>NC_052027.1:11700420-14328557 GCF_015832195.1 Motacilla alba alba
TGCTGTCACTGAACTTCATTGTTCTAACTGGCCGCTAGATAGAAACACTGAAGTATCAGAAGAAGAAAACCAGTCCTTGCAGCATCTAGGGGGGTGCAGCAGGAAGTATTAGAAATCTTCTGGGAATTTTTCAGTTCCAGGAGATTCAGAGAAATATTTGACCCAAATCCCAGAGTTTAGGGGTTAGGACTGTCTTGGGAGCATGTCTAAACTGCTTTAGTCTGGAGATGTGGCTCAAAATCTTGTAAGATCAAGATTTGTCTCTCTTGATTTTCCACCCAGGCTCTCCAGTTTTTAGGTCTTATCTGCCAGACTCAAGCATGATAAACCCCCTGGTGCCTGATTTATCTGTCTCAGAAGGACCAAGGGCTGAGTCAGCCTTTGCATCTTTTTTCCTCAGTTCTCACCAAAGTGCCAGACCACTTAATTTATTCCTACCCTCCATGCAGGTACCCCACAGAACTACTATCTAGGACTTCCTTCCAGCTTCCAAGTCCTGCCTGCTCCACTGGCACTGGTCCAGGGAGGCTGCAAGACTTCTTCCTGAGCTAAAGGGTAGGATGAGGCTGACGGATCCTCTGCACACACCCAGCAGCAAGCAGGCCTTGTGCAAAGAGCAAATGCAGTGCATGGCATGAAATAGTTGCATATAACCATCCCCCAGTCTGTGTTACTGTCAGAGAGGTAACGCTGGAGCGTTTGTAAAGGTGATTTGAGTTAGTTAAAGGGAAGCTGCCCCAGCCATCTCCAATGAAGCAGCACCCAGAGACAGTGGGGACGTGTGGCCACCCCTTCTCCATCCTTCCCAAACCTCCCTGCCGTTAGAGGAGGGGAAGCAGATCAGGTTTGATAAACCCACCCAGTGCCCCCTTGCAGCAGCCAGCCCGTCACTGTCAGAGGAGATAGGGTGCTGTTAGTATGCTCTGAGTATGCTGTTAGTATGCTGGGGCTGTGCAGCTCCTCTGCCATCTTCATTCACCTTAGAAATGTGAAGTTTGAATGGTTTATCTCTATTAATCACCAGCTCAAAAAGCTTTGTGCACCAAGGGCCGCAGATAATTAACTTCACTATACTGCTTGTCTTATCAGTATCAACCTCTTGTCCTCCTGTGAAACAGTTAAAACCATCAGCCCCTTTTTACTTTTCCATTTAACTCTAATGCTTTAACACTGATGTTCTAAATGGCCCTGCGATTCATACTTATTAGACAAACCTTTCTTTCTGCATCACTTATATTTTTTGATAATTGGCCATGTATGTTTCTAAGGGGATCAACAGCTTTTCATGCCACTATACGAGTAATTAAAGATTTCTCACAGTCTTTCAGATTTCTCTTTACCTTCTTTTCTTTGATAAGTATAATTTGCTGTTTAATTGGGGAGGGAGTGGGGGGAGAAAACTGGTAGTAGCAATAGAGTGACTGCATAGGAAAAGGTTTTGTTTAACAAAATTCTCTGATTTTAAAAAAATCTACATTGTTTCCTATTTTTGTCCCTTGTCTTGTGAAACTACCATTCTTCCAGAACTGTAAAATGTTATAATAGTCCAGTGAGAGGAAAGGGAAAGACATTACAGAGAAGCCCCACAGGGCACCCTAAGGGCACCATCCTGCATCTGCGGAGCATAAAGAGGACTTCAGGTAACCTGTTGGACCTTTTCTCAGCTCCAGCCAGAGGTGAGTTCCACTGTGCCAACAGAGAGAAGATGCTGGGCCTGGAAGAGCCCCATTACTTCCATGGCCATCTCTGCTTCCCTAGATATTGCCTGGCTTGGGAGAGGTGTTTTGGGAGCCTAGAGTTAGTGTTATGGGGGAGGATGGGATGTGGAACACAGAAACTCTGCTGCCGTGACAGCCCATCTGGCTCTGTTTGCACAGGTGAGGCCATTTGAGCTCAGAGGTCCCCATGCCTTCAGTCTTCACTAAAGCTACTCTGAAAAATACTACTCAATACCTCCCATTGTAACTCTAAAATAATTCACTCTTCCCATGTACATGGGTAAAAGTGGCATTAATGCTCTTGTGGGACGCACCTAGAACACACTTCTAAACCCCACTTCCCAGAGGTGTGTGACAGGAGTCTTTTCAGCTTTCCTTCAAAACAAATCATTTATGCAGTTGAGCAGAGAAGGACAGAAGTGTGACTCCAGAGCCCTGAAATGATTATACAGAAAAAGTCATCCAACACTGTGTTTTCAGACTTCTGATTTTTACAGCACCTCATAGTGGGGGGGAGGAGGTGGGAGCAAAGGGAAGAGTGAAGAGCTGATTCACATTTTTGACTGCTGGATATGGGCAACGTGTGGAGTTGTGCTCCTCCAGTCACTGTGCAGCGACCATTTCTTATCAGTGCTAGTGTTGAATTGCAAACCAAGTTCATGCAGAAGTCATTCACTTATTTTCTGAGTGAAGAATTCATACAACCTGTGATCTGTTCTGGAATTATTCCTCAACAGGGAAGGAGGAAGAAAAAGGCTGGTGGTGCCTCTGCTGTGAATAATTCATCCCATCCTAGCAGCGTGGGTGCTAAGTGACCCCTTTGCTTGGCCCCTCCTGGGGTTCGGGAGGAGGGCGGGATGCCTCCCATATCTCCGTTAGCTGCTGGGGTTAATAGGGGCACTCAACACACACAAGCACACTCTAAGCAGGGTCAGGGGGCAGCCAACACATTGTGACCTAAAATTTGACAGCTTTTACTCATTCCATGTTAGGTGACCCCACTTCTCTTTGGGCAACTGCCTTGCCCGGTGCCTGTGCCTGGGGTGCACAGTGCTGCGGGAGCCTGGCTGGTCCCCTCCGAGCACTGGGGACAGCAATGTCCCCTTGCACAGATGCACTCTTTGGCCTTATATTCCCTATCCCACATTGCCACCCATCACCAGGGGAAATGAAAAGTGAGAGCAGCTGTTGAGTGACCAGCCCCTGTCTCTCTGCCATCTCAAGACGCTTGAAGACGCTCATTTCTAGAGAATTTGTATTTTATGCCACCAGGACCTGGTGCTGTGTTGCAGCACAACCACCCTTTCCAGCTCACCACAGGGTCCTGATGGCATCCAGGCTGCTGGAACACCAGGGACCTGACCCTGGTCATGCCCACGTGTTACCATCCATCTCACCAGGAGATTTATTTTTGGTAACTGCAGTGTGAATAGTGGTAAGATCTCTTCTTGTGCTCCAACCAACATCCCTGAGAATTCTCACTGATGCTTCAGTTTTCTCCCCTTCCCCTGAGACAAGGCTTTGAGGGCAATTCTCTTATCTCTGCTTGTTTTGTTTTGGTATATTATGTGGCAGAGTGTCTCGAGGTGTCTCTCCTCTTTCCTCCTTTCCAGTTGTCTGTATCCTCCATCACTTTGTCACCCTCAGCTGCTTGTTAGTCTCTCTTTTCCTCCTTGTCCCTAGTTGGTCCATTTGTCATTTTTCCTCAGTAGTCCATGCTCCTTCCTCTCCCACTTCTTCTCTGCCCCTTGTTTCTCTCTTTCATTTTTTCCCCCCTAGTGTCGGAACTTCTTTCTTTGATTCCCCCCCTCCACCTCCCACCCTTTATAGTGCTGTTATCTGTGATTTTGGCAAAGAGCACATTTATTGGGGAGGAATATCCCCATGGCAACACAGCAGATGGTGACTTTTGATTAACTTGGCTTTTTTTTTTTCCCCCGACTGCCAAATCACAATCCGTCTTTGAAATTAAATCAGGCTGTGATAGCATCAGTTGTTCTGGAGAGGGGACGAGAGAGAAACAAGACTAAAGTATTACAGCGGGAGCCAGGATGTAATGCAAATTCATGTTTTTTAACCCCAGCAATAAAAACCCCTGTTCGTTGTGGGAACGGAAGGGACCACAAGAGAGGGAATAATAAAATAAAAAAATTAGATTAAGAAAATGTTATCACCCTACATGGTCTCCTCACTTAGACCACGCTGGAACGTGTGTCTCTAACACCAATGTCGCTCCTTGCCAAGTCACTTGATGCTGCTGGGCCTCATTCTGCAGCTGCTTTAACACCACTGAGGGTTTTCCTCATGCCTTGGGTAGTGGGAAGAGGCCAGGTTCTTAAATAAGCAGTTCAAGCAACTATTTATTTACAGGAGCGCAGTGTCCAAAGTGGGAAGGAAAGAATTTGCAAGCAGCAGGAGGAAGGCAAGAAAGCAGCTCCTGGAAGGCATTGGAGGGAGGTGAGAGGAATTCAGGGTATAGTGAGGAAGCGGAGGAGCTAGAAAGGTTGGATGGCATCGCTGAGCCAAGATGCTGAGTGATCAAGGGCATGGGAAGGTGAGGAGCTGTCTGCAGTGGCACCAGGGAGGTCTGAGCCTGGGGAAGGAAGGGCACAAAGTTCTGCCAACCACGAAGAGAGAGTTACAGGGCATAGCCCCATGGAAGATGGGAAAGCAGATACTGAAGTCAAACAGTAAAAAACTTTCTTGAATGCTTGAAAAGTGGGTGGTATTCAAGTCCCATGAGCTTCTTTGCCTGGTGCTTTTTGGAGGGTGACCAAAGGTGAATGCAACTGAGTGCTAATTGTAGCCAAAGATAAAGGAGGGCTTGAAAATGAAAGCTGGAGATGACTAATGACCCAATTCATGGGTCAGTTCAATTTCATGGGAACTTAAGCGTTGTCACAGGCTGGAAGGCTGCTGGACACTATCTCCAATTACTAATGTTCCCCATCCAGGAGGTTACAAAGTGGTTGTCTGGTCTCAGCACTGACTCCTGTGGATGCAGTGAGTTTAGCAGCTATGGCTAAAGGCAAATGGTCACATTCGGTCTTGGTGAGGTTCAGATGAGATAATGGAGTTTTATCATAGAATCACAGAGTACACTGTGTTGGAAGGGACCCACCAGGCTTATCAAGTCCAACTGCACAGGGCACCCCAACTATCACACCATGTACTTGAAAGCAAAGTCAGAAACAAAGTGCCTCAAGGTTTAAAAACCCTTCCTCTCTGGGGTTGTAGCATGGTATTTTCTGGCACTGTGGAGAGCAAGCACACATGAGCACTTGGCATGCATTTTGTCAGACTTGAGACACCCATATTCTGTCACTGGGCTCCCTTCTGCCTTCACAAGGAAGCTCTAGCTTTTCATAACATAGCCTGATAAAAATGTTTCTCCTGCATGAGCTGCTCTTAATGTAGGATTCAAACCTGCACCCTTCTGCAAAAACTTTAAAGATATAGGATTGTCCTGTCCCTTACATTAAAAGAAATAACAGAGAAGCTCCCACTACACTATCTGAGAAGCAGTTCTGACTCACTAGGAGCTCTAGGCCACCACCATGACTCTCCCACTGCTTATTTTTAGTCAAACTGGTAATTGTTCCTGCTCTGCTGCAGGGGACTCTGGCGGTTCTTAAGTTCTTCCAGGATAAGCTTTGTCCAATAGATAAAATATTGCTGCAGATGTTGTTTCTTCTGTTCAAGATCTCAGTTCAGGAGTGTTTTGTGTATGCCATGTGCTAGATCTGATGTTATTTAAGGACAAGATAAGATTTAGGTGCAGGAGATGAATCAGGTAGGGATGCCACTGGAGCTTAATTGGCAAGAGATATTGCAGGACCTGAATCTTTCCTGCGAGGCACAGGCACAAGGGAGAGCTCCAGTCTGCAAGGGTTCATGTGTTGGTGGGAAGCGTCAGAGCAGGGTTTTGTGAGCACAGTGGGGTCTAAACTGCTGTTTAAATCTCAGTTTGATAGACAGGGGTATCTAACCCATGCCTCATTTTGTTTAGATGGCAATCCCAGCTCAGACAAGCTTTTTTAGCTGCTGGGTGCTGTTTCTCCCCATTTTGGTCAGATTGTCATTTGGTTTCGTGTCCTAGGCACCTTGCCAGTGTCTGTCTTTCCCCAGATCTCCCCTGGCTGTTCATGAATGTCCTGTAACCATGCTCTACCCTTGCGTGCAGCCCCCAGGGTGGCTGGCATCCAGCGTGCCAGGGCGCAGGAACCACAAGCCGCGTGCCTGTGCGCTTGCTCTGCCCCCCGGTACTGCGGTGCCCCGGGGTCTGCTACCCTCCAACGGGGTGCAGGGGCTGCTGATGGACAGAAGCCAGGCCTGCCCTGCGGCCTGCCCTGCTCAGCTCTCCCCCTTGGCTCAGCACACACACCCCGAGGGTCCCGGCAGGGCTGCGCTCCAGCCGCACAAAGCAAAGCGGCTGCGGCACCGCGGCCGAGAGCTCCCGCCTCTCCGGCTTGACACCACGTCGTTATGCATCGGTGCCATGACACCAGCGCTCAAAATAGTATCAGGACAATTTGATTTCCTGCAGATCTCAGGATGGGGTCATAAAAACGGAGACTGTTCTGGAGAAATGGGATAGGGTGGAAATGTTTGTAGTGACATCACTGCCACTTCCATGCCAATGGCCTCCTACTGCTGCGAACATGTGATTGTGATTTTGCTGCACGCTCCATCAGAGAAGTGCCAGACTGGCCGGGGAGGGAGAGAGAGGGAGAGAGGGGAAGGGGCGGAAATATTCTGTTCTTGTATCTCAATTCAAATATCTGACAACAGCCTTGCAAGCCCAGGATGCTGAGTGATCAGGAGTGGGACCGTGGAGCTGAGACTTTTTGTTCCCAGATCAGCAGAGCTCAGGGCATTGCAGCAACCTAACTGGGGGCTGAAAAAGGACCTTAATTTTAGGGTGGAGGGTCTTGGTCTGCACTGATGTGCTCCAGTGGAGATTTGGGTGGTCTTGTGCTCACCCTTCCTCACTGGTCCCATTTGCTTCTAATGTTACTTTTCTTGGCAAGAAAGACCTACAGGCCTGAAATATGGCTACAACAGCAACTGCAGAGCTTTTGTAGCCATATTTTAGGCCATTATAAGGGAAGAATAGATCTCAGTGTCGGAGCTTCACCTATGAAGCAGAGAAGAGGAGGGAGGGACTTAAGTGGCTGGGGATACAGGAGGAGAGAAGAGAGAAAAGAAAGGAAAGAAAGAGAACTCATCAAAAATAAAATTAGATTGTGTATGAGGACATTACAGGATGAAATCTCATGTCAGTCGCTCCACAAACAGCACTGAAAGCTGCAAAGCCCATCTTGGTAGCAAGGCTCCATCATTCCCAAGCAACAGCCAGTGGAGATCACCCCTGGATGTGTCCAGCACATGTACCCTTGAGGGGCTGCAGAGGGGAGCAGTATCTGCAGGGGCACAGGCCAGCAAAGGGATCCAGCTAATGCACCCATCTATCAGATTAAGCTGTCAAAACCCAAACCACTTCCATCACTGTCCAAGGAGAGACTCTCACTCTGCTTAATGGGATGTCTGTCCTGTTGTTGTCACTCCAGGGAGAGGGGCTGCTGCCACCACAGTGTGCAGCCGGCTGTGAGTTTAAAATCCTATTAAACAGGGACTAACAGTTGCAAAAAAAAAAATCAGGTATCCCCTAGTGGGGATTTAAAGATGTTTAGACATAATTTGATTTTCCAAGCAGATGTCATTATTGTTAAACAGTTGCCCACTTGATATGTTCAAGTTGTTGGCTGTAATTGCTAAAATTAGCAGGTCTGCATAGAGCAAAGGTCAGTCGGTTAATATCGTGATTTAGTATTTTATGAAGTAATTCCAAATGCTTTTATGTATGTTTTTGTTTTTGCAGCCTAAGCCCACATTAAAGTAGTTGTGGGCCCTGCTAATAAAATAATGACTCAGCCTCTCAGTGCAGGCTGCTGGCCACACTCAGGGATGGAGCTCGAGCCACCCTGGCTCCCCGCTCTGCCGGGTGCCCCAGGCAGCCGGGGCCACACGCTGGGGTCTGGAGCTGCAGTCAGGAGGGAGGCTTCCAGCTGCCCCCAAGTGTGACATCTTCAGGCAGAGCTGGTGCTGGAAATGAGCCCATCAAGTCCAGCAGTGACTGGAAGGATGCTGGTTTCCATCAGCAGCTCAGCACAAGGCTGTGCAGCTGGTACCCCTGGTCCTCAGAGGGGGATCGACTGCATGTGCAAATGCATGCAAGCACCTTCAGCCATGAACACACCTGAAAAGACTCACCACTGACCAGGCAAGGTTCCAAAATACAGGTTTTTGGAGGGGAGAGACATTTTTGGAAGAGGAACAGAGAACTGGAATTGGGCAAGGCAAAGACTCACAAATTTGTGCTGTGGCTGGTTGGACATCTGGTGCTGCCTCCTCTGGTGCTATGGCTGCTAAATGGCATGAGAAAAAGTTTTTAAAAACCCCTTGAAGGTGTTGGTGTTTTGTTGGCAGGCTCAGTGTTAGTTTGATCCAATGTCCTGGAACAGAAAAGGGTTTGCTTCCAAGGCAAGGTGTGTTGGGGTTCACTTACGAACTTACAGAAAGGGTTGTGTCTCTGTTACTGTAACATAACCCATTCCAGGGGTGGTTTGGGCACACCTGGCAGATTTCTTGCTATGGCAGAAATGCAGGACTTTGCTAATGCAGGTTGACCTCTTAGCACCAGACCTTTATGATCTTAGTTTGTTTTGGTTTTTTTTTAATCTCAGATATTTAGCTCACAGGAAGTGCTGCGAGGTGCTTTATGGTCTGCAGTGCATAGAAAGAAATGGAAGAGGATCTGCAGGTCCTCCTGGACTCAACAATTTCTGGGTGAGCTGGGTCCCTTCCCAGTCCATGTTCCCTTACTCCTTCCAGCAGGTTTGGGTATGTGCAGCTGCCAGAGCTCCAGGAGATCCCTGCTACTGCAAGCAGCCATAGACACACTCTGACACAGGGATGGAGAAAGGAAGAATTTGCTCTTAGGTGCTGCTTTAGATACCAACACAGGAGAGGGAACTACTGACCCAAGGCAAGAAAGGTCTAAGATATAGATACTGTTGCATACCTTTGTCTCAGATCAGGAAATATTGATGTGCATAAATAAATATCCCATTACAGACAAGACTGAAGCAAAGTTTTAGCCCTAGGAAGCTGAAATGGTTATTTTGATTAAAGGCCATTTCAGTTTCCAATCCAAAACATGCAGTTTGATTTTTGTTGTTGTTGTTGTTGTTGTTGTTGATTTTTTGTTTGCTTGTTTTGTTTTTTTTTTACCTTGGACTTCCTCTGAGGCAGCATAACATAAACTCAAGAAGCCATCTCTCATGAGTATGGTGTCCACAGGAGAAGTATTGGTAGAAATATTGACTCGTGTTTGCTCTGACCAAAAGAATCTTTTTGTACTAAGCCCCTTAAATATTTTCAGTTCTCAGAGTCCCAATGCCTGCAGGACTGCTGATGGCTTCCAAACTGTGGAGGAGCAGCAGACACGGTTTGTCCCTGCATGGAGGTTCTCCCTGCTCCCATTGCCACTCAGCATGCAGTTAAGCTTCCACTTGCTACCCAGTGCTGCCTTTTTCTCATTGGGAGAGGGGCTTAACAGCCCTTAAATAACAAATTCATTTTTGTCTGTTTTTCCATGCTGGACATGGCATCAATTGCTAAGGATGGTGATTTAAGCTACATTTGTCTTTACAAGAGAAAAAGGCTTGAATAAGGAGCGACAGCATTCTGGCTAATTTGACTTATTCATTAATGCTCGGAGTCCTTTACGAGCAACACTGCCTCACAGTCTCCTTCAAAGCACAGGAGTCTGTTATTCCCATTTTACAGCAGAGGAAACAGATGCAAAGACCTGCCCAAACACAGGCAGCAATTGCAATCTGGATTAGAGTGAAAATGTCCCTGAAAACTAGTTCCAGTCTCCAGGGAGACATCACTGGGCAGGGAAAGCTGGGAAACTCAAGGGAATGTAGCGTGGGACCAAAAATAAGAGGTGTGTAAGATTTTAAATGCTTAAGGTGACCTGGCTAAGCAAGAAATAAGGCTCAGCAGCTCATGTCAGCCCAGGGGAGGGTGGAAACATGGGGAGTGCATTCTGTAGCTCAGTGGAGGATAAGAACAGCATGCTGGCAGGCTGTGCAAGAAATGCATTGTGAACTGGCTCTTGCAGCTGTGAGCAAGACAATAAGGATGGTAAAGCATCATCTAAGTCTTCACATCCAGCTTTGCACAAAGAGGGAGCTAAACTCAGCCCCCTGGAATCTATTGGCTCATGGTTTGAATTTAGCTCTTTGTGTTTGAATGACTCCAGGCAGAGAGGGAATATAGATTGTCCCAGCCTGAGATCCAAATTCACCTTTTCCCTGGTCAGTTTTGGTCCCTGAGCTATGCAGTACTTCCATCAGGGTCTCTGGTCATAATTTGCAGGGCATTCTCACTAAAGCACCAGTTTTCCTAGAGGAATAATGTTTTCTTCCCTCCTTTGTTTTGTTGGTTTGGGTTTTTTTCTATGTCATTCTCTCTCCTCTAGGCTCTCCATGTCCCACTGACCCCTGCCAACCTTCTTGCCCATGTATAAAAACCTTTTTCAATGGATATGCATCTTCTCATACACCAAAAGTAGGAAGGATACTCTTCACTTAGTGTCAGGGTTGTGTATGAGAGTCACACAAGGCTTTATTCATCCAGCTGGTAGACTTTAACTTTGGCATCTCAAGGAGTGGGAAGGGAACCTATGGCTTGTTATGGGGCTCTCTTATGTGTCCACAAACCAGCTTGTCTCCTATTGCTCTATTAATCAACTTGGTCTCTTTGGCAAACCAGCAAGGTTGCTTTCACATGTACCTGTGACACATATTTACTGAATAATCATTGTCTAGCTCCTCATTCAGGCTTTGTGGACTCACACTCTTTAGTTTAGCATAACCGTATCTTTACCTGTGAAATATTTTTTTCCCAACCATTGAGAAGTCTGCATCAGTTGTGTCATGAACTCAGCATTTATTGGTGCTGGTTGTAGTAGATCCCATCAGTTGAGCTATGAGAGCACGTCCCACAGCTTGCGGTCAAGGCTCGTTCTGGTGACATTAAGAATTCATGTAGTCTCTCCCGTTGATTATTACAGACTTCAGCTGGCCATCTTCTTCCACATCTATTGTCTCCTGCCCATCCTCAAAGATTCTCCGTGTGGTGATGGTCTTGCCATTGATCACTTCAGTAGAGGTTATCACTGTTCTGAGACCATATGGCCCATGAATGTTTTCAACAAAGAAGGAGGTGGGGTGCCCATTGGCACAGAATGAATTCTGTTGCATAAACGGCTCCCTGGGCCTTCCTCCTCTTCCACTTGCACTCTGCCAATTCTCATCATTGATTCTGATGTCAAAAGGGTTCAAGAAAATACATGTAAATGGATACATGCGTTCAGAGAACTCTTCTTGATGGGAGAATCCATGATGGGAATCAAAGAAGCTGTTATAACCCGCTGCATCTCTCTCTCTGCGGGCTCTGCTCTCCTCAACAGACTTGTCATAGTCTGATCGCTTCTGAGGGTCGGACAAAATCTCGTATGCTTCAACAAGTTCTTTGAATTTCTTCTCAGCTTCCTCCTTGTTTTTGGGATTCTTATCAGGATGCCATTTTAGTGCCATTTTGTGGTAGGATTTCTTAATATCTTCCTGTGAGGCATTTTTTTGCAGTCCAAGGACCTTGTAGTAATCTACCATCTCAAAGGAAACCTGGAGCTGTTTGGAAGATGCCTGGTTATCTCTCTCCCACCAAGGTTGATCAGCATGCAGAAACTCCTGGACACCCAGTGACACTGCACTCCTCAGGGGTAGAGAGATGTTCAGTCCGCCCCATGAGCTGCTCTGTCCTGCTGCAGTACAAGGACACCAAGAGCTGCTTGACCGCAGACGTTCTTTTCAAACCTGTTGCTCACAAACCATGAGATTGTGACCTCAGAGAGGGTTCAGCCAATCCTGGCTCTGTTGTCCCGACCACATTCCAAGGTGAGTTGGTTGTCACTGGCCTTCTGTTTATAAATGTAGATCATGCACGTGGTGTTGCAGCCACTGGATGTAACTCGCTGACACAGCTGCGATGTAGGACTGCCACAGAATCATAAAATGGTTTGGGTGGGAAGTGGCCTTTTTTAAAGGCCATCTAATCCCTGTCCCCTGCCATGGGCAGGGACTGCTTCCGCTATAATTGGTTGCTTAATGCCCCAACCAAACTGGCCTTGAACACTTCCAGGGATGGGGCATCCACAGCTTCCCTGGGAAATGTCTTTCACTGTTTTACCACCCTTATGACTTTGTCAGATTACTTTTTGCCTGAACCCATCCTACAGTGGGATTCTCAGATACACACTGTGGATGCATGTGCAATCCAGGGAAGCATGGTGTAGTCAGGTCATATTATCCTATGGGACACAATTCCCTATGGCAGCAGCTATAGGGAAGCTGCAGTTTAGCCACCCATAGTTCAGAAAGAGTGTGGACAAATCAGAGAAAGCCCAGGGAAAGACCACAGAATGTGACTAAGGGATTGGAAAATACGCTCTGGAGTGAGAGACTTGGGGAAAGAGGAAGTTCAATGCCAGCTGCATCATGGTCAGCACGAACCTGCATGAGAACAGAAATTCAGTGCCACGGGGTTCTTCAGGCTCCCAGACAAAGCAATTGGAAGGTATCATTAGCCAAATTTAAATTCAAAAAACATTGCACATTACATGAAGGTAACGAATCACTGGGACTTCCTCATGTGGCCATTTTAAAACCCTGAATGGGAATTTTTCCTAAAATCACGATTAGATGGACATCATAATCTTTCTGAAATTATAGACAAGCCTACCCCTTTCAGAAGAGCCTTATTTTCATGTTGGTATTAAATTAAATTCCCAGAATTACCAGCCTCAGCCTCTTTTCTATGTGCCTTTTTGGATACCTGTCCCAAGGTGTGTATGCATGTACAACAGGGATGGCCCAGGAACTTGACACAGGCATCAAACCTAGGGTTATCCTGCATCTGTTTCTATTCCTTGGATTTGCCATTCTGGTGGGAAATACAATATCCTCAGAGGGAAACATTGCATGAAGAAGGTCTCCAAGGAAGTGCCAATAATGAGAATTCATCTGTCTGTAACACAGTGTCATAAACACCTACTAATAGCAGCATATGTTGCAGATCACTGCCCTCTTTTCCATTATCCCACACTTTGGTAAGAAGTCAAGAGCCAGCCAGACCAAAGAGCATGTGCACAGCGTATGAGCTGGCTGCTGTCCTAACACACAGCCAGGGTGGGGGGGCTCTGAAAGCAAGGGCCAGTCATGTCAGCCTGGAGACAGCAATGTCACAGGAAAAGGAAGGCAATTGAGCTGACAGATGTTGGAAAAGGTATTTGTACTGCTGGTGGTCTCACTGGTCAGTGATGGGGCAGTAGCATGGAGGTGCTTGCCAGACTTGGGCAGTAAAAGTTGCTGCAGGGCACCGCAGGTCTGGGGGCTGGAGCTGAAGGAAGTGCAAAGGAGCAAATGAGCTCATGGTCCTGTGGGCTCACCTCACTGGAGAGATCTCAGCTTTTGCCCCCTTTGGCACAGAAGACTTCTTAATTACAGGGCGGTTATGCCACATGAATTAATTTTCTGCTGGATGTCGTTTGTTCTGTAGAAATGGCAAAAGTAACCTGGGCCCAACAGCAAGCTTTGCATTCTCAAAACACCCTGAAGTAGTCTTCTGCACTGAGGAGAGAGCTAAGACTTGATTGCTCACTGAGACTGTAGTCTTATGCTTGAAATCTTCATGAAAGGGACTAGATTTTTAAGGACTGTCCATTGGACTTGAGAGTGATCCAAGCTTACCACCCACAAGTCCCCAAAAGGTGCCAACAGCTCCTAGCCACTGCTAGCATGGTCCTTTTGCAGATGCCTGGCAGAAATTTCAAGAAGGATTGCTGTTCCTACTCTCTATTACCCAGAAGGGAAAACGGGACACAGAAAAGTCTGTTGGAGAGAGTCCCAGGCCTGTTACCAACTTTGGGGAGTGGGGCTGGGCATGGAAGGGAGGTGGCTGCCTTTTGCTGTGTCTTTGCAAAGCATCTCTTCCCCTACTTGCTCTCGATGCTGTGAGCCCATCTCAGACTGGCTGGCGCACTGGGTTATCTGACTTGGATTTAGTGCATCCTGCCCAGCTGAAAAGTAGGGAGTGTTTTTCTCCTGTCATCCCCAAACGGAGGATGCTCACTGCCTGTCTGTCTGCTGCCTGCAGCAGGCGTCAGTGATTAGCAGCCATTCAAGACAGGCCACTGCTGTGAGCCAAAAGGGTTTGCAAGGAAAAAAGAAAGGGTCAAGGAGAGGCAGGGAGAAAGGGAAATGAGACATGCACACATCAAGTAACTAGACCCAAACTGGCCTGGCAGCCCCATCCCTAGAAACCAAGGCTTTGAAATGAGAAATGTTTTTCGTATCTTAAATCTCAAGTACAAACAATAAAAGCCCGCCCAGACTGTGTTCTTTGAAGAGAAAGTACGAGTGACCTGAACAGTGGTTATCAGCAGCGTCATTAAGATAAACCCTTAACATGATTTAAAGCATCCGAAACTGAAGGCAGCACTTTCAGATACTAACAAAATGGTCTGACATTGGGGATGAAAATCAATAGTAATCTGATGTCACTAAAAATACTCAAAAGTGTCCCATGGCTGATGGAGGTGAGATTAGTGTAAATATTTGTATTCTAATCAGTGGCACGCGAGGGCTGGAGGCAGCCTTTCTGTCTATTTAATTAATGGAGTGGCTTTTTAAAAGGATCCTAATCATATGTGATTGTATCTGCTTATCAACATTTTTGCTAATTAGATGATATGGAGGCAGTCACTCTGCTAATTCCCTCATCCAAACAGCATATCCTGCACAGATAAAGTACAGTCTCTTTTTAATAAGAAACAATCATGAGACAGACTAACCTTAATGGTGCTTATTATCCGAGGATCTTTGGGATTTTCTTTTCTACCCGCCCCTCCTTCCTTTTCCTTCATTCTTCAGTGTGCCAGATGGATGTGGATGGAACAGTCCCTGTCCTCCCAGTTCCCTACTCCAGGCACCGCTGTGTCCAGCCTTCTCTTCACTCCCAGCCAGATATTGTGCCTGTAAGGGCAGGGATTGTCAGCCAGGTCAGGATGGGGAGCAAAACAGAAGGCACCATGCAGTAAAATGTCCCAAACTTTTTGTCACCCAGATGACAGGTGATCACAACCATGCAATCCCTGATCTTGCTCTTGGCACTACAGTGAGCCCTGGTCCAGAAAGGATTGAGTCCTCCAAGTTGTGGAAAAAAACTTTCTATCATTATTTCAATTAGATTAATATTAGGAAAAGTTTCTTCAAGGAAAGGAGTGTCAAGAATGGGATCAGGCTGCCCATCTACCAGCCGTGGTTGAGTCACCATCCCTCGAAGTATTTAAAAGTATTTTAGTTGTGGTGGGTTAGTGGTGGGATTGGCAGCACTGGGTTAATGGCTGGACTTGGTGATTTTAAAGTTTTTTTCCAACCTAAAGAATAATTATTATTGTTGTCATTGTGGTCTTTTTCTGTTTTAAAAGCATCTGAGGGCAGAGGATGTCTATGCAAGAGATTTCTCATCAGCCCTGTTGATTCTGTGACAAGGCTGGGGTCCTTTTATCTGAACCAACACAAGTCAGAGACATTTGTTCCAAGTCCTTTGACTATCCAAACAAACATGAGTCAAGCTTTGCTCCACCAGTCAAACTGTCATTAGATGCCTCCCTGCGGTTCAGCCCTGTTGGGGGTGACGCTGTGCTCAGCCTTGGAGCGACACTCCTGGGGATGATGGTCAGGATGGGCACACTGGGCCCTCCTCCCACTGGGGCAGAACAGAGGAACCTGCCTGACTTCAGAGCAAGACTGAAAAATAAAATTTGTCCGAAGATGTCTCCTCACCTCTCAAAATATATACGCAACAACTAGGCAAGGAGAACCCATCTTGCATGTGTGTACCTCCCATCCCAGAGCATCTGGGAGGAGCAGTGGAGAAGGGGAGGTGCCTGGCACTTAGATTCAGGAGGTCTGGAGTTTGCCTGCTGTTTTTGCAGCTGTGATTGTTGAGCAGAAAAGGCTTAAACTACATGAGTTCCCCACTGTGTACAGGAGGGAGCATCAGCATGTCCTGAGCATTGATCCCACGTGTCGGACTCAGCACGGAGGTTGGATGTGGGATGGGAGACGGGGTGGCTCTGGGAAGTGCTGACTGGAAGAGACCCTCAGAGGCTGGGACACAGAGCTGGGTCTGTTTCCAGCTTTTCTGGGACTCAGGTTGGGGCTTAAGACTAAACCAAGGGCCAGGCAATAAGACAACCCTCTCTCCTGAATGGTAGTGGGAAAGGGCAGGAACCTCAAAAAACCATTATTTTTTGAGACATGAAGACAAAGAGGCCTGGTCCTACTCTTTGGCCTGGTCCCAAAGAATCAAGAATGAGTCTGACATGTTTTATATGTTAGATCATGCTCCATATACAGGGCTGGACCATGCTTCAGTCTTGGAAAGCCCAAATGCTATTGTAACTCATGTCCATGGAGTCTGACCCTAGCAGAGCTCAGAGCACTTTGGTTTCACTGACTGGATCATCTCCACATGCCATTGGCAGAATCCTCTCCAGACATGGCTATGCTGAAGTTGTACTCAGCAGCAGGGTTGGCCGGTCCTTCTACCACTCCTCTTTGGCGTGGTCTCTGGCCCTAAATCCTCTCCACGTAACACACAGGAATTAATCCAATATTGACCACTTTCCCAGAGGGGTTTCCGGCTGCTTGTTCCATGACTGAGAGCTACAACTTGAAAAGAGGAGGGGCTTCTGGGGCAAGGATTGCATTGCAAGCCGTTGAGTCCTGGGGCTTAATGAGGTACTGCTTATCAGCAAAGCATGCTTATCTGGAGCCCGCCAGTGTACCTGCTCCAGCCCCATCATGAGTGAACATGTTTTACCACCCAGTTGCAGGGAGCTGGGAGCACGGTCAGATGGCACAGTTCAGCTGATGTGTGGTAACTCGTGAAGCCACAGCAACTTTATCACTTCACAACATCCATACATAGCCACAGCCTTGAATCTTCGCAGGGAAAGAAAGGATGAGTTACTGTTCTGGGATTTTCTCCCTGTTTCCAGTCAGTGGGAAGTGGTATGTGGAGCATTCATTTAATAAACCAGAGGGGAAAAGCTGTAGATCAGCTTCTCATTATTTCAGTGCTGGCTCACGCCATCACTTGGGTTTGTGCCTGACAGTTCAGTGTGTTATTTGAGGCCACTCAAGCATTCTGCAGAAATGATGCCACCCTCCTCTGAAAGCATGAGGTTCATCCAAGCAGGGAAGGTCTGACTCCATTAGTAGGTTTATCAGTGCTTATTTCATATCAGTTTGAGGCCTGTTAATGAAGAAGGTGCTCACTTTGAAGACTAGTCCCTGTTGAGAGCCAGCTCTCTAGCAGGAAACCTCCTGGAGATGTTTTACTGACGTGGACCTCTGAAGTAAAGCAATTCTGTACAGGTAAAAAATGCACCAGTGGTGCTGGTTTGCAGGGAAAGGGGGGAGTCTTAAGTGGTACAAAACTTAGGTGAGGGTCCCAGTGATGTGCACACAGACAAGCAGGAGGGATGGTAAGTGTTTGTGTCCCCATATTTTATAATGTGTTATACCTACATCCAACACGGGGGACCTGGGCAACCCAGGTAGCAGGTGAGGGACTCACCAATTACCTTAATGGGAATGGGCAACTGGGTAAGAACACTGAACCATCAGGAAGTGTGTTCTGGTCCTGCCTGTGGGCACTTTGTACATAGGGCTGACGGGAACAGTGAAATTTCCACACTGCCTCAGCAAAGGTTTAGTCTGAGTTTATTGCTGAGATTAAAAGACTGGAGAACACAAATTGTAAATGTGATGACTTAAGAGCTCATAAATTCAGTATACAGCCCCATTCCAGAGAGCCTGCATGCGGTGCAGCCACACTGCCTTGGGCTCATGAGTTTGCTCTTGCTCCCATTGCTCAAACCCACGCCCTGCAGGGAGCCCTTCTGCCCTGCCTGGCTCCCAAAACATTGCATGTATGTGTGTGTGTGTCTGTGTGTCTGTGTGTGCACAGATGCTTGGAAACAAACACACACTGGCCAGGGACGCTGTCCTGCCTGTGCACAATGGGAGTTTGCTGTTTATGTACAGACACAGACACCCTGCTGCTGCTTCAGCCCAGAAACCAGCACTAGTGCTGGAGCTGTATTTGCAGTCACTGCAGAGAGGGAACGAGTGGAGGTCCTTGAAGATGAGCTCCTGGGAGGAGAGACAGTTCCCCCTCACTGAGGAACCATTTGCTTGCATTTACCGGCTATGCAAGTGTCCTTGCTTGGTGCTTGCAGAGGAGCTCCACGCTCTTACCCATGTCCTTGTGTGTGGGCAGCAGGAGTTGCTTGGGCACCTCGGTCCCACACGTGGGATCAGTGAAAGCAGCATCACTTCTTGAGTGGAGAATGCCAGAGTGGGAATGATAGAGCTTTTAGAGAGACAATGCACCAGTCCCTCCCCCAGTTTTCCACTTATCCCCCATGTGTCCCCTGCCCTGGGGCTGAGTGACCCCTGTGAGCAAAGGCATTGAGGGGAGTTCTTGGAGCAGTGCTTAATGTGTCACGCTGATTCTGAGATGAGTTGTGATTAGGTTTGTACAAGTGGGTTGCAGCTGTCACTGAGTCCAGGACAAAGTTAATAAATTGCCTAAGTGTTGTGAGCACCTTTGGCATTATGTGCTTTCCCAGCTTTTTCTAGGAGAATGGAGAGCTGGAAAGCAGCCTGCTTCTAGGGTCCACCCAGCCCATGCCAAAGACATAGCTTTTGGTCTGAGAGTTCTAAAGTGGGGATGAAATAGCCAGTGCAAACCTGGTGTCCTGCCGAGGGCAGAGCTTATGACATTGTCTGAGCAAGGAGAGCTGGGGACAAATCCTGGGAGAACACCAGAAGATACAATGGGATGCTTTTCTTCCCAGCCAAGTGGACCAAGCCCTCAGCACACAGTAAGCGTGAAGGAGATGGGCTTGGCAGTTGGTTCCCTGTCCTTGCACAAGTGCCCAGGGGTCAGTTCTTGGGGAAGGCTGTGCTTTGGCTTTCTCAAGGTAAGCCTCAGACTGCTTTTTGAAAAACAGTGTCCTGCAGCCCACTGTGCACAGGCCCAAGCTCCAATGGCATGTGTGGGGCAGCACTGAGGCTCCTCTGAGTACCAGGGTTCACTTTCAGGGTCCAGCACAGGGGCCAACAGCAGCACCCGCAGTAATGCACACCAGCCTTTCAGCAAAGCTAAGTTCTCGAGTTCCTGACATGTTTCTCTGAATGCTGTTTCTCCCCAACAGCATTGCTGGATGTTTCCCATCTCCCAGGTCCAGGCCCAGAGCACACAGTTTTGGCAGTGTTTTGTCTCAGAGATGGTTCTAGTCTGTGGGGACAGCCATAGGTGCTGAGGGTGGTGTTTGGTACACCTGGCGTTTGCTGATTTCTCAGACCTTCTTTTACTGAATGAGGAACAGAAAAGGGAGAGGTTGGTTTTGCTTGGGTTTTTAAAATCATTTTCAATCACTGTAAAACCCACATTCCTGCTCTTTTGCTTTTGCAGTAAATGTAGCACTCCTGCCACCAGAGCATGTGCAAATGTAGGGTCGTGGGTGCCGGTGTGCATGGCTGGGCAGGTGAGGCTCGGGGTGCAAACCCAGAGGCAGAGGTCCTGCCCGAGCAGACTCAGGAACACACTGTGTATATCGGCCAAACCATGCTGCTTTTCCTACCCTGGCTGGACTCTATTTGGCAGCTTTGTGGTCGGGCAAAAGTGCCTTCCCTTGCTTCTCTCCACCCAGACCCTTCAGAACTTTGGAAATGCACCTGAAATATTTGCCATTCCTCAGCACCCCACCATGTGTGACCCACCAGAACTGTCCTTTCCCGGGACTGGGTTCTGAAGCAGAGCAGAGATAACATTTAACAGGCAAAAGCAGATGAGGAGGAGATAAAGGAATCAGGGGAGGGAGGGGAGGAGGAATGCAAAGGTATGTGGCTGCATGTTGTACTGTGTTTATGCATAAACAGGCGTGCTTATCGATATCCAGATGTAAGCATGAGTGCAGGGTAATATCTCCCAAACAATGGGCGCTGCTCGGCTGGAGGAACGCTGCCGGAGCCTCCCCGTCAGATGCTGCCGCGTTATCAGGTTGCAGCAGGCGCTCGCATCTAATCAGGGATCTGAGCCCCGTGAGCCGCACCCGGGGGTTTCGGAGACTCCTCCAGTCTTCAGCCCACTCTGCTCTCTGAGGGGAGAGGGCAAGAGGGGACAAAAGGGGCCAAGCATCTCCGGAGGTGATACTGGTGTGTCTGGCTGCCCGGCTTCACGCTTTGGCAGGGATGCAGGAGCTGCTGTTGCCACCACATTTTGGCAGGGATGGCACCGGGGTGACACTTTGGGCTCGCCCAGCCCTTGCAAGGAGGAAAGAGTCAAGCCAGAGCTGCAGCAAAGCACTGGCTTTGTTCAGCCCGGGGCAGAGACCGTCAAAGGACCAAAGCGGCCACTTCAACCCCATCCTCTGCTGCAGCAGGACAGGAGCTGGCCCTGGGGGCAGAGCTGGCAGCCAGGGCTCTTTTCTCTTTTATTTTCTTCTATGTTTTTAAGGAAGGCCGTCAGAGCAAAAAAAACTTACAAAACCTTCTTCCCCCGCCACTCCCTAGCACCAAAACGCGATGGCCACTAATCTTAACGTGGCTCGTAACTGCAAACAGCTCTGGAACTGGTTAATCTGACAGTCCCGCGGCTGCCCGTCTTCTTCACCAAAATCAATTAAGAAAACGCCCATTTGCCCTTCTCCTGCCGCCCCTCCCTGCGCCGCGGTGGGCAGAGGGGAGAAGGGGCAGCCAGGACGGGCGCTGCTTTCCCAGCGCTGCCGGGGCTCGGGGGGCAGCGAAGGGGATGAACCAGGTGGGGGAGGGACGCGGCTGGCTCTGCACAACAGGAGCTGCGATGCTCCCTGGGGACGGGTGGCGGTGGGAAAGCTTGATTGCCTCACGCAGCCACGCTGTGCCGCGTTCCTCCCTCCCTCCTGGCTCCCCGAAGACCCCTGTGAATTGTCATTCCTTGCCAGCGCGGAGGGGGAATTGGCCATCGGGCTCTCTCTCTCTCTCTTTTTTATTTGCATGGCTGATGAACCGCCCCAGAAGGGGCTGCAAGGAGAGGCAGGTGGGAATTTCGGCACTGTTTGCTTGCCAAGCGAGGGCAGAGGTGTGTGTTAAAAAGGATTCGGCAACAAATTTAGGGAGAGAAATTTTGCGTTTTGTGGGAAGCAGTGGTAGGAATCAGAGTGGGGTCTCATGCAATTTCTAAGGCTCCTGACCCTGGGGCTCCTTGCCCAGGCAGGTAAAGGCAAGGAGCGTGCCAGAGGGGCTGCGGCTCCTTCTGCCCTGCGCTGGGTGTGGGGTGGGAGGGTGTGAGCTGGGGCGGTGTATCAGCATCACACTGCTTCCCAAAACATCCAGCAAGAGTAGGACCCCCCTCCACGCTTGCTCTTCTGGTTCCACATCCAGATGGGAAAGAAAGCCAGGTCTGGGGTAAATGGGTTGAGTGATAGCAGGGCTTTGTGAGCATGTAGCTCCCCAAGACGTTCTTCTCAGGGAAAGCGAGACAACTGTTCTTAAGAAACAGTAGAGACACCTGGCCAAGCTGGGTAAAATCTCTTGAGCATTATTTCTGTAAATGCCTCCATTTGGCCCATATCACCTCCTCCCATCTCTACTGAAATGCCCTTCTATTAATAAATAACTCCATTCTCCATTACCCCATCTCCGCAGCTCACGTTGAAGTAACTGGGAATTTGGGTTTGGTTTTTATAGACATTAGAAATAGATTTTATCTTTATTAAGGGTTCTGTCTCCACCACCCCAACCTTTGCTCCATTGCACAGAGAACAGCAGTGGCTGGAGCAGAGGAAGCAGGACCCTGGGCTGAGCTCAGCAAGGGGAGAGGAAGGAGAACCTCTTCCTGGCTTTGGCCAGGGCAGAAGGGGTTTAAAAGGGCCAGGTTCTTCCCTGTACATTGGTGACCTGTGAGTATGTCTCCATAGCATGGTATAAAGTGCTTGAGAAAACAAGGGAGAAAATGTGAATGAAGAATGTTTAAGAAATTTTGTATATGAAAGATTTAGTTCTCAAGGGTTTGTTTGTTTTGCCTTTGTAGTGTCTTGGAAAATACCTATTGGGAAGCCTCCTGAGTAGAGTTGTAGTGCTGAGCTACCACATGAATTTGGGGAAAATTTTCTTTTTCTAGGCTGTGGATTGCAAACAGTCCCTGGAAAATATTTGAGTTTTAAGTGCATTGATTGGCTGTGATGGGGCAGGGAAGTCACAGGACAGCATTTTATGGCCAGCTTGGACGGCAGCATGGTTTCTGGCATAGAAACCAGTACATGTAAATTAGAATTGTGGTTTCCATGAATACTATCATATATGGATTGGAAGCTGATTTTCCAAGAGCTGTCGTGCCAGGAAAAGTTGTGTTCTCGCATAGCCCCAGGCAGCAAACACAAGTGACACAAACATGGTGAGGGTGAGTTCATTTACAACTGTGACTGTTCACAAAGTATTTCTAAAATTTGCCTTCCCTGCTGTTCCTCCCCCATCCATCCCCCCTTCCTCCTCCCCTTCCAGCCATGCCAGAGTGAGCTGGGAGGTTTGGTATCCAGCCTTACGCAGCGCCTGGTGCTGGGCTGGCGGGGCTCGGCGCCGCAGCCGCGCACCTGGGCGCAGGTACGGCTCCAGCAGGGTGGGGACTGGATTCTTTCCCGGCCCCTCTCAGCAAACAGCTCCTGCCCTGGAGCCCTGCGTTCCTCTGCCCTTATCTCCCTGTGCAAGGCAAAGCTATAAATGTTATTGGCCATGAAGTTATTCAGCCCCTTCTAAGTTACGCATATGCAAAACTGGCTCTCCTGCTGGAATGGGAGTCTCCATACCAAGAGTGGGTGTTTAAAGAGTTTTTTTTAATAAAAATCTCCAAGAAATGAGCATATTAACATATAGTCATATTAATAGCATCTGTATAAACCTCGTTATATATGTTACCACAAGTAAATAACCACAGCATTTCTTACAAGGTAAACATACTGTAGCTCCAGGGATAGCTACACTGAGGTGCAGAGCAATAGCCCAGCTCATCTGTGCAGCTGGCAGTGGAGACAATAAGGAGGACGTTGAGTTGGGACATAGGTCCTGCCTTCATCACAGGCACAACTCATCCCCTTGCCATCCCTGTCCCAGGGATGTGGCATCGCTCCTGCCCCGGGAGTGCTGTGCACCCACACTGGCACACAGCAGCCTCCATCCCAGTTGGATGCGGTGCCATTCTGACCAGAGCAGCACGCAGTGGTGGGGGCTGTCAGCAGAGACCTGAATTTTGAAACTCAGAAGACCCCACTGCCTTCTGGGAGTTCATAAAATTTGTTCTGGTTCATACCTGCTGTTGTTTTAAAGTTTTTCTTTTCTGAAGAATAATTCAGTTCAAGAAAGAAAGGAGCTATTTTACTTTACTGATAATTAGGAGAATTCAATGATATATGAAGGGATGGGAGATCTCCCTGACATCTCTCTGACCTCTGAAGCTGGAAGAAGCCATTCCTCCATTTATGGCATGTCTCCTATTTTATTAGACTCATGCACAGTCTGTATCAGTTGTTCCATGTTTTTCCCCCATTCTGTTGATGGTTCAGACCAAGATCAATGCTTCAAGCCAGCTGAGCCTGGAAACCTCTGGATGATCCAAGCAGCAGTTCCCAATCAGTCCCTGCCCTTCTCTTGCTGCAGGGCAGCTCTCTGAAGAGGGTGTGTGGTGTGGGGGTGAAGCAATGTGGCACAGGGCTTTTCAGGGAAGCAAATGTGAGACCCTGGACAGTTTCTGTCCCACATTTGAACTTCCGTGGCCCAGCATCAAATATGTCACTGCAGCCTGAGCCCTCATGGGCCTGATGGAGGAGCAAAAAGAGAGGGCTGGAGGCAGCAGATCCTAATCTTTATTAAATAAGAACAAAGCTTATGCCGGCTAATGAGAAAAACAAACTGATGAAAGATCCAGCGAGCTCCTCAGAAGGACACAAAGAAATTCTCTCTGAACAAGAACAGGCTAAAAATATTACCGAATATTTATTTTCCTGGCAATGTCTTCACAGGCTCCAGATTTGATGCCGCTTCTTTGGGGATTGGCATGGCAGTCACAGCGACTTCAGAGGAGGGTACTCCGAGCTCTGCATGACGCCAGTCTGAGTCAGGGCAGAAACAGCCAGGACACGAGAGCATGAACTGCCTCAGTGCTGTGAGATGAGAGCCAGACCCTGTATACCTCTGCCTGTCTACAGGCAACAGAATATTCATCATTGGTCTATGTCCATCATCTTGTTTAGAGCCAGTGAGCAAGAGCCAGAGATGCCACAGACACTTTTCTCCAGTTTCATTTCCCTTCTCAACGCGGGCTGTTGCGCACAGGGTGCCAAGGCTTGCAGTGATGCTGAGCATCCTCTGCATCACGACCTCAGACACATCAGGGACAACTAGCTAGAAACTTGGGGCACTAGTTGTCTTGTCCAGTTCAAGCCCACAAAGTTCCCCCAAAAGAAATCCATGACCTGCTGGCCTTACCAGCCCCGGGTCTCCTCCCTGCAGCAAGGCACAGCCTAAGGAGCTGTCATCAGCAAAGGTATGGGCGTCATTTGCAAGCAAACCCAAAACCAGGTGAGGATGCTCTGATTGCACATGTAACATTATGAATTCCAAAGCACGGACCATGCCTGGGGAAACCATCAGAATGGGAGGGTTGTAGGAGGTTGTGATCCGCCCAGCATGCACATGAACCCCAGTGAGCGAAGCTGCACCCATGCAGGGGTTTGCAAAGACTCAGCCAGACCAGCTGTGTTGTGTCTCCTGCCCTTGCCACTTCCCCTGGGCCCCCACTAACCTCTGTCCAGCCCATTATCTCCAGAAATGGTTGGTGGGAGGCAATGCCATTGCTGTGCTGGGTCAGACCACCCAGCCAGAACACGCAGCTATGGGGCTGTTCAGAAATCAACTCCCAGCTTCACAGCTGCACCCCCTTTTCCATATGGGCTGAGTCACAAACCTCAGTATTGAGTACCCACTGAACTTGGCTGAAAACATCACTTCTGAAGGCAAAAGCAATGCAGCAAAAAGGCCTGCAGTTCCCCCTCTGCTTCTGCCTTCACTGACCAGGAAACTTCAGCCTCTGCTCTTTTAATGTACTGTGGCTGAACTTGTTGCCAGCAGGTCAAAGGAAACATAATTTACTCGGGCTTTGATTCATTTGATACAGTTTGGGGTGAAAAGGGGGAGGGGGAGGATAGGAGAGGAAGGCAATGAGTGGTGGCAGAGAAGGAAAGAGGTTGCCTGTTTGTGTGGGAACTGGATTAGTATGAAAATGACAGAACCATTTTCTAGCCAAGAGGGCTTTAGCAATACCAAGAGCATTTTGATCAGAGCAGGGGCTCCCTGTGCTCGGATTGGCCATGATGGGCAGGAGGCAGCCTGAGCATTTGTCTGGAGGGTGCTTTTTATCTCTGTCACTGATGAGTAGATTGGCAAGGGGAGAGGGGTGTTTGCATTCTGTATTGCCTGGAGAGTCCTCTTGCTGCTCAGGCAACACCATGGGATGGTCAGAGCTCCCTTTTGGCAGCTAGCTATCATCATGTTTGCATCTCCTAAGCACCCTCCTCATCTTAGACCCTTTACCAGCTCCACCATGAATTTCCATGCCCATTTTCCCACTGGAAGGAAGCTGCAAGGCTTGGAAGAGAAAAATGAACCTACAGGGGGCTTTTTCTAGAGACACATTAGAGGCACCATTTGTCCTACTAATATTTGGAGCATGAAGAGCTCACAGGCACCAAGGATGGGCTGAAATCAGGGAGCACAGCCCTTCCCTCACATTGCTTCTGGCTGTGCTTTTTCATGGCAACCTGGTCCAGCTCAACTCACTAGCCTTGTCCCACGGGTGCTGTGCAACCCACAAAATATTGTAAAACCTCCCACTCTCTACCCTGCTCACTCCTTTAGTCACCACCATCAGCCTTGCAGAAGTCAGGGGCCAGGCTGAGCCTCTTGATGTAGGTTTTCCTTCAGGTACCTAAGCTTTATCTTGGCTGTTGGCTTCAGGATTGCACTAAATGGAAAGCAGGAGCCAGCAGCTTTTGCAGAGAGCCCTTCCCAATGGCAATGCCTTTGGGTCACCTCACTCACCTCACTGGGCTGCGCGCTCTTGGACCAGTCTCATGCTTTCAAACACAGATTGCTTCTCCTTTTTTGTGGGGAAAAATAGAGGAAAAGGGCAACATCCCATGTGAGAACTTAAATATTTTACTCTCCTGCTTTTGTCCTGACTGGCTGCTGTTTACACAGGGGTGAAGAGGCCAGGAGGAAGCAAAGCGATGTGGCCGCTGTGGTTTCGGTTCTCACTCCACCTTGCTACTGAGAAACTGGACCCGTGGTTTGTTTTGTGGCTGGGGGGGGAAGAGGAATGGCCCTTGGATCTGATCCCTGCTGGGAAGGCTCTTTCAGTCCCACAGAGGCACCAGCAATACCAATGGGGGCTGGAGAAAGAGGAGAGAAAAGCAGCCCCCAGCAAGGCCCAGTCCAGCAGCTCACGGTGCATTAATATTCACCGCAGAGGCAGGGGTGTAAATTCAGCACTATCTCCTCGGAGTTTGCCGTTTATGCCATTCATTTCACATAGATGTCACTACTGCCTTATGAGCACTCCTCCGAGCCAGCCGCTTAAATGGACCCAGTGCATTATAGTAATGGAGTAACTGTATAAAAACAATGAAATCCAATCTCTTTAAACTGATTTGATGTCTGCCTGAACCACAACATTTCCTGCTAATGGCTTCCTTCATTTTGTAATCATGATCTCCACCTGATCAGATTACAGCTGTTTTTAATTACAAAGCTAATAGAGTTTGTAGGCAGTGTCAGGCAGACAGCGCATGCCTGGGGTGGGCACAGGGTGGAGTGGAGCTGGTGGGGCTCTGGGTGACTGTTAACACACCCAGCTCATCAAGCTGACTGTCAAAACACTGGGAGCAGGGGGCAACTAGAAGGGACAGTGATATTTTTCAGCCTGGAGCCAATATGCTGCTCTCCAGGTTAGTCTCTATGATAGCAGACAGCCCTGGGTTGTGCTCCAGCTCCATGCTCCTGCCACCAGGCCTGGCAGCTGGTGATGCCCAGAAGATTCATGGCATGTGTTGGTGTTCCTGCCAGGCAGGTGGCAGGGTCACAGGGAGGCATGAGAAGAGCAGAAAGAGCTCTTCTTGATGATAGAGTACAGAAAGAGAAAAGAACCAGACCAGAATAGGAATGCATGGTACCATTTGACTTTGGCAATTGATGGGGCAGGAAGCAGCTTTGGAGATAACTGACAGTGGAAAAAGCCCTGGAGATTGATGTCTTTCTTATGGGATAGTGCAGTCAGCTGCTGGGTCTGTGTCCTTCTCCTCAGCCCAGGCAGAGAAACCCCAGGGATTGTGTCCACAGCACCGCCCTGTCCCCACTGGCCTTTTTTAGTCCAGCAGTTTGTTTGTGTATTGATTACTCCATCTCTCGGGGTTAGGGACACAGATCAGCATAGCTGCAGGGAAAGGAGAAGTTTGAAAGAGCTGCTCCCAAGCAGTACTGGGCAGGGATGTTTGTATCCAGCAGACCATGAGCATGCACTGCAGGCGAGCTCCAGTTTGACTTCAGTGGTGGAAAAAAACTCTGTGCGTGCTACAGTAGTACTGAGTATCTCGTGTTGATGTTTAAGATTCAGCTGAGGTTGTGCTCAGTTAAAGCTGGGTGAAAAGTCTTGGCAGAGAAACAGCAGCATCTCCCGGTCACACCTCTCTGTCCTGCCACATGAACCTCTTTTCCCAGGCTGGTGGAGCCACTCTTGTCTACCAGAGCATAAGGCCAGGCAAGTGGCACAGCTGAGGTGCCCAATTACAGAGCTGGGGAAGCAGGGAGCAGGCAGGTGCAGCACCCCGTGGCAGCCCAGCCCCTGGGAGTGTGTTCCTGAGCAGCAGAAGTGCCCTGCTCAGTTCACTCTGCTGCAGGAGGTGCTCATCCTTTACTCTTGCCATGCCAGAGCTGCATATGTCGGGTGATGCACCAGCTTTGTAAATGATTTAGGGTCCACATCAAGAGCCCATCAATTATGTACCCTGGGACTTAATTATTTAGCTTGACAGGAGTCTCTCCCCTTAATTTCATTGTCTTCTCAGTCTCCCGTTTCACTGTGGATGCTCTGCTGGGAAGGGTGCACTGTTTCTGCTTCTTCTCTGCATTGCTCAAACTCATCTGTTTCCTCCTTCCCTCAGCAGATGAGGAAAACGAGACCCAGACATGATTCCAGGGCAAGGTGAGGGCCCTTGTACCATCACTGCTGTGCTCCGCCCTTGAGCTGTGTCAGGGACTGGACTCTGATGCTGGTCTAAATAAGCAAATTTAGGAGGGTTTGGGTGTGCTGTAGGTGAGATGGATGCTGGGTTGAATTTCTGTGATTTCTAAAGTTCTTCCTGACAGCTGGTCACCTGCTAACAGACAATGAAGAGAGTTCCTGCAGTCCTTCCAGGCGCTCCCTGGCAGCACAGGGGATCCTGCCTGGGGTGATGCCTGCCTGTTACACCCAGAGCCATCAGCACATGCCATCATTCACTCCTTGCTTCCTCCCTGCTCTTTTCTTCCCTTCCATCTCTTCCTTTATCTGAACTTTTAAACTTCACGTCTGGCGCAGATTTTTGCAGTAACTAAGCCTTTGAGAATTGTTAATGCCGGGCTGTTTTCACAGCAACGTTAAATATGCACTCTAAAAATGCTGAGTATCAAGTCAGTCACTGCTGCTGAGTGGTGACAGCCACAGGAGAGCAGAGATGAGAGCAGTGGTCATGCTGGAGGGGCACAGCTCAGGCAGGCAAGGCCCTGGATTTGACAGGATTTCCTCTCCACACCATCTCCTTGCCCTTTCTTGGTAAGTTTTTAAGCATGTTTATTTTTCGACCCTCAAAAACTACCTTTCCCTAAAATAAATAAAACTAAGACCAGGAGTCTAGGATTTTAAAGCAACCCTACAATAACAAAGCAGTGTGTGCAGATCAGTTGTCACCAGCAACCCTACAACAACAAAATAATACACGCAACCCTATACAACGCTGAAACGACCGCTGCGGGCATGCGAGGAAGGAAATATATTTTCCAGTGTCGAGCTTAACAAGACTTTGTTCTGCAGTAAATTCAGGGGTCAGAAGGGGGATGTAAGGACCCAAACACCTTGAGCGGTGTATCTTTAATGTCACGCAGCAGGCAGGGCTGTGGGACACGCGGCAAACACCACTTCGTTAGCGCGGGGTTTAATCGCCTGGAAAAGGAAAAGAAAGCGAGGGTCTGCGATGAAACAGGAAGTTCCCTCAAATCCTGGAGCCTTTGAAGAATTGTCAAAGGAATGAGAAGTCTGAATGTTTGAAAAGGCTCTGGGTTGTGGAGCCTGAGGGGGCAGGGGGACACAGAGAGGGAGGCATCAAGCACAGACCTCCAGACCCACACTCCACTCTTTGTTCCCCTTTTCTTTTTTTTCTTAAACTATTAGATTTTTTTTCCATTGCTTATTTGTTCTGTCTCTCTCACACACATGCACTTTCATAGGCTAGCAAGAATTTTTGTACAGTTTCAGCAAAGCCCCAGCCCTACACCACGGCATTGCTGGTGTGGCATTTCCCACACCTTGCTGCGGAACAGCACGTGGAAGTAGCTCTGTGATCCAGGCTCTGCTCATGCATGACGCACAAACCATTTTTTTGAGGAAGTGTTTAGGGAGTTTGAAAAGTTCTGGTTAGCTACCTTTTTTTATATTTTTAATTAATTTTTTTCTGCCTCTTCTATTTTTTGGGTGTGGCATTTCTGTGTGGCTGCAGGAGTACATAGGCAATGCCTCCACTTCTCCTGGTGCCTGGTCAGCCAAGAGCAACCAGAGAAAATTCCTGTATGATTTCTGAGGCATTTTTCTCAGCATTTGAAATGCAAATATGCTGAAAAAGAGTAGTTCAGTGGCTTAACTATTACTAGAGGGAATCTGGTTGCGCAAAACTGGTGATGATGGTGATGATAACGATGATGAAAGGCTGGTTCAGGGTTGAATTTAATGACCTGTGGTGTGCTAGTAAAAGGGCTTAGTGACTAGAACTGGGAGAGATTCTCAGCCAGCTGAAGGCATCAGGAGGATGCCCAGTGCTGGAAGGGTACCTGCAGACACATTTTCACAGAGAATGGGTTTCATTTCCTTTCAAGCCCAAGATGTGGAAGATGAGCTTTTTCTTCCTATATACTGAGGGAAACAGGATCTGCCTTTCCCGGGCAAAAATTGCTGGTGATGAGTTGCCTTTTCCCCTTGCAGGGTGCCCTCCCCAGTGCCCAGAAATGGCAAGACATGACCAGTGAGATGGCTGAGAGGGAGCACCCAGCTGCTCTGCGGAGAGGGTGAGCCTGGTGAAAGAAGCCTGGAGCGAGAGCCGAGACACTGTCATGACACCGTGCTTTCCTCTGTGCTAATTGTACGCTTGGGACCAAATTTAGACTGGTGTAACTCTACTGAAATCACCAGGGATTAATTTGGCCTCTGGTGGTTCCATTGTTTTAGCTAAATGAGTCAGAAGAAGCAGTGTATTCTTATCTGCACACAGTGGGGCAGTGGCAGAAATGGCTCAGCGAGGCAGACCCCAAAAGCAGCGTGACTGGGACCTGGGATCGGGGCTTCCACGAGACGAATGGGGCTGCAAGAGGAAATGTTTTGACATTTGGGTTATAGATGGAGGCAGGCTCAGTGTGGGTGCGAGCGCTGCTCACCGCTGCTGCAGGCAGAGGGGAAGGGGGCTGGCAGGTTCCCTGAATATTCAGCGGTGCCGTTTGGAGTTCCTCAATTCTTCGGCCATCGGAGAGGGAAGCTGTGGCTCTGGAAGGGGCACGTGGTGTCAAAGGGGACTTCACACCACTTCCCGACCTGGCGAGAAAGGGAGCCCGGGCTGGAAACGTTCAAAAAGCACCGGCTGCATCCCTGGCTGCTCGTGCTTCTGCCAGCGGCTGGGTGTGGGCAAGGAGTGATGGGACAGAGCACAGGCTTGCACAGGGCTGGAGTAGATGTTTTGGGATAAAGTTATGACTGCTAACCCAAGGCAGCGTGCTGGTTTAGCATGTTATGAATGCCCTCAAACTTCTGGGAAATTGAGGATGATTTGGAGAACCGCGAGTTTTCCACCCCAGGTCAATACAAGCTATTTCCAAGCAGAGAGGTGTTTGGTGGAGGGCCTGCAGGAACTGTGTGCCTCACCCAGCCAGCATCCAGCCTTGTGGCAGGCAGTTTTGGAGGGGAAATGGAGCAGGCAATGGAGATGAAAATGTCTTTCCCTTTCCCATGCCTGTTGCTGCACCCCATCTCCCCTTTTCCTGCTGTACCCACTGGAGAGATGAGCACAAGACTTCAGCCTCCGAGGCTGTCAACCTGGCACATTTTGCCACGGCCAAACACTCTTTAAAGCAAGTACAAAGGCAGATCTTCTTCTGAGGATGGAGATAACAATAGGTAGAAAGGGCGGGGGAGAGCAGACCTGGAGCCTCGCTGCTCCCAGCACTCCTGTACCTCCACAGCTGGAACGGGCGCATTCCCAGCGTCCGGAGCCGGATAATAAGCAGAGCCACAAGAGCTATTCAGGAGGCTCTGACCCTGGCTAGGTAACTACATAATGAGCCTGTTTGAATTGCTCCCGTCCCTGCCAAAGGGGTGGGATCGGGGGATGCTTTTGTTTGCAATAATGAACCTGTAATTATGCTACATTTCTTGGTTTTAGCCGCATTTTGTGTGTGTGTGCTGTTCTCTTTGTATTGACAGATTTATGGCCAGGATACGCCGCTGCACCAGAGGCCGTACGGCACCGTGTGGAGACTGTCTGACTGTCGTCTCAGAAAGGTGTGGGGAGAGGAGAAGGAGGGGGGTCTTTGCACTACCTCAGTCCCCGAAGGGTTAAATAAATCTATTTAAATTAATAAAGGTGGCACAGGTGCTGCTTTTCCAAAAGTCACAGGTTTCAGCAGGGCAGGGAAAAAAATCTTTTAGGCTCCAGGTGAATTAAAATTTAAAAAAAAAAAAAAAAAAAAAAAAGTAGGGAACAAAATAAATAAATAAATAGCACATACCAGACTTCAGCTCCAAGGCGCTCAATAAAATTACACTTTGAAATGCAAGGATTAAGCAGAGTAGGTGACAAGGTGACTTTGTTAACAGGCTAATCTCTTGCCTTAACAGAGACAGGGGATTTACATGTGACTGCACAAAACTGCTTTATGGTCTTCTTTCCAGCTGGAGAATGTAGGAAGGGGGAAGGAGGAGACGGGACAGGGTTGGAAGTTTTAGAGCCATTTGTAAAATGGCTTTAAACTATTTTTTCTTATTGTCTTAGGTTTGTTTGTGGGTTGTTTAAGCAAGTCTGCATGGAAATATGGCACCAATAATAAGCTGTTTCCAAAAGGTCCAGGTAGCAGATGATGAAGATGTACAGAATAATGAATAGTTGGGTAAAACCATTTGTGGTGTGATTTCTTCCTAAATGGTTTTATTTGCTTTCTTATAAAAAGCCAACCAGTATCATGGGCTATTCAAAATGCTACATCAGGACTACTTTTCTCTGAGTCTTTCTCCAGATTTCAGCACTTCTTCCCCAAGGAATGTGTGAATTCTAGATATAGGGTACTTTTTTCAAATGGCTTCTCTGTTCTTGGGCAGGGAAAGAGAGAAATAAAATGTTTTTAAAATAATTTAAAAATTAGAGGTTTAGGTCTTTACATAAATGGAAATGTGGGGAAGCGATCAGTTCAAACCCTACCCAGGCTTCTTTGTCTCTGGATAAAAATGACTAAATAAATAAAATGAGAAAACCAACTCCTGCATAGGGTTCATCTGAAATACAACAGAAAGCAGGCTGAGCATGTTCTCTGGTTTTAAATAGATCTGGTGAAAGTATTTATCATGTTGTATTTGTTGCAGCATATCTGGGGTATTTGTGGTGACTGCAGACAGAAGAACAGATTCTGTATGGAAACTTGGTGTCAGATCCCCAGCCCATTTACAGATTCATGTGCTGGACCATTTCTGGATGAGATTCCAGCTTTTTCAAGCGGGTGAAGATGATCTCATCTATGAGGGCATGGAAACAGACATCCTAGTGAGGGAAGGGAAAGCTGCTTTTCCCTTTGCTTTGATGCTGGGGTAGCAGGAGGGAAGACAGTTTCATTCAGAAGAGTTGTGCACCTCGCTTGAGTATGACTTTAAGCATTTCAAAACAATCACCCCAAAGAGATGATTTGCTGAAAAATTTTTAATTATGTGGGTGAGCATTACCCCTCAGGGTTACATCCAGTCCTGCATTTCAAGCTGCCTTTGCAGGAATGTGAGTGTAAAGGCTCAGCAGTCCATCTGCGCACAACAGCCATGGCCAGCTTGTCCATGGACATGCCAGGAAGTCATGGAGCCAACAGGAGCACAGGCAGAGGTCAGAACTGCAGTGGTGTGATGGGAGGGGAAGTGGAGGGGTGGGACAAGGCCGTCACCCAGCATGGCTGTCACCATGTCCCTTGGGGAGCCATCTGACTCTGCCAGGAAAATATTCAGCTTTGCGTTGAGTTCAACAAACTTGATGGAACAGCCAGTCCAAGCCTCAGCTGTAACTTGGCCAGAGAGGACCTGCAGTATTGCTCTGAGTCCCCTCTGCCCCTCTGCATATCAGGGACAGCCAGAGCACATCCTCCACACAGCTTTTGGATGACAGATGACAGTGGAACTCGTGTGCTCACCACTGCCCAAGGGTTTGGGATTGCACAGGGGCCATGAAGGCGGCCATGTGCCAGGTCCTAGCAGGGCTCATCAGAGGCAGACTGCTGACTGTAAGCACACCAAACACTTTCTCGAGCATGGATGGGAGAGAAAGTAAAAATTACCCACTTTAAAAATCAGGCACAACCTCAACTCTGAAGTTTATTCTCTGTTTGGGTGCTAAAACATGTTCAAACCTAGCAGCAGACACTTATTCTGTGCAAGAATCTGACCAATTGTTTCCCTTCTCTCTCTTGTCCTTATACCTTAAATCATTTTGACCTTTAATTGGCCCTAATTTGCCCACAGACGGCCCTGGGACCCTTCAACACATTTGCTTGTAATTGGGTCTCTTTGTTATTTTTCTAGAGAGCCACTGTTGGTTGTTTCTTTTTGAAAACACTGTGGCATATCACTGAGAAGCCGCTTTTAAATGAGCCCTGCTGGAGGCCAGGAGAGCCCTGTGAAAGCCCAGCAGAGAGAGACAGGGCTATCTAAACGCAATTATCATATCACTGTGAAAACGTGAAACAGCCTGAGCTTAAGCAAACATCACCCGCCCCTGGGCTGAGGGTGGTAAAAGCTTTGCTGGGAGGTGCGGGGTTGAACCCATGGGAGAGGTTATCCTGCCATCACACCTTTCACCCAGCAAAGCAGGGAATGTCTCTGCCTGTTGCTTTCTGCGGCTGCGTGTGTAACTGGGCCACGTGTTTTCCCTGGTGGTTTTATTTAAATTCACCTTATTTCAGTGTGATGGCTTGCAAGGCGTTGCTGTGGTCCAGCCACGGGGCACTGCTCTGCAGAGCAGGAATGGGGCAGCCCAGGAAAGGAGCAGCAGCAGCAGCACTGCCCCAGCCAGGCCCTGTGTGTGCCACTAATCTGGCTGTGGCCACAGTTTGCCCTTAGCCCTGCTCGTAATGTCATCAAGATCTTAACTGTCCAAAGTGAAGTTAGGACAGTGAGGGATGATCCTGCAGCCAGATAACATCTGCACTGCCTGCTGCACTAATGGACGCTTGCTCTGTAACCCAGCCTCCGCAGTCAGCCCTGCAGCGTCGAGACCTCTCGTTAATATTTGGTCCATGTAGGCCTTACAATCAAGCTACGGGGCTGTTGAGCCTCCGACCACAGGTTGTTGTGCCAATGGTCCTCTCGGGGTTTGAAGCTGGTGGCCAAGAACATGGGAACTGCAGTGTGTTCCACAAAGATGTTTCAGTGCCGGATCCCAAATAAATTTACTTTCCATGGCTTACAGCAGTCACACAGGCAGCACCCACAGACTCCACTGCCTTGGGACAGGTTAGCAAACTACATCTCACATTGTGCAGAAAGTCAAGTGAGCCGTGGCTGGCAGGGCTGGAGCTAAGGCTGGATTTCTGCCCTGCAGATGGGAGTTTGTTATTGGGTCAGTCTGTTCACGTGTGGCTCCAGCAAGGAAAAGACAGTGCTGTTTCCACCAGGCTGACACTTACGGAGCTCAAATGCAATTGAGGAGGATGTGCTGCTCTGCAAAGGTAGCAGGTATGATGATGTCTCCTGTCCCTTGAGGTTATGCACTAAGACAGGCGTGGCAAGATGGTGTAAAATGTAAGATGCACATGTTTGGAAGGAAGAGAGAATCCTGCCCTACCAGCCTGGCTGTTAAAATGTAGCTGAAACCAGCAGAGGTTGACTTTTAGAAATAGGAAAACCTCAAAAGTCCTCCATTGCCCCTGGATAATTCTTGATCTGTGGGGCTGGAAGCTGTAGTTTCTAATGGTCAAGGCATCTAATTGGAGTTAGACATCTAATTATGTGGATGGAATTAGCTCAGTAAAGTGAGTTTAATAGTTGGCAGCAAGACTCCTAGTTATTTAAAGTTCCTACCATAGGTTACCAGCATATAACTGACTTTCAGGCACTGGGGAAAGAAGCCCATCAAAGTGTCCCCCTTTCCTTCCCAGGTCAGATCATGCTCAGCCAGAAAGATCTGAAAGGGGCAAGACTCTTTGCCCAAATCTCTACCAGATGGGGCAGCTCACCCAAAACACCAAGCTCCAAATGCAGCTGGCACAGAGAGACTCCAGGTGTGACTGAAGTGCTGGTTTCAGCCCAGGGATCAGCTGCAGTCCCACAAATGCAGTCAAGGAAATTCCTGTTCTAAAGGTACCATGGAGCCAACAGGCCTGAGGGTGAGGTTGGGGACCCACACAATGCGCCCAGCCATGGCTGGGTCCTTCCTTGGAGGACAGACTGGGCATAGAGAGCACAGTGCTGCCCAACCAGGGCTGGACACTCCTGAGTCTGCAACAATGAAACTGGGAAGCATTTTGTAGTTGTCTTCAAAATCTGGATCTCTCTTCTGATGTTACTGTAATTTTTCCCCCACTATTTTTCTGATGTTTCTGTCCAGGTTGCTTAAAATCCAAGACATTTTATTTCTGCTAATGAGGTTCTGGTCAGATGTGGGCTCCTGCTGGGGTTCAGCAGTGGATTCTTGCTGTAACACCCCAAAGCCTTTACAGTGTCCTGGCAGATGCTGGTCCTCATAAGTATATTTAGATACTGGATCCTTGCCCTTGAGCTCCAAGTGCCCAGGGGTTTTGTACATGCAAATATTTGCCAAGTCAGGGCTCTATTTGTATTGCCTGTTTAATAATTTAAGTTTATATTTAAGTTTTTGATGTTTTGTTATTTTTTTTCAATCCAGCCCTAATTTTAAGGAAAGAGGTTTCTTGCTTTGCTTTTTAAGCAGATGTCTGAAGTGTCACTTGTGAGTTCAGCATGTTGCTGCAGCAGTGGGTCCAGGGCTTTGAATTGCTGTCTGTAGTTTTGATCAATAATGAAGGAGCAGGAGAACTGTACTGTACAAAGTTATATTGTCCCATCACCTTTCCTGATGTTCTTTCGTCCCAGTGGCTGCTAGGACATGCTTTCTGCTGTCAGGAAGGTCTGTGCTGGTGCTGAGTCAGAAACCTGGTCAGCTGTCCTGCCTCCGAGCAAGACAAACACACCAGGATATGCCTGCACATGCCAGCTCCTCTGACAAGCCAACATCTCTCAGAGGGCTTGGATACCATCCCTGGCACAGGAAGGAGATGTTCACATCATGGACGCCCTCTGCACCACCTTGGTCGGATCTGGAGAAAGAACACAGTGGGGACAGCGGCATGGGAGTGTGTTCCTGCTGTTCTCTGACAGCAGTGCGTGGAGCAGCAGAGGGTACTGGTTTCAGGGCTGCTGTTCAGCACTAGAAAATTCCCCTTTCAACAATTCTCTGTTTTATTAAAACAAAAAAGCTTGAATGCCCAGGCAGGAAGAAGTCATTTTTCCAAAATAGACAGTGATGAATTTGGGAAAATTGGAGGGAGGCCAAGGAATTATAGCAGACTGAAAGCTGGGTGACTTTCCTGGGAGTGACCAGGGAAAATTTCAAAGCCACCAACCCCCCCTTCCCCACCACTGCCACAGAAGAGCTGAAACCTTGGCGAGCAGAGGAGTCACTGCCACCACTGCTGCTTCCTTTTCTTGCTGGCAGATAAAGAGGACAGACTCTCCTTTTTCACTCCATTCTGCTCACACAATGGGCAAAGGGGATCAGTGCCAAAATTACAAGTGTGAGCCCTTAATGCATCAGGTTGAACAATGGGCTTTGGAGGCGTCTGCCTTGTCGCGAGGAGCAGTACAGCTTAGTTCTGACTACCCAGTGCCACGGAAAAAAACCTCATTGTCCTGGCAAAATGCTCCCCAGAAAGAAAACACCCTCCTCCTTCTTTCTTCAGCTTCCTAATGGGAAGCAAAATAACAAACCAGGCCCACAATTAAACAAACATGCCACTAACTGAGCTCAAGTGTAACAGATGTTGCTGCAGTTGGACCAGGCTGGAGGCCGGGAGCAAGCCACGCTGGCTGGCTGCTGCTCCTGGGATGCTGCTGCTGGAGGGGTTTCTTTGCCACACCACAGCCTTCTCCTTCCACCAATCTTCCTTCCTTTTTCTCTGGTATGCCTTTTTTCTTGCTCTCGTCCTGGTGCATCCTCTCCACCTCATCACATTTCATTCATCACTTCATCAATTTCCCTTTTTAGCACTCAAAACCACAGGTTTTGTTTCAGAAAAGCTCAAGAGATGGGGCAAAGCCATGCCAATTAACTTTTTAGGCCATGTTAGTATAGGAGAATGAAACAATTCTTTTTCTCCATTTCATTTTTCTCATTCTGTCTCATCACTGGCACCTGGGCTCCACAAGGATAATAAGGATAATCAATGCCACCTCCCAGTTCCTGCAGTCCCCCCTAAGTTTGATGGCTGTGGTGCAGGTGACTGTGAGGCTGTGGCTCAGCACACCTGAGATTCCCACCCCAAAAGTGATTCTCCTCCAAATATTACAGGCATCTCTGCAACACAAGAAATTTGGTGTTTGAGAGGTGACAGAGATGGCTAAAGAAGGGCAAACAAAAGGGAAATGGTGTCCTTCTCATATCTGGCTGAATCCATCTTCTCTGCAGCTTTAGAACTGTGGTGCAATATATGATGGAGTCTTATTACCTCCAAGGCTTAAAGTCCCTGGCTCCCCACCTGGCACCAACTGACTGATGCCTCTGATAGCCCATGCGCCCCCTCATTTATGAGGATCTGTTCCTTCCAACTCTGTGTCAAAGGGACCAAAATAATTTGGCACAAGGCAGAATCAGAGGCTGCTTGGCCTTGCTTGTTCCTCAGCAAAGCTGTGCCAGCCTTCTATTACTGCTACAGGAACAAGAACTCAGGGCTGGGTGACGGCCCAGTGGCACTCCAGGGCTGGGGACAGACTTCACAGGCTTTGGGTCACTCCCTAGAGCAAAGCCTCCTTCTCTCATCCAAGAACCATGGTCACCAACACCTTCCTGAGGTGTTTGGAAGAGGAATACAGGGCTGTGCATTGGAGCAGCTGTGCCCACACACATCCTTGGCTTCTCTTTTGTTCTACTTGCCTTTGCAGTGACAAGGCCCTGTGCAGTGGGGTTTTGTTCTACTTGCTTTTGCAGTTACCAGGTCCTGTGCAGTGGGGTTTTTCTTTGTCCCAGGCAGCTGTAGCACTGTGACTTCTGTGACTATTAATAGAAGTCTAAGGAAGTAAGAAAAGTTAACTTCTCTTTCTCCTTCAAGCAGGGAACCTGGAAGATCCCTTAAATCTTTCCTGGGGTGTCTCAGAACAGGGACTTTGCCAGCACAGAGGCCCTCAGAGCCACATGTCACCAGCACAGTTTGGGACTGAGCATCCCCCACCTGCCATGCTCAGAAAGTCTACACAGTGGAGAAGGTCAGCAGCTCAGAATGAAACCTTGCTTGGTTTACCCTGTTTGCTGGGCAGGACAGGCTGGATACCACTGGCAATATTAAGCCAAACCACCTCTCGATGCTCTGCTGTGGTAAGAAACCAGCCAAATGCACAACTGTTATGGACCAGGGCTGCTAGTTCAGCACTCTGATGGTCAGAGTGAGAACAGCACAGACACAGAGAGCTCCAGCCAGAACAGGCTTTTATTGCTCCCAGTGCAGTGCTGAGTTGTATTTCCACTCATATGACAAATTTATGAACAAGCAACAAGGAGCCTTTGGCAGAGCGCATCCCTGTTCTCAAAACCCCCTTCCAGATGAAAAAGAAAACCAGTTCCAGGTGAACATCCAGGTATTCCAGACCAGGGAGGTACTGGAAGTAAATCACAGCAAGCCAACCAACCTATCCCTTTACTTATCAGCTAAGATTTGGGGATTTTATTCTTTTGAACTGCTTACACTGAGATAAAGCACCTCAGATAGAAAATTTGATGGAGGTATTGGGTTTTTACTTCCTTTTTCCAGTTGATAGACACAATGCATGTGCATAATATGACTGCACTTTGATAAATACAGCAGCAATCTTACAAGGTGGGCTCTTTTAGAACAGTTGATGGCATGAGCTAAAATTACTAGGAATTACCATCCAGAAGTGGATGTAAAATTATTAGACTTCAAGAAACCGTGTCCTATAAAATAGTGGGTGCTTTTTTCAAAAAATCCATTCTTCATCTCACTGCCCTTTATTTTTCACCTCACCCCCTTTCTCTCATTTAAAACAAAAATTTGCATCTGCTCAGTTCTCCCACACTGTTGCCCACGGCATCTTTTTTTTTCACAGCAGCTTGGAAATGCAGATTTTGTGACCAAGACCTAGAGAGACACACCTTGTTACAGCAATGTCTCTGGGCTGTGGCTGCAGAGCAGCCTCCCTCCTCTCACCAGCTCTGGGGCTCACTGGATGCTTCTCTGAGCCTGTTCAGGATGCTGAGTAGCAAAATGAAAGCAATTTTTGGTTTTGTTAAGTTTAATGGCCAGCTCAGTCAGTGTATTGAGGCAGTTCTTTACAGGGTCAAGTAAAAAGGGGGGGAAAAGAGGGAGACCAGGTAGGAGATTGTGCTCAGCAGAGAGATTGGGGATGCTGCCTCCAACCCTGTTGGACAACCCCTGTACCAACTTTAATGCTGGTACATTATATATCTTGTATGGATGCTTGTTCTGGTTCTTGCTCAATGCATTGACCAGAACATGCTGTTTAACAGAAGTCCTTCCCTTATTCCCATCCCAGTGAAGATCTATGTGGTATCTGTATTTAAAACCCATTTAATTCAGTCTTCTGTATGCAGGACTATTTTGATAGAGCTGGGGAAATAATGACATGAATAGTTGATAGCACAAATAGTTGTGCTGGTAGATCAGAACAGGTGGCAACCTCTGGATGAGAGCCATGAAAAGCAGCTGTGGACAGACACCTCTGCACAGAGTTTGGCTGCAGCTGGAACAGGATGCACAGCCTAGAGCCTCAGTCACCATTCCATCAGGTCAAAGGAAGGGGAAGAGTGAATCAGTCCCGAACAAATGAAAACTATTCTGAATGCTGGCTCATAAAATTAAGGGCAACTTTTAAAATCTCAGCAAAAAAAAAATATATTTGGCTAATGTTCCACCACTCTCTTATTTCTGTTGTCAATCTAGCACCTGGCTTAATTCCCATCCCAGACAAAAGTAGAAATACCAGGATACCACAAATAATTGTTGGTGCTGTAGCTCTTCAGGTCAGGAAGAAGCAGAAGTAGTGGGATTTCTCATGAATTATCCTACAGTTTCTAAAAGTGTATCTGTACAGTCTTGAGTGTCTCAGCCTCTTCTAGAGCAGACATTGTAAGGCACCAGCAATAGCACCATTTCTGATTGTGACTCAGATCAATTTGGCTGCAACATCTCAGATGCCTCATCCCACGATCTCTGGAGCTCTCCACACACTTCTTCATGTCCAAGTGAGCTTTAGTGGAAAGAGAAAGTAAAGTGAAGGGGTAGCACCCCCTGTGACACAGAGCAAGAAATTAAGGCAGGACTGGGTGAGGCTAAAAATGTTGTGTGGTGGTGGCAATTCTCAACCATTGTAACAGCCCTCAGGAGAGCTGCTACAAACCAGAATAGCTTATAACAGCCCTGTGGGGCCAGAGCCAGAGCAAGGAAGGTATCAGCCAGCTCTGTCCCCATCACAGAGCTGAAGCTTAGCATGACTTGGAAAGCAAAGGATCTGCTTTCTCTCTCTTGGAAATGGGGATCCACAGATGTCAAATGATTAGGACTCTTTTAACAGAAAATTCAAAATAGAAGTATCACATAACCCCGCAATCTGCTCATATTTCATCCAGCAATTACTTTCTTTTAGATCCTTCTTCTGTCCCTCCTGGATGGAGCATTCACTTTTGCAGAGCACTGGCAATGAGATGCCATGCTCATGCAGGCCTGGAGGAGCCTTGCTTTTTCCAGTACCACCATCAGGACAGAAAAGTGACCTTTTGCTGCAACCAGAGCTGCCCATAATCCTCAAGTCACTGGTGAGAGCATGCCTGACATCCAGTATGCCTACAAACATTCCAGGAGATCTCTCTGATGCAAAGCCCCTTTGGCCATGCGCTTCTGTGTGAGGCAGCCTCCACCTCTTTGCATTTCAATCCCATCCATCTACAGCCAATCATCTGGGAATCTTGTCACTTGCATGAAGTCCTCTGCTCCGTAATTACAAGGGCCAAAATAAGGTCTTTAAATGGCTTGTGAGGTGATCCAGGTGATGAGGATGTGACCTAAGGTATCAAAACTTCCAGCAATAAAGGAGCATCATCGTTAGCTAGTCCCCTTCAGGGGCTGGTATGTGGCAAGCACAGGAATGCATCACTTTTTTTCCTCTGGCTTGATATAATTACTTTCAGTGTTATTTAAAGCTCTGACTAATCACAGGCAATGGCCAGGTTTATAATGCAACAGTGTGTAGCCTGGAGGACATTCTGACATAATTACACTGTATAAATTCCCCCATTAGAAATGACACTGCATTGGCATTGTGTATGAAGCAGCCATGGTCCAGTTCACAGGCTCTGTGAAAATCTTTCTGACCCTGTTGATATCTTATTGACACTTCTTACAATGATGAGACTGTTACATGACAGCAACTGGAAGCCAAAGGCTGAAGAGTCTCTCCTTTCCTCTTGATGTCTTTCACTGTGGTTGTTTTCTTGCCTGGTTTTCTCTGGGTGAGGCCTTGCTCAGTTCTGATCACTCTGAAGTAGAAAAAGAAGCATGTGGTTATGGTACAAATCACAAAAGCCCATAGAAATCCTGCCTGGGGTTGCATCATCTGCTTCAAGGAGCGATTACTCCCCTAGGTCCTATCCCTTCACTGCAGAGGGATTTTGGGCCATATTAGGATTTGTTCCGACCTGGCATTGCCTTGCTCCATGGCAGGGTAGCGAGAGCCAAGCTGCTCTCCTGCTGGTTTTAGCTCATGCCAATGGAGCAGCAGGGTGTTGTGATGGGCTAATTTGTCAGATCCTGGTATGTTACTCTGCAAAATGTTTGCATGATATATTTGTTTCCCGCTGCAGTGTTAGGGCTGTGGCACAGAGGGAGACTGCACCCTTGGTTGGGAGGACGATGACAGAGCCCTCAGGACTGTGGCCAGTGCCATTTGGGCAAAGGAAACCAAACACATTTCCAGTTTTGGAGCACTGATTCAGTGTAAGTCAGTGAAGGATTTTGACCTTTTCAGCCACTATCTTACACAAGGATCAGAAGAGAAAAAAATAATCCAAATAAATGCAATGAATATTGGTTATAAAAACAAAAGCTTATAGAGAACTTCAAAGCAGTTTTATCACCTCGCTGAGGAAGGTTCAGGAGGGACCCACTGAAAACATATCTTAAACAACAGGCTTTCTAGCAGCAGAACAGCAACAAATGGTGATACAGTTCAGAGGCTGGGATAGGACAGTATGATTCCAGCCTCCCTCCAACCTGGGACACCTGAGCTGATTTCAAGCATGGGGAATGGGATCTGGAGCCTTTTCACATCTTCAGTTTCAAGCTGACTCAGGAGACCAGCAGGTCTCCAACACTGGCAAACTTAAGAGATAAATGGAGTGGGGGGGGGGGGGGGGGGTTTAGTTATAGCTGAAAAAAAATCCTACCTGTAGAGAATTATCCTGTGCAGTATGTTGTCTATACCATTTAATTTACAAAATCCCAACAGCTGAGTTTCGTTGTGCAGAAAGTGAGAAAGACTATTCTTTAAGGGAGGTATTGACACAACTATTTGGGAATCTTTTGGGTTTTATGCAATACAAGTATCATTGGTGGTATTTGTCCATTTTCACCAGCTAAAAGATGAACACATTAACCCCCACCCCAAAATCTGAGGCAATAATGCCTGTCTTTTGTTTCTTTGTTTTCAGCATCATCAGGAAAGCTGTGATTTGGATGACATGATGACACAGTCTCCTTCTTCAGCAGTAAGTAATGCCTCTAAGAAATTCTTCCTAATGGTAATCAGAGCCTGGAGCAAAGTACTGAGACGCTGTTGCATGTATGGAGAAATGGGATGGTCCCTTGCTGGTGTCCCCACGCTGAGCTGGGTCCCTATGGGAATGCAGAGCTGTCCCCAGTCCCCGCCTCTCTGGGTGCACGCCCTTGCCTGGGCCAACACCAGCATGGAACAAGTTAGCAGTGCTGCTCCCTATGGCAAACCAAGCTGTGGCTAAAGGAGTATTTGGATACCCTGGGCTGCCAATTCAGAACTTTCCTAAAACCAGCAGTAAAATTTGCCTCCGATTCCTTTTTAGGAAAGGAAGGCTGTAATATAAAATCTCATTTTCTAGGCGTTAAAAGTTTACAACCCACACCATTAAAAGCGATATTCTGTGTCTAACTTAATGTTTGGTCTTCAGGAACAGCTAGGAGGAAAAGAGAAGGTTCCCTGTTTGTTCTACAAAACAGGAAAGTGGTTGCTTTCTATACTGTAAATATGCATTAGAAAGCTCTTATAGGCTCGTGCTGGGGATTTGATGTTTTTAACTGACTACATTCCTTACATTTTTGTATAACTGCCAAGAAAGCTAAATAAAATGGCTTTTTTAGTGTTTCCTCTAAGAATAGCCCCGCTTCTTTGTAAATATAGCAAAGGAATTGTTGATAATAATTCTTTGGGAGAATAACTGGTGTTATTGATGTTAAAAGTAGAAAGATTGCTGTTTCTCTGTCTCAGAAACAGAGCTAACCAAGTAGGCTGGGACTTCAGAAAGCCTGAGCATTCCTTGGCCCATCACTGAAATTAGACTGGTTTCATTCCTGTGCCACAAGGTGTAGAATCAGAGAAGATCAGCACTGAAACTCAAGTAGAAACAAAAAAAAAACCAAAACCCTAAGATTTGTATTTTCTTTCAGGATGCAAAGCTGAACTTTTTTCCTCCTTGTTTGCATCTCTCCATTTGCAGATTGTTCTGCCTTCTGCCAATTTCCGCTGAAAAACTGGGGTTAGTTTACTCAGTTTGATTCAAATGTGCACAACTAACACTTGGGCACCCTTAAACATTTGCAGTGTCAGGGGAAGTCCCACCCTCCTGAGATGCCAGCACACAAAGACCAACATTCTCCAGTTGAGCCAAAGTTTAGACTACAGAACCCTGGCTATTGCTTGATTGACACTCATCATATATATGCCAAGACCTTGGATGTGTTTTGTAATGCCATGCAATAAGCTGGTAGTGAAACCAGGATTGCAGCATGAGAATTTGAACCAGCCTGTGCCATGCTTTGACTGCTAAACATTCCTGCCATCCACGATTATGAGAAGGTGGAAGGCTCTTAATCCACTTGTATGTCACTGCTAGGGGGAAAAAAGCTACAATTATTTTTTTAGGGTTGACTGAAAGCATCTGTCTTCCCCGCAGTTGAGACAACCCCTCACAAAGGCTCCCTGTCATTGACCAGACCTGCCCTTCAGCTGAGCGTGCAGAGATTTGGTGCTTGTTCAGCCCAGCTTCGTCAGGGCTGGTAGCCCTTGTCAGGATTATTTTTCAAAACAGAGACTCAGTGGGGCCAGGCTGTAGCATACAGTGCCCAGACACTGCCTTCTGTTTGTTCTTAGTCTGCCTCCTCCCAGCTTCCCCAGTTGCTCCCTACCTTTGCCATAAAAGCCGCTCAACGGCTGTTCCTGACTCACCTTTGCCAGTTGCACACAGCATTTTATAGCTGTCTGTGATCATTTACTCTCTCATTTACTTCCCAGAAATACCCCAGTTTCTTTAGTTGTTTCTCATAGAGGTATAGTAGGTTAAAATAGGGCAATTTTAGGAAAAGCAGTATGCAGTCAGTGCTGTCATGACTGGGCTTTTTTCCTCTACTGTCAGTTTGGTTATTTGCTCTTTTTGTCAGTGAGATGTCCACTGTGCCAGATGGTATTTGAAGTATTGAAGGCAAGAATCCTGGCATCTTTGGAGCCAAAGAAAGGTTCTGTGTTTCACCTTCAAGCCAGTGCTTGTGCCACAGCTTTGATGATATCCGAAGCAACAATATTTCTAATGACTACAAAATTCATGCAATCTGTAAGAGGAAGGCTTCTTATCGTCTCTGCAAGTGAGTTGTGAATGTGAGATGGTGAAGGATGGAAGGCACAGTTCCCACCCCATAAGGACTTTCAAGATTAAAAAGTTAAAACAGCTCCTAGTGGTCCCTGTACCTACCAATTAAAGCAAATAAAAACTCGACCAACTAAAAACCAACACCACCAAAACCCACTTGGTTTTTATCAAGATTGAGAGATGACACAAAGGCTGACTACAGCATTAATGAGCTTGTCTGTGGTTTAGGAAGATTCAGATCCTTCTGCTGTTGTTTCCAGTATGCATCTGAGCTGGTGGCTGCTCTGCTTGTGTTCTTAGATTTCATGCTACCACTACTAGTTCCAAATTTGGGTGCATTGTAGCAGGTAGGACTTTGTTTGGGTCTAAATAGCAGCTAATTTAGCAGGTTCCCAGAACTTCAATTCCAAATGAGGACAGAATTATGAAAACTGATTGTCCTATGAGATTTCTGCCATTCAGAGTCAAATTCACATGCTAAACTTGATTTGTCTATTCTTTTTACTACTCTTTGGGAAAGTCTCAGCACTGTGATAAGGACTGTGTGAAGTAGAATGACAGCAGAATAGGTTAAATGTTGCAGATATGCTCAAATTTGGGTTAAGGAGAGACCCCAACCTGGAATCCAAACCACTTTATGACTTCTGCATTACTGGATAATTGAGCTGTAATGGGATGCAGAGTGTTTGTATGTTTGTCTGCCTGTGAGCAGCACAGCTTCTTTTAAGTTGCCTGGACTACGAGCCCCAAAAGATCTTATACTAACTATGGGATAAAGAATCTATTGCCTGCCTGAATCCCTCCATGTGCCTGAGTGAGAGGGATGTGGGTGAAGGCTGAGTTCCCAGAGTGGGTGCAGGGAGCACAGTGTGAGAGCGTGCGATGCTGTTCAGAAACATGGCTTAAGGTCAGACTCCACTCTAAAGCTTCCCCAGAATCCCAAATACTCTTTTTATATGAGTTTCACTCAAACACAAACAATTAAAGAATTTCATCTTCTTCTACTACGGTGGGAAAGCTTGGAAGCTTCTCTGGTCTCTTAACTTTATTAAATAGCCCCAGAGTGTTCCCTAGATGAGGGTCCTGCCTGGCTTCAGACAACCCAAATCTTTGTGTTTGCTGTGGATAAGTTGTTCTCTGATGCCAGTTGGCAGCAGGGAAGAGAAATAACACAGCTTGCTGCAAAGAAGAAAAAAAAAAATTAGGGGCAGCTACGAGCCTGGTGTGTGCTCATATGATTGGAATGATTTGACAAGGACTCCCATCAATGGCAGCATTTCAGGGACCTCAGCACGGGCCATTGCGCATCTCCACTATCTGTGTCCTTTTATGTTTCCCCTCCTAAAGACAGCAGCAGCCAGCTTCAGAGCTTAAGCACCATATGTTCTGACCCCTGCCTGGAGCACAGGGAGGTGCTTTTTGTAGTTTTAATTTTGGAATTTGCCCCATTAATAGGCACAGGCACGGTCTGGTGGAATGGAGAGAAACATTCCTCCTGGGCCAGATTGCTCTGGTCTCCAGCAGCTCTCTCATCACCAGGGGTTTGTCGAAGCGTGCAGTATGCTAACATCCTGCCAGCTCACCTTTCTCGAGCTGACTCAAAGGCATTAGTCCCACCAGTGCAAATAAGGTGTCTGCCACATGTCTGCTGGTTTCTTCCTGGTGCACTGAGGCAAAGCAGCCTTTCCCTGTCAGTCATTGACCAAAACTGTTGATTCTGGAACTGACTGTGCTGGTTGTAGAGGATGCTAAAACCTCTTGAAAGCTGGGAGGCAAAGGTGTTCTCTTTTAAAATGAATTAAGCTCTAGAAGGAATTTTCCTGAGAGCTTATTTGACATCTGGAATAGAAATGGCTTTCCTACTGCAACTCCACCTATTCAACACTCCAAGTCAAATCCAGAGATCCTGTAGACATATTGCTCCTCTCCAGACTAGCAGCATTGGAGTTCCACTGCATTTATTTCTAGACAACTGACAAATATTCCAGGTGAGTCCAACTTGAATTTGCTTGCTGAGTTACTGTACTGGACTTAGTTCAGTCTAGGGAGAATGTAGCAGTTGGAGGACATTTTCTGGTCTATCAGACACTTCTGTCAGGGTTGAGCTGGAGGAAGTTTGGTCCAGTTTGGTTAAACTTAAAACTGCAGCCAGTTCCTGAACTGCTTGTTAAAGCTCAGGTCTGGTACATCCCACTCTATGTAGGTGTTTTCCAGGCAGCACCCCCTGCTCTGTTTCACAGACAGTTCCCCCCTTCTACTCCCCAAGAGCAGGCTGAGAGGGATTTCTGGGTAGCTCCAGGCCCCTGGATCACCCAGACACCTCATGAGTTACCTGCCTCCTAAGAGAAGCACAGCTGTGCCAAAGGAAAGCTCAGCCCAACATCTGCACGTGCCCAAAGCAGCCGGGACCTGTCACTGCTGAATCCTGTCACAGGTTCTGTGGCTGAGAAAGGACCTTGCATTGCAAAATGTACACACAGAGAGCAAGCCCATGATAAGAGAGGCTTTTAAAACACAAATCTTGTTGAGAGGAGTGGTGAGCCCAGCTCTATCTGTATCTAAAGACAGATCCTGGTGGTACTGATAAACTGCTGGAGTGAGAGCCTAATGCCCCTTGGCTCCTGTAGGAAATAGGACCTCTACTAACATCTGTAAATAAATATCCCCCTGTGTCTTTACACACTTAAATACCTTTGCAAACCTGTTTCCCGTACTCAGCTGCTGCCTCTTAATGTTTGCAGGGTAGCAGGAGCAAGAGCTCAGCTGTAATTTGGGGTTGAATTGTGCAAAGTGCTGTACAGGAACAGAAAAGAAGACCTCTGGCCACTTCCCAGCATCCAGGTCTTGTTTTAAAAGCAACCTCCCCTGGTTTGTTTGTATGGGTTTTTTTATATTTTATTCATAATTTTCTTGTTTCCTTTAAATTTCTGATGCCTCCAAGCTAGAATACCTTTGCTGAGCTCCTGACTGAGCTAAGCCAAGCCTGCCACGTGGAAAGGACTTTTTACCTGTGTCCTGCTTATCTGCAAGTGGTGAGTGTGGCTGGAGTGAAGCTGCAAGGGTTGAAATGAAGGGTGTTAGGGGTAATACTGCACAACAAATTTTGTGCTTCAAGATTCCCACTGGGATTAGGGAACATGAGCACTGCTGGAATAAAAAGCAAAAGTTTAGACCACAGAGAACTGAGCAGATGCAAACATGTGATCCAAAACTGAAAAACTGTGCTCCAAGAGAGGCAAATGCACTCCAGCTGTGCCTGGAGTGGGTGGGTCATGCTTTTCCTGTGCCCAGGCTGTTTATTCGACAGCAACTACCAGGATGGGATTCCCTTCAGGTTTACATCAAGGAGCATGTTATGTCTCTTGACCCTTAACTAGGTAAAAGTTATTGTATTGATAATCAACCAACCTGGGGTTCCAGACTGAGTGACAATTTGCATCCATCCCCAACTGCATAAGCGCAAACCACCATAATTTCAAGAAAACCTTCTTGAGCCAGCGTTTCCTGTGAAATCTCAATAGCAGAAGTGTGTCTTCTGGGTGCTTTGATGCATTTCAGGTTCATTTTGGGGCTCTGTAATTCATGGCAGCTGGTTCTCTGATTATTTTATATTAAGGACCAACTTCCAGTAACATCAGTGGGAGCAGGATTTCAGCTCTAAAGCTATTATTAACTAATGCAGCACAACAATGCCTGGCTTTCGTTCTGTTTTGTTTTCTCCCAGGGTCGGAACGTGTGTGTATTCCATTAACTCTGTCCTCACTGCTCTCAAGATGTTCCGCACAAATGATTTTATTTTTTTTGTAAGAAAATATATTTTACTAGGCAGTTTTATGAGAACTGACAAAATGCCTCGTAAATAACCCAGCAGGAAATATGGGGTAAATAAAATTTTTACAACTTCATCATAAACCTGAGAAGTCTTTGGTTCCTTTTCGAATGGAATGAGCAAGGTATTTCATTAAAAGAAAAGACATGCTCTCTAAAGCCAACAATTATAGACACAATGCCTTTTTAACCTGCAATTCAGTCAAACAGGTTTGGTGGCAGTGGAAAATGTTAAAGGCCCTGTTTTGACAGTTTGGGTCATGATCCCCACAGATCAGTTTGTGCTGTGGGTTCCCTACACAGCAGAGCTGAAGAACTGGTGTGTGCCTGACCTGTCCCCAAAGTATCCAGGACCTCTAAGGAAACATCTATCTGGGACAACCTGCTCAGGACAGGCTGAGGCTTTCTGCTGCCTTTGTACGTCTCTGAGTATGGGGCTGTGCCTGGAGCCCTAAGTGCAAAGGGAATACAAACAAATATGGTCCTCAGGTCTTCAGCACAAGCCTGAAATGCAATGATTTGGTCAAAGACCAAGAGTCTGAAATAGAAATGCTTGGAACAAGCCTCAGTCCTTGAACTTTGTGTGAAGGGGGAATTCAGCTCTCAGGAAGAGGATCTTTGACATGTTTTGACAGGGTGGGAAGAAGTGGGTGTCACTTTTAAGGTCTTTTCACTCGCAAAAACTCATAGTGACATCCATGACTATTTTCTACTCTACAGTGAAACAGAAATTGGGCAAAATGCAACCTGTTCCTGGGTGCATTTAAAGGTAGGGAAATTACCTCCCAAAAGAAGTGCTAAGGTGCCATTGTAGGCCTGCATTGTCTGATGAAATACCAGATGAGGTGATCTATAGTGAAAGCCTTTGACATTTCTCATGCCTCTTGTTTTCTGATCCCCACCCTATTTGTTCCTCCAGCCGGGCTAAAAACTTGAGAGAGAGCAATCCTGGGAAGGCTGGATTTCACAGAAGCATTGGAGATGTTGAGATACCTTTGTTATCTTCCCTGAATTGAGCTCAGACCAGAGCTAACACCACCACCCAGGTCTCACCTTGCTGGCACCACAGGCTGTACTCCACAGCCACGGTCCCCACCTATCCTCTGGGCCATTCTTGCATAAAGCCCACCACTCAGGGTGGTATGGGCCCCACCTTCCCTTGGAGGCACTGCTGCGTTCCCTGCCTTCCCTCCTAGTCCCTCCCTGCTAGATAGTCCTTCCCCACCTAGTCACCAGATTGCCTGGGTCCTCAGGACATCTACAGCAACTTCCTACAGCAATGTCATGTGAGGAAAGCATCTAAAGCTTTTGCAGCTAAAATGCCATGTAAACAAAGAGGTAAACTCACCCCACGCTCCAAAGCTCTTGTGATATTGGTTTTTTTAACGGCCACCAGCCACACTTTGAGAACAGGACACCTACAGAAGGACAGGAGAGCTGGTGCCTGCACCAATAGGTGCAGTCCTGCAGCCTGATCCTCCGTATCCTGAGTGCTCGCAGCCCCAGCTGCCTTCCAGGCCGAGTCAGGGTGTCCCTGGGAGGTTTGCCTGTATATGGGCTCCAGTGTCTGGGAAGCACAGTGCAGAGAGACAATCACCACAGCCCTTTCCCTAAAGGGAATTCCATCTTGGCACTGAACAGCACGGTGGCATGGCAGAGCACAGCCCTGGCAGAGTAGGCTGGGCTGGTGCAGGGCTCTGCCCTCCCCTGGCAGTGGCTGACAGCATGTCAAGGGAAATTGGCTTTTCAGTGGGACACGCTGCTTTAGTGAGAGCCCATATGTTCCTGAGTTATCTCTTCTGAATTCCCTTTATTATCCCAATGCCTCTGTCACCACCCCCCTGCCTCTACCCTCTCCTCAGGCCTCCATCGTGATGCAGAGGTTAAATAAAATACCATTTCCTTCTAATTTAGCCTTTGTCTTTGGCAATCAAAATGCCCTTCAGGCCCCTGAGGATTCAACCTTCCAGGTCAGGGTAGGACATGGGAAACCCCTTCCCAGGCATTTCACTGTAGATAATGTGGCTGATTCATGAGATCATTCAAAGCACTGCCTTCTGCTGTGGCTGCTGCTTTTGGTGCTTGGGCTCAGCCTCCCCTTCTCTCCCCACACCACCTCTCCTGGCCAGATTTTGCAAACCATCTCCTGGGAAATTAGGAGCCATAGGAGGAGAACAAAACTAAGAGCAGGATAGATCTACTGCAGCAAAGTCTCTGTGCATGGGAGAATAAAAGCTGTGTGAGTCCTGAGAGCAAGAGAGCTCTGTCCCTGCTCTAGGAGGGGCTGAGCCAGGGAAGCAGCAATACTTTGCGATTCTCCCACTCCTGTTTGAGCCCTGGAGTGCCAGAGTGGACAGAAGAAGTGGGAGGACTCATGTTGTGATCCTGCTGGGCAAATATAGCAAGAGATAGGGGAACATAGGCAAATCTGCCTCTAGAAGCATCACCTGTGTGTTATTTGTTAGGTCGAGGGTGCAATACAAAGCAGCAGCATATATTTTTAATTTTTATAAAATCCAGTATCCTGTTCAGCATCTTTCTGAGGACTCCCTCTAACATAACAGCCACCAGAGATAATGCTGGTAAAAGAACCAATGGTGTAAAGGGAAGACCTATAAAGGACAGGATATAATTTATAATGGAGTGTTGTTATTTTAACCTTTCCTTCTTTGTTCAGTTTTATGTATTTGAGTTGAAAGTGCACAGGCAGCAAGGAGATAGGGAGCATTAATTTCACCCTGTAACATGCAACACAGGTAAAAAGGGGTGAAGGCTGACTTGTTTTTGTCACTCATGTGGTCTCCAAGGCAAGTAGGATGTGTAATGGAAGGAAAGTCTCTAGTGCTGGTGTCCCACACAATTTTCTGGCTGTGTTTGTCCAGAACAAATGGACAAATGGCTGTGTTTGGGGAACAAATGATTGTCATGTGCTCTAGGACTTGGCCCCAGGTATCTCCTCACTGTCTACTCTGGACAGGAAACGCAGTAGGGACACAGGAAAAGGTAAGCACTGAGTAAAGGATAAGGAGTGGGTTGTTTGTGTGCATCCAAGGTTATCCATGGATTAAGAACCCTGTATCATTGTTGGATGGAGCTGTAGGGTCACAGGACCCTTTCAGAAATAGAATATATCTATCCATCCATCCATCCATCCATCCATCCATCCATCCATCCATCCATCCATCTTAAAGCAGCAGCCTCCTAAACATCTATTTAAAACATTTCAAAAAGCCAAGCTGGCAAGACGTGAAAATCAGAGGGAGACAGCAGGGTGGGGAAAGCGCCTGAGAGCCGGGAATAGAGGACAAATGGTCCCCACCCCTGCAATGGTCCCAGCCCCCATTCTCACCCTGCTAGCATCCCTCCCGTTGGTAAACAGAGACAGACAGGCAGGTTTTCACCTTGTCTCCTCAGACAAAGGAGCTGGCCCTTTGTTTCACTGCGTGACTCCCTGGCAGATGGAAGGTGCCCGAGGGGTCTTGTTCAAGGAAAGGCTCCAGTATGCAAAACGCACCCACAGGCAGACAGGAGAGGGGTGGGTTTCCTCCTGAGAAGGACCTGGGTGAAACAGTTTTTGTCTCCTGATGGTTCTGTTTTGACTTTGACAAGACATAAGTAGTCTGTAGTTTTACTAACTGAGCCTTTTGTTTTAATAGAAACTGAGAGGGAAACCCGGCATTTGGAGCCAAACTTTAGTTCTGAAGGGGGAGACAGCCAAAATCCTGACGTCAGAAGTGCGTGCATATTTCAAATATTTGAAATTCTTGCACAAAATTTCTTAAGAGGTGAGAATCTGACCCATAAATCAATTTAATGCAAGCTTTTCAAAGTACTAATATTTGCCAATCCTTGCTTTCATCCCAGGGGATTTACTGGTTTTTATTCTGGTTGCTTTCAGTGGAAGTAAGAGAGGCAGACAGAGGAAATAGCCAGGCCAAAGAACAAGAGCTGATGAGAAGCCCATAGTTAGTTGGTCACTTAGTCTATCACTCAGTGGTGTGTTTTACCAGGTCTTCTTCCAAGGCCATTGCACCACATGTGTGGCCTAAGCCGGATGTATGTGCTTTCTCCAGCCTCCTACAAAACACAAAACACCAGGCTGAGGCAACAACATCTCTGAAAACATATTGATTTCTTGTAGGAAGCACCAGGCACTGCATGGGGAGATTCATTTCCATACGCAGCTCTATTGTGGTGGCAGCTCAGATCTGCCCCTGTGGATGGGCAGTCTCTGGGTTGAAACCAGTCACCATCCATGGACCTGTTATTTGGAGGTCCTGGACTGGCTGGTAACAGGAAGATGCCCACAGTGCTGTTGGCATGGTTTGTCCCCTTGTTTCATTATTTTCCTTCCCTCCTCTGACCTATTATTAACAGACCCACCTTCTACCTAGTGTTTCTGTTTCCCCTGATATATTTGTAAAAGGCCTCTTATTCTCCTTAATCCCTTTGGCTATAATTAACTCATTCTGCATTTTTGCTGCCCTTATCTTTTCCCTGCAAGCCTTAACTGACTGAATATTCTTGTTTGGTTGCCTCCCTGTTTTCCATTTCTACTAAAGGTTTTCTTTTTAATCCTCAGATCTCTGAGCAGGCTTATTTCTTGCATTTTTCTTCTTTATTTACTCTTCTTGTCCTCTCCCACATTGCTGTGTAAGGTAGACCCCATCTACCTTACACACATCTCAGGATGTGTAGATCTCAGGACTGATTTACATGGCACATTACTTGCTCCATTTTTTAATTGACTTCAACTCATTCACCTTTTTCCTTTGGCAGTATGCAATTTTTTTTTTTTCAATGCTGGATTTGCCCTTCTTTCTTGGGAGGTTCCTACCTTCTCAGACAGTTCCTTTCTTTTACCCAATACCTTTTGTTCTACAGAAAACATGCAAAGTAAAAATTACTCATTTTTCAGAAAATATTATTTATGTAGGGTTTATTTTTGACCCAGAAAACCAGAAGGGGTAAATGTGGACTCAGAGCTCTCCAGCACACTGTGGCTGTGGATCAAGGGATGGTGCAGACCTGTTCACCATCACCGTGCTGAGACATCCTGTCCTGCCTTCCTGTCTGCTCTTTTAGGGTGCACAAGGAGGAGGCTTGGGCCACCCTCTCATTCCTCAGCCCACTGCTACCACCTCCCTCAGGAGCAAGCAGTGAGAGGATGATATTACTGCTAACAGAGAGATATAAACAGAAGTGCAATCTCCAGCCATGCTTTTCCTCTCCCTCCCGAGGACACCTGAAGGAGAGGCCAGCAGGCCATGCAGGTACCGTGTGATGGATGCAGCGAGTGGGGATGAGCAGCCCATTCTTTTGCTCCTGCTATTGTGGAATTAGAGGCTACAGCAGACAGCAGGCTCCACTCTCTGCTCAGTCCTGGGTGAGGGCAGCACCAACTGCCCACGGCCATGCCCACAGCCAGTCCTGCTGGCCTTGGTCCCTGTCATCACTCTTCGCTAAGCCCATGGCCACTTTTTTGCCCTTGACTTTCCTTCAGTTTCAGGCTTTGCTTCTCTAGCACTGCGGTTCAGCAAGGTAGAATGGGGAAGGGAAGGAGGAAGAAGCTTGAGGAGTTGTTTTACAGAAAAAAAAAAAGAAAAAAAAAAGTGAAAAGGCAGTTCTCCAGGGCCTGGGCACATTTGGTGGTTTTGCCACTTCTGTTGCCTGATCCACCTTTTCAGACACATGGGGAAACTTCTGAGAATTGCCCTGGGCCGGCCCAGAACACTCCTACAGCTGAGCCCAGGGCAGGAGAGACTCGAGCCCAGGCCAAGGGAGACACGAGCCCAGGGCAAGGGAGACATGAGCCCAGGGCAAGGGAGACACGAGGCCAGGCCAGGAGAGACATGAGCCCAGGGCAAGGGAGACACGAGCCCAGGGCAAGGGAGACACGAGCCCAGGGCAAGGGAGACACGAGCCCAGGCCAGGGGAGACACGAGCCCAGGACAGGGGACACTTGAGCCCAGGGCAGGAGAGACTCGAGCCCAGGCCACGGAGACTCGAGGTGCCCGGCACGCCGGGAGGGGAGCAGCGAGGCCAGGCTGCTCCCAAACACACACTCACGCATGCACACCTACCAGCCTCCTTCCACAAAAGAGGCTTCTTTCATTTCCTGCGAGAGGAGGAGGCGGGAGAGAGGGAACTTGAAGGCTGCAAATTCCTCAGCCACATATCTCGCCTCCCTCTCCTTTCCTATGCTGCCTGCCAGCTCCACGTCCAGGAGCTGCAGCTCCTGCTTCCCATACAAATAGGCAAGGCTGAACAACTATGCTTTTAAACCTTGTGAGACATTCTGTTGCTTTGGGGGTTGTTTTCTTATCACAGAATTTGTGTGCTTTGCCTGTCAGAGCCACCTCAAGGCTGCTCTAACTCCAAGTTGCCGGGTAGCTGGTTTGGAGCACAGGCATGCCTTGTGCCATGGTTTAAGCATTTTTTTCCACCCGAGCTGCCCCCTTCTTGCCCCCAGCCAGCCTCAGGAAGCTTGTCTTCATGCATTTTGACAATTACCCTGTGCTGGAGCAATGCTTTTCCAAACCTTCAGCTCTATACCTGCCATTTCAAAGGGATATTGTCAAGCACTCAGCTTGTCACAAAACTGTGAGCTGGAGACACTAAAGCAGCAGGTGGTACCCAGGTGTGTTGGGCTAATCCTCAGCTTTTCTAAGGCAGGGTTCCTTTTCCCTCATGAGCAACTAGGACAAGCACAGGAGAGGCAGACTGTGTTTCTGTTGCAGTTATTTGGCACTTGCAGGCTTTCCCTTATTTTATACGAGGTAGACTGTACTGCTTCTCCTGTGTCAGGGACAGACATTAGGGGTCATGGGTGAGATCTTATTCTCCCCAGAGCTGTGGCAAAGCAGCTCACACCAGCCACCCCAGGGCTGCTGTGGCTGTGAGGAGGTGGTGGTTCTTTGCCCGTTCAGAGCATCCTGATGCTGTGCTGTGGCTCAGTTAGAGCCACTGCTGATGCAGGAGGCAGTCCAGCTGCCTCTTCTGTTTCTTTGCCTGACCCTGGAGCCATAATGAGTGGTATCAATCAGAAACAATGCCTGAAAGTCAAGTAGATTTGGTGTTCATCTAAATAGGGGAAATCCTGTGCACTGAGATTTCAGGACCTGGTGGCTGGAGTGCAAAATGCATGGAGAGAAAGCGCACTTCTGCAGAACATTTCCTAAGACATCCAAGGACTCTCTGAAACCCACAAAGCCTGCCCTAAAACCACAGCTGCAACAAAAGAGGAAGAGTCCACAGCAGAACTGGGAGCATATTAAACCTTGCAAAATCGGTCTGCTTCTGTGGTGGGGAGCATGTGTATAAATACATACACACACACACACACACGGAGAGAGAGCTGTGCTTTTCAGCATCGGGGTAAAAGTGAAGGCAGGATGTAGGAATGCTGCACAGGGGTGGTGATTTCAGGCAGGGCTGGATCTAGTGCAGTGGCTTCACAAGGAGAATGACCAGTCTTCCCAGGATCTAGTGCACTGGATTTAAAGGATTCTGGGTGGTTTATAAGCCACAGAGGTAAATTCAGCAAAGATGTAAATGGGAGAGTGAACCATCAGAAAGAGAACAAGGATGAGGGTGCAGATGAAAAGATGTCCAAGTGGTGCAGAGTGCATAGGGCAAAAGGAGTGTAATTTCCAAGTGACACTAAGGAAGAACATAGGAAAATAAAGTAAAAAGACAGTGTTAAGACAGCTAGCTGTCTAACATTCCAGTACCATCTCTGTTCTTGTCCTGACACACTGAGTGCAGTTGCTGTTGAGTCCCAAGTTGTGCAGGCTCCTGTGAAGGCAGTGTTCCAAGGTGACCCCAGTGACACTGCCTAAGGTGGCTGCTTTCCTGGGAGTCGAGTCAGGAGCTTAGGGTTAACTCTGTTATGCAGGGCCTTTGCTGGGTAGGTGTATGTCCCTCCTGAACAGCTTTGCTGGAGCTGGAATGACTCTGGCAACAGGGATCTTCACAAAGAAAGGAAATTCATGAGGCCTGTGCCTGAACACGTTGTCTGTAAGAGCTGTTGCTTCATCTGGACAAGCCTCTGGGCCCATAGTGCTGGTGCACACTTTGGGAATGTGCTTATGGTATGGTTTGCAGTCAGAGCTGCATATTTTGCCTGCTGCATGTATTCAGCTGCAAGTTTCCATTCTTGGCATGTGACCATGTCCAAGGCCTGCACTAACACAGGTTAATGGATTGCCACAACACTACATGATGTAGAAAAATCCTACCTCAACTAAGCAAGCACAGACTGTAGGGGTCTGAGTTAAGCAGGTGTGAAGCCTGTTCTAAATCTCAGGAGTCTGTCGCTGCTGAGCACAGTGGACTCGCCTCCTGGAGGACTTTAGAAGGCACAGAAGAAGGAAATGCACTGGAGATCCTTGCTGCTATCTCAGTTCTTCTGAGCACAAGGTCAGCAGAAAAACAGCTGCTCCATGCTATGTCTGGACTGCAAGCAGACAGGCTCCACTGGGCAAGCCACAGCCCTGATTCCGTGACCACCTCATCCAGGACAGGGATGTGGTTGGAACTCCCTGACCTCCTTTAGCCCACACACCCAATCTTTCTTCCCAGGAAGTCAGATCAGAGCTGCTGTAACCCTCAAGATGGAAGGTCCGAGGAGGGGCTGAGACCAGGGGACAGCAGTGTTGCTATATCAGGATTATCCATATCTTGCCTTCCACTTGAGCAAAATTCACTTTCATATCCCTCAAAGTCAGCTTGCTGTGGAATTAGTGGAGAAAGAGAATAAAGCAAGAAGATAATGCAGTGGGGGAGCATTTCTTTGCAACTTTCCTGGGTAGAGGCATCGTCCAGGTTCCCATCACTTGCAGGACCAGCTGTGATTTCTCGCAATGCAATGCCAGACACAGCCATCACTCTCTGGGTTCCTTTCCCTTTCATTGTCCCTCTGGAGAACAGGACTCTTGTTAAAAACCCTGCAAGTATCATTGAGAGCCAGCTCTATTATTCCCTAGCCAGTGAAGCAAGACAGTCATACTCTCCCACAACCTAGGGATGCCCCTCTGATCTATTACCAATGGGGCTATCTTTAATGGGATCAGAGCCTGCCCTTTTTCACATCCCACAGGGACAACACCTGCCCACCAGAGAACAAAGAAGAAACCTGTTGTGATGGGAAAAAAGACACAGTTCTCTCCAGAGAGGCAGCAGGGCTGTTTGATTAAGAGCATCTTTCTCCCAGCCAGCTGGTTTGCTAGCAAAACAACCAACTAGACTTCATCTTTATGCAAGAGAGAAAATCTCTGTGGAGCAAATGCCACTAGTTCCATTTTCTTTACCTATATAAACCACAAGAAATCTGGGGAAATCTTTGCAGAAAAAGACTGTCGGAGCAAGAGGGAAAATATTTCTGCCTGAACCCAATATTTAAAAAATATTTTTAAAGGGTAATTTCAGTGCAGCATTTGAAATTCTGCAGCAAAGAGATCTATGTAGAAGCTTCATCTCTAGCTTGTCTTCCTCAAAAGACACAACAGTTAGGATTGCTGTAGCCTCTGTCTTTGCAGAGGTGCAGCATCCCAATCAGGCAGGTCTGATGTGTTTTCTGCATGAATGTCCTCTGGAGTCTGTCCCATGTGTACACATCTGCCCTTTATCTGTAGCACTCCAGTCCTCGGGCAAGAAACCAGAACAGGACCAAACAACCCCCATCTCCTTGACAGCGGTGCCAAACTCCAAACCAAACCACGCCTTTTTTCCCCTGCCTGTTTCTCAAATTGGAGACCAGGCTTCATTGCTGGTGCTTACCCCATAAGCTGCCCAGAGGAAAACTGGCATATGAGCACAGGTGCAGGTTCCAAGGGGGTCAGAAGAAGGTTGCCTGTGACACAGGGGCCTTTGTGATACATGGTTCATTAGCCCAGTCCAGAGTTGGAGTGGAAGGACTCAGGCATGCTTGGGTGTGTTTGTGCATCCTAGTTTCTTTGACAGTTTGGTGACTCTTGCAGAAGTGTAATTGTGAGCAAAGTTTTATTCCAGTGGATGCAGCACGTAGCAAGAAGTTCACCTTCAGTTAGAGAGGATCTTAATATGACCTTCCATAAAAAAAGGGGCATTGTTTTGAGTTTTTAAACAGCTGCTGTGTTCCACCCCACTAATGGTTGCAGTTCAGGAGTGAATAATATAAGCCTTAGATAAACACCCGGTAAAATAATTGGGATCTTTCCTGGCGGGGGGAAGCAGGCAAGTTACTCAACAAAAAGAAATTATTATTCTCACTGCGTAGGAAATGAAGTGTTCTCCTTTTCATCATCAAGTGGGCTGTCACACAAAATCTCTCCCCGCCCTTCTGGAAGGAGCCCAATGCCATTTGCAGTGCTCTCTTGCCATCTTCACTCTCCTAGGAAGCCAGAGACCATTTTAGTTAGGATTCATGTATCTTCTCCCTTTTCCCTTCCGACCTTTGTCTGCTTCTCCATCCCATCCCCAGCATTCTTAAAAATAACCCTTCCAGCTGCCCTTCTACTGTTCTGTATGGGAGCAAGCACCATCTCCTTTCTTGAGACAGCCGCGACATGATGGCGAGAGAAGCAAAAGTTTCCCCCAGCCGCTCCCTCCTGCCAAGCTCGGAGTGTCCACTCGGTACACGCTGTGTCTGCCGGGCTGGGCAGGACTGCAAAGCACCGGGCCCTGGGTCTTGGCCTCCATCGGATGAACAATTTCCCGTTGAAGGTTACTCACTTCCTGTTTTCCGTATTTAGACAATCTGGGCCTATTGGGAGCTTTGATTTTTTTGTAAACTTCAGCTGTTTTAAACGTTAAGTCGCGGGAGACTGAGGTAAGGGGAAGGAGGGGGAAAGGCCTGGAGACAAATTAGGGTTATTTAATCCCAGGGCTGTGTTCTCTCTGCAGTGTTCTGGTGACCATTAGAGCATGTGAAAGGAAGGTCAGGGGCTGACAGCATGGGAGATGGCGAGAGGGCTGCTTCACAATGGGCCCGGGCTGGAGGCGCTGCGTGCGGCTCTGCGTGTGCGTGGGGCTCTCCGTGAGGCTGTGTGGTCAGCGCTTGGAATCAGCCGGGGAATGTACTCCAATGATTAATGTCTCCTGTGTGTCATCTGTGCCACAAACAGCTGTATGGAGGTGGTAAGAGCAGTGCAGCAGCTCCCCAGCAGACGCAGGGAGGAGCTTCTAACCTAGAGAGTGCTGTGCCCTTTCCCTATGCCTATCAGTACGCACCACACACTGACATTTGTTAGAACTTGCCCTGAAGTTTGCTAGGCTGGAGCAAGTTAACACTTGTGTGTAGCTGATAGGGCAGGTCATGTCTTCTTTATGCCTGCTTTGCGAGGGTAAACTGAGGCACAGAGTGCTGTAATTCTGCTTGTTATCAGAAAGCGAGTGTGTGAGGGAATGGGGTGAGTCCTGGCACAAGTCAGGCAGTGGTCTGCCTTCAGAGATGTGCTTTTTCATCAAGAACATATTTCATGTGCTGCTGGGAGTAATGCTTGGAAAGAAGAAAATAGTGTGCCGTCCACAGTGCCTGTGGGCTCAAAGGTTATGTGAACAATTTGGTCTGTTCCTTTTTGTTCATCTAGTTCTCTTCTACCTATGATTAACACTCAGCATGGGGTGGTTTTACTTCCAAATTTTTCAAGGATCCATAAAAAAAGAAAATAAAAATAAAATAAAATAATGGATGGGCTGAATTAAAGCAGGAGATGTTAAAATAATCTGTATTTTACAGCAAAATCCAGTAGGGATTGCCTTGAGATCACCCTAGCAGTATAACCAGCCACCAGAATGCCAATGTGGACCAGTGGGAGCGAACTAAAGAACCAGAGACAAAAATCACAACTAAATAGACAACAAAATGTCCCAGGTAAAGAAATCTGCCGTGTACTCTCTGCCTGACAGAGAGCAGACAGGAGCTGAATCTAGAGCCAGAGGAAACTAAACGCAATGGGGAAGACTTTGGTGAAGCAGGTGTTAGAAGAAACAAGGGTCCATGTTCACACTGTGGGATTGATAGGCCCAACTCCAAATGATTTACACAGGCTCTTGACCCTCCTGAGCCAGAGTCAGCTTTTCCCCAAATAACTCCCTGCAGCCCAGAGTGCAGAACCACAGAGAGAGGAGCATGCAGGACACAGGCAAGTGGCTGTTTTCTGCCTGGTGCTGCTGTATAGGCTGGGCTAACATTATACTTCCCTGATTCAGGTTTTTATAGACCAAACAGTAGCAGTTCCCTCCCTCAGTGGTATGTCAAAGCCTTTCCCTGAAGGAGGGGTTAGTTCACTATTGTCTTTGTACCTGCTGGAAGTTTTCTCTGCTGTATCTCTCACCCTGCAGCCACATTTTGTTCAGATGCGCTTTCGGTGCTCAGAAATGCAACTTAGCTCTTACTGCAAATGCAGGGCAGGGCACTTCTGCAGTGTCTCCCATGAGTTTCTTCTGACAGGGGTCCTAGACCTCCCAGCAGCACCTTGGTGCAATGTGAGCCCTGGATTTAGGACAAGCTCTGGCTCTGGCAGGGACACATCAGACTGAACCACCAGGGCTGACTGCAAAGCTGGCACCACAGGGAATTGCACCCAAAGCTGTTCAAGCAAATGGTGTCTCTGAGTCGGCACCAGCCAGCTGCCCTGGTGCTGAGGTTTGATCTGTTAGACTCAGAGCAGCCTGGTTTGCACTCATATCACCATGCCCAAAGAACAGTCACTTACCCACGCTCAGAAATGTTTACTTGCAAGGACCAGATGGCCCAGGGAATTGGGCTAAACAAAGCATTTTACTTCTAGATCATGCTTTCTAATCCAGTCCAGGTTGGTGATAAATGAACATACTCACCTGATAGCCGCTTTTGGCTTCATTTTTGTTTTTCAGGCTAATTTCCAAGGGGAGATGCCTCACCTCAAAATATCCCTCTCTGCCCTGCCACAGTTGGTCCTGATTTGACTGTCTCTGCAGAGGAGCCAAGGATCAAATGCTCCATGGCGCCAGACTGTTTTCTTTTGCAGCCTGCAGGTAAGGGGAAGTTGTCCTATTTCTGGCTGTGTCACGCCTGCTCTGCGGATGGGCAGGAGCTCAGTTTGTAAATCTGCTGCCCCAGCCCCCTCCACCAAAGTGAATTAATTTTTTTAAAAACTGGGAAAATGCTTAATTGCAGTTGACATATAGGCACTCTCTGCTATGAACTTTACATGCAATCACAGATAACAGCATCAAAATTAATGCCTGCTTCCCACTTGTCCTTCTATAAGCAATAAACGTTTGGCAAGTCAGTAAATAACAAAATTCTCATGTGGCCATCTACAGGTCACCAGGATACTTAAGAAGTTTGCGTTAATTATACCATGTTTGCCATCAAAGAGGGGATATTAACCCTTTCGAGCTCTTGCAGGAAAGGAGTGGAGCCATTTGAAAGTAAGTAAATAAAATCTTGTCACTAAAAGTGCAACCTTTGCAAAATAATAATAAAAAGAGGGATGTTTGAAGCAAAAACCTCAGTAGATATCATGGAAAATACAGTACCTTTTCAGCTTCCCTTTTATTTATTTTGTATTTTGACATCAAACACTCCCTGTAACCTAATCTTCTTGGCTTTTGATGTGGCCGTGGAGACATGACAATTAAGCACCGCTTAAAACAATAATCCCAACAACAGGAACCAAAGGCAAGTAATGTCAGGGTTCCCCCCTCACAAAAATCCTGTCCCCCAGTGTTTGGTGGTAGTGAAAGGACTATAAATCCCAATTTGTTGCCTTGATATCTGCTCTGTGCTTACACTTTACGTTGAACTTTACACACTTGCTCCATTTCCATTCCCTGCTGTTTGTTTTTCTTCTGCTATGCGAAATGTCTGGAGACAAACACAATACACACATTGCAGAGAGATGGTTTGATCTTTCACAGATTAGTGCCACCTGACAAACATGGGATTATTTATTATCTGCGTTGCAGGAACTGCTGAAGCCCCCGCTCAGAGAAGCACGCTCCTCCGGGCGCTGGGGGATGCACCACCCCTCCTGACAGCCTGATGGATTATGGCCCCAGTTCTGTCAGTGGATCCAACCAAAGCAGCAAAGAGGCAGAGAGGCAGCCCCCAGGTAAGCCACCATCACAACCTGAATGGGATGTGTGCTGTGCAACCAAAGCAAACAGCTTGATTATTCCAAATTTTAAAGAGATATTGCTAGTTCTCATTTCTCAGCTATTCAAAGATGGAGGGAGGCTGAGTTTAGTTATAATCTCATTTTAAACCTGTCTGAAAAAGAACATGTTTCTTTTTAAATGAAACTTGCACAGTATGCTATAAACTGCCTCTTTTTTTTTTCTTTTTTTTTTTTTTTTAATGGGTGTTTGCACTAAGCCTTGCTGAACAAGTTAGAGAGATGATTAACTCCTCTGAAATGATGCAGGAAGGCCTTGTCCCAGCTGTGTGTTTTTCCTTCAGCACATGGAGAGCTGCTGCAGCTCTGTGGTATTCACAAGCAGGGCTTGCAACCAGGGCTGGGCAGGAGGCTGCAGGGGGAAAGACAAGCACTGCTAGAAAGAGCTGGAATTCACACACACACACAGAAAAAGGAACCCAGGTCATTTTTTCCCTTAGTGAGTAAAGAGTTATCCCCAGGCTGGTTTCCAGAGGAGGTCAAAGGAGGAAACCCAAAATTCACTAGCAGTTTTCTTGAAAATATTGTTGCAGCAGCAGCAGCAATGCCCACCCCTACACATGGCAGGGTGACTTTGCAGGACTTTGCTTCACTTTGTAAGGCCCCAGTGGGTTCCTTGCGTGGGTCAAACTTGACTGTGTGATGAAAGCAGCTGCAAAGTTTTGGTGTCATGGAAGATCTGTTTGGTAAGCACTTTTCTCCATCCTCACATGGCAGTCCATGTGCACACCTCCCTGCACTCAGGGCAGCACTGAGCAGCTCCAGGCTGTCCACCCCTCCTTGCTCCCTTCATGCCACTGATGACGACAAATGGCAAGAAACAGGTTTCCAGGTGGAGAGTGTTCCTTTGGAGAACTTTCCCTGGTCTAATACAGGTCTTGCCTTGAAATCCATTAAGCAGTTGGCCTCTTTTCTATGTTTACAGTGCTTTTAAAATGTGTTTTTAATGTACAAGTATTTCTCTAAACACTTTAATAAAACACACCAAAAAAAATCAAGAGAAACCACAGTTCATCATCTCCAATGTGGCTGCTCCCTCAGAATTTAAACTAGCTTAGAAACTTAGGCACACGTAACTGCTTGACCTTTGTTTTCCAGTTTCTCCAAAACACTGGAGAATGAGCTTTTGTACCTGTGCTTCCAACACTAAATCATTCTTTAACTGCCTTGTTTTGTCCTACCCTGTTAGGGTTTCAAAATATCGTAGCCTGCTCTGCATAAAGTATAACCTAATAATTCTACTGGCAACAATGACATTAATTTTTCCTCTCTCCCTACTAAAAGCAGCTTTTATGACATGAAGCAGGGCACAGGTAGTTTCACAAAAAAGGTATTTATTATTCTTAGCAATATTCACCTTGAAGGAATATGAGGAAAGCATACACTTTTTACAGACAATATATAAACATGTTGTACATAATTAACAATAATTTAGTTCACTAATCCAAAAATAAGCAAAATAAAAATTAAAATAAAAACAGAAAATACTGAAGAATTTTTTTTATGCTGATACAAGTACAAAATAATTTAAATCTCAACTGCTGTTGTCTATGCTGCAGTGACTGACAATATATTGCACTTTGTCAACTGTATCAGTAATCCCTGTCTTACACCCACACCCCTTCCCCTCTGCCCAAATCCTACAGAAATTTGAGTTGGGTACAAATAATGTACAACTGTACCATTGTAAAAGGTAAAAAGTAAAAAGGACCTAATTTTTTACCTCAGTAGATTAAAAATTCTTATGATTTCTCCCAACCAATTTAGTTTCCCATTTATTTCCACTTCTTTACAAAGTGCACCTATATGCCTATGGAGACCAAAAAAAAAAAAGAGGAAAGCAGGATTTTCATGGCTGCTTGGTTCTTAATTATAAAATACTACATTTTAGTAGGCTTAAAAATTACAGGCTTAAAAAAATTTACATACATCCTTTTTTTGTTTCATTCTGTTTTTTTCTTTAAAGCAGGACTTTTGCAGTAAAGATACAATTTGGCTTGATCCAAAAAAAAAACAAAGAAAAAGAAAAACCCAACAACAAAATAGTTAAAATTTAAAAAAATAAAATAAAAAGCTTTTCACAGAGTTAAGCTTACGTGGTTTACATTATCAAACCCCTCTGTTCATTGGGGCATTTTCATCAGAAGTATACCTAAATATGTACACCGTATGTTATACTGGAGCTTGTGTTCACGAGAGGCATCAGATCATAACAATCAATAGAATACACTTCGCATTGGCAATAGCTTTGTTTTCGGTCATTTACGTACAATATGGTTTCATAATGGGAGATTGAATTTTTTTTTTTTTATTCTTTTCTTGTTTTCGTATAAAATCCGCTACGGTAAACAGGCGTTCCCCTTGGAACGATGCTCTCCCTCAGCTGTCTCTGCATCTGGGATTTGATGGATGTGTGAAGCTCAAACTGATTGTCTCTCTTTTTCCCCTCTCCAGTGATCTCAGCCTCATCTCTGCCCTTCCTCCCGGCGGACTCCAGCGGGGTGGGTGCCTGAGACAGCACGCGCTGGCTGCATGTGGATGTGGTGGCCACACTGCCCCAAGTTTACCCAAGCAGCTAATCTGCATTTTTAAGCGACAGCTGCCAACACAACAGAACAAAATGCTTCAACCTCTAAAGTCTGCAAGCAGGATGTTTTTTGTGCCCCATTAGAGTTTTGGCTGTGCTAGAACTTCTGCAGGCATTTACCAAAATTGTGTTGCAGCTATCACCCCTTGCTAGTGCAGGATTGCCTTCTCTCGAGTTTTTTCCCGACAATTTGTCTGACCTAGGTTGTCTGGTTTGAGGAACAATAGGGTAGTTGGGAGAGGGGCTCTTTTTTAAAATAAATCTTTCATGTTAGGGAGAAGAATGAAAGAATTGTGTCAAAATAATCACCATCTTGGGTATATTAAAATCCCGTATTATGGCTACGTTTTTGCTTTGTTCCTTGCCCTCACAATCTTTTCCCCCTTCCTGGTAACTTTGGTATGGAAGATAGATGGAGCTAATCCAAGAGGGCTGTTGAGTACATTTCCCCTCTCCTTGTTTTGAAGGCAGCTTTTCTTACAGGGTAGCCATTGCAAATGACAGCACAAAAACATGCAATCAGAGGGGTTGAGGCCTTTTGTGGAAAACAAAATAAATATGACTTTGTGTCTGATTTTAAAACTTATGGTTTAATAGATGCCCTTTTCTTTCTTTAGGTTTTTTTTTCTTTTCTTTTCTTTTTTTGGCTTTTTTTCTTCTTTTTTTCCCTATCCCAAACAAAGTCCGCAATAGAAATCCAGCATGTCTGGCTCCCAGTGAGCCAGTTCCATCCTGGGAGACTGCTTATATCTCTTTACAATATTCACAGTAATAACAAAGAGAGAAAGGAAAACCAGTTCCAAGCCTTCTCTTTCAGCTTCTGCCATCTTTTACTTCCTGCTGGACCATTAAGTATCGAACAGGTGAGTTCTTTTTTCTTATACCTGAGGGGGCAAAGTGCATTACAGGCACCACTACACATTTCTGCAGAAGACCCATCGTTTGCAAGGTTTTAGTCCAGCATTAAAAGTTAACCACATGGGAGCAAAGGTCTCCTTTTGCCATCCCTACATTCTCCTCTTGGCAGAACATTGTCTTACTTGGTGTCATCTTAGGCAAAGTCCCATGTTCTCAATATCTGGATGGGTCTCTTGGTCATCAGGTTTTATCCCATGGCTGTAACCATGCTGGATGGATGTGGGTGTCCGAATGAGATGCTGGAAGATGGGTGGATGGGGGTAGGCGTTGGTAGGATGTGTCCAGAGTGGCTGAAAGGGGGCAAATGCCCCATGGGTGCCATGTGACTGGCAAGGGCAGCAGCACTGAAGGGAGACGACTTCTCCTGCATGCACTTGGACAGTTCCTCAAAACACTCAGTGCCTTTCTTGCTTTTCTTTGATTTGTTGGACATTTTCCTATTCCTGGTCTGAATTCCTTCCTTTTTCATGGTCAGAGGCCTGTTCACCTGCAAGAAATGAGAAAATCAGGCTCATGCAGACCAAATGACTTTATTGTGCAAAAATGAAAATATTTGGACAGCCCCCATGTGTTTTTCCTGGATGGAGACCTTTTTCTGGCAAAAAAAAAATGGTGTTTCTCTCTGCAGAACTTGTTTATATTGATTTGTTTAATAAAACCACACACACAAAAAACCCCTAGACATGAAAAACAAATTGAACTGAATTTGGCAGCTGATGACTCTCTTTCCTGTAGGCTTACCCTCAGTCCTCATTAATTTCCTAATAGAAGATCAAACTAGGAGGCACACGCTGACCCAAATTCAGTCCTGAGACATGAGCAATCTTGTACCAGTAACCTCTGTTACCTACAGCGTAAATAATGTTCTAACGTATCAAGCATTGCTGCTTAGGATTAATTTATTTTTTAAAAAATTAAATAATACAACTAAGCCTTAGATACAATTATTTTTTTACAAGTCAGAATGGAGATAGCCCATCAGGATTAATTTTTGCACAGGGCCCCTTCCAAATGGCCTCTGTTTCTGGAGGGAAGCAGCACACAAAACCCACTTAGTTAAAACCAAGTGTGGCAGCTCTGTTTGGCCTGGTTTGCCCAAGCTAGAAGCCAAGCTAATACATTGTAATGTCACTGAACTTAGCATCACTATGCTGACAAAGAACGGCTGTCACTTCCCAGGGGAACCTTAGAGACGGGGAAGGAATAAAACAACAACCAAACCCCTGAAACCAATAAAAGCCTAGTGTACACCATGCAGTTAAGACATCAATCCACACTAGGCAAGCAGCGACACATGAGATGAGTAAATACTCACATTGTGCAATTTATAGTAGAGTCCACAGGCATTACAAACTGGGTCCCCGTTTGCATTACGTCGCCATAAGGTCGTGGTGGTTGTCTGACAGTTGGCACAACAAGTCCCTGCTCTCCTGGCCGCTGACTAACCAAAAGAAAAAGAAAATTAAAATGTATCACCAGGTGGAGAGAGATCGTGAGAAAGGTCAAATTGGACTCGATATTTAGTTTGGGGAGAACTTGTTACTAAGATTTTACAGATCATCAGGGCCGGAGGAAAGCTGCTGCCGGTTTAAGTTTTATGGATATTATGTTTTTATTTAAATTTAAATATTATATTATGTAAACTTTCAAGCCCCATGGCACTCTGTGTGCAACGGAAGTAAGGAGAGAAACAATGAATCTCTGATTCTGCAAACAAAAAATTTTAGAGGGAGGAAAAATAATCTTGACTTTTTCAAATTTTCCCTTTTCAGGATTCTAGAACGCGTCAGTCATGAAATTGCATTTGCCTTTTTCTTTTCCTTCAATGACGAATTTAGTCTTTGCCAATGTTGGGACTGGGTTTGAAAACAGAGAATCTTTAAGAATGTGATTTTTACCCCTACTCTGGCCCTTGAAAGGTGGACACAAAAGAAAATGAACCACATTGCTTAGCTGGGTGCAGTATTTATCAGAGCCATCGCTGACAATTCAGTTTGCATTTACAAGTGAAAGGGAGAAAACAAAACCGGCTCCAACTTTCTTTAAATATTTAGCAAACCAAATTTCATGCCTTGCAGCAATGATTCCGCTGACCCCCCCGTCTGCCGCCTCTGTCCCTACTTAGTTCCTTGGCTGACAAGCCCTCAAACAACTGTCTTAAAATTAAACAAAACCGCCAAAAAAAAATCCACCACCCTTTCATAAAACCATTGTTCTGCTGAAACCAAGGTGAGGGGGAAGAAAAAAGCCCAAACATTCACCCACCTCCCAAAACAAGAACAGGAAAAGTAGCAGTGCAGGCGCCCGTGATTCCTGGACGGGCCCTTGTCCACAGAGCCCGCGATAAAGCGTCCTTTGTGCATGGACAGTGACGTACAAAGTGTTATGGACAGGCTAACTGCACCCCATATTTTGGGAAATTATTTTGTATTAGAAACCCTCAGCCCTGCCTCTAGAAGTGGTCGAAACACCAAGTCTATTTTGTGCTGCTGAATGAAGACTGAGCGCTCGGTATTTTCTTAAATGGGAGTTTACTTCCTAAAGCGCATCAATCGCAGTCGTTCCCGGGGCCTTGCTCCCTGGGTATTTCTGCATGGAGTCAGCCATGGAGAGCCATGGGGTGAAGCCCAGCCAAGCTCACAGGAATGCACAGGGCATCTCCGTGACAGGGCCAGTCGCAGGCGGTGGCATTCCCGAGAACGCGGGGTGCTCCCCTGGCCCGGGGTGCTCCGGCCCCGGCGGGGAGCGGGCGCCGCTGCAAGCACAGCTCGGCCCGCTCACCGAAGAGGAGCACAGGGCTCTGCTCTCACTTGCTCCTGACTCATGCCATGGCCCCCTGTAACTTTCCCAAAGCTGATGGACGGTTCAGCAGCTTTAGGCAAGAATCAGGCCCTAGGAGACTCATCTATTTCGGGGCCTTACTCGCCTGTGAGAACCGGCCACAGGCAGAAAGAGGGGGTACCCCCCACTGCAAATGCGCTCATGCAACCCAAACACAATTAATGCCAGACGTCCAAATGCTGACATTATTAATATGATCACTTTGTTATTGCATGGCAGATGAACGAATTCCCAAAGATGGCCACCTCCTCTCCCCCGCAAACAAGCCAACTACAGTGGAAAAAGGGGCAATAAACAAAGCTGTAAATCAATTAAAACTAAACATTTAAACAGCTAAACGCTACAAGACAACCTCTCTAGTGCCCCTCAAACCCTGCACAGCGAGCTAAGTATAACAGTCTCCCAACACACTGGAAGGTGGAGACCTGTGTTTGCATATTTGAGATGGCTTACTGATACTCAACTATGCTGCTTAACTCTATGGCCTGTCCCGCTCAGTCTGGAAAGCACTTGAGCTTGAGAGACGATAGTGTTACACTGTTGTCTTAACATTTTTCTATATGTCAGTCACTTAAGGAGGCAAGTCATTAAGAAGCTTACATAGCTGAAATTCTGACTCAGGACAGAAATCTTCTATATCCCATCCCAGTGTTAGAACAGTAATGCCAATTTTCTGCTCTCTAAACCTCATTGATATTTGCCCACTAATAGCTAGGAGACTTAGGCACCATAAATCACAAAGCTCCAAAAAATATATTTATTATTCTTAGCATTTTACGCATTATTTGCGGAGTAGAGTGTATTAGAAATTTCAAAACAGCAAGCATGACTGGCAAGGCTTGCCTATAGAAACTCTCTAAAGCTTTTAGAGTCAGGAAACAGATACACAAAGTTTCATTATCTTTAACGTACAGATATCCGGATAGGAAACTACTACCAGGAGCTTAGAAAGGACTTTTTTTTTTTTTTAATCAGTCAAATGAAAATACAAAGTATAGGTGACTCCATGGAAAAATAATAAGATTTTTTTTAACAGTAGGGGTTTGTCTGGGGAGGGAACCAATATTAATATTGCCAGAGAATATAAGAGTGAAAATTACTTCATGGCTTTTATAGAAATAATTTTAAAGTAGGGAGCAGTAGCTTTGACTCATCTGATTTGTTTTGCTTTTCTGGAGCTGGAACTTTTTTTTAGTACATGGTGGAGGACATTCATGCTCATAACCCTTTCGCTCCCAGTGTGTGCCCAAACCGTCCCAAGAGGCCGAGTGAATGAGGAATTAAATTAAAAGCTGTCATCTGAGGACAAACGGGGAGAAGGACACACGATATCCCGCATGCACCGTGAGCGGCAGGGAGGCTCGGGACACAGGCGGGCTCGGTGGTCCTGCCGGGATGGGGGCGGAGGGGGAGATGTGCCCCGAGGCACGGCAGTGACCTCGCCGTGACTGACCCCGTACAGTACAGCTCGGCTCCACGCAGGGGCTGAGCTGAGATGAGGCACGACCGGCTCGTGCCTGTGTGTGGTCCCGTTGCCTTATTTATCCCCAAACCCAGGAGAAATAAAGACACCTACCAGCCTTCGCTTGGGTTTGATGAGAGGTCGGTTTTGACCGTTCATTTTGTGGTAGAGCCCGCAGGCGTTGCACAGGTAGTGCCCGGTGCCATCTCTTCTCCAGAGGGGGGTAGCAGTGGCTCCACAGTTCACACACTCTCTGCCTTCTAAATGGAAACACCAAGAAAACAGATTTTTTTTTTTTTTCTTTAAAAACAAATTCACAAAATCTTTCTGCATTGTCCTTTGGGCATTTTTCAGAAGTCAAAACAGTGTGTTAATTCTGTTAATTAAGCTCAACCAGACAGCAGTGACATCTACAGTACAGGCAGCAAGGAGCTCAGTGTTTTAAGAACTCCCAGGCTCCAGGGAGTATTTTATGTCATGATCAGGAATAGGCAGCACTCTCTGCAAAGTGAGAAAGAGTGACACTCTTATTGTGTCAGATGGAAGTTATCATTACAGCAAGAACTCCCTGAGTCTTCACTGGGCACCGCTCCCCTCCCGGATCTATTGCACTCCGGTGGTGAAATCCTGTGTGCCCCAGCCACAGAAACACCATGCACACAAACACACACCTGCAAACACGTAACACCTTAGAGACAGAGTCAGAGGAAGAGGTTTTCTAGAAATAAATCTGAGCAAAAAGACCTCCAATTCTGCACTTTCTTTTCTGTTGCAAATGCTACGGGATGAGAAAGTAGAGCCGAGCAGACTGGGAATGGATACAAAATACCAGAGTCTCAGTTATGATTTTTATTCTAAAGGCATAAAAACGCTGTTAAAATGCTGTTCTTTGAGAAAGTTCAGTTTCACTGGACATCACTGTAAAAAAACAGGCTTGAGTGCTTTTCTGTTTCTGTGATTTTTCAGCAGTCCAGTTTGGATTTGGTAAGGAGCAGTTTACCTTCATTATTAGTTTTAGTACAGTGTGGTAAACATAGCATTGTAGAATGGCTGCATTAAATAAAACACAACATGTAAATCCAAGATATCTGTTTCTGCATCAGAAAGCTTCCTGCTAAAAGTTCATTTGCCTTGGATGGTTTGAGGGCAGGTCTGCTTAATATAGAAATCTCTCTTAATACCGTTTATGCAAATCCTACAGTCTTTAACTGGAAAGGAAATTCTTTTTGCTAATAACTGAAGCAGGCCATGTTGAGTTCAGCGGGGCTCGTGTCTGCCTTAATCTAGGGAATGGGTAGTTTTTAAACAACACAGTCTAGAGTGAGAAATGAGGGGAACTCTGCGGCACTGCATTTGTAGCTCTTGTCCCTCCTAGGGCAGGAAGCTGCAGGAGTCGTCCTGTCGTGAGTCTTAGTTTTCCTACAAAAACACTGAGTGGTCACGAACTTTCCCCAGTTCCTTACGCTGGGAGCTCCCTTACAGAGGGAGAAAAAAAAAAAAAAAGAAGAAAAAAAGCAACTGTAAAACAAAAGAAAAAAGGTCCTTGTTTCCCCCATCTAAAAATCAGCAGCAGCTATGGGACAAAAATTTTTAAAAAGCTACTCAGGATCCTTCTTGTCTTCAGAGACCTGGATCTTGAGCCAGATTCCAGACTCAGGAGGTTTGGGCTACTCATTGCCTGTAGCTTCTCTTCTGTGCACTAAAAATGCATACACGTAGTAGCAACTGCCTGGAAATCACGGCAGAGAAAGAATGTATTTTTCCCTTCCGAGGAATCATTTGAAACAGTACTGATGAGCTTGTAAAATAGCTGGTATTTTTGTTGCAAAACTCCGAAGAGATCACATTTCTAAATTATTGTCTACTTAAATAAAAACATGTAGTGTATTCATAGGCAAATATGTTCAATGGAATACATATGCTAACGCCTATAGGGCCATTTATTTTTAAAGGACTGTCTAAATTCAGCCCCAATATATTGCAGTTAATTTCCTTCCATTGGTGATAATATTATACCAAGAAAGTCAGTAGAATTACATAAATTGTCATAATTTGTATCTAGCTGTATAACTACTGTGATTTCAAAGAGGGGTCAAAACTTTGATCATCGTCTAATTTACAGATTCAGGACTGCACTTTTAGAAGAAATGCAAGGAAGAGTGAACATGGGAAAGGTCTGCAGGCAGTTGTTTGGAAGCAGAGATATGTCTGATTCAGGGTAAAAAAAAAAAGGGGGGGGGAAGTATTTTCTAGTTAAAGTTAGGCTGGAGTAAGTTAGCAGTGACTGGACACCTTAGTCTTTTGCACTGGTATGTAAACTATATTTGAACTTTATCTCTTGTAAAACGCGAAGAGAAAAAGGCCCTTTGCGATCTGAAGGGGACAGGCCAGGGAAGTTTCGCTTTCATCTTGCACTGGAGCTTTGGGTGGTGTTAATGGAGAGAAGTGGAAATTACGGAGGGAGAAATACCTATCTCTGGAAAGTCCCCATGTGTCATCCATGGGGGTTTGCCTGACTTGAGGGAGCAGGGTCGAGCCTGAGCCCCTCGGGAGCCTGAGGCCTGCTTTTCTCCGAGGAAAAGGTTCGGGTTTCTTTCTCCATATAAATCCCTCTTTGTACAACGCGCTCTGCTGGCTCTGACTGCCCTGGTCCCGTGTCCCGCGGCCCGTTCGAGCGCCCTGTGGCCAGTGCCCGGGTGCATTGGCACCCACAGGAGCCCAGTCCAAGCTCCATCTCCTACTTTTACAAACCCAGAAAAGCAGAACCAAGCTGCCACCTGTCCCTCTGTCCCGACGCGGGCCAACACGAGCCCCCAGCCTGGCAGCAGCCCGCATGCTCGACCCCGACAGCCGGAGCAGCTCCCCGCACGGAGCCCCGGGAGCGCGGCCCTTCCAGGCGGGACACGGCGGGAGGGCCACGGCGTGCGACACTCACCCGAACAGGACCTGGCCTTGCTCCGCGGCTTGGGGGTGAAGCTGGACGCGGGGCCCCCCAGAAAGCTGCCCGGGTGGAAGAGGCTGCTGCTGTAGTCGTGGGCTGCCGGCACGTAGGAGGGGTAGGTGGGGATGGGGTGGTGGGTAGAGGGCTGGGCCCCCATGCTGGTGAGGCTGCTTCTGAGCGGGCTGGCGCTCTCCATCTTCATCCCCTCCGACAGCGACACTTGGTACTTGATGCTGTCTTTGTCCTCCTGCCGAGCCCCGGCGGAGGAAGAAGGGGAGGCGGCGCTGGTGGAGTTGGGGTCTGGGGACACTTCCTTGGGAGGGGTCGGGGGGAAGCCGAAGAGGTGGGAGCCGGAGTGCGAGGCCGGTGTGAGCGAAGACACGGAGGCGGTGCTGGAGGTGCTGCTGCCCGGGTACACCGAGATGGCCCCAGGCGCTCCGGCCGCCGAAGGGTGAAGGGGTGTCTTAGTGAAGGGGCTGACGGTCCAGGGGTTGTGGTGATGGGCAGACAGTGCCGCCTTGCTGCTGTCCAGCCAGGGGATCCCGGGGCTGTGGATGAGATGAGGCCGGCACATTTGACTCCCGGTCAGGCGGGCTGTAGAAACACAAGAGCGTTTGGGGTCAGCGTGTGGCGGCTCAGCCCGGAGCGGCTGGGGAAGACCCCAGCTCCCCGTGGTTGGGCAGCCGGAGGACAGGAGGCCACGGGAGAGACTTCACAACCCAGGGAAGAACAGCCAGGCTGGTGCAGCAGCCCCTTCCCCCTATCCCATTTGAGGGACATACCAGCCAGCCCGGCCAGAAGGAGCAAGGGGAGCAGGAGGGGCACTCAGGCAATCCCTTTCCTCCCACCCCATTCCTGGGAAAATGCAGCAAACCCCTTTCTGCTCTGTCTTTCTCAGCTGCCGTAATGCTCTTTCTTCGGCTTCTAAAAACACCCCCAAATAAAATCCATCGCCGGTTTGAATCGGTTTGTATTTTGCATCCGGGAAGCAGCCGTGTCTGAGAAGTTTTAGCCCGTGCGCACACTGTTTCCCCTTCCTCTCTCACCTCCCCCCTTTCTTTCCCTCCCCTCCGCTAGCCCTTGGTTATCCCTAGGGTTAAAATCCACCCGTGCCTGCTTGTCTATCCTGTTTCCGATCTCCTTTTCCCCGGCTCCGACACACCGAAGCGGCCCCGAGTGAAACTTCTCGCCCCCTCGCAGGACACCCGCGGCTCGTACGGAGGGGCCCGGAGCGCTGCCCGAGACGGCGGGGAAGGGGCCGGGGTGCTGATTTACCGTGCGCCTGGCTGTAGGAGACCCTGGCCCGGGCATGGGCGGAATTGGCGTAGTAAGGGTTGCCCTGGGAGTCCAGGTGGTTGAAGAAGACGTCGACTTCATCCGGAGGTAGGAGCTGCGCTGGTTCCATGTAGTTGTGAGCCAGCCCGGGGTGGTGGCTGTCGGGGTGCTGCCCGTTGAGCACGGCGTGGTGGGCCATCCAGCGAGGCTGATCCGTGGCCACCTCCATGGCCTTGGGCCTCCCCTTTCACCCACCCCCAGGCCAGGAGCGAGCGGCGCTCGGTGGGGGCGGGGAGCGCTGCTCGGGGGGTCGCTTTTGACGCTGCCTGGTGGGTTTCGAGAGATTGGGGTGGCTTTTCTTAGAAAGAAAACCGCCGGGTGACTGGAGCGCGCCCTCTGAGGCGTGGGAGAGGACCCCTGAAGTCAGCGTGTCCCTCCGTCAGCAGGCGGGCAGCGGAGGCAGGTCCGGGGAAGCGCCAGGGCAGCACCTGTAGGGAGAGACAGGAGGCTTTAGCAGCTCGGCAGCCGTGGGTGCGCTGCTCGCCGGGCCGGCTCCCGGCCGGCTTCTTTTCCCAGAGGTACATGGAAGGGGAGGGGGAAGCAGAGCCCCTCCTCCCTTCCAAAAATATCCTGTCCCCAAAACTCCTTGCCTTGCTCTCTCCTTGCTCATTGCCCCACAAAATAAACAGAGATCCATTTCAGACTCTTAACTAAAAACAAAAAGGAAAAAAAGGGGAGGAGGGGGAAAGGGAAAAAAGGAAATCGTTTCATTCTCCCCCCCCCTCCTAGAAACGTCAATAGGAGTTTTTCCAGCTGGCTTCAAAAGCGGGGTAGAAAAGGAAGAACGGCAGAACTAATATAGCGTAGTTCTAGCAAGAACTCCAACTGAACAAAAGGAAAAGGAGGGGGAGAAATAGGGAGGGGGTAGAGAAGAAGAGTGGAGAGAACGGTGTTTAGAGAAAGCAGCGAGTGCGCCCTGGCAGTGGCGCGGCGACCCCCCCGCGCCCCACACTTACCCGGCGCGGGAGGCTGGGTGGCGATGAATGCCGGCGTGGAGGATGCGAGTGCAGCGAAGACGGGGAGAACAGAGGGGGAATTAAAAAAGCGAAGAGGGAGAGGAGGGGGGAAAGGCAGAGCGAGCGCGGGAAGAGCAGAGGAGGTTGGATGGAGAGTGTTACTCAGATGGCAAAGCCGCTGCTCTGGCCGACTCGGTCCCATCCCCGCGCATCCTATATGAGCGCTGGCGCCAGCTGGCCGCGGCGCCGCAGACGGGCCGGGGTGCGCAGGGCCGGCGGCCGGGCCAGCCAATCCCGCCGCCCCACACCGCCCCCAGCCGCACCCCCGGCCCCAAACGGAGCCGGCCCGGGGGGGGGGAGCGCGGCAGACCCCCCTCCTCCGCCCCTCTTCCCCTGCTCGCAGCATCTCGCCCGGCAGCGCCGTGGGGGCTTTCCCCGCCCGGGCGCTGCACGCCCCTGCGGGGCGGGGACGGCCAAACAGAGGGGTCCCGCCGGGGAGTGCGGGGATGCGGAGTGGGGAGAGGGGGGGCGAGCGAAGATGGAGTGCGGGAAGGGCTCGGCGATGGGGCCGACTCCGCCGGGTGCTGCCCCGCCGCTGAGCCGTGACTTTCAGTGCCGCCGCCGGGATGCCCGGGGCTGGAAATCGGCACCGGGGAGATAAATATGCTAAAATCCCTTAAATCGGTCGCAGCAGCGCGAAGCCGGGAGCGGGACAAACCTCAGCCCGGTCACATTAGTTTGAAATAACTGTCTGGATCGGGAAAAAATAATTAAAAACAAATAATTGCGAGGCTCCGCGCCGACCCCGGAGACCGACGGGACGAGCAGGGCCCGGGCAGCGGGGCCGCGCCGAGCCGGCTGCAGGGCAGGGACGGACCCTGCTCGCTCCCCGGCCCGTTCTGCTCGGGCCGGACCCGGGCTGGGGTTGGCTGGCAGCCCTGGGCCCGGGGAGCCGGGCCGGGCACAAGGACGCTGGGACGGAGTACAGCCTTCCCAGTGGGGCTGCGACATCGCTAATACTTCTTTTTTTTTCTCCCCAACCTCACAAATTTTTCTTAAAATAATTAATAACAAAACCCAAACATCACGGTTTCAATATTTGCAATTATTCGTGTGCTTTGGGGAGGGGAGCGGAGGTGCATCCCGAATCAACAGGCGTTTTCTGCGGAGTTTGTGGTGCAGTTCAGCGGCAGCAGCCGGGGCGCCGGTCTGGCTTCGCCACCCGCGAAGGTGCGGATAAACCGGTCCGCCTTTGGGGCGGAAAATAATAATAATGGGAAAGGCACAAACAACTCCCCGGAGCGAGGCCGGGCGCTGCTGCGTGTCCCGTTTCCCAGGCGCTCCTGTCCCGTTCCTCAGCCGCTGCTTTCGGGGAAAAAGGGAAACGCTGATCGCAATCCTCCAGCCCTCCTAGCTAAGCGCGGGCGCGGACACCGTCCCTGCCCGGGGGTCGGGGCGGGGGCGGCGGGGAGCAGCCCCTCCGCTCTCGGGGCAGCGGCTCCAGCCCGACGGCGCGGCCGGGGGCGCGGGAGCGGCCGGGGCCGTGCGGGCTTGCTCCGGGCCCCACCGGGGGGCTGCGGGCGGGGGCAGCGGGGCGGCCCCGAGGATGCTGCTGCTGCTGCTGCCCCCGGGGCCGCCCCCGCGGCGGGCAGCGCCAAGGGTTGGGAGCTGGAGCCGGCCTCCCCCGGCCCGACCGCCCCAGTCACTACGACGCCGGGGCTCTGACGTCACCCGTCACTGCCAAATTCGCCAGGAAATGAACTTTTAAAAAAATAATAACAATAATAATAATAATAATGGCAACAATAATAATAAAGCTCCTTTTCCTCGCTGCGGAGCACGTCTGGTCGGAGCGACTTGGGGCTCCCTCTCTTACTATTCCCCCCCCCACACTCGTTGTCCCCTTGTAACCTTCCCCCAAGGGACCCTAAACGCAGCCCCCCGGGGGAACCCACGGCGCAGCCCGCGGGAGCGGGGGCCATACTGTGGGACCGAAAGGCTGGGACAGGGGGAGGCGATTACGCTCGCCCCCTCCCCCTCCGCATGCTCTGCTCTGACGCCTCCTCCACCCGAAGCCCGGGTGTCCCGCTCCTCCCGGCCCCCTGACCTCGGGGCTGTGCGGTGGCGCCGGGACCGCGGCGCCCCTCGCCCCCTCCTGCCGCTGCGGGGGGGTCGCAAGCGGCGGGGCCGGGCAGCAGCTCCTCCGGCGGCTGCCGGGCGCGGAAGGGGCGGTGGGGCCGGGCTTCTCCCGGGACGGGCTGGTTGGCCCGGGCAGGCCGGGGACAGGCGCTGGGCCGGGCTTGGTGGGAGAGGGGCCGGGGCTCGGGAGGGCAAATGCGCCCCGCGCTGCGGAGAGCGCCCGGGAGCCTCAGTCCGGTGGTGACCGGGAGGAAAGGGAAACAAAGCAAAAATTGAAAAAAAAAAAAAAATAAAAAAAGGGAAAGTTAAAAGGCAGAGAGAAAACCAAGCGGGCTTTCCAGGAATCCGCCTTCTCCCTCCGAAGCATTTTCTTTCTACACGCACCAAATTCACTCAAGTATCACTCGAAAATGGATTTTTTTAATGTTTTGAAAGAAAGGTGACTATAAAATAAACGCGGGCCTTTGCAGGTAGATCCCCTCGGCGCCTCGTTGTACCCACGCCGGAGGCGGCCGGGGCCGAGGTGCGCCGCGCCCGTGGAGTCCCGGCCGGTGGAGCAGGGCGGCGGTCAGCCGGGATCGCCCGGGCCTCGCCGGCTCCCGCTCCCGCCCGCCAGCGAAATCCCGCTCCTCGCTACATGCTTATTAATTAATTTGGATGTTTTAATTACTGCCCTCCTGCCGTCAGCACGGGGACGCGATTTTGGGGGTTATTTTTGGGGGGGGGGGACGGGACGGGGTGGGCTGTTTGTTTTAGGCAGGTGATAAAATCGCAGTTAACGAGCTGATAATTCGTTCGTGTTTGTTTTAAAAGACAAATTGTAAAGATTAATCAGGCGGCTTGATTTATGGCGAGGCAGACCCCGGCGCTGCCCGGCCAGGGCTCCCTGAAGCCCCCGTCTCGGGTTACCCGAGGCCCGGCAGGCGAAGGAAAACAAAAGGGGCGAGCGGGTGGCGGCGGCGGCTCCGGCCGCGCCGCCTCGGGACCGGCTTCCCCGGCGCCCGCCCCACCTCCGGCCCGGGGGTCCGGCTACCGACTCCCCGCCGCCGGGTGCTCTCCTCCGGCGGCCGGCGCCTCTCCTCGCACCCACCTCTCGCCTTCTGCAACCCCTCCCATTAAAGCCCTTTGTAAAATAAATGACCCCTCCAGCAGGGATGAAAGATTTCTGCCGAGAGACCGGCTGAGCTGGGAGACTTCCTAACCGGCCGGCTCGCAGAATGTTGGTTTATTTTGTTCTATTTTATAATTTTATCCAATTTTATTTTTTAAATTCCCGACGCGTCCCGTCCCCGCTGCCTGGTTCTGGCCAAGCGGGTGCCGGCTCTGGTCTCGGCCGCTCAACGCCCCGGCGGCACGGCTGAGGTTTTTAATTGAATTAATGCACCCACCGGGAGCAGCAGCGAACTGCGCTGGCTGCTGGAGGCGAGCGGCTTAGCTCCGCTCCGCAGCCCGCCGCTCGCACGGCTGGTTAAGCAGCTCTTCCCTCAATTTTCTGCCAAAGCTTCCCCGGAGAGGGTCCGGCCCGACCCCACTCCTTCACCCCGCGCCTGCCAACCCCCTTTTACCTTCCTTCCCCCCTTCTTCCCCCGGGCACTACGGGCTCCGTTTTATTACCTTTATTATTATTATTATTATTATTGCTGTTGCAATTTATTTTTCTCTTTTAATAAGGGAGCTTTCCCAGATCTGGAAGCACAACTGGTTATTTTGATTTGATTGACAAGTGATGTCATATCATTAAGGGAGGGGGGAGACGACAACATGTTTTAGCAACAGTTAGTAGCGCCATGTGATAGAGTTGACACCTATTCCTGGGCAGGGGAGAAGGCAGAAAACAAATAATCCGGCGCCGCACACGGACCATTTATTTACATGTCCGGAGAGGGGATTCTTCCTCTTCCCCCCCCCCCTTCATTCTGGGTATTTGGATCTGGGACAAATTGTACCTGAGGAGAACCCGCAGACCCCAGGGCACGCTCGTGCAGACACCCCTTTCCTGGGGTGCCCCCGGCGACCCCCGGGGCCCCGCTCTGTCCCGGTGAACGGAGAGCGGGGGGCTGAGACCCCCCCGTGCAGCATTGCCCGCTGCTCCCCGAGGTGCAGCCCACAGACAGGGAGGGCAGGAAAACTCCGTGAAAAGAAAGAAGAAGAGGGAGAGAAGCGCTCAGCGCTGAGCAGCGCCCGGGGCCGCGGCGCTCGCGGTGCCGGCGGGCGATGCCAGAGCCCCGGGCGGGCTGGGGGAGGCGGCTCTCGCCGGGGAGGGGGCTGGGAGGGCCTGCTGCGGGCGTCCCGCCCCTGCTCCCCCGCAGGTTGGGGAGCGGCCGGCTCTGCCAGCGGCTCCCAGGTAGGAGCCCCGGCCAGCCGGTCCCTGCGAGCAGCCCCCACACCCGTGCCGGGTATACTTCCTTGGATTTTTGGGGGGAGAGAAAGTTCTTACTTTCTGCCTTAAATAATAATAATAATAATAATAAATCTCGGTGTTTTCGGCCCTCTGGTCTTGTCTCCGCTTTGCTTTTCGTCTCCCCCGGCTCCCCCGTCCTGCGTTGCTAGCTCGTATTAATGGCTCCTGATAATGTTGTACAGTGACAGTTACCTCGTAACCACAAGACCCTTACTTAAACTGCAGTGAGGAAAACCAAAAAGAAAAACAAAAAGAAAATAAAAAGCGCTAGAGATACAACTAGGGGAATAAATCACGGAAAATTTAATTTTTTGCTTGTTTTTGTAAATACGGTATCCTCCATCCCGCAGAGGATTCCTGCGGGGTTTGTACCCCACCGTGGGCACCCTCGGTCCCACTCTCGCTCCCGACACGCTCCTGCACACGCCTTCACCTGCACTCTGTCTGCAACTTGCCTGGTGCCCGCAGCCCCCCGGCTGCTAGGCTGCAAAATAAAGGGGAGGAAAAGCCTCGAGCAGCCCCCAGCCTGTTCACAAAACCGCCTTTCGAGTAAGTTCCCGAGCAGAAATGCGTGCGTGGGGAAGGGAGAGGTTACACACGCGCAGCTTTGTCCAGAAAAAGGTATAATTTTCTTTTTCAGGAGCTGCCAGGAAAGATTTCGTTTGCAGGATCTCTTGTTAATTTTATGTATTTTTTTAAATTATTTTTTTCTTTCAAGGTTATTTCTGAAGGAGCTGTTGTAGGAGGGAGAAACGAGGCCGACCCCGCTGGTTTGATTTGTTTCTCCTCAGGCAAAACTTTAGTGGGGAGAGACCGACCCTGCACGGTGAACGGAACTCGACTCACGCCCGGCAGCGGCGGTGCCCCGCGGCCGCCTGCCCCGAGCCGCGGGGCTGAGCCAGGCCGGAGCTCAGACTTCCGAGGAAAAAAAAATTGCGTTTAATAAAGATGCTCCGTGCGCCGGGGAAGAACAATCCCCGCCACCGAAACTCGCACTCCCTTAGTGAAATCGCTTTTCTTATTGAAATCGCATCAAAACCAGGCAGGCTTCGCTCCTGGACGCTTCTCTTTTTTTATATTTTTTTTTTTCTTGCCTTCCAGCCTGAGCACCCCAAAGCAAAAGGAGGATAAAGAGGGGAACTTTGCACATACAAAAACAGAAGAAAAAAAAAAAAGGCGAAGGGGTGAAAGAGTCGGCGGAGAGGAGCGGCCGTGCCCCGATGTGCCTGGGTAATTTTAAATCATGCAAAGCCCCGTAAAGCTGCCGCACGGGACTGGGACGGGAGGACTCCCCGGCAGGCAGGTGCAGAGAGAGCGGGGCCGGGCCCTGCCGGCTTTCGGGGCAGAACAAACCCTCGCATCTTTTTTTTTTTTTTTTTTTTTTTTTAAATGCCCAAATCTGCCAACAAAGGGAGAGAGGAGATAGGATGTAGCTGCGGGGAGGGGACGCAGGGCTCTCTGCACACCCTGTCTCCGGGAAATCTCTGCCTGGCCGCCCTGGGTGAAATGCAACTTTCCAAGATGGAGATTTAAATAATCACCCCAGTGACAATGGGAAAGGAAAAAAAAAATCAAAACAACCAACCACGGCCCGGCGGCCCCGCTCCCCGCAGGGTGCGATGCGGGGAGAGCCCCGCCGCCGGGCAGAGCCGGGGGAGCCCCGCGGTGCCCCCGGGCAGACGGGCGCTGCACCGGGCTCCGCCCGGCCGGCTGGGAGGCGGCAGCCCGGGAGGTCCGGCCGCACATTTTTTCGTTCTTTACAAACGCTGCCAGATTTGTCCCTGGGGAAAACTGCCCCGAGAGAAGCGCTCCCGCAACGGGACCCGCGCCTCGGCAGCGGCAGGGCCGCCCCCGGGCCGCGCAAAGCCGCGCTGCCGCGGCCCCTTACCTTGCCTCTCGCCTATCCTCGTTTTTCTTTCAGTTCTCCGCACGGTGCGTGGGAAGCGTCAGATCTGCTCCTCGCGGGGCCGCTCCGCGGGCTGGGGAGGGGTTCGGCCGCCGGAGCCTCCCCGCCTGCCCGCGACGGGAGCGGCGGCTGTGCCGCGGGCGGAGGGTGCGCGCAGCCCGGCGGAGGGGCTGTGCTGGAAACTGGCAGCAGCTCCGAGCTGAGCCCTTTTTTTTTTCCTCCGTTCCCTCCTTCCCCCCTTCCCTTCCTCCCTCCTCCCTCCCTCTCCTTTCCTCTCTCCCTTCTTTCCCTCCCCTTCTCTCTCTCGCTCTCCCGCATTCACGGATGGCACGGCGAGCCACTGTGTATTTATGTACATAATACGGCAGCTCGTCCCCTCCACTTCATTTGCATCATTACAATATCTGTACAAGCACATCACATTGTCTGTTGCTTGCACCTTTTGTTACGGTTGCTGTCACAGTCTACGCGACTTGACTTTCATATTTTAAATGAATTGATATTATACCAACAACACGCACTCACATCCCAGGCGCAGGGAAAGCGGGCTCCGGCGCGGCGGGCGCCGCAGCCCCAGCCTCTCCCGAGCCTCTCGTTTCTTCCTCTGATCCCAGGGAAGGTGGGCTGGGGGGAGCCGCTTCGTAGGAACAATTATTCCTATAAATGACTCCTAGTCGTATTAATTTTCTTTCCCTCTCTAGTGAAGGAAATGCTTTGGGAGTCTTGGATTTTTTATTTTTTTTTAACATTGACCAGCTGGTTTTTGTATAACCTCATGTTTCTTCTCACACCTTTCCTTTCCAAATTCAGCCTTTCGGGCTATGCACCTGCACGTAAGTGAGGCAGCAGCGAAGCTGGAAGAGGCACGAGCAGATATTACGCCACGAGTCGTTGTTATAGCTAGGAAAGAGACGGTAAAATACACATTTCGTAGAGCACTGAGAAATCCAGCCAGAACGAATGTTTTCGGAAATGTTTGCGCGCCCCAGCCCTGGCTTGGCAGCCCTCACCTGCCGGGCATTTCCCTGCCGGGCGTGCGTGTGCGGGGCTGGGGGCTGCCCTCTCCCAGCGCCCGCTGCCTGCATGGGCTGACGGGGGCGCGGGGGCCGCGGCGAGGCGGCTCCGGGGGCGCGGCGCGATTCTCCGGGGGGGGACAGGCGGGACCCCCGCCCGAGGCTGCAGGAAAACCATATTAATGCAGAAACAAAGGCCAGAGCGTCCGGTGGGGGCCCTGCGGGTGGTGGGGTAACGAAATATGGTTCGGGAAGGGAAGGAGAAAAGTTTCGCGGGAGAGGAATTATCATCATAATGGAGGTAAAAATGTGAGCAGGGAAAAGAGGGGGGGGGATCCTATTCTGCTGGCATTTTCTGTCTGTCTTTGTGATATGGTTCGGGGGAAAAAGGGTCCTTGATATGCGGCAGATAATTCTTATCAGCCCCACGCAGCCCATTTCCAAAGTAAGTGTTTTAATTACTCCTCCTGTATTACCCTTCATCCTCTGAGAGAAGATACATCACCAGATTTATGCAGGGGGAAAATACAAAAGAATGTGGTATTAAAATACATACATACATATATCCCCTCTTTTTTCCCTTGTGCCCAGGAAGAGGAGACGCTGTCGGCAGCCGCGCCCTGGGATCGCCCGGCACGGAACGACTCCGAAACGAGGAACTGTCGCTCAGGCGGAAAAACTACGGGAAAAGTGGGGTTTGAAGGCTGCAGATTTTTCCCCAAGCGGGGTCACACGGGGGTGTGCGGGCCGGGGGCTCAGGGGGCTGGGACCGGAGCAGTGCCCAGCCGAGCCTCGCCGCGCTGTGCCTGCCCTCCAGCCGCGCTGTCCCGGGACAGAGCGGGTCACCCCTCCACGTGCCACCAGAGACACTGGGGGCCGGACGGGCAGGGAGTCAGGATTTTCCCCTCATGCCCGCTGGAAGAGAAGGATGTTTTTCTTTCCTGTTAAGCTTTCGTACTAAAGATGTCATCTGAAAGTCTGGGAGGAAGGGGGACCGTGCTCTGCTCTCTTTCACGGTAACAACCATATCATATTGAAAAATATGATAGACAGTGGGGGAAGATTTCCTCCCCCATTAAAAAAAAAGAAAAAAAATGAAAAAAAAACCCCAACCTTTTCAATATTGATTCAAAAAAAAAAAAAAAAGAAAAAAAAAAAAGAGAATTTTAAAAGAGAAGAAGCAGCACCAGCAGCAAGGAGAATATAGGCTCAGCAGCTCTCCAGGTTAGCTTCCTTATTATTACTATCCAGGGGTAATTTTTCATCTCTGCTAGCTAATCTTTGTTCCTTGTGAAGATAATGAATAGCCCAATCCTTATCTCCTGGGCTCCTGGAGGCTGCTGGAGAATGGGGTTGAACAGGGTTGAAAATTGGTTCCAAAGTGCTGCTGAATAAATGGTGTTCCTTATCTCTCGCTTCCAGATTATCGGAACCCTTTCAAAACTCACACAACAAATACAGCCACCGCATCTAATGCATCATTTACCAGAGCAGATCTCCGCGTTTGATCGGCAGATAGGCAAAATCTATGTATTCCTCGCTTTACTTAGTATGCATGGATGCGGGGCTGCTGTGCACGAGGGTTGCCCCCAGCCGGGCCTGGGACACCCCCGGGGCTCTTGGCACACGCGGGTCTTCGCTGTGGATTCCGTGGAGTGACAAGAGTGTCCCCTGCCCATCCGCGATCCAGGGGAGCAGGGTGGGACGGCAGCTCACCGTGCAGGGTGCTGCCACACAGCATGCCTGGAAATTTGGGGATGCTCTGCTGAGGTACCGGTGGATTGGCAGGGAAGGGAGAAGAGTTGTGAACATCATCCTGGGCACCTCAGGCACCTGCTCGCACCGACACTCACTCCTGCACCCACAGCCTCCTTCACCTGCATCCCTGGGCAGCCCCTGCTCCAGGAGTGATGAAGTGTGTGGCCGCACCTCTGTCCCCACGCAGAAAGCCACGGCCAGGCTCAGCTGTGTCCCCGTCCTGTCCCAGCCCTCAGCAGTCTCAGGGTCCAGCTGGGTCAATCCAGTGAAAACTCCCCGTGTTCCCCCAGCTCGTTCCCCCACAAACTCTGGTCACGGAGCCCTGCCAGTGCCTTGGGTCCTCCACGGGCTGGGCTGGGTGATCCCTCCACCTCCCAGCCACAGGCAGAACAGGGCACCTGAGACAACCCAAATTTGGGAAACAATTGGTGATTCTGAGGGACAAAAATAAACCTTACAGAAAGGGAGTTATTTACTCCGAGAGTTAGTGTGAAGTCTGTCCCTTCCAGCTCAGGACAGTATCAGATTTTTCTTCCTTTCTTTCTCTCTTCCTCTCTTTCTCTAATTATCTCTTTATTTCTTGTTTCTTATTCTCTCTTCTTCTTTTTTTTTTTTTTTTCCTTTTTTCCCCCTCCCAAAACCTATCTATATAACAGTAAATGCCTCCCAGTCAGGGTGTGCAGCCCCCAGCTCCAGAGCAGGAGATCCCCCAACCCAGAGCCAGGGACAGATGTCCCTTTGGCTCACCCAACCTTCTTTCCTCTGGCAGTACCTGAGCTTGTGCCCAGGAACCAGACACGGAATCATTTTATTCTGCACCACCGTAGCACATGACATAGTGCTAGCCCTGCCCTGGACCCCCAGACCAGGGGGACAGCAAGATTCTGGCTTGGGGACAGGACACCCACAGTCTCCCTGTCCCCTCTGCCTGTCCAGCAAAGCTCATCTGGTCCCTGCCTGGAAAGAGAGAGAAACTTTCACGGGATGTTGCAGGCAAGCAGCAGCCCCTGCCCGCACTCGAAAGTTTTGCAAACGTTCAACTTGTACTAATTTTGTATGGCTGTATTCACAGTTGTTCTCTGTAAAAAATGGACCTGTGTTAGTTTATTAATAACCTAAACATTACGCATTAAAGACCTATGAGTGACACAAGATGACAAAAAGCTGTATTTTTCCAATATACACAAGCACACATTTAATAACCTTCTATTGCATCTCAGCTAGGCCTTCTCTCTGATGGTTCCCATGGCAACTGAGATAAAAAAGCAGCCATTTTCCATATCTCTATGAAAGTCTATTATATTGCAGGATTAGTTCATCTTCTGCTAAGGTCAAACACAAAGTCATACAACCTGAAATATTTAGAATCCATGTACATTCATTTTTTTATATGCCCTTTCATTTTCCACAAAAGACTGAGCTCCTCTGAGGTTTTATTCCCCAGAAAATGCTAAGCAAAGCAATAAAAAAATCATGATTAGCAGCTGATGAAAAGTTCAATTGTTTTTTTTCTCTCTCTTTTTTTTTTTCCTCTCTCTCTCTCTCTCTCTTTTTTTTTTTTTTTCCTTTAAAAAAAACCCCACTATTGTTGGGCAGATAGTGCCTTGCCCATTTATCTCTATCAGCAGCCGTGATTGCAGCCGATACCTGCCGCCTAATTGGGCTGGGAGCGATTCGCAGGCGGACGGCGGCACCTTCTGGCGGCGGCGGGAGAGGCGCGGCGGAGCCGGGCCCTGGGCCCCGCTCAGCATCCCCGGCCGGGCCCCGGGCCCCGCTCAGCATCCCCGGCCGGGCCCCGGGCCCCGCTCAGCATCCCCGGCCGGGGCCCCGGGCCCCGCTCAGCATCCCCGGCCGGGCCCCGGGCCCCGCTCAGCATCCCCGGCCGCGGCCCGCACGGAGCCCGGCACAGCCGAGCTCGCCCGGGGCTCCGGCCGCTCCTCTCGGGGTACCCCGGGGCGCCCCGGGACGGCACCGCTCGAGTCTGCGCCGGAGCGCAGCAATTCATAAAATCCATCCCGCCGCGGGCTGGAACACTCCGGAGTCTGCGTCTGCCGCTTTCCGCGGCGATTAAACACTTTTATTGACTAGTGCAAGTGGGTTCACAAAGCCTTTCGCCCGCAAGTTTTAGCTATTGCAGGCTCGCAGGAAAAAAAACAGAAAAAAAAATGTTATACACATCTGAGTGGCTCCCGTGAGCCCTGGTCTCTTTGAGGGAAAGCGAAGGCACTTTTCTTTTTTTATGAAGGAGTTGGCAGCGTAATTCAACCAGGTCTTGGTGACACCTCGAAATGCAATAAAGTAAAACCCGGGCAGCCTTCAGACAGTTTGAATGGTGACAAACATGTTATGACCCATGCCATGAAGAGCTACGGCTCACTCTTTCTCCAAGGTCACTCCTGAAAACCTGGGAAATCAGGGGGGAGAATTTGTGCATGTGGCCATTCACACTTGTGGCTTTGTTCACAGATAGGTGCTGCAATGTGACATTTATTCCAGCCCTTTTTCATGTGGAAAAATAGACACACTGGAAATATGTGGAGAAGGGGAGAAGCTCAAGGGTGGCAAAAGGATGGAAGATTCTTTTTTTTTTTTCCTTCTTTTCCCCATCCCTCCCTCCCCAGGAGGCCCCACAGGGTGTCCCAGTGGCCCCAGCCATGCTGTTGGAGCGGCTCAGAAGGGGCCAGCTGGGGGGTTTGGCAGGGATGCTGTATTCCAGTCTACCCCTGGAGATGATCCACACCTGCTGCCGAGAGCTGCAATGGGACTGGGAGACAGGAGCTGGTGTGGGCAAAGCCAAATCCCAGCCTGACCCTGCGTTCCCCCACTGCCTCAGCTTCCCCCGGCCTGGGTGAGGGCACAGAGGTGTTGCCAGAGGTCAGCACGTCCCCAGGGTGCTCTCAAGAAGCTGTTTGCAGGAAGGGGTTGCACAGCAGTTGCCAGAGCCATGCCCACCTTCTGAAGGCAGGGAGCAGCCCCTGCTCTCAGCAGCACACCTGGGAGGGGATGCCAAGGTGGCTTCCCCAGCTGGGCACTAACCCAGGCACCTGTGCACCCGTAAAAGCCCACATCTGCACCTTCCCCTGCCCTTCCTCTGCTCTCTGCTCCCTTCTCCTTTGGGGAGAGCAGATGGCTGCATTTTTAGGGCTAATACAGACCCACATATTTTTAAACTTTGGATGCTTGGTGGTTTGGGTTTTTTTAAGGTGGATGTATTTTTGGTCTCAAAGTTTGGACTAAGGAGAAGAAGGCTGGAAATGTGTCCTGAGCTGAATATTTTAAGGAGGAATCGAGCCCATCAACAAGCACAGGTGGGTTTCTTTTTTAAGTCTTGTGGTTTCTTTTCTCCCCTACTTCATCCTTGCCCTCCTGGCCAGCAGCTGTCATGGTGGTTGCGTACCTGAGGTCTGTGGTCCTGAGAAAGCCTTTAGAAATCTGGGAGTAATTGCATCCCTCAGCCATAAAAAAACCACATTTCCCTGAGTAAGGTGTTGGCACCCTCTTCTTGGGGTAGTGGTGTTGGTCTTTCCTCACAGCTCTGGCTCTCTCGTGATGGGTGCTGCTGTGACAGGCAGGGGCTAAGCTGCCCCAGTGCTGGTGGTGTGGCTGTTAGGGAGGGTCTGTGACAGAGTTCACTGTGAGCATTCCTGTCCTCCAGCAAGTGGGCATGTTTGGAGGATGTGTGCTGGTGCCCACTGGGGCTGCTGGGAACTGGAATGGTGCTGGGTACCATGCTGGGTGCTGTTCCAACTCAGCAAAAATGGGGAAAACAAGTCCTTTGGGCTGCAAATATGTAGATTTTTTCCGGTGTCCAGTTAGTGCTGGGGGGAGCCTGGAGGATGTGGGGCTGCTGGCTTTTTCCAGGAGCAGGGTGGATGTTCCTGCTGGGAGAAGGGGGCTCCTTCCAGCCCCAAGGGCTTGGGAGGCTTGGCAGTGCCACCAAGGGGGTGCTCTCTGCTCCCCTCCCTGGTGAGCCAAATGCTCTGGGGTTCATTCAGGGCCATGGTGAATGCCCCAGTTTGGCCCCTGGTTGTTTTTCTGTCTCTCAGTGACATCTGGTGCATTGCTGTGAGTTCCCAGAAAGAGGCCCTGATGGAGGATGTCAGGGTAGGAAGAAAGGAGCTGACCTTGCTATTAAAAGGCAACAGAAATGGAAATGTTTCAGGCTGTTTCTAGCAGACATGTCTGGGAAGAAAATCTCTCTGCTCTGTTTCATCAGGCCCTCATGAGTAGCTTTTCTCTGCTAATTGTTCACTTGATACTACACTGGAGATGCTTAATTTATCCCTGTCCCCATTGCATGCCTAAAAAGGTCTTGTGGAGTTTGAGAGGGAGTTAAGTCCTAGTGATCTCTGGTGAATTTTTACATTTCTGGTCATACAGGGGCACCAACAGCCCTGATGCTCTTGGGTCAGAGATGTTTGTCTTGAATGGGAAGAGTTTGGGCCCCAGTCCTGCTTCGAGTCCTAAGCAATCCCGTTGAATCCAGTTCAGCAACCCCAGCAATGTCTCTTTAAAGGGAATTTCTTGCAAATCTCTGATTCCTGCTCTGAGCAGGGTCCTACGGAGGAAGGAAACCTTGCCATTGTATGGCTGTTCCTTCTGATGTGGGAGAAGCCAAGTAATTACTGAGATTAGCAAAAATAAGCTTTGCTTACAGTTTGAGATGAATGAATGTTTTAAACTCTCTTGGCTTTTTGGCTGGGATCAAATGTGGCATCAGGGTAACATCTGTATCCATTATCTGGGGAGTGGAAGACTAACCTTGCTTGACACAAGGCATGAACTTGGTTTAAAGGGCTTTCCTTCAGTTTTGTTCCCCAGTGCTGAGCGACCCTGCTGGGTGATTCTGTGGGAAGCAGGGGCTGCTCTGCCTGCCTGGAGGGGAAGGGGAGGGCGGAGGACAGTGTGATAGGCTGTTCTGGATATTTGGAGAATGACCTACTAAGAGCTGTGACTGGGGGTCGACCTGTGTGCCAGAGGACAGCGTGGGTGTGGTGACAGCACAGTGACAAGAGGCAGCCATGGGGATGGAGGTATACAGATAGTCCCTGCTGGCCACAGAGAGATCATCCCCCTGCTTCAGTCTCCTTTCAGCTGCACTGACAGCCTGTCTCCAAAAGCCCGAACAGTGCCTCAGCAGCAAAGGCACAAATCATCCCAGGTGCCACCTACCCGTGTCCCAGCTGTGGTGCACAACACTCTGGCTTTGTGCAGGGACTGGAGTGAGCTGAGCCAGCACTCGCCCACAGCGTGGGTGGCGCAGGGGGCTTGGTAGCAGCCACCAGAGCCAAGGATTTAAATGAGTAAGGCCAGGAGCACAGGCAGCTTCTCTTGACTTCAGCCACAGTGCTTCCATTGCTCAGACCAATGTTTTCCAGCCACTGCCTGTGGACATGTCAGCGGTGCTGCCAACAGCTGTCCCAGCAGGACCACGGCAGTGGGAAGCATCAATGAAGCAGCTTCCAGAAGCCGTGGGCACGGAACAGGGACAGCCAAAGGCTTTCTGAGCTCTGCCTTCAAAAGCTTTTTGATGATGAAAGTGGGTCCTGTGAAATATCATCACAAGCTCTCTGGTATTGCCACGTCTGGGGTCACCATTTATTACCGTGGATCTTCTGGGCAGTCAGGACTTGGTGAAGCGAAGGAGAGATCTTGACTCCATTTCAGAAAGCTGGTTTATTATATTATGATATATATTACATTAAAAAAGACCACACTATAACTATACTACAAAGAATAGAGAGAAAAGAATCATCAGAAGGCAAGACAGGAATAGAAAAGAATGAATAACAAAGTTCTGTGACTCCCAGAGAGTCCGAGAGCTGCTGCTTACTTGGTTGGTCACTAAGTAGAAACATCTCACATTGACCAATCAAGAAAGCACCTGCTGCATTCACAGTAGCAGATAACAAATTGTTTACACTTGAAGCTGAGGCCTTCTCAGCTTCTCAGGAGAAGAAAATCCTAGCAAAGGGATTTTCACAAAATATCACAACTACACTCTGGTGCTGAGCATGGGTGGGCGCTGCCTGGGCTAGTGGCCTGTGCTGCTGTGGCAGTGGCCAAAGTTGAGCAGCGAGGTCAGCATGCCCCAAATGGAGAAGACTGACAGTGCAGGAGCTCAGGGGTGGGCTCTCCTGTGGGGTTTCTCCATCCTCAGTGAATTTAATCTGTACTGGGGTGAAAGCATCAGCTTCACCACTGTTTTCACTCAGCATGTTGGTCTTGGTCTGCTCTTACTGTCCTTAACGGTGACAAATCCCTGAGCAGAAGAGCACCTAATGACTCTGTTTTCCACTCCACAGAGAGGGGAGATGGCATTTTAGTGACTCCAGAAGCCTTTCACCACCTCAGGAGCCTGCCCTAGGGCCTGTTGGAATAAACCAGCCTGGCATGTCTCTGCCTGTCCTTGCAAAGTGAACCCTGAGTGTGTTGGAAGGAGGTTTTGCTTGCTGGGCCAGAAAAAGTGGAACACAGCCTGAGAGCAGGACAGGAGCCCAGCTCACCTGCCACACTCAGGCAAATGGCACGTGAAGGGGCAGAGCTTCATCCCTCAAAGCCCCTGCACACCTGAGCCACTTGAAGAGTCTTGCTCCAGCCCTGCACGGCCACCAGCCAGGTCAGTGGGTGGATGCAATGTCTGTAACTGGGGGTCTCCAGGAAGGCCCTGTCCCCTTCAGAGACTGAGAGCTGATGCTGGGGGGCAGAGCACATTGCCCTTGACTATGGGGGGCTCTTCAGCCCTGCTGGAGCACCTGGCTGGGGGCAGGACATGGCAGCAGGGGATGCTGGAGCTGCTGCACCAGCCGGTTCCTCTGCCGTGTGGATGTGTGATGCACACCAGCACAATGTGCACAGTGCAGAGTGTGTGACTGTGGATGCAGTATTTATTTAGGTGTTGAAGGTGAAATGAATCTCTGCCATTCCCCTCTGGGCTGAATCTTTACCTGCTCTCCCAGCAGAAAGACAACACTGCTTCTCTGTACCACGGGAACATCCTCCCAGCTCAGTTTGCTGCATTTTGGGAGTAAAGCCCTTTTCCCTCCACCCCCCAGTGCCAACACTCACTCCCCCTTTCCCCCTTACCCCTCTCCTCACTCACTTTTGCCTTCATTTCCAAAGACTGGTGGGGCTGCCACTGCTCTGCCTCTTTGCCTTGTTTTTCCCAACTGTTTTGGAGCCCAGTGGGTGGCTTGGGACAGAAACCTGCCCAGCTCATGACAGCCATAGAAACACTTCCTATGGGGCTGATAAAAGCAGGGTGGTGGTTTTCCTTTTTTTTTTTTCCTTGACCAGAACCCAAAATAGCCCTTTCCAGTGCAACAGATACATCACCACCAAGTCACCTCAGTGCAGTAACTGCAGCTCCTTCTGGATGGTGATGCTTGATGCTCTGGAGGAGGAGGCACCAAGCTGCTGCTCCTCCCCAGCATGCCCAGGTGAAGTAGGAGCAATGGCTCTGGGATGGCTGGAGCCACTGGGAGCTTCCTTCAAAGCAATGCTTTCCTTAACCTGTTGATCTCAACCCTTGCCTGCTGGGCTGTTCTCAAGGCTCCTAAACAAAACCCATCCTTCATTAGGTAATGTGGCTACATTTTTTTTGTCAGCATTGAGGGTGTTTTCCTTAAATCTTTTTTTTTTTCACCAAACTAAGAGGGAAGAGAAGGGGAGGAAGGGAAACCCCTCAGCTCTTGTCTTGGTGACTTGTCATGCCTGCCTTTAATTGACAGACCTTGTTATTAATGTTTTCCAGCCGCCTCTCATCCAGGGCTCAAACCTCCCTTTAAAGCCCTGTCATGTTAAAAATTGACATGTGTTGACTTTGGCCTGGGAGAAGCCGGGCCCTGGCTGTAGGTAGGAACTGCATGTGTTTAGTCTGGCTTACATTTTATTTTCTCCTTTCATCAAATTAGTTCAGCTGTATTTTTTTTTTTTTTCTGAAGGAAAGAAAAGAAAAACTGCTTGACAATCTGAGGCTGTGGGTTAGAATTGCAGCATTGTGTTAAAACAACAAAAAATAACTTACAAATGTGGGCTGTGTCAGGCCTGGTGGAGATGGGGCCACTGGAGCAGGGATGGGAAAAGGTGCTGCAAGTAAACGCCATCTCTATGGAGCACAGAGATTCCTCCTGCAAGCCCACAGCCCTGGCTGCTTGTCTGATTTATTCCAGTTGAGCTTGTTGCATTCAGCCTTGCTAAAATTAGTGCTGTCCTAACTGCACCAGCTTTATTTCTCCACTTTTTGCTCAGCTGTCAGCAGTCTCGCTGTGGCAACCCCAGTTCTCCAACCTAAAGCTCAGCCAGGCATGGGCTGCAAGCCCACAGAGTGACCACTGGGCTGGAAAGCCAAGGAAATCCTACTTCCTGACCATTAAATATCTGAGATTAGGGGTTGTGTGGTACACAACCACTGCTATTCATTGGACTAGCAGTAAAGATCCAGACTGCATCCATCAGGGATGCTCCTGTCTCTGAATGTGGAGTGGAGGAGTACCAGACACTGGGGAGAGCATGTCCTGCCCCTGCTCTCCCAGGTTTTTGCCTAGACCTTAGTGCTTCACTGTGGGAGGCATCTGGTTCCCTCTTCCTGTATTTCCCCAGGTGCTTCAGAGTCAAATGCACCCAGAATGTCCGTGGGGTTCATGTACATAGGACATCCCCCAGCTCCAAGTCACCGAGGACCAGGAAGCACCAGGTCCTGTTCTGGTGCCAAATGAAAAGCAGCAGCTGAAGCTTCAGGGAGTTACTGATGGGCTCGTGTCACCCTCCTGCCCATGCTGAATCCTACTATCCACCTCCATCCTGCCAGATGAGATGGAACCTGGGGCTGGAAACAGTGCAGGGGGTGGGGGGGGGGAAGTTCCAAGAGGGGCCGCCAAGGCATTCCATGGGGGGCAAGGGGGGACACCTCTCCTACCCCCTCAGGGCCACGGCAGTGGCCATTTCTGTCCTTAACAGTGACAAATGCCTGAGCAGAAGGGCACCCAGTGACTTGGTTTTCCATTCCACAGAGAGGGGAGATGGCATTTAGGAGAGCCCAGGAGCAGGTGTTGCTTCTGCAGGGAATGGCTGCCCTGTCATACCCAAACTGCACAAGCGAAGTGGAAAATACACGGAGAAGGGTCCTCCTTTGTCCCAGGGCGTGTTGCAGACAATCTGCCTTTGCCTCTTGCACGGTCTTGCTGGTTTAGCATCCCCCCTCTCAGCAATTCCAATGTCTATCCTTTTATCCTGCCTCTCGTGATGGGTGTTTCTGTGGGCCCCCTGGGATGCCCATCAAGCTGACCTTTCTCCTCAGTGCCCACTGAGACTGTGCCAGACCAGCCTTCCCGGCAGTCACAGCCCCCCCAGCCTGGATTATCTCTCTGCTTTTTGTCTGTAAGGCAAACATGAAGAGGTCCCAACTGTGGTGCTGGCTGTCCCACAGGTGCCCCTGCAAACTGGGGGAGCTGAAGGGTTCCTGCCTCCCTGACTGACCCATACAGGAACAGTTCCCCCCAGAAAGTGTGAAGGATTTGACGCCAAGACCGCTTCTCCCCACAGCCACAATCCCTTTCCAAAGTTCCCCTCTGGGCAGTTGGTCCATACACACGAGGACCTGACTCCTCATGGGGGGGCTGAAATATTTTCTCACAGTTACTTTTGTAACATTAGTGAAATCAAAGCAAAACGTGTCAAAATTCCCATTAAGACACATTTAACTTCCCTTGTTCCAAGACAAAGTGCCTTTGCCTGGAGGCAGGTTTCGGGTTTGCTGCACGGCCGTGGGAGACTATTGGATTACAGGCAGCACCGAGCCAGAGTTTGCTTTCTTTGGGGTAAAGGCTTTTCCTAATCAGGATCAGTTTAATTCTGTTATCTGAATTATTAGCTTGGCTCTGTGTCTGGCCTGTGCAGGAAGAAGCTGAGGGAAAGGAGACTGTTGCTGGGAGAGGAGAGGGGAGAGGGTCTGAGCCCCAAAGGGCAGTGCCTCTCCTTGTCTGGGACCTGCTCTTTGCACTACAAAAGCTCTGTGTCCGTGCTGCAGACATTGATGGATGGGGGAGTCTGTGGAGGCCCCCAAGGGCTTTGTAGCTCCAGGTTAAGGCTCGTGGTCTGGCTCTGCCATAGGTGAGTGCCAACCTGATTTACTGGTGGGGAAACTGAGGCACGGGGCAGCAATCAGGAATGTGGAGCTAAGCTGCCCTCACCTGTAGAAATGTGAGATGAATTTTTCATTAAGTGGAGGATACAGCAAAATCCCTTCTTTCCTCCTGGAAAAAACAGCATCTCTGTGTCCTGGCTCATGTGTCGGGGGAGAGTGTTTGGGCCTCACCATATCCTTGCTTTCAAAAGGATACTTTTTTCCCTTTCCTTTTTTTCTCCCAGGAGTGAGGGTGTGTATGGAAATTTGAAGGCTGTGTTTTCCATGCTATTCCTCCAATGTCCTCACTCTGTGTCACACAGTCTGTCTGTGGTCCCCACTCCCTACTGGACCTTGATGCTTGTGCTTGAACATACACAATTATTGCTGCTTTGAGCCCAGGACCCCAGGGAGCATTTTGGCTCTCAAACCTGCTCACAGGGCACCAGACAGCAGAAACAAATAGTCTGTGGGCACTGCTGGTGGCATCACAAGGAGAGTGGGACGGGGAATGTTGGTGGGAAGGGCTGGCCCTGAATGAAGAACGTGGGCAATGCATCCTGCGTGGCCAGAGAGTGAGGTTTGTGTTATCTGTGCCTCTGAACAGACTGAAACCAGGCTGGATAGAAGCATCAAAGAGAAGCTGGAGCTTGCCCATGTGGGCAGCAGCCAGTTCTGCTGCCTGAGTGTTCCCAGGTGGCTCCTCGAGATGAGGGTGAAGTTGCTGCAATGAGGGTGATCCCAGCTTTGTTTCACCCCTGCAATTCAGGGGAGAGGGGAGCCTCACTTCAGCCCAAGAGCTGGACACCTGCTTGTCCAAAGGTGGCACCAGGACACTGAAGATGAGAGAACCCACGCACGATGGTGTGGTCAGGACTGGCCAGGTTGTCAGGGCACCTCTGGGGTAGCTGAGACTTGAAGAACCATGGCAGGATTCCATTGCATCTGATTTAACAGGTAATTCATGAGACTCTCCCCATCCTATAGCAGTGAGACACCTCTGCTCAATAAACTCTCCTCTCTTTGATTCCAGTCAGGCCATGGTTATTCCAAGGTAGGACTGAGGATGTCTGGTGGAAAATAGATGAGATATAAAAGGCTTGGGGAGTCCTTAGCAGATCTACCACTGAGTTGTGTCTTACTGGGTTTTTATAAGGTTTTCTTAGCACCCATGAAGAACAAGAGACTCCCTGCTACATGAAGGGTCTCCAGCCCATTAGATTTGGGGACAAAAGAGCTGCTTGCTCCTGTGGGAGTTGGGAGCAGGGAGATCCATCACAAGGCACAGGAGTGATGTGAACAGCACCATTTCTCATCAGTGATGAGGAACTTGAGACTGGACCCATATTGATCAGCATTTAGGGATCCCAGACAGGGCAGAGCTCTTCTCCAAGGTGATAGAGGCACTGCCATAAAGTTTTCAGCTTTGTTTTTTGCTGGCATAATCAATCTTTTGCAAGAGATGCTCTCTGCCCAGCATTCTGACATTATCTCATCCCCACTGTTAAGTGCAGGCTGAAAAAATGTCCCAGCACTTTAATTTTCAGACACTTAAACTCTGAGCATCTTTGAAGCCTTGGTTCCCTCTGCATCCCTCTGCATCCATATCTCCTTGCTGATGAGAAGCTGTTGGACATGGAATTCAGCACCTGTCTTCCATGTCCTGTCCCCGTAAGGTGCTCCTGTCCCCCATGGCCTGCTTTGGTCTACCAAGTCTTACAGGCTCCCTGTGTCAGAGATCATCTCTTTCCTCCTAAATCAGAAGCTGATGGTTCCATGTCTGAGTCCAGGAACACAGTGCTTCCTGGAGTTCTCATTGCTTGGCCTCCTTAACCTGATGGCATCAACAGGCTGCCTCTTCTGCTGGGCCCAAATTTTTTCCAAAGAAGGTAATTTTGTGGAGATACTGCAGTGGGGTGTGCTAGCTTGCATTTGTGATTGTGCTGTGAATTTAATCAATATTGTTGAGGGGTTTGCAGTGTGATGCTGATGTACAGGTTGCTGTTGAGAGTTGATGTTACTTTGGGTCACTGCTGGGGCTTCTGCCAGAGAGCTGCTGATGTCCAAGACGTGTGGTACCAGCTAGGCTAGGCACTTTGAACATCTTCTCCAACATCCTCTAGCCACCCAGTCCTGTATCCTGAAGTCCTTCCTCCTCTTCTGGAAAGAGGCCAACAAGATGGGAGATGGCATGAGCTCAAGTTATAGGAGCATTGACTTTCTGGCATGAGCTGCTGAACCAGCATGACAAGGATGGCACTTCCCATCAGAGCCATCAGCTGGGGCAGCCCACAGCCACCCCCAGCAGCTGTCCAACACCTCCCCAGTGCTCCAGCAGCGCTGCTTCCCCAGGGAGGGCTGATGCCACCTCGAGCCCTGCCTCGCAGCTACTCCTGGTGAGCACAGACTGTGCAGTTCCTGTCTGGGTGTTTCATGATGCACTGCCACCCACCCATGGGAAAGGGACCTTCTCCCAGCTGGGAGTGGGCAGAGCTCTGAGCAAGCCTGCTGGGATGTTGTGCCTCCAAAGCTGGCTGGTGCCGGCCTCTCTCACCCAGGGTGCCTCACCAAAATAGCTGCTATGGAAAGAGGTTTGTTGACTTTTTTCTTTTCCTTTTATTTTTCTTTTTTTTTTTCTTCCTGTGCTCAAAACTTCCCCAGACCTCCTCAGAAGACCCTGGCATATCATCCTACAGATGTGGCATAGAAGCCTTGGTTGCAAAATATATCCGGCACGGCAGTTGGCAGGGTTGTGCAATCTCCATCAACTTACGGAAACCACTGTGAGATACTATTAAAGAGGGACTCCAGCCCCATCCATCACTCCAGCCACAGTCACGTGTCCCACTGTCAGGCAGGAGGGCACAGGCAGCACAGGGACTGCAAGCACCAGGAGAGCTCTCCCTCTCCATGGGTGCTCTCGTGCAGGCCTGGATGGGATATCAGCTCTCCCGGGACCCTTTGCTTCTCAGACCTTCTCTGTTGCGCAGCCACCAATATCCCACCATGAGATGTTCTCCTTCAGTGTCTGTCACAGCTGCTGATTTCCCACCAGTGGTCAGAATCTGGGTGGTTGTGAATGGCCATGGAAAGCTCAACATGGCAGAGATGATGGTTATAGTAGCCCTGAGAGGCCAGATGTGGGATGGCAACAGGAAAGCTGCTGCTCAGATCCCAAGTTTCCTCCTTCTTCACCCAGCAGAGACTTTCCCACTGGTTCCGTGGCCCAGCTGTCCCCCGTGGCAGTCAGTACAGTGTGCTGGGCAGGCAATAGGACACCTTCCTCCCAGTGATCCATCCTGTTCCTCTGTTCTCTGGGGCTCTTGCTGAATGCCCTCTCAAATAAGTGGGGCCTTGGCTGTGAGGGGGACTTGTACAACAACCTGGCTCTCCTGGATTGCCAGGAACATGAGCATGGACTGGCAACGTACAGCTGTGGGCAGACTTGGGCAATGAGCTGCAGCACAGAGTTCTCACTGCCTTTACCCATCCCTGTCCTTGGGACACCTTCTTCACCAATGCCAAGGGCTGTGGCAGAGCACTGGGAAGGGACATGGTGCTGCTGTGAGTGGCCATCACTTACCCTTCGCTGCTGAACCCTGCCCAGCATGGCCAGCTCTTAATCACCGTGGTTTATTGCTGGCACCTCCTGGCTGCCTCACTCTCTCCTCCTGAGCTGCCTCTTGCCCTTCTCTCTCTCTCTGCAGGCATATTAAATCACCGAGGTCTGCCCAGGAGAAACTGTTGCTGCTCTATTACCCCGCTGTCAGCAGCCACCGCACTTGCGAGAATCAGGTTCCACATCAGAAAATAATAAAGGCAATATTATGAGCAGAGGGGAGAGGAGATTAAAAAACCTGTTTAAAGAGCCTTCTGGTCCCCATGCTGTTTATCACACTTCATGACTTTGTGTTATTTTTGTTGTCACTGAAGTTGGACTTTTAATTTTCCTCTAATCATCAGGTGACTGGTTTGTAATTTCCCTATGGCTCCAAGGATTAAAATAGGTTGTTTTTAAAAATACCTGTTGCTCCCCAAGATCAGGTAGTGATACTTTCTTTGCTAGTTGGAGTGCTAATTAAATACTTTATTTAGCCCAAACACAGATGTGGGGTGCACCGAGTCCAGCCCCAGGGCTGAGCCAGACCCACAGTGGCAGTGACAGAGCTGCTTGGGAGGATTTTTCCTTTTTTTTTTTTTTTTCCCTGACATGATTTACTTTCCAGGGTGTTTTGGTCAATTTTCACCCTTAATGCCTTTGACTAACGAGACTTTTGAATTTCACAGAATGGTTTTCATGCACTGACACGTTTGTGCTGTGGGTTGGCAGCAGTATCAAGTGAGGGTCCAGCCAAAACTGCCATCTTCTTCACCTTCATGCCAAGTGCTTTATCTGTGATAGGATTTTTGTGGCTTTTTTAAATTAATGGATAACTGCATATATAAATCCCACGAGCTGCAAAGAAATGCTGGGTGATGGTTATTGAGACTGTGGGTGTGCGTGGGCATGTGCAGCCCTGGCCCAGAGCATGAGATGTGCAGCACAGACACGTTGCTGCTGCTGGGTGCTGCCTGCCTTGATGGCAGTGCCCATCTCTGCTCTGATGGGTTTGTGTTGTACTTGCCCAGCCAAGAGGGTCAAGGCTGCCTGGGGTGGTGTAACTCATTTTATTGCACTGCAAGTCTGTGGCAAGCCCAGAGAGCTTCACTGATGTGAGTCTGGGATGCATCCCATGAGCAGCTCTGTCTGCTGCTGCAGGGCAGGCAGCTCCAGCTGCTTTGGCCACAGGAGAGGGGGATCTGTCTTGGAGATGCTGGCTGGAAGCCACTCCTGGAGGGCTGCAGCCTGAGAGTGCAGGACTGTTGCTGATCCTAGATCAGCTCAGCTCTGGCTCTGCTCACTCAAGGCCTGCAGACCTCCAAGGATGGCTCTCCCCTCTGGACAGCCAGCCCACAGCCACACTCTTGCCCTGCCAGCTGCAAGAAGGAGCAGGTAGAGACTAGAGCCCTGTTTTGCAGGGAGCATGGGGCAGTGGCAAACACTGCTGGTGTGGGGGCCTGGAGGAGGAAGATGGGCCATGGCAGATGCACTCACTGGCCTCTACATGGCAGAGCTGCCACAGGCACTGCTGGGGCCCTGTCCATGGCTCTGTGCTGGATTTACCTGTTGTCTGAGATGGGAGTGCAGGTGGAGCTGTGCTGTGCACACTCCCAAAGGGAGCAGGAGCTGAAAACCCTCTGCAGGAGCCACTGTTTCATTTTACTCTGCCATCCCATTTTTCTTCACCCTGCTCCCTGGGCATTAGTGTGGGCAGAGCTCTGTCACCTTCCCAAGAGCAAAGGTATTGCCTGGGTGTGCTGGAGGTGAAGCCAGGTCCAGCCTCTGTTCCCCTCACGCTGCTACCCAAGGGCCACCACGGGGCTTGCCTTGTGGGAGGAGAGCAGAGCTCTGTCTCACCTCTGGTCCATCCCTCTCCCTTACCCCAGCCCCAGGAAGCCACATTTGGCACCACCCCAACAACAAGTCATGCTGGCACCAGAGACTAAAAATTTTTTTAAATTATTAAAAAAAAAATCCACATGTTTCTAAAGAAAACCCCAAACTGAGCTTTCCCAGCTGGAGGGTAGGGGTCGGTTGCTTTGTAATCACTCCCAGCTTACTGTTGAAAACATCTTGGTCAGATTTTTATCAGTGCCTGAACAGGAACAGCCTTGGAGGACTGTCTCTGGGGAGATTAGGTGGTTACCTAGTGCGGAGTGAGACACTCCTGGCCACCAGCTGAGGTGCATTTTGGATGACACTGATTTGATGTGTGCCTGGGGACCAGCATCCCTGGTGCTCCACGGATGTTCCAGGTGGCTGCTGTCTGGCCTGGAGAAGGCCTTTACCTGTCAGGTGATGCCCCCAGTGGGGTGTAAGCATGGAGTTAACTCCTGTTCATGGTGTGAAGGAAGGGCTTGGGATACCCAGAAGGCAGGTGGGATGAGTTTATCCATCCTCAGGAGAAAAGGGCAAGAAGGCTCAGGGCTGCCCTGTGGGAAGAAAAGTGATAATGGGGATAAGGCTTGAGCTGTGCAGAGAAAACCCTGCAAAAACCTGACAAGGTCTGTGCTGCAGAAACAAGGTCAAGGTGAGACTAAATGGCGTGAGGAGGGCTGGGCTGGAAGTGGTGAGATTTGATCCACAGTGTTGCTAAGCAGCTTTGAGGCTAAGGTGGGTCCCAAGAAGGTTGCAGCATCCTCCAGTGACGGTGACCAGGGCTGGCAGAGGAAACTGCACAAGAGGAGACAGATTTGAGGAGCAAGAAACTGCTGGTGCTGGCTGGGATAGAGCTGGGATAGATAGATGTACGATGGACAAGGAGGAGATGAAGCCAGTTCCTTGGAGGGGAACCTGGGTATGGGTCTTTAGTGATGGAGGGAGTGAGGTTTAGAAGGCAAAGAATGAAGAGCCCTGTTCCTATGAGGCAGCACAGCTCTGTGAGCCCAAACCTCTGCCTGGCTAATGCAGCTGCAAATGCAGCCTGCTGGCTGCTCTCCATGGAGAGTGACTCCCCATGAGCCCAGGCACCAAGCAGGACAGAGTGCCTGAAACTCCCCATGGCCCCAGTGCCAGTGTCATCTCTCGCAGCCAGGGTTTGTGCCATTCCTCCCCTCTGCTGCCACCGTCCCATTCTCTTCCATGCCCTCTGGAAAGAGCACAAGCACTTTGCCCCAGCAGTAGCACGAAGCAGAGGGGAAGGTGGGAGCAGGGCCATGGCTCCCCAGCCCGTGGGCACCTGGGCCGTGCCGGTGGCTGGGCTGGGAACACGGAGCAGCACTCAGAGTTTCCAGTAAGGCTGTGGCCGTGGCGGGGGGCAGGGACAGGGGCAGGAAACATGCAGCAGGAAGCTGGCTGCGCTGCCCGGCATTCCTTCGCGCTGGAAACCCGAGTCACGCTTCCTGCGGCCTGCCGGGACAGCCTCCACCCCAGCAGCGCCTGCCATGGCTGCATGCCACAGGAGACAGCACATGCATGCTTTAGATGATTTCGTTGTGGGAATGAGCAGTGCCCTGCCGCTCCTGTCCTACCTCAGACTCTCACAGCATGTCTCCTCCATGCCACCCTTCCACACTGCTCACACAGATGTCGTTTCCACGTGCTCCTCTGCTCTGCATCTCCTGGGCTTCAGCCCTGCAGAAACCCAAGCTGCTGTGTTATAGAACAGCTGGCAACAGACCCATCCCTAAGGGATGGTGCTGTTTCCTTTCTTCCACTCACATGTGGCCCACAGCTAGGCCATGGCCAAGAGCGGGGCTTGTTGCCCTGTTCTTTCCAGCTTTCCCCATTTCCTCCTGTCTGTCCTGCTGCCTGCAATCCAGGCAGGAGGATGAGACTCTGGGCTGTTCTCCTAAAACCTCTTCCACACTTATGCTTTGGGTTATTTCCTGTGTTAAGATGCATGTGTTTTAGCCAGAAAGACCTCAACTGATGAATAAATGTTGTGATTCCTTTTGCTTTCCTCCTAGACTCCTGTGATTCCCCCTTGTTTCTGTTCATGGACAATTCCATTAATCCATCCACCGGTTAAACAAGTTTGGGCTCTGTGCTGGCACAACAGTACACCTCCAAGAGGGCTACCAGCTTTGTTCTCCTCTGCCAGCCCAGGGGGTAAGTTCAATCCTCAGCAAGAGGCTAATATCTGAGTTTACTCTTGCTCCAGAAAGTCCATGTGGTGGCCATGTCCTGGTTCATTTCTCCTGGCATCATGCAGAGCCACTGCTGCACCTGCTGGCAGCGTTGCTCCTGTGTTGCCCTGTCCCTTCTCTCAGCATGCAGGTGAGAGCTCTGTCAGGGTGCTGATCTCCATTCTGGGTGGAGCTGAGTGCTGTCTGTGGAAGTGTGAGCACTGGATGGCTGCAGAGCCTCTGCTTCAGAGCGGGACTGACACAGATGGCAAAGTGAGAAAGCAGAGGGGCGCAGGTGATAAGCAAAGTCTCACTGGGCAACTTTTCGGGTAGTGTACCTTTTGTGGTGTACCTGTTTGAAGCTGACACATGCCCACGTGGCTTAAGGATGCAAACTGGAGCTATCGAAACCCCACAATTCACAGCAGGGGAAAATAAAATATTCCCAGCCACCACAGCTGAGGCCAGCACCATGATTCTCGAGGCTCAGAAAGTCTACTTTTCTGTTTTCTCTCATTACAATATAACTCTAGCTAGCCTGGAGTATTAGACAAGTCTCTTCACTGCAGGGTTCTGCCAGCACAGCTCTGCCTTGGAGAGGGTCAGTGCTTTAGCCTGCAAACCCCCAGAGTGTTTCCTTGGCAGGCCTTGTTCTGGCAGCATAAACTTGGCCCACCAGTGATCTCTGCTGCCTTGGCTGCCTTTCCCAGCACACCTGGAACCGGCCTGATCCCTGTTGGAAAGCCAAGCTCCACCCGTGACCTTCACCAACCCCCTGAGCGTGACCCAGCCTGCGGGCTCTGAGGGCTCTGGAGCGACTCGCAGCAACCCACCATGAACGTGCTCCACCTGTCCCTGCCACCTCCATCCAGCAGCAATCCCCCCCGGCTAAGAAACCTCCCCAAGCCACCCCCGTTCCCCCCACCTTGGCCGCTTTCCCCCTGCGGAGGGATCACCCTCTGCCAAGCTGCGGCTGTAGGAAGCGGGGGCGCGGCTGGTGGCTGCGGTTTGGCAGCCGAGATTGCAGGGCTGCAGTAATGAGTTCCCCAGCCCAGAGCCGAGCCGAGCCGAGCCGAGCCGAGCCCACAGCGCCGCGGGGCCAGCGGGGCTGCCCCGGGAGGAAATCCCAGCGCTTCGTGAGCTCCGCATAATCACGGGCAGCAAGGAGCAGGAAGCACTTGTTAGGAAGGAGCAAGGAAACAGAGCCGCTGCCTCGACCCGAGCACACCTTTTAGGGCCGGAAAGTGGGAGAAGGAAGGCATAAAAGTGCTTTGAGCTTTCGCAGGGGATTGCAAAGGGCAAAGGGTGAGGGGAGAGGGAACAAACACCGGCAGGGCTCTCGGAGAGGGGGCAGCCAGCCTGTGCGTGCTGGGAAGGGGACTTCATGGTGGAGCTGCTAATTAAATAAGAAAGGCTCGTCTCCATGCTTGTTAGGTTAACTCAGCAGGGATATTGCAAAAGCAAATTCCTCCCAGCAAGTGTAATTAGGGGGCCGGAATTCCTCTGGTTCCTTGTCCTCCCTGCGAATCCTGCTAAAGCCATCAGGTGAGGACGCTGGGTGAGGGGGGAACGCGCAAGTCCTGTGCAATCACAACCCCCTCCCAGCGTGCAAGGATTTCAGATCAAGCCTTGACTTTTTCTCTCTTGTTATTCCAGGGTGGAATTCGTTATTTACTCTCTCGTTATTCCAGGGTGGAAAATACACATTCAACCAAACAGGCTCCCAGTCCGGGCTGGGTCGTAGGGCTGCTTCCCCTGGGACACCACACTCATGTTGAAGATGGAATGAGGACTGTGAGGGGTCTGGACAGGGCACCAGCAGCTCCCAGCCCACAGGATTTGGGAGGTGTCCACTCACAGCATGGCTGTCCTGGATGGTGCTGCTGACTCGCTTCATCTTCCTTGCCAAGGGGGTCACACCTCCAGGCCAGCACAGCCGGACATTTCATGTTTGCCTGGCACACCATGGCATGTGTTGCTGTGCTTGTGCCAGTGTTGCCTGAGCAGGCAAAGGAGGATGCTCATGGGGGACAACACGTGAAGATGTGTCCTGCCTGGCACTAGGGGACACCAGGTATGTCTGGGAACACAGGGCCAAGGAGGGTTATATGGCATGGATGGAAGGGGAGAGCTGACTGGAGGGGATGGAGGACATGGATGGAGGGTGAGGGGCTGGGAGAGGAAATGTGGGGGGAGGAGAAAGGGTGAGCCTGGGACCTTAAAGAGTAATTAGTCAAAGCTGAATTGTTTTTCTAAACTCTTAATGAAAACAAAGAGTAGGGCATGGCCCAGATGGTGCCAGGGGATCAAATAAATGTCGCACTCAGGAAGCAGCTGCTACTGGGAATGTTTCCTGCCAGCCCTGCTGCTGCTCACAGCCGCTTTTATTATTTGTTATTTTTCAGGACTGCAGCTGGGGTTTCCCTCCAGCTCTGTGGAAATATGCTTAAGGCTGGCCCATGCAAAGTGCCTGCTAGGACTCTGGTTCCTGGCCCTTGGCAGCCCTGGGTATGCCACCTCCCTGCCTGGCATCTGCTGCCATCCTTCTCTGTGGCAAAGGCCCTGATGGAGGAATTTCATCCTCCATCTCCCACCCAGCCTGGTCCAGCACCATCCTTGTCTCATACTTTGTGTGCCTTTATCTTGTGCAGGGCTTGACCTTTTTTGGCTTGTTTCCCTGCTGAACCCAAGCATCTGCCAGTGTGAGTTCAACATCTCTCTGTTCCGTGTTGTTGGTGTGAATGACCAGAATCAAGAAATTTGACTAAAATTAAAACATTTTGGATGTTGTTTTTATCTGCCTGCTGGGTTTTGGAGAGAGAGAGGGGGTTTTACGTTTGGCTCAGCCAAATGAGCTCCTAGCCATGAGCTGGCAGCCATGTGAGCTGGCAAAAGGTAGCTGAGAGAGGACTTGTGATGCAAGCAATTTGTGGAGGCTGGTGTCCCTTTGATGGAGCGGAGGGTGGCTCACTGGAGGGGCACTGTGTTCTGTCCTCTGTGATGGCTGGTCTCATCCAGTCCACCAGCAGACCCCCTGCTCCCTTTTTTTGGAGCACAAAAGCCATGACTATCTTACATGCACTCTTTTGTGCACATCAGTTATGTAAGTTCACTGTGCCTGTCTCCCTGTTTTTCTGGGCTTTTCAAGGCCCCTGAGAATGTGTGTGCAAAGACCTGAACTGGTAAAGAAAAGGTTTGTTAGTGCTACCACAGAGGGAAAGAGCAGAGCATGCACTCAACCCTTTATTAGCCAGCAGAGACTCTGCATGGGGCTGTGGCTTTGTGGCACCATGTAGTTGGACATTGCTTTGTAGGGCAGCTGCTCCCAGACCAACACACTTCTAAGACATAAGGAACATGCTGGCTCATGTATATCCAAGTATTTTATTGAGGGAACAGATGCAGGGACCACTCAGGTCCCTCCTGAGGACCTGTGTGCTGAGCTCCTGTCCCTTGCTCGTTACACATGGAAAGAATATGTCAAACATGCAATGTCGTGGTACAGCCTGATCTTTGAGAATCTCATTTTCCAGCCAAGCCTTGCTCTGTGTGCCCAGGAGGATGAGCATGGACACTTACCTGAGGCTTGTGGCTGGCTTTCATCCAGATTGGGATCAGATACCTCCAAGCTGGCTCTGCTGCTCGGGGATGGGGATTGTCCCAGACAGCAGCTGTGAGGGTTGTGTGAGCTCCCAAGGACAGGGAAGGAGCTGGGTGAAAGGAAGCAGCCATGGAGCAGTCAGCACGGACTGGGATGGTGAGAAAACCCTCCGCGTGCCTGGGGCTCAGCAGCACAGTGCCAGCACGCTGGAAGGGCAGGAGTGTTTCCCTGTTGAGCCACGTCCCAGGAGTTTTGCTCCAGCCAGGCCGTCGGCTGTGGCCATTGTGGCAGCTTGGAGATGCCCACTGGGGGTTTGGGGCTGGGTCAGGGCAGGGGGCTGTTTCCCGACTGTGATGGCCAAGGCTGTGCCAACTCATGCTGGAGACACCACTTCCCTGCCCGTCAGAGCATGTCCTGGGATTTGTGGTTACGTCCTCAGAGCTGTTTGATCCGCTCAAATCACAGCTGATCAAAGGGGCAGTTTACGAGAACAAAACACTGGGTGACTTCCTCCAGTGGTGCCAGAGGCAGCCTTTTGGAGGCGAGATATAAGAAAATAAGAAATTTTTTAACTACTGAGTGTCTTGGCTCCTCAGAATAGCAGCTTCTGTGGGACAGCCCTGCTGCATGGCCCAGGCAAAACCCCAGTGAGGGGAGTTTCAAAAAAATATAAATAAGATATGTATATTTTGATAGATTACCTGATTTCTCTTCTCCACACACATATTTAATAATCTGTGAATTTCTGTATTTCAGGCTTGTGAGCCAGCTTGGCTGGTGTAGTAACTCAGAAGTGAAAGCCCTCAATTGCTCATCTCTTGAATAAGTGCAGAGCAAAAGTCTAACAGGCCCATCACATTTGGAGTTTGCACATCAGCTGGGAAAGGAAAATGGCAGAAAAGTGGTAGCCAGCCATGATAACATCATTCCCTTATTTTGATGAATTCTTTGTTTTTTAACATAGGACAATGCTCTCAGGCACATGGTGGGGTTCTTGGGGTTGTCCTGCGCAGAGGCTTGGACTTGATGATACTTGTGGGTGACTTCAAACTCGGGATATTGTCTGATTTTATGATTTAATTATCTTTGCTTGGTCAGCAGAAGAAAGAGGTAGGTAGTGATGGCTGTCCTGCAGCAATAAGCATGCAGTGGTGACCACAGATTGCCATCTGCCTGAGACATTGAGAGTGTCACCAGGAGGGAAGAAGCTTGTCCCAGGTAGGTGCTGCCAGGCTGGATCTTGGCTGTAGACTCCCCTGTGGTCCCTGTGCTGGGTGACCCTCCAAAGTTTCCTGATTCTCTTTTTGACCTGACCAGTGAATTGGGAGGTTTGCTGATAACACAGATCATCATTTCTGGAAGCTGGAGCATCCTCTGGGATGGTTGCATCGACCCTGATGGTCAGGAGTAAATGGGATAAATGGGCTTTTCAGTGGAATTGTGTAGGAGTGACTAACACTCCAAAGGCTGCTCAGGTAGAGCTTAGGGTCTACCTTTCTGTGCTGGTCTGTGTGTTACCAGAACATCAAAGGCTGAAAACTTAATTTCTTGTTGCATGGGAGTGGGAGGAGATGGGCAGAGAGTGGAAAGTCGCCCAGTGGTGGGAAGCATTAAAGAGGGCTGGGCAGAGGGGTGCTCCCCACCCACCCTCCATGCTCTGGAAAAAGCCTGCTCCCCAGGTAGAGGAGGAAACTGGCGGTGATGATGTGCTCCGGATGTCACTGTGCAATCAGGGAGGCTATTTAGAGGTCACTAATTGATTAGGGCAGCCACAGCAGGAGGAAATTACTTCCAGGAGAGACAGAAAACCACACTGCCCAGCCAGCTTTGGAGAGGTCTCAGGGAGAGCAGAAAGACCTGAAACAATCAAAACACTTCAGAAAGAGGCATTTCTCTGCCATGGTGGTTGACCTGGGATATGGCCTGGAGAGAAGCTGCCCACCTGCCTGTGCTGATTTTGGAGACCCTGGGGTATGGCAGGGCTGTTGGTCTGAGAGGCCCCTGGAGGTACTGGTGGCTGTACTCAGTGCTGGGGCATGAGATGGAGCTTTTGGCTCTCCCTGTAGCCATCCCTCAAGAGACTTACTATCTCTTCTAAGCTTCACTTAAGAAACTTCATCTCCAGGAGGGGCTCTCAGGATTAATTAATTAAATGCTGATAAGCAGAGTGGACACCAGCTCAGAGAATGCCTTCAATGCCAGTTGATGTCCACCCAGGCAGGATGCTTTTTTTGCTTGACTCCTCGAGACACGCAGATTCCCTCCAGCCAGAGGCTGCGACCCCACAGTTGGCCATTGGGCTACTCAAGCCAGAGCATCTCAAATGTAGCTTTTCTTTACAGCCTGGAAGATGCCAAGCTGATCTCAAGAATAAACCTGAGCACTGTCCTGTGCTGTGACAAGGGAAGAGCATGTTTCCTGGAGGTGCTGGAGTGAGATCCCAGCCTGCAGGGGTGAGTAGTGGGGAGCTGGTCCTGCATGCTGGGGCTGCCTGAGGCGAGTGTGCTGAGCTGGTGAGAGCTGCAGGAATGCACTGTCTCCGAGTCTGCTCGTTTGGAAATGGTGCTCTTTTCAACGGTTCTGTTATCAGATGGAGCATTTCCTTCATCAGTGTTAATATCCATGTAGTGAAACAATGAAAGGGCTTCCTATCAGTTCCAAATAGGACGTGAAAAGCTCTCAGCGTTAAGAGTAGAGGATGCTGGAATAGGGCAATGGGAAACGCCTGAGTCACTGAAATGCCTCTTTGATTCCATGAGGCTGATACGTTCAAAAGGGAAGAAGAAAAAAATAAAAAGAGAGAGAGCAGAGCTAGTTAATGATCTGCGGGACAGAGAACAGGAAGGGGCAGCAATTGCAGCGTGGGCTCTGCAGAGGGGAGTCACAGGGGGATGTCTGGCAAAGGCTTTGGAAAGTAGAGAGTGCAGCAGGGAACTGAGCACAGTGAGCTGCCGGGTTTGTTTTCAGAAAGGGGGAAGGCATGATGGAGAAATCCTTTCCCAGCCTAACCCTGTAGCCCTTATCCTGCTGCCACTTGGCCAGTGTGTGCCAGTTCAGTGTGCGAACAATGAACTGCAAAACAAACTTTCAAATCACTGTGATTTAATGATGCCCAAAGCACTGCAGATTTGGAATAGGGGAAGGAAAATCCTGCTTTGCAAAGCACACAAGGCCACGAGCCCACTGTTCAGAGGATCTGACACTTCCCATCGTCTCTTGTCCCAACTGGGGGACATGCACAGCCACTTGTGCCAGAGCTGTGCCTGCAGGCAGCGGGGAGGGGTTTGCTGAGGTTGGGCAGCACCTGCTATCCTGAGGCAGAAGGAGCAGGATATCCCGAGCCCACAGAAATCCCTGGCCTGGGGTAGGGCAGGCAGCCAGGGCAACACACTTTCTGCTCTTTTCTGGAACTGAAGGTCTCCCTGCCTGTCCCCACTGGCCAGGTGTAAATCTCAAGGCCACCAAACAAACACAGGGGCTGTGATCTGTGCCAGGTCAGAAGCAGCGGGCAGCGTTTTTGTTGTTACAGGAAGAGCTGCAAATATTTCAAACATAACCTGTTTTCTCTCTCTGTTTTGCAAACCAACCCCAGTTGCCTGCAGGCAAACAGCCCACTGGGCATATTGGCAACTGTCTCACTCATCACAGGGGAAATTCCTCAATGGAATGAGTTGGAAACTGAAGTGGAGGAGGTCAGACTTGCTCCTTCATGGTGGTAGGAAGCCTTGGCCATCAAAGCTCAGTAAAGAGCAAACCACACTGAAGCAGGTTGCTCCCCACCCTGAGAAGCTTGTGCTCCTTGTGCAGGGTGATGGAGCAGTGCACACCCTAAATCATTCCTCTCCTAGCTGTGTGGCCACAGGTGGGATGTGTAGAGGTGTGCAGGAGTCCCTCAGAGCCTACTTTTCAGGGCTGTGTCCCACCCCCATCGTGGCTTGCCCAGGAGACTCACCTGTCTCCCTGTTTCCCTCTCTCTGTGGGGCACCCAGGCCCAGGGAGACCCATCTCTGGGTGATGTGCAGCACACACCACCACAGCTCCCATTTCATGCAGGACAGGGCTGCCCTTTGTGAAGAGCAAGAGGGGAGGTGATGAAAAGCCAGGGGCAGACGCGCAGAGGCTGGAGGGAGCCCAGCCCCGGGGTGGGGGCAGCTGAGGAAGGCTCACACACAAAGGGCTGTCCTGTCTTCACACCTGCAGGGCGGCAGGGCGCTGAAAGGGACAATGACACCCCTGACAGGGGCCCGTTGCTGGCAGGCAGTGGAGAGGCGCTTCAAATAAAGGCAGGTGGCAGTGACAGGAGACAGGGGCTTGACTGCAGAGGGGAAGGCAGCTGTTGTGGGCATGGGTGGGGACAGGCACGGGTGGAGGTCGGGCACTTGTGTCTCCTCCTCTGTGTCTGCCTGTTCAAGCCTGGACAGTAATTTGATGTGAGTCCACAGCCATGCTGTGCCCTTGGCTTTCTGTGCCATTTACACCCAGCACTGCAGGTGGGGCTGGGGTCCTCTGAGAACCAGTGTGCAGAGTTCAGGTGGGTTCAGCAAGGTTTTGTCCCCACCATACATGGGTGAGTTCCAGTATGGAGTTGTGGTGGACGCCCATCACCAGAGGGGGATAAGCCCCAGCTACCAGCCCTTTCCTGGCAGCATGCACCAAACCTCACTGCTTCTAACCCCAAAACACCAATGTGGCCCAGCACTGTGTCTTGCTCCCCAGGAACTGGGGGGCTGGTGCTGCAGGATTGCTTCCTCTCACTGGGGCCATCATCTCTTGGGTCTTGCTCCCCTCTGCCTATTGTCACCGGTGTGGGGACGCCTGCGATCACTTCTCACGCATTCCCCCGTGCGTGGCGTTGAGCAGGGATCAGGGGTGCTGGAGAAGGAGGGCCCTTGCGTTGGAGAGCACGCTGTAAATGTGAACATCCTTCGTGTGCCTTTGAACAGCTTGGCGTCCCGGCTGCTTTGGGGACAGCCGGGCCGGGGCTGATGCTCGGGAGCGCCAGGCAGCCGGGAAAAGCGGGCGGATGGTGCCCTCCGGCGGCCCCGGGGCCGGGCTCGCCGCCAGCCCGGAGCGCAGCCGCTGCCGGGGACCCCCCAGGCTCTGGGCCAGCGAATTGAGACGTCCCTTCTGTTCTTTTAGTCTGTAGAGATGTTTTCCCTCCTCTGGTCTCTGCTTTTCCCTGGCTCCCCGTTGCTGAGCTCCAGTCCCTGTCCCTCGGCCCGGGGAGATGCTGTGCGAGCATCCAGCTGCTCCCGTGCTGTGGGGCCAGACCCCTCCCTGGAGAGGAGCCATGGGGTCCCTGCAGCCCCAGGCCCTGAATCGCCCCCAGGAGCCTGAGCCTGGTCAGCTCCCACTCAAGGGGTGGTAACAGACCCCAGTCTTTGGGTTCAGGAAATCTGGGAAGGATCTGGTCCTGGGTGGGCAGTGAAGGAGCTGTAAAGGGATGGGGTGACTCTGAGAACAGCTTGGTGGGATGGACACCCCCAGCGTGGGCTCTGTTTGGTGTTTGGGTGTCCCCATTGCGGCTGCTAGCACACCCAGCTTGGGTCCTGAGTGGACACAGAGTGTCTCTTTCCTGTCCCAGCTGGAAAGGGCTGGGTCCCTGATCGTTTTCCTGTTTGGGTTACACCCCACTGTTCCCCAGCAGCCTGTCCCTCACAGGGTGGGTGGGGAGGGCAGCTCCCCTCCCGCTGCACCAGTGCCGTGCCACAGACCTCCTAGAGAAGGAATGGAGGAATGTTTGGGCTGGGCAAATTAGCCCCTTGTGAGGTGTGAGCAGCCCCAGAGCCCGTTGCGAGGCTTTCTGAGCACTTGGGTCCCTGTGGAAAGCACATCCCCAGGTGTAACCCTGACCCCAGACAGAAGAGGAAAAGAAAACTTGGGCTAAGGCTGGTTTCAAGGAAAAAGCTGTGGAGGAAGCCATGTTTTGGCAGTTCTGTGTTCCCCTTGGCATGCCTTTTGCAGCCGCAGTGTGCCTGGAGCTCTGGGCTTTGTGGTTTTTGGAACCCTAACCCTAGGTGTAACCCCATCCCAGGGGTGGCTTGGAGGCACCTTTCCCCTGCAGCTGGATTTGCTGCAATAGGGGAAAGGGGTGGAGGGTGACGGGTGCCCAGAGCCCCCTCCAACAGGCTTTGCTGGCTCGGCCACATGCTCGCACCAGGCCAGCGGTGACAGATGTCTCCTGGAGCTGTCACAGGACGACAACAGAGTACGGAGGCTCCCTGCCCTGCCCCACAGATGGCTGAGGCCGGGCTGCCTTCAAAGCAAAGCGAGCACGTTCCCCAGCCTGCTGGGATTACCAAGTTAAGGGCTGGCATTGTTTTCCCGGTTTCAGAGGGGGTGGATACCAGGCAGGATTAGTCTGGCAAAGCTTCCCAATGTGCTCAAAGGGGCACAATAGGACCTTGAAGAGAAGAAGCTGCACTGATGACAGACAGAGGAGCGTCTCTCAGCAGCCTCTGCCTCCTGACGCAGGCGGGATGTGCTCAGAGCAGGTGCTGCTGCTTTGTGGCTCTGTCTCTGCCAGGACACCCTTCCCGTGTGCCCCAGGACCCCCCAGCACCACTGGTGCTGTGGGCAGGCAAATAGGGCACAGGCCTCTCTGCAGGGGAGAGAGGAGGGGTGAGGGGGTGGTGATCTGATACCTCTCTGCTGCTGGCAGTCCGGGTCACCCCTGCGAGCCCCTGGTGCTGCCCACCACTCGCTGCAGACAGGGCTGAGCCCTTTGCCCTGTCTGTTCACAGAGGATGAAGCTGCCTGTATTGTGGGCCAGATGTTTGCTTTTCCATTTCTTGGTTTTATAAATTATATTTGGCTCAAGAGGAACAAAATTCCCTGTTGGACTGGGGGACTCTGACATAACCTTGGAGCAGGGGGAGCCCACCATGGCAACCAACTTTTTCCCAGAGCATCAGTGTTACACAAGGCCATCACTGCCATCTAGGAGCTTTGGAGATCCCTGGGATGATGGCACATGTGTGGAGACACCAGGAGAGCCTGAGAAAAGGAGGGACATGAAGGTAAACAGCTAATGTGTGCCTAGGGGTTCTTTCTCTTTTTTTCTTTTTTTTTTTTTAATCATTTGCAATCAGGAACAATTAGAAATAAAACCTGGAGAGCCACAAAACCCCTATATTCCTGAGTTGCTGCTCCTCAGGGCTTTCCTGCCCAGAGACCCACATCAGCACTGCAAGCAGTGCTCTGTGCTTGGTGCAGCTGTGGAAAGCGTGGTCACAAGGGAATTGGCAGCCTGTGCAGGCAGCCAGCACTAAGGTAGCACCTTCTGCCTGAAAATGGTAGGGGGCTAGGTCTCCTCAGGGGGCTGGGGGCAGGGGTCAGGCAGACTGGATGCAGCTCCAGGAGCAGGGCTGTAGGAAGGGTGTTACATGCAGGGTGTTGTTTCCCTGAGGTGACTGGTGACATCCTGAGCAGGCAGTGGGCAGAGAGGAACCTGTGTCCCCTGCTCTGTGCAGGCCCTTTTATGCTTGCCCCATGATGTTCCTTCTTATGGGATTTTTGCCGACGTCTCAGTATGTACCTGAACAGAGCTGCAGAGGTCAGCAAAGCAGTGCCAGGGGCATTTACTGCAGCGCAAGGAGCTGCTCTCTCAGTCAGCTGCACTGATTGCCTGGGCTCCTTGCTGAAACCACAGCCTGGCAGCACCAGCTTTTGTTTGTCTGTGATAACTTATTAGCTCTGATAACTCGTTAAGTGGCAGGGAACTTGACCGTGTGCCACCACCTGCCTGGCCCAGCTCTGCCAGCATGGGCTTGGCACCATCCTGCTCTACAACAGCCTGTGCCTGCTGAAGGCAGGTGCCACAGGTGCACCCAAACTGCCACCACAGAGCCTCTGCCATGCTCACAGCCTGCCATGTGCTGGGGCACTGCAAACCAGCCTGAGAACCAAATCTCAACACACCTCAGATTTCCTATCTACCTAGCCTCAGGATGACTGTCCTGGAGCAGAGATACCAGACTCAGGCTTGGCTCTCTTTGGGGTGGCTGCAGGGGATCTTGCTGCCAGCATGGTCTCATGGAGCAGCCGGAGCATCCGTTAGTCTGCATGGGGCTGACATGCCGTGTTTGTGAAACCCACCACGCTTGCGGTTGACCAGAGCGCTGAAATAAGCCCGTCCGGAATTGGTGCACTGCTCTGTATCCTGATGTGGTGAGCAGCTCCGACTGGTGAGGGTGGGGGCAGCCCCACCGGGGTGACTGGTGGCAGCAGGACTGCAGGAGCTTGGCAGCACCGGCATGAGGACCACATGCAGGGCCCCGCCGGCGCCCGGAAAGCTCAGCCAGGCACTAACGGAACTGTGATAAAAATGAATGTGACCAGGACAGCAGTGCCGGGGAGATTAATGTCAGATTGTCAGAGGGGAGGAAACTGAGGCAGACAGCACTCAAACAGATACTGGAGCACATTTTGGGGGGGCAAAGGGGGTAGATGCTGCTTTTCTCAGCATTGCAGCATCTGCAGATCTGCATCCCCCCCTACAGCCTTTCAGGAGAGAGGAAGGGACAAAAGGTTTACCTGAAGTGTGTCTACCACCCTTGTCAGCCCTGTCCTGCAAATCCTCCCAACTCTGCAGGCAGGGGACCTGCCCCTCTGTACCAGCCTGAACAGGAACATCAGCACTGCTTGCTGCCTGAGACCTTGATGTACATCTCTTGTGGGTCCCTGCCCAGGCCAGGTTTGCTCTGCTGCCTATCAGCAAAGCTTTGACTGTGATGGGAGCACTCCCTGCTGCAAGAAGGTGCTTCTCCGTGGCTGCGTGAGGAGCAAAGATCCCCTCGTCACTGCTGTCAGCTGCTCCGGCCTTGCCCAGAGAAAGACTGGCTGTTCACTGTCTCCCCCACTGCCTGGTCCCGGTATCACCACAGCTTCTTCAGGACCCCACAGCTTCCACCCATGCAGCCACAACAGCCTCCCAGAGGCCTCCTTTGCCCTATCACCTTTGGTGCACTGGTTTTCCCTCTGCCCTCCTTGCTGCTCTGTCTGATGGCACGCTCTTTCCCACCTGAATGGGGCACTCCATGTCCCTGCCTAGCCTCCAGTGTTTCGCCTTCCTCCCAATTCCCATCTGTGCCCTGGGCACTTTGTATGTGTCTCCCAAAAAAATATCCAAGCCCCTTGACACCTGTCCGTGGCATCACACCAAACAAAAGCCTCACTGGGATAAATCAGTGAAAAACAGCCCCAAAGCAAGACTTAAATAAGTAGTTACAGGAGCCGGGGTCCAGTCTGGCTATGTCCACCCTGTTCACAGCTTTGCCCCATCTCCCTCCCTCATCCTTCCCATTTCTGCCCTGCATCCCTCTCTGCCTGCCGAGCAGAGCAAAACCCCTCAAACGCCAGTCCGGGGTGGGCCGAGGCAGGGGAACCAGGCTGTCCCTTTGTCCCCGCGGCGGGCGAAGCGCGGGCCTGCAGGGACCCCTGGTGGCAGCCGGGAGCCGGGGGACCCGCGGGGGCAGCCCTGCATCCCGCGGAGCTGGATGGAGAGCCCCGCATCCTGGGAGCGGCACCGCTGGAACCTCACAGCAAGGAGGGCTCCTACCTACAGCATCCCCCGAGCAGCCGCAGCTCCTGCTGCTCTGCCGGAGGAAGGAGAAGGGGACTTTTTTCTTCCTGGGCTGGATGGAGAGTCAGGGAGAGGCATTTTCCATCTCAGTATCTTTCTAGTCGGGTTTCCTTCTTCCCTCCTCGCAGGTCTGCAGGGGAGTGAGCGGAGGGGCCGGCTGCAAGCACATGCTCCTGTGCCGGCCGAGCTATTGCAAAGGTGATGCGTGCTCCCGGCTGTGAGGCTGGAGGTGCCAGAGCGGGAGCTGACAGTCCTGGGCACAGGCAGCAGGGGTGGGTGACAAAATCTTCTTCCGTGACCACTCAAGGGTAAATCATGTAGGAGCAAAGTGTGCAGTGCCTGTCTGGGCTGTCTGGTTCCCTCACTACCTGCATTGGGTATCCAGGGATGCTGAATGCACGTGGTAAAAACTGAAGTCCACTTGCAAGTCATCAGTGAAGTGTAAGGATAACAAATTTTGGTGCTGTCCTCCAATAGAATTGTTGCCAGTTCATAAAGCTGCCATGTGAAGGCGCCCCATGGCACAGTAACTGGTGTCCCAAAGGCAGCAAAAGCTGCTGCCTGCTCTAATTCTCTGGCATGGGATTGTCCCAAGGTGGAGGTTACCCCCAATCTCGTGGGCAGAGCTGACCTAGGACCCCGCATGGGCCGTGCAAGCAAAGGCAGGGGGCACTGCGGGTGCAGGAACCAGCAGGGCTGGGGTGAGAAGGGAGGGCAGGCAGGGTGCAAGCCCAGCTCACTGCCCCTGGGATGAGCATCCTCCTGTGTTCCTGGCTCCTGCAGCTGCTCCCCCTCCTGTGTTCCTGGCTCCTGCAGCTGCTGCCCATGCTTTGCACCCATTACTCACAGAGCTGGTGCTGTTCACAGAGTACTCTCTGCCTGTTGGATGGGATAAAGCCAGAAGGTTTTTGGATGCATCCACCTGCTGGAGAGCTGCATCCTCATTCAGAAGTGAGTTTCATTCATTTATCTGGATGATGAGGAATCCTTCAACCCCTGTAGTTTTGTCCCACGAGCTCCTTTTCGAAAAAGCTCCTTTTCAAGGTGTTATGTATCCCAAACAGCACACCCTGATATGAAGGACCAATCTATCAAGGACACTCAGCTAGGATTCTCACTCTGATACTCTGGTTGTATTATTTCTTTTTAGCCTTAGCACCTCAGTAATTCACCTGCCCAGAACTGGTACTCACTTGATTGTCCATTTCTCAGTTCACACCTTGTCCCACATCATGTGGATGTGCTCTTTTACCACCAGCTTCTCTAAATCCTCCTCATCATCCCTCTCTGAATGCCTTGAGCTTGTATAATCTCCCTGTGTGCCAAAGAGGCACACGAGACACCACACGAGAAGAGTGTTGGTGTGCACATTGAGCAAAGAAGTGTGGTTTTGGCTGCCTGAGACCCTGAGCAGCTGGATCTGGCTGAGGACACCATCCTGCCTTTTAGTGGCAGCATCCCTGGGGGCTGGCCCTGAGCTCCTCACTGTCATTTCCTTCACCAGTCCCTATTTCTCTTTGCATGGCAGGTTTACCAAAGAGGTGCCAAGCGTCACCATGACCTTCCCCACACCTCTTCAGATCCACTGCCACTGTCTGTGATGCTGCTCTGTGGGCAACGAGCGTGAACATTTCACCCTGAGAGGGTATTTGGTAAGCCAGCATCTCCAGATTTTAGTCCAAGCCCAGCAAGCCCTGGACCACTCCAGTCAGGACCAGTTCAAGAGTCAGAGGGCAAGAAGTACCCATGGTCTTTTTGCTTGTGTAGCTGGCTGAGAGCAAAACGTTGTCCTAATGACAAGCTCAGGCAGAGCCTTGCGCAGCCACCCAGTGGCCTTGTACAGTCAGGAACTGTGAAGGACGGGGGGAGACCACCAGGTTGTGTCTCCAGCAGCTGGATGTGGCAGGGTGTGGTGGTCAGAGGCACAATGACATGGAGGCAACCAGCAGAGCCTACATGCCTGAGCTAACATCTCCTCTCGGTGGGGAGGGGCCCAGCACAGTGTGCAGTGTGGCTCCTGCTTCAGCTGTGAGCTCACAGCTTCTCTGCTCTCCACCTCTCAGCTCCTCTCTTTTGAGTGTCCCGTGACGTGCTGAACTCAGAGACGTGGGATGCTCTCGGGTCACGCTTTACTGGGGTCGGCTTTCTCCAGCCTGCGCTGTTGGGCTGAGGCAGCTGCCTCCCTGCTGGCCACGCGATGCTCTGCACCTCACGGCTGTGCCTCGTGGGCCACTGCCATGCTCAGCCCTCGTGTCCCCACGGGAGAAGGATGCTCCCCATCATCTTTGGAGCCCTTGGCACAGCAGAGGCTTCAGGCTGGGTGCTACAGAGAACCACACAAGTGACACAAATGGAGGACATCCCCAGACACCAGAGCCATCAAAGCTGGGTCTGCCATGGCAGGCAAGGCCCACGCTGACCCTGTGGTGCTCCTCCAGCTTCAGCGTGCATGGCTGCTGTACTTGGGAGGAGGACAAAACTCAACAGTGAAAGTTGGAGCCCTGCACAAGATGGCACTGGGGCTGGGCAGGGAGGATGGGGGTCCCAGTGAGCCCACCATGGCCCCAGTGGGGTGGGCTGCCTTGGCTGTGCCTCAAGACCCTGGAGCAGCCCCAGAGGAGCTCCCTGTGCCCTGAGGACGTTTCCTGTTTGCTGCCCGTGCTGAAGCATCGGCCCTTCAACCGCCACCAGTCCTCTGCTTCCGGCAGGGGCTCCCGCCCGGAGCCCCCCTGCATTATCAGCTCACCAGATGCCTTTTTCAGGATACTGTGGTAAAACTGTGCCGGGCAGGCGCTGTCATTTGGGGTTTTCTCTCATGTCAGCTTTGAAGACAAATTGGACGAGGAGGAGCAAGAAGGGGGGAAAGAAAAAATAATAAATTTAGGCCAAAAAAAAAAAAAAAAGAAAGAAAGAATGATGCTTGCCACTATCCTAGGCCAGAGCTGGCCCACGTGCCAGCATGGCAATGGGTCCCCCAAGTGGTGTGGCCAGCAGTGGCCAGGGACAGGGCAGGTGGGGGTATCCAGCATGGCAGTGCCGCTCCCCTGGCGCTGTCGGCCTCTAGTGGCAGTGGAGGCACTGAGGTGTCATTGCAGCGCCCTGGGCCTCAAGGGCCCCTCCAGCACCACAGGGATCTTCTCCCATCCCTCCGGGCACTGCTGCCCACTGGGACATGGTCCTCATCCCAATGCTGCTGCCTGGTAAGACATGGTCCCTCTCTGGGACACAGCCCACCTTGCACTGGTGAGGGAGCGAGTGCTGGGGAAGAGGGTACAAGATATCCCTTATCCTTTGGCCAGAAGCAGCTCAAACTGGCCAAACCAGTCTCTGGGCCTCTGGTCCAAAGCCACCAGATAGTGCTAAGCAGCTGACAGACTGGGTAGACTGGGAACCAGGCAGCATTACTGGGGATGGAGGGAGGGAAATGGTGAAACAGGAGATGGGGAGTCTGTCTTTCCATTTGTGGAGCTTGGCAGGGAATGCTCACCAGGCCTGCCATGGGGATGGGGTACCCAAGGTTGTGGGCCCCACTGCAGGAATGGTCCATGGACAGATGAAGGGGACAGGCCATGGATGCTGTTGACCCTGAGGACTTGCCAAAACTCCCTGTGCTGGTGCAGGGTGTGCACAGGTGTGCTGAGGGTGTGCTCCCTGAGGCTGCAATGCAGCAGGCAGCATTAAAGCAGGACTGCTTGCATGGCACTTGGCATGTGCTCCAGCTCTGCTTCCTGCTGAAGTGGCAGGGTCAGGTCGGCTGGAAGAGATCAAACAGGTGTGCTTTGCACGTGCTCCCCCAAGGTGTACAGGGACATGGCAGCCCCAGAGCCAACCACAGACCTGCAGGATTTGCTCTGAGTTAAGCCCAGTGATTTTCTTTTGCTGGATGAAAAATAAATAAAATGTGGTTGGTCCTTGCAGAGCAGAGGGGAGGTGTCAGCATGGGGAGGGGAGAAAGGGTCCACAGTATGGGAACAGTACTGGGCTATCCCCACCCACGGAGGATGGATGAGGGGCTGGCTAGGGCCGCAAGCTGTGGGTGGGAGTTACCAGGCACTTAATATAAAACCTGATTTTTTTTCCCGCCCTTGAGTTTGAGTATTCACTGGAAGATGGGTTGGACCTCCTGGGCTGGTCTTCAGGTCTAGATTTTCCCTTGGAAGACTGTAAGCAAGAAGTCAAAGAGGGAGAAGCTGTTCTCTGGCTGCCTGGGACCACAGGAGAAGCTGTGAGTATCACCCTGGTGAGCAGGGGAGGTGTGGGAAGGTGGTGGGAGCAGTGGGATGTCTGTGCAAGGCAGGTGGCTGGGCTGTGCTGGGATCTGAAATCATGGCTGCTCGCTTTCACCGGCAAATCTTGCATTTGTGTGGTTTCCTTTTCCTTCTGCTTCGTACACTTTTTTTTTCTTCTCTTTGTTTCTTTTGCTGCAGAGGCAAATTTCAGCCCTTCCAACCTTTTGGCTCCAAACTCTGCACAGGAATAAAACTAAACATGAACTCCCAGAAGGGCTCAGCTTTAATTCCATGTGAGATGTTAATCTGCTGGAGGGTCTCAAGTGCTCCTATATTTGAGCCTTTCCTTCTGATGTTCTGCAATCCCCCTGGCAGATGCCTCCCAACTCCTAACAACCTCCCCAGGCTATTTTCTCTGAGCAACATCACAAGTGAACTTTCTAGCTCGGAAAAGCTTCTGTGAAGAGCAGCAGAGACAGTCCTTCAGCAGCCCCCAGCTCTCTCTTGAAGGCCTGGCTTGTTTTTGAAGGCAGCAGGAAAATTGAGATGGTCCTTTCCACCAGCTTGGGATTCCCCCTGCCCACATATCTCATGTTTGATGGCCACAAGTGTGGCTGAAAGGAAGAGGAGCCCTTTTGCCTGGATTCCCTGGTGGCAGTGGTTACATCCCTGCCCAATGTTGACTGTGATGCTTTGGAAACCTGCTGGCTCCACTTCCTCATACTTGATGACCTGCCAAGCCGGGAAGAAATAAAGGATATCCTTGCAAAGCAGCAGCTGGAGCTCAGAGAGATCCCAAAGCCAGCCAAAAATGGTGCCAGCAAGGCCAGCCCTGGCCAGGGACCTGCTGGAGTGGCCCAGGTGGCAGAAGCCAGCATGGTGACAGTGGCTGGAGGAATAAAGCAAGCACCACCTGAGCCACATGGATGAGAAACTGAGCTCCCAGACAGCTCCATTTGGGCTGCCCTGCAGTAGCTCCCTCCTTCCTGTCCTCAGTGGTCACCTTGGGTCACACATTTGGCAAGGAGCATTACCTGGGCACATCAGAGAGTCTGAGCAGGGAGATCATTTGGAAACCTTCTTGGATGCATTTACAATGAAGTTTGTAAACCCCAGCCATGGGAGAGAGATGTTGAAGCCACATCCCCTAGAGCCCTCAGAGCTGATGGGGAAGACAGCAAATAAACTGGTGACAACCTTCCTGACCCTATAACCCTCATCCCCACCCTATGGGCTGGAAGCTGCTCCCTTTAAATTTGCAGAGACAAACAGCCCTAATTGATCCATTTGCTGCATCAGGTGTTGCTGCTCTGCTTCTCCCCTGGCTCCTGCAGATCCTAGGCTCCGGGTAGGTGCTGTGGTTTTTTTCTTTTTTTTCTCATTTATTCGCAGTAGTAAATTTGCAGGAATCTAGAAATGGCTCAGGTTTCTAGGTCACTCTGCTGCTGTGTGTTTGTTAGAAGGTTCCCTGATGTATGTGCTGCTGCAGGAGCAGCACTGGGGCAGAAGGGGCTCAAGGGAGCACAGCGTGGGAGGCACGTCCCCCCAGGGAGGGCAGCAGAAAGGAGCTGTGTGGAGAGCAGTGAGGCATCACTTCAGCACTGGCTCTTTTATTCTCAGCCTCAGGAATGGGGGCAGCTCTCCTTGGGGACCAGAGGCCTTTCTAGCTGGGGCTGCCTGCATTCATCCTATTTTTAGCTGTTCTCTTTGCAGATGTGGTTTCCATTAATTCCAGTATCTGAAGCTGCCCAGTAGCTTTGTGGGCTGAGGTGTATGCTGATAGATCAGATCCCCTTGGGATTGAAGGACGCAGGCACTGTCAACCCCACAGGGCTTTGTAACAGACACCACAAGCTCCACTGTCCCCTCAGGGGTCTGAGCTGCAGCTCCAGCCAGGCAGAAATGGTATCTTCTGAAGGGTGGCACTCCTGTTCCTCTGCTGGGGGAATGGAAGGTTATTTTTGGGATCACCAGTTTGATCCCTCTCCTCATCCTCCGGACCTGCCTGCTTTGGCTGGGTGCAACAGACAGCCCTTGTCTGGCTTTGGACGCCCCTGGTACTCCCTGAGTATGGTGTGTGCTCTGGCTCGATGGATTAATGACAATTTATTTGATTTTAGCTATTGGCAGCTGGTCAGGCAGGACTCACTGTCTCAGGGTGCCCTATAGGCAGGGATTTAGGCTTGCTCACTCCGCTGCCAGGTGAGGTTTGTGGGCATGGGACAGAGGTGGCACCTGGTGATAACGTGGTGGGTGCCAGGCAAAGGCAGTAGGAGAGACCCATATTGCTGTCCCTGCAGCCACGTCTGGAGTATTCAACAGTGAACTGAGGCAAAGATGCACAGGAAAAAAATCTTAGGAGACTGATATTAGCAGGGGATTGCATACACCTCGCAAGGTATCTAAGTGTGAGTAAAGACCTACATGGGCAGCACAAGCAAGGCAGGGAGTTTTGTCACATGCAGCACACAGTAAGAGGATGGCAGGACAGGTTCTGTTGTTTTCTCCCTGTAAGGGTGTAGGTGTATGCACATCCCTGGGGAACAAGGGCTTGGCCTTCTCCCCCGTCTGGGTCAGGGCTACACGAGGTGGCAGAGTTCTGACTTCAGGGCACACAGGAGGCAGGAGTGCTCAGGGCTGAACTCTGTTCCACAGGGAACTGCACGCCTGGCCGTGGGCAGGATGGGGCCACCCAGCTCCTCCAGCTCCCCCCAGCCCGGCAAAACACGTAGACACAAGGCAGTGACAGTTTTATTTCAAAGTAGAACAAAGGTATCTTTTATTCTTTCCAGAGCTGAGACATTCAGCTTTGCCATAAGCATGTCTGTGCTCAGACTGGCTCCTTGTGTGCGTTTACTCAGAGCACATCTATACAGGGCAAACCAAAAGCAGGAGATGTTTCATAACTTGGCTGAGTCTCACCTCTGGTAAAGAAATCCCATTACCCAGCCAAACACACTGGCTTGGTTCCTTGCACAGCACGTACTGTCGAGCAGACAGGCTCTATAGAAAAATCTAAAAACAAAATGCACTTTCAGACATTCCACATCAGCTTTTCCCCTAATTTTGCTGGGAATGAGTTTTGGCTTCAAGTGTATTATTCTCATCTCCCTTCATACCTCTGCAGCTGCTAGAGCAGAGTTACAGGGCATCAAGGATGTTGTCGATTTTGGAGACCAGGTCCTGGCGCTTGTTGGAATGCATCTTCTCGTTCTCGATGTACGTGTCCTTCTTGAGCTTGCCTGCCACCAGCCGCTCCGCCTCCACCGACGACTTCAGCACCAGCTCCTTCACTTGGCCATCCAGCTTCTGAATCTCGCTTACCTGGCAGGGTGACAAACCCAGGGAGCATTAGAGGAGACAAAACAGAACAGAACAATCCCTACAGTGAAGCTGAAATAGAAACAATGGCAGATGATAGCACTGACTTCATCTTTTGCTAAGTAGAAACATCTCTGATCCCTGAATGTTGCTTCCTGAACCATCACATTATGAGGAATATTCCACGAATGGGTAACTAAGGAGTGCAGATAAAAGGGCCTCCAAGGACCCAGGAGCCACAGTGGCAAGAGACTGTTAAAGAGTATTTAATGATGGATTTTAAAGTCTTCAAGCTAAATCACAGCTCTGACAGCTGGAAGCTATGTCCCTGCAGTTAATGTTCATGGTATGTGATGGGAGGTCTGTAATGACAGAGCTACTCTTTGAGTTAAATAACAGATTAACCAAGGTGACTGTTAGCTAAATGGATCTTAGAGACTAAAGTGTCCCTCACCTGGGGTTAAGCGGCTGTTTCAGGTAAGTGTTAAAACACACTGAAGGGAAGGACAGTGAGTGTTGCTCACTGTGCCATGGCTTTCAACATGGTAGAGCAAAACACCCCCAGAGGAGCATCATGTTACCAAAATTCTGTCAGCACCAAATGTAAATGTGCAAGAAAATAAGAGATGAGGGAGAAGATTTTGGGTTGACTGGTGTGAGCAGTAGAGTCAGAACTGTTAATTTGTTGATAGTTTCCATTTTTTGCTTAAGTGTCACTGCCATGAGCTTGATGAGAAGTATGAGGATTGTGTTACAAAAGCATTAAGCTGTACAAATGAACAGCTGGTTCAAGGGCTGTTTAAGAAACAGCACAAGCAGCTGTTTACCAGCAACACTTACATGGCTGCATAACTGAGATTACTGCAAAAATAACAGTTTTCACACACCCTTGCAGAGATCAAGCCATTTTCAGATGGAAAAAACCCAACCTAGACTGGCTGCAGAAACCCCCAATTAAAACTCATGCAGAATACTTGAGAGAGCCAAGAACAGGAGAGCTTATAAAATAAATTTTAATTTCTTACTTTATCACATAAGTCGGAGCCTTCTGTCTTCAGTTTAGACTGCAGAGAGGCTATTTCATTTGTCAGGGCCTTGTGCTCCATCTCCAAAGACTTTTTGCCACTGTTGAGGGTGGAGATGTCCCGTGACTGCTTGTATTTATTCACTGCTTCGTCAAAGTGACGGTACAGCCCAAGCCTCTTGTTCACCAGAGTAAGCACCTGCTCTGTGATGCAGGCAACCTTCATCCTGGCTTCAGCAGCTGGATCCTGCAAGAGGACAGGAGGGAACATCAAAGCAGTCATATCTCTGACCTGCATCAAGCCATGCCTGCAATCTGCCACAGGACTGTTATAAACACTGCTCCCTCTCCAATTAAGTCAACTGACAGTAATTAGGTGAATGGTACAAGTGCTGATTAGGGGAAGCACCTTTCAGCACTCAGTCCAGCCCAACACATAGTTTAACAGTGAAAACACTGCAGAGGGAGAACTGCAGACATCCCTTCTTCTCAGGGGGACTCCTTTTTATACAGCAAGCAAAACTCTAGTTAGCTTTATGACACCAGATCAGCCCGACAGGAGTACCAGTGCTCACGATGAACAAACACAGGACTTCAAGCAACCAGTAAAATACTGAAATGGCAGGAACATTCAGCAAGAATTCCTGGTATGAAAAATCACCATCCAACAGGTGAGAAATCTGCTTATATTCCCACAGGGCTCTACATCATACAAACCTTGGTGATGGAGAAATCCAGCCTGACATAGACAATCACAGTGAAGAACAAGATGTAAAAGGCTCCAACTACCAAGAGAGGCTCTTGTAGCATCAGGATTTTGTTGAAGGTGTAATGAACCTACAAGAGAAGTTCCAAACACTGAGCAGTGCCCCATGTTACTGCAGGGTTTACCTCTCTCCTCAGGCAGCAGCAGAACCACCCAAGCAGTCCAGTCAGTGTTTATTTCTTGGGTGTTTTGACCGAGCTGCTGAATTCAGAGGAGGCACAACTGCTCCGAGGCCACACTCACCACGATGTCCTGGATGTGCTGCTCCACCAGGTTGCTCTTGTGTGCCACAATAACAGGACGTCCAAAAGTGTCCAGATATGTGTAGTGAAGCTCGTCCGAGGCACGATTGATTTCATAGGGGCTGTCCACATGGATATTCCTGTGGGTAAAACCAGACAGTCCCATATGACTCCATGGTGTTTGAGATGCTGAAAGCCAAGACTCGTCTGGGCAGTTGTAGCCTCTAGCACAAGGTAAATTATGCAGTTTAAACAATGCTCTACAAGGAAGCAAAGCTGTGTTCCAAGATCCCCTCCATATGCACAGTCATGGTTTTGATTCACTGTCCCTAGGCCATCAGAGCAGACTGGAGAAGTGTCACCAACACAGCAGTCTGCAGTAACAAGCCAGGAGGAATCACACTTACTTGGCTCCTTCTGGCAGGACAATCTTGACAGTCAGAGAGTCTGTAACTTGCTCATCAAACACGTGGTCAACAAACCTCATCTTCAGGGCATACTGATCACCTGTAAGTGCAGAGCAGAGAGTGGTTACAGTTCCTCAGAGAACAAGGGACAGCTTGAAACTCAGCTTCCACCCGGGGCAGGAGCAGAATTTGCATGGACAGTTGTACAGCAGGGGGCACTAGCTCACTCAGATATATTTTAACCAGATGTCTACAAAAACCTGAAGGAAGCACAAAAAAGGTAGATTTGCATATTCTAGAAAAAATAGCTGGCAACTGTTGTTGCTAAGGTCCTGTGTACCACAGCTTTCAATTCTTTTCTATACAGCAACTACCTTTAAACACACAGGAGGATATTTTTTATTCCCTTCCCCCTCAGCCACCCACCAAGATTGTAGAGGTATTCGTAGCTTGGCAGGTTATAGCCAATGATGTAATGGGTTTTCCAGCCCCCAAAAAGCGGGAATCGGGGACGAATCTCCATCTCCACAGAGTCATCCAGGACAAGAAGGTGGCTGGTGGAGATGTTCCCAATTTCATCTCTGTAATAGACGTCCTGAGCAGCAGCTGGGAGAATGGTCTGTATGGAGAGAAGCAGCAGTGAGTGCATCAGAGGGGAATTACCTCCAGTGAAACTGGCAAAACCAATAAAGGCTGGTAAGCATTGAGAAACTGTGCTCCCACATGAGACATGACAAAATGGCCATTCAGCTGCACTGAGTGGTAAAATTGTGCCATTATAAGCAATCCCACAAGTGGCTGCCAGCACTAAAATCACTTGGCGTTCAAATGAATGTGCTTTCTCCAGCTGAGTTTCCAACTCCCCAGACAGCAAGGGATCATCATGCCCACCAGGACAGCAATTCCCTTTTCACTCCAACCTGCTGCCCTAGCTGACTGGGCTTGCTAGCTTTACACTCAGCAAAATGAGATTTCTGTTTGGCTGCACCACCCTAGAGAATTACAACAATCAATCCTGAAGGCTACAAGCAGTGAGAAAGGTTTTGCTTCAGATGAGAACACACAACACTTTTTACATCTGGCTAGCAGAGCCACAGCTTTAATTCTTGTTGAGTGCTTTGTGAGCAAGGAATGAGTGGGTGAGTTTCCAATTAATACTGTTCAACATGAGGAGGATATGACAGAGAGGCACCTCTGAAAATAAGGGGGTGGGGACAGAATGAATGGTCCTTGCACGGTGGAAAACCCAAAGCAGAGATCTCAATATAGGGGTAAGGGATTTAGAGGGTCCCTGACATTGGAGGGGTCGGAGTGTGGAAAAACACTACACGCCCCACTACGTGCAGTCTATTGGAGCAGCAAATGCAATAGAGTGTATAACCTCCTAAAGCTGCTCCCAAGAGCTATTCCTATCCAGCACAAGCTTTCTCAGAAAATAGACCAGAGTTTTAATATTCCCTCATTACTGAGGTATGGTTACCAAACAAAAGGCAAAGGACAACTGCAATTTTTTTTTTTTCCTCTGGGGATCTAAGAAAAGGGGAAGTCACAGTTATAAAAATACATGTGCAAAATGTCAACCTTAAAAGACTTGACAGAAGAGATCCCACTGTCTGGCTGTCTCTGGTAGTCATATCTGGAGAAAGGCCCTTTCAGCACTGCTCCTGTGTGCTTTAAATCAACCGTCTCTTCAACAGCAATGTTACCCCAGTGAGACACCTCAATGACTCGTGTCATGCTGGTGATGGTCAGGAAGGGACTGTTATTTTCATAGTGCACCTTCAGAGTGTCCTAGCAAGAGAAAAAAGATAAACTGTCAGATCTAAAGTAAGTAGCAAGCTCCCCTCACAATGATCCATTCCATATGCCACAGAGAACCCTCCTTGGCAGATGCACATGTTACAAACAGTTTAACTCATGGCTGACCTGTGATTTCTATGTGAAAGCCTCTGCTTCCCACTCTCCAGCCTCTGAGACACACTCTTCCATGTCTGGAAAGTGCTCTCTGCAAAGCCACAACCCCTTTGCACAGAAATTTACCTGGCTGTATGGAGGGATGTCCTTGAAGGGGCCATATTCAATCGTGTCCTCAGTGCGGGAAGGGTTGCCCAGCTTGGTGTAACTCTCCACGTTCCTGGAGGCCAGTTTGACACGGGTTGTTTGGGTCTTGGTGACGTACGGTGAGTAAAAGTAGTGATTTCCTTCAAAGACCACAAACTGCTTCTCACTTTGGGTGATGTGGGTGGGATAGGGCTGCAAGACGTGCGTGAAAACCATTTCAACAGAGACACGGACCTTGGCTCCTGGGGCCAAAGGGGATGGCAGCTTCACCGAGAAGAACTTCCCACTGGAAGGGAGAAGAACGGGAATGTCATGTGGGATCTCCCTGGAGAGAGCATTCAGGTCCACCCACTGCAACATCCCCTGCAGACAGGCGACCATGTATCACGTGTGTAAGGTATGATTTGGGCAGGTATTTCACTTGCTCCTCCAAGACACAGAGATGTCTTGTCCCAGCAGGTGTGATTACTGTGCTGGGGAAGCAGCACAGGCTGAACTGCATCCAGGCACAGTTACGAGTCCTTGCTTCACAAAACACCTAGTTCCCTTTTGGGAAGAGAAATGGTGACATATCCCTCCCTAATCCTCCGTTTATAAAGCTTCAGCAAGAGTTTTTTTTCCATTCTTCTCCAGATGACAGGAATGATCTGCATCAAAGGAAGCATGGGCACAAGTCCAGAAGACAAATCACAAACGTCTTAAGCACCTGCTCCCACAAAGTCTGTTCATTCTCAGATTTTTGCCCACAGGATGTGAAGTTAAGGACTGGCCAGAATGGGAACAAGGTTTTGGACTGAGGTTCTACAGAATGGATTGAGACTCCACCGAATCTGTAAAGATTTGGACTGGACAGACCAAGGTGATGCCAGAAGCAAACATACTTCATGTCATTCCTGGTGGCCCAAGGGCAGGATCACATGAGACATCCAGCCATGTCAGAAGCCAAGGTCTACCCTGGCATCTTAACTCCACAGCTACTGTACTCTTCAAACCCAGCTGCACTGTGCTTTTGAGTCACTTTACAGGCACTGCTCACCTCTCAGCTCTCATGGCTCAGAAAACACCTGCCTGCAGCACCTACATAATATTCCAAGCTTGGCAGTACAGAGCCTGATGCAAACAGCAGCATCCTCTCTCCTGGCAGCAGGAAGAGCCTGCACTGGGCCATGGTACCCAGCACTCTGTGGTGCTCTACACACTGCCACAGGGCACTAAACTCTCTGTAGTGACCACTGCCAACCGTCTGAGAGCTCAGAATGGAGGAATGGGTAAGAGCATGACCAAATACTTCTCTCACCTGGTGTCCCAGGGGGCCAGGGCATTACTCAAGGCACTGAGTACAAGACTCTAGGTGCATGGAACTGGGGAGTATCTCTGCTTCACTGTGAGGACAATTATGAATTATGAGGACAATTATACCCCCATGCACACCTCTAGGTATTCGTCTTAGAGGGTGATACTCACCTTTTGCCCTTAACTTTGGTCTCTTTCACTTCCAAGGCGTTCTCCTCCTCTTCCTCACCTTTCACCTGTTCCCAAGCAACATACGGGATCAGTGTGCTGTGTGTTCCCATGTTCCCTCAGCCTGGTTCCCAAGCCGGCACAGTCACCATAAGTTGCACAAATGAGAATATTGATCAAATGCTTTTGTCATTTCTCTTGTGACTGGGGAGTGAGCAGGCCATGGGGAATATGGCTTCACCCATCAAGGTATCCTGCAGAACTCAGCGTGCAGATATACTGTAGAACACTGCATGTGCCTCTGTCTGGTGTATGTAGAGTTTATCTAAAGTGACAGTACTTCTGGGGCTAGGACAGGAATATTGTCCTACTGCTCCTCCGACCCTGCTGTGGGTAAGGGCCGGGTGCCCCCCGTCCCCGCGCTGCCTGGGGCTGCCAGCCCTGCTCCGTCCGTGCTGGCGGCGACCCGTGCCCAGCCGTGACGGTGTGACTCGCCCCCCTCATCGCCCCCAGGCCTGTCCCTCCGCCCTCACCCCGCGACACCCACCCCCCATTCCCGGCCGGCTCCGGCTGCGGGATCCGGGAGCGGCGCTGAGGACCCGGCAGTGCCGACGTGTCCCTTCGGGCGCGGGGCCGGGCAGCGCCCGCGGCGCCCCGGGCGCGGCGCTCGGTGCCCGCTGCCCACGCTCACCTGCACGCCCAGGTGGGCCAGGCGGGGCTCCAGCCCGGGCTCCAGCGCCAGCAGGAAGGTGGAGGCGGCCGCGCCGCCCGGCGCATTGGCGAGGCTGAGCTCGGCCGAGATCTTGGCCAGGTGCGTGCTGAGGTCCAGCGAGCGCCGCACCTCCTCCAGCACCAGATTGGCGCCGGCCCCGGCGGCCGCCAGGCAGAGGAGCAGCAGGCGGCACAGCAGCCCCGCCATGGCCGGCACACCGCGCGGGGAGGGCACAAGATGGCGGCGCCCGCACTGTACGGGCACGGCACAAGATGGCGGCGCCCGGTAGGGGAGGAGGCGCGCGATGGCGGCGCCCACTGGCGCTGGAGGCCCGGCCCCCTCCTTCCCCGCCTTCCGCGGTGCCTGAGGTGAGAAGCCGGGCGGGCTCTTCCAGAGTCCCGGCGGTGGTTTCGGCTCCGCGCAGTTCCGGCGCTTCCCGGCTCCCCTGCCCTATCGGCGAGCTTGGGCGTTCCCGTTGGGCGCTGGGCCCCCGCCCTTGCTGAGCTCCCCGGCCTGGGCAGGCCTCGGGGCCGGTCAAGTCCTGGTTGTTTAGCCCTCTGGGATTTCCCACTTCTTTTTCTGCCCGAAAAAGAGCGTAAAAACTACTATAACAAATATTACAGGATGCTCGGGCCTTTCAGGTGCTCTTCAGCCTTGTCTCCTGCCACGGCACAAAGCAGCTCTGTTTCTCCATGTTCTTAGCAGTGGCCGGTTCATGTCAGGGCTTCCAGGGGCTAGAGGTGTCAGTCCTGGTGGAAGTGTTGGGCATAGGGACGGGAAGGCATTGGGAAGTGCTGGGCATAGGATGGCCCAGAGGAGCTGTCGGTGTGGATGGCACTGGGATGTCACACCAGGCACTGCAAAGGGATGGACTTTGGTGCTTTTGATTATGCTGTTGAATTAATGAGCCTCAAATTGGGTCAGTTCATCTGGCTGGCCTGGCACATATTGTTGCTCTGGAAGGTGAGGTTTAACACAAACAGAATTAAGATGAACCCAAAATTTCTGCTAAAAAAACCACAGATAATTGACAGCTGGGTGATGCCAGAGTAGAAGTGCTGCAGGTAGCCAAGGCATGGTAACCAGCCCTGCACTGTCTTAAGGCAGCTGGGGAAAGGAAAATGTTAGTGGTTTAACACATGACTGGGGAAGAGGCGATTGACACTTTATTCTCAAACATCTAAGGCAGATAAAAGCAAGGAACGGATGTTGTCTGCTGTGATTGCCAGAGCAGGGCTTTTGCCTGTGAGCCCTGTGGGACAACAGACCTTTCATGTTTGCATAATGTGATCCAGGACTCAATCTTTCTTTAAGATCCTAATACGAGTCACAGAGATAATTCTTTGATTTGGCCTGAGATTGCCAAGTATCGGAAGAGGATTTCCTAAATTATGTGTTTGGATATGGAGTCAAATAGCCCCTTGGCGAAGGCTAAATAGAATGGGATGTCTCCTGGTGTGCTATGTTCAAAACAGCATAATTTCTCAGCTAGCCTTCCTTTTCTTCCCTTACTACCCCCCCACCCCCAAATTCCTGTCATGGAAATTTTCTTGGCAAATTACTTCAATTTCCCTTTGATTTATGTAGGTAAATACATAAATGCCTGTGAATTTGGCAACTCGCCCTGTAAGCATATCCTAGCACAATCAGGTAGTTTTGTCACCGTGGTTAGGTGACAGTGGTGTTCTCTTCCAGCAGCACAGCAGGAGATGCCTGCAGGGGTGGGTTCCACCTCCTCAGCCTCATGTTTCCAGCCAGGGAAATATTCCAAGTCCCTCTGCTCTCCAGGAAAAGCCTGTTTATCTTGGCCTTCTCCAAAGAGCTGGGCTTTGGGGCCTGGAGCTGGGTAGGCATGTTCAGGGGGAAGCAGCCGTGAAACATGAGAGGCTGAGCAGAACAGCCACCTCTAATTAAAGGCTGGCCAGCAGTGCTGCATCTGGGGACTCCTCCAGTTGTCCTGGTTGGGTCTCCAAGTTCCTCTGCTAGGAACGGCTGTCACTGTCCTTCCATGTGTCACAGGGAATAAATGAACTCCTGTCAGCCTCTTTAGTAACACATGCAGCTCTTATTTCCCTCTCTCCCTTAGGGCAATTTCTCCTGGTAAAGGGAGGGAAAAAAATAAGTGCATATGTCCCTTATGTCTGGAAATAATTGAGCTTCAGTTGTCCTGGGCCAAAAATTTCTCTCCAATGGGTTCATCTCAGAGGCTGGATTTGATCTTGCTGGCAAATGCCAGTTTCATTATGTGACCCATCCCAGATCCTGGTGAGCTCTGAACCAGGGTGGTGTACAGTAACACTCGTGTTTGAATCCGTTTCTGATTGTGATAATTGAGTCATTCTGAGCCTGTGCATCATTTGTTTCAAGACTTCAGCCCTACCACATAGACTAAATTTGTCTTTGGGTTGAAAAGGTGCTGCCTTTGGGCTTGTTCAAGGCTGAGTTTGGCTCTGCAGACCGTTTTTGCCACTGCCCTGTGAGCAGTGCCAGGCTGTTCTTCATGAATGGGGTCAGTCACAGCTGCTCGTGGTCCCTGGCTGGCTGTGATGGTGGCTGGGACAGCTCCAGGGATGGCTCTGGGGACAGCTTGGGGACAGCTTGCAGGCTGTTGTTCAGCAGGGACATGGTGCAGTGCCTGTGTGCGTATCTGGCTACCCAGGCCTGGTGCCAAGTAACAGAGACAGGAGTTCAAAACTGCTTTTTTTGTCTCTCTGTTTTTGGGGGGTTTTTGGGGTTTTTTTTGGGTTTTGTTTTTGGTTTTTTGTTTGGGTTTTTTGTTGTTGTTTTTTCTCTCGTTGCAAGGCTTGTCCCCCTCCAGCAGTAACGTCGCAGAGAGCTGCAGGTCAGGGAGCAGCATGAGAGAGGTGAGCAGCCCCTGCCATGCAGGCTCTGGCACAGTGCCCCAGCTCCCCGTGTGCTGTGGAGAGGGTGTGTCAGCCCCAGGGCTCGGAGCAGAGAGCAGAGGGAGGGAACAGCCGGATGGAGCCATCTGCCAGGGCTGAGGGACCATCGTGGTGTAATAAATGCCTCTGGCAGGATAGGCCGTGACCAGAACCGCACCCCAGGAAAGGCCCTGTGCTCCTGTGTTTATACAGGGCTGATGCCAAACTCAGAGCTGTGTCATCTGTCAGAGCAATTTGCTCTCAAGGAGGGAAGGAGAAGTTGTTTTCCAGAAGGAGCGGATTGGCTGTGACCACAGAAGCACACTGAAGGCTGTAGCAGCAGGGAGCAGGATTTATTCTGCTGTGATCCTCATGCCAGTGGGGAGCTTGCACCAGGAATATGCAGGGGCCATGAAACAATGTGTTGCTCTCTGAGGAGCAGCGTCAGGGACAGAAGAGAGTCAACAGGGCTGTGCGTGTGTAGCAGAAGTCATCCTGGCAATGCTTGAAGATTTTAATTCAAATCTATCAGTGATCCTGAAAAAACCTCCCTGCTTCAGATTTTATTGGTGTTTCATCATTTAACCCTGTGTACGTAAAATCAGCTTTTTGGCTGCCAGTGGGAGGCAGAGGGCATTTCTCTCTCTTTATTCAGTCCTGAGCAAGGTGTTGGCAGTTGCCAGCCATGAGAGCACAAGTATGAGGTGGCTGAGTGATGGCAGAGTTTGCTTAGCCTTGCTAAGGCCCTCAAAAAGCAGCTGGAGAAAAAGAACAACAACATTCTTCCAGTTTCATTATTTTTACAACCTCATTTTTTAGCTTGTCAGCACAACTCACACTGAGCCTCTGCCAAGAAAAACACACCATTATTCTTATTTGGGGTTTGCCTGTGATTTCCATGGAATGGTGGACTGAGGGGGGCTGGTTGGAGCTTGGTTCCTACTCTTTGTTTAGCTACTCTGGAAACATATTGTGCCTTCGCAGAGAAGGTGGCGATGGGGCACTGTCTGTCCAGGGGCTGCTCCTCTGGATTTTTTCAAGTTACTTATGTGCAGTAGCCCCTCCCTTTCCACTCCTTATAGTGTTCACCTTTCTTTAAAATATTTTTTTTCCTGGTTTAAAAAAAAAAATCTGTTTTTCTCTCCTTGTCAGACCACAAGTTTCAAGAAAAAATAATGAAAAAACCCTGCCCATGTGAAGCATTGGGAAACACACAGGGAAAACGTCCTGGAAGAATATGGGAGAGCATCTGTGAGTCCTGCAAAGGGTGAGACTACTGTGTGATGAGTGTTGTTGAAATAAGGAGAATAAAAATTGTGGAAAAGAGGACATTTCATCATTTAAAAAGTACTTTAAACTCTTCTTAAAGCTTACTAAAAATGTAACTAAAATAGCCATAGGCAAGCACTGGCAGGCTGTGAATGAAAAAAATCTGTTGCACATGTACAGTTAAACTGGAAAACCTGAGCAAGGCATGTGGTCCACACACGGAGAGCTGCCTTGGGCTGGGTGGCTCTGGATTTTGTCACAGGATCAGAGCATGTTTTGGATAGAAGGAACAGTGCTGTTTTAACTATATTTAAAAAATGAGAGTGTGATCAGGGCTGCCATCAAGTACTTCACAGTTCACATAGGACCTGGCTACACCCACAGCTTGAAAATGCCTTTGCTGGACTGGCATCTGCAAAGCCACAGGAGAAGAGAGGAGGGCAGAAGTGCATATCTTGGAAAGGACAGATGCTGAGAACCAAGGAGGCAAGGAACCTGCTGGCTCCTGGGGCAGCAGGTTAATCTCACCCTTGTACTGCAGATCAGCAAATCCTCGCATGGCTTGACAGAGAATCGCACCTCTCCATCTGCTTGTTTGCCCCAGGGCTGCAACCTCCCAGGGCCAGTGATGGAGGCAACAGCAGCCGCGTTTGGCTGAAATCAGAGATAAATACATCAAAAGAGCCCGCAGCAGAATCAGGGCAGCCTGAGAGGCTGGTGCTCAGATCCCTGACCTGGGCTGGGCGTGCTGCGGTCCTGGCCGGCAGCTGCAGGCAGCGGTGACACTTCTGCCCCGTCCAGACTGGGCGACGGAGCCGGTTCCCAGCTGTGAGGGGTGACAAAAAGCCACACGTGCCCCCTGGCCATGTCCCTGTCCCCTCGGCCGCACCCCCGCCATGTCCGCGCGCCGCCGCCAGGGGGCGCAAGTAGCGCGCCGGAGGGGCGGTGCCGCAGGGGCGCGGTGGGGAGGCCCCGCCCCTCGGCCTCGGCCCCGCCCCTCGGGCTGCGGCCTCCCCCTGGCAACGACAACAAACAATGGCGGGCAGGACCCCGGCGGGCCGGACCCGCTGCCTCCCGCGGGACCCCGGCGGGCAGGACCCCGCTCCTCCCGCGGGACCCCGGCGGGCAGGACCCCGCTCCTCCCGCGGGACCCCGGCGGGCCGGACCCCGCTCCTCCCGCGGGACCCCGGCGGGCAGGACCCCGCTCCTCCCGCGGGACCCCGGCAGCAGCCCCCGTGAGGCGGCTTGTGATGGGCAAGAGCCGCCCGGACCTGCGGGGTCGCGGGCACCTCGCGCTGCAGGGATCTGCAGGTTTCATCGTGCCATCCCGCTGCCTGCCAGGCTCTGGGGCGTGCAGTGCCTCTGCTGGGGTCGCTTCAGGAGGTGGTTTGTCCCCGGGGTGAAGGACGGAAGGTGAGGGAAAGGCTTCTGACCCTCTGGCAAATGTGGTGCCAGGACCCAGCTGAGAACAGTACAGTTCTGTGGTCCATCCGTCCTCAGTGGCAATGAAGTCTGGCAAGGAATTGTCACTGGCCACTCTGCACAATAAGGGCGTTGCTGTCTTCACATGGAGCAATTCCTCTTTTTTTGTTTTTGGAAAGCAAAGCACATGCCGGTGTATCTACCTAGGAGCCTGTTGTTCACATAGAGTTTAAACCTGGATTTTAAAGCTTCAGTTTTGCAGGATCTACCACACAGAGCAGGAAGTTGAGGATCCTGCTGACAGCAAACAAGAGGGGGTCATTTATGGACTGGCAGTTGTTTTGCTCCCTCCAAGAGGCCTGAGTTTAAGCAGTAAGATAATGCAGATTTCTCACCAGGTTACTAAATTTTTGAATCTGCTGGCAGGGACCTTCCTGGATCATGTTCTGTGAAGTGTCAGCTGGGATTTCCATTTCTCCAGCAAAGGCACCCCTGAGCCCCTGCCTGGCCAGACCAAAACCTCTGACCCAAGCCCAGCTGTTCATGGACCCTGGCATGTGTGGATGTGGTGGTCAGCAGCGGTCCCTTCCCAGGAGACAACCTCATCATGCCCTGCCAGATGGATGGTGGTGATTCCTTCCCATCACAGGTCTCCCAAAGAGAGGGAGCATTAACCCCTTATGAACAGCAACTGGTCTGCAGCACTGTATGCAGTCACTTTCCTGATAAGAAAAACATTAATGATCAAGGAAAAAAGAAATGTGAGGATCTTTTGATCATTTGTTCTTATTTATTTCTCTGAAGGCCTTGGGCTACCCACACAAATCTCTCCTGCCTGCCTGCTAAGAAATGTTTGATAAGACATTTGTGTTGTTTATTCCTGAGTCAGCAAGCTGATCTACTCCAACAGAAAGGATGGCAGCCAGTGGCTCACTTAACCCCACACAGGTCACCCAGAAAGCAGATAAAAGACAGCTTTAGCCCCCAGAAGGCCAGCCTCAGCTCTGATGTTGGTGTCTGAAGCAACTGGGCAGGATAGATGTTCCTCAGGCTGGCGGTGTGCTGGGATAGCTGGGATAAGGCATCTTCTGTAGCCTCATTGCTCACAGGTTGTTAGAGAACTTCACTGAAGAAGACAAACCCCGAGAGATCCTGTTTCTCTAAAAGTAAGAGGTGCTGATTTCTATTTGCCAGAAATTTAGGCAGCGATATGGAGTCAGCCCTGGAACAGAGTAACTGGAGAGCTGTAACACCCACTTATAAGCATTTCAGTTTAGGCTCATGCTTTTCGAGGCATACCTTCAATTTGGTGGCTCAGAGATTTGCAAACAGTGAGTCATAACTCCCTGGGGTCAGAAATGCAGCTGCTGAGATACCAGGCATTGAAAAGTGTTGTCCAAGATAAAAGCAAAGCAAACCTCACTGCCCACACACCCTTGTCCTTCAAGGCTGAGTATCTTTGTCACAGTCTTTGAAAACATGTACTCAAAATTATTCCAGCTTCTTGTGGTTACCATTGATACAGGATTTGCTTCTCCTTTTAGAGCAGACAAGAGGGCATTGCGAAAATCTGTCACTTGAAAAGAGTTAAAGCAGACAGATCTGAAGCTAATACGCAGCATGCTGTGCCTTGCCTGGTGTTTGAGGTGGGAATCCTGCAGTGGGACATGTCTGTGTCCTCCCCACAGAGGGTCCCAGGGGAACTTCCTAGGCCTCTGCAGACAAGCCCTGTCTCTTGGGATCCAGGATGGCCCTGCAGACCCAGAGTGCGCTGCATTGTAGCCAGTTTGGCTCCTACCCACAGAGAGCTGTCTTTGGGACATCTTTTGGCACTGACTCACTGTTAAGGAAGAAGCAACATGCAAATCACCTGTCCCACAAAGTGTCCCATTCACAGAGGTCATGTGGCTCCAGGCTTCTGTCCCATGACACATTCTGAGTGCAACAACAGCATGACATGGCCACCTTTGTCACAAAACGCCTGCACGCAGAGCTCACGTGGCTGGTCCACCCCCTCGCACAGCACCCGTGCAGAGAAGAGCAGTGGCACCTGCAAAGTGTTCCAGGCCCTGCCAGCCACTGGCCTGTCCTGCCTGCCAGCCACTGGCCTGTCCTGCCTGCCCTCATGGCTTAAAAGCCACTAATGGCATGAGCTGAGAGCTCTCAGGCTCACCAGACCTTCACTGTGGAGGCTTCAGTGCTTGGTAAGTAACAGTTCATAGAACCTGCTGCTTTGGTAACACACTCCTCATAAAAAACCTTGATCCCTGAAGCAAGGCCAGTTCTGCAAAAGCCCGTGCAGTTCTGTGCTGGCTGTTCACCTTTCTCTGTACCTATTTTTATACCATTCCTATGGTTTGAAAAGCCTTTTAGAAACGTCTGTGTTTAGAGGGACACGGATCTGACAAAGTAACTGACTCACTCTGGCCTCAGGGAAGTTACTTCAGTCTCTGGATCATCTTCTCCAATTGAGTATGAGAACAATCATATGAAATTACCTGGCATACCTCCCAATGCAGCTGTAAAAAATTAATTATCTGGTATTTAGGACTTGCTGTAAAAGTGGGAAGATGGTGGTGGTGTTGAAGGACCTCTGTAGATGGGGAGGCAGGGCAGCTGGGAGACCTGCAGGAGGCTCAGGTGATTGTCACTATTTGTGTGACAACCTCATGGGTTTATGGTTATAAATAGTATGTGGATGCCTCTCTGGCCCCAAGCACAAAGTCTGGGCCATGGAAACATCCTTCCCCTGTGACTTTTCCATGGGCTTTGGTTTTCACCAGTCTAGGCCCAGATCACTACAGTAAGCACAAAGCCATGTGGTGCCCACCTTACATCATGACCAGCAGCACGGGCTTGTTTCTCCCTGCCTGTCTTGCCAGGGCCAACATAGATACTTGTCTAAGGATATCCCCTGTGCTCAGCGTGTTGTCCACAGCCTCTGCAGGAGGCTGACTCAAAGGCAGAGCAGGTGCTTGGACCTTCTCATCTCAGGGAGTGAGCTGGCATCTAAGGGAAGGTTTGCCACCTAGCCGTTTGCCACCTAGCAGTTTGCCACTAGCATTGCCACCTCCCAGTATCAAAGAGATGACAGCTCTGCAGTGGTCTTGTGGCTGTTGCTATTGAACAGGGGTCAGCTGTCAAAATAGTCCAACGCCATTTATTTTATGAGTCTCTTGTGTCTGGTGTGAGGGGACTTGGCACAATCAGGCTTTGCATCACTGTAGGTCGGCCCCACCCTCGCTGTGGGGCTCAGGTTTCAATGGCTGCATTTAGACCCTGTACCAGGGCTTTAATATGTTCATCCTCCAGCAGATGCATTTGCTCAGTAGCACAGACATAATCCCTGCGCTGTGTTCAGTGTCCTCTGCACCACAGACTGGAGATCTGCCATGAGATAAAGTGACTGCAGTTGCCTCCTGTAGTTGGTATCTGGTGATCAGGTCTTGTCCAGAGCTACCTTTTTGTTTCCATGTGATGCTGCTCTATGACTTGGAAACTATCAGAGCATTGCCAAGGTGAAAGCGTTAGTAGATTACCAGAGCAGTATTTGCACTGCAGGCAGGGATTAGGGGACAGGGCAGGCAAAAGACTGGGTCTGTGCTCTTTCCAATGGAAATGCATAGGTGGTCATACAATAGCAGATTTCTAAGGAACAAAATGCCAGCAGAAGCAGGGGCAATCTGCTTTAGACAAGATAAAACGTGACAAAGCTTAGAGTAGCAAAGCAACATTTTGTGTATTTACTGCATTTTAGTTCCTTGTTTAAATTTCTGTATGTTAGATCATTATAATGATAATTTGAGGAAGCTGGTCTGGAAGGCCAAAAGTCACAAGGGAAAGCGCTGCACAGCCAGCTGAGAGGGGACAGCTACACGCAGGGAGCTCTGGACAGTCAGTTTTCACTGAGGCACAGCCACTGTAGGCTGGTGCTACATCTTTCTGGGCACAGAGGCAAAGAAAGGCTGTTCCCAGCGATGAGGAGGAGGGGCTGCAGGACTCTTAAGGGCTGAAATATGCTGAACAAGTATCAGGGGAATAAGGGGATTCTCCCCAAGCTTTTAATGTCACAGATGGCCAGGGATGGGGTAGCTGCGTGTCCACCGAAGAGGGTGAATACATTGTGGGGAATCTCAGCTGCTCTCAGCTCATGTCAGGGATCTGTAGGTGCCACAGCTGAGGTGATGTCCTCCCTGGGCCTCTCTGCAGGTGTTTTTGTACCACTGTTCACTCCATCATCTCAGGAATGAGAAGGGAAAAGGAGGGGCTCTCTTGGCCCAAGGCCAAAAGCAAAGAGGTGATGTAAGACATATAATGTTTGATTGTCTCTAATTGGATCAGGAAGATTAGCAAATAGAGATTAGGTGACACAAAAGGAAGAAAAGCAAAGCAGGAGACATTCTCACTTCCTGGTTTAGAGGAATAAGTGCATGAAATAGGTTGAGGTTTCTGCACTAGTAAATGTCTAAAGACCTGTTACTGTGACCTCAGAGATCTACTCAGCTGTGTGAACAAGGATAGAGAATGGATTTCTTCAGCATATTGTTAGTGATTGGGAACGATTGGCATTTGGTTTCAAACTGATCTGGTTTTATGGGTTTTCATTGGGGTTTGACATTTTATAGTTTCCTTCACAGGCTGCTAAACCTCAGTGTGCTGGGCTGCTCACTGCAGCACACTCTGGTGTCCCCAGGGCACGTGTTTATTTTGATGGAGAGGGGAGAGTGGGCCATGTCGAGAGCCACAGCCCAATACTCCCATTTGCCACTCCATCCTCCTACTTTCACTCTGCCACTCTGAATGCAGCTCCCATCCTGGACAGCAGGGGCCTGTCTGCTGCCCCTGGTCCTCCCCAGTGCCAGGATCTGGATGTTCTTGGAGGCAAGCAGGATTCTGCCTCATCAGCTTAAGAAAATGCTGTGTTCCCACTGAGGATTGGAAAGGATCTGTTGGTCTTGTCAAGAGCAAGTGGCACAGGAACTTTTTGTGAAGTTCTGCATTACAAAGGTCTGAAATAGGTGATGCCAGCATTGCTCTGCAGTACAGGAGGAAATTTCACTCACAGCTTTTGTTCGCTTTTCATATTGTGTAAAAAAAATTTAAAATGAAACTTTTTAAGAAAAGAGAGCTGAGGAACACCCACTAATTTGCCATTAATGTCTGCCCGTAACAGCCCAGCACGTGGGTCTCCTGTTACAGGCAATGGACTGGGACAAGCCCGTGCTCTGCTCCACCAGCTGCTGAGGTGCTGAAGGCTTTTCCTCTTTAGTCCTGTCTCCCTTTTAACTGATACCAGGTTTTTCTGCAGCTCTTTGCATCTAATGGGGCATCCTAAAAGCACTAATAAACTGCTGCTAAAATTTTCCTTCTCTGGAGTCTGGAGCATCACTCTTATGAGGAGAGACTGTGGCAGCTGGGCCTGCGTAGTCTGGAGAAGACTGAGAGGGGATCTGTAATCCATACAAATATCTCAAAGGCAGCTGCCAAGAGGATGGTGCCAGACTCTTTTTGGTGGTTCCCAGCAACAGGACGAGAAGCAAAGACCATAAATGAAAACTCAAGAAATTCCACTTCAGCATGAGAAAGAATTTCTTTAGGTTGAGGGTGGCAGAGCCCTGAACAGCTGCCCAAGGAGGTTGTGGAGTCTCGGGAGACATTCAAGTCCCACCTGGATGTGTTCCTGTGTCACCTGCTCTGGGTGACCCTGCCTTGGCAGGGGCTGGGCTGGATGATCTCCAGAGGTCTCTTCCAACCCCAACAAGTCTGTCCTTGTATGATTTTCTTTTTAATATTGCTGGAATACTGCCTTGGTCCTTTTTTTTTTTCCCCATGGTGGCTTTCCTGAGTTCACAAGCTAACTAAAGCCACAGCAGTCACATGACTTGGATGAATAATAATATTCGAGTAATTGCTGAGTAACAAAATGAACTTGCTGCCAGCACAGAGTAGAAGATGCAGATTTCACTTGTACCACCAGCATAGTTGCTACCCCATGGATTAAGGTCCAGACACTTCAGTGGGTCCCATTTTTCTTGCCTGCACTATTGATCTTGGTGCTGACAGTTGCCTGGTTAATCAATCTGAATGTACATTCAACTGGCATCTTTTATCCTCTTTCCAGACAAGTGCTGTGGCTATTACCCCTCCTTAGATTACAGCTGCGAGTAAAACCGTATTAATATTAAACATACATAATCTAAAATGTTGACTCTTTATTTCTAATAGCAATAACTAAGGGGTTTTTTTTCCACATAGGAATTTAACTGTAGAGAACTCCGTGCTATTTCTTCAATGCTATTTAGAAGACACCAAAGAACAGATTTATGCCTGTGTGTCCCCATCGTTTATTTCTGAAAGCACGAAGGTTTCTGTGGCCCTTTCCGCCTCCCCTCAGCCCAGGGCGCGGTGTTCATTGGAAGCCCCCGGGGGAGGCAGTTCCCTCCCCTCCGTGCGGGCCCGGATGGTGCCACAGACATTCATTTCCCACAGACATTCATTTCCCACAGACATTCATTTCCCACAGGCACAGAGCTGGGCCCGCACACGGCGCGCCCTCAGCGCCCTAACATGGCGGGCGGGCCCCGCGGTCACGTGGGGCGGCGCGCGGTGACGCCGGGCCCCGTGAGCGGAAGTTGTCGGGGAGGCGGAAGCGAGCGCGGGAGGCGGCGGGGCCCATTAAAGCCGACGAGGCGGGCGGGGGGCGCAGCGATCGGGCTCGGGCCGCGGCGGCAGCACCAGGTGAGCCCGGCGGCGCCGCGCGTCGCCTGCGGGGATGGCGGGGCGGCCTCGCCCCGCGCGGGGGGAGCCGCTCGCGGCCCCTCCCCGGCACCGGGGGGCCCGCGGCGGAGGCGGCGCTGTCTCGGTGCTCCCGGCCGGCTTTGCACCGGGGCCCGGCTCGTTTGCCCGCCCCGAGGCGGGCTCAGGCGGCCGCGCTGCCGGCGCCGAGCTCCCTGGAGCCGGGCCCGGCGCTGGCCTCGGGACAATACGGGGAGGGGGGGTCTCCCCGGGCCGGGGCTCCTCCCCGAGGGCCTTTGCCAGGATGCGCGTTTGGCCGGGCCTTTGTGGAGCCGCTCTGCGGAGCGGCCCGAGCAGCGCCTCCCGGGGCGAGCGCCTTGTCCGGGGCCCGAGGAGGCTGCGGGGTGGCCGAAGGAGGGCCGGGGCTGTGGGGGGCGCTGGTCGGGACGGCGAAACGCTGCTCGGGGGTCGGTGGGGAGCGCTTGTAACGTGAACCGGCAGCCCCGGGAGCAATTAAACTGATCGGAGAGACGGCCGAGGAGACTGGCAGTTATTGCGAAAGTAGCTGTCCGTGTGTGTAAAGCCTGAGTCAGTTCTAAGGACTATTAGAGTGGATGTTAGAAGTGCTTTTGTCTCTGAGTGTATAATAAGGTAAATTAAATGATAGGTGCATTATTAGTTTCCATATATATAGAGACTAATAAATATGGAAATCCCTGATGGCTGTACTTAAAACAATTGCGCTCCCTGTAAATAGAGGGCTTATTTTAGTAGCAAAACCGGCTGTCTTCATCTGAAGTAGGATAGGTAACCTCAGCATCAAAATGTGTGTCTCACCTAGCACTCTAGGCCTTTTGTTCTCAAAGCTGGAAATTTCAGCATTATCTCCTGGAAAACTCCAAATGTTTGCTGATAAGCAGAGCTGTTGTGGTCTGTGTGAGGTTTTTTTATGTAAACTGAGAACACATGACAGAATGAAGTCGTCCCCCCCCCCAGCTGTAAGCAAGCTGTTCTTTGTTTGACACTTGCCAGCATAGGTCCTTCAAAGCTTTCAGTACTTGTCACTGGCTGGCCAGCTCTGTCCTGTGCCTGACAGTCTGTGTATCCGTGTGGGTACTGGGTTTGGGGAAGTGGAGATTCTCTTTTTAGGGGAATGCTAGATAAGTAGCTGTGCCACAGTGTTTGGCTGGCTGGGACTTGAAGGCTGTGGTGGTACCCCTGGTGTGTGAATAGCAGCTGCAGCCTGGCTATGGTTCCAGTAGAACCAGGCTGCTGGAGTCAGTGTACCCTGCTCTCTCAGGAGCTGAATTTGAGGTTAAAGTGGGTGGAGTAATTTGAATATTCCTTGTTAAATAATCAAGGCTTCGTTGCTGTACTTACTCAGGAAGAACAAGTATACTTTTCTTTCCCCCTCTCCCTTGTGACTCCCAACAGCTGACTGAACACATGACTTGCCCTCCATGCACTAATGAGTGGACCCACCATGCCTGCCTGGCCTGAGTCCTCAGAGTTAAGGCAGCTCTAATACTGTTAACTTTCAAGCACTGCCGTTTTTGTTTGTTTGTTTGGGGGTATGTTTATTTGTTTGTTTTGGATTTTTTCTTTACTCTTAGTGCTGTGAATACCCTATGTCTGGTGTAGAAAGGCTGTTATGGGGCTAATCTGACCCGTCAGTAAGGAAGAGTTCTGAAATCTCATAGCAGTTTCTTGCTCTCCCAACCTGTAGTGTGAAGTAAAACTGATAAGGTGGAAGGGAGTAGCTGTGTTAAATGTTCTTCCCTGTGGTGTCTTGCAGTGGTCCCTGTCCCCAAACTCAATACCCTGAAAATAGCGCAGCATGGAATCACAGAATATTCTGAGTTGGCAGGGGCACACAAGGATCATAGAAGTTCAGTTCCTGGCCCTGAAGAGGACACCCCCACATGTGCCTGAGAGTGCTCAAGTGCTCTTGAGCTCTGGCAGGCTTGGGGCCGTGGCCACTTCCCTGGGGAGCCTGTTCCAGTGCCCAGCCACCCTTTGGGTGAAGAACTTTTGCTCTGTATCCAGCCTAAACCTGCTTTGACAAAGCTTCACGCTATTTTCTTGATCCTGTCACTGCTCACCAGAGGGAAGAGGTGGGGAGAAGGACACCCTGAGTTGTACCTTCAGGGTGACAAGAACTGAAATAACTGTGTTGCAGAGTGTGCTCTACAGGCATCCTGGCCCTCTTGTCAAAGCCAGGGAATCCAACTCTCTGAGTAGCACAGACATGTTAGAACATTGATAAATCCTCAACTGAAAGTGTAAAATGAACAAGCTCTGCTCTGAAGTGACCTGGGAAAGATACGACTTTGCTTAGTTTGCTAATCAAAATGAAAGCTTGTGAGCAGGAGGGTTACCAGATTTATTTTCTGCAGCACCTTCTTAAAACTCATGTTTTAAGATACTTGTGTTGGAAGGTTGTGATAATTACCTGTTGGAGCAAATCTCTGGCAAAGCTTGTCCTTGAGGAAACATGACAATTGCCATCAAACCATCTGTGCAAAACTATAAATAGCTCTGTCTCTAACATGTATGGGATTTTGGTCTGACTTCTGTGTGAAAATGAGACTACTTTATGCAGAACTTAACATTTGGCTGTAAACAAAATTGACTGTGCTTGGTTAGAGTGTGTTTTTAAATGCTGCATGTGAGAGAAAGTTTGCAGGTACCTGGCTTGAGAATAAGGGCTATGCAATAGGACACTTGAATGTTTGCCTTCTCTGAAACTGGTGGATGATGTGGGCTCACAGGTACTTATTGCTGCATGTCCCTGCCTTCAGAATACAGCGATTTAGTTAGGAACTGAAGTAAATTGAACCTTTGTGAAACAAGTGCAGGACCCTCACCTTGCACGTTGCCAGTGTTTCCTTATGTCTTCTGGGCTTCTCCCTGGCTGTGACCTGACCTGCTCTGAAGTCCCTGTTACTGGCCCCTGATGGACCTAAAATTGCCTTGCAGAGCTGTAGAGTAATTAAAAAATTGTTGCCTCCACAGGAGAGAGTCCAGCTAAGACCTTGCCTAAAAGCTGAACTTGATTGGGCACTAGCACGTGCTGCTTGTCTGGCAGCAGCCTTGCATCCTTCAGATGCTGAAGTACATCATTCTTGCACAGCATTGTCTTGATAATTGAAATTTAATTGCCTCATGAGTTAGAGTTGAGTTGGCTTCCCTCTGCAGCTTCCTAAAATGATCTTTTGTAGTTGCTGTGTAACAGTCTGCCTTCAGATATAGCTGTGACCGGAGATGGTGAGGATAAAAGTGCCTCTCTCTGCAGCATCAATCCAAACACGAGCTGTGCATCTCAAAACTGAATTAGGTACAGATAATTAATTGAATGACAGTAATTGATACACCATGCTTATTTGTGCGGTGAGGGGCTCGATTCAAGGTCCCGTTTCTCTTTAAACGCACCTTGAATAAAGCTCGCAAATGAGCGTCCAAGGTCAGGAGCTGCACGCGTGCTGCTCAGCAATAGCAGGCGCTGAAGGGACACCCCTGTGTCACTCGGTTCCCCTCTGGCTCCTGGTGTGCTTGTTGCTGGCTGTTGGTGGGGATGCAGCTCTGGAGCCCAGCGTGCTGCTGCATTTTGTGCTGGCGGAGCTGTGCCCTGGTGATGTCATCGCTGCTGGGAGCGCTGCTCCTGCGGGGCTGCTCCTCCTCTCCGGTGCCAGCAGCCAGCGCTCTGTCTGTGGGGGAAGCTTTGTCAACACTGCTCTTGCTCCCTCATGTCAGTGACCCTGGGAAGGGAAGCAAGCTCATCAAGGCCACTCAAGTGTGTTGATTTGCAGCTTATCTCCAGTAGCCTTGACTTCTCCTGCCAGGAAACCTGTTATTGAGGCCGCTTCGTAGGGCAGTGAAGCTTCAGGACAGGGTGCACTGCCTTTGAGATGGGATTGAAGTGCAAACCTGTGGCACAGATTTCTCTCTGTATGATTTAAAGGCACTTGATACAGTGAGTGATTTGCTCTTTCTTCTGCATAACCACTTAAAACGACAATTTAAGGTGACTAATCGTGTCTAACTGTACTTGCATGAGTTTCAAGCAGAAATTGTTAAATTAAATTAAATGTCAATTAAAAAACCCAGTATTTTTCTTGAGTCTGTCCTATATACTGTAACTTTGGTCATTTAAGAAACGAGGTGGACAAAAGTGGAGGCCAGTAACTGGAGCTGCCTTCAGAGCCAACCTGCCTGGGGTACCTGGACCTTGGTTACTGGGCTACCAGTTTATCTAACAAGTCTGTGCTGAGCCCTTGAACTCTTTCCAGCTGGAAGCAGAATCCTCTTCAAAGTAACCTGTCTGCTGCTTGTCTCCCTCAAGTGGGCTGAGTCACTCGGCTCCCAGACACGGATAATGATATCTGGAGTCCAAACTGGCACAGTGGTGACATTGTGAGCATGAGCAGTGAGAGGGTTTTAGCTGAGGCATGCCTGGGCCTGAATCTTTCCCCTGCCTAACAAGATGCCATTTGCCCACAGAGTTCTCTTAACCTCACCATACAAGTGAGGATTTTATTGGAGCTTTGTCAAGAGAATAGCTGAAGTGGTAAAGTGTTGATGCAGGATCTATGCAAGAGGTATGAAGTGTGAGTATGAAACTGAGTATCCACAGTACAAATTCCTTGTTAGTCACGGACAGCTGTCATGGCAAGTTACCTGTTGCACTCCTATCCTGGTACTGAAATACTTGTCCTTCCTGCTCTGCAAACCACATTAGCATAGTATTGAGTGTGTGTAGGATCAAGAGTTCTGCTCACAGATCAAGGTGTAGTTCTTAGATTACAACCTGTCCCTAGAGAAAGCTTCCTCTCTAGAAGACTCATTACTGAGAATAGGACCTCCTGGAAGGAGGAGTAATGCTTTTGCCATTAGTGTTGATCTGGTGCTTCCCTACATCTGCTAGTCTGCTAGTAGGATCTCCCATCAGTATTGGTCCTTTCTGCTCTATCAGGCTTCTTATGCTGTAGGAAACACAATATTCACTCTCAGATCTGAGTATCAGGTGTAAGTTGCAGCCTCTGGCAGACCTCCTAAGGGCTGTCATTTGACTTGGTCAAAGTCTCCTTTTAGTCTCTTGTTTCCTGCCCAGCCTCTAGGAACTCTGGCAGCCGGGAGTGGATAAACAAGGCTTGTTTACCCCTGACAAGGTCTAAGATCTGTGTTTTGCTTACCACTGCAAAAGTTATCTGTGTTTCTGAAACTGAAAGCACCACAGGAATCTGTGAAAACTTAAATTGTAGTCAAAACTAGAAATTAATCTGAGCACTTGAAAAATACTGTCAGATATGGTAAAAATCTAACAACTCAACTGTTTGTCAGTGGCCTGGCTAACTTGGAATATTTTGACTTGGACAGCCTTATCTTCTGGACACACAGATGAAAACCTAGCTGCCTCTGGCAGTGTGTTTGTTTTATAGAAAGCAATAAGGGAGTTGTCACTCAGGGTATGGCCTGATGTGAGAACCGTGCCGGGCTCTTGATATTTGTGTCAGGGTTACTAAAGCTGTTGGATGGCTCCGCTAGCTGGGTGCTGTGTTCCAAAAGGCCAGCAAACACCACTGTACAAACTGGGCTGTGTGAGCGCTATAGCTGTGTTCCAGTTAGTCCAAGGTCTATTTTACTGATTGGAAAGCTGTCCACCAAGGAGGCCGTCGTGGTGGAGGCATCATGGAAGCTGTGCTGGTGTAGCTGCAGTGCTGTGCGTAGGCAAGGCCCTTAGTCAAGACACATGGCTTGTTGCCTAGTGTCTCCCAGCAGCCAGCTATGTGCTCAACTCTCCTCCCACATCCTGAGATTGTCTCCCCCAGGGCAGAATAGGGGAAGTTAAGCTTGCTCTGATAAAGGGGGAGGGGTGTTAAAGCAAGCATGCCTTTTCTTGTAACAGCTTTATCCTTGGGGGAAGTCTTCTGGGAATTACCTGAAATCCTGTAGGATTTAACAGGGGCACTGCCTCTTACTGGAAGGTGGGGGCATAGCAGTACTGATTCTTGAATGACATGACATTCTTGACATGGTTTGAGTCTCCAAGAGAAGGCAGAAGATGATATTGGGACACTTGTTATCAGTCTGTTAGGGTATGTGTGCCCAATCCTGAGAGGATATTTTGTGGTGTACAGGCCATTTAGCTGCTGGAGGAATCAGTGGATTAAAACTTCATGACTGGAAATATCCAGCTTTCAGTGAATCTTCTGGGTTTGGCTTTCTTGCTAAGATGTCTTCCTATAAGTAGAAGACTTCTACTTCAGCAGCCCTGGCTTGCTTTCTGGGAATCCTGGTCTTGTTAGTGTGTGGCATTAGCTTCAAAAGGATCTTTGTGGCCTCTTCTCCTGCCACAGCTGCAGTCTCCCATACCTGCTACCCTCTGTGGAGATGGTGGGAATCATCCTCAGGTTGTTGAGGAGCAAAGTGATCCACCCAAGGTGGCTGCCCAGCCCGGCTGCATCCCTGGGGACATTTCCTTCACTCCCTTCATCCCATCACTTTGCCCTCAGTGTGATTATCACCTGGAAGGTCCTACATGTGCTCCTGTGATCTTGGGTTTAGCAGCAGTCTGGGTGTTGGACTATTCCTCCAGACAACAAGAAGTATCCTGCAGACCTTTCCCACTGCTCCTAAGCACACTGTTGGTCTGATTGAACATGGAGAAACATATGCTGTGGTACTGTAAGCAAATGCATTTTCGTGCTTGTTCTGCTCCCACTTGCAAACCATGTGGTCAGATCAACATGATGCCTCCTCACGAGAAGGTGGCTGCTGTGGTGTCTAAAGCAGTAGAAATCAGAGATCAGGTTTTGGCATTAGGGGTGGGGTCTAGTTCTACATGGTTTGGACTTTTCTATGGTAGAGTCACAATTAATTATGGCAGCTTTACAGTCAAAAACCTGCTCAGATCCACAGCTAGTATTTAAACTTTGTGCAGCATAGAGCAACTCTTATCTGGAGAAATTCCAGGAGGTGTAACAGGCCTGTGAATCAGTGAGGCTTAGACTGAAGAGCTTGGCTTTGAGAACTTGGGCTTGGAGCCTAACTGATCATATGCATCAGTGCCTCTCAGGAATGCAGCACTCCAGATCTCAGCCCTGAGGGAGCCACAGCTGAGCTGAGACCTCAGGCAGGGCAGACCCCTTCTCTTGTGCAAGTCCTGCAATGTCATTGCAGACATGGCTCCTACCAGTGGCATTGCTTCTGCCTTCCCTGTGTTGTCTGCTCTCTGGCAAGCTGGGTGTTGGCATGTCTCCTTCCAGTGAGCTCTGAGTCCTTGCCCACGTTAGGCATGTGTGATAGAGCCTTCAGCTGAGGGTTGAGGGGATGTCTGAGACAAGCTAAAACCTTACTACCACTGATAGGAGTGTCTAACCCAGCACTGGCTCTGGAGCATCCTTGATCACACCAGGAATCTGTTATGCTCAAAACTGTTCCAAAGTTTCTGTTTCTCAGCCAGGTTTTCTGCCTGTTTCTCCAAGCTGCATGTTGCCCCATCATTCTCTTCCTTTGGCACTGAACTGTCTTAAGAGCATGTTACCATGGGCAGGACACAGCAGAATATTTGTGTAGGCCTGGTGTCAGCTCCATCTGGGAGCTACTTCGGACCATGTCAGTTGGCTTTTAGCACCGTGTCACACTGGTTTGGTGCCTATGTTGAAGCAGACAATCAATAGAACTTGAAGCCATGTGGATGAGCTGCTCTTGCTGCTTCCTAAGCTTCACTCAGTTCTAGAGCAGCTGCTCCAGCACTGGAGGCTGCAACTCTGCTCTCAAAAGGAGGTGGAAACTTATTGCAGACAGATGTAATCTAAAAAGCTAATTCCTCTGGGATACTGAACCATGTTCTAAGATTCAGTTTTGATCTGAGCCATGTCAGTGTGCTAGCAGGCATCTAAAGCTCCAGGCTGTTCTTCAGGAAGGTGAAGTTTTTGGCATAGGACTCTCACGTGGGGGTGGGATATACTGGACAGTGTATTTACACCTGACAGATTGCAATATAATGTTTTACGCAAGGTATCAAAAATTAAGTTGTAGCTGAGGCTTTCAGCTCCATGAACAGAGGTAATTTCTGCCTCACAGGGCTGTCTGGGAAAGGTACCAACTGGACAGAAGCCTGCTCTTGGTGGAGCAGCTCAGCTGCCTGCTGAGCTGCTCCTCTTGAGGAGGGAGTGAGGAGCTGTGCTTGAGCTTTTGGCTGGGTACCAGCAGGAGGAAATATATTGGTTAGAACAGCAACACAAATGTGTTGGGAAGAAGGAGGTGGAAATCAGTTTTTAGATGCTACTGTAGAACAGCAGCTAGAGTGTACCCTTCAGTGAAGCTGTCACAAGAATATCTTGCCAGGTGCTTTTGGTGTGGGCTCTGCTTGAACTGACTGCTGCTCCATGGTGCATGTGCAAGGCCTGAAGGCACCTCTGATTGTATGGCCTGTAGGAGCCCACTGCCCTAAAAACAACCTATTTACAGGAAGCAGTTCTTGTGAGTTGCCAGCCCAAATTACAAGATGTTCCAGATTTCCTTTTTTAGACACAGCACATGTCCCCCCTAAATGTGAGGCTTTTCTCGATGGTATTTTCCAGTCAGCTGGGGAAGCTGAGCTCCTGATAGTCCTGTCATGGGAGTGGAAGAGAGTACTGTCCTGCTTGTGCAGCCTTCGTCAGTGCAAGACTCAACCTGCTGTTATAACTGCCTATGCCTCTGTAGTAGTGCTCCCTGTGAGGATGCTGGATACACGATCCACCTGTAGAGCACCCAGGTTTGGTAAGGAAAATATGCAAGCTCTGTAGCAGTCAAAAACATCAAAAGCAGATGTATTTCTAGTTTCTTCCTTAAAGGCAGCTTGGCATCTCTTAAGCCACGTTGATATGAAATTAATAGCCTCTGCTGATTGTCTTCTGACTACTGCTGTGCTTTTGCCCAGCTGAAAAGACAGGACTTGTGTCACTCTTGGGAGAATGCAAGTGATGTGTTAAATGTTGGTATCTGTTGGTCGCAGATTTGTGTTGAACTGTTCAGGCAGTCACTTGCAGCTTTGTATTCATTGACAACTTGTTAGCAATGTCTGTCTGACCAGCCAGTGGGAACGGAGGTGTTGTTAAATTGTAACTGGTAAAGCTTGTTCTGCCCCATCTGGGGCTGTGCTGCAGTTGGAGTTCGAGGCTTCAATACGAAGGGTGTCTGGACTGCTCGGACACTGCGAGGAGGAACTGTGACTCTGGTTAACTAATGGCAATAACAGGCTATGCCCTTCCTCGGAATGAGGCCGTGCTTGTTCAGAGTAGCTGAAAAATTGGAGCAAATTCATGTATCTACTCAAAGGTTTAGCTAAAGCATGGCAAGGTGCAGTGTGACCATGGGGCAAGTGGTATGTGCCAGACTGTTTGTTGTGCTTGGGCCTCTAAAAACAGAATAAATGTTCAGTGACCATCTCATTTCAGTGGCTGAAGATATAAGCAGCCATAAGCCCTTGAGATGCCAAACATGCTAGGGAACTTGATACTTTTGAGAGGGAACTGGTTCAGTCTGACTGAGCTGGTCCTGAATAATATTTCTAGCTTCAGTTTCCTTGAAGAAATGCTGAACCCAGTGAGGGAGGAGGAGGGAGGGAATAAAAATAGCTCTCTGTAGTACAGAGATATCCATGCAAGAGAACAGTGAGTAGAGGTGCCGTTTCTGTGTCAGAAGTGCACTTGGCTGCATTTTGGGACACTTCCCACATTTCAGGACAGAAGGCTATTCCAGAGCACAAGGGTAGCTCTTGTCTGGTCACTGTGGTGGGCATGCTGCTGTGTGTGGTAGCCCCTAATGGAGACCTGATCTGTCCACATCACCTTGTTCATGGTCGGGTGTTTTTTGCTGAAGATCCTGTGGTATAGCAGGAAAGTGGAAGTTCTGCTTATCAGCCATGGCACCCAGAACAGAGCTGCAGTGCTTCAGGTTCAAATACACCTTTTTTTGGGATACCTGCTTACACTTAAGCTGCCTCCTGGGACAGGGAGCAAAAGTAGTCCTCCATAACTCTGAGTTTAGCTGTGCTCAATGCCTGCTGCCCTGCCACTTTGTGCCTGGTTGGGGTGGTGTTAAATATTCCTGGCAGAGGACACAAGGCAAGATGTGCTGTCCAGCATCCTCACTTGAGTGCTGGGCTGGTGCTAGTGGAAGGTGCAGGTGGCAGGTTGATAGCTGTAGTAGCAGGGCACTCCTGGTCAAACATTCCAGCCTCTATAGACATGTTAGGATTGTGATTCCAACTGTTCAATAGCAAAGCTGAAACAGTAAAGACTGCTCAGCAGCTTCAAAACTGGTATGGGTGTGCTGCTGCTTAAGGAGCCTTGTCTTCCAAGGAGGTGAGATTCCCCCAGGGCTGGATGCTTTCACGCTGAAACTGTCCATGAGCTATTTAGAATATTCCTTTTGCCAGGCCTGCTTCTGTTAAAGCATAGCTAATCTGAGGCCTGGTGAGCCATCAATGCAAACTACTACTGTTCCTTGCTTGTACCAACCCAATTAATATTAAAATGCCTGCATTGTGACTTGACATGTGAACATCTCTAAGGAATTCATAACCCTCCATTTCTGCTTTGAGTTAAAGCAGCTGTCTTAATATAGCAAGGGAAAGGACAGTTGTAATGTACTCTGAAGCAGCAAGAGAAACCTAATTAGACTTGGCATAGGCTTTATTTGCTCTTGAATCTGAGCTGTAGTGCTATGAAGCTTCATAGGATGGGTTTTGACTCTTCCTTTCAGATTAGCTAAACCAGTGATACTTGCAGTGTTAGCAATTTTCCCTTGCTACTCCTGCAGGTGAGAGTTAAAGGTAATAACAGCATTGTGGGACAGAGTGTGCTATACCAGCTTAATTTCTTGAGGGTCAGCATATCATTAATGGCTTGTTTGCTTAGAGGATAGGCATTAAAAATGGAGTGGAAGGTTTCCTCTCCTGTATTAGAGACAGCTGTGTCATTTCTTTGGCACCAGTTAAGCCAGGGGGAGGAATGATTCTGGTGATCAGCCCTTGGCTGATGTGGAGTGTCTGGTGGCTCCTGAGCAGGGCTGGCTGGGTGTGCTGCTCTAGGCTGTGTTCTGAGCAGTCATGCAGATGACCTCGCTCAAAAAGATTTCATGTAGTGTGAAACAGAGCTGAGTCTTGGATCACATCTTAACAAACAAGTTTTTCTTTGTGATACCTCTGAAAAAGGAAGTGTTTGTTCAGAAGTGCTCCCAGGACTGGACACGAGCTCCATATGAGCTCTCACACTGCCATCTGAAGGGTGTGTGCCTCAACAGGGTGCTGCTCTGGAGTAATTGTGTCAAATACCATAAGGCAAGACAAGCTGCATTATATAGTGCAAAGCAGTCTTAGTGCTGAGTCAGTGGGACCCCGGCCTATCTCAACTCAACCATTTTCTACAGGACCTGAGGATGTGTTTCCTTGTTGTACTGGGCAAGGAATAACTTTGAAGCGTTGGTCTGTTTATACCTGCAATAAAAGATCATTAAAGAGGGCCTGGCCAGTGAACTGACTGGGCTTCAAGGCAGTATCAGTCAAGCCTGAAACAAGGGTGTGAGACTGGGCAGTGTCCAGAGACTGCTGGTCCCTGGCAGGGCTGCAGTTCCTCGCTGTCTCATGGCCCACACCAAATATGAAGCTGCAGCAGCTCTTCCTGTGCTATGGCTCACATCCGTTGCATCACCTGGGATGGAAGCTGAGTGTCTCACCTGCCTGGTGTGGATGGGGCAGTGACAGCCCTTCACGTGGCTGGGTAGCCTGTCAGCTATGACAAGAAGGCAGTGTCAGCTCTGACTCAGCCTGACTTCCTATGTCTGCAGGTGGCTGCTAAGGTAATGAATCTTGACAAAGCAGTTTTCCCTCCCCTCATAGTGGAACTTCAGGCTATGTTGAACTTGGGAGATAAGCATGCAGTGTGATTTAGTGTTGCAATTTAGGGCTCTGCAAATCCCTTCCTAAGCATGAGAACTAATGCCAGCTTGTCCAAAGCTGCTTCGAATACCAGGAGGCAGTGAGCTGCAGCAGCAAGTGATATTGGAAAATAGAAGCAGTTCCCAGAAGCATGCTGGGTTCTGGCACAGCCACTTCTGGGTGAGTTGTTTTCCTCTGTCCTGAGGAAATCAGGTGACTTGCACTGGACCTGAACCTATGCAGATGTTTTTCATGACAGTTCAGTGTACACAGCTGTCTTTAGGCTGTTTTAAAGCTCTCTTTGCTTGCTTCTTGCTCCATCTGGGCTGCTTGTGCTGCACAAGTCTCTGGCTTGGCTGGCAAAAGTGTCACTTGTTCTGTGCTTTGTGAACGCAGGAGGTGCAGGCTTGAAGGGGCTTCTGTGGTCTGTTCCACCTATGGCTACAGGGGAGACAAGCTGTGGTCTGTGCATCTTGGCAAGAGCAGAAGCAGAGCTCGGTGTTGGTGCTGTTGACAGCTTTCAGCTGGCTCTGTCTTGGCGAGCATAGCTGTGCTGTCACTTGGATCAGTGAACAGTGCGGTCCACTGGAAAAGAGAAGTGTTGACTCTTGGAGAAACTGCCCCCACACGCTCTCTGGCCTCTGCTAACACGCATCTAAGGGTGGCGTGAGCCCTGGGGGTGACCTGTCCCTGCTGCTCACTGCACAGCCCCTGGCTGTTATCTCCTCAGCACTGAGTCCTGTTTAGGTGTACCTCAAGGATCTCATGAGGTTATGCAGGGAAAAAAAACCCAGAAGGGCCAAAGTTCAACTGGAACTTAATCTGACTACTGCTGTAAAAGATAATAAAAAGTGGTTTTATACATTAGCAACAAAAGAGAGCTGAGAGCTAAGAGAAATCCCCATCCTTTATCAGATGTGGAGGGAAGCATAGTGATAAAAGATGAGGAGAAGGCCTGCTACATGACTTAGACACACACCCAAGACTCAGTGGCTTTGTGGGTGGGTACTGAGGGAACTGGTGGAAGTGTTCCCTGGGCCCCTTTCAATCCAGCAGTTGTGGCTCCCTGGGGAGGTCCCAGTGGACTGGAAATTAGCAAATGAAATGTCCATCTACAAGAAGGGTCAGAAGGAGGACCTGTGCAAGGCCTCTTAGTCTGACCTTGGTGCCAGAGAAGGTTATGGAGCAGATATCTTGAATGCCACCGTGCAACCTGTACAGCACACCGGGGATCGGGCCCAGTGAGCATAGGTTTAGGAAAGGCAGGTCCTGCTTTGACCAGCCTTGTCTCCTATGGCAAAGTACCCTGCTTAGTGTATCAGTGACAGGTTGTGGATGTGATCTGTCTGGATTTTAGTACAGCCTTTGACACTGTTTCCCAGAGCATTCTCCTGAAGAAGCTGGCTGCTCATGGCTTGGACAAGGGCACTGTTTGCTGGGTGAAAAACTGGCTGGATGACTGGGCCCAGAGAGTGGTGGGGAATGGAGTTAGATCCAGCTGGCAGCTGGTCACCAGTGCTGTTCCCCTGGGATCGGTGCTAGGGCCAGTCTAGTTTAATGTCTTTATCAGTGCTCTGGGTGAGGGGATGGAGGGCACCCTCAGTACATTTGCAGATGACTCCAAGCTGGATGGGAGTGCTGATCTGCTGGAGGGTAGCAGGGCTCTGCAGAGGGATCTGGACAGGCTGGATCCATGGGCCAAGACCTGTGGTGTGAGGATCAACAAGGTAAAGATGGATCCTGCCTTTGGGTCACAACAACCCCCTGCATCTCCAGGCTGGGGGCAGAGTGGCTGGAAAGCTGCCTGAAGGAAAAGATCTGGGGATGTTGGTTGATGTTCAGCAGCTGAACATGAGCCCAGGTGTGCCCAGGTGGCCAAGAAGGCCGGTGGCATCCTGGCTGTGTCAGCAATAGTGTGGCCAGCAGGAGCAGGGCAGTGCTTGTCCCCCTGTACTGGGCACTGCTGAGGCCACAGCTCAAATCCTGGGCTCAGTTTTGGGCCCCTCACTACACAAAGACATTGAGGTGCTGGAGCGTGTCCAGAGAGGGGCAAGGGAGCTGGGGAAGGGGCTGGAGCACAAGTCTCCTTGGGACTAGCTGGGGGTGTTTGGCCTGGGGAAAAGGAGGCTTGGGGGAACCTTATGGATCTACAGCACCTAAGAGGAAGATAGAGCCAGGTTGGGCTCTTCTCCCAGGTAACAAGTGACCAGATGAGGAAACAGCCCAAGTTATGCCAGGGAGGTTTAGATTGGATATTAAGTAAAACTTCTTCACTAAAAGCACTGTCAAGCATCAGAATGGGCTGCCTAGGCCAGTGGTGGAATCACCATCCCCGGAGGTGTTTGAAAGCCAGGTAGTTGTGGCAGAGGGACACGAGTTAGTGGTGGTTTGGCAGTGCTGGGCTAATGGTTGGACTCATTGGATGGTCCTAGAGGCCTTTCCCAGCCTAAACAGCCCTCTGAGGTGGGTGCAGTCCAAAAACATGTAGCTGTAGGTGCATCACTACAGTGGCTGCAGGGGTGCTGCTTCAGCTGCTGCAGCATTCACTGACAGCAAAGGCTAAAGCTCTTCATGTCTTCTAACCCTCAAAGCTTGAGATGATTAAGATCTTTTGCAACTGGACTGCATCTAGTGAGAGGCTTCTACAGCTTGAAGCCTCCTGTAGTAGTGGGGTGAAATGGGTGTAGTTATCTAGCACCTTAGGCTGTTGTGTATCCCAGGAAGCACATAAGGATCAAGCTGCTTGAAGGCATAAATCCCTGTTGTAGAAGCAATGCTTAGCTGTGAAAAGCTATTCCTTAGCTTCAGGAATAGCTCCTGAAGAGTAGGAGTTGTATGCTATAATGAATGTGGTATAGCAAGATGGGAATTTTAGGGTAAGCAAGTCCATATATAAGGGCTTAATACCAAGGCCTGTTGTCAAGGATCTTTGAAGCAAGTAGCACAGCTATAGCCATCCTGTGGCTCCTCTTGCTGTACTGAACCTTGGCTCCTTCAGGAAAGCCAAGTCCTTGTGTTGTGGAGCAGGTGAGTACCAAAACTGGGTCTGTGATTTGATCCAGCATATAATAGTGGCTGGCCCACCCCCTCCCCAGAGATGTGGAGCAGGGCTTCAGGGTAGGAAGGGTGTGCTCAGCCACTGGACAGATCCTGTACTTGCTCTCACCATGCTAAAGAATATCCAAAAGTGTATTCAGGCCTGCTGCAGCGGATGAACTTGCAGCTGCCTCACTGGTCTGAAGAAGACCTGGGAGCAGATGAGTGTGGAACTCTGAAGCTCAGCTCTCTCTTAATTGGATGGGCCATTAGTGCCCAGTTTAGAGCCTCCTGCTATGAAGTTTTTCAGTTAGAGGATGCAACTGAACAAACAAGTCATGATCTGATGGAGTAGATGGCCATCAGTGGGCTGAATGTTGAGGTTTGTCACTGTAACCTTACTACACCAAAGCTGAGGTGGCAGCTTCCTGTGCCCTCAGAAGCCACAGTCTGGCAGCAGTTTGCTTTATAATTCAGCTGCCTTGTGTGGCTGTTGCAGCTGCTTCAACCACAGCATGTCCTTGGGTCCTTGGGATTTGGTTCTTTCACAAAGCACAGCTGCTGGAGAAAGCTACCACTTCTCCAAGCTCGTGATTGAGGAAATGCCTTTTTTTTTTTTTCCTTATTTTTTGCTGGAAAACTACTGAACAGCACAAAAAAGCTTGAGTGTGGTATTAGACACGTGCCTGCTTACCCCTCACTTTGTGGCATGTGTAAGAATTGTTAGTCTGTGTTGGGAGCTGGTATGATTTACTGCACTGCCTCAGGTCAAGGGAGATAGATCAGCCCAGGCTATCTGCCAAATGGTCTGGAAATGGGATCCAGAAGGGCCTTGGTACAGTAAATGACAAGTGCTCAGCTCATCTCCCTCTTGGTATTAAATTGCCACTCCTGGTCCGGTGTGGCCCAGCCTGTGCAGTGGGCAGACACCTGGTCAGTGCTGAGCGTAGCCTTGAATTGGGAGTCTGGTTTCAGGAGTGCTGGGCCCTGCCTGTCCCTGGCTCCTTGCTGGGAGTCGGGTTTCCCAGACTCCATACTTGCTGCTTGCTTTCTTGAGGAATGACATACTAATGGCTTGTGATGGGATTGTTCTTCCTTTCTAGTGTGAAAGATGACTTCTAGGAAGAAAGTGTTACTGAAAGTCATCATCCTTGGAGACTCTGGGTAAGTGGAAGAGCCTTTAAGATGCTAATCTGTATCTAGCTAGAGCAGTGCTCTTGACTAGTGGGAGCCTGGATGCACTGTAGGAAATCAGCGGTGCTGGGAGGAGAGATTTTACAGCCCATGATAGCTGACAGGTCTAAGAACTCTTCACTGCCCTCTGTCCTGAATGTGTCCCTGCAGTTCAGTATCTTGAGGTCCTGCCACAGTATTAAATGGGGAAAATGTGGTGGGCAGGCCACTGGAGTAGCAGAGTGGAATAACCTTCTCCAAGGAGGACATGTGCTGTTGGAATAAGTGTTTCACCTAAAAAAATAACCCCAAAACCACTAGTAAGCATTCTTAGGTGACTTGCTAAAACTCTCTCTGTCAGAGACCTAGTCTGTACTGAGCCATCTGCTCTGCTTCTCTGGGCTAGCTGGAGCACACCCCTTGGAGTGAAAGGCTTTGCTCTCAGCAAGGAGTCTGCTCTGCTGTCACAGGTTACTTGCTGTGCAGGCTGTAACCTGATTCCCATGACATAAGGTTTATTTATACCACTGTCCCCAGCAAGCTGTTATTCAGGGAGTGTTTCTCAGCCACACAGAGGGCATGTGAGCCTCTAAGCTTGCTCTCTGGGGAGGATCTCCACCTCTGGGTGCCTAGCAGATGTGTTTGTGAGCTGTTGCCATCTGAGATTGTCTGGTTTTCCACCTCCTCCTTCTGCAGAGGCTGAAGATTACTGTTTGTGATGGATTTCTCTGAAGCTCTTCATCTTCCAAAACTGCCTTCATGGTCATAATGTGATGTCTGTTACCAAGGATCAGATTAGTGATGGGGAAGTGAGGTTTCTCAGGATGTAATCCTTTGTATCCTTGGGTAGCTGATGCTTTTACTCAGCTGGTGCCTCAGCATCTCTTGGTGTGCAAGCCCCTTCTAGCAGAGGTGGGTGCATTTTCCCTGGTTGAAAAGCCAGGAGGGTATGGGCAGTGAAGGGCACTGGAATGTTCTCTTCAGGGTGAGTAACTCAAACATTGTTGCAGAAACAGCCTACCAAGTCTTTCTTTTTTGTGTTCCTGTGCAGGGTGGGAAAGACATCACTCATGAACCAGTATGTGAACAAGAAATTCAGTAACCAGTACAAGGCTACGATAGGTGCAGACTTCCTGACAAAAGAGGTGATGGTGGATGACAGGCTAGTGACAATGCAGGTAAGGAGAGGCTCTGCTGCCTGCTGCAAGGGGTGCCATCACCCCACTTGTGTGGAAGCATCTGCTCTGGTGGAGGGGTCGGTGTCCTGGGTGCGAGTCTTGTTTGCACTGAACTGCTGTTGCACATAAGTGCTTCTGGGCTTCTCTACAAATTTTTGCATGGACTGAACAAGGGAATGCAAAAATTAATCTGGGTTTAGCTAACAGCAGTGTTGCTAGGCCCTGTTTAAAAAATTGGATTTGGTACTGTCAGTAAACTAGATCTTGTTAGAAAGATTCACTTCCCTAGTGTTCAAGAACTGGAAAGGTCTCCCTAGGTCAACCATTCCTGTCACCCCAAGTCCTGTGGGTGTAGTGTTAACCTGCCAGCCTGCTTATGTCTCTGGTATCTGCAGCTTTCATCTCTCCATGGTGAAACTGACTGCAAGGCAGCAAAAGCTGCAGCCATCAGAGGAGTGTTTGGACTCTGCTGGTATCCAGGTGCATCCAAGCACTGCAGGCAGGTCACTTGCTGACCCTAATACCCAAGTTCTGCTTGCCCAGGACAAGGATATGTCCCTGGCTGAGGCTGAACACAAAAAAAGTCAACTATCTTTAGAAAGTGTTTCTGGCTCTTGATGCTTAGTGCCTACAGAAATCCCCAAGCCTGCAGGTGCTGCTGTCTGCCTAGCTGGGGACTGTATATGCCTGGTGGGGAGTTTTGGAATGAATGCCCTAATTGCAGACTGACTGTGTCAGAGTAGAACTGGCTTATCTGCCCTGTCTTTTGCTCCAGATATGGGATACAGCAGGCCAAGAACGATTTCAGTCTCTGGGAGTTGCCTTCTACAGGGGAGCAGATTGCTGTGTGCTGGTATTTGATGTCACGGCTCCCAACACATTCAAAACCCTAGACAGCTGGAGGGATGAATTCCTCATTCAGGCCAGTCCAAGGGATCCTGAGAATTTTCCTTTTGTTGTGCTGGGAAACAAGATTGACCTAGAAAACAGACAAGTGAGTACTGGGACTTACTAACCTCCTCTTAAGAAACTGCTGGAGTCGGATACCTTGTAGAAACTCAGGAGGGTTACCTGAGAAACGGGAGTGGGAGGTGCCTGAGAGTGGCTCAGATGTTGTCTGCCACCGGAGAAGGGTTTCTCCTTCCTGGAGAGGTCAGGCCCCTGTGCACAGCATGCTCCTGCCCACTGGTGGAAGGATTGCAGCAGCTTCCTGGGGAGGGAGGTGCAAGGAGAGGAGCTGCTTCTCCTCCACCAGATGTGCTGAGCAGCTCCTATGGGAGCAAGCCGGTGCCCTGTGGTCTCATTGCCCTTGGGCATGGTCCTCCCTGCCCTGGGGCTGGGTCTGTCAGGTGGTGGGAAGTGGTCTCCTCTGTTCTGTTTTGAGGCTGCTCAGGTTGGATGTGAGGGATCTCTGGCCTTGCTCTGAAAATAAAACCCCTCCCTGCCTATCAGAAGGTAGTGATGCTGTTCTCTGTCCACCCAGGTCACCACAAAACGGGCACAAGCCTGGTGCTACAGTAAAAACAACATCCCCTACTTTGAAACCAGTGCCAAGGAGGCCATTAATGTGGAACAAGCTTTCCAGACGATTGCACGAAATGCACTTAAACAGGTAGGGAGGGGGCCAGTGTGCAGCCCTGCCCCAGTGCTGTGGGCGGCCTGGGGCTCATCCCCAGCCTTCCCCAGCTCCTTGCGTGCTGGGAGCTGTCTGCAGAGCCGTGGCATTAACTCCTCCTCCTCTCCCACCAGGAAACCGAAGTGGAACTTTACAATGAATTCCCCGAACCCATCAAACTAGACAAGACTGACCGAGCGAAGGCTTCTGCGGAGAGCTGCAGCTGCTGAGGGGAGCGGGAGGGGTTGAGCACAGTCCTTCACAAACAAATATCACACTTAGGCCTTCAAACACACAGCCCCTCTTCTGTGTTTAAAATGAAATTACAAAAAAAAAAATAAAATTGCATCTCCAGCTGCCAAAATCCACCCATCTCTCATGAGCATCTGAGTCCTGCACTTCAGAGCTCAGGTCCCCACACCATCCACATCACACTTCATGGTAACAGACCTTTCTCTTAGTTTAAAATGGAAACTGTTATGTATGTTTGGAACTGAATCTTAATTCCGGGTGTCCAATGGAGAGAAACTGTTTACAGGTAATCTGTGTAACAAGTTACATACATTTTTAACTGTCTCGTGTTTTCCCCCCGTGAAGGCTGCAATTGGAAAGGCTGATTACCCATAGTTCATTGCAAGCTCAGCACTCAGTCAGACTAGGTTGAGTTTTGTATGTATCTCTGTTAATGCTTGTTACTTTTAACTAATCAGATCTTTTTACAGTATCCATGTATTATGTAATGCTTCTTTAGGAAAAATCTTATAGTACATGTTAATATATGCAACCAATTAAAAATGTATAAATTAGTGTAAAATTCCTGAATTACATGTTCAAGTACTGAAACACAGGTTGTGTAGAAAGTGAGGAGGACACTTGTGACCTGCGGCGTGCTAGCAACACAGAGTCCAGATAGAGGCAGTATTCTGTACAGTAGAGATGAACTATGTAAGCCTTCTTGTTTTGAGGCCAAAAAGGCTTCATCTTCTGGAAAAATCTGTCTGGCTTCCTTGTATCTAAATTCTCAGATTTGCATAACAGCATTGATATGCACACTGGATTATTGGATTTAAAATTAAATACAGCTATGAAATGACCTCATTTGTTCACCTCCCCTACTGCTTAACTCCTGACATCCTGGAGCGAGCACGAGGAGCCAGAGCTGAGGTGTGCCTGTGGCTCTTTGTGCTGTGGAAGGAGCTCCTCTCCCACTTGGGGTGTGGTAGCTGTTTCTTAATGAATGACCTGGACTACGAATCTTCCCTTTCTTCTTACTGACTGCTAATCTGGATTTTTGGTATGGAAAAACTTGGCAATCTAGTCCCTTTCCTCTCTTCCTTTCTTCCTGGTATTTGTTCTTGCATTTGTAGCTTGCTTAAATGGAGCCCTTCTACCTGTTTTCCAGAGGTCTACATTCTAGTACGTAGGCTGAGCTCTTATGTAAAGAAACAAACATGATGCCAATAAACTTAACAAGAACAAACTTTCTTGTTTACTTCTGTTTCTGACTCTTTTTTTCCTCTACTAACATGCTTTCTTTCCTCTGTCTAGTCACCATTCCAGCAAGCAAATGCCTGCTAACTGAAGGACATTTGTGCTTCTTCTTTACTACAAAGTTTGTGCCTTCCAGCTTGGTTTTTGAGAGTGGGGTGAGCCAGCCCTGCTTGCCTGGCTGGGGCACTGCTAGAGTTACCCCTCTGCTTCTCTGGAATCTGCTTGCAGGGGCAGGAATGCTGCTGGATCAGATCCCTCGGTGAGCACAGTCCTTCAGCCCTGTTCTGGGCAAATGTCCTGGACAGCCTTTGTGTTTTGGGTCAGGCTGTTAAAGCTCTTGCTGCCCTCCCCTTGGAGGGGTTGTGTGAGCAGAGCAGGCTCAGCCCTTCCTGCTCACCAGCAGGGCTGGCCTGGAGTTCTTGGAGTGAGTTGAGGGACTTTCTGTGCTCCAGCCTAGTCAAAGTTAAGCCTTTAATTTCTGGATGCTGGCTATGACCCTCTGCTTGCACTCACCAAGGCTGAGCTGACAACTGTACCCAGAGGAAGATGGAAAACAGAGTTCAGTGAAATGAGGGCAGTTATTTCAAGAGCTTTCTAACAGTTTTTGTGCTCCATATCCTATTTTATAGTGCTGTCCTCTCATACTTTTCTCACTTGACTGGGCTTTCGCTGTCCACATCAATCTCAAATAACTGCGCTAGCAATGTGTCCTGGTGGGACCACTTTTCTGTCTGTGTGCTTTTTGAAAGACCTAGGCCTTCTGCTCATCTTCATTTAAAGTGTTGCTCTGCACTTGATTTCTGTGGATGTAGCTGGAATGTGGAGAAAGCCAAGCTGGGGGAGGGGGGAACAATAACCCTGAAGTTCTTGGGGAAAGGAGATGGTCTGAACTTTGCGGCCCTCAGGCTCAGGCTGCAAGGGCTGTGGCTGAGCCCTCAAGCGACCCTGCGTTTAATGTCCTTCCAGTCAGATCAACTGGCAATAACCCAAGGCAGAGGGAGAGCGCTCCAGATGCGGCAGGACAGCTGTGGGGCTCCTTGCCACAGGATGTTATGGATGCTTAAGGGGAGGGGAGGATTCCATTTGCCACTTACATATCAATGTTTTTACAGGTGGGAATACACACAAGTGTACAAAAACCAGTGCAGAAGGCAAGCAGCATGGGAATTGGTGCCCTGCTGTTACACTCAGGGGTGCTGGTGTCACAGGTGGGCACTGGTGTTCTGTGTGAATCACTGCCATCACTGTGCTCTGGAGTAGCCAGCTGGCCTGTCGCTGCAGGGAGCACACACACTTAAAACCCCTCCCTGCACCATTGGAGTCTCATGGCTTTTACTTTTGTGATGGCCTCTGTTGCTGCTGCAATGACCGTGTAAAAATGCATGTAAAGACCCACCATGACTGCAAGGGTGACTTGTTGCTGGCTGAATCCCAGAGGAAACCCGGCCCTGGAAGAGGCTGAGGCATTCAGCTGCTTCATGGAGGCAGCTGAGCTCAGGCGTGGTTTTGCTCTTTGCCCAAGTCCTGGCAGGGCAGGAGGAATAGACCCAGAGAAGGGGCCTGGCTGGGCGAGGGGAGGGAAAAGCTGCAGCCGGCTCAGGGTGAAGCGGTGGAGCTGAGGAGGCCGCGGCAGGGCGGGCTGGGCAGGTGCAGGTGCGGGGCGGCGGCTGCTCCCAGCAGGGCCGGGGCGGCTCAGAGGGCTCAGAGGGCAGCCGTGTTCCATGCGCGGATATGAACGTGGGGAATCGCGCAACCGCATCTGCGCTGCCGGGGCTGCGTGGGGGCAGGAGCGCCAGAGGAGCTCCAGCCCGGCCGCCGGCGCTGGCACGTGGAGGCGGCACGGAGGCGCCGAGCTGCGAAGCCCGGGGCGGGAGCGCTCCCGCCCGCCCCGCAGAGGCGCCTGGCCGGGCTCGGGCCGCACCTGCCCGGCGCTGCAGCCTCCCGGAGCCCCGGCAGGAGCCCTCCTGCCCGCCAGGGCCTGCCGCCGCTGCAGCGGGCTCGGGGCCAGCCCCGTCCCTGCGCGCCCGGAGCCCCAGAGGCTGCACGGCCACCGGCCCCGGGGCCGGGACCCCGGCCGGACACAGCCCGGGCCGCGGGAGTGTGGGACACACAAACGCGCTCGGGTTGCCGTAGGTGCACCAAAGGGCTTTAGGCAAACACGGGTGTGCTTGCTGTTGGCACACCCAAACACTTTCACAGCAGCAGGAATGTGCGTGTGTATTTATTCACCAGGACGCATCTCTTGGAGAGCGAAGCCGCAGGGGAAGCAGGAGAGCACAAAGGAGCACGGGCACGGAGCTGAGTGTGAATTGCTGTGTTACACAGGCCTGTCTCCCGAGCTCAGAGACAGCACGAGGCATCACAGGTTTCTCTTCGAGACACATGTGATTGCAGCCTTACCCATGTACACACATGTAGCATAAAGCATTTTTAAATTCATATGCATATATATATATATATATATATATATATATATATATATATATATATATATATATATACATACTCAGAAAAGGAGAAAAAATTATCTCACACATAGATATGGCTACGCCCACATAAACTTTATTTATATATTTATATAAGAAAATTTAAATGTTAATTATATGGATATGCACATGTACAAAGGTGTGTATGTCTGTGTATTCGTTACTGCGCCCATACATGGAGAGAGAGAGATGATCACACACATTCAGACACATTTTAAATGATTTTATGCTTGTATTTTTATGGGTGTGGGTTTTTTCTCTTTGTCTACACACAGAGATTTTTCTTACTATTTATACACTTCTCTGTGTCTATTATATATATATATATATATATTTATATGCTTTTATATTATTTCTTTATTACTGTCTGATCTTTATATAAAAGATCATTTACATGCAGCTCTGTGTGTGTAGTTTAGCTATTTTTATATTTCTTTGAGAAAGAGAGGAGGGGGAGGGAGACAGGGAAAGAAAATGAAAGGAAACACAGACACGTAAATAAATATCTAATTAAATTGGATGTAGAGGTGGGTATGGGAACATTTGTGTGTGAGCTGGGAGGGGAATGCCTGGCTCCCTCATGCTTGCTCTCCAAATACACGTGCATGCAGAGAGAGAATAAATGTTCAGATCAATACACACACACACTGTATATGCATCCCAGATATTATATATGGGGGCAGAAGAGAGGGTGGGAGACACCACAGCCTCACACACACCCACAGATACCCCACATGCATTTTTACAGGAGGAGGGATGTGATGGGGGTATTTTTTACCATGCTTCGTGTAGGTCTTTCTCTCCTCGGGGGAAAAAAGAAAAAATGGGAAGAACGGTAGAAAACACACAGACACCATCAGTTACATACATAACAATTAGTTACATGTATAAGTAAATGTTTAAATGAAGTGTGTGTGGCTGGAGACATGGGGAATGCTCTGTGAGTGTGGATAGTGCACGTGTGCTTCGTATTTGTACACATGCACATGGGGGGGTGTGTGTGCAGCAAGAGAAAGGCTGAGCAGCTCAATCTCACTGTACATATCTGTACAATTTCACAGATGCATATGTGCACGCAGGGAGAGAAAGGGCATTGTGTGTTTCTAAGGATACAGTGTGAGTGTGTGAAATCTCTAATTATATATGTAATAATATACAGAATTATGTATTGCTATGTATGTGGATATATAGCAAAAGAGATTGTATTGTATGTTGGTGTGAGCAATATACTTACCCATATCCACATCCACATAAATGCAGAGGGACGTGAATGAACGGGTCACTCTCTCTGCCCTCCTTATATAGTATACATCTGTGTGTGTATTTATAGAAAGGGAAAAGTGTGTGTGTGTGAGAACAACTCCCTCTCTGTAGATGCATACACACCTATGTGTGGATATATATATACAAAGATATAAATATATGTATTTCAGGCGAACTTGTAGGCAAAGAGCTCTCAACCCTTTCTAAGCACAGATCTATGCATATACATGGAGTGAGAGAACGATGCACATTTGGGAACAGCTCACATGTTCTTGCTCTATATCTAACATGAGTGTACAAACAGTGCTTTATCCAGTTCTGAATGTATCTATGCATATAGAAAGAGAATTCTCTGTGTGAAGTTTATATATATATATATACACATACACAAATACATGTATGTATATAGGTCTATCTATTACAAAAAAGGCATTTCATGGGTGAAAACATATGGGTGAAAACAGAGAGAATATGCATCAGAAAGTGTTGTATGCGAAAACAGTCCTCTGAACAGCTCAGTGTGTGCATATTTGCACATCTATAAATATATAGTCTATATAATATGGAAATATACTTTATATTCAATATATTATAAATACCATACCTGCTACTTCATCCCTCTGTTATCTAAGTATGTATGTATATATATGTATACATACATGGAGTGTGTGCACGTGTGCGTAGCAAGACAGGTGTGTAATTGTGTGAAAGAACGACTGCCTCTCTGTGTAGATGCATGTATATTAATATGTTTCTCTGTGTGCAGGAAGAGAGGACGAGAATTGTGAGTGTTAACAGCCCTTTGAGTACAATACAGAGTGAGAACTGTGCATGAAATCTGTGTATATTCATATATATGCATCTATATACTCATATAGAAGGCAAGACAGAGTACTGTGTGTGGGAACAGCTCTTAGTAGCTCTACTCGTGTGTACATATGGACAGAGAATATATCAACATCTACACATAGATATGCATGTATTTGTGTATCACTGAGAGTTTTTATGGAGGGGGCAAAGAGAGAGAGTCTGGAACCTGTGTTCGTGTGTATGAATTGCTCCACTCATTTTGTTATTTATGTAATATCTAAACCTATAGATATGGCTAGAGAGAGGATATGTGTGAACAGAGACTATTGTTACTGTGAACTGTTCCCATGGACTACTGCTGCGTGAAGATCTTTGTGTGTGTGTGTGTGCATTTATTCATATAACAAGAGAAAGTTGTGTGCAAAATTTGGGCTGTCTCCCAAATTACACATGTATAATGTACAATGTATGTATAAATATGTAGAGAATTATGTGAGAAAACAGGCTCTCTCTACATATAGAAGTACATGTGTATATATATATATATGTAGGGGGGGGGTGTCCCAGCTTTCTCCCTAAATAATATATGTATACCAATGTAGTGAGCAAATTATGAGTGTGAACAGCTCGCCCCTAACTCTTCATGTTCTGTTAGAAATATGTGTGAACATCTGTCTGTATAAGGGCACATATGTATATATGCATATATAGATATCTATACAGGAACAGAAAGGACTGTCATGTGTGAAACCAGCTCAGTATATAGGTACATATGCATATATATGAACAGAATGCAATATGTATAAGCAATGCTCTAACTATGTATGTATAAATTCACATATAGATAATTATTAGTGAACACTCTCTGTACACACGTACACTATACAGAGCCAGTGCTGTGTGAGAAAGAATTATACAGAGATGATGCAATTATATAGGGCAGGGAGAGAGAGAGAGTGATAGAAAATGTGTTTGTGAGAGACAATAGGCCTTGCTCTTTTCCTCAGGTGTCTGTGCACATGTATTTATAGACAGCAAGAGAGAATAATGCCTGTGACCAGCTCCCGGTCTGTGTCTCTATGCACACACACATGGACGTACACAGTGAGAGAGGATAGTGTGCATGTGTGTGTGCACACAGACAGGGCAGGAGAAAAGAGTGTGAGGGCTTATCCCCATGTCAGTATATACTGCATGCATTATGCATGCACGTCTGCATGTGCACAGTGAGAGTGTTTGAACAGCACGCTCGCTCTCATCCCCTGGTTCCATATAAGCCAGCGTGGGGCTATATATAGCCAGGGAGAGCTGCCTGTGAAGCTCTCACGCTGTCTCTGTAGTTCTGTCTGTCTGTATGCACGTACATGAGAGCTGTGTGTGTGAACAAGACTGGCTGTGTCCCTGTGTCCATGTGAGTGTGTTCATATGGGCACAGAATGTCTGTGTCTGTGTGTCTGTGTGTGTGTGTCTGTGTGTGTCTGTGTGTCTGTGTCTGTGTGTCTCTGTGTGTGTGTCTGTGTCTGTGTGTCTCTGTGTCTCTGTGTGTGTGTGTCTGTGTGTCTCTGTGTGTGTCTCTGTGTGTGTGTCTGTGTGTGTGTGTCTGTGTGTGTGTCTGTGTCTGTGTGTGTGTCTGTGTGTGTCTGTGTCTGTGTGTGTGTGTCTGTGTGTCTGTCTGTGTGTGTGTGTGTCTGTGTCTGTGTGTCTGTGTCTGTGTGTGTGTCTGTGTGTCTGTTGGGGCTATTTTCTCCCATCCTCTCACACACACAAGCAGCCTCCCCCACACATTCTATTCACACACACATTTCCACGTGTGTGTTCCCTCCCCTGTCTTTGGAGGGGAGGGAGAGGAGCCCTCACTGACAGGCCTGGCTCTCTGTGGCTGGGGATTGGTGCTGGATCCCTGTGCTGCTCCCAGCCACACGGCCGGGGTGAGATCAGTGCCCTCACTGCCCAGCCCTGCTCGCACATCCACCCACCTACACACATGTATTGTTCTTAAATTTTCACGTTTATGTCAAAATTTAAAAATATATAGCTATGTCTTCATGTGTATGCATGCACTTACATTTATTTTAAATGTACTGTAGCTGTTAAACAACAGCTCTTAGATATCACACATCTATAATAGACACAACATACACACCAACCCCACTCTATAGCCGGCTTAGCTGCAAGCTTCATGCGGCTAAGGGTGACATTTACACGCGTGCAGGTGCGGGTTTGCACGTTTCACACACACCTGCACGCCCGCCGCCCCCCGGTCCCGGCGACAGCCCCGCAGGCGGTGGGTGCCGCGTCCCGGCGTGGCGCTCGGTGCTCCCGGCGCTCCGAGGGGCTCCCGGTGGGGGATGCCGGGGCTGTGCCCTCTCTTCGTGCCCGAGCGCGGGCAGAACCCATCGCAGGGGCGCCTGGCACGGCTGCGCGGGGGGCAGAGCCCCGCGGTTCTGGGGGGCTCTCTCCTCGGGGCGGGGAGCAGGGGGCGGGACAGGGCACCCGCTTCGCTTCGGGATGGGGTCACACGCGGGGCTGGGCGGGATCCTGCCGCCCCGCGGAGCCCCGAGACCGCGGGCAGCCGGGACTGGTCCCTCCGGCGGCGGGGGCTGTGGGCGAGGGAAATGGCGGAGAGAGTCGGGGGATGGGGAGAGGGGGAGGAGGAGGAGGAGGAGGAGGAGGAGGAGAAGGGAGGGCGGGGGCTGTGCGGGCTCGGCGTGCGTGGGCAGGGGGCGGGGTGCGACAGCGTGTGCGGGCGTGACCGTGTGTGTGTGCATGTATGTGCGTGTGCGTTTGTGTGTGTGTGCATTCGTGTGCGTGTGCGTGTGCAGGGGTGTGCGTGTGCAGGGGTGCGCGCACACCCGGGCACGCCCCCGTGCCTGTGCCCCGAGCTGTGCCCGCGTGTCCCGGCCGCGGCGGTGCCCCCGCACCCGGCCCACCCGCGGCGGGGCACACGGATCGCACTCCCAGGAGCGGGGAGACACGGGCCCCTGCTGGGCCAGCGCCCGGGCTCGGCCAGGGAGGCGTCGTGCACTCCCTTCCCCCTCCCCCCGAAGCCGCGTTTCCCCGGTGGGATTTGGGGAGATGGGGTGAATTATGGGGGATGGGGGGGCGGTGCTCAGAGCATCGCTGCTGCCCCCTTCCCCCCAGCCCACAGAGAGCTGCGCCTGCAGCGGGGCTCGAGCCCCCCGCCCCGCCACCACGGCACGCAGAGGCTGCAGGGGCGAACACGATCCACACACTGTCCCCACACCCACGGCCCTGAGCCCGGTCCGGAGACTTCCCGGCCCCTCCCCAGCGCTACCCCGGCCCCGCCGCGCTTTTCTCATCCTCCGCCGCGGGGCGACGGCCGCCGGGAGGGGGGAGGGGGGTCACAGGGGACACGCAGGGCTCCCCCCGGGGGCCTCCCCCCGTTGACCGGGAGGGTGAGGGTCGGCGGGGGGATGGCCCCAGTCGCCGGGACGGGGACCCCCGGCCACGGCGGGGCATCTCCGCGCTGCTGCCGGCGGCCGCGGGAGGGCGTCGCCTGTGTTAGTTCCCCCCGGAGAACCCGGGGCCAGCGCCGCCGCCACCGCCCCCCGGCCCCCGGCGCCTCCCCCCGCCCGCAGAGGCCCCTCTTGGGCGGCGGGCGACGGCGACGGCGGTGGGCGGGGGGACCGAGGTGAGGCCCCAGTCGCCGCCGCGCCGGGCGCCCCCTCCTCGCTGCCGCCGCCGCGCCCCCAAAATCTGGGCGGGGGTGGGCGGGCGGCGCGCGGCGGGGCCGGCGGCGGGCCCGGGCCGGGGCGGCGCGCGGGGCGCGGGGCGGGCGCGGGGCCCCGCGAAAGAGCCCCGAGAAGCACAAGCGGGGCTGGCGGCGGACCAGGCTGTTGTTGTTCTCAACGTGGTCCGCCCCGCGCCCATATAAAAGGCGGCGGCGGCGCCCGCCCCGGCAGAAGGCGCACCGAGAGGAGCGGACGCAGCGCGCTCGCCCGGCCCCGCCGCTGCCCCCGCCCGCCCCGCGGCTCCCCGCACCATGTCGGTAGACCTAGAGGAAGGCGATCTGCCCCTGGCCGAGGCAGAGGAGGCGCCGCTCTCCCCGGAGAAGAAAGCGGCTGCTAAGAAGGCGAAAGGAGGCGGCGGCGCCTCGTTGTCGCCATCGAAGAAAAGGAAGAACAACAAGAAGAAGAACCAGCCGGGCAAATACAGCCAGCTAGTGGTGGAGACGATCCGCAAGCTGGGCGAGCGCAATGGCTCCTCGCTGGCCAAGATCTATAACGAGGCCAAGAAAGTGGCTTGGTTCGACCAGCAGAACGGCAGGACTTACCTGAAGTACTCAATCAAGGCACTGGTACAGAACGACACGCTGCTCCAGGTCAAGGGCACCGGCGCCAACGGCTCCTTCAAGCTCAACAGGAAGAAGCTGGAAGGCGGCGGGGAGGGGGGCGCGGGCAACAGTGCCCACAAGTCCCTCAAGAAGGCGACGGTCTCCTCGACCCGGCGGGCGGAGAAGCCGGCGGCCAAGAGCAAGAAGCCCGAGAAGAAATCGCACAAGAAGGGAGCCGGCGGCGCGGCGGCGAAGAAGGACAAGGGCAAAGCCAAGAAGGCCACCAAGAAGGGAGCCGCGTCCCCCGGGGGCAAGAAGGTGAAGAAGTCGGCAAAGCCCAAGGCGCTCAAGAGCCGGAAGGCATGAGATCGAGGCGCAGGGAGCCTCCCGCCGCCCTCCGGGCTGAGAGCCCCGCGGCACAGACTGCTCTGAGGACAGACCCCAGGGGACCCGCTTTGTCTTTGTGTTGCTGACTCGCCTCCGCAGCCACCGCCGTGCGCGGTGAGCGGGGCTGCGGCCGCCCCAGCCCCCCCTTCCCCTTCTCTGCCGCCTTATTTTGTCCACCCCTTTCCCCCCCATCCCGTTCCGCGGCTTTTCCCCGATCGCGCCCTTTTGTTTTCGGCCGTGCCCCTCCCCGCCTGTAGACGGTTCCCGGCCCCCACCCCCTCCCCGTGCCCCGGTTCCCGGGGGTTTTTCCCGCCCGGTTTCCATAGCAGCCATTTTGCACGGGGCCCCCCCGCGCCACGTGGGCCGGCCCCGCTCCCGCCGCCCGCGCGCGCCCCGCCTGGCCCCGCCCCCCGCCGCGCGCCGTGCCTGCTCGCGGCCGCACCGAAGGGCCACGGCGCCCCCTGGCGGCCCGCGGCCCCGCCGCCATGGCAACGGCCCGGCGCGCGGGAGCGGCCGCCCCCTAGCGGCCGCCGGCCGCACCTGCAATGGCCTTCAATGTTTTTTTATGGGTCTGGGGTGGGTGGGCTGGGAGGGGTTGGGTTAGTGGGGTCGTTTTTTGGTTTTTTTTTTTTTTTTTTCTTTTCATTTATCGTCGTTTCAAATAAATTGGTACAAAACGACTCTCCCGTGTGCTCCCTGCAGGCGTCGGGAACCGGGAAAGAAGGGGGCTGGTCCCAGGGGGGCTTTCCTGCTCTTCGGAGTCCGTCCGGGTGCTGATGCCCAGAGCCCGCTCCCTGCTCCGAGTGGGGAACGGGAGCAGAGGAAGGAGGGTCCCTCGCCATGGAGGCAGGGGAGGAGCGCCATGGCTGCGCAACTGCGCTGCTGGAGCAGCGGGGAGCCCCGGCGGACAGCGCAGCACGCACCAGCGATCCCTGCAGCCCCCGGCTTGGACAGCGCAGCCCCCGGGCACGGCCCTCGCCGCCTCTCCGGCCGGGAGCGAGCCCCGTCCCCCGTCGCGCAGGCGGGAGCGGCGGCCGGGCAGGGCCGGAGCCCCCCCGGCGCTGTCTATTTATAGCGCAGCGGCGAGGTTGCGTAAATCCCGGCAGGGATCTGGGCCATCTTGTGCTGCTGCTGCTGCGGGAGCGAGCGCGGGGCCCGGGACGAGCTGCGGCTCATCGCCCTCCGTGCCCGGGGCTGCAGCAGAGGGGGGCGAGAACGGGCAGCCCAGCCCCGGGCACGGGCAGCGGGGCACGGAGGGCAGGAGGGGGTGCACGGAACCTCCCAGGCCGGCTGTGGTAAGCCCCGGCAGCCCCATCGCCCCAGCTCCCGGCCCCACAGCCCGCCCGGCCCCGCGGCCTCCCCCTGCCAGGGAGGGTTTCGGGCAGCAGCATTCCCCGAGGGCTGCTCCGGCGTTCCCCGAGGGCTGCTCCAGCAGTGCCCGAGGGCTGCTCCAGCCCTGGCGAGCTGCTGTGCCGGAGCATCAACACGCTCCCCGTGCCTAGGGAACACAGCAGGGATCAGGCCCGTATCCAGCATCCCCCAGGAGGAGGGGACAGGGACAGCAGCCGGTGGGGCCTAGGGACTGTCACACCAGGCGATGGCAGCGCCTTTCAACACTCCTGGGAAAGACACAGCCCCTGCCTCCAGGGCCCCAGTCAGGCCGGGCGTGACCGCTTTATCCCTTTGTCCCCTGGAGAACAAGCAGGGAGAAGGGAAGCAAGTTATACTCCCTGAAGAAATGTCCTTTCGCTACATCCCACAAAGGAAGCCAGCCGTGCTCCTGGAAGAGACCGGCCCTGGTCTGCTCCAGAGGCTGCAGCCTCCCTCCAGGTGTGTGTTTAGAAGCAGCAGTCACCATCCTGCTGGCCCACAGCAAGCCTGGGAGAGATCTGCTGCATTCTGGCACCGACCCGCATTGTGTCCTCAGCCAATAGCCGCGGGTTCGGGGGGATCAGAGGGGATGCGCTCGCCAAGGGCTGGCACACGGGCAGAGGAGCCACCCTGCTGCCCAGGAGGGGAGGTTAAACCAAGCCCCTCTCAGGGCTCAGCTCTCCTCAGCACTCATCTGCATGGCAAACTAACGCTGCTCCAGGCAGACCAGCGGGCACATTCCTGTGGGCAGATAAAAGCAGGAGGAAGGCAGTGACCCTCAGCACAGGGAAGGCAGCAGGGTGACACTGTGCCAATCCAGCTGGAGCTGCCTTACCTCACACAGGCTGAGCCTGCCAGGAGCCATGATGCTGGGGCATCCCTGAGTGAGCTCCCTTGGGTGCTGCCAACCGTGAGGACCAGGCTCTGGAGAGAAACCCAAGCCCTGGGGACTTTCAAGAGCCAGTGACTCATCTCATCAAACTGGCAGAGCTGAGGGACACAGCTGGCAGAGACTCTGCTGCACGTGGTGATGCACAGCAGCCTCCCACAGCAGGCAGCTTTCAGCTCCCAGTCTGCGCTCATCCCATCTTCAGGTACCCAAGAGACAAGGGAAGAATCAATCCTGCAGCCCAGCCCTCTCCTTAAGGGAAGCACAGACCGAGAGACACCTTTCCAGGCTCACCTGACCTCTGGGGGAGTCTCTGCCGAGCCAAGTCCTTCACATGAGCTCAGCTGCTCTGGTGCTAGGAAGCATTCAGAAGAGCCAGGACCAGTAACAGCCCTCCAGAAAGGACAAGACCTGGCCCTGAAGCTGCAGGCTTGACAGTGACCACATTTACTCCAGCTTTATTATAAAGACCAAGACTTCCAAATCTCCTGGTCACAACAGTGTTCATCTGTGAAGTTTATGAGGTGATAAAGGCCAAGCACTCCAGCAATGCTTGCTGTGACAGACAGGATTTCCTTCGGTCTGGCTTGCAACATCCCAGCTTTCCCGGCTGGTCTGTCACACGCCAGCAGAGGCAGTTCAGAACCCAGCTGGAGCTCAGCGCGGGGGGCACTGTGTGTGCCACCAGCCTCAGCAGAGCCACACCACACCCAGGGTGGCTGCAAGCTCCTGGGCAGCAGCCCCCGTGCTTGCTGCTCCCTGGACTGGCAGGGCAGCCGGTGACACTGCCCTACAGGGACCTGCCCAGCACCCCCACTTCCTACAGCCCTGCACGGACCAGCCCTAACACCACTGGGAGTCACCCAAGCTTCCCACAACCCTTCCTCCCTAGAACCCAGACAGAGTGCAGTACCGGTTTGTAGAGCAGCCTCCAGAACAGCCATCTGGGACTGTCCAACAAAGGAGAGGGCGTGAGAGTAACAAACAGCCTTGCAGCTCCAGGCTCTTCCCTTCAGGATGTCTGAAGGGAATTTTCCCATCTCTGCCCACTTGCCTGCAAGGTCACCCAAAGGCTCCTGGAGCAGCCCACGGGGCACCTTCAGCACTGGGGAGGGCCCTGGGTCCAGCCTCACTCCTCCTGCACTGCACCCAGCCAGGAGCAGCTGAAGCTTCCTGGCACTTGTGACAGAACAAGCAGGCAGTGTGGCATTCCCAAGCAGGGAAAGGAACCAGACTACAGTATTATCTTCTCCCAGGGTAGGAAAAGACTCTGTCTGAGTGAAGGGCAAACACACAGTCTGGCAGTGGTCCTGTCTGGTGCTTCACTAGTCCTTCCCCTTGGAGAGCACAGAGCCCAGGCACCACAGAGCCTGCCAGATTCCGTGAGTTTGGTGAGGTGACAAGACACGGCACATTTAAGAGCATTCAACAGGGAACCAGTTTAATCAGATATCAGGTTTGCACCATTCTTTTCAGAATCACAAGTTCTGCATTTTTCTAAGAAATACAAAGCACTCTCAGGTTTACAGAATGCTGGTCCTGGAGAAAACAAGAGGGAGAGAACAAGACACTAGGATACAGACACTAGGATACTGGGCAGCAGAAAGGAAACTGCTCATCCCCACCTCGCCGACGGCAACAGCCCCTGCAGGAGGCAGAGAGATCCCAGGGGGTCTGTGCTGCTGCAGTGGGGCTGTGCCCTGCTGTCCCCACCCACCGAGGTCAGGATACCCCAGAGGAACGGTAGGACACCTGCACACCCCCATCGGCACGACAGCAACGCACACACGGCTCCCACGTACCCGAATGAAAAACCCCTGCATTGAGCCAGCTGACAAGCATCCAGGTTCATCTACTCTAGGTAACATTAAACTCAGATCCAGGGTAAATTACTTCATCCACAAGATTAACAGCTGATTCAATAGGTTGAACACATGCTACTTACAGCACATAAATAGAAGATACTCTTTTTTTTTTTTTGTCTTAAAAACGTGTGATGAAGGTCTAGCTCCGACTGCCTCGACACTGCTGCATGCACACGACTATCGGCCTCACAGAAGCGGCTGCGCTGGGCAGCAGGAAAGCTGTCTCTGCATCACCTATTCACGGGGTCACGGGACAGCCAGCCTGCCCCCATGCTCAACATTAGCCACACAGCCAGGAAATAAATATGGCACGAGCCAGGAGTGGGCTTTAATACAAACTCTAGTGGTTTTCAAAAGAAATATTAATCCATAAAGGGTTACAGTTTACAGATATCATCATCACTTTATTTCTCAGAGCCAGAAATAGTGCCGAACAAACAAACAACAACAAAAAAGAGACAGAGTATGTAATTTCCAGAAGTGCAACCAGGGTACAGGGTAGCTCTCAGCGAGACGAAGGGCTTCTGCAGCTGGGAGAGGAGGGGAGCCATGGCAGAAGATGGCAGCTCCCGCTCCCGGCGGGCGCCTGACCTTGCGACGCTCTCCGAGGGGATTTGTCACCGCAGCCTCCACCCCACCCTGCTACCGGGACCCACGGCATGTGGGAACACCGAGTACCCCAGCACCCACCGAGCCAGGGAGCTGCAAGGAGGTGACTTTACAGGGATGTACCCAAAAATAGAGACCTTAAAATAAATAGGACTAAAGCTTCTTTACAGTAGGCAATGCACTAGTTTAACCATGAACAAAACTAAGACTAACAGCCACTTCTTGCCAATGGAGAAACTTTTTCTCCTCTTCACGTTTTCCAGCCCCCTGCCCTCGCAGCTGCAGTGCGGCCAGGATGGCATTGCTGAGGATGGAGGCGGGGGCACGGCGGCAGCGGGTACACACCAGAGCGAGCAGGGCCAGCTGGGGGGGCCCTGAACAGTCCCGGGGCTGGCGGGGGGGACAGGCAGCCGGGGGTGCCCGCGTCCATCCCTTTGCCAGCCGCAACAATCCTCAGCAGCTACCAGCAGCTCTGCACCGTGACCTATCCACACGGCTCCAGATGTCACCACTGCCAACAACTGCGATGCAGCTGCCTCCTCCAAAACCACTTCTTCCAGAGGGAAGAGAGGCAGAGTGGGGGCACAAGCAGGGTCTGACTTCACCCATGCTCAGCCAGCACCCCGCCACAGCCCAGGCCAGAGGGGCTAGTGAAGGGCTGGTGGGGCGCTGCCAGGGCTCACCACCCGGCCAGGGCTGAGGGGCAGGACGGGGAACCGCAGCCCCACCGGGAGGAGAGGCGAGGCAGTGGTGAGAAGGGAGCTGGGGGCAGGGGGACGGGGGGGGCAGCGCTCACTTCTTGGAGCTCTGCGTCTTCTTGGGCAGCAGCACGGCCTGGATGTTGGGCAGGACGCCGCCCTGGGCGATGGTCACGCCGCCCAGCAGCTTGTTGAGCTCCTCGTCGTTGCGGATGGCGAGCTGCAGGTGCCGCGGGATGATGCGCGTCTTCTTGTTGTCGCGGGCCGCGTTGCCCGCCAGCTCCAGGATCTCAGCCGACAGGTACTCCAGCACGGCCGCCAGGTACACCGGCGCCCCGGCGCCCACCCGCTCCGCGTAGTTACCCTTCCGCAGCAGCCGGTGCACCCGCCCCACGGGGAACTGCAGCCCGGCCCGCGACGAGCGCGACTTGGCCTTGGCCCGCGCCTTTCCGCCGGACTTCCCCCGGCCCGACATGGCCGGCAGGCAGCGGCCCCTCGCCCCCGCCTCTCAAGCAGCGCCGCGCACAGAGGGTCCCGGCGCCTGCGGGGAGACAAACGCCGTTACACCGCGCGGGGGCCGCGCCGTCCCCGCCCGCGCCGCGCCGCCCTTACCGCAGGAGCCGCCGCCGCTCCGCGCTGCGCGCCGCCCGCCGCCGCACTGCCCGGCCCGCCGCGCCGCGCCGCCGATATCGCCGCCCGCCCGCCGCGCCCCATTGGCCGCCGCCGCTGCCGCCACGGCGCCCATTGGCCACCGCGCCAATCCCTGATTTGCATAGGGCTCCCGGCGCCCCGGCCCCGCCACGGGCCGGCGCCCAGCGCGGGCGGCGACGCGGCTCTGCCCGCCCCGGCCCGCCCCGCTCCCTGCGCCCCGCACGCTGCTCCGGGCGGCTCCGGAACGAGCTGGGGAGAGGGGTGTTGGCCCGAGCGCCCGTGGGTGTCGCGGCAGCTGAGCCCGTTTGCCTTGCCCAAACCCGTGGCCCCTTCCTCGGCCTGCGGGATGTCTCTCCCGGGAGGACGCCAAAGTCTGCGGGCGAGGGCGATGCCATAAGGAAAGAACCCCCGATAGGGAGGACAACCCCCAGCGAGTACCACCCGCCCCTGTCTCCTCACGTATCAAAGGGGAAAGTTTCTCCCAAATCAGTTTCTGTGGACAGGCTGGGTTGATTGTGGTCATCTCTGCACCAGGTTAGAGGAACTGCCTCAAATAGCCTTGGGCAAGCAGCCAGACTCCAGTTTAAAGGTGATGTAGCACAGCAATAACACATCCTCATTAAACACTCAGCGTGGGGGGTTTTGGGGGTTTTTTGGTGATGCTGCTGGTGCTTACAGTCTGAAGGGAGATGACCTGTACCCTGTGCCTTTGCATCACCCCTGCATCCCCAGGGGAAGGATTATGTTCTCCAGAGCTGGGAAAGTTGAGTATCCCCCCACTCGTGCTCAGCATCTTCACTCCCTCCACAGCAACTGGAGACCTGAAATGAATTCCAGATGAGCTGGTGACCTTTAGAAAAGCTTCATCTGCAGTTAGCACTGACTAGGCTGGGGCAGCTGAGCAGCTCATCCTGGAGCAGCGAGGGGCAGGCAGGGAGAGAAACCTCCCGTTGTGGCTCCTGCAAGGACAGGCATCAAGGTGACAGTGCCAGCAGACGAAAGTCTATTCTGCCACGAGCTGCTAATACAGTGATTCTCTTGCCTCAAGTGATGGTGACAGCAATGAGGAGCCAGCTAGCAACAGGCTTTCTGGACAGAAATCCTAATCCCACCCCAGCTTCCCCTAAGTCATGAAACCAGCGCTCAGCTGCCTCCGTAGCACGCGAGGGATTCAGAGGCGGATTTCATTCCAAGAGCACTTGGGTCTCCCCAGGTGTCCATCCTGTGGCTCCTGCCCTGGCTCTGCTGTCCCTCCCCAGGGACAAGCCTCAGCTACAGCCACCCCTGCAGCTCCCCAGGGACAGATGACTCTAGAGGAGCCCCAGAATCAACCTCCAGGGAATGAATATTCACCACTGGCAAATGGACATGATCCACCAACATGGCCTTGGAGAGCTCAGACCCTGAGAGCTCCGCAGTGGGTATGTGGTTTGCTCCTCAGCAGATGGAGAGGAGGTACAAGCTCTGCCTGCAAAACAGGAGCACTAGGGCTGCAGTGGGCAAGAGGGCACAGACACACACACGGACCAGGGCACGGCCCAGCCAGCCAGTGAAGCCCATTTTATTGTTCCCAACACAAAGGAAGTACTGACATCTAGCAAGGATTTCAGTGTGTAAGGCTTTTGGTCTGTAACATCTGGCTGTGTTTACAAAATCCCTGACCTCAAAAACAACGGCCCTATGCTGTTCTGTAATGGCACTTAGGTTATCTGGGCTCTAATGACTGGCCTTTCCAAATAAGGCAGAGCGCATCCCTCCCCAGATCAAGGAAATCCTCTCTAAGTCTTCAAATCCCATTAACAAAATGATTGTACAAACAACGTGACAGACACACTGTTCCACAGCACGGAAACCTAAGCCAAGTCCAGCTCCTCCCGGGTGCCACTTGAACATCTCCCTGTTCAGGAGCCACGAATGCTCAGAGCAATGCTGGGGCAGAGCAGGGTGGATCTGGCAGATCTTCCCAGCCTGGGGCTTCCTCATAACATTTACTGCTTGCTCCTCAGCACTGCAGCCATCTTTTGAGGGCAAGAGCATTAGAAAGGAATTTGTACAGAATCAGTGTGGAATTAAGTGGAAAAGAGGTATAAGTTTAACAGCAAAAGAAGGGAAGAGAAAACCAAACAGAAAGAGACATGAACTATGAACATTGTCAGGAGGCAGAAGCTATTCCTCCCTAGCAGGCTGAGATGCTTCTCAGGGTTCTCAGGGCTTGCCTCCCTGCATGACTGGCAGGGAGGGAGGCCACAACAGGTTATATTCACTCCCATCAGCACAAGACAAAGCCAAAATCTTTACAGACATCAACCTTTAACAAAACACAAACAAGAGAGACAACAACCTAGAGCAGCAGATCAACACCTGAGAGGCCTGGATGATTTCAACACCAGTCTGCAAAGCCTTCCAAAAATACCATTTCTCACCCTGCTTAGGAAAATCAGGGGTAAAAGAGATGGCCAGCCATCTCAGCTGGTGCCTAAGCCTTGTGCTTCTTCGCAGCTGGCTGTCCCTGCTTCCCCAGCCACTGCTGCAGGACATCTGCGCTGGTTTTCTTGGGTGAAGGGCTGTGGATGAACTGACTTGTCCACTTGGGCAAATCGTTTTCTTTCTTCTTCTGGGGAGAGCCCTCTTGGGAGCTTTTTAACCAGCTCAGCATCACTTTGTTGCTTGGGGTGGCTTTCACCTCCTGCATAGACAAAAGAGAGTGTGAGAGAAGTCAGAAGCACAGAGAGAGCAGGACAGCCAGCCAGCTGCAAGAGCTGCTCCAGAGCAGGATGTGGAGGCTGGAGCAATAGCCCTGCCTGCAACCAGGCACATCTGTGGGAGGTTTCCCAGACTGCTGTGAACAGGCTTGTTCCAAGACCCATTTCACATGGAATTTGCCTCATTTGGCAGCAAAATCCTGGCATGGGCTGACAGTTTTATTTCTGGAAGCAGAGGGAAGGGAATCTGTCCAGGGCTCGGCACTCCAGCATCAAGCACGGGCACGCTCTGCAGACATTGCCTACTGCCACTCCTCCTGCAGCCTGGCAGCTCTGACCCAGCTCAGAGACATCATCGTGGCTGAGCTCCCCCCTGCCAAGCCCCCACCAGCACCCACCTTCTTGGTTCCCAGCTCGATGGGTGCAACACACTCGGGCGTGTTGTTGCGGATGTTGTTGACGAAGGTGGACACTGGGTGGAAAACAATGTTCTCTGTGGGCTGGATGAGTTTAACAGCTTCTTGGGTTGGCACTTCAGCAAAGTCCAGCCATTTCCTGATGGCTTCGTCCCCATCCAGGATGGCTGGCATCCTAAGGGATAAGACAGTTGGAGCCAAAGCTCAGCTGCAATATGTCAGTGTGGTGGCAAAAGCCAGACTTGTAAGCTAGCAAGGAGCTGGCATCTTAGGGAAAACAGGGAAAACTGAAGCAGCAGAATGCTCTTCTGCAAGGCAGAGTGTGCAGTAACTTCACCCAGGTAGCTGATTTGCTGGAAGAGGCAGAGGGGTTGACTGCCAGGCCCTGGTCAGGCAGGGAGACCAGTTCCAGAAAGTGATCCAATTCCAACTGCCATCCACAGAGCACAAAGATGGTGACTTATGGGAAGGGCATGGGCTGGTGGCCCAAAATGAGTCAGTAATGCTGTAGCACTTCTGCCCGAGAGCAGGAGGAGGCTGCTGCACTCCATGCCTGCGTGCTGCCAGACTGGTCTAGAGGTGCAGTTCTCCTACTTCATACCCCTCCACCCCGCAACCCCCTTGCCTGCTCTCACTTGCCTGTGATGGATGAAGCTCACATCCTTAGAAGCATCCACGGTGATGATGGTGTAAGTGTACAGCACTTCTCCTCCCCCTGGTGGCTCCCAGCAGTCGAAAATCCCAGCCATAGTAAGCAGCCTCCATCCTTTCCATTCTTCATCTCCCTCCATCTCCTTGTCCTGCAGGAGAGAGGCCCCATTGTCCTGGTCACCACGGTCAGCCAAAGCAGCACAGATGTGCCAGCGCTGAGGCAGGTCAGTGACTCAGATCTGAGTCATGAACAGAACTAATCTGAGGCTCTCCAGGAGTCTTTCTGCTGATTTGAGGTGACTCCAGGAGAGGTACCAAGACCCTCATCTTCCCACTGGCAAGCCAGTGCTCTCCCTGTCTGAATATCCCAGCCACTGCTTCAGTCAAATGAGAGAGGTAGTGAAACTCCCAGCCCAGTGCCCTGTGAGCCGCACTGCCCACCCATGCAAATATCCGGCGCGTGGGGAGCAGTGACCGTGACGGCAGGGACGCTGTGTCACCTCTCACAGCCTGGAGACCGCTGCGATGGGGACCGCCAGCCGCAGGGGGTGACAGAGTGCCGAGCCCAGCACAGAACACGGCCCTGCTGGGATGAGCAGAGGAGGAGGGAAGCGGGCTTCTCCCCAGGCAGCTGAAGGGAGCAGGGGCCCAGAGCTGGGTGCAAGGGTTCAGACACTGCAAGGGACTCCATACCATGGCATCCTTGGTCTGGGGGAAGTAAATGAAATAGGGTTGCTTCCCCGCACTCTGCTGCTGCCACTCATAGAAGCCATCTGCCAGGACCACGCAGCGCTTGCCCTTGAGGAGAGCACCCTGGGGAGAGACAGCACAAGGGAGCAGTGAACAGCAGCCCCAGGCAGCCTACAATGGCAGAAGGGCTCCTGCAACCACTCGGCCCTCTTGCTCCCTCTCAGGACTTTCCTGAATTGCCCCTGGGATGCACAAATGCCACCACTAGAGCTGTGTTGAGCTTTACCAGTAACTGCCTTCTCAGCTCTTCCATTTCAGTAAACCCCCAGCTCTGCAGTACAGGGACTTGCTCCCCTGTGCAACGGCAAGTGGTGACCAGTCCTTGCCCAGCAGATGTTTCTGCCCTGGTTTTGCTGACTACAGGATTTCTTCAAGCAGGACACAAAGGTGGCAGCAGCTCACCTTGTAGGAGGACTTGTTCAGCATGGTATCGCTGCGGCAGTTGGAAGTGTTGAACTGCAGCTTGGAGGGGTTGTCCTGTTTGAACCAGGAGGGCACCAGGCCCCAGCGCATGTCCATGAGGACCCGCTCGGAGGAGTCAGCATCCTTTTGAACAGAGAAACACCTCGGGTCAGAGCAACGTCACGGAGACCATGAGCGTCCCCACAGCTTCAGACAGGTGTTTTGGGAAGTTCTGTGGAAATGGCTTTGCCCCCTAAAAGTGGGGATCTGGCCAGCATCTCTGCAAAGAGAAGCTGGGGCTCACTGCCCCTCCCTCACGAGCCATGCAGAAATAGCCACTAATTAGAACCCTTTGCATATTCTTAACAGCCTTGATGTAGGAATTAATCTTCAGCAGAAAGCACATGAGGATTTTGCAGCAATAAAGAACTGTCTCTGAGAGGCTCACCCAACTCTCTGGAAGAATTAACACAGCTTCTTTTTAGTGGAAATGGCTGGAGACATGAACTCTGGAGCTCTTGCGTAAACAGCCATGTCAGGCTGGTGTCAAAGTCCTCAAAGCCTCCCTTGGTGACACCAAAAATCCCAAAGAGGCAAAAGCCTCATTTTCATTTTAATGATGTGATTTCTGCTAACCTGGTGCACTTTCACTGCTCGTGCTTTGCATATTACCTGCCTTTGGACAATGGAAACAGTTTGTGGCTTTCGATTCTCCCCCAGCTTGCTCTCACTTTCTGCCCACAGCTGCCGGCGCTGGCAGCGCCTGCTGGGCCGTTTGCTCCCAAAGGACAGCAGCAGACAGACTCACAAATACACCCACTGTAGGTGTGTGTACGCAGGGATGTGTACGTTCAGGAGTGGCAAAAAGGGACGCCCTGCACCGCACCAGCACCCCAAAATCTTGAACAGTGATGGACAACTAAGCAAGTGTCTGCCTGTGACCTGTACCACACTCCCTGCCCCATATTCCTCTGCTCCATCAGCTCCGTTGCCTGCTCTCAGGGGGATGTGGAAGGAGGAAAGCAGGAAAGGAGGGCATGAGGCTGATGGCATTGCCCACGGCACGCCTGAGTGGTGCCACCGAGGGTCCCACCTGATCACCAGATTACCCAGAGCACCGGTGCCAGTAACGGCTGCAAAGTGCAGCTGCCCCAGCAGCTGGGGAGGGAGCGCAGAGCGGGTCCAGATCGGGGTGTTCCGATCGAGCACACCCCGTTTCACCCCGCTGAACGCCAAAGAGCAGCAGTTGGCCAGGCACCCTTTGTGTGTGAAACCAAACGAGCAGCACCAACAGCCGTAGAGGCTGCCCAGGTTGTTCGGGGGAGGTGGTGTGAGGCTTAAACTATGCGGGACAACAGTCACCACAGGTGTACAGGTACTGTCCTGCTCCGGAGTTGAGATTGTTTTTTTCCTCTCTGCTCTCTCCTACTACCAACGTGACTTGGACACACGCTGCAGAGTTATGAAATAAATAAATAAATAAAAATTTAAAAAGGTGCCTCAGGAAGCAAATTAAAACCAGCAGAGCAATTACAGACACTTGCAAAAAAACTCTACCAAGGTTAAGCACTGATACACATTCTTGCAGAAAACACTGCAAGAAACATAAAACACTGTGGTGGAAGCACGGTACCGATTCCCCTCCTCCTTCTGACCATGTAAATATTAACAAGAAGCGACATTTCAGCAATTAGAAAATTCAATACCTGCCACGTACAGCAAAGCGAAACGAAACAAGCCAGCAAAGCACGGCCGTTCAGAGCGAGCCCCTCACCCCCGGGGAGGCACGGCCTCCTGCCCTCGGCTCCGACTGGAGCCGCAAGATGCCCGGCACCCGCCCGCCGCCGGAGCCGGGACGCGGCCCCGCGGCCGCGGAGCGAGGGAGGCCGTACCTGGTGGAGGTGGCGGCGGGAGAGCAGCACGGGGCCGCTGGACTGCGGGCCCTTGTTGTAGGAGGGCTGGTAGCGCTCCTGGCGCACCCACTCGGGCTGCCGCTGCCGGCCCCGGCGGTCGCGGTAGGCGCAGGCTCGGCGGAGGTTGTCGGCGGCCAGCGAGCAGGCGGTGCGGCCGCACATCCCGCGGGGCTCCGGGCACCGCGCTCCGCTCCCGCCCGCCGCGGGGAGGGGCTGCGGCCGGGACGGGGCCGGCCCCCGCCGCGGAAACGCCGGTCCCGCCCCCGACACAGCCAGGAAGAGCCACAACACTGCTTTATTGGAACGACAGCGGCGGGAGGACAGGGAGCGGCGGCTGCGACGCGGGGACAGAGCGCGGCGTAGCCAGAGATTAAAAACGTGGTGATTTTATAGACAAAGCCCCAAGTACAGCTGTACTGCAGAGAACACAAAAGCTGCTGTAGTGACCGCGATCCTTATTCTGCTGTCAGTGGGGGCTCAGAGTTAGGACAGTCCTGGAAGGGGGGTTTATCCGACGGAGGCCATGATCACATCCACAGGGAGCTCCTCGGCACTGCGGGCCGTGACCTGCATCGTCACCGTGTCAGTGAGAACAAGGCGAGACCGCACCAGGAGGTCATGGCCACCCCGGAACACACCTGGAGAGGACAGGGGGAGGAAGGGGTGAGCACGCTGCAGGCTGCTTTCCCCTGCAAGTCTGAAGATGAACACTACTGCAAAATCTGCCAAGTCCTAGTGCTGGGCCAGGAGAGGCCCTAAAGCAGCTCCGTTCCCATTAATTATAACATACCTGGGACTCCTGCTACTGTAAAACCCATGAAACCAAAGTGTAAAATAAACTCCAGGTGAGAAGAGATCCAGGATTGTCTAAGAGCTCCGGTACTCACCTGTTCTGCTGGGTAAGGCTGCTGTCTTTCCCACACCAGGCCCACTCCAAAGCAGGATGCCACAGATCACAAAGACAGCAAATTCCACCCAGTTGAGCCTGGGGCTCATCCCAACATCCCCTCCACCATAGCACCCTCCCTGATCCCAAGACCAGTTGATCTGCACGGCAAAGACTGAAATCACGGCAGGAACAAACCTCAAAATCCAACCCAGAGCACAGTGGACTCCATCAGGAATTCCTGCCCTGATTTTCAACAGGCAGCTCTGTGCAACCTCCCAGAGTTGCTTCTCAAGCAGAACCTCACCCCATAGCTCACCTGCCAGGTACAGTGTGTGAGAGTTCTTGTTATCTGGCACTTTATCTGACCGCTCACAGGGCTGCATCCCCAGGAACTTCACAATATTGCTCACTGCCTCTGTTAGAAAAAAGCAACAAAATGGGCTCTGTGTCACAGATATCTTAACAGGGGCACATAAAGAGCACCTAAAAGTGACTCAAGCTCTCCCTACATGTTAGAGTTCACATTCCTTGTCCTGAGGGACACACACCACTGGTCAGAATCATGGTTTTGGAGGTTACAAGGACTACAAAGACAACACAATGGTGGTGGGGGTTTTTATGTGTTGCTTTGTAGTCCTTGCTTGATGTAGCAAAAGTGCAACAGAAAGAAGAGGGGGAGTGAGTCAGACAAGGGCAGAAGGAGAATGCAGCAGGCTGCACTTACTGCACAGCCCTGTCAGCCTGCTCGCTTCTCTGGAGACTAGAAAAGGGAGGAGATGTCTTGCAGGAGACACAGATCTTCAGGAGAAATATGAAAAGGCCTCAGGGAGAGTATTTCAAACCCCAAGGGGCTGTTCAAGAGAGCACAGAAATGGCTACAGGACAGGGACACTCTGTAAGGCATCAAAAGAACCGAGTTTTCACAGGCTTGTGAGTAAAATAGAACTGATACATGATGAAAGAGAAGAGGGTTTACCCCACCACCCTCCTCACCAGCCTCTGTCTTCTGATGTTTTTATTTTTTATTACTGGTCTCAAGAAGAATGGTGGGAGTTCATAACTGAACTATGGTTTGTCTGCTTGGAAGGGTTAAGTACGAGAGCAAAGCAAGATATTCTCTTGCCTCCACAATCCAGCCTGGTCTCTACTGATCACAAAACACTCACTAGTTTTTCTGAAACCTGAACTAACTTATTATGACAGTAACTACAGCTCCCTGTTTAACAGCTGTGGTGTAAAGCTTGTGAAGGGTTTTGCCCCATTAGCCTTTCTGTGACAGACCTAAAGTGAGCCAGACTGGGCCTCTGGACTCTGCCTGCAGGAGGGAAAATAAGAGCTCTGCTGTGCTCACACACCCTTCCTTACCTTCAAGGGTTTTAATAGCAGATAAAGTAAAGGTTTCTTCCTTTTCAAACTCATCACCCACTTCATCCCAGGCTGCTCCAAAGTTTGGCTTCAGAACTCGCTGGATGTGATCAGCCACTGTGACCTCCAGGTCTTCAAGCTGGTGGTAGAAGAGGTTCAAGTGAAATGTGGATGTTCTTAACCCTGTTATCCTCAGAGTGAACTTTAGATTGGATCCCCTAAGATCAGGTGAATGCAGCAGACTGCCTCCGCTTCTACTTCTGGTTTGCTACTGAGCAACTGCTAGGCCTGAGAAAGGCACAGTGATGCCATTTCCAGGGCTTACAAACCATGTTCCTGCTCTGAGCACAGCCCTTGGTCTGAGAGAGATCAAAACACTGGACAAATGGCCAAAACAGAGGGAAAAACAAAAGCTTATAAATAGCTGCTTGAGCATTTGTTTCTCTGAAATGCATGCAAGCTTGTGTTTTGCCTTTCTGGCTTATCAGTTTGTAGGCTGGTACAGTGAGACACTGTCAGACATGTGCATCACCTAACACTGGCACCAGGGTAGCTGAGCCGCTGCTGTGACTGCACCTGTGCAAGGCAGAACCAGGCTTGTCCCTCCAGAGTGTGTAATGAAGGACAGGCAATGCCCTGCAGGACACCAGCCTGCATTAATTCCAACAATTGCTGCACAAAAGAATCTCCTCCTGATTCTAGCTGAAACACATGGAACAGTTTAAGTATCATTCAATTGCCTTGGTGACTGGTAGGAAGCTGAAAGAAGTGTTAACCTTGTATGTTCCATTGTGAAAAACTCTCCCCACTCTTTCTGGGAAGACAGTGACTCACTGCACAGCAGTGCCTCTAATCAGATTCACAGCAGTGACAGGCAACGCACAGAAAACAGTTTCTGGAGCTAACAGGCCAAGCTGAGGCTGTGAACAACATCCCTTCCTCTCCAAGGAAGAGAGGTGCTTCTGCAGCAGCACTGCTTTCAGCAGTGTCAGCGCTGGGGAGGGAAGAGCTCCACCTTCCCCAGAATAAGAATGAGGATGGCAACTTCCCTGTGCCAGGCAAGCCTATAGACAATTAACTGTGCCACCACAGGAGCAACTTGTGGAGAATAAAAGATGCCTGATAGCCCTCTGTCTCCATAACCCTGAGTGTGCCATTGCTGGAGCCCATAGGGCACAGTCAGCCAAACCTGGAGGATGCACCATGGCCTCCCAAAACATACATATCCTGCACAGTCAGGTGTCCATCTATAGTGCAACAGGAGAGTACTCCAAATGAGACAAAGCAAGCTCTGCAAACTCCCATCTGCATCAGACACAGCAAGAGCTCCCTCTACATGATGCTGCCCGCTTTGGTGATGGTGATCACATCATTGCTTGCAGGGATCCAAGTTCAGATTGCAGAACCCCACAAAATGACAGCAGTTTCTGTGATCAGGTACGTGCCCAGCTTCTTACCACATACTCATCCTCATAACCCTCGTCGTCCGTCTCACCCGTGTTGGGATCACAGTCCTTGACAGTGAACTTCATCATGCAGCTGAACGTGCAGGCCACTGGAGACAAGAAAGCAAAGGCGAAGCTCACGTTACCACCACATCCACACTCCCCTGAGGTAGAATGGAGCTGGGATGTTTGGGACAGCCAGGCTCTCCCCGTCACCGTCAGCAGCACAGGCTTAGCCACTGACCTACAGAGAGCTCTCCAACAGTTTCTGTCTCTCAAGAACAAGCTATTTATTTATAATGTTAAGCAAACAGTGATAAAGACAGGCTCACGATGCTTGTACAAGACGATAATCCTCAGATCAAGTGCTATTACTAATGAACCTCACATTGTGCTGGGAATACTAACTAAACATGTCCCACCAGCACCTTGTGAAGAGGCAAGATCCACATCAGGGATCAGTTCCTGCGCCTCTGAAATGAAAGCCCCTTGCACCGCAATGCTGCAGCTCATTAATACCACTCAGCTGGGAGAGGAAGCAATGACTCATCCCTAGAAGATGGGTACTGCTGCGTGAACAGCAGCGACACGACAGCAGAGCAGTTCCAGAGCACAAACCAGGGAGACCAAAGCACAGGTAAAGCCTCATTCATGTTCTGGACAGGGGGATGTTCAATTCAGACATCCCATAAATTCTAGTGGTTTGTCTGAAATACCCCTCTGCTACTCAGAGCACCTGGGCACTCTCAGCACTTTATAAGCATTAGCCTCCCCATGTCTAACACGAAGAAAAGCTGAAGGACGTGCCAGGGTGCACAAAAGACAACTCATCTGCCAGCTCTCACAGCCCAGCTTGGCAGTACTACAGCACAAAGGAACCAGCAGAGGAGAAGGAAGGATTGACAGCCCCCAAACAGCAAAGACAAGTCATGCTCAGCATCACTCAGGACTGCACCCATACACAGGCTATAAATACCTGGCTGGGATGTAAGGTAGAATGTGTGAGGATAAGCAATACAGGAGAAAAGAGTGCAGACTGTTTACCTGCTGTTGGATCCTCTTCAGACAGTGCCACCAGCGTGTAGCAGGTACCTGGCTGGTTGTACACCAGGGTTTTGGCAGGTACATAGCCAATGACCTCATACCCCTCTGTTGGCTCCATCTGCACTGTGACATTCTCCAGGATCTGATCATTCAGAGTGTTCGTGCAGTCAAACTAAACAGGAAAGAGGAAAGCAGCAACAGCTTGAAGCTGCTCCCTACTCGTTGCAGAGCAGCCTCAGCTGAGGCACAGTGGGAGCCTGGTGTCAGCCCGTGAACCCCCAGCTCTCTGTGCTTCCATGGTGCACCTCGCTATCAGCTGGCTCATGACAGAGCAACTTGACTAAAGAATGCTCATTCAAATGCTTTAGGGGAGAAACTAAAACCCTGCTGCAGAGTCCAGTGCTCCAGGAAACTTTTTTTTTAAGGAAACAGGACTTGAAACAAACCAGCACATACAATCCAAGGCCTGCCCTCTGCAACTCAGGTAGGATCACAAATTCAGTGAGGGCAGGGATGTGTCAGATTTTGCCTGTTTCAGTTCCACTAGTTAGTATGGATTTTTTCCCTCCAATTTCCAGTCATTCCTAGTTAATTCTTTGCTCTACAGAAATGCAAGTACTGTGCTGCCTTTGTCATCCCATTTGAAGCTACAGGGACACAGTGCCTTCACAGCAGATGGAAAGATGATTGTTTGCATGGCTTGAACAAGGTACAGCTTGAGCAAGTCTCAGCAAGCTTGAAGTTTTCAGCGAGTCTAAACTTGCTGATTAGACTTTGTTCCAGCTGCAATGCCAAATCTCTTAAGCTCACACAATTGCATCTGGTGGATGGACAACAGAAACAAAGGTCAACCACTGCGAGGGCAGTGTAAGCAGTTCTGAGCTTTGAGGAAGGAGCTGGCTAAGGACAAAACACTGCTGCTCACAAGCTGTCAAAGAACTCACTGTGCCTCAGACTCCCTGAAGCCCAGGCAAGGGGAGTGACACATCCATCCTAACATCTCACACGTAACAGCAGGGTGGTACAGCCAAAGCCAGGATACACAGGAGAAAGCACCTCTGCTACAGGCTAAAACAAAACATAGCAGATGAAGAGCTCTCCCCCACTGGGTCCCTTTCTTGGGTACCCTTTTCAGCTTCTCAGATGTAGTAAGCTTCACTCTTTCATGCCCAAACCATAGGCTTGAGGACTCTGAAAAAGAACACAGATCCCTCTGCCAACTCCTGAGTGAGAACAGCCCCACATAGTGCTTGTTGGATTTGACTGTACCTGTAAGCATTGCACAGACACACCCTCCACCCTTATTAATTTTCTTTGGGGTTCTGCTACCATGGATAAGAAACTAGGGACTGCTCATTGCAGTGTCGTGCTTTGAACACAGACTGTGAGTGCTGCATCTCTGGAAGTGTTCAAGGCCAGGCTGGATGGAGTTCTGAGAAAGCTGGTCCAGTGAAAGGTGTCCCTGTCCATGGCAGGGGGGGTTGACACTAGATTATCTTTAAAGTCACTTCCAGCTTAGGCCATTCTATGATTCTATGATATCCCTGAGAGATGTCTTCACAACAAAGCTTTTAGCCAGTCAGGAGGTTATCTTCTGAGAGTCATCCGCAGCACAGCCCATAGCTACCCACCTGGAACACCATGTGGTTGACAAAGGTGTGCTTCGTGCAACGAACCACATACTCTGTCTCCAGCTCTGTCAGGGCCACAGGCTCTGGGGAAGACTTGAAGAGTGGGCCCAGCCCCCGAAACTCTGGGATGGCCCCCAGTTGCTCTGAAATAGAGGACACAAATTACTGCCTTCCTCAAGACACAAGGAGGTGTTAGCACTTTCAAACCCCTTGTTTCAGCTGCCAGAAGCTGCTACAGCAAGGAGCTACCCATCAAATACTCATAAACATTCCCTAGAGACTTTTAAAATTAAAAAGAGTCATCCTTTGCTCATGTCTACTGCAAGACAGAAAAAAGAGGACTGCAGGCACCCCCACCCTCCAGGAGTGAACAGCTGACCTTAAGCTGGGAGCCCATGTCACTCCCTGCAGGAAGGTAAGAAGAAGCCAGAGGGGCTAAGGCAGGCTCAGCAAGAGGTGGCTACAGAGTTCTCACACATGGACAGAGGAGAGGCCTTGCATCCATTTACCTTGGAATATTTCCTGCCGTGTTGCTGCCACTTTCTCTGGCTGTTTCACTACAGCAACAGGGGCATTTTCTGCAAATGAAAAAGAAAACACTCAAACAAAAACATTCCCAAAAGTGTTGAAGGAGAAGAGTAAGAAAACAACTAAATCAGAAAACAGATCAATGTCTGGAGAGGAATGTGACTAAGGAAAGCAAGGGAGCTCATTCTCATTTGATATACACTAGACACCCATACTTGGCTTCCTAAGCAGCTTCAGAACTGCAGCAGCTCCAGTGAGGATTGCCAGCTGCTACTATTATTAGCAGTTGGACTAGACTGAAACGTTAATGTGGGAGCAACCAGATTTGCAGGCCTTAGTCTTTCCAGGAGATGCAATCCCACAAAATTTAAATAGGATGGAGCCCAGCAATTCTCAGCAAGCCCAATGCAGGGAATCACTAGCATTCAGGGCACCCGATTCCTCACCTGCTCTTTGCTCGACGATAGGAGCTGTCGCCAAAGGAACAGATTTCAAGTCAAAGGGTTTCTCAGAGGGCTCCAGGGTGTACTGATGCAGAGCCCTCTCCAGGCCAGGGATGGACACCGTCAACCCTGGGGACAGAAGGGACAGGTCACTGAAACCGCAACAATGCCAGGTCTTTAGTTTAACTCTTGTTAGACCAGGAAAGAGGCGCAGACTTGTTTTAAGGCCTTTCTGCTGTACCATTCAGGATGTAGCCAGCATTGAGAGCCTTCTGCTTCTGCTCCAGAACATTCAGGTAGAAGGTGGCTCTGTCTCTCACTTCATTGTCATCATCCATCACACACCTGAGGGGAAAGTGGAAAACTTTATTCAGAATCTACGTGACTAAGAAACATCATAAAGCCAGAAAAAAACATGCCATAGGAGAGATCCAGCAATCTCCTAGTAATTATATTAGAAAAGCAGTAATCTGCCACACATGGCTTCTGTCCACTTTGTGGTGCTGAATGCACTGGTGATCCCATCACAGGATCACAGGTACCCCCTGCACCTTCTCAGACCCACAGGCAGAAGAGACTAGACAAGCTCACAAGCAAACAGGGTATGTCACCCAGAATGTTGAAAAACTCTGAGGCCCAACTGACCTTCTCAGTAACACCAAGATACTGGGTAACATCTCCTCATTCTGAGCTCCAAACTTGGCAAGGGCACTTACAGCACCTGTAGCAAAAGTCATGAAAACTGAATTAGAAAGCAAAGGAATCAGCTGAAGTTTCCTCCATTTCTTGGCCTTGATCAAACATCATGTCAGAGGTGCTACACTAGTAAACTGTGTACATTAGTAAACCTGTGACTAGAAAGAAGCAGAGGTGAAATGAAGCACCTGCAAACCTTTGTCTAGTTTCAGAACCAGTGCATATTCCTTCCCACTTCCCAGCCACAGGCCGCCACTTCCATCAATACTACTGCACAATCTTTGCTGTGTAAAACAATCTGCTCAGGCCTAGAGCAAATCACAACCCTCAAAAGCAGAGGCATTCGTACACTATGGCTCCCTGAAGATCTGTGCAAGGGCAGAGAACTTTCCAGGTCTGTCACTTACCTGCCCGGACTTCTTCATGCTCCAGAACAACCCTGTTGTAGATGAAGCGAATGTATTTGGAGGGGTTGTTGGTTTTTGGTCCTTCCTGCCCCAAGAGGTGGAGGATACGAGTGGCCAGCACAGTGAACTCGCAGTCCTCAATGAATTCACAGAGGTGAGACAGGCCTGTCTCTTTGCTCTCTGAGTTCTCCTCAATAATGCTGATGATGCAGTCCACGATGGCTCTCTTGTATTCAAAGCCACCCTGAGGAGCAAAAGGGAACTGCTCAGCTGGAAATATCAAAAGTATTTTAGAGACTCTGAGCTAGCCAGACGGGAGAAACATTCCTTTGAAAGGTCACTCACACTCAGTGCTTTTTAATGCGTGCTTGAAAGGAGGGCAGTAATTCTGCCCTCACTTTTGACCCTCTTTACACCCTCTTTACGCCAGCTAATATTCAAGCTCTCTTGCCAGCTCCCTTCAGAATGGCTGCACTGGAGGAAAAAAAAAAAACCAAAACAGAGTCCTAACCCAAGAGTAAAAGGATTCATCTGGCTGAAGGGTTTTTATCTCCATCAAAATCCTCTGCTGCTAGAATTAGTGTTTAAAACCAGCCATATGGAAGGAGAAAAAACCCAACCCTCTCCCCTTTAGCACTAGACATCTGAGGATGAATCACAAGAGAAATGTATGAAGGATCATATCTGCCACAGCAGGACACAGCAAACAGCTCCATTAGTGTGGGATGATAGGCAATCAATACCTCCCCAGGTACAGCCACAACCTGATATGCCAGTAATGCTTGGCAATCTTCAGACATTATTTACTGATGTCCTCAATACACACCGGGGGATTAAACTGCACACTACCCTCTGCCAATTACATGCACAGTGCCGGGCATTTGGATCTTTCTGGAGCTATTTTGGATTAAAAAAGCTTTGAAACAGAATGGTTTGAAGTACAAAACCACATTCAAAATGATACCATCCACCCACAGAAAATCTGGGAAAGGAGAATGGTCCATTTTTCACAGGAGCAAAATGAGATGCTCCAGTTTGTTCTGAACTGAGAGGCTGTAATTGGCAGGAAGTGATGTCAGAGCAAGCAGTGGTGCCAGCTGTGCTGCAGGCATGTTGGATCATTTAGAAACACCTCAGCAAACCTCTGTAAAGCTGTCTTTCTGTGATTTTTGTCTGACTGAATGCAGAGAATGGTTATAGGTACTCATGATCCCTTCACTGCCAGAGCACAGACACCAGAACAAAAGTGGTCCCGTGTCATCAATAAATAGGTTGTTATTGAATCTTTGTGTACAAGACAAAACTTCTTGGAATTTGCTGTCAAAGTATAAAAGAAAGCTGGTTCAAATGTGAAACACACATTGACTGCCAGCAGATCTGCTGTTGCTTGCATTTGCTTTGAGAGTTAATAAACCCCCATAAAAAAAAATCACAGAATGAAAACACACTAAAAATATGCCTGGCAGTATGCTTATAACTATTGTGCACAGCTGGGCATTGCTGCAGTCAGACTTCAAGCCTTTTAGAGAGAGGCTTTCACTGCACAGCCTTATCAGTAAAAGCTTGACACTCATAGGGAGTACTGTGCATGCACACAAGCAAGGCAGACACAGCTGTCCTGCAAACTTACCTCCTCCCGAAGCATAGTGAAGAGGAAGTTCATGAGGACGGCGTGCTTGCGAGGGTACTTCTGACACAGGGCATTGATGGCCTGCACCACTACCACCTGCAGGAAAAGGGGGCAAGTAAAAAACAATTCTGTTTCACCTGCAGGAAAAAATAGCTGAATTGTAGCAATTTTGTGCTGGCCTCCCTAAGCCAGAAATCACGTTTTGTCTTTATTTATTAAATAAATGCAGTTTCAGGAGGTACAATCATAAGAATTGGAGGAGATAGATCTCTATGCACTGGCCAGCCCCTAAAGAAAGCCCACACCCACTGGAAAGAAGAAGGAGATTTGATTCTCAGAAGGCATCTCCCCAGAAGAGAGCATGTGACTTTGGAGATGTAGGACTGAGGCACGGCTTCGGCAGACAGCCTCAAATACTTTCTCCTCCCTGCAAATATTCTGCTGCTTCTGGAAGCAGCTCCATGCAGGTTTAGAGCACACACACAAACATGGACAAAGACCATGAGGTTTCTTCAGGAATCCGGGTATCCCTCCTCCTCCCACTTCCTTACTTTGAACTCATCTGAGATTTCTGACATGAAAGAGGAGATCTGCTTCATGAGCCGGTCAATGCTGCTCTCACTGCCGGTTTTCAGCAGCGTGGTGATGGCCAGGGTGGCTATGCTGCGGTTGGAGTCTGTCACAAGGTTCTCCAGGTCCAGGTTACAGGCAGTCACAGCAGATGGGTGCTTCATGGCAACCTGCAGCAGCCAAAGAAGAATAAAAATCCCTCAAAAGGTGCAAAAGGCCAAGCTGGCAAAACCCAGCAAAGCTCACTCATTCCCATAGAAATAAGCAGTCTAGACTGCACATGGGGGACCTCTCAGACAAACAGCTAATCTGGAGTTAAGGTAACAAGCTCTTGTTTCCTGCAGAATTGCACCCCTTGCTGGAAGAAAAGTAGTAGCAACAAACAGTCTTTTATTATTTTTAACTCTCTGATTTTGCTCTGTATAGTAAGAAAAGAAAGCTATGAATTCCCAACAAAAATTTAGCCAGACTAGCTGTGCAAAACAGCTCTGTAAGCAGAAGCACAGCAGTTACCAGACACTGCCATTCTCTCTTTTTCTTTTATAGTGTTTATAAGGAGAAGGGAAAAGCTGGAGCAAAGACTACCACAGAGCAGGCAAGAAGCATCATCAAGGTTTGATCCCTGTTTTACAAGGAGCTTCCTCACCATGGGAAGCTCAGAAGGGAAAGCACTAACACTAAGTCTAGTGATATTCTAAGAGACCAGTGAAAACGATCAGGTTTTTTTTCCTTCTGTGGAGTGTTCTTTGAGGTTTTATTCCAGACAGAAAGCAATGAAATATAAGGCTGTAGCACAAGACAGAGGTTATTCACACAAAATCTTCACATAATCTGACTGCTTTCTTCTGAAGTCTGCATTTCCCTGCACATGAGACACTACTGGAGCTCCCAAGAGACTGGCTCCTACCTTGTTGAGGGTACGGACGGCTGCGTATCTTAGTGCTGCTTTCGGGGAGCTGCAGAACAGCTGCAGAACTGCAAGGTGGGGAAACCAACACAGACAGATGTTTAGGCACTCTGTTATTGAGAAGCATTTCATACCTAAAGCAAGAGCTTCAGCGAAGAGACAGTTGCAAGCATAAGGTAACTAGAAAAATGCTTTAGAAGCAATCATACCTTAAACAGATTCCTCCCTTCTTCTTGTCCCCTTTGCCTTTGTCACATCCCTGCTGACAACTAACTCTTACCTACCTCGCTCTTCTTCCACAGTGCTGCTGTCCTCTGCTCCTTGTGAAAGCCAAATTCATCACCTTGTCATCTTTCCTATTAAGTTAATTTGAACTGCTGTTCTCCATTTCATGCAAACCCTGCTCCTTCCCCAGAACTGACCAATAAAGTAACCCACACTTGAACACACCAGGAAATACCTTTACAAGAACAAAGCTATTCCCACACACCACAGGCTCTCAGCAGCAGCATAAAGCAACAGGGGACAGAGCAGCATAAAAAGCCTGAAACTACACAAGGCCCTTGTTTCTTGGGGCAATCATTAGGGTCACCACTGGAGGCTCATAATTCCCTTGCCACGATCATGAGCACCACACTTACCTGAGACAGCTGGAGCCAACTCCTTGGCAGTGCAGTTGGGCAGGTTAACAATGGCAGATGCAGCTTCATACACCACCATCTCATGCTTGTTTCTCAGGCAGCTCTCAATGAAATCAAACAAAGGGCTATCGCGGCTAAGGGACAAAAAACCCCACAAGACTGAATTAAAGCAAAGGTACTAACAGAAGTTAAGAATTCAGCAGCAGAAATGGGCAGGTCCCAGAGCCCATGGAAAGGTAAAAGTAGCTATAAACCCACTTTGTCCCCAGATTTTGCAGTGGTCATTATACTGTACTTCCAGCATGCTTGACAGTCAGGCTGCCTTCTGAGAAGACACCCTCTGCCTTACAGGCTAAAGGGAATCCCCCTCAACTCCCATACAGTAGGAAATGACTGTACACACCACAGCTCTTATCCACCAGGAAGCCACATTGCATACATGCTAGATAAACAATTACAGAAGACAGAGAAAATGAAGTAGAACAAAGAACAGCTATGCAAAACAGTCCAGAGAAACAAGATAGTATTTGATGTGCAAGCAAGACTCACAGAAGCCACCCCAAAACCATAAAGACCTCCATATTTTCTCTGCTTTTATCCAACAATAAGAGGGTAGAAGCTGCATGCTGCTCTTCAGAGACATAAATAATGAGATGGCAAGTAAGCCTGCAAGAGGAGATGGAAGCAGGACTGGAAGTTCTTTCAGCAGGGGAAAGGAGCCTGCTCACCTGCCAGCCTCCTCCTCCAGCAGCTTGCTGGCTATTCGGATCATCAAGCAGTAGGCAAAGGGGGACTTGAGGCCGTGGCGTGTGAACTTGCTGAGCATCTTGTTGACTGCCAGGCGGTCGTTCTTGCGCACATGGTACAGCAGGCCCAGGGCGTGATACTGTGCAGGGAAAGAGAATGTCACAAACCCACGGTGGGTTCCTTCCCCCTTTGTCCCCTCTGTCACCCAGAGGTGCCTGGCTGAGCTCCAGCAATTTGCTCCATGCCCAGCTGCTGGTGGCTATTGCCCTGGTGGAGGTGGGTGTCCTACCTGCACCATGATATTGTCACTGGAAGCTGCCTCCTGAGCCTCATTCACCCAGCGCTTTACCACATCATAACTGGTCTTCAGCAAGTGCTGGAAGGAGATGAAGCCACAACAACCCATGAGATGAGAACGGAGGAAGCTTTGGGTATTTCAGCTTATATTAAGAAGCAATGAGCCTTCCCCATGAGCGTGCTGGCAGCAGCAACTTCTAGAAGAACAAGGGATCAGCATGCAGAGATCTGGCCATGACAGCTGCAGCCTCAGGAGGTTGATGATCTCTAACAAAGCCAGCGCCAGTCCCTCAGTTCACAAAGACAGGAATAGCAACAAAATCCTGAAACCCTCAAGATGTCCAGTCCCACACAGATGACTGCTTCCCTGCTTCATTGTCCCTCAGGCCCGTGCTGCAGAGAGTACGTACCAAGGAAGACACCAGAGCAGAGCTGGACACACTTGGCACTTTGTCAACAATCGCCTGCTTCATGTAGCGCTCGATGGCCTGCAACATGGTACTCTGCAGGGAGAGGGAAACAACAGCTGATACAGGAAAGCCCTTCGGAGTGTGAAAGGGAATGCAAAGGCAAGAAAAGCACGGTGGAAAGTGGGGTGGGGTAAAGTAGGAAAAAGTGAAGGGCACAGAGCTGCCCCATGGGAAAAGCAGTACTTACATCAGTGATCTGACAGAGTGCTCTCACAGCAGGGCCTCGGTAATTGTCATCCTTCCCAGTCATGTCTTTGGTCAAGCTGGGAAAACAGGAAGCTCTCAATATGGCACTCCTGAGCCAGCAGCTCTCAGGTGCACACACAGAGCAGCAGGCAGCCAGCATCATGGCTGAATGCCAAGCAGGCAGCTGCAGGTCTCAGGCAAATCCCACTGGGGTGGGAAGGCAGGAGGAATCCCTCCGGAAGCCATTAACAGGTAATCAAGGACCCACCTCATGACTCAGAACATATCAGCCCATTGTGGGATCCTCTGCCCAGGGGGAAGGAGCTAAGCATCCCCACCTGGATATAATCTGGGCTTTGGGACAGAACAGGCAGCCCTTACCCACTGGTTTCCAGAGGACAAGAGCTACCAGATCTTTTCTACTGGATCACCACTTCAACAAGACCATTTCATCTGGACTGCTACCACCACCCTAACTAGTAGGGTGTCAGGCTGTATTCTGGCTCTGTCAGTGGTTTTTTTTCTTTTGTATTATTGTATGTATTTGGTATTTTTTCCCCTTTTCCTAATAAATTGTATTTCTGACTTAGAGTCTCTCACTGGTTTTGCTTTCAAACCAGAACACATGATCAGCAATTCAGGAATGACTGACAGAGGGAATTTTGTTCCCTGGTGAAGTTGTATTCAGTGCTGCTACAGGAGAAGTAAATCCTTGTCTACCTGTTGAAAGCCTTGGGATTTATGCCAGAATTCTTCAAAACATTTCAAGGCATTCAGATAGGAGTTAATGAAAAAGCCTTTGCCAAAGGGGAAAAGCCAGCAGTGCTACCATATCATGTACCAAGAGACACTCCAGACATCCATGGGCATGGGATATGGGGACACGGCATATTCCGTATACATCACTATGAGTTTAATGTATTTTATTGGTCTTCTATAATGGAAAACTTTTTCCTCACAGGGGTACTCCCTATCATCACCCTCCTCAGGGACTACTTCAAGAAGCTGGACAGACATTACTGAAGAGCATGTCAATATTACAGCAAGAAAAGTGAAGTGACTGACCTGCTAGTAACAATGATCACATCTTCTGCAATAGAAGACATCTCTTTGATAGTGAGGTAACACATCCTGCGAAGAGTTGGCTGGCAAGGAAATAAGCAAGAAGAACATCAGCTGAGATGATCCCAGATAAGAAGGGATCTCAGTTTTCCCTGCTTACATAATTTTATCATGAAGATCACAAGAACTTGACACCTTCAGAGTGCGTCACTCCCTGAGCATAAAAGATGTACAAAATCCAGACTGATGAACAAATCCCTCAGTCTTAGGGTGAGGCCATAGAGATACCACATTTAGCTGGATCTACAGTTTCATCTTCCACTTGTCATTCATATGAACAAGGAGAAAGCCTTGAAACTGTTTGCTGGTTTGGTGGTTTGAGTCTCATGTTGCTTCAAAAGCAAGAAAGCAAACAATTTATAGTCCTGAGTCTGGAGATTTCTGCACTGGTCTCATGATTTTAAAGCCTTGCAGTTTGGTGGACAACTAATGACTGTGAGTAGGTACTAACTACTAGTGCTACTGCTGTGAGTAGGTACTAACTCCCAGCCTCCTCCAAACACACAATTGTTGACTCTCAGCAGGATATTTTAATACTAGGCACAAAGCACAGTAAAATCCACCTGCCTACCACAATCTCAGAGTTAAATGGCAATTTAGAGAGAGGAATGTCTGTCTCAAGAGCAGTGCATACTTCAGTTAAGCTGCTACAAGATCTGGGAAGCTGCTCACCATTTCTAAACTTTCACCTTACTCTTCCCACTCAGATCAGGTAGCTTCAGACAGGACAGAAAAGCTGATTGTATAAAAATGTGTATCTCAACGGACAAATTGTCCCACCAGGTAAATACAAAAAACCAAAGGCAGACTTACATCATTGGACTGAAACAGCTTGGTCATAGCAAAGAAGGATTCGGTGGCTTCCATGACACCGAGGTGCTCCCCCTAGTTGCGTGGAAAGAAGAAAGGAAATCCCAATTATCACAACCAGCTTTGGGCCTGATGCACACGTCTGTATAGGTGTGTATTTTCTGTCTCTTACCTGGTTTATGAGATACAAGATCTTGGTGAGGATATGAGCACATTTTCGTGGGTTTATGGGAGTCTCATTAAACACTCGAGCCTGGAAACAAAGCACAGACAAGGACTGACCCCCCTTGCAAGCACTGTCCTGCCTGTCCCAACTACACATTGTGAGTGAGGTATGGCAAGATACTTAATGACTTTGGATCAGATTTCCTTTTAACTCCCGTTAAACATGGACCCCTTTGAACAGCTGGTTTTGCAGTCTCGGATTACAAATCCAAGAGCAATAGAGGTTTAAAGGCTAAATTCTCATCCCACTTTCACCCACACTGGTCTGCACTGTGTGCTAGCTACAACACCACTCTTCTGACAGACAAACTTGAGCTTGCTGAGGCTGCAGGAGCCAGCACCATTCCCAACCTCACAAGCAAACAGAGAATGCTGAAACAGGGGCTGGGGATTGAGATGTTCCCCTGCTCTTGAAAAGAAAGGCATTTCTTCAGAGAAAATTTATAAAACTGTTTAATAACCCCTCACATCTCTCTAATTAATATTGTCATCCATAAGACATTTGGGGTGTCCAAGGCCACTTTCCCAGATAATTTTATTCCTTTTATTACTATTTATAGTTCACAGTCTTTAAATTGTTACAGAGACCATTTCAACCTTCTCCCCTCTTCTGCACAATAATAAAATAAGAACTGTTGCCCATTTCTTTCAGAGCAAGCAGGACTGTAACAAACCCTCATTTTCTTGCTGAAGTTCTCCAGTGACCTACTCAAGACAGGGAAACACTCTGTCTGGTGGGGTACACAGAGGAGATGGTCTGAAGATTTACCTCTTGCAAGACTGCACTCTTCTCCAGGTGCTGGAACGGGTTGGAATTCCCACCTGCAAAACAAAGAGAGTAAAAGTCTCTCCAGGGATAGTGCCATGGGAAAGCAACTTTTTAACCATGCCCATACTTTAAAAACAGTCTGAGCATTTTGGGGTGAGTTTTTCATGAACACCAAGCAATGAGAGCACCCTCTTGGAAGTAATATTAATTGGATGTCTTCATGGCAGGCAGGGAAGGCAGAGCAGGTGGGACATTCTTCAATTTGCCATCCCCTCCAGACTGTGAGCTGAGGCAGACTGACGAGCTGTAAAATAACTGTGCTCCACTGTATCCCCAGACTATTTCCACCCCTGGGCTGGGAGCTTGCTGGCAGTTAGAGCATCAAAGGACAGGCTTAGGAACAAAAGCTTAGACAGAAAGAGGCACTGCTTGCCAGACTGGTGAGTCAGGAGTGTTTTATCCCTCCCATACAAACCAAACAAAAATCCACCAGTAAAGTATTTTTGGCTCTATCACTAATTAAGAGAACAAGACAGCAGACTAGATAGGCTGGACACAAAGTAACTTTCATTGTTCCATTTAACAAAGTAAATTATACTAAATAATTAGAACCCCCAGCAACTAAGGATGAAATAGTCAGAGGGAAAAGCACTATCATTTCACATGGTCTCTATTAGATTGCCTCCCCAGCATTTGTGAGCTGCAGCTTTTCCAAAGCTGCTAGTTATTGATAAGCAGGTTTTAATTAGAACCTCTGCTCAGCCTGGCCCTGGGACACAATGCAGCCCTTTCCAGTGTTGTTCTAGTGTTTGTTCCAAAGGCTGGTCCACTAGAGACAACATCTGCTGGGCCAAAATCTGACCTGACCCAAGCTTGAAGCATCCTAGGCTGGTGCCAGGAGCCCTTTCTAGATAAGCCTTGCATAGAAAAGCAAACACATCTGCACCCTGGCTCCTTCCTGGTTCATGAAATGCCTTCCTCTGGCTCAGGGGAAGTTTGCAAAGGCAGCAGGTGGCTGAACAAAACACAGACACTGATGTGAGGTTGAAGAGGTGGAACAAAACAAGGGGAAAGAGCAAAAATGTCTCCAGTATGAGTGTGAACCAGTTCTAGAGTGAGTATGTGAATGTGTTCCACAAAACCTGCCCAGCAGCCCAGTATTTCCATGGTCCAGCATGTCCACAATCCTTCAATCAGCCACGAACAACACTGCATCACCTCTGCATCCTTCACAGTGCTGAGGATCCTGAAGTACATTGTACATGGGGTCTCAGTCCTCACAGCACCCTGCATCAGTTTTCTTCCATGGAGAGGGAGAAAGATGCAGGGAGGGCAGAGGCTGTGTGTTCATAAAGCTCCTAATATTGGATAACTAACAACAATTTATTTTGATTTGTAGAGAAACGTAATTTTGTGGCCAAAATGACATGTCAAAGGGAAGGGGAGCGGGTCATCCAAGGCTAGCAAAACCATACAGGGAAAGCAAAGAGACAGAAGCCAATTCACTGGATCCGTGCATCTCCTGCCAGCCCCAGCCACAGGTAATGTCAATACCTTGATGGCTGTGGCAAGGTACAAATGAAGAACAGCCCCCAAAATTAAAGCCAAGAGCAATTCCCCTCCAACAGCTGCCTCACTAAATTCTCTGCTTATCAAGATGTCACTAGAGGCCTTGGAAAAGGGAAACAGGAGCAAAGCACTGAATGCCCACTAAGATAAAAAGAAAGTACAGTCACACAGAACAATCACCAAGATGTAAGCTGAATCAATTTGCTTCAGGACACACTGATTTGTTATGCAGAGCAAGATGTGGAGAAAGCTTCATAGGAAGATGAAAAAGATACCACAAAGCTAAACCATGAAAGGAAACGCTGTCTATGATGCATCGCTTCCACCTGAATTACACACCATGTAAAATATCAACCTCCTCCTTAGTGATCGGCCTAAAGTTTTGAAAAGTCAGGCAATCACTTCGCGTTTCCTTGGTGCTCTCAGGTTTTCTGATCCATTGAAAGTAGCAGTGATTGTGGGGCCAGAAACGATGAACTGGATTCTACCTGGCCATAGCACCTGGTTCCAGAGCTGGGCGACGGCGAACAGGGCTAACGTGCCCAACATTTACTCTCAGGCTGTGCACCTGCTGATGTGGCAGCAACCTCGCTGTGCTGCGCCCGTGCAACCAGTTTATCCTCTGGCTGCAGCTGCGAGAAGGAGCCAGCAGACTGCTCTAGTGCTCCCACAGTGTTCCCACAGTGGTTCTATAGTGCTCCCACAGTGCTCCCCACTGGTTCCACGCACACCAGCAAGCCCCCGCCGCCAAGCTGGCACCGAGCCTCCCCTCCCAGCTCCCTCTGTCCCTCACGGATCCCCTCGTTTCCACAGGAGGGGTGTCTTCCCTCACCGCTCTCCCCGCAGCCACGGAGGGGTCCCCCTCAGCGATCCCCTCGGTGCCCACAGAGGGTCTCTCCCCTCACAGCGCCCCCGGCCTCCCCTCACCCGACTCCTCGTCCTTCTTGTCGAACTTCTTCAGCATGGTGCTACCGAGCGGCCTGTCGCTGCAGCCCTCCCGTGCCGTGGCAGTCCCAGCCTAGATCCCGTTCTTGATCCTGATCCTGGTTCTGATCCCGGTCCTGGTCCCGGTCCCGGCACCGCCCCGCCCTTTCCTGCCCCGCCCTTTCCTGCCAGCCTGTCACTGGCACCGCGGCCGCCGCACTGCGCAGGCGCGGGACCGCCCCCTCGACGTGTGCAGGGCGTGGCACAGAGCCCTGACTGACAGGGAGAGGGCGCGGCCAATTGGCAGTGACGCGGTCTGATTGGCGGAAAGGAGGGGGCGGGGCGGAAAGGAGGGGGCGGGGCGGACGAGGGTCCGGGTTGGGGTCCGCGCTGGAGGGACGCTGGGGCAGCACTGGGGACACTGGGACACTGTGGGGACACTGGGGCTGGGGCAGCACTGGGGACACTGGGACACTGGGGCTGGGGCAGCACTGGGGACACTGGGACACTGTGGGGACACTGGGGCTGGGAGAGCACTGGGGACACTGGGACACTGCTGGGTACACTGGGGCTGGGGCAGCACTGGGGACACTGGGACACTGTGGGGACACTGGGACACTGTGGGGACACTGGGGCTGGGGCAGCACTGGGGACACTGGGACACTACTGGGTACACTGGTGCTGGGAGAGCACAGGGCTTGGGGCAGGAGGCACTGGTACCAGGGGAAACACTGGTGATGGGGGTGGCACTGGGATCCCTGAGCTGGGCAGGGGAAGGGCACAGGGGAGATGGGGCACTAGGGGCAGAGGGGCTGAAGCATAAGGGCACGCTGGGTCTCGGGGAGGACAGATGAGACACAGGGACAGAACATGGAAATGAGGAGATCCTTGCAGGCTCAGCGTCCCAGGAACAATTGGGAGTGGCAGGGGAGAACCCCTTTCTGGGGGTTGGACAGTTGTCACTCAGGCTGCCTGCCCTGGAGTGCCCACTTGGATGCACCAGCTCTGGCAGGTCTTGTATGATCGCTGTCCCCCACTGCCACTGGTACCCTGTCTCTGCCCTGCCCCCCAAACTCCAGGCTCAGCCCCACAGCACACACCCAGGGGGTGCAGGAGGGTATCTCAAGGGGCCAGGCACAGCCCAGGCATTACCTGAGCCTCAGGTCAGGCAGGGATGGCAAAAAACCTTTTACCCACCTTGCCACCCCACCCCAACCCACCGTCTGCTGGCACATCCCTTCCTGAAACCTGTCCCTTCCTTGGAATATGGGGTCACCCCAGTTGCTTCTGCCCCTTTCCCAAAGCCAGTGCCGGCTGCACAGCGCCGGGGCTCACTCACCCTGTGTCAGGTAGTCTTCGAAGAGCATGGCCGTGTCCCCCACCAGCTCCAGTGGCCCCCCTGCAGGTGTCTCCCGGCCTGAGCCTCGCTTGCCCCAGGCTGTACTTTGCACGGGGCGGCCGCACTCTGCTCTGCGCTGCCCTTATCTCCCAGCTGAGCTGAAAGCAGCGGCTCCAGTGGCACAGCAGGGTTTCCCTGTTGGCCCGGAGCTGCTGTGGGCTCCCCGGGCCAGGGGCTGGCTCCGCTGTTGGCGCAAGGTCTGACACCCCTCATGTGGAATTTAATGACCTCCCGTGCTGGCCCTGCCTGAGCACATGCCCTCACAGCATCTCTGGAGAAAAGGGTCACAAAATGGGAGTGCCAAGGGGTGCAGAACAGGTATAAAGCACAAGCTGTGTTTGATGCCACATTTTATTGTGCGTGCTCACTCAAAACTCTGGCTTTGAGGCTTGGCCAGGCTTTGTGCAGGATTTTGTGTGCTTCAGTCACCCAGAGAGAAGAAGCACCCGGGAAAAGCTGCCTGGCTGAATGCAGAGACATCCTTTGGAGACATCTAGGTGGTGGATGAGCGGGGAGCAAAGCCAAGCATAGAAATCCCTGTAGTGCCTGGGGCTGGGACCAGCTGTGCTCAAGCACTGGCCAAGGTAAACCCAGTGTGTTCTCCAGTGGTGCTGAGGTGAGAGTTATTAAACCAAATCCTCCCAAGGCTGCTGCCTGTGCCACGAGCACTGGCACCAGGGGGATGAGGTACCACGTCCAGTTCCCTGCAGACACACGGATGCTGCTCCACGCCTCCCTCTGCGAGCGCCCCGGACAGCCCTGCTCCCTCTGCAGCCCTGCTAGATCCCAGCCAGGACAGCTCATCTCCTGCGCCCCAGGCGGGCCATCAGCTCGGCATTGGCAGCTGCCTTGGCCTGCAGTTCCTTCTCTCTGGCCAGCTCGAGCAGGATTTTCAGTAAATGAGTGTGGACATCGAGTGACAGGGACACCTTCCTCCCCTTTTTCCTGGGAGCTGCTCTCTTGGTGGCTGGGCTCATCAGCCAGGGCAGGGCTTGTCCTTCTGGTCCCTCTAGCAGTGCCAGGCTGGCTTCATCCGGATGAGATCCTGCCCCAGAGCCATCGTCACCCCTCCTCATTTTGGAGAGACCTGGCAGCATCTTGTCATGGCTGGTGCTTTCCTGCCTCATCAGCTTCCCTCCATCCACAGCCTGGGGGGCTGGGGAGAGCCACTCAGGGCTCGGTCCCTTCCAGGCTCGTGTTGGCGTTCCGAGGAGCAGCAGGAAGGAGAGCAGCGTCCCGCCTCGCAGTGTGGCCCGGGGTGCCTGTGGGGAGCACGTGGCTTGGCTCTGAGCATCACCCCCATCACCCTGTCACTGCCCACAGCCCCCCAGGCAGGACACGTCCCCACCAGGGTGTCACCCACAGACTCCCTGCACCAGCTGGTGGGGCTTCACCCTCCTTTCAGGAGCTCTTCATTATTCCACCCTGATTTTAAGCCGTGGGAAGTTTTGGGGAGGCTGAAGGGGACATGGGGAGCAAATCACCTGGGTGTCCTTGTCCTTTCACACAGCCCCCGGCCAGATGCTAGCTGCGCCCTCAATTTCACACCCTTCAGCCCTTTGTCACCCAGGGAAGGAGACAATCCTGCTCAGGAGGGTGCCTGCCAGGATACTGTGGCTGCTCCCCAGCCCATTCCTGCCCTTTGGCCAGGGAAATGCCTGGGGTTTCAGGGCTGGGCCATGGAGCTTTCTTCCTCCTACGCCTTCCCTGGCAGATGCCATTCCCCGCTGTGTGGCTGGGCTCTCTGGGGCAAAAGCCACCCACCAAGGAGGGACACGAGCCACTTGGACTGGAATACACAGCATACTGGGGCAGGAGACTGGCCACAGGTCCTGAGTTGTGTCAAGCCTCGGACACTTTCTCCACCCCATCCCTCACCCTGGTCACAGGGAGGGCCCCAGGGACTGCAGGATGCTGTGCTACAGGGCGGGGGTCAGGGTGCTGGGATGTGGGGTGGGGGTCAGAGCAGGTGCAGGGACACTGCTGTTATATAGCAGCAGTTATATAACTGTTATATAGCTGCCTCTCTCCAAAATCAGTCACCCAGCAGAGTATGTCTGGGGTGCAATCCTTTGGAAAGTACCAGAATAGGCAGCCAGAGGCAGTTAACTTGCTGCAAAATTAGGAATGAAAAGCATCTAACCCCCTGCAAACTATTTCCCAGCTAAAACCCCCTGAAAAGCACCACTGAGGGCACAGCCTCACCATTTGCAGCAGGTCCTCGTCTCCTCGATGTTCAGGCAGTGCTCCCAGGGCGCAGGGACCACAAGCTGGGGATTTGCTCTGCTCCCTGCCAAGCCCTGGCTCTTATCCTGTCCCAGCTCCACCTCTGACCCGCAGAGGGGGTGACAGTGACAGGGGGAAGGTGGGGGGGCGGCGTGTGGAAATGTTTTTAATACATTTTGCCTAATGGCAGATGAAATCATCCCAGGATGTGGGTGGGTGTGTGGCCCCTTGCAGCTCCACCAGCTGCGTTTGGAGGGGATTCCAGGAACCTGGGACAGCTCAGCCGTAATTGTTTCATGTTTGACTTGCAAGATGTTTTTTCTCCATCTAATTAGGCCTGCCTGCTCCTGTCAGGCTGGGTAATCACTTCAGGGAGGGAGAGAACATGCATATTGCTGGGATCATGGGCATTGTTCCTCACAAGGACAGCTCCTGGTACCAGTTTGGCACCGTGTCCTGACAGACTCCCTGGCCACATGGAGGACATGTCTAGAGACACGTCACCTCCCTGCTGTGCCAAACCCGAGCACTGCTTTGGCCACTGGTTTGCAGGATGCCAGTGGTTTGCAGCTCACTTTAATGCATTTCAGCTGGGACACCACTGGTTTGCAGGCTCCTGCACCAGTCCAGCCTGGCCCAGCTGCCCAAGGTGGGTAGCAGCCTGTAGGCATTGCTGTGGGGTGAGCCCTATATAGAAGGGTTTCGCTCCAAAGTTGGCCCCTTAGGGAGTGTGGGAGCATCCCAAAGGCTCTTAGGCTGGGTGGGCACCACAGGAGATGAGTTGTGGGTGCTCAGCCCCATGGGCTGGCCAGGACCAGGGCCAGGACGTGCCCAGGGTTCAGACCACTGGGGCTCTGCCCACCCCCGTGGTCTGAACTGATGGGTGACCCATCCTGTGCCACCCTCCCCAGGACAGCAGGGAACAGAAATAATGCCAGCTTTGTTCCTCCTCCCAGGGACAGCCAGGAACTCACACCCAGTAGCCAAAATTAGCTGGCAGCACTGATTCACACAGTACATCATGCAGCACCACAGACCCACGTGCTGACACGTCAGGGCCTGCACAGGGGGTCACGGCCTGGCTTGCATCAGCTGGGCACGTGCTGGGCACAGGGACGGGGCACTGGGCCCCCTGGAAGGGTGAGGAACGCCAGCCAGCACTGCCAGCACTGGGCAGCTGGAAAGGGCAGCCCAGCTGGCAGGGGCAGGGGGTCTGCCTGACTCAAGAGCTGTCCCCAAACTCCACAGGCATCTCCAGCAACGTGCCAAGAAGTGTGACATCTCCCTGTGAGCACAGCTTTATTACACATCCCCCTGCATTGGTACACATAGACATTTGCTGTATATAAAATACACAGAGAACAGCAGGACGTGTGGGGGTCACAAAGCCCACCTGGCAGCCCTGGGGCTTTGGGGCAGTGAAGGGCATGTCCCTACCCAGCCCTGGGGGTAGGGGGAAGCAGGGGCTGCAACATCACTTTCACAAAGCCTTTGAGAGTAAGTGTGGGCGTGCAGGAACCGCTTCTAACATAGCACCATCCTCAGGGTTTCCCTGACAGGCCTGGGGGTGCGGGTGAGATCCCCCAGATTAAAGCCAGATGTGCTGCTGGCAGACGTGTGAGCTGGAGGGTAGCACATGGCAAGAGCCTCCAGTCTCTCCACAGGTCATTGCCAAACCATTGCAGCCACAAAAGGGGAACTGGGCCCTAGTTGAGGTTAAGGTGAAATTTATTCAGATGGAGCTCATAGCAGGGTGGGGGTGAGGGATGTTGTGCAGGGAGGCACTGCCTGGCACAAGGATGTGGGCAGCTCTCCCAGCAGAGAGCAGGGAGCAGAGAGGGAGTTTGGGGATCTGTGGGGGGCAGGAAAGGGTACAAGGGTATTATGGGAGGGGAGGGAGCCCAACTATGCCAAGTCCTACCTCTGCTTCCAGAGAGAGGGAACGGGGCTAAGAACCCTTCTCTTGGCAAAAAATAATTTAAAAATCAAAATGAGAAGAGCCCAGTGGGAAAGGAGGTTCAGAGCCTTGGTGGGAGGCAGTTTCCCATCTGACATAAATTTCACCTTAATGACAATAGACTGATATGAAATGAAAAACCCATGAGCAGCATAAAGACAGGTTAGAAATAGCACCAGGTTCCTGCTGGGGCTGGTGGGTATATGGCTGCTGCCACCACGGGCAGCCCAGCCCTGGCCGGGGCAGCAGCTGGGCCCCAGTTCCAGGCAGCCCTGCCTGCCGAGACACTGCCTGCACCTACACCTGTGGCTGCCCTCCCTCCTTGCTGCCGGCCCTGCCACGGGAGCCTGTGGAGAGAAGCGAGGTGCTGTCAGAGCTGAGCTGGGGACCAGCACTGTCCCCCCAGCTCCGCATGCGGACGGCACAGGGTGGAGATGCTGTGCCAAGCCCTGCCTACCTGCCCCCGGGCGCTGCCCGCAGCGCAGCTCGCACTCCTCCTTGCTGTCGAAGCGGTTGGGGTTGCCCTGGCAGCCGCTGTAGACGAAGGGCCGGCACTCGGTGACTCTTTGGTTGTAGTACCAGCGCAGGGTGTAGCGCTGGCACTGCCCCTCGTCCAGCGGCAGCCTGCAGGGCTCAGCTGCGGGACAAACGCTGCTGGTGAGGGCAGGCACGGGCTGCCAGACCCACGTGGCAGAGCAGGGGAAACCCCAGAAGGGCAAGGCTGAGCATGGGAAGGGTTTGGCTGGAGGAGATGTCTCTGTGCTCTGCCCAAGTGCTGGAATTGAGGGCAGGAGACTCCACTCTGTCTCCCGGGAGAGCTCCCAGCAAAGAGTTGGGAGATAGGTGGCATGGGGACATGATGGCCACAGCACCCCTTGAAAGGATTATAGAGGGACTCTCCAAAGGCTGCTGCCACGGGGGCTTCCCTGATCTCCTGGGGCCTTTGGGATCCATCCTGTGGCTCATGACCAGAGCACAGGAAACCTGCCAGGGCAGCAGGTGCCACCAGCCCAGCACACCACCCATCACTGCTGGTGACGGCTTCGGTGAGGGGGATAGAGCACAAGGTCTGCATGGTGTGGGCAGCACAGTGATAGAGAAGGTGCAAGCCCCCCAGGCACCAGCAAGAGGGCAGGAAATCCCAAATCCCCCCAGACAGATGGCACAGGGACCCACTGCCCAGCTGGATGTGAAGACACCACCCCAGCAAAACCCGGGGCAGCTCCATGGTTTCCCCCAGTAGCTTAGCTCTGAGTGCCAGGTGAGTGCAGGGAATTCACCATCCACTGTGGGCTGCTCCAGGCTGTCCATCTCTGGGACCTCATCGTAGTCATCCTCCTCTCCATCCATGCTGTCATACATGAGGTCATCATTGTCAAGCATGATCTGCCTGTCCTGCCCTGGGAGACAGAACCACACATGAGCAGTCCTCACCACACACATGGAGCACAGAAAAAGGGGGTCAAGGACTAAAAGCACAGGGATGACACACCCTCATCCTCCTCAGTGTGTGACAGCTTGAGCACAGGGACTACGTGAGCGCTGCCTGCAAGGAATGGCTGAGTGGAGAAGGACCCTGTCAAGGGGACACAGGCATCAGGGAAGAGGCAAAGAAGTCTGGGCTGCTTTCCCCTTATTTCCCAAGGGAAAACCACCCCTTTCAGGTGTGGAGCAGTGCAGCACTGCCCAACCCTGCTGCAGCCTGACAGGGTACATAGACAGGGATGGTGGACCCGGAGATACCCCCTCCTCTCTGTGCAGCACAGACCAGGGCTGCCATGGGAGCTTCTGCAGGAGGCACAGGCAGGGGATACCCAGAGAGACAGCACCCACTCGGAGCCCAGCAGGACAGAGACAGGGGAGGCCACAGGGAGGCACACATGCCCATGTCACCAGACCTCACAGATCCTCCAGACTCTCCATCACCTGTTTGGTCATGCTCGCTCTCCTGGCGGACGATTCTTCCTGCTCCCTGGGCCGAGTGGAAGCTGCTCCTGGCCTGAGCCCCCCAGCCTCCTTGGAGAGAAAGCACCCACCTCATCCCAGCCCACCCCTTGCCTCTGTCCCTCCAATCCCACTCCTCCAGCCTACCCTTCCCTCCAGCACTGCTGACCCCTGCAAGACCCCCTGCTCCAGCTCTGACTCCTGATAATAGATGGGGTACAGTTCCTGTGATCCCCTCAACTGGCCAGACCCTGGCAGCACCCAGACCCCACTGGCACCATCCTGAGCCAGCTGCCCCCGGGGATCCCTGTGCCATCACTTCTGCCACACACCATCCCTTCTCCCTGTGCATCCCTTCTCCCTCCCATCCTCACTGATGCTGCCCCTGACTGAAGGGTCACGGAGGGAGCCAGCCACCTCCAGCTCCCCAAAACCAGTGGCACACCTGGGTGCCAGGGCTCCTTTTGTGCCACACGTGTGGGGCGGGGGGATAGGAAGGAAGAGCTGCAACCTGAGTGCTCACGTGAATCCTGATGCCGTGGAAAGTGGCCACCACAGGCTGTGGGAGAGACAGGGTGGGGTCAGGGTCAGGGGGTGCAGACCCCCAGCCCCAGGGCAGCAGCGGGGGATGCTCACCACAGTGCTGGCTCATCTCCTGCCTGACGAAGGCTCGGATCTCCTCCTCCTGCCGGGCACATGAAGGGGCAAGGGTAGTAATGGGGGATGGTGCAATTCAAGAGGAGGAAAAACCCTTTCCCCAGGGTCTAGCAGAGCCCAGAGGTGGGCAGCCCCTGCCTCAGTGGCAGTGGGATGGATCCTGCACCCTTCCCACCCCAGTGACCTGAGTGCCACGAGCCTATGCTGGCTCCCTTCTGGCTCCTTACCGTCATGCCTGGCTCTCCCTTCTCCCCACGGAGCCCGTGGGTGCCAGGACTGCCCTGGGGACAGCAGAAAGGAGGTGGGAAGCTGGCCCTGGCTGGAGCTCATGCAGGCAGGGCCAGGCACCCAGACACTTACCTGCTCTCCTCTCTCACCAGGGATGCCAGGCATGCCACGTGCACCCGGCACTGACTGTCCAGGGGGGCCTCTCTCCCCCTGCAAAGGACACGTGCTCAGGATCTGGCTGCTGGGTGCTGGAGTCTCTCTGCTCTGCCCAGCACCATGGAGGTGCTGCCTTCCCCATGCCTGCACCCCAGGGATGCCAGTGCCGGTGGGGATGGGGACAGGCCCAGCCCAACTCAAGGACAAGCAGGGTTCCAGACTCCTCCCCTCAGACTCCATCCCCTGGGCAGGGGGGCACAAGGGAGGAACCCAAAGCCAGCGAGCTGGCAGGGCAGGACAGAGCTGGGACATGACTCCAGATGCCACCCACCCCTCACCCACGAGGGGGACTGGGCCCTCCCATCCTCACAGCCCCAGAGGGGAGCAGTCACCTGTGGTGAGGACTTACCTTCTGGCCCTGCATGCCCTCAGGACCTCGTGGGCCAACGCTCCCTGAGGGTCCAGGGGGGCCAGGAGCACCGTCACTGCCCCGGGGACCAGGGCTACCCATAACACCCGGGGCACCCTGGAGAAGAGCAGAGGGTGAGGCCAGGGGTGTCAGAGCCCCTGACTTCAGAGCAGATGCCATGGACATCGTCTGACCCCACAGCTGGGCATCCCCAAAAAACCAGCACTGGTGCCTTCTTATAAAGAGCAGGGAATTGTGGTCAGTTATTGTTTAGTGACATAATTTAGAGCAGCACGGAATGACTCTTCTGGGAGTATCAGGCTCTGATGTGCTTCCAACCAAGCTTGGTAAAGCAATGTGGTGCAATGCATCCCCATCCCTTTCCAGCCTGCTCACCCGGTCTCCTTTCTCCCCCTGGTCTCCTTTGGCTCCCTGCTGCCCGTCAAACCCCCGGTCACCCTGCAAAGAGGAAGGGACAGGCAGCAGGGGACACACAGTGGGGGGCAGGCAGCGAGGGGATGAAGTGCCAGCACAGCTTTTCCCAGCACTGCTCTAACCTACCTTGGGTCCCATGAGCCCTTCCTTTCCAGGAATGCCTGGTGGCCCTGACAGACCCAGCTCTCCCTGGGGGACAAAGCAGATGTCCATCAGCCACCAGCCATGCTTTCCTGTCCCACCCTGCTGTCAGAGCGGCGCTTACCGGCTCGCCTTTCCTCCCTGACAGTCCCGAGCGCCCTGGGATCCCTGGCTCTCCCTACAGCAGGCAGGAGAGAGGCAGAGCAGTCAGTTCTTCACCCCTCAATGCTCCCCCCAGAGCCACAGGCAGAGGAGGGGACCCCATGGCCCTGTCACGGGGTGAAGGTCTGGCCTCAGCCATCTTCCCGCTCTGGCTGGCTGATGGAGGGGATCCGAAGGGCCACAACCACAGGCTCCTGCAGCACCCTACAGGCACCCACTCACCTTCTCGCCCTTGTCCCCATTGAGGCCACAGGCACCTTTCATGCCCCGGTCACCCTGCAAGGATGGGAAGTCAGAGCCATGCCAAGCCAGCACTAGTCCTGGCCAGGAGAGCACTGACAGCCAGAGAAGCCAGCCCACCTTGAGGCCACGCATGCCCAGGGGTCCCATGTCCCCCTTGTCTCCCCGGGCCCCGGGGATGCCATCGCGGCCAGGCTGACCCTGTGGGAGAGCACACAGCGTGACGAGGGTCTGCTCCTGCCCTGCAGGGGGGTGGCAGGGGCACAAAGACACAACCCCTCACCGGCTCGCCAGGCTCTCCCGGTGCTCCAACCTCTCCCTGGGGAAGGCAAAGGCATCAGTCAGGGCAGGTGAGGGGGAGGGTGCCACCAGCATCCCCCAGCCGAGGGGCTGCCCAGCTTCATACCTTCTGCCCGCTAGGGCCACGTGCCCCAGGGAAGCCCATGGAGCCCTTCTCTCCTTGTTCACCCCTCGTGCCCTGTAAGCAGAAGCCCAGATCAGCACAGGCCAGGAGGGAGAGCTCCATCCATAGCCACTGCATGGCCACAGCACAGCCACGGTCACCTCTGAGGCCAGGTCTGCCAGGTCGCCTGGCACCATGTGGCCAGCACATAGGGCACAGGGATGCTGTCGTGCCCTGCTTCCTCTGTCCCTTGCCCTGTCAATAGCCCTCCATGATCCCCAACCCAGCAGCTCCCAGCCCTGCACAAGTTCCCCCCAGCCCTGTACCTTCTCTCCAAGCATGCCTTGCTCCCCCTTGTCCCCCTTGTCCCCTTCTGTGCCCTTCAGGCCACGCTCTCCCTGCAAAGGAGGAAACACAGGGAGGGGTCAGGGAATGAGGAGAAGTTCAGACATCAGGGTGGGGAGGACAGACTCCTGTGGGAGCGGGAACATGGGGGTCTGTAGGGTGGCTGAAGGAGAGGGGGCAATGCACTCTGCAAGGGAAGGTCCCTCAGCAGGGAAAAGCTCCTCCAGCTCTTCCCAGAGGGACAGGAAGGATGGGGAGAGGAAGGACAGGGACAGCTCTTACCGGCTCCCCCTTGCTGCCCCGTGCTCCTGGCGGTCCCTCCACCACCACAGTATCACCCTGTAGACCCAAAGCAGAGAGAGAGGTGGGGGTGAGAAGCGGGGCCAGGGCTGCTGCCCGCCTTCCCACTGCCCCCCGCCCCAAGGACTCACCTTGTCTCCTTTGGGTCCTGGGGCCCCAAGGTCTCCCTGTGAGGAGGAGGTGAGATGCTGCGAAGATGTACAGCAGGGACCAGGCAGCACTTCCCTGGGCACCCCTGTACCTGGAGGTGCATCATTCTCCCCTCAGCCCCTCAGTCTGCAGAGTCCCTTACCTTGTCCCCACGCTCCCCGCGGTTCCCAGGCAAGCCCTGTGGGGGACAAGAGAGGTGTGCTCAGAAAGAGATCACCCAGATCAGGGTGCAGCTGAGGAAGGGGGTACTCACTGCTGGCCCACGATCCCCTTCTGGCCCTGGGCGCCCATCCTCACCCTGCAAGAAGGAAGGGACATGAGAAGGGGGTTGGAGGCACCCCAGCATCACCCTACCCCAGGGACAGCTGCAGCTCTGGCTCAGAGACCTGTCAGGCCTGGCACTGTGAGCCTTCCTGTCCCTGGCTGTGGGGACACAGGGGGGACTGTGGCAGTACCTACCCGTGGTCCCGGGTCACCACGTTCACCTCTGGGTCCTGGCAGCCCAGCCCCCGGCGCACCCTGCCAGAGGAAGGCAAGAACTCATCCCCATCCTCACTGCCCACAGTTCCTCCCAGCCCTGCCAGGTACCCCCCATGCCAGGTTCACCCCACAGACCCCACCACCTCTTTGGGTGCCCAGCACACAGGAGGCTCCCATGTGCCACCATCCAGAGCGGGCTCAGCACCCTCAGGGGTGAGGTGGCTGCAGGGACCCTCCACAAGAGAAGCAGCCTCCCACCTCTCATGCTATAGAGCTGCCCCTGGTCCTACCTTGTCACCCTTCAGGCCAGGGGCCCCTTGTATGCCCTAAAAGAAAGGAGAAGGGTGAGCAAGCCACGGGAGGAAAGCAATGCCAGACATGTAAAACATCCCTGAGACCCCCACCACGGCACTGCACACTCCAGCAACAGCCTGCCCCAGGGCCCCGGGAGGTGCCAGCTGGTCCCTGCCAGCCTTTCTGAGCCAGCAGGGCAGCCAGGGCGGAGCCCACACCCCCAGGAATGCTGTGGCACCATACTCACGGCCGGCCCTGGGGGCCCCACAGGTCCTGGTGGTCCAGCGGCGCCATCCCTGCCTGGAAAGCCGATCAAACCCTGGCAGGGAGAAAGCAGGGAATGGGCAGAGGCCGGGAAGCAGTGGGGCTTGCAGGGACCTCACTGACACTGCACAAGGGTCCAGGGTCACCAGGACCAGTGATGCCACATTCTGGTTGTAGTCTTTACCCTCTCTCCTGGCGGACCTGGAGGGCCAGGCTGTCCATTGTCCCCTCTCAGGCCTGGCTGTCCTGGCATCCCAGCAGTGCCTGCTAAGCCTGGGGGTCCTGGTAATCCTGGCAAGCCAGTGTCACCCTGAAGTAGGGAAATAAAAGATGAAACTCCTCAGGAGCGTGCTTCTCCTTCAGCCAGCCAAGCTAGAGCATCGCTGGGGCATTAGGGACAGGATCAGAGCCAGGGTGACATGGGGACAGGGGTTACCTTCAAACCTGGAGGCCCATCCTGTCCTGGTGGTCCCCGTGCACCGACACCCAGTGATCCCTGCAAGGTGACAGAGAGCATGTAGCACATCACCTGGCTGGTGGGCACAGGGGTGCCAGGGCCATCGTGCCACCCAGAGCATCCCCGAGGGTGGGGGATCCCCCTGGGAGCAGGGGACACGTACCTTCTCCCCTTTGGCTCCAGAGGACCCCTTGGCTCCCTGTGAAGACACCAAGCCCCCAGGAAGACCTGGGCAGTAGGTGGCAGGGGCACAGATCCCAGCCCCCACCAGCATCCCAATATCCACACAGCACCCCAATATGCCTCCTACTCACATCTTCCCCAGGATCTCCTGGCTCTCCAAACTTTCCTGGCTCCCCCTGTCAGGGAAAAACAAGGAAAAAGCAGATGTGTGGGATTATGAACTGGAGGAGCAGAGGCAGCTGGATCCCCACACGGTGACCAAGCAGCCAGGAAGCTGAGGACCACACAACCCCTCCCCAGTGACCCCCAGGGCAGCGCTCACCTTCTCACCCTTGGGGCCTGGCAAGCCTCGGTCACCCTTGGAGCCCTGTCAGGGACAGCAGTGTTAGGGGAGGGGGCAGCCACAGGGCTGGCTTGCCCCTCAAAGGGCAAGGGTGGTGGATAAGGTTAATGGCAGGCAAAGGTCACTGAGGGGAGAGGAGGGTAATGGGAGTGTCAAGGTTTGTGGGGTGACTCACGGGCTCTCCCAGCAGCACACCCTCCAGCAGCGCCGGCTCACCCTGCAGGGCACACACGGGTGCTCAGGTGTGCCCGCTGTGGATGCCAGGGCCCAGCAGACCCTTGCCCAGCCCAGCCCTCACAGCCTGGCTCCTTACCTTCTCTCCCTTGGCTCCAGGGGGGCCGGTGATGGCCTGGGGCAGAGGACAGTGAGCAGGTGAGCAGGGCTGCACGGGGCTGCTCCCCGTCATCCTGGCCAAGGCAGCTCTGCACTCACCTGCCCTGGGGCTCCGGCATCCCCTGGCTCTCCCTTGGGACCAGCAGGCCCCGAAGGTCCCGGTAAGCCCTGGCACAAGTGGCACAGCCCTCAGCCTTAGCTGCAGACTAGCCAGGCTGAGCTGAGTGGAGGTTCCCCTGGCATGGGGCAGGGTGAGCATGCACGTACCATCTTCCCAGGCACTCCTGCCTCGCCGTCCTTCCCCGGCACACCATCCCTGCCCGGCACACCTGGCTTCCCGCTCTCCCCCTGCAGGCACTGAGAGTGGGCCTGGGGCGTGGGGGCCCTACAGCCCCCCAGGCAGCCCCAAGCACCCTCACTGATGGCAGCCAGATGTGGGGGACCACACACTCACCACTTGTCCCGGCAGCCCAGGGACACCCGGCGGGCCCTGCAATGGAGACACGAGCAGAAATCAAGCAGCATGCCAGGCACCAGAACAGCCAAGGGGTGAATTTGGGGTGCTCCAAATACGTACCCCTGGGCCAGGGGGGCCAAGGGGTCCTGGCAGGCCCATGTTGCCCTGGGGGCCAGGCAAGCCCTGCAATGGAAACAGACACATCAGAGAGGGGAGAGCACAGCCAGGACCTTGGCTGCCCCTGTGGGAAGATGTGTTGGGGTGGGACTGGCTGATTTAAGGGAGGCTGGATGGTTTTGGACAGCCAGGGGGGTACTGGTAGGGAGTGTATGAGTACTCACACGGATGCTGGAGCCAGGTTCCCCCGGATCACCCTGGGAAGAAGATGCTGCATCAGCCTGACCATCCCAACCACCCAGCTACTTTGGTCACAGGCATAACTTCATAGCTGGATCCAGGAAGGGGTCCAGCCAAATGTCCCTCCCTCCAGCCCAAAACTTCCTGAAATGTGCTCCTCCCTCCAGTCCCCAAATCTGGCAAGGCACCCTTTCCCTCTGCCAGGCTGGACATGGCAATGCTGATTGAGATGCCAGTGCTGTGGCCTTACCTTGGCACCAGCTGGGCCCTGGGTCCCTGGTGGGCCAGCGCTGCCCTGCAGGGGACAAAGGGACATTATTGGGGTGGTGCTCGCTGGTGGCACAGAACAGGGAGGGGGCAGCAGGATCACTCAGTCCCAGCAGTGTCTCCCCACCTCTGCTCCCTGGGGGAATGCCCACCCTGGCTGACATCAGCCTTGCATGACAGTCCCCTGCACGTGGTGCAAGGTGGCTCCTTACCGGAGGTCCTGGGGGTCCTGGGTCTCCCTGATTGCCCTGAAGGGAGGAAGAAATGGGATCACTGCAGAAGTGGGTTTTCCCCAGTGAGATCAGGGGGTGTCCCCAGGGAGAGCAGACCCAGGGAGTGCCAGCAACTCTTGTAAGCAACCAAGTAAGACAAGCCTGGACAGGTCCTGCTAAGACGCAGGGGGCCAAGGACCCAGCCCAGCAGCAGATGACCCCCATGGTTTCACCAAGCATTCACAGCCAGGGGCCCCTGGCCGTGTGCTGAGGTGGTGGGACACAGGGACATGGGAGACACACAGACACCTACCGGGCGTCCCAGCACGCCAGGAAAGCCTGGCAAGCCCTGCAAAGAACCACACCAGAGTCAGTGGACAAGCAGAAACCCAGCACCTCCACACAGCCCGGCCTGCCCCCCAGGGCCCGGCCTGACCCATTCCCAGTGTGTGGGACCCAGCAAGGGCACTTAGGAGGGGCAGGAATAGGAAGAGGCCCCCAAATCCCAGGCCCTGCATGGGGAGAAGGAGGTGAATGAGGCATAAACAGTCCAGCTGGTGCTGGTGGTGGCTGGTGTGAGACCACAGGAGCTCCCCCAGTCCCAGCCTGCATCTCTCCACCATGTCCCCACTCACCGGCTTCCCCTCAGGGCCTGCCAGCCCTCTCTCACCCGGGAGGCCCTGGAGCAAAGGATGGAGACAGGGATGGGGTCAGTGCCGGCAGGTCCAGGGCAGCGTCAGGCAGGGAGCAGTGTGGTACTCACCGGGCTGCCGTCCCTGCCCTTCTCGCCAGGCTCCCCTCGGTCACCCCTCGAGCCACCTTCACCCTGCAGTGGGGACAGGCACGGGGTCACAAGATAGGCAGGGACCTTCCCATGACCTCCCCGGGCTTGCCCACATCCAAAGAAGGGTGTGCCCAGCAGTGCCCTCACCCAGGGCTTTGCTCCCTTTTGACATGGGAGACTTATAACCTCAGACCTTGTCTCCTTTGGGTCCCCGCTCGCCCTCAGCTCCGGGCTCACCCTGTGTTGGGAAGAAGACAGACGCCATCAGCCCTTGCTGTCCCTCTGCCCCACCACCATCCTCAGCCCCAGCCCATGATGTTGCCCCAGCTTGGTTGTCTCGGCTGCCTTCTCCTTTCAGACCAGCCACACACCTTGGCTCCTTTGGGTCCAATGGGGCCGCGTTCGCCTGGGAGGCCCATCAGGCTGCCCTCCAGCACGTCCACCTGCGGGCAGGGCACAGTCAGGGCCAGCACCCAGGGCACCTCAGGAAGGATCCCTCAGGAGCAAAGCCCTCCCCAAGCCCCTGAGCCAAGGGACTGGATGTGGCCATCCATCCCCAGAGGGGCAGGCTGGCACCTTGACGATGGTCCCCAGCAGCAGCCATCACCTACCTTGGGCCCTGGGGGCCCTGGGGGTCCAGGCAAGCCATCCCTTCCCTGAGAAGCGCAGAGAAATAGGTTGAGTGTCAAAGGGCATGGGAGAGCAGAGCCTTCCTGGCATGGCCACTCCCGGCCTCCACAGGGCCTCTGTCTGCCCCACAGAGAGCCCTGCATCCCCTCAAGAGGGGCACAACAGGAGGGGATGGAGGGCACCATGTCCCTGTCCCAGCTCACCTGCTCGCCTCGGTCGCCCTTCTCGCCTCGGTCGCCCTGTGCAAACACAGTGGTGGCTGTCACAGGGCTATCCCCAAGCCCCTGGACCAGGTCCCCCAGACTTCACCTCACACCTCCACACACACTCACCTTCTCGCCGGACCTCCCGGATTCCCCCAGCTCCCCAGCCCGGCCCGGCACCCCAGGAATGCCTGGCTTGCCAGGCTCCCCTGGCTGCCCAGGCGGGCCCTCGGGACCCCGCTCACCCACGGCCCGGCCCATGGGGCCCTGGGGGCCGGGGGTACCTGGGTCTCCCTTGTCACCTTTGGGTCCTCGCTCACCAGGGAAGCCTAAGGAGCCCTGCAAAACAAAAGCTATGCTGCCAGAGCCAGCCCTGAGGCGGGGCTGTGAGCCCTCCCCGAGCACCCAGGGCCGAGCCGGCTGCATGGACCCCCAGCCAGCCCAGAAAGCCGGAGCGGGGCAGAGTGCTGGGGCTTGGCATCGAGCCTGGCTCCACTCACCTCTCGGCCCGGGGGCCCCCTTTCTCCTGGATCCCCCCGACTGCCCTTCTGGCCCCGCAGCCTCTCGACCACCGGTGGAAACGAGTCTGAGCTCCCATCATAGGCACCCGTGAGCTCCTTCAGGGACGAAACCTGGGAACGAGGAGAGAGCTCAGGGCATAAATGGAACCCAGCTGAGGCAGCACCCCATAGTCCTGCCAACCCGTCCTAAACTGCTCAGATCCCCCACCACCTCCCATGCCCTCTTCCTGCTGCCATGTGGCAGGAAAAAGCCCCAGCCTGACAGTCAGGAAATACATACCTTGATGCCAAGCGCTTCCAGGCTACGTTCAATGTTCTGCAATAAAAAGACATTAAAAACAAAGTAGGTTCCCCCCACAGAGGCTGTGGATGGCTCTCTGTCCCCCAGGGCTGATGCTGCTGTCCCAGCACAGCAGGTAGGGCAGGGACTCACCACTGTAGTCCCAGGGTCTCCACGTGCTCCAGGGTTGCCAGGTCGCCCCTAGGTTTAGAGGAAAAGAGGGAATGAGAAGATGTACAGAGGTGCAGAAGAAGGGATGAGCAGTGCTCACCCTTGGAAGGTTTCAGAGTTAACACTTTGCTGCCTGGGCAGGGGCTGTGGTTGTGGCTGGGGTGCTCGTAGTTTGTCAGGCTCAGTGCTGGGTACTCACCGGCTCCCCTCGCAGTCCAGGCTCCCCTGGGTCCCCCTGAAACACAGCAAAAGGATCAAGGGGAGCCCAGCACCAGCTGCAGCACCAGGGTCCAGCCCTGTTATCTTGGGTGTGGGGACTTCTGCCAGGGACTTATTCCCTCTGGCATGTGGTCCCCCCCAGACCCTTGCCTTGGGGGACTGGGGGGCAGGAGCACACTTACCTTTGGTCCAGCCACCCCACGGAGGCCTGGGGAGCCCTAGAAGACATGGAGGTGACACAATAGCAGCCGGCCCCCCGGACACAGGGCAGTGCCCCGAGGGAGCCACGGATGGGGGTCCTGCCTGCCTCAGAGCATCTGGACTCCAGGGTCTGGTGCTGAGTGGCACCATGGGGTGGAGAACTACACACCTGGCCTGGGGGGCCAACCTGCCCTGGGACACCGGGGAGGCCAGGGGGGCCGAGGGGGCCTGGCACTCCTCTGTCCCCCTGCTCGCCCTTGGCACCGCTGCGGCCCTGCCGAGAGAGCAGTATCACCCCAGAGTCTGGGAGCCAGCTCTGGGCCTGATGGGGGCAGGTACCCAGCACACACTCCTCTTTGGGGAGCACTCACCTCTCTCCCAGGTAGTCCTGTATCACCTTTGTCTCCCTAACCAGGAGAGAAAGGAGTTGGAGGGATGCTGCCCCATCTACATGCCCCAGGATGGGGCTCCTGGTCTGGGCAGGGTGGAGCCACCAGGCTTGTGGGGGTCCCATGAGGACCACACAGGAGCCACCCGTGGATCTCCTCCTTACCTTTCTCCCATCCTCTCCTGGTGTCCCATCTTCTCCCTGGGAACAAAGACTGCCTGTCAACTATCTCAGTATGGGTACGAACTGGAGGATGGCTCAGAGCATGGGGATTCTTTGCCACATCCTCCCCTTGCCTTATGTTGTACTGGGGTCACTATCCCTCAGCATCCTGGGAGAACCCCAAAGTCAAGCCCTGTTTCCCCTACTCACATTCTTGCCATTCAGGCCAGGTTTGCCATCCTCACCGGGTTTGCCCTGGGAGGAAAAGAAAGGCAGTGAGGGAGGCCCCCAGGCTCTTCACCAGCCAGGGGCACCGGCAGCCAGGGGTGCCTGGGCCCCACTGGAGCCTCAAGGTGCACGGAAGGGGGAGCTGGGCACAGCCCCACCAGATGGATTCTGGTGGGATCCACAGAGGGCATGGGACAGGATGTGTCCCTGGGGTGCAGGCTGGCTGGTACTTACAGGCAGGCCAGGTGGTCCCAGGGGACCCACGGGGCCAGGTGGTCCCTGCTCCCCACGCAGCCCAGGCAGCCCCTGTAGGGAAAGGAGATGGTGGGAGCACAGGGCAGCAGGGCACCCATCTGCCACAGCCAGCCCTGGGAGCAGGGAGTGTCACTGGCAGTGGCACTCTGCTGGGGACAGGGGAGGGTCTTGCTGCACTGCCCTGCACCAAGAAGCATAGGACAGGACACTGGTCCCTTGCAAGTCTGATGGCCCCAGCAGGAACACAGCCTAAACCCGCCCTCTCCAGAGGTACTTACATCCCGGCCAGGGTCTCCCTGCTTTCCCGGGTCCCCCTGCAGACAAGGAGGAGGTGAGGACAGGGACATTCCTACCCTGCCAAAGGCCCCCCTCCAGAGCATCCCCAGCCTGGAGCACAGGGTGTCCAGGGGGACAGCTCCTCCCACGCCATCATCCCTCTGTCCCACAGCTCCCACCCGTGGCACCCAGCACAGACATTCCCCCAGCCTGGAGCACACTCACCCTCAGCCCAGCAGGCCCTGGGGGCCCAGGTTTGCCTTCCAGCCCGTTGCGGCCATCCAGCCCTGGTGGGCCACGGTCCCCCTGTGAGAGAGCAGGGAAGGATGGTTGGAGCTTTGGGGTGGGATGGGAGCGCTGAGGGGCAACCCTCAGCCCCTAGTCCTCTCACCTTCTCTCCTGGCAGGCCTCGGTCCCCAGGGTCGCCCTACAGGCCGGGAGAGAAGTGAGCATCATCTCCCATTAACAGGAGCTGCACAGGGCAGGGGTGCCCCATTCAGACCCCCATGGGAAAGGGGACACCTACCCGTGCTCCAGGGGGGCCACGGGGGCCCTCCACACCCTGCAAGAAAGAGAGACTCTCAGCAGTGGGGCAAGGGGGGATCCTGGCTGCTCTGCAGGCAGTCCCTGCACACCAGGACCCCCGGCTCTCCTGCAGAACATCACCCCTCATGCTGCCCCAGTTCCTCCCACACCAGGGCCCAGCACCTACCCTCTCTCCAGGCGCTCCAGGGGAGCCAGCATCACCCCGGGCACCCTTGGCACCGTCCTCGCCCGGGTCCCCAGGGTCTCCCTGCCAGGGAAGGGCACGGTGGTCAGAGGGTACTGTGCTGTACCAAGCCTGTGCCAGAATACACAGCGCTGGTGCTGTGTGGTTTAGGGGTGGGCTGAGAGGAATGCTCTCAAAATAAGAGGCACAGGCTGAAAAAGAGGTGGCTGGGCTCAGTGCAGCTCCTGCTGGGGCAGTGGGGGGCAGAGCGTGGCTGCAGAAGAAAGGCACCGAGCAGCACTGCTGAGCCACAGAGCCACAGCTGGGACACAGTGCCACCCAGCACAGGGCACAACCTGTGGCCAAAACTGTCCTGAGCCTGAGCTGGGTTGCAAAAGCAGAATGCCCAGAGTGTTGGGTGCTGCCATGGGATCCCTGTGGGGCTGGGGAGCCAGGAGGGCACCAGTTCCTTGGAAACCTCAGCCCTACAGGGCCTCCTCCCATCACGGGGCATGAGCATCAGCCCCTGTGACCCCGAGTTCCAGGTGCCTCTCAGTTGTGGGGCACATCAGCTGCACGTGGCAGAGGCTGCTTTGGGCAGGGAGGGCTTGATGAACAATCATCCCAGTGGCCAGGCAGAGCCCAGAGAACAGCAGAGGGTATCCCACCACCAGCATCCCAAGGACTCAGTCATTACCTTCTCACCCTTTCCCCCCACTCCTCCGAGCCCAACATCGACCTGTGGGGCAGAGAGGAGCTGTTGGAGCACACGGGGCTGGACACCAGCCCATGGGCAGGGACAAGAGGGAGGCAGAACTTACAGTTCGTCCTGGGGGTCCAGGAGGCCCCTGAAAGAAGGCAAGGGAAGCAGATTAAGGGAGCTGGCACAGCCCTGGGGAGGGCACAGCTGGCTCTGGGGTGGGGGGGCCACATGGGGCCCTGCCATCACTCACTGGGTCCCCGCGGTCACCCTTGCTCCCTGGTGCTCCAGGGCTGCCCTGCAGGAAAGAGGGATGGAGTCAGAGGGGAAGGGAATGGGGACCCGTGGGGTGTGGGATGGGGGATACCCCTGGGGTAAGGGTGGGTGCGGGGCAGTGAGCTGTGAGGGGTGGTGGGTGTCCATGGAGCAGTGGCACATACAAGGGTACATACAAAGGGATACTCACATTCCTGCCTTCAGGTCCTGGGTCCCCTAAGTCACCCTTCTCCCCGGGGGGGCCACGGTAGCCGGGAAGGCCCTGGGTGGACGGCAAAGGGAAGATGTGCATGAGCAGGAGGCCATGAGTCTCTCCTGCCCCGGGTGCCCAGCAGCCCTGCACTTACCCGGGGACCCCTGTCTCCAGGCTTGCCAGGCAGACCCGCTTCTCCCTGTGGGGAAAGAGGGGGTGAGTGGGGGGCAGTAGGAACAGGGGCAGAGGGAAGAGGGGCAGGGGTCCTGGGGACCCTCACTTACCGGGGTGCCTTCGTCACCTTTCTCTCCTCGCTCTCCCTGAGGCACAAATCAGTGGGCACCGGCCAGGAGAGAAAAGTACAAGTGACCAGCATCCCCCTGCTCCCTGCCAGCCCCCCTCTCCTCAGGGCCACAGTGCCCCACAGCCCCTTGTCCCACACTACCTCCTTGCCTCGCAGCCCGATCTGCCCAGGGGCGCCTGCCCGGCCCGGCTCCCCCTTCTCCCCTGGCTCTCCTGGGTCACCCTAGGCAAGGGAAGGGGCAACAGTCAGGACAGAGTCTGGGCAGCTGGGGAGAGAAGGGGCACAGCCTGCAGGAACAGCCCTCTAGAGCCGGACAGACAAACAGATGGACGGACAGATGAATGGAAGAGCAGTGACATCACCTTTGGGCCACTCCTGCCTGGGAGGCCAACGATGCCCTGGTTGTTGGAGAGGAAGAGCAGGTGTCACTGGGAAGCTCGGTGACCCCTTGCCAGGGGAGGGACCAGGGCCAGGAGCTGGTGGCCCCAGGGTGCCCCCAGACTCACCCGCTCGCCCTGCTCGCCTTTGGGGCCAGCTGGCCCGGGGATGCTCAGGCCAGGGGGACCCTAGACATGAAAGGACACAGCATGGAGCAACAGCACAGGCACCGTGAGTCTGGGGAAGGCTGGGCCAGGTGACCTGTGCTTTCTGTCCTCAAGGCAGTACTCACACGGGCACCTTTATCTCCTGTGTCACCTTTGGGGCCAGGAGGTCCTTCTGGTCCTGGGAAACCTCTGTCACCCTGGAGCAGACAAAATCAGCACCCCAAACCACCCATCTTTTCCCCCACTGCAGCTGTGGACCAGGCTTAGGACCAGGATGAGCCCAACTGTGCGATCCCCCTCCCCAGCCCACAGCCATGCCCAGAGGGTGGAGGGCACAGCTGGGCCAGGGTTACCTTCTCTCCAACAACAGCCACGCTGGGAGCCTGGAGGGGAAGCAGAGACCATGCTGGGCACTGCCCATGGCTCCCTGTCCTGGGGCTGGGGCAGGCAGAGGTGGAGCTGCTGGGCAGCATCACTTACTGGCCTGCCAGGTGGTCCTGGATCGCCCTGCAGAGAGACAGGTGTCACTGCCAGCCCCTTCCCCAACAGACTCCTGCCACCCCACTGGGACCCCCCCTTTGCCCTCACCTTCTCTCCTCGGGGGCCAGTCGGTCCTGGAGCTCCCTGTGGCAGGATTAGAGACCTCAGGGGGCTGGCAGTGCCTGGGAACGTGCACCCAGGGCATGGCAGCTCCTGGCTCCACAGCACCACGACCACTACCCTGACTCACCTCTCTGCCTGATGGCCCCGGGTGCCCTGGGGCTCCCATCTCACCCTGCAGGAGAGGAGGAAGAGGAAGGTGTGTGGGCATCCTGCCACCCTCTGCCAGCATGGCTGCTCCAGGGCAGAGCAGCATCACTCCACCACGCCACAGCTGCACCCACCTTCTCACCCTCTGGGCCCGGCACACCACGGTCTCCCTGCAGGCCAAAGCAGAGGAGGGTTTCAGGGAGCCTTCCTCCCTCTACATCTCACTGCCCCCACCCCACACACTGCCCCAGAGCTCTTCACGAGTCAGTCCCGAATCCCACGCAAGACCACTGGGTTGTGACAGCCATCATCAGGCACTGCCACCTCCAGGTCTCAGGGACACCAGGAGCGGCCAATGCCACTCTGCTTTGGCCCCCTCTCACCTTCTCGCCTGTCTCTCCCAGCTCGCCCGGTGCCCCACGCTCTCCCTGGTATAGGAGGAACAAAGGGTCAGGGGTAGCAGGACCTTGGGGGACATCTTGGGTCCTGGCACAGAGTCCAGAACCCCCTTCTCTCTGCCAAAGGCATGGCAAGAGTGTCCCCTCGGTCCCTGCACCACTCACCTTCCTGCCCTGCTCCCCCGGCGGTCCCCGAGGACCCTGCAGAGGAGAATGGAGAGGTTGTCACCTTTGGTTTGACAAGGCAAATGCCCAGGCTGCTCAAAGCAGGAGTGCTCAAGCGTGCCCTCGGGGCCTGGCTCTCGGCATGGCCAGCTCCTGCCTGCCTCGCCTTCTCTCAGGAAACTCACCCTGTCTCCTGGGTCCCCGGGGCGGCCAGGTGACCCTGGGAAACCTTCCGTGCCATCACCCTGGGGATTTGGGAAAGTGATAGCCGTGCTCATGACACGGGGATGCCCATTAGATGGGAATCCTCGCTGGAGAGTGGTGTGAGGTCCTGCCCCAGTGGGGGGCATCCCTGCCACCTTCTTACCTTCTCTCCTTTCAGGCCAGGGGGCCCAGCAGGTCCACGAGGCCCAGGGTCCCCAGGGAGCCCCTGCAAGAGAGAAAACCTCAGCCCCTGGGGATGCAACTCAGCCCTGGGCACACACAGCCACTGCAGCCCTGATCCCCTCTGCCAACCCTGTTGGCCTGGGGGCTCAACTCACTGGGGGTCCAGGGTCCCCTCGAGGTACTGCCCCGTCTAGGAATCCAGGAGGGCCCTGCAGAGAGAAGGGTCAGCTCCTGTGTGGTTGCCCTGAGGGCTCAGTCCTCCCCAGCACTGAGGGGCTGCAGTGCCCTGGGACACTCAAGGAACTCCATCCAGTAGGGTAGAGGAGTCAGGGAAATGCACAGCCACTCACCCTTTCCCCTCGGTCACCCTTTTCTCCCTGCAAGGGTGAAAAAAGCAAATAAGGGCCGTTCTGGGCTGTTCCCATGCCCTCCTTGAACAGAAGAGGAACATGCTGGGTAGAGCCCACCATCAGTAGCATTAGGGTATGTGCATGCCCAGGGCCTCTCCCCACGCCACCCAGGGCCAGCAGCAGCTCAGGCACGAGCATCTGTGTGCAGGCACAGCCCACGAGCAGGGCCAGGAGGGGTCCACGGGGATGGCTGCTCCCCCATCCCTCTGCCCTCCATCCCCCAGCCTTCCCCATGCAGCAGCGGGGGATGTACCTTCACAAACTCTCCGGGAGGTCCTGGTAGCCCCATGGGTCCGAGCGGACCAGGGGGGCCTGGATCACCAAGAGGGCCCCGTGGGCCAGGGATCCCAGGTGAGCCAGGGCTGCCCTGGAGGACAGAGGGGCTCCATCAGCTGAGGCTGAGGTGTGGGCTGGGGTGCTGGCAGAGACCCCTTCACATGCGTATTCCCACACCTACCGGCACACCCGGCTCCCCTTTCTGGCCTGGCAGCCCCTGTTCTCCATCCGTGATCACCCTGGGCTCTCCCTGCATGAGCAGGGGGAGGAAAAGTCAGTGATCACATGTGCCACATGTGCCCTGTTGTGGCCACAGCGCCACAAGGCCAGGAGTCTGGCAGGGAGATGAGGAGACCCTGGGGCCAGGAGATGCCAGGCACCAAGCTGTGCCCACCAGGGTCCCCAGTGCTCCCCAGGGACCCCTGTGGGGCAGCCCCCTGTCCATCACCTACCGGTTCACCTTTCTCCCCCTTTGGGCCAGTAAGTCCCATGGGCCCACGTGTCCCCTGGGAGGGAAAGATGAGAATGAGAGGGGGTGTTGGGTGTGAGAAGGGTTGGGGACGGTTGGGGCCATACTCACAGGATCCCCTCGAGGACCAGGGATGCCCTGGATGCCCTAGAAAACAACAGCTCAGGAGGTGAACACATCCCTGCTAGCTAGGGGAGTGAGGATGGGATGAGATGGAATGGCATGGCATGGCATGGCATGGCATGGCATGGCATGGCATGGCATGGCATGGCATGGCATGGTGTCTCATCTCCAGCCAAAGCAAGGCTAGACAGTACACTTTGCTGGGGATACACACCCAGGAGACAGCAGTGACCCTGCCAGCTGCTGAGACTCCCCCAGTGCAGGGAACAGGGAAGCAGAGGCTGGCTCAGGGAGCAGGCAGGATGATGGAGAGCCCACTGTGCAGCAGCAAAGCCAAGGGACACCCTTACTCACCGGCTGCCCAGGTGATCCAGGATTCCCAGGACGCCCAGGGCTTCCTGGTGCCCCAACAGCTCCAGGAAATCCCTGCAGGACAGAGGAGCATCATGCCATCATCTGGTGTACCCCAGCAGTGCCAGACTCCTTCAGTGCCCCAGGCACTGCTGGTCCCAGCCCTGGGAGCTCAGGGCAGTCCCAAGGCAGAGCTGGGTTCCAGGGTGCCTTTCCAGTGCCCCAGTGTGGGGCTGGACTGGGGTTCTTCAGTGGGATTTCCCCTCCAGCATAGTTGTGGAGACCAAAGGGACAAAGGACAGTGAGAGGCCCCATGGAGCCAGGTCACTGTGTCCAGGGCTCCTGGGGTGCCTAGGTGAAGGGCCAGAGGTACTCACCCTGTCCCCCTTCTTGCCTGGACCCTCGGCACTCTCTCCTGGGGGACCCTGCGGCCCTGGAGGTCCTGGAGAGCCAGGAAGCCCATGGCGACCCTGGAGACGCAGGGGAGAGGACAGGCTGGGTGGCAGGTGGTGGTCAAGAAGTGTTGCCAGTGTACCCCTCTAGCAAGAGCTGGACAGGTCCTTGGCCCACACCCACCCACTGGCAGGACAAAGGGACAAAGAAACATGAGGACATGAGGACCATGACACTGCCCTCTCCAGGGAGCTGCTCCTCTTATGCCCCCCTCCATCAGGTTATTACCGGCTGCCCAGGGAGACCTGGTGGTCCTGTACGTCCTTGCAGTCCCTGCAGAGACAGAGCCAGTAGTGAGTATCCCCTGTGAGCTGATGTTAGCATGGTTTGGGAGATGCAAACCTCCCAAAGCCACCAGCTGGTGGCGAGGTGTCACCAAAGCACTCACTGCCTCACCGCGGTCTCCCTTCTCGCCCTGCAAGGGGACAGAGGGAAGGGCTTAGGGGCTGGCACTCTTGTGCTTAACTCCCCACTGGGCTTCTGCTGTCAGCAACTAGGGGTCCCTGACCCATGCTGAGCACCTGTGGCACAGCACGGCACAGCCTTGAGATGCTCACCTTGGGGCACTTCACAGTGCAGGGCTTTGGCTTTGGCGCCGGCTGGCAAGAAAAGATAAGCCTGTGTGAACCCAGGGATCAGAGACCCCTTGACTTACAAGGGCTGCTCCCCCTCCACACCCCTGAGTCACTCAGGCCCTTACCCTGGTGGAGATGATGGTGCAGAGGTCATCGGTGAGCTCTCCCTCCAGCTCTGCCAGGTCGCTGCCATGGTAGATGTACCGTGGGTCCTCACTGGTGACCATGCGCAGGAGCTGCTCGCGGTCCGCGCCCTCCATGCCCACTGCCAGCACCTGGACCCCTGAGCAGAGAGCACCCTCAGCACCCCACAGAAGTCCCTGCACACCCTGATGAGACCCTATTAATCCTCACCCCCAGCCTTGACATCCCTGGCCGCAGTGATGGCATCATCCCCAGAGGGGCTGTCAGCCAGAACCACCAGCACTGCTGGCACCCCGGCACGGCGCCCTGCGCCAGGACTCAGCAGGTAGGTCCTGGCAAAGGTCATGGCTGCCCCTAGAGAGGGAGAAGGAAGAAGGGACAGTCAGCAGGATCCCAGGAACCACTGCCCCAGCTCCTAGCGCCGCCCCTCACCGATGGCGTTGCCGCTGGGCTCCTCATAGCGCATGGCACGGATCTGCTCCAGCACGGTGGGCAGGTCGCTGGAGCGGTTGAGGAGCAGCCAGGGTAGGCTGCGGTAGCTGTATGTGGCCAGGGCCACCTGCAAGGGTGCAGGGGAGCAAGTGGGCACCACGGCCCACCCACGACCCCCCGTGGCCCCAGTGCTGTGGCAGCAGCCTACCTGTGTGCCCTCAGGGCCCAGGCGCCCCAGGGCGGACACGGTGTTGGAGAGGAGGGTGCGGACAGCGTTGGCACCAGCGGAGCTGTTGCGGGTGCCGTGTACTAGAAAGACCACGTCACCGAGGGCATCCCTGCAGACTGCAGGATGGGAAGGGGTGAAGCCACCACCAGAGTGGAGACAAGCCCGGCTCACCCCTGCAGGGACCCCACAGTACCTGTGCGCTCACTGACGGACACCTCGGCGCCTGGCGTGCTCCCCAGGAGTGGCCGGAGGGTGAAGGTGTAGCGCCGGCCCAGGCGCAGCCCAGAGACCTGCTGGGAGCTGGCAGTGCTGGGCAGCGTCCGCCCCTTCTCCCCACCAGCTGCCACCCAGGGCACAGTCAGAGGGATCAGCAAGCCCCTGCGGGGATGCTGCCCACCGTCCTGGGGCCACCCTCTTGTCTCACCTGCGGGAGGGCTCCAGGAGAGGACATAGCCAGAGGCACCAGGGACTGGGGTCCAGGTGAGAGTCACCGAATCCCTCTGCACCTCCGTCACCCTCAGGCTGGTGATGCGGCTTGGGGCAGCTACCAAGGGGAAGGAAAGCGTGTCCCAGCTCCATGGGGCAGCCCCCAACGTGCTCCCTCCCCAGCCCCATGCTGGGACAGTCCGTCCCTGGGTGCCCCTCTGGGCTCAAGCCATGTGTCAGGGAGCTCATGCTGCCTTGGCCCCAGGCAGTCCCTTACTGGTGATGGCAGTGATGGTGGCGGGCTCGCTCTCCCGGCTGCCAGCCAGGCTGGTGATGCTGATGTGGTAGTGCCGGCCCGGTTCCAGTCCCGACAGAGAATAAGAGCTGGAGGTGGCTAGGAGCTGCTGGCTGTGCTGGGGCCCCCCTGCAGGGGCAGAGAGGGGTGAGGGGGTACGGGTGGGGGCTGTCAGGGGTGCAGTGGTTCCAGCCAGCTCTGCTTACCTTCAGCCAGGCGCCAGAACAGACGGTAGCCAGTGCTGCCAGCCACTGGCAGCCAGGTCAGGCGCAGGTGGTGCTCCGAGGCCTCGGTCACCTGGAAGCCACTGACGGGGCGTAGGGGGACTGCCTCTGCTGCAGACGGGCAGCATCAGGGGCAGAAGTGCTCAGTGCCACCCTGGGGTGATGCCCCCTGCCCCAGCACTCACGGGTGGTGACGACAACAGAGACGGGGTTGCCTTCGCGGTTGCCAATGAGTGCCGTCACCTTCACAGTGTAGGAGACGCCTCCCTCCAGGTTGGGGATGTCAAAGGAGTTGGTGTGGCCAGGAACTCGCCGGCTATTCTCCGAACCCCCTGCCAAGGACGGTGGCATCAGGCCCCCCGCTGCTGCCCTCACAGCCCACCCCCATCCCCACCCCACAGTACCGTCCCTGCGGCTCCACACCACACGGTAGGCAGTGGCTCCCGGCACACCAACCCAAGTGACACGGGCAACATTGCTCCTGGATGCCTGCACCTCCAGCTGGGTCACCTTCCCCACCTGCTCTGGCACTGTGACACCAAGAGGGCCACTGTCACTCCGGGTCACAGCCAATGGCACCAGACAGCACTGTCAGGCAGGGGTCACCTCACCTATCCGTCCCGTGGCAGTGACAGGGCTGCCCTCGCGGCCATCCACAATGGCTGAGACACTGACGGTGTAGACAATGTTGGCTCGCAGCCCATCGATGGTGAAGGTGGTGGGGTCAGCAGGGAGGAAGCGGGATTTCTTCAGACCTAAGGGATGGCTGGGATAGGAAGGGCTCCAAGCGCTGCTGCCACAGCATCCCATGGTCCATACACTCACCGTCACTGCCTTGCCACGTCAGCAGGTAGCCCCCGGCACCTGGTAGCCCTCGCCAGGTGACCCGCAGCTGGCTGGGACCGGCCTCCATCACCCGCAGATCCGAAATGCTGCCCACCTCTGGATACTCTTCACCACCCCAAAACACCACAGCATCACCGTGGGGAGTCCAAAGGGACCCCACAGCCGAGCTGCCATCCCAAGAGGTTGCAGGGGATAGAGACAGCTGCACGCCACAGTGGGAATATGCAATACCAGAACTCCTGGCACCAAACCCTGGTGTAGACTTACTGAGGCGGACGGTGAGCGTGGCAGCACTGCCCTCCCGGCTGCCTGCTAGTGCCGAGACACGCACCAGGTAGGGGATGCCCTCGCGGAGGTCACCAAGCTCCAGCCCCGTCTGGCTGCCTGGGATGCGCCTCGTCCTCTCCGTGCCATCTGCCAGGAGGAGGGCAGTGCAGTGGCTTGGAGTCAGCTGGTCAGGATCCCCCAGGTGCCACCCTGGCCCTGCCCACAGACTCACCCTGGTTGTTGCGCACCACCACTTTGTACTCGGTGGCACCGGGGACACCGGTCCAGCTCAGCCGTACCCACCTGCCCGATTCTTCAACGAGCCGCAGGTCTGACACAGCACCCACGGGTGCCTCCACGCCTGTGAGGGGACAGGCAAGGCACAGCTGGAGTGGCACAGCCTGGACAGCACTGCCCCCATACCCATCCTGGGCTGTGACCAGACAGCTGGGGGTTCTCATGGCCGAGGCAGTCCTCAGGCTGAGCAATGCCCATTGGGGCATCCCTCTATGCCAAAGGCTTGGTACGCTGGGGGACAACTCAGGGGACCCACAGTAGCACTGACCTGTCTGAAAGGTGGTGACAGGGGTGGCCACCTCCCCACCATCATAGAGTGTGTAGAGGGTGATGCGGTACTCGGTGCCTGGCTTCAGCCCCGTCAGCTGGTAAGTATTGGTGCTGCTGGGGAGAGACACTGTTCTGGGGGGCTCTGGTCCTGCAGGAAGGGAAGGATCACAGCCAGCTGCTGGCATGGAGGGCCCACAGGGGCAACAGGCACCCTGAGCCTACCTGTGGCTCTCTTCCACTCCAGACGGTAGCCGCGAGCATCACGGGCACTGGTCCAGAGCACTTGGATGGATGTGGGGCCGAGGATGTTGGTCTGCAGCATCTGGTCTGTACCTGCCTCTGCAAGAGGGACCCCATGGGCCAGGGTACCTTGTGCCACCCTGCTGCCAGCCACCCAGCCCACGTCTCTGGTCCCCACACACGGCAAGGATAGGGGCTATGAGGGCTGGTCCCTGCCCCCTCCCATGCACAGCAGCAGGATGGCATCAGCTGTACCCAACACCTACCTGTCCTCTGCCGCACAGTGGCTGTGGGCCCCTCCAGCTGCCTGAAGAGTGGGGCCACCGTCACCACATAGTCGGTGTTGGGCTGCAGCCCCACCAATGCATGTGACATCTGCCCGGCATCCAGGTCCACCCTGTGCCTGTCCTGCCCTGTGGGAGCCAGTGCAGCGGTCCCTTGGGGAGGTCAGGCAGCAGGTGCCCCCAGCTCCCTCCTGTCCTTCCTCAGGGGCCACCAGCAGAAGGGGCACAAGCTCTGGGAGAGGCACCTACCTGTGCGGGTTGCCCAGGAGAGCCGGTAGCCGGTCGCACCGCTGACAGACTGCCAGGCCAGCAGCATGCTCTGTGCCGACACGTTGTGGACAGTCAAGTGCTGCACGCCCACCAGGTGCCCTGTGGAAATGAGGTGAATGTCCATCTCCCCCATGAGAATGGGGCAGGGGGCAGCAGGAAGCACCTTCACCTGCAAACCGCTGTCCCCAGGAAGCCCCCTTGCCCCTGCTCACGGGTGCTAACCACACTGAGGTCACTGAGTGCAGCCCGCGCTCAGGCGGCTCCTTCAAAGCATCAAACTGTGCAAAATAGAGCTCAAATGTCTTCCTCTTAATGCCTTAAATACTTTCTGTGGGTTAAGACTGCCTGGGGCAGCTGAAGGAATTGGTTTGCCAAAATCTGATGCTTGCAAAGGTGTTGCCCTGGGGCCTCACCCCCATTCCTACCCAGAGATGCTTTCCGACAGCCTCTGCCCTGGTGGAAACCACACTTTCCTCCCACAGAGCACTGTACTCAAACCCTGCATTATTTCACTCAACATTTTTTACGTCATGGGAGGAAAGCTCTGGTGGATACACTCCCAGAAGGCTGCAAAGGAAATTGGGAGCACACGGTGCTGCATCCTGTCCTGGGAGCAACTTTTGGGGCCCAGAGCATCACCTTGTAGCCATGCTCACCTGCATCCCCATCCCACCCCCACAGGCAGCAACGGGCCAGGCAGCAGAATTCCAATGGGGCACAGTGATTGGAGGGGGGCATCCCAATAGAACCCATTCCTAATCCTGGCTGGGCCCAGGGCTGGGCACAGTACTTACGTGTCCGGGCGGTGAGGGTGGCAGGGACAGCGGGCTGCTGTGCGTAGTGGGGCTGGAGCATCACCACGTACTCAGTATCAGGCTGCAGGTTGCTGAGGGTGGCTGACTGTGCGCTGGCCGTCAGGCTCTTCTCCTCTCTTTGAGCTGCTCCTGGAGGGGTGTGGGGGGCACAGGGACATAGCACACACCAGGCCCAGCGGGGAAGGGGTGTCTGTGGGCCTGCACCCTGCCCTGAGGTTGCCAGTCAGTGCCAGGGGTGGGGAGCACCGGGAAGAGGCTGGGACGTGGGCCAGGGCAGGGGCACCCCCTGGAGCGCCCGAGGCCAGGGTGAGGCTGCCAGGTGTGTGGCTCCAGCCCCGTCCCTGGCTGGGACAGGGGTCTGCTGCCTGTGCAGCATGTGCAGCAGCCATGGGGGCACACGCCAGGCCCCAGCCATTGTGCACACCCAAGCACACACCCTGAACCTTGCGCACGAAGCCTCGGGGTGCAGGAATACACAGGCTGCCTCCACGCCTCTGCACACACACGCGCCCCACACCCAGCGCACGCGTGCCGGCTGCCGTGGCGAGGGTGGGTGGATACACACCCACAGCACTCCGGGCATTAACGCTCATCCATGCATCCCTCTGCCTAGGGGGCTGCACAAAGGCAGGGTGCCCAGGCAGTGCCAATCCTCTCAGGGACCATCCCCTCACCTTGCACAGCGTAGCTGAGGCTGTAGCCCTGGGGCGGCTCGGGGCCAGGCTGCCAGGCCAGCCGCAGAAAGGTGGGGCCAGTCTCCACCACGCGAAAATCCAGCATGGAGCCAGCACGGCTTTCTGGAGGCACACAGAAGCAGGGATGAGTCCCCAGCCCCATGTGCTGGGGCACCCAATGCCTGCACTCACCCGTCCCTACGGACATGGCCACTCACGGGTTCGTGCTCGGCCAGACACTGACTCGCCGATGCTGTTGGCGTACTGGGCGGTGACAGTGACCAGGTACTCTGTCCCAACGCGCAGTCCCCGTAGCACAGTGTTTGTCTCCCGCGGCCCCACGCTCACCTGGGCAGGAACAATGTCACCCCCTCATCTTCCCCAGGTCACACACGGAGCCACCAGGGCCCCCAGGAACGCTGAGCAGTCAGGTGGGGGCACTCACCTCCTGCCTCTCTGCCATGATGGGCTGCCCGAGCCCGGTCAGTGGCACGTACTGCACCCGGTAGCCAGTGATGGGACCACTGGCTGCTCTCCAGCGGATCCGCAGATGGTCAAGGCCCCGCTCCAGTATCTCCAGGTTGGAGGGGCCAGTGTGTCTTGGCCCATCTGTGGGGTAGCAGAGGGCCTGTTGGCTCCACAGTGCATGAGGCAGAGAGGAGATCTTGCTGTGGCAGCACAGATGTGTGCCCGATGGGATGGGATAGCCAGGAGGTCATTTGGGGGCGGGGTGGATGCTAAGGATGCACAGTGTGGCACCCAGCACTGTCAGCACCCGTGCCCTTCAGGGAGGAGGATGGGGACCCATACCCAGCAGGCGCAGGGTGCCCCCAACAGTCGTGCACACCCTTCGTGTTATCAGTGGCACCAGCGTGTCCAGCAGCTTGAAATCGCCGATGTAGAAGAAGAAGGCGTCCGTAGGCATTGAGGCCACACGGATCAGCTCCTTGCGGTCAGCATTCTTAATACCTGGGACAGAGGGAGATGATGGGTGAGGGAGGAGCCTGAACCAAGTAGGAGACTCTTTCACGTGGTGCAGAAGCCTCACTCACCCACAGCAAAGACCTTGATACCCTGGCTCTTCAGCTTTGCTGCTGGCCCCTCAGCATCATCCTGGGATTTGCCATCCGTGATGAGAATGCAGACCTGCAGGGCCAGGAAAGAGCTGTGGGATCCAGCATGGGGTCCATGGACCTGACACTTCTCCCCACATTGCCAGAGTCACTGCTCTGCACATACCTGGGGGACCCCAGGCCGGCGCTGTGTGGGGCCAAAGAAGTTGTCAGCAACATAGCGGAAGCCAGCGCCCGTCCGTGTATTGCCACTCTTGTAGCTCAGCTCCTGGATGGCCCTCCGGACACTCATGCCATCAGTGTGCTGGGAGAATGAGAACTCCACCCTGGGGCGTGCAGGGGGACACTGTCACTTCCCAGCCCTGCCACCCTGCACCCCACATGCCCCCTCCCTTGGGCTCACCGTGGGTCATCGCTGTACTGCGCCACGGCAAAGCGCACTGCCTTCTCACCCACCGCCTGCACAAAGGGCACCACCAGCTCCTCCATGAAGGTGCGGACAGCTCGGAAGTTGTTCCTTCCGATGCTGGATGAACCATCCACCAGGAAGGCGATGTCAGCCTCCAGCACATCCTCACACACTGCTGAGGAGCAGTGACAGCACTCAGGGCACAGACTGGCGCAGTGGCACATTGGTGTTGAAGCCCTCTCATTGTCCCACCCACCGTGTGGACCCAGTGCTCAAGCACCTACCTTGGCTCCTCTTCTGTGCCATGGCAGCTGGAGGACGCAGGAGCGCCGCGAGCACAGCCAGGAGCAGGAGTTGGCTGCTCATCGTGGGAACCTGCAGGATAGGATGCTGCCGCCACGGTCTCACACCAGCCCCAAGCCTTGGGGACGGCAGTTCGGGAGGATCCCAGCGCCACCCGTGCCAGAACGCCTGGCAGCGTTGGGAGGGCAGGGTGCCCGTGCGCCCCACGGCGCAGGGGGAGCCCCGCTTCGGGCCGGGGCAGGCGGGCGGCAGCTGGCCCGTGATCAGCCGGTGGGGCTGTCCGCGGTGCGGGGGATACAGAGAGCGCCCGGGCCGGCTACAGCCCGGGTTCTGCCTCCGCCACCCTTCCCCTGCCCCACGCCCCGGCCCCGGCAGCGGCGCACTTGGCCCCCGGCCCGCAGGGGCTCCTCCCGCCCCGGGAAGGTGCTCGAGGGCGGCGGGGAGCCAGCGCGGGCAGCCCTGCCTGCCAGCCCCTGCCCCGCCAGGAGGGCACCTGGCCCGGCGCCCCCGCCGGCTCGCAGCCCGAGCCCAGCCCGGTCCCGGCGGTGCGAGCCCCGCCGCCGAGGGTGGCCGAGCGCCCGCGGGTGCCCGCGCCGAGGCTCGGACCAGCCCCGCAGAGCCCCCACCCGCGGCGGGACCCCCGCCACAGCTCCAGGCTCACCCACCGCCCCCGCGGGGCCGCTCCGTCCCGCACCGCTCCGAGCCGCTCCGTGCCGAGCCGTGCCGGGCGCAGGCGGTGCCGGCGCGCACCGGCCCCGGCGCTCCCGCCCCTTTATGGAGGGCGGCCCGGAGCACGGTCCGGGGGGAGCGGAGCGGCGCGGCTCCCGCCCAGCCCGGCCTCCCAAAGGGCTTTTCCCACCCGCTGCCCTGAGAGGGAAGGAAGCAAAGAAAGCAGCTCCTCAGGCTCTTCCCGCTCGAGTGCCACCCGGCGTGCAGCGGCTCCGGGATGGGGATGAAGCAGGAGAGGGCTGGACACCCGGGAACGGTTGCTGCTGGATTTGCCACCGAGACTGCCGTGAGGGGCTGAGTGGGCTCCAGTAAGGCTCAAGGCAGTTTTCCTTCCAGCATCTGCATCTTTCAGGAAGGTGAGCAGCTCTGGCACCAGCCAGCCAGGAGCTGGCCACCCACTTCCATCCATCCATCCATCCATCCATCCATCCATCCATCCATCCATCCATCCATCCATCCATCCATCCATCCATCTCAAGGGAATGTGTCCTGGATCCAGCCAGACCTGGATGGAGCTGCCACAGGGACTTGAGCCCCTGGCACCATCTGGGTCTGAGCACTAGCCCTGGGAAGGGCACTGGTGGTGGAGGGCTGCTCCCCGTGCCAGCACAGCTCCCACGAGGCTGCAGGACAGCCAGGCCTCGTCCAGGATCTTTCCTGCACACACAGCTGGGGGTACCCAGCACAAGGGGCCCTAGCACCCATGGTTCTAGTATGGGGACTGTGCTTGAGTCAGCTGTGGGAACATCATCCTGCCCTGCTCAAAACACCATCTCACAGCAGTCTTGTGGCTGAGACCTACCCCAGAGCTGGAGAAACTTGCTGGAAAGCCACTGGTGGTGTGGCTGCAGTTGCTGGGAGGAGGCGAAAGGGAGAAGAGCAAGGCAGCAAGGCAGGCAGGGACCTCGTGTTGCCCTGGTCTCACTTCCTGCCCATCCTGCGACTGGTGGGATAGTCCCCTGAGGCTCCTCCTCAGCCCAGGGTGCACCCTTGACCCTCAGGGTGCTCCTCACTCCCGGGACACCCGTGGGACCACAGTGCTCCTTGGGGCACATCACACAGCACCTCATCCTCCCCACTGGTGCCTGTGCTCACCTGGGGTTCACCCCGGGTCAAGGAACCTGCCATGCACCCATGCCACCTATCCTCTGTCCCCTTGGTCAGCCCGAATTCCCTGTCCCCAGCACCCCTCGTACCTGTGCCCTCCTGGCCACTGCCCCAGGGGCTCCCCTGCGGCTCCTGGCAGGGCAATGGACAGACAGGTCCCGGGCCATCTTCTTCTGGGCAGCAAGAGGAGCAACAGTGGGGATCTCTGGGGCCCAGGGCCACCTCACAGCTGGGGGCCGGGGGCAGGGCCACCGGCCACCGAGCAAAGATGCTCCAGGGTCGGCTGCAGGCAACTTTCCCAGGCACAAGCTGTTCCCAGGCAGGGGAGGAGCGGCGATGCCCTCGCTCTTCTTAAAGGTACAGCAAGCAGTGCATCCCTTCCTCTTCATTAGCCTTCCTCTCCTTAGACCTCAGCCCTGGCCCCCGAGGCTGGCGGGCGGGTTCCGAAGCTCACCGTGCCCGCAGGTTTGCCCCTGCCTGCCCCTGCCCTGTGGGTCTGGCCGTGAATCCAGCATCCTCAGGTCAGGACCATGCCTAAACCCTCCTCCCGCCAGAGCCCGTTTAATGAAGACAGGGCGGCCTGTCCCAATTAGACAAGGGGCTTCGTTAAACAGCAGCGGAGGGGCCTGCCAAGGGCTCTGTGGCTGGCCCCGGGCCCGGAGCTGGTGGAGCAGCCCCACGGCACGGGCGGCTGCGGGTCACCCCGGCCAGCGGGCACCGCAGGCAGCGGCACCGGGGCAGCGACATTTCACAGCCATGCCAGGGGCTCTGCCCACCACCTCGGCCCCCAGGACTGCGGCAGGCACTGGTTTGGGGTGGTCCCCAAATCCCAGTCGCCCACGGAGAGCCCGGCAGCATCTTGACCATGCTGCCAGCAGCATTCCCCTTACGTGTGCCATGGAGTGGGGCACGCCGGGCTGCCTGGTCCCCAAAACCAGAGTGGCTCCGCCTCCGCGGTGTTTCCCAGCTTCCCTCCGCATACCAGGACCAGGGAAGGAATCTGCGGCCCGCGGCGCGGGACGGTCCTGCCGCTGCAGATGGAGAGCGCCAGGTGTGAGTGACTCACGGGCACCCCCGCGCCGCTGCACGCCAATCCCTCCGGGGACATCCTGAAAGGCTGTAAAGCCTTCTCAAAGCCTGGAAGGCTGGCAGCCCAGCCACTAGCCATTCCCACAGCCCAGACCTGGGGTTCCCCATCTCCCACCTGGCTCGGCCCCAGAGCATGCTGATTCCTCTACACAGACCCTGAACAAAATTTGTAGGGCTGACCCCAGCTCCTCACCTGTGCATGCCAACCTGGCTCCCAAATGACACTCAACAGCTGGCCAGATCACGAGACATTCCAGAACACCTCCACAGGTGGTCTTTGCAGGGCACTGCCCAGGCAAGCACTAACCCCGAGCCTCACGGGGTCATGCCACCCCCACAGAAGGGAACCCCCTGCTTTGAGAGTGTGCACAAGGGAAACACAGGAGCTGAGCTTTTCCCTGCCCCTGCTTGCCAGGCATGAGGCCTCACTGCTGCCTTAGTGGGAAACAAGAAGAAAATCTTCAGCCCCAGGTGAGGTTTCAGCTCTCTGGGACGGGATGAGTCACACATCACGGTGAGGCACAGAGCCTGCTGCACTTGTGCTGCTGTGGGGATTGTTGCCCCCATCCTCTGCCCATCTTCTCCACCCGCTGCAGCCACTGCCTCTGGTGCTGATCTGACATGGGCTGGGATTAGCACAGCCCTTATAGGATTTCAGTTTTCTGGCCCTACTGCGGTCATGCATCACTCCTCACTGCAGCAGACATCAGCATTCCCAGCCCCTGGGGATGCATGGGACAGCTCTGGGGCTGCTGGGAGGGAGAAGCCACCTCTCCCAGCACTTTCACATTGGGGAGGGGAGCAGCAGGGGGCTAGTGCTGAGGCAGGGGAAGAGTGGACGAGCTGGCCAGAGCCTGGAGGGGGAGCCTTGTCTGCCACAGAGGCCAGTTGAGACATGCTCCAGGAATGTCTTCCAGCACCAGCCACCACCAGCTCCATGATGTGGCACCCAGCCATCCAGCCCAGCATCCCAGGAAAGGGGCCCACAACCCCTGGCTATCACCAGTCAGCTCAGGGAAGAGTCCAGAGGGACAGGGTGACACTCACAGTGCAGCCTTAGGGAATGCTTGTGTCACCCCCTGGGACAACCCAGCAACCCAAGAGACCACAAAACAGACCAGGGGGGGAAATGGTCTGCCCTTACCACCTGCTGACCTACCCTGATGGGTCTGGGGTGGGAAGAAGCCATGCCAGCCCTCCAGGCTGCACTTCACAAGGGAAACAGACAGAAGCCTCCCAGCTCCTCTGTGCCAGCAGGGAGAGCTTAGAGCACTCTCCATCCTGCTGCTGCCCGAGGCCACATCCCTGTGGCAAAAGGAATCAAAGTATGACATCAGGATGAAGCCATGACCAACGAGCTGCCCTCTCTGCCCAGCAGTTCCTGGGATGTCCAAAGTTCAGGGGCTGCTCCCGTTTTTGGGGGACCTTAGCTGCTGTGGAGGCAGCGGCAGTCTGGTGACAGAACTATGCTGGAGGTAAGTGGCCCCACTGTAGCCAAGCTTGGGGTCAGGCTGAGCCTGCCGTGCAGCTCATCAGGGCTCCCCATGGGGTGGGTGCATGTCCTGGCTCTCCCACAACTGCTGTGGAGGGATGGAAAGCTTTTCCTGCCTGTAAACTGTTGTGTCTGGAGGCTGCTGCCAGCACAGCTGCACATCAGCATCGCACGAACCTGTGCTGGACTGTGGCCAGGCCCCAGTGGCTGTGCAAAATGGGCTCAGGAGGGAATGGTGACACCACGAGGATGTGACCGTCCCCTTGGCCAAGCAGTGCAGGAGAAGGCAGCCCTGGTCAGCATGACCACAGAGGCCAGGCTGCTTCTCAGGGACAGTGAGTGAGGGGAGAGCCAGGCACCACCAGGGCTCTGCCAAGGGCTGGCAGTGCTTTGCAATGGCACGGGGCCAGCATGCCAGAAAGGGAAGGTGACAATGGGGATGATCGAAGCAGGATAAGGAGCCAGCAGTAGTGAATGGGGCTCTGGAGTCCCTAGTTAAAAAGCTGCCCTCAGCAGCATCCTGTGGCTGGGCTTTGGGTGATGCTGGGGATACCCAGAGAGGCTGGGCCTGGGTGTCAGGGACCCAGGGGGAGGCAGGGGGAAGGCATTAGCAGAATGCAGGCAGGTGCCCCGTGCTGCAGGTGGCCACACACACAGCCTGGCTCTTCTGCAGGAATCCAGCTCCTGGACCGACTGAGGCACAAGCTGCTGCCCTTCACTCCTGGCCCTGCAGTGCCACTTGCAGCTGGGTCCAGGCTCAGTAAAATCAACCTACCTTGCCCTTGAGAATGGGCATGCAGGAGATGGCAGAAATGCAGGGACCAGGCACAGCAAAGCTCCCCCAGCACCTCTGCTGCCTTTTCCTCAAGCTGACAGTCCCATGGAGTACCTTATGCCCCGAGATATCCCAGCCAGCCCAGCACACTCAGCTGTGGAAAGGAAACTCCTGCTTCTTTGTAGGGGCAGATAAAAATTCCCTGCCTTGGGGTTATGAGGATTGAGGTGCTCCCAGCCCAGTCCCGGCTGCAGGGTTTGCAGGGAGCAGCGGGCATGGCTGCCAGCGCCTGGGGCACAGCCGGGCTTGGGGCGCACGAAGAGAGACCCGGGGAGCCATTGCATGAGCCGGGACTGGCAGAGCGGAGGGAGCGGCTTCCTCTCGGATGCCTGCAGGAAGGAGGAGATGAAGGGAAGCCGAGGGAGGACTGCCAGCCCACGTCGCACACACTCGGGGCATGTGCGGGCCGTGCCGCGGTGCGCGGAGCGTGACCGGACACGCAGGGCGGCGGAGCCAGCCCGTGCCCGCCGCGCCGCCGGGACCAGCGCTGCCGGCAGCCCAGCCTCGGGCCGGGTGAGATGAGAGGTGAAAGGTGGCATTCCTGCAGCCGGCGCCTGGGAGAGCAGCTCGGGGCAAGGCCGGGTCACTGGTGCTTCCCTACAGCGCCGGGGAAAGCCAGGAAATCATCTTACCTGCAAACACCAAGGTGCCACGCCTCTGGCCGGCTGCAGCCCTCAGCAGCATCCCTCCAAGAAGGTGTGTGGCAGATGGGACAGCTCAGGCCCTGCTGGGTGCTGTCACAGCAGGGGCTGCTCCTGGCCTTGCAAAGTGCTCTGCCCCAAATTTGGCTTGCAGGGGCACCATGGCTTCAGGGGACTGGAGGGGCACACAGGAGCAGCCCAGCAGGGATGTCTGCAGGACACCAGGACAGAGCCCGGACCTGCAGGGCCAGGGCACTTGCAGGAGGAACACAGCAGCCCCTGTCACATGTGGGGACAAGCTGCCCATCAGATCCCAAACCCTGCACCATCTCCACTCGCCATAAGAGTGGGACAAGCACCAGGAAGCCATGGCTGCCCCATCCCTCCTTCCCAACACGTGCTGGGAGCAGGTGGCACAGGGGTAGATGGGCAAGGCAGCACCACCTTCCCTGCACATGCAATCTGTCCCGCTGCCTAATGTTGAGCTTTTCTGGGAAACAGCAGTTGCCCTGCTCCCAGCACAGCACCCAAGGACACAAGGCCAGCTGCAGGCTAACCCAACCCTGGGGCCCCCATGGACCCTGGAGAACCTGCAGGAGAAGGCAGCAGCACGGTATGGGGTGCTAGGGGGGAGTAGGGCAGTGACAGGGGCTCACAGCAGCTGCCAAGCAGGGGGGAAGAAAGGCAGAGAGGAGTCTGTGGGCCCAGGGAGCTGGAGCTGCTCCAGGGATGCTGCCAGCTGTGCTGCAAGAAGCTGCTCCTTGCAGGGGCTTTGCACAGCCTGATGGAGCTGGGTACATTTGTTCTTCCTTTCAACAGCAACAACAGATGCCTCCCTGGCTGCAGGAGCTCAGGATAGCTGTATTTCCACGAGAGGAGTGCTGCCAGGAGGCATACCTTGGCTATTCCTTGTGAGTCCAAGGAGCCAGTCCTCAGGGACTTCTATCCCGACCCCCAAGGATGGACATGCTGGACCACTGTCCCAGGACCCTGCTGCTGCACACAGCTCACAGTGGACTGACACTGCCTTCCCAAGACATGGCAATAACAAGTCACTAATGCCTTGTGCTCAGTCCCTCCTGCTGCTGCCCCACAGGCATTGGTTCTGCTGGCCCTGGCAGAGCAGCACACCAGCTTGTGCTCACAAGTGGCAGCAAGAGACTCACACTCTGGAGCTGCACAAGAAGGAGTCTGCCCACCTCATCTCTCCAAATCCAGATTTCTTACAGCCCCTGTGCCAAGCAAAGGCTGTCCCTCTCTCACTCCCCTTTTACATGATCCCGCTCTCCCTTTCCCACTTCTGCATCTGGGATGCTGGCCTGATGGCTGGGAGGACAGGGTGGTTGCTCAATGCTTCCTCTCTGCCTCTATCCAAGTGTTTCACAACCTGCATCAACCACCCCCTAAAAACTACCTGCAGCTCTATATCACTTTCTGGCAGGACTCATGAAAGAGCCCCTGTCCCACTCTCCTGGGGCTTGGCTGCTCCTTGCACAAGGGGAGGATCACCCACAGCTGGAGGGCAGCTGGGACGTGCAGCCCAGCAAGGACCTGCAGGCACGTGCTCCTAGGGAGGGGATGGCACAGCTCACACCCAGGCGTGGCAGGGGCCTTGCCTGGGACAGGCAGGGGCTCAGGAAGGGGTTCTTACCACTGGAGAGTTTGGGCCATGCTGCAGCCTCAGGGTAAGGGGTTTTTTCAGGCCCTGACACTGAAAAAGGCACGTGGATAGCACAAAGTTCTTTCACCCACACTTGCCCATAGCAGGGTGTGTTGGCTAACAGTGTTGGGTCCCCAGCACTGCAGGATACTGCCCTGAATGTTTCACACATGACCGATAATCCATGGCAAGGAGGATTAAGGTCTGTTTATCGGTCTGGTAGGGTGCTGAGGAAACTGTAGGGAGCCAGCACCCAGGGAATCAACGCTGCAGGAAGGGTCAGGCTCACCCCTGCGTGTGGGGCAGCAGCCAGGCTGCAGGGGAAACTGCTCCAGAGGGATTAACGCGGTTCACGAGACCAGACTTGTCCTGTGTCTCTCCCCCGCGAGGCTGTGCCATTGCTCCTTCAGCTCTTTGGCTGGGTGCCCGACTCCAGAAGAAAGGAATAAAAAGGACGAAGTACCCGCCCTGCCCTGTCGGGTGAATCGCTGTCTGTCACCATGGGAACTCCTCCCTCCCCAGACCTCCCCAGAATGATTTCACATCTCGTCGAGCAGGAGGGTGCGTCACCAGGATGGCACAGGGCGGGGGGATACGCACATCCCACACAAGGACCCCACAGCTGTGGGGCAGGATGCTGTGGAGCTCCAGGGGGAAGGCTGAGCAGCGCAGGTGGGGTCCCAGTGGTGATGGGGGTACGATCTGCATCCACACAGTGCACCCCCAGGGCAGTGACAACTAGGGGCTCTCAAGAGCTCCAGGTCCTTGCAGAAACCACATCACCAGCACTTCTGCACCCCTCTGTTGCCACCAAGAAGGGAAGAGCACAGCATCCTGTCTCTGCCCCCTCACCACCTTCAGGACTCCCCTTGAACCATGAGGACCTCATCCTCCATCCCCCTCAGCAGAGCTGGGGCAAGGTCACCTGTGAGTCACTGCTGCGCGTGCGAGGCAGGAACAGGAGATACTTGTGTTCCCACGTCATAGGGGCTCCTGCCAAGTGCTGCACATCTGGAACAGCAGTAAACAAAGCAGGGGAAGCCGCAGAACCAGAGTGGACAGCAGCCAGGGGCAGCAGGGACCTCCAGCCTCGCAGCAGCCAGCGGGGGGGAAGGGGTGCAGAAAGCAGAACTGCCACGTGGAGTTGGGATGCCCAAGACTCAAGCACACTCACCTGCCATCTCCTCCCCCTGACAGCCTCTTGGTGTGCCAGGGCATCCTTCATGCCAGGAGAGCAGAAGCAGGAACTTGCCACAGACACAGGCTGCTCCAGTTCCTAGAGCCACTCTTCACCAAGCTTCCTGTGACAGACCCCCTGGCACGGGCAGTTATTCCTACCTGGAAATCCCACCCTCAATGTTCCATGGGTAGCACTGAGCCTGTTTCTCCATCACTCCAAGCTTTGCTCAAGAGTGGCATGACCTGAATGGGGAGCCATGGGTTTGGTACACAGGAATCTGCACAATGCTGAGCTCTACAGTGCGCCCCAATAAACTCAGAGTGCACTTCCCTGAAGCTGAAATACATCTACTGCTAAATCTTGAAGCAACATCACTGCAGTTCCCTAGATTAAACATTCAAATGAGGAAGAAAAAAAATCCCCTCCAGAAGAGCCAACTCATTCTTCCCTAAATATAACAAATCAGAGATAAGCAGCACATTCCCTTTAGAGCATTATCCAAGCGCCTACTCGGAATAAAAGTCACATGCAAAGCAGAAAGCAGTGCACAGTGCTGGGGCTGCTTTGCACACCTGAGTCACTGTGCTGAGGGCAGTGCACGGGGAGCAGCTTTATTTCTGTGCATTGCACCTGGTGTCAGCACCCACCTTAACACAGCGCCTGAAAACCTGAATGCTCCATGTCACACTGCAGGCTCTTGGTGGAACCAGGAACAGCACTCACATATCCAGGCTCCTGTTTCACTATCTTAAGCCTTGCTCAAACCTTGCTTCAGGCATTTAATCCAGCTTCCTTCATTGTCCTCACGTTGTCTCTGCTGTGCAGCTCTCACACTACAGCAGGACATGGAGCCTTAAATAACCCCAGATCATGGCAGAGGCTCAGCAGTGGATGGTGGGACACTGAGCAGGGGCAGTGTCTCCAGGGCACCTGGCAGGTGATCCAGCACAGGTACTGTTGACACCTCTTTGTACAGAAAAAAAAATCCCTCTTGCTCTCACACATCAGGGCTGGGAGCTCCCCAGGCTGCCATCCCAGCAGCTCCATTTTCCGTTCCTGGGCAGATCCTTCTCCACACCCCACACTTCAAACAGCTTTTCTGGGCATCCCCAGTGATGGTCTGAATGGGCAACAAAGCCAAACCTCAGCCTGGCAGCCCCACTAAAAACCTCACAGCCCCGAGGAAGGAAAATGTATAAAGGGAAAGGACAGGAAAGCAGAGACTTGCATGGAAAAGTGAGAACCATCCAACCCCTTTGGATGGCGTGTGGGGTAAAGCAGCTTTTAATGAGGGTGTTCAGGGCTCCAGCTCACCCCTTCCAGGCACACCAGTGCAGACAAAGGCAGCTCCTGCCACCATGCCTCGTGCCTCACAGCAGCCTGGGATGGCTGTTGCTGGCAGTCAGGCCTGGATGGGCCTTTTGTCCAACACTTTTCCACGCAATGAATACACTAAAGCTTTACACGAGGCATTTCCTTTTGCAAATAGGAAACAGGATTGCTGGATATGTGTCCAGATAGCACTGCTCGCTGTTCCTCTCTCCTGGTGTGCAAAGTCTCAGCAGTGAAGTGCAGGAGTCCTGATCAGGACTACCAGCACCAGGTACCTCCCTCAGCCTGGCAATCCTGCAGCCCCACTGAGTGACACTGCATCACAGGGAGAACCATCCCTTTCCTGAGCAAACCACACTAGACAGGGGCTGGATGGGGGAGAAAGCCCCTGTCACAGCCATGCCAGCACCTCAGTCAATCCCTGCACCAGGGGTCTGAGCAGAGCAAGGCTCCAGCAACACAAGACACTACAGAGTTGCACTGCTGCCCTGCCTTCTAAACCCCACTCACCTATGGTTCCCACTGCCATTTTTCACCAGCCTTGGCAGGACAGCAGGGAGAGAAGCAGGCCCAGAGGGCTGTGGGCTCTCCTCCCAAAAGCTCTCTGGCACCAAGGAGTGGCACAGCTCCAAGCCTCTCATTTCTGTGAAAGCCTCCCTGCAGCTCCCTGCTTCCCCAGGACAGGCTTGGCTCAGCACCCACGATGAGTATCAACTGTACTTTCCAGGGTGGGTAATTAGCTCAGGTGAGGCAACTCTGACAATTGGCTGCTGTGGCCCCTCTCTTGGCAAGAACCCGAATCACAAACAAGCATCTCACATATCAAAGGGGCTGCCTGCTCCACAGGAGATCCACCCTGTACATCTGCTGGGCCCTGCAGCCCTGCACTGGGGGTACCAGCAGCCCTCCCTGCAGAGACCAGGACAACATGGAGCACTCAGAACAGGGCTTTAGTGAGCACTCACCATTTTCACTGCTAGAGTTTACATTCCTGGAATAGCTCTGTGTGCTGCAGACAAGCCACTGAAGTCCTGTGCAGGAAACTGCAGAGCCTTGCACAGGGTGCACACAGTAACCTCCTTTCCAAATCCTCTCCTTTAGCAGCCAACAAATGGAATGCCAAGGTGTCATGGAGTGAAAGCAATCACAATAGCTTGAAAGAGGGGACTTAATCTGGAGTGGGTAAGACCATGCAGAAGGGGAGGGAGCAAAAGCCAATCCATATACCAGGCTAAATTTATCAGCACAGACTAATGGGATCCCAAGTAACCCTCCAAGTAGCAAAATAAAACACTTAAGCCATTGAAAACTAAACTGGTCAAAGAGCCCCACTGAACAATCCTGCATTGTCCATGGAGCCAGGAAACAGATTTATTAGGTCACCCAGGCCATCTCCAGTTACAGTGAACTTGGGATGCTTCTAGGGATGGTTCCAACTCCATCCTCTGGCACTGGCCTTCACTGGGCAGCGGAAACTGCGGGGAGGGAAGGGGAGGGGAGGGGGAGAGGTGCAGCAAAAGATGTTTTTCAAGGTTCAGGAAAAGCTGAGACAGGATACTTCTGACATGCCAGACATTTCCCAGTTTGGATGCTCTGGTGGAGGAACAGAAACACCCCCATACAGCTCCAACAGCAAGAGACCTGCCAATGAGATTAGAGCTTCAGTTCCTCCAGTATCAAAGCATTCGGCTGCCAAATGCTTAATGACTCTGCACCAATTCCAGGTTACACTTCCCAAGCCCCTGATAAGGCTCAGAGCATGGGTGTCTTTGCCAAGCAGGAGCACTCGACTCCAGAATGGGCTTCCCTTCCCCACCTTTTACATCCCCAGTTGTTGTTTACAAGGGAAAAAAATAATATGGCAAACCCCTCAATCCTTGGAGCTGGTGAGAGGCTCATGTTTCTGGAGGCATGGACTGCCACAGCACACAAACACAACAGGCACTACAAGGCACAGTGCCACCACAACAGCAGCCTGAAAGTGCCAACATGCTGGGCACAGCTCAGCCTTAACTCTTAACAGGCACCCAACAGTCCTCTGCATCCAGTGCCACTCACCAGGGAATGGCTCCTCTTCCAGATCAGCCCAGATACTCAAGAATTCTACATGGAAAAAGCATCTACAAAATCCATTCAAGGCTGCATAAGCCAGGCAGCCTAGCAGAGCTGCAGCCTTTGGTCAGGAGTTGGTCCTTGCTGAAGTGCTGGGAGCAAGGCTCAGCACAGCCAGCTGCTTTTCCAGAAAAACAGAGCAACTTGGAAAGCATCCGTTGCTGAGGGGTTTGAATGTGTTCCTAGAGTAAACTAGTAGGGAAGAGCCTGAGGAATTAATTACTCAAGGAAAACATACATTCCCAAAGAGATACCTCCAAAGAAGAAAACTTGTAGGGAATGCTAAGCAAGAATCTCTTTCCTTGTATTTCTCACCAACTGCATAACACTTTGGAAAATCAACCAGGAGGAGGGGAAAATACATAGCAATGGAAGATAAAAGAGGATTACAGTCTGATTGCAGTCACAAAACCAAGACAGAACCATTTACTGGTTCCACAAGGCTGGAGGCATAAGTGAGCTTGTTTAGTTGTTCAGCCCTCAGTGCACTTGTAACAAGCCAGAGCTTGTGACAATAGTTAAACCCAAATTGCATCAAGAGCATTTAACAGTTTCAAACTTGCCTAGTATATGCAATGGGCTCAGACACACTGACTCTCTGATCAAGAATCCAGATTCAGCAGAAATGATTTAGAACACTGGATTAGTCTCAAGTGTAATGACTAACTCTGAGAAAATTTTACACTATTTTTAAATCTCCCTTGTCAGGGCAGAACCTGGAAATTAAATGAGAACCTTAGAGACATTTATCCCAAAGAGAAAAATCAAACAGGAATACCTTGCAGCTTCCAAGGGTAGCTGTGACAGGCTAGTGCCACCTGGTGGGAAACTTTTCTCCATCCCCCTTGCTCAGCTTTCTCTTCCATGTTCTAACTTCCCAGAGGAAAGACAACGGAGTAACAACCAGTTTAACACCAAAAAGGCAGAGCTGGGTAGCTCTTCCAACTACTCAGACCTAGAGATTATCTTATGGGCACAGGCCAGTAAGAAGGTTCTCAGTTATTGCCTAGCTGAGCCTGACTGCGTGGAGAGTAAAACAAGAATGTGTAGTCCAACACCACCAGTACACAATAATCTCTGCTCATTACTGAGCTGGTTTACAGATAACCAGGAAGCTTAAGATGAGAGGCAACACATCTCCATGTAGAAACACATGGGTTGTTATAACATAGCCCCTCTGGACAGATGTTTGCCTATCGACAGCTCCAGCTCCTCACAGCCTGTCTCCCCGATTTGGGGAGACAGTTTTAACACTGTCGACACACACCACCCAGGAAGAACAGTTGACTACCAGCAGAACCAACTCCACATAGGATGTATTTATTTTTATACATTTAACACAGAGAAGACAGCCGCTTTGAATGGACTCAGCTTGCCCATGGTGCCCAAGACATTCAGTGCCAGGGGGAACCTGGCACAGTCCACAGCTCCATTGTTTCCAATCTGCAGGCAACCCACGCTAGAGACGGACCCAGTACATGGCACTGCGGATGCGGTTGTAATCCAAGAGCTGCTCAATGGGACCTGAGAGAACAGGAGTAAAGTTACTTTGAGACATAGTTAAAAATCCCTGGACAGTTTCTTATGGTCTTTAAAGCAGATGGTGGCAGAGCAGCCTGTGCTCACAATCCATAGCAGCTCAGCACAAAACCAGGCAACTACAGCTCAAACCTGCATCAGGAAAACTAGCAGATACCAGCTATTGACAGACAAGGTGTTCTCTCACACTGCCCCACAATGCACAGTACAGCTCCCCATACAGGTATCAAATACAAATACAGGGAACCACTGAGTCATTTCAACATTTCAATTTCCTGCTCTAACACTGTCTCCCTTTTCCAACCTGGTCCACTTTGAAGGCCAGAGGAAACAGCTGCAAGGAGGAGGGGAATTCTCAACACACAGGAAGGAGACAGCAGAGCTGAGCTGCTTAGGCAGGTTTTCTGAAAGGAATTTGTCCTTGGCCAGACAGACATGCCAGAGCAGCACAGGAGAATCAGGTCCCTTCACTTCCCTTACATAAACCACCCTGACCCCAGGGTAAGGACACCTGGCAGACATGCTGGGCCCGCACCCAGCTATAGGACTCCCAGTCTTAGTCACAGCTCCACAGCAGGCAGGGCGGGAGGACAGCCAGCAGCTCACTGCCACTGCATCTCCATCACCTGCAAGTCTGATCTCGTGGCAAATGTGCCTTGGCACACCTCACGTGCAGAGGCAGGAGGGTATCAGTGAAGAACCAGAGTGGCTTAACGAGTCAGGACAGACACATGAGGACTGCCTGTAACACTTCCACTCTGCTCTTGGCCCTGCCCTGTCTTTTAAGTGTGTACTGATTGTCACCTACTACTCACCAACTGCTGCAAGTGCCGGGCATTTGTCATAGATGTATTTACTGCACACATCTCTCACCATTCTTGCATCAACGGCCTGAAAAAGATCAAACAAGTAATTAACGACTCTTCCAGCAGATCTACACTTCTCAAAGTTGCAACTAACTGTTGCCAATACATATCAAGATCATTAAAAGATACAATCAGACCCTTGGGCCATCTGCACCAACTGCCCAGCTCTGCCTGCAATGGTGGCTAACATCCCTACACAGTGCATTCTCCTGTGGATACAGAAGACAAGGCCAAAATCAGAAGTCTTCTAAGGAATAGAATGGCTGCAGAAATTCCACAGACTTGGTGTGGGACATCACTAGGAAAACTGTTACAGGAATTTCAGGTTGTGCTGCTTAACACAACTGTACGCCCTCTTTTTGGGATGGACTGACTCCAGTCACAGGGACACAGGATACACTGTGTCTAAGCCAGAGATTCTGACAGCTACATCAGTGTCAGCAGGATAACCACTGGACTGACGCCAGGCAGTCTGATTAAGGGATAAATATGCCACATGTTACTGCAGCAGACTAAGGCCAGACAATGCTGACACCAACCATGCTCAGGTATACCAGCCAAAACAAATGGATACCTACAGAAATCCTGGCATCCCACTCCTCCAGAGGGATACGGCGTCCGTAGTGCAGGAGATGGCTTCCAATATTCTCACACACTCGTGTGGTACCTGGATGTTGAAGACATTGCATGGTCAGTGCACCAAGAAGCCTTCCAGAATCGCACAGCCTGATCATCAGCCAAAGCAGAGTGAAACTCTTAGCATTAAACCCTCTGCTAACAAAGCACGGTCCTAATTCCCACTCTGTGCAGCTCCAGCAGGAGCTACACGATACACAGATTTCTTTACTCATCTCCAAATTGTTAGAGCCAAGGCAGACCAGTTTGAGGGTCTCAGTTCTTAGGTCACCAGCAGTATGTCACTCCTGGGAGCACAGAAGGCTGGGGTCAGTGGCTTTGACAACATGGCAGGAGGAGTGCAGAGCAGGAAAAGGAAGTTTTGCTCAGTGCCTGCCAGCAGAACTGCAATCTTCAGCACAGGTCCTGCTCCCCAGGAGAACCTCGAGCAGAAACCCTCTGAAAGCGGCACAGTGGTCAATCCATCAACCAGAACATACCATCCAGCTGAGCCACCATGGCATTTCGGAGATAGTTCTTGGCTCTTTCCACTTCTGACTCTGTGGTACTAGTGCACAAACGCATCCTGGGGAAGACATGGAAGAGGACGAAAGCTCTTAAGATGTTTATCAGCTCAGACAGACCGTGAATTCTTCCCTTTCCCCAGCCTCCTCAAAAATAAGCTGTTATCAACACCACTTGTCTTGCAGGCTGACATTCATCCTTGATCTCCGCAGAGCAGCAGGAGGCAAGAGCTCCAGCACATAGGCAGAGGATTCAGCCAGCAGGACACACGCTGAGTTACACTCAGAGGTTCGGCAGCCTTGGTGCTGGCTCTGGCTTGCCCAGCAGGCACAGCAGCACGTGCTGTGATTGCCCTATCACAGGAGAGGGAAGGCGTGTCAGCCATTCCCATGCATGGCAAGCTGCTATGGAAACTGATGCTGAAAGAACAAGACAGCTCCACAGTCTGTCTGGACTCCAGCTGCTCCATCCCTTCTTCTCCTGCCAATGGGCCACGTCTCTGGGGCAGGGGCTCACTCCACCTGCTCCACACAGAGTGGCTTGTCGCTCAGATGCAGCCTTGAACTGGCTCATGGACACAAGAAGATGGACAGCCAGAAGGCTCCCAAACACTGGCATGATTCCAGCAGCAGGTCATTCATCAGCCACAAGACAAGAGCCTGAGCAGCAGGAACTCTGCCTGCTTTGCTCAGGCTTAACAAGACAAAGGAGATAAATCTCTTGGGCACCTAGGAAAGCCTTGTCTAAGGAATGATCTCACTTGTATATAAAAAGCCCCAAAGCCTCAGTGCTAATACTTGAAAGCACAAACAAAAGACCAGAGGAGCCCTAAGGGACTAAAACAGCTCCTCAAAAGCCACATTCTTAAAGAGTTTTACAGAAATCACTTACAGGATCACTTAACCAGAATGCAAGTTACCAAGAAGTTCAAAAAGAGACACAGCTCTCTGTAAACTTAATATGCTCCCCCAGCAGCTCAGTCTCCTACAAGAGGCTCAGATCTTGAACAGCAACTCGCGCCAAAGTTGTACTTACCACTCTCCCTGAGCACAAAACATCATATCATCAACGGACAGAGGATCACAAACAAAATGGAAACCGAAGAGGCCAGTGTCAGAGTAGGAGGTGTTGAATGGCTCGAAACTGTGGCAGAGATTATGTTCCACAGAAAGCACAGCCAGCTTGCTAGACTGATTCTGTAAATAAGGAGATGCTGTCAGCCATTTCATTTTCAGCTGCCTCACAGCTCAAATTCTTTCCCACTGAGCTGTTTTCACAAAGACCATAGACAAGACAGAGCGGAACACTTTGCTGAAGGAGAGCTTAATTTAGAGCCTTCATGTGGTCAACAGATGAGAATCACTGCTGGAAAAGCCACAGACAATGGCCTAGGAGTCCATCCAGCAGAACCACTTCCTTTCCCAGCTGCAGATGAAAAGCTGGTATGCACACCACCGCAGGAGTGGAAAAAAAAGAGAAGGACAAGGTCTCCCAGCAGCAGGGGTTAGCACAGATATACAGGCCAGACAGATTTCAGACAATAATGGATGTAATACTGAGGTTTTAAACAAGTTCCATTTGCTCTGCAGTGGTAACACAAGCTTGCATCATGAGACTGTAGAGTATTCTGTCCTGCTTCCATCACCACCCCCACCAAGTGGTTAGTTGTGAGGGTGGGAACAAGCTGCTGTGAATTCACCAGCTACACCTCTTCCACAAAAGGTCCAGTTCATTTGCCAGCATCACCTCTCAAGAACTGTCCTGGATAAGCCTCGATTACACTTCTATTCTGCTTTCAAGGCTCTTAATCCCTTCACAGTTGGAAGCTAACCAAAACAGCCTCTCCTAAAGCACATCCACTATAATAAAAAAGCACATTCTCCATAATGTTTCACATGAAAAGCTCCAGGCTCTCTCCGTGTTGCACTCCCAAGACTCTTACCTTCCCACCTCCAAAAGTGCGGTCGTAGCGCCCCATGACAGCATTAGCCACATTGAGGACCACGTTGTCTGGATCAGCCCATCCTGGCCCCTCCACAGCAAGAGCAATATGGGCAAGGGGCAGACCATCATCTCTGGCACGGATCTAGAAAATCATCAAAGAGTCGGGGAGAATTGCATCAACACTGTGATCTGTCTGCAGCCTGCTGCGATGCCAGGCTGACAAACTGGGGCACTTGATGTTATTCTAGTGAAATAAAAGAATCCCAGGCAGAACTGAACACAAACCAGCTGTTCTGATGTGAGTTTTGCAGTAGATCATATGAGCAACAGCCTCGCACTCCTAATGGATTTGGGTCCCATCTAAAACCCAACACGTGGCAATAATCCCCAAGAAGAGAACATGGGAGCACTACCAAGATGGTGCATCATCAGCTTCTCTGACACACATGAACAGACTTTTCCACTGAGAAGCAGCTGTAATTGCCTTCACATTCATTCCACAGCTGGGCAACAGCTGCTCCTTTTGATGGAGACCAAAACAAATTTACCTCACTCCCTGTGAAGCGACAGCGCTTGAGGGTAGGCACAGAATCCCCCTTGGACGTAAAAGGCGCCCCAGTGAAGTGTTGCTTAGCTGCATCTACCAGTTCTCTGTGGGAAATACCTGGCAATGATAAAGAGAGATATCTCCAGTCTTAAAACAGACTAATTTAACAAAATGATCTGATTTTACATTAGTGATGTGAGACAAGTCTGATCACATGCTTGAAAATATCGAGGCTTCCCAGGATTACACGGATTTAGAACTTACCTCCAGCAGCTGCCAGGACCATACGAGGTGCCTTGAAGTGAGTATCAACATATGAAGCCAGATCTGTTCGAGTCAGTCTCCTGGAAAGAACACAGAGACCCAGAACATCAGCATCTCCAACTCTGGAGGAATGAGAGGATTAGAGGAAGCAAGTTCACAGTGCAGAGACAGCAGTGATTGTCTTTGCTGCAGGGTAACAATGCTTTTTAGAAGCAAGACTGCACTGCGTACTGTGTTTGCCCTGTGCTCTAATTCCAGAACATAAAGAATAGGAACCAGCAGCCAAGATGGAGAGTTAAAGACAGACTTCAATACAGACTGGAGAGTACTGAACCCAGCCACTGAACTAACACAAGGCCACTGCTTTAATGAGCACCCCTAGCTCTCTAATTTTTCAAACAAACTGAGAAGTATGGGAGAAGGTTCAACCTGTCCCTTCCTGTCTCAGGAAGGGCTTGCATGAGGTGGTTCTAAGGAATGCCTGCAGCATTACACTTTCACCAGTGCCAATGGGGAAAACACAGTCAGGGCACAAGGAGAAGCCCCCGGGCTCAGATCACCTCCGTGTACACACTGTGCAGTCACCACGCCCAGCAAGCAGCAGTCATGCACCCCACAGACTGCACCCCTAGGCTGTGCACCACATCCAGCCTGCTGCTCACTTGATGTTCTCTGTGGTCCCTTCAACGGTGTGGGCCAGCGAGGTCCCCTGGTAAGCAGTGGCATGAAGGTAATCAAAGGTGACATCTGCCAGGTTGCTGTCCATTTCCTTCAACTCCTGAAGGATGACGCCACGCTCCTTCTCAATCTGAGAATCCTCCAGTGCACAGTTCTGCACAAGGTCACTCAGAAGCTCCACAACTGCAACACAATTCCTACGTTAGCGTCCCACTGCCTGACTGCTACTCAGTGCTGCTGGAAGGAAACACACAGGAGTGAGCAAAAACCATGCTGGGAGAGGGCCTGCAACATAACAGAGCTGAGTGCTACCCATTCCCAAAGCATCTGGGAGGAACAAACAGCACTGGTTTAGCAAGTCTGCAAATCAGCTTGCCAAGCACCTTTGCCAGCAGAGCACAGGCAACATCTGCAGAAGGTGAAGTATATCAGAAGCAGGTTCTCTTCCAGACACACACTGAATCCTCACAGAGAGTCTGTGATGCCTACAGCACAGCCTCTGCCCAAAACTGACCCAGAGAAGGCAGCACGTGGCCGTACAGAGCAGGAGGAGCACCTGCAAGAGCTGCACTGAGGATCCCTCACACAGCAGCTGTTGCTGACCTCAGTTGCTAAGCTCCATAAAACAGCCACAAACTAGTGAACCCCTCCTATTTTCCCTCCTGGCAATGCAGTGCAGCCTGACATAACTGGAACTCTTGGTTTAGGGACACATGAACACACAGCCTTGAAGCACCACACCACTGCACCGCTCTCTTCAACTACCAACCAGAACCTCCAATTTAGTGCTCAGCTTCAACTTCAGTCCCTGGTCTGCTGACAGAAAAGATGCTTGGGGGTGAGAAACAGAAGCACATGCACTTACTTCACCTCCCAATCAGACTTTGCCCCAGCCATCCTACCTTTGGGCATGTCCTTGGACAAGGCTTTCATGTAGAAGGCAGTTTGCTCGCGGGAGGTGTACCCGTTCAGGTGAGCTCCCAGACTCTCCACTTCCTTCTCAAAGGCTGAGCCGGGACGCTTCTTTGTGCCCTAAAGGAGACCAGATAAACTCAGCTATGAAATGAACTAACTTCCCTTCAGGTCAGAAATAAAGCAATGAAAATAACAATAAAGACTGTCATGTGATTCATAAAAGCCAAGGGCAGGTGCACAAGACAGGAGATTTAATACTATTTAATACTTGGCTTAGTTCCTCTAGATAAAGGATGGCTGAGGTGTATTTTGAAAGACCAACACAAACTGTCAATAAAGCTTGTGTTTACTGAAACACAATAAAGCTGCCTGAAAAAAATGAAGGCTGTCACCACCACTAACCAAGACAAACTCAGCAGGAAGGAGACAACAGCACTTGAGCAGCACATCCCTGGAAGTAAACTAAAAACAAACCCAAACCAAAAATAAGCAGGTTCCTAGCTATCCAAGCAGTGACATACAGAAGAAGACAAATAGAAGCAAAAGACCATTTCTAACACAGGGCCCATCTCTTAGGGAGCTAGCCAGATGCTGTAGTTGCCTATGAAGGCATAGGCTGAACTTGAGTCAGCAAGTCCCAGGCTTAGATGTCTTCTGCCCTGTTCAGCAGACACCTGCATAATTTAAAAAGCAAGAACTGCAGCCTCTGAACTTTGCTGGACCAGTAAGAAAACAAAGTAAAATAAATGGCCACAGGAAATGCTGCTTTGAACTCTCTGTGCTAACCTGAAGAAAGATGATTCATAACACAGCACTGTGTCACACTTTTTAAGTACAACATTTTTTCCTTTTAGAGGAAAAATCAGCAAACAGTAAATAAGAATTACTTTTTTTTATTTATGCATGCTTGCAAGTTGCTGCACATTCAACCAATAAGCACCATATAGGCTAGATGCCTTTTTAGACTTATTTTTGTACTGTATACAAAGACTCTAGGACACAGATGACCTGATTTACATCCTCTTTCAACAGCCACAGCCTCCAAAACAGGAGGCCAGTGTAGGGACAGAGTATTCAGGGCAGCTCTGTGCAGACCTAGCACACGTCCTCACCTTCAAGGCCATGTGTTCCATAAAGAAGGCTGCCCCGTTGGTCTTCGGGTCTTCATAGCGGCTCCCAGCCTCGATCCACACACCCACCTGGCAGCAAAACCAGCGAGCACCAACATCAGAGAAGAGAACAACCAGCATCCCAATGACACAAACACGACAGCAGGGACAAGAACTCTGCTCCACGGACAGTACACTACAAGTACCAAAATAAGAACGAACTAGCAACTGTTCCCTGCACGTATTTTGGCTTTTTCTCTCTCAGCTTCACCACATCTGGTTTTGCCAGAGGTAACTTTTACTGCTCATATAAAAACTGTAAGGCTGAACAAATTTGTAGAGCATGAAAACTTGTATAAAAATAACACAACACCAGTCTGGGCCTCCTGCTGCTATATTCATCCCACCTGTTCACAAAGAGAACCAGTGACGTCTCTGTCAAAAGAACTGGTTCAGACAGGGATCTGTTCCTTTTGGAAGACTAGCTGCAGGCTAGGCAAGACTGATTGTTTCAAATAAGCCCCTAACTTATGTTAAACTCACCGTGCAGGTTGGCTGATTGGACTCCTCTGAGGCTACACGGAGGCCGTTCTCCAGGGTGGTGACCTGGGTCTCAGGGATATTCTGGAGTGTCTGGGCATAGGTGGCAGCACCTCGCTTCCTTGTCAAAGTCAATAAAGCTGCCTGTAAAAATAAAGGCTGTCATCACTACCAACAGACTGCTCCCCTCGGCAGGGCCGGGAACTCAAGAGGATTGAAGAGGTGGGAAATCCCAAGGGAAAAGCCGCACGAACCGGCCGCACCCCAGTGCCGAGGCAGAGAGCGGACAGCGGCTCGGTGGCAAGCCCCGCACTGGGTGACAGTGCCAGCCGCCGCTGCTCCCGGCCCGCTCCGGGGCCCGGGGCTCCCACAGCCACCGCCGCCCGGCCCGCGCCGCCCGCCGCGTCCCCATGACCTTCCCGGCCGGGACCCAGGCGGGGCCCGGCAGCCACTCCGCACCGCGGCGCCGCCCGCGGCCCGGCCGGGCTCTCCCCCGCGCTGCCCCCGCGGGGCGCGGTGACTCACGGAGGGGCGCGGGCCCCACAGCAGCGCCCGCCCAGCCGCGCTGCCCGCCCGGCACACCGAGCGCGCCGCCATCTTCTTCTTCCGCAGCCCGACTGCCCGAGCGCGGCGCGCCTGCGCGGGGCGGGGCCGGGGCGGCGCGGGAGGCGGCGCTGGGCGCGCGCAGAAGGGGCGGCGGGCGGCCGCGCCCCCTGGTGGCGGGAGGGCGCGGCGTGGGGGCGCGGGGGGGACAGGCCGGGGTGGGGGTCCCGGGATGGGGTCCCGGGAATGGGGGTCCCGGGAACGGGGATCACGGGGATGGGGGTCCTGGGCATGAAGGTCACGGGAATGGGGATCCCGGGGATGAAGGTCACGGGAATAGGAGTCACGGGAGATGGGGGTCACGGGGATGGGGGTCCTGGGAGTGGGAGTCCCGGGAATGGGGGTCACGGGAATGGGGGTCACGGGAATGGGGTCACAGGAAGGGAGATCTCTGGAATGGGGATCTCTGGAATGGGGGTCATGGGAATGGGGATCCCGGGGAATGGAATTCCAGGGAATTTGGGTCCTGGAGAATGAGGGTCCTGGAAAATGGTGGGGACAGGTCCTGCGGCATGTGGCTCCCGCGGTGTGGAAGAGGTTTTACAGCGACTTCTGTGAGCCAGAGAGAAGTTTGATGAGAGGATCCATGTAAACCCCTGAAAGAATTTTCTACCAAGGTCGTTGGCATAGAAACCAAGAAAAAAAGGATAAATGAGAGAAACCTGCAACTGTCTATTCCAATGAGCACTTTGTTTGTCTTTACTGACCAATGAGTAAAGTGTAAACATATGAGTTTTGTAAGAATGTTTAAAAAGCATGCATGCTATAATAAAACCAGGTTTGAAGCCGTGTGAAAATGGAGTGTTGCTTTGTATTGTGACCATCTCAACTACGACACTGTGGAATGAGCATTCCAGGAATAGGGATCCAAGAGAATGGATATCCTGAAATGGGCATCCTGGGCATTCTCACAGGGAGCAATGACAGCACAGGAGTGTACAATCTTTTCTCGATTCTTACGCAGCAGTGAAACCAGCAACAAGGCTAACACCTTAAAAATCAAAATTAACACAAGTCCTCCAAGGGGTAATTCTTGCAAAAGACAAAAAACTTCCTTTTATGTTCAAAGGCCTGGAATATTTAGCTTTGGATAATCAATTCAATTACAAATGTAATTGAATGGTGGCAGGAGGGAGCCACCATTCTTATAATTACCAGTATAACCTTTAGTGGGGATCCATACTTGTGATGCACATTTCAGTCTCGTTTCATAAGAAAAGAGGCATTGTTGAGTGGCTTTGGTGAGTGGCTTAAGCACATCTTAAATGTGCTCAGAATAGAATTAGAATCCAAAAGAGCAAGTTTTTCAGGAAAGCCTGAGATAGTGCCTGTGATGAGATCCCTTCTAAGAGGTTCACTTAAGGGAGTCAGTGCTCCATCCAAATACTGGCAGATTAGTCAGAAGAGAAGAACAGTCTTTTTTGATGGTCCTTTGGGAAGACAGGGCTTGCAGGGAATTTGGTACTTTATGGTCTATTGCTTACATTCCAAGAAAGAGTATTAAATACTGAAACGACCTACGGAAGGTGAAGTGATTGTAAGTCCAGTGCATGGCAGTCTCAGAGGGGAACCTATGAAAGCCCTTGAAATCCCAACACACAAGCTGTGAGTTGGCAGTGTATGCCAGCTTTTACCAAATCACAGCAAATTGCAGATCACAAAAAGCAGCCATTAGGCCAGATACAGAATGAAGCAATATGCATCAGCATCAACCCTGGTAAGTGCTATAAGAAATGACAGTATTGTTGATATTAGCAGAAATTTGCAATGAGTCTGTGAAAATTACAAACTAGGCAAAAAAAAGGGGAGGGGATAGGGGACTGATGATAATACTGCGGCATAGTACTTCCTAACAGGGATTTTCAAAATGTAAAGATCCTTTAATCTGAAGGAAAGTATTAAAATGACAGTAAGGAAATGGCATCAACTGCTAGAAATCTCAGACAGCATACTTCTAGACAGAAATGCCACCCATACACTGAGGAAATGGTTACAATGCAATGCAGCATTGTACTGCAGCAGGTGCTGGTGGCTTGGGCAGGGAGGGTGCTGTGACCCTTCTGAGGATGGGGATCCCTGCCCATATTGCTATCCAGAGCAGGTGATGGTGAGAAGTGGCAGAAAAGAGCCAGAGGGAGGCGTCTGGGGAGCCCACCCACAGGGAGGCCGTTCCCAGCAGTGCCGGGGTGCATCCGGGTGGTCTGGCCCAAAAGTACCATTATTGAGGAAAGGGCATTGAAACCAACCCTGGGGAACACCACGGAGCTTTATTCATGATGCCAGCCTGCTGCTGGGAGCAGGAACCCTTAGGCCGCTCCATCCCCCCCAAACCACGTCCTGGCCTGGTGGGGCAGGCCCGTGCTGGGGCAGCGTGGAGGAGCAGGCAGCCCCTCGGTGTGACAGCCAGCAGCAGCTCCGTCCTGCAGCAGCAGCCCCATCACAGCAGGGCTCATGGACAGGGCAGAGCCCCAGCACTGAGAGTCCAGAGGGGCTGGTGGGGATCAGGGCATCTGGGCCCCAGGGTGGGCGAGTTGGTGCCATCAGGGTGGCAAAGCCTTCCGTGCCTGCCCGTCTGCTGGGGGAGATGTCTTCCTCTTGAGGGGCTACATTCTGGTGCTGTGGTCCACCTGAGGGGGGCAGATAGGAGGGGTTGGTGTGGCTGCCCTCTCTGTCACCGTGCTGGGGACAGCAAGGCTGGGTGCTCACCGAGGCCTGCTGCCGCTCCCTGCTGATGTGCGCCACGGCATCATGCACCGAGGGGAAGAAGGAGTGCTTGGTGATGGATGAACTGAAGAAGTTGCCCCGCTCCAGCTGGGCCAGGACAGATACTGTGTGGAGGGATAAGTATCTGAATGTGATGGCACCTAGCTGAGCCCCCCACCACCCACCCGGAGCAGCCTCCTCCTGCCTCCTGTGTTGTGGGGGACACCAGGGTCACCACCAGGGACCCAGCTTCGAGACTCAGATTGGATCCATGGAACAACCTGTAGCACCCGTCCCCTGGGGAAACCCTGGGGGTGGGAGCAGCATGGGGGGACCTCCCAGGCTATCAGCTGTGTGCCCAAGGGCTGGCCATGCCCAGCCAGGGCTCATGACTCTGCAGATCCCCCTCACCCGGGCAGCTGGCAACAAAGACATCCACTTCTATCTCACGGAAATCCCCGAAGATCTGCAAATGGAAACAAACATTTTACCCAGGAAGAGGAATGGGCAGCAGCCATCGGGGCACCCCACGGGGCCCCAGAGACACCATCAATGAGGCTGCTGTCCTGCCTGCTCCCCAGCCCCTTACATTCTTCAGGATCTTGATGGAGACAGTGTCCACGAAGCTGACAGGGCTGAAGTCCAAGATGACAGCGTAGAAGCTGGGCTGGGGCAGCCCTAGGCTAAGCAGGGTGGGCTCTGAGGGCACACCGCTCTCTCCTGCACTCAACTCAATCACCGACAGGCCTGGACCGTCCTCTGCATTCTGGGGAAGGGAAGGAGACCCGGTGTCATTGCTCCAGGGCCGGCAGCACCCTGGTCATGGCAGTGTTCTCCTGGGCTCACCTTGGTGAGGCTCTTTGGCTGTATGAGGGCACAGGCAGTGGGTGGTCCCAGGAGTGGGTGCCTCTCTCACATCTTCACCCACCTTTGGGCTCTTTTCAGATGTGTCAAAATCCACCCCTCTCCCCAGCACCACTCTGCAGAGCCAGACCCATTATCTGGCACCAGGCCAGCCTTTGCCCTTGCTCTTAATTCTGATTAACTTGCAAAAGGTTAATGACTTGGCAGCTCCATCACATAATCATTAACAGCCCAGCTTTCCTACCAACCTTGGGTGGTGTGACCCGCTTCAGTCCCAGTGCCTTTCTCACTCATTGGCCCTAAACTGAACTGGGAACCGCGTGGGCCACCAAGCCCCACCAGTGCACTGACAGGAGTGTCAGAGCTGGGGAGGGCAGAGGTGCAGGATGTCACTGGAGGGGTGGTCCCCTGCATCAAGGAAACACCTTTTTCCTCTTTGCCTTTTCCTTCTCCAGTTTCTTCTGCTGTTTCTTCAGCTTCTTGAGTGCCTTCTTCTTCTTTTCAATCAGGCGGTCCACATCAATGCCACTCTGCAAAGCAATATGGCCCTGTGTCCCCAGCTGCCCCAACACCACCCTGTTGCTGGCAGGCAGGAGAGATAGGGAGCACTCAGGCTGGTGGCTCTCCCACCTTTTTCTTCAGGGCCTCGGCATACAGCTCCACGTTGGCAAAATAGATGGTGGAGGAAGAGCGGAAGATCTTCACGCCAGGGATCTCCTGTGCCTGGGGGCAGATGGGGAGGGTGCTACCCCAGGGATGGAGCCACCTGTTCCCCTCCCCTCCTGTCCACCAAAATGCCCCCAGCCCCTTTTTCCAGTGAGCCACTACTGGAGGTGCTTTGAACTGCCCCCCACTGCAGGCAGCTCTTCCCCCACCCCTGGCGCTGTTACCATCTCGTATTCCACCACATCCCTGTAGACATCAGTGTCAGAGATGCGCCCCAGGATGGAGTAGTGCGGGCTGCAGGGAAGAGAGCAAGGGGCTGAGGTCACCACAGGCTCCTCCTGCCCCTGGCATGTGGCACCGGCCCCAGCCCCGGGGTACTCACAGCTGGGTACGGAAGATGACCGTGAGCAGCCCAAATGCCACCGAGGCCGCCAGGCCGATGTCCAAGTTCAGCAAGAGGGTGGCTATGAATGTCACAACCCAGACCAGCTGGAGAGGGGACACAGTCAGCTGCAGCACAGCCTCTCCACTGGCACCCACAAGCCTCAGGGAGGGTGGAGAAATCCTCTCCAGGAACAAAAGCACAGTGCCAGGGCTGGCCAACACCTTACCAGGTCCACCTTGTTGGACTTCCAGAGAGTGCTGAGGTCCTTGAACTGCTTGAACATGCCCTTGAGGTTGGCAATGATGATGGCAGCTAAGATGGCCTAGGAGAGAAATCTCTGCAGCTATGAGGAAGCTGAGGACAAATGTCTTCGCTGTTCCCCTACCATATCACCATGCCACGGGACAGGCACAGGTGAGGGATGTGGCACTGGGGCTATGGGACTAGATGTACCTTGGGCAGGTCCCGGAAGAGCTCTCCAATCTTCAGAATGGTCACCAGGATGACTAGGGATGCGATGACACCAGCTACCTGTGCAGAAGGTGAGCGGGAGGCGAGGGGTGAGCCCCCACTGCTCGCTGTGCTTCCTGCCCCTGTTCAGCCCCAGAGAGCGAGGCAGCACTGCCCAGACCCACCTGGCTGTTGCCCCCTGTGCTCTCCTGTACCAGGCTCCTCGACATGGAGCAGCTGATGGCAAAACACTGGAAGAAGCCTCCTAGGAAGTTGCAGAGGCCCAGTGCAATCAGCTCCTGCAGGGACAGAGCAGTGGCAGGGGAGCGCCATGCTTTCATCTGGCTGCAAGAAGGGCAAGATTAGCTTTCACCCAGGGTGGGGGCCCTGTGCCTCAGAGCATCACCTGGTTGCTGTCCACTTTGTAGCCATGTTTCAGGGCAAAGATTTTGCCCAGGGAGATGCAGATGGCGTAGCCTACTACGGCAATGGCAAAGGCATTGCCCGCCACCTGCCCAAAGTAGCTCATGTTAGGGGCCACAGGTGGCTTCAACCTACATTCAAGAGAGAGATGGGGCTCAAACAGGGGTGCTGTGGGCAGCACGGTGCCCTGGCACAGCCCCCTGCCCCCTCAGGCCCTGCTTACCCGCTGGGGATGTTGCCCACCACGGAGATGCCAAACTTGTCTTTCAGGTTGACCCCATAGGAGATGCCAGTGGAAACGATGATCTGGGGGAGAATGACTGGAGTGAGGCAGGGTCCTCCTGCACAGGGACTGTGGTGGAGGAAGAGGAGGAGGGCACAACACATGCCCTGGAGCTGCCCTTGCCAAGGAGCCCAATCCCACTACTCCCCACCCTGAAGGGGACAGGGATACACTAGGCATTCCAGCTCTATCCCCACAGGAGGCTGGGGCAGCTCTGGGTACCGTGATAAGCTCGATGGGAATGGGCATGGGCAATTTGGCAGCAAACTTGTGGTTGAGCTCCTTCACGATCAAGATGGCCACCATGGCAATGATGGCAGTCACCAGCGTGCCCACATTGGTGTTTGGCAGCTTCTTGCAGAGATCGATGATGGTCTAGAGAACACAGGAGGAGGAAATGTGCTCAGGAAAGCAGATGCCTCCCCAGAAGACTTTTGGAGGCCTCTATGTGCCCCACAGGTGAGCACCAGGTGTCCTTGGGTGCCAGCAAGCCCCCACTCACCACAAACAACGAGAGCGGCCCTGAGGGCTCACTTTGGGAGACTCCAAAAACATTTTTGAGCTGGGAGACGAGGACGTGCACAGAGGCAGCAGTGGTGTAGCCACGCACCAGCGGGTCTGAGAGGTAGGTCACCACGAATCCAAACTGCAGGAGGCCCAGGGCCACCTGGAAGAACAAATGGCGGAAATGACCCACAGGTTACGGTCTCCTGTTCCCTGCTAAGACTAGGCTGAGGCCACCTTACCTGGAAGATACCCGTCAGGACAGTGATGGTGGCCACCATCTCCACCCTGGCAGCGTCACGCAGTTCCTCATCGATCGTTGCATTGCTGCCATTAACGGACACCATGAAGTTCTCACTGGGTAGCAGGGACTCCGTCAAGCTCCCAATCATGACAGAGATGACAGCAAAGGGACCTGAGAACAGGTAGAGTGTGGGTAGGGAGCCCAAGGTGGGCACCAGGATCTCTCTGAGAGGACCTCTTAAGGGGTCAGCTCCTCTCTCCTTCGGCCAGGCTCAAAGCACACACACTGTACTTTGGCTCTGGCTTGGCCAACCTCCTTCTTGGTGGAGCAAAGTAAAGGCAAGAAAGGTTCCTCCAGCTGCTGCTGTGATAATGCTGTGCCATGGACAACCTTGCTCCCTCCCCACCATTGCTGTGCAAGCACACGGTCCCCCAGCTCACCCACGGAGTTGTGCCTTGATGTTCCAAAGAAGAAGTAGAGGAAGACGGGGTAAAAGGAGGAGTAGAGACCCGTGACCGGTGGCAGCCCAGCCAGCAGCGCATAGGCAAGCCCTAGAAGGTGGAGAAGGCAGACATGTCACAACGGCCAACCCCTGACCACCCCACCTGTGGGGGGCCCCTGGCAGCCTGGGCATGGCATCACTCACCCTGGGGCAGGTGCATGATGCCCACACTGAAGCCCGAAACAATGTCCCCCAGGAGCCAGTCCTTGATGGGGTAGCGGGGCAGCCAGCGCAGGAAGGGCAGGAAGCGGAACAGCAGGGACTTGGCAGCAGAGCCCGAGCATCTGGTGGGGAGGGAGCAGGAGCTGATGTTGAGCACAAGTGCAGGGGGCTTGGGGACATCAGTGAGGGTGGATGCAGCCCCATGGGAAGCGATGGGATCTGTGGGACCGTCAGCTCCATCCACTGGAGCCTGGTGTCCCTCCAGGCAGGAGGACAGAGTGGGCACATGGGTGCCTGGCACAGGGAAATGAACCCCCAGGTCCGCAGCTCTCTGTGGTGGTGGGGCTGGGGTGCAGAATGGGGCAAGGTGGGGCCCACTTTGTGTGGGGCAAGGTCCGGGCACATCCCACTGGCCACATGGTCTTACCTGGTCTTGCGGAGACAGCCACGCAGAGACGGCTTGGTGGGAGGTTTCCTCTGCGCCACCTCCTCCAGTTCAGCCTCACTCAGCACCTTGCAGGGCGCTCGGTGGCTCAGGGCCATCTCTGCTGCCATGCCCACCTGGCTCTCCGGAATGCCAGTCCACTGCAAGGACACAAGGGACAGCTCGGCCGCATTTCCGTGGCCAGGGGCAGCCAGCATCCCACCCACCCTGAAGCCCCTCCTCCAGCTCCACTTGCCCACGGAACCATCCCACCTGCCAACCAGGTGGGCAGGAATGGCCCTGAGGATAGGCACCAGCCGAGTTTTAGGAATCCTGAAGCAGCAGCACTGCCTCAATATGGAGAGCAGTAGGCAGTCAGCAGGTGGGCAGGGAGGGCTTTGGCAATCAGTGCTGCCCACTCCTGCCCCAGAGCAGCCTCATCCACCCCACTGAAATGCACGGGTGGGGTCTGCCAGCAGAGCTGCCTGGAGGAGGCTCCTTCTCCACCTGCCCAGGCAGGACCCACCTTGGTGCCAACCACCTTCCCCTCCGTGTACTGCAAGGCAGGGCAGTGGGCCAGCACAGCTGCTGAGCAGAGCCCCATCCATCCCACAGCCCCATCTGCAGACTTTGTCCCTTTACACATGAGGGAAGCAGGAATGTGAAACCCCGGCAAATGTCACGGCTCACCATCCTTCCAACAGTGCCCTCCCTTGACCCCTGCAGTGCAGAGCGGGATGAGCCTGTGAGCACAGGAGCCAGGCTAGGCTGAGGGCTCACCCTTCACAGGGCTGGGATGGTGGGTCTGAGGAATCCTGTACAAATCTACAGCTTGTCCTTGCTCAGGGCTCACTCTGAGAGCTGCGCCATCATGCCAGGCCCACCCAGCTGGTGACCTGATCAGTCTTAAGGTGCTCATCCACTGGCAGCTGGACCCACAATCCCCTCCCTGAGTGCCTGAGGCTGTGCCAGCCTGAGTCCCTGTGTTACCCCCAGCCCTCCTACCTGCTGTGCTCAGCTTGGTCAGGAGCCACCGGTCAGGTTTGTGTGCTCAGCTTCCTCCTATTTATTAAAACCAGCCAGTGATCTTTGAGACATTGTTCCCTGCCTCCTGCCCTTCCTCCTGCCCTGCTGAGAAGCTGCGCCGCTTCCCAGCCCCATGGATGCACAGCACCCACCATGCTCCCCTTGGTGCCCTGGTGTGCTGGGTTCCCCAGCTGTGGCAGACCCAGCACTGCTATCACTGTGCCCAGAGCCATCCCATTGTGGGCACTGTCTACCACGGCCTTAGCTCCTGGTCTCCAGCTACATCCAGGATGCTGCCATGCCTGAGCACCCATGTCACGTGCAAGGCAGGGGGCTTCTTGCCACTGGGCACAACCTGGTGCCAACCTCCTGCCAAGAGCTGCCTCCCCAGGGCGCTGCTGTGCCCCCACGGCTCCCATGGATGCCTGCTCCCCAACCCATGGCCTGGAGCAGGAGTTGTGACCAGGACAAGCAGGGTTACCCACAGCCTCTGGTCATGGCATCCAGGGTATTTTCCCAAGACCCTTGCTTACCTGCTGGAAACAGGTGTGCTATGCTCTGTGGACTACCCTGGTCTCACACAATTCGCACAGACCCAGTTGTTATCTTGTTCCAAAGGTCCCCCGCGGGTGCTATAGTCCCACTGAACCCATCACACCCCCCTGGGCTGTATCACAACTTAGAAGTGGCTGCAGGGAATTTCTGAGTCACGTTGGCCCAGGCCCCATGGGACACGGCAGCGGAAATCCAGGCTCAAATTTCTGACTAGTAGCAAGGTGTGGTGTGAAGGCAGTGGGCAGGGCCAGGCATTAGAGAATCCTGGGTCCCCTGGATGGTGGGATGGGACTGAGAAGCAGCAGGAGCGGTGACATCCAGGACCACAATCTCCGGAGTAGGGGCAACTTGTCTCCATCCCTGGTGCCTTGTGGGGGCAGCCTGCGGCCACCTTGGCTCTCTCTGTGGTGAGCACAACCCAAGTCCCACAGCTTTCAGTGAGGCTGAGCCTCTTCCCTCAACCCATCCCTGGCCCTCCCTGTCCACCTTCATGCCCATCAGTTGTCAGGTGAAGGCATGTCCAGCACAGGCACCCACATACGCCTGCTGCCCCCTCGTTTATCCACTCCCCATCATCTATTCACTCCCCCAGCACGGAATGAGAGGCTATCACAGGGCTCCTGCTCTGAAAGCAAATAACACCCCATGTCATTTATTGCCTCTTTATCACTGCTCCCTGTCCCCACCCATGCCATTCCTTCCCTCACTCATGCCTCCAGCCCCCACGTGCACCCCAGGCTGGTCACTCTGCCTGTGTCCCCTCCTCACCACTCAGCCCCTCAACAGCTCTCCCTGGCCCTCACCCCCCAGCCAGCCTCTGGAAGGGCTGCAGGACAGGACCACAGCTCCTGGCACTGCCAGCACAACTCCTGAAGGCTGCCCTGAACTCACTCCCAGCAGCTCAGGTGACAGCCTGTGAGGGACAAAGGGATGACAATTGATGGTGACCCTTGCTCAGGGCGCTGAGGATCAATGCTGCCCTTTGCTCACCTGCTATTTCCTCCTGAACAAGAGGGGAGGACAGAGGGCAGCAGGATCACGCTCACCCTTCTCTCCCCATACTTCCTTCTCCTTGCTGGCAGCCAGCTTGACCCTGCTGAGGTCACACAGCCTTTGGGAAATGGCTCTTCTTCCCTTGGCCTCGGTCAGGTCGGGGTGCTGGCAGCTGCCAGGCACGAGCCCCACAGCTCACCACAGCCACTGTGGCGTTGCAGCTCTGCCAGCCAGGCCTGGAGCCACTGCACAGCACCACAGCCAATCCCATCTCTGGGTGAACAGCCTGGACACAGCCCAGTTCAATCACCTCACCTGAAGTCCCCATCCCAATGTCACCTTGCCTCAGGCCACAGTGACTCCCAGGCAGCCTAGGAACTGGTCGTGAGCTCCTGCCCAAGCCCCCTCCCAACACCAGCTCGAGCCCAGGTGCTGCATCCAGAGCCCCAGCCACGAATCCCCAGCAGAGGGAGAGACAGCACAGAGGCCAGCACCATTTTATAGACTTTTATTTCCAAATCTGGTGCTTCCATTATACACTTTTACACAGCCAAAGGGGGGCGTGGGCATCTCCCCACTCCCTGCCAACAGAGTCAGGAGACAGAGAGAGGAAAAAAAAAACCCAACCAAATCCCCCAAAGGAAAAAATCCAAACTCAAGGAGGATGCTCCCCAGAGCCCAGGTCACAGCACTACAATCAGGGACCAAGCTGCAGACTGGTCTGCAAGAAGCAGCTATCTGCTTCTTGACTGGCCCAGCTCTGCAGGGATGGCCACCAGCCCTGCAGGGATGGCCACCATCTCTGCTGCTCTCTTCTTTTTGGCACTTGACACTTGCTCTCCATTTGGCAGCAGCATAAAGAGCCCTGTGCCCAACTAGGCAGAAACATGGCCCCACAGTGCGGCAGGGACAGGACCCCAGGACTCTGGTGCTGGCACCGCACAGCCGGAGAGAAACTTGTAAACGAGCTTGTTTCCAAAGGCAAAGATGGGCAGCATGGAGGTGCCTGGCTGTCCCAGCATGTGGGGCCAGCAGGCTTTCCCTCTGCACACTGGTCCCAAATGGCATGTAAACATGTCAGCAGGCCTTTCTCTCCTCATCCCTGGGAAAAGGATGACAGTGAGCCTGCCTCATCAGGGCTGTGCTGGGGACCCAGGGCACCCCCAGTCACTTGCCCTTCTGTTCCCTCCATACTCTCCCCACTGACTTGGGGAGGCAGCCAAGAGGCCTTGGCCTCCCTAGAGGCATGAGGACAGCAGCATGGGTCCCCTCCTGTAAACATGTCAGGCTGGGCTACAGTAGATGCCACGGCAGTGTGGTAGTAAGGCAGTAAAGAGCACATGGTCATGCAGCCCTGAGAGCACCTGGGGGGTGAAAAAGGGAACATGCTGGCCCTGCTGAGCCAAATGCCCTGGCCTGAGGCTGAGGTAGGCACAGAGGAGTGCCATCTCACAGCACAGCCAGGGGTCAGGCCCCAGGCTGACCAGAGAAACCATCTGGGTAGCCTGAATTTCCAGAGAGGGCAAAGTGCTGTTTATCTCCATCTCCCAAAATTCAGGCCACTCTGAGCTGGAGTCCTTTGCTACTTGGGGAGAGCAGGTGTACACAGAGCCCCCAGGGAACCAGCTAGATACAACTTTTGTGGGTAATGCTGGACCCTGAAAATGGAGCCACATCATGCTCCTGTGGAGGTTAGTCCTCTGCAGAGTGAGGACTGGCTCTGGGAAAAGCCAAGCCTGCCGCTAAGCAGGGCAAGGGTCATCCAGCTCCTTTACCAGACCCACAAACCAACAGAAGTTTGTTCTGTAACATGCAGGCTAAAGAGCACAACACCCAGTGGGTAAAAACACAGTGCCCACTTGCTGAGCTGAGGAAACCAGCACTGATGGGAGTGGGACCATCCTGGTACAGGGCAGGACCGCACAGCAGAGCTTGTCTCCTTCCCAGCAGGTTCCTAGTGCTGAATTTGCTGCCCCATTCACACGTGCTCTCGCTGGCACACAGCCCCAGCTCACAGATGGGGCAGCCCCAAGGGCTGGTTCCACGGCAGGGCAGGGGGAGGCCTGGCTGCAGGGGGCTGAGGGACACCAGGCAGGCAGAGACAGAGTTTGGAGCTGCACAGTGGGAGGGCAGGGGGGGCAACAAGACCAGCTGCCCTGCAGGGGGGATGGGACAAAGCACTGCCAGCAAAGCCTTAAGGACTGCCTGGCACTGTTTTTCCAGTCCACTGGGATTGTGGTTCTAGTAGTCCCAGGGAAACTGGCAAGGGGTTGTTGGTGAAACAAATGCTCCAGGTCCTGGGAACAGACCATCCGTAAAAATAACAATAGAAATTTCTCTTCTCTCTGATTACAAAGATACAAAAGGATAGAAAACCCTCCCTGTCCCCATATCCTAGGCTCCGTTTCTGTCCCCCTGCCACTGCCCACCCTTCACACGCACACAGGCACACCCCACACACAAACAGCTCGCAGAGAAAGACCTTGGCCCCAGGGGGTCGGAGATGCCACCCTCGCCCAGTACTACCTGTCGCACCAGGCAGGTGACGGAGAGCATAGTGCCAGCTGAGAGCCTGGAGGCTCCTGGCAGCCCTGAGCCCACAGGGCAGGGGAAAGCAGGGTTGGTTTTGGGCCTCTGACAACCATCAGTTCTGGCCCCTGCTCCATGGGGATACCAAACCTCAGCTGGCAGTGCCTGGTGAAGAGCCCTGCTTCTTCCATCTCTCTTGTGATCGGTTTCGGCCCCTCAGGAATGGCCATCGTTTCTCATTAGTCTTCTCAGAGGAAAGAAAAACAGTGTTAAGCCATGGCATCTCTCCTGGGCTCCAGCACCCTTTCCCCACTATGCCAGATGGGGACAGGGCAGAAAACCTGTCCCGTGTCAGGGCAGGAAGAACTGTCTCTGAGTCCCTGAGATAAGCGAAGAGGGAAGGAGGGACAGAGTGGGGTGGAGTGGGAGCAGTACTAGCAGGGAGCAGAGCTAGAGGGAAAAAGTGACATACTGGAACAGCATGCCTGGGGAGAAATGTGGCTGGGGAAGGCAGGGCTTCCCTAGGACTTGGGCTCCCTCCTCTCCAGCCAGCCCGGCCCTTGCATACATCCATTGGTACTTAGAGCCAGCACTGACCAAGGGATCAGCCAGGAGGCCAGCCTAGCTGCACAGAGCATCTTCCCTGAGTACCCACAGGCCACAAGCAAGGGCCATCATCTCTTGGGCAGAGAGGACAGACTCACATACACAGAGGCTTCTGCTTGTGCTGCACTACAAGCGTCTGGAGCTGTCACACCTGAGGCATCTCCCTGCCCCTGCCCAGTCACTATTCAGTCCAGGAGACACCTGCCACTCACCCAGGGAGCTCACCCTTACACAGTCCTCTCCCTCCAAACGAAACATCTTTGGGAAGAAGCCAGGCAGGGGGACAATGCACAAGAGCAGCTGAACAAGACCGGCTGAGGAAGGAAGGAAACCACTTACTCTGAGTCTGGTGAGAGCTCTGAAATGCTGTGGGAGGTGGCAGAATGAGGTGTTGAGGGACACACTGCAGAGGGCGTTGAGGTCTGCATGGCAGAGGGGGTGGCGGTGGTCTGGGGGCCTGAAGGTGTGCTGGAGGATTGCACCGAGGACAGGACGGAGGAGTTAAAAGAAGCAAGGATGGAAGAAAGGATATCTAACTGTTCAGTGGAAGGATGTCGGCTGGGAATGGCCTCCAGGTTCTCCCTAGAATGCTGCCTCCTTGACAGCGGTTCCAGGCTTTCCCTAGACAGCTGCCTCCGAGAGAGACTCCCCAGGTTGTCCTGCGAGGGCTGCCTGCTAGGCACTGTGTCCAGAGGCTCTCTGGAATTAGATCTTCTGGACAAAAAGTCCAGCTGTTCCCTTGAAGCTTGTCTAGCTGATGCTAGCAGATCCCTTGAAGGCTGTTTTCTAGAAAGCAAATCCAATTGCTCTCGAGAAGTATCCCGACTTGGCAACATGTCTATTTGGTCTCTGGACACTTGCCTACTTGGCAATGTGTTTAGCCACTCTCTAGAGACTTCTCTTACTGGCCCACAGTCTAGCTGCTCTCTTGACCCAAATCTGCAGGGTAAAGTGTCAAGGCAGTCTCTGGAGCCCTGCCTCCGGGGCAGCGTGTTCCCATGATCTCTCTGACTGGGCCGAGCAGCGAGCAGATCCAAGTTCTCCCTAGATGCATGTCTGCTTGGGATGCTTTCCAGGTGTTCAGTAGATCCATGCCTGCTGGGGATAGTGTCCAGCTCCTCTCTGGACCCATGCCGACTGGGCACAGCTTCCAAGCACTCTCCTGAGTTGTGCCTGCTCAGCTGCTCCCGGGACATCTGTCTCCTCATCAGCATGTCAAGCTGCTCCCGGGACGAGTATCTGCTGGCCGGCTGTGACAGACTGCCGGCCCCAGAGTAGATCCTGCCATAGGAGGCAGCGGGGACAGCCCTGTGACCCAGCGTGGACGTCTTGTACCACGTCAGCTCGTTGGTCATCCTGCCAACGGATGGCAAGCCCTGGAGAGTTGGAGGGTACTGGAGGCGGTTCTTCAAAATCCCTGTACCGGACAGAAAGAGAAGTCAAATATTTGCACAACAGCAAGAAGAGCAGGAAGGCCAGGGAGACACCTCTCCAAGGGTAGGGCCACACAGATCTGATTCTGAGCTTTCAGTGTCACGTCAACCTGAGACAGGCAAGGCCACCCTTGCCCGCTTGCTCCAGATTGTTACCTTTTCTCTGCCGTTGGGTCTGGGTGAGGGAGTTCTCATCCCCACTGGTCAAAGCCAGGTCTGGCTGATTATTGTTGGCTGCATCCTTATTGATGTCAAATCCCAGCTTCCGCTCAGAGCCCCACTTCTGCAGGGAGCAGGGGTGAACCTCGCACTCGCCCAGAGCTGGCCAATATGACATGAGGTCATTGCCATCCACATCTGATGAACGACACAGCAAATCAGGCCCCAGAGAAGAGGGAGAGAATATTTCCATGAGCAGCAATTGAGCTGTCATCACAAGACATGAATGGCCTGACTCTCCAGGGAGCTGAGCTCATTCTTTTCCCTGCCAGAGCCCCAGGACTTGCCTTTGGGCGTGGTGTTGGCAGGGTTAGTGAGGAGGCGCTCGCTGTGTGCCGCCCGCTTGAGCTGGCGCTGGAAGCGGCCCCGCAGGCGAACGTTCTCCTCGCTCTCTGAGGACGGGATGGAGAGGCTGCGCTCTTCATCCAGAGACAGGTCACTGTCCGAGTCCGAGTCCTGGTCTGTAGGAACACGGTGTGTTGGGGAGACATTTGGAATGAAGGTGGGAGAGGTTCCTGCTGACAGCACCAGGAAGGCAGAACCACCCCAGGCTGACCACGTTCGTGAGTTGCCCCTACCCTTTGTTCCCCCTCCCTCAGCAGCAGCCTGTGCCAGCTCCCTTGGCCCCATCACCAGGTACCTGTGAGAGGAGCCCAGCTCCACCTCATTGCATCTTCCTGCAAGGCAGCTGCAAATAGCACTAAGATCCCCTCTGCCTCCGCTTCCAGGCTGAGTAAACCCATATCCCTTAGCCTTTGCTTGCCTGTCCCACACCCCACCCCCAGCTGGTCTAGCTCCAGTGAGTCAAATGTCTGTGCTGTACTGGAGAGCCCAGTGTCCCCAGAGATCCCACAACAGCCCATGTCCCCTCTGTTGCCTCCCCTATTTCTACTCCCTTGGGGACTGGCTATGCCCTTTGCCATCTGCCCATGAGGAGGCTGTGCTAAATGACACAATGGCTGCCTCTCCCTCCTACCTACCATGTGTTTGGAAGTTGCAGCTGAACACGGGGTGCTAAGATGTAACTATACAGCCAGAGCCTGCACCAGGAAGAACTTCCCAAACTCAGGAACAGGGCTGAGCCTTACCTCCCCCAGCATCACGGTGGAACATTGCCATGTCGATGTCTGTGGGGCCGGCGTGAGCCAACAGGCTGTGATCCAGGGCTGAGCCCTGACGTGCTGCCATGTTGTCTCTGAAAGAGAGGAGGCTCAAGCTGTCACAGTGGCAGGAGCCTCTGGCTCTGCCCAGGCCCTGCTGGCCCCAGAGCCCTGGCTGCTCCCTACCTGAGGTAAGCGCGCTGGCTGGAGTGGGTGCGGGCAGAGCGCACGCTGCTCACTGAGGACACTGTGGAGGCCCCCAGGGTGATGCGGATGAGCCCGCTCTCCTCAAACAGTGCTGTGTTGTTGTAGGCGTTGGGGCCCTGGGGAGGAGGGAGAGGGCATGTGCCCTGTTAAGGAGTTGCCATGGCAGCCCGAGGAAAGTGGGGATATCCCTGTCAGCTCCTGTCCCAGACATGCAGCCTGAGCCCAGCACCCTGGGCTGCTCTGCTCTCGCCCACCTGTGCGCTCCTCGTGGCCTCCTCGCTCTGCCCCTTCTTGCCGAGGCAGGCCAGCTGCCATGCCTCCCGCACCTCCTCATTCAGCACACAGAACAGGACCAGCACTGCCAGGCCCTGTGGGGAGAGATGCCTTGAGAGACAGCCCTTCACTGCCAGCTGACCTGCTTGCCCACAGTGCCAGCAGCAGGCTCCGCCCTGCCTCCTCCCGGGCCACCGGACTGGGATGCACCAAAAACCCCAAATACCAATGAGCGCTAGCATCCATAGTGGCCTGGATGAGGGAGGAACAGGTGGGGTGTCCACCTGTCTGGCAGTGGTCAAGAAGCAAATGGCAGGGTCCCCTGCAGCCACATCAGCCCCAGTGGTGGGAGAAGGTTGGCAGGGTGCTGCCATGGATCATATTTTGAGTGTCCAACACCTCCATCACATTCTCTTACTCTGCCCTCTCAGGACATGGAGGCGCCTTCCCTCCAGATGGTACTTGCTATCCCTTGGATGTTACCTCTGAACCAAATGCCTTGCAGCCACCTCCTGCTCCATGTGACTGCTCACGCCAGGCACAGCAGCAAGGAGTGGCAGGAGTCACTCAATGCCACAAAGGTGACAGCAGAAGGGACAAGCAGCTCAGCAAGATGTTGGGAGCTCAGCACAGGGCACCCATTCTCCACAGACGGCCGTGGGGACCACAGGGATGCTCTCCTGGGCTGACCCTTGCCCTCCCCAGCAGAGGCCGGGCAGTTACCTGGAGGCTGCAGAGGACAGTGTAGAAGTAGTGGAAAGCCAGGACACTGTTGTTGACAGCCAAGAGGCCAAAGAGCCAGGTAGTGCTAATAACTAGAAGCAGAACAAAGGAGCTCCGTAACGTCATGCTGGAGAGAGAGAGACAGACAGGGACACAGACACACACCGAGAGGTTAGTGCGTACTGTTAACCTACAGCCTAGTGCTCACTGAGATCCAGAGGGGAAAGCTCCTGCTGAGACCTCCCTGCTGTGCCCAGCACTGCCGGCACATCCCTGCACAGCGGCCCCAGCTTCCCCTGACTCCCAGGCCTTCCCTTCTGGATCACACATGGCAAACACAGGGGCCAAAATGACACTGGAGGTCATTTGGAGCCACAGAGAGCTCAGCCATGCTCCAGGGCTGGCTCAGAAGGAGTGGGGAAAGGTCTCAGGAGCATGTAGGAGAGGAAGAAACAGGTGTTCATAGCTGACAAGGGCTGAGTGCTGAATCCAAGCAAACACAAGAGGTGGCTGTGAGGGCAGGTGGTGAGAGGGGACCAGTTGGGAGGTGAATGTGAAGATGGGGACATAGGAACTAGAAAGGATAAAGTTTAGGAAGGGTTAATGTGGCTGGCAGGTGTGGGAGAGGAGAGTGGCTGCAAGGCTGACACTGATGCACAGAAGGGCCCTCTGCAATGGTAGAAGGAGGAGGATGGTCACTGAAAATGCTAAAATCCACTAGCTGCCAGAGCTCTGGAGTTTGGCCACTAATACTCACAGAACCGATTTCTTCTTGGTCTCCTTTTGGCCTGGGGAACAGGACATCTTGGCCACAAGCAGGAACATGACCCCATTCATCTGAAAGTGTTGGCACTGATTAGAAGCTGTGCCAAGGGCTGGCTCTGACCTGACCTCCCCACTGCAGACTCCAGGTTCGCCAAGCCCTGCAAACATCCCCTCCTTTCCCCTTCATGCCCGAGCTGTGGCCTCCCCCAGGTTTGGCTAGAGTGAGGAGGGACAAAAAGAGGGCCTCTAACTGAGGGAGAGGGACACAGAGAATGGGACAGGCAGTGGGCAGCCAAGGAGGGGTGAGTGCCCATGGTGCAGAGAAGGGAGGCAGGAGAGGGTTGTGGGTGAAACAGGACAGGGTTTTACCACAATGACGACAGTAATGGGGCCTGCAAAGCTCCAGACCAGCTTATCATGAATGGAAATCCAGCAGAAGTCGGGGTTCCCGTAGCCCTCAGGATCCAGGCCAACGGCCAGCCCTGCAGGAGGAAGGGAGAGGTCAGGTCCAGACCCAGCAGCCTTGGACTTGTCCAAACCATGTCAATCCCGTGCCAGCACTATCAGCAGTGAAGGGGCTTTCTCCCTGCTCCTTGCCACATGCATAGGCTTCCCCACCACAGGGGGAAGGAGTCAGGACTGTGAGACTCAGCAATAGGGACTTTATTTCCTTCTCCTCAGATGTCCCTGACACAGCCCAGTCCAGGAGGCATTCACTGCCAGCAACAGGTCACCCAAGTATGCAGGCTTGGGAAACCAAGAGACATTAACTAGAAGACCTGAAGAGATGTGCTGACAAATTACTTATCCTTAGGAGGCAAGATGACAGCCCTTGATACATGGTCCCCTGACCACCACAGCACTGCCTGTTGCCAGCACTGCTGACCACGACAAGCCCACCCTCAGCTCTCCACCGTAGATGAGCTGGGCAACACCAGGTGGTCAGGGACTGCTGAGAAGCAGCACGGCTGGTTTGGGCATGGCTGCAGCACAAGCAGCTCTCACCGGTGATGATGGCAGGCACCCCCCAGCCGATGGCGTAGTAGAAGCGCATGGCCCCGAAGTTGACGTTGCGCGCTTCGGTCTGCATGCGGTAGATGTGGAGGCCCTGGACAAAGAGCCAGGCGAAGGTGGAGAGGAAGAAGCAGTGGAGGAGGATGGCAATCACAGTGCAGAGAAACTGCAGAGACAAGAGTGACTTAGAGATGGTCCCACTGTGCCAACGGTAATGGCATCATCCACACCTCACCCCCATGGGTAGACGCGTTCAAGCCCACAGACCTGGTTCTCAGTGCGGTTGATACCCAGGAGAAAGAGCAGCTCAGAGAAGAAGAGGGTGACTGATATGTTGGAGTGGATGCCTCGTGTGTTGGACTTGAGGCCTTTGAGGCAGGTCAGAAAGGAGAAGGTCAGCAGCAGAGACACCAAGGAGAGAGACACCAAGGAATAGGTGACAATTGCCAATGTCTCCAGATCACCTTCCAGTTGCTGCAGCAGCAGAGAACCAAAGGCAAACAGCAGTGTTAGGGGCAAACACAGGAAGCTTGCAGAACTCTCAAACTCTGTTTGTGTCCCACATGGAATTTTTTGCCTGCACCTAGGATATTTTCTGTCTGTGCTGGGACCCAGCTGCTAGCAGTCCCCACCATCACCCACAGTCCCACAGGCTGAGGTTACCTCTCGGTGTGAGCTGTCCATCAAAACCCCAAAGGTGCCAAACTGGGAGCACTGGCAGTGGACATGGGTGGTGTTTCGGTACACGAGCTCGCAGTCCCTGGCTGTCCAGAAGCCAGAGGGGTTGGTCCTGCAGCCACCAAAAAGCAGAGTGCACTTAGGAGAGAAGACACACAAATGTGTGGGGGGGGGCAAGAACCACAGAGAAGAGGGATGACTGACAAGGCTCTTCTGCCAGCAGATACAACTGCTCTCCTAAAGTGGAAATATGGGAGCCAGAGCATGGATGTGACACTGAGGGAAATGGGTTAGTGGTGGACTTGGCAGTGCTGGGTTAATGGTTGGACTCAATGATCTTAAAGGTCTTTTCCAAACTAAATGATTTTGACCCTGCTGTGCCCTCTCAAAAGAAACAAATCCCATGGGATAGGGCGGAACCCCCCCATCCCAGTGCTGCTCAGGGAAACTTGGGGAACGAGGAGGTGTGTGGGGAAAGCAGCTCAGAGAGAGTGGCCCAGTCATGCTCAACTCACAGGTTGGAGTGGTTCCACTGGACACAGAGAGGTTTGCTCCTGTTGGCTGTCTCCAGCAGGTAAAATTCCAGCACAAGAGGGGTGTCCAAGGGTCCTTGCAGGAAGGTGTGATTGCTGAAGACAGACACACTCACAATGGGGGAGTTCATCACAGGATTCTTGGGGAGCCTGCAAGGAGCAACAGAGCTCTACCATCACTATCACTGTGTGGCAGCTACAGACCCTCAGAGACTTCTCAAGTGTCCTGCTCTGACATCTGAGAAGGAAGAGCTCTGCTCAGAATACAACATGGGGCTGGGAAACATGGCACAGAGCAGCACCAAGGCTGGGAATCAAACCCTCACCATTACAGACAGACTTGGCAACTGCCAAGGGGAACAGAACAGAGTCCAGCCAGCCCCTCTCCCCTCGTGCTTGTGGGGGCAAAGGGGAGGAGGAGGTACCTGACGCTGCGGCGATCCACTTGGTAGCGTGCAGGCAGCAGCCCCCCGAGGGTGCGGTACATGATGAGGATGACCACAGTGAGAGTGGGCTCGGGATCTGGCAGCACCTGCCTCGGGGAGGAGTTCTCCACAGTGTAGTTCCCTTCACCCCCAGCCAGCGTGGGCACTGCTGTGGGGACAGCTGGGGCACACAAGGGGGAGGTGAGAACACACACACATGCACACACACACACACACACACACACACACAAAACCACACACACGCCAGTATGTGCTGCTCTGAAGACAATTTGCAAGGCCATCAGGAGCCTTTGGGATGTCGTGAATATGTGTAAAGCTCAGGATCTCAAGGTTGGCTCTCGGACCTCTGACAAAGACATGCCTCAGCAGGGTACATGCAAACTAAATGGCTTTTAAAGGTCATTCCTACCCAAACTTTCTTATGATTCTACATCTTTCCTGCCAGCTGTAGCCACCCATGTTGTTACTCGAGTGATGCTCTTGTGCTCACCTTCAGCTTTTGGAGGGCTCAGCACTGACAGGGGCAGCACCACGTGGGTGTGGGGGTCCCAGGCGGGCTGGCCCCGGAAGAGGCTGCTGTGGTAGCGAGGATAGCGCCGGCGGATGTGGGAGTGGTTCTCCATGCGATCGATGCTCAGCACTGCGCAGGAGCAAGGCAGTGAAAGTCAGCTCTAGGATGGACACCTGGAGAGCACCTGTGCTCCAGAGCACCCCAGGATTCAAGTCCATGGCCAAGGGACCATACAAACCACAGGCTGAGTTGGGGCTATGACTTCTATTAGGGCATGACACTAAATCTCACATACCCACAGTGCTCCTTCCCAGCCCAGGTCCTTTGTCTGCCACAGGGCAGGCTATCCTGCCACCAAGGCCAGCTGCTTTTTCACTAGAGACTGGAAAGTAACTGGGAGCAGGAGCACACTCTGGGCTCTGCTAGCTCTTGGAGGTCAGCTCGTCCAGGCTGGGGTGGGACCAGAACATCTCTCACAAATGCCTGCCCATGCTAGAGGGAGCCATCAAGGACATTACCAGCACACTCCCTGAGGTGCAGTGAGATGAGAAGGGAACCAGGTGTGATGGACGAGCGTCCCTGCTCCACCCCAGCCAGCTCCTACTCACTGATGTTGGGGGTGACGACACCGACGGGGTTGAGGTAGGTGAGTTTCATGTTGCTGGCCAGCGTGCCCGAGTAGTCCCGCAGCTGCTCCATGAGGCTGGCACTGCCGTGCTCCCCGTGGGGCAGCATGGCCCAGTGCTCCCGGTTCTCGGGCGCCAGCACAGAGCTGCCTGCACGCAGCAGGTTCTGAACGGGAGAGACGTGAGGACAGAGGGTGAGCGTGGCCTTTGGGCCTCTCCTGACCACCCCCAGACTGCAGCACTGTGCTGTCTGCACAAGGGCTCTGGGAAGAAAAGTACTTCCTACTATGATGGGACCCCCCCCCCAATTCTCATCAACCAGTGCCCTATGGAGACATTTTTCCTGCACCCTTGCCATGAGGGACCTGCCAGTAGCAGTAAGACCTCCCTTTGCCTTCCCAGGCTGAGCAAACCCAGTTCTCTGCCTCTCCTCAACCCCTCTTTGCTTCAGCCCTGACGACGCAGGTCTCGCTTCCCACACTGCTGGTGTGAACCGAGGAGCCCAGTGCTCCTGACAGGGTGCCACCACATCCTCAATCCCCTCAGAAACACAGCGTGGCTGCTAAGAGAAGCAACACCAGAAGCCGCTCTGATGTGGGGCAGGACCCACCTCGTTGAAGTGGGCATCCTGTGTAGCTGTGAGGCCGAAGCCGCGCTGCTGGCTCTCGAAGGCCATGAGGCGGGACAGCAGGCGGAAGGCAATGTGCACGTCGCTGCCGAAGTAGTGGTCCATGTGGTCTGTCACGGCCCGCAGCCGGTGGGCCAGCTTCTTGGCTTCAATTGTGTTGAGCTCAGTCTTGTTCCTCTCCAAGCCCTCTAGCTGTCAGCGGGGAGAAAAGAGAGGGTTAAACAATTCAGCAGGCTCCTCACCAGGAAACTGGGATGCCGCAGGCCCTGCTGGACACAGACTATTTCTGAAGCCAGGGCAGAAGCCATGCACACTCACAGTGGGGGTCTCTAGAACAGGGAGAACATCTGGCAGAAAACCAGCCGCCAGCAACACACCAGGGACTGCACTGGCCTGGCTAACCCAGAGCCATACACGACAGAGGCCAAGGAGATGAAAGGACAGGGCAAGGCTCTGGCAATACCTCCCTGGCAACTCTCCTGGCTTCAGTTTCAATTCAGCCCAGATGACATGATGACATTCAGCCCAGATGCCATGTAAGTGTTAAATACACTTGCCTGGATATTTCAAAGGGATTTGTCCCTGACAAAATCGGGGGGCTACAGAGGTCTCATGGAGCAGACACCCCACCAGCTTCAAACCACTCAGCCCTGCTCAGGGTTATTTATTTTCCCCTCAAATACTCTGGGCAGGACACAAGTAATTTCTGAGGGGGACACAGATTAAATGAAGCCATATGAACTTAAGCTCAGACCGCTGCTCCCACAGGAGGGATTTGGGGGAAGGAGGTGAGAAGAGAAAGGGACTGAGCACTGTGGCAAGGCTCTCTCATACCCCAGTCCCCCCTGGAGAGCTGAGTGCTTTGAATTGTGGCTGTGAGCCCTTGTTCAGAGGGCTCCTGCTCTGTCAGGGCTGCAGAGCTGAGAGGATTACCAGCACGGACAGCTCCTTGAAGGCAGGTGAAGTGCAGTTGAAGAGATCTGGCTCCAGCCAGCCCTTCTCCTCATCACAGTGTCTGATGGCTGCACCTAAAACAAGGAGGAAGGGCTTGTTGGAAATTCAGCACAGGAGACATGGCTGATCCTCTGCACCAGCTAATGCCAGAGTGGCACTGACAAGTGATGGGGAGGGCCTCTAACATCTCAGGGCTATCATCCTGCTTCGCACCAGTGCAAACCATTCTACTCCTGGTTTGTGAAACCTCAGCAAGCTGCTGCCATCCCCTCCCTCCAGAAGCTGGGTGCCTATGTGTGTTTTGAGGCAGCATCACGCCAGGTGCCATCACACAGGACTGCAAAAAGGACTGACTTGGCAGGACCCCGGCTGGAAAAACCCAAGGAGACATGACTGTGTCCTTAGGCACATCTGACCACAAGTTATGAAAGCCCAAGCAGCTCTAGGCATCCCCCAGCTGACAGCCTGCAATACCTGCTGAGGTTCTGCACTCTCTACAGGGCAAAGCCACCCCAGGAGCACAACAGCCCTGCTGCTGGGCTGGAAAAACAGCCCCTGAGATGAGCCCCTTCAACCAAGGGGGATGGAGGAGTGGGATGGTGCACCCCAGTGTGGAGGATCCAGCAGTGTGGGTTCAGTATCCAGTGCCAGCCCCCAGTCCCTGGTTGGAGCCCAAGCATTTGTGCACAGCAAGGGAATTTCCAAAACTGAATGGGATGAGATGTTAACCACCATCAAAAATGCCGCTAAAGCCAACACGGAGAAAAGAATTCTCAGCTGGGTGTGTCACCACAAACACTTTGAGCAAGAGAAACCAGGCAACCCCAGTGTCCCCAGCAGGAACTGTGGAGCAGGTCCTCCTGGGGACAGCATCAAGGCACTGGAGCCCACCCAGGTGCCCATGGCTGGGAGAGGGTAGCAGGGGAGGGCAGGGAGAGGAACCTTAGAGCAGACTCCAGTTGCTGCTCAGAAAAGCCCCAGGGACAAGCATACCCCCTTCCACCACCTCCAGCACCTAGCAGTCCTCCCAGCCACTCTTATCCCAGCTGCAGAAGCACAGGGACCAGTGCCACTGCAGCAAGGAGCAGGAAGAACAAGAAGTCTCCATACTGATGGCATTCCCCTTGCACAGAACAGAGATTGACTCAGATGCAGATCTGGGCAGAATCTGACCCCCAGGTCGCTGTGCCTTCCCCAGCTAGCCAGGCAGAAGGAACAGGACCTTGTGCTGTGCCTGCCCCTCAGTTCCTGCTCCCGTCTTACCATCCCCCACTCACAGTTTTCCCTTCTTCCACCCCACGGCCATTCCTCCCTGGCCTCACCACCCACTGTTCACCACCAGCTCCTTCCCCGCCCAGCCTAAGCAAGCGAGTGCCATCCAGGAGAGCCAGCATCCACCCCAGCCAGGGAGCAGAGCACAGACCTGCCCAGAGCCAACACTGCAGGCTAGGCACAGAGGGCGGCAAGGGCTGGGCTGCATGCAGCTGCAGCTGGGCTTGTGCTGGTTAGTGAGCTGGGAGCAGAAACACTGTGTAGGAGCGGTGAGACCAGGCAAAGCATGGGGAAGACCCTCGGCAGCTCCAGAAGCAGTGGGGAAAGCGCAGGGGTGTGCGGGGTGTCAGGCAGGGAGCAGGAAGGGAAAGCCATGTGGTGCAGCCCTTAGAGCACAGGGGGAAGGAGATGGGAACAACCTTACCTGCACCCCTCAAGCCTGTGCACGGAGGGCGAGAGAACCGGGGAGAGAAGCGACAACAGTTAGGAGCCAAACCTGCCTCCTCCGGGGGCGAACGGCTGGGGAAGGACAGGGTTTGTATTGTCCCCTGGGGCTTGCACTGCCCTACACTCCCAGACACCCTGCTGACACCTTTTCTGTCACTGAGGACAGCTTTGCCTCCTCCAGCTCAGGATGCTGACTCCTACCCAACATTCACCTGACAGCACACTGTGCCCCACTTCCCTTGCAGGGCACACAGGGATGGGGCTGGTGGAGCCACAGCAAGGCACTGCAGGTGCCAGGCCTGACCTCAGCCTCGAGCCTGGTGAACCCAAAAAGCAGCAGGAAGAAGATGGAGATGAAGACTGAGGGAACAGCACAGCCCCATGGCTGGGTGATGGGTATTATACCCCATAGCTTTTACCCAACCCCAGTCCTATGGCCAGCATCCTCTGCTCTCTGCTCTTCCCCGGGCTGTGATATTTTCTCTTCCAACTTCCTCCTCCCACACTTCAAGCCCAGCTGAACAGGACTGGGGTAGTGCAAGAACAGAGTGATATTGCCAGGGCTGCTACAGGGCAGCCAGGCTGCCCCCTCCCCTCTCCATCATGTCCCCACTCACCCAAGGAGCCTTTGGGACACAGCACTGCAGCCGAGAAGCCAAACTTGGTCTGGGGCCACCACACACCTGCCTTCAGGCTTTTGGGGCAGCCGTCGTAGAGCACTGTGGAGACACACTGGTCACAGGGCCAGGCCACTGACACCAAGCCCCGTGGCAGCAGCTGCCCACGCTGCCGTGCCCACACTCACCCTCGCAGCCGCTGGGCGTCACCTCAGCAAAGGGGCTGTCACAGCTGTTGCACTGGCGGCCAATGACCCCGGGCCGGCAGTGGCACCGGCCGGTCTCCCTGTCACAGGAGCGCGAGGAGGAGCCCACGGGGTAGCAGTCACAGGGCAGGCAGGTGTCACTGCCTCTGGGGCGGTAGTGGAAGTCCTGGGAGGAGATGGGGACAGTCATCAGAGTGCCCAATAGGACAGCAGCCGAGGGTGGCTGGGGAACCCCTGGAGCCAGAGAAGGTCAAGGCATTCCTAATTTTCAAGCACCCCACTGCCCCCATCGTCACCATGCTGGTCCAGGAAAGCTGTACAGAGGAGCTGAGCAGGGATCCAGCCCAGATACAGGCACACAAAGCAGGACCTGGGCAACTTCCAGGCCTTGTGGGGGGACAAGGAACAGCATCAAGAACAAGCAGGGTTTCAGAGAAGCCATGGTCCAGGTCCCCATTGGCACAGCTGCCCCTCACCTTGCAGTGGCACTGCCCGTTGGTTTTATTGCAGTCGGGGTCAAAGCCTTTGTTCACATCACAGTTACAGGGCCCACAGGTGGGGTTTCCCCACCAGCCCTTTGGACACTGCTGGTCTATCCTAGGGAGAGAAATATCTTTGATATTACAACAACCAAATTCCCCAGGCCTTGTTCTGCCACCAGTCAGCAGCTCCAAGGAGGAAGGTGCCACTGAGGAGCCCCTGGTTACACATCCAGGATGAAAGGCCAGCATGGAGCCAGGCCCCAAGGCCACGGTCCTGCCCTGTGTCTCACCTGTGCTCGCAGTACTGCCCAAAGAAGTTCCCACTGCACTCGCAGACGTAGCCCAGGCGCGAGCCTGGCTTGCGGCGACACACCGACTTGTTCTTGCAGGGGTTGAGGTGACACACATCCACACAGTCCCCTCCATAGTACCCTGAGGGGTGGACAGAGACCACCATGTAAAGCAAACACCTTCTGCCTGAGAGGTGCTGGAGTACCAAGGAGTGAATTCAGGGAGCTCAGGAGTGATTCAGCCCTCCAGAAAAACTGATGAGTGTCTGACAGGGATGTGACTTGCCCAAGGCATGGACAGGAGAGCAGTCACAGGCCAGGAGGGAGTCACAGGGGCAGAGGAGAAGATAAGCAGGCACGAAGAGCAGAGGAGTGGCAGGGTGCTGCAGGTCCTACCTGGCTGGCAGACACAGGAGTAGCTCTGCCACTCATCCTTGCAGACACTGTTGGCTGGGCAGGGGTTGGAGTCGCAGGGGCTCGGTACACTGCAGCCAGCCTCCACCCGCAGGGCATGGCTGGGCTTGGGCAGCACGATCCCGGTGACGCTGTCACCCAGTCGCACACCCTGCAGTGCGGGTGACAAACTCACAGTGAAGCCAGGGCAGACACACTCCAGTTCTCCTGCTTTCCACAGACCCCCAGCAGCATCCTCCCTATTTAATGCTACCCCATGGCACCTCAGAGCCTTGAATGCCCAGAGGGAGAGTGACACCAGCAGGATGGATGCTGGCAGCACTTGCCAGACTTGTGTTTCCAACTCTGCACATAACAGACCTGCTGAAAAGGGAAGGGCTCAGAGCAATGGACTCACCTGTATGCAGCCCCTCAGCCCATTCTGCACCTCGCCAGAGCCCAGGACTCCCCCCACATGCAGGTGTTTCACCTTCAGGCCATGCAGTTCATTTCCCACAACCACCGTGTCCTGCAGAAGGGAGCAACAGGAGGCAATGAGCACCAGCCCTGGCCCAGCTCTCTCAGGGGGTGCAGAGGCACAGCTCTGCCTGCGTGTGCCAAGCATCCCCCACAGCTTCTGTGCTGGTGCCAGGGTCTTAAGCAGCACCTACCTGGTAGAGCCCAAAGTCCAGGGTAAGGGTGATGACGTAGCGCGAGTCTCGCCCGCTGTGGACGTCGCGCAGCTCCAGCTGGAGGTCGTGCCATTTCCCATCACTGAGCTGCAGCTGGTCCAGGAGGAGGCTGGTGCTGCGCCCTGACCCCCTGCTCACCATGAAGGAGAGCAGGCCCCCAGCCAGCTGCAGAAAGGGAACAGCAATGCCACCAGTGAGCAAAGACCTCACCAACCCCGGCTGCTTCCAGCCGACCCTCCATCAAAGCATGGGGAGGGAAACCCATCCCTGCTAAATGCCTCTCCCCTCAACTACCCTCTGCTTGGGATGGAGCCAGCAGGGAGAACAAGGGCCCCATGCTGTCCTGGGGTAGACAGCAGCAGAGGCTGGCCCGTGGTGCTGTGGCTGAGGCTGGGGCCATACCTGGCAGAGCAGGGTGGTGTACTGGCCTGCGTGGGCCTGCAGAAGCACCCCATCCTGCTGGCGTGTCCGAAACGCCAGCCCCAGGTACCACGGCACTGAGATCTTCACATCTGCCTTGAAGTCCCAGGTCAGGACACTGTTGCCCTGAAAATAGTGGGCATGGTGCATGGCTGGAAAGGAAAGAGGAGGTGAGGAGAAGGGAAGGGCACTTCACAGGGAGCACTAGATGCAGGGAGAGCAGAGTTACTTCATCTCACATAGATCCATTACTCTGCTTCCACAGCAACCCCAGCACAGCGTTGCACCCCACCCTGCCCGTGCCCAGCAGTGCCCGCTCACTCACCATGGCGACAGTCCTTGCCCCCAAAGCCAACAGGACAGAGGCAGGAGTAGGTCCCCCAGCTGACAGAGCAGGTGCCACCATTCTTGCAGGGGTTGGAGTCGCAGAATGTGTGCTTGGCATGACAACCTGGAGGTATCAAAGCCACCTGTATCAGCCTCAACCAGCTCACCACCTCCCCCCAGCCCACATGGGAAGGCACCACTGCCTGCTGGCCCTCCCCAGGCTGTCAGAGGGGCCAGCCCTGCTGCTCAGTGTCTCCACACAGACCCTGCCTGCACAGGGATAAGGGTTAAGGCTGTTGGTGCTCCTTATGCCAGAACAAAGATATTGTAGAGCTGGACTGATGATCTAGCATCTCCCAGGTCAACCAGCTCAACGGGCTCTGCACTTGGGATCAGGGGACATATCCAGAACGTTAGCTGAGGTGGGCATTGGATCATTTAGGGGGACCTGAAGGTCTTGTTCTCCAGTGAGAATCTGCTCAACTCCAGCTGTGGTGCCAAGATGCTGTTACAGCCCAGCAGCCTGCTGTGTGAGAAGCAGAATCCATTCTCTGGGCAGGGCTGGCAGGAGCACAGGCACTGGTACCTGCAGCAGTTCCGTTGTTGGCAATGTAGGAGGCCAGGTCGATGCGCTTGCTGTCGATGTAGAGGTCTCTCATACATCCCACAAAGTCCCGGTGAGTGATGGGGAAGTTTTCTGGCAGGTTGGGGACCCCTCCAAGGAGCAAGGGACCTGTGAGGTCCAAGGACCTGAAGAATCAGAAGCCCAGGGCTCTAAGAGGTACAGTGACCTCACACTGGCCCAGCCAGCTCCCCAGTGCACAGGGCTGGGAAGCAGACCTCCTCAGGGACAGGCACACACAGCCAAGGTCCAGGACGTGAAGGCCTGGCTCCACAGGGGACCACCTCTCCCCACCACAGCAGCTGCAAGGAACTCACTTTTTCGAGCTGGTCTGCACACCTTCTGCAGCACAGGAGTAGTTTCCAATCTCGCTGCCAAACTGCAGGGCCACTGAAGCATCACATTCATCTATTGTCAAGATGGCCACCTTGTCCTTGGAGGGGCCCTGCACCACCCCCAGGGTGCTGACCTTGGGCTGAAAGCAAATGAAGGGTGTCAGCAGCACACGTGCCCCAGACCCAAGCACCCAAGGGTTCACACAACAGCAAGGAAAGGCCTGAGCAGCCCAGGCTCAGCTGTGCTCCTGGAGGTGCGGGCAATGCAGGATGGAAACCTCCAGCTGAGCTCAGCAAGCAGCACCAGAGAGGGACATGGGCAAGGACAATGCATGCAGCACATCCCTGCAGCCTCCAAGTGAGGTCCTGAGTGTCAATCTGTCCCTGCACCCAGCTGTCTGCTCCATTGCATCCATCCCTAAGGGCTGACAACCGGCTCTACCTTCTCTCCAGAGCCCCTGCCATGGGACAGAGGCAGAGAACAGGAGAGCCAGAGCTGCTCACTTGTGGGGAGAGAGAGCCATGAGGGTTGGGGACAGCTGGGGCACACATACCTTGTTATAGTAGCGGAGCTGCAGCGTGTGCCACTGCCCATCACTCACACCCCCCGGCAGGTAGGGGCTCACTACTGTGCTGGACTCTCCTGAGGAGACAGGGATGATGGCAGGCTGAGGGAAGCCAGGCAGCCTTCAGATGTTCCACCCTTCCTGAGGCACCAAACCCCCTGTGCTGCTGATGGACTTGTGAAGCTCACAGTGACACAACAGGACAGAACAGCAGCAGAGAGACCAAAAGGGTTTGTCCTGGTTTGTGCTCACAAACCACACTCCTAAGCCCAGGGAAGAGTCCTGATACACACAACTCATCTCCTGTGCTATCCATTGATGCTCACCAATCCCTCCTAACCCTGCTTCCCTTAGCACAGGTTCCATCCAGGGCAGCACTCTTCCCACCCGGCCTTCTCCCAGCTCCCATGACACAAATCCCACAACAGGCAGGGCCAAGAGTACCTGTGGAGTATTTCAGCTGGACCTGCCCCTGGATGATCTCCACTGCCAGGAAGTCGTGCCTCTCATTCAAACGCCCATTGTAGAGCAGGAGGCCGCCGGGCTCCACAGTGCTGAACCTGGGACAGGGTAGGAAGGAGGGCAGGGTGTGTGCCAGGAGCACGTGGAGACCCCCCCTCTCCCATGGCATGCACCAGCATCCCAGCACAGGGACACTAAGACCTGAGCATGGGGGCCTGGCATGGAGGGAGCAGCAAAGGGCAGCAGCACTGCAGGAAGGCATGAGCTGATGCCAGTGCAGATTCAGAGCCCTTTGGCCAAAGGTGCCAGGCCAGCCCCACGGGGATGCAAGCCAGTAGCACAGGGGTGTGGAGAGCATCAGGCAGCTCCTGGACTGGCCCAGCGTGCCGTGCACAAGAGCCACCAGAGCACGGCAGGTGAGCCAAGGATGCTGGTGCACAGTGGAGGAGAGAGAGAACTCACGAGAGGGCAAGGGTGAGGTGGAAACGCTGGCGCAGGCCCCGGAACATGATGAAGGATCGCGGCGGGAAGGAGCGCGTGGACACCTCGCAGAAGGGCGTCTCAAAGCCGCCCGCCGGGCACTGGCAGCGGAAGCCGCCGTCGGCGCCGTCGGTGCAGGTGCCGCCGTTGCGGCACACGCCGGGCACGCACCGCCCCGCGCGGCTGTCCACTTCACAGTTCTCGCCTGCGGGAGCAAGGCCACAGGCTTGGCACGCGGACACAGCAGCCACCCGCGTGCTCCTGGTCTTGGGAATGCAGAGTTCAGCCTGGATTCGGGACAGGGCAGCTGAGGGAAAGGAGTCTGTGGAGCAGCTGGGGGCCGGTGAAGGATATGACAGCCCAAGTGTTACCCAGGCGCTCCCCACAGCAGCCAGTGAGCTGGCCACCACTGCCAGCCCAGCACGAGCCACTGGGCTGGATGTGATGCCAGGTGTGGCTGAAGGGATAACTTTGGATCCAGTACAGCACGGAAATGCGACAGGAGGGCACCGGCCACAGCTGGGCTGCACAGTCCTAAGAATGGAGAAGCAAGCCAGGGAAGTCCTGGTAATGCTGAGAGTGCCTCCTTGGGCCCTGCCACCACACAAACCCAGGACGGGCATCTCAGTCCTGTCTCTGGGGTGTGGCGACAGCCCAGTGCCACCCAGCTCCTGTCAGTAGCTATAGGAGTATCACCCATGGCACTGGGAGCTTCCAAACACTCCATGCAAGTGGGAACCACGTGGAGAACAACAAACACCCTGTCACCTTGCTGGCATGGGTAACAGGGATGCCCCACGCCAGCTCAACAGTGCAGTGCAGGGCATCTGTCAGCCCCTTTTCCTGTGCTCTTCCCACAGAACCCAGGGAAGCACTCAGCTGAAGTCCTACGCCCTAGGCCCTGCTCCCATTACTCGCTCTGTGATACACAAGGAGGATGAGGAGACAGCATGAAGTGACAGGCAAATGAGCTCATTAACCCTTCTGCTAATGGCTGTTCACGCTTCAAATGCCGGAGGTTAATTACCACTGACTCTGCTTATCTCACCAGGAGCCACCTACAGAAGAGCTCCAGGCAGCCATCTGCTGCCATGCTCCCTCCTGACAGCGAGAGCAAGGCAGGGGATCCCTCCTCAGTAGCCAGAGGCCACCTCCCCTCATCCTCCAGTTGCCAGCTCTCCACAGCCTGTTGGGAACTTGTGGCAACCAGACACTGGCTGGACTGTGAATTCCCCTGCCAGCCCCCCAGCTAGGACCAGATCTGCCTGGATCAGATCCTGCCTGGTGGGGCACCGAGGCCCAGCCTCCCCTTCTGTTCTGGGTGGGCTGCAGCTCAACCACTGCACATGGGGCCAGTGTGGCTCCACACCTCTGCCAGACCAGCTGAAGACTGGCACAGGCTGACACCAGCAGACAGACTCCAATGGCCCCAGAGCCCATCACCCTCCTAGCATGGGGACCAGCCAAGAAACCTCCTGTGCCCCAGGCTAGCCTAGTCTAGCTTAGTCCTGCTGCTCTGTGAGAAGGGGTGGAAAGTGATGGCCAGGGTCCCCAGGAGTCCTCCATGCCAACTCCCTACAAGACAGATTTCTATGGCAACCTCAGCCCTGCACACGCAGCACCATGGAAACACAGAGCTAGGAGCAGAGCTGGACCTCTGCAGGCACAGAGAGGCTCCGACACCCACCGCCCTGGTGGGAAGAGCGCCTGCCATGGTGACAGCAGTGCCAAGGGACGCTGCCACCCCTGCCCCAGGGCCCCAGCCCCAGCACTCACCGCTGAAGTGCTGGCGGCAGACGCAGGTGTATCCGCCCTCCTTGCGCGTGCAGATGCCCCCGTTCAGGCAGGGGTTGGAGTAGCACAGGTTGATCTCCGTTTCGCAGTAGTCCCCGGTGAAGCCCTGGGGGCAGCGGCACCGCAGGCCGGCGATGGGGTGGATGGGCCGAAAGAGGGTGGAGTGGGAGGCGATGAAGGGGGCGGAGCTGTCAAACTTGAGGACGGAGATGCACTTCATGTAGTTCTGGCAGGGCTCCCGCAGGCACACGTTGTCGTCGAAGGGCAGCACCTCCAGCATGGAGGTGCCTGTCAGCACCATGCGCTTCATGTACAGCTGCTCCTGCAGCTCCTCCGAGCTGAAGTAGCGCCGGCCCCACGGCGCCAGGGCCGAGAAGCTGACGTTGAGTACCGTGCCACCCACGTCCGTGTCATTCTGGATGTTGAAGATGAAGATGTCCTCCTTGGGCGTCGCAAGCACGGTGGCCACTCCTTCCAGAAAGGTGGAAAGCAGCGGGGAGAGGAACCGCTCCTGCCACATGTTCTCAAGGCGCACCGTGATGCTGTTGGCCAGCATGTCCTCCGTGATGATGATGACGCGCAGGACGCACTGAGCCGTCACGCTGTGGATCCCGTCTGCCAGAGGGAACAGGAACACGCTGCAGGTCTCTGCCTGCTGCTTGGAGACCCCCTCCCTCCCAGCCCAGGACAGAGCCCTGCACCCCAGTGTGGCCCCCAACAGGTCTGACTCCTTGGTAAGGAAGCCTGGAGGCACAGCCACAGAGGCTAGCAGGGGGCCACCTGGGACGGAGCGGGAGTGGCCGGTGTGGCTGCATCTTCTCCCCCCCATAAGGCTCTCCACTGGAAGAACTCTCAGGTTTTCTCCTTGTCCTGGATCTCGGCAGCAAACTGAGCTCTGAGGAACAAAGGTGCTCAGGAACAGAAGGAAGTCCCAGCAGGAAGTTTGGCAAACACAGGAGCTGATGCCAGGGCCTGGGGTGTTTTGCTTCCCTGCTGGGCCCTGTTTGCCTTCCCCATGCTGCCTTTTCCTGTGCTCTTCTCCTGCCATTTCCTTCCTCTCTCCTCCAGGCTCTCCCAAGCTTTTGTGCTGGTCTCCCTGCTTCCCCCCTTCTCACCATCTGCTCTGCATCTCTTCCTCTCTCAGCCCATCTCTGGTTTGTTTAATTCTCTTTAATCTCTATTTTCCTTGGAAACAAACTCCTATCCTTTGGGATCGCGCACCACATGAGCGATCTCCCAGGCGGGAGCAGAGGAGCGAGCAGGGATACTCGGAAGGTGCCTGCTCTCTCAGCACCTTGGCCAGCAGCAGCAGCAGCAGCTCCCCCGCCGCACATCGGGGGCACTCCCGGCCAGCGGCTCAGGCTGCAGGGGCACCACAGCACAGCCCAAACGGGCAGTGGTGCAGCTTCCATCCTGGCAGGTCTGTGATCATGGGCCCCTGCCCCACCCCACCTACCCAGTTCCCAAGGACCCAGTGGATCCTGGTACCCCAGGATACCCCAGACACCTCTGACAGCAGCTCTGGCTGGGCCACCAGCTGGGAGAAGCCTGTCTGCTGACCCCCAGGAGAATGCCTCCTATCACCTGGTGCCCTCCTTCTGGGCCTCCAGCACAGGCTCCAGCAGGCAGACCCAGACTTCAGCATGGCAAGGCAAGACTCTGCCAACCTTGGTGGCCCCAGACATGTTTGATGGGGCTCATCAAGAACCTCACTGCTCTTGAAATGAAGCAATCCATCTTCCAGCCCATTGCCAGCACCCCAACGCTGATGCCCCATGGGCATTAGCAGCACACAGCTGTCACCTGTTGTTCCCATCTACCACCCCACATTCACCTGAGAGCCTTAAACCCCCACATTTCCTTGGAAAACTGGCTCTCCATCATCATATCAACACAACAGTTCCATTAGCACATCTCAACAGTGACTCTCATGACTAATCCTGGATCCCAAGCCTTGCTGTAACCTCCCCTATGTGCTTCACCTCCTCCAACCCAGTGCAAGGAGGAGCAGCAGGAGTCCTGGCACCCCGGTCAGCCCCATCCCTGATGAGGATCAGGTGTGCACATGCCAGCTGCTCGTCCCTCATCCGCCCCAGCTCCAAGCCTCACATACAAAGCTGCCTTTACTGTTCCTCTCTTCCCCTGGCTGCTGTGCTGCAAAGCCTTTTGATTTCCCTCAGCCCTGTTTGAAGTTTGCAGTGCAGGAGGATTTACAAACTGAAACATCTCTCTTTCTTTCACTTCTCTCTGCTCTTCAGAAGGTGAAAGCTTTCTAGTGACCCTGCAAATTCCTGCATGAGCAGCAGCCTGCACGCCAGGACTGGTGCTCTGGAGATAAGGCTGGCTCCAGGCTGGGGCAGCAGCATGCCAGTGTAGTCACCCAGCAGCTAATCTCCTGGAGGAAAGGGGGGCTGCTGCTCTCTGAAGTCAAACTGCTCCCACCCCTATGGAAGCAAGGTGAGAAAGCATCCCTCTGTGTGACACCCTGCCCGCTCTGGCACAGAGGGCAGCATGAGCAGCAGCAACAAAATAGCTCCATTCAGCATCTGGTTGGACATGCCATGGTATCTAGATCTGTGTGGGCTCAGGGCAAGGAACTGGCATCATCACCTCCATTCCCCAAGGCACATTCTCTCTGCAAGAGGCTCATGGGGTACTGAGACCACCCAGACCCTGGGAGGCAGGAGTGAGAGGAAAGCCACGAGTCACACTTGACATAAAATGCTCCCCAAGCCACCACCAGCCTGGCAGCTCTCCCTGAGGAACAACCTGGTGAGACAGTATCCAGGATGCCATCACTTTGACACCAGATCCCTTCTCCACACAGCTGGGTCGTGTCCCAGCTCCCTCCCCTCTCCTCTGCCTTTGTCCCCTGCTCTCAGCTGGGGGAGAGCTCCCTCCCCTGTCCTCTCCAGCTCCCAGCTCACCCAGAAGCAGCCACAAGGCCTGGGGACAGCTCTTGCTCTCCCCAGGGGCTGCTCAGTGCCCAGCAGATATCTGCCTGATTTATGGCTGCTATTAAACCTTGGCTCACACGATGCTGAGGGCATCCTGAGGCAGGCTGGAGGCCAGTAATGCTCCACAGGAGCAAGGAGCCTGTGCCTGGGGAAGAAAGTGAGTTGGAGGGTACCTGATGCCTTTGGCATCGCCCATCCCACCTCAGGAAAGCCAAGCATCCCTTTCCCAGTTCCCCAGAGCAATCTGGAGCCAGGCCTGGCCCCACAGCCCCCTCAGTAAGCCCCCCTCTAACACTGTCCCACCTCAGCATCACACCCAAGGCTGCCTCCCCCCTCCAAGCAGAGGGAAGCAGATGGTTAAGAGAATGACCCGCTGCAAACGGGGAAAGAAAAAAAAATAAAGCTACCAGAAGAAAGCCCAAAGCTGGCTGGAGGCGCTGACCCCCCATGGGAGGCATTTTAATCACGAATGCTCAGCCTTTCTGATTAAATCCTGTGGCTGGAGAGCTGGTGCCTGGTGAATATTCATGCAGCAGAGTGAGGAGTCCTAGAAACACAGCTACAGGGAATGGAGCAAGGAAAAGGGACAAGGGGCTCTAACCCTTGTGCTGGACAGCACTGAGCCATTGTGTTTGCAATTCCAAGACTGACAATTACCAGCCTCAAAAGCAACAAACCTAAAGAGGAGCTGCATGTCCTCTTCTGCTGAGTGGTAGCAACAGTGTCCAAGAGAGCAAAAGCCACTATTCTGACTGCAATGGCCACCCCAGAGGTGCACCTAAGGGTGCTCTGGGGACAGACAGGGTGACTTTCATGTTTGCTTTCATGTTTACTGTTCTTCACCTTTCAAGGTGAGGAACAGTAAAACACTTCCAGACAGAGGAGCCAGGAAAAGAGCCGGGTATCAGTATAGTGAACATTCCTCACTGCTGCTGAAGGGCTTTAGCAGACCTCTCAACATTTTGATAATATTTTACCAGTTAAGAGATCTTGAAAGTAAATCAGGCTCCCATCACCCAGCACAGAAGATGAATGCCATTCTCCTGCAGCTGAGCCTCCACATTTAACACCAAGCCCAGAGAAACCAGTCTGACACGGTTTGAAGTCAACATGATGTCAGTCTCTCACACTGCCCCGATTTCACAGTGCTGCTGGCTATGGACAGCCCCTCCATGCCACTGTCCTGCATCCTCAGCAGCCAAGAGCAGATTTTGGCAGCCAGAGGCATCCACATGCCTGTGAGAATCTGAGGTAAGCTTTGAGGCTATCAGCCCCTCTGGAAAGACACTGGTTTTGTGATGGCCCAAGTCCCCTGCCTCCTACACGGGGCTGAGGTAAGAACACACACAGCTCACAGGCAGGCAAAATGGCCCCTTGCCCTGTGTTTTAGGGGGATTCAGCCTCCCTAAAATGTACCATAAAGGCAGGGAAGCCACTTCCTCCTAGGACGCTGACCCTTGGGGCACCCACGTAGCTGCTGCTGCTGTCTCCCAGCAGCAGGAAGGTGCTCTGTCAGGCACAGTGTCTGGGGCAGACAATGCAGCCGGGTCTGAATGTCCTGGCTGCCAGCTCTGCAAACCCACCCTGCTCTGCACACAGCGACAGCATGGGGCCGGCAGAGCTGCCAGCTGGGCGGGGGGCTTCCCACAACAAAGACTGAAAAACCAAACTAGACTTACACCTCCACGGCCAATATAAAAGCCAACAAAAGGCTCATTTCCCAGCATCTCACTTCCCTCACCAGAACAGCTCTTCCCTTTCCATCTTCTCCCCTCCGTGAGCACACCTCTCCCATTCTCCCTTCCCGCTGGAAGATGACGACATTCTAATTGCAAGGGCCCCTTGCCACGAGGCGGCTCGATACAGGACTTCAGGATGTGATTGTCTCCTGCCTTTGTGCAGGGTTAAGTGTGTGAGGAGGCAGGGCTTGCATAAACATACTGGGCAGAAGCTGGAAAGGTCAAAACCACCCCCACCTCCAGCAACGGGCATGTGTTCGCCTGCAGCCGCTCTCGGCCAGCCCTGCGGCTACAATTAGCCCCCACAGAGCCCCAGCCCACTGCCAGGCTGGTGCTGCTCATGCAGAATTGCCTTGAACAGGTCTCCTTTCAAAGCCCTCGCTCCATCTTTTGAAAGAAATCCTCCTCTCACAGAATAAGCCAGACTGAGAGAGCTAAAAGGGAAGGCAGCTGGTAGCCGATGGTCAGGGGAGCATCACAATTTAGAGTACGGCTCCCCAGGCACTCCTGGCAATTCAGTGCTTGGCCCCTCCAGAGAGAGCTCTTGCCCTCCCTCCTGCAGCCGTTCCATGGTTCAGCAATGGACAGATGCCTCCATTTCAGATCATGCTAAGAAAGGCTGGTGGTGAAGGCAAAGATCAGGCTCTGGCAGCTCCAGGTTCAAACCCTGCTTGCCCACGGTCCATCTTTGTCCTGTCCTCAGCTGGGCCAGAGGGCACCCCAACACCCCACAAAGCCACCCCCAGCTACAGCTAGCATCTGCATTCGGATACCCCAACAACAAACACTATGCAAGAGTTCCAGGCACTGCACTCAGGCTTGTCACAGCTGTCCCCTGAACACTAAGCTGGCTGCAGGAAGGTAGTACTGGGCTTTAGAAGCCACCCTGCAAAGCAAGTGTTGGCAGGTGCCACAGCCAGAATCCAGACTGAACTGTTTGCTGCTGGCAGACGGGTGTTTAAGAGGGCTCCTTCTGCGCTGAGCTCAATCCCTCCCTCCTGTGCAGAGCCAGGGAAACACTCAGTCCCGGCAGAGAGAAGGGCCACCTGGGCTTGGGAGCAAGGCAGTGTACCAGCCCCTGGGCCAGCAGCCTGGCCACCCTGGGAACTGCCTCTTTCCTGGGCCAGCACCTCATGGCACACAACACAGTCTGGCTGGCTACAACACCTCCAGAGGTGCCTCACGAGCAGCCAGAAGTGATCTCACAGCTCAGTAACGATGCTTTGTTCTTGCAGACCATTTCCAGCCTCGACCCCTTTACGGAGCGCTGCTCAACAGCCTGCCTCCCGTGCCACCCCTCACACCGCTCCAGTTACTCTCTGACTGGAATGGACCCCCAGCCCCAATCTTGTTACCAGTCCCACCTCCAAGGCACAATGGCCTGCCCCAGAGGGACCTTGCAGAACCCCCCCAAGGTACTGTACCGAAGATTCAATGATTTTCACTCCCTACCTGTGACAGTCACCAGCATGGAGGCCACAAGCGGACGGTTGTTGTCCAGCTTACGGCTCAGCCGCAGCTCCCCGCTCGACTGATTTACAATCAACAAGTGCAGTTCATTTCCCCGCTCAAAGGTGTAGAAGAGGTGGTCAGATGTATCTGGGTCATACGCTGGGACCTTCCCTATGACCCCTGAGGGGAAGGTGTTGGACTTATTGGACACATAGTTATTGAAAAGGATTTGGAAGTTCTTCAGAACAGGGCTGTTGTCATTCTGGTCAATGAGTTTGATGTGGACTGTAGCTCTGCTGACCAGAGGGGCAGAGGTGGCCTGCACTACAATCACATATTCGGATTTTGTCTCATAATCCAAGTCTATCAAGGCTGTGAGCTCCCCAGAAAAGATGTCCATCTGGAATATCTCAGGGATGTTGCCTTCCACAATCTGGTACATGATCTGGGCATTGGGTCCCTCATCCGGGTCAACAGCTGTGATTTGGGCCACCACAGAGCCTACAATGCTGTTCTCCTTAACCAGGACCTCAAACTCTTCAGCAGGAAAGACAGGAGCATTGTCATTCACATCCTGGATGGTGACCTGGATGTGGACAGGAGTTCGCTGAGGAGGGATGCCCCTGTCCACAGCGTAGGCAGTCAGTTCATAGACAGGAACGTTCTCGCGGTCCAGCCTGCGCACGGTGCGAATGATGCCCGAGGTGGGCTCTATGGTGAAGTCTCCATCCCCGTCCTCCCCGTTCTGGAAGGTGTACTGCACTCGCCCGTTGGTATGGGCATCCCGGTCGGTGGCGGAGATCTGGAGCACGCTGGTGAATGGAGGTGCATCCTCAGAGATCACGCCCTGGTAATGAGGGCTGACAAACTGGGGGGCATTGTCATTAACGTCATTCACCATGATTTCAACATACGTGGTGTCTGCCTTCTGGGGGATCCCATTGTCCTTGGCAGTGATAGCCAAGGTATACGTGACCTGGTCCTCATAGTCCAGCTCTGCCTGGAGAGTGATGGCCCCAGAGTCTGGATCAATACGAAACTGAGGGACGTTGTCTTCCAGGTAGTACGTGATGCGGGCGTTCTCCCCCACGTCATCGTCCGTGGCACTGATCACCACCACAGTGCTGCCCACAGGCCGGTCCTCGTTGATGCTCACGGAGTAGTGGGCACTCTGGAACACAGGCCGGTGTGTGTTGGCATCGGTGATGTTGATGTGAACGTGGCAGTTGTCACGCAGGGTGCGATCAGAGGCTGTCACCGTGAGCACATAGCGCCTCTCCTGCTTGTAGTCCAGCGGCAGAGACAGAGTGATGAGCCCCAGCCCACCCTGCGTGCTGATGGAGAAGCGGTTCCGAGTGTTGCCTCCTGTGATCTGGTACGTGATGGCACTGTTCACGTCCCGGTCGACTGCCGTGACGCTGAGGACGCTGGTCCCCACAGCTGCATCCTCGTTCAGGCGGATGAAGTATTCCTTCTGGGTGAACTCAGGGCGGTTGTCGTTGACATCCATGACCGTAATGGTGACGCTGGCCGAGGCGGATAAAGATGGAGAGCCATGGTCATGAGCCTCTACCCCAAAAAAATAGTGCTCGACCGATTCCCGGTCCAAGGGCCCACTGACTGTGATCCAGCCCGTGGCACTGTTCACCACAAAGGGCGTGTCAGCCGAGACCCCTGTCAGTTTGTACTCCAGGCGCGAGTTCTCGCCGTAGTCTGCATCCACGGCCTGGATGTGGATGACAGAGTGGCCAAGGGGAGCATTCTCCAGGACGGAGATTTGAAAAGGGGTGCTGACAAAAATGGGGGCATGGTCATTGATGTCCACCACCTGGATGCTCGCCATGCCAGTGTTGTTAGAAAGAGGAGGACGCCCCGCATCCTGAGCCCGGATCCTCAGGGCGTACTCCCGCTCCACCTCAAAATCCAGGGGGGCCACCACCTGTATTTCCCCAGTGACACTGTCAATGGAGAACTGGCCCCGACTGTTCCCACTGATGATGTTGTAGTGCACCAGCGCGTTGTTGTCCTTGTCCAGGTCCGTGGCGGTGACACGCAGGATCTCGGTGTGGGGCCGTATGTCCTCCCTCACTTGGACAATGTAGCGCTTCTCACTGAACTGAGGGATGTTGTCATTCTCATCAAGGACTGTGATGTAGACCTTGACAGTGGCAGAGCGGGGCCCCGGCTCCCTGCCCTGGTCGTTGGCTTCCACCACCAGGGAGTACTTCTCCATCTTCTCCCTGTCCACCGGCCCGCTGGTGGTGATGAGGCCGGAGCGGGGATCAATCTCGAAGATGTCATAGGCAGCCCGTTCATTGACAAAGCGGTAACGGATGTTGGCATTGGGCAGGGAGTCGACGTCGGTGGCCCGCAGCTGCAGAATGGGGTATCCCTCCTCAACGTTCTCCCGGATGGTCTCCCGGTACTCGCCCTGCTCGAAGACGGGGTCGTGGTCGTTGCGGTCAGCCACAGTGATGGCCACCATGGTGGTGGCGGAGAGCCGCGGTGCCCCGTGGTCAGTGGCCGTCACTCGGAAGTAGTGCAGGTCCATGCTCTCGCGGTCCAGGGCCTGGGTGGTGGAGATGAGCCCGGCCCGCGGGTCGATGCTGAACAGATCCCGCGAGCGGCTGTTCATCAGCGCGTCCATGGAGTACACCAGCCGCCCCGCCTCGCCCCCGTCGGGGTCCTGGGCCGTCACCGCCACCACCGCCGTCCCCGCCGGCTGGTTCTCCGCCACCTCCGCCTGGTAGTTGTACTGGGGGAACAGCGGGTGGCGGTTCGGTGCTGCGCGCCGGCCCCTCCGCCCCGCGGCCGGCGCCGGGACCAAGGGCAGCGGGCGCGGCTGGGCGGCGCGGGGCGCGCAGCGCGGCGGGGACCGGCGGCGCGGCGCCGGGGGCAGCCCCGGGGGCACGGCCGCCGCCCGGCACGGCACGGCGGCGGGACAGCCCCAGCGGGCTGCCGACCCCCAGCCTGCCGGCGGCGGCGGCGCGGCGGCCCCCAGCCCGGAGGGGAACAAAGGGAGCAGCAGGAGCGGTAGCAGCACCAGCGGTAGCGGCGGCGGCGGCGGCTCCCGGCGGCGGCGGCAGCAGGAGCGGCTCGGGGCGGCCACCGGCTCCTCCGCCGCTGCCATGGTGCCTCGGCGGCCGCCGCCCGGCCCGGGCGCACGGCGATGGGCTCGGCGCCGCCCCCGCTCGCGCCGGCGATGGCCGCCCCCTGCCCCGCCGCCGCCGCTGCTGCTGCCGGGGGTGGCGGCGGCTCCTCCCGCAGCCCCAACATGGCTCCCGCCGCCCCGCCCCGCCGCGCCCCCGCCCGCCCCGCGCCGCCATCTTGAGCGCGGGCGGACGGGCCGCGGCGGCCGCTCCGGGCCGGGCGCTCCGGGCGGATCGCGCCGCTCCCGGCCGGCCGCGCCGGGCACTGCGGGGCGGCCGCTGCCGCCACTGGAGCGGCGTGTGCCGCCCGCGAGCAAAACCGCGGCGCAGCGCTGCCGGCCGGGTCTTTGCGACGGGCTGCACCCGCCGGCCCCGGGTGAGGGGCTCCCGGAGCATCCCTGCCAAAGCTGCCGCGGACGCCGGGACACCGTGAACACAACACGCACCTGCCGAGCCCAGCGAGCCGCTGCTGCGGCGCTGCCGGTGCACCAGGTGCCAGAACGGTGCCCGTGCTGTGCCCCCGTGCCCCAGGAGGGGACAGCTGCCCTGCCGCCGACACAAAGGGCGAGGCAGGAAGGTGCCAGCGGTTAGGCAGGAGGCACTGCCGCGCCTCGGCAGCCCCACGGGCCCCTTCCACTCCCCCACGTCCATCACGCAGCACCACGTTGGGCATCTGCACGAGTGGGTTTTACTGTGTGAATGGGGACAGGCTTCCCTGCGTCCCGCTCCTCGGGGCAGTGCAAGTGGTGTCACAGCCCAGCCCCTGGCACCAGCTCCCCACCCATGGGCGCCCAAGTGCGTGGTACGAATTTAGCTATCCTGCTCTGCTTCCCTGACACGGACCCCAGCTGCCAACACTCACACAGGGTGTAGCATCATCACCAGAGGGAAAGTTGCAGATTTTGCTTCCTGCATCCCTGATAAAAAAACAAAACAAAACAAAACAAAAACCAACAACAACCAACCTTATATTTTTCCGAGGAAATTCAGTTTGAGGCCCTTGCATTACGGTGATTCATTAATGCATCATCCTCGTAATTGAGCTGTTGGATTGATTCAATCAACTAATATCTCATCCTAATCGACTGGAGCTCATAACAGGGTTTAGGTCCTCATTAGTGTTTCGCGTGCCATGGTAGAGAGACATCCTTGGCCATGTCCTGCTGAAGGAGAGGGCACGCTGGGGCAAATGCTAGGGAAGAAAGAACCATGCCAGGGAGGAAAATAGAGCAAATCTGGGAGATGGGGGAGTTTAGGATGGGGCAGGGAAGGGCAGGGCATACAATGGGACACACTGTGCCTCCATGCACATCCTAGCTCCAAAGGGGCCATCCCAGCACCTGCAGAAGCCAAGGCCTGGCCACCACAGGGGAAGCCGCAGGGTGGGTGGAGCAGGCAGGGCTTGTCCTTGCCCTATTGCTTGTGCTGACCACGTGCTGTAGGACCATGATGGGAAGTACCAGGCAGACCCTACTTTAGCGGGGCCAGTGCAGCTCAGCATGTGGCACAGAGAAGTTCCCCTGGTGCTTACGCGATGCTCAGGGCTGACACCCAGTGAATGTGGATGTCGAACCCCTGGAGAAGCCAACATGTTAATTTGTGAACTCCGTAGGATGGGTGATGTGCTGTGATTAACTCCTCAACCACCTCATAACACCCCTGGCTTGGGTGGTCCAGCACCAGCACTGACAGGGCTGTGGCCATACCAGCCATGGCATAGTGTGCTTTTGAGGGATTTACGTTCTCCTCTACAGACCCTTAATTATCCACTTGAACCCTCTCACACTGTAGCAGCCCTGGCTCTGCACACAGCTCGCCCAAGAAACCTCATTTAACACAGAGCAGCTCATCACTCACATGCAACAGGAACATGCTGGCTGGATCATACATCACACCTCCTCAAACTGGGGATGTGCCATCAGGAAACCAAATCAGGACAGAGGCAATACTTTTTAAAAGTAATGAAGGCTTTCAAGTTTATTTGTTCTAATTACCCAGCTGACAGCTCAGGGGAGGAGGAGAAAATTATCAGGGTATTACTGGCACAAAATAGTTGTAATTGAATCATTCCAGACAATAAAGCAGAAGCGCAGGTCACAGGCAACGTGTCACTCCCCCCGCGCCAGCCCCCAACACCCCTCAGTGTTGCACCACAATAAAAACACCAATACGAGGAGACACTGCTCTAATTGTGCATTAGTACAGCCAACGATCTAGAGTGTCTCACCTACATGGAGAGCAGATCTGCTGAGCAGGCTGGGGACAGTGAGGTTACATGCTGCAGTTTGATTCCCTGTGATGAGTGAAGGCCTCTCCTGTGCAGCAGGTGCCCCTCTCCAGCTGGACCTCACAGCCAGCTGCCCCCCAGCTCTTCCAGCCCTGAGCTGCAAGAGTGGCAGCAGGGTGCTGGGGCGGAGGGTGTTATGCTGCTGTGCAGCTGGGATAGGGTGAGCAACCCTACGGACTGCGATGGCTCGGGGGTGCCAATGGGAGCCACCAGCTCTGCAGTCTGGGCTCCTGGCAAGCAGAGCCACAGGTCCTGCCACTGCTGGGTTTGCCTGGCACAGCAAAGCCTGTGCTGCGTCACTGAGGGCAAGTGCCAGATGAACATCTCAGCACAGCAGCACGTCACGGGCCAGCAACGAGCCCCAGCAGCACTCGGAAGCAAGCCGAGGTTTGCGCAGGGGCACACACACGTGCTGCACATGTGCACACACAGTGGGGCACAGGAGAGCCACCTTGGGGACACACCAGTGAGCACTGGCAGCCCTCATGTGTCATGACTGACCCAGGTGTGCAAATTGCACACTTCAAGGCCACATGCCTGGGGACTTTGGAGACACAGGCCAAAGAGGCAGGAGCTGGGACAGTCCTGGCCCCGATTCTGCAGGTAGCTGTGTTTGATGCCATCCCCATGTTTGGGGTGGCACAGCTTGCACCTGGCATTTACACCCCTGTCCTGGCAGGGCTGTGCCCAGGGCCTGGCTGGCTCCCTTGGCACAGAGCCAGGAGCAGAGACCAGCTTCCTGCTGCCAACACAGTGCTCTGCCCAGTGCCTGCTGTCCTCCACTGCAGAACCCCTGCCAGCCCAGGCACCCCAGAGCTGCAGGCAGGGCTGAGGTTTGGGAGCACACACGGGCAGCCAAAGCACGATTCATTACACTCAATACAGACCATTAAACCCTTCCTTGCCCGGGCTGGCTGCCGTGGCAGCTCCGCTGGGAGCCAGCTGAGGCTGCTCGTACCTTGTGGGAAGTGAACTGTGAGTCCAGCTCTGCCAAACCCTTAACGTGGAGCAGCGATGCTGGGCAGGCCCCAGGAACGATGGCTGTGCCCCTAGCAAGGGTTGCTGCCCTCCACCCTTCCTTGCCAGCCAGCAACATGGTAGCAAAAGACAAGGCAAGAAGCTGAAAGAGGGAAAACGACTGCATCACCCCCATTTGGAGATCAGCACCCGCTGCTCTGCCTCTGTGGGCAGCAGCACCCAACCACTCCTGATGCTTTGGTGCCCCCACGACAGGGCTGGGTAGGCAGGGCTACACTCACAGAAGTCCAGTTGAAGACATTTTTATTCTTCTGCAGGTTACACTTAGTGTTTAAGAAAATACAGGATCCCTTTTGACATTCATACATTTTTACAGGGAAAAAATAGGTTTCTCTACTAGGGTGGTTATTAAGCTTGGGCATTCCCAGGCTGACTTCCTTGCCCCCGTTGGCTGCCAGGCCAACACCCTCTGTTCTCAAAGCATCACTGCCCCAGTGGCCAGTCCAGGCCTGCAGAGCTTGTGTGATCCCCTCAAGCTACCAAAACAAAACAAAAAATTAAAGTAAGTACAGTGCCCAGTATTTCCAGTTTCACAGCTCCTACACTGGCTACTGCAAAAGAAGACCTGGAGACAGGGAGTGACCACACTGTGCACACAAATATCTAAGAGACCCACGTTAGTGTGTGTGACTGTCGGGACCAGGGAAGCAGGTTAATCCCATTTGCTAGAAACCTAGAGGAAATAAAAAGAAGGGTTCCCCACAATTAGCGTAGTCACAAACAGCTGCTGGACACCAGGCTCACGCTGCCTCTGAGCGCTGCCATGGGGACAGGGAGGGCAGCGAGGCAGAGCTACTACAAAGCTCAAGGCAAGAAATGCACGCGCTTCACGAACAGAGCGCGCCTGCCCGAGGGCAGCCCCTCTGCTCGAGGCAATGCTGCAACAGAGCTGCCGAGTGGCAGCCTCACTTGGCAGGACACGTCTTTGTGCTGCGTCCAGCCAAGGGCTTCCTAAGGGCAGTGTCATCCACGTGGCTCTTACTTCTAGGCTGCCACACTGTGCAAGAAATTCAGATTTAAACATCACTATAGAAAGCAGATTGAAAAGCAGCTGCTGGGGTAAGACCTCCATGACCCAAGGTGGGCTGCTGCCCAGAGGCGAAGCTGAAGGCTAGGAGGGAGTGAAAGGCTCACTAGACGAGGCGTTAAGACAGCGAGCAGCTACTTTCCCTTGTCAGGGCTGCAGCACATTGGCACTAGCAGCAGGAAACAAAACAGATGTTACAAAAGCTTCTTCCAAGCACCAGCGGACTCCACTTGGTCACTGCAGGGAGAGAGACGCACATGGAAAAGAAGTGATACTCTAAGGCAAAGGCCTTTCTCTTCAGGACCTCGGGACACCAGTGCAGCTAAACATCCCCCCGTGCTGGCTGCTAAGCCCCCACAAGCTCTTTGCCCTTCCCACTAACACCAGCTGCCCAAATAGCTCCTGCCGAGTCTTGCAGGCAAACCACGCGCCGGTGCCCACCCTGCTCCGCCTGCCCCGGGCACCAGGCCCGGGCATCCCTCTCTGCCACTGGCGCTTCCACAGGGCCGGCGAACGCTGTCCCAACCTTAGGCCTCACACAGAGGGATATAAGGTATGAGCTGTACTGGGAGGGAATGGGGAGAAAGTGTCAACAAAAGACATAGTCGATCCAAGTGGTTCAAACTCCAGTCCAAGCTGAGGAGCATTAGCTGGTACCAGAAGAGATTTCTGGGAACTCCTTATAAATCTCCAAGATGATCAGTTTCTCCATCTGGCACTGCTGGTCCTCCTCCTCCTCGCCCAGGATGCGCTGCAGGATGCCCTGCAGGTCAGCGAGGCGGTGCTGGTGCTGCAGATAGGGCGTGGAGCGGATGATGGCATGCATCAGGGACAGATACTCCATCCTCAGCTGCCAAGTGCGAGGGGAGACAAAACACAGAGCACAGTGAAAGATTTGAAGTGAGATAAACAAGCATGCCAGCCTCCATTACAGCATGAGCACAGGAACAGCTGCTTGCTGCTGCACCATCAACCAGGGCACCACTCCAGAGGCACCTGCTTTTCCTTAAGTTTCATTAGTAACTATGGAAAACTCTGCTTTTCCATAGTTACTATGGAAAGTAACTAGCAACAGTGTAGTAACTAACAGGAGTGCTGCTCCTCCCCTGCCCTTGAACACATGCACATCCCCCACCTCTCGCAACAGCAAACAAAAGAGATTCCTCCTACTACTACTCACAGAGGGTCTCTCTTCCCAAAGGTCCCTGGTCAGAAGTGTGCAGACCACCAGAAGCCTGGCAGATCTTTCTTCAGCTATGCTGGTGTATGGCTATGCAGGATAAATCCTCCCTTCCTCCTCAGCTCCCAAGGTTGGTTTAAGCACCCAGAAATGTTGTGCCTGCCCCAGAACTTCACTCTTGCCTGCACCAGCAGGTCCCATGAGGGGCCAGGAAAAACACCATTGCTTTGGGACTGTGCTCCCTTCCCCAGTGCCTATGGATTACTGTGAGCACCTTGTCTCCAGGGGAGAGATCCGCAATCTGCCGCACCAGGATGTCTATCAGGACCATCATGTCTGTGTGATAGAAGATGCTGGCTGTATCCTTGCTGGCAAAGATGTCCTGCAGAAACTTCAGCACTGAGTGTGGTGGCTGAGGCTGATGCTTGAAGATGCAAACTGGATCATCTGGGGGAGGCAGAGACACTGTGCTGAGCCACCCGCTCCCCGTTGCCCCTCTGCTCCATCTTCAGTGCACTTGCCTTCATTAGACCCTTTAGGGAGGAGGCTGCCCTGCCCCCGGCCAGCTCCCTGCCCATGGACAGCTTTGGTGCTCAAAGATGTGTAATCTTTGGGATGGCAGCTCTGCAGGCTACCAAGATGAGAGCAAACTCATTATGATGAGCATTAATCACTGCTTATGTTTCTCTGACCATCCCAGGTCCCAAGAGCACATTAGCACATCGCCTCTCAGCATCTCCTGGTTTTGCTCAACAGGTATCACTCATTTTCTCCCTGGTTTATTAAGAGGGGTCCAATAACCCCTCTGAAAAGCCCATCAGAGCCTGTACCAAAAACAAGCTTTCACCAGAGATCAGGCTAGTACTGTTCCAGAAGCGAGAAAAGAAACACTGCCACGTTGAAATGAGCCACCACATCCTGTTCTCTTGCAAAACACATCCCTGCAGACTCCAAGAGGGGCTCTGGGCCATGGCAGCTCCTCCAGCAGTTGTCAGGAAGGTGGGAAAACAGAAGCATCTTCATTAGCTTGTGCCCCCCCCCCCCCCTTCTTCTCCCAGCTCCTCACTGTAAGGTGATCTCTGCAGGGAATCTGGCAGGGAAAGAGCTAAACAAAGGCTTTGGGAGGAGGCCAGACAGAAGAGCACTGAGGTGCCTGCTGCCCTCAAGCTGATATAGTGTGGAGACAGTGATTTGCAGCCCCAAAGAGAACTAAAGATGAGCTGCATGCATCACAGGATGGGTTATTTCCAGCAGCTCAACAAAATGAGTTCTCTCAGGCAGCAAAGCTCCTGTGCTCCAGAAGGTATTAGCAAGCACAATAGTGGCCTGCAGCACAGGCTGAAAGACCTGGCACCACTCTTCCTGCAGAGATCTCCAGCGTTCCAGCAATCTGCTCTGCAACAGCTCTACAAGTACACTGGATTTCACTCCATGCCTGAAGCAGACACAAGGCTAACTAACCCTCTGCTGGCAATTCAGAAATGGAAAGTTCCACTCTAAGCAGTGTTTCTGAAGACAAAAGCTCCCTCTGCATCTGTCCCCCAGGGCAGATGTTTGCCAGCACAGGCAGAGGTTTCTACACCAGCACACACTGAGTCCTCTGCCTGTCCAAGGACAGAAGTGGCCCAGGACCAGCTTTCCTCCCAGACAAGAGCCTGCCCATGGCAGCTGGTCCATGCTCTGAGATGGAGCTGATCTGACCCAGAAGTATGGAAATGGCAGCCATTCCTCTGTCCCTAGATGCTATCAGCCATTACTTTATTCCTTGTGCAGCTCCATGCTCAGCAATGCAGACTGTCACCCTCACAAACTCAGCAGGAACACAGCCTGAGCTGAGAGCTCCTCAGCTACCTGCAGCCCTGACACCCTACCCTGCAATGAGCATGGCCCTGTCTCCCCAAGCATCTTTGTGCACCCCCTGCCAGGCATGCAGCAGTGCCACACACACTCACCTCCTCTGTTCAGCAGCAGCAGCAGCTTCTCTGTGAAAGTCTTCACGTTGGAGTGCTTGCTTATTGTAGTCATGATCACACTGTGCTCTGGAACTAAGGAAGAAACCTGTTCAGCATCTCCCTTTGTCTCCTGAAGACCGTGGTGATAAAAACACACAATGGGTGGTCCCTATTTCACATCAGTGCTCCGGGGTGCTTTGGGGAACCATGGTCTATCAGGGCTACAAAAAGTTTCAGGCCACAGAGTGGGTGGGCAGGGAAAGAGAAGGTGAAATAAATCTGGAAACAGCCCATGAAACACTCACAACTTGGTGCTTTCTCCATATATCTGACTCATGTGTGGGTTCCCACCTTGCCAGGCAAACACTGGGAAAATACCTTGCAAAGGCTTTATGTTGTCAATCACTACCTCTGCTCACAACCCTCTGCAGCCAAGGGCTCCATTCTTTGGTGCCTTCTTCCTTCCTACCAGCACTACCCTTCTGGAACTTAAGAGTCTTACGAGTTCTCTTAAGAAGGGTCCCAGGAGAGAGAAGTTTTTCCCAGCACTCAGCACTGTGCTGTGCAAGGGTACAGGCTAAAGACTTCTAGGAATTGTCCCCTTGCCTGGTCTGGGAGTGATGTGCTGTAAAATACATTTACCTAGCAGAGCTTGTGTGAGTGTGTGTGTGAGTGTGCACACTCAATCACATAAAAGCTCAGTGTGGCTATTTCCGTGGCCTGTAATATTTCACAGGCTGCAAAGTGTTTCAGGATCTTGAAGGGCATCAATATAATATCCATTTAGGAGGGTTTTTGAACTAATGCTGCACCACTGAACTGCATGATAGACAAATCTTGCAGACATAGGGATAAAAAATTCAATCCACCAATAAGCAATGTGAACATCCTTTAACGTGTTCTTAGCATCAGAGAACAAGTCACTGCTCTCAGCTATGCCCCAGGTGGGCAGTAATCCCCAGAAACACACTGCCTGTCATGCATTACTGCCTAATTACAGTAGCCAGCAAGGATATGGGTAACTGTGGGAAGGGGTAATGAATGAAAGCAGCAAAGATACGCTTAATCAGTTTCTGTGCACTCAACTTTCACGGGAAATTAGAAACTTTTGCCTCAATTTTAATGACACACAACCCAAAATAACAGGTAAATTACTGGACATATCATTGCTGCTTTATCCTCCCCTCTCTTCAAAAAAAATCAAGGATAATATAATGAAGTAGACCAAGGGTAAATAATTAAAGACAATTGGAGTAACAGGAGACTGGGTTAAGGAATGGCCTCTCTTAGCAGGACCTGGAACTACTCTCCAGTCTCCCAACAGGCTTCAAAATGTGCAGGCAGAGAGAAGGAAGATGCTCTTCCCTAAGGACTGATCTGCTGTCTGTCCTCGTGGAGCTCAGCATGGCAGGGAGGAGAGAGAACAAGGGCAAAGAGGGGAGAGCACATCTCAGGCCAATGCTGAAGGGCCTGGCCTCAACAGCTTGGCACTGAATGAGCTTCAGGCAGTGTGGACAGGGAAGGAGAAGCTTCGCCAAGACCCGCAGAAGGCAGAGGACTTTTGTTCTGAGTTGGTATTGAGAAATGCCCACTGAAGCACCTTCTCTCCCAGGTCACCCATGCCTATAAATGAACCCCACTCATGCTCTGCCAGTACACCCCAACAGCTCTTTTGATTGGGCACCATGGAAGCCCAGTGACAAATCCACTGAGCTGCCCAGAGCTGCTGGGCAGGGGCTCTCAGACCATTTTTTCCTCTAGGGTTTTGCACTACATTTAAACACAGTGTAGTGCCAGAGACTAGGAGAGCTGGTTGGTGGTTACAGCACCATCAAGACCCAGTGAGATTCTCCCTCCCCATTTTTCACACTCTCCGTCCAGACCACTGAAATCCTGCCAAGGCAGAGCAGCACCAGTTCAACCTGGAATGTGGAGATTGAAGGCCAGAAGGACGTTGACAAATAAGTCAGGCAGCTGGTCAGTGGTGTCCGAGGGCAGCCCGTCCTCAATCACGTCCAGCAGGAACTGCACAAACTGAGAGTTGAGATGTTCTGCACAGGGAGAAAGGGGCATTTACAGCACAGTGAAAATAAACCAAGCAACAAGGGACCATCGAAGCCACTTCTCTCTTCTTTTGTGCTTAAAAACCATTAGTGTCAGCCTCTGGGGAATGAAGGTTCTTCAAGTGGACTAGACAGACCACTGAAGCATCTTTGTGTGAGACACAGTGCAGGGGATTGCTGAAATTTTGTACTCTGACAATTTTTTTTTGAGTCAACAAAACACCAAATCCTGCTCTAGCTGTTGCAGAACCAATGCCACCAGTGAAGGTTTCAAAGTAGGAAGAGAATGGCATTCTTGACCACTGGTTCAGTTAATCTCATCTAAAAAACCCTAATAACCTAGATCATTAGTAATAACCCAGTTTTCAATTCAGCTATTAGGAAAGCTCAGGAGCTCATGCAAATAAGTCCACCTGCAGGAAATAACTGCCAGGGTTACACAAGGAGAGAAAAACAGGAGGTGTAGAGGCTGATTCCAGTCTCTACTGCGCTACTTTAAATCTTGTACAGGTTTACCCAGGGTTAAGGTAAAGCTGCTGATGAGATATTTATAAAAATCTCTACTGCATTTCTAGGAAAATTAAGCCCAAATTTCCCAAATACAAAACAGCTGTGGGAAGAAGTGGGCAGGGCTTTCTGGCTGAAATGAAAGGACAGAGGATAAAACAGGGAGAATATTTGCACTTTGTAATTGACCACAATACCCTTAATCATCTCCACTTTCCCTAAGAGCCTGAACTACAGAGGGCTGCACCATCCTGCTAGAAGAGAGACCAGAAAGAGGTCACATTATGCAGCTGACAGCCTTAGTGGGTGTTTGTGTAGGGATCTGGGATCTCAGCCTCATCGGCAGACAGTCTCCAAAGCAAGTACAAGGTGTGTGCTTTCACACAGGCCAGAGGTAAAACAAAATGCCACTTAGTTACAGGGATGGGCAAATCCTTGTTGCCTGCAGCATGGCATTCAGTCCTCCACTGCTCTAACCCAGATTTGCGCTGCTCTTTGGAAATCTGGCATCTCAGCCCTGTGCTTCAGCTGCCAGGCTCTATTGATAAAGAACAGACCCTACTCTTGCTGGGCCTTCCACTGAGCTGTCCCTGGCCTTGACCATCAGGAGAAGTCCCTCCCCCGTGTCTCCCAGCATGCCCCAGACATCCCATCACCAGCTCTGCTGTGAGCACAACCCACTCTTACCATAGTGGTGATATGGCAGGGGCTCCCCCATGGAGAACATCATGGCCAGCACCAGGGCAGAGTAACACATCTTTTGATGATCTGCAAGACAAAGGTCCTGCCATTAGTTCCTCTCAGGATGTGAAACCTTTCCTCAGCTGCAGCTGGGAAGTCACACATTTCATACAGGCATTTAACACTCCTCATTCCTGTACTGACTGAGCAGTAAGGGTGTTTTTCCCCATTTTAGCACAGCACACGCCTTCTGTGCCGTGTGTTTCCAAAGCAATTTAAAAATAATCATAACAAGAGTCCTCTATTTTTTTCCCCTCTACTTCAGAGGATCTGTGCAAACTTGATCTGAATAATTAAAAACCTCCCCTGCACAGTCCCAGGACACATCCCATAGTTATGTAATTATTGAACCCAGAAAAAGCATCCATCTGGCCAGCTCAAAATACTGCCTGTTCCAACCAACACCACCCCCAGACAGCCATGCTGCTTGTTACCATCTCTGCACTGCTCTACTTTTGCTACCTCAGCTCTGCCTGAAGGTATAAAAGGTCCCTGGGGAGACCAGATCACTGCTCAGGCTGTGCATCTGCCCACCTCCCAGGCCACACATCTCCAGCACTGATACATCCCACAGCCTGCTAGTCCAACACAATTTTCGCTGGCAGCAGCTATATATGAATGCTCCAAAGAACCCCTGCCAGTGTCTTTCCTGAATTTTAATTAATGGATACCTCTCAATAGATATTTGCAGAACAACAACAAAAAAAAGTCATCAAATAGGATCTGTGCCCTCATCAAATGTAGCCTCTGTCCAGTTCAGCAAGTCTGAAGGCAATAGGAAAATGAGCATTATTTAGGTTACCACACGTACTGGCTAAAGAAAGTTCAGCTACATCTGCCAGAAAGAGCCCTGGGGCACAAGGAAACAGAAGGTGTAACTATGAAAAACTGACCAAAACTACTTTTCATCAGAGGAGGAAAAGGCCCCTTCAATCTATGATGCTTTTCCTGGCCATACTGCTGCCCTGCACAGTACACACCAGTTCCAGTGCCCTCTCCAAACCCTTTAAGATATTTCACTTCTCCATGCACAAAGCGACCCATCTCTAAACACCTGCACCCTGCAGTTTGGCTTTGACTGCACAGGCTGATGCCTTCAATGTCACCCCTTTCTCCTGGGCTTGGCCAAAGCCCTTGCAACTTTTGGCAGCTCTCAGGTTTACTGTCAGCATGGGGAAAAATGCTATGGAGTCATTCCAGCCCCATGCCCCCTGGAAAGTCAGCTCTGTCAGCAAAGCCTCTCCACTCAAAGCACACTCACACTGTCACAGTTCCACACGATGTTTTCCATCAGCAACTACTTTGAGTAAAAATAGATCATTTGCAGCTTAACCAGATACTACAGTATGAACAAGATTAAGAGTTTGTAGACCATGTGGCAGCAAAGGAAGGCAGAAAACTGCTGTTTACTCTCTGTAAACAGAGAGGGAGGATATTTAATGACTTAAATATAATTCATACTTCTTATATAAGAAGTTCTCAGCCATAAGGTGACAGTAATGCCAAAGCAGACTGGAGCAGAAAAGGGATCTGACAAACTGTTCACCACATGATTTCTTCATTCTTTCCTCCCTGGCTACAGGAGCTGTGTCTCAGAGGAAGGACATTGCAGTAGGTAGACACAGGGAGCTGCTGTTTTCATGTTCCTAGAAAGGCTTTCTTTTGTCAACAAAACATTTTCCCTCATCACATCAGGAGCAATGAAATAAAGTGAGAGCCAGAAGCCAGTGATACACATGGCAGTAGCAAATATGGAGGAACAGACTAGAGATGGGAGGGAAGAGTCTAGTTTTACACCTCCTTGGTCCATCTGCCATTAACTGATGTCCATTCATCTTGGCTGACAGTAGTCTACATGCCTAGGAGGCAAATCTTGTTGTATTTCCCTAAAGATGACAAATCAAAGAATGCCAAAACCAGCCAGAAACCAGAACTTGGGGCAGATGACCCCAGGACACTCACACTGCATAGGCTCTACAGGTTTTTGGGAGTGTCCCAGCTGCAGCAGGACAAGACTCCAAGGCTCACCATGCTGAAGAACAGAGTAACTGTCAGTCAAAACACAGCATTTTTTTTTACCTTACAGAGCAGTGCCAGTGGCTGTCAGACATTAAGTAGTATCAATGCAGCTCTCCTGAAGCAGAGGGACTGCTGACAACAGACTGATAAGCATCACTGAAGTAGCCATGACAGGTGGGAGAGATACAGCTGTTTGCTTACCAGCCTGCATTGCTGAAAACTACTGAGATAGCAGTGAGAAACAGCAATTATGTATGAAAAGCATTTCTCAGAGGCCTTTGAAAACCTTGCTTCCACCTTCTAAACACAACAGTGTGAAATGTGGGCACTGGAAGCAGACACAATTGTCTGTGACTGAAGGGAGAAGAGCCTGACAGCTGACTTGCATGTAAACTGTGCTGCAACGAGGGAGAAAGTCATGACTACAGACTGGATTATCCCTGTCTGTTTTCTTTGGAATTGTTCGGGCTAATTCTGTCTTGCTGTGGCTTATTATAAGGTGTTCTAACATGGATAGATGTGCAGGCCAGCTGCAGCAGAGGGAAGGAGCTGTCCAGAAGCAATAAGACCCAAACATCTGCAGAAGAACTGGCCAGCAGCCAACATGCCTGCATCAGTCCCAGGGTAAAGCCCTTCTCACCAAAGGCACCCAGCATCCACAGACAGAGCTTCTGCCCCAGCTGCTCTTCAATAATAAGCCAGGAGGGATCCCACAGAGCTGCTGCAGCCGGTTCCAACTCCCCAGCTGTGGAGTGTTGGCACTGACTGCTCTGGCTGCAGTCACCCACAGGAGGGATTAGCTATTCCACAGCATGTCATGGATCAGCTGCTATTCCCCAGCTTTTAGTACCAAAATAAGCTCAAGTCATTCTAGGATTCAAGGTCATGTTTTCACACAAGCTTGCCATTTGCTGGCAGCACATGAAGCAGTAAAGCACCAGAATGGCAGGAGGGAACTACTAATGCCCTGAAACACCTCTGAAGGACAGACACATTTGGGCCAAGGATGGTTACCCTCCTGCTGCCCCACTGTGAAGGCTGAGAGGATTGGATGATGCACAGATGCCATTGCACAAGTGCCTACCATAAAGCTTGGCACAAGGAAAGCAGCAGAGGATGAGGACACTGATTTGTGAGGCTCCTGTATCCACACAGTGGTCTGTCAGCAAAGGAGGAGCAGCTTTTCACCCTCCAACTGGATCACCTTACAGCAAGGAGGGAAAATCCCTCACCTTGAGATGATGCTAGGGACAGGGAGATGCTGCAGAGCTGCAGGCTGGCAGCTCAGAGGACACAGTAGAGCCACTTCTCACCCACTTCCACTGCCCTACTTTTAGGACCCCAAAGCAGAACTAAGACTTGCTGAGAGACAGGCCTGCTCCAGCCTAAGTCCTACCTGGAGATCAGCAGAGGTGTGCAGAAGTCACATAGGTCAGAGCTCACAGCTCCATACCCACCAAGAGGCTGAATCAGCTGTGCTGTCTGGGATGACACAGCCCTGGGCAAAACACAGCATCACTGCAACCAGGCAAGGAGTAAGAAGGGTGACCAGCCCTGTCTGCCTGCACAAAGACAGCTCAGGAACAGGGCAGGAGACAGAACCCTGTTTGGGAAGGTGCACAGGATGCTCGCTTGGAGACACTCTTTGTGAATGAATGATGGAGGCACGATAAAGTTTATTTCTGGCAGCACAAAATCAAGAGAAATGCTGCTGCAGGAGCACAGTCACAGTCCCATAACCAAGCAGCGTTTGCTTCTTGGGCAGTAAAACCTCAGCCTGGAGAAGATGCTTCTCAGGCATAACCAGATTAAACACCAAGAGTGTGGTAAGTTCACAGCTCAGAATTTATAAGCAGCAGTAACAAAAGAGGAAGCATAGCCAGCACAGGAGTAAATACTTGCAGTCCCACACCACCAGCCTTTCCCCCTGCCCTGAAATGCCACCCTCCTCACCTCTGAAATGCCTGCACTTCAAAGCATCTAGGCAGAGACAAGTGCAAAGCCTTCTGCAACAGGATTTTCATCTCCCATAGCCCTTTCCAGACTCGAGATGAGCCCTGTTAATGCTGCCCAGCAGAGTCAGGCTGGCAGGCTGAGGTGGCATGCTGGGGACAGGAATGTCTATTATGCGGGCTCAAAGTGGTCATCTAGGACATTTACTCAGCTCACATAAAATGGATGGGACAGTCCCTGTTCTCTGCAGACCTGTCAACCCCTACACAGTCTCATCACTAAATTATACCCCTCCACAGCTCCACGACACCCACAACAAACTAACAGACTGCAACCAGGGCAGCAAGGCTGCTAACACCAGGCTCTTCTGATTTCATCCATGTGGTCACTCAACAGCTACTCTAATTGTGGGTCACAATTAGCACAAGACAATGGATTTTCAATGTCCTTTTAAGAGAAATATGCCACTGCCAGCACTGGTGGCCTACAGGTTAGCTTCAAAATGGGGAGCAAAGCTGTGACTGTCCAAGACCAGGCATGTGTGGGGAGGTGGAATGTAACTCCAGGGGAGTATTACTACATGTTCACCTTACTCTTAGGCTTTTTCCCAGCATGTGCTTCCGGCTGCTCAGAAATAAAGGACACTGGGCTAAGCAGGAGCTCTGAGGGCACAAAGGACACTCCTGTTAGTAGCAGGGACAGGTCATCCTAACAAATGGAGGAGGGTGAAGTAGAAGAAACACAAGGGCAAAGCCTGAGTATGGAAAGCAAAGAGCTGGGAAAACTTGGGCCATGGCACTATCCTGCAGAGGACCAGGACTGCAGTGCTAACAACAGCACTACCATCTCTCTTGGCACAGTGGTGGAGAGAACGCCCTTTCCTTTAACCAGCACACATCTCACTCACCACAATGAAACACCACAAAAATTTGGTACAGAACACTGGAGAAAACTCTTTAGGAAACTGCAGAGATCTTCCTCGAGATCTGCAAGTGTCTCTTGTCAGCATTATGGAACAAAACTGGAACAACTCAAAACGTGTTTTAAGACATCTACAAGAAGTGACACGGATCATTAATGGCATGTTCAAGAGCTGGAGGGCCTCGCACCGTTGGACTGAAACTTCCCTTCCTGTGCATTCCCCAGTTACAGAGGTAACAACCTGAATAACTTTAAAACCAGACGCCGTTCCCCCGAGCATGTGGAGCAGCTGGGCAATGGGGGGCCCACTGCTGCTGCTGCAAATCATGTACTGGGAGCACATATTCCCAGGGCCGTGGGAGCAGCAGCTGTGGCTCACCCTGGGTGTGAGTCTGCATGTCCCGGGCCAGCTCCATGGGCAGCACGGAATTCACAAGCGTTGAGATGACGGCAGCGTCCAAGTTGCACATGGCTCCAAAGCACTTCAGCAGCAGCAGGCGCAAGGGCACCCTGTGTTCCTGCAAAAGCAATTTGTTACATCAAGCCACGTCCTAGAGGAGGGCTCGCTCTGAGGCAGAGACACAGCTTCTCGAAGTTCCTGTTGCTGGAAAGCCACAGACCTTCCCAGGGTGACATGAACCCAGAAGCTCTAAAAGCTTTTAGCAACATTAGAGGAATCACTTTAGAATAATGTTCACAATTGGGCTGGCTACAGGTTGTTGGCACGTGTGGTCAGAGGGCACGTGGCGGCCATCATCCACTAAATCTGGTAACACACCAACAACCTACACCTGTCCTCAGCAAAGAGACTGAATGTGCTGGGTAGCCAGGACTCTCTGAGCATGCTAAGGTTTGTGAACACTGCTCTGATTAAGGTTTTCTGACAAGGTAACATTTGCAAGCTTTCTTCAGAAAGTTTTGGGACGTGCAAGGATTCCAGCAAAGATGATGCTCAGCCTGCACTTCCCATGCAGGAGCTCTGATGCTGAGGTAACCTGCATACTCCACCCTCAGCCAACAACTCCAGGGTTCAGAGAACACAAGAGAGCCAAGCCCTGGCACTGGGCATGACAGCAGCCAGGACAGGACACCCAACTGCTCCTTACCTGGTCATGCTTCCTTGGAACTGTGGTCAGAGGAGAGCAGGCAGTGAAAGTCAGCAGGCTCTGTCATGCCCTGCCTGCCTTCCTGCTCTCGGCCATGCTACAGCCCCCTGATGCTGAGATCTGGGGTCAGACACACAAGTTCTAGATGAAAGCAAAATGTCACAAGACTTGATGTGCTGTAGCTGGGGACTTAAGGACAAGATGGGGACAAGTTTTTTACTCCCAGAGTCCTACAACAGAACTTTACAGGAAGGAGAGGGGCAAAGCAACACTACATAGGTGTTTAGGGCAAAACTTCTATTTCTTCCTCTAAACTGATTTCCTTCTTCACGCCAAAGGCTTCCACTCATTACCTACTTTCCTAACCAAAGTTATTTACTAATGCACAGGGGTGCATCAATTAGAAGAGCAATCACAGCCTGTCAGATCTCCCAAGGCATCCTCTGAAATCCTTCCTCTAGATACCAGTGATGCCAATGCTGTCCCTCAACGGGCCAGTAAAAGCAGCAAGCTTTACCCTTGCCAAGTGCCAGCTACTGCTTGAAAGTCTACAGCATCCTCTGCTCTTTCACACAACTTTCATGCATAGCATTGACGTTAGCCAGCACTCAAAAGGGATATGCTGCAACTTCAGTGAGACCACAGAACTGCCCTATCCAAGTGAAACATCTTATATACATTCATTGTACCAACCCTGCTCTTTTGCATCTTCAGGGAAATCTTAAAAAGACATTTGGTGCATTTTGCCACCTTACCATCTGATAATACGCCACAAGGGACAGGACAGATTCAAACTCATTCTTCTTGCACATTTTCTTGCAAACTTCTGGGTCTGCATCTGTCTGGAAGAAGGAATTGACAGGTAACCCAGTGACACATCAAAGCAGAAGGGGCCTGCTGCAGGGACCTCAAGGGAGTCCACTTGCTTTCAGATCTCAGTAGCCCCAACATCTCACAAGGAAACGGAAGGCAGAGCACAGAAACAGGTCAAGAAGCATCACCCTTCATCATCACTCTTCACCATCCAAGTGGGTTCTTGAGAAATGCCTCTGCCACAGAGCACGTCTCAGGCTGAAAATATCTAAAACATGACCCAAAAAGCACCTGATTGAGGGCATCAGACAGTTACACAGGGCAGCTCCAGCACTGCTCCCATCCTGAGAAGTACATCTTCTCTCACCCCTAAGTTATGAGGAAATGGTTGCACAAAACCCCACTCAGCCTTGCCCTGCAGGCCCACAGCAAGGCAGCACAGGATGTATGCAGAGGGACAAAGACCCTGGCATTTATCACAGAAAATGTACCTGTTTTCTCCAGAACTGGAGAGGACTATAAAATAGTGCCACAGCAAACCCCACACCAGTACCCCTAACACAGACCATGTCACTGCACTGAGGGCAGTTCCCAAATCATCCCTGGACACAGACAGCCTTGTACATATTAGTGAGAGTGCTGGGACAGTAATCCCACTGCTGCTCACCATGGGCATGTTCCTCTCCTGTATGCAGAGATGTGTGAGATGATTTATACTTTTTCACAAAAACAGCTTTAAAGCTCACTTTCAAGGCAACCAAAGAATGTTCTTTGCATTTAATGAGCTTAGCCCCACAGGTACCTCCCAGCAATGGAGGATATCTGAAGTGGAAGATGTTTTAAATGGGCTTAGGAGTGCAACAACCCTCACCAGAGACTTCCAGGTTTTCTGTGGCAGGTTGGGTTTTTTGGAGGTGAGGGTTTATATCCTCTTGTGGTAGCTAAATACCAAAATTACCATGAACAGCTCAGTAATGCTTTTCAGAACAGCTCTGTAAGGTGGAATGGAGAGTAAAGGCAGCTCAAGAGCACTGCAGAGCCCACAGAGACAGGTAGAGCTTACTGGCACTAAAAGATGCACAAGAAACCTGTGCCCCCGAAACAGGAGATCCAGTGGCAACACAGGGGTGAAGGAGGTCAAAAAAAGGAACTTCACCAGCGCTGTCTGCTCTGGTCTGCCTGCAAAGAGAGGAATTTACTCACCAGGATGCGAAGCAGCTCCTCCAGGTAGCAGCAGATGACATTCTCATCCTCGTAGAGCGCCCAGCTGCGCTGCTGAGCATCATCCTTGTGCCTGGCCAGATCTGCAAAGATCACCTCCAGCCGCTGCTCGTCGTGGCAGATCTGGCCCGAGGGCAGCCCCGCACTCAGGTTCTGCACGACAGCAACAGCACTGGTTAGTGGGCCCTGACAGCTGGCTGTTGTTTGGGTGCCCGTTTCCTGCAATCTTGTCTCACAGCTGGCAGCTGACCTCATTCAGTCAAGAGCTGGCAGTACAAAACCAGCAAGTTTATGACACATGTTATTTCAGATCTCATACTTTTGGAGCCTCTACCCTCTGTAGATTCTGGAAATCATCCCGAGAATGGGAAAAGCCAAACCAGCCTGGTATGGGCCACGACCACTGCCAGGCAGCAGCTGAGCACCCCCAGTGAAACAGACATGTCCTGGACAGCAGACCACCACACTGCACAGCTGCCTCGAGGCAGGAGAAGTTCCCTCTGCTGCCCACTCCCTCCAGCCTGAAAGGGACAGATCTGCCTTGAATGCCTGCCTCAAGAGCAGGGACTTGTATGGTGCTCTCCATGCCAGCTGCTCTAGGCCTGGATCCTCTGCAGCAAGAACAGGAACCAATTCATCATGGGCTGCTTTGGTTTTGCTTCATTCTGAACAGCAGAGCTCCACTGTTCACCCCAGCTCTGAAGTGTGTGCTCACCCAGTAAACCTTACAGCACACATTCCATTTTCCAGCTGCTGTCATTTGCATTCCCACCACTTCTGCCTCATACACAACCCTTGCCATGAAGGTCTCACTCTTCAGTTGCCTTTCCTTTGCTCCTCCTCTCCTTCAAGAAAGAGGGGAGTGGTGAGGGTGCATTTAACCCACCTGAACAGCCGCTGTGCTCTGGGATTTAGGAAAAGCCTCTAGGACCTAAGTATATCACATGAATCACCTGGTTTCCTGAAAGCAAGGCAAGAAGGGGGGGTTCAGTACATGGAACTGAGCTGATCACAGGTGATGTGCCCAGGCACTATTAAGAGAGGTAAGGACTCATTTGTGCAAAAGCTTACATTATATACACAAGGGTTTGGCAGCAGTGACAACAAGCAGCAGGAGATCAGCGAGGTGGAAGAGAACCAAGCTGAGAAATCCAAACAACGGGGAAAACCCACTCACTGAGACCAAATTCTTAAAAATTTTTGGATGAGGCTGTCTTACCACATGCAGCAACAAGTCATGATCACTCAGTGAGAAAAGGCCTTTATAACTTACCAGCCAGGACATCTCCTGGAACCTCAGAGAAGACTTAGTCCTTCCAACAGGCTGGCTGCGCAGGCACGGGCAGCGAGCCTTTAGGCAGACTTCACTTTGGGAGCAGAGCAGATAGATTTTGTACGGAGACACGAGCCCATGTCTTGTGCCAGTTGTGATACTTGCAAATGGATGGCCAAGTGCAGGAGCTGCACCCCTCCTGCCTATCCTCACCCTCCAGCCCTCTCTGGGGAAACCCCTCTGTGTTTAACAGGAATGTCTTGCCTCCTTTATCAGAGACAGACTTGTTAGTCATTTGCTTTGGGGTATGAATCAATTTAGGACTTCGAGTCCATGCTTCAGTTATAAAATAAAAAAGTTTTCTTGTTGCTGCTTCTTACATAATTTTTGTCAGGCAGGTAATGAAGGATGAGCATGCAGGTTTAACACAAGCCTCTGTACACTCTTGAAATTTTGGGAAGCTGTGGGTGGCCTAGCAGAAAAGCAGGTAGCCAGCTGTAAGAGAGCACAACAGCTTTCAGGAGCTGAGTACAAACATGAGAATTTCCCTCTGAATGGTGATTTATCAGAAGCAAATACATTAAGAGACTCACTTCATCTTGCCATCCCCTGCTTCTCCTTAGGAGGACCTACAGCACTGCAGTGTCACCTGCCTGTCCTCAAGTGTCCCAGCTGCCTGGGAGAGGGTTCTCCATTATGTGCCTTACATCCTCCTGACTGAGCACTGCAGGGCCAGTCCTACCTCAATCCATTGCTGGGACTCTTTTTGGATGACCATTTTAATGAGTACTCATTTTAATGATCCCTCTATTCAGCCTCTTACCACTCATCTACTTTCTCCAATCCTTCATCTGCAGCCCTTAATGACTCCACTGAGCTTGGATGGACGTGGATGAGATCAATCCATTACCAAGCTATTCCATCTGACTATGTAACTACACCTCACACTGTCTCAGTGCACTTTCAGCACCATTCTCAGCCCTCCCATCACCAGGGTCAGGTCTCTGCTTATTAAACATCTTGGCAGCTTCTACAACCTGCAGCATCATCATATGGGCATTTCCAGGAATCTGCTGGAGAGCCCTTAAGCAGAAGGAGGTTTCAGTATTTCTAACAATGCCACTTTGCATTATCTTGCTGCTTCAAATAGTTCCCTGCCCCCAGCCCAGCAGAACAAGCTGCTACAGGGATTTCATTCTTCCTGAGCAGCCTAAAACCATTTTGGGAACTTTATCATACCCACACTGCTCAGAGGTGGCCACATCTGCCATGCAAACCCAGCTGCTGTCCTGGCCATTTCTTCTTTTCCCCTGCCTCCCTTCCCCCATACCCTACCAGCAGGTGCAGTGGATCACCAGTAACATGGGTACACACCTTCCCTCCAGATGAGCCCCAAAATCATATAGCAGGTTTTCAGACACACTTCATGGGGACTGCTCTGGGAATTCCTCCATCATCTGGGCAGCAAACCATTCCCACAACATTATCCACAGAAACCAGACAGCTAACACTGGTCCCAACACATGCAGACCTCCACGCTCCTCAGCACCTGCTAAATGAGATGAAATGTGCTGCAAGAGAGATGCCTGACTTCAGCCAAGCCAAATGTCCCAGGGCAGGCCTTTCACACACGCTCTTTCAGCAGCAGCACGTCTGTTCCCAGCTGACACAGCCCCATCCAGGCAGGTGAGCTCTGCAGGGAGGCAATGTCAGCCATGCACAGACCTGTGGGTGTCACAGATGGAGAGCAGCACTTGGCTTTCAACCCCCACGTTAGCTGTGCCTCAGGAAGGACTCTGCAGCCTTCACTATTCAGGGCTCCAGAGATGTCCTCAGCAGCTCTCTGGAGGAGTGGAACCATCTACAGCTGAGCTGGGATAGCTGCATGCAAAGACTCTGCCACAGACCTTCATAAAGGCTCTACCAGAAATTACTGAGAAAAGGCCAGCCCTGGCACTAATGCATTCCCCCCACCCTCCAGATTCCCTTTCGTTACACTATTTCACTGAGGAGGAGTCCTAAGAGCCCAGCCAAAGCACTCATCCTGCTGACCTTCCCTTGTCTCTGGCCAGTGTGGGGACAGGGCTCCTCTGTGGACATGCTGAGCCCCAGAGCAGCCTTTGTGTCTTGTCAAAAGCAAGTCTCCTTTAAGCAAAGCTGGATCAATGAATGAACAGGAAGGCAGCTTCAGGGGAAGGAGAGGGTTTCAGCCACATTAGCCATGAGGTTTGTCAGAGCTTGCTGAAGACAACAGGTGCTGGTGATGGTCAGCTGGGAGCACATCACAGCCCAGCATGACAAGGGGAACCCCTTCTAGAAACACACCTCCCACACCTACTTTATGACTTGTTCCTCCATCTCCAACACATCCAAGAATAGTTTGGCCTCACTCAGCAGCCTGGGCTCAACTAGAAGACCAATTTACATTACCCATCTCTGTCAGCACTTTTCAAGCTTAAATTTAAGGCAACCAGAAGATGGGTCTGAGTCACAACTACAACACAGCAATGTGATTTGAATCAAAAGCAGGTAAGTGGTTTCTGAGTTCTCCCTCTCAAGGTGCAACTACCTTGGGCATTGGGCACTTCTGGTTGTCTCACACTAAGTTTAATAAATCTGCCATCTACAGTACATTACATGCCCTCCTCTCAGATGGGAGATAATCCAACAGAGCTGAAGGCAATCACATATCACCAAAACCGACTCATCCAAGTGATTCTCTAGAAGCCCAAAGACCAGGGAGCATCTTTACATATGTCCAAATTTCCAACAAGTTCCCATGAAAGCCAGCTCCAGTTTAGACAGTCACTGCAAGGCTGCCTTTGAAAAGAGGTTTCTGACCCTTTGTGCATCTTACCCTGTCACTGTGACATTTATCAGGAGCTAGCTCATGGACAAGAAGAGAGACCACTTCCAAGGCCAGGCCAAATGCTGACACAGGGAAGCCAACCTGGCAGGTTTGCTCCTGCAGATCCCAAATAGTATGGTACCTCTGAACTATCTTTGCTAAGGTGTGAGCTCCTCAGCACCCTCCTTGTCTCTGCTGTTCCCCCAACTCAGTCTTACATTACCTCTCAAAAAGCAGCAGCAGGATGCTGTCCCAGCATCTTTTACTCTCTAAAAAAACCACGTGCCTGTACAGACTCCACGCTGGAGGAGAAGCAAGGTAAATAAGCTGGAAGAACTATTCAACCTTCAGAAGGCACTGGGGATAGAAGAGAGGTAAGGGATTCTGGAATTGATTTAGTAAACCAGTGACTGACTTTAAATTAAGACTGAAAAATAACAGAAAGGCTATAACTAATTAAAGAACATGATACAAAAGGTTGAAGCAGGTATGGTATCTACTGTGAGCAGACCAAAGCTTTAAATCAAAGCTGATATCCCACTCTGTTTTAGGGAGTAGAAGAAAAACCTTGAAAAATATGCAAGAGATGTGTTGCCACGTATTTGCATGGACTGGGGAGTAGAGAGATTTCAGAAGCTACAAATTAAGGAAAAAATTCCTTGACCTAGAACTGACAACTCAGCAACAATTCTACACAAAAACCCCTGAGACTGTGGAATGATTTGGTATAATGAACAACACAAAGTCAACAATAATAATTTGTACCACTAGATCACACCAGTGGAGCTACAGCAGTGCAGCTACCCCACAGTACACGTGAGCACCCTTCCAGCTGTCAGAGCTAGTCTTCTACACCAGGTGAACAACCTCACCTGGGACCAGGCCCCCACATATCAGCAGAGCTGTATCATCTGGCTGAGACACTGAGAAAAAATGCACACCACGTCCACAACATTTACACCTGAGCACTGTGCAAGCCCATCCAGGCTCTCCTTCTGAAAGCAGTGCTGCTCAAGACAGGTATGATGGGGTATTATGAGATGGGACAGAATCTTCTGCTGTGTCTCCATAGATTACTGGTCATTTTCAAATCCCACAGATGTCCTAGATGACAGATATCATATCAGTTACCAGAAGATCCATACTAGTCCCTGCACCAGCATCACCTTCTTCCCATTCTTTTCAGGCTGGTCTGCAGCAATGGCCATGAAATTGAGGCTTTCAAATCCCCTCCGCAGAAACTTGGCACTAAATAACTTCTGTGGAATTAGGCTTATTGTATCCTGAGTACAGGCATGAATGATAAAAGTAATATGAAAATCTTGGAGAAGGTGTAAATATCAGAAAACTGAACTTCTCAGCATGCAAGACAGAGCCAGAACATTTGCTTGAACCAGCTAATTTTTTTGCTGAATCTAGATCACACATTGACAGGGCATTGTTATTGGAGAAGGAATCAATTAACCACTGGGTTATGGCCACAGAGACTTGATGATTGCTTATAGGGCTCTCTATTCAGTACAAACAGTCAACCAGATTATGATTTGATGTAAAATTTGAATGTCATTAGTTCTCCATATTCAAATGCCTCTGTACAGTTCATTATAATCTTGCTATTAGCAATGGCATTCCAATCTTAGAAGTTTATATGATGTGCACTCCTCAGGGCTGCACAGAGCAAGTGGGAGCTGAAATTTATTATCCCTCCAGCTACAGCAGAGGGCTGCCCAGGTGCACTTCACCATTTCAATGACTAATGCAGAAGGAGAAAGACAGCATTATTTCGACATAAGGTTTATTTAGAACAAGCTCAAAATAATGCTCCAACTCAAGGCTATGTTGTACATCTGCAGCTCATCTGGGGAATAAACTCACCTGTTTTCCACTTCTCTGCTAACAGTACTAGGACCTGGCTTAAACCCCTGGATCCCCTGGCTGGTTATTGACCCCCATCTAGCACCTTTCCATTTGGGATCTCACTGCATTTCTCGTCCCAAACATCAGGAGCTCACTGAGCTCTTAATACCTTATTATCCTTGCTGCCCCACTCCAGCCTCACACACATTACCTTACTCTCCACCACAGAAATGAGGATCTGCTCCATGATGCTGCTGGTTGCGGGGACAGAGGTCTGGATGTGGCCGATGACAATGCCAATGGCCACGCGGGACAGCTCGTAGCTGAGGTGGGTGTTCCTGCGCACCAGCTCGATCAGTTCAGCACCGATTGTCTTGGGCACGGAGGCCACCAGGCCACTGGGTTCTGCTGGCAGCGACTCCACCCCAGCTGCCTTCTTATCCTCCAGGCAGAGGTTGCTGAAGGCATCCAGGCTTGCAGGGGGAGCTGGGGCAGTTTTCTTTACCTGAGAAGTCTTCTCCCCATCCACATTGTGGGATCTCTGGGTCCCCCCTTCAGCTGGCGGTGCTGGGGCAGCCCTCTTGGACTGGGGAGATTTGCTGGTATCCTTTGGGGAAGTCCCATAACGGGAATGGGTCACAGAGCCGCTGTCCAGGTTGCGTGTGATCGTGGTGTGGACGCTCCGGCTCGGGACAGGGGGTGGGGTGTTGGCAGGGCTGGAGGTGGCTGTTGGCAGAGCGCTCTCGGACACAGAAGAAGCAGTGTACAAGGTATCCAGGGATGTTGTGCTTATAGAGGAGGCACTAGAAGCTGACCCAGGAATAATTTCAACGGCGTCTGAAAGGGAACAATTAAACATGCCTTAGCAACAGCATCAAAGGAAAAGAGAAAAAACCCAAATTGCTACAGCACAGTCCATTAAAAGGCTCATTGTGCAGTCGACCAGAGCAGTTTAACTCCTCTTCCTGCCTCACTTATCTCAAAGCAAAATTGTACCAGTTCTCTCTGGAGCATTCCCACACAATCACCTCTTTAGAAAGGGGAATGCTACTCTGTTGAGATGAATACCCTTCAAAGAGCTTAGTGTTTTACACAGGGGAAGGGAGGGAGAGATGGACAGAACTAAGGGACAGAAAAGTCTTTTCCCCCTGGGTTAGGCTTTTTCTGTGTTAAGGACATAAGCCCTCACTTTTGAAAGATGGTGCCTCAGAATTGCAAGACACAGAAGGCTTCACACACAAGCCTGCACCTCCCTCTTGCACAGACCTCATGCTTACACTGACAGTGGAGGAAACACTTGACTGACAACCTCTTTAGTCCCTCCCTTTCAGCACTCTCCCAACATTCGATCACGAGCCCTGCAGTGCTGCTGGCACCCACTGATTTCAGTAGCCTCCACACTATCTGCTCTACTGTATTTCTCCCCCCACCTCTTAGTTTTGACTAGCTCTAGCAGTGAGAGTCCCACCTTCCAAGGGAAAAAATCCTCAACAAGCAAAGAGATATTAAGATATTTCTTTCCTTTAACCTGGTCTTATATATAGTTTTGGTTAATCTTATCCATGAGTTTCTACAGGGCAGAAATGTATCCGAGTTCTTCCCTGACTATGAAAACAATTCCTTGGACAAACAGTGGGTTAGCTGTTTGTGAGCTTCCCAAGAGCAGCTGGTGTTAGTGCTGTGAGAGAAGGAGCTGCACCCCATGGGGAGCTCAGCTCTCATGGAGGACAGTTACACACACATGTCCAAAGGAAGGAGCAGTGGGACTGATGTGAAGTGCCTTTGCTACCCTTCCTGCTCCATCAGTGCATCCACCATTCCCCCCACAGTAAACACTACCTAGGCAGTAAAACTGGGCCCTTCACACCCACACAGGTTCAGCATCCCCCTTCTTCCTCCTCCTCACAGAGGATCATTCATGACTCATAGCTCCCCCTATGCTTCATTAAATAATGAGTTGAAGGAAACTGACCTTTGCAACTCCCACTACTCCAGTGAAAAATGGCTCAATACCATTAAGCACCATTAAGGAAGTTGGTGCCAATCCCAGGTCTCAATTACCTGCAAGCCAATAGCTCTGCCCTGTTCCACACAAGGGGACACGAGTGGGCTTGAAATGGGCTGAGTGTCACCAACAGCATCAGTGTCACAGCACAGCAGAGCACTTGGGCAAGCTGGCAGCAAGTCCGAAGGATAAGCACCACTCTGTCAGCCCAACCACACTGAAGATGGAGAAGCTCCTGCCCTGACCCCATGGTCCTACCCTCAAGTGCTTCTCACTAGCTGCTCCTCTGCCTGTGGGCAGCACGTAGGCAGATGTGTCCCTGGTATTATTACTGCTCCTTACAGGCACCAGACACCGAGTTAATGGAAAGCCAACCATTGTACAAAGAAAGTGCTCTACAGATTGGGAATTGAGACTGCATTAAACGCCAGGGAGTTCCCGTGGTAAAATATCACACACTGCAAGGGAATGTCCCTCTGCCTTGTTGGGAGACAGCCATGGTGTCTGTGGGAGAAAAAGGATCTTAAACCACTGGCTTCATGCACTAGCCAGACTAGCCACGTGAGCAGGCAGAGAGCTGCTCCTCGCAAAGGCCCAGGCACTGAAGGAGCAGGGGGATGCTGTACCTGGCACCATCCACAAGCTGCTCAGACCCTCTCAAATCAGAACAGGCTTGAAGGAGCACTAGTCACCAGCTCAGGACCACTAGCACTAAAACCTATAGGAATCAGGCTGTATATATTTTATAGACACATTTGTAAGGATAAAAACCATAATCAGAATTCAGGGAATGGATAAGGATGCTCATCTAAGCACAAAGCAGAAGTATTCAGGCCCCATGGCTGTTACATCGCCCAGTCTCTGCCTAATGCCCAAGACCTGGTGAGCAGCTTGTCCTTACTTTTAATGGGAGCAGCAATCTGTGTGTTCTTGCGCTTCTCTGGAGGTGGGGGGGTGACAGGAGCAGCACGACGAGCCTGTGGTGGGATCTGTAAGGAAAGATTTCAGAGCAATCAAAGAAGGTTGACAATAAAGATATTCTCTTTATGAAGACTTCTTTCTCACGTGCATGTGTAGATTTGTCCTTACATCTCTCTTGTCATTTGGGGCAGTTTTCTCAGGAGGACAGATGCTAATGGGCGGCCTCCTAGAAGAACAAAGCAGGACTCAAACTGACTTCATCCCCTCCCTGTGACAGGCAAAGCAGCCCTTGTTTAATTGCTGTGTTCAGAAGCACATGGCACATATGTCGTGTAGACCTGTAAAGCATTTACTCCTCCTTTATTCCAAATGCAATCCCACACGCTTACCATGTCTCCACACTACTCTCAATAGCTCCACAGAGGCTGCAAACAGAGTGTGTATTTACACACTCTTCTGGAGGGATCCATAACATCAGCTACAAATACCCTTGCAGAAAGACAAAGCCAAGGACTGGAAACGCATAAATGCCTTTTCCATGCTTTCAAAGCTATTTCTGCTCATGCAGGGAGAAAATAGCTGTGCAACACTACGCTACCTATAGCAAGACACACTGGGAAAAGCTTTGCCAGGGAGTTGCATCAACTCTCCACATCTGGGGTTTCTTGTGCAAGTCTCTTCTTCTAGGATTGCCAAGTCAGCAGTGTACAAGCCCCAGACCCAGAGTCCTACACTCATCTTTTCCTGTCAGATCTAAACACCATGATCACCATTATCACATTCACCCACAATTACTCCAGTGAGGTGCAGCATCAGGGTTCAGCTCTGATCAGCAGAGCATCACTGAACACAGCAGCCAAGCTAGGTGGGAGCACATTGCATCAATACACCAGTCCCCACAGCCCAGCAGCTCAGGGCCAGGGGACTCTGCCTAGGACCTCTCAGGACTGCTGGGATTCAGAGCCTGCTGCCTCAAATGTGTCTCTGCTTTTATGGGATATTGCAATCACTGTCTGTGGCCAAACCTCCTAGGGGAGCATAGGAAGGGAAATGAGGTGATGGTCTGAATGCCTTGGGTAACCTGGCTTTCAGCCATTTGGAATCTACAATGACATTCAGTCCATCACAAGTGAAAATTTTCCAGGTTTGTTTATCTCTGGAAGAGAAGCTTTTCTGTGCCCTGTCATTGCTGAATACACCTATATAAACACCACTGAGGGCACAGAGCTCTGCCACCCCAGAGTGAAAATCTGAGACAGGCTCCTGAAGGGTCTGTCTTACGTTAGCTCAGCAAAAAGAGAATGAGAAATGTATTTTTTCCCCCCAGATCCAGGAAGGGCAAAAACTTCATCTGAAATGGGAGCAAATATATTCCTATAAATAAAACACCTTCAAAAGCCACCTCAAATATTCACAACTCTATGCCAAAAGCTGACAATGTGCTCACAGCCCATATCTAGATCCACCAGACAAGTGAAGACAGCAGTTTGCACAAAGGCTTTTAAAAAAAGATCTCAGTCCCTTTCCCACCCAACACCAAATACATCCAACCTTATACCATGCCATGTAAAAAGTCACTTTAGGAGTGCCTTCAGCCAGTGAATTAGCACAAGACACTGCTGCAGACTCCCTGCCTGCACACTCGGCTCTTGTCAATCCACCCCACATTGTTCTCTGGGTGGAATGCTATCCAATACATGCATACAGCTTCAAAAATTATCTGTGTTGGTCCAAAAAGAGACTGCACAGCTGAGAGAGGTCAAGCAGATCAGGAGGGGTCTCTGCATTGCCATGGTTGGCAGGCTGGCCCCAAATCCAGAAAGCTCAGCTGTGCTAAAAGCAGAGCCCTGTCTCAGAGTGCTGGAGCTGACAGCACGAGTTGGAGCTGCTTGGCATGGCACAGCCACGATCACTGGGGCAGTGGGATTTAGCAGACAGGCAGGCTCAGAGCTTAGCGCAGATGCATGACATTGTTTGGAGACAGTGAGGGTTGGGTCATTCTGGAGTATTTCCATGGCTTCCAAATTTACCACACAAGTTTAACACTTATTACAGGCTCGTGCTTAAATTAATAGATGTACAGACAATGCTAGCTCAGCCCCTGCCAGTTTAGACAGCCACACACCCCAGTACAAGAGACTGGGAGAAGAGCATGAAGCATCACAGGAAATTCCCTGTGCTTGCCTGAGCTGCATGATCAGGAGCTGTGAGTTGTAACCAATGGCCATCCCCTCCCTCCACCCCACATCCTAGCCACTACTTGGGGCCAACAGGAGGACGTACAACACCAAAATCCCCAAAGGGATACCCCCCTCCTCTGTGCAGCTGCCATGCACAAGGTGACCATGCAGGAGTCCTTGAGGTTCAGATCCCATCTGTCCAGAGGGGAAAAGATGAAGGACTTTACCAAAGGTTTAAAGAGAAGCAACTGCACTTGTGTTGAAACTCTCCCTTTCCCCAGGCCTCTATTAGGGCACTGTGGACTTCCTCAAATCCACAGATTTTACACATCTGCTGCCTGTCCTTTACCCTTTTGCAAGGACTGATAGCAGGCTGTGCTCCCTGCGCTGCTCAAAAACAAGAGCTGACTTTACCACAACACTCCCATTCCCTTAGCAGCCAAGCAGGCAGAGAACATCACCACTCTGACTCCTGAGAACAATGTTATTATAGTAGTACCCTTTAAACAAAACAATAAAACAATAAACCAAATTAACAATCTCCCACCCACCACCTCCTCCAGGCAAACTCTGCCAAGCCAGACACACTGGTCTGTAGAGCAAAGGTTTCTGGAGATGAGCATCACAAACTCACTGAGCATGCACAAACGCAGCAGACTGACTAAAATACTCCAAGAGCCCAACCTCCACCCTTGGCAGCTGGTATGGCAGCAGCCCCAGCCTCCCACCTTATGCTGACTGTGGAGGAACTGAAGCACAAATGCCCTCACCAACTACTGCAGCCAGTTCAGTCCTGGGAGCAAAACCACTGAGAGGAAACCTCACATTTTGCTTAGGTTTTCAGATGCAAACAGTAAATGCACTTGAAAATCCCAAGCAATGAAAAGCACATGCGAAGACCTCTGCTCCTCTGGAGCTAGTGAGAAAGTTTAGATTTCAGTAGGTCTCCTCTTAGGCTACTGCAAAACCAGTGGAAGAAAGCAATGCTGCTTCCTCCACTTTGTATTTTCAAAGCACTCAGGAAATCCACCGAGCCGTTAAAATCTCAAGGAGCCCTTTCAGCACAGGGCTAAGCTGGAAGCTCTTCAACTGCATCCTCAGTGCCACCCAGACAGAAACAGTTCTTTGTCAGCCAAGGAAATTCGTCTTCCTCCTTTTTGGCAAGTAACCAAACCACAGACCAGATAAAGACAGGGAATCAGCATGGAGAATGGGCTGTAAGGTGCCCCATTTGCTTAGCCCATAATGTACAGGCTTGAGAATGGAGTTAGTTTGGCTGCCAAAGAACAGCAATGAATGCTGAAGAGAAAAATGGGGTTTGTAGGAATTGCTGTGTTCAGCCAGAGTGAGCCAGAGCTACCTTTCATCTCCCCAAACTCACAGTTCTTCAAGTGTAAAACAAGCCTCATCTGCTAGGGATGACAGCAGATCAGTGCCTTATAAACACAATGCCTCCAAACACTCAGTCCAGAGAGATGAAGAAAAATTACAGTGCATGTGTTCATCTGTAGGAGGAATAACATGCTCATCCTTGCTTGGTGCCTTTAGCCCTAACATCCAGCTACACCTCCACAGGGAAATCCGGCACATCATTCATCCCCAACAGCCACAGCCCCATCCTGGGCTGCTACTTTGAAGCCTCACTGACGCCACACTGTAACCTTGGAACTGCGTGTCGCTGAGATAAAAAAAGATCTGCTTTAAATCTTATTTCCTGCAATTTGCCTTTAATTCATCGTGATAAGCAACCTTCAGACAAAGCAGGATCTTTGGGGTTTTTTTGGCTTTTTGTTTTGTTTTGATTAGTATAAATAGGCAGCCACAGCAGATGAAATACTTAAGGACCAATGATCTTGTACAGACATAACGAGGGGGAAATGAAGCAGTGCTGAGTGCTTGGAGGGAGCTCTACTGCTCATGTCAAAATTCCTTTTCAAAGCATTCTCCAGGGAGCCTGCAACTCTTTTAGAAAGTTGCCCAGAGATAGTCACACAGTACAGAGTGGATTTTGCATGTTACCATAAAACCACGGACCCTCAAGGATTCCAAAAAACATGACAAGTGTAAATGGCAGAGGGACTGTTCCAGATTTCTTAGACATCAACACTTTACACTGCAGTAATCCCAGGTCAGCAGCACAAAAACCTGATTTGTAACTTCAGCTTCAAAGGCATTTTATTCACCAGGACAACAAACATCACAGAACAAAAGCAGGAACCTAACAAGTGTGCAGCCACTGTTACCTGATAGAGACCTTCATCCTCACCCTCGAACTCGGTGTTGGGAAGGCTGTGGTGCCGCTCGTACCCCGTCCTGCACACCCCGTTGGGCTGCCGGGACACATCCAGGTGGTGATCACTGGAGGACTGAGTCATCACCGTCCCCTGCGGGGTGGGAGAGTGGCTTTTACGGGACACAGTCTCCTTCCGGTGATGGATCAGTTTTCTGAAACAGAATGATGACATCAGGAAGGGCAAAGCTCAAGGGAGTGACCATGCTGCAACATTAAATTATTTTTTAATGATTTATTGCATTTGGGCTATATATACCAGAATGGGCTACGTTACTCTGAACACCAGCTCCAGTTTCATTAACAACTAAGGAAGCACTTCTGGGAGAGGAAGGAAGAGGCTTTGCAAAAGCCCATAATTTATTCATCAGTTCACTGGAGAAAAATGCCTCTTCCTCGGGGGAGAGTCACATATTGCATTGCAAGCTTCAGAAATTGCCTGCACTTTAGAATTGCTGTTCAACCGAGATTAAACCAGCATGCCTCAGCACAGAGTCTGAGGTGTCAGAGAAAACAAAAACTCTCCTCACAAGCAATTATTTGAGAACATGTTAAAGACCTTGTGTCACGTGCCAAAAACTCTACAATTCCTTGCTGGTAAAGCATAGAAAATGCAGCCAGAAAGGTTTTGGATTTCTCCTCCAAGCCTACAGTGTGGCTGAGAATCTCCTCTTCTTGGCATGCAGAGAGAGAGAGGAGCAAGGCCAAAGCTCTGCTTTGCTGGACACAGTTGTCAGGAGGAGCAGTAGCAGCTCAAACACTGGGCAGTTCTCTGAGTGCAGCAGCACAGGGGCTCAAACCAACAACATCCAACACCCCCCATGGACAGAGTGACACTGTGACCACCCTCCATCTGCCAGCTCTCCCAGATGCCCATCATACTTACTGGAGGACATCTCTCTGCTCCAGGTTGTATTTCCCCCCATTCTTCATGGCTGCATTGTGCACAGCCTCAATGGCACGGTCAATGGACTGCAGAACCACATCCTGCTCCAGCACCTGAAAAACAACATCCAACATGTTACTGTGCCCTTCAGCTGAGGTTCTTTTGCACCAAAGGTTATGGCAGGAGAGACGACAGTACAGTAAACTCCGAGAGTTTATGTTTGGGAAAGAAAGTCACTGTTACAAGCACCAAAGTCCAATGATCCCTAAAGGGAGACCAGAGGCAAAGCTTCAGGATCATGCAGCAGCGTTCAATATTTAGCCTGCTGCAGGGAGGTTTTGAGATCCCACTGCAAAGCCAAGTTTATCCCAAGCCAAATTATTCCTGCTCTTGCTGCCTTTCTGTGGAGCAAATTCACAACTGTGAACACGACAGTTGAAATCTGGTGGTCTCCAAAGTCTATCGGCTCTGAATGATTTTTTTCCCCTCATTTTTTTCTTGATGGTCACTTGTTCTGTGACTTGAAGCATCTTTTCCAAATCACAGAATCACCAGGTTGGAAGAGACCTTCAAGATCATAGAGCCCAACCCATGCCCTAACACCTCAACTAAACTATGGCACCAAGTGCAACATCCAGTCTTTTTTTAAACACATCCAAGGATGGTGACTCCAACAGCTCCCTAGGCAGACCATTCCAGTAGTTTATCACCCTTTCTGTAAAAAAATCTTTTCCTAATATCCAACCTAAATTTCCCTTGGTGCAGCTTAAGGCTGTGTCCTCTGGTTCTGTCAGTGCTGCCTGGAGAAAGAGACAAACCCCACCTGGCTGCAACCAGCTTTCAGGGAGTTGTACAGAGTGATAAGATCACATCCGAGTCTCCTTTTCTCCAGGCTGAACAACCCCAGCTCCCTTAGTTGTTCACCAGCCTTGTTGCCCTCCTCTGGACACGCTCAAGTGTCTCAACGTCCTTCCTAAACTGAGGGACCCAGAAGAAGGTGCAGCCTCACCTGTGCCAAGTACAGGGGCAGAATGACCTCCCTGCTCCTGCTGGCCACACCATTCCTGATACAGGCCAGGAGCCATTGGCCTTCTTGGCCACAGGGCACACTGCTGGCTCATGTTCAGTCCGCTGTTGACCAGTACCCTCAGGTTCTTTTCTGCCGGGGAACTGTCCAGCCACACCGTCCCCAGCCTAGAGCATTGCAGGGGGTTATTGTGGCCAAAATGCAGGACTCAGCACTTGGACTTATTAAATCTCCAACCAAGCTGTCACAGCAATGTTTATTCCTCCTGCCAGCTGGTTTAGCACTTGTTACTGCAGTTAAAATAAACAGCAGCCCTGAAAGAAGAAACACCAAAGACGCCACTCCCTGGGCTCCCAGAGGAGGCTGGAAGGGGAACAGGAAGATCAAGCAGGTTCCTACACTCGTGACAGTCTAAAAGGTTTTGTTTACCAACAGTTGATATGCCTTCAGGAGAAAAGACCTTTACAGGACTAAGGCAGAAAGCAAAGGACACGCTATGAGTCCCTGACCCGCAGGTCTCCCAGAAGCTGCCGCTGGTGCCAGCACCGTCCGTTCAGTCCCACTGCTCCGGCCTCAGCCCGGGCAGGAGGGGAGGAGGGGACTGCTCAGACTCCAGCGCTCACTGCAGCTGTTTGAACACTAAATCCCTCTTTCACTTGCGCTGGCCCCCCCTCTGTGCATCAGAGCAACTATTTATCCAGCCAAGCAGTGGCTGGATTCTCATTAAGGATGCACCTTAATTGGCCTTAGGGGGCTGCAGAGCACAGAAGGGAAGCCCTCCCCACCAGGGTCAAAAGTGCCTGCCTCCATAACACTGGCATGCAGTTTCCTGATAACATCCTATGTATTATTTATATCCTGGTTAATTGCTTAAGCAAATGTGAATTAACAGCTACCACAGACTGTGGGGAAAAAAACAAGGTGTGGATGAGAGACCTCTTCCGCAATACCCAGCTTTGAAAAATTTAGGAGGGGTTTTTTTTTTTTTTTCTGGTTTGTTTTCCCAAGAAAGATAGCTATGGAAGAAAGCAACTGGGGAAAACCTTAAAAATAAAACCAAATTTGTTAAAGTATCAGCTCAAGAACAAAACCAACACTCAGAACTCAGCTTTGGGATGAAACCTCCACACAGCCCCATGTGGCCCAGGGATATGGCCTAGGGAGCATTTCATCACCTCTAACCACAGAACTAAGGAAACGGAGCAAAGTGTATTTGAACACATTCCAAGGAGGGTTGGAAGGAGCAGCAAGTTATTTCAGCGAATTCACCTCGTTTTCTGAAAAGATAAGAGAAAATTACAGCAAGCTGCATGCTCTCTCTGGGAAAGGGGAGCAGTGCAGAAGTCTCCAGCACTGCTGCCTCCAGGGGAATGCCAGTGTTGCTCTGAGTACCACAAACCCCTGCCCTCTGCACACCCCACCTGCACTCCCACATGAGGCCCCCCCCCCAGTCCCATCCTCCCCAGTCTTCCACATCTTCACCCACATGGGTTTAAACCCTTTCTCAGTCTGATCATCCCAGGGAAGATAGCAGTACAGAGCACTGAATCCTACTGAACAGCTCAGCATCTCTGCCCTCTTCCACAGGGCACATCAGCACAGTCCACAGGAGTCCATCCACAGGCTGGAATCATAGAATGGTTTGGGTTGGAAGGGATCTTTTAAATCGTCTAGTTCCAACCCCCTACCATGAATAGGAATGTCGCCCACTAGACCAGATTGCCCAGGGTCCCATCCAACCTGGCCTTGGATGCTTTCAGGGATGTGGCATCCACAGTTTCTCTAGGCAACCTCTTCCAGTGCCTCACCACTCTCCAGTTAGGGAACTGCCCCCTAACATCCAATGTAATCCTTGCCTCTTGCAGTTTAAAACCATTCCCCCTTGCCTTAGCATTACCTGCCAATGCAAAAAGTCATTGTCCATCTTTTATAAGCTCCCTTTAAGTACTGGAGGCAATGAGGTTTCCCTAATGCCTTCTCCAGGCTGAACACCACCACTCTCTCAGCCTGCCTCCACAGGAGGGGTGCTCCTGTGGAGCTGCTCCTTGCTGTGCAATGCCATTTATTATGGAGAGGGTGCTTCCTTTCTGATAAAACACAGCATTTTCACACTAATGCAGCAGTGCTGTGACAACTGGCTTTTAGCTGCTGTGCCCTTTCCTTTTGTTTCTGTTCCCAACCTTCTATTAACAAGGCCCTGTCAAAGGGCTGGAATAAAAAAGCAGCATTAACTTGCTACTTGCACTTCATGACATTGTTGATGCTGCTCATAAACCATGTCCCTTGCTCAGCTGAGTTGGGAGGGTGCATTTTGGGTGAGGGAGGAAATGGCAGGGCCTTCAGCACAGGGGCTGTTGTGTAGGACACCCAGCATCAGGGATCCCCTGCATTGTCGTCATAAAGTTAAAAAGTAAGTATCAGTATCCTGGACAGATCATGCGATTCAAAGGAATCTGCACACTGCTCGGGTTAACCAAAATGGCACTGCTTTGTTTAAAGGGGGATGGATGAAAAGGCACATTGCAGTTGAAACGAGCACAGGTTGCAAGGGGGTAAAGGTCTGATTTGCCAAAGTCTCACCTCCTCCCTAGGACTCGAGGGATTACGTGCTCACAGCAGCTCTGGGCAGCGCCTCGCTGTTCTCCCCACACTATCTGGGGAGATCAGTCTCTCTGCAGGACAGGGGAATCCTGCCTGTATCCAGCACCCATTCCAGAGGATGCTGGCAGCTGGGACACAGACAGGCAGGGGTCCTCACTCACTCACAGGCAGCCCTGGCCACGCACAGCTCCACAGCCTGCAAAGGAGAGTGGCCACAAAGCGGCAGCAAGAGCAGAACCCTGGAGTGCAGGCAGGGCTGGGCGCTCCAAAGTCCTGCAGAGTCCTGTGCTGCAGTCCTGCCCCATCCTGTGCTCTGGGCTACAGAGATGGAACCCTGCTCATAAGCTAAGGCTCACATGGAAGCAAGGGAATGCATGAAAAGGGCATTGCTGTACAGAGGGCTGTCAGAGGAGACGTACCAAGCAAAGCCCAGGAATTCAGCTGGATTTACTGATGCTGCAAGGTGGGGGTTGGCAGAGCCCTGAGCAACCACTGCAGCATGCAAGCTGTTAACTGTGTCCTTCATCAGCTTACTGGCTTGCCAGGCACAGGTACAGCCATGCCAGCCACTCCGGGAAGGCAGAGAAGGTGGCAGGGACAGGGCAGGAACATGGCTGTGACAGGGCAGCGATGGCAGTGGAAGGCACCGGCCCTCAGGGGGTGAGCACTCCTTGGTCAGCACGGAGTGATGGTGCCCAGGCCGTGGCCAAGAGGCACCACCTTCTGCCCAACATACCATGAGGATCAAGGAGTATTTGCTGAGGTATTGATAACGCATTCCCACTGGTGCTTCACCCCAGAAAGGAATGGCTGCCACCCCCTCTATCAGGTATTTCAGGTTTAATCAAACAGTGCTGCAGCAGAGAAATGCTGGGCTCTATACACAGCCTGTCTCCACACCCTGGTGACAGCCAGCAGCAGGGGAAGAGCAGAGAAGTGACCCTTGGTGATCACAGACCATACTGGCTATGGGGCACTGTATCAGAGAACCAGGGCTACCACCAGCACCCCACAGGCCAGCTGCTCTGCCAGGAACATTGTACTGCTCAATTAGAGCGATGACTATCGGCCAGGAAAATGAATTTCTTTCCTCATAGTCTGGTGTAGGAAAATCACAGGAGCATTAATAAATCATTATTTCCTCACTCCTTGCTAATAACAGGAGCAAACAAAGGGTACCCCCAGAGCCTGCTGCCAATTTCCTCCCCATCTGATGAGGACAGAGCCAGACCTCAGCACTGCCTTGGGGTGATTTGCACACCCCAAGGTGGTTGGGGAAGATGCCTTTCCCAAGGCTAAAGATAAGCTTTTAAGAAGTACCCTTCCAGAATGTCTTGTGAGTACCTAAGCACAGCCCTGCAGAGACAGGAATGCATCTATCCCCATGCCTCACACTGCTCTCATCCTCACTGCCCCAAAAGGAGCAGTCTCCCCAAAAAGAGCACAACTGCACAGGATGTGTCGTGCAGGCTGGTGAGACACCTGAGCAATTCAGAAGACACTACATGCTGCACAGGCAGCACAACCTCCTCCCCTGCCCTCCCCCAGGCTATCAGAAATGCTGCCCCCTCTCTCTTCGTTTGTAATCTTTCCACATGTCCCACTGGTGTTGTTTAAATGCACTCACACAGAAGAACTTGCTCAACAGTCTAGAATAATCATACCTTTCAGAAAACCATTTTCTAGACAAACAGGCTGACAGCTGCATCAGCTCAGACAGGCTGAGCCACTCTGCGTGCACACAGCTCCCACATTTATGAAAGTGGCCCATTAACTTATGGCAGGCTTTTCTTTGCCTCCACAGGGGGCTGATCCAAGAAAACATAGCTTTTTTCCTCCTCCTACCTCCCCATTCATTAGTGATCAAGGGCATTTACTCTTCTGCATGTGCAGGAATTGATGCCCTCATGCCTGCAGCTGCCTCTGCAGCCAGAGGGGTGCCCAGGCAGGGCTGCCCATCTTCACCCTCATCTCATTGCCAGCTTTCACAACATGACAACAAAGGACAGACAAAGTTTTGTCTCCAGTGACAGCTCAGTTTTCATGCAGCTGCACTGACACGGACCACTGGTGAAATTAGTATATTTATCCTGCTGGCATACACAGGCACAGGCTGGCTCTTTGTTACACAAATCAGAGAGGAACCTCTTAGGTCACATGCCCTTCACCCCCAGTCACCGCCAGACTGTCTGCATGTTTATTCCTTCCAGACTGAAATGATCGCGGCACCAATTTACAAATATCAACTATCCTTTGTCCGTGGCTGAATGATGTACCAGATCAGAGTTCCCCCTTTGGGACCACACAGCTCAAACAAATGGGCTGAATTTTTGTTTTTTGCATTGCTGGGGAAAATTCAGCTCCTTCCCCTTTCCTTTTTGCAGTCCAAATCAGAAATTTTTAGTCCTCAGGCTGCTGGCTAAGAGAGGTGCATTAACTTATTCTTGCCGGCACGAAGATAGCGTGCCTCACGGCACATAAAAGCACACAACAAAAACGCGAGCGAAACAATGGGCAACTGCCCTGGTTTCTGAGCAAATAAGATGAGTAAAGCCCCAAACAAACCTGCAGCATCTCTGACTCGCGAGCGAGAAAACAAAGACATGGCTGAGCTCTCCTGACAAAGAGGCAGCCCAGAAGCAGCCCAGGAATTCCTGCTGATATGCTACAGTGCGTTTCTCACGGATCGGTGTTTTTCCACTGTGTGCTGACAGCAGCCGCTTGAGCAGACAGCCGGCACAAATGGGAAATGAAAAGAAAGGATAGCCAGGGAAAGGCTTAAGCTGTGCAAATCACGCTAAAGCAAAAGCCAAAGCTGCTGGCAAAGAGATACACTAACTAGGGACAGTGAGGCACAAGAGGCACTCTGAACAAACAGAACCCTGAAGGCAGCAGAGGAGGCACAGCAACCAAACCTCAACCAGTTTCTCTCCCAAGGGCAGGAAGCCTCGGAGTCAGGTAGAGGGGGGCAGAGACAGGCTGAGGGACAACAGAATGCATGCAACCCAGCATTGCATGCTCGTACTTCCTGAGGTGGAAATGCTTCACCCTAAGTCTCTCCAGCCATGCTCAGACCCTGTTTATGGGCCACGATGACCAGAATTCGCCACTGATTCCTTCCCCTCATAATTTTTCACTCTCCAGTAACCAGAACACACGTCTCATGCCAAAACAATCTAAGAGGATAAAAGCAGAGACAGAATTTTTTAAAATAAAACAATCAACACATACTTATGTATCCTGCTGCTCCCTGCTGCCTTAATTGTTACTGCTCTCAATGCTTCAGGGACTTCCCTGGCTCAGCCTGCCCCAGGTGAACAGCTGCCAGACAGCAGAGCTGCCCCTCTCTTTAGGATCACCCGTTCAGCATCATTTTTGCACACAATCGTCAAGTCAGTACCTGACATGATCAACGAGGCATCTGTGCAGGAAAACTTACATTTCTGCTGACACATACATAAACATAAAATGTATGTACATACACATACTTGAGTTATCATCTTCACTGAAAAAGAAAACAGTAGATAGTCTCTGCTTTGACGAAAACTCAGGATTATGAACCAGGATGTATCAAGGTGAAAGGAAACATACTGCAGGGCAGCACTAGAAGTATACCAAGACTTTGGACATATTAGCCTTTGAAGTTGAAAAAAAGCCCAACAGAAGGGGTTTTGCCAGGGTTTGTGTGGTTTCAGTTTGGTAGCCCAAAACACTGCTACAGATGTCGTTTGCCCACTAAAATTCAGCACAGCTCCAAGATCACTTCCACACAATTAGCACAGGTCAATAAGACAACCCCTATATTAATTATGATCAAAAATCCAACTAATTTCTAAGTTCCCAGAGTGCTGGGAAGAGTGCAAGGCGCTAATCTCAGCCCATCTTTGTTTTGATTGAGTTGGCATTAACATGGATGTGGGATGAAGATCCAACCACAGAAACTCTCTTTGCAGTTAATCAGATTTGCCAAGAGCTGCCAGAACAAGGAGCAAGGTCAGAGCCCAGAGGAAAGAACGAGACTGGAAAACTCTGCAAGTCCTGGCTCTTCTTCTGGCATTCAAAGAGGAAGGCTCAGTTCCCCCCCATAATTTATTTCCATAGCAGAGATTGTAGCAAAATGCCAGACAGGTGACAGTTACATAAAACGTAGGATGAAAAAATTCAAATTTCTACCACAACCAAGAGAACTCCTTCCCTTCTCATTCACCCCTGCCTTGGAGCATTTTCCAGTACATGAGGATGACGTAAGTAAAGTCTCCAGGGGTCAAGCAGGAAAAATATGCAATTATATTGTCAATTCAGCTGATGCCCAAAGACAGATGCAGAAGAGCCCATATGTACATGTTAACCAAAAGGGACTTTCCTCCTGCATGCCACAGACTGGCACTGATGTAACAGCTTGCAGTTATGTGTTTGAGAAAGAGGTAATAACTCGTGATTCATCTTGCACAGGAATTTATGATTTATCAGCTTTTCTTCCCAAATCCTCCCTGTCCCATGACCAGCGCTCTGGCAAGAGTTAGAAGGCAGCAAACTGGAGTTATGATGTGCCTTGGGCATAGTAACTGTGTTGGCCAAACCTCAAACCATGGGCAAATTAAAAAGTGTCTGTTACACAGACAGAAAATGGGGAAATGCAAAATTAATCAGACCTGCTGTCTCAGTCCCAGTGACCATGGGAAGACAGGCAGCAGGCACAGGTCTGCAATCCAGGAACATTGGCCAGGCAGGAGGGAGAAGGGGCAAGGAGGGTGCACAGGTCACCATCCAAGGAAGTGCAGAGCCTGTGGGCTTGGCATGAACGATTTGAGTCTGCCACACGGAGAACAAGTGCTGCTTTCTGGTATCCACTGATGAACAACCATACGTACTTCATTAAAGCTATTAATGAGGGAAAAAAGATTTCTTCCTTAAGAGGCAACCCAGAAAAGTCACCAGCGAGTTTTAGTCCTGGACAGTTGTAAATTACACAAAATAGTAAACCAGACATGAATCCCTAGGATCTTTTGAGTAGCACCAGGATCAGAGCTGGCAGACCTGGCACAGCCTAGGCTCTTTTCTGCTAAGCTGTCACTGTGAGATGAAAACCTGTCTTGCATTACTGAGAGCAAACCTGAGAGAGGCCCTGGAAAGTTCTCCCCAAAGATCATTCTAGTCAGGAGGATCAAAGGCAGCTCACTGCTGCAGGATCAGTTAACAGTGTGTATAGAAAAGAATTTTTCTGTGTTTTGGACTCCACATGCAGGATAAGCATTGCTTCCTCTGTCATGAAGGGACACGGCTCCCCTGCACACTGTGGCAGGACATCTACCCCTCCTCTACCACAGATAGCTGGTGCATAAAGAGATAACGTGGCTGAAAGGCCCAGCAAGGGGTCATCTCTGACTCCAAAAAACCTTGGGCCTCAGCTAAGAATACACGTCTTAGTCTGAAGAGCAGATGTGGGAAGAGATAAAAGAAATATTCTTGACTGAGAGACCCTGTTTTACAAACTATAAAAGATATATGAGTTATCACAGAGGCAGAAGCCTCTTACACACACCCTGACAAGAGTTCTTCTCCCCAGAGTTTGGATGCAGATTCCGTGGTTGGTTTCCTGGGAAGTGAGAGGAAGGATCTCTATGTGTGCCCCACCAACAGGTGGATGGTAAGATACACTGAACCCTAAGTTATATTATTTATTCACTAGCTGTAACATTAACAGGTAGCTTTAACCCCATGCTGTACATATCTACTAGTAGTCTCTTTTTGTCCTTATTCCTGTGTAGTATTAGTTTAAGTCTTATGTCTGTTGGTTTTGTGTCTATTAAATAAATAATTCATTCTATAATAGACTGAATCACCCATTATTAAAGAACTTGTGAATGAGAGTGGGTTTTGGGGTGGTGGCCACCTCATTAAAGCTACTGCCTGCTGCCAGAAGCCTGGGCAAAAAGCGTGGACTTATCTAAACCCCATCCATTCATAACACACACCCAAAATAAAGAGAAAGGCAGCGGGACAGGATCAGAACACACTAACTTATAGAGAAAACCCACATTTTCCTCTGTAATGAGAATTTCCCTTTCTCCAATTACTGGTGCATCCTACCTGAAACTCAGCTTACCATACTGTGTGATCAGATCACATGTGCAACCTCCTCTGAAATAAAATGACCCTCAGATCACCGTATGGAAAAACCTGACCATTTCTTACCAGGAATACAATTGCTCCAAGCAAATACAGAACGGTCGGGTTTATGCTGCCCCTCTGTTCAAAGACAGCAGCTCCACATTCTCATGGAGCAAAACTCATCTGAAGGTGGAGGGATCACTTGCCAACAGTACTTTTACTATCATCCCTTCACACAACTCCTAGGCACAAAAGATAAACCAAGGTCCTTGAGGACTTCTGCTAATGGTGTGCAGAAGGACCCTGGTTTCAGGCCAGGGACCCAAGACAGCAAACATATTTACAAGGTTTCTCCAAAGCAGGTGCCCATATAATGTTCCCACAATATGGATCTCACAAGCAACTTTACTTCTCTCCACAGCCTCCTCTGGGTGACAGGAACAAAGATTTGAAACATCAGTATTGGGAAACCCCAGGATACCCAACCAGCTTCTCCCCAACATTTTCAAGTGTACTGAACAGCTCCCACCAGTGTGGAAGAAACACATCTCCTCTTTGGTGGGGACATATTTCCCAACAAGGGAATCCCAAACAAGTCCTCCACCTGTGCAGAACAGCATGTCCAGACCCAGCAAGCTTCTTCCAGCTGCTTGCTAGGATCGTTCATGACTTCAGACTGGTACAAATTACTCATTCTGGGATTTAAACAATGTAACAACTAGAATCATTGTAAAAGATAACCCTCACATGCTCATTTGCTTTCAGGTGGGCCTCAGTAAAGCTATGGCAAGAAGGAATATCGTCCAAAAGAGGATCATGTGCCATGGGTTTTGGTAGCTATATGTTTTAACATGTTCAGAGTAGCACTATGGAACAGGGGATGTTATTGGTGCTTTGGGCTTATCAGTGCTATAGACCAGAATTCCATGAAGTTAGGTTGTGCCAGTTAATTATAGCAAAGCCGTTTAAAGACTGTTGAGGGTGCAGGTGTAGGGCACCAAAGGAGGAGGTGTGAGAGGGGCTGAAAACTCCATACACATTGCACTGTCAAGAGGGACATCATGCTAATTGGTCACAGGCAAAATACCCAAGTGTGCACACATCCTTGTTAGCTGAGAGCTGCTTCTGCACGCACATTTATTCCTGGTAGAGTGGGTTTCTGCTGATGCTTCTGTTCCCGACTCTCACCAAATCCAGCAAGTCAATGCAATCATGCTTTATGGGGACAGGGATAAAACTAAAGCTAATTCATACCTCAAAAACAATGAAGATACCGCCAAGATCTGCAGCAGTGTCTTGCATCCTTGCATATGTGATCACAAAGACAACAGCACAAGCCAAAAAAAACCCCAGAAAATCCTGAACCAAAGATCCTGCAGTTGTTTTTGACTAGCAGACAGCAGAACACTATTTTTCTGTGCTGCAAAACTTCAATAGACTGACAGTTTCCATTGACCTACAAAAGTAGCTTGAGAATTGCAAGTTTAGCTCTGTTTATCAAAGGAATGAGGCTAACTTGCTGTTATCTCCAGATTCAGTTCTAGAACAAATTCTTGGGTTTGTTCAGTGGGCATTTTTACCTTAAAAAAATTAAAGGGTTCAACTGGATTTGCTGACATTTCACCTATAAGGAAGTAAGAGGTGAGTCACAGAAGCAATTCATTAGTGTCCTACACTATCTTCAGGAGAAAACCAGCCTCTGCTTTAGCTGCAGTTTATAATCCCATCTCCTTTTGCAGCTTAGAGTAGCGCAGGCTCCCCAGAAAACACAAAGAAATGGGGACAGGAGGGGAATGTCCTCATAGGACAATGTGCTTTGGGCAGCAAAACAGCCATAATCCTGTTTTCCTCACTTCCTGAGGCAGTGAACAAAAAAACTGCCTTTGTTAGACTGTTCATTTCCCACGTGCAAAAGTTGCTCCCAGCTCCCATGGCTCATTACAGGCTTGATTTCTTGCATCTGCTTCTTCTCGTGCCACATTCACCTGTATCATCATCCATCTCACTCAGAGGCATCAGCGAGACCAAACCACCGTATTTCAGGAAATCTTCCCAGTCCATACTGTGTGGGACAAATCCGGCAGGAATGGAGATGGCCAGGACTCAGCTCACCTCCTCCGTGCAGGTCTGGAGCTGCCTAACAGCAAGCACAGGGTGACAGTAACTCTGAAGCTGCGTGGTTTGCACAATTCATGTGCATGTTTTCTCTCTCCCATCCCTCTAAACTCTTCCAGGTCAGGGCTGACCACCCTTCAAACTCTCCTAACTCCCCTCGGCCCAGCTATGAGGTTTGTGTGGTCCTCCACATCCATCCACAGTCACAAGGGACCAATCATTAACAGAATACTAATAGTATTTAAAAGGTTTTAAAATGACGGGAACTCAATATAATTTTGAGATCTCAAGCTCAAAAATACAGCCAGTTCCCATGAGTTCATGCATGTAGAACGTGCAAAGCTTAGATGCTGTCCCACATCATTGGGCAATGCTTCTAAGGCAGTGCCCAAGACCACAGGCAAGATGATGCTTCCCAAAACAGGATGCTGGAAGGATTTCTTTCCATCCCTGATATAAAAAATTATACTGTGCAGGTCCCTTGATAACAACTGCACAATTATTTCAACACTGCTGCTGCTATCTCTTGTCATCAAGCTAATGAAAGACAGACACATGAAATCAATTAAAGAAAAACAAATTAAAGGGGATGCACTTTACAGTTTAAGTCAATAAAGGTGATTCTAGGGCCAAAACTTCCCTACTTAGAACTCAGCACATCAAGGGACATTGCTTTTTGATGTCAAATGGAAAAAGTCTTCATCTATAAACACTTTGATTTGGCCAAGCTCAGGGAAGTCCCTAAGCTTCTGCAGTAAGTAAGTAATGAATTTTTTATGATCATCATTCTTACTTGAGGTGCTGGGATTTCATGCAATTATTATTATTTTAACATGCTAAAAATGTGAACTTTCCTGATCCTTCAGCTTCTCCTCAAATGTTCCCCAGGGACAGCTAAGCCTGAACACAGAGGGAAAGGGCCCATGGACCTGCCTTCTGGCAGGTCACTTGGATGCCAATTATTGTTCAAACCACTGTCTATCCGTCCATCTCCCTGCAAACATGCACCCTTTCCTCAGAAAAAGGAAAAAAGGAAATCTGGTGTGACAGCTACAGCTGGCCTGTTAGCTGCACAGATAAACTGGCCTTACAGACACCAACTCGACGAGCCTAAGCTCCTTAGAGAATGGAAGCAAACGAGTCCCTGGGTATGATAATGACAGGCTGGATTCAAACTCCACAGGGGACCCCAGCCAAACCCACTCCATCGTGAATGCACAGATCAGCCAGTGAGCTGGGCAGAGTTAAGACCCCAACCAACCACACGTGTAAGCACAGGAAATTTGAATCTCCTGTAAATGGTGGGCACCCAACAATAAGATCTGGCTGCTGTCACATGAGCTTCATTGTGTTCTGTCGCGTGCCTGTCTCCAGCATCAGCGACAATCTGGAAAGGCACAGAACTCACCGAGTTCACACAAAGAGGAATTGTCACCACATCAGATTCAGAGGCCACGGCGGTTTGCGTTTGTCTGCTCAGTGGAGAGCTTCAACTTGATGTCTCTAGGCAGCCATCTGGTTTCCACAGGAGCTGCCCTGGTTCTTATTGCAGCACACAGACACTGACTGAACTCTGCTAACAGAGAGCCCTTCACCCAAAAACATGTCCAACCACTTCCATCCCCCAGGTGCAAGTGGGTGAAAGGCTCGTGTGTGGTCCATCAAGGCTTTCTTCCCACCTCCAGAGAAAGAGGATGAAGCTCAGAGGCTGAGCTCAGCCTCCCAGCCAGTAAGCTCAAGGGCAGTGGAGGGGGAGCAGCAGCAGGAACAGTGGGAGATGACATGCCAGCTACATCAGCAGCTGAGGAGGTATGGCCCCAGGCACAAACCTCATGGACAGGCATTCAAAGACCTTTTCATCAAGACATCATCCCAGCAATTCCTGCCTCCTTGTGGGTGAGTGTCTATCTCTGCAGCTCTTGCCTCATCTTCTCCCTCAACCCTTTAGTTTTTGTTCAATAGAACAGAAGCTGCAGAGCTGAGGCCGGCCCTAAGGTTTCCATACTACAAGGTACTGGCCCTACTTGTACTACAAAAAAAACAAGAAATAATTAATAGTTATTACTTAGAAAATATCTAATCTGAACTTTAAACCTGTGATTTAGCAAGAAATGACCCACAGCCTGGAATTATCTAGCATGCCAACGGCTTAATTTTCTAAAAAAAAAAATTAATTATAACTCTTGAGCAGCTGAACAACCTAAAATACCAGTCTATGGTGGCATTTCCAGATCACACCAAAAGAATCAACACCTTGCAGACCACTCTCACACACACCACCCCAGCCTGAGCAGCAAAGGGAGACAAAGCAGCACAGATGTCCCCACACTCCCCCCACCCCCTGTTGGCATGACAGGAGATCCCTGTTCAAAAGCACATCCCACTAGCACGAAAGGCAGCCTGAGCCAGAGGAATGGGTTCACTGCACTTGCAGCTGGGCGACACTGCCTTTTCAGCTCCAGATGGACAGGAGCAAGGACACAGGCTTCACAAGAAGCAAGCACCTTCCAAGGAAGATAGGAGCGACAATTTCTTCAAAACAACTTCAACAGGCAAGCAAATAACCAGGAAAAACAAATCCATGGACTTCTCACCTCATTCTAAGAAGCTGACAAAACCTTACTTCCCCTTCCTGCCTAAGCCTCATGCTAAAACAGGACAAGTTTTACTTCTTTGCTCCCTTGAAAGGGAAGCAAACAACTCTGCCACACAAGCTCTGCACTGCAGGGCATGAACACAGATGATCTCACATGAAGCTGAGCCTCCTCTCCCAAGGTGGTGGGTCTTGTCTTTTGGACAACTATTTGCCTGTTGGCACTGACAGGGATTTCCACAGAAGAGTGCTCAATATTCCTGTGGTGAGAATGCAATGGGGGGCGAAGGGGAGCAAAGACAAACAGCTGCAGTCATGAATTGTGTCTTCTGTTCCACTTCTCACATGACAAGCTTCAAAACCCTGGTTTTAAAATCAAAGGTTTTACCATGTGATAAAAAGTCAAGACAAATTAGGTTTGACAACACTCTCTTTTAAAGGTCAACATTTGATTTGTGAGCCACTGGCTGGGGAAGCAAAGCAATGCTCCTCCAGAAGCAGGACCAGGACCCACAATTCCTGCTGCGACTCAGACCTGAGGCAAGGAGGCCAATCAGGGTCCACAGAAAGAATTTCCAGTGAACTGCCATTTCAAATGAGAATTTTTCCTCTAAATACAACAAGAATTTTTGAGATCCAGGTGCCAACTCACAGAAAAAGCACAAACTGGGGTCCTCCAGGTGTGCCAGCATCCACTTCCCTCTGGAGAGTGTCAGCCCTGGAAACAAGACCTCCTTCCCACTAGAAGCTGGCACCCATCACACAGCAGTCTGCACACACACAGCTACAGCAGCGTTGGGAGGCAGAGACCACCAGCCCTGCAGGACCAGCTGATTCCCCAGTCCAACACCAAACACTTCCAGCCCTCACAGCCCCTGCAAGCCTGCACAGAAATACACTTCTTTAGTGAAATAAATTGAGTCAACTCTCACTGATATGGCCAAGATGAAAGCCTCAATTAACGTTTTGTCTCAGGAAGAAACACAGTGCACGTGCATTTTAATTTAAAAATCTCTGAACACAGAGCTCTGTTAGAACCTGTGTCTTGAAAAACTTTGGCTATGGCAGTGGCCACGTAGAATGTTAGTATCTGTGAAGTCTAATTTTTTTTGCAGACCATCCAATGCTATAATTGCATACTAAGGCTGCTTGTACTTCTCTCCTTATAAAATCACTCTGGAATTTGTACTTCTTCCAATACCCAGGCTGACAGCTCACACACTAAATACATACTCCTGTCTAGGAACGATCAAGTTTAAATTGCTCATGAGGGAGTAAATGTGGAATGCTGTTATAAACTCTGTTTGTTTTTATGTACATCTGAAATACAAAAGGAACAGAATAAAATGGAGGCTGCTTCTGCTCCAGAACCAGAGCTCTCCTCAACAGACAGGTTCAGCTGTTTTTCATGTTTCAACCATTGACAGATGTAAATACCCACTTTACACCGTGGGATTTGACCTCCCCCATGGGCATTAATATGCCCAAGGCCTTGCAAGGGATCTTCTTATTAGGTCAGCCAGTGACCATGATATAGTCTGCTTTTGTCAAAGCCTTTCCTCATTTAGAGGCTGCCCCAAGCATGGAGGTTACTCTTCTCTTGCAAGGAGGAGGACTCTTCACATTCTTTTCCCATCATCACTAACAGAGTCCATTTTTCTCCAAAGACAAGCAACAATAATTCCTCCCTGTTTTTCAGTGTGTTGCTCCCTCTGTACTTTACAAAGAGCAACAATCACAAGAAAATCAATTTCCATGAACTTTCTGGTTTATTGGTTTCATATTTCTTTCAATACAAATCTCTCCTCTTTTTTTTTTTTTTTTTTTTCAGTTTGTGTTTGTTTTTTCTAATAAGAGCTCACCTGATGGGATGCTGCAAAACCTCAAAGGAAACACAAGAGTGGGATTGTGAGAAGTGATGCAGAAGCACAAACAGAGCAGGATGTTCCTAGTTCAAAGCTGGCAGTTCTTCCCTTTGCAATCAAAAGCTCATCATTATCCAGATGTAAAGAAGGAAAGAAAGCCTAGCCATCTTCTCCTGATGAAAAGCATTCAAAAACCATACAGTAGGCAAAAAAAAAAAATCACAGATTCGATCAGTAAAGTTGCAAGGTGACAGCAGGTGATCACCTGTGCAACACTGAAATGCTCACAGCCCAGCACTAGAAGGCAGATGTGCAAATGACCTGGCAGACACTACGACCCCACAGGGAAGTTGGGAACCAATCTGTGTCGGTGTGCTCTGGGCAAGTGCCTCTTCAAAGGCAGGGAAGAAAATGGCACATTTCCTCTTTCCAGTCCGCCCCCTCACCTTGCCCTTCCTCCAAGGCAAAGAGAGCTGCAGCCACATTGCTCAAGAGTGGACATGGACTCTCAGACATGTCCCTACTGCCTGATCACTTCTGAGCAAAGCAGCCTTCATGTTGTTCAACCCTGAAACAAGCTTAATATTTCCAGCCCAAAGGAGCCATCCATGCATCCACCGGTGTCATTCCACCCATGACACAGGAGTGATAAGACCACACTACCAATGCTGCTCATACCTGGGTGTCCAGGCCACAAAGATAAATTTTATCTGGCATTAAAAAGCCTAACTATTTGTAATTGGAGTAAAAGTGAGAAGAACATGTCTTCACAGCCAAGACTAAAGATCATTACCATAGCTCTACTTTAATCATTCCGGACTGTGAAAGACTGTAGATCTTCTGGCTAAAATTTCAAGTGTTTAGCTACAGTAATTAGAAATGGTTATAATTCCCCTGACTGTTTAATTTAGTCTCAAGAATAAAATTTCATATCAAAGCACAAGCAGCTCTGACACAACAGCATCTCTGCTATGGTGAAACCCCAGAGAAAAATGCTTCGTTCTTTCACTTTCTTGCATGTATCAAGAAACGCAGCCTCAGCTACAAAGCACTACCAGCTGCTCATTCTCCAAAATAAAACTTTATTTTTAGCCTAAGCACTTACTCAGGATCTGTGTGAGTATTGCAATTAAGCTCTCACGCCCATTGAAAGCTCTGTGAAACCTGCAGCAGATGACAAATAACACTGCAGGCTCCAGCGCAGGGGACGGTCCGTACAACAGTCCGTGCAATCACCACCTGTTCAGGAACAACAAGAGCAACTCTGCCAAGGGTCAGGAGCACCAAGTTTAAAGCTGGATTTTAAGCAGATATAGGGAGAAACTCTTGCAGCAAACAACAATTGCCAAAACTCAAGTTTCCAGCAAGCCCAGGGAGGTTGTAGTATCTCCCTCTCTGGAGACATTCAAAACCCACCTGGACACGTTTGTGTGTCACCTGCTGCAGGTGGCCCTGCCTCTGCAGGGCGTTGGACTGCACAATCTCCAGAGGTTCCTTCCAACCCAAACTATTTTGTGATTGACAATGTAGAACCAACTGAGGAGCTGGAACGCTATGATCATCAAAGCCCTTCCCAATTCAAGCTATTCTGTGATTCTGTGTTCCACAACCATCTTTGTCTCCATGGCAGTGTGGAAGGTTTGACATTACCTGAGCTGCCACAGTGATCCTGCACAGCACCAGCCTTGGCGCATGCTGCTCCACCCCTGAACCAATGCACATGAGATCCTGGCAGAGAAGCAACACGATTACAAACAAGGAGTTTTCCAGCAAGCCAGTGAAGTGAATTAGCTGAGAGTGGGGCTCACAAGAGCAGAGGCAGCTTCAGGGAAGGCTGGACAGCAGGGCTGGGTGTAGGATGTGGGATCAGAGTGGAGGAGTGGCTATGAGCTGTGAGACCCACACTCTGAGCCCTGGCATGCTCTGGTCTGCAAGAAAAGGCAGCTCCTACAGTATCTCACTCTGCACCACATAATTCCAGTCCAGGTGAATGCTGCAACATGAATGAACCCCGGTCAATGCTACAACAAGAAATAGGGCAGAATGGTTTGGGTAAACAGAGAGTGCTCAAATTTCAGTCCCTCAAAACTGTCTCCTTTACAGCTGGGGAGGTGACACACCACTCCTGTGCCTGCCTGGTCAGGACTACCTGTACTCTGCCACTATGCACTTGCTCGTGCTGCAGGAGGATTTTAGTTGTTGCTAGGCTGCACAAAGCAGTCTCTTATTTTTATCACGTCTGTTTATTCTTGTAGAAAAAGATACTGCAAACAGCAATCCAAGGCATCCTCAAAATGCTTGTTACACTCTTTGCTTGGCTCCATTTTCTCATCATACAGTACAAAGCTTCTTGGCCATCAGCATACACACCTTTGCACCCAAACAGACCTTTCCTTGCTCCTCCAGAGGTACAATGTGAAAGCATGAACAGAGAGTCAAAATCCACATTACAAACAATTTTTCAGTTATTTGGAATAAATTTAAGGTAATTTTGAAAAGGATATCAATAATAATTTCAAAGCTGTTTCCTAATGGCTGAATACAGCTGAACAGCTAATTTGTAACAGCCAGCAGGCTAAACCATTCCCGCTTCATCAGGAAACATCTCCCTGTGACTTAGCACTTATTTTTGCACCCCTGACATTTACCAACAGAGCATTTTAAAGCTGCTATTCCCCTCCTCAGCATTAATGTTAACACTTTCATTGACAGGCAATGCAGCCTGGGTCAGTGCAGACACAAGACAAGGCAAGAGCAGTTGTGGCGCCTGGTGAAGCTGAGAGCTGAAGCAGCCCTGCTGCTCCTGGATGTGGGTCCCACAGCAGGAGCAAACCACCACAGCCAGCCCCTGTCCTGCCAGGAGCAGAGCAGATCAGCTTTCCTGGCAGGCCAAGTGTCACCCATACTCAGCATCCTCCAGGACAGCCACTCCCTCTGTGCTGCTGGTGCTGCTGTGCCACAGCCTGAAATCTTCATCCAGAGCTGGAAGAACTCCACATTCCCATAACAAAATTCCAGGTTCCATCATAATAATAGCAACATAGAGCTATTTATTCCACAGAAAGGAATCTTATTATTTGCTAGACTTAGCATTTGTCCCTTCCTGACACTGAGTGAACCTCCTGTGCCTAAGCAAGCTTTCCAAATTGAATCTTTTACAGCTGCACATAAAGCTTTGAAAAGCCTATCTCCTGGACTGGCTGTCTGACTCCAGAGGACACCCTAAGCTCCATTTTAATCTCCACATTTTTCTGCCACTCATACATCACTTAAGCATCAGCACACAGCTGAAGACAAAAGACCAACCTCATGCTGACGGGCACCTTGCCGTCCAATAGGAAGGCCTGGCACTTGAGCAGACAGTTTTGCTGCAGCAGTATCCACCTGGCATTAGATATTAGCACACTTCTTGCTCCACCAGTAGCTGGAGGCCACTACCCTCGTGCTGGCACTGGCACAGGGCTAGGTACACGTTTTCACTCGTCTGGCAGCAGCACCCACAGCCCCTGAGTACATGACCTTGCTGGGCACTATCATGCCTGCTGGTGTCAAGGCCTCCCAAGATCTCCACCAAGGGCATGCAGAGCCAGGGCAAAGCCACATGTGAGGCCACTGTTCCAACAAGCAACTCTGTGTGTGTGTGGTCCACAAGCTGCCCCATTCAGCAGCACAGCCCAATCCTCCCCGCTTGCTGCTTTACAGCCTCAGCATCTACCCCCAGAGCGGCACTCGGCTTCAAATGACTCTTAATAACCCAGACAGGAGCTAAAAGGGAACTACAGAAGAGTGAAATCAGCAGGAATATCAGCTGAAGTTGGGCGTTTCTAATTGACTCAAATTAACTTCACATCATCTGTACCTTCTGCTGCTCTGGCTGGGCCCCAACTTGTTTCTTAGGGGCATTCTAAGAAGGATTTGTTGGTGGAGCTTCCCCTCCCCCCCAGCTAACTCTCCTTTAACAGCAATACTCAGCCACAAGGATTTCATTACAAAATCCTGCAAAAAGACATCAGACAAAAATAAGCATTAAAAAATAACTGGGAATTATTTTTTTCCTTTTAGAGAAGCCAAGGCATCAATATCCCATATCTATGATAGCTGAGAAAAAAAAAAAAACAAAACCTGAAACGCAAGAGGAGCTCAGAAGAAAACGAATGTTCCTAATAGTACTCAGCAGCAAAGGCAGCCCAAGGCTCCCTCATGAGCATCCTCTCAGCAGGTTGCTCATGCAGGTTGTGACTGTCCCCCAGCCTATGGCTCACCTGGAGCCCGACTGCACTGCTGAGGAAGGCCAAGCTTACCTTTACAATGGTGACTCCTGTTGGCCACGCTCTCTCCCTGCTAACGCCAATCATTAGCGCTGCTTCTCCCTGCTGTGATTGGGGCAGCGTTAATTACCTCCCAAACCGCTGGCACTAATTGGTCTCCGCGCCCTTATTAAACCAAAACTGGGTGACAAAATGTTTGCACTCCTCCTGGACATTGAGCAAACAGTCTCAAGCACACTCTTGGTGAGCAGATGCTTTCTGCCATGAATAAACACATGTTTTGAGTTCACATCAGCTCTTCAGAGCTGGCAAGATGTAACAACAGAAAGCCAGTCACAGACATGCAGGATGACTGCATTCTGCAGAGCAGCAAATTAGATCCTACTGCTTCACACATCATCAACAAATTCAGGTGCTGGAAATTTAATGGCCAAAACACAGATGAGCAGATGCAGGGAGGACTCTGTTTCCCCCAACAAGGTCTAAAGGCATTTGGGAAAGTTACAGCTGCACTAGAGGGAATGCTCACAAAGTCACCAGCAATGCTGCTTTAATATCTGTGCATTACTAACATGTCAGGAGTTTGCCTGGCAGGCTGCAAGCTGTGATGAGGCTGTAGCAAAATATAATGTTAGAAATGAATGTAGAGTCAAAGAACAAATACTCTTCCTGTAAGATTGTGAGATGCATACTAGCAAGGTACCTGCAAGAAAAACTGGTATGAGTGAGCAGCCTAGGAGAAGGCTCCTGCACCCACAGCAGCGAGAAGACGTCATGCCACACAAGCAAATGAAGCAAAAGACTGCAGAGAGGAAACTCATGAGCAGCAACCTGGAGCTATGCCACTGTGGGGTTTTAAAATCTAGCAGTTAATAAGGTCTTTGCTCTGTAACTAAATAGCTCCTGTAAAGAGCTTATTAAGGGCTTATTGATACACAAGATGTCCCCTTCCGTCAGGCCATCCTGCCAGGCTGCAGAAGAGCCCCAGCTTCACAGCATGGATGGACCAAGCAGCCATCAGAGACCTGGTGTTGCCCTGACACACATACACACTCTCTCATTAATGCTTGTCTCACTGGAGTGCTCTGCAAAGCCCACACCCACACTTACTTACAGCCTGAGTTACTGCTAATCAGAAATTCAATGGCATCTGAAGGAGCAGCAGCAGCACACTGAAATAAAGAGGGTTGTCACCATTTTCAGACAGATGCCAAAAGGCCCCTTTGTAACATTCACATGCGTTTCTGTGCAGTTACCCATTCACTGATGCAGAGTCTTCAGCATCCATGTCCCAGAGCTATCCTGTGGCCCAAAAGTCCCAAAATTCATGGGCCCCCCTCCACAAACTAATTCTATATGAAATGCCTATTTTAATTCTAGAAGTCATGTTTTCCCTCAGAAGCCTCCACTAAGCAGCCCCTGCACTGTACGAGCCACACGTAACCTCTTTCCCATGACACTTGCATGTCACAGTGCACATACCCCAGCAGCAAAAGGTGCACTCCATCCTCTGACCCCAGTTAGGGCCACAGCAGGTGCTCAGACCTGGGGCAATTCCTGGTATCACCAACCTGGCTGGCAGTGCTGCCGTGGCAGGCAGCTGCCGTGGCTTCTCCTGGCCCGCAGGACAGCAGGGGTGTGCCGTGGGTGTCGTGTGTGTTAGTGCAAGGAGGACAATCACACTCACCATCCTCGCAGTCTGGGGTGCCACACACGGAGCCCCCAGGCTGAACAGCCAGCACGGGGATGGCCACAGGAGTGCCACTAACTTAGACCAGCCACGGCTGCTGCGCGGGAGACTCCAGTTTACCTGTAATCATGTTTACTCCGGGGAGGACAATCCCCCTCAGCATCTCTCAGGGATTTTCCTATCTTCCTCTCCCAGTTCTGCAGGAGTGAACAGCCCGTCAGACTTTCAGGCCCTGGAGATCCGTATCCAGCCCCCTTCCTCCGGATGAGCCTGCTGAGCTCTCACGTTTTCCCTGACCCGCAGGGCTGGTGCTCCCCAAACCTGACAGCACGGGAGCTGTCTCCTGCCTCCCTGCCACCACGGGACTCCCATCCCACGGCGTCCCAGACCCTCCCGCCTGCCGCAGACACTGCAGGGGCAGCCACGGCCACAGAAATGTCTCTCCCGTTTCCCCAGCCGGGCCGGCGGCTCCCGGATGAGACACGCGAGGGGCATGAGCGGCTGGGGCTGGGCTGCTGCGAGCAGCGGGCTGTGCTCTGCCCCCGCCCCGGCACCAACCCAGCCCGGGACAGCCAGGAAAGCCCCGCTGCCTGCGAGGGGCCAGGGCAGCGCCGCCCGGCCCCGGCACCCCCGGCAGAGCCGCCCCGCCCGGCCCGGCCCGGCCCGGCCCACCTGCAGCCGCTGGAGGTAGGAGGCCGGCGCGTAGCCCGTCTCGCCGGAGCCGGCGCGGGTGACGAGCCACCAGTGCTGGTTGCTGCGCTCCAGCAGCAGGAAGGTCTCTCCGGCAGCGAAGGGCAGCGAGTTGGGCTCGGCCGAGCGGAAGCTGTACAGGGCCCGGTACATGGCGGCGGCACCGGCACCGGCAGCACCGGCACCTCCGCCCGCCCGGACCGGACCGGACCGGGCCCGCCCCCGCCGGCCCCGCCCCCGCGCCGCCGCCGCGCCCCGCCCCCCGCGCGGTACCGCCCCCTGCCGGCGCGGCGGCGCCACTCCCCCGCCCCGCCCCGCCCCGCCCGCTGCGCCGGCAGGGGGCGCCAGCGGCTCGCGCAGCGTCCCTGAGGCGGCAGCGAAGGCACCGACCCCGGCACCGACACCAGCACCGACCCCGCACTGACCCCGGCACCGACCCCGGCACCCACCCCGGCACCGACCCCCGCACCCACCCCGGCACCGACCCTCGCACCCACCCCCGCTCCCACCCCGGCACTTGCACCCGGGACTGACCCCCAGAAGTGACCCCCAGGACTAAGCCACGGCACCGACCCCCGGAACCCGGGCGCTGCCCCCGGGACTGCCCGCCGGCACCGAGGGGCCGCTGGCAGGATCCATAAGCACGGGCGCTTCCCCGGCACCGGCCCGTTCGTGTCCCTCCTCAATCACGCACTCGCCTGGGTCACCGCCGGCTCCTGGGGTCCCTGCTCCCGCCTAGCGCCCGTCGCCCACCCGCGCCTGGCCCCTCTGGCCCCGCCGTGGCCCAGCTGGCCGCAGGCATCGCTTCCCCACTCGACCCGCCCGTCCCGGCGAGTGTCCCCAGCAGCCATCCTCTCGGAATGCGGATTGTAGTCCCGGTACCACCGAGTCTTTGTGTGCCCGCCAGCCCCACCCTGGGGGCCACGAGGGCTTCCCCCGGCGAGCTCCCCTGGGCTGGTCCCCTTCCCCACCACTTCCCCAGCATGGGATCGGGCATGACCAGGGCTGGCTCTGACCCGCAGCGAACACGGTGACCTGGCAGGTGGCCGTGGGAATGTGGGACACAGCCCGTCAGGCCTGGAGCTCTCCATGAAGACACAGCAGCCCCCAGCCCCATTCATCTCCTTGCCCCATTCCAGGAGAACAACCCTTTGGGACACTACCCCCAGTAGCCCGAGACCTCTGCAAGCCACCCCATCTCCCCAAGGCATCAACAGCTTCCCTTGATCCCTGCTGCCCAGGAGGAGTGGGTGGCAGCCCTGCAGGGCATGGTGCCCCCTCCCTCTTCCCCAGACAGGGCTTTCTCCATGCTCCCCTAGGAGCAAGACAAATTTTCCACCTGACAAAGCCAGCACAAACAGCCTACGAGCAGGGTGTGGGGGGACCTGGTTAGAGCACCCCAGTGGGACTACTACATACTCCTGCAGCCAAGCCCACCGCAAAGACACCCCTCACCCATACTGCCCACCCCTGCCATCCTGCTGGGATGCAAGAATGCAGAGACGGAACAACAGTTCACAGATCCCTGCTCACAGTTACAGGGGGTTTAAGTCATCCAGAAACCATTCACAACCCAATCCAACCAGTGGTAATACAGTAAAAACCAGGCTTGCAGCAGCACAACCCGCCTGCTCCCAGCACAGCCCACCAAGGCCCTCACTTTCCCCAGCACTGGCAGTGAGATAATTCGTTCTGATCCTGGTTACGCAGGGATGGAGGATGGAGTGGGAGTGAGCGGTTGCCTAGACTCCCCCACTGCTGCGGGTACCAGGAATCGCTGCGGTGAGCTGGAGTCGGGCACACTCAGGCTGAAAAAACAGCGGGGTGCTTTAACTGAGAACTGAGAGATGTAATCAGGGCTGAATCCTTCAGGAGCCCTTCAGGTTTGGACTTCCTGCCTGGTCATGGTCCCTTCCAGATGCCCAGCAGGGAACAGCATGCCCATGCCCAGGGCACGGGCTGGGCAACTGGGGATCACCACTGCAGGAGAGAAAACGTTCCCATTTGTGGAGTCATGTATATCCCACGGGAACAGGAGTCTCTGCTTGCCCGTCCCCTGCCCGGTTTGGCTGCAGTGTTCACCCTGCCGCTGTGTCCCCACTCCAGGTGAGCTCCGGCCATTCCCTGGCACAAGCCCAGCTGTTTGTGCTGGAATAACGGCGCTTTGTTTCCACGAAGTCGGCAGCACAGGCTGTGCTGGCAGGCAGAGGCAGCTGAGGGGGATGCAGGTGCCCACCAACCACCTCCCACGTGCACAGCAGCAGCAGCACCCCAATCTCTTCCTGGGCTCAGCACAGCTCTGCCAGACAGCAGCTGGGAAGGATTTCCTCTGTAAAGGCCCCCTTCTTCTGCATCTGGGTAGAATGCAGAGCCCAGGACAAATTCCTGCTGCTGAGGAATCAGCTCTGAATTGCAAGAGCCAAGTGATTTATATTGGACAGGGAGGGGCAACGAACAAGGATCCCGCTGCGTCACTTGCAGGTGACTTTTAAAGCTGAACTTAAGACCTCGGGAAAATAATACTTGCATCCCTTGCCCTCAGAGCCTTGGGGGACTGGGATCACTGTAAGCTGTGAAGGGCTCAGTGCACGCGGGGCAGCCCCCACACTCCTGTTTTCCTCCAGAGCTGTGGAGGGGAAGTGTTGCACAACAGGACTCATATGATTGGAACACAAACTTGCCAGCTCCACATACACTTATATAATTCTGCACCGTCTGCTCGTCAACACGTTGCAAAACAGCAGTGGGATCAATCGCTCTACTTTTAGGTATACAAATATTGTTGCACTCCCACCAGCCCTCTCTGGGTGAAAAGTCATGGGGATGAGAGGTGATGTGAGGACCCCAGGCCCACAGCTCTGGGGACAGTGTCTTCAGTGTGTCCTGTGGGGGCTGCGGGTGTCCAAGGCCAGGATTGCCAGACATGTCCTTACTTCCCAGTGTCCTGATGGCCCTTCCTCCTGGAAAACCTCACTAAGAGGCTGTAGATAGGACCCTGGAATTGCATACATCAGTATCGCTTCCAGAAGATCTTACCTCTCCAACCACATCGGCTCGCTTATGGGAGAAGCCCCCAAACCTGTGCTGCCTGCCAGCAAGCTGGGAAGGGTGCTCCACCGGGCAGGAGCACGCCCTGCTCCTGCCTCTTGCAAGGAACACAGCGATCCGTGCTGAGCCCGAAAACACCTGCGAGGCGCTGCTCTTTTGACGGCCGCTTCCCGGTAGAGCACATGTGGAGAAGCCGAAGCTGCCGGGGCGGTGGGTGGCTCTGGGACCGCTCTGTTCCGCCTGCCTGCCGGGCCGAGGTGCCCGCAGGGCTCCTTGCGCAACGCGTCCTGCACAAAGCCGGGGCTGGCCGGGGCCCAGACCCCTCCGTGGCCGGAGGAAGGAGCAGCCAGTGCCTGCCAACAGCTGCACTTCCTAGAAACGAAGAAGACAGAAGGTCGGGAGAGTTGAGGGATGGTGGAGGGGGGGCCGGGGGATGCTGCGGGAAGGATTGAGGCGCTGCAGGTTACGAGGCCAGCAGCACACAGCCTAGCCTGCCCTGTCGCTTCTCTTCAGGAAAACAAGATCTTTGGCTTCATACAACAGCTCCCTGTTCTTTGTTAACTCTGCTCGTGTCCCAGCCCGAGGAGCCCCTTGCCAGCCCATGCACTCTGCGGGCCGGCACTGCTCCTTCCCAGCTCTCCCTGCCAGGGCAGCTCTGCAGGCTCCAGTGCCATGCTGCGGAAAACCGTGGCTCAGGACACTTTCTCTGCCACCAGCCCAATAGCCAGACAGAAGATATCTGGGAGGTGAGGGAAGCAGGGCACAGGGGTAAGGTGCAGCGAGAACACCACTCCCTGGGCTCCCCAGGCTGTCCTTCCAGCTGCAGGGCTGCCGGGTGAAGGGCACTCCTCGCTTCATGTCTGTCTCCAAGCAGGCCAATGCTGCCTTGCCCAACACCATCTTGCTCATGTCCTTTTCTCATTGCATGTGGGAAGAGCTGCAAAACAAAGGGTTGCCTGGGGTGCAGCAGAGGATCCTGCCTCTGTGGGCTGCAGGAGCTCCTCTGCTTCTCTTTCAAAGAGAAATTGAAAAGACGCCACACAGGGCCAATGCAGCCTGTCACAACTGAGCTGTGGGGACACTGCTATGGTGCAAACCCAAGAAAGAGAAGACAGAGCCCATCACCTCATCTGGAGCTGACAGCCCAGCATGGCAGGCAGCCTCCACCATGGGAGGCTGTTTCCAAGGGTTACCCTTTGCTGGCCATATTGTTTGTGGGGCAGGATGGACACACCATGGCCCTGCTTACATCCTTTCCATGAGGAGGAGCCCTGGGCTGGTGGGTGGGTGCAGCAGGCCCTGGTGAGCAGGTGAGGGGTGCTGGGATGGGGATCCCCACTAATGGAACATGATGCTCAGCCTGGTGGGAGCTGTCTCCAGGGTTTGCTCTGCTTTCATTCAGGTGTCTGAGTTACAAGCTTCAAAGGCCAGGCAACAGAGGGCTGGGGGAGGCCTCTTAGCCAACCCTCATTTCCATACCATTGAGGGAAGGTGGCTTTGCTCCTAGACAGGGACACAAGCCATTCATTCCTTGTCCCCTCTGCCCTGCCCTACATGACTCCAAGGCTTGGGCACCATTGGAGATGGCTGCAGGACCCTCACCCTGTGCCAAGGATAGGTCCATGCACAGCATGGACAGACAGTGGCCCCCAGACCCACTACAGCATCACCAGTTTTGTTAGCCTCCAGTTAAACCAACTTAAGCCCACCACCATGAGAAAGAGGGAAGGCACAGCTGCTGGGCCACACACAGCACCTGCTGTCTCCCGCAGTGGGTGCCTCGGAGCCACCAGGGCACAGGGTGCCTCTGCCCCCGTGTGCTGGGAACCAGCCAGTGGCTCGGGTCTGAGCCCTTTGCAGGCTCAGGGCCGCAGGGTGAACCATTCTTCCCTGGGCATGGAGCACAGCAACTTCGGGCTGCTGCCCTGTGAGATGTCACTGCTTGGCAACAAGGAAATACTTTGTTCTCACTCCATAAAAGGCATTTGTGTGTCCCTCCCCACTGGCACAGGCCCAGCTCAGGGGAAGAAGTCCAGGAGCTACTCAAGAGGCAGCAGCACAGGACGGGGACAGTGCAGGGACAAAGGTGCCCTCTCCTCCAGCAAGGCCGGGGCTGTCCCCTGCCCCTTCTTGCTTTTGCCCTGCCCAACCCCAGTGACAGGGAGGCTACCTACCAAAAGATCCTGGCAGGTCCGCAGAGCACCACTCACCCCCCACCCCCTTCCCAGTCCCCAGCGTCCTGCCAGCAAAGCAGAGCTCGATTCACTGGAGAAACCAGTGCCAGCTGCAGGAATGTGTTTCATCTCCAGCCAGCTGATGCATGGCAATTCCCATCAGCCACCCCAGGTTTGGGCAAGAAGTGACTTATTTATGTAAGGCAAGCTCTCCACTAGCCTGGGGTTGTGGCATCCTCCAGGGGCAGCCACAGGAAAGCAGGAGCAGGTACCTGGGGGCCTGGACCTAGCCAGGCTGGAACACATGCTGTCTCTTGTCCAGCCCCTGCAAAGCCACCAGGGCAGGGTCTGGCCCAGCACACTGCAGCCACCCTGGTCAATGGTCCTGCTAGGGCGGGGCTGGCAGGAAAAGGTGGGTCTTCTCCAAGCATCAGGAAACAGACAGGGAGGAGACCAGACACAGGGGAGCCTTGAGGAACAGGGACGTGCGCTCAGCATTGTCCTTCACAGAGCAGAGGCTGCAGAAACTACAGAATGGGGGCTCCCTGCCAGGGCACAGGCTGTTCCAGCTCCTGTCCCCCACCCCAGCAGCAGGGCTGCTCTGTGGAGGTGCCTCTCCTGTGGTGCAGGGCTCCCCAGAACACAGGAAGGAGCCAGCCCAGCTGCCCCGTCCCAGTGCTCTTGCTGGCACAACCAGCACAGAGGGAAGCTCACAGTCCAGGGAGGACCAGAGCTGCGGGGAGCCATGCTCAGAGCATGCACACAAACTAAAAAAGCCATCGAGTCTGTTCCCGAGCGCATCTGCTGCCCACCCACTATTCCACCACTCTGGCATTTGCCATGGTCCAACAGGCAGGTGACCACAAACAGCCACCCCAACCCCTGCTCATCCCATTTCCATCTTCCAAGAAGGCCAGGCACAGGGCTGGAGAGCCATTTACAGGGATTGTGGGAATCCAATTCCCGCCCCAGCACGTTGGCAGTTACACAATTGCCTTTCTACAAATAAGGAGTTGCTTGGAGGGATGTGTGCAGAACAGCATGGAAGGAAAGAAACCTGCTCTTGAAGTTTGAAAAATAGTATCCAATGTAGAGGTACTTGCACAGGAGTTGCCCCTTTTTTAACCTTGAAGGATGTGGCTCAAGGAAGGGATTTTTCCTCCTGATGTTTTGCTGTTACATAACTCAAAGTAACTATGAAAAAGGTCTTCTCTGTTCCTGCTCCCTCCCTCTCAGCTGCTGCAGCCCAGGAAGCTCCCAACCACCTTGTTGCTGTGCAGCCCTGGCACAGCATCTCTTAATCCTCAGGCAACATCAGCAAAGGGATTTTAGCAGTGCTGGCCTGAGCCCACAGGGTCCCTCCACCTTCCTGCAGCAGCACCAATTGCACCCGAGGGTTTGCTATTACTGTGTATGGACCCCGCAGTGCTCCAGCTCTGGCTGCTGCCACCACACCGACACCATCCTGCTGAAAGCGTGCCTAGCTGAGCTTACCCTGCTGGCAGTGTTCCTGCAGCTCCCTGCCTGCAGCCAGGGCCGTGTCTGCAGGCTTGCTCTGGAGGCAGCTTGCATCAGAGCAAATGCGATTGTTCTCATCGGATTTTATGAATTCCCTCCGGAGTTCCTACGTAACACGAGTACATTAGGGGACTTTATCCCTGCTAATTTCAGACGACAAAGTCAAACCATGTATCAGATGAATCTGCACAGGGAGGCTTATTCATAAGTAGCAGCAATGACAGGGGACTACAGTGTCTGCCAAGAGACTCATCATTAGCTCATTAGCAGAGGACATCACATCCTAAACTGGAGAACTAAAAAGGAAACATCACCTTGCAGCCATTGCCCCTCTCCTTGTGCTGGGCGCATCTTGGGAACAGACAGGAGTGCTGCTCATCAGTGCTGAAGGCATTCTGCAGTTGGGATGGCAAGAATAACCAGCCCCATCCTCCCCTCTTGCCCAAGGGTTTTTCAGGCAGTGTCAGGAGTGGTTCACAGGGCCCTGTCAGCTGCACTCACTGCTGCAGTCTCACCCAGAAGCAACATACAGCCTGTTCATGCTGGACAAGCCCATCTCCAGAGACAACAGCCCATGTACTGACTATAAAATACTGAGGTGACTGCAAAATCTAAAAATAACCTGTTTAAAACCAACATCAGTCAGTGCCTGAACACTGCGGAACAACACAAACCCGAACAAAAACCAAACAAAACCCACCCACAAATTCCTGTACAAGCAAAGGTTAAAAACTTCTTTAAAAAGTACAAAGGAGCACAGGAGAGCCATCAGACAGACTTTGATCAGGAGAACTTGATAGTAACTGCTGGGGAGTATGAAACTGAAGCTACAGGGCTACAGCCAGCTGAAGAGGGTGACTCTCCTCAAGCAGATCCGCAGCCTTCCTGTCACATCCCACCTCTCCTCTCCTAAGCAAGCCTGCAGGCAAAGTATGGGCCAGGGAGATGATTCAACTGACTCTTCTGCACAAACTGACGACTTCATTCTGATTATCTGTAACAAGCACTTTCCCACTCTTACCTCAGCACTTCCACACCCATTTTTCTCTTGCACTATCATTATGACGTACAAACCTCTTGAGGGGAGAAGTCCTGTATCTAAGAATGGTTAGATAAATGCTTCTTGTAACAGAACCATTGGTTTAGTTACTCTGTTATTTCACTACCCTCTCACTTTCTGATGCTTCTTTCCTGTCAGTTTGTCCCAAGTAAGATTTTAAGCTGCTTAAGGTTCTTTTCAGGTCTGGCAGCTCTGCCCTGGTTGCAGCTATTCCTGTACAAGTTTTACACATTATGCCTCAGCTTAGGTTCAGTAACATCTATAGCTCTCTAAAAAGAGGTTACACAGCCTCTTTCTAGATACACAAGACCTAGTTACAAGACTCAGGAACAAGAAATAGGTTGTTGATTTCAAGAGCAACTTCTCACGGATCAGTGCTCATTCTGGCTGGAAGGGACCTCTGGAGGCCTCTCAGAAGCTGTCTTGACCCCATCTACACAGGCTCTGTTGTCCCAGCCTCTCCTCAAAGAGCAGGTGCTGGGCCCTGCCGGGCTTGCTCATCACTCTTGACAGGAGGCCCAGGACAGACGTGCTATCCCATAGGTGGTCTCATGAGACAGGCAAGCCTTGCTGTTCAAATGATGCTTTCTGCATGACACCAGAGACCAGAGATGTGAGCTTCATCTCCTCCTCAGTCACCAGCAACAACGGAAGCATCGCTTACAACGAACAAAAAGAATTTTATTGGAACATATACACACAGGGATAACAGAGGTATCTGAGTAATCAAATATGGAATGTTTAAGAAAGTTAAAATAAATAAGGATACCAAGTTTTGCCAGTGCTAGGTCCAGCACCAATGTAAGTAAATGCCCTCTGAACAAGTCTGACTCTGACAGGATTACCCCTGCAGAGCCTGTAAAGATTCCTACCACCAGAAAGTGGCCAATAATTTTGGAATACAAAGAGTCACAATAGTGCTTTCTACTGATGTGCATTCACACTGTTTATTCACTACTTTCGTCTCTTATTTCTTTAATAATATCTATTAAATTCTGGAGTCCAAAAACGTAACCCGTGTCTTGGCCCTCATGCACCACAGAATCTTCTCCATAGTACTTGCAGGTTGTGTGGGCAAAGTCTATCATGCGGACATCGACAGTGCTGGCAGTTGGTTTGTAGGCATAGGCTCCTGCCGACTCATCTGAAGATTCCTCTGAAAGATCCTCTAGGTCCTCTGGATCCGAGTCAACGGCAACTTCCTGCCTCTCCTTTCCATCGTAGATGATCAGCAAGGAGCTTGAATAGAAGCGATAGGACTCCTGTTTCTCCAGCACAGACTTGAGTTCAGTCAGTTTTTTAATCACGGACTCAAAGAGTTCCCTGCGCAGGTATTTGCCGTTATGAAAGAACTGGTAAAGTGCTTCTTTGAATCCTTGGACTGAGAGTTTTCTTCCGTGGTATTTATTCATGAACATCAGCTGGCCAGTGCCTGCCTGGTAGACCTGCATATACAAACACAAGAAAAAAGGAATCGTTAAAATTGACACCAAAGCCTTGAGGGGACACAAAAAAAATTTAAAACTAAAAAAGTATGCTCCTTAAAGCTTTTACAAGATGACATACTAATCTCTAAAACTGCTCTTGCACAATAACAGAAATTGCTATCAACTTATCCAGCAGCACCTGTGCAACTCAGAGGAAGTGGAAAATTCCCTCAGTTTACATTTGAGCTTTTCCACCTAGAATGTAAGAATGAGGACTTTAGGTGAGATTAGGAAAGCTGCAGCCAAGATCTCTAAAGTCTATCTACAGCTTGTATCACAGCCACTCATCCAGCCCATGACCTGCCTCTGCTCTAGGATGTACCAGTTGATTCTCAGCATGCTGAGATCTGAGTGACAGCAAACATTCCTATACAAAACTAAGGTGTACCCCATAAGCATCTGTATTTGAAGAAGCCAGAGGTGCTCCTGCAGAAAAATGCCTTCCTGCAGGTAGGCACAGGAGAGTGGTCTATACAACTGATAGTTCAATAATGCCTAAACATCTGGGTCAAGAAAGGATTGCAGGTGCTTCCAAAGTTCCTCTCTGTTTTCCAGCACAGGTCAACACTGGAAAGTGAACAGTGGCAATGCCCTGCTCAAACTCCAGCACACTGTGGTTAGAAATGCAGCTCCTACACTTTCATTTCTGCCTCATGTTTTTCTCTGAACTTGAACGGTGACCTGAACACCACACATGCCAACAGTCCGGCTGTGGAACAAGTCCTAGCAAACACTAACAAACATTCCTGGAATCTATTGGATAAGAGGAGAGAAGCTTCAGGAAAAAACTCCAACACAAACGTGTTGTTTCCCATTTGTCACTCTAGGAATACAGAAACAAGTAAACAAAAAATTCAGGTGAAAGTCCACACAATGTCTCCTCATCTGGCAACAAGTCTTATCACATTTACCAAGCACTTCTTGCCTGCACTTTGCAACAAGTCTACTTCAAGCAGTGAAAGATCTGAGGCTTTCAAAGTTACAGAACAGAACTGATCGCTTCTTAATATTTTTACAAATTTCCACAAATTCAAAATGCATATAAACTGGCCCTTCCTCTAACTGCTCTCTATGCTATCCTGAAATGTTAATCGAATCAGTTCGGAACTGCTGATAAGGTGCAGGAGGCTGTCTGTGTGTTCAGAGCCTGCACTCATTGATGCAGAGCGTGGCTGCAGGTTGCTCCTGCAGGTGCTGCCACCTCCAACTGATCAGTGACACTCAAAATCCTCATTCCCCTCTGTGAGGGAAACGAAGCACGGCAGCTCAAGGGTAACAACTTGTGAGATGACTGCATAACCCCCAAACTCCCTAACAGAAACAGGTGTGAGACTGCTGGCCACACAGGGCGAGCTCTCCTCTCACCTGCATGCCGCAGACGCGCACTCCGATCACGGCCGAGGTGCTCTGCTGGCACTTGCGGATCTGGTTCGCCTTCTTCTCCTCGGACGCGTCGTCGCCGTGCTGCCGGGTCCCCATCTTCAGGTCCAGCACGCACGGAACCTCGTAGCGAGACGTCAGGTTCTCCAGCAAAATGAATTCTGATCAGTTAAGGAACAAGCCTCACAATGAGGAGTACGGGTTTTAAAAACATTACCTCAAATTTTATAGTGCCTCGCTCTTAGCTTTAAGGATATCCAAAACACGCCTAATATAAAGTAATCTAGAAAAATTATGGTTACATGAACTTTAGATGCCCTCTCTGTTTTAAGCCAGTTTCAGTTTTACTGGTCTAGAGAGACTAGTGAATTTCCACATTAAGTGAAAACCAAAAGCAATCAGGGTTATACAGAAATGTAACGTGGCAGCTGACTTTGAATGATCATGTATTTCCTGTCTAGCAAGAGACCCTGTTTTTCTGTGGGAAGTGAAGATTTTGTGTGTTTGTATTACCATTCAAAACCAGTGAAGCATTTTCATACCATCTTTACAACTTTAAAATATCTGTATTATTACTGTTCCAATCACACACTTTTTAGGCAAGTGAATAATAATCTACAGTGAAATGGTGAAGGTACCAGCCAAGAAATCCTGTCACTTTGATCATTTACTAGTCACAGATGTTTCAGTAATCCATCACTGAAACTCCTCACACTGAGAAATTTATTTATCTCAGTATTTATATACCACTACTTTTGCAGGATGTATCAGTTGCACCCAAGCCTACAGCAAGATCCTTTTTTGACAGAATGCCCCGGGTGGAGATGCTTGCCCAGGAATCCACAGCACAAAACCAATGTGCTTCAGCCTTCATGGATTCAGTCAGTTTTTTGTTTCTCACGCTGCAATCCTACATGACTGTTTATAATCAACTTTTCTTAAAGCTCATCGAAAAGAGGCTACTAGAGGCAGAAACTCCAGGCACTGGAACATCCTCTCTGTTTAAGAAACTGATGAAAAGAGGAAGAAGACACTGGTTTTTAAGATCACCAATATCAAAATGGTAATAAAAAGCAACAGAACTTGTCTCCTTTGAAAACTCTCACTAGAAACTGTTTTTGTGGAAGACACCAAACAGTACACTGTAAAACATGTCCACTAAGCCTCAATGTGAAGATTTTAATTCAGCTCTCTGAATTTCCCAGCTTAGGTAGTTTGTTACGTGCTGGAAAAGCGCATTTCTAGGAAGTGCTGGCAAACCCTTCAAAGATGCCAAATAAATCACAGCTTCAGAGAGTCTCTCGGGACTGCAGTTAAGCCTGCTCTGTATTCTTATCTGGAATGTTCAAGAAATAAGAGGCAGAGCCCTACTCATTCCATTGTTGGGAGGTACTTCCAGGAAAGGATACTATATTGATTTCGGTGCTTTGCGTTTTCCTTCATCCGCTGTAACTGTTGCTGGTGACATTTCATGCTCCAAGGATTATGGTGTTTAAACTGAGAGCTGACATTTCCTTTTTTCTCTACAGTGTAATACAAGACTTCAGATTTCTTCAGCCACTCAAATTCTTCCTCCAGTTTGTGACTAGAAAAACAGAACAAGATAACAAATTACAGGTCAAGAGGAAAAATAAGCTCTTGAAGAGGGGTTGTCAGTGGATCGAACTCTACAACCTGCTTTGCTCAACTTCATTAACAGCAAGCAAAATCTTTATTTTCCTCTCTGTACATGTGAACAAGATGCCCATGAGTAGTGTTTCAACCATTACAAAGCCACTTCCATAGTAATATGGATGAGCATATAGCCAAATGTTATAAAACTCATAGCAGCTCTACTTATATATCCTTTACCTGTGTGCATGGCTTCTATGAAGTAATGCAAGTAGAGATGCACTTTAAGGTTCACCCTTTGCTAAGGTCACTGTTTTTAGCACAACGCATCACAGGTCACAGTTTATGGTGGGCACAATTAATAGGAACGAACAAGGGGGAAAATGTCACTAGCAGGGATAAAGCAGGATTCCTAACAAAGTATGCCACCCATAGTAGCACTTAAATATGTTTGGGGTTGGTTTATTTTTAACCATTGTTCTTTTGCAGGTGGGTGAATGCTTTTTGTTTGTTTGTAGAGGTGCTTTTTCGTGGTTAGGTTTCTTTGGTTTGTGGTTTTTTTCTCTTTCTGAAGCGTCCAAAATAACTTTGGGAAACCTGTTTCAACTGACCACAGCAGGAAAAAAATGAAAATACTCAACTTAGCCTTTACTGAGGGCTAAGGACAAACCAGTTTCACTAGTGAACCTGTCTGTACTGAAGAGGTCAGGAAAAACAAAACAAACAAGAGAAGAAAAGAAAATGAAAGCAAAAAGAGTTCTAAGGAATTCTCTGCAGTTCTGGAGGACAGAATTTGGCAGCTATAAGTCAAACTTACCTTTTCATTTTTTCCTCCTTCCTGTGCTGCCGGACCCATTCCTTCGATATCTTCTCATTTTCTAACAACACTGTCTTTTTGTTAGTCCACCGCAATAGCTTACTCTTGGGCTCACAGTCAGAGTTATCTAAGCTTTCTAAGTTATCGTGGTCCCCATTTAATGGATATGCTATTAGACACAAGTTTCCATCTTCATCCTCTTCAAAGCTCACTGATACCACACCTGAAGAGAAAAAGGACCCAGACAGTTATGGGTTGCTCAAGTGACAAACCAACTTTTCAGAATGGTTCTTTTACACTAAGAATACAGCGACTTTATTTTTTCTCTTACCCCAGTCCTTAGTTTCTATCTTGCCACAGGCCAAACCTCATCTGCCAACCTAACAAATATCAAAAGAGCTAGACAAAAATGACACCTCACAAAAGACAATTTATCATACTGGCACAACAATGATACAAAAGATCATTTTCTCTCTCTGAGGCAGTCAAGTAACAATCAAAGAATAACAGGACACAATTTCAATTAATAAAAGTTTTTATTAATTAAAAAAAAAATCTGACTGGTCTGATTCTAAGTGATATGTAAAACATTTGTTAACATCTTGCAGTGAAAAGTGATCTGCACAAAATAAAAATTCACACTAAAAACTTTTAAAATTTTGCATGACAGCAAAGCAAAAAGCAGTTCTCCAAACAATACTTGGTTAATAGATCCCAAGGGAAAGGAAAGATGTGCAAGGAGAGCAAAACAAGGGAAATGTCACATTACAACAGAAACTAGTCCAAAAGCTTCCATTTAAAATCCCCATGTTTAATTATACATTTTCTTCTATTTTTTTTGAATATATTTTATTGATACTGGTTATGCAGCAGTCTTGTGGAATAAGTAACAAAAATGCAATACAAAGCAAATCTGTTTGTGGTACAGAAACATGGTGAACCTCAAAAGCATTTTTTCTCTTTATCCTCCCCTCAGGAGTCTCTAGAGCACTGCATTTTACTTTAAGAGTCTTAGTGGAGCACTGACAGATGTGCCCAGTACCACATGAATAAGTCTCAGGAGTTAATGGAGAAGCCATAACAATTATCTGAATTGGTTTTTATTTTGTTTCCAGTCCTCTATTTCAGATCAATCAGTCTGCACAGTTCTTGCAGCTCACCACTAGCTGGGGGAGAGGTCTCGGTGAGAGACTGGAATTCCCAAGCTGGGCAGGCAGCTCCCAGACCTGCAGGGCTGGGGCAGGGAGTGCAGAACCTCTGAGTGTCCCGCTGTCACAAAGGAAAGGACAATGGGGAAAAGGGTGGGGGAGCCAGCTAGAAAATGGCTTCTTTGCCTTTACTCTGGAAAAAAAATATATCAGAGGTGGACCAAGAGAGGCCCCTTCCCTCTAAATCCCTCCCCATACTTCCCAGAAAGCCACATACACTAGTACAGTTGCTCTATTACATTCTGAAAAGTATAATTCAAATATCAGATTTTCTTCCAGTCCAACAGAACTTGTAATTAGACATGGCAGAAAGTCTCTGTAAATGAGCAGAGATTATTAACTCTGGAACATCACTGAAGTTTCCATCACTTTCACAAAGAGAACACAAAACTTCATCACCGTCATGGTTGTTAAAATCAATGTGCTTTAAAAAGCAATTACATTTTTTAAAAAGTGCTTCAGACATATTATTTATTAATCATTAGACAGCAGTTGATGGAATAGAAGAAAGAAAAAGCATTCCTGTTAACTAGTTCAATTCTTAGGAGAACTGGAATTTCCACTCCTACATAACTTCTGACTCAGCCTCATCACAGCTACTTGATCCTTGCCTACCTAAATGCCATGAATTTTCATTTCCTTAATGGCAGAAATAACACTGCAAGCATTCGACAAGACACCTTACTGGCATGCACTTATTGCAATTGAAATGAAAGTCAGAGGAGAAATCAAAGCACAAAAGAGACCACAACTAAGCTTACACAAAACACTATTATCCATCCTTACCAAATCCTTTGTAAACAAACATTAAACAAGCGGCAAAAAAAAAAAAAAAATTAAATCCACCAAAAAAAAGAGGCAGATAATTACTGAGAATGTTGTCAAGCTGTTAGCTACTTACCTGTGCCTAAGGGAGATATATGGGCTATCACCAGCAGAGTTGCTCTACTCTAATGCTGTTAGTCAGCCCAAACACCAACTTGGCAAGCATTTCCACCCTGCATCTCCACAGCCTGCCTCAGACAACATCAAAATACATGAAAAAAAACCCCTAAAATCTCTTCCACACAGAAGAGATTTCAGAGAGAACAGAGAGCACAGCACACTCGCATTAACAGAAACAAAAAGCCCAACCCCATTCAAAGGCTTGGTAACTTACCTTCGTATTGTGGAGTGAATTTACGCATTTCTGTCGGGAGAGTCTCATAGAACTGGTGTTCTCTCTGAATAAGAGGTTTACAGATGGTCTTGTCATTAAACCGGAGGACACAGGAGTGTCCTCCAACTTGGTGGACAAAAGGCTCGAGTAAGACTCCCTTGGAATAGTGCTCCACTTCCATTGCTCCAAATGCTGGGCTCATCCTTGTAGCACATTAGACAGAAGACGGCGGCAGCGGTGAAGGCAGTTCAGAGCCTGAAGCCTCCGAGCCCCGCAGGTGTTTACTGTGATTCAAAAGTCTGTTAAGGCAAACACAGGAGAGCGGCGGCCGTCAGTGCCGGCGCTGTGCCGCGGCGAGAGCGCGGCCGAGAGCGCGCCTCCCGCTCCGGACGCGCCCGACTGCGCCCGAGCGCGGCGCGCGGCCACGCAGCCCCTGCGGGACACGCCCCCGCCAGCCGCAGCCAATGGGAGCCCTCGCGGGGCGGGGCCAACAGCGCGCCACGCGCACGCGCGGAGCAGCACAAGGAGCGGGGCGGCCAGCGCCACCCGCCGCCCCGCAGAGCCACCCCCCCGCGGGCACCCGGGAGAGCCCCGCCGCCCCGCAGAGCCACCCGCCCGCGGGCACCCGGGAGAGCCCCGCCGCCCCGCAGAGCCACCCCCCCGCGGGCACCCGGGAGAGCCCCGCCGCCCCGCAAAAGAACCCCCCCGCGGGCACCCGGGAGAGCCCCGCCGCCCCGCAGAGCCACCCGCCCGCGGGCACCCGGGAGAGCCCCGCCGCCCCGCAAAAGAACCCCCCCGCGGGCACCCGGGAGAGCCCCGCCGCCCCGCAGAGCCACCCGCCCGCGGGCACCCGGGCCGGCCCCGCCGCCAGCCACGCTTGCCGCACTCCAGCGCCCGACCGCCGAGACAGCCCCCCTGCGCAGGCCAGCCCGGGAAACCGGGAATTAGCACCGAGCGTACGATTCCTCCCTTCCAGGCAAGGACAGCAACCAACCGACGTCCAGGGTGGGACGTGTATTTCACCGGTTCATTCACAACAATATGTCAGATACCGAAAATATGACACAGATGCAAGCTCTTCGCGGGCAAGCCATAACGCTAACGTGCCATTTTCCAAGAACGCTTTTCCCCACTACATTCAGCAGAAGGCAGCGGTCTGTGCCAGCTGCATCCAAAAGATCTGCTTCTGTACCCTGTGACCGCACACTGCTCGGTTCTGGCCAGACACCAGTTTCATGCGACCTGCACTTCACAGAGCAATTAAAGGAGGGACGTTGAAAACTAAAACATGACTGTCTTGTCCTCTGCCTTCCAGTAAATTTTTAAGTCGAGTTACTCTAATTTTAGACCAAAGCTTTAATGATTAACTTTTTGAGGCTAAAAACAACCTCATACTCATTTTGCCTGAAGATAGTTACACGAACAATAATGCACTTAATTCAAAGAGACTACAAAGTGTTCTAGGTCACAGGTCTATTTTTATTTGTCCTCCTTAGATATTTAACAGCTTTACATTAACTGGAAAAGCAGAGACCTGCAGGCTTAAAGCAGTGGCACTACCAGAACTACAGACGCCTACAGCATGTCCTGGACATAAGAGCATTAATTGAATTAAACAACTAAACTGCTTAAAGAAATGACGGATCGATCAACTGAATGAACTCCTGGTCCTGGAATGTTTACCTGTGCCTAAGGATAACAGGTCAATAAGAGCTGAACCTGTTTTTTTTGGTGGGGTTTTTTGGAGGTTGTTTTTTTTCTCCTTTCTCCCAAGCACCTTATTTGACAAAACATTACCAGGTTCTTGTTTTTTCTTTTTTTTTTTCCCTTTAATCTGGAGGAGTATTCCCCAGAAACAATACTGTCTTCTGATAACCTACATTATTAAGATCGGAGCATTATCAATAAACTTTCATTTTTCTTTGTAGTACTTTTAATTTCCTAGAATTCTTTTTCTAATGCAGCTACTGCATGACCACAGAATTTTCTAACCCACCTCAGCATCAACCATTTGACAACTCAGAGACACACATATAAAAACCTCCCAGTTACAGCCCAAACACAAGCCACTTCAAAAAAACCTACCCAAGCACACCAGGCTGAGCAACCTTGGAGTACCCTGACAGTGCAGAAAAGCCAGGTAACAGTGGCCTGTCCCCAGGTCCTGGGCACTCCAAGTCTTCAGCTGCCACAGTCAGAAGGGAGCACTCTCACAGCTCCAGAGTCACAGATTTATTTCTCCACGGCTGCCCAAAGTAGCACCCACTCCATGCAGAGCCACACTGCTCTTCGCTAAGGCTCACCTGCAAGCTGGCTTACCAGCACGTGTGCAACACACTCGGAGCTGTCTCCAAACACACACTTGACGAGCCACATCACCTCCTGAGTAAACTCTGAGAAATGTTCCGTTTTCTCTGACAGAAATTATAAGCATCAGTCTGTATACTGCACCAGGAATTTTACAACTCCTGAGCTTTCATCAGGATTTTCTAGAGCCAATAATGCCTCCAGTCATCTGGAATTTCTGATGGAAAGCCAGAAGTGTGCCAGGTTTCGCTGGAGGTGTGTTTCACATGTACATGATCTTGCAGTGCCAGAGCTTTACACTGGCACAGCCACATTTAACAGCCCTGCAGAACAGCAGCAGTACAAGAGCCACTTTTTCCAAGTCAGCATCACCACTCTGTGGCTGCCTTCCTAATTACCCCGATACAGAGACACTGATTGCCAACTGCAGTGATTCAGACTGAGAAAGCACCTTGCAACATCCTTTAACCTCAAACACTCAAATCTGTCCCAGTCCTCCTGCATTACAGTTGCATCAGGAGTTAAGTCTTGAAGATATTTATGCCACAGAAATGACTCCAGCAAACATCATCTCCAACACAGATGATGTACACCTTGTTTACCCAACACATCTTCAGGGAGCTCATTAGTAGCAGCTCAGCTTGTTTGCTTCCACGGATGCCCAAGTGGTCTGGACAATACTTGTGTGCAGATTGCACTCAGCAACGGAACTGCCAAGCACAGAATTGGACAGGACTACTCATTCTGCTCCACCCTTTCCTGAACAAGTAAGATCTGACAGCACATCACACAATGTAACTTCCCATTGGAGGAAAAAGAAAGCAAGTTTTTTTAGTGCTCTGATATTATACAAATTATCTGAGTTATTATAAGTTAGGCAGTATTTAGATAGGGGTAGGTTTTTTTGAGAGAAACGTTAGAAACATTTGTAAGCAGTCAAACGCAGCAAACCCACTCAGCACTACCACAAGACAAATGTGAAACTAACAGAAATAAAGGGGAAGGCTCACACAAATGAAGATGAGTTTACTGTGCCTGTATTAGTAAGTTCTTCTTCTGTTTTTATCTTCCAAAAACTGCAGCGCAACTCCCCCACGTTCCGTTTCTGTGACTGAATTTTTGTAGTACATATCCGTGCTGAAAAAGCTCTATTAATACAGCTCTGCAGCAGGAACTGTGTGCAAGGACTGCTGAACAGAGCATCAGCAAGGAGCTCCCTGCTACAAAGCCTTTAGCAGAGCTCCTTAATTGTGAGAGGCAACTTAGTGCCTTTTCATGAACCTAAACCAGATCCGAGGTGGACATTGTAACAGTGCTCAATAAGACAGCAGCGAGACCAGGTCACCTCGTCAACAATTTCGGTTTCAATGAGGCCTTGGTTTTCATTTTGATCAATTAATATGTTTTAGCCATTCAAGGAGCACTGTTTAACTAATAAATTCAGTCTCTTTTCACCTAATGAAGTTCTTCTCACTTGAAAAAAGGTTTTGAGTAAGAGCTTACACTTTTTCTGCTGCATGCCTTAACATTACCGTTACTAACAATCAGGATTTGTTTATCACTTTGGCTCTCCTTGATATTTGGAATTTTGCCATGCAGATTAACAGGGCCTGGAGCACAACTGTAATGCCCATCAGAAATGCTTTGCACTGTTTCATTTATAAATACTTTAATTCCATAAACAGCCTCACAATATATGCCAAACTGGTTGCAGTTCCTTACAAATAAAAGCTTTGACCTAAGACCAACAGTTTCAAGTGGCATTGATGTTGACCAGCACAAGCACAATGCAGTTTTTCACTGCCTTTCCTCTGATTCTACACCCAGTTTGTTCTCAATGCTCTTTGGGAAAGAAAGAGCCCAGAACAGCTGTTTTTAGGCAATCTTCCCAGATAGCAAATGCAGGCTCACTGTACCCTGCCCTTTTCCTCCTACATGCTTTTAAGTGCCTTTGACTAGTCTTTGTTCAAACAACAAATCAGCCAAAAAAGCAGATTTACTAACCCTTCACATGTCAAGCATTTTAATAAAAAAAAATCTGACATAATTTGAAGGAGCAAATAAACATGTGCCTAGACACAGCAACATTCTCTTGAGCAATGTCATTCCTACAGTAAGCAGCAAAAGATGTTTAAAACCTAAACCTGCAAACCAGAAGTGACATTTATAGACACCTTATCCCCATCACATGTGACAATGACCATCAAAACAATACCACAATGAATTCATGTTTTCAGGCTCTTAATATTAATCTCAGGTGACGGCATTCTTCGGAAGGTACTTCATGTCATTACAGATTCTCAACTTAGTCCCACACGTAATTGCATTAATGAACACATCCTCTGAAGAGCACAGGCCTCAATTAAGCAGCAGCTTCTTCCTTCATAACAATCTCAAAAATAATACATCTCCTGCCAAAACTTTGTAACGATAGAACTACTGATGCAGAACTTCCCTTCTGTTGAATCTGTTAAAACTGGGCTCTCTCTAGTGCAGGCTTTTTGCTTTGGATGGTTAGCGTCTTCAACTCCGCACAGCCATAAATCAGCTTTACAGGGACAGAAATAGCAAGGCAGCAAAGCTTTCTGCCCGTCCCTTTTTCTCAGTTCGCTGGGGAATGCAGAGGAAGCTGACAGGGCACAGATCTGCAGAGCAGAGCTGCTGCAGGCTGATGAAGCAGACAAAGCAAAGCCCCTTCCCAAGGTCCCGAGGTGTCGTGGTTTGACACCAGGCACACACAAGAGCCGCTCACCCACCCTGCCCTGCCACAGCAGGCAGAGGAGAGAAAACAAAAACTAACAAAGGGTTCACAAGCTGAGGTAAGGACCGGGAGAAACACTTCAAGGGCAAAGCAGGCTCAACATTAGGTTGCAAAGTGAATTTATTACTCATAGAATCAGAGGAGGATAGTGAGAAGTAAAATAAGCCCTTAAAACACCTTCTCTCCCCAGCTCCTCCCTCCTTCCCACCAAGAGCACACAGAGACAGGGCACGGGAGTTTTTGGGTCAGTTCATCACTGAGATTTCCTTCTGCTGCTCTGGGAGAGGAGTCCTTCCCCTGTGAGGCCTTGGGGTCCCTCCCAGGGGAGACAGTTCTCCGTGAACTTCTCCAGCATGGGTCCACTCTCAGGAGCAGTTGGTCTACAGCACCTGCTGCAGGTGAATTCCCCCCATGGGCACACAGCCCTCCTAAAACTGCTGCAATGTGGGTCTCTTCCCATAGGGTGCAATCCTCCAAGAACAGGCTGCTCCAGCCTGGAAGCAGGGCCCTCTCTCTCCACTGGAGCTTCTACTGGATCACAGCCTCCTCCAGGCATCCACCTGCTCTGCCATGGGAAACTCCCCTGTGGGCTGAGGGTGGATCTCCATGGGCTGCAGGGAGACAATCTGCTTCACCATGGCCTGCACAGGAATCTCAGCTCCAGCGCCTGGAGCACTTCTTCCCCCTCCTTCTCCACTGACCTTGGTGTTGCCATGTTGTTTCCCTCACATGTTCTCACCTCCTCCTCCTCTCTGACTAGAAGTGAAACTCCATAACTTTGTTTTGGTTTCCTTCTTAAATGTCATCACAGAGGCATTATCAGCCTCTCTCACTGGCCCAGCCTTGGCCAGCAGCATGCCCATCTTCAAAGCCAGCAGAGACTGGCTCTGCTGGACATGGTGGAAGCTTCCAGCAGCTCCTCACAGGAGCAACCTCTGTGGTCCCCCTGCTACCAAAAACCAGGCCATGCAAAACCAATGCACAAGGAAACAGAAGAACGGCACGGTCAGCCAACAGGAGAGAAGAGTATCAGTGACCCGTTAGATCGGCCAAAGAGAAAGCTGCTTCAGCCCAAAGCACATCCAGGAAGAAACAACAAAACTGAGACTGGATATAGAAAGATGCAAATAACAAAGTGAAAAACACGTGGTATGTTTTTGAGAGCCCACCCCTCCACCTGCTTCATGCACAGCATTGAAAAGTTACTTGAGGTCTGCGTTGGAAAGTCATACATTGCTCAAAGAGAATGACTTTTCACAACTGAAACAGGATAAACACATTGTAAGAGCCTACAATAACACACCTATAAACCAAGAATGGTCACAGGAATGTTACAAATCCTCATATGATTGAACTACTTGTTCCATTACTAATGAGGTACTTTACACACAGCAAGGTACATTCCTTGAATCAAAGAAAGCAGAGGATGCAACTTTAGAGTATTAAAAGCGTTGTACATATTAAACATTCTCAGGTTTAAAGGTCTTGCCCAGCTTGTGATTAATTATGAAAATCAATGCCATTCCTCCACACAAAACACTTCTTTTATTAGCAAATATGCCCAGAGTAACACGAGCAATGATTTGCTTCTAACATTCACACTAGCTACTGCTTGGCTCAGAAACTGAGGTTACTCTGATGTGTTCTGTTTCCAAAAGTTCTTAAGATCAGAATGTAGATACTCATATTCTCTAGTGCCCACTCAGCTGGACACAAATTTGTTACAATTAAAACAATTATGATAAATGAGCTCTACATTAATTTATCCCAATTGTTTTAATCATTTCCTGATTTTGAGGATGCATTATACCTCTACATATAATGCAAATCCCACATCAGGATACTTTCTGAAGCCTTCTGTATCTGCAATAGAATTAATATAACTAAGTAGTAAAAGCTATACTCCATCATTTTTAACTCACTGAGACAGAAATGCAAAGCCCACATAACAGTGTGCTTGTATTAATCCTACTGTTTTGTGAAAACTTTTAAGAGCAGCCCTAAATTCTGCATGATTACAAAAAGCAAACATTTATTCTGGTTACCAATTTGGAGGGAAAAGTTTATCTTTGGTAGAAAAGTGCACTAACATGGTCAGTTCTCAGAATTTTTTTTATTTATAAACAAAACCAAAAGTATTATAAGCAGCAGATAATTCAAATTTAATAAAGCAGTCAATAGTCTTTAACACCATGAGGGGTAGAGGGACGGTGTCATAGCATCAAGGGGGGGGAAATATTAGAATCTTTCTTTAAAAGAAAGACTGGGGGAGGAAAACCCCCTTCTTTCTCACCAAGTACAACTTGAAACAGGTGCCTGTGATGACGAAATGATACTGAGCTGTAACTTCCTATGCAAGCCAAGGTTATTCAAGCTCCTTTGCAGCAAATCAATCAATAGAATGATCATTCAGTTACATGACTTGTACTCAGGGATGAGTAAGCATGATGTTTGTAAAAAGACTCAGCAGAACACATCAAACTCAAGGGTAACCAACTCCTTCAGACCTACACATTCACCTATGCGTGCATTTCCTTTGGAAGCAGAAACACTCTTACTAGAGCTTTTAGTGGCAAATCATGAGGGTGCTGGGAGTCAGACGCTGCAGTGGCACATCTGTCACCACCACCTACAGTCACAAAAAGCCAAGAAAGCAAATTTTTCTTATTGCACGCCATACGCTTGGGCTAGAGCAATAACAGAAGCCACCTGCTTCTTAAAAATATTGATATAATGTCTTTTTTTTTTTAACTTATCTTTACTAAATGGCTGGCAACTGCAGCACTACATTGCTGCAGTTCAAAAAAATTAAGTAACATTTCCAGATAAATAAGGAAACAAATGCCTTGGATTAATTTCACAAATTAAGGGCTATGTACTGCAGAGCATACTGGTTGTCCACAGAAAATTCTGAGTTGGGAGGGACCCACAAGCATCATAAATTACTTCATCATGCATAACAGATGGAATCTAGAAACCCAGAATTACACATGAACTTGTGCACAAAATTCCTACAAAAAGCATTCGCAAAACCCTTTGGGAGAGTGACAACTCCACAGCAGTCTTGGCCCATCAAGGTAGAAAGCTAATCCTGTTTTGAACATTAGCTTTAGAAACACTAGCAAACATTTAACATGAGCAATCAGAAGATTCCCACCAAGGAAGAACACATTTTTCTGCTTTCAAACTGCCAAAAAATACCTTGAAATGCCCTAGCTTCTTCTAAGGATGTCTCATCTAAAGGTACTACGCCTGGATATTTCACCCACTCTGAAAGGAGAGGGACAGTCCAACAGCAGCTGCAATGGCAAAGGACTCACAAGGGCTACATTAAAGTCCTGCTCTGCTGTTTCTCAGGAGTGTCGGACAGCACCCCGAGATATCCTTCCTTGTAACCAGAGCATCAAGCCTTTTCCAGTCACTATGAATTTTGTCTGTAATTCAGAAATGAAAGACTATGCACTGAGATGTTGAAAAATGTATGAAGATGCATTCTTCCGTTGAAAAATGTATGAAGATGCATTCTTCCAAGGAAAAACATTTTTTTAACTAGCAACATGTTTATCCTATCTCCTTTTAGTCCCTAAACACGGAGTTGTAGTTTTGTCTTCCTTTAAATAAAACCCAAACACAGACATAAACACTGCCACAGAGGTTAAGACGTGTATTCATCCTGTATATTTAACACCAGAGCTGCAGAGCCATCTCCTATACCAAAAAGACTTCTGAATACAGCTTTAACAGATAAAACTTAAAAATTAGGAAACATTAGGCATAACATATTGAGGGAGCAAACTACACACAATCTGAAGGTGCATAATGTTCTATGCCTATTATTCCTCATGCACAATTATTATTCCTATCTTCCTTAAACCAGGTCTACATTATTAGGAGAAACTCAGTTCCCCAATCCTTTTCTACAGGAAAGCAGGACAAGTCACCAAGGCCATCTCCAAGACCTTCTAGCTTTTTCACATAAGTGTGCACAGCAGCCCCACAGCTACAATTTCTTAAAATTCAGCAAGGAGGTTATGTGCCCTGTGCAATTGATATTTCAACGTCTAAAAAAAGCAGCAGCTTTCCCCACACCATTTGTAATCTGTAATCTTAACTCCTACAGTTACAAAGTTCTGGAAAAATGCCAGTTTTACCTCTCAAGTAAAGCTATTTTATCTCCCTGGAACTAAAATAAAGCCAAGTTACTAAGCATATACAGACAGAAAAGAGCATGCAATTCTGACCCATGTAGTTTTTTCAGGGATTGTGTAATTTAAGAACCAGTCTCTTTTCCAAGTAAAAATACCATGGAAACTAAGAAACCTGAACCACCAAAACTAAGCTACTTAAACTTCCTATTTAGAAACTGATCCATCTTAAAATGGTATTCTGGAATCAGCGGCCAAAATCACCAGTTGCTACAAAAAGACAGTGCCACCCTTTGTCATGGAGAAACCAAAATAGCACTCGGCCTTTAATCTTCTGAAAATATGACAGCAAGAGCTAAATTGTGTGGATTACACACATGAAAGTATTATTCAAGACACCAACACCCTCAAGAAATTCCAGCATTAAGATTAAATAAATCCAAGGCTATGCCTTTCTCATTCCCAGGAATTTAGCAGTCTGGGAAGTGTATTTTGAGTCACTCAAGGAAAGAGCATGGAATCTTTGTGAGCAGCCCTTCAGCTGTGACCCATTTGCCAAATATGATACGAAAAATAATGTTCATATAGGACAAGCATCAAGTCCCTTTCAAAGTCCACCCTCATTTAACCACACAAAGATTTTCTCTCCGTGTAATTCCTTTAGAAATCCCAACCTCTAATGCTTTTTATACCATAAGCACTAGGGCCCAAAGGAGAAGATTGTTAAATTAAAGCTTTGATGCCTAAATCCTACAATCCAAGCTAACTCCTTGAGCAAAAATTTCCAAAGGAATGCACAGCAAAGATCATTAACAAATACATTATTATAGGAAGAGTGGCACCCTAAATGCACAGTTACCTATTTAATTTAATGCTTCTCATTTATGTGTACATTCACCTATATCATCAATACTCCTAAAAAGAAGTTTAGTCCCTTTATGTGGAAAAATGATTGAAAAGTAGCCCAGAAGGAGATAGTCCTCATGTTTTGGAATGCCCATCTCCATTTTTAACTGTAGTTCTACAAATGTATGTTCCAAGAATACTTCTGATGATTAAGACAAACGGAGTTTTTGCTCCAGAACAGCTCACATGAATGAAATGCATTTAATATATATTTTAGAACTGTATTTACATTTCAAAACATCTCTAACTAGTCACACACACCTCAATTCAGATAACACAACCCAGATTTGCATCTTAAAGGAAGAGTTTGTATGAGTCAGTGACCTCTACAGGCTCTTCCCCCAGAGAGCTGAAAGTAACTGGGACCCAAGACCTCGAACACATAGCTCCCTGCAGGGTTGCAGTGCAATTACTCAAGTTCAAATGCTAAAGATACAGTAGAATAATTTCCATGTGCTTCTTGTTTAACTGCAGCAGATTGGATGAGAGCAAGTAAGGACAGAAGTCTTACAAGACAGACTCTCCCACGGCACAACAAAACCAAGGGAAAAAATCTAGACTGATTTCCCTGGTAAATGCAACTCACTTCAAGAACAGCTTCTTCCCATGAAAAGGACCTTTTCTGCAAGTACACCTATACAGTGCTTAAAAATGCTTTAAAAATTATTTATGTATTTCATATTTCATTGTTCAGTGATCTCCTCTTATACCATCTGGGGCCAATTACAGGCTTAGCATAATAACCATTGAAAAAGAATTAATCCATTTTAATCTCACACAGTTTACATATTCAAACAGCAATACAAAACCACTTGAAAAAAATCTTATCAATTTCAGTAATCTAGAAAAGGAAGCTTCATCAGGAGCTTGGCTGTATTGCTCTTATCCTTGCAGCAGGCAGGCTGAAATACATCTACTGACACACAAGAGCTAGCTAGTTTAAACAGCCCAGGCAATGGGATACAGCTGGAGCATGTCCTATTCCCTTAAAAATATCTGTTGCTTTTGAGGCAATTTTTATAGCAGCCACCAAGTGTGCACTGCACAACTGTCTTCAAAGAGAAACCATCACTCACCAAAAAGGGAAGGAGCAGACTGGATGATTGCCAAAAACCTATTCTCTCTTCAAAATTCCACAACATAGCACCACCATCCACAGTGTGCTGATGTTCCAACTCTGCATTTCCAAAAACCAGCACACTATGAGGGGGAAAAAGATATTTCAAGAAGTCAAGCTTATGAAAAAAGCACTTTATTTTTTTAAAGCAAACGTTGCACATAGCGATGTTAAAACATTATTTGCACTTTAAGACACAATCACGATTCAGCACTTAGGTTTAAATACGTCAGAGGCTTTGTTTAATGGAACAACCTGAAGTCAGTCATCCTCTCACCAGGCAATTCACTGCAGCTCCATCAGCATTTACTTCATCTACCTTCACACTCAGGAGACTACTTATCTATGTCCACAAATTCCAAATGACACCTCCAATCTTTATGTTCCCTCCTTGCTGGAAATGCCACAACTTTAAAATTTTTCTTATGTAACTTTGGTCAGGGTTATCCAGAACTATACCCTCAACTTTAACACTCACAGATGTCTCTTCAGAAAACTGACCGGTTCTATTAAGCCAGAACCAATTTTCCTGAGGTACCTTGAACAGATTCCCAGTTGCAATGACAGTTACATTAGTAGGAACACATCTCCCCATCAATTTAACCTTCTGTCTTCTGTTAAATTGAATCAACCTTCTGAAAGTGGTAACACCTTAGGAAGGTAAAGATTATGCCTATCATGTCAGGCAGTTTCACTTCTCATTTCTGTAACCTCATGAAACTAAATTACGTCATAAAAAAAAATCCACTGCCATCACACTGTCTCCATATATCCAAAGCACAAGGCAAATAAATTGGCATATTTCTGGAAAAAGATATGAAAAAGGAAAAGAGCAAATGTCAAAAGAAAAGAGGTCATCTACAATAAGCATGAAATTAGGCAGCACCCAAAATTCCTGATAAGGTTTCAGGCAGTGTAGAAAATTTCTGCATCACAGCACTGCACAGCTGTTTGGGTATGCTTAAAGCCCTCTATGCTTCAAGAAAGTAAAACCATTTTTGCTGTGTTCATTCTAATACAGACTTTGCCATAAACCCCCCAAATCCTTCCTTTTTCTAATGAAAAATAACCTCAATAATTGTATCTTCTGTCCTTGAGTCTGTTCATTTTAAGTCTCAACAACCTGGGGTGCTATTAACCAGCTTAAGCAAGTCATCCAAATTAATTTTTTTTCCCCTTCCTTCCAACCTTCTGGATGCCAGCACAGCAGGACACAGGACAGGGACCAAGAGAGGCAGTGCAGCTGAATGGCCACTGTGTGAATTGAGCAGCTCCTTGGTCTGTCGGGGCCCTTACCTGGCTGATGAGCACGTGCCCAGCTCCAAACCAGGCTCTGCCTGTGCCACCTCTTGCCCTACTGTCCAGCATGGCACACACAAAGCAAGACTCTCGGTGGTCAGAACCAGTTTATGAGCAAGCCTTTTCCAGGAAAAAGGCAAAAGTGGGCAGTAGCTGGTTCCAGCTGTCTCCAATACAGAATCCTCCAGACGCAGGAGCAGTGCGGGCAGAGGGTCAAAGGCTGCACGTTGGTAGCTGACAGCAGCAGAGTGGCACATTCTGTACCTATTATGAAGATTATCATCCCCTTATTCTGACACAGCCAGTCTTACAGAGACACAGGCAGGGCTGCAATGCCTTTGTGCCACACAAGCCAGGAATTTGCAGAAGAATTCAGATTTCAAGCTCTGAACACCTGATTAAACACAACCAATGACAGACCTTCATTTGAACAAGCAATTTTGTTTCCATTATGCCTTCCAGTATTTCAGATTTTGCAGGAGAAATTTCTAGCTGCTTCCAGCAAGTGATACAATGTCATACAGCTTTTTACAGAAGTGGGAAAGAAAGAACTACTTTACAATAAAATAAATGACTACGAAAGACCCAAAATTAACATTCTAATGAGATATTTCTAACAAAAGTTACAGAAACACATATCTGCAGCTATACCTTAAAACTCTTAAAATATTGATATTTGTCAACGATCCCTGTATTGTTTCAAAGATGCAATGACCTTGGGCAAGACAGGAAGGCAGATAAAAGAATTAGCAAGAGGAAAAATCCTCTCCCCGCAATGGAAAATTTTCATCTCTTCAAGCACGGCAGAGATGCTCAGCCGGACCTGCGTTGCCTGGAGACCAACGGCAGCTTCTCGCCAGCAGGGAGGAGCCAAGCATCAGCAAATTCAACAGCTGCTGAGCGGATGAACTGAATGAGAGGCGGCAAGCTTTTCCCACACGCCAGTGTAAGAACCTGACAGCTTTCAGCTAATGGTTCTAGCCCGTGCTCACTAGATAAATAAGAATTATTATGAATGTAAAATGTCAGCTTGAGAAAACTTCAAACTGCTCTATATTTGGCTCTTAGCCCCACACTCTGGGTACAACTAGAGCAGTAAATATCACTCACAAGGTAAAAATTTTAGCTGCGCCTCAGTTTCTGCCCTTTCAATCTTTGGATGCAGTATGTGAACTTTCGGAACACGTTCCTACCCATTAAACAAGTTCTGAGTTTAAGCAAGGGTGCAGAAACATGAAGGAAACCAGTGAATTTCATCAAAAAGGAAGAAAGCATCAGCTCAGCATCAAAACTTAGTTTAGCATCCTCAGCTTAGCATCAGAACCCACATCAAATCTTGTTTCACTTCTAATCCAGCCTTTGCCCCCAGCTTTTCCCACTTGGAGCACAGCCCCCCAGGAAGGCCAGCATCAGGGATGTCACAGAGGAGACACTTGGTTTGCTTAATCTGGTCCTGCACCTGCTCTCAAGCTCAGACAGGTGCTAACCCGGCTGCAGGAGCAGCACTCCTGACCTCAGAAACACACCCCAGCTATCTCCCAGTTTCTAAAGACTATCAAATTAAGAACCATTAAAAAAATTTACACTTAATACCAGTTACTCCAGAATTTCCCTACATCTCATCTAGCTCAATTCACTCAAAATACTCAAGACAATAAAGAACTAGAGCTTTCCAAAGAATGGTTTCTATTTAATTTATCCCAGTAGGTAAATTCCACGTCACTAGTGAAGTAGGTCTTTCACCACCAGCCTGACAGCACACATTTCCCTGCCTCCAGCTAACCCAAAAGAGCAGACATTTGTGTGTCACCACTGCTGACAGACTGAGACACCCCCAGCGCCTCGAGGTTTGCACCCTTCAAAAGAAAAAACATCCTCAAAATACCCTCACACTCCCCAGCTGACTGGAGAACAACTATAACAACACCAACACCACTGATCTGGATGGAAGCCCAACCACTGACAGGCAGCAAAGAGGTTCTTTAACATTTTTTCTCATCCTGGTTTTTCAAAACCTCACGACTGACAAATGTTAAAATCTTCCTTCAAAGCAACTGGTAGGGAAGGAATTTTGTGAGTACAAAGCCCATGATTCATACGTCTGACCACTGTCCAGTTTTCCAGCTGCTTCCAAACTACCACCGCATGGTTGTGGCAGCTCTGATCCACCTTTCCTCCAAAGGAAACAGCAACATAAAGCTTGTGGTACTTGTATAAACGAAGCACCACAGACGAGATAACAGACTGCTACTTCAGAAAGGTAAAAGCATCAAAGACAGAAAAGGCAGAAAAACAGTTTTTCAATTAAATGCAGGTAAATTTATGAAAAGCTACACGGCCAAGTTTAATGTCTGGAATTTCTTACAAACAAGTACGTGTGAATGGCTGTAATCCTTCCCATGATCCTTAACTTCTGAACACTTAAGATTGTTTTTTAAAAAGAAATCTTTCTGAATTCTGGCAGTTAAATCACTGAGTTCTTCCTTATTCACTAAAGAAAAAATACAACAGCAATCTGGAAGATGTTAAATCAGCAATAGTAAACAAATTTATGAGTTCATTTTTAAAACACACATATTTATGTGTGGATGCCTGTGTACATAAACCCAGTTTCCATTCATTACTGTTACCAATAAGTCCCAAAACCACACATATTAGTTCAACTTAAAGAAAACTTTACAAGTTGGTTTTGTCTTATACATGAGAAAAATTATGAGCCAATTCTGGGCCAAAACAACCCTGACCTTGTTATCCCCGAGTGTCAAATCTGTTTTACTACCATTTCAGTGCTGCATGTTGAGTAATGACCAATAATACATCACCTAAGAAGTTGAGCCAAACATTAATATTCCACAACCAAATATTAAAGCAAAATTCTAATTACAGTATTTGAAACAAAACTGTTCCCTTCAGTGTTCACGAAAAGCACAGGGGCACTGGATGCAATTCTAAGACACCTGAGTATATGGGACACATAAGGCACCGTGTCAAAAAAAGGGCAAAAAAAAGAGACAGCCTAGGAGCAGAGGGCAATTAAATGCCAGCATATATCAGGAAAGATATCAGTGTTAAACATGCGTAGTTTTCACAGTGGAATTAAGGCCAAGGGCATATCAGGGTGTAACTACCCAGAAGTTGTTATTCTATCAACAACGATAACATTTATTTTTTTAAGCTGGTTGCCTGTTTCCAAAGCCTCAACCGTAAGTGTTTTTGTTTAAACCGGCTGCAGCTCCCAAGCCACGTTAAAAAGGTATTCCAAAATCGTCACCCTCAAAACAATTCTTAACAAGGCATCACCCAGAACTTCCAGTTTACAGAGAAAAAGGGTATTCCTGAGCATCACATCCGCTTATGCAACGCATCCCGCAGCACCCGTTTTTCATTTCGAACTATTACCGAGCGCACCAAGCAGCCGTCAGAGCAGCAGCAGCACACCCATCACCCGGGCAAAACGGACACACAACGTCTGCCGATTCACAGAAATGCTGAGTAACAGCGAGAGGCGAGCCCCAGCCCCGGCAGACCCGAGCGCGGCCCCCCCGCGCCGAGCCCGGCCGGCGGCCCCCACACCGCAGGCGCCGCGGGGAGCGCAGCAAGCGCTGAGCGGACGAGGATGCTCCGCGAACGCCGTCGCCGCTGTCCCCCACCCCGGCCGCACCCGCATCCCCGGGGTGGCTCCGGGCCAGCGCCCCCTCCCTGCCCGCCGAGCCCGGCAATGCCCCGAGGCCGCCACCGAGCATCCCCTGCGGGCAGCCGCCCATCCCCACCTCGCCGGGCCAGGCACCGATCCGCGGGCGGGCGGCACTGCAGCTGTTCCCTCAGCGGCGAGCGCCCCCGGGGCGGCAGCAGCGGCGGGGGGGAGCGGGGCGCGCCCATTACCTGCTGCTGGGCCGGCGCCGGCGGCGGCCTCAGCGCTTTTGTTCCTCAGACGTCAAGATGGCGGCGCGGCGCGTGGCCGGCCCTCCTCGCTCGGGCGCGCCCCGCCCTCCCGCCCGCCTCTCCATTGGCTGGGCGCGCACCGCCGCGCGCTGATTGGGCGCCGCGGGCGCCGCTGTTGCCAGGGGAGCGGGGCAGGGGAGTCGGGCAGGGGCGGCCCCGGCTCCTCCGCGCCCCGGCCCGGCCGCCCGCCCTGCCAGGGAGCGCAGACCGCGGGGCAGCGAGGCTGCGGGACCAGCCACCCCTCCGGGCCCTGCCAGCGCTCCGCGAGGCACACACGGGGCATGGTCTCCGCCCGAGCGGGCTGCGCTGGGCGGCCGGCCGTGGCCCCAAGCTGTGAGGCACCAGGCAGGCGCGCACGGGCTGGGGCCTGTCCCGTTCACCCCCCTGGCCTGGCGATTCCACCTCCGCAGCCACGGACGGGCCTCTCCGTCACTTGCCCTCAGTGCCTGCTTGGAAACCATTTGTCCCCTGGGGTGCGACAGGTGCCGTCGGCTCGGACTGGCCCCGGGCACGGCTGCAGGGCTCCAGCACAGCCCGCCCGCTGACGAGGCGGAACATCTCCGGAGCCCTTAAGGCAGAGGAGCCTCACTGGGCTGTGTGCTTGAGCTCACTGCACATCCTGTGCTTCTGTTTCTATTCACCAAAAATCTCAGGCAAACGCCGCTGAAGGTCCTGGAGGCTCCCCCCACTCAGCTTCACCCTGGATGACTTTTTCAGTCCGGTGGCTGATGCTCAAAATGCAATCACAGTCCTCAAGGTTTGAATGCAAAGTGAACTGCGGGTAACAACAGCCACCGTCATTGTAAAGAAAAAAGAATAACGAGATAATTGCAGTTCAAATTACTAAGCAACAGTCTCTCTGACAATGAACTTAGTAACGCTCTGCCATCTATTTAATCACACTAATGAGACAGAACAACTCCACTTAGATACAAATTACTCTGCATTTCATTTAAATAAAGGTCAGAGAGCTAAAAGCCACACAAGCCACCACACTCCTGCTGCACAACACACCCAGCAACAGGCTTTTTTTCTAGAGGGGACCCAGCCTTTCTGGTTCTGAGCTGCCAAGGCAGGGCTGCATAGGGCATCTTGCTCAAACCTCCCACTTCTGCTTCCCAACTGCCTGCCTGTGTGTGGGCATCTGGCTTCTCTGGCTCAGGAATGGCTCCTTGGTTTGGAGAGGTGAGCACTGGTTCACCAAAGAGGTTTAGAGGGCAAGAGATCTCTGTTTCCTAATTGTTCTAAAGTAAAAGCGTGACTAGAGTCTTGTGTAAGAGACAATTATACCCCTTGGTTCTCACTGCATAAAATATGCCTCTTGTTCATCACACTGACAGTCAAAGCCAAGCAGGCCTGCTTGGTGAGAGTATTCTCATTTATCTGGTTGATGCCATCATGATTACCTTAATATAAAAATCTGGTTTTGTATGTGTCGCTCATCATTTAAACCTGATGACTTCCCTTGGATATTTAATTCTTTTTTTCAAATCTATGCCTCTTTGGGCTGAAGCTGGTCTTGGGAGGGCAGGTGTGTAATTTACTGAGGAAATCTGACTAGCAGTTATGACTGGAGGGTATTGACACATGCTACTAGCTTTACTCTGTGTTTGCAAGTCCAGAGCTAGCCCAGGCTCACATCTGATTTATGTTCCTTTGCCACAGGAAGAGGGGATCTGAGGTGACCGTGGGACCCTTCCCCAGCGGGTGGCTGCATGAGCTCTCCAGAGGCTGGGAGCACTCCCCCATGCTCACAGCAGCAATAGGTTTCCTCAAGCCTCACTCCTCGCTGCGCTTCTCTGCGTTCCTCTTAATTAGCGGGGGAGTAATTCCAGGCTATTCGAGTTACTTGGCATCTCCTACCTCCTCCACGATCAGCTTCCCTGATACAGTTCATGCCTGTAATAAGATGTCAGCGCTGAGTTTAGCTTGGCAAGCCTTTCATTCCCACACTGCTCTTGCCCGCACACGTCCTAGAGTCACTTCCTAAACTTCCAGCCCCCCATCCCATCAGGTCCGGGATGAACCTCCAGCTAGCTGTGCTCCTAGACACACAAGGACAGCTGATCCTTTGGCTGCATGGCAGTCCAGGTGACCCCACAGCACTTCTTGAAGCATTTTCCCCTGAGCAATGGCATGAGGCCAGCATAAGGAGCTTTAGCTGCAGGTGTCACTGCAATAACAATGCAACTCAGCCCTCCTCCTCATCCCCAGGACAAAGGAGATGCATTTGAGCCTGCGAGGATCTGCTCGTGCAGGCAGTTTCTCCCACTGCCTAAAGCATTCACAAAACAAATAGGCGACAAATGTTCCCATTCCGCAAACACCTTCCTCTCCCTTGTGTACACTGTGTATATGTACACATATGTACAATTACGTGCCAGACAGTTTAAAAGAACAAGCACTTCCTGTTATTTACCGAACTGGTACAGTACAGGAAGCAGCAGAGCAAGCTTCTCCCTCTTGGGTTGTCAAATTCACAGTCCAGAGGACACACCTTCAAGCATAAAGTAAATGCACTTTTATTTTTTCATCTCCCTTGCTAAGGATCTAAGAATTGAACCTTTTACAGGGAGCAGTGGACTGGTATAAAATTCCCTAATTCAGTATTATTCTTACCATGTGAGGGTTGCAAAAATTAATTTACATGAAAACCAAGACCCTGAATCAAATAATTATAAACCTCCCAAAATTCAACCACTTCTTACCAACCCAGTTTCAACCCAATACAATGTTCTAACTGCATATTCCTCACCAACAATCTTAATCCCATGCTTTGTCTGCCTGGTGTGGTCTGTGCCATTTTTACGTGCCTGTGGTAGCTCAAATTAATGCACATGGTTCTAGTTATTATTTACTTGCAAAACATTTCATCAGAGGATGTGTCTGATTCAGGACTGAAAAAGCCAGGCCACTAAAGGAGGACAGTGCTTAATGAAGTAGCAGGGAAACATCATGCTTCAAAGGTGTCTTGCATGGAAATAGATTCCATGCTCTGTCCTCAGTCCTCCCAAGGTCAAAAATAGTAATTATGAGAATGGAACTAGGAGAAGAAGGATAGCAATGGGTTGGGGTTTTTTTGCATGGGGCAGCAGCAAAGCCAGCAAAGCCCCAGCAGTTCAGTCATCCTCTGGGCAACCCTGTCCTTTGCCAGGCACTTTCAGTTACTCCTGAATTACATATTGATGGATGGGTCATGTAAGAAAAACACAACTGGACTTTGTTTACTGGATAGAAGCACAGCTCTGCAGTTTCTCAAGAGCTACAGGGATGGAGAGCTGACAGCAGCTGCTCCACCAGGCAAGGTGTGAGGGATTGCAGGCGAAGGATCAGTGCTTTCCTGAAGAAGGCTATGATTAATGCAAAGGGTTTTCTCCACCCCAAGTTCCTTTCAGCTGATCTGACCAGACCCAGGAACCACAGGCAAAAACCGTCTGTGATTTATGGTTTAAGGTTTAATTTGTTGGCTGTGCTTCAGACAAGCGGGGAGCACCTGTGAGCCACCTGTGTTGGTAATGGGGCCAGCAGCAGTGCACTGCTGGGAGGGGACTGAGTGTCACAGCCCAGGTGCCTGTGCTTGTTGGGTTTCTGCAGGAGTCTGAACTGGCTGCTTGTGCCCACGTCCTGCTGCAGCCTGCTCTGCTGCCCGGGGGAGAGGAAGGAGTGCAATCAGAAAAGAGGGCAGCAACAAAGAGCTGTCTCTGAGCCAGCAACACATGCAAACCATTACCTGGCCCGACACAGATCTTCAGCCTCTTCAGAGAACAAGCACTCTTGACAGACCCACTCCCAAATCCTCTCCTGTGGGTTTCAGATGAGATCCCCAGCCTCAGAAAGCTTCTCTTGCCCATCTGCCATATAGCACTCTGGAAACAGTGTCCATAGGCTGCTAACAGAGATCTGTCTTGGTGTCCTTACAACAAAATGCCAGTTACAGCTGTGTCCCCTCACTGCCCCCCTTCACCAGTCCTGTCTGCCCAGGCTGTAACTCTCCAGTGGGACTCCTACCTAGTGATCTGCTGTCACGGCAGAATTCATGTGCTATTGTAGGATAAAACAACTTGCCAAAAAACACATGAAAAGAACAATACAGAGATAGCAAATTCCCAAAGGTTAGGAGAGGGCAGAGGGTTTTTTCCATACAATCTTTTCTAAGTTTTCCTACTGGGCAAGGCGAAGCCTGTGGTGGGAATAGAGTATAAGAAATGTGTAAAAAGCAGCTTTACCCCCAAAGAGTTGCAGCCAGGGCAATTATCCAAGATCAGAAACAGGCTTGACTCACAGCTGTAACCAATAAGGAAGAACAGCCCTATAAGACAGAGAGAACTGGGGCCTAGAGTCAGTTGCTGTCTGGGTTTTGAAGAAGGAGTAGTGTTGAGAAGAACTACCCATGAGAAATCACCGAGAAAGTATAGGACTCTTGCAATAAGATAACAACACTTTTACAATGAGAACACAACAAAAGCTTTTAAATGCACAGACAGGACCCCAGCTCCTGGTGGGCACTGGTAACACTGGAGGTATACAGCCATGGCCCCCTGGCACAGTGACCTCACCCACACATGGTCTTCCAGCACTATTGGGAGGCTGTACTGGGAATCTGTCAGGCTGGTGGGCTGTGTTTGGGGCAGCAGACTGCAGCCAGAGTGAAAACCCAAATACACAAAGGTTTGGGTCAGCTCCTTACTCCTGCCTCCCATGTCAGTGCTGTGGTGCTCTGCAGGCGACCATCTCAGCTGAAGCCAGAAAGAGCTGGCAGTCTCAGTTTCTTCTTGTGCTCATAGCTGTGGCAGCCCTGTCCCCCAGTGTCTGATCTCCTGCAGCTTCACTGGCTGATTGTCCTTCTTCCGAGCCTCCCTTGGGCACTCCTTGGTGAGTAAGTCCCTCTGCTCCTTTCTCCATCCACAGGGCCAGGCAGTGGAACAAGGGCTGCTCCAGCAGGCCAGACTAATTATCTCCATTTGTATTATTATTTGTGGAATACTAATGTTTATCATGGGGGTGCTTAAGGGCAAATCCCTGTGTCTGAGATTGCACTTTCTGCTCCAGGCTTTGGCCAGAGATCTCAGTCTTGGTTGGGGCACCCAGACCTCGCACTGCAGCACTGCTGTCTTGCCTCTCTATGGTCACAATTTCATGATTTTGCCTTCAGCAAAACAGGCCCACCTCCCCAGCATGCTCAGTAGCATGTCTAAGAGCTGAAACTCCTCCAGTGAACATTTTGGGAACTTCCCAAGCTGGGTGATACTGGGCTTTGGCTGGTGTCCCGCAGACACACGCCCCACCGCACCTACCCACCTGGTACTGCCAAAATGTCACCAGCATTGCTCAGTGCAGCACAGCACTGCAGACTATTTAGGGCAGGGGTAAGTTAGTTTGGATATAAACATCAATCAAGATAAGCTTGTCCTTCAGCTGCTTTAAACCTGCCACCCCTGGCCTTTGAATGCCATTTTCACTACTGCAGCCACTTTGCACAGCCTGGTTTTGCCCAGACATACACCACAAATGCTGCTCCCGCTTTTGTGGGATCAGGGTCGATCTCAGCAAACCTCTTGGGAGGTGTCTGCAGGCAAGAGAAGGTCAAAAGCTTTGTCTCAGCAGCTGCAGACATCCCTCATTGAGTCCCTCAGCTAAAGAACTGATTAAAACTTCTCATCTTCATTCAACAGATTTAATGTTTGCAAGATTTTACACCAGTAAGTCAAATGAGAGAAATAAAAGCTGGCAGAAATAGCAATTGAGAGGGGACTGTCTGTTTTTCACACATCACAGGGCACCTTTGTGCAGGAAGGAAAGTGCTTCTGACGCCTCACTCACCACAATCTATCTTGCTGCAGATGGGCCAGGTGTTGTCTGCAATACCTCCTTCCTCACAGAAATCAAGTGTGGCTCCAGCTTGTGACAGCACAGACTCACCAGCACCTCTGTCCCCTGCCTACCAAGTCCACAGAACCAAACAACCACAGGCTCAGGCTGCAGGCACTCCAGCACTAGTGCCCCACTGCAGGAACCAAAGCCTCCCTCTCTTTCCCTTCCAGTGTGCCCCCAGAGGCACTCCCCACATTGTTCTCACATTTTATCTCCTGTGGAGGAGCTTGGATGTGGGTTTCCTCCTGTTCCTTCCCCTTGCCTGCTCCTCCTGTTGGTTTCCCCCTGAGCAGTCATGCATGTTACTGCAGTCATCAAGGAGGAGATGATGCTGTTGAAGTCAGAACATAACCCCATGTGCCTTTTCGCTTTGCAGATAAGCATTTTCATCCCACCTTGAAGGGGAAAACTCTGCCAGGATCTCCTAAACAAGGAGGTCTAGCTTATATAAAATAAATACAACTAAATCTCTTTAGTCATGGAAGAGCAAAATCCTTCCCTTCGATGGATTTGCTCCCCCTGAAGAGCTGATGGTGCCAAAGGCAGAGCCCACAGCGCTGCAGGGCAGGCTGGCAGTGGCTGTGAGGACTCCAGGACTACGAGTCCCCTCGGGGCCCTGGCCATGGAGGGAAGCTCAGCCTCATGTGATGGGCACCATGGAAGAATGGGCTGAACTACTGCAGGTTCCACCGTTAGTTCATGGGGGCTTCCCAAGCAGATTGCTTCACTGACTAGCAGACCAGTCCCAAAAAATGCTGTAATGTGTGTGTCCATGGCTGTGACTCACAGCTTCCTGTCCCTTGCTGAAGACTCTCACTCCTTCCCTACCACCCAGCTATGGTTTTCTCCACCAGCTTTCCCCACCAGCTCTCCATGGATAAGAATGCAGGCCAGAAGACCCACATGAGAGTTGGGAAGGATGGGCATGAGCAGAGCTGTTTCCCAACCGAGATGAACAAGCTCCATCAGGTCTGCAGGACCCAGGGAGCTGGCAGCAGCAAGTGCTCCTGGCCCATCGCCCCTGCTGCAGCAGCACTCCAGGCAATGCCAAGTGGATAGACTGAATCAGCACTGATTGGGAATGTAATTTCTTGTGAATTCAGTCCTCCCATCTATCCCTTCCCTGCAGTTTCTCATGCTGCTTCAGGAACTCTTCCTCAGGCTATTTTTAGTACCTGATTACATCACTGCCAGCATCTGCTGCTTTGAAACAGGCAGCGGCTGCAAACATCCAGGCATCAGCAACCGTGAGCTGTAAGGTTGTGAGGATGGGAGCTTTATCAGTCAGCCAGCAGACAACCAGGCTGCACCAGCCAGCTGCTGGATGGAGCCTCTCAATCGTGTCCAGCAGGGAGGAGAAGCCTCCTGCCACAAGAGCCCCTGCTTCCCTCGGGACCAGGGGATGCTTTCTGACAGCACTGCCATTGCCTAGCTCTGCAACACCAAGCAAGTTAATTAATCCTCTGTGCTTCTCCTCTTTCCAAAGAGAGCGTTTATGTTGACCTACTTCTCATAGAGAAATTTGCAAAGGGTTTCAATGCCCATGATGAGCAAGTGGCACCAAAAGCTCTAATTATGCCAGCTGTTCACAGAACCCAGACCACTGCTGAGCTAAAACAAGAATATCATGGCTCTGGAGCAAGTAAAAGAGAGAGCTGCCACGGCAGGGAAGTCATGATTTCCAGCCTGGCAGCTGGCTCGTGCTTTTGGGCGAGAGCGGTTCACGTGCTGACCGGCCACGTGGAAGGGTGGCTCAGCTTGTGAGGCGGCACAAGCAGCCACATGGCATAGAGGACGCTTCAGCTGGCACCTCTTTGCAAAGAGGACGTGGTCCTCTTTGCAGCCCCTGGGTGGACAGCTGTGGGCAGCTTGCCCAGGGCAAGTGATACAGGCCTGGGGCAGCAAGGAGAGGCAGGGGATCTCCATGAGCCCTCGGCATGTCAGAGAGGCTGCAAATGCTTGCCGTGCCTTCCCAGGCATGCTGACACTGTCACTGTGTGTACCAGCACCTCTGGGGCCCTGCAGGGGCTGCCTGAGCCACAACGGGTTTTAACCTCTCTCCTCCCCACCTCTCCATCTCAGAACTTCCCTGGTAGCCAGCTACAGAAACCTGTGCCAGAGCCATCAGCAGAAATTAGGATATAGGGGGATCCAAGCTCTCAGCACCCTTACCGGGACATCCCGTCCCTGAAGTCACTCTCTGCCCTCCTCCTCCATCCCAGCTGGCCAAAATCCCTCTTCCAGAAGCATCTGGCCAGAACAAGGGCTGGAGCTCTTAAGGAGGAAATTCTGAGTTAAATTCCTTCCTCCCGAGTCATTCGCGGAAGGGAACAGCATGTTCTTCCAGAACAGAGATGACAACTTGCTGGCCTCCCTCTGCTCTCCAGCTGCCTGTCACCACAGGGCTAAGGCTCTCCCAGTGAGGCAGCCGGGGGGCTTGGCCAATGGAGAAGGACTGGAGGGTGTATCATAGTGCCTCTGCCCAGGGAAGGGCTGGCAGGGGGTGCATTCTCAGCAGCATGGGGCAAACACCTCACCAGAAAAGCTCAGCATCCCCCAAAGGGGAGAGGCTATAGAAGGTCATCAGAGAATTACAAAGATCCTCTCCATCTCCCAAAGAAGGAATAATAGGAGATTACAGATTATGTGTGAGCCAAACATAAAGCAATTATCACAAATTCATAGAATAATAGAACATCCCTGAGGAAGGGAGCCACAAGGATCATTGAGTCCAGCTGCTGATCCTGCACAGGACAACTCCAGAAAGTCACACCATGTGCCTGAGAGCATTGGGAACTTTGTGATCTCTGGCAGCTGTGGTGTCATTACCACTTCCCTGGGCACCCTGTGGGTGAAGAACCTTTTCCTAATATCCAACCTAAACCTCACCTGACACAGTTCCATGCCATTCCCTTGGGTTCTGTCACTGGTCATCACAGAGAAGAGATCAGTGCCTGCCCTTCTGCTTCCCCTTGAGAGGAAGCTGTGGATCACGATGAAGTCCCCCCAGTCCCCTCTTCAGCTATTAGTGAGGGATCAATAATCAAACCCAGAATTAAGCAGAAGAACTGAAGCCTCATTCAGTGCAAAACCACAGGCTTTGAAGGCTTGAACACCATCCCAATTCATACTGAATACTGAAACAGTTAAAGCAGCCCAAGGAAGCTGTTAGTTCTGAATTTACATTGAGCTGCTGATAAAGTAAACACGGCGTAAGGGCGTGCAGCCTAGTCAGCAGCTGTCACTGACCTCCGAATCAAAGATGCTGTGGGCTGATCCAAAGTAGGGCAGGCTTCATAAGCTGAGTGAGTGCAGCAGCTGTGCTGGAGATAGGAGGAATGTGAGCTGTGTCTGGCGTGGGGCAAGGCAGCTGCTCCCCCTTCCTAGGCCAATCTGTCAGATGGGTCATGGAGATGATGAAGTTTTCTGAAAAAAATATTCCTGATGATTTTCTCTGTCTCTCATCTCAGAGATGAGGCAAATGCTGCCCTGATCTGGGCAATCTGTGCGGGGATTATTAAACCAAACTCTTATCTGGGCCAAGGTTAATGAAAGAGCCTGCAAAATCCTCCTGGCTGCTGTGTTTTGGTTCCCTCATTGCAAGCAGCTTGGCTCCATGCCAGCGGGGAGGCACAAGGCCGGTGGCGTGCACACGTGCCGGGAGCCGCAGGGAGCCGAAGGGGCAGACACTGGCTTTCCCATCCTCGGGAAGTTGACAAGAGGCTCACTTCATGATTGCTTGTGAAGCCTGCGGCACACCTCTGCTGACAAGTGGCAGGGAGTGTTGTCACCTGTTATCACTGTCACCCCACAGGGCGCGGCTCAGTCAGGGCTGCAGCCCTCTCGCAGCAGCTCCAGTCCTATTTGCATTATCCCTTTGGAGCACAGCTTGTGCCACCCTGCCATGGCTGGGTGCAATCCACAGCCAATCAACACCACAGACAGAGCATCTGTGTCCTGTGCAGGTACCCAGACAGGAGAGTTTTCCTTAACCCCCTGCAAAGTTCCAAATCCTGCATCTCTGCTGGGGCAGCTTCAAGGCAGCCTCACTCTCGGGGGCTGCCCTGAGAAGGATGGGAAAACACACTCAGGCTTTTTTGCCCCTTATTTTAGGTGAACAGAGAAGTTCTTCAAAGTGTGAAATTGCAGTTCTTCATTTTCCTGCCTCTCTTATCACTGAGAGCTTTGAAAAGGCTGAAGTGGGGACATCACTTACATGAGCTTACACATTTCTGCCCTGACAGACTCCTTATCACTGGAGCAGTTTCCCGCATCTCAGTTAAAACCAGTACATCTGTGACCATCAATGCAAAGCAAAACTAGGAACAATGGCACAGCAGTCAGAAGGGCAATAAGGTTTTCTGCTTCTACCAGCTTGAGGCTGCCCAGATCTTGCTGCCTAATTCTGCTGGGAGACCCAGGCTCTCCGGTCTCAGCCTCTTCCACAGGACTCTCACCAGGGTGCTTCCCTTCCAGAGCCACCACCTCAATAAATACTGGCTGTTCCCATTAAATTTCTCTCACACTGGCTGGTGACGCCAGCCCTGCTGGCAAGTGATCAGTTCCCTATTCACTGAGTCATGCAAATTCGTCAAAAATCACCCCAGATCCATGGAGACAGGCTCCTCAAAGTGTTGCAGGAGGTTCAAGCAGAGCTTCAGGGGTGGCCCATGACCTGGAGATGCAGCACCGTTCCTGGTACATCAGCCATCTGCCCTCATGCCTGGCAGGTCCATGAGGAGCTACTGCAGTTGAGATAAGCAGAGCCCATACCCCATCTTTTGTCTCTTAAACATCCTCCCTTCAACTAGGCACAATTATCTGTTTACTTAAGAGCAAGGGTAATTAACCACCCAAATGGTGATCAAGGAATGCAGAGTCACAATAGCCCCTATTATGGAACACATCCACTTAATGGAGATCATTGTTCTTCCTGGCCTTAAAAACCTGGCAGCACACCCCAGAACTTTCACCCACTGAGACTGGCATCAAAAACCCACAGGGAACTGGTATCCCTCAAGGACAGTAGTGGGAAACAAGGCTAGCTGGTCCACACTCTCCGTGGCAAGACCAGAGCAGGCAAAGCCACCAGCTTGCCAACATTTCTGTTCAACATAGGAATCGGTGCTCAAGGTTTCCCAACCCGGAAGATCACTGTGCTAATTTGAATGCTGTAAATATTTGACTTTCATCTGCAATTTAACCCCGCCTGCATGCAGCTGAAAGTAATTTCTCAGTAAAAAGCTGACTTCACTGTGCCTCAGGCTGGGAGCTGCACCACCAGCCCCCAAACTCTGCAGAGACTGCTACCGAACAGATATCCCTGGCACCACAGTGCTCACCCTCAAGGTCAGCTCAATCCCTGCCATCATCTTCAATGTCCTTAACTTCCCAGGTGTGGATTTGTATGGAGTAAAAGGAAGCCAAACAATCTCTGCTGACTCTGCCATCCTATCAGAGCCACGGGCTTTGCTCTTCCTGCTCTCCACCTCGCAGTCATGCTGAGGATATTTATGTCACTGGGCCACACTTGTGAGATGCTGGTGGTGTCATTGAGCTGCATTTGGCGGACACAGCAGCCACCTGTGTTTACCCACTCCCGTCTCGTGCTGGCACGTACATGATTGCAGCTTTCGCTTTGAGCCGCCCATCTATTTATATCAAACGCCTTTGAGCAATGTGCTGACGCTTCCTGGGAGTGTTGCTGTGCCAGGCCAGCCAGCCTGGCACCTCCTTGTCAGAGATGGCTGCAGGGTGACTGCAGCTCGGTGCACCTACACAGCAAAAAAAGCTCCTGGGATGGTTTTCCTGCCATCCATGACACGCGTACAAGGCTCTGAAGCCACGCTCCAGAAATATGCCAGATTCTGCTAATATGCAACAGAAGCATGGGACACCAAGTGGCTGCATTGTCTCTGCCCACCAGGACAGAGATCTGCCATGCTGCCCAGCTGCTCTCAGCTACTGTGGAGCAAGGTCACATCCTGAATGGTTCTGCTCTGCAGTTCCAGGACAGTGGGAGCCGGGCAGTGGGGCCTGGCACACAGCAGCGGGACTTTGGGGTCAGTACTTGGAGGTCAGAGGATATGTGAGTGAGCAGCAGAAAGGGATGCTGTGATGAGATTTGGTCAGAAGCACCCTCAGAGCTATTGCCATCAAAAATAAAAGGAGGAGACGGCCCCAGACAAGCTCACCCACCCACTCCCATTCCCAGAACCATAACGAAATGTTACACAACCATGCCGGGAGGCTCTCTGCTGACGTCACACCTGGGCAAGAAATGGTAAGAGCTGGGCACTTGTAATCAGGAGCAAACCCTATTTATAGCACCATTTAGTAAGCTACATCTGAGAGAGAAGATGAAAGGCAAGATGAGTCAACAGTGTAAACAGGAATGAACTTTCCTCCTAGCGGGGCAGTCAGTTCATGTAATGAGAGACATTACTGGGAGAGCTCTCCCCAGCAGCATTACTTCCAGTGGATAGAGGCTGACAGCCACATCCTGCCCAGGACACATCCAGCTCCCACAGAGGCAGCCCTTGATGCACCTCTGGGGAGAGAGGCAGGAGCTGGGAAGATCCAGCTATTCAGTTATGGTTCTTCAGCTTCATCCTGCTCATCAGCTCTCTGACTTTCTCCTTTCTGGAGGTGGGGAGAAGGTGGGGGCTTCAGCATCCTCTGACCAGCCCTTCCTTGTGCGCCCATGCCATTTGCAACATTCCTGTGGGGATTCTGTGTCCTCATGCAGACATCAAGCGCCCACACAAGGAGAGGGGACATCTCAGGAGGACCACATTTCAGGAGAGGGGATCTCTACCCCTAATGCAGCATAACCAAGGTTATCTCCAGAGTAAAGCAATCCTGAGCTTGGCCGGTGAACCAGCCATGTGCTCCGGTGAAGCAAGGGTTAACCATTGGCAAGGGTCTCCTTGGACACAGGCCTGGGGACCACCGAGTCCCATCACCAGCTCAGCAAGCAGCCCCTGCCCAGCCTAGTCACTCACACAGCTAGAGGCTCACATGATGCTATTTTTAGACTCCTCGCTCAGCCTTTCATTCTAAAGCCACCCATGAGAAACATTTCCATTTTATCATGAAAACAACTCTGCTGCAAAAATAAATTATGATGACATCAAAGTGCTAAAATAAAATAAGAAAAAAAAAGGGCCTCCTTACACCAGGGAGCAAGGAGAGCAGAGGGGCGGCTCTGCTTCTTCCCAGCAGGATGGACACAAAGCAATCTCCTGAAGTTCTTTCAGAACAAAATAACAGTGTAGCAAATGAGAAAAGCATGTTAAAATGAGAGAGGAGAGCAGCAGGGTGAGTGGATCCATTGGCAGCGGTGCAATGAGCCTTCACGGGGCAGAGGGATCTCCTCCATCCAGGCTGGGGTGGCTGTGCATGGATTTCACCAGGTTGCATCCCAGGGTAAAGTCTGGCTGCGTATCACCCCCACTCTGCGTCCCCAAGAACTAATGAGCACCAGTCCTTGGCTTCTTGCACCTTTCCAGGTCATGAGGAAGAGGCTCTAGTTAATGCCAGAACTTTTGCTAACCCATGGCATAGGGAATGCAATGTTTCTGGGCTGCAAGAACAGCTGTAGGCCTGCTGGGATCAGGGAGGGGTTGCAGCCAGTGCTGCCATCCTGCTGCTGTGCCAGCTAGCAGCATGTGCCACCTCCCTCAGCTGGCAAAAATGGAAACACCCCGAGCACGAGCTGCTGCTGGGGTCACCCCAGCCTCTGTACAGTCCACCATGCCCTGAACTGGGACGCTGGGGGATGTCCTGGAGACACTCTGTGTTCTTTCACCATCCTTGAGGCCCCAGGAGCAGCTGCTTCACCACAAACAACCATACCATGCGTGCCAGTCCCACACCCCAACACCTGCCCATGCCAAGCACAGGGCATGCAGCAGAGATGCCCTTCTGCCCTCAGAGCAGCCACAGGCAGCACAGCCCTCAAATGAGGGCAGGGCATGAGCCAGGAGCCTGATGTCCATTTGATATCACAGTGGGTGAAACCAAAACCTCAACCCACAGTGTCCATTACCTAATTAATGGGTTAGAATATGCCTGAGGAAATACACCTTTCCCAGCCCAGTGGCAAGGGCTCATGCAGGGGAGAGGAGGCAATTGTCCATGTCCCCACACCAGTAGCCTCATGTATACACAACTGGGCTGGAGCAAGTTCTGGGTTTGACTGTGCTGGTTTCAGCAATTCAAAGCCTTCAGCCTTCTGCAGAAAACACAGGGAAAGAAATCCCTAGAGGAGCAAGGCCCACTGCCTGGGCCCCCAGGACGCAGCACCCAGGGCACAGCGGGGAGGGGAACACACAAAATTGGCTGTCAGCTGCCAATGTTCTGGGGAGAAACCACAGAGAAGTCACCCCCTGGGCTGGTGACGCACAGAGCAAACCCCAAACTCTGTCCCAGCACACTCACAGCTCCACCCAGCGTGGGGTCCTGCATGTCCCGAGCTAAGCAGGGACCATTTAATTATGGCTTATGAGACATCCCACTGTGCTGATGCAAAGGGAGGCAATGGTGTCCCACACAGGCTCGTGATCCCAACAGATGTGATATCACCTCCCTGCTGTGAAGCTCCGTGGGGACCAGGCTGTGCTTGCTTCTCTCAGGGTGACTTGAGTCAAACACGTAATGATTTTCCAGGAAAAATCCCTGCAATGCTCCCCCTCCACAGCCATCTGATGCTGGAGCCAGCCAATGGCTTCTCACAGGAGCTCACCTGCTCCAGGGTCCTCTGTCCTGGGCAGCCAGGTAGTGCTGAGTCACTTATTTTTGGAAAATGATGCAGATTTACCTGGATGGGAGGGGAATGCCAAATTACCCTGGCTCCCTCCTTCCCCCTGCCCCTCCTCTGTGCATCAGGGCTGGCACCCCTCAACTCCCTGCTCCTGTTACCAATTAACTGTACTTAGTGGAAGGTCATTTCTCAGTCCAATTTCTCAAAGAAATGCCCTTGGGGAAAATGCCCATGTGTTGTATGACTAACAATGACGTCAGCCTATATTCACCCCAGAGGAGTAGGCTGGCGTGACACAGGCATGGACAGCAATCAGAGCAGTGGGTGCAGTTCAGCCTTGAAAAATGTCTGTCTGTGATGAGACTGGTGAGGGGCACTGCTGCAGCTTGGGGGAGTATGTCTGCACAGCTCTCCTGGAGCCCTCTGCTTCAGGACTGTGCCAAAGAGAAAGTGAGAAACTGCCTTGGTTTTACTCTCCTTGCTTTAAACAGACTTGCTATCTGGTTATTTTAAGAAGCTGGCATGGCCAGATGTACGTGTGCTTTCTTTGAAGTACTGACCCGTGCCAGCTGCCCCCAGAGCCATCCAGCCCTGTCATTAGCAGAGGTGCAGATCTGGGGGGCTGTGGGTGGCTCTGTTTGCTGTGGGTGTTGTCCGTGCTCCTGTATTCCTTGGTATCTGCTCCCGCAGCTCCAGCTGGATGCTTACCAGGGTGCAGCTCAACCAGCTACCCCTGAGGTTCTGACCTCCCTGGTGCCACATTCCCCTTTGCTCCACCTTCAGATGATTTCAGATTATACTGGCTAAAAACACAGACAAGCAATTAATCCCTTTCTGAGAGGTGGGACATTTACCACTCAGCAGAAAATGGGTGAGGATGTGAAGCCAAACCCTGCCAACATAAAAAATCCTGAGCAAGTAAGGTCTGACTGACAGGTTCTGACTGGCAAGGCAGCACACTTCTGCTGTAAGGACTGAAGGACTGAAGGACTGAAGTTCACCCCTCCCCAAGACATGTCCCTGTAGCTCAAAACCCTTTCACCACATGGACCCCTGTACCTGCACAGCCAAGGCTCAGCTCCAGCATTAACTCAGAAACAGCAATTTCTAGTGCTTGATGACGTGGGGCTTCTGTGGCCCTTGGTGCTGGTACCCCGGTGTCCCACCATGCAAAGTTACTTTCTCCTGCTGACCATCATGTTATTAAGTGCTGACCTCAAAGGCAAAATTTCAGTTGCCTTTGACCACAGGAAAGCTGCAATAGGGCTGGAGCTGAGCAAGATCGAGCCCCATGCCTAATGGAGCATATCCCAGCAGGCACACAGAAGCAGCCCAGAAAACTCGCTGGCGGGTTCCCCATCCCTGCTCGCTCCAGCAGGCTCGACTGGCTTCCATCCTCTCCACCACACTGCAGGGGCTTCTGTCGGTGTTTTGCATCACTGGGGAGTCCCTCAGCTCCTGATAGAGTTGTCACTGGGGGCATTTCCCAGGTGCCCCTCAGAGCATACAGGAACCTGCCAGAACAGGTTTGCGGCGCAGGACAGCCCGTGCTGTCCCCACAGCGGGTGCGGATGTGGCACGCTCCTCCCCGCTGCCCGAGCACATCGCCGCGCTCATTAAAGCGGCTGCTTTTCCTATCCGGTTCCCTGCGGTCACACCTCCGTGGGCGGCTGCCAGTGGCACGGTGACACGCCGGAGGCCTTTCAGTAGCCTCGTGGTGACGCTCAGCATCAGTCGGAGGTGGCGCTTTCTGCCGGCTCACCTGGCGGCGCGGGGAGCTGGAGCCGCCTCCGCTGCAGCTCGGCTGCCTGCCGGGAGCCCCGCAGCGGCAGTGCCCCGCTCACGGCTTCCCTGCCTGCCCGGGCACAGCAAGGACCTGCAGCACAAACGCGGCTGAAGGGCACGTCCTGCAGGGGCAGCGCCTCGACCCCTTCCCGCAGCACGTCTGCTGCCAGGCCAGGGGCATCACCACCCCGCATCCTTCTGCAGCCTTGGCAAGGGCGTCCCCAGGGTGTGCTGAGCCCCAAATTACACTGCCGAGGGTGGTGACACCTTACCAGTGCCACGTCCATGCTGGGGACAAGAGCCATTTAGGGTATCATGAGAAAGGTTCTCTTCCTGCAGTTCTGGCCACACACATCAGTGTTGTGGGGTTTGTGTGTCTCCCCACATGGCCCATTTGGGTCCCAGCCTTCAGTTTGAGCACCGTGGGCAGGCACACAGACATTTAAACCCCCTGTGTATCACACAGACATGTAAACCCCCTGTATATCACACAGACATGTAAAGCAAGCCCCTGTATATCACACAGTCATGTAAACCCCCTGTATATCACACAGACATGTAAAGGCCCTGTACTGCACACAGACATGTAAAGCCCCTGTGTATCACAGTCATGTAAAGCCCCTGTATCGCACACAAGCAGATCCCTCCCTGCGAGCGCCCCAGCCCTGCCCACCCAGGATGCAGGTTGGACCTGGCTGCTGGCACAGGGCTCAGCACGGAGTGAATTATTACACAATGTTGGAGCACAGTGGGTTTCCTCCCTCCTGCTGCCCTGGATTTCACCCCTCCCTCCCAGGCCCGCCCCAGCTCCTCCAGCTCCAGCTCACTGGCGTCCCTGGCTCTATTTTAGCTCACGAGACCAGTTGTTTCCCTGTCAGACGTTCATGTTTTTATTTAACTCCCTTTCAGCTTCCCAAATTAGCAGGGACAGGCTCCTGCACTGTTTGCCTTGGAAGATGATGTGTTGCCACAAATTATTTTTGATTCAAGTAAACAAAACCTCTTCTCTCTTTTTTTAACCCCCGTCCTCTTTGATGTTGGTGGTTAATTTCAGTGCTCAGAGAGAAGCACAAGGGCACTGGCCAGGGCCCAGCATGAGGCACTGGGGACACCGTGGGCTCCCTGCCCTGCCACTTCTGCAAAGCCAGCAAAGGCCCAGCCTTTCTGCAAAGGGCTGCTTGTGACCCTGAGCCCCAAAACAGCCCCAAGCTGTAGTATCACTGCAACAGCAGCACCTGCACCTCTGGTTTCCAAACCTGCTGGCCAGTGGCACAGCAGCTGGTGCAGTACCAGCCTGCTCTGTCCCTCCAGCACTGCTGCTGCACGTGCCTGCTGGTGCCAGGGCAAGGACCAGGCTCCCCACTGGCACACTGCACATCACTGCATCATTTCCCTCACCCAGCATGCCACCACAGGCACAATCTGGAGCGGCTGGGGAGAGAGAGACAGGTGGGCAGACATGTGGCTGCCACTGCCATCAGGCATCACCCAGGTGGGCCAGAGGAAACCACACCTTGGAGCTGGTGTAAAACGTACCAGCTTGACATCACTGCCTGGTGACGTGTATGAGGACAGATGGCCATGCTGTGAGGGGACAGCACCCATTCCCAGCAGGTACATGCAGTTGCAAAAGAAGGGAATTGTCCCAGTTTGGCTGCTCCAATTGGCTAAGCCAGGAGATTAACCAGTGTAACAATTTCTTCCTAACCTGGAGGGAACAGCACAGGTTCCTATTCCAAATGCCCAATTAGCTGCTCACCCTCTTCACTCACGCACCCAGCCCTACCACGTTCTCCTCAGACAGTTGTTTTTTTTTCTTGCTGCCTCCATCCCAAAAATCCTCTGCATTTGCAGCTGGGAGAGTGCACAACTCCCTGGGGATGGGGAAGGCTGGCACAGGGGAGCAGCAAAGCCTGGGGTGAAAGTATTAAAGAGTGGCAGGAGCCCACCCTTGGTGACCGTGGAGCACCGCAGGGGCTGCAGCAAGCCCTGGATGGCACAGCATGGCACAGCACACCCACACTGTGGGCGAGACCATGGGCAGGAGGAGGCTGGCTAGGACCCGCACAGCAACCCTCCGGGCCAGGCCCTGCAGCTGTAACAGGGCCAGAGGATTTTTGGGTGACACGTTGGGCAGGCCCCATGTCAGAGAGAGTGCATGGGGTAGTGTTTATCCAGCTATTTGTGGGACCTGTTTTGCGATGGGACAGAGCCTCTGCACCCATTGGCCTGCAGCTACCTTGGGGGCACAGCCCTTCTCAGCCTGGCCAGCCTGGGGGGCCAAAGCAGCAGCTTTGCAGCCTGGTGCACAGACCCCCCCTTGCAGAGGGATCAACCCTGACAGGGGACAGTGTCCCCACCGTGCTCCACACCCTGCAACCCACCTCGACACATGCATGGCTATTTATAGCTGGGGCTGATGTTTATTTGGATCAAGTGGAAGATAACATGGTTATTTTTAGGTTTATCTCTCAGCTTGTGAAGGGAAATAGGCTTTGCTGGCTCAGACAGGCGCTGCCCAACCTGTCCAGGCACAGTCAGGTTCTGGGACAAGTGACCCCAGCGTCGGGGCTGGAGAAGGGACACACTCCAGGTACAATGAGGGCACAGAGGACGTAGTAGAAGAGGCCTTCATGCACTGGCCTCCATCGTGCCACCCTGCCTGCCACCTTCATCGAGGGAGCAGCAGCACAGCTGCTCCAGAATCTCAGGTCTCAAAAAACCAGAGCCCACCGTGTGTGTGCCCCTCAAGCCCCTCCATCCCTCCTGACAGGGTGGGCAGGTGCCCAAGGGGATCCTGGCCCTCCCAGCATGGCCATCCCCTCACTGGGACGGGATGCTGGCAGTGCACGTGCTTCTGGGAGGGCGGTTTCAAACCAAGAGCTCCAGCTTGGCAACGTCCAACTGCCAAAACAGTTCCTTTAATTACAGAGTCCTGACACCAGGCTGAGAGGCATCTAAAAATATCAAAAAATACTAACTTACCCTGTAAGGTGGCATTTAGCAGAGAGAGCCACCAGAAAAAAAACAAAGCAACAGTAAGGGAGGCTTTCCCATTGGGAAAGCTCATGGAGTCACCATGTTCTCCTCTAAAATGTTCCAGTGAAACCGCAGCTTTGGAGGGAGGGCAGACAGCTTCTCTATGGCAGCATATTCCCTTTGCTTCAGCTCCCTGTGTGAACCCTGGGGGCACAGGGTCCCAGCAGGACAGGGTCTGGGACAAGTGAGAGGATGCCACAGGTCAGGCCAGACTCATCCCACAGGGTGCCGGTGCCTGTAGTGCCATAATATCTTATATTTGCTTTTAGATTTTATATTTCCTTTCTGATTACGCAGAGGTGATGATGTGACTGGGTTTGGCCACATTTAAAATGATTTCAGCAACAGCTGCCTCAGGCAGTGACCTGTCTCATACACTGCCAGCCCTACAGCTGAGACGGGGAAAAGCAATGGGCAGCTGCAAATAAAGTTTCAAAAAGGCAATTTCTGGGCCATTGTAACACCACATGGTGCCAGTCAGCCCAGCCTGTGGCAATAGGATTGCTTTGCAAGTGCTTGGAGAGGTTTAATGGTCAGAATTTGGTCATGCTGAAGGCAGGGCTGCAGGGGGATGGGTGTCTGGTACCAGGTCTTGGGTGTTGTCAGCTCTGGCATGGGACCTGGAATTACTTTGGGGCAGATTTCTGAAGGACATGGTGATCATTAAGGATGGGAGGTGGCGCAGAGTCTGGAAATGGGGAACCAGCTCCCACTGGTGACAAAGCTGGAGGAGTCACTCCAGCTGCAGAAATGGTCCCAGGAGTCTGATCCCCACCCCCAATGACTAAATCTTACACAAACTGCTTCTGATTTCCCCAAAAGATCTCTGAGAACCTCATTGCTGCTGGTATCCAGGAGAGAAACAGGGAGGCCCAGCTCTCACCACCACCAACCTTTGTCCCTCCACAAAGGGAAGGGGACAGGACACCAGCTGTCCTCAGCACAGGGAGAGGTGTGTGTGTGACCAAGCTTTGACCACAAACACGCTGCAGAGGAACACCAGTGTCACATCCCATCCCTGCAGCCTGCGACTCAAGGGCTCATCCCAGGAGAGAGCCTGGTTGTGGTTCAGCTTTTGATTTATGGCAGCTCTTATCAAGAAAGCTTGCTGTGCTCTTTATAATGGGGTAGACACAGATAGGACTGTACAAAGGTTTCTGCCACTCTTTCAGTCCCTCCCAGCAGCGCCTTTGAGAGGCTGGCACTCTCACACTCATCTCCCTAAGCGTTTGTGCTCTCCAGAGCACTGTGATGTTCCCATCCCAGGAGCTGGCTGAGGCCACTGCAGTAGTTTGCTCCCTTTCCTGGGGTTCCCTCAGTTTCTTGAAGAAACATGAATAGCTCCAGCTGAACCCAGTGGCACAGTCAATAACCTTCCTGGGTGTAGGAGCCACCCACCACCCCAGGGCTGACACACAGAGTTTTACATACGCGGTCTCGCGCAGCACTGAGCAGGCGAGAGGGTGGTGCCTGGGCACACTGCCTGTCAACCCTTGGTGGCCTTTTGTACACCAGCCTCCCTCGGTCATCAGAGCAAGATATCAGGCTCCCTGCTTCCCTGCCTGGCACGGGATTGCACCAGGAGATCTGGAACTGACCCTGAGCTGGCCATTGGCAGGCACCTCACTCCCTCAATTAAAGGCAAACCCAGAGAGAGCAGTGTCCCAGGGCTGGGGTGAAGTCAAGTGACAAGTGTTTGGTTTGTGGCATGCCCAGCGCACGAGGGCACAGTCACCTGGCTCCTGGGGACCCTAGGGGTGACCTAAATAACAGCCTGGAAAAGCTTTTTGCAGGCAGCTACTCACTGCCTGACCTGATCCACCGTTCCCAACCCAGCCACGGGCACCCCCCAGCAGCTGCCTTGCACGGTGGGCCACTGGCATGGTGGGAAGGGCTGGAGGCAGGGAGAGGGGAGCACTCCTTCCCCATGGCACCCACCAAGAGCAAGAGGCTGAGGAGAGCGCCTGCCCCTCTCACAGCCCCTCAGTGCCAGCCACACTCCGGTTGCTCTCTGCAGCTGGTGATGCCACCAGCTCTTGGTGCCCAGCACGTGGAGATGGAGGGAGCGTTGCCCTACACCCCACTGGTGACAGAGCACCCCAGCCCAGGGATGGCACGAGTGCCAATGGCACCTTGATCATGTGGGCTTCTTCCCTCAAGGGCCAGGATGCCAGGCTCCTGCCAGCATTAGCAGCCTCCCCAGAGGTTGTTTTTCCAAATGCCACCCATGCCCTGATGCCCTCTGAACCATGGACAGCATGTCAGCCACACATCTCTTGCTCTGGCCCCTGGGGTTTGCAACTTTTCCCTGCTTTCCCCCACACATCACAAACAGCTTCAGCTCGGGAGCTCGATGGCCACACCCTACATCCCTGTGCCTGCTCTGGGAACCACAAGCACAAACACAGTGAAATCAGGGGCACACTCAGAGAAAACACCTGAAATCCAGTAAATATGGGTCTTGCTAGAAAGATGCTGAGTAGAGCACTGTGCTGTGCCTTACTCCTGCCCCCAGCTTCACCTCACGACCGACAAGGGGAGAGGACCAAACTGGAAGTGGGGAGTAGGGAAGTGGCATTTGGCAGGTTTCAGAGCAGAGGGGAGCTCACATCTCAGTCCTGTCTGGCCAGGAGCCTGAAGCCACACGGGCAGGGCTCATGTGGGGCTCTACACAAGTGGGATGAGATCAGCTGTCCCTTGCCTGCAGCACAAGGTCTGGAGCAGGGGTGGTGGTACCGAAAGCCCAGGGCCCTGTGTGTGTAGGGGATGGAGGCAGTGGGCTCATACCCTGGGCTGAACTATTACATAAGAGCAGAAACACGTGCGGGCTGCCAGGCAAAACTGTAAATGATGTTTGTGCCAGAATCCCAGCTCCAGAGCCAGTGGGACTGGAGAGTCATGCTCAGGGGAAGCCAGGGCTGGGCAGGTGAGGGCAGCTGAGGTGGGCACAGGGAGCTCCTGGAGCAGGACACGGCACTTCAGGGCAGGCTAGGCAAGGTTCATACCCCCTCTCAGCCTGTACTATTTAAATTCCTTGTTTGTGAAAGCGAGACCCAAAACAAGCAAATAAATATTAACTGAGAAAACAAAAGCCCTGACAAATCTCCCAAAAATTCTCTACGTGGGCTGTGCAGCAGTTGCACAACAGGAAGAAGCTGTTGATCCCATTTCTGTGCGCTGGCCTCCACCCAGAGCCGCCTGCTCGGGCTCAAACACAGCCGAACACAGTCAGGCACAGGCAGAGAGCACTGCCAGGTAACCTGTGCACAGGTGTGTCTCCCACTGCCTGAATCCAGGTGTAGCTCTTGAGCACTGCACGGAGAATTGCAGGAGCCCTTCTGACCATAGTTCTCTGGTTGCTCAGATAGGAACTGCTGGCAGGGGAGTGGATTCTGAAGAGAGATGCAGAGAGGAGAGGAGAACGCTGCAGGGGCTCTCCTGAGCCATGTGGGATGGGGGGCCTGAGATAATTTCTCCAGGGACAAAGGGAGTAGATCCATCACCCCCACCTCCTCCAGCCCCCCTGGGATGGGATGCATGAACTGACACTACTCCCAGCAGTGGTAGCCTGGCCCAGCACCACCTAATTTTCTTCTTTCACATCCCTCACATCACCCCCTCTGAGCCAGAACCCAAGAGCAGCATTTACGAGCTGGTGACAGCACCCCCAGGGGCACAGAGGGGTTTGCTTGCAGGCCTTATTGAGGCTCTTGCAAAACAGGTTAATTATTTAACTCCTTGCAGGGGTGACTTGCCCTTAAACTCCAAAGTCTGGTCCTCTTATGGAAGGAGAGAATTTGGCCCCAAGGGCACCCTGTTCCAAGCATGAGACAGGAACGCTGGGCTTTGCCCTTGGACGGCTGACACACGGCTTGGGGACGCACACAGGACCCAGCTGCTACCGAGAGAGGCCAGACCCTGCCCGGACATCAGCCCCGAGCGAGGAGCTGGAGCAGTTTGGAGCAGGGGGTGCAGCATTACGGCTCTCTCTGCTCCCTCAGAGAGCTGCAGCCGCTCCCCATGCTGGTCCCTTGCTGCCACCTGGTGCCACCTCGCCACAACTGCCGGGGAGCTGGGATGTTGAAATTTGGGATGCCACGGGCATCGAGGATGGGAACCCTCTGGGCACAAAAGCACCTGTGAAGTCCCCGTTCTCAACACCCATGGCCCCGAGCAGCCCCATGTCCTCCAGCCTTCACCTGGCTCTGCAAACAAGCCAACGACCTCTCCTGCCTACAGGGTCAAAGGCAGGACTCCAAATATTTCCCAACCTCATGGACACCACCAAGGGTTATTTACGCTAAGACAAATATGTTCCAGGCATCGGATCTGGTCCCCATGGCATCCCCGAGCAGCTTGGGAACGGAAGTACAGAGCACCTAGAAAGGGTCAGGGTGCTCAATAAGAATTAGTCATGTTACTCCAAATCAATTTTCTTTTGCAATAGGACAACAGGTCCCAGAAGCAGAGAGAGCAGCAAGGACTGTATTTTTTTAGTAGGGTTTTTGCTCAGCAAGACTCTGTCATTCCCACCGGGAAAATAAAGAAGCTCAAGATTAACTCAACCTGCAAGATGGCTGCAAAACATGCAGCAAAATTCTTTTCATTTGTTACCCGTGGTTCCCTGTGGAAAGGGGAGGAGACAGGGGGAGATTCTCCAGAGCTCCATCAGTGGCTCAGCTGAGACTGCCCCAAGGGGATGTTCTGGAGGACTGTGGTGGAATACTGATGATCTTGGCAAATAGACAAAAAAAAAGGGGTGGGCAAAGGAGGATGTAGCTTTGGAAAGACTTACGCGGTATTCTGCTTCCAGGTATGAATTACCCGTGTACAAAAGCAGGCCGGGGGATCAAGGCTGCACGAAAGGGTGACTCATAGGCTGAGCCACCTCATTTGGGGTTGTGGAGGGGTTGTTATTGTTACTATTTGTTTATTTTAAACCAAACTGACTGGGAAGTTTGCCCTTGAAACACTGTCGCAAGATACCCTTTGTTTGAAGCCAGCAGAGTGTAAGCCCAGATCTTGTGCCCAGAGGCCTGCATTATCCCTCCAGGTACAGCAGCAGCTGGCAAAGCCTGCAGGATTTCACTCTGGACACAGGAGATCTGTGAACATCAAAGAGGGAGATGCAGGGAGCTGTGAACACTCTGCCAGCATCTGATGGGAACAGGAGAAGTAATGAGCTTAAATTTCAACACAGTTTCAGGCTGTTCATTAGGATGCACTCTGAACCCATCACTCCTGGGGATGTGCAGTGGAGTGTCCAAAACCAGTGTGAACCCTCAGGGCTCATGCAGGAGATGATCTAGGGATGGCCTGGATAGTCTTGTGAAGATTTCTCCCAGCTCTACATTACTACTATCCCATGAATTGGCTTTGGAGCAGCATGGGCTGCTCCTTCAGTGCACAGACAGACACTGACCTGGTACTCAGGCTCTGCCGGGCATTCCCAGTGCTCGGGTGGCAAGGGCAGAGGCCATGGCAGACCCGAGAGAAGCCTCCCCTGCAGCTGAATGTGCCTGTCCCTTGAGAGGACTTGGCATTATCCACCCAGGAGTGCAGGTCAGCTGAACAGAGGCGAGCCAGAGCGCGGGCCAGGGAGTGCTCTGCAATCCCACGGGGAAGCACAGTCCCAGCGCAGTTACCAGAACCCTGCCTGCTCACCCAGGGCTCCTGTGCAGCTTTCCCGGAACACGACTGAACAAACAAAATCAGTGGAGCAGCCAGGGCCGGGTGTGGCTGCTGCTCTCCGGGGCGAAACGGAGGTTTCTGGGAAAGAGTGAGGTTCTGGGAGGTGGGCACAGGCTGCTGTGTGCCTGGCTCCTGGCGGCCACCGGAGCCCTCATCACCTCGTCAGAGCACCCTGCTCGTGGCTGTTTGCTCCCACTGCCTCTGTCCCTCCACGGACCTGGATGCTCAGCAGCAGAGCAGCTCGCTCAGAGGCAGTATTAGATTTTTTTTCGAGCCAGCCCTGTTGTGTTTGGGAACCTCTTTCCAGGATATAGGGAAACAGCCTCAGCAAGGCTCATATCACCCTAGGAGCCTGTCTTTGTACGGAAGGAAGCCGGGGGTTTGCTCTCCCTGTCTGGAGCCGCGGGCAGAGGCAGCAGACAGGCAGCGCTGTCGGGCAGGGAATGGCGGGGAGAAGGCACCGACTGCTGGCGGCTCCGCGAGCGCCTCATGAACAATCCCGAACCGCCCCCAAGAGGCTCCTGCTCGGAAAACGGCCTCCCAGAAGGAAAAACAACCAAACCCGAACCCCCTGCCAGATCCTGTATGTTTTTTCTCGCATTGGCCGCAAGTCTCAGCTGGAGGGTCCCGGCAGGGGATGCTCGTCATGTCGCAAGGCGGCCACACGCAGCACAGGGGACACGTGCCCCCGCCACTGCTGGGACAGGGGTTTGGGGCTGCGGTGCCCCCTCCACAGTGGGTGAGGGGAGCCGTGCTCCAGGGCACTCTCATCCAGCCTTCCATGGGAAAAATAATGGTGTCTAAGAGGACTGTGACACACATTGGGGCAGAGGAAGGTTCAGCTGAGTGGTGGCCTGCCAGAGTGGGGAACGCCCACGACAGCAGCCAAACCACAGTGCCAGAGCCCCTGAGCATCACTGTGCTTTCCAGAGGGTGCTCTGTGCAGAATGTGCTGGTGAAACCCTCCCACAAGGCCGCAGATGTTAATGAATCTGCTTTGCTCGGGGATAAAAGCGAAAAAGATGCTTTTCTACTGCAGACAAGCATCTGTCTGCAGCTGTGTGGAACAGGACCCATGGGTTCCCTGAAGGTCCATGTTTCAAGGCCATCACATTTTCCCTTTCAGCATCAACTGGGCACACACCAAGTACCCAGGTATTTGGCTGCCACCAGCTCTGTCACTCCTGCTCCCAGTGACACTCCAAGAGCAGGTACCACCACAGACTTAGGTGCTCAGCTTGCTCAGAGGCAGTATTAGATTTAATTCAAGCCAGCCCTGTGGTGTTTTGGAGTCTTTCTTCAGGATACAGTGCAACAGCCTTATCAAGACCCACAACAACCAAGGGCCTACTCCTCAGTCAGCTTTGGGGTGAACCTGTACCTCCATGAGCCTCGTGAGCCAGCCCAGCCCCAGTGCAGACCTGGATTTGGCCACATGGCTGCAAGGAAAGCAATACTCATACATGGGGCAACAAACCGAAAGGACACCTCCTCCCTCCTGCCACACCAGGATGCTCAGGCTGTGTGCAGGCTCCCAGTCCCTGGGCTCGCCACAGCTGGGATCCAGTAGTTTCCATATGGTTCCATCAGTTCTGCCCTCAGACACAAAACCCCCCCAGGAGCAGCCAAAGCCTCTGCCCCTAGCCAAGCCCCACACCCCGCCTAGAGCCACACCTGTATCGGGATGGTGACGAGGGCTCACTGGGAGCTCAGTGCCAAGGGGACAGCACCCAGAGCCAAGGGAGTAAGCCCTGTTTGGCGTGGGGCTTTTCTGGCTCCCAGCAGGAAGTGAGGGTTCAAGGGAGCACAGCCAGGTGTGTTTGCAGGTGCAGGCAGTTTCCATCCCTGCCGCTCCTGTAGGCTCAGCTGCTGCGGAGCCAGTCTGGGCCCCCTCCAATAAAGACCTGAGGGTTTTTATTGCTGAACTACAAGAGGCTGCAACACACGATGCAGATGCCCTGAACCACCCCAACCTCAGCCCCTACCTGTGGGGAAGAAGCCCCCTCCCACCTCTGTGCTGTGATCATTAATAGGGTCACCTTGATGCATGCATCACTGCAGCAGTGGAGCAGTGGCAGGGCATGGGCAGGGGGATCAGAAACCAGGAAGATGCTCCTCAGCCCTCCTTGCAACTCCTCTGGCAAACAGTGCAGCTGCTGAGCCTCAAGAGGCTCCTGGGGAAAGGAGAAATGCAAATACTTTTGCCTGTAAATTGATGTAATGCTATTCCTAGTACAGTGTATGAGTTCAGTAAGACTTGCAATAATAGATGAGATTGGTATTGAACATGCTTGCAAGGGTTTTGAGAGGAATCTGGGTGCTTAAAACACAAGTCCCTTGCTCCTTGAGGTTTTATTTTCTTCTTGAGTGCTTGGTGCCACCTTCTCCTATTAATATGAAAAAAAGGAAAATGTGTGTTGGCATTGAAGAAATGAGACTTGAGCCTTCTGGGTCCTCAACTTCTCTCCTTCCATTACAAAATATTCCTTGAGCCAAAACCTGCATCTCCCAGAAACGTGGGGAGGAAAGAAGCAGCAGAGCAAGATCCCTGTGCCATCCCACACCAGAGCTGTCTTCTTCAAAGGAAAAAATAGTCATTGCACCATGGACTCCTTAAATCACTAGACTTTAATAGCCATATAAATCCTTTGCATACAGCAATCTGTGGCATGAGAAACCATATAGATACTGAACAAGTTTTTCTGGCTTTTACCACATAAAACTACCAGCAATTTTGTTCTTTAAATCAACTCCTGTAGTAGAAACAATACCAAGCAATTAACAGCAAATTTCTATTTTTTCTAAAAGAACAATGTTTCTTCTCTTAAAAAGAGCCAAGAAGCTGACAGGGAGTTTCAGATGTATGTATAGATCCAGGTACCTCAGGAAGCTGTCAGCTGTGTTCCCACTCGGGCAGGGGGGACACTCTAACAGCACCCACTGTGACCCCCTGAGGAGGGCTGGGGGTGACTGAGGGGTGACAGCCATCTGCTGCTTTGCCTGTGAGAGCACCACACACTGCCTTGCCCTCCAGCACCCCTGGTCCTGCCTGAGACCTGGACCAGAGCTCTGTCCCTGGGACGGGCAGTGAGAGATCACGCCTGGGGAGGCGCGGATCCATCCCTGAACATCACCTCGCAGCCTGTAAAGTGCAGCTTGCCTGTATTGCCTGTTCCTACCTATAGCATCACTCAGTCAGGAGTTGTAATCATGGAGAGGATGCAGAAGTACATTGTACCTTTCCCCACCACGGCCCAGCACCTCGTGGGCGAGCTGACCCCTCCTCACCACTCCCTGTGCTGGTCACACACAGCCCCCTCCCACCCCTCACGCCTGTTCCAGTGGCATTGGCTTTTGCAGAATTCACAGAATTCATTAAGAAAATCGTTATTTACATCCAGGTGTTCAGCAGCACGGTGTGATAGAGGAGCTGAGGCAAGAGTTCACCCTAGGTGGCTGAATCACACCCTGGCCATGGGCTTATTGCTGACTCGGGCTCAGGGCCGATCCCCCCGGGCGGTTCCCATTGCCCCAGTCCCACAGCAGTGCCAGAGCTGCTGCCTGCACCCTGCTGTCACTGGCTGTGTTCACCCTCAGGTAGAACCAACCCTGGGCAAGGTGGGCTGTGCACAGACACCACGCCCTGGGCAACGTTAAGGCATTACAAATACACAGGAGCTATTCAGAGATTTAGAAAAACCCACTCAGAGTGTAAACATTTTTGCACATACAGTCATTGGACTTCTACACATGAAGTTTTCTGTTGTTTTCTGGATAAATCATGAGATCAGGAGCTACACAAAGAGCACTCAAGCAGACGCCTGGAGCACTTGGGGGTTCTCTTACAGCACAGCAGCATGCAACACAATGGACTCTAAGTAGTAAAAATATTGTTAAGTCTCAGTCTCAGACCAGGATTCCAGATATCTTCCTACATTTCACATATAGTTTAGGTAAATGTCATGAACAACTACGTGCTGGTAACCCAGGTAAGACGGGTGGCTGTGTGATGAGCACTGGGTGATTTCAGCTCATTTCTACCTTACCTCTAAGTAGAAAAGGGAGATACTCTGCTTCTGTTCCTGCATCTATGGAGGTTGCTCAATGACCCCAGGTTGCTGTGCCAGTGGTGCTATAGGTTTAGGTATCAGTGATTCTGCCTTCCTCAGGGACTTTGGCACATTGACCCCAATTCGTACAAGATCCCTGAGAACGTATCGAAGCTGCAGTACTTTACAATTTAACCTGGCGTGGGCACTCGGCTCCCTGCCACGCTCACGCCTGCTTCTTGTTGTTGTCTATGCTGTGCAGCAGGGCCAGGAACTCCAGGATGAGGTTGGCTGTCTTGCGGGGCCGCTCCACCACCACGGAGTGCCCACAGTTCTCCAGGATGTACACGTGGCAGTCTGGAATGGCGCTGGCTAAAACACTGGCACCAGAAACATCCAGGACCTGCAGGGCAGGGGAGAGAGCAGTCACTGCCACAGTCAGAGAGGGGGTTTGCTGCACGCTGCAGAAACCCTGCTGGGGTCCGACCGAGATGTGGGGCAGGGATGCAGGCACAGTCCGTGTGATGCCAGCGCCCTGCCTGGGGACAGGGCAGGGAGGCTGCAAGGTGCCAGTCTCAGCATGCAGCAGGGAACTGTCTTGTATGCTTTTTGGCTGCTGTCTCAGTGCAGAGGTGCCATTGCAAGCGAACACTTGCATCTTTGCATTTATAGAGCCCTCTGCATGCCTGCAGCCTGCTTCCTCCCACATCTTCCCTCCCACTCCTGCCTCTGAAACCAACCCTACGATTTTGCCTCAAAGCCTGCCCACAAACAGCACGTCTCTTCCCAGTTGCCAGGACAACTCTCATCACTGACACTCTATTCTTCTTCCCAGCCCTTGCTGCTTCAGTGCTGGCACCTACCCCGCACCTGCCCCTAGCACTCCCCAGCCCTGGCCCTGCCCTCTGCTCCCTCTGGAAAGCTGGCTGTCAGCTTTCTGCCCATCACCCTGCTGAGCCTCTGTGTCTAAACCCACCAGGGACCCAGACACACGTGCCAGTGCCCTGCAGAGCAGTGCACAGCTCAGCAGCACAGCCCCCAGTGTGCCCCGTGGGTGGCACAGGCAGAGATGGAGACAGGTCTGTGGGGATGTGCAGGGGGCTGCCTACCTGGTCCTGCTTTCCCCAGATGACCTGTGTCGGTGCTTTGATCTTGCTCATGTTCTCATGGAGAGAGTGCCTGGACTTTTCATCCACGATTTCTAAAAACACTAGAGGGGCAAGAGGAGAGTCAGCCCTACAGGGAGATGTTTGGCCTTCCTGTCTCAAAGGGGGCCTTGTGAGCCAGTCCTGCTAGTATCCCCTCACTGGGAAACCCATGCAGAGAAGATTGGCTGTCCTTGCCCTGCCACCAAGCCTAGATGCAGAGGGGCCCTGAGACCAACAATCTCCTCATAGGTACTTGTTAACCCAGGTGGAAGGGCGAGGGTGAAGCAACAACCCCATCACCACTGGGGGTGGCAGCGCATTGCTACCAGTGACCAAGGTGTGTCCCCAAATCTGTTAATGACATTGCCCCCTCCCACCCTCAGCAAGACAGCATGGGGATGCTGGGGCCCACCCATGTGCTGGGGACATGGGGGCTGGGAACAGCTGGTCCCCAGGCCCCGGGCATCCTGCTGGAAAAGCCTAGTGAGGAGGCTGCCGCCGCGCACTTACATTTCCGGTAAAATTCATTGTGGGGGATGCGAACGTCAACAAGGCCCTGGAGGATCTGCAGGGAGACAGAGGAGAGCTGCTGGAGGGGACCCGTGCCCTGCACAGGGCTGAGCGTGCCCAAGAGCACTCAAGAGCAGCCCTTGTCTCCCCAGCAAGTCTGGCCCCAGCAAGAGCTTCTTCCTAAGCATGTGGGGCTGTTGAAACCACACTTAGGCAACAAGTATTTCAGCAAGAAGCAATATTGTCTTTTATGATGCAGACCAAATTTCTGCCCCTGGCCAGCAGCCACCTCAGCCATGACTGCACTTTTCTTCCTTCTTGTACTCTTATGGCAAAAACACAAAAGGTCTTGGCACTACCTTCCATTTTTTTATTACTCTCCAATCTACTCACTCCAGACTTCCTAAGGAAAACTTTAGTTTAATAGCCAGCCCCTCACAAGTTCCTCTTTCTTCACAATGACGCAATTAACATTTCCATTACTTTTACTTAAAAAGCGGGGAACAATCTCCCTCCACATCAGACAACAGCTGCTGTAGTTATTTAATGCTTCCTGCCAGCCATATTTACTAAAAAACCCTTCTACATCCCAGCCTGCTGCCAAAAATGTTCACAGGAGGAGGAATTCCAGCAGGGACTGCCAGAGGGAGCTTGGAAAAGAGGGTTTGAAGGGAAAGTGCTGGAAAAATGCAGGGAGCGGGGCTGGGTGTGTCTCACCTGGCTGATGGCAGGGTTGGCAGCTCTACTTCTACTCCCAGCATTGCCTCAGTTGCCACTATGTAGGCTCAGGGAGAAGCAAACCTTCTCACCACCTCCAGGCTCCCCGTTCCCAGCCTCCAGTGTCAGCTCCTCACCTGCTGTGGCACCTTGAAGCGAACGTAGGAGCAGAGCTTCAGCATGTCTGCCATCTCCTCAGGGGTCGAGGGGATTAAAGGGATCCTGTCGATGCGTTTGGACTCTTGCAGCTCCCGGAGCTGCTTAACGAACTTGCTGTCAGTGGTACTTGGCAGGCCTGGGTGGAAGGAGAAGGGGTGAAATCCAGATGAGATCCCCCCAAACAGCCCAAACAAAAAAAACATCCTTGCACTGACCTCCCTCATCCCTGCCTCTGGCTTCCTGCCTGCTCACTCTTTGAAAAAATGTTATAAAAAGAGGGGAAGACAACATCTGTACATACAGCCACTTCAGTATGCACCCAGAGGTACCCAGCCTCCCTCCTGCTCCAGGGCCTGGCACCCCCGCAGGCTGGCACAGCACGAGGCGTAGACATGCATGACTACTCCAGCAAAAGCTACAGTGCTTATTTTTACGTGCTCATCAGATGCAAACACTAGTGCCCAGGCTGCCACTGCACAGGGTTGGACAGAAAATTTCAGCAGCCCCATCTGCATGCACCACTGAAGAAAAATTCCCCAGCAATTTAATCCTAAACCTTTCTGCAGCCCCCACACAGAGGTTTCACATGCAGAAACAGCCAGAGAGGCAGTCAACACTTCTCCCAGAGGGGAGTGGGAACCCAACGCCCCCAGAGCCTGGTAGCTAGGTAACATTTGCTTTGTTTCATTCCTTAGTGCTTATTTGGAAGCTGCTTTCCTTGTGTGGGAGGGGAAAGGAGCTGCTATGACAACTGGGATGCAGCAAAGCCTGCCTGGCAGAGAAGCTCTCTGCCTGCTATGCCTCCTGCAGCATATCATGCCCGGCTTCCCTGAGCCCCTGGCCAGGGGATGCTGGGCATGGAGGGGATAGAGGGGACACCCTGCTGACCTGTGCCCAGCCCTGAAGTGCTCTTCCCACTGCAGGGACCCAAAGGTGGGAGGTCAGAGCTCTCCAGTTCCCAAAGCCCCAGGCCTTCAGCACACTAGGGCTTTCAGGAGGCCAGAATGGGGAGGCCATTCCTGTTGCAGTCTTGAATCTTGCTCCTGAACTGAGAGGCTGCAGACATGCTGTGTAAAATGCCTGCCATCCCAAGGGAAAAGGCATTTTTCTCCAGAGCAGAACTTGTCCCATTTTCCCAAGTCCTAACTCTAACCAAAGCACAGTGGGGCAAACACCAAACCCCTGGAAAAGAGTAGTCAGCACAAAGCTGTGATTTTCTCTTGTGCCTTGTCAGAGATTTCCAGAGTGTAAACACAAATTATTTCTAAATACTTTGCACTACACATGTATGCTGCATCCAGCACTGCCCTGAGCTTTTGCCCTGGCTTCTGTTTGCCCTCTGTCTGTCTCCCCTCCCCTGCCTTGCCCACCTGCAGGACAGATGAGGGTCAGGCTGCAAACATCTTCTGGGTACTGAGCAGCATAGACGCCAGCAACATTTCCCCCCATGGAAGTGCCAACCAGATGAAAGGGCTTTCTGTTCAGCTTGATGCACTCCACGAACTGGCAGGGAGCAGAGGAGCGTTGTTAGGAGAGAGGAAACAACAGCATGGGGTCAGGTCATTAGAGAAATTCAACTCAAAAGCTTGAGCTCTGGCTGCCTGGGAAGGGAGAGAGTGAGGCCACACAAGGCAGACTCACAGGGCTTAGCATCCCTCAGGTCGCCACATCCCTCACGTCCCCACGTCCCTCTGCAGAAGTGATGTGATGCTGGAGCTTTACCTGGTGTATTCTCTTAGCTTGCCCACTAATGGAGTAATCATCCAAGTCCGAGCGGGTCGTACCCTCGTGCCCAGGCATGTCCACACATACCAAGTGCAGGTTCTTTGGCAGGAACTGAAGAAACAAACCAGGGGTGGTTACAGTGCAGGGAAACTGCTGCAAAGCCCAGGGATGGCAAGTGGGGAGCCCAGGTGGGAGCAGGGGGAGTCACTCTCCCCCTGGCAGCCCTGGCTGCTCATGCGCCAGGATAAGTCAGATCGTGTACCGAGGATGATGAGAGAGCACGGCCAAGACTTGCTTCTCATGGAGGCAGCAGGTGTGTACTGCTCTTCCCCTGCAGCTCTGCACGTTATGGGGTGAAGCGATGCAGCAAGCAATGGGCATGGAGCTAAGCAGCGTGTTCCTAGCATGTTACAGCAGTCACCCCATCCCATGCATGCAATCATGGGACCCCCCACACTGCCCCCAAGCCCAGGACCACCAATTCTCAGTAAGGAGCAACATGATAGAAACAGAATCCCACCTTGACTATGGACAGCCACATGTCTTTGTGGGCTGAGAAGCCATGTAACATCAGGATGGACGGTCGGTACCCAGGTCTGCCTCTATAGGAATAACAAAACTGATAGTCATCGTAGCTTGCATACCTAACCTGCATGCCCAAGGCTCGGCGCCAGTACCTGCAAACAAGCAGAAAACACCAGTGAGAAAGACAAGACCAGGGCCCAGCCATGATATAAGGCAGGTGACAAGTCTGAAGTCAGCCACAGATATTTTGGCTTATGAAGGCCAGTTAGGTTGGGCTCTCACTGGTGTCACAATGGGACTACTGGGATTAACCCTGTGCATCTGGTCCCTGGACAGGTGTAGTGCTGGTTGCTGGCTGCACTGCAGATGGTTTGTGGAGACACTCTGTTAAGAAATTTAAAAAATACCTTAAATAACTTAGCAATGGAAATAGGCAAAAATAACAACAGTAAAAGAGAAAATGCCCAAAGGCTGGTATGAGGACAGAGACTCAAGAGAGGGGGGCAGCACATGTGGCAAGGCAGTGTGCAGGATGGGCAGGCCAAGGGAGACAGTTCTCCCATAAGGTGGATAAGGTGGATCTGTCACAGGGTTATTTGGACACAGTCCTGCATCAATGGAGTATATCACCCCACAGACAATCACATCAGTTCCCAGCCAAAACAGCCATGTCACCCTGGAGCACCACAGAAACCCAATTCCCATGGACCAGCTAGACAGCCTCTGGAAATGTATTTATACACACACAAAGGACTGGAGTGGACCATCCTAACACTGAGTCTAGCACCCCAGAAGATAGCAGGCTAACCCCAAGGCTGTTCCTCTAGAAGCAGAGGCAGAAAGCTCCTGCCAGCATATGCTTGCAGCCTGCTCAGAGGATGCAGCAGAACTGCTGGCCAGAAGGACCTGGACAGAGATTATCGGTGACACTTGGGACACATGATGTGTACGTGCAGCCCACGGCAGAGAATGGGGCTGCTTTGTCTGCCTTTCCCCTGGGCTCAGGTACAACCCTTGTCAGGACAACTGCTGCGCTACTCCTGATGGTCAAGACACTGGCAAGTACTTTTATATGCCGTACCAGAGTTTATTTAAGACACAAGAGCAAGGTCACCAGCACTTCTGCACTGTCCTACCTCTCTGCCCACTCAAAGCTTATGCATAGTGAAATCCTCTTTTAGCATAATCCCTTTTTCAAGGGAGTTAGTGGGACTTAAGCAGCATCTCAGCTCTGTGCTGGTCCTACAAGGAGAGGTGAATTTCTCCCTAATAAGTGTCTTAAGAGTCCTTGCCTCAAAGGCACTGGTGTGAACTACCGATGGGCAAGATGATAACATTTTTAGCAACTGATCCTAATGGATCAATTCAGCAGAAGGCAAAATAATCTGTGCAAAGCTGAACTGATCCCTCACAAGGTGTTAACTCACTTAGTGGCAGCAGCTAAAGTGATTAACCCCTGTCGCAGCACAGGCAGAGCAGTTCCAGGGCTGGGGTCAGCGGGGCAGCCCTGCATATCCTGCCGGGCAGGAAGGCGCATTAGCAGCAGGGAAAGCAGTGGGCGAGGGGGCCCAGCGTGACCCTTGACTGCACCAGCTGAGGACACGGACTGGCAGTGAGGAGAAGAAAGGGGCAGGGAATTATGGAAGAAGGGAGAAGCTTCCCCCCAGACCTGCCAGGAACAGTGCTGCAAAGCTGGAGCTGCATGGGGCTGAAGGAGGAGGGGAGCGTGGCATGCTTCCTGCACCTCTCCTGCCTCTGCTGATGGGGAAACAGTAATTTCACCCTCCAAAACACTCTGACTCGGAAAGAAGCCAATAGAAAAGGAAGATTAAGGGCAAACCCGCGCTTCTTGTCCACTGTCCCTAACAAAAGAGGTGCCCATGACACACAGTGCATTGCCATTACTCCTGCAAGAAGCCCATACTGCCAGAAATGCTGGAAGAGAGAGATGGGGGGACCACACCCTTCAAAAGAAGACAGTCCTTCTGACTCCTGCTCACATGCTCCCTCCTCACCCAAACACAGACCAACCTGCCCACAGTGCATTTTCACTCAGCTCCTTATCTGCAACCCCAACAGAACAAAGGCAGCAGGGCATTCTCTACCTTCCACTCAGCCTGGCTCCTCCAAGCTCCTGGCATAGGCCCTGCACCTCCTTTGCCCTGTCCTGCCACCCCTGCCTGTGGCTGCTGAAGGCTTCACCCTGACCACACTCAGCCTGCAGTGCTTTCCAGGGATCCTGCTCAGAACCTCAGTCCATCAGGGTCCTCCCTGGCTTCCACCAGCCACTCACATGTCCAAAGAAATAAACCACTTTGCCTGCCAAACCCAGTACCACCCAGACACCCCTGGGGCAGCAGAAGGCTGTGACACTGCCTGCTCTCCTTTGCAGAGTGGTGATCCCATCACTGGGGCTTTCATCCCATGCTCCCTCCTCTCTCAGATGCTGTGAATAAATGGCTTCTAATTAAAGTGCCTTTGGAAACAGGCTTCATACCATTGCTGCACCTGGGTGCTGAGATGGACTAACACCTTCCTCTCACAGGAGGTCACTTGGATCTGGAAACACCCCTGAGCTGAACTGTAGGATCCACCATCTACCAGCAGCACAGGAGGGCAGCCTGACCTGCTGCCTGCTCTGCCTGTGCTGTCTGGCTGCTGCTGCCTGCTCCACGCTGCCCTGACTTCTGAAGGGAGTTACTCCAGCTTTTCCTTGCAACAAACCCAGAGAGGAAAGCTGCCAGTGGGCTTATCACTGATTTCCAGGGACAAAGGAGGACTGAAGGATTTAGTGCTTGCCTCCTGGTATCAGAAAAGACAAGATTCAAGGGGATAAGGACAAGCATCCCTCCATCTACTCTGATGCTCCATTCCAGAAGAGAAAGAGAGGATGAGAAAAGCCTCATCCATAACTAATGAGGGAAAAGTCCCTGCCTGCTGAGCAGGCTGTCAGCTGGGATGGAGCACGTGAGCCCAGGGACACCCACAGCCCAGCCACATTGATGAGGTGGGAGGTCACCAGACTGCCACAGCTGCCAGGCTGGTGGGGATGCTGCAACAGCAGCGCTTTTCCCAGTCTCAGTCCCGTCCTTGGGGAAAGCAACCCAAAGAGGTTTGGAGAGATCTTGTGAGCTGGCACTGCAGTGGCAGCCTGGCCCGCTCCCCCTTGGCGCAGTCAAACCCCTGGGACAGCAAGAGGCCTGACAGACACAGGCCTCTGCAGCTAAAACGCAATAGGAAAACACCATTTTGTTCTCCCAGACTTGTTAAAACTGCACACAGCTGGCATGGCCCTGGGGGACCTCAGGTCACCTGCTGTTGTTGCTGTCAGGGGAGGGAACACCCAGCTCTGTTCACACCACTGTGACCCATGCGTGGGAGCCCTGCTGGGTTCAGGTTCCACCCCATCACGCCGAGAGGAGGGGGCTCACACACTCACCAGTAGTAGATACGGATCAGCGCTGAGGGCCAGAGCAGGAATGAGGCCACGAAGGCCAGGATGGGGATAGCCAGGGTGCCACCAGCGATGACAAACATGTTCAGCATATCCAGGTCCATGCTGCTCTTCACTACTCAGCCTCACCTGCCTGCATTCAGGGAAAGTTCTGAGGTTAACCACCAGAAATTATGACAAATCATTGCTAAATGAGAACTCTGCTGCCAGATGAGGAGGAAAGCAGCTCTGCAACAGGCAGATATCCTTCAGGAGCACAACAAAGTCTCCTTCAGTTTTAAAACCCACCTATTTCTTCTGGCTTCTTAATGGATCTAATTACTGCAATGTTATCCTCTCAGGAGAGCACATCTCAAACAGGCAATGAGCCTCCTAACAGGCATGGAACATCTCCGGGGTAACAGGGCACAACGTGGCCCTTGGGACACTTTGCAGACACAGCAAGCACAGCCCCCCGAGGGGTGCAGGCAGCCTTTCCCCCCACCATGTGTGCAGGCAGCATTTCCCCCATGGATGCAGGCAGGGCCAGCTTCAGGCAGGCTCCATGCTTCTTTTTGGAGGCAGGCATCCAGCTCTGCCTCCCTTCTCTCCCTCTGCCTGATCCCAAATCCCCAGCACACAACCACTGACCTAGAACTGATGGGTTGAGCCCAGCTCTCATTACCGCTCTGCACAGGCACCAACTAATCAAGGAAGCAGAGCCTATTAATGGACTCGGGAACAGAAGGAAACAACTTGGCAGGGCACTCTTTAGTGTCCAGCCCTTATCAGAAACAAATTTATCCCCACCCCCACATCCTCACTTCTGCCCCACATTTTGCACTTCCTGTGGATAACAGGTTCCCATCCCTGCTCCCCAGCATCCTTCAGACAAGTCTCAGACAGCAGGTGGAGGACACTCGGAGCAAGGGCAAGCTCTTGCACAATGTCATGTTTGTCCCTGAACTCTCCCTACCACAGGCAGCTGGGATATATTTTTCTCATTAAGAGATTAAACGCTGCCACACTCACATCTCCTCTAATTCCCCCTGCTAACCAACTGACGGCTCTTCCTTTCCTCGACACTACGCTTCAGTCCCACATTTGTAAAACGAAACATCCTCAATACCTGCTCTCCCACCAGCCACTCACCCCCCGTTACCACCTCCACATTTCTCCGTGTCAGGACAGTCAGGATTTTTCCAGCTTCCTGCAAGACTCCCAGTGGTGTGTGCGGTATGTGATGCCATGAAACAGAAACACCGTCACCACCGTCACAGCGGCCCGCCCCCGGACACCGTCGCACTGGAGCACACCGGACCCCCACGGTACACAGGACCCAGAGAAACGGTGTACAGAACCTCTGAAACATCAGCCAGGTTTGCCCTCTTCCCCCAGGGAAAACAGAAAAATAACTGAAATTTGAGGAATACTGTAAATATTTCCACCAGGCACCTCCTTAGCGAAGCGAAACCTCATTTCCGTCTTCCAGCCGCAACACCGCGTAGTTATTCATTTAATTAACACTTTGTAGGAAGATCCTTGATCTCAGCATGGCTTCTTCATAGATAAACATTTTATGCAACCGATAAACCTCATCCATGCCAGCAGGGCTGCGAGGGAGCCCACCCCAGAGCACTGGCTGCCTTTCGCTATGTCGCTACAACAGGGCAGAAATTAAACAGGGAAATCGCCATTGTTCCCACCGGGGGCCCGTAACGAGAGAAGGCTGCGGGAAGCAAAAAGCGCGGGATGGTGGAAGCCCCTGCGACGCGGGATCACCGCCTCCATCTCCACACCGCTTTTAGAAAGCTAAACGAGGAGAAAGCCTTTAAAAAGCCCGGCTTACCTTGCAGAGATCCCCTCCTCCTCTCGGCACAAGTTCCGCTCGCTGTGGGCAGCGGCAGTGTCTGAAAACGCTGTCAGAAGAGGAAAAGAGCAAGGTCAAAATCGCAGCTCTGCTTCCACTCCTCCCTTCAGGCCCGGCGGCCCGGTGAGTTTGGGGTATTCAAGCCACCGGCTCCCCTTCAAGACGTCTCATATTCACCTTCTGACCAACCTCTCCCCTGTTTATGTAAATTTGGTCTTTTGTACAACGAAGCCCGCCGGGTGCACTTGTTCCGAGCAGGAGCCAAGTGCGAGCTGCCATCGGGGAGGGAGCGAGAGCCGGGCCCAGCAGCCCCGGGCAGGCCGCGCACCCAGCGCCGCGGGCTCATGCTCGCCCTTCAGGTGATTACTGCTATTAGAACAAAGCCAGCTAAGCTGCTTCTCATCCCCTTCCTCTTTGTCTTAAAGGTGCTTTTCCAAGCGCAGCCCGTGCCCTCCCCCCCGGAGCCTGCCCGCTGTGAGCCGGGCTGGAGCGGGGCGCAGCCGCAGGAAATCACCGGGGAGGCGGCACAGCGCGGGCCTGAGCTCGCTGGCACATTTTGGCTGTGAAATTCACGGGGGACGATCAACAGGTGCACCGGAGCCACGCGGCATGGGTTCTGGGGGCTGCTTCAAGGCAGACAATCCCTGACAGTCCCCTTGCCACGGCCGCAGCTCCGGGGGCGGTCGGGGGCTGCTGTCCCCATCCCGCCGCAGCATTTCGGCAGGGCCATGGCAGCCCCCGCTCCCCGGAGCCGCGGTGCCCCATGCCGGCCCTGCACACCCGGCAAGCCCCGCTCGGGGCTCGGCTGGCCGGGGTGCCTGGGGGAACAGGATGCGCGGCAGCCCCGTGGCGCTTCCGAGCCTCCTCCTGCGTGCTCAGAGCATCGCCACTGATTTCCATGGCTAACTCCGATGGAGGAGAATGTCAGCAGGCTCGGCTATGCAGTTGGGGCAGCCACCATCACCACAGTTCCCAGCACCCGCTGCCCAATAAAGCCCCCCCTGCATCCATCAGTGCTGCAGGGACACTGGCTAACCGGCTCGTGGGAGCACCTACAGTGACAATGCCCCGGTGTTTTGCCCATCCGAGAATGATAACCCTCCCTGCTGCACTGAGACCAGGCACCAGCACAGTCCTTTGCTACCAGCTAGAGGGTAGCTTTTTAAGCTGCTGTGGGCTTAAAAATAAAACAAGCCCTCTGGTAACAGCCGTAAGTCTTCATACCACAGCTCATCCATCATTCTGAGGTGCCCTGTGACCAAGAGTCACAGCAAGTGGCCCCAAGTGTTGCTACTGCTTCTCAGAAGGATCTCCACACACTTCATAAATTAACTTGGAAACTCTGATAAATGATGTGTGATCGTGGCGGTGATAATGCCGAGCACACTGAACACATGGCGGGGCATGGGATGCCAAACCAGGGGCACTGGCTCCCATACTGGCAACAAGCACTAACCACCACCGCCTGCGTCCCACCTGGGAGGATCCCCAAAACAAAGCACCCCAGGTAATGGGATGGTCCCAGGACAGCTGCTAAGAGGAGGCTCCACATCTCCATTTGTTTGCTGCTTCCTCCCCTGTGTCAGATTCAAGCAAGGATCTCAACACCTGCAAAGAGAGGGGCCACCAGGTGGAAGGGGTCTGTGGGTCACTACAGGGGACTGCATGTTGAAGACACTCCCAAAACCATGAGACAAAGGTATTTTTTTCCTCTTTCAAGCTCAGCATGTCACTCCAGGGAGGCTGGGGAAGACCCAAGAATTCAGCTCAGGTGTATATTTAATTTTTTTCCAAGCCCCACAAGAGAGGCAGCAGCAGCAGCACAAACCCCACCCCAAGGCAGAAGGCCCTTGGGTTGGGAGAGGAAACTGGCAGCTGATGCATTGGCCAGCCCTGAGCAAGGCCAGGCAGGGATTTCACAAACAGGAATCACATGTATGCCATCACTGCCAACATTCAGGCACAAGGGCTGTCTTGGGCTGTGCTCATTGGGACTGAGCTGCACAACTGCTGTTGCACCCAGGGCTTTGCTCAACCTGCGCCCAGCACAGTCCATGCCTCACTGATCACTGAATCACTCAAAGCACAAAAACATATGCTTTTGTTTTGTTTGGGTTTTTTTAAGATCTGAAAAGGAAAAAGCATCAACCACTTTTAAGATTCCACTGCAGAAACAGGGGGCTTTGAGGGACCTCGGTGACTGAGGTGAGTCCCTTAGAATCCCTGTAAAAAAGAAAAACCCAAAACATGCAAGTGAACCCTTCCCCTGGAAACTCCCTCACCCTTGCATCATCTGCAGCCAGAAAAATAATATTGACTGTAAACGATGACATAACAACTGTTATGATTCCCCAGGGGTGTTGCTTGCTATGGGATCCTTTAGGTGCTAATCACAGAGAAGTTGTAATTTAATAGCTATTAATATTTGAAAGATCTCTGTCTGTCAGTCAGCCAGCTCTCAATCTTAATCCGGCCTCCGATGAGCCGAGAGTGGGAAATGTGCCCTTTCACCTTCATTTATTTATAGATGGCAGCAATGGCATCATCATTTCTGCAGCAGTGTTTCACAAAACGCACATCTCTGAGCCATTTCTATCTGTGCAACATGGCTCCAACACGAGCCAGAGAGTCTGGGCTGGTCCCTGACCCTGCTGCCGTACCCCAGGCTGGGACCATGCAGGGACAAGCTATCAGCATCACCGCTAGCCAGCCTGGGCACAAGGTGGATGAAAAGCATGACCCCAGCAGGCTGTGCTGCCAGTCAGCTGCTGCTTTAGAGATTCACAATGTGCCCAACCTCCTTCCGGACCCTGTGGCCATCCTCATCCTGCCGCACGCACGCAGCAGAGCATGCACTGCACATCTGGTGTCACGAGTGCGCTCGGACTCAGCTCCTGGGGAGGGGGTAGGAAAGAGTTGGGCAAGGATGAGGTAGGGGTATCCAGGGGCCACATCCTGGCCCCTTTTCTCAGCACACAGCCCCCCCCCCCCCCCCCACCCCCCGGCCCCCCCCAGAGCATCCTCCTCCGGCAAAACGACAGCATCCTCCGGAGAGCAGCAGCTGCGACCATGGAATCCTTTAGGGTCGTTAAAACGGTTTGCTTTGGAAGGGACCATAAAGATCATCTTGTTCCAACCCCCTCGCCACCAAATGATTAATTGCTGGAGGGAGGGGCAATTAAAGGCAAATTAATTAAATCTTTGAATATATATTTTAATGTTTTTTCTTGGATTTCGTCTTTGCTGGCGATCTTCTGCCCACCCCCAGCGATACCACAGCTGGCACTGGGGAGCCCCGGGCGCCGGAACGGCCCCCCCCACCTCTCACTTCCCCCCCGGTCCTGTCATTGCCACCGTCAGCCCCGCATCCCGCCCCCCCGCCTCTCACCGTGCCGATCCGAGCCGTGCCTGGCCGCAATGGCAGCGCCGGGCGGAACGCGGCGGCTCCGCTGCGCCCTCCCCCCGCGCGGTGCGGCTCCGCGGGGCGCAGCGAGAGGCGGGGATGCGGCTCCGCGGGGCGGGATGCCGCCGGGGAAAGGCGGGACGCTGCCGGGGTGAAAGGGGGGTGACACAGGGGCGAAAGCGGGGCTTACAGCGCGCTGGAAGGGGGGGTGTGATAGGGCTGCTTTGCCGATGACGAAGGAGACAAGGGGGGGACAAGGAGTGCAAGATGGGTTCGGTGGGGGATGTAGAGGGGCGTCAGTGGATGTGCAAGGGGGGATGCAATGAAGCTGCGGAAGGAACGCAGCGGAGAAGTAATGAGGCGTCCATGGGGATTGCAACGGGGGTGGAAAGGGGGATGCAGTGGGGGGATTCGGGGGAGCTGGGATGGGAATTCAGTGGCGTTAAAGCAGGGGATGCAGCTGGGCTGCAGCGGAAGCGCAAGCGGTACATAGGGTGTAGCACGGGTGGAGGGGGACAATGTTGGGGTACAAGAGGGGACACAGAGTGACAGCAGAGGGATGTGACGTGATTTAGTGGGGGTGAAAGGGAGGGGTGCAGGTGGGCTGCAGGGGGTGGGCACTTACACCAGGGTTAGGGTTAGGTTTACCCTAGCCCTGTAAAGATGATTCACCCGCCGAAGCAGCGAGCAGCCGATTGCTGGGATTGCAAACAGCCTCACCACTGAGGGGTGAAAGGGACTATTGCAAGGGACACACAGCAGGGAGCCAAGAAGGATGCAATGAGGCTGCAGAACTCTTACAATGGGGTTGCCATGGGGATGAAACAGGGATAAAAAAGGGAATGTGATCCGGCAGCAACAGGGTCACAACAAGGAGACACAAGGGTGGAAACAACGAGGGGGGTTACAACAGGGATGTCAAGGGAATGCGATTGCCGCAGAACTAGAAAGGAGGAGAGTGCAGTGCTACGCCCCACAGAGAAACCTCACTGCCTCCTTGCATGAGGCCTGGGAGCAAGCTTAGGGTGGGGGACAGCTGTTCCCAGGTCTGGGGGAGGGCTGAGGTCAGGGGTGTTCCCATGGGAAGGACACAAATGTTGAAATCAGAGCATCCCACTTACAAAAATCCTATTCCAGGTGTTAAAGTAAGTCTGTCAGGTTACAAATCTTTTACGTTCCCAACAGATGACACTGCTCTCAGGAGCTACATTTCAACTTGCATTTTAAAATCTGCCCTGATTTTAACTAAAACTGCCAATTGAATCCTTTTGCTAATAGCAAATTTACTTTTGTTCCCCCTGGGTCACATATCAGGCTGGTGTGTACCTTTAAATTATGCCAAAAAATTATGAGAAAACTTAATTAAATTGGAAATGAGATCAGCTCCTGAGTAAATGCAAACTGGGTCAAACCCTCACCCCACCTGTGCTCTGATAAAGGATGTCCCTTTGGTCTGGCAGGCTGGGGAAGGTGAGATAATTGGTGTAAAGGGCTTTCCAGGTCAGAGTTTACTGCAATAACCATAAACTTTTGATAACGTGAACTGTCAGAAGATATTTATAACCAAAAATCAAGGGGTCCAGGTGGCCTGGTGAAGTTGAGGCTCAGCCTGTTTTGGGTTTTCTTTCTCAGTCAAGCAGGGCTAAACAAAGCTGAGCTTCCGCTAAGGTGACCTGGGTGGACATGAGAGGTGTTTCACAAGCCTTCAAACGCTGTTTGCAGTCAGAGTTGTTTGCTCAGCTCTCTCATGCAGGGCCCAGGCTCCCTCGGGCCGCCTGCAGGGCAATGCTGACTCAGGGCAGATGGATTACCCACCATGGTTCTTCCAGGCCACCTGCTGGGACTGCCCCTGGACACAGTCCTAGCAAATGGTGGTGCTTGAAATAGAGAGGCTGAAGCAGAGGCCTGTGGTGGTTTTGTGTCGAAACACGGCACGAGCTAAGCAGGAACCCCGTCCTGCCAGCTCAGTGTGCAGCCGCAGGGAAGAGTCACTGAGAGTGTCCTTGGGTGCTGATGGGCTCCCCTGATCCAGGCACTGCCAGGACAGGGCCACAGCCTCAGCAGGTCACAGCCCTGCTGAGGGAGGGGCTTTGCAGTGCCCTGGTCACTTTGTCAGGCAGGGCTAAAGCTGCTCCTCTGTCCCAGCTCAGCAGAGCAGATCTTGGGCACTCAAGATGGCACAGGGGAGCGATGGGGAGAGTGCAGGGCATGGCTGGGCTCCCTGTGCCCACAGAGGGCAGATGAGCCCCAGGCTTCAGAGGAAACCCCAGCAGTTCAGCGGCACCTCCTTAGGACCCTGCAAGGCCATGTTTGGGATGGTTGCAATGTGGAAAGCCCAAATTAAAAGCCAGTGCCTGCACTGACCTGCCCCATGAGTTCTGTTTCTTTTCTCAGCCCACAGACAACTCATCACACAGCCGTGGGAGCTGGCAAGGACTGAGTCACCCTTGGTCACCCTCTGAGGCTGCTGGCATTTTGGAGCCCAGTGCCAGCTATGCTGGCCCTTAGCTGAAAATTACTCATTCCTAATGCCAGTGTCAGGAGCTGGGCTTCCCACCAGCACAGGAGCACAGCTTTGATCCTGTGAGCAGGACAGACAGTGACCACAACGTGACTTATGATCCATTGGTGACTTATGAGAAACAAAATGTATCTAAACCAGAGCAACCACACCATAAAAACCATCAAAAATAATCGGAAATAGCTGTTGCATTGCCCCAGAAACCAGGACATGAGATTTTTATGTGAACAGTCTTGTTTTCCATAGGAAGGTGGAAGCTGTGGCTGGATTGAGCCCAGGATGGCTGTGGAGAGCTCAGACTTCTTCCTCACCAAGCCGAGAAGCAGCATTGCTCCACTAGGTGAAAGGTTTCCATGTTATTTTCCACTGCTGGGTGAGGAGTCTCCAGGGCACGTGGTGAGGCTGTTTGCAATCACGACAAGTGGCTGCACGCTGCCTTGGTGGGCTGAGCCATCTTCCCAGGGTGACTTGTCCCCGTCCATTTCCACTGGCACAGTGGTGGCCCTGTGGCACGATCCATGAGCAATGCCCAGGGCACTGTGGGCATGGGACAGTGCCAGGTGGGTGCCCCAGAGCCCCCCATGTGATCTGCTGTTGAGGAAGGCCTTGCCATGCCCTGAGCAGTGCCACTTTAATAGCGCAGAGCTACAGAAATTCATCCCCCAGGACACGGATAAGATCTTGGCTCAGCTTGGTTGCAAACAGCAGCTCTGGGTGAGCACAGGGGTGGATAACTGCTCTGTGCACACCTCGAGCAGCTCTGGGTGAGCACAGGGGTGGATAACTGCTCTGTGCACACCTCGAGCAGCTCTGGGTGAGCACAGGGGTGGATAACTGCTCTGTGCTCATCTTCAGCAGCCACCCTGTCACTCTTCAGGGGCTTCATTGCACAACCTGGGACAAACACAGCAACAATGCTCCTGCTGTTTAAAACATTATAAAGCAAGACCTATTTGCCTAATAACAGCTTTTAAAAAAGCTTTATTAACTCTGCTCAAAGTTAATGCATGTCTTATGTGCATTTTAATTACATCTTTAACTGCTAACAATATGGGTGTACTTACTGGCACAAAACCTTATTTGGTGGCTGCAATATCTTTATAGAGGATTAACTTCAAAGCCTCATCATGTCGTCATGCATGAAAGCCTGTATTTTAGATTACCTCCTGCTCTCCTACAGCTCAGCTAAGCAGTGTCCTTCAAGAAAAACTGGAAACATCATGAGGCATTTTTCCTTAGACTGCCTAGTAGTGGGCAGGCTGTCATGCTTCAAACCACTAACTGAACAATACTGAAATATTAAGTTGAAAAAGAAAACCCTATCAGAGTCCTGGACCAGCAGAGGAATTGTGCCTTGACAGTAATAAATTAAGTAGAACACTTACCTTCCAGAATTATAAATAAAAATTGAGTATCAAAGATTTGATTCAAAACATTCCGCATATCTTGCACACCAAATACTTTTACCCTGCATTGCACTGAAATGCCTGAGGTCATAGCAGGACAATATTACCATTGTATTGGCACTTAAACCACTTCCCAAATGACCAAATATGGCTTGCAACACAGCTCTGAACTTTAGCAATCCAAAACAGCTCAAGTGCTTTGCTACTTATTAACTCGAAAGTCCAGGAGACTGTGATAAAATACTCTGCCTGATGGTTGTGATGAGGTCACCAAGAGCCCAAGGGTCATTTCATTTGCCCAAAGGAACCCACTTTTATGGTGATGGCATCTTCGGGGCTGGCCCTTTCTGGACCTGCCCCTGTCATAGCAGATGTTGCAGCAATTTGTGTAAAAATGGTAAAAATTAAGAAAGCGTGCAACCCTTTAAAGCCTGCTGCGTGGAAGGGGAGGCCCTCTGTCCAGAAAACAGAGCTGTGGTGGTTCCTGGGGAGCACCAGCCTGGGGGTGTTGGTCCCCACACTGCCCCTCACACCCAACATCACCTCAGCCCATGCTGGCCCTGGTTCCAGTCTCCTCTTTGGGGGCACAGGCTAATGGGGCTGTCAGATGGGGCAGCAGGGACACCCCGACAGACCGGGGCTCAGGCAGACCAGGCCACTCTTTGCACTCTTGTTTGAGAGGGCACAGCAGCACCGGTGTCCCCAGCAGTGCCAAACCCCTGAGCAGCACGGGCACCACATCTTTCCTACTGAGGAGAAATGAAGCTTCAGCCAAGCCCCAGGCACCCCGTGGTGCATTCCCTCATGGAGCACCCCATGAGTCATTGCTGCCCTTCAAGCCCAGAACAGGCTTCCTGTGCAGAGCAGAAGGGGATGTGGGCTGACCCCGCAGTGTCTCCCCCCAGCCCTCCCAGGAAACCTCAGAGATCCTCTCAGTCCATCTCTGCCAACAAAAACAATTCTGTATGTTCCCTAGAGGCAGCCAGGGCTGCAGCCAAACGGAAGCAGCTGTGCCTGAAGGGAGAGGAGAGCCTCCCGCATGGCTGCAGGACCCTCACACCCCACTGTCCCCTGGGGACCTTAAGCAAGCACGTCATGCAGGGACACATCTCACCCATCCCACAGCACCTTCGGGGCACTGGGAAGAGGATGGAGGGCTGAGCTGCTGCTCCAGAGGCAGTGACACAGCAGCCACAGCCCCCATGCACCAGGACAGGCTCCCCCAAGGGCCCTGGGCAGCACCTGCTCACTGCTCAGAGCTCTTGCCCAAATTGGCTCCTGCCTCACCCTCAGCCTCCTGAGCTGCCTCCAGTCCCCTGGGATCAGGGACAGGCCGAGGAGGGGCTTTATTGGTGAATGTTCCACAGGTGCTGCTCAGCTGGAGAGGGTGTCCCTCACCTGCCATCATTCCCAGTGGGGACAAGAACCTCAGACTGTGCAGGTTTCACCAGCAGCTTCTTGTGCAAGAGCAGGGCAGCCCTGAACTGCCAGTGTTCACGCACCCACATCAAGCATGTTTTATGATCTGATAAGGAGCAAAGAGGACATGCACAGAAAGTGCACTAAACGGGGAGTAAAGTGCTGCAGAAAGGAACATGAGCTCCCTGTGTCACCCTCCACAGGTCGACTGGCTGCTGTTTGTTCCCCTGATAATGCCTGGGGTGGAGGAGAAACAGGTAACTGATATGCCAGGAGCCCTGAAGATAAACGTAAACACAGCACTGACAGGCATGGTTCAGGGTCACAGCCCTCATGGGCACCACAAAAACCACTCGCTCTTTGATGCCAGGGTAGCCAAAACAAGCGTGATTTTGGGGAGAGCTCTGGGATTTGATTACTCTGACCCTGAAGCTGCAGCTGCTGTCGCAAGCACTTGGCTCAGGCTGAGCTTTTAGCAAGGTTAAGCTGGAGATTTACACCCCTCCAAGGCTGTCACTTTCCCTCCCCTCTCTCTTTTAGCTTCTTCCAGAGCCTGTCCTGCCTGGGGACAGCTCATTGGAGACCCAGAGTAGAGGAAGCACCACCTAATCCCTGTTATTTTGGAGGATGCCTGCCCACTCCCCAGGTAGCTCTGTTGGTTGGCAAACACTGGAGCAATGTGGTGACGCGTCCCTTGCTGGCAGCCAGTGTTCCAAATTCCAGTAATGCCAAAAGGGATTTGTGATGCCTATTCCAACACCTGCAGCACGTTCCCTGGAGAAGTTGCCTCTCCAGCAAGCCTAGACCCCACTGCTGTCAGCTGTGCCGGTCTTTGGGAGCCCTTCCACGTGCTGTGCTTTGTGCTGTCTCCACCTGAGCCTGTTCAGTTGGCTCAGTGTTGGCAGCCCTGTCCTGGAGCCTCTGGATGGAGACCTGCTCGGGCAGCAGGGTGCAGCAGGCTGGGTGTTCCTAGAGAAGGGAAGGAGGATATGAAAGCACCCTGTCAGCACAGGGAGAAAAATTCAAGGCACTTAAAGATGTCATTTGGCTTGAACTCTTGTTACACCTCCTGCCTTTATAACTTGATTGAGGGCCAACAAAAGTGTCTTTGGCTGAGGGCTGACGTGTGGTGGAGGATTGAGAGGGTGGGGGGTGATTTCCCTGCAAAAGAAGGGAACCAAGTCATCCCACCTGCAGCATCCTCACTCAGGTGTTGTTTTAGCCACACTCCTGTGTCCCCTTCCACCTCCCAGCACCAGCCAGGCTCACATGCACAAACCAAGGCTCCTGTGCTGGGCACACTTGGCCAGGAGTTTGAGGGGCAGTGCTGGGGCGTGGTGTATCTTACCATGGCTGCTTGGCAGTCCCCTCCAATGGGCTTCTGGTGCCCTCCAGAAATCCCAGTCTTCCCCCCCTGCTTCTTCCCAGACCCTTTCACCATCCACCCCATCCATCTCCTGGTCTTGACCACTGGTCTGGAGTGGCCCAGGGAGCCTGCTCCTAGTCCAGCACAGCCCAGAGTGGTCCCAGCTGGTGCCCAGTCATGGCAAGCATCCCACAGCCGGTGTCTCCCTGTGGGGAGGGATAGTGGGCTCTGCTGGAGCTGTTGCTCTGCCGGGATTCAGAGGCTGGCTCAGAGGAGCCTGTTTTCCCCTCAGGCAGAAGTTCAAAGTTTCCATGGTGCTTTGTGGTGGGAGATGGAAGTGAGGGAAAGGAGGAAATGGTGATTCCTGTTCATGATTGACACAGCTGAGTGCCCGGTTTGACCTCCCAGCCATAGAGGGACGGATGCATAAACACACACACATTCACAGGCACGCTCGCAGCAACTCATTTTGCCCAGATCTGTGAAGATGCTGCTCTTCTTCTTACTTTCACTCTTCCATCTCAACCCATCTCTGAGCCTAAAAATCTGTTCCTTCAACGTGAGGTCTTTTGGAGAAGCTAAACTAGCCAAAGCTGAAGTCATCGATGCCGTGGTAAAGGTACGTTTGTTTGCCTGGATGAGACAGACACTGAGCTTTCTAGCGTTTCCTAGATGCACAGTCTTGCACTTTGTCTTTCACAGTTAAATATCAGGTAAAAAAAAGGAGCTATTTATTTAAAAAATATTGTACTCTTAAAGTAAAAATCAGCCTGTGGTTGAATAGAATGTATGTTGTTATTTTAGCCTTCATGGGAATATAAAAAAAAAATACTTGCCGTTTCCTTTGGAAATTGAGTTACAAAAGCAGGAAAACCTCAATGCGTGGTAAAAATAATTTTCACTTTGAATCCACAAAGCTTTGTTTTGTGGTACATTATTTACCTTCTTTATGTGCTAACTATTCTCAAATATCCTTGTCTAATTAAACCTATTCTCAGGACAGCAAATCGTATCTGTCAAATTAGAGTCTGGTAGAAATTTGAAAAACCAGTTTCTGTAAGCAAACCCTCACCATCAGGCTGCCTCTGCAAAAGCTGAAGATAGCCCTGGTTTTAAAAAGAACCACCTTTTAGACTTGTAGCTTTGCCCTCCAAGATGCCACAGTGAGGGAGGACGGGGTTTGGCCTTAGTGAGGGGCTGTGTGTGCAGAGTGGCACCAAGGAGGAATGGCACCGTATTGTTGGGTTGTATTCCTGTTATTCAAACTGGCAGAGAAGAGTGGTTTGCTTGGCTTTGCATTCCCAGACCGTTCTTCCTGTGCTGTCATCACTGTGGGCAATGCATACTAAATATATATATATATATATATATATATATATATATATATATATATATTATTATTTATTATTTTATATATTTATATATAAAATATATAAAAATTTATACTAAATATATATATATATATAAATATATATATACTAAATTAGACAGGGGTCTCTTAGATAATTGTGGGTAAGTTTCAGGGGGCAAAGAGGGGCTTTTTTTCCTGACAAAAATCACCCACAAGGTTTCAAGAACAATGAAACCAGGGGCAGAGGGAAGCCCCTGAGAATGCTGGGCTTTGGGTGAGCAGGACTTTCCCACGGGGAATCCCAACAGTAGCTGTGGGAGCTGAGCCCCCTGGTGTCGGGATCCCGTTTTCAGACAGGGCGTTTCTTTGGGCTCCAGGGGCTGTTTCAGAGGAATCTGCAACAGCCTGAGACAGGTGAGTGCTTACCGTGGGGAAGGGGTGGGGCGGGGCAGAGGCAGCGCCCCAGCCCTGGTGGTGATGCTGGAATCAGGCTCACGGGAGTGGCTTTTGCAGCCCCTTCCCCTCCACACTTCCTCTGCAGGGTCAGGTGCCGAAGTTTTTCAGTAAATCTGAAACTCTTCTGCTGCCGGGTTCCCTCTCCCAGTTCCTGCTGGGGCATGCAGCAGCTCTGAAAGCAGAAAAGCTTCCTTCCAGCCCCTGCTCCCCACCCACGATCCCAGGCTGCATGCCACTTCTTTCTCAAAGGACTTCCCCCATGGAACCGCTGTAGCCGCTTCTTTCTAACTCCTTCCCAATCCTCCAAAACCAGGCGGGTGCAAACTTCCTCCCACTCCTTCCCCTTGCAGGTCGTCTCCCGCTGTGACATCATGTTGCTGATGGAAATAAAGGACAGCAAGAACCGTGTTTGTCCTCTCCTGGTGGAGAAGCTCACCAGGTAGGGCAAAGGCAAATGGACAATATTGGGAAAGCTGCTTGGCAAGAGCCTGTGCTCTGCTCAGTGCCACTTTACTGGGGAAAAATCTGAGGATGCGGCTCTGTCCCAGCGTCAAGGAGGAACCAGGCTCTGGCAGTCTCGCTGAGGAACAGGAGCAAAGGCACTTCCAGATCACTGTGGAACACACTTTAAAATCAATATAACCAAGTTAAATTCAATTTGCTGCAGAGAAGTTCCCGAAGGAGAAAAATAATAAGGGGAAATGCCCTCACCAAGCTAGCATCAGGCTGCAGCAGGACAGCCACCTTCCTGCAGGACTGGGAACTGCTTTAGATTAGGGATTGCTTGCCTGGACAATCCAGACGTCCAGAGGAAATAGCAGTGTTCAGCTGGCTGGACATGATAGCCAGCCTAAGGAGAGACAAAGGCTGCAATGAGGGTGGAGAGAAGAGCAAATGATGGAGGAGGGGTCCAGCTCCTGAGAAGGGTTTAGTGCCTGTACCCACCAGCCTCTGAGGTCAGGCAGGCAATGCCCAAACCCCTGGCCAGAGGCAAAATTATCTCGCTCTCAGTCCCTTGTGAATGCAGAAATAAACTCAGGAACATCCCTTTCCTTCCAGTCAGCTGAAGGGGCCAAAGGAGGAGTACAGGTGCGTGGCCAGCAAGAGGCTGGGAAGGAACAGCTACAAGGAGCAGTATGCCTTCATCTACAGGTGGGTGAGCCCCCTTTGCCAGCCCTCCCCTGCTCTCTGGGGCACAGCCCCTGGGCATGGGCTGGACATGGTGGTGGCTTTGCTGTGAGGGGGCCAGAGAGGTGCAGGCTGTGCAGGTGGGCTGGGCTGTGCTGGGTGTGGGGATCATCCCAGCACAGACACCTGTGTGTCTGTGTCCATCCCAGACCATGGCCCGGGGTCCAGGTCAGAGCATGGAGTCGGTGTTAGACACATCCCAGTGAGCCACGGGTGTGACATCCCCTATCCTGTTCATTCTGCTGCAGGCAAGACCAGGTGTCAGTGAAACAAACCTACCAGTACCCTGACACCCAGCCTGGCGATGAGGATGTCTTCTCCAGGGAGCCCTTCATCATCTGGTTGCAGTCTCCCAAAACTGGTGAGGTGTTTCAGAAACAAGTTACTGTTCCACTGTGAGCCAGCACAGCAGCCCTGGCTGGACCGAGCACGTCAGGGGGCAGGCTCCAGAGGCTGCATCCAGACCCCACTCTGCTTTTCCTTCCAAGAGCAGCATTTTCCCCTCAGGGCTGCTGCCTCTGGGAAATCCCACAGCCCTGCACATGCCCTGCTGGGAAAGCCTCTGCTGCTGCCGTGGGCACTGGGTTGGTGGATGCATTCCTTGCTGTTGGCATAGCCTGGGAGCAGCTCCTGTGTGTGTGCCAGTCAGGATTTGCCTGCCCTGGCACAGCTCCTCAGGCCCAGCTGAGTGCCTGGAGGGGGTCACTGTGCAACCACAGAGACCACCCTGGCCTACAGTCAGAGCAGAAGCTGTTTCTCCCTCAGAAAAATCCCCTTGCTTACAAGTCAGTCTGTGTTCCTTTGTGACTCATCCTCTGTTTAACCATTACATTTTTCTGGTTCCTCTGCCTTGTTTTGAAGCTGTCAGTGAGTTTGCTATTATCCCTCTGCACACCACCCCAGACACAGCAGTGCGGGAGATTGATGAGCTCTATGATGTGTATTTAGATGTCAAACAGCGCTGGAAAACTGAGGTTGGTTGCCACATCTGTGTCACTAGCTGGGCTTTGGTGCTGAGTCACTGGCCACCTCATTTGCTATTCAGAGCTGAAAACCCAAAACCCACTGACAATGTGCCCCAGGTTTTAAATATCTCTTTGGTGTATTTTCATTGAGTTCTCCACATTTTATATAGTAAACATGATCACCTAATAAAGCTATTATCAGCATGCCCTGATATGTCCAGCAGAAAGGAGAAGCCCCACTGCATCCATGGATCATAAAAGTCCTCATTTGTCTTCTTTTGAAAAGCTGTCCTCATGATTACATTTGGAAACCCTCCTGCCTTCCAGAACTTCATCTTCATGGGAGACTTCAATGCTGGGTGCAGCTATGTTCCCCAAAAGCAGTGGAAGAACATCCGTCTGAGGACTTACTCCGAATTCCTCTGGCTAATTGGTGACAAGAATGACACAACCGTGAAGAACAGCACCAGATGCCCGTATGACAGGTAAAGGGCTCACTGCCAAACCACCCACTGGTTATCACTCTCTGAGAGAAAAATTGTATCAAGAGGTGTCAGGGACCAGCAGGAGAAACAAATGTTCATGAGGCCGTCAAAGATAAAACAGTGTCCAGGGGAAATGTGATCCAAATGCTTCCAGTCAGGAGCACAAAGCCCTTTGCAGACTGGGCCGGATTTACACAGAGCCAGCCACTGCTGTGGCTCAGGTGGGACAGATGACAGGACAGCCAGCAGCACTCCTCATCTGCAGGGAGCCCTGCAGACACCTGGCAGGAGGTGCTGCTGCCTTCTCCATGCCAGCTTCGCACCATGGCTTTTGCTCTCACGCTTGTAATTTGGACTGACAAACGCACAGCGAGGCTCTGCTTGGACAGGGGACACCTCACCTCGCCCTGGACATGTGGCAATCCTGCTGCCACCGCAGTTCCCTCAGCAGGGACAAGAATACATCTGCTCTTAGAGCCCAGAGTCCTCTTGAAGGATGAGTTTCAGGGTCTGAGCAGGTCTTCACTGCTACCTCAGTCGTTGTCCTGTGATTTTTGTATCTGAAACAGGGCTTTGAAATTTGCAGCGTTGTTGGGTGGGTTTAGACAGAAGTCACCTAATGCTGGCTTCCAAGGCCAGGGCACACCAAGATATTTGTGATATTTCATGTGTGCCTCGCTGCCAAGGAGGCACCTAAAGGAGCTGCCATCTCTGGGTGGGCAGCCCATGGGTAAGGACAAACCACACAGAGCTGTGACTTCATCAGAGCCGCCTCTCTGGCCACCAGCTCAGTGCAGTGTGGCTGCCACAGGTCAGGCACCCCACCACAGCACCCCATTCCCTTGCTCCTTGCAGGATTGTGGTCAGCGGACAGAAGCTCATCCAGGCTGTGGTGCCACACTCTGCCAAGGTCTTTGATTTCCAGGAGGAATTTCAGATGACTGAGGAGCAGGTAGGCACAGCAGAGCCTCTGCAGCAGCAGGGAAGGGCTGACACAGAGCCAGCAGTGTCCAGGCATGCTGAACACAGACCTGGCTGTCAAACCAGGTCGCTGTGACCATCACTCCCAAAGTGATGCAATGCTCACGTGCCACCACCCCAGCTCCAGGACAGAGCACGGGTGGCTCCCAACCCTCTGTGCTGTTGTTTTGCAGGCACTGGGAGTGAGTGACCATTTCCCGGTAGAATTTGAGTTAAAAGCCAAAGGTGGCTTTTTCAACTGGCTGAGATCCAAGCTTTCAAGGAAGAGGAGACCAAAGAAGAGGCGCTCATCGAGATCATGAGCATGCTGAGTCCTCCTACCTGGCACAGAGAGACACAGATGCCAAGAGATCTTGCAGAAGTCTGGTGTAGAAATGCTCACAGCAAGTGCACTATGTCGCTGGTAAAAAAACCCAAATATTTTGTTGAAGTTCAAATATTTTGAATGAGAAGGCATATTAAGCCTTCATGCTGTTTTTTCTTTATTGCATATAGAAATAAATCAGCTAGAAGCAGCACATTGTGCTTACTGTACAAATGTACTCACATTTGTAAGGAGCTACTGCAGGGCTAAAATATTTCTGTGTGCTTTACCTGCCACACCTGAAGGGCAGGGAGCTCCACGTGTTCCCATGGGCTCTGGAACTCTGCCATTCCTCTGCAGGGGCAGAAGGATTAAAAAGGACATTTTGCATCATGTGAGTGTCTCTGTGTGTGTGTTTATGCTTCAGAGCTGCAGCCAGTGGACACGAGGTTGTTCCTGGTGCTTTGCAATGTAGAATATTGCTGAATTTAGAGTATTTCTCAGTGAGGGGTTTAAATTGGTCACACCATCCAGGGATTTGGGAAACACAGAAGGGACAGAGGGACAGGCAGCGAGAGCCCCTTTTCTGCATTGTCCCAGCTCAGGCAGCAGGAAGCTGATGGTTCTCACCCCTGCCCACCTGCAGACCCCAAGTGAGATGCCCTAGGGATCCCAGGTGACACTGCTGCCAACAGAGTGTCGTAAAATTCACATAAAAATCTGATTTCAGCATCCTGACATGGAAATGAACTGCATCCCCCCCTCAATAAAAAATCTCCATGGCAGCCCAAAGTCCTCTGATGAACCAGACTTTTATGATGATTATTTAATATACTGGTGCAGCAATCTGTTTTCCTAGCTCAGCCCACAGGCAGTATTTAGTGCAAACCAAACCCTGTCACACAGATGGCATCTGGGGAGTGCGAATAATCCAACTGTCAGTAGAGACAAATATTCATTTCCCTTCAACAATGCACCCCGGGTTCCCTGCTGAAGGGGCAGGGAGGGCAGGTGAATGAGAGAGGCTTTGTGGGGAGGAAAACAGTTTTGCCTTTGTGAAACCCACTGTTCAGGGAGAAGAATTTGAGGAAAGAAACTAAATTAACAGAAAATAATCTCAGGAGGTTGTGTGCAAGGCAACAAATCCTCTGACTTTTAGTGGCAATTAGACTTGAAATGATACAGCATTTCATATGCTCCCTCACACTGCAGTCAACACAAAGGAGAAAACCTGATTTAGAACAAATATTTACATTGGGATTTTTATAGAGATGCCACTGTCTGGCTGACACCATTGATGGTTCATGTGAAGGTTGAAATCAGTCTGAGTCTCTGGCCTCACATCTTGCTTCTGTGTAAGCACTTTCTGTCTCCTGGCTTTCAGAAAAGAGTAGTGCACAGAGAAAGAGATCACCCTCCAGAAAAGCAACAATGGACACATTCAGTCATGAAAAATACATAATTACAACTAAGTTTTACTGGAAATATTTGTCCTTTTTTGCAATATTTCATACAGCCCCTTATCCAGCACTTGAGAATAAGAGATGTGGCCAGGGAGCAGCCTGGGAGTGATGGCAGTGGCTGTCTGTCCAGAGCAGTGTGCTGGGTTTGGCTGGGATAGAGTGAATTTTCTTCACAGTAGTTGCACGGAGCTGTGTCTTGGATTTGTGCTGAAAACTTTGTGCTGATAACACAAGGATGTTTTTGTTGCTGCTGTGCAGCAGAGTCGAGGCATTTTCTGTGTCTTACCCCACCAGCGAGCTGGCTGGGGATGCACAAGAAATTGGGAGGAGATGCAGCCACAGCAGCTGACTCCCCCTGACTCAAGGGATACCCCACACCAAATGGAGTCCTGCTCAGCACTCAAACCCTGGGGGAGAAGAAAGATTCATCTTGCAGAGATGCAGAGCTTCTGACCAGCAGAAAGACATCTTAATGCAAAATGGTTCTCCTCCATGGAGAGCTGGGACACAGTTTTGTGGGATTCACAGCAGAGAGCATCTGCACTCACACTGTACATTTGATAGAGGCTGGGAGGTGTCCCAGACTCCTACTGTCAGCACAGTCTGTCTCTCTAGATATTCATTAGACAATATTATAATTACATCCTAAAATATTTAACAGTTCACGTTGTCTCTAGATTCCCCCCCCCAGAGATCATTACCCAGCTGTCCCAACTGCAAAGGGGTTTTAAGTTGTTCCAGCCGGCAGGAGCCTCAATACATTCTGCAGTCAGAACAAAGTTTCTCTTTTTGATGAATAAGGCTTCTTGAGCTTTATTTATGATCAAACAGAAGTTTTTCACTGGGAATCCAAAATTCCTGGAGAGACTTTGTCTCATGCAAGCCAGATCTCAGACCACGGCTGGGAGAGAAACAAAGAGGCTCTTCAGAAGCAGAAAAATGTTTCCTCCCCAGCAGCCCTGTTCACAGAGAGCACAGAGCAGAGGGGGCTCAGCTGAACAAAAAGTGCTGAGAGCCCCAGTCCCTCAGGCTGGGGTCCTTGGGAAGCCCATGGTACTGGAGGCATCCTCACTTCCCACAGACCCAAGGTCTCTACTGCCCTGCAGAGAGAGCCTCCCCAGCCTACAGAAGGTCTCTCTGCTCCTCATCGCACAGAAACCCACACGAGGAAGGTTTTTACTGCCCTGGGGGCGTAAGCCTCTTGGCAGGGAAACACCCAGGAGCCCACAAGCAGCAGCCCCAAGCAGGACTGCCTCTTCTCTGCAGCCTCAATCATCTCTGCTGGACGGGTTCGTCCATCTGCAGCCTCACCTGAAGAGGGCTCATGTCCTCTTCCTGCCTTGGCCCTGCTCCATCATTGCTGGGGCGGGAGTGCTGGTGCGGCTCTCTCGGGGAGCTCCTCCCAGCGCCCCCGCAGCCCGGAGCTCAGGGCTCCTGAGGGGGCTTTTCTCTGCCAAGCAGCCTGGGAGATGGAGAGAAGGAGGTGAGGGCAGCGCTCACCTTTCTCCTGCCTCTAGTCAAAAGAAAAACAATTTTAAAAACCACTTTTCCCCCCTCCACGCATGGATGGCTGAAAGCCCCGGCCAGCCCCCTCCGCTCCGTGCCCAGGGCAGCGCGGTTCCCGTCCCGCGGGGCTCCTGCCCCGGCCGGGCACGCACGGGCTCTGCCGGGCCCCTCTGCTGGCACCGCGGATTCCCGGCAGCTCACAGCCAGAGCCTCAGCACGGCCGGCACGCTCAGCCGCGGCGAGGAGAGGCAATTTCACCCTCCTCATGGACCTGCATCACCCCATGCTCTGCACACAGACGTCTCCGTTCACTCCAGACTGCCCAGGGCTGACCCCAAGGAGTCCCTGGGCCCCCCGTGTTTCTGTATGAATTTTGCAATAAAATGGGAGCACTTTGTTGGCTTGAGGTCTGGTTATTCATCGCCCACAGTTATCGAACGGGAAACACGCTGTGATGAGCCTCACGAGGCGGCAGCAGCTCCCAGGACCAGCTGCTGGCCGGCGCATTCCCCCGGGACCCCTCGGTGTCCCTGCCATACCTGCACCAGGAGCACAAGGACAGCTGGCTTGGGCCAGCAGTGACCACAGCCTTTCCTGCCTGTCCAACCCCTGGGGATGTCTGCTAGTGACTGTGCTTCTGCTCTTTGGTGGTTTGTAGCTGGTTTTGGGAAAGATGCGATGTGAGGCTGTTCTGGCACCAGCACCACCATCCCCTGGAACAGATGCCACCGACCCCCTTTGCAGTGCCAGGGGGAACTGCAATCAATTTGGATCAGAGGCTCTGCAACCACAGAATCACAGAACATCCTGAGTTGAAAGGGACCCACAAAAATCATTGAATCCAACTCCTCACCCTGCACACAACAACCCCAAAATTCTCATCATGTCCCTGAGAACATTGTCCAAAGGTTTGTGAACTCTGACAGGCTTGGGCCAGGAGCACTTGCCTGGGGAGCCTTCTCCTGTGCTCATCCACCCTCTGCATGAAAAAATTTTTCCTAATATCCACCCCTGACCTCCCTGAGCTGGGTTTAGCTCACATTCCTCTCCATCATCCTGACGGTTCAGGGACACAACCTCTGCACTCTCACCTGGTATAAAACCACAAGTGCCCTTTCTCTGCAGGCTGGTTTTCCAGCCAGTGTGAAAAACAAGGTTAAATACTTTGTGTGTAATTTTAAATATAGAGTCTCAGCTGTCGCTGTTTGTGGGGGTAATTTTCTGGTAGAGGGAAGACAGATTTATAAGAATTCATTTCCATATTGGCAAAGTAACAAAAAACCTTCCCTGAAAAGCTCTGCAAATGCTGGCATTGACATATGAAGGCTTTCTGTGCCTCTCTGTTGGGAGGAGAACTCGACCCCAGCCATTCCTGGGGAAGCCAGATGCAAAATCCCACCCCCCAGACAAAACACCCTGGCTGGACATCACTGTCAGAAGGAAATATCCACCCTGGCAAGGCCACCTCCTCCATGGGGCCCAAAGGACTCAGCCTTCCAACTCAGCAGGGATGTAAATATTTGCAGTACCAAGGTCTTGCAGAAAGGGAGCTCAGCACAGGAAAGAGCTGTCAAACATACCTCTAGGTCCTACTAGATCATATTTTCCTATTAATTTTTTTTTAAATCATATATACTAGCCTTTCATTCATGTCATTTAAAAAATGTGCTTTAAATCTCAGTCAAATTAACAGCGACAGGAGCAATAAATCCAACCTGATTTAGTGACAATATTTCTTCTAAGCATGCAGTATAAATTCACAACTATGAAAATTAACTCCAAAAGTCTGAGAAATTCTGAAAAGCCATTTAAAAGCCTTTTCTCAGGAGGCCCTGGGGAAACAGCCCCACACAAGAGGGGGGCCTGGCAGCAGGGCTGTTTTGATAACCTTCAGTGAAAGGGACCTGAGAATATTAACCATTACTGAAGGCTGCGGAGGAAAAAAACGCTGTAGCTCTCCCTGCTGCTTTTCCAGCTCGGATGGAGCTCTGGAGATATGGCACCTGGGATGGGAATATCTCTGTTACTGTAACACAAGGAAAAATTACTTTTAAAATAAACATTTGTTTAGGGGAGTTTGATGCTGAAATGTCCAGGTACCCAGGGGGTTTAGTCCCAGCAAGGCTGGGTGCTGCAGTGCGTGTTCTGCACCGCCGCTGTCGGCAGCAAAATTCTAAATCCTCCTTTCTGCTGCTCTGGATGTGGACAGGAGATGCAACAAATAAGGAAAAAACGTCAGAAAAATAAGATCCTCCAAGCCAGCTGGAACAAAGCACAGATAAACACCTGGGGATGCTGCCAGCAGCTTTGCAAGGCCCCAGTCCTTGTGTGCCTGAGCTGTCCCTGACCTGGCAGAGGACAACCGGGCAACCAGTTTCACTTGGCTCGTGGGAGAGCATGGCACAGCCAGCTGTCATAATAACAAATGGTTTGGAAAGTCTTTCCTCAAACCAGTAAAAAACACCGTGTAAAAAAGCATTGTGCCATTCTCTGAATTAAGTTTCATGCAACTCCTTCCCAGTTTCTGTCAAGCCATGTCTGTAAGCACTCTGGATAGGCTTTTCCATGTGATTTATACATAGTTTGTTCCCTTTTTTTTTCAGGTGAATAAAGTGCATTGTCTGCACTGCAAGTACCTTTCAATGTGGATTAAAAAATTAGTTAGAAAAAAAGAATCAAATCAATTTAAAACAAATAAATGCAGAAGCTAAAAGTGAGTAGAGGAAAAAAAAAGTTTCTGGATTAGAAATGTCACAATCTCACATTCAACAGACAATTAAAAGGAAAAGTAATTACAGGGTTTGCGTAATATTACCAAACCCAGAGGCCTGCTAAGCAACAGCCCTAGCACCCACATTGTCAATGCACCCAGCTGGTGTCAGAGCAGGTCAGGGCTTTCTGGGGGTAAAGGGAGATCCAGCTTGGACACACAAAGTGCTCTGCACAGGCCCAGGCCTGGAGACTGACCACTGAAGGAACACGGACAAAAAAATTAAGTATACTATATACATTTATATACACACACATATATATAATGATTCAAGGATTAATTATATAAAGATTTAAAGATAAAGTATGTAAAGATTAAATAATTTTAATTATTAAATAGAATGTTTTAAAGAATTTAAATAATATTAAATATTTAAAAGTCAAAGTTATTAAAATAATTTAAATACATATATTTAATTTATTAGAGGTACTCACAGCTGCACAAGACAAAATGCAATTATCAGTTTTGCATGCAACACTCCAGTATATGAGGTATTGCCATGCTGGCTGCAGAGATGGCCATCAGAAACACAGAGCCAAGGCCGTGGACAGCCAGAGCAGTCAGAAAAGGGAAATCCAACAGTCCCCAAAGCAAAGGAGAAGGCCAGTGGGCAACCAGTGATCCCAAAGTATGGCAGGAACAAGCGCAGCCCAGGGTCAGGGATGGCTGCAGGGCAGACTTGAGCTGCAGGATGAGGACGACAGGCTGAATGTACGGGTTGTGAGGAGCTCCAGGACATCATCTCCAAAGCCCCTTCTCTTTGGCCATTGAGGTGTACAAAGGCATCCCACCAGTACCAGGCAGGGGCTGGAATGCTCTGCAGTTACCATCCCAACTGCTGTGCTGCAGGGACTTACCTTCCAGCACCCACCAAAATACCCAGTCAGCCTCCCAGCTGTGCCATGGGTGCCAGCATGTGTTCCCGTGCGGCAGCGCCCTGCCCTGGGTCACTGCCAGCAGCAGGCAGGGCTCCAGCTGGCCACCAGGGCACTGCCAGATCTAGTGCAGTGCTAGCAGGACAGCTCGGGCCAGTTATGGAAGGATGAAGTCCCAAGTGGGACTCACAGGCACTAAGTGGCCAAATCCTACTGCAAACCATCAAGGAGAGAGACTAAAAGCAAAGAAGGAAATATAAACAATGAAGAAAAAAGAAGAAAAAGAACTTAAGGTCAACTGAATTAATAGAAAAGCACTTCCACATCTAAAGGCAAAAACTTCTACACTGAAGTGCCTCTTGCACCATTGCAAGTCTGCCCAGCAGGAGGCACTGGGACACCAGTAACACGTACATGACACCCCAGCCTGCTACGGGTAGCCACTGCACCTTAGCTGCCTGCCAAGGTAGCCACTGCACTTAGAAACCTTTGTCAAGGTGCCACAAGCAGAGCAGAACGTCCCCCAAAGCACGGCTCTGTGCCCAACACAGTCAGGCCTCAGCTGGCAGAGCTGCTGGAGGTAGCTGAATGCTGTTGTCCAAAATCAACCCCGCCAAGAAGCTCTTCTCATCACCACCACTGGGTGCTTGCTGTCCTTAGCAAGGTCATTTTTGTGGCCGCTCCACAGCTGTCAGTGCCCAGGCCAGGCAGAGTTGGTCACTTGAAGCAGAGCTCAGCTTTCCCTGGAGGTAACCCCAGCCACAGTAGCAACCAGGGTCCATCTTGACAGACAGCTCCAGCTAATTTCAGCCAGTGTCACCAAACCGAGACAAGGGGCAACAGGAAAGAGAAGGCCAGACAAGCACAGGGTGGAGTGGGACATAGGAGTTATGCAGGTGAGATGCTCTCAAGGTTTACCCACACCAACAGCTCTATCCAGGCTTGTTTTGTTTAAAACACTGAATAGCAGGCTCACGATGACATACCTACCACAAGGCTAACGAGTTAAGTATAAAAAGGAAATAATCTGATAAGCCTGGGGCAGGAAAGTCCTTGGCAGCCACCGCATCTCAGGTTTCACAGGGGCCTTCAGCAGGAGAGTGTTTGGGAAAACATCTGCTGGTTTCCATGGCTGTGCCTGGAGGTGCTGGCCCCAGGTGCAGGGAGACACCTTCTGCAAACAACCCCCGGGACCGTGGGGGAGCAGCGGCTGTGGGATCACAGCCCAGGGAGCAGCTCTGGCATCACAGCCCAGAGGACAGCTCCAGGGACACAGTGCTGCCCCTGTGCCTGGGGTCTGCACAGGGGCAAACTAGCACAGCTGGGTAATGCTCCATTCACACTGTGCCCACTGCACCCTGCACATTCACATATGGCTTAAACTTCTCCCATTTTGTTTTCAGGTAAAAAAAAAAAAGGTTTCAGGGGGAAAAAGTTAATGGTGTTGAGGTTCTGCCCAAATTTTCATGGCTACCTGCACAGCCCATATTGGTCTGCCTGAAGCTGCTGTGTGGTGTAATTTCAGTCTGAACTTAGTACTGACTACATATGAAAAGAATCCGATGTTGTTTTTAACATGCACATTTTAATGAAGCAAACATTTCTATTTAATAAGTTATAAGATACAATTTTACAATCCTGCATTTTATTCCAGTTTATTTTGTTTTTACTTTCTAGTTTACAATGTAGTGAGCATTTCACATTAAGGCACTAAAAAAGCACAGTAAAAAAACCCCAACCTTCCTTTTTTTGCCAGTAACTGTGCTGGAGAGCAGTACATCCAAACATAATTACAGAACTGTAAGCATGAACTTCTCCCGAGGGACAGTGACATGTCAACAGGTTTTCAACAAATCCTACCTTCTCTAAACTGCAGAGTTTGAGCTCATCAGGAGAGTTTCCTAAAGCCCCAGCAGCTGGCAGCAATTCAGATATGCACCTGGGAAGTAGTATGGAGTAATCCGGGACAAACAGACAAGTTACAAGGAAGTTTCCACTCCCTAACCCTCAGCAGCAACGCCTGTTGCAGCACAAAGGGGATTTCAGGAGAGATGGGTTTGCTTCAGGCATATCCTTGGACTGAGATACAATAAAACACCTTGCACCAAAGAGGGGTTTGTTCATTGATATTGCTATTATTGGTATTGCTGTCACTGGTAACTTCACAGACCCACCCTGTGTCCCACGGCAGATGTGGGGCCCATTCCCAGGATGGCTCCTTTGCCTCACCCCAGACACCGGCCTGGCCTGCAGCCTCCAGGGAAACCAATGGTCATCTTCTCAACACACCTTGGTGCTCTGGACTGCAGAGACTCTGGGTCACACAGGTGACAGCCATGCCTGGCTTGGCAACTTCAGGGGCTTTACTGAACCCAGCCAACCCAGGGATTGTTCTTAAATCAAAAAGAGTGTGGGGTGGGGGTTACCTGTAAAGTTGAAGAAACATCACCAGCATCCCAAGCTCATTAAAAACCGCATTACTAGCATTATGGCCAAAAAGCTATCTGTCTCTAGAGTTACAAAGCGTTAACATAGAGAGGCTGAAAGCTTACAGGAAGTAATTTTCAATCTGCTTTTGGTTTGCTATAAAAGATAAACTTTTTCTAAATGTAAACCATTGGCAAAGCACTTTCAGAAACAATTTAAATTTGAGTGGTAAAGCTACTTATAATAGCTTTTTATAATGTTAAGCGTTAAAATTGATCAAGTATACAAAGGCACCTACTATAGTACCAGTTTTATCTCATTTCTTTACAGAAAAGAATTTGAACTGGGGACAGCCCAAGTCATATTCCATAACTAAAATGCAAAGTCTCCAGTCAAATAAAATCAGTAGTTAAGATACCCAATTACAAAGACAAATTCCAGTTTTCAATTAACATCTAAAGTCTTTAACATCCGCAAGGGAAATTAGTGTCTAGTCATCCACATGATTCTCCAAACATTAACTGTGACCCGGACAGTACTACAAAGGTACAATTTGAGGAGATATTAAATAAATTGACATTAGGTTGGTAAGTAGGATAGAAGTGAAATGCTTGTAAAAAACAGTTAGAATTTATGTCTGACTATTGAAACATGAGCCGTGTGTATCTAGAAACTGCATTTGGCAACACGACTGCACCCAGTACAACTCTGCATCTGAACTGCGACTGCAGAGACCACCCGGCAGCGCGTCTACGGAACGGTGACATGGAAGGGACTGCCAGGAATGTGCTCGTCACCCCACTTCACTGCCAGGACATAGTCCCCCCTCTCCTTGACAACATAAGTGACGTTGTACTGATGGCTGCCCAAATGCTTGATGGACACCTCTTCACATGGTATTGTAGGTCCGTGGACGCCAACTAACAGCATGTTGGAACCTATAGCAAAACACACACCTGTTAGTATCCCTGAACTTAAACAAGGCAGCGTGGTTGTATCATTATATATTGGCTCTGTAACACATGGATTTTGTTATTTAATTCACAGGGTGGTAGCCAAGCCGTACCTCAGATTAATTTGGTATAAGAAGGAATTTTATATTAAAAAGCTTTTAACCTCATAGAGGTGAGAGTTTATCTGCGCTATTTGCCAGACCTGACAGGCTACCACTAAGTAGAGCACAGGAGCCATCAATGCTGCCTGTGAAAACAAGCTGGTATTGCTTTACAATACTTCATCAGAAGTTAATAGCAGGGGCCAGTGGACACAGCTGGCCTGTAATCCACCCAGCACACAGCTCCCAGACGGTGGTGATGATGAGCATCAAAAGGTAACAGGAACACCGTGCATTACATGCTACAATGCACCACAAGGGCTGCTTAAGTTCAGCAACCTGTTTGTTCTCATGCTGAAATCCTGTGGTTCTTCCAGGTGCACCTGGCTCAGACTAAGGCATTGGAGAGGAACATTTTTCGGCCTCTGTATTAGGACTGACTTGGTGAGCACAGTATAGTACTTAGCATTTTTCTTTAGTACCAAATCATTACCTCAAGCTCTGAATTTTAACTCTGCAAGTTGGTTTAGGGAAAAAAATGCTCAGCTAAACCACCGATCCTGAACACCCACCTGGTTCCTGTATCCATACCTGCTTTGCTGCAGTCCACAGAGAAGGAGCTTTTCTGACCCACAAAAGCCTTTGAGAGTCCTGCTCCCCGGGAAACCACTTTGCTGGCATCCGAGGTGGATTTGGGAATGGCGCTATAGCAAGTTTCAGTCGATGACCTCGTCACTGACTCTACCAGGATGGAAGAGGTTTCGTTGGCACTGCCTGGACTAACCAGTCGCTGCCCTGGAAACAGAAGAGGTTTCTAACATTCAGATATGCCCTATCTGAAAGGCATTCAGAAGGAGGTTTCAAAACCCTCCTAATGACTAGCATGCATTCTGCATCCAAAATGCATTTTTGGAGAGGAGCAATTTCCTACTTGGATTTTTAAGCTGACGTCTTCCAGCACCGCTGGCAACAATCCCATCCCAGAGCCCTCAAGTGGCAAAAGGACCACAGGAACTTCAGGATTCATTAAGCAAAGCGGGTTGCTTAAGAAGAGTTAATTGTGCTCCAATCACCAAATGCCAAAAATTACTTGAGTTGGCAGAAAAGCAGGTGCAATTTTGCAATAACCCATTTTGAAAGCAGAGCATGTCCCAGCCTGGGGGAGCGCAGTCCTTGCCACCCTCTCCCAAGAACATCACCACACTATGGGCACCACAAGAGGGTTTCACAAGCTCAGGGGGAGGAGTAGAGATGAGCTTCAGCCTGTGCTTAAACACAGTGCTGAAGAGAGAACAAGCTTCCTAAACCAGCCTTCCTAACTTTACCTAGGAGCCTCCCAGGCATTACTGACCTTTGGCTAGGTGATACCTGCACCGAAATGAGACCAAGAGAGGCAACACGTGCTACAGGTGAGCAGGTTTCAGGCTTGGAGGGTGGGGGGAAATGGGTAAGTAAGTCCTATTTCCCTCTGACCCATGCAAGACCCTAGGACTAGATCAGGACTTAGCATTACCCCATAAAGCTGTTTTATGGCCCATCACTGAGTCAAGCTGCCAAGCTCTGTGACTACTGCTTTTGTAGCTGCTCCTGAGACCCCTCATCTAGGCTTTGGAGGTGATGGGGAGAAATGTTTTGCTTCTCATGGTTTTGGGCATCTAGACCAGAATACCACATTGTCTCAGGAGGATTTTTTTTGCTGAATGACATGATCTACTTCAGGCACAGAGTAAATACTAGTTAGCTTTTTACCTGTAACCTTTGCCTTGAAAGGGCTGCCCACTATGTGGTTAGGTCCACCATATTTAACTCCAATTAAATAGTTTCCTGGAGCCATGGGTGTGTACATGACTTTGTAACCTTCTGGAGTTTCCTGGCAGTCCATTTTCACCTTTGATGGCCCTTCAATTGTAACAGAGAGGGTACCTGGACCAGCCTTGGTCGTGTTAATGAAAAACTCCGACTGCAGTCCTAGAAAGACGTAGCACAGTGAGACACACTCTTCCTCACACCCGATGTTACACACGCAGCCTCAGGCATTAAATACGGGTAATTCAGCACAAGATCAGTCTGCCCAGGGCTTCAGGCAGGGAGGGACACCACATCCACCCCAGCAGCCTTGCTCAGGCCAGCCCTAAATGGAGCTCTGCACCCCTGGCAGCCTCCCCGGCTTCATCCTGGCTCCCTCTTCCAGTTAGGTTATGTGACTGTGTGGGAGAAGGGGTCATGACAGCCCTTCAGGACTCAAATGGAAGTAATTTGGTATCAAAAAACTGGCTTAGAGAGAAAACAAGAGCTTTTCTGCTGGGCATCAGAGTCCACACCCACACAGCTCCAGCATGGCTAAGTTTGAGAGAGCTCAGAGCTGTCTCACTGCCTGGACTGAAAATCAGCAGTGAAGAGCCCACAAGAAAGCAGGAAGGACAAGGGGCAGGAGATGGCCTGGAGGAGATGTGTGTTTGAACTGCTCGGCAACAGCACTCCAAGCAGTTTGTGGAAACAAAAGCTTGTTTAATTACAGCATCTGGTTAACACAGCTGAATTATTGCTGCTAATACTAAGCCAATGACACAATGCCAGCAACACAAGAAAAAATTAAGTAAGGCTCTCAGCCCCCAAATAATTTACTGTCACACTCTGGCCTCAAATATTTATGATCTTTGGGCTGTTGCATGAGACGCTGTTGAGGAGGAATAAAGTGCTCAGGCACACTCAAAACCAGGATGGCCATGGGAAAGTTTACTGCTGCTGTGATGGAAGCATGAAGACGTGGGAATAAACTCAGGAGAAGTTTCTAGCCTCCCCACAAAAGAGGTTGCTGTGTCGCAATGCTGGAAGAGCCCAGCTCCCACAGAGGATTACGCCATTTTCCAGTGCTCCAGCAGCCCATGCCCCTGGCACCACCAGCCTGGGAGGCCAGGCATCAGCCCGCAATGCCCTGCTCAGCTGGAGAGGAGTTAATTCTCAAAGGCAGCAAGCTTCACAGCTTCTCACCAGGAGCTCCTGCTCAGAGCACTGCTCTCTGCTGTGCCCCAATGAAGGCTCGCATTGTTGGAGGCTGCAGGCACTCAGCCTCCCAGGGGCACGGCTCAGGTGCTCAGCCACTGAAACCCCTACACTGGGTCATTGTTCTGAAACGCTGCTCGGCGGCTCCCAGGGCACCGTGCTTTTGGCAGTAGCCAGGATTCAACAACAGGGCACAGAGCAGCTTTGCTGAAATTAAACAGTCTATTTAGATTAAAAACAGCCCCAAGCACCTTTATAGATGAAGAAATATTCCCCTGTCCCTGATGCATCACAGGCTGGTATTAATGAGTGCTTTTGTTTCCACCTATTAAAGGAGCTCAAGCTACATCTTTATTTTACAGAGTGTATCTGCATATTTCCAAAACCAACTGCTTGGTTCCTCCAGAACAGCAGAAGCTTTGACTGAATAACTGCAGTATTTTTTTTCACAGGGAGAAAAAGAGGTATGAGATGGAATCCACAGGAGACAGCAGCAGATAGGACAAAATGAACTAGCTATTCCCTTACACTACAAAAGGAGAGAAAAATAATCATTTTACTCTGCTATCTACCTGTGTGTGTGGCCTGAGCAAGAACACAAATAAATCAAAGTGCATATCCTGGAATGTTTTCGTACTTACTAAGGCCACAAATCAGAGAAATGAAAAAACAAACCCTAAACCCTACATTCTTGAGCTGAGAACTATCAGATGAGGCAGTCACAGCAGACAACGAGGTGCCAGATTTCCAAGAAAAGACTGTTCACCCTGCATCTGGAGCATGAATAGCACACTACCAGGAGAACAACCCACCCTGTCCCTAGGGTTTACATATCCTACTGCACTTCACTTGAGATTTCGTAGAGGTGCAAGCACCAAAGGGAAGCTAACAGGGAAGGTAACACCCTCATACCCATTTAATTAACACAAGTTAAACAAGACTCCTTCATCTCTAGACAGCCAACTCAGACATTGTGTTCATGTGTGGAAGGGAGCCAGAGCATCTCCAGAGCTCAAGGGACCACCGGCGTGGAGCTAAGCTAACCAGCAGAGCTGGAGCCCAGCTGCTAACCAGCAGTTCAGTGAATGCGTGTTGCAGTTGCTGATTTACGTAAGTTTTAAGTTGGTTAAGGCTCAGTATAGGCTGCAGTGAGTGACGGTTATAAGACATGAGGAGCATGCTAGAAAGCAAAATTAGCCTGCACTCAGGTCAGCAGAGAATGTGGGTTAGTTCAGCTGCCTTAGCAGGTGAAGTAATGTCAAAGTATGCCTAGAAGTAGTTTCTGAACGTCTCCAAGCCCAAGTGCAAGCAGCTCTGTAGGAGAAGGGTTACCCGTGGTGCCGCTCTCCAGGCCGGATCCGTAGGCCGTGACGAGGGCGGGGTTGCCCGCCTGGCCAGGCTCGCCCACGCGCACTTTGAAAGGGCTGCCCACCACGTGGCTGCCGTTGAACTTCACGTCGATGGAGTGGATGCCGTTCTCGTGGGGGATGAACCGAACGGCGTATTTATCTGCAACAGAGAGCGGGTCTTCTGACTAACCAGAGGCAACGATCCAGCCATAAACCACCCATTAAACCCCACACAAGGCTGACTAGCAATCCGAGCTTCTGAAAGCCTTTGACATATTTTGGTCCCAGTTTAAGTCAACTCGGCTACACGAGCTGCTAAATTTATATTTCAGCAGGAAAATGCTGTATTTCTCATAGAAGGTTTTACAGCTTGTGTTTTCACCTTGCTCACGAGGACCTGATCTCAACTGTCATCTAGTCTGAGGATTATTTGCCTCACTCATGCACTAAACATGAAAACTGAATCACAGCTCAATCTGTCGGCAGCTGAGGGAGAAGAAAAGCAGCTGGTCAGAGTAAGCCAAATCTTACCAGCAAGCTGAGTGTTCTGCTCTGACACCACACCTTTATCTAATGAAGCAATTTAGCAATTTGCTGATATTTCACATTTTTGATTGCGTGTTAACTCAGAGGTGGGACTGATCTCCTCCAGCTGGACAGCTGCTGTTTGTTCATAGTACAGACCATAACTCATACAGACTTCAAGTGAAAAAGAAAAGCTCATTGCTGAAACAGGTGTTGAGCTTTCTGTAGTGTTTGCTTATAGACAGCTTCCTTGACATTTAATGTGAAGGAGTGAGTGTGAGTTAAACATAAACTATTAGTCAAAGATGGAAGCATGGCTTTGAGAAATAAACTTCTTCCCTGGTTAAATTCAACAACCACATCATATTTAATTTATTACTAATGTCACTGTAGCTTCACTGGCAAGCCAAGACTTAAATACCTCTATCTAACACAAACTGGGGCTCAGTCAGTTCATGGAAAAACATGGACATAACCCTGATTGAACAGCTCTTGACACCAAAAAGTCATTTTCCAAGCAGCATGCTCATCCTTGGGACATACTATTCGTAAGTCAAAGGAACCGAATTCCCTATGAGGCAGCAAGTGTTTTGGAGGTCATGCAATTGTCTGATCATCACCAAGCTGTGCTCACCTGGCTCCAGCTCAGACACATGGCACTCTTCGACAGCTCCGGAGGGGCTGTGGACCTTAGCATCGATCTTGCCCTTTGCCCCGTTCAGCCTTATAGCAAAGGATGCTGGCTGATTAACTTTTAATCCAGACTCCTGAGAATGCAACAGTCAGATTATCAAATTCAAACTTTTGTTTCAGACAGCACAAGATTTGTGGCAGGGAAATAACCACTTCAGCATGAGGGTTTTTTGATTTTAACAAAAGGCATAAAGTTGTAACTTGCATTAACTCTCAAATCAGACGCTCTCTCCCTCGTAGGGGGTGGCTGATTCAGGAGTCACCCACGTTGGCTAGGCTGACTTTTCCCATGGTAACAGACTGTTTTTGGAAGCCAGACAATTGCCACATCAAAGAGAGGCAGGTTTACAATACTAGTCACCCATTATCACTGAGGTCAGTCCTTGGTACTTGATTTAAAGGATGCTTAAGCTATAGCTCCATTTTCAGCCCATTCATTCATTCCAGATTCATTCAGGGAAAAGCCTCTGATAATCCAAATGTCTGAAAGAGTAACATGCATGTTTATATTTGCCACAAGAGGCTGCATTTAGAACGCCAACACAAGACGTCTCAAACATAAGAAAGTAATTTAAAACATGAAACCAGATGTTGTTGTGCTGCTAGGCCATTGGTGGAAGGCGAGACAGCTCTACATCTGAGCCACAGTGGTCCTCGACCAGCACAGCCCATGCAGCTATGCAGCAGTAATATCTCACTCTTAACATACATTACCTCATTTTGTTTTCAACTAAATCCTGAAGAGGGAAATAAATGCAACTGAGTAGAACTGAGGTACAATGTATAAACAAGTCCCTGATGTGGGTTTAGTGGAGGCTGATGCTGCTCAATAGACTCTGTTACAGAATACTCAGCTTTATCTGCCTCTCCAGGACTTAATTGAAGTGAGCATTCCTGTCAAAGAGTCTTTAAATGAAACACAAGGCAAACATCAATACCACAGTGACTAATTAACGCCCTTGTAACTCCTAGTTAGAAAAGATACTACCAGATCAGGCTGTCATGGCTCATTTACACAGCTGAGGTGGAGAAATCCTGCAGCCCAGGCAAACTCCTGGGGATCACAGTTGGGACATAACCAAAAAAAAGCCTTAGCTGAAGAACTAATCACCACTCAAGGAGGACTGAGGTGCAGTATATTTAGACACAGATTCTCAGTCTCACATCCAAGCTTCTGGCTTGGGAGATTTCAGTCAGGCCTTTAATGTTACTTGTATTTTAATGCCTGTAACCACACACATACACAAATTACATGGTGAGGTTACCAGATGAGCCCAGACCAGCTACAAAGCTGTGATTCACTCTGAGGTTCACTATCTTTCATGAATCATCTGAGCTGCGACTCTGTGGTTTTGTGGCATCGGCCAGAGCAAATCTGTACCCTGACCTCATGGTGGGGCCACCTCTGTCTGCCCGGCCAGGCTGCAGTGATGTCCCAGCCATGCAGCCCTGTGCTACCTCACCCATGGAAATGCAGCTCTTCATGCATGTGCCAAATGAGGAACTTGGTACCAGCATGATCACTGGTGGCTCATCTCTAAATTTCAGCTCTCCTTGCCCTTCCCCTAGCTAATGGCATGGGAAACATGTCTTAGCTCCTCCAATGGTATTTCTGGAGCCTCTTATTCCTTATTCCCAAGTGTTATCACTTGTAACACACTCAATTGAGCCTTCTGCCTTCGAACTCTGGCTGGCCAGAGTTACCCAGGGGCCAGCTGCCAAAAATCTCTCCGGCTGCAAGCTGAGCTTGACAACAAGCACCAACCAAGACAAGGCTATTACTTAGAAGGACAACCATTTTGGTTTTGGAGAACAAGGGCGAAATCAGCCTCTGTGGTAAGTTGTAGAGATGTTTCCTTATGTCTCACCTGAAGACTAGTGACAGTGAGCCTGCGAGCATCATCGGAGGGGGCGATGACAGGAACCAGGTAGGGGCTTTCAGGAATGTGCTCATCATTGAACTTTATGGACACCTCATAGTTGCCTGCAGAGAGAAGAGAAGCAGTGAGTGTTCTTAGTTTCTTTGAAAGTCACAATCAGCGCTGTTCCCATGTGATTTGGTCTCAGTACGTACCTGGCTCTTGAACTATATATGATGCACCACAAGATCCATCTTTATGGTCATCAAAGGTGATTTCTGCTTTACTGGGGCCTTCTACAGCAATAGACAGTCCTCCAGCTCCAGCTTCCCGTGTCCATATGCTGAACTCAGCTGTTGAAGCACAGAAGAGCACACACAAGGGTAAGTTTGCTGCTGCTGCTGCTGGGTTGCAGCTTCCTCCTAGCAGACTGTAAAGTTCCCCATTTAAGCGCATTTGAAGAATGGTAGCTCATCCCACCATCCCAGGAGATTGCTTAGTAGTTTCAGAGGCTCCTGTAAGCCAAAACACTGCACTGCAGATGTGCACCCAGCAGATTCTGGAGCCCACTGAGAGCAGAGGACTCACCTGGAACACCTGTCTCTCCACGCTCCAGCCCCGGGCCTCCAGCTCTCACTTTATGGGCTCCTCCCTCGCCCAGTGGCCCCACGGTGAACTGGAAGGGGCTACCTGGCACCGGCTGCCCTTTGTATTTGACATCCACAGTGTGGACCCCCATTTCTTGTGGCACAAAGCGGACACAGTAGGTGTTTTTGTCACACTCGACAATTTCGGCATCAAAGTTTCTACCAGAGGGACTGGTTACCTGAGCTGTCATATCAGCACAATCAATTTCTAGCAAGAGAATAAAAAAATGCAGATTAGAAAGTGATGAAGGGTTTTGGAAGCAGGACCTGAGCTCAAGTGATTACCCAGTACAAATAACAGAAGAGGCACAGAGCTATCTGTGTGCTTCTGAGCAGAAAACCTGGCCAGCTGCAGCTTCCCAGGTGCTACAGAGGCAGATGAAGTGGCTGGATAAGTGCAGCCAGCTAAGCCTGGCCTACATGATTCACAGTTTCCAGACAGCAGTACAAACATTTAACAGCCAACATGATCTCAAAACCCTGGAGCTAAAGTGAGCTGTGCAGCCCATTCTCCAGCCTGCTGTACACAGAATAAATTATTTTCCCTTTCTCAAGTGCCCCATGCTATACAAGTGCAAGTTGTGGTTTTGGGGATAAGGATGTTGTTGCTTACCTGGGATTTTTAGGTTCAGATCACATATGCTTCCTACTGTTGCAACAGAAGGAGCCCGTCTTGTCCGTGTGATGCTCTCCTTAACTCTTCCTTCACCACTTATCTTCACACTGAATGGGCTGCCTGTAAGTATCACACAAGTCATTCCTCCTCTGCTTATTACACACACGATTGAGGGCAGAAATGAAAGCTTCCTCTGACTTGTAGGGGATTATAGGAGAACTTTTATACCAAACTAACAGTCGGGCCCAAGTCAAATATATGCACATAACCAGAACAGTTTTGAATGCTTGCTGCCTGGGGAGAACCTCCTCGAATCTTTGGGACTTATGGTCCAAGCCAGATCACACAGCCCACCCACAGAGCACTGGTCAGCCAGATAAGACGTCTGTTGTACTAATCAAAAATTTGCCCAGCACTTCTGCTTACCTGGAATATGTTCATCTGCAAATTTAGTGGACACAATGTACACACCAGGCACAGTTGGAAAATAGGACACTTTGCAAGTTCCATCTTCTAGATCTTCAGTTTGGATCTCTACCTTGCTGGGTCCTTCAACTGCCAGTGAGATCCCACCATAACCTACAATATAGATAAATTAGCCTCAGATTTCCACAGCTCTGCTGTAAATCTGACATAAAATAGTCCAAAGCCATAGCAGGCGCTAGTTGGTAGGTTTGTATCATAATGGGCACATGGGAGTTGCACGATGCCTTCCTTAATGGCGTTTCTGTACTCCTAATCAGTCAGAGGCACAGCATGCATACAGCTCCTAAAATTCTCTGACTATATCCCTTTTTCCTTCAATAATGTTGAAAAGTTATCTACCAAGCTAAAAAGTTATCCAAGGCTCCACATTAAACTATCTAGATAGGGAAGTAACTATCTTCCTCATTTCCTTCTTGCAATACCAAATGATACTAGAGGCAGCACCACCTCAGTGACAGTCCCTGTTGGTTGTAACAAATACATGAGCCAGGACCTTACAAAGCATGTTCTAAAATAGCACAGTCTGTGGTTAATAACTGACAACAATGACTGAGCTTAATGGCAGCTGCTGCTTTGCAGCTTGTGACCCGGTGGTTGCATGCTGAGGGAGGCAGTACTCTCATGGACAGTCAATAAATATCTCATAGCATCTCGGGGTCCTTTGTGAGGGAACTAACCAGCATCTCTTGTGTCTACAATGAAGTCACACATTTCAAAGGTTCGTCCTTCTACCAAGCCACGTCCAAAAACTCTTGCCCGTCTGGCATCCCCGATCTCAGACTGGACCACCATGATTGTCACAGGGCTGTTTGGCACATGGCTCCCATTTTTCTTGATGCTAACCAGATGCTCTCCTACTTCCCGTGGAATGAATGAGATGCCTACAAAGCAGAAAAATGTGAGAAATTTATTTAGTTTTTACTCATGTTAAACTTTATTTAAATGCCTTAATCACACCAAGAAATTAAATACTGGAAGAGCAATCTCTTTACTCATGTTGAAGTGTTGCTCTCAAGTGGACCACAAAGCCATTCTTATATGCTGACAAAACCCACTTCAATTGCAACCTGGCATGTCACATGCAAGTGAAGACAAGAGGCCACTCTTCATACTTCTCTGTCTTTGGACAACTGTAGCAAACACTGTCAACTACTTGGTTCAACAACACTTCTGGGAAAGAGCACAGAAGTCAGTCATTTTACAAAGCTAAGCAAACTGGAGTAAAGACTATCACAGTAATCTCTCAGATCTTACCAATGTGGTTATTGGGCAGCCTCTTCAGAAGACAAGGCTCATCACGACCAGATGGGGCTTTAATGCTGGCTGTTAGGAGACTGAGATCAGTCTCATTGATATCCAACATGAAGTCAGCAGCAGAACCAAGCTTAACCTGAGACCGTCTTCTGTTATCATCTGAATAAACAAAAAGAAACAGTTCACAAAACATTACAAGGTTAAGTGCAGAGCAAGTCAGAGGACTTCAAATTCCTGCCACAAACGGTATCAGAGGTTAATTTTTAATATGAAGTGCTTCCAGAAGTTTAAACTTTATACCTGTGATCTTGGCTGTGAATGGACTGCCTGGAATGTGTTTGTCATTGTATTTTACCAGGATGCTGTAGTTCCCAGGTAGAGTAGGCAGGTACGTGACCGTGCATGTCCCATCTTTGTTATCAATGCAACTGATCTCTGCTTTGGAAGGTCCTTCAATAGCCAAGTCCAGCCCACCTAGGAAAAAAGTAGAGTAGCACTTCTGTAAAACTTTGTGAACACCAGGTCCAAAGATTTGGTCCAAAGAGAAATATCCAGTACCTGCTACTGAAAATGGAGCTTAAATGCAAAGGACAGCAGCAAAACCAGCTCAGACCAACCCACTAGAGCCACAGTTCTATTCAGTCTTTAGATTTACCAAACAGTGATCCCACACCCAGTCATCATCCCCTAGATTTAAGCTGCTTTCAGTTTATTTTTAATTGAACAAATAATTTGCACCCAGTACCACAGGGTACATCTAATGCTCTCAGGAAAGGATAATAAACCAGTTTTTACTGCAAGTGACAGCCTGATATTGCATAAGTCACTTGTATCACATCACAGAGATTCATAGTTGGACAGATAAATGTAAATCAAAGCCAGTGTGTGTTACACTAACAAGAAGTTCCTTCTTTAGGGTAGGATGGGTTTAAAGAACTGACTTACCCTCTCCTGCATCCTCTGTGACAATGGTGAAAGTTGCTGGTTTATTCGCAATCCCGTAGATGAGGCCGGGCCCATAAGCAGACACGCTGCCGCTGTTGGGGTAATTGACATAGAACTGCAGAGGGCTCTCTAAAGGGGAAAAAAGCCAAAAAGAAGCACTTGTAAGGATGAGTGGTCTGGACTACAAGAACTGATACCCATGTTCCTGCATGCCCTTCTCATTACGTGGTATCTGAAAAACCTTACTGTGACTGTAAAGCACTTAAAAACCAAATAAGCCTCCATTTCCATCCTCAAAAGACACTTTTCCACAATTTGTGACACATTCAGTCATGGAAGAGTAAGTGTTATTCTAGTTACCAGAGATAAGCTTAAATGATGTTGTAAAGGGTCTTGTTCACTTCAAGTTTATTTTTAGCACATGAAATCAGAGCATGACTCAGAAGCAGGCTTTCAGTTCAGGCACTGATTCTGAATTTTGGTAGCCCAGAATTAGGAACCAGCAAAGCACATTGTCTGACTCAGTGAACCTGAACTAGCAAATCTGAAGGGTATCCAAAAATGTATTTGCCAGCCTCAGATGAGCTACGCTGGTGCACAAGAACAAAAAGTACAGTCACTAACAACCAATAATAGTTTCAATAAAAGGCACAGATAGCTTTTCAGTCCAAAGTTAGATTTTGCAGCTGAGACAGTAAAAAGTTTGATTCATGACAACCTTCAAGAAAGAAACATTGTGGCACATCATCTCCCTATCCCAGCACAGGGCAATGGTCTTAGTGAACCAATACAGCAGACAGGTCAGCATCTACCAGGGTGCTATAGCCATAAAGGACTGAAGAGACTGAAGCAGCACCATGCATCACATCACTGAGCTCCCCACTTCAGCCTAAGTTATGCTGTGCTTCAGTACAAACAGAACCAGCAGCCCCTCTCAGGGAGTGCTGAAGGTATTTTTGTCTCATATCTACACATCCCTCTACAGGTCTGCCCCTTTCTGCCCAGCCCCCCAAGGCCTGCATGCCTGGAGAACCACAGGGCAGCCACAGCCTCCAGGCGAGGCAGTGCTTCCACTGGGGAGCTGGTGAAGCAAGGACAAAAGGGAAATGGAATGAGATGCAGTGGTTTCTGTTTGTTAAGAAGCAGCCAGGAAGAAAGAAAGATTACAGCATAATATGCATGTGTGTTTTATTTTATTGCAATCAGATGGAAAGAGTAACTATAGTATTTCAACCAAGCAGTTCTCCCCACAGTTCTGATATTTTTTGCCAATGCAGTTTTAAGGATAAACACACACTGTAACCAGTAGTTTTGTTGAGGCCCATGGCAGTAAATTTCAACCTGAAAAACTAGTAGTTAGAAAATTGTGTGTTTCTTCTTCATAATAAAATGCCACAAAAGTTAGTTTCCCCAAAACCAAAATCCATTTTAAGCCTGGCTGGTACTATTAAACCACAATGAAAGCTCATATGTGCTGGCACTTACTCCTTTGCTTTAGTCTCTGGACTGCTTGCAGAGAAAGGGCCACCGACAGGTAAAATATCCTGGGCAGATCTTTCCACAGCATGTAAGACTTAGCTACAGAACCTCACCAGGAAGCAGATGCATCAGCAGGACTCTGCACTCAGATTTGCACTGCCTGCTTTGTCAGACTTACCTGGGATGTGATTTCCCATGTATTTTATGTGCATTTCATGCAGCCCAACCTCAGTAGGAGCATATTTCACTGTTACTGTGCCATCTTTGTTATCCACGATATCTGGTGTATCCATCTTTCCAGAGGGCATGTGTACTTCACCTACAAAAGGCCACCATGGGAGTTACAGAAGAAGCTGCCTACTTCCCCTCTCCCACCCACAGAGAATTGTCTAGCCATTTTAAACACGCATTTTAAATTGTTAAATTCCTTACCCACAGGCACAAATAGGAGACTAATGGGAACACTAACCAGACATGTTTTCTACTTACACTACATGAATACAAGGCAGTGGTAGACATCTGGCAAACAGTCCTGTGACCTTATAAACTCTACAGGCAGGGCTGTTTGCTGCAGCTACGGAGCTTTTCACAGCAAGCCACATAAAAAGCACTGATCTACCTTGTAGCAATATGCTCCCTCTTCTGCTGCACTTTTTGAAAAGGAAAGTTTGACTGTTCCTTCAAGCTGGGACAGGACAGGGCTTGGGTTGGGATTGCTGAGCTAGAAGGCAGAGGGGACACAGGCCTTGTGTGCAGGAGCTTAGTGCAACCAGGGTGCTACTGGAGCGATGCTCTCAGCTGCCAGACCTGTAGAAGAGGGTCACCTGCTCTGGAGAAGGTATGTGTAACAGGAATGCAGAAATAACTGCTTTATAGTATCTGCAGAAAAGAAATAATGGAGCTTATCAAGGATGTATGTAGCTGCTCCAGAAGGGAAAAAGCACCAATAGGCCCTATAGTGCAGTAGCTCACAGCCTAGCACTGAAGGCCACAGCAACACACCAAGAATCCCCTCACTTAACTCAAACCATTGAAGGGGCATATCCTACTCATCCTCAGCGGGTGCCACTCAACGTGAAATTAAACAGCTATATTGCTGGCAGGATACAAACCTCCCACACTGTGGTCTAGACCACCCAGTCTGTTAGCTGCAAATGGATAAACACACTAACAAAAAGCACAAAGCTCTCTGAGAGGCACTCCAGGTACCTGTTATTTCTCCTTTCCTTACAGCAAATGGGATAACCATATCAAAGGGCCTGAACCCCATGCCGTTCATGTCTCCAACGGGGACATAAGCTTCTTCTGTAACCTAAAGCAAGCAAAAAGATGGGTCACTTCAAAAGGGCTGGTAGAGCCAAATGAGCACTGAGCAACTCCACTGCAAGCACAAGCAGAAGAGAGTGTGCGGTGATTATTGCAGCCAGCCAAGGACTGGGCTCCACCAGAGCAGTGTCCGGCCAAGCTCTCCTTTACAGCACCACACCGCAGAGCAGAGCAAATCAAACACGGCGCGGATGGAAGACATGCTGGAAAAAAGGAAGAGATAAAAATGGAACACAAAGGGATGGAAGACAATGTAGTGCACACAAGACCCAAAGTGGCTCCGTCTGAAAGGATTTAGTTGCTTAAGGCCTGGAAGAGAAAGTGATTTTTAAATGGGGCAGAATGATTGCAACACAAAATGGACAAAAGAAACAAGTTTCACAATGCGACTCTGAACTCAAGACACTGTGATTTTACTGGGAAAACAAAGCAGTGCACTCAGGGTGCTTTTGCCAACAGCAGACATTTCAGAAGTGGAAGCTGTGGGTGCAATGATCCTCTTCATGTTTACATGAGTTTATTTGGAGACTCCCTTCAAGCAGCAAAGAAAAAACAAGGTCTGGATCCCAAGAACAATTGATGAAACAGAAAGAATGAACACAATGACCAGAGCGATCAAGCAGTCCCAAGAAGCAGACTGTCATCTGAAATGGAACACAGATGGGGAGCTGAAAAATGCAAAAATTGTGTACCCAAGGGCGGAATCCGGGGGGGGAAGCGCCCACTGGCTCCTGCGACTGTGCGGCGACATCATCTGCATCTACAGCCTGGGCAGGGGTAGAGGCAGGTTAGTTGTTAATGATGTTATTCTGGCATGGAGGCATTCCCACCTTCCACAGCTCAGAACACACTGCTCCTTCCAGTTCAACACCTTTCTCCCACTGCGTAGCCCTCCCAGCTCTCTTGCCATAGCAAACACCTGGATCCAGTCAGGGAAGCTGGGAAACTGCCCTTATCCGCAGGCACTGGAGGAAGCCACCAGCGGCACAGCAAAGGGACAAAGCCAGTACGTGCTGTTATTGCATGCTTGGGAGGGAAGTGGAAAGCTGTGCCTGAACACTGCTGGAATTGAATATCAGAGTTGCTTTTTTATGGGACTGATGCAGTGAGGGAAGGGAAAGGTCTAAACCTAAGATGAGAGTCCCTGAGTGCTGTGCAGCTGGGAGGCAGGGGAGCTGGCTGCTGCGGGAAGGCTGCTCCAGTTCATGCACTTGGGTGAATGACCCAGCCCACGTCCAGCCATAGCAGCAAAGCCTTTCTTCTGATTCATAGCCGGGACCGCGTCGTCAAGACACCAAATGTGTTTTCCTCTGGCGCAGCCGCTTTTCTCACCAGGTGTGCCAAGAGCATGATTTGCAAATTCCCATCTCTCCCATTAACCCAACACAAGTGGCTGGGACTGACACCCACGCAGGCAGCTCCCCCAGGCTCAGCCATCAATGGGCAGCCCCTCCTGCCAATTTATACCACTGCAAACCGCCCTAATGAAATAACCCACTGGAAACTTCTGCATGGATAGATTCCACTGAGAAAACCAATGCAAAACAGAAATGCTGCTGTTTCAGTGTTCTCTGTCCCCAGCTGAGACACCCAAGTCAAACACAATGTATCAGTCAGCTAGGAAGTGGGAATTTTGGCTGGCCAGGATTGGGCTCCCTGACCTCGAGAGGCATTTCCTGTGGTGGACCTTGAGCAGTGACCGAGGGAGTCATTTCTCTCAAGGAAATCTTCAGACACCCATAGCAATCTGCCAGGATGACAGGTAGGAAGCGCCAGAGTTGCTGGCCTCAGGGACTGGCCCGCGAGCCCCATCTGGACTCAGTACTAGTACAGCGCTGTGATTTCAGGGACTGAGATGCACCAGAGGCTGCTTGGGCTGAGATTACAAGATTGAGGATTATTTTACCAACACAGAGAGATGTTCTTCACAAGAAGGGCTTCTGTGAGCCCTGAGAGGCACCTGGTCTGCTTCTCAGGGGACTGGGGTATTGTTTGCTAAACGTGGAGTACCACACACAGGAAGGAAGATAATTAGAAGGAGGGAAAATTTGGCTATAACAGTTTAACTAGCACTTAAAAATAATTTTTAAGTGTGAGCTAACAGTCTGCTTCCCTGGGATCTGTCAGCAGACCGTTCCTTATTTTGGGATCATCCTAATAAACAGCGAGAGACAGAGAAGGCAGAGCACTGTATCTGACAATGGCCAACATAATTAGTTGTAGAAGCTGATTACAACCACCCTTACATCATTTAGGAAAACAACTACATGGTCAGGAAATGAAAAACAAATTTCTTCCAAAAAGCCAAGTCTTCATCCTCTCATGGTTTCTATCCCACTTCATTTAACTAAATTGTCTGCTCAAAATAAGCTCTGCAAGGAACACGGATTCATTAGCTCCTGCTAGCCTAATAAATATCTGAACATTTACACACAGAGTTAACCTATTGCTAAATAAAACACAGCGGCAGGGATCCGAGTGGGAGGTACTTCTGGAGCAGAACTGGCTTACCATGACGGTGAAAGGACTGTTGGGAATGTCCACCCCGCCAAAGCGGACATAAATCACATAGGTTCCTGGTTTGGCAGCAGTGTAGAAGATATCGTAAGTCCCATCCTCATTTTCAACAACATCTGCTTCAGCTTCTGTCCCATCTGGCGTGAGGACGGTACACGTCACTTTTCCCTTCCCTGCTGATTTGGCGTCTACCACAAAACCAACCTCCTCACCAGTCTTCACAGTGGGTGCAATTCCAGGACCTACAAGGCAATTTTAGTTACAGAAAGCGTTCACAGGACAGTTTTCCCAGGCAGACCGCCTGCGAGGTGCCTGGGGAGCATGGCACCAAGACATTGGTCCCAGGGAGCCACAGATGTGGTTTTGGGAGCAGATGTACAACAAGGGACATTTGTAAAACTGGTCAGCACAGTGGTATGCTAGAGCTGGCTACCAGCTCTCCTTCTCCTCTGCAATCAGAGAGGCTGGATGGGAAGAGAGAGGAAAAAAGCAGAGTTTGAAGAAGGCAACGCCTTAACCCATACTCTTATCATCCTACTCCTTTATGCAGAGCCAAAGTCACTTTCTTCTGCCAGCAACTCTGCTGCACTGCTTTAACATAAACCTCCCTGTGTAAGCAGCTATAAAAGGGCACAGTAGCAGCCATGGCCACAATTTCTCCACCATTACCCACATACGATTTTCCACTGTTCTGCCACACATCCCAAAAAAAGAACACCATGCAACAATGCCAAACTTGAAGCAATCAGATCTAGCTTGAAGAACACTGTGTTTAAATGAGAACTATTATGTCTTATTTGCAGTAGTACATATTGAATACTCCTGCTTCTGACCCTCACTTGTTACCAGGTAAATGGCTCATTTTCAACTGGCAACAAACCTGCTGGTTTAATACATTGGCAGTATTCCAGCACTTACTCCTACAGTGATTGTATTTCAGCTTCACAGCGCTGAATCAGAAGCACTTCTTGGAAATGGGAAATTTTAGTTGGCATCTGGCAGTAATCTCCATCTCAGTTACTTTCAATAGTTAGTGACTTGAGTTACTTCGAAGAGTATCAGATTTACCCATTAAGGCATCTTTTAAACAAATTTTGATGATATCTCTTCTTTTTTTGATTATATCTCTTTTTTTCTTCCATTGTGTCAAGAATGTATTTCTGTTTAAAACAACTTGATAGCAGCCAGTTCATGAACAGGCTTCAGGTGCACTGTAACTGGACAATGCCCAGGTCCAGCACAATGCCCACACACTCACAGGTCTACAAAAACAGATTAGGTTTCCCAACTTGTTCAATTTGACCTTGCCTACTTTATTTATTTATTCTACAATCAAGGGACTTAATGTTCAGTGGTATTCTTGTAACTAGTTCCTGCCTCTTCTGCTCCCTGCCACAGCCTCCTGGGAGGTGGGAGCACGCCACAGTGACCAGCCCAAAGACACGTGATGAACACCCGTCCTTAAAATCTGTGTGCTTCTACAGCAAAAAAATCTGGAGAGCCCTACACCAAGGCAATGATTTTTTGAGTCATAGTAATATCTCATCTGTAGGGTCTCTCCTTCCCAAAATTCTGTTCAGACCCAGGCCAATCTTGACCACACAGAAAAGCAGCAGAAACCTCCACCAATAACACCTAGCCTGAATAGGCTTTGCACATGACCAGCTATTTACATCCTCAGAATTAATTCCGTTGTAGCTTGCAATGAAAAGCTTCTTGGAATGCTCACTGTGCAAAGAACAAGACACAGTGGACACACAAATATGTGTTATTTTTAAATCAACCTCACTTAAGTTCTCAGCTAGATTTATTGATGCCAAAATAAGCATCAGGCAGTTGCATCTGGCTGTTTATTACAGCCCAGGCAGTTGGACAGATTTTGCTAGAGGCTGCAAGAGATCCTTGCTCACCCACAGGGTGGACACTTCTTTATCTTTAGGAACACCCCTTCTGTAAGAGCAGCCAGATTACACAAGTCTCAAGCATGTCTTCTACGCCCATCACATCTACTGTACCATGCTCAGAAGGCAGCTTTGCACCCAGAACAAACAACAGCAAAGAGAGGAGTCGAGCACTCACCTGTGGCCAAACACTTGCTGGCATCCCCAGCTGGAGATGCCCGGATCCTGTAGGGAGAGGCCGGGATATCATCTCCACCATACTTAACGCCAATCGTATAGCGGCCCGTTTTGTCAGGGACATAGGTGACTGTGTAAGTGCCATCCTTGTTGTCATGAATGTCCACTCTCTTGGGTTTGCCCTCTTGGTCCTGAGGAATGCAAACCAGAAGATTTAAGCACTATGAAGGTTTTGCATTTCCTTAGCTGGACATCGAATCTGTTCACAGCCAGACTTAGGTGGTCTCAAACAGAAACAGAATTGCAGCTTTTTGAAGTTTAAAGATATTTTGCTCAAAGACTTTGTAACAAGAACAGAGTATTAGGAGCAGAAAGATATCAGACCACTATAAAATAATCAGTACTATCATTAATTACTCTTCAATTGATATGAGAATGTTTATAAGACCAGCAAGCCATTTTAATGGCCTTTATATTAATTGTAAGAAGTTCAGACTTCACTGTCATACTGCTGTTGGAAATTAAAAACACTTTCCTGTTCCCTGAGGCACAAATGGGCAGTCACACTGTGCAGCTCTGTGTTGAGTAAGCACTAGGTAGCCTTGGGCAGCTGCTCCCTGAAAGGTCTGAGGGCAGGGGGAAGCACTACTGGAGTCTGCTGTCAACTCTCCTGCGTGAGGCATCCAGCTGCTGGCACACCACAGTCTAAAGCTGCTGGCACACTGCAGTCTACAGTTAAAAGCATGTCTAAGCAGGCCCTTCAACTACCATTTCTCATCAGCTGCAAAGCACAAAGCATTTTATAGTCTTCCAAACCTGCTTATAGGGAATCACATGCTGACTCAATTTTGTATTCTATGACTTAATGGTGCCTGGGGTACAGTATAAGCTGCAAAGGACTTGAGATTTTAGGTACAGCACGAAAGAGCTTACTTCTTTCAGGAAGGCTTGTGAAACAATTGACGTTCAACAGCTCAGAATAAGAAGCAAACAAATGCGGCCAGAAGGATCACCTAATGCACGTCTACCATACAGGACTTGTGGAACTTTATCTTCAAAGCCCCAGCCAGGCTAGGAGCTCTGATAAGCATTTTGGATCCTTTAAGAGCACACTTGCACACCAGAATTAATGGCAACTGCTTTGGTGCACCTGAGCAGGCATTGAGACAGGACAGGAGCAAGAATGCAGAAGGGCAAGTACAACCAGGCATACCATGACCTAGGCATGCCAGAGCTCAGCTATGTGCTTTATGGTCCACTAACCAGACACCTTTTTGCTGAGGCAACAGAGTCCAGTCACCAGAAACTTTGGAAAGAGTAGCAACAAAGATAAATCAAAACATTCCTGCAGTATCTCCTTAAGCAGCTTATGACTTCTGGCAACCTCGAGGAAGATGTGTGTGGTAATTTATCATAACATGATGCTCAGAGTGGTTGTTATCTTATGGCCTTGCTGAGCACTGCTAGAAGACTGCCTCCATTTAAAATGACAGTATTTTCATAATCTTACAAGAAATTACTTATCTCATTTTGGGTATTTGCAGAGTGTAAGGTTACGCAAGAGCCAAACAGAGCATATCTGATGACTTTAAAACAGCAGTTTCACAAAAGCGCTCTCAAGAGCTTCACAAATGCAGAGTGCAAGACTTTCCTGTACCAGACCTTAGTGTCCAGTCAGCAGCCCAGTCTCCAGGACAGTGGGTATGTTAGGATAAAGCTGTGGACACTTCTGAATGGAGAGACTCATGCCCACCTAGAAAACATGTTTTCTGTCCTGCTTGGTTTTGTTACTTACCGTGATCTGTACAGCCAGAAGTCCTTGCCCAGCATCCTTAGCATCCACAGCAAACTCCACAGGCAGGCTGGCTAGAATGCCATAGGAACTGAGCCCTGGACCACTCGCCGTCACCTTGCTGGCATCGTATGTAGGAAGCACCTTCACCTTGAAGGGACTTAAAGAGCAAACCATTATTTCCCCTCCTCTCAAGTCAGCAGCTGATAGTTGCTGCAGTACATGCTATACAGCCCTCTTACACTGTCTGCTGCAGGTGCAGCAGGCTCAAAACACCACTGAACCCCTAAGCTGTGCAAGGAGCTGCACTGGTAAAGTAAAAAGGACCACAGCCAGTCTGTAAATGGTGCTTGCTGCGAGAACACCATTGGATTGTAAGATCTTCAGTTCTCCAAAGTTTCTCTTATCACCTTACCTTCGAGGAATCTCTTCATCAGCATATTTGACAGTGATCATGTAGGGTCCCTCCTGCATAGGGGTGTACACCACCGTGTGGGTGCCATCTCCATTGTCTACCACATTAACAGGTCCCACAACTCCTAAAAAAGCAATGCATTTTTTCTCAGCTATACTATTAAAATAGTCATTTGCTGCACAAAGCTACAGGATGGACTGCTCATTTATAACAAATTTCAATTTTTTTTCTAATGAAAGCAACAGGCATGGAGCAATGATCAGTTTCCCTTATTTTATATTCAAAGCCATTGACTTGAGATAGTTTTTGGTTTTTTTATCCCCTGCTCTCTGGGCTTCCATCTTCTTGCTGTAAACAAAAGCTAGCATGAAAACACTGGAGAAAGATCTGCCTTTTGGTACAGTCTAGGTCAAGAGCAATTGCTAAAGGTGTATTGAAGATATTTCAAGACAGAAAATGAGTAATGCTTATAATTGTCTGTATTGTCATTTACAAGATTACTTCATATTACCAGGACTCACTGCACAGAATTGAGCTCTAAAGCCAGCTGGTGTATAGCATTCACCAGCTGAGTCTTTCACAATCAGGTGTTTAGAAAGGCAGGCTTGCTGCCTAGGCAAGAACACCCTGCAAGCTGCCAAAGACCTAAGAAAGCAGGATCAATTATTTCAATTTGCATTAAGCTAAATCTACAACAGATTATGTGACATATCAGTTCAGATCAACACACAAAGCAGTCTACAATTACAAGTTGGCTTTAAAACACAGAAAGGATTAGCAGCAACGCAAGCACAAAAGAAATGTATGTAGCTGCCATGCACAGCCTAAAAGCAACACGTTGGTTCCCACTCCCTCCTGCAGATGATTCTTGCTGCTGCCAACCGGATTTCCAAGAACCAAAACTGCCAGTAGTTAGTGAGAGTTCAAACCTGTCTCAGTGTCACCCTTTGGACCACCTTTAAAGAAATCCGAAATTGCTTTCAATGGGGAGCGCCATCCCTGGGAATCCGTCTCATCCGCTAGAATTAAAGAAGTGTTACCTGCAGGGCACCTGCACAGCAAGACTGACACTCCAGCGGGGGGTAGCTCTCACCTCCCAGCAAGGTGAGACTTGCAGCCAACAGGTGCTCACTGACAAGATACTGTGCCACTGAGATACGACTTTCCAAGTAAATGCAAACACCATTAATGCTATCACTCGAAGGGCCCTGCTGTTCTCTGGGACCACTGACCAATTTCACCATGATTCAGAGACTCCTGCAATCCACTGACTCAGGTTTCCCAAGTCACTGTTCACATGTTATATTTTGGATTTACTTTTTGATATCTAAAACTTAGCACACAATTGTTCACTGGTGATGGTTAGTCACATCACTTCTCCCAGCCCTGAGGATTAGGCTAAAGCCATCAAAGACACTGTCCAAAGCAGCACCACCTAGGACACAGCTCTCTGTCACAGCAGGACGTGGGTCAGCTGTGACACATGACACATCAACAGGAGCAGAGGGAAATGCTCATTCAAGTGGCATCACCACTTTGCAAGCTGTGCCAGAATCATGTTACCTGCCCAAACACAGATACGGGCACAGCCAGATGGAATACTTTGGTTCTTACCTCTGGGTCCTGTCACCACCACTTCAAGAGGTGCTATTCCTGCCTTGCTGGTGTCTACAGTGAAGGACTGGGGGATTTTGGCTCGAACAGCTGTACCCAGACCTGGTCCTGCTATCTTCACCTTGCTGGGATCCACAACATCCTTCACAGGAACCTTGAAAGGACTGCCTGGAAGTTGACATGGTAAGTGTTAAACACCACAAGGTTAACAGAGAACAAAAGGTCTTTTTTCCTCTACCATTCCTTAAGCTTTTTTATTACTATCCCTCTGCTGCAGGCAGGAATTACAACCCCACAGCCTCCACACTAACCCTCTGCTTCGGCAAAAGCCGGAAATGTAATGATGGGGCCTCTACAATTTCACAGAATTGGTGTCAACCATCTGTGACCTATCTACTTCTCACACCTCAGGAAAAAAAACAAACATGAAAGAAACCAGAAGTGCAAATGAAGCATCATGGAGGCAATACATTTCCTTATATCTTACTGTATTCAGTATGTCAATAAAGAGAATGGGAACAACAGGAAGCATCCCCTCTTACTGCAGAACAGGATCTTTAATACATCCACATACCAATGGGCTATTTTCATAACCTAAAGTATTACACACCACTTGTATATAATACCAGTTATTTGTCAAGGGTTAGTGTCCCTTTTCCTGTTCCACTCATGTGTACCCATCTGAGCAAATGCCACTGCCTTTTCTGCCTGAATTCTGAGGAAAAGCAGAAAGCCAAAATCACATAACATCCCACAGCACAAGGGAGATGCAGCCAACTGAGAACTCTGAGTCCATAGTTTGACTTCATCCCTCTTCTGAAAGCCACTGAGCAAGAGCTCTTACCAGGAATATGCTCTCCCCCATACGTGATGTTAACATCATAATCTCCTGGAACATAAGGAATATACTCGGCACTGCAGCTCCCATCTTTGTTATCTTTACAGCTAATTTTAGATTCTGAAGGCCCTTCAACAGTTATTCCAAGGCCACCAATTCCTGCTCCTCTGCAAGACAGAAACACACATTGTTAGAATCACCTGCTTCTAAAGCAGCTTTGTAGCCTTCACATGCTCTGGCAGCATTTTCATCCTTTTTGGAAATGTGGTATCCTGATTTCCAATGTTCAGCCTTCAGCATGTGCTGCCATGCAAAGCTGTTCAGCATTGCCTCACTCAAATTTTCCTAGAATTTTCTTCTCAGTAACTATCAACCCTAATGTCGAATGTTTGCAGAACAGAGTAGATGATGAGGTAGCACACACAGTCATCAGCTGGACATGGCGTGGCCTTTTTATAAATATTTGTACTGAGTTTAGCATCCTGCATTGCACACACCACTACACTCCTCCCCCCCTCAGATATTCCTTCAAGATCAAACAGGCCCCATCACCTGGTGACAACTGAAAAGGCATTGGGCTGATTTGTGAAAGCTTCTGTAAGTCCAGGTCCTTGTGCCTTCACACGTGATGGATGGCAGCCCTCTGCGACATTCACTCTGAAGGGACTATTTGGCACAGGCACACCATCATATGTCACGCTGACTGTGTGTGGACCTGTTAAAAGAGGCAAACATCTCCTGAATTTCCTAAAAATGCTCATGATTTAACATAGCTCTACAAGATGCTACAGACTTAAATGTCAGTATATAAGAGGTTTTTTTGCATTTCACAAGACTTCACAAGTGTTTTGTAACTGAGATTCCATCTACAAACTGTTCTCCTAAAGACAGGTTAACATAAAAGCCAGTTCTTCAAGTTAAAATAGAGCTAACTTCCTGTAGAAGTAGCTCCTCTGCTGGCAGACCTCTTGCAAAGATGCCAAGAAGTTACTGGCAGACCTTGGGGGTTTGCCAAATGAAAGTGGCAGAAGAGCTGCTTACTCTTGGTTTTCCCCTTTCCAGTAAAAGAAAACAAGCCCCGAGGTTACCCTTTTCAAATGGCGTGTACTCCACTGAATATGTTCCATCTGCGTTGTCTTGGATGAGACAGTCTGTGGGGGAGCCAGATGGGCTCGTGATCTGCGTCCTGATGTGGTCACCACCAGCCTTCGTTAGAGGTCGAGCATCCACAGTGAACTCAGTTGTAGCTTCTCGGAAGACATCTACAGGAAATGTTTTGAAGAGTCACTTTAAGAAGTGCAATATATTCCAACAAGAAAACATTTGGTGAAGCAGCATGATAAACAGCTTGTTTGGGAGCATGATACTCCTGTCTGTCCAAGGATCACCATGGAAACACGCACAGCTTTTACAACTTTCAACGTTCAGAATACACGGAAAGGACTGCAAGTCCTACAAATTCCGATAACAACAGTTAGTCTCACCTTTTCCTTCGACTCCTGGCCCAAACACTTTAACTCTGCTTGTGTCCACAGCCGGCTCCACTTTGACCCGGGCTGGGAATTTAGGCACTTGCTCTCCTCCGTATCTCATCTTGATTGTGTACATGCCAGCTGAGAGTGGCACGTAGGTAACGACATAGGTCCCGTCTTTGTTATCATCGATCTGGACCTCGGCTTTGGAGCCGGTATCTGACACCATGTCCACCCGCAGGTCCCCGGGCCCTGCTTCCGTGCAGTCGACATTCAGCAGCCCTGCCTCGCCTACTTTACCACGCTCCAGACCTGGGCCTGTGGCAATGACTTTAGAGACATCAAAAGGCATTTCTATATCTGCCTTAAAGGGCGAACCAGGAATGTGAACTTCTTCGAAGAGGATGTTCACAAAATACTCTCCAGGCTTTGTAGGCAGGTAGGAGACAGAGCAGGTTCCATCGCCGTTGTCCGAACATTCAATTTTAGCTTCACATGGCCCTTCCACTGTCAAACCCAAACCACCAGTTCCTGCTCCTTTGGTATCTATTGTAAATTGGGCTGGTTTTCCAACAAGGCCCCCTCGAAGACCTGGACCATGAGCTTTTACCTAAAAGAGAATATGCAATTGAGCTAAATGGCCTTTTCCATGTTTTTGCCAGAAGACTTCCTAGTTAGATTTGCTTGTATGTGAGACTCGATTAACAGACTCGTAAAAATACACAGAAGGCACTGTCTCCTTTGCCACTCAGCCCTACAATTTTACTGTAAAGCTGGAACTTCTCCTCAAGAGGTTTCTAGGCAAGGATATTTATAATCTCACCATAGCTGTTTTTATACAGCCATGGGAAATAAAAGGTAGAAATATTAAATTATTTGATGGCTGTACACATGTTTTTCTTGAAATATATTTCCTTAGAAAAATAGCATCTTAATACATCAGAGGTGCTTATCAGACAGACTTCTATTAAATTAGGAGTGATACTTAAATTTGCTACATTATGCAGGATATTTGCCATATTTTTGATTAGTTCAACTTTTTTTTTTCAAATACAGTGCTACAGGAATGAATTCTACAAGTCATAGAGGCTGCAAAAAGAATCACTGAGCACTCTGAGTAAGGATGTTCCTGGGTATGTTTTGGCCAAGACCAAGCCAAGTCTCCTGCAGTAGCCCACAATTCAGTCTTCAGGTATCAGTTGCTGTTACAGCCCTATACTGTTCACTTACCTTGGAAGGGTCTGGAGGTAATGTGGCCTCCACAGTGTAGGGGCTCCCTGGGATTGGGTGGCCATCATAACTCACATCCACCACATACAGTCCTTCCTCCCGTGGGATGTATTTTGCAGTGCTGCACTCCTTACCCAGAGCTGGTTCCACCAGACATGGCACAGCTTTCCTCATAGGACTGGAAATATTAACCTCCAGTTTACCTTGCCCACCAGCTCCTTTGGTATCAATTACAAATTCCTGATCCTTCCCTACTTCCACTCCTGAAAAAGACAAAACCCATATTACATTACTTACTTAACATCAGACAGCAGTCCAAGCAATCTCCCATGCAGATATCACTGAGGGAGCCGGTGCTGGCAGAGCCCTACCCAGTCTGCATTCCTCTGCAGGCAAAAAACCCTCCCAAGCCAAACAACGGAAAAACCCAACCAAAACCAAATGCTTTGATTAATTGACATTACAAAGCTACAGGGGAAAACGAGCCTGTAAGGTGTGGTCTGACAGAATCAGAGCAGAATCGGAGGCTCATTTCAGGAAAGCAACAATATTTCACAGCCTTAAGTTCTTTCACTTTTGGAAAACAAAAAGACTGTATGAATGACACTGTGAATTGTAAGCGTTTGATACATTTGAACAGCCATCTAGCCCTCAGGGAAACAGATTTCATCAGTGAGTGCTCTGTTCACCACAAACGACCAAACCCCAAACACATGTTTTCTCCACATTACAAAAAAAAAAAAATCTAAATTGAAATTCAGCCTTCAAGAGGACCACCTAAATAAGTGTGGTCAAATTATAAAGTTGGAGCTAGTCGATCCCCAGCTGTAGCAAGTTAAAAAGGAGATTGTTTTGCTTGCTCCTGTTCCAGCAGGACATGTTGGCTATCACCCAGACTCCAGAGACCCTTCAGAGGCTTCCAGCCCACAGGTACTTACTGTTTTCGAGTCCATTGACTATAACTTTGCTTAGGTCTAGAGGAGCAGCAACGCCCACTGTGAAAGGGCTTTTAGGGATAGGATCACCACCGTAAGTTACCAAAACCTTCATTGGACCCTAGTTGGAGAATTTACATGTTAGCTCAGTTCCTCACTTCACACAGACACACCAACACCCAAGCAGTACATAACCACATCAACTATCTATTTTATCTGGCCATAGCCAAACGTACTGGTTTATGGACACTAAAGCTCACACCACTGCAGCCCTTCAAAGTACTAAATGGTTTTTATTTAATACAGGAAGAGCAAAAAAGACAGTTGTTTGCAACATTTAATTAGACTATATTCAAGCTGCCTGGCAAAGCCTCTAGCTCAGGCTGGCTCCCACCCCCGCCCCGGCACTCAGACCCGACAGCTGAATGAATGTCCCACTGCTCCAGACCAGGTATCCCCTTCCACCACATGGGGAGGCCAAAGCTAAGACTGCAAAAAGGCCATATTATTACAGCATCTGAAATACCAAGGGTTTAAGCTCTACAAGTCAGCAAGATTAATGCTCTTGTGTATTTTGGCTGGAATGCTGCACAGCCATGGCAAGCTCCAGCCCATGATGTGTGTTCCTTTTATTCTCTCCTACCACAGTCCATATTTTAGCTATATTCACTGTTTGCTTACTTTTCACTCTTGGCCGGTTCTGCTCCCAAGTGAAATAATCATGGATGTTTCATGCAAGCTAGTGAATAGCTTCCATGATTATTTTTGGTTGTTTTCAGAAAACACACACACGGGTAGCTGTAGCAACACCACGAGATAGATAAGACCAAATAAACAGCATTAAACCAAGGCTGCTCTGCAACTGACGCTGCCCCTCAGGAATTTAACTACCTATTCCATCCTTCCCCTGCTCTGAGGAGTCCACAGTCTCATTCATAAGCTACTGCTTAGGAAGCTGAGAAGGACAGGGCCCAGGAAAGACCTATGTGCTCACAGCATGGAGGGACAACAAGGCTACTCTAATTACTGAGCAGTCTATTTTCATCTCTTAACCACTGCTCTCCTGCCACTGCTATCTGTGAGCATCTCTTGTAAGCCACAGCAGTTCCATGACCCATGGTACTTCTCCAGATGGAAGACCCAAGTGGAAAACCTGGTTTGGGCATCCTGGCTTGTCTCACCAGCGATTTTCAGGTGAAGCACAGAAATCTGGTACTGCTCATGAACACACAGAGTACAGAGGAGTGCTCCCTTCTGCATACCAACCCTGACTAAACAAGCCAAAGCCTCTCCAAACAGGCACACCAGCCACATCCTGAGATCATGCAACTGCTTTATCGAAAAACAAACGTTAGCTTATGGTGCTTCCAAGAACTCTGAACCAGCATTATCAGTTAAACAATACTGCAGTTTTCCTTATCAGCTCACTTTTACATAGCTCCATTCAAGGAAGCTGGGGCAGATGACCTAGTAGTACATTTGGTTGTTCAGGAGAACAACAGTAGCAAAGCACTTTCATCTCAGCACCAGAGCACCTATATCCTCAGAAATACGAGATTTGTGCATTCTGGTGTTTAGTGGCCCTTTACCAATAGACAAGTACAGTGCAAGGAAAAACACTTCTACTTATTAGGAGCTTCCACTTTCAGCTCTTTAATGGTGTTGCTAGAAAGGCACCAACTTCATCACTTGCTTACTGGGAACTAGTGCAGCATCACCCAAACTCTTCTTTTTGTCCCTGCTCTGGTTTGCACTCCAGCTCCTTTGATGCCAGCAGCCTGCTGACAGGCAGCACAGCACAACCTCAGCTCTGCAGGACTGCAGCAGCTGGGGCAGCAGTCAGCTCCATTGTGGAGTCTGGGAAGGTTTGCCACCTTTCTTTTTCAACTGATAAGGTACAGAATGATGATGTGAGCTGTGTGCTCCTGTGTCAGTATCTCTCCTTGCCATAGAAAAGCAAACAGTGGCACGCTATCAATAACTGCGCCAGAAAAACTGCATTACTGCTTTCCAACTCCCACTGTACTGCAGGCATTAGGGATTCTGGGGAACAAGATACCCTGGCGAGTTTTTTCTACTTTTTCCTCTGTGCACAGGTACTAGGGAGGGAGGTCACTGCACTACAGCAACACAAGTTGCTCACTCCTGTACCACTACAGGAGCTGGACATACCTGCTGTATGGGCGTGTACCTAATAGTGTGGGAATAGTCATAGTTGTCAATGATATCCAGATCCATCACTGCCTCTCCTGGCACTGAGCTGCTGAACTGCACATCCAGTGGTGCTTTTCCAGCTCCCTTAGTGAACACAGTGAAGTGTGTTGGTTTGCCACTTTCCACACCTGAAGAAAAATGTTAATTCTAATTTACACACAGCTCACACAGAGAAGCTCTTCTCAAGAAGCATTCAGTACCAATAAAGCCCAGCCAAGCAAAATATCAAGGGAAAGGCATTGTCTGCAACTGCCTGACCCCCCACCCTGCTGCGGCATCCCAGCAATGCTCAGCCAGGCTGTGGCCATCCTGCAACAGCTCCTCATGATCCAGTATTGGTCACACTACATGAACCCAGCTCTCACCAGTTTTGTTCAGCCCAGGTCCTTCAGCTTTCACTTTGCTGGCGTCGTGCGAGGGGTCCACCTTAACTCTGAATGGGCTGGCAGGAATTTCCTGCAACAGAAACACAACACCTAAAATAACCAGGTAACTCTTCGCTAGCCAAAATTAAACAGGTAATAGTTTTAAGATAATTCTGCTCTGATTCCAGCATCTTGAGTAAAATTTCACCTCACTTAAACATTGCCTTACTGATTAGTATAACTCAAAATATAGGGCAAAGTTAACAGCTGGAAGTTTGTCTCTCTCTTTTTTATTTTTAAGGAAAAATTTTTCCTCTATTTTCCTTGAAAAGCCACTTAGTTTTTTTACCTTTAGAAGGCAGCTTTGCCCCATCACGGAGACCACATTCATCATGCCAGTCCAACATATTACACAAACTTCAGTGCCCCCAACCAACTCCTCTCACTTTCATGTATGCAAGTATTACGAAAGAAGTTTCTATTTTTTACATTGCTATAGAAACAGCAACCAAACCAAGTGCATGTGAGCTGATGTGGAAAGAGCCAGCTGAGAACTAGCAAATGCATGGTGATCAAAGAGCAGATAAACAGATTCTCGAAACATCAGGCTGCAAAATGAAGATTACAAACCTCTCCTGCAAAAAGCACTTTAATAGTGTAGCGCCCGGCAGCAGGTGGTGAGTATTTCACTGTGAATGTATCATTAGCATTGTGGATGATGTCGAAATCTATGTCCTCTTCCTCACTGCTGACCACACGAGCATCACATTTAATTCCAACACTGACATCACCTAGGAAAAGCAAGTGAAGGTTTTGCTACTGGACAGCACAGACATTGCCAGCCAAACAGCCAGACCATTCCCACTCCAAGTGGTTTGAGTCATCATGTTAACTAATGTAACAGATCAGATCACAATTCACTGCAATGTTCTGCTTCCCAAAGTTTTTCCACTAAATAAGGAAAACCAGCATGGAACAGTACATTATCCCCTCCTTGCATGACCTGTGATTCTGATACCACAGAATAGCCCAGCCTTTTACCTTCTCCTGCATCTGTGCAGTCCACAGTGAAGTGGGTTGGCTCACTTGCCTTCAGGCCAGTTCTCTCTACACCAGGTCCAAACACTTTGACTTTCTGAGGATGACTCCCTTGACCTATAAGGACCTACACAAATTCACAAGGGTCAGAATCACTCATCTCTGTCACACTTGAGATCACAGCCATGTCAGAGCATTGCTTGGAGAGGAGCTACAGGATAACAGATGCAAATGAATGGCCCCAAATTGCCCAGGCTGCAGCTGGGCTGATAGGAGACCACCACGTGAGCTTGTAAAAACAGAAAGATTTATACAAGTGGATAGGTTTCTAAAAAGGTGAAGCAGAAGCGCACACCTCCTTGAAGTTCACAGAAGGGTTTTATCATCCTAGTTGTACTAACAAGTAGTTGTGAGCACCAATGTCCTATTTAGATAGAGCTAAGAACTATTCATCTCTGTACTTACCCTAAATGGGCTATTGGGCACATTGGCTCCTCCCCAGACAACAGAAATTGTGTGTTTGATTGGTTTAACTGGCACATAGGAGCAGGCAAACACACCATCAGGCTTGCTCTTTATCTGGATATCAATAGGGTTTCCTTCTCCATCCTAAAAGCAGTAATACAAGCAGAAGGTTCAGGTACTTCAAAAATGTTTGCATAGTTGGAACAGCTCAAGACTGCTCCAAAATGTGTCAGGTTGTTTTTTTCCAGAACTGCAGATCAGAAATACTGAAGAAACATGCAGTTTACACTGCTACAAGTCTTCCTCATCTAACACTTGCTCATTCATACACCATCCTACAACACACAGAAAATTCACAGGCTCAGAGACACTCCAGTGCTTCCAAATGACAACTCAAGGAAATTACACCTTGCTTTGCTTCCAAGTAAGGAAGCAAAGCCATGTACTTCATACACTTCAGAGCAGTCACTTTGTCTTCAGTTGTTGCCTGACTACATTACACAGATCAAAGCACAGAGCTTTGACTTGAATTACACATGCCCAGAATTAAGTGGTGTGTAAGTGAGTAGGAATACTTAAGGCATTTTTCTAAACAGTAATAAAGTCCTTTTGCTGCAGTTTCACACAGCTGCCTTTGGGTTTTTACCTGTGCATACATCTTCAGAGGTGCTTTCCCAGCATCCTTGGTTTCAACTGTGAACTCAGCAGGATTATTCACTATACAGCCAGTCCTCTCCAAGCCCGGGCCATAAGCCTTCACCTAAAAGAGCACCTCAAGAATATCAGTTTGCAGTTCAGAAAGAGAAACAAAACTAAGTGATTTATGTATGAAGACCTGCCCCATCCACAAACCCCATGAAGCATGTGATTCTACTTCAGCAAGTTTTCATTACATTAAATCAAAACCACAACAGTGTTATTCAAAAAAGCTGGGGAATATCTGGCTGGCTAATATCTTGGCAAATTCAGAGCTTTAAGCAGAGGCAGTTTAAGGGTCTGCTACCAGAATCCTTTAGAAACATCTCTACTGTAGTTACATCCCAGACATGCTGTGCCATGGGTGAACTCCCGTGCCTCACCTTATCCGCGTTGAAGTCTCCTGAAGCCGGTCGAATGAAGGCCATGTAAGGGCTGTCTTTTATGTCCTCATCATCACACATGATGTGCACAGCATATTCACCAGGCTCTTTGGGCCAGTACTTCACATCACACGAGCCATCGTTCTTGTCATCACACTCAATTTTAGCCTGAGAAGGGCCTTCTATTGCAAAGCCTGAAAAAGGAACAAGTAGGTTCCTCACCTTGGGTTTGTGGTGACAGCTAATTTAGCACCACTTCCACAAATAGCTTTTTGTTAGCCTTAAACATGCCTGATCTCTCAGTCACCCTTCTTCAGCAATACAGGAGATAATACATCCATCATTCCCTTCTGGATCTCATCCACAAAGCCACAGATTAATACTCTCTATCACACACACTCCTGTCTCTAGGACAAGCCTTTGATACTCGATAGATGTTAGTGTTTAGACCATAACATCTTAGACATGGTTTTTTACTGTTGGGAAACCAATTGCTTCTCATGAGTTTGCTGCTAGCATTGCAAGATACAAATATTTCAGGGAAACTAAGTCAAGTAACATACCAAGAGAGCCAACTTCTGTGCCAATGGACTCGACCACAAAGTCAGCTGACTTGCCTACAACTCCCTCGTGCAGTCCTGGCCCCCAGGCTCGCACTTTCTGAGGACCTGCTTCATGACCCACCTGAACTTCAAAGGGACTACCAGAGAAAAACAAAGCATGGTATTAGAAATGGGGACAAATACAGCATCTATGTTTTCCCCCAGGCATTTTAATGAGGCTCTACATTGAATTTTCCAAATTAATAGATGCTATCACGTGGTGGCACAGTGTCCAGCAGTGTCTTTCTAGCAAAGATGTCATCCAACCCATCACCATCTTCCACCACAAATCCTGAGTGTCAAATACTTGCTCTGCTTGCTATAGCTGTGGACACTGAAATAATAGAGTCCTTCAAAATCTTACAGCAAAGTCCAAGCTGCATGATCCACCATGTTTTATTAGGTTTTTTATTCATGATTTTGCCTTAGAAAGACTCACGCAAATCACCCTTCAGAGCTTTGTCAAGCTGCTGCAGCCCAAACCAGGCTGTTAAAAAGAAAAAGTTACAACAACAATTTGCCTCTAACTTGTCTCCCCAGTGCTTCTTCAAAGGTCAGCATTGCTTTAAAAGCCCACCAAGTACACAACCGACTGAAAGACATAAAAATGCCCAAAAAGCTACTTTTGACTCACCTTTTTGGGATGTGTTGCCCACCCCATGTAATTGTGACAACGTACTTCCCTGGTGTGGCTGGATAATATTCAAATGCATATATACCATCCATAAAGCCTTTTTGTTTCACCAACTCCTCCAAGCCCTCTGTTGAAAGATCAGTTCAGCATTGAACTTAACAGTTTCCATCCTGCTTTCAATTACTCAGACAAGTTCATGTTTTCTAGTATTTATTTTAGCTTGCAAGAATAAATTTCTTCCACCAGAAAAAAAAAAAGGTCAGGTTATAAGGGAAGTTAGTTCTAGCTGCCCTCTAGGACAAAGACAGCAAACACTTCCAGAAGAAATACAGCAGAAAGTATTTTAAGTTACCAGACTTAATAAGTTCCCTTGTGTTTTATTTTCTTAGTCTGCAGTATGATGCGTGTCATATGTTAAAACAAAAAAGCTTAACATTTGTCAGACTTTGTAACCACAAGTATGCAGGGAATGCCTACTTTTCATTTTCTTCAAGATGAAGAATTTAGGAAGAAAAGCTTAATACGCTAAAATTTACATCGATATGTCTGTTGCTTTTTTTCCCCCCAGCCTCATGAAGCCACACAGTCAGAGCTCTGTGTGCGTGGAGGAGGTGAAGGCAATACAATGCACCTTTGAATGCTGCCCCAGGCGGGGGGAGGTGGCGGGCTCAGAGTACCACACAGGGACTGCTGCTGGCGGCCACATCAGCCAGCAGCCCCTGTGCTCCCATCCTCCCAGGCAGAGGGCCACATCCAGGGCTCAGGACCAAGGGACCTGGGGATGGATCCTCATAGATGGCCTCTGTCAGCCTATGGGGTCCTTTCCTCCTCTGCTGGTGTGCCTGAGCAGCTAGTGCCACGAGGAATACTGCTCTGAGCCATTCCCAGCTTTATGAGAGCAGGATTTCCATCATGCCAGAGACCATGGCATGTGACTTGCTTCCACAGATTGGATGAAGATGCAATGTGTACCCATGAAGCTTGGAGGCCACAGCAGGCAGATGCATGGATTTTCTCAGTTTTGCTAACTGATGCATTAAAATGGAAAGAACTAAAACCAGATATAATCTTACCCCACCCTGCAGATCAAAACCTCTCCAATAGACACAAAGTACTGGTAAACCATTCTGGAATCTGGCTTTTTTATACAGATCCCATCAGTTCCATCAGGACACCATCTCCTTCCTGCTCTTCCTTTTCCCAGGCTCTGCTCCTCCCCCTTCTCCAAAACACATGCCCAGCACAGATTTAGCCCAGCACTCACTTGGTCCCTTTATAGTCACTCCAAGATCTCCGCTCCCTGCTGCTCTCGTATCAACCTTGAAGTCGGCCGTCTCCCTGATACGGACGCCCTTGGGCTGCAGACCTCGACCAGTGGCACGGCACGCGTTGGGGTTGCAGGCTGCAAAGGAACTTCAGGCATTACTACTGTCTCTGATCTCTACATACAGGTAGACTAGCCAGCCTGGGACAACCTTCAGTTTAACATTGACTCAGGGCAACCACAGCTTAGCTTTCAGCACAAGGTTACAGCATTAAGGCAGACAGACGTGAGTCTGCCCGGCTGCTGTCTATGCCCCCTGGCTGTTAGGCAGTAGCAGTCAGTGCCGCCAAGCAACACTGACCCCGTCCAAGACCATTTTTTAGAATGATTGCAACCGCTGAAGCCCTTCTGCTTTCCAATTCAATGCCACTTATCAATACAAGACTTTTACACGGCTATCACATAGAGATATTTGCCACAGACACAACCTTCCTGACGCCTTTCCCACTGAGGCCCACTGCAGTGTAGGGTGAAGGGTCCCTTTTGCAGATAAGCCCCAGTGAACAGTATCATTCTGCTGGTCTTTCAGAAGCACGTGACTGGATAACTGCTATTAGCAAAGCTGAGTTTTGCCTGTGCTTCGTTAAAAGATGTCACATCAAACCCCCCCTGCTTGTCACAGTTCACACTTTCACAGAAGCAAAGTCACCAAGCCCTCTGCAGACTGAAGCAGGGTGGGGCAGGAGGGTTACACATGGCTTAGGCTTATCTTGGTGCCTCTACTCCGAGCACTTCTCTGGGCCTGCAGAGTGGCTATAGAAGTTTTGTGCACTTAGGAATAGTTTTCATTACACAATCCCAGCTGTCATGAGGTTTTCAACGCCAAAGACCTGAGAGGTTTGAAGAGACTTACAAACAACCACAGCTTCCCAGCACTGTAAACCAAACACACATTTTCCTCGAGCATGCCGTGCTTACATCAGGAGCACAAGTCTGCCAAGCAGCTTGTTAGGTTTTCACTCATTATACAACAGCTTACAGGTTTTCCCCTCACCCCTGCAGCAGCCAGCATTGCCCCATGTCCTACACCGGTGTGTGTGGGGATTGTGTGCCATTTGCCAGCTCTGAAAGCTCAGTGGGAACACGCAGGAGCGTGGCTGACGTGGAGTGGGAACAGCTTGCAGAGCACTCACACAGCTGCGTCAGGCAGCTTGTGGTTAAGCTAGTTTCACTGACTGGGTCACACAAAGCTTCAGTTCGTTTGCAACTTTCCTCCCCAACCCCAACAAAACCAAAAATCCTTTTGGCTGGGACAAGCTGCAGGCTAGAAGCTTACAAAGAGCAAACATGACGGAGCATCCTGCACACCTCTTACCAACTATGAAGCCATTAGCAGTGAAGTCCAAAATTCCACAAATGGAGGGTAGCTCAGGAGAGATGAGCAGAGATCTAAAAGCATAGGAGCACGTAAGGATGGAACAGAAAGCAAATTAGGTGTCCGTTAAGGAGGAAAACAGTAAATATAGTCATTTGAGGAACAAGGGTGGAAAACAGCAAGACACTGCATAGCTGCATAAATTACTCAAAAAAATTCAAAGGGCAGCTTAAAATTTGTAAGTCTAGGCAGAAAGGAAACTAGCAACAAAAGCCATATTACTGTTAGAGAGCACTGGTTTACCCTGAGAGTACTCAGGTGACCCACTCCTGGGGGTCAAGGACCAAGAAACAGGACCAAGATATTGAAAGGTACAGAGAATATAAAAGGCATGATCCAAGCATATTCTGTGATCACATCCAAGGAGGAAAGTGCCCATCTACATTTATACACATTTTTAAAAAACATACCCTCTCCAACGAGAACAGTGCAAGGAGTTTTGGGAATTGCCTCCCCAGCAAAAGTCACTTTGACAATGTGAGGACCAGCTTGAACAGGCTTATAGGTGCAACGGTAGACCTGGTTGCCTTTGTCTTCCACCACAACTTCAGCAAGGCTCCTTCCCTGAGGATCCTCCACTTCCACAATCACATCACCCACACCAGCACCTGCAAAGGAAACAAGCCCAGCTGAGCCTTGGCTTCCCCACCAGCAACAGGCACCCTGTTTAAGACTACCACCAGCTGTCTGGGCTCAGCCAGCCACGCTCTGCTGCCAGTTCTAGGCACAGCCTCTGCGTTCAGCTTTTGCTGACAGCAGTCAAACATTTGAGCAGGGAGTGGGCAAGACAGCATGGTGGCATTCCATGAAGTCAAACTGACAGGGCTCTGCTGCTCCAGCCATAGGGTTTCACAACATAGTACTGAATATACATACAGCCTGGTTACCCTATGGATACCACCCTGTAGCACCTCTACCACAGATCAGCCCACAGCTTTACCAGTCAGTTCAATCTCTCAAGCTTTGAAGTGGTTTAGATTAAGAGATTGGACAAATGAATGCTGCTCTGACAAGGATCCTCTCTGCTGGACTATATGTATTCACTTTTGTTCAGACACCTGCTCCTCTCACATCTTATTCAACTCATCATACAACAAAAACAGTTTTCTATACACTTTCAGAGGCCAGACATGTCTTTACATGATTCAGACCACTCCCTCTCCCAATTAGAGGCTGAACATAATACTTGCCTCACTATAACCACATTTAATTTTATTCCTAAGCTCCCTCAGGCAGAAGGCAATTTCAAATATGCTACTCAGCATATTTTGGTGTTTAAATGCTACAAGTAACTGCCCTAAGTAGTTTCACATTGTTCTAAATGAATTAACATTTGTAGCATCTTATTGACTCATTCCTCTAGGCTACAGCATTGGCCTAATAGCAGGTAACAAATAATGTGATGGAGATGCCCTAATGAAGATAGTAACCCTCTAATAATTACAATAGAGGTTGAAACCAGTTCATCATCGAAGTATGAACTCAAAGTAGCACTGGTTCTTTCTGTAGAGCTAAATATAGAACACAGTACACGTTTACAGTTGGCTCACAGTTTATCCTTCACATTTATGTTCAACATGTCACATTCCTGTTTAAAATGAGTTGAGAAAAGAAACCAGCCAAGAACTTGACTGCTGCCATCCAGCAAATTCATGGCAAACTTCTGGGTCAGGCTTAGCACCCTCTTGCCCCAGCTCAGCTCTGCACTTCAAATATTTCATACCCAGCTGAAGCCTTCTGAGCAGCCCAGCTGTTATTTCACCTATGAGTTTGATAGGGCTACAAATCCTCATCCACTTTACAGTTATTTTTCCAAGGCCTTAAGTTCTCACATTTGAGGACACTGCAGGATTTCCATCATCACTCATCCTGCTTACCTGCTGTGTAGAGGTCAAAGTAGGTTGGTTTATTGGCAATGTTTCCTGCTGCCTCCAGTCCTGGTCCCTTTGCTGTGACTTTGCTCGCATCTCCCTGGGCTTTGTCAACATTCACTTCAAATGGGCTCTTGGAGATGTGCTGCCCAGCAAACAGGACTGAAACCTAGGGACAGACAGCATCAGCTTGGACCCATCAGGCAGAACTCAGATCACCATCATAAAGCCAAGTGCAGGGTCAAGCACCTGCATTCCTAACACAAAGACTCCCTCAGAGGTGAGGGACCATCCATCCCACAATCCTCATCACATCCATGCTAACTGCTGGCAATCTTCTTAAAGTTCTGTTGGTTACAGAATCAAGCACATCAGCATGGAGGCTTGAATCAGGATGTGCCAATACAAGGTGGATCTCCATCCAGCAATAAAGTGGCAGCAGAACTTGCATTTTATCTTTTCAGGCTGGCTGTGGGGATCAGCCACCCAAAGAAGTGTCAAAGCAACAGGATCACCCAGCATAAACCTGCAACTATGGGCATCCAGGGACAAAGAGAGGCAATCCTTCTCTGCAAAATCCCTACAGTGTACAGTACCATCAGCAAAGAGATACCTCATAGAAACAACCTGCTGTTTTCATCTGCATCTCTTGTGACAGCCCACAAAACTGGCTTTGTGAGTTGCACAAAGTGGCCCAGCTGTAGCACTTGATACCCAAACACAAATGCACTTTCTCCCAACATACACTTCTTTCCCCCTTGCAAAGGGAGCAGCCCAAAAGCCAGATGGAGAGCTAAGGCCACATCAATTTAACTTTTCTTCAGGATGCCTGAGGTGGTTCTTACCCATCAGTAAACCCTCAGAGGCTCATGTTAACAACCAGCAGAGCAGTGTGTCTAGCAAGAGAATACTGGTTATTGACACAAAGCGCACCTTGTGAGGTCCAGTAACCCTTGGAACATACTGTACTGAGTAGGTCTTGTTTTTGTCACTGGACGGCGTTATCTTCGCCTAGGAGAGAAAACACATCCATCGTCAAGCTGTGCCTACGCACGCCAGCTGAACTCTTTACTGCTACTGCAGTCTATTTCCAGAGTCAGCACTGTTAGACACTTGTTGCTGTGAGAGCAGGGATCCTTGCTATCCCCCCTCTTCTCACATGGAAATAATCCCATTGGTTTTGTCTTTACAAGAGAAGAAGAAAGCTACCTTCTTCCCAACCCAGCCCTTTCCTTTGCTGTTAATTGCTGTGTTGAGGCAGGCCAAAAAACGAGGAGACAGTAAGTCCAATGTACAGCTGTATTTTTCTGGAATGCTGTAACATGATCAAGTGGAACACTTGGAGGAGAAGTTTCTATAAACATTAAAACCAGCATTTTAACTCAAAATGATTCATGGCATCTAAATAGTTGATTTAGCCATTCTTGCAGAATGAGTAAATGCAGACAGTGATTTACTGATGTATGTTATCTAAAAGCAGGTCAGAGTGTACTTGGCCAGTCAAGCTAAAGCTTTGCAACTACTGGACACTGGAGTTGTGTTGCTTAGTTGCAGGTAGTGACTGTTTGTCAAGGCAATTATGAAGAAAAGCCTGAGGCTTCTTGCACTCTAGATAAACGGTATTTTGCAATTTCTTTTTAGATTACTTATTTGTTAAGAACTCACTTGTGAAAGATGAAGATTACCGCAAAAACTACAGCATTCAGACCAATTTGACTTTTCCATCCGAGACACTTAATGTACATACCTCCTCTCTGTTTCCTTCTGGATCTTCTATGAAGACCATCAGGTCACCCTGCCCAGCACTGATGGTGTCCACTGTGAAAATGGCAGGCTGCTTCACCATGTTCCCATGAGGCTCAATCCCTGTGAGACAGATACAGAACAGCACATTAGCTGCTGCCACAAACCCGGAAGACAGTTTGGAGGCTACCCAAAGGCTGTCCAACCCATTCTCCTTGCAAGCCATCAGAATCAGTTTCCGCAGACTTCTGCACATCATGTGTTTACCCTCTGCCCAGAGCACGATGCTCACAATAAGGTCTTTTCTTACAATACATGTATTTTTAAAAATTGGTTGAATCATCGGCACTCAACTCATCTTACAATCTCTGACCAAGTCAGGAACCCGGCTGCAATCTGGATTCAGGTGAAAACCAGTTACCCTGACAGGTCCTGAGGGTCACTCCTGCTGCTGGCAAGTGCAGGGCTGAAGCTGACAGCAAGTGGGATATGTTCATTAGCTGCTCTTTAGGAGCTGCTCTCTTCACACAGTTAAATGTTTAAGTGTGTTGCACCACAGGATGGGTGACTAGAGAGACAGGAGACAAATTCTGGGAAGCCTTTAGGTGAAGCCATTACTCTAGAGCCAGGAGTAAAATACTTACTTTAAGCAAGACAATTTTTACCCGTACTGCCCCATCTTACTCTATTTTCAAAATCCAGCAGTAAAGCCACTGCTCAGATTTACTATCTTTTGAAATCTGCTCAGACTACTGGCCAGAGTATACACTGTACAAATGACATGCAGAAGCCTCCTAAAACAGTAAAAATCTTGCTACTCAGTGTGGTTTCCACTTAACTTTTAATCAATTTCCTTATTCCACAGCACAGGGCCTGCTACAGCATGCATTTACCAGCAGGGTTTCATCATCTCCTTGTACACAGTCCCAGGTCATGACATCTGTCATGGTGGTGTCAGACTGAGTGGGTGGAAGAACTTCCCAAAGTTGCTGATTCCAGACTAGTCCAAACACATCCATACCCTTCCGTCCAAGGCAATTACTGATTCATAAAACTGTGGGCACTACAGCTCCATAGCACAATTAGTGGAAAGTGCAACGTCCGATAGATTATAAAGGAAGTGGTAGTGAACAACAGAATTCCTGAACTTGTTTATCTTCAGAAAACAGTAACTTGAGAGTAATGCAAGGAAGACCATGTTTTTGCTAGGAAATCTGAGCATTCTGATAAGGTGTTAACAATTGACATATTCATTCTTTCAAACTAAGCCATAGATTATCATCTAGCTGAAACTGCTACAAATTTGCTCTGTCTCTCCAGTCCATCCCACAAACATTAGGATATGGCATTCAAGTTAGGTATCACGCCTTCTGCAAGCACAAGAAGGATTGATTATCCTCCTCTGAAGACAATTTCAGCCAGGACACTATTAGTTACAGCACTTTCTTAGCCAAGATTTCATCTTCTGGATTCTACTATCTTATCAGTGGCCTGCTTTGGATGGTTAAATGAGAACTCCTAGTCTACCACTGATGACCTACACAACTCTGTAGATCACCTCTGCAGGCTCTTTTCACACCAGCTCTACACGTGATTATCCTTGGCACAAACCCTCATGGTGCTCATGGTGGTCTGCTACAGCTAAGACTCTTGTTGGGAGCTTATGAAGAGCTTACATGAAGAATGATAATAAAAAGAGCTAAGACAGACCCACTTTGCACTCAACAGATATCTTTTTCTGGAAGCATGAAAACCTGTTTCTCACTTGTCCAAAAGACCCTGCTCAGTCAAGGACTGAGTCCTTTGCTGCTGGAGTCACCTTCCAGTTCTGACATACCATAGCAGTCAGAATTATCAATTAGTATATTTAGTGACTCTGTTTTGGCAATTAACTTAATGAAAACATCAATCTTTCAAGAAGAGCCACTCACTCTAAAGAAATTTTCATTACAAAGGCTCTAGAGACACATGAAAGCAGACAACAAAGTAATTCCAGTTTTTGAATGAATAAAAACATGACTTAAGTCAGACTTGACAGACTGAGGCAGGCTGATCAGTCATTTACACATCTGGGGCCTGAAAAATGTGTCTGTGTATTGTGGTTTGCTGTGGAAGGCACTAACAAAGAACATCAACCTCAAGCTGGATAGGTGCTAAACCCACTCTGACTGTAGCAACTGCTCTTAAGTGCATAAATAAAGTCCATGTCCCTTCATTCCACTAGTTATGTTTCAATGGAAAATCAAGTTTAAAAAACCCCAGGCAAATAAGAAAACCAGAAAAAAAAATGAGGAAAGTTTTGTTTCTTTCCATTTCACTCTTGCACACCCAATTCTGAAACGCATTCATTCTAAAAATCTTGAAGGACCAACAGCAGCCCAGAGATGTAAAAAAAAAAAAAAAAAAAAAAAAAAAAATTAAAAAAAAAAAAATTAAGGTGGAATGGAGAGCCAAGTGTAATGCTGAAGAGATGTCTTCCAACATGCCAACCATATTAAAGGTAAAAATCTGTTACTTATTTAGTTGTGACTGTGCATCAATCTAGAACAGAACCTCATCATTAGTATATGAAATTATCAATTTAAAAGGTCAGTTAAAAATAAGAATGCCTACACAGAACTACAGTTGCTTAAGCATCTATGGATAATCAGCAAATTCAGCTTTCAGTCTTTCCAATCAGTAAATACAGCCTTTCTAAAAAAGGCTCTGCACTATTTAATGTCTCAAGGGCTACCAACCCATCTTTGTACATGTGCAAAGTATTCAACACTATCAATCAATTCAAGTAGGTAATTTAGAATTACCCCACTCTAACACACCTCAAGCCTGGGAAATGGAAAACTGTCTCTACAGAGAGTCTGACAGAGAGACAGTGAGGTGATGAGGTTTTTCCTCTTTTAAGGAGTGCTTTATCACAAGAAACATTCCCTGCTAGATCATCACCCATCAGCAGCAATACTGCTGGCCTGAATTCCACGCCAAGGTTGTTTTAGCCCATATCATGCTACTTCTTCCAGCTACAATCTTCCAGGATTGGAGGCTGGCAGCTTGCAGAACAGGTTCAGACTGGGAAATTTACATGTTAGAACTAGGAGTGCCTTCTGGACTATATCCATGTATTTCTGAAACCAGGCACCACACCAAGAGTATACAAGTGAAACTTTGAAGTCAGTTAGTTACAGTAGGTCTGAAGTTCAACATAAGCAGAAAACCCCACCCAGCTTTCTGAAGAGTTACTGCTCTGTGCAGCTTCAGCTCACCAAAGTCCTTACCTTTGCCATAAGCCCTTGCTTTCTTTGGATTCAGTTTGGGTTTCAAAGGAGCTCCTGGTTTCAGCTTGGCTTTGGGGAACTGGGACAGGTAAGTCATCACAGAGTGCTCATCTACATCAGGGTGGATAATTTCTTCAGGGGTAATAACCTGAAAGACAGTGCAATTAAGCATATTGTACCAGTGCTTGGTTACCGCAGGTCAACACAGAAACAGAGCTATGACACAGACTTAGATTTCAAAACTCCCACATGCTAATGGGATTTCTTACACTTATTTTCCTTTTGATACACACAACATCATTTATTATCTCAGGCAAGAAAATCAAGAAGTTCATTATTATCCCAGTGTGGTTTGGGGGCTTTTTGTGCCTTGATTACTAGGAGTTCTCAGGAGATTGCAACAAGCTTAATGGTACCAAAGCAAGAGAACAGCAGTTATGTTCCCCTTGGAAAGCGACATGGGGATAATCGACACTGGAAAAGTTAGTAATTCATAATTCTGTATGCAACAGCTCTGAACTGCAAGGCTTGCAAAGTAAAACTTGTGACTAGTCTCTTCTCCTGCTTCCACAATACAAGCTGCTTCAGAGACTTCTAGAATTCTGTCCAACTTTACCAGCATGAAAATAATCCAGTTTGTAAATACATTGCTCTCTGTTTGAACAATATCATCGCAGGTCATTTCCTAAGCCAATAAGTTTTTCTTCTGTGAAATTCAATGCAGGAAACCAACTCGCTCCATGGACTAACATGTCAGGCACCACCACATAGGCCCTTTGCTCCTACCTTACATGCTGCAACAGCAGCTGTCTTCAGCAGAGACACCTACACAAATACAACCAGAGCTCTGAAATGTAATAGTGTGTTTCATTACAGTGCACCCTTTCTCAGGCAACTTTCTCTGAGTTAAGAGTAACTTTTCAAAGCATCCAAGCAGCTTCACCTGCTTTCCTTAATTTAAACTCCAGCCAGTCACAAGACCAAAGCTGGCCACTGTGCTCCCCAGAGGCAGCTCAAGGTTGGTGGCCTTACCTGTGGCACACCCAGCCAGTCATCCGCCTGCTGCATGGCTTCCCGAGCATTGTCCACGGGCTTCTTTGGGTCCCAGGTCTCCCAGTCAGGGCACAACCCTGCAAGCACATTTCAGTTGTTGTGTGTTATCTGCCAAGGTGCTTCCCCAGCTGAAGAAACCAAGCACAAACTCCAGATCCCCTTGCATTACACTGCTTTGTAGAAAGACATTCAGAGCTTTGCAGAAGTAGTCAAAACAAGACAAGCATGTGCTACTCACTGAAACAACTCTAAGGCAACAATTAGTGTAGAGTCATAGAATGGTTTAGGCTGGAAGGAATCTTTAGAGATCATCTAGACCTCCCCCCGCAACAAGCAGTGACATCTCCAACAGAGCTCTGTGCAACCTGACCTTGAATGTTTCCCAGGACGGGACATCTACCATCTCTCTGGGTAACTTGTGCAAGATACCATTCTAAATTTAGCACAAATACACCTACCATCCTTTATGTTTCACTGGTTCTCCTGCAGCATATTTGGTAAAGAAATTTTCAACCACTTGCCACAGCAGCCTAGATTGCATTAGATGAGCACCTGCAATCCCACTAGCAAGCTGTTTTATAAATAAGTGAGGAAATTTTGCCTTTTCCACACTACATCAATCTGCTTTAAGCAGGTCAGTCTCAGCTTGCTAAACACCGAAGTTTCAGTCAGTGCGCAGCTTCTGGCTGTTCTGTGCTCCCTCTGCAAACCTACTTCAGGAGAACACATGAAGTCTCCCACTGCACCCTGAAGTTGAAAGGTTGTTGGCACTTGCCGTGGGAACAATCCTTTCTTCCATTTAGGAGCCAGCATTTGTGCCTTTGTCCCTTGTATCCAATACAAAGCATAGATGTGGTGCCTCCCATAATGCAATCACACATTCTGCTACAGGCCAGAATTTCTCTTGGCCAAGAAGTTTACAGCTTGCTGCTTCCTGCAGCTGGTGTCTTTGGACTCTTTTGGTTTTCTTGAAAGCCTCATTCCAGTCTCAAGCTCAGCAGGGAAAACTTTCTCCCATAGGAAGAGCAGCCACAAGGACAACAAGCAAGGAAAACACTGGCCATCAGAACAAAGGACTTACCTGGAGCACAGCTGTCAACAAGAGCACCCAGTGCTTTGCCATCCTGCCAGTTCTGATTGAAGTTTGTGATTGGCAAGTAAGGAATTTTGTTCTGGATCCAGCCCAGCAGCCTCTGCTTAGGAGTCTGCTTCTTTGCATCATCATCACCTTCATCCTCCCACACTGGCATAGAAATGGAGTAGTGAAGGATAAGGGTCCATATCAGGCCAAGGATCAGCTTCAGGTTTCCATCAACTATGGCTTTACTATCTGGAAAACAAAATACAGACAACTGATTACCTGCCATTCTAAAGAAAACAGGTGTGTTTTTAAAACCGTGTGCCTGCACTCATGCAGGTAATCAAGGACAAGAAAACTGACGCGGGCCACTGCAGGCATTTGTTCAGGCAGAGACACCATTCCTCAGAGGAAGCATTAGACAGGCAAAGAGAGGAGTCAAAGGACTCAGTGCTCTCCAGTTGTCATTTCCCCTTCAGCTTTATGATCTTCGCTTAGGAGAAGTGCCAGTTTAAGATCTCTAGTATTTTGATTTGGATAAGTACCACCTCATATTTTGTAATAGCATTTGTATCTTCTGAAAAAGGCCAAACAGCATGTGATGGAGGTCACAAAACCAGCATCCAAATAGGCATGATACACTCCAGGGCATAGATAAAAGCATCATTTAGGAAACAGCATTTATATACAGAAACATGTCTCCAACACACACACCAATAATTTGCCTTTTAAATGGTAGGGAATAAAATAAAGTGCTGCTATGTAGTGAAGACAAGCAAATACAGAGTTTGGAATTGGTCTGCATTGGATATATCAAGACCTGTGTACGATCAGCAAAGTGGGCAGTGGAAGTCCATGGACAATCCTCTGCACCACCACACAAGACATCATACCTTCACACTACAAATCCAGAGCTACAGAAAAGAAGAGCCAGCTTTGGCTTTTCCATATCATGCTCCAGCTTAAGAAAAATTTATCACCAGAGTGGCCATGCTGCTGTTCTGCTTTAAGACACACTATGGAGCTAAGTTTAAGGCTACTGGGTATCAAGATCAGATTTTCATAAGCAATGTCTGCAGGGGCAGGATGCCTTTCTGCATCAGTTTGGACTTGTGAGGTGACCACTACAGTTCCATGAATTCATGTGCAAGTTACTTTAGCTTTAGTGAGTCACAGATGGATGCCCTCTGTTACAATCAGCACTGTTACTTTTGCTTTATTGATCTGTTCCTTATTAAACTCTTGAAATGTTGAGGCGTAGGCTTTGTTTCTCGCATCTCCCTCCCTTTGAGCTTGTAGTTGTTACTCAGGCTGTATTACACTGCTAACAGCTCCAGTTTGTCAAGCTCACACAAATCAGAGCTCTTCTGCAATGTTTCAGTGTGCTCTCAGCTGACAATGCCTCTTATTCCCAGCAGAATGTTACAGCACAGCATTTTTTGGTTCTTTCCTCCATTTCAAGCGCAAACTGTTACAGAAATCCCTTTTCAGTCAACAGAAGTTACAAGTGACCTGGAAACTTGTGTCTACTCTCCAGCTCCTGTAGCATATGCTGGAGTAAAGACAATTACAGCTGTATAAACTCCCTTTCATGCCACCAGAATTATTATACAGAAATCTTACAGTGTCCTAGCCAGCAAAGTAAGAGTGTTCTGTAACTGGATTGCATTCTCCAGCTCACATCCAGAATGTTAACAGGCAAAGTCCTCCAAGATGACCCTCCTTGTGCCCAACACCCACTGGGCATGCCTTACCTGCTCCTCTTCAGCTGTAGAGACCACAGCAGCAATCCAGCACCATCTTATCAATGCAAAAAGATCTACTAACTTTCAAAACAAGTGTTTATACAGAATAGTGACCAAGAATAGTAATCACCCTTTAACCCAATGCTCAGGCAAAGCAGTTAATATTTACATGGTTTCACAATAGAGCAGTATGTCCTAAACAGATAATGGTGTAACTTAAGACCTTGAAAGGCATTTGGACTTTCTGGGTAGTTAGTGTCTGGTTTCTACTCAGATTTATTTGTATGGGATTTTTTGACATCAGTTTTGACTAATCTTACAGGATTACGATATGTGTCTGCCACTTGACTGCTTGCTGCTGATTACACATCCAGTCCAAGATACACAATAGATAGCTATGGGGTGATTAAGCCCCACTGGGTTTTAATTACAGGTTCCAAGGTAAAAGTCTACATCACATAAACAGTGGGTCTCCTAGCAACAACTAAACAGGCCCTACTGTTACCCATTTCTGTCCTCTTTCCAGCTGAGCTACAAACAGGTCAGTGCCTTCCCTCCCCCTGTGCCAGCAGCTCCTTCATCCTACTCCATGGCACAACTGCTAGGTCACACTGTGGTGCTGGAGCACACCAATGGCCAGCTCACCTCTGCTCCAGAAATGCCTCCAGGCTTCAGTTTCAGATTTATATCGACATCGGCATTTTTACTAGAGGGACACAGCAATGATTTAGTATGCTACAAGCAAGCTCATTTCAGAAAACTATCCAGCATTTCCAGGGAGGAATGCCAGCAGGACAGAACCACCTTGAGTACAATGCTACACACACGTTACTCGAGATAAAGAATGGCTCGTTTTATATTTATAGCACATAAATAACGTCTATATGTGGTTGCAATGTGGTTACTGCAGCAACCAGCTGCTCTTCAGAGCTGCCCCCAGCACCCCACTGCCCTCTCCAAAGGCACAGCTGGGCTGTGGTTCTTGACCTGGGGAAAAACAGCCCGTACAGGCTTCACAGCAAGAGCAAGAATATCCCATCTCACCAGCCTCATCCAGAAAGGCTGGGCACAGGGCTGCTGCCCTGATGACAGGAAAAGGTCATCACAGGAACAGGACAGCTCTTCCTCTCTGGGGCTGGTGCCATTGCCACGACTGCACTTTGTTAGCAAGTTAGCAAGCCCTCACAGCCTCCCAGCTTCCTGACAGGCATAGAGATCTCATGATGTAATTTTTTCCAAGCTAAGGAGGAGGGCTTGTGTGCTTTTATTTGGGGTGGGAAGTAGGCAGGGAGAAGAACTGCTGGGCAGGACAGGAGACCTTATCAGCACCCAGCAGAGCTGCCCACATGCCCTTCTCACAGGCACCCCATTCTCAGCACTGGCTCACAATCTCTATCACTATATAAAAACCCTCCATGTTCAAGAGAAGACCGAAGTGCAGCTCAAAGCAGGCTTAGCTTTCATGCACTGCTGTAAAGCTCAGCTCCATCTGAGCACTCGGCCTCACCAGAAGAGCCTCTGCTTTAGTGCTGCCTTTTTCATTAATTGACTAAAAATATTCAGTGCATCTTGGGCTTTAAGATGAAAGTGGCAACCAGGAAGACATGCATCCGTTCAGGTCCTGTACAGGGAGCAGAGCTGGCCCTGTGAACACTTAGTATGACCAAATTTGCAAGCATCTCCCACCAGCTCTGAGCGCACACTGTAAGAGTAATACTGCCAAGGTGTAGGGATATGGAAAAAATAGTATATTCCAGTGACATCAAAGCACCAACAATCATTACTGCAGGCCCTGCTTGTACCCCAGCTCAGCTGGCTTGCCACTGAATTCCCTCTATTCCCTGGTCTGCTTTAAGACATTTTCTGGCCATCTCAGGCTGGAAAACAGATTACATAAACAGCAGACTTCCACCACTGCTTTCCTACAATAAAAATTACTTTTAGGCATACTTATTACTCACACAGTCAATGCTTCACAGAACCTTTAAAGTCATGTTTCTCAACTGCTCCACTGGAGCTCATAGTAAATTTACACGTGTACACTTGTGTCAGTGCTTCTGAACCAAACAGCCCGGCCCCCTGACAATTCATCTCCACCAGCCCCAGCTGCATTTGGCTTTCAGCTTCAATGAGTTAGGTGGACAGGAACAAATTCCTGCCTTCAGCTGCGAGAGCGTGTTTACTCCATAGCACCAGCCACGTTTCCGCAGATTAAAGGAGCCCTCTCCATGCAGGAGACAGCCACTGGTCCCTGCCTTCCTGTGGCTTGGAGCAAACGAGCTGCTGGATCTCATCTGCCAAGATCATTTAGCAGGGCTGAACCAACTCTTTACAGCATCATTGCAGACAGCTTTAATGTAACCTTTCTTGGAGAAAGCACAGTCATCTGCATAACTTGCTTCATTCATGTCACAGTGCTTATGTTAACCTGCAAGATGCCCTCACAGGTGTGTCAGAGAGCAATGTTCCCTGGTTTCCAGTAGGAGATGTGTGCTTTGGAGATCAAAGTCCCTGCACTGCTGACTCATACTCGCTGACAGTCTCTGGACTTCTACTTTCAAAGGGCACATTTTTATGGGAAGCCCAGGCATGAAGCACAAATCCATGCCACAGGCCCTCCCTCTTGCTTCAACACTAGTACTTGAGAGGACTTTAGCTCAACTGGAAACAGGCAACTTCAGCGATGCCATCTAGAAGAGCCAATGGATGAAGGGTTTGGAAAGAGGGGTTTGTGCTGGTTTTGGTGGGTTTGGGATTTTTTTTTTAATTATTATTAGAACTAAGAATTTTGTGGGTGTGATATGCAAGTTCTCCTGCCACTCTTGCTGTGGGCTCCAAAACTTTGAATGCTATAAGGTGACCACTTTCAGACAGTCTGCAAGTTCTTATGGCTAGATATGCTGTCCTAAACCAGCAAGAAGCAAAAAACACAGAAACATTTAAGTTTGGATTTAACACAAACCTTCCTTCTCACCTACACTGTTCAACATGCATTTTAACTCCAACTCTCCATCTCCAACTTGCTTTCCTCCTCTAGAAGTACCTGATGACAATCCAACATCAACAAAATAGCAGCAGCCATCAGCAAGACGCAGCCCCCACTCAGCTGCAGGCAGGCAGGAGCTGCTGTCAGCCCACTGCCGAGGTCCTGCTGTCAGGATGCATCTCAACATGACATACATGCTGACTGCTGGAGAAAACCTGCCAGCCAGACTTAAGCGCTTCTGCAGAATCAACAACAGTATTGAATAGGCAAGCACACTCTTTCTTGAAAAAAAAAAAAAGCACCTATATATAGCCTACAACATTAAGTTTTATGTAGAAGTATCCTGCTTCCTAGTCAGCTATTAAGTGGCTGCTAGTAGGGTGAACAGGAAAACAGGCTGAACCAGAGCTCATTTGCTTCCATCACACCTCGGAGTCTAGATTGTAATTCTTCCACTTTTATTATCCTATTAACTAAGTGGCAACCAGCCCAAAAAATGGATTATGGCAATTCCATAGGCCAGCAGTACATACCACCAGTCTCAGTCTTGAAAAGGAACCAATTTTCAACTGCTCAAACTGATTTATAACTGTTGCTCTATACTAAAATGATATGTTACACTTAGACTGCTAAAAATCACACTCCTCAAAGCAAAAAGACAGATGTCCAAGTGCCAGGGCTTCAGCTAGCAGTGTGACTAGTCTGAGCCAGCAATGTGACCATTTTGAGACAAATGTGTGTCATTTTTATGGCTTGGGCCACAAAAAACTTCCCAACTCAACCTACTAAGTAGAAAACTGCCAATTCTTGGTCCTCTGCATTTGTGCTTATAGCTGGCCCAGGAACCAGTGCCAGAACTGAAACCTGGCACTGTTTGGAAGCTTGCACATTTATCTACTCCATTATAACTCCCTAAATTCTACTTGGAACACATGGCTTGAACAATATGACCTTTATTAGGTCTATAAACCTACACTTTAGAAAAAAAAAAAAAAAAAAAGAAGCACTATAAACAAGTTTGTGACTAGTATCTTCTGCTCATGTGCAAGTCTGCTTTGCATTCAGATTAAGCACAAGTGCTACCTAAACTGTGGCAATGTTCCTTGAACTCTGCCCTACAGCAGAGCTGCAAGTCATTCTCTGCTGGACAATTAGTGGAAACAAGCTACCGAAGCAGACAGCTTCCTTACTAAATCAAGCCAGTCATACAGACTGTGGAAGTATTGCAAAACAAATGAAGTACTGAAAAAGCAGCTTTTGAGTAGTGAATTTTATTTTTTAAAATAGTTTCATAGCTGAGGCAGCAGTCAACATGGCTTGTTCACTATCTCACAGAGCCATCTCAGAAGCTTTGCTGTTGATTTTCACACTGAGAAGTTAAACCAAAATCAGCATTGATCTTTGCATCCACCTCCACTAAAAAGTGGTCTTCCTCTTCATTTTTTGTCTTCCATATTTAAACTTTTGTTCTATGCATTATATGTAGGGAGAAACCAAATCCATGGTTCTCAATACAAAACAAAGGAGAAGTCTCACCAACAGCCATAACTCTTTTTTTCCAGGCATGGAAGGAATTTCGTATAGCACACACAAAGTTCATATCAATTATGGAGCAGTTATGAAGAGACTGTAGGGATTTTAGATCTTAGTGTCTTTAAGTGTCTGAGCATTTCCCCACCTCCAGTTATTCTCACCTATTGTTGTATAGCTATAGCAGCTATGCGACAGAAAAAATAAGCAATGATTAGGGCTTAATCTTCTGGAACAAAGAAAACACCACGCTGAGCAGAGCCACATGCCAAACAGAAGTATGCTGATGAGATGGAGCTGAGCAAGCTGCCCAAGGAAATTCTTTGCTGAAGCATACAGTATGTGTTCACAGGCTTATTGTGTCTGCTAAAGACATTAGCGACATCCTCTGTAGGGATAATATGTCTTTAAATCAATTACAGGGGTTCCTCTGTGCTTTGAGAACATACTGCAACCATTTCCTCCAGTGTCCCTTAAGCCCAGGTCCACATCCCAGCTCCTCAGGGCCAGCACTCACCCCACGGAGGCACAGGCTGTGCCTATCGCACAGGGCCGGCTTTGGGGATACCCAGCTGTGACCTGCCAGCCTCTAACTGCCACGTGCTCCGGTCCCACTGCACCTCTGCTCCTCAGCAGCATTTGCAGGCAGTGCTGCGACCCCCAGGACAGCTGATCCTCGGCAACCAGCTTACCTGAGTCTCCCTGGGCTTTCAGCTCACTGGCTCCCAGCTGAGCACCCACACCCCGCCGAGGCACAGCCACTCCTCAGCTTTGTTAATGAGCCTCAGGGGTTTCATCACCTGAGGAAGTGTATCTTCAGGAAGTCTAAGTGATACACCATGTACACTCAGAAATCCACTAAGCTTTTTACAAGGTAGGTTTTCTAGAGGAGGAATGACTTTTCACTGGAGGGTTGTAAGAACAGTAACTGAGTGGTGATCTAGACATGGGCAGGAGGATGGAAAAGAATATAGGGTTTTATTTTTTTGCAAAGGACAGAAACCACTTTCTTCTAGGCTTACCAGGGTGACTGGCTATTAAGAAAAAAAAAGAAAGTAGTAAGATTCCTTTATGAGACAAATCTTTGGATTTGAGATATTAAACATTACACTTCAGAGAGTTTTAAACTATTAAAATAGTGTTTACTTCAACTGGATTTGAAACCAATTATGTCAGAACTTCTGGCCACTGTTGCATACATCACTTTGTACTGCCTATTTGCATGTTGGGCCTCTAGAAAGGATCTCATGAGGTGGAGCTGGCAACTGAAAAAATTAAGTTCAAATAGAGTCATTTTAGTGTAGGTTTGGCAAAAAAAAAAAAATCACACAGACTTTTAAGACAGTAAAGAATAAAAATAATCAAACCAATGGAGCTCTCAGGAGCAAAGTACAGATTAAAATAGCTCTGCCCAACTTCTTAATAGGTACCCAGAGACCACTCATGTCTCACATCCAGAAGAGAAAGAGCAAGTTTAAGTCAGCAGTATAACAGCAACAGCAACCAAGCCAGCTTCTCCAAGAGAAACTGAAATCACCCAAGGAGGCTTGAAGGAGAAGTCAAGAATTTCAAAATTAGGAATTGTTAAGGCGGCTGGGGAAAACAATCAAACTGTGAGTGGCTTATGATCAAATTCCTTAATACTTTCAGTCTGAACACACCTAGGTTTCTGCTGCCCTAAGTGCCGTATCCCCAGTTAGGATATGAGAAGGTAAACACATTACTCTTACATCCAGGAAGAGCTGCAGACAGGTGTTAGTGCACATCCAACCCTTGCTGTGAATCCTGTCTGTGAGCACCAGGAGGGCTGGGCACTGCTGGCACGCTGCTGGGATGGGATTAGCAGCGAGCAAGGATGCAATACAGAACAATAAGAGCTGCCAGTCACAGCGGCTACCCCAGACCCGGCTGCTCCAGGCCAAGCAGGTCCCCACTCACAGCTGCAGGGCTGCAGCACAGATACCCAGCTGAACAGCATACAGGAATGCTGTGCCCATTATCTGAGATCCTTTTGGGGCCGGGGGAAGAAAGGAAGGCGTCTGAATGTTCTGCCTTTGTAGAGCAGCAAGTGGCCGTGAGTGCTGCTTTGTCCGCAGCCAGCGAGCCCCTCGCCAGGCTGGCGGGGGCAGAGCGCCAGTGCCACACTAACCCCAAAACCCCGGCTCACCTCGAGAACTGGCACCGCCGAGCACCGGCGGCCGGGGCACAGGAGGCACCACAAGGGGGTTTCCCCAGTCCTGGAACCCCCGTGCCCCACCTGCAGCTCCCGCCCCATGCACGGGCAGCGGCACAGCGGGCTCTGGGCCTGCCGCAGCACGACACCGCCCACGGCATCGCTGCCAAAACCACCCCACAATGGGCCCTGTGAGCACGGCCCCTGCACCAGCGCAGCACATTCCCCGCTGCTGAGCTCATCCCAACGCCCCTCCGGTGCTGCTACCGGCCCCAGGAGCGGCTGCGACACCGCGGCTCCCACACGCCTGTGCTGGGGACAGACTGCACCGAACCAGCATTCAGCCCCTTCCATGGCAAAGATCCACGTTTCCAGGGAGGAATGAGTGGAAGCTGGGTGGCAGAGCAGCGAGCCTTCATGCCTCACTATGCAAAGGGAGGCCAAGCCTGCATGGGACAACTCTGCTCCCCCTGGGCTCGAGTCAGCAGTACGCCATCCTCCAGGACAGCACTGCCAGCAGCATGCCAAAACTGACTGCATCAACCTCACCGTCAACAGGCGGATTGGGAAACCCCCGGACAGCACCTGGCAGCACAGGATGGGGCTGTAGAGAAGGGCTTCAGGATGGCACCCACATGGACGCTCAGCCCCAGCAGCCCCAGGGTCAGAGGTGGGTGGCGGGAAGCTCCAGGAAGCCACAGGGACAGCACAACACAAGGCGCACGAGTGCTAATTAATCATCCAGGAATAACTTGAGAAGGAAAGTCCCTGCAGGGGGGAGTCAACATGCCGGAATTGGATTTCTGCTAAATGATGGAGGGAGGGGGAAGAAGGCATCCTCCTGCCTTCATTACACTCTGCTGAGAAACACTTGGCTGAGGCTGAGAAACTTTTGAAACCAAGTGACATGACACAAACTACACCTCCCTCCTCCAGTCATGAGATATGAGAGAAAGGGAATGATCCTAGACCCGGTCTGTGCTCCCCAGGAGTCAGTACATGTACTGCCATGGCACAGGAAGGCTTCACCTTCCCATCAGAGCAGACAGCTACACCCGAGTCAGCAACACCACTAGCCAATTCACATGAAAGGAGTTTCAGTTTAAGCAAGACATTAAAATTTTAGTCAAGTGTATAATTGTCTACACCCCATAAGAAACACTTCTCTAGGAGTCCGATCAACTCAAGGCTGTTTCATTCACATATGCAAACAAATAAAGCATGTCCTCACAACACAACTTCTGCATACACAACTAGAAAGCCAAGCCTCAATCAGAAAGGCTGAACTGAGAAAAACAACTGTAGTGCCAGAACAGTGCAAGTGGCAAAACAAAGCTACAAACTGTCTCTGAAGCCTAAGAGTGCTGTAACCATCTCTGTAGGATTAAGGTAATCCTAAATCTCACAGGTTACTTCAGGTCTCATCAAGGTCAAAAACCTGTCTAGTTCTTGCAGAGACCTCCCAGAGGCTGGCAGAGTCATTAGAGCTGTGCTGTATCTCACATTACTGAATGAATGTTACCAATCTTCAGTGCAGGGGACAACAGGAAGGTCCACCCTCAGGCACCTCAGGCACTGGAGAGGAAAGAATTGGAAGACAGGGCTACCAAAGAAAAAGCTGCCTCAGCGAGACCAAAGAAGCAATATAATAATGCAGAGGTTTCCAGGCACCAAAGTGATCTCTGTGCTACTAACAACGTGTTTTTTCACACTGGGGGTAGGTCAAGATAGTTCTATGAAACAGCATGTAAAATCTTGCAGAGATAAATGAGCCTATTCAGATAGGGCTGTCTAACATCTCCTGTGTAACAGACGCCAGGCACAAAAGCTGCAAGGAATGGACTTTGTGAAGCCAAAACCAACACATTTGAAATTATCAGAACTGATTACTGTTTGGGGAAATCCTTGGCCACAACATACGCCGAGATTCAATTTTTCCATTTGAAACCAGAATTGCTACACTGACTGTGATTCACTGTGCACAGGGCTGTTCAAAGGAAATCCCCATTCATGCAGCCCTGCACAGCTCAACCCATCTCCACTCCACACTGCAGCAGCAAAGAACTGAGGATTGGAGCACATTCTGTGGTTTGGGGTAAGTAACACATCAGAAAGTAACCTACCAGTTACTTTAGCTTTACAAAAGATTTGTGGTTTTTCTCAGTTTTGATCATCTCTGATCCTGAGCACCCAACAGCACTGCTCTATGCAGGCTTGTTTTGAAGCATATAAGCCCAGGTACCATCCTACAGATGCTCTGCAGCCCTCTGCAGCTTACTGACAGAGTTAATCCAGCTATCACTGTCCAACCATTTCCCTGAGAAGCAACAGGCAAGGTAATTAATTGTAACATGCTCTGCTCAGTATGGCTGGGATAGAGTGAATTTTCTTCACAGTAGCTGGAACGGGGCTGGGTTTTGGATTTGTGCTGAAAACCCTGCTGATAACACAAGCATGTTTTTGTTACTGCTGAGCAGTGCTTACATAGAATCAAGGCATTTTCTGTCTCTCACCCCACCAGTGAGTTGGCTGGGGATGCAGAAGAAATTGGGAGGGGACAGCAGATCGCCAGTGACTCAAGGGATACCCCATATTATATGATGTCATGCTCAGCACAAAACCAGAAGAAAGAAGCGGGGAGGACATTAGGAGTGATGTCACCTGTCTTCCCCAGTAACCATTACAAGTGATGGATGGCTGAACACCTTCCTGCCCATAGGAAGTAGTGAATAAATGCCTTGTTTTGCTTTGTTTATTAAACTGTCTTCATCTCAACACACAAGTTTTCCCACTTTTACTCTTCCAATTCTCTCCCCCATCCCACAGCAGGGAAGCCAGAGAGCAGCTGTGTGGGGCTGAGTTGCTGGTTGCCCTAAACTATGACATGTGCAATTGTAGTTTCAGTGCAGATTGGAACAGACACTTTGGAATTACCCCCCAAATCTGAATTTCATCAGTTCATTTTACTCATCAGACATAGTACTCACTCAACACAAACTAACACTCACACACCCCAACACCAGAACTCTCTCACCAGGCCACTGCCCTTCAGCACTGCTGTGATGATGTGAAACACCTAAAATGAGCCCTTTTTCTGTCTTCAAGCTCCAGCCATCACCACAGCATTGCCATGTGAGTGTCGAGCAGGAGGGGGTGACACACAGCCAGGCTGCTTTCTGCAGCTGCACACTGAGCAAGGATGTGCAGGACACAGTCACTACAAACACATGCATGGCCTGGAAAGCACTGCTGCTTTTCCATTACCATTATGAAGGTGTCTTCAAGCTTCTGTGCATAAGCCAGCTAGATTTAATTCCCCATGAGCTTTCACATACAGACACCCATCCTCCACCTCCACTGGAAACCATGACTAGACCTCTAGAAGAAGGAACAGGGTTGCTTTCTCCCTGAAATTCCAATTTTTAAGTAAACAATATCGTGCGCTGTATCTTGAAGGAAAAATGCTCTCCCCTCTTTCTGGGAAAACAATGAAGCTCGAACACATTTCTGTACGCTTGTGCAACACAGTAAACACGCTTCCATCTGCACCTCACACAAGGCTCTCCCCTGCACGGTGTGGATTTGAGCCCTGTGTGTTTAACACCCCACACACGACAGCACTGTGTTTATACAGTTTCAGCTACAAGCCGCTAACATAAGGAATAGACGCCTGGCTTGAGGCCCAGATAATTCATCCAACTGTGGCAGCCACTATCAGACAGACCTCTTTTGAGAGGAGCTTTCATGACCGGAACACGGCGCTGAATCTGCGGAGGCACAGTGCACACGGGTGGTCTCCAAGCACCTTAAAGAGGACCATCTGGGATTAATGGCACAGCCTGAGCACACATTAGCCCCAGCTGTGCGACACCCACATGCAAACCATATACCCACACCTCCCGCTCAAACTCGCTCCCTGCACAGCAAAGCTTTGCTTCAAATGTGTGAGTTTTGCAGGGCCCCGAATAGTCCAAGTCCCCATCTCACCCCAGCTGCCATGGGCTCGCCAGCCCCAGGCCCCAGGACTACCCTCCTGTGCCATGCCAGGGCTCTGCTCAGGGGCCAGCCTGCCACTCTCCTAGCAAAAGGCAGAGACAGGTCTGCTCATCTGACACCATCAGCCTAATCCAACTTAGTCAGGAGCTGCTCAGCCGGAACAGCCTTTGGCTGCTAACAGACTTTCCAAACTAGCTAGTGCTCAGAGGGATACTACCTTTCCTCTCCAGAGGCTGGACTTCAAATCCTCCAACTAAAGGCTTCACACAAGTCTTTCTAAACTTCACAAGCTTGCAGATCTCTCCCTTGTCTTCAGGGACAGCACTCCATGACACACATGCTGACCAAGAAGGGTGCAGGCAATTACCCAAACCCTCACCAGCTGCATGATCCCATTTTTAATCTGCAGCCTCACATTGTTCACATTTGCAAGCCTATTATATTTCACATTTTTAACACAACACTAAAAATGTAGAGCACTGGCTCTAGAGGCAATTTTTCCAGAGCTGGAAGGAACAGTTGCAGCAACTTCACAAGCTACATTGCTCTGTCTGATCTACCATACCTCTTCCAGGTACCTACCAGTTTTGATGCAGGGTTAGACAACATTGTTTTTTAGCAATTCCTCCATTTCACCATGAAAAATGTTTACTGGCATACTGTTACCTCCATCCAGCCACAACAAGAGCCCCACAGGTGCTTATCTTACTCCCAGAGGAAGTCTGAGCTGCTTCCTTCAGCTTCTACATTTGAGCCTAAATACTGCTGCTAACCAGGTACTGCTTCAGAAGTCTGAGTTATTTTTCTTACAGGTAGAATAAGAAATATTCTGCAGCTTGTTAAAGCCTATGTTTAAGCAATAAAGCTGGTTAATTTAAATATTTGCACTTCCTCTGCCTTAGGCAATACTTTCAACCAATAGCTGCAGCACTATGTGTGAAGCAGCTCATTTTTTCTCTTTCCAATTAAAACCTTCCAAAGGGCCATAGTTTTATTCAGTTATTTATCTATATCAGAAGAAATATTTCTTTACTTAAACACCAAACTCAGAGCTAGGCTACAAAACCACAGCAATATTTGAAGTGTTGAAGTAGGGCTTTATGCCACTATCTTCAGAGGGCTTCCTTGTTTGAGTCAAGAGTCAATCAAGAGAGCTTTCCACCCAGGAACCCCAGACATCTCCACTGTTTACAGGGCCTGAACTAGCAGCTCCTCACTCAAGTCTGCTGCTCATAGTGCTTTCACAGCAAAGCAAACCTTCTCCATGACACAAGCCTCGCAGAGTGGCTCCAAACTGCCTCTTTTAAGAAAGCAGTAGATTGGGACATACCCCAGTGAGAATCCCAATGGCAATGCAGTTAATTCTATGGGACAAGGTCTTCATAATACCCTTGTCCAGGAGGAGCACATGCTTCTATTCCTATAGCTGCAGATGTCTGCAAGTCATTAGTATACTCAGCAATGCTCACTGAGCAGCCACAGATCATCCAGTGCGACAGCACCAAGGGCAGTGCTGAGCCACCCCGCTGTACAGTGGCTGTGAGCTGAACACAATCAGTGTTTCTTCACTCATGTATTTGGAGAGAACATGGACCACTAGAAGACTATCTCAGGCCCTTCTATGTTTTTTGGATGCAAAAAACATAACTGGCCACCTGGGAGCTGCAGGCACACTTGCAGTTTGGGGATCTGCAGGCACTCCTGGGTCACCTGACTGTGGCCTCCCACCAAGTAGACAATTCACTTGGTCACTGGCACCTCGATTGATCGGGAAATCCCTGCTCCTGCTCAGCACTCAGGTTAGGCCAGAGAAGTAATGTTAGTACAGGAGCTGGCTTATCAACATGCAGCAACCTCTGCAAGCTGTGGTCTTCTCCAAAGCAGCTGTATTGGCCTGCGGCAAGTTACCTGCCCCTCTTTGGCCACCCAAGTTCAATGTCAGTGTTCAGTTGTCCAGCACATATGCTGCATCCTCTGTTAAGAGCATCAAACTCACATAAGTCAGCACTAAATAGCACAGGAACACATGATCACAAAGTACTGAGAGCATTAAGGTGGCACCACCATAGAGGGTCCTCCAGTCCCAGTTTTAAAGCCTCAGAAGTCCTGACTTCTGACAGTAGCAGCGTCCAGCACTTGTGAGCTCAGGCTGTGGCACCAGCAGTCACTGCCTTTTCAAGCATCACCATAAAATTTCCTGACAGTCACCGGCCTAGATTTTCTGCTTCTTCATAGCTGCATCTTTACTACATGCCTAAAAGAGTTACCAAAAGAAATAATCCCCAGAGACAACTAAAGCTGTTTCTATTTGACTTCTAATTAGATCATTGATCTTGTTCTAGCGGTTACATGAGCTATAGGATATTTGCATGCAACCACACTGGTAATCAACAGCCGGAACAAAACTGAAACAACACGATTAACATCCCAAGTCTTCCCACAAATGGTATTTTAAGTCTGCTCAGACATTTGCTTGTCCCCCACAAGAGAATTTGATAACAAGCCATGTCTGAGGAAGTGACAACTGCTCAGAGAGCCACTGCAACTAGAGTGACATCAGCAAACAGCAGCCCTTCAGGAACGTCCAAGTGCTGAAGGAGGCTCAAACATGCCTAGACTTCAGATTATCTGGGAGACCAACAAGCAGAATTACTTCTAGTTTTGCAAAGAAACCCTACAGAAATTTACTGTCTAGCTGTGATGGTGAGGCAACATGTGATACCTTGCACCATCAAGATGACAGTTAGACACCAATTTTGTTTAGCAAGCCAGTATTTCCTGTTCTGCAGCAAGGATCAAAAGCAGAGATAAATCCAAGATTAGTGTCTCACACTATGACAGACACAAGGTGTATTTATTATACTGTCAGTTCCCAGTGTGGACAAATGCAGGACCCTGCACATATAGCCCAGCTCAGGCTTTTTGCTCCTGTAGTCTGAGACTAGGGAAACTTGCTCCTATCACTCACCTTATAACAAAGGGAGGATCTGTGCAAAGCTAAAGCTCACCTCCAAGATGTACCCATCCGTGTTTTCGCACTGAGATTAAACTAGTTCCAAGACCTGGCTTGCCAGTATTTGCCTATGGAAAGTCCACTATAACTGCTGCACCTACTACTGCAAGGTTGTTGTGAGAAAAGGGAATGCAAAACAGTTAATTACACCAATTAAAGGAAACACAGATAGAGCAAGTTAGTATCTAGCCGAGGGGAACAGCATTTCCTCTTCTGTATTTGAATAACCTTCAAATGCACATATCATGGGTGTTTGCTCAGCACAGCTCTGTACACTGTGCCTTCTGCTGCAGGGCCCCAGAGCAGACACAACATACTGTACATAACATAGCTCACCACTTGCTCATTTTGGGCCCACCAACGACTGTGCATTTTATATAGGCTCAGAAATGCAGAATACATTGTCTCCTTACAAGAGAGGCCACAGACTAATCAAAATCAGTAGGTAGCCACAAGCACATAGGGTAGCCCGAAATTGCCCTGGGTTGTGAGGTGCAGAGGAGAGCAGCCACCAGCTTCCTACTCCCAGGTCAGGCTGGGGCAGCCCCCAAGGCCAGACATGCTCACAGCACCAATGCAAAAGATAGGAGTTGGCGTTTCAGAGCAGCATTTAATAGCTCAGTCCAGAGCTCATCACACAAGTTTCAGAACAAAAACTGTGTGGAAGCACATCAGCCATGGACAAGCAGCTGCTTCCAGTGCTTTCAGCTGCTGCTCTGCAGCAGAGCAGCCATGCAGAGGGCTGTGGCCAGCGTTGCAAATGCCTGCACCCCACCCAGGCAAGGAGGATGCAGCAAGAGCCACCCCAGCAGCACGGGGAGAGCAGAGAGCAGCTGACAGCCTCTGCTCAGCGCAGCACTCACACCATGCCAGAACCAACCACAGCAATGTCACAGTGAGATGTGCTGCAACAGCCATTGCCCAATTTGCCCCTCTCAGCAGGCAGGCTGAGTGTCTGCGCGGCAGTCTGTGCCCACCTCGCCCTCAGAGGAGCCATCATTTGGGAACGGTGCTGCCACGCAGCCTGGCCAGCTCATGTCAGAGTAATTCAATGCTCTGACAAATAAATGCGTCATGATTTACAGCATGGCCTGAAGCAAGGGAGAAAGAGCCACAGCCCATGATGTCATTGCAGCCCACAGTCATTTTTGTGCTGTTACTGGGTAACGTTGGCAGGGGAGTTCATGCAACCTGCTGCTGTTGTTAGATGAAAACAGCTTGCCCCTTTGCAAGAAAGGCCACAGCCTGGATGGTCAAAGCTCTGCCACTACCAACTCACCAGCCTGATCAGTAAAACTTGCTGTATTTCAGTGACCCAGACAAATATACTCTGAAGTAGCTGCTGAATTTATGCTTTAAAGTAAGAGATTTGCCTTCTGTATTTACTGGTTCCTTCCCATTAGTTTAGTTGTGTACTTCTCCAGGTTGTAAGGAACAGCAAAGGACCATCACCTGACTCAGAGGAAGCAGCCCACTAGACAGTGCAGCTGCTTGTGTGGCCGTTCTTCTCAGACACTTTGGACAGACATGGCTGTTTTCTTTCAAGGGCAATATCAGCAGGAGGTTCAAAGAACTTCAAGCCATCACACCAGGGGAGACAGGATTCAGCCACTCCACCCTCTGCCCACTCCCAGGCAGCCCAGGGCAGTGTCTGCTGCCTTACTCACCACAAGGGAGGATGTGCCAGGCAACCCTTGCTCCCCCAAGAACTTGGGCAAAGCTTCATTTGGCTGCTGTTTCAAGTGGCCTAGCTTGTATTCATTGACACAAAAAATCCAGTTTATTTTTGCAGTGGTTGTATCCCAGTTGCCGTGCACAAGCACAGTAGGAACTAGACATTGCATACATCTCACTAGGGATGTTAGACTTCAACTGCTTACAGCAGAATAGTGCTTACACAAGGATTTGCAATCCACTAGGTGAACCCAAAGCCCACCACAGCAGATCCAATCCTCACTGTGATGTACCAGATATTATGTAAGCATCTTCAAAATTCAAGGTTAGCTGCAGGAGGGACAGAGAGCCAAGGGAGGCTGACAGACAGGTTAGAGACCACATCAGAGCCCAGAGAACCATCTGGTTAAGATACAGCATACACTTACTGCAAGGCTTTTGAGTACAGAACTGAGATTTATCTCCTAATGATGACCTAGAAGAAAGTCCTCCCTGATAGATTACAGAGCACGAGTTCTTCCTTAGGAGGAACACAAACAAGCAGGAGTGCAACTACACAAACTTTTGCCTTGTGGGGAAAGAAAATCTGCACCAAGTCCCCAGAAGCAGAACCTAGGGGGAAAAACTCACTAGAGTTTCATTGCACAAATCCAAATAAACAGGCAGAGCTTGCTTAGCCCATTGCACAGAACCTCAGATCTCAGTTGACTCAACTCTGAACCCGAGGTCAAGTTCCCAGGAAGAGCAAGGGTAGCTCTACTCACCCCACCCAGGGAGGGGGGTTTGCAAGAGGGTCGGGGGAGTACCCACTTTTACCACACACAGAGACAGACAAGCACAGCAATCGAGAAAAGATACAGAATCAGCTAGCACAAGTTTCACAGACACAGTATCTTCCTGAAACTGCTACTCTTATTCCTCCAAACACCTAAACACTCTTATTCCACCTAAACACACATACTGCTCCCCCACCACTTTTGACCATTAGTGGGAATTCAGCCTGCAGCAAGCTAAGCAGCACCAAATAGTGAAAGCTGTACCACACTGCTCAGATCTCCTAACAAGGGTAGGTGGTGCCTTCCCCTAGTCTTTTCTACATATATTTTGGGTTCAAGTCTTCCCGTAGCAGTTAACATTCTGCCATACAGCATTTCCTTCCTCCGGCAGAGACACACTTGGTATATCCAATTCCGTTTTTCTTGCCACATCCAAGCTGATTGCAGCTACCCACCCTATCTACTTCCACCCACCATCACTACTATGGTGCACCCCTTTTCCCCATGGGTGGATACTCTAGAACAGGACCCGCAGTACTATCAGAGGACACAAAAAAAGCAAGAAAACCCCACAGGCACCTACAGCTTGTCTACAGAAAGCCTGGCTACATCACCAACAGCCAGTCACACTCAATGCTTTGTAAGCAAGAGCCACCGTGACAGGCTCTTCAGGCACACTGGTACCACACCAGACACAGCCAAACACCAATTCACTGAGCTCTATGTCTCTTTTACTGTCATGACTTATGACTCAGGTGACATATTCATGAGCTCACTATCATGCCAGGCAATCAAGGAAGACAGGGCCACTTGATGCTGGTGGCAGGGACTTGGTAAGCATCACAGTACAGCAGAAGTTTGTTCACTCCAGCATAACCAGCAAAACACTTTTGCGCTGGTGTGCTTGCTAAACATGGATTAGTGGCCTAAACTTAGCAGACCCTTGTTCAGGACCCAAACTAGCTGCTCATCAAAGTCTTTTTTTGAGCAGCAGAGAGAAAACAGAATTCTTCTGCAGCCTGGGGGATTCAGAGACCATTGTTTTACTTCCCATTGCTTGGAGCAGACACAGAACAATGCTGGCAACATCGCAGCATGACCACACACAAGGCTAACCACATTCTTAGGTTACAGTTGTAGGCTAGAAAAGAGTTATCCTAACCCATTTAGATTTAAACATCCCTATGTAAGTCAATACAGGACGTGGCATTAGAATATGGAGCAGTTAAGAGCTCAGTCCATCTTGAATAGCTGGCATAGCCTCCAGTGCCTTAAATGAAAAAGCTGCTTAGCACATTAGTCTATCTGGCCCTAAGTAATTTTACTGCAGTTTGATCACTTTACAAGTTTCCGCTCATATATAAAAGAATGCAAGAACAGTCTGTGTAAGCTACCTTAAAGTCTCCTGTAACTTGGAACTCAATAGCTCAGGCAAAGGCACTTTTTCATTAGACCAGCAGTCCAACTACTGAAACAGAAGGTCCTGAGGAGACCAAGTACCTTCCAAAGCTTAAGCCACCTCCAGCAAAGATGTCCATTGCGCATCTATCAAAAAATATTTTCAAGGGGAAGGAGTGTCATATTTCCAAGAAGCGGAAATCTGCTTCCGAGACACACTGGATATTTTCCAGAAAGCAGCATCCAGGGAAGTCAGAGATAAGTGGCAGACAAAATGCAAGTGTATTTTGACTACCTCTTTATGATGTGTTAATAGAACATTCAGTGAGACAGAAGAACCCTTAAATGTACACAGGCTGAAAACACATTTTCTTTTTTCTGTTTTCAAGGACCTAGCTCTAAGCCTTACAGAACAACACATTTACTGTTTTATGAGACTAGTTTTCCCTCTAGAAATGCATGGTTTGTTTTGTCACTCTTTAATGTATCAGCAGCATAGGGAAGAAAGTTGGTTTTCAACTATTTTCCTACAATGAGATTTCTATAAGGTCCTCAGATCCACAGGTCACGATACTTTCACCTTAAGCACACTATAGACCACAGTGTGCGCATCAAGTACTTGATCATTAACCAAAACCCCACCCAATGCACAGGTTAGGTTTGATCAGTGCTCATGCAGCTGGGATATGCCACCACCAAACTCATCATGAGGCAAGTACCAACAGACCGTCATTATAACCCCATCCTCTCCTCACCCGTCTCCTTCCTGGCATAGCTGGCATGAACCCCCTGCAGGCACTGCAGCAGGACACAGGATCACCCCAGAGACAAATCTATAAACAAATCACACAACAGTAGCCACGGCCAGCAGTGGATCCTACTGCCATGGCACAGACATGCCACTGCCCATCCACTGACTTTCATTGCCACTTCACATCCTGCCGTTGTGAGGCAAGCCAGGTCAGCTCACTTACCTGGTGAAAGTGCAACCTGGCAGAGAAACCACATTTTTCAGTTTGCTCAATCTGACTGCAGCAGCCCAAGACAGCAGTTTTACTCAACAAGGAAGCTTGGCACCCATCCTCCCTCTACCAGAGACACAAGGCTGCTGGATGAGCAGTGGCCATGAGAACACTGCCAACAGGTACTGAGCTGCAGAGTTTGCACCTAGGACCTGCTGGCTGCAAGCTTGGGTTCAACTTGGCAGGTCTCACCCCAAAACCATTTGCCAGGCTTCAGTCACCCAACTCCCCTGTTTCTCAGCTACATGAGTTGACTCCTATTATCAGTTACCAGGGTTTATAGGGACAAGCTCAATGCCAAATCAGCTTCAACTCCCCTCCCTTCTCTGCTAAGCAATCTGTAGAGTCGATCAGCCCCTTCAACCAAGGAAAAGCCCTTGTGCTCTACATTCCTGGCATCCTACTCCCTATGCCTGTCATGCAGCATGCCACTCAGCACCCAGGAATTTGCAATTATCTCAGTCTAGCAGACACAGAAAAAGGCTAGACTTCACACTTGTTAACACTTGAGCAGCACAGCAGCCACCTCACTTTGAGCAGAAAGCTCCGTGAAGTCACCTGCTCCTACAGCAGCTTTTTCACAGCATTCACTCCCATCTTTGTTGGATGGCACAAAGCACCTATGTGCTTCATGGTCTTTTTTACAGTAATCAATTTTGCATTGAAGTGAAGACACTTCATGCCTAGAAGAAAAGCTTCCTGAAACTAGCAAAAGACTTTAAGCAGAGACTAAACAAGAGGTAATAGCAGCAGGAGACATTGGGCTTCTAATGTGCATCCAGAAAGGGTTGTGGTCAAACACTGTGTATAGGCAGACTTATTTTAAATAGACAAACATTGAATGCCAAAACCTTGCTACTGAAAAGGTTTTAAAATGTGGTTGTAGTACAGCAACGGTAGCTGAGCCATAACACATGGCTTCCAAAATGTTCCTGGAAGTTAAATAATAACTGGAACAGGCACTGCATCCACTTAGCAGAGGTCTGATGGCATTATTAATGCCAGAAATCCAGCAGGCGCAGCTGTCAGGTTTCCCCAGTTGATTTGGCTCAGAGTTGGCCCTAAACACCCCAGGCCCTAAAGACCAACCTGGTCATAAAAGTTCTCCACCTAGAGCCTTTACTAGTTGGTTGGTTGTTTGTTATTTCACTTCAGCTCCAGGGTCTGCAACGGCCCTGGTTTTGTTCAACAACACAAAAGAGACTAAACAGTAGGGAAAAAAAAGAAAGCCTCAAGTTCTTCAGAACCTGCAGAGAAAAACACACCAGGGGCAGGTAGTGATCCCAGTGGATGCTGCATCTGCAGGACAGGTGCCGAGGGCTTTGGCTCTTCAACCCAGCAGAGCACTGCAAGGCTCACTCAGAAAGTCTATCTTGGAAAGGACATTCAGAACGTTTTTTCAGGACAGGCTCAGTTTATCCAGGATTATACAGTAGGGCTCCTGTGCTACTCCTTGGCTCCAGCTCAGGTGGCAGAGCACTGATGGAGCTGTACACTCCTTCATGCAGAGACTGGAATATGGCAAAAGCATTAGCAGTCATAGTCATTCCATTCTCTCAAAGCTTCACATTTTCTCAGGGTTTGGTTTTTTTAAATTTTATTTGGTTTTTTTTTAATAACCAACACAAAGCAAGTAAGCTGTAAAACAAATAGACATGTCTTAAATGATTACAGATAGCCTGCAGTTCAGCCTAATCGTGTAAAGGAGATGTGCTGCGACAGCAGCATTTCTGGAACGGAAGTCACTGAAAGACAGACCTGACTGAAGCAGCCTTGATCTCCCAAGCCCATCACCCTCGGGAAGTTCCACAGACAAAGAGGAAGGCAGTAGGAGCAACAACATTTTTCTAGGGAAAACAATACAATAGGAGGGGAGTGCTGGCCTGGTGTTGGAGCTAGTCCAGCAGAAAGGTGAGCTCTGATGTTAGCAAAAGCTCAGCCCAGGAATCAGCAGCTGCAATTTGAACCCCACTGAGTGTAAAGGGATTCCATCTCTAAGTAAGTAATTAGCACCAGCTTCATTCCCAGCTGCAAGTTAGATGTTCTGCTCAGGAAGGACACTCGGGACCAACAGTCCTCACTTCTTGTCCAAAGCTGCTTTTACACACTAGCAGAGGGGAAGAAGAGGGTATCCAACTACAGGTTTCCAGAGAGTGCCAGGTCTCCCCCAAACTGGAGAAGTTTCTATTTTCTTGCTATTGTATTTAAAGCCTTTGAAGAGAAACAGCTTTTACGTTGGCCAACCATTTTAGACAACTGAGGAGAGGTACACTCTACAAATTCAGCTGTGCAATTCATCGAGGCCAGAGTCATCAGGAAGCCGTAGCTATAGTTATCTGGCAAACAGCTAGAAAAGGCATTCACATTCCTTCCCAGAGATCTCTCAGGCATTCAAATTACTGCTTTACAGACTACATTGTGGCCACACCTGAGCTATTCCCCAAACGGTCACCGAACGCATTCCTGAGGGATCATTCGCAATCCATGCCAGCAGCCTTCGTCTCCAAACCACCAGCTATCAACCAAGTGCACGCTCCAGTATGGCACGGGCGGGCAAATCTCATGCCAGCCTGGGTGGCAGTAGCTCAAAGCACCCATTGCCTGGGCTTAGCAGGGTTCCTTGAACATTTCCTGCCGTAACTTATCGCAGCAGAAAGATTGAGGAGAAAACGCAATCCTGTTCAAAAGCTGCAACTGTGCTTAGGCATCAACGCTAATCTGAACACTGGCATCATCTACTGGGCTGTGGTGAGCAAAGTTTCCCCACTCTCCTATACTGGCTACGGCTGCAGCTATTTCTGCACAGCCGTGAGAGTCTGGCTCCGGCACCGTGCCGGAGCCCAGGTACGCCCAGCGAGAGCAGCATCGTCCTGCCGCATACTCCTGCCGGGCTGCTGGAGGGGTCAGTGCCTGGAGGAACTGGCTGCACAGGGAGAGAACACACTCCGGCACTAGGTTTCTTCAGGAAAGACCTGAAAGCAAAGCTTCACCTATGAAGCACTGATCATGAGGGACGCTGAGGAGGACAGGAGCTCACTGTCAGCCCCGACAGCCGGGCTGTGGGTCAGCCCCACGGCACACATAGCTCTTTAAAAACAGAAGCAGCAGAAGCCCCTCAGCTTCCGAGCCCACAGCCCCCATCACCCTGAGCCCCGTCATAGTTCCTCCAGGCAAAGGTCCAGCGCAGGAAAACACACAATGAAAAGAGAAAACAACAAGTCTGCCCGCCGGAGACGCACTCACCGATGGAGACCAGCTTGATGCTCTCCCGCTCCAGGAACTCGAGGGCCACCGAGACATTCTCCAGCTGCATCTGGCGGAAGGTGGGCCGCTGGTGGTACTTGCGGTACATGCGCTTCTGGCTGAGCACCTCCAGCAGCGCGATCAGCCGCAGCCCGTCGCTCAGGTCATGCTGCAGGTTGCCGATGCGCTTGTTGACGCAGCGCAGGTGCTCGTTACACCAGCGGGTGAAGGTGTTCTGCTGGATCCGCTTCCAAGGCGCGTCCTCCGCCAGGTCCTTCTCGGTGGCGGGCATCTCGCCGTCGGGATCGGCCGCTCTCCGCGCGCCCTGACCCCGCGCCTGCGTGCTCATGGCCAGCCCCGCTCCGCCTCCTCGATCCGCCGCGCTCCGCCCGCGCCCCGCCCGGCCGCCTGCGGGGAGGGAGGGAGGAAGAGAGTGAGCGGAGAGCGCCGCGCTCAGCGGAGGCCTCTCTCTTTTCCTGCTCTCACTACTGCCGCCGCCGCCTCCCCCGCTAGCCAAGCCGCCCGCTCTGCGCGGCCCCGCGCCGCCGCCCGGCCTTTATCCACGGGGAGCGGCACGCCCTCCGCCGCATCAGCCCCGCGCCCCGCCGCACCGGCCCGCGGGGGCCGGCCTGGGATGGGCTGGGCAGGGCGCGGCTCGGCTCGGCTAGCCTGGCCTGGCCTGGCAGAGCCCTTGATGGACCGGGGAACTGGGGACCACCCTGGGCCCACACTCACCTGGCCGAGGTGCCGGGCGGAGCTGGGGCGCGGCCCCCAGGCACGGGCAGGAGCGCAGCTGGCCTGGCGCTGTGCCCGGTCGGGGTGCAGCCCCCTCGCCCCACAGACAAATGAAAACCGCAGTAGGAACAGGAGCGCAGCCCCCGACCCACCCGCACACCCCCACCACAGCCGCGCACAGGCGACGCAGGTCAGGCCGCCAGCCGTGTGACGGCCGTGGGTGGGTGCAGCCACGGGTGGGTGACCTCTGGCCGGGCCTGCAGAGCTGGGCAGGGTGGCCGGCAGAACCGGGGCTCTGGGCTGGGGGGGATTCGATTCTGCACAGCCCGCGCCGGGAGAGGCTGACGGTGCTCCCACCTCAGGTGCTCCCACGGGGTGCGATGTGGCAACGGGACGGCAACCTGTGTGCCGATACACACGATTTTATCGGCCATTTGAAAAGAATAGAAACCTCTAAAAGCAGTCAATTATGGTTCGAATTCTTGGGGTGTTCTTTGCTTTTTCCCCCACTTTTGTGACTGATTTCCTGGCGCGCCACTCCCTGCTGACATACAAGACTGTGACTTGCGGCTGACTCATTTGATGACAGCAGAGTCAATAGCGCTACTCCAGCTGCCTTGCTACATACTGAATTTTTGGAGGTCGCCGAGACATCTCATGACACTTACTGGGTCCCTGAAAGCTGCGATGAGGTGTCCTTGCATGTACCTATCCCGAGGGGAGCCTGTGCCCACCCGCTCACCCAGCACGCACTTACGGTCTTGCCTTTGCTACCAGGAGCTGCTCCACTGATTCAAGCGAAGTGTGTGCCTGTCTACTTATTTACATCAAGGCTGCCACTCTGAAAGGTGCAGGTGTCTGTCAGAGAAAACAAATCCATTAAAATACAGTCAATAAAGTCTTATTTAATTAAATTACTATAGTCAATCTCAGCTGGAAAATTAGAATACAGATGTCCAATTATTTTCTTTCAAGGGTGTTATTCTAATGCCTCCACTAAACCATCACACCATGGTTTCTCTCCAGTGACTTAATAGATCCTTTCCCCAGAATAATTTATATTAGATGCATTTTTTACAATAAATTAAGAAAGAAGCAAATATGAAGGTGAGGTAATGTGGGAGTTATGTCTAAACTTCCATTGTTCCCTAATCAGCATTGCCTCCTGTTTCAAAACTATTGAAGAAATCAGAGATGAGATTTAGTATACTGAAATGTTGAAGTGTATCTCATGGCACAGCAGCCACTGCCCTTTCCTCAAATTACTGACCAAGCAGCAGGAAGTTGCTTTTATTATTCAAATAAAAGCTGACAAAGTGAGAGCTTTTATTTACAGAGCAAAACCAGTGAGAGGGCATAGAGATGCTGCAGCCCGGGTAGACTGTGCCCCTGTGAGCAGCTCTGCTGTCAGCGCAGGCTTGTCCAGCCCAGGGGAGAGCAGCCTGGAAACATGGAGCTGAGCCTTTTCTCAAGGACTTTTCTCCCATCATCCCATACTTCATCTTTTAATAGATACTAATTGCTTATTGACTTTGGCCTGGACTGGGACTCCTTAGCAACTATTCCACATCCGGATTAGCTGATTGCTTATAATATTTTAATTTCCTTTCCTTTTCACTGCCACACCTAGTAATGCACACTCTTCAATATCATTTTGTGCCCGTGCCATGCTGCAAGTTGAAGCTTCAGCCATTGTTTTTTCTGCAACAAAGGCAGGGAATAGGAATCACGCGGGAAAAGGACGGAATTAGTACTAGGACCTCTATTTTTAACTTACATATTTCGCTAAAATTTTCAATAAAAGTAACTTTTTCCATAGATCCAGCAAAGAAAATGTTCATCCCAATGATATACTGTGCAATGACATGCTCTGCACACATAAGGACAATGGTTTCTTTGAGTGGTTTTCCACCACTCCATCCATCCATCCATCCATCCATCCATCCATCCATCCATCCATCCATCCATCCATCCATCCATCCATCCATCCCACCAGAATCACTGAGGCACAAAACCAGATGTGAAGTGCTCAGCAAAGCTCTGGCACAGACATGCAAGCCCAGCTCACCCCATCAGATTCAGGATAAGGGCAGTGGCACAGTCAAGCCTGTTGCTGTTGGGACCATGCAGGGTCGGTGGGGTGCTGGTGGTCTGGATGCAGCAGCCCATGTCACAGCTGCCCTTCCCTGCACATCACAGGGCTTTGGATGAGAATTCAGCCTTTTGCATCCTGACTGCTTTCATGATTATTGTGAAACAATGATTGCTTTATTGGAAGAGAATGAAAAAAGCAAAATAATTTCTGCTCTGAGGAACAGATCTTGTTTCGTTTCTTTCTTCCCAGTCACAGATGACCCTCACAGCTACAGTCTGATCAAGATTTCTGGTTGATGGGAAGTGAAGAGAGGCAGCCCCTGCCTGCACAGCACCCCACAGCATGCACAGGTGACTGAGATCAGGAGAGGTGGCCTGTCTGGGACCTGCCTGGCCACAAATGTGATATCCAGCTGTGGCAGCAACTGCAGGGCTGGGCATCAGTGCTTGGTCTCATCTACTGATGAGAGAGTTCCTCTGTATTGCTCTGTTATCAGATTCTTCTTGGGGTCACATTTGACCTGAAAAACTGTATTTCCTTTGAAATGAAGTTGGATAACAGTTTAACAAAAGTGAATCTGTGTTTCATCAGGAGACAGAGAAATAAAAACAAGCTAACCCATGAATCTGTACTAGCTGGAATACCATCTTGGTGCTGTATATTATTACAAATGAACTAATGTATGCCTTGCAGAAATACCTTAAGTGTATATTTATATGGGTAGAAATGTGTGTGGATATCTGTATATAGGCAGAAAGGCAGGGAGATTTCAATACTATGCTCTGGGGTGGATACTCTTTTTCTTTTGATTTGTCCTGTATGACAAAGATCTTTCCATTCCATTCTTCCTTTAATTGCTAGATGCAGATACGAGGAAGGAAGAACATTTTCATTGCTTTCTTGGTTGTCTTAGCAGTTGTACACAGCAATGATTTTTTTTCACTGTTTTAAAAATACTCTTCCTCTATGGTAATTCACTGAAAGCTGAATTTAAAAAGACCCTGTTTAATTCAGCAGCAGAGGGCTTCCTCTGCCACATACACACTGTTTTATGATGAAACTGCTCAGAATATTCTGTATTTCACAATACAGCCTTGACAAATGGAATAAACTATAATGGCAATTCATTATGACATGCTCTGTTTTTAGCAAGAATATACTGCAGAATGTCTGTCAAATTAGAATATGGCATTAAACTCTCTGAATTCACAGGGAGTTTCTTTGCTATCAGAATTAAAAAAAATTAGGAGCACAGTTTAAACTGTAAAGGTAAATAAAAGTTAGCTGGCCTTTGCAGGTCTATTGCTGCTCTTTTTGGGATCATTAGCAATCCTTAATGGAAATTTAATCTCATTTATCATATCCTCAGAGGCCCTGGAATGGTACCATGGTGCTCCATGATGGACACTTGCCATTAGTTTTTTGGAGCCTACTAACAGCAGAGGGAAATGGCAGTTCTAACACCGGCTGTTTCGTTGAGGAAAAGTCTGTTGAAGCCTGGTTTTGCAGAAGCAGAAGGGTGTGGGGTGCGGCAGCCTGGGCCCTCGCTGACATCAGTGAACAGCGCATGATGGGGTGACTAATGAAGTCAGGTCTGTTTCAGGGTAATCAACTTATCACAGTCCTATGTGATGATACGTTCTTGGATTCCTCCAAGTCATGGGCCATACATGAGAGATCCCAGCCATTTGGGACGCTGTACATGCTCTCTGCTTGACACATTGTTCAGAAACAGATTGCTTTGATTGTAAGAGGACGAGAATCGGAATTAATCTCAACTGTTAATCCAACATCTGCACGCTTTGCTTAGAGCAGGAATTGGCTGTGGCTGAGCATTCAGGCTGAGTCTTTGCAGGTAAAAGGACTTTTGTCTGCCCCAGCAGGTCATACTTTAGTTATCACCTCTCTGAGGATCTGTGCAAAAGATTTCAATGGTGTGGCTAATACACAAAGAGCAATGACACTTTTTTTCCCCACACTACAACTAACCCCACACAAGTGACTTTGAAGATGCATTATATCTCAGCAGAAATGTGTGGTACAAAGCCAGCAGGATGTCTCCATCTTTTCCAAGGTTTCTGTCAAAGCAGCAGCACACTGAAGGTTTGTACCCGGGGGCTGTCAAACTTGTGAGTTGTCAGGGCAAAGGCTTGGAAAAAGAATAACTGGGCTATAGCACCCGGGTAGCTTTAGAAATTTATCAGGAGATTTTAAATATTTATAATTTTTTGGCACATAATAGCCTTATCCAAACACAGGACAGCATTGTGCATTAAAACAAAAGCCATGCATAACAAATGCCATAAAACAAATTGTAGCACATTCAAGCCAGTGTGCAGATGCTAATCCTCACATCCCCACAGGGCAGCTCATCCGCTAACCCAGCACCCAGCCCGTAACGCTCAGGATCCAGCAGCTGCGGCTCACAGTAGTTCAAGGTTTGCCTTTTCCGAAGCCACAGGCACTGTAACTCAAAGGGATTTCATGACTAAGTGACCATAAATGGCATTGCTGCGCAGTTGGCAGAACTGAGCCTTGCTCAGCATCACAGCCAGGTCCTCCCAGCCTCCCGTGTCAAAGGTTTCCAAACACACTGCACATTTTCTTCACCCGTTACCTATTTACTGGGTTCTGAAGGACAACAGAAGTGCTTCTTCTCAATTGATGAAGACGTCATTATACCTCTCCTTTTGTTACCATGATCTCTACGAAGTGAAGCCAAACCAAGCCGTTCAAGTCCAAGCATGAATCAAATGGATTGCATCATATGGATTGCATTTTCCTTATTCAGCAGCTCTATGGAAGGCAAAGAAGCTCTGCATTATACAGATATTGGCTAGGACCTTTGATACAACTTGTTCTGAGTTTTTCCATCTTCTGTTTCCTCCTCTGTTATCCAAGGAAGACAGCAGTATGAGAGCCTGCAGCAGCAGTTCAGTCCAAATCAGACAGAGAGATGTCTTTAGGCAGAGAAATCTCTAGAAATACACTGAAAAATATAACTCGTTCTAGAATTTGCATTGAAATTTACATTTGGAAAGTCCTTCAGGCAAGAGTTGTTCTAGTAGCAGTTGTGTCTGGGGCAATTTTGATCTCTCTATGTCTGGAAGAACATGGTTTTACTTCTGCACAGAGTTCTTGCTGCATTATATATGTGTATATATATGACTTGCTGCATTATATATGTATCCAGAAGCTGAAACTGGTGCCAAAAGCAGCATCCATCTGGCAAACACAGTGTTTTGCCAGAACTTGCAGTGCTGCTTTTGCCTTGGGTCCCAGGGAGACCCACAGCTGGAATTTAAAGGTCTGTTTTTGACACAGGCTGTAAACAGCCCAAGAGCAAGCCTGCTTGTGCTTTTTGTTATCCTGAAATCAGAGGAGAAAACTAAACTGAAGTCCATCTAGCACATACTGGAAGAGCAAGGACAGGGCATTCCCTGGGAGTGTCTCATGCAGGAATTCACCTAATTTATTTGTCCAAAATACCCTTACTGCTTGTTCCCATGGAAATGTTACGAAGTTCATCTCTTTTTCTTGGTTCATCTATTTTTCTGACTGATAAACTGCTGCAGGGTGTTTAATTTTACTTCTGTTTAGTGAAGTTGATTTTTAAATGAAAAATCACACACTCACAGCCATGTATAAGCATCTCGCTTTCCAAAATCCAAACAAAGTTGTGTTAGTACCTGAGGACAATGCCTGGCAGTGCAATTGTCCCCACGGCAGTGCCTGCTCTCAGCCAGAGCCCATCCCTGCCCCCAGCACCAGGAATGCAGCAGTAGTTGCACTGTGGGTGTCCGTGTGAAACATAGCTTACCCAAATAAATGTGACTTGACATATCAAACATGAAGTTGAAAAATAATTTGAAATAGCAGCTCATTTTTAAAATAACTCAGGATCTGATTTCATGACCTGGGAAGTCAGATCCTATACAAACCCACACAATGCTCCAGTGTGCAGCTAATCAGGGCTTCCTGCCCCTGGCAGATACCGCAGGCACGGGCCTCATTAGACTTTTTCTCAGCTTACTCCCAACCTTACTTACTGCTTGTGTTTGCACTCAGGGTAACCAGAGTTCTCTTCCTAAGATGAGACACCCATTTTTCTCAGGGTCTGAATGTCTGTGCTTTTACTCTGTGAGCTGGAGTTTGCAGGAGTGACAGTGTAAAGTTGGAATTATGCATCTCACATCTGTCAGAGCTCATAGACTGCACAGAATTCCAAGTGTTTCCCAGTTACTCTTCAGGAGCTGTTGTAACCTGAGATACAGATGAATAGCTTTGTTTGACTTCAGAGGAGTAGCCAAGCTCCTCCTTGGGACAGCTGGATGTAGCATAGGAAGGAACGCTTTCCAGGGGAACAGCGTATATTTTTTAAACAAACCAAAACTCTTCTGTGTGACATAAACAAAATTGTTGACCTATGTCCAGCCAAAGGGGGAGTTTATTTGGCTCTCCTGGCACACACCCCAGGATGCAGCAGTGGGGTGAGAATGCCAGTTCACAGAGTGAGTGAAAACACAAAATCCCAGCTATTTCAGAGGAAAGGCATGACACTGTGGTACTCACTTCTACTGACCCCACTGCAGTGTTCTCATGATGGCGAATAATCAACCCCAAAAGCACTTTTAAGTGGATTTGCCTTCTGCAAAAGGCTGAAGTCATGCTCCTTTCTCGTTTTTACACATTCTTACAAAAATATTCCCAGACAGAAGTCTTGCGTAAAAGAAGCTTTAAGTCTACTGACTCATTTGAAAGCTGCTTTATTAGCCCCTATATGGGCTGATAAGCCTTGCCTGGTGCATAAGGACACAAGGGCTGTACATTGTTCTGCTGCTCAGCCCATTGGCAGCCTGGGCTTGATCCAGCCAAGCAATTAAAGAATTTAACTTCCTCCATAAATACTTGTACATGTGGGGCCATGTGTTTGGGGGCATTCCTGTACTTGAAAGGAATTTAAGGTTTGAAACATGTTGCAGAACCAGAAGGAATGGCAGAGGCCTCTGAGGACAGCATCACATTGATTTGGGTGAGAATTAGGACTAATAAAAAGCAGAAGAAAAGCACTTGGACCTGGCCAGCAGTCACCAGCCTCAAGCCACCCTTCCCCCTGAGCAGTTGTTAGTCAGTTCTGCTATTAGTGAGTATATTGCAGCGTAACAATGTCCTGCAGCTGAGCTCTGCCCAGCAACACCCTCGAAGAGGAAAGGCGGGTGTGCGGCTGCAAGAAGCACCAGCAGGAGGAAAAGGGCAGGGTGTTGCCGCTGTCTGGGAACAAGTGGAAGACACCACCCCAGGGTGGACAGGAGGAAGGTGGTGGTTTGGAAAACCCTGAGCTGTGTGTACCCTGCATGAACTAGGGGGCTGGGTGTCTGGGTACAGCTCAGCAAGGGTTTGTCCAAAGAAGCTGGAGTTCACAGATGGGACAAAACAGGGCAAGAAGAAAGCTGACTAGATCACCCACGCCATGGCACAGTCAGTGCCTTACCAATGCCTAGGATCTTCTCTGGCTGTTTACTTTCCCTAAAAAATGTGAGATTCCCCTGAGGGGATCCTCGCTGTGCTCTTGATCAACCTTTGGCATATAGGGCAAAACCTGAAATTCCCAGGTTCCTGCTTTTCTCTAAATGATTCCTGGATTTTGTGAAACAGGCCCAAAATCACCAGCTAAAAAAAAAAAAACAAAACTAAAAGGTGTACTAATGGGAGATGGTGGTGTTAGAAAGGTGTGACTATGTTACTGGTAGAGCTAGCTGGGCAGCTGGTGGCACCTCTTGTTCCTTGTGTGCCTGGCCTGGCAGTCCTGGAACAGGAGATAATATTGAGAATGAGCCCAGTCAAAAGCTATCTAATTGAAAAGGTCCAAAAAGTAAAAATAGACCCTTTTCAATCAAGGAACTGTGTATTTCAAAGGGCAGTTCAGCCACTGCAGCAGCTGGTGCTGCACTTCACATCAGCCATCTGGTGTGGCACTCCAAGCAAGGAACTTTGTAAGTATTGTCACTTCCCTACCAGCTAAAACACCAAGCAAGAGCCTGTTATGACACAGAAGGGGAAAACCAGAGCCCTGGTAAGCCCAGTCCTACTAATCAGAGTGAGCAAGAGCCAAATGTAAAAGAGGAACAGTGTTGGGGCATTGTTTGAGAGCCTTTTTTGAGGGTGGTCACTGTGCCTTAGTTCCAGCTGCCTCATTGCTGCAATAGTGGTTGTAGAGAAGGGGGAGGGAAGAGTGATTTATAGATAGAGCAGCCCCAGGTAAGTAGTTTTATCTTTACAGCCCTGGTGATAACATGGTTTGCAGCAGGATGGGGGTGATCCGATCCAGCTGGGGCCAGTTGTGCTATGTGGAAGCCCCACAGGGGCGTGGCAGTGAGGATGTCACCCGTGCAGGGCTGCAGGAGCTCTGCAAAGCTCTGGGTTATCACCACTGCCCTCTCAGAGGCACTGGATGTTTGCACAGGCACAGCATGGTGGCCGCCCAGGTGCCTCTGGGGGCCCTTGTTTGATTTTGGCTTCTCTGAGGCTCAGACTTGGGCAGGGAGACAGCAGCAGCTCCTTTAGGGACCAGAAACAGCCCCCAGATTGCAAGATGCACCAGGAGGGCCAGGTGCACCCACAAGAAGTCTCCTTCTCCTGCACAGCTGTTGTCTTCTGGATACACGTTCTCTTTGTTGAGCTTTGTATGTAAAACTCCTCCTCTGTTCTGCACAGATTTTAGTTCCTCTGGCACGGCCATGGCTGGCTGGCAAGCAGCTGGTATGACTGTGTCCTAAAGCATGGGGCTGAGCGGGGCGCATGCCGGCACACCTGTGTTATCGCCGTCTTTCTGGGAACAGTAGGTGGGAAGACTCCGCAGTGAAAGACTTCGATCCTGTGGGAAAAGCACCAATCTGGCTGTTAACACACTGGTGCTGCTGGCGCTCAGCTGGCACAGGTACCGTGACACAGCCACAGCCCAGAGCCTGGGAGCTCCATACAGAGGGATGAGCATTCCCTGCTCTGTGACAGGCTGGTTTGGCCCCACAGAAGCCTTCCTCCTGCTCCTTTGCCAGCCTTGGCAGCGGTGTGCTGAGTTTTCTGCGGTTCTCACAGCAACTGCAAATTTTCCTTTTGCAAAGCAGAAATCCTCTCCCTGGTTCCTTGACAGCAGCAAAATTCCAGTAGCGAAGCGGCAGAGGGTGATGAAGCAGTTGCAAACCAGTCAAGTACGACTGGAGAACGGCTCCGTTGTCTGAGGGGCGGCAGACCGACTTCCCTTCCCGGCCGATGCAGCCGCTCTGACAGCTCCTAGGAGCACTGATGAAGGGGGCAGGGGTGCCTGCGAGCCCAGCCCGGCTCCATGCCCGCGGCCCCGCGCCCCTCAGGCCGAGCCGCCCCCACACAGCCCTGGGCGCTGCTGCCCCCTGCCGGGCCGCCGAGCCCCGCCTGGCCCGGCCCTCACGGCGGCCCGCCGCTCCGGGCGCCGGACGAGCCCCAGCAAAACGCCTTATTGGTTTCGTTTGATAAAAAATCCCTACAAAAAAAAAAAACCCTCAGCGGTGAAATCATAGAGCCAAAGAATCGCTTAGGCTGGAAAATCCCTCTAAGATCACCAAGTCCAACCATTAGCCCAGCACTGCCAAGCTACCACTAACTTGTGTCCCTCAGTGCCACAACTACATGGCTTTTAAACACCTCTGGGGATGGTGATTCCACCACTGACCTAGGCAGCCCATTCTGGTGCTTGACAGTGCTTTTAGTGAAGAAATTGTCCTTAATATCCAATCTAAACCTTCCCAGGTGCAACTTGAGGCTGCTTTCTCTTGTCCTGTCACTTGTTAGACCTGGGAGAAGAGACTGACCCCCACCTGGCTACAATCTCCTTTCAGGTGCTGTAGATCCATAAGGCTCCCCCGAGCCTCCTTTTCCCCAGGCCAAACACCCCCAGCTAGTCCCAAGGAGACTTGTGCTCCAGCCCCTTCCCCAGCTCCCTTGCCCCTCTCTGGACACGCTCCAGCACCTCAATGTCTTTGTGTAGTGAGGGGCCCAAAACTGAGCCCAGGATTTGAGCTGTGGCCTCAGCAGTGCCCAGTACAGGGGGACAAGCACTGCCCTGCTCCTGCTGGCCACACTATTGCTGACACAGCCAGGATGCCACCGGCCTTCTTGGCCACCTGGGCACACCTGGGCTCATGTTCAGCTGCTGAACATCAACCAACATCCCCAGATCCTTTTCCAATGGGAAACTTTCCAGCCACTCTGCCCCAAAATCACACAAAGCCTGCGCAGCTGATGGGTTCATTTGCACTTCCCAGACCTTGAGAACCACAGTGATGGGGTGGGAGCAGGGAAGGGGCTGTGCTGCCCCTGCTGTGGCCTGGGAGTATCTTCTCATGCCGCAGGAATGTGATTATGTCATGGCGAGTCCCCCACACGCCCCGCTGCTGCCTCCCAGCCCGCTGCCGGCTGACAGCTCTGGGAAGCATCGTTACTGCTGAAATGGAGGCATAAATTTCTGCTGGCAGGGCTCCTGGCTGTAAAAACTTGTAAGCCGTAACAACCGCTCACTGCGACAAAGTTACTCCGACATTTCCCATGGTCCTGGTCCCGTCCCTCAGAGCTGGGGGTGGGAAGAGGGGGAAAAAGTTTTAAAAACTTTTCATTTTCCTTATGTAGTTGAGCGTTACCGGGGGCGATATTTCTGCCTGTGCACGAATTCTTCCTGCTGAACTCATGGGGCATGACGCACCCACAGGAGGGAAGAGCATGCCCGAGACAAGAGTGGCCGAAGCGCACTCCTGCTGAGCTACTCTTTCTGAGGATTTGTGTTTCTTTTTCCAGCTAAAGAGTTTTATTATTACAGAAAGAACATGAGATTTTTACGAGTGATTTTACAAATTAGTTTCTCAAATTGTTTGCAGCAGCACAAGAAATGTTGCAGTCATTAAAGTTCATAGAAAGTATCAAATGCTCCATCACCGCAAAGCCCTTCCTTGTGCAACAGAAACAAAGCAAAGTCGCCCCTGGCATGTTTAGACGTCTGACTCAGAAATGCTGCTTATCACCTCTCCACCATAGAATACAGCAACTCATCCTGCCCTTGTGCACATTGCTAGAACGAGCCCGGAGCTGAACCAGCACAAACCCAGCTACAAACATGATTTTAAAAACAAACAACTAATTATTTCCATTCACCTCATTTAATTTGGGCTCATGCAGAAATGCTGTTCATCCAATAGTCCAAAATATGTCACGTATTAGGAGCTAAAGAGTCCAACCCAATGAATGAGTCATCACCCAGTGGATGAAATCCCATATCTTCATGGCTGCTCATAAATAAGACAAGCTCAACTTTATAGTAAATCATAAGTAAACAATGAACTATATGAAAATCAGACTCAGCTGTGTTATAACTGCATGGGCACAGTGCCCACACAGAAATGAAAAGCGAATGTGATAACATTACTGTTTGGATTTGGAGACTGAATTTGGGACTGAGACTCTGAAGAGGGGTTTTGATGCATGTAGCAGGGCAGTCGGACATCCAGGCCTTTGAGGCCACTGCAGATGCCTGTTTGCAATAAATAACACATTATCCTGGCCATTAGCACTTCTGAACCTCCGATTCCAATGGGCAGATTTTCTGCAGTTATTGTCTGGTATCTTCTCACAACAGCCCAAAATCTCCAGGCAGTGCTCTCGTGTTCTTGCAGTCTGCTCCTTCACCAGTGCTCTCTCGTAGAGAGAAATGAAGAGCAGGAAAAAGCTGTTCCTTCTGCCTGAGATGAGGATTGGTACATCCTGTGCATCCCTCATAACCATACCCTGAGAGCTGGGGCTGGATTCACAGAGCTGGCTGGAGTTTTTGATTTAATAACTGTTTGAACCAGTGTTGTGAGAGAAGGCAGGAAATAGCAGAAAGTATTGATCAACCTCTATCTTGTTATAAAATTAAGAGCACATAAAACATAGTATTGAAATAACTGGAAGCCTGACCACACTGCAGACAGCCCAGAAGAAGGGCCAGGCAAGAGAAGGTGTGTTGATGGCAGTGAGAAAGATTCTGGCACATGGTCATGAAGGGATCCTTCAGCAGCAGGGGCAGCTGAAGCCACCTCCAAGTTTGAGTTTGAGTTCCATTGAGACCCCAAGGCCCTGGCCACAAGCAGCTCATAGGGCTGCAGCCAGTTTTGCAGGGGCATTTACTCCAATAAAAAATATCTTTCTCCTCCTGAGAAAGAGAAGTGTTTTTCTATCTTGTCAAAGACTCTGGGAAATGTCTTATAGTTTCCTATTTGTATTCAGGTTAATGGTGCCAGTGGGATACAAAGAAGATCACAGGAAGCAAATCCTTGAATTTTAGGGAAATTCAGGACGTAGTTGAATGTGCTAGAGGGTAGAAAAGGTTGACAATCTCAAAGGATATTCTTTTTTCATTATACTGTCACTGTGCAGGTAATCATTAATGGCAGAGCTGCTATTGCCTGAAGAAAGTGCTCCAGGGATAGATGCCTGACAGATGAGCCAGCTTTGAAGTCTTCTGGGTCTGCACAGGCTTTGTGGTACACTCTGAAGTGCAGATGTCCTGCTGCTCCCTCACTGTAGCCTTCTCCTCCCAAATAGAGTAGAGCAGCTCAGGCTGCCTTGCAGAGAGCAGTGAGGCCAAGACAGTAGCTGTCTGGCTATAGGAAGGGAAGAGACCAACGCAGCTTTTCCCTGAGAGAGCAAAGCTCCAGCAACTGCCAAAGTACACAAGGACACAGACCGCCCTGTGGCTGTCCCTGCAGAACAGGGGCAGGGGCAGATGAGGATATCCGTTCTACAGTGATGTGTCCAGACATGGGGGAGGGCTTTGAGATGTGTCACCAGAATGAAAGCCCAGAAGAGGCCCAAGCCTGGTCACAGGCACTTGGTCCATCCCAAGGGATGCAGGGTCTCATGCTGGGGAATGGGGCCTGGCTCCCTTCCTCCTTCCTGCCCCGACATGACTACATTTCTCTAAAAGGCTGAGAACAGTTGTGGCCTCTCAGGATTCTGTAGATGATTTACAAGTCCTCTCATGAGACCTGCAAAGAGTTCCTCTGGCTCCCTGCCTTCCTGATGGTCCTTGACCCAAGTGGCTCTGGCAGTCAGAGCAGACTGGGCAGTACCACAGCCTCAGCTCAGGCTTTTCCCAAAAAAGATGCTCTGATAGGAGAAGCTGTTTCATTTTCTCAACCCTTGGTATAGTTGTAACAGGCCAAAGCACAGATAATATCCAACCAGAGATGTGACTGCACAAGCCTGGATCACTACTTCCTGTCCAAGCAGAGATCCTCTGTATATATTCTCTTTTTAACATTGGAAAATTATTGTACTTTAATAAAGTTCTGTAAATGGATGAATAATTTCCACAAGGAAAGAATGTTAAACTTGCATTGGGACAACATTACTGCTAATCAAGTGATCTTCGTAATTCTCCAGAACAAGCAAAACTTCATATTTTCCATATGTAACCATCTTTGTCACCCAAAGTACTTTGTATTCAATAAAAATACCAGCTTTCATTAAAGAAAAAAACCCTTTTGGTGCACAGTTTTTCTGGCATTGCACATCTCTGGTTCACTCACTCAACATGTTTAGAATTAAATCACAAAACCTTAACTCACCCTCTAATGATCTGTTTGTTTCCAGATTCATATTCCCACAATATGTTTGCTGACAGCAGTTGGGCTCTTTGACAAAAGTCAAGAAATTTTTCCCAACAATGTATATTTGCTTGGTTCTGGTGAATTACAGGGGAAGGGTGCAGGCTGTACAAGCTGTCACCAGTAACGTGACTGTAAGACCAAGTGTAATTTATTTAGTACAAGCTAAATGTTTATACTAAGTGTTCTTTGTTCTGAACATTATCACTTCAACATTGAGCGTTTTATGAAGAGAGTTGTGAGAAAGGTTGAGCCCTGTTTTGAAAGGATTTTTAAATTTAGCATCACTATGACTTGGAGCCAAAACCCTGATGCATACAGTTCTCAGGAGAATGATGGCAAAAAGCTGCTTCCCTTGGTTTCAGGCACTTCTAAACTGTTCTTTTTGACTTTGTAGTATGTGTTAGAACTGAATAAGAGCAAACCAATTCTTGAAAGGATATGATGTTTCAAAATAAATCAAAAATCTTACACTCCAAATAATGTTCAATGTGGTACTTTGATATAATTGCACCTTATCCCTTTCTCCCACTCTTAAAATAATCCCTTCAAATTCCTATTGATTTCACAAAGCACTTTGACCTCAACACAAACAAAACACACTGGGATGAAATCTGGTCCTACCAATATTCCTCAGCCTTTCTCACCTGCCCACTGATGGATGGAGTCTGGAAGGTGTCCCCACCTCGTTGTCCACACACAGCTGCACTTCAACCAACAATTACAAGCAGCCCTTCTTTAGTAAACCAGTGACACCAGTTTATTAAACCAGTGATAAAGTGAAACTAAGTCTGTGATACCTGGAGAGCCCAGGTATCTTGTATCTTTAAAAAGTCAAGAGCAAGTTACTCTGTCAGAGGAGTCTTGGACTTTGTCAGCAGCAGGAATAATCTCATTCCATATAAACACACTTGAAAACTGCATCCAGTATGATATTTGCCACTCAGAAAAGACAACAAGAAGAAGGAGAGCAGCAGGGAGGATGATGACTACGGCACAGGAAACTCACCTTGTAGTGAAGGGTTTCGGGATCCTGATCTGCTGCTGAGAAGGTCAAGGCCAGATGTGGTCGTGAGCTGCAGCACCTGCATGGAGAGAGCAATGTCAGAGGCAAGGGGTTTCCACTTCCCAGGGGAAAAGTGACTCATGGCAGGAAGCTGCAGCTAAGCAGCCACACAGTAGGGAAATATATGCTCAAACAGGAGCAATATTACCTTGTAAGCAGCTAACTGTACCCTTAACTATCTCTTACAGTAGATCCTCCACCTCTCATATGGAAGGAAGAATCAATGTCAGATTTTTCTCTAAAACACATTTAATTTAAATAGGAACAGTTGAAGGCAGTTGTCCCACCTCACATACTGTACTTCATCCTAGTTCCTGTTTTCTTGGGAGCATTTCATCCTATAAACAATGATTCCAAGTTTTACTCCTAGAAAGCATTAACATCTTACTATTAGTTCCATTTTTACAGCAACTAGAATTATCCTTGTTTGCTCATTGAAAAACATTTTAGACACAACAAATACAATACCTCCGCGTTTATCTGAAGAAAGGAAATCCTTTCTGCAGTCTCCCCTTTGGTCCCTGCTGAGCTCCAAAGCCTGCAGAGTGCCCAGCAGCATGCAAGGGTGTTTCTCTGGGGTGTGAACTCTCCTACAGATAACAACTTTATGGCACAGGCATTGTTCTTTACCAGTACCCTGTTTTCACAGGTATTTAATGAATAGGCTTTCAACTGCAACAACACGGGCTGAGATCAAGAAGGCAAATGAATGACCTTTGTGCTTGTGATTGTATGTTCAAGTAGTTATGCTTATTTTCCTCATTAACATATAGGAATCCCTTTTATGTTAATGCACTTTATTTAATTCTAATAGGCTTTTTCTTGTATTTAAAAATCTAGAGGAAAACAGAAAAAAAAGTCCCATTGTTCTCCCACATGTTTGTTTTCACTACAACTACTAAGAGGAAAAGCCCTTTACAAAAACAGGATACAGCAGACTTCTCTACGCTGTGCACCCCCTGCCACACACTCAAACACTCTGGACATGGCTGCAGTGGTAATCGAGAGTCCACAGAAAGTCATCAGTGATTGAAAAACATCAATGGGAGTTTTATTATCCACTTGAATGAGAGTAGTATCAAGTCCCTGCTGAATAAACCTCACCAGCCTGGGCAGGTTCTGCTCCCCTCAGAAAAATTACCACCTGCCTTAACACATTTTCTCTGTGACATTAATTATAGATAGAGGGACAGACTCCACCATTGTGGAAAGGCATTAAGTCAATGACAAAAGGCATGGCACACAGCATCACTTCTCAGCAGTCCTAAGAGACAAATCACCAGGGAACCATGTGATGTCACCTACATCAGGTGCTGCCTGGCTCCAAGAGATGCTCCAGATCCCCCATGGATCTTACGGAGCAAGCTGTCTCTGGGGTGCCCACAGGAGGGGGCTCCCCGCTGCATTTCTACCAATGATTTTTTAGAGGTCCTTTCTTAATGTATCCCACGGCCTCCTTTCCCTCCTCTTCCATTATTGCTTCCCCTGATGGATTTTTGGCCAGTCAGCAGAGGGGTTCCTGGCTGTTCCAGCAGCCCTCAGGAAAGGCCAGAGCTGAGGCAGGGGAACTTGTAAGCTGCACTCACTGCAAAGCACATTCCTGTGGGCTGTTGTTAAGAAGATAATAAAAATTGCTGTTTTCTTTCTCCCCACACGTTAGCATTTGGAAGGGTTCATACTTCCAAAGAATCACACTGACTTGTTCTCTGTGATACAGAAGAATAAATCAAATGCAATTACCAGGAGACCTGCATTTCTGTAATCAAAAGCATCATCTCTGGCCAGAAACTACCTTGGGGGAATCAAGTTCTAGTGACTGGGAGGCCAGTAAAGAGCAATTTGAGCTTTTCTGACTGAAATGTGGTGATTGCACTTCCATTTGCCTGGGCAGAAACTACCACTGAGCAGCCTGGCAACCTCCTTCAAACATCATCCCAAGAGCATTTCAGTTTAAAAAAAAAGTCTCAAATTTTATGGGAATGTCTTCTGATTTCTTTCGAAGGAAAAACATAAAATACCATAAGGGTTGAGGATATTCTTGCAGTGAAGAGAACAGAATACTACTTTGGTTCTAGTTATATAGGATTGTGGTTCTTGTTTTTCTTTTAACTATGTTAAGTAAGCCTTGTTTCTTCACCAGAAACTATCATGACTTGATTTAGCCATGCTTTCTGAACAAGATAATTCTATCACGTAAAATGATTACATTACAATGTAAATTATATGAGAAATGTTTATGAAAATCCTTAGGTAAAACAATACCACTTTTTTACTGCAAAATAAACTTTCAGATTACTGACACTTTGTCTTTGAACTAGAAAGTCTGCTATGGCTGGATAAACTGAAGAGCCAGGGAGACAACTTAGCACAATAGGCTATGCCTAATACTACTTAGAATCAGACCACAATGTTCTCAGTTCAAGGGGAAAAAAACCCCAATTTCCACTTATATAAAAATCTTTCATTGTTTAGAAACTCTATACTGACTGGCTGCTTTTTGCGTGTATTGGTAAATCTCTGACCATCATCAGAGGACAGGATTAAATAATGCAGCTGTCATTCCTTCCTCATCAGGGAGAAATAAACCCACAGTGTCCTCCCTTGCTGCATGCAAGGAGTTCAACTACAAAACTCTCTTTTCCCAAACTCTCGGTATCTGCTGACTGGGTGTCCTAAAAGGCAAGAAATCACAATTCCCCAGGCGGTGTCGGGACAAGCTCACTTTGAACAACTCCTTTTCTGAAAGCAGAACAGGGACAGCTATCCGTGCACTCCCTCCATCCCACGGACCGTCCCTCCCTGCCGTCGCCCTCCGGCCCCAGCGCCGGGGTCCCGCCGGGGCCGGGTCAGGTCCCACACGGTGCCCAGCCACGCCGCCCCTCGCACCTACCGCCCGCTGCTGCCGCCGCCGCGCCACGCCGAGGGATGGATGGACGGAACTGCCGGGCTTGCCTGGGAGCTGCTGCTGTCCCAGCAGCGGGAGGTCACCAGGCTGCTAGCCTGATCTTCAGTTCGCTTTCCATCTGAAAAGTTTAACTCCTTCACGCCCTAAAAGGCACAATATCAGCAAATACTGCGGCACTGTGCTCATCCCTTGCCAGGAACTCAGGGCACACCCTTGTTTCAGGCTGCTGAGAACAAGGACATACACCTGAGAGAAGCCAGGATATGGGGGCTCAGCATGGGCAGCTTTGCTCTGAGACTTGGGGTGAGTGTGATGCCAAGAGGTCCTCAATGAGACATTTCTCACAATAACATACACTCCCAAGCCCTGTGCTGAAGTCTCGTGCATTCCCACACATTCCTGTGGCTGCCAAATCCCTGCCGGGGACCCCAGGGGCTTACACTTTGGAAGGGAAGGGAAAAACCTTTGACAGCACTTTTTTCCCTGTCTCACCAAGCCCCTGGGAAATTGAAGGGGGTGGAAATTGCTTCTGGCAGAGGAGATACCCAGATCTGAAAGGGCACACTGGGAAGAGACCCCAGAAAATCCCAGCCCCATCCCTGCTGCCAGGAAACCCCAGCCAGCCCTAGCCTGGCCCATGCCCATGCCTGGGCACCCACGTTACTCCTTGCTTTGATCAGAGAGGGGCTCCTGGTGATGAGGTTTTGTGGTCTAGCTCAAGATGCCTGTGAAAGAGCATGGGTAAGAAGTTGTCTCTGCTTTGTCCTCGGAGCCCACTAAGTTTCCAGCTTTCTGCACACCAGCCCTAGGCTCTGTATGTGGTACTACCAAAATGTATAAGACAGAGTAGTGGCAGCCATCGGGAACTCGAACTGCTGCTTTTTCCAGCAAGATGTTTAAAATGGTTACGTGATGATGTCAACCCTGACCTCCATGTTCCTCTTGCACTCCTCTGCTGTGTGACTGTTGAGCAATGGAAACACTTTCTGGGTTTAAAGGCTCTGAGTCCTGTTCCTGATCCCTGGCTGTGGGGTCCCTCTCACCCTCAGCCACCACACTATTCCTCTGCAGCCTGTTCAGGTCTGGCAGATGGGAAGTTGTAGACTCCTACCCCTGCCAGAAACTAAGCTAAATCTGGCCCTGTGCAAGGCCTCTTCAAACCGCACTTGCTAGGCATAAACCCATGGCTCAGTACAGTGTGCTGCCACTGTAGCGTACACGCAGGCTGCCCTCTTGCCCAGCTGTGGTGAAAGTCACAGGAAAGGGACAGGCGTGAACTCAGGATCCTCCTCCAAAGGAGGATGTGCCAGGCAGGTAGGCTGCGGGATGTCACAGGGAAGGCTACACATGGCAGGGACAGGAGCATTTCATGGGGTCAGAGCAGGAAGGCAGCAGCTCCAGGCTGTGTTGGAGGTTTTCTACCGAGGGTGTTGCAATGCCTTGTGGGCACAGTGCTCACTGGCCCAGGTGCACTGGCGCCCAACATGCTGAGCCCAGCTGCTGCACACCCCTGCTCAACATCTGTGTCCTTTCTGGTGCACCAGCCATGCATCCACAGGAACCCACACGGGTTCTCATCACTGGTGACAAAGTGCTCACAGCAAACAGCCAGCACAAGGCTCCTGTAACCCACGGCTCTGATGCCAGCATGTCCCACCTTGCACCCTGTGGCTGGGCTTCACTTGTGAGCTGCCCAGGCACAGGCTTTGCTGAGACCCTTAAGTCAATCCAATGCATTTTAGCCCCATGTAAATAACATGATCCTCAGCCAGTCCCTCCAGAGGGGGTGCACCTGGCAGAGTCTCTTCCTATCCCAAAGGTGATTCCCAAAAGACTATCAGTGCATACCACAGCCAGACCCCTTCAGCTCCCAGGCACTGTGACTTATGCAAAAGGTGACTTTTGACCACAATAACTGGAGCTTGAGTGAGGGAGAGGGAGGGGAGAGGTGCCCCCTTGCCTTTTTTCCACAGGGCAGGAGGCTGTGACTGCAGCGGCACATGGAATCTCTGAGGCTGCACCACTGATGGGGCACGAGATGGTGGCTGACACATAATCCCCATGCAGACACCCTTATCAAAGGGCTGCAGCAGCTTTTCATTCAACCCCGAGATCAGCAAAAAAATAGCACTTAAGATAATTTCCCAAACCTTTCTCTGGAGGGAGGACAGCTCTGGGGCTTTTGATTTCAGGTATGAAAAATGTAATTACGGATAATGATGCCTCTTGCTGTAACCCAAACAAAAAACCTTTCTGTGTTTCATGGCTGGTCCCTGTGCCCTAAAGTAAAAGAGGGTTTCTGCTTTCATGAAAAAACATATTTGTATTTCAACCTGTAAGGCCTTCTCATCTGGGAGCTGTCTAGTGGCCAGCAGTCTCTCCTGCATCTGGTGTTACTTAGCCAGTAATTTTTCTTCTGTGTTGCCTGGGGGCCAAAAGTACTCCCCAAAAGGCAAAACATGGGTTAAAATTGTTTGGAGAACAAAACTCTGTTAGAACATTTTATTGGAGTCCGGGGAAATTACTTCTAAAATACATACACATAATATTAGCAGCAATAATAGAGTTTTTAAAAGTTCACTGTAAAAGTAATGATGTTTCAGATGGGAGCCAGCATTTCAAACCCATCTGTATAGAGATGACATCAGACACACTGCTTATGTTTCCACTTTTGGTGGTGTGAAAGAAAATACGCTGCTACACGTACTTACCTTTAGCCAGTGTGTTTGCTCAACTTGGACAGTTTGGTTGGGTAACTGCTTGAACTCAGAAAGCTTCACTTTCACAGAAAGCAAAAATTGTTGGTTTTTTTTTTCATTTACAGGCTTCTCATCTTGTATCAAAACCACCCTCTCAATCCTCATTGGGTTCTGCCACTACAACACTTTAATCCACTATTCTATTTAAATTATAAGGTGACAAATTAATCTAGGACATGGTAAATGCAAGACCTGTCACAGCAGACCTCTCACAGTGTTGCATTGCAGATGTTTGGGCTCACCCGGCTGACATCAACCTTCCATCTTCCCCAGCAGTTCAGTGAGGGGTGGCAGGGGCAGGGTGGGCACTGTGGAGCCGCGCTGGTGACCCTGCCCTCCCCTGGGGCAAGGCAGCTTCAGCACTCCCGCGGCAGCCCGGCTGAAAATAGAGATGAGATTATTCCACGCGCATCTCTTGTGAGCAGGAGCCAGCTCTCATTTCTCACCCGGCTGTGAGCAGGAGCCCAGTGTGCTATGGGACAGCTCAAGGAGGTGCAGTCCCTGCTGATTTGGACCCTGCCCAGGGTGCACTGGGTCCAAGCACATTATGCATCGCTTTGAATTAAGGATTCTTGCCACTGATGGCATTTTCTGCCGGGAATGGGAGCTCCTGAGCACTGCTCCCATCTGCAGAAAGATGCCATCACCCACAGTGCAGAGACAGGCAGTGAGGAGGGGATCTGCTGGCATGCACACTCCAAAGCCAGTCTGAGACTTCCACATCATCTCAAAGAAAGGGTAAAAAATCTAAGTGATAAGAACAGAACAATGAAATCTGAGTAAACAGCACTAATGGATGTTTCCTAATTCCTTAAGCTCCCTCCTATGTTTATAAATGAAAGAGAAACATCCAGACATTTCTAGTATGAGATCTCATTTCTTTTTTAATCAGAAATGCCCTGAATACTTCTCAGTTTCTGTTTTCTGATATTGCCTTCTCACAGAAATGACCACCTAAAGCATTCATCTTTTTATTAAAAATACATCTTTTCATTAAAAAATTACACTGGGATTTCATTCTTATTCCAATTCTATGCTTTGCTTTTTTTTTTTTTTTTTTTTTTTGACATGGGTACAAGCATTTTTCTAAACTTGAAGAAACCCTTCTCAGAGGGGGGTGGAGATATGAAATATTTTTAAGATGTACTTTGCTTTGATTTCCAAAGAATTTGATTCCAGTGCTAGAAAGCTGCAGAAAATAATCCCAGTGAGAGGAATAACCAAGAGCCAGGTTATTCCTAAGGCTCCAAGACCCTTTCAAGTTGGTCTGAAAACCTCATTGTTAATCAAAATAATTGCATGAGAACCAATCAGGAAATCCTGAAACATTCAGAATGAAACCTTGTCATTACAAATTCACCATCATGGCTAAAAACCAGATTATCTCTGTCAAAAGCTGTGGGAAAGTTTGCTTTGTAGCAGTAGGGGCAGAAGTAAATATTTGCCCAATCTGTTTTGTTTATCCTAAAAACATATATACATGTACAGAGTTTCAATTAAACACTGTTTTCTTTCTCCCCATGTGTACATCATTGGAACTGCCCATGTGAGCAGCTTTTAAAGCATCTCTCCCAGGAGTCAGGGAGATGGCTCTGTGCCAGCGCCTTACTCAGACCATTACGCCATGGCAGGGCAGGTCAGACTGCTTTGAATTTTAAGCCTCACTTCTTTGGTCTCACCTCTGAGTCCATTTAAACATAGCTGGCCCCTGGCTGTAATTTAAAGCAATCTAAAGCAGATGCACCAAGTGCCACTGAAAACAAATCCACAGACGGGTTGGTTTGCTGGTCAATGCCACAACTTCCCAAGGCTGGTGATCACGGGGAGCAGGTGCAGGAGGAAGGGCTTCAGGTGTGAGCGGGGTCTGTTTCACCAACATGCAGATTCCCCAAGTTACTGTGTTTAAACCACGGAAGAAATTGCATGTTTTCTTGAGGAAGAGTGGTGCTGGGGATGTCTGAGCTGGTGGGAAAGCTTGAGGGGACACAGGGATGGACCAAGAGTTCAAAGCAGCTGTTTCACTGCCCTGTGGGGGTTATGAGCCCCTCTTGTACCTACCCCAGAACCCTCCATGCTGACACCGCTTTTGCAGGGACACACTCAGAGATACAGATGGGAAAGGTCTCCATTCTGGGCTGTCCTTTGCAACAGCTGTTTGCAAAATAATTTCAAAACACTTCGTTTTGAAAATGAGGTCCACATTTATAAACATGCCATTTAAAAATGCAGTCATGTAAAAAAAGAAAAGGCAAAGAATAAAAGGAAAAAAATTACAGCCAGTGGTTGAACCCTCTGAATCCTTTTCCCTGTGGCAACAGTGTTCAAACAGGTGAACAGGGTAGAAAATCAAAGGCTGGAGAAAAAAACAAATGGTCACCACATTTCAAAACACCTGCTAGAAGTGACTGCAGCAAAAAATCATCCAGAATATTTTGGAAAATACCTGAATGATGCCCATAATCCACTGCTGCTGCACAGGGATCTGGAGACCTCCAGGCACTGCACCCTGGGACCCCACTGATGCATCCACTGGCATGCTGATCCCACTGGCATCACAGGAAAGTGCAACAATCCTCTGTGAGGTATTAATATAATTTCAAAATCTCTTCTTGCATGAAACAACTCACAGAAAAACAAAAGTATGGCTTATTTTGTCCAGATTCAGCAAGTCTTAGATCTTTATCTTCTCAGGGGATCAGGGTCCTGGTGCTTCGCCCACCCAGGTCATTGGGAATGCTGCCACAGGCTCCAGACAGTAACCAGACCTTATCCTACAGGCTTCCCTGTCAAGCTGACACCTTTTCATTTCCCAGCACCTATGGCAGCAATAGATTTACCAGAGCTGGACAGTGTCCAGGCAGAGACACCAGCCTCCTGTGGCTGCCCAGGCAGGCAATCACGCTCAGTCATGAAGGCTGCAGGTCCCTTCATGCTCAAGCCCCAGACCTGCTGCAAAGCAAACCTGTGCCAGGATCCCTGTGGTGGAGGATGAGCTGGAGGGGGCACCTGGATGCCCTCAGCCCCCCAGGCCTGGACCTGTGGTTGGGGCTTCTCTTCCCTGGCCACGGGTCAGCAGTGCAGGTGAGAGATGTGTCCTAGGAATGAAAAATCTGGCATTTTGGCCCTGCTCTCCCCCCAGGTCCTTGCAGTGCAGTGAGAGGCTGTCTCACCCCAGAGCGCTGCAGCCAGGGCTGCACACAAGTTTGCTCATAAACACCACTACTTCCATGTGATGAAGACAACCAGTTTGACATGATGCTCTATTTCAGAGTAAGAACTGGTTGCAGTTACAGGCTGGTCCCCTGAATGGCTGGATTTCATTTTCAGCCCATTTCTGTCAGATGGGTTGAAAAAAACCTTTGTAACATCATGGAAACACACACATCCTGTGTGCATCCCCTACCGGGACCATCATTTCTGGTGTCATGTGGTTGTCCTGTGCAGGGCCAGGAGCTGGACACACTGAAAGGCTTCCAAGTCATGATATTCCATGATCCTGTGACCAGGAGCACTTCCAGCCATCCACCCTGCGGTGCTGCAGCACCTCACTGCCATCGCAGGTCACTGCTGGTGACCCTTCAAAGCCGAATGACAGCTCTGACTGGCTGTTTATGCCTCCACATACACAGATTGCCCCAGGTGAACGGGCAGAGCAGGCACCGCTGCCAACCAGGCAGCTTCGTCATCGCAGCCCTCAGAAAAAAATGGAGAAACTCAAAGGAAGTCAAGGACACCTTAAGAGAGGAACAGAAAACAATGGGGAGCTATGCTGGGAGGGAAAGAGGCCAAGGAGCGGGATTATAGATGAATACCATGTGCAGTGCAATTAATCTAGATTAGTTTTGTTGTATAGCATTAGCAGCCCGCGGTCGCAGCATGCGGGGATCCGGGCCCGCGCGTTCCCAGCCTCCGCCGCTGGGCCGATGGCTGCGAGAGCTCCGGGCTCAGCCCCAGCGCGCAGGAAGCGCTGCCGGTGACTCACCGCCCGCTTGCTCGCTCGGAGACTAATGGGCTAATTCCGGCACTCCGGCCCTTTCCACGGGCCCCTTCCATTAATCTTCCAGTTAAAAAGTGCAGCGGTCCCTCAAGAGGGAAATTCCCACAGAGCAGAAGGATTTGTGCCGGGAGCCCCCTGTGCCGACCTCCTCGGCAGAGCCAAGAGCCCGGCTCCTCCGCGGGGCTCGGGAGCCGCTGGGATTTACGGCTCTCCTCCCTCCCGCCCGGGAGGCTGCGAGGCCGCAGGGCCGCGCCTCGGCGTGCGGCTCGTTCCTCGGCGGTGAAATGCACAAGCGGGATCTCGTCCTGCTGCCGGGCAGCTCGCGTACACGTCTTTGTTCTTATAAAATATTCCCCTTGGCATTTTTGGGCAGACGACAACTTCTGCAGTAGCAAGTTGCCCATCTGAAGTGCTTACAGCCATCCTCACCTCCCTCCCAGCCTCCCCCCACTCAGACTCTGAGAGTTGGGGTTTTGCTTTCCCTAGATTACAAAATGCCACATGCGGTCCCATTACCAACAGGCTCTACTCCTAAAGGGCCCACGTGCCAGTTGTGCCTGGAGATGTATTAGAGCTTTCCCAACTTCAAAGAAATGAAGCACAGTTAAAATTTGTTTCTTAAAACTCCTGAGACTGAAGAGCTGCACAATGCCACAAACAGCAGGAGAGCAGGGGATGCTGGAGACAGGCTCTCCTGGAGAGTGATGTAGACAGAATTTGATCTGTGCTTCCCTTTTCATCCAGGACAGTCTGTATTTAACACTGTATCATCACGTGGAAAACACCTAAATAATTCCAGGGATGGCAGAGACCTACAACCACAGACTTGGGGAATGGGACAACCAGTGCAATTGGGGACTGGGGGCCCAGTTACCACACAGCTACTTTACTTCATCCTTTGTCTTTATTTTATACTTGTATTTCTTCAATATAATAGAATACAACTTATTTTACATAATGTATACAAACTATATCACAGTGCTTTACAGAGCAAAGCATGAATTACATGGTGAAAACTGGGAGGAAAATGATATGGTCCTCTGCTTTGCCAAGCCCCTTCTTTTCTCCCTATTCCAGGAGACTTCCCAGGACACTCTCAATCTAGTGGGAATCTCCCACCTGACTAATTCCTGGCCCCAAGGTGAATTTCCTTATCACCACTGTGCTCTCCTCTCTCTGGAGCACTGGCAGGGCTGGTATCCCAAAGTTGTCACATTTGACCTCCTTGCTCTTATCTCCTTTTTCTCACAAGACAAGCAGCAGCTCTTTCTTTTGAGCAACATAATTACTCTGAAAGTAATTACTGGAAACTGAGGGAAACCCCCCATCATTCTTTTCTCCCAGGATGAGCTATTTTTTCCAGAGCACATGGATGGCCCCAGATAAACCACTGGATTTGGCAATGCTGTTTGCTGCATTTATGAAAGCAGGAAATCCATCACAACTCCACAGTACCAGAGCCAGGGCGGGATGCAGACCTGGCTCCTCCAATAGACTCATTGTAGCTGCTTTATGAACACAGAAAACAAAAAGCACTCACAACTGGTGTTACGGGATACTGTAAATGACATTGGATTGATAGCTGCCAGGTCTCTGAGACCTAGGAATGAGATACTCACCACGGGAAATGGGAAGGGTTTGGAAGCTGAGAGAGAGGACAACAGGAGCTGAGGGTCAGGCACACAACAGAGAAATGGCAAGGACAGACAGAGGGAGAAAGACCTTAATGCCAGATGAAAAGCTTTCAGATGGATCCCCAAAGTGATCCCTGCAGGAATCCTGAACACAACACACATTTCTGTGCATACATACACACACATGTAGAAACAAAAGGAAGGTACTGGACATGGCTTCCCTCAGGCCCTGAGCTACTGCAGAACATCACATTGTGAAACAGGGCACTGTTTTAACACATACTTTAATGAGTAATAAGAATAATAAACCACCCATTTTCCATTCTCTAACCTAATGGAATAAATGCAGAAATTCCCAGCATTTGTACAACAATGTCATGTCCAGAATGATCAGGATCCCTTTCTGCGACAGTAAAATGGAACACACCCATGGCAGAGCTGATGACAATGGGCAAAAAAAGAGCAAAGGCAGACACGTAGGAGTAAGTTTCCCTACAACACTTAAAATAGAAACATAGGTTAAAAATACATTTGATGAGTAGGAAAAAGTGAACAAGAAACCAAAGTTTTCCTAACTTCAGGGCCCAGTTCCTCTCCTAATCCCTTTTATTCCAGATCCACATCAATGAATCAGAATTTGACCTAAAAGCTTTGCAGCAGGAGAATTAGCCAAATGCTTGAATTAAATATTGCTTATAAAAATCTATTTCCTTTTCTTAACAGCAAATTTTCCAACTGGGAAAAGAGTTTGAGGCCCACATGCTTTCTAAGTTTGGAGAATTAGACACTTCTCTCTTAAATCACATCCCTTATAATCTGGAAAAGATACAACTTTACACATCGAATTATTTTCCAGGAGAAAGTCAGCAGGATATTTCCTTAAGCAGGAGGATTTCTTGACATCTAAATGATTCTTGAACAACCTCTTCATTTCTGACCACACATCCTGTAGTCATTGAAACCACTTTGAGTATGATGGGACTCTGCTGGCCCTGGTGGCTGTTGTGTGGCATTCCAGAACTTCCTCCTGACCAGGAGCTGGTGCTTCTGCTGGGTCTCTCCTGGGCCCAGTGGCCAAGGGACAAACTTACCTTGGCTTGACTGCAAGGTAAAGTGCTACTGTGAGGTCACTCCAGCAGAAAAAATAAATGCCTCAGACTCTGCCCACATAACTGCACTTATCAAGAAAGTCCCAATACAGCCTTACCAAAAAAACCCCATGTCCCTTTCAATTTCATAATTCATTGATATTATTTAGTCATAGTCTCTGGAGCAGAGCAGCCATGGCTTGTTGAGCACACATGAATGGATCCTGTGCAATGGCCTCGCTCACAAAATCAGCACGCTGCCAGATCACACGGGGCCACGCTGGCACAGGCAGGTGAACCACAGCTTACAAAGCTCCCAAGAAGTGACTAAGACTTAGGGGATAGGACTGGGTCCTACCTGACTAATTTTGCTTTTAATCACTGGAGGTACACAAGCTTTTATCTCTGCTGATAAAGTTTGGGCATGATGCACAAGTGATAAAGATGGGAACCGTAATCTCAAAAAATAAAATAACAAAACATTTATTAAATGAGTACTGGCTGGTGCATGTGAAGTTTCTTTTCCAGAGAAGGATATGACTATGATTAAAAAACATTTAAAGTCTAAATAGGACTTTAGTTACTATATTAAGATCCTATTTTCTTAGTCCATCAATCATCACTGTTGGCTCAGCTTTGAGCTGCAGCCGTTTCTCAGACCATGGAAAGGAGGTTCTATCTTCCCTACAGGCAAGCAGAAGACCATCAGGTTTGACTAACGATGGAAGCTCTGCCTGTGGGAAATACAATAATTTAAGTTTCCATATTGGTGGCACAACTGGAATATCTAAGTAATGGTGTGAGTGTTTTCTTGGACTAGTTTTAAGATTACTACATAAAAGGAAACACTTTGAAGTTCTGGCAAAAATCAGAGCTGGTAACTGGTGGTTTTATATCCTGCTGGGCCTTTCAGAAGCCATGGGCATACAGAACAGCAATTAGGTCAAGCTTTCCTGTTGTTCCCAAGAAATGTAAAAACATTTTTTGAGAATTCTTCCTTGGCAAGAGAGAAAAAGGAGGCAGCTCTCCCTGCACCACTGCTGACTTGCAGAGGGTGGCTTCACGCAGTGCAAGTGCACAAGGAGTCTGTGTGCCCCAGGACCCACTCTACACAGGCACACAGCACACCCCTCACTGGGGCTGTGCACACACACAGACTCTTCCTGCTTCCCCATCACTCTGCCATGCTCCAGCCACGGGAAATGTGTCTGCAGGCTCCTCCAGGCAGCCCCTCTGAACCTCTGCCCGGGGCCTCATGTTCTAGCAGGAGCAGGGGTCATGGTTCCAGGCAAGATGACAACACAGACCCTCCAAAACTCCCCCAACACTGATGGCACTCTATTAAACAGCTTTTCCTGCACACAGGATTCCTGCCTGCCATATTCCACTGCCTCCACAGAGCAGTTAAGACACATACAGCAAACTTCATCCACAAATTATTCTGGTGGGTGAACAAGAGCCAGAGGGCAAGACACAATAAAAAGGGGTAAAATATCAAGAATCTAGCACAGCACCAGTTGTCTTAGCTTAGTCTTTTTGCTTTACCCTCCTTGCTTTAATTGCATCAATATTTTTAATTAAGTATTTATCACATCTTACCAATGAAAACATTACTCAGTTTTTTTTTGCAGCAAAATACGTGGCACCGCAAAGCATAATTTCCTAGAGTCTCATGCTCATGGCATGCTAAGTCACACTGATTCCTGTTCTAGGTGTGCAAATAGAGATATGTCAAGTTTTGAAGGACACAGAGGATCCTAATAAACACCCATGAAACAGCTGTTCCTCAGAAAGTGCTATAAGTAGATATAAGGAGTACTGAGATACTCTGGAAAAAATAAATTGTATCCTAAGGCAGTGATGCTTCAAACATGTGTTGAAGCTCATAAAAATAAGTTAAAGGCTGTGTTGACAGACAGGATGAAGGAAAAATCTGTTTCTGGGATTAGTAGTTACAAAAGGTCTTCCAGATCCTGGAGTAATCATAGGATGAAATTTCCAGATGGCTCACCAGGATCACTGTAAGACCAGGGAAGAAACACACATCCCTAAAGTTACCAGGCACAGCAAATCTTCTGGATAAATGGTATCTCAAGGATACTCCTGAGAATCGTCACATGAAGGTGGCACTCAATATCTTCTCCAAATGAGCATCACCTTCTCCCAAACTGGTTCAAAACTCCTTACCTTCCTGGAAGCAGGAGGGTGAAAACTGCTTCTTGCCCTGCACGTCAGCCAGGGCACCGGCCCTTGGCCCTGGGCAGACCCACGCCAGCCAGGGGCACACCGAGGAGCTGTTTGGGGCACTGCTGTGCCCCAATTTGGCCCCAGTGAGGAACTGGTGTATGTTTGTGACGTGCCCCAAACCATCTCACTTCTGCCAGCTGGGTTCGTCTGCTTTTGTAAAGCTGCTGCTGTGCGGTGAGGGTGAAGACGCTCGGTGAGCTCAAAGCAGAGCACAAAGCGGCATCAGGGAGTCACCCTCCCACAGGAGGCTGGAAAGCCGCAGCGCCTTCAGGTGCGATCTTCCTCAGGTTCAAGTGCGAAACTCGAGCATCAGAGCAAGTGAAACCTGGCGGGAGCCACGAAAAGCGAGTTGGTGACGTCCCCCAGAGCAGCTCGGCAGCAGCGGAGCCTCGGCCCGGGCCGAGGGGCGGCTCCAGGAGCGCTTCCCCCGCTCCGGCCGCGCCCGCGGGAACGGGCACGGGAGAGAAAGCGGGAACGGGACCGAGGGTTTGCTGAGCCAGCCCTGCCTTAGCGCCAAGGAAAAGCGGCAACAGCTACCAGACAAGGAAGGTTGGGGAATGCTGTTCTGCCCCTGGTGTAATGCAACATTTGCCTTTAAACAATTCAGAGAGGACAGAAGGTTCTCTGGTTTAGGACACGGCTGGAGGACGATGGGCCATGGCACCTCCCAATGTCCAACAGCACTCAACCCCAGCCTTTCCCATGACACGAGGCCAAGTTTGGAAGCAAACTCTCTGGAAACAATCACTAATGCTTGCTAAACACTTGTTAATTTTTAAACAAACAAACAAATCCAACCCAAAGAACTTTCAGCCTTCTGTCCCTGCCTGACCAGCATAGATGTGGTCACTTCTAACAGCAAGAAGAGGCACAGAGACATGTCCCTGTGGCAAGGCAGGTGCTCGGAAAGGGGAAGCTTTTGTCTACTTCCCTCGTGGTAATTCACTACAGGAGCAATTCTTTTCAGTGAATATAGCACAGAAAATCCAAGTGAGGAGAAACCAGGGTTTTGTCTCTCCAGGAGGCAGGTCCATGCATTGCTGCACACGTGCAGCTGGCACAGAGGTGGAGCCTGCCAATCCACAACCCTTCCCTTTGGAGACAGTGATTTCCCATTCAGGTACAAAACAGATGCAGGAAGCCAGCCAGGCCAGCGCTCTTGGCTGCTCACAGAACATCTTAACGGGCTGAATGACAAGCTGCAGAGCAGATGTTCACCCCTGGCAGCGCCTCAGCCATACTGTGCTGTACGGTTTTGCTTCTTCAGCTCTGGCCAGAAAGGATGCACATTTCCCCACACTGTGTGATGAAGAGACCGAACCTGGCTGTGGTGGCATTTTCAAACAGACATCAGCAAACTCCCCCAGGAGGAAAGCGAGTGCTTTACTGGCAGTCCAGCTGCGCCCTGAACACCATCCCCTGGATGACTGACACTGAATCCCGGCAAGAAGGCAGCCCTTACCATCACGGGATGGGCCAGGCACCACTTACAAAAGGCTTTTGGAGGAGTGCAAAAGCAGATTTCTTGAGAAGCTGAAAGGGGACAAAAAAGCCAGCTCTGCTGCTCTTCACACTGCCCAGCAGGCTGCAAGCACCACTTTTCAAATAGTTTAAAAGGAAAAAAAGGGATTAACTTTTGCTAATACATGACAGCTTGAGCTGGAGAGAAGTCAGATTCACAGAACTTATCTGGCTCAGGATACAGCACCTTTCTTTAATGTACACACTTGAAGATGAATCACAAGGACTTGTCTCATAAGGACAGTTCCTAAATTTGCTCTCCCGTAACTGTTTAGGGTTCCCGTTCTGCAATAGATGATGTCACTGTTTACATAACTAAAGGCAATGGTGCTCAGATCAGATCTAGGAAACCAGCCTCTTTCCTCTTAAAGTTATCAACCACATCTACTTTCTTTCAAGGTTGGGGAGTGTAAGAATTGACCAGGGCATAAATAAAAGCACAGACCAAAAAAAAAAAAAAAAAAAAAAAAAAAAAAAAGGTGCAAAAGTGACCCAAATCACATACTTGACACAGATTTCTTTTGTTCTTAGAAAACCGGCCATGTTAAAAGTGATGTATCTCTCATTGCTCTCACTCTGTCCACAGCAGGGAGATTAAACTTCTGCACAGGAGAGTTGCAAGTGAAAAATATTGTCATTACACTGAGCACAAATAGGTTTTTCTTGAACATTGAGCATGCACGTGGCCTCCCCTCTCCCCCCAGCTTACATTTTATGAGATTTTTGACAGTCAGAGAAAACTCTCCTTCCATATGTTCAGGAAGTTAAGATTTCAACCTCTTTGCAGCAGGAAAATAAAGTCATCTTCTTTGCAGTGCCACAGCACTGAGCACACACAGAGCACTGACACAGTAACGCATGGACTGATCTCTGCCATTGCGGAAAACTGCAGGGATCCCGGAGCAGGTCTTGTTCCTGTCATGTCTGCAGATGCTCTGTTAAGGACTCCAGGGACATAGAGCAATTACTAGGGTTTGTTTCTGCTTTCCAGGAGCAGTTCTGTTTAGGAGAGAATAGAAAGGGATTATTTTTACCTTATAGTTTGGACTTACAGGGTGTGAACTGAATTTTTCTTCCCACAGAGAGACATCATGAACAACTCTTCCAACGCCCTGTAATGGGGCTGTTCCTTCTCAGCAGTGCCCAAAAGCCCAAGGGCTAATGAGGGTGTCAGGCAGAGCCCAATTAGCAGCACAGGCATAGGGACAGTTGCCTTTAGGCCACACACTGAGTCTAAAGGGGTTTTTCCTTCTGTTTTGGGGGCTTTGTTGGTTTGTGGGGGTTTTTTTGCTTTAAGGCTAGAAAGCTGACATCTGCTTCTGGTAAAATTAACAAACTATTTTATTTGTCAGTAATTGTAGACTGAAGCAGTACTGAGAACTGCATTGTCTGGGTGTGCAGGATTGTAGGAAGTATCAATGAAGTCTTTTCCACTGGCATGTGTATAGAGAAAACAACATTTAAGTGAAGATAATTTTTTCCATATAGATTATGTACATTGTTATACACAAGTGAGAACTAGACAAAACAAAACTAGATCAAAGATTCTTTTAAGTTTTAAAAGGATCTTTGTCTCTCAGCCATAGGGATGGCTCAAGCCAAGCTCCATGGATGAGGCAACAATGAGGCAACAGATGCATCAAAGGCACCTCACTCGTAGTACAGTTTAGCCAAGGCAAGACTCAGACCAGGGGATGTGCTGGTGGCACCACTGTCATTCCTGCTACAGCAGAACAGGTGCTCCCAGCTCTTACCTTCTCCTGATGCAGCCAGGCTCGGGCGCACCCTCCACTGTGCCCTACACAAGTCCTGGCACTTGGGCCAGCAGAGCTGCATTCTCCAGGGGCTCTGCCCACCCTGCAGGGGCACCGTGTCCCCATGGCAGCACACCCAGCTGCACTCTGCAACGTGATCTCCACCAAATCCCATCCCACCATGTTTCCTGCAGCTGCCCAGACCAAAGACTTTGTTTCTTGACACCAGCTAAAATGCCCTGGCAGCTATTTCATTGTTCATCTGCTTAATGCTGCAAACACAGCTCCAGGTCACCTCCCTGTTGCAACAGGCAGGAGAAATCTTCGGCATTCGGGGCAAGGGAAGCCCATGGACCTGGCTCTTATGGTGGAAGGTGCCCTGCAGGGGTGACAGGAAGCCTCGGGTCACAGGGTCAGTGCCAGGAAGGGGATAAGAATGGAGCAGGCTTCCCACGAGGTTCAGGCCCAGGGCAGGAAGGCAGACATTGTGAGTGAGGCCCCTCTCCTGCACAGTGTGTTAAACATTAAACAGCCCCTTCCCTCTCACTGCCCCCAGGGTCACACAGGGCAGCAGCTGGGGCTCTCCACCACCACGCTGGCTCAGGGAGGCAGGCAGCAGACACCAGCAGAGGATGGGGATGCTCTTTCAAGGCTGGAAGAGTACTTTTTCCCTCTGTGGTAAAACCCAGGAACATCCTTCCCAGACCCATTTGACCCTTCCCTTCCTGATGTGCCCCCTACCCCATGCCTCTCCCTTGCATTGTGTGGGAACATTCCCCAAAACACGCAGTTTTCCCCTCATTTCCTTCCTCTCAAGACACCTGGACCTTCCTCCTGCAGGCTCCTGCCACCCCTCATGCTGATACAGGCCAGGTCAGGCTCCCCAGGCCACGAGTTTATTGTCCAGGAAACCAAAACAACCCACCATCCAGCTCAGGGCTGCTGGGGGGACATGCTCAGAGACAACACAGCCACCAGGGGCTTTATGCTCTGAGGATGACAAATAATTTATTTCAGCAAAAGCACCCTGACATATTTGAGGAAAAACAGAAGCAGCAACTACCAGCAAGGACACCCCCAAGAAGGCTGTAGGGGAAGTATTTTCCACCACAAAACATGTTTTGAAATATTTTGAAATTTGTGATTTGAGTCTCAAGCTGTTAGTAGAAGATCCTTGCTTAAACAAGTCAGTTTTGCATGCATTAAGCAATGCAGCACAGAAACAAAAGAAAAAATCCTCTCCAGCTTCAATGCCAGTTTAAAAGTTATTGGGAGGCAGCCAATATATTTGGGGAAGGTTTTTAAACACCCTCTTTCAAACTAAGATGCCTCAGCAGAGATCTGTGCACACAGTACACATCACAAATGGCAACTCCAAATTCAATCTTCTAACACACTGAATTTTAAAAGCTTAAAACACCTTTATCTAAATCTCTAACCTGTTAAAAACGCATTGAGAAGCACAAAGCTTCATCCCACTAAAGCAGAATGTATGGAGAAGTGGAGTTCCTTGCTCTGCTACTCCAGCCTGTTTCTGCTCCATGAGCATTTGGTTCAGGAAGCCAGGCAAGCACAGCTTCGCTGGTTCATGGAAGGTGCACTGTGAAACAGAAACCCACCAAGAACAGTCTGAGTTGGAAGGGACCCACAAGGATCATCGAGTCCAGCTCCTGAATGACCCATACAGGGATCAAACCCACAGCCTTGGTGTAACTAGCACCTGCTCTGACCAGCTGAGCTGGCCTGTCCCAGAGCCATTGCAGAGCTTAGACTGAAAGGGACCTTAAAGACCATTTCATTTCAGCCCCCTGCCACGGGCAGGGACATCTGCCATTAGACCGGGTCGCTCAAAGCCCCCATCCAGCCTGGCCTGGAGCACTTCCAGAGCTGGGACATCCTCAGCTTCTCTGGACAACCTGTGCCAGGGCCTCACCACCCTCACGGGGAAGCATTTATTCCCAATCTCCAACCTAAGTCCATCTGTTAGCATGTATGCTGGAGCACAGCTGAGAGCCAGCCCCACAAGGCAGAGCACAGCGCGCGGAGATGCCGGAGGCAGACACTGCTTTCCACTGGCGGGCACGCACAGCCTCCTCACGTGGGTACAGCCAGCTGCTGGGGCCCAGCTCCCTCCCACTCTGGCCACTGGCAGACAGAGGCAGGTGTCACCACCTGTAAAGCAGAAGCCACGCCACAGCAAACCACCTGGGAGTGCAGGGAAAGCACAGGGCTCTCATGGAGGGAAGCAAGGCCACTGTGTGTGCCTGGGTCTGCAGCCACCAGCCACGCCCTTGGAAAGAGCCCCCCTGACCCTGAAACCCCAATGAACACCCCAGCAGTGCTGAGCCCGAGCTGCTTTTGAACAGGTGAGATTCCTGCATGCAAGACTGGGCAGCCACAGACGGCTGGAGGACTGGCCTTCCTCACACTTCAGTGAGCTGCTTTTTATGGCTTTTCAGCTTTCATTGAGAAGCAGGAAGAGTGAAGTGGTGGTGTCCCCAGCCAGTGCTAACAGGATGTGACTCTGCCCTGACTCATCATCCTTTCTCCTCAAGTGGAGATGGCTGCTCACACCTGGGTCATGGACACCTCTGGCCACTCTCATCAGCACAAATCCACTGCTTCCCAAACTTGCACTTCAGAGGCTGCGGGAAGCAACCTTCACGTCACACAGTTAGAACTTTTATCTTTCCAGAGTATCTTCACAACCAAAAGGACTGAAGAACTCCAACATGCCCTCAAAACCTAAAGAATAACACAGCAGTTTTCTGAGGAAGTGTCTGAGCTAGCAGGATTGCGCTGAGGTCTTAAGTCCAAGAAGTTAAAACATTAAGCCACACAGCTGCAGAATATGACTAAATACACAATTATTCTCTATTTTACAATTGAAAACTTACCATGTTTGAATAATCTCCAGTGAAATGTATTTCATGGGAACTGGAAACAATTTACATTAAATGAACCAAACGAACACCACTGTTAGGGAGTCCACGTGCACATGAGCAGAACTGAGGTGCCTCAGCTGAGAATTGTCTCTGCCAATACTGTGGCTCATCTTCCATCCCGACAAACTTACAACAAAGATTTCCCTGATACATTTCCCTGCCCATCTAAGGCAGTCATTCAGTAGCAGGGATGTCTCACAGACTCACATTCCAAACAGATGCAACATCCTACACATCTGACAAAGCAATTCAGTTCTCACCGAAGAAACATCCCAGAAGGGCTCATTCAGATGGAATTATTCCAGTATTTGTTTTTCAATTACTGGAAGAAACATCAGTGTGGGGCAAATGATTTTTTACCACTCTCTAGATTTCAAATGAGACACACCATATAAGACTACAGAATTTTTTTAGTATTTGTCTACTAAACATTCTCCTGAACAGGGGCACGGACGTGCTAAGGTACATTCTCACTTGCTGCAAATGCAATCATGTAAAGTAATAATAAGAGAGATTGTAAATATTTAATGTTAATATTTATAATATGTTAATATTTATTTATTTATGAGTGGCTGGGACATGATTCTTCTAAAGAAGAATTACAGTTCAGAGAAGTCTGCAGGGGAAGGATGTACTATTGCTGCAACACGTAGCACAGGCACAGCAACACCTGGCCAACCCAAGGCTGGAAGTGCAATTAAAAAATGACAGCGAGATTCCTGCAGGCTATGTCTTTGCTTATGTGCCACTGCAGTAATTACAAAGTGGAAAAAAAAAAAAAAAAGAGCAATAAATGTCTCTTACAATGGCCAGCTACAGTTGGATTGCAGTCAGGCTCTGCAACAGAAAAACTGCCAGTCAGCTGAGGCTGCCACACTTACAACAGAAACACCAAATGTGAATATCACACCTAGTGAGCCTGGAATATTGACATTGAACCTTTAAAAATGAGCAAACTTTATCACCCCCTTTTACCTGTAGCATTACTCAGAAATAAACTCATTCAGGGTCTAAGGAAGAGTGCTCTGCACTGGTGTTGGGAGACAGGAATTTAACACAAACTTGTAACCCATCAAGTGCTACCAGCAAGGTCCCATGAAGAGCAGCAGATATATTTATCACCTTTTTAGGCTTCCTTCCCCCCCAACCATCTACTGCATCTGGAAGAATGCTTTCATGCCAACTCTGACTCTAACTTTTTAAATTGAAAAACAGAAGAGATAAGTTACCTGGGTCTTACACCAGGACTTACTGCTTGGAGTGAAACCATGTGTACTTAAACTGCACCCACTTTGGGGTGGATCCAAACCACACAGTCTCCAAACAGGGAGGAGACTTTCCTTCCTCAAACTTGCTGAAATTATGTGAGTGACTCATTGAATGTCCTTTTCTTGAGTCAGCACTGAAACAGAACTCCAGAATTCCCTCTGATTTACAGTAGAGATAAAATACTGTAGGATTGTTGGTTTTTGTTAAAGGATGATCAGTGACTGATGCCCTGAGGATGTCTCACCACTAAACCCACTTAACTCTTGCACAAACCAAGGTTGCATTCCAACCCCGTGCTCCAGCCCTTCTCTCCCTGGGTTCAGACCTGTTGGAGCCCAGCTTTACCACGTCACACAAAGGAGGGAAGGTCATGTGGCTGCAAATCCCATTTGCACAAAGTAAACAGGTAAATAGATTCCAACTTTGAAATCAGTTTTAATCGATTCATTAATTAGTAACTTGTTTTCTGTCCCAGTAAAGCAGTGTAGCAGGTTCGGAAGTTGGGGAGTGCTGAAATTTGAAGTTAGGCTAAATGAGAGACTATGTACAATACAAATCAGCTTTCTGTTGTGATGTAAATTTATTCTCATAATTTTTACCATTTATTCATCCCAAAAGACATATTGCATATTTGGAACATTTTTAAAGTAAGAGCCACTGTATTCAAGACAAGAAGTAGTTTTGTCACATCAAAACTGATGACATACTCAATAAAATTATTTTCCAGAGCAAGAACTCCTTACAAGAAATATAAATAGAATATAAACTTCATAAATGATCTAGCATGAAAAGATTAAAATAGCAAATTCATTCCATACTGAAGGCAGTACTTTACCATGGTGTGTGTGCGGTGTTTCTAAAAAAAAAAAAAAAAAAAAAATCTATGTCCCAACAGCGGGTACTGAAACAAATACAAGTAAACTTTTGGTTACATTTTATTCCAATAGAACAGAATGAAATGATGGCTTCACTCTTTTGTCTCAGTTTACTGACTAAAACGATCAGGTAATAAAACATTGCTTTTAGTTGAACCCAGGCTTTGGATCTGTTCATCAGACACGATGAAGGGATGACACACTTTGGCAGCACACTGGCATTTCCAGTGTCTCACCTGACATAACACAGGAATCACCCCTCCCTGCCAACATCTCCATTCCCACAGCTGAGAACCATTTCCCCAACAACCTCAGTCACACCCCACTCTCTCTCGTGGCTACAGAAACCAGTGCCCATGTCCTGCTCCACCACATGCAAGCACAATCCCAGAACAGCACGGACTCACATCCACATCCCTCGGTGCCCTGGAGCTGAGACACAACCAGCTCTGGGAATGATGCTCACTGAGCACACTGAGAAACTCAGCCACGTGAACAACCTGGAATTTGAAATGCTTGGAGAGGGAAGTGTCAGAAATGTGCAAACAACATGATGGGGCTGAGGGAAGACAGTAAAATGTCTGATCCTGGGAAAAGGACTGGCTTTGCTTCACTCTAAGATATAAGCAAATCATGGAACAATCTACAGGAAGCAGTCAGCAAAAGATTCAAGAATGCAAAATAATTCATACCTGTCAAAGCATTTAGAAAACAAAATTCCCCTTTTCAAAGTTTCTTAAAAAATGAATTTATTAGTGTTATTAAACCAAGACTTCTGTAAATCATGACATTCCAATAAAAGTGATTGCTACACTACTATCACTGTTATCTAATAATGTAGAACAGCTGTCAGTTTGTGTAAACTAAGTGAAGGAATTATTCTATGAATATTTTCCCTACTGTGCTTCAGGGATCAGTTTTTCTCTCACTACTGTTCAGTAGTGTATGATCAATAGTCTAGAGTAAAGCTTCAGGAGTCATCCCTATAAAACCTAAAGGGAAAAAGCCTCCTTCAATGCTGTGCTGAACAGGGGTGGGAACAGGCTGCTGCCTGGGCCTGCTGCCTACAGTGGTTTTTACCAAACAATATTGCAAAGTCAGACACCACAGGGTGCACCTCACACTGGGGTGATGTGAGGAGTACAGTGATTTGATGGACAAGGTTACATCTAGAAGCTAGAAGTCAGTGAATCCCAAAAAAGAAAAGTTCTGGTAGACAATCAGACAAGAATACCAGAGCAGGATATAAAGCTTATTGTCTATTCATATGATGTTAGTAATAACTGTAAGGACACGTTCTGTTCTGGCATCTACTCTTGAAAAGACAACATTCGGAAAATTTGAAATTGTTTAAAAAGCTGACAACAAAAACTAGAGGGATGAAGAAAAAAATATAAAAATTCATTTAGATAAAGTAAGATTGGAAGGTATGATCAATGGTTTGTCAAATCCCTAGATCAGGACAAGATTTGCAGCAAAAGAACATCCTCCAAGAGAGATGTATTGGAGTTCCATTTTTGGAAGCCAAAGCAAGATGAACTGAAACACAGGGTTGGGGATTGGTTTGGGTTTTTTTTGAGAGAACAGTAGTTGCTCACGTACCTTATCTACAGAGGCGACTGATCCTTTTCCTGAAGTTCTCAAAGCAAGAATTCTTTTTTTCTAACAAATGCTGAACTTCTTGACATTCTTCTGCTGCTGCTGAAATCAGACTGAAGTTCTATGACTGGGACATCCAGATTAATGATCAGATGAGGTCCCCTTACCTTTACAAATGGGAACTTGAGCCTGTAATGTCCTTTCCCATCAAAACCTGTGTTTCCATTGCTGATTTACCTTCTACTGCTGGGAGCCTTTAGTCTGACACTGGTAGCACCCAGTTTTTAAGCAGGAATGGGTGCAGCCCCTCTCTTCCAAACAGAACTTGGCTCTGGTTTGACAAACCTCTGCTCACTTGCAACAAGTTCGTACAAAGTAAAAACCCAGAAAATAATCCCCTATACTGCAGCCCAATTCCCCACCAGAGAAGAAAGAGGAATTCTGTGTTCATAAGCATGTGCAAAGAGGGACTGGGATGAGCAAATCAGCTGGATCTGGGGAATTCAATGCAGCTGTTTGCAGGAAGCAATCACTCTTCAAACAGACCCAGAGGTATATGCAAGAGAGAAGGAAAGAATATGGCTTCTAATTCTGTTTCATGATCAATTGCTATTATTATAGGAGACTCAAATAGGAGACTCAAAACTTTGAGGCAGTTGCTAATGAAATGCTAATGGTGGATGAACAGCCAGAGGGGAGAAAAGGCCCCTGGTGAAACCTGGCCAGCCCCACTCGCAGAGCCAGTGCAAAGGACAGTGGCTTCCCAAAAGCCATAGTGGTGACCTGGTGTTTTAGAGCACTCAGATGCTGCTGGTGGAATGAATTCGGCAGTGGATTTGTCATGGAAAAGATTCAAGCCAAAGAAATGATTCTTGCAAGTGGCAGAACCCTATGGATTAAGGCAGGAGACATTCAAAATCTCACATAAAGCACACAGAAATCTGGAACAGGTAACATACTTCAGAAGACTTGATTAGAAAAATAACTTAGGGATATACCCCAAAAATACATGCACAGATGATTGATTACCTTTGCTTCAGCTATCCCTTCTCTGATACTAATTCTCACTGTTTCATGAGAACTCACAGATTGTGCAGGCTCACAATTCTCCATTTAGCACCAAAAAAATCCAGACATTCTGCAAAAATGATGAGGCAAAGACTCTGGAAGAACGCATTTAATTCAGCTACAAGGAACAGGAAAATCACACTATATTTTTCACATTGTTGTATTTTTAAATAAAAGGCCTGATATCGTAGTCCTCATGTAGGTAAATTCTTTTAGAATTTAAAAAAGGTGCCTCACTCAAGACACCAGGACAAATCTGAAGAAGTGTTCAGATATTCTAAGGTTTATACTAAATCTTCCAAATTGAACTAGCAACTGATAAAACTGATACAACTCTCTAACTTTGCTACTATGAGGAACCTTTTTAAAACCTCAAACTTCAGTGCAAGCTCAGAGCACTTGTTTTACAAGTGGAGCATCTCACACGTATGAAAATCTGCTCGGTTAGTAACTCCAAGGCTTAGCTAATCAAGCCTAACAGAAGAAAGAACCTAAATATGAATGTAAAAGAGCACACACATTTACCATTAAAAAAAGCAATAAAAAACCAGAAAGGTTTGTGCAAGGAGTCCTTGCAAAATAACTCCACTTGGTGTTTTAGTATCAAAGCACTGAAGAACAGCACCTTCCCAGTTACCCAACCCTTCTCCAGGGATTCTCACAACAGAAGAGTGAACTGTGCATTTTAGCTCATTCCTCATCATTTTGAACATGCAAATGTCAAGAACTCCTGGAAAAGGCACTGTATTAGGGAACCACAGGTATACTTGTAAGCACAAGCCCCCATGCAATGTGTACTATGCACTGTGTATAGAATATAAATATGCAGACATGCATGTAAGGAAATCAGAAATACTTCTCCTTTAATACAACCATGTTCAGCCTCAAACTGCAGCTCTCTGACGTGCTAAAGATTTTGGAAAACACAACATTTGTCCTTAATACAAGGACAAATTAAGCCCCAGGCAGAACTGCTGTGGTGCAGGGCCCCCCCAGCTGCCCCCAGGGAACCTGGCACCTTCCCTGCTGCCAGGGGGGAGGGACCCCCGGCTCTGCCAGGCCCCACCTCCTCAGGCTACCAGCAGGGAAGGGCAGGGAATCCACTGACAAAGAAACAGGAGCTGAAACAGGGACAAACAGGGAGTTTGAGATGCTGAAGAGGTGAGGAGGCAGCATCAGGCTCCCTTTCCCCAGCAGGGCTGTTCTCTATTGCCCAGGACCTGCAGCCACTGCTCCTCCCGTCTCACCGCCCCTGCCACGGGCACATCCACCCTGCAGCTCCAACACCTCTTCCTCCTGCATGGCAATGTGCTCCCAAGCCTTCCATGACTCTCTCTCCTACCCCACTTCCTTCTGAAAACCACAGACAGAGGGATCAGCTAGACCAAAACTTAAACCAGCACAAATGTGAAATAAAAAGTAAAAAAAAAAAAAAAAAAAAAAAAAAAAAAAAAAAAAAAAAGTCTTTTGCTCTTACTGGACATGCTGCAGACATTGTGCCTAGTAACTGTGGCAATATCTAGTGCAAAAGAAACTCAGCATGAATCTCTTGTTTTCAAATGACATTCAACTCAAACATGCATAGGGAGAGTAAAGTTATTTTATTAAATCATGCACATCACGTGTGTTAGTGCAAATAGTTTAATCTGTACTCCAGAAATTCTATTGTATTTTTATATCTTTACAAAATAGATTTAAAACAATTAATTACTTAAAAAAATGTAATTCTGAAGTTAAGCATTTCAGAACAATATTTGCAATAACCTATATACAAGAGGTACTAAGTACCACTGGCATACGAGTGTTCTGTGGTTGGGTGGCTTCCTGCAACTGAAAAGGATGAAAAGGATGAAATGAATGAACTAAATAAAAATAGTTATTTTCTACAAGTCACTTGTGGACTAATTTCTCCAACTAATAATCCTCCCATTAGCAAATCCCATGTAACTTAAGATAGAACCTTTAATTAAAGGACAATGACCCTTAAAACCTCACAAAGTAAATTATATACTAAATTTCTATTTAAATATTTAAACTATCTGTCGATTGCCATAACATTCTTTAAAGCCAATTGAATTGCTGAGATTACCTCCCTGTTTTGAAGTTTCCTTTACCAGAGCCATATTACTTTACTTTACCATTCTTTAACATATTATTTAAGTCTTTAATAAACTTCTTTGACAGAACTGTTGAGCTGAACAAGACAACTACTGTCTACATTTAATTCAGCACTAACTACAGTGATTCCCACCAAAAGTCAGCAAATAGCAATAGTTATAGTACTTAGATAAGGAAAATAAACTTTGTAATGGGGACCACTGCATCATACTTACAGCCATGTGATAAGGAGCCACAAAATTTTACTACCAAATTAGAATCATCTTCACCTGACAATGCTTCATCGGGTATATGATTCCAATTTCGTAGTATTTTATGTATCTAGATTTTCTCAGCTATCACAGACGTACTGTAGCAGTTCTTTTAATAAAGTTACGTCCACAAAAGCTTTTTCTAAAGAGCTTCTCCAGCTCAAGTCAGAAGGTATCAAATGACTGAAAAAATAAACTGATACATGTGATATGTGAGAAGGTATTCATACTTTTAAAGAACGTATCTCTTTAAATATATGAAATTTAATAAATTACATTCAAACTAAAGTTAACATAAGTTGAATCAATGCACTATGTCCATCAAATGACCAAGTACTTGCTCCCAGAAACACCTTAGATCACTCAAGAACACACACATGCTTACACTCGCACACGCGCACACTAAATACTTTAGGCTGGTCTTCACCATCAGTATCTCTATCTCTTTAAGGCTGGACATGAATTGTGTTTATTCCCAAAACCCATTAATAAAGCAATCCTTATGAAAGAAAAATATGCCTCCTCCAAAAGGCGTAGTAAGAGAAGTTTTCTTAAGTCTTGTTCCCAACAGCTCAGTGACTAACAGCAAGTAAAACAATACACTAGTTTAAAAAAAAATAGATCATACTGAAAGGCACTGAGCACACTGCATCTGTTTCCCAAGTATCTGCAAGGTTACTTGGCTTGGATGTCCAAATCAGTATTTTCCTCGTAAGTCTAGCAATCAGATTCTAAAATCAGTGTCCACAACCCTAGCTATTAAAAATAATTTGGTAGCAAGAAGCCTGCTTTAGGCCACCATTATAGTATTCAGAATCCCAACATACTAATTTAAAACTTGCATGAAGTTGTAAGCAAAAATATTGCTCACAGAATGATGAATCACAATTTTATTCCCTCTTTATAGACAGATACATTTTATACAGTTTAAAGCAAATGACCCTACTGCTGTTCTCACGCAGAGCTGTGCTGTATTAAGAGGTAAAAAGGAAGAGAATTAATCTGTTTTCCCTCAGTATATGAATGTTGCCAGCTTCTAAAGGGAGGACGGTGTATGGATTCAACAACAGTTCTCATGGAGAAGCTCTGGTTAGGCCTGGGTACAGCACCACGGCTGTTACAGCAACCAAAGCTGCCATCACAGGCATCCAAGGCCATTGTCTCTGTGTGGAGAGAAAAAAGAAATCAATATCATATTTGTTCTAATTCACACTAATCAGTTTACCTCGTGGTTCCTGCAAGTCCTGAGTACCTGTTGATAGGCATCACTAGAACGTTACCCACGAGCCCTGAGCAGGCTAGTCCTGACTGGAGCACCACAGCAAACCACGTTCCTCCAGCACAGGGACCTCCACAGCTCTTCGTGACTGAGGACGGGCTGGAGGACTCTTGGCAGCTCCGTGTTTCCAGGTTTGTTACTGCACGCACCTCAGAGAAATCTGCCACTGAACGTGCCAAGGCTTGGGATGTTTAAAACATCGCTCATGCCAAGTCAAGGCCAGACAGAGGTTTATGCACATCTTTAACTTTCGACCGTTTCAATCCAGATCTGTCACTTAGTTTGTAGCAGATCCTAACAACACCATTTTGAACAGACTGTCACAACATTGCATGACAACAATGGCATTTTAAGAGGAGGACACACTGAGAGACAAGAGAAAATGCAAGCTGAGAGTTCAGAATACAAACCAACCACCTATTTCTTGTCTTTTTTTCCATCTTTCCATCAGCAATAGTGAGAAAAATTAAAGTGTTTAGAGCCAGAGAGGAATTTCTTAGTCCATAGAGAGGAACCAAAGCTTGTTGAATTTTATTATTAGAGGCAAACTCTTCATTTTTCATAGTTAATTAAGCAATTAAGTTTTCTTACAAGCCCTAGCATTGCAGCATTGTGCAAAAGGCAGCCCATGTGCTAAAGACAAACTGAGACCGAGTTAGAAGAGGCATGTTCAAGCACCAGTTAGAACAAAATTCATTGTTAGAATTAAAGAAATCACAGAGATGTTAAATGATTAGTGGATTGCTCAGCTCGTCAGCGTCAACAGAATGGCATATTAAATGAAGGGTTTGCTTCAGGTAAAGAAATACCTGTGAGCATTTCACCATGCACTATTTGATACAGAAATGGCACAAACAGGTGAGGGACAAACATACATTGACTGAACAGTAGTGCTTGTACCTTTCGCTACCACAATGGGCCGTAACACCAATACAGGAAAGCCAGGATTAGGCCGATGAATACGGCTGGGACGGGTTGTAATATGGAAGGCTAAAGAAGGGAAGGGATATTAAAAATCACTTTGTGCTATAAATCAATCAGGTAAAGATGATTTAGAGAGGGGAAAATAAGTCAGTAAGTTTTGTTTTAAGTGAAATGTATTAAAGACATCTAACACATTACAGCATTATCTAATCTGGTATACAAAGTTAGTACACCATTCTACTCAAATGAACAGGGATGTTTAAAAATAAAGGGAAGTAAGCAGAAAATGTTCCAAGAAACCTCTTGTCACAACTTGGAATTTAGCACTTGAAAACAATATGAATGTTAAACTGATTTGCCTGTATCTTATTTATAGTTGGTGTTAGTTTTTCTAAGTAAGAGGAAATCCTATTTGGATTTCTTGGGAGATGGACTCACACCAAATATTGGATTTTTCAGCTATTTCCTCATTCCTTGCTAGTTAGCCTTTTCCATTTTCCATCACCAGCCTCTGGAAAAACAATCTTTTTTCCTCCATTAGTGAATCAATTACAGCTATGTCCACAGGCAAACCCACTAGTTCAGACATTTCTGTGAGATTGTACCGTGACTGTACAATCCACATCCATCACTAGAAAGCAGAGAAGCACATTTCTACCAGAGATACCACAAAGCTCAGCATCTCTGCCAGGTCAGCAGCCTTGCGACCAAATGCGATTCTGAAAATTGATCAAATGCTGCAGCTGGGCCAAACCAGCAGCTGGCCAGACTGCAGGGTTCATCCAGCTTATGGCCTCTTCAGAACCATCCACACTTTTTCTCAGCTGTGCTCTACTCATGGAAACTACTGCACATTCTGGATGGAACAGCCTCTATCTGTGACATGAAAAATTAAAAGCAAAAATGGACCTAAATGCTTTTTATTCTGTCCTTGGAAGACATCTGCTTTCTCTGTATCCTACTCCATATATTTGTGCACACACAAAGACACACAGAGGTTAAGGTCAAACCATGCCAAATATTTTTAAAACTGTTTGTGCTGAAGCTACCTTGATTTTGTTCAGTCAAATAATTAAATGATAAATTCATGCAAAACTTTTCTAAAACATTGTGATTAGTAAGTAAAATCTCATCCTGTTATGAATTTGTAGGAATCACTAATTCATAGAACCTCCAATATGGTTCAAAATACAGGAATATTAGAAGGTATTCTAGTCTTGTTCAATTACATTTTTTTTTCAATCAAGGCAAATACTTAACAGAAAAATTATGTGTGACTGTTGAAGATTTTTTCATGCAAGATTATTTTTGTGTCACAGGTGCCACGAATCACAGTGCCACCTTCCCACAGAAAGCCTGTTGGCAGAAATAATCACAGCAGTGTTCAAAAAGTGCCAGAGGTTTAAATCAACCAGAGCAGCTGATGTTCTCAAACCATTCACATCATTAAATCTGTCGTGTAAAGCGCATCAGGAAGGAACCAGTGGCTACAAGCATGCAAACCACACCGCTAAGCATTTCAAAAACACAACACTGCAATCTTCTAGAAAAGTAAAACTTAAATATTAAAACTTAATATTTAAATGATATTCCAAATGGAGTACAGAAGCCTTGTCTTTTCTAACATTTGATGATTCACTGAACAATTCTATAGATATCTTTTTGTAAGTTATACACATTCTTGGCAAATGAAACCAATGATAAATATCCATCACATCCAATGAGAGCACCTCCAAATTATTAGATTTTCCCATCACAAACTTATCAATACATAACAAATCTCCCTATTGTCAAAGAACATTTAACTGCGTGCTTCAATAAAATTGTGCATCTTTTTTTAGGATATGAAGATATGATGGGCTCCAAAAAGGAACAAATCCCACAGTGGAAAGTCACTTTCTGTCCTCAGAAATGAAGTAGCAGATAATGATTCCAGCATAAAGGGGCAATGGTACTTGAAATATTTGACCTTGGAACTCAGCCCTGTATCCATGATGTTTGAAACAATCCCCAAGATGGATATGTTTTACATTACTGACTGTGAGTAATGTTTGGTGAGCAGTGAGTTTGCCCTTATATGGAGGATGCTCTTCATCACACCCTGACCTCCAGGTTTCAACTGTCACAATTAACTCCTCTTCTGCAAGCAGATTTTGGCAACTGCTGTGGTTTCTGCTTTCATTTAAATACTCACCTCTAATTCTCCCTAAAATTTTCTTTCAGTTTTTCTACTTTCATCAGGTGCTCCAATTTCCTTCACAGTATTTCAACCCTTTACTTTTCCCCCTTTTCCACTGATCATTTTGATTCTGAGAATAATGTTTTTAACAGAGTAGAAAAATCTCACATTCACCATTATTTATTCAGTGTGATCTCTTCTATTAAAATGGGGTGGGGTTTTATTGTGGTTGTTTTTGACTTCTGCTTTAAGTAAGTCAAGTAACTCTGAGCACTGCAAAAAAAAAAATCCTAAGCAAGAATCAGGTTCCAAGAAATCATATTCCTGAAAATATGTCTGAAAAAAGTGAGAAAGGCTTTGAATTCTTTACATCTTTGACAGCTCCACGACATTCAAGGTTTATATTCAAGACTCAATTATAGCAAGGATATTCGTACAAACTTTAGGCATCCAGCAGCCAGCTGATTTAGAGGATAGGACCTGTAAAACTTTCCTTGTAGTCAGAGAAACAGTTTGCTAAAGTCTGTTACAGAGCATTCATTATCCCCCTGTTTTGTCCTGTGCATTACAGGAGCTGTCCACCCCGCACTGGCCACAGAGGCAGTACAGGAAGACAAAATCAGCCCCCCCAGGGTAGTAAAGGATCTAAAATAAGGCTATGACCACCTTGTAATGTGTCTGCCACATCCTTAATGTTTGGAAGATTTCAGAATCTCAGTAAAATTAAAAGTTGTCTCAAGCTGGCAACTCAGTTCTAATGATACAACCTCTCAAATAAATTGAAAACCAGAAAGCACTATTTTCATGAGTGAATAGAAAGGACAGTTCAGCTGTACTGCTTAAAGCATGAGCCCACCAGAAATAACCATGGTTAAGAAGCATAAGCAAGAGTAAGGTGGGAACATCCATTGTAATCAATACTAATAAAATGAGAGCAGCTTGAAAAGTTTTACTCAATTCATTTGGATACAAGTTTGTCAGCTATTTCCCCTGTATCATTCTTTGAAATCAGAAAATTTTACTTAGTTCTGGTTCACTAGTATTTAAGCCTCATGTTTTCAAGAGAGCAGGTATCTAAGGACATATTTAAATCTGTCAAGCAACTGTAAATTTAAATTTCATGTGTAATTTTAACAGTGTAATGACCTGCAAATCTGCACAGGTAGGACCAGAATGGAATTTTGCATAATATGGTACCCCGCTTTTTTCTTTAAAAGGCCATCCTTTTCTATTTGACTTTTCCATATTCCTTCAATCAACAGAATTGCCAGTGTCACAACCTGACTTCCCCACACATTTGGTACAGACTTACATTGTTTCCTTTTTCTTGTAGCAGCTTCAGGTTTTCTTTACATTGTTTGAGCTCCTCCGTGAGTGACTGGTTTTGCTGTTCAGCCACCTCATACTTTGCCTTCAGCTCCGAGAGCACAGTCTGTGTTCTTTCATACTAAAGACAAAGAGAGAACAATCTGTGGACCCCTGGACACCCAGCACATGCTGACATCTGCTTAGCACAGCTCCCTTTGCTGTCATCTGCCCAGACTAACTCGCCTTGCACCAGTGCACTCTTTTCGTAAAAGCAGGGTAGAATTTAGATTTCCTTTTTTTCTAAATTAATTTTTTTTTGCCCAGCTTGGCAGAGCTAGGACCACTAAACCCAAGGAAATACAAAGCTAAGGCAAAGCCTTAATTAATCTCTCATACCAATTATTCATTCTCATATTGGAAAGGACTGTAAAAACTACAAAGGTGAAACAAGAAATAGGGGAACAAGGAGTCCTTCACATTTGAATGGTGGTCTTACATCTAGGCTGCAGCTTACATACCTCTAATGGGTGCAAAATTCAACACTCCGTATGAAGTAAATCAAATCCTCTCCCCACACAGCAAATTCAAGCATAAGAGCAAGGCAGGCATTAAAAAATATTATGCCTTGTTACTGTCATGCCATAATCCTCAGTGTGGGTCAAGTACAAGTAGTACTGGGTGAATGTGACATGTTCCTACGGAATGGGTAGCTTCTCCTTTTTCAAACCCACATTCCATGTTTCCTATTCTAGCAGTCCTCCTGAATAGGCTTAGTAGGACAGAATCAATGACCTTCAGTACTGGCATTCACCACAAATTTAGAGGATGAGGCATCTTTACAATACTGATCTGATTACAAAACAGATTAAGACAACTGGGACTTTCAGATTTTGAGAACTGTAAGGAATGTGACATGGATGAATTAACCATGGAGCAAATAAAAGGACTGCAAAAGAAACCAAGAGCAGTGACTGGGGAAACATTCAGAATGTTCATAAGAAGAAGCAAGTAAGTGTTGGAGACTATGGCCTTCTTATAGACATGATGTTTAGAGTCCAGGCAGATTAAATACATGCTCAGAATGCTGACCCTTCCTTATGCACTTACAAATCCATTAAGATAAAAGATCTTTGTGAAGAATATGTAGCCCCCTTGCCAAATAAAAGAGCTCAAATCTAACTGGGAAGATTAGACTGTGACAATTAGCTTTGACTCATAACAGCTAAAGAAACTCTGGACCATGATGTTCATGAAGACTCTGAATAATGATTTGTCTGTCTGAACATCTTAAAAGTAAATTCACTACAGTAATGCATGTAAATAAAGTTTAGTAAGTTCTCAAAGAACACGTGTATTTACCTGAAGTCTTCCCTTTTAGATTTGACTCCTAGTTTATATTTTCATAGCTACCATTTAAACTGCTTGCAATAAACGTGTGAAAAAAATTATGTACTAGAAAAAGTAAAGAATTAAAAGTTCCTTTTCTTTTAGCTTAACCAGGTCAGTCATTGGGCATTACATTCTTGCAAAATGGAAATATTTCATGTTACCTCTTTCTGAAAATCTTTTGCTTGACTTTCAGCTTCACTTAGTTGAGTTTTCAGACTGGCTGCATCCCGTTGATGTTTTTCTCTCAACGATCCCATCTGATTTTCAAGTTCCTTCCGAGACATTTCAAGAACACTTATATCGCTGGTTAGCGCTAAACTCTGCTTCTGAGAGCTGAAAAACAAAATCCAATTGATTCCTTATGCATTTTAAATTTACACAAATTGGCACTTTTCACTCTTGAAACCTTAACACATTGGTTTTGATGTGTAAGTATCAGCTTAGAGCAATTACAGAAATACAGACCATTACTGCCTCCCTAGACAGGGTGCTAACACAAAAGGCTGACCATGGTCTTGCTTTTAAATATATGTCCACAGCTTGCTGTGTATAATTAATATTCAGTATCTCTTTTGGGAGGAAAAACCACCACCACCAAAACTCTTCAGCTGCTGTGGTACCCCCCAGACAAACCTTGTGCCCCTACCTAGAAAGTTCCTTCTCTTGGCGCTCAAGTTCAGATGTAAGTGAAGTATTTTCCTTCCTCAGTTTAGCACATTCAGCTTCCAGAGCAATCCACTCGGCCTTCAACTTTTCAAGTTCATCTGCAATGAATAAGTTAATTCAATTAAGTAGAATTATTTCATGACTATTCCAAGGAACACCAGCTGATAAATGGAGGAAAAGCTGGTACCAGCCGTAAATCTCAAACATACTTGTTTGTAATCATGTCACATGAGTTCTCTCATGAGCACCTGTAAAACATTACATTATCTTCTACTGTTATGAGGTTTATGACCTAGTGCCAGACAAGTTACTTTCTTCATTAAAGCTTTTTCTAAGGTACAAAGAAGTAGAAAACAGTCTTTTTATGGGTCAACTCTAGTATTTTAGTATTTTAGAAACAGTGGTAGAAAGTGTATTGGAAGAAAATTCCAAGGATTGAAAATATCAAGAGAATCACTGATACCATGCCTCTGTTACAAGGAAAAGAATGTTTAAAGCAATAAGCTTTAGTGACACTTTGGTAGAATTAAAAAGTCAGGAGCTCCCCCTTAACAAGCCTAAACTATAGAGAAGTTATACAAGTCCTCTTGGAAATTTTTTGGCAGTATGAAACCCTCAAACTGTAAAAGTTTTCCGTCTTTTCTAAGTGGAATTACACTCGGCCTACTGATGTCAAAGAGTACCTCAGTTAATTTAGGCATAATTGACAATAACTGTTTAATGAAGCAAGCAAAATGCCTTTTGTAACACCACAAGCCTTGGTACACACACATACAAACATACAGGTGTGTGTATACACACACACAGAGTAAATGACTACAAAGGGACAGAGAAACAGTGATCTGAGTAACCGGCATCCACCACATTGAGCAGGATACAGGTAGCTATGCTCTGTGACATCCTTTCAAACAAGTACCTTTCAGGCGAGAGGCCTCCTCCCTCTGCTGCTCCTCACACTGCTGGCATTTGAGCCGAAAGCTGGATTGCAGATTGACAATTTCTTTCTCATAATCTGAGGCATCGTTCCTCCACCGGTCAAGCTCCGCTCGCACCGTCTGCAGCTCGGCTTGCAAGGTAGAAATATCTGTGTCTCGTTCTGAGGCTGCTTTTTCTGCTACTTTTTGAAGTGACAGAATCTCATTTTGAGCACTGACTAGTTCATTTCGAGTGGCTGAAATTTCATTCTCCTTTTCCTTGCGAAGATTCTCAATTTCTTCTTGCAACCTCCGCAACTGAGCTGGAAAGCAGACATTGATGTTTATATCTTCTCAAACTCTATTTATAAAAAACCTGAAAACCTTACCTCCCTTTCTCAACACATTGATATTCAGCAGGACTAAAGAAGCCTAATGCAATTGAAAAAATATATTTATCCTGTCAAATGCTGTACCCTTAAAGAGGCAACTATGTGGGCCATGTAATACAGAGAGTCAAAAGAAAGAAAAATTATGTCTGGACAAAGCTTTCTTAGACAAGGCTGTGCTGTGTGTGTGACAACAAAGCAACTTTCCAAAATCTGAAAACAAGATTTAGATCCAACATGCCTGTAAGCAAAAGAAGTATTAGAGGACAAGGACATTGGGGCTTTCAGGGACAAGAGGAAAAGCAAGAAAGCTTCTGTCACAAGCCAAACATTTGCAAAGCTACACTGGAAATGTTTGCCTGTTCAGCAGTTAACTTGTGATGTCTATAAATATTTGAGACAGAATAATTTCTACTCTGTTCTCTACATGCAGTAGAGGAAATAGACATTATTTCTTGGCAAAAAGCATTTTAAAAAGCACAAGATGAATTTTAAATCAAAAGGGACAGCTGCACCACGTAGACTGAGCTAGAAGAAGGTCCTTTAGCATTTACAGCTTACTGTAAATGTGCTGCAGTCACATACACATGAGGCTACTTGACATTTCTGCACGAAGCAGACCTTATAAATTATTCCCATCTAAAACCCTTTTATTATTTAAGACATCTCTGAGCACAATTTTTCATAAAAGCGTACACAAAGAGAATCCAGTGCAAACAGTAAAAAAAAAAAAACAGTGCATAGGAAAGGGAAGTATAAAAGAACATGAGAACTAATTATAACACTGACGGGAGTAGAGTGTTTAATTTGCTGTTGTTCTATTTCACTTGTTTAAAAAATGTATTTCACTGATTTCAACATGCAAAAAAGCAACTATTAAATTAATGAAAAATTACTCTGAGAAGAAAAGGTAAAATTCTTAAGAGCACTTGAAAAACTAATGTAAGATACCGCAGAGGGTCAAAATGACAGATTTAAAGTTGTATATTTCAGAACCAAAGGGCAAAACAAGGACAGTGAAAAGCATGGGGAGGATAACCAAGGCTGAGTAATCTTCCTAGGTTACTTGTATTTATTTTTGTCATCTCAATCCATTATAGAACATGACAGGAAGAATGTGAGTGAGTCTTGCTGTAAACTGATAGAGCATCAGAGCTACTCAAAAGAGACTTGCACCTCCATGACAATTGATGCTTTTCAGCAGCTACATATGCAGCAATACATAAAGAATTCATCTACTGGTACAACCTAGAAACTTTGTTGATGTAACATAGTTGATGTGCAATGAAGAAAAAAAAATTCACCGTTTTTGTGCCCTCCTCTAAACAGGCTCCAGCAAGACATGTATCTCATTAAATACACTAAAGAACCTATGAATTACCCAATTCCCCACTTTGAAGGAAAAAGACATAATGGGAAAAATATGGTAGTTATTATATACTGTAATGCCTAAGAGACAATAGTATATATTGTATGTACTGTGTGTATATATATATATATATATACAAATAAATATATATATATATATATATATATAAAATATACTATAATATTATAGAAAATAGTACATTAATTTCATGGCAATTCTGTGTAAGATGAATGAGTCTATCTGTTTCATAACAAAAAACTTTTGCAGCATGATGGATTTTGAAATAAATATGAGCAAAATGAGGCTTACTATGACCTCGTTTGAAAATAATTTCTACAGGCTTATACTAACAGAAAGCAAAGGAAGCAGTGGGTGAGAACAGTCTGACAGTAGGAAAACACATGATGCATCAACAATTCCCTTTCCATATATCCTTACATTAGAAGCCAAGAACCTCTACAATAATATGCACTAAAACACAAAGAACTAGAACTTCCTAATACAGCAGGTGCCTGAGCAAAGGAATGCAAACCATATCTTCCTGATAGTATTTTCTTCATCAAGCCAAGCTAAACTCCTGCTTCTTGGTGCTGGCAGCATTTCAAAGAAATGTGTTTTTTTATGCTGCGCATGCTGTTGATGAACAACTCTCCCTTTATATATTCAGGCCTCATAAAAAGAAGCAAAGCCCTGGACTGCAAATCCAAAGGCACACACAAGTTCTAAGTTAGGTGGAGTTGTAGAAATAACTTACACAGGACAGTTACTACTAACAATATGGGAATGGTCTCTCAAGCACTGGATATAATTTGAGAGGACAATTAGAAAGAAAACTTCCATTACATCTCTCGTTTATGTAAGCCATTACCTCATCTAAACTGAATGCTTTGCTTCTTTCACTTTTTTTTCAATAAGGAACAACAAGTTACTTGAATTTCCTTGCTCTACCTATGTGTTCATCTAATGAACCTGACACGTAGAGACACGACCTCAGCTGCTTCTCTGGCACTTTCTCTTCTCTATCACAAACAAAGCCAACAGCACTGGCTGGCCTAAAACATTGATTCCCTGAAAATATTTCTAGAAATGTTACTCCATGAAGCTGCCAGGTTTTTTTTTTCCTCCTCTGCAGTGTTCAGGGGCTGCCAAGGGAGAATCCTGACAGCTTTTCCCAAACTGCGAGATGTGTCACACCCTAAAAGTTTGGGAAGCAGCAAAGCACACAGTGAACATCAGAACATTGTGAACTACAACAGAGAGAGGAGGAAACATAAGCAAGACCTCTCTTGAGAAGGATCCAGAAAACAAAAAAGTACTGAATTGAGAGGAGGAATCCTGCAATTAAGTTTGGCTCTGTCAAGTTTCTACTTTCATTCTCTCTTTTTGGGAGGAAAAAAAAATTTTTTTTTGGTGCATAGAAATAACTATGAAATATTTTCTAATTTTTCTTACAGCATTCACTACTTGGAGAACTCTCATTGTTAGCAAGATAACACTGAAAATTAAATTGTTCCTCATGTTCTGAAGATGAGCATTCTTTAAGCTTCTCTTTTGTACAAGAGCAATGACAGAAAACAAAGATTCTTTGCTGACAGTCACATAAAACAGAGCTATTACAGGAGTTTTTCAGTGTAACTAGTACATGACAAGTACCACATTATCCAACAAACTACTGCCCAAAAAGTAATTTTCTAGGGCTATTTTGACTTCTTAAGAAAGTCAGGACTGTCAGGCCACCTGCCTGTCTGCTCATCTGTCTTCCAGACATTTTTGGGTATAAGGCACATGACATGCTGACAAAGATCCCAAGGATGAAGCTGCTGAGTTTTGTAATAATCAGTGGCTGAGTAGCTCTTCAAACTAACACCTGCTGTAAGGAAATGACAACATAACATAGCCTTTTTTTGACCTTAAGGCTGGACAGACTGACAGACTCTTGACCAATGAGCTCACTCGCATGGATGAGAAGTTAACATGATACAGAACACCTGACTCAGAGGTTGTGTAAATCATGGGATTACATCCTGCTGAATATGCATTTTAGGCTGAAAAGAGCACAACTATTATATCAATTTTCAAAAAGGCATGGACAGAGTCTCTGTTGCAGCAACTTTACTGCATGCTCTGATGCTGGATGTGGATCTGGATGAAAAATTTCTTTAAGAGGATCCTACAATGAAGTGAAGAGACTGACTAGCACAAAAACACCTAAAGCTTCAGAGTGCTCCAAAGGCATCACAGTAAGAATCCCTGGATCATTTAGAACTGAGAAAAACTAAAGGGAAATGAAGAAAAGGTATCTATTACAGATTACATCTTTTGCATTTTCTAAGTTACTATACAACCATAGGAATTTAAAGGAAACATTCAAAGATATGGTGAAAGAAATCAGATTTAAAATGTACACTCAACTAAACATTTTCCTTTCTTAGTGACTATGATTCCACAGAAAAAGTCAAAATGATATAGTTTCCCTAAAGAGTGGGGGAAAAAACCTTACCTTGCAGAGCATTTATTTGCTTGTTGGATTCTTCAACTTGCACTCGATATGCTTTTCTCTCTTCTTCCAAGAGAGCTACAAATAAAAGTGAAAATGTGCCCAAGAGTTTTTGTTAGTAACATAAATTTCACCTGAGTAATTAATTTTAGTCACAGTCTCTCCTTAAGTGAAAAGATTAAACAAACATATTACTTTAGGAAGTTATCAAAGGTAGTAAAACTATGTAAGTAGTTTAATAAAAGTTAATACTAAGACATCATTCCATTATTGTGGTAGTATTACAATTAATTTGAAATTGATACAATCTGTTGCCTGATCTGAAAACTCAGTGTGTGCTAAATGCAAACTGCTGTGAGAGGAAGAAAAAAAAAAGGTTGTAAATATAACCTCTTATGAACACTGAACAATATGCAATTAAACTGAACTATACTATTTCCTCTTAGAAACAACAGAGCTACATAGCTGATAGGTTGATCTAACAAAGAGCTACCACTGAAGACATTCAATTACATCCATTATCTAACTGAAATAAGGATGAGATATACTGAGTTCAAGTATGTATTCAATACTATGAAAACACACTGGTTTATCTTGAACTACCTCATATATACAATTTTCATGAATACCCTCCAGAACCAAGTTGATCTGGGTCTCACCTTGAAGTTCAAAGCATTTTTGTTTACTTGTCCTAGCTAGCTCTTGGGCTTCAATCAGCTCCTTGTGCAGTTGCTGAATTTCTTGCTTAGCCTCAGTCTCTGATTGTGCACCCTGCAATTCATCTGATAAAAGAACATTTTCTTTGAATCATAGATTTGTACAACAGCTTAATTTGCACTGCCATGTGCTGATTGGCAACTTTTTACTCAAATCTTCAAAAGTTAGTTAAAGTAAACTCAAAATTAGATTAGGTAAATATTAGCAAAAATATTAATATACTTTTTAAAGTAGTAAAACATATGCAAACCTTAAAGCATTCATTATACATAACATGCAATATAAAACAAAAATTAACAAGGAAGAATTAGAGAGTTTTAAAAAACACTGTATAAATTGGCAAGGACTTCTGTATTGACAAAAGCAAGGAACAACAAAAACATAAGACAATCCTTGACTGTGTTTATAACTTGTCTCTTCTGAAAGGAAGCTGCCCTAAGCCTGTCTCAGTGCACAAGCTCAGGCAAGAGCTGCTATTCCATGATTCACTACTGCCACCCTCCCACTGCACTGCCAGGCTCAGTCTCCCCCCTCTTCCTCTGGAGACCAAAAAGGAAAGGAAAAATTTAGGGAAATTTCCTAAAATAAAATTAAGAAAAAGAAGAAAATTCCAACCTCCTTATTTCATTTAGTGGCCTTAGTGAATAGTGAGATAAATATTGCACTTGATTTTTTTTAAACTGCATCTTAAAATATTAGGTATGTCTTTAATATGATCATAAACTTATGCACATTATTTAAACTCTAAATAAAAACATTTGCTCTTCTCCATAAGTTTTGTATTAGCTAAAACACATATTAAATGCCTCTTGGGCTTACAAGAGATGACTCGCAGCCACAGAAAATAAAACACTTTTGCAGCTCAAGTTTTGGAGAAATTTAAAAGAGGAAAACTAATTATTTGTTAGTAAGAGCAGTGTCCTCTAATGGGCACACATCTAGAAATTAGATGCAGGAACACTGCAGCCTGCAGGCATCTGCAAAGCCAGGAACAGCACCCAGCAAACTCTCATTTACTAGATTTTCCTTAAGCAGTGTCTGTGCACAAACTGATCTTTCAGGAGGCACAAACAGCCCTAATAAACTCTATAGGTAGAGGATTAAAATTTGATATAAAGCTTGTTTGGTGAGATAGGTAAAGGAAGGAAACTGGTGAAAGAATTCCAGCTGTGTATCATGGGACAGGATGGAAAAAAAAAAGGGTTACACAGTTACCTGGTCAATAAACATCTGCAACTATAGACCACAGGGATTTAAGATAAAGGCTTAGGAAAAAATATTACTTAGGTTTGTCTGGACTTTGCATTAATAAAGAAAAAAATAAAAAGAAACTATAATTTAGCTCATCATTATACTTTTGACATTCATACTTAGCTGCATATGTTATCAATAAAGTAATTATAGATTTTTTTTTTCTTGCTCTCTTAATTAAGAAAATTGTTTAGCAAATCATGCTGAAGTCTTCATACTGCATTTCTCTAAGGGGCTGTTTTTCCTGCTCTCACAGTAATGAACTGGTGGGCTTGAGCAGAGCTGAGAACACACATGTGCTTTTAGACTTTTTCAGAAGGAAATTATGAGAGCAGAAAGAACAGAGAGGACTACATATTTCATCCAAATGCTTTGTTGTATGGTTTATTAGCTCTAAATCCAAGTTTCTCTTTACTGAACGTGTTTTGTTCTTAGCTTCTCATGGATAAAGATTTAGAGCAATTAGACTTTCAGGCCTCTTTAATGAGACTTTTCAGAAGAAATGGATGAGGAAGTCGACAAATTATGCTCAAATCACGCCTGATAAAGAAGCAGTGTCCCAAATCCAACAACAGACACCCTAAATGAACTTCTATGGTGGCAGTGTTTTCTAGTCAATGAAAGCACACATCATAAAAGACAGTACTGCTTCAAAAGAGATGAGAGGTAAACTCTTTCCTACATCAACACAAAAGGGGAATTTCCATGTGCCTGACATGCTTCTAAATCAAAAGCCAAGAAATATAAGCACAAGAAAATATTTGCTTTTTCATCTTACCCAAACTGAAAATTAAGTGTCTTGTTGTTCAAAGCAAATACAGTTTTAATGTTAATTCTAGTTTCGAAAAGTACTTCAGTGAGTAGGATTGCCCTATTTACAAACAATAAAACAACTAAATATCATCATGCTTAGAATGAGTGCTCCTTTTAGAAGCAAATTCACATCACAACTAACTGTCTGCAGAGAAGGCTAAGGAGTTACCATTAATTACAACATGGTGCCAGAAAGAATTAAATAAGAAAGAAAAGGTCAAATGCAGCATTTTTTCTTCCTCATTCATTTTTTTCCACCTCATGGAAAATTTTCATCTGTGATCAGTTTCTTTGCCACATTTTAAGAAATGTTCTCAATTAATACCACTTTGTTTCCCACACAAATATAGTGAGGCTTCCCTTAACATTGACTCTAATGATAATTTTTAAATTGTTTAAAAAACATTTTTAAAACAACTTTAATTTAAAATTTATTTTTTATAATAGAAATAATACAGAGGCACACATAGGCTGTGGTCTAAACTGATCCTTTATCTGTATGTGCCTGGCCTGTGGAAGCAACTTTATGAGCAGCCTGCTATTTCTTCAAGCCTCACTTGCAAAAGTTCACCTTCAGAATTTTGCAGGATTTCTCAGGTTATTCAGAAGACAATTTTCAGGGTACTCTGGTGAAGTCAGACACAACAATTACAACCATGAGATTTTTTTTAGCTTCATAAGATCCACATGAAGGAAACTGCATCATATATTTAAAATAAAGTATCTGGTTATTCTGAAAAACAATGGTTCCCACACTTTCTGAGCTGATAGGCCACTATTGCTTTTTAAAATTTCTTATGTAAATTACCACTATTCAGCAAAAACTCAGCTGAAAACATTTCCTACTTAGATACCATGGATCACTCTTGTAATTACTATGAAAACACAACAGGGACATTGGTAAAAACAAGATTACCAAGTCTCCCAATGACATTTATTGCTCCATTCCATCTGTTTAACATTTACCTGCCCTTAACTTTGCAATAAGTAGTTACAAACAGCCTGTTTAAACAGAAGTGTCCAGGGAACTGTTATGAATGGTTAATAAAGTCATTTACCTTGTGAGGGAAAAAAACAAAGCCAACTAATCTGTCACAGCTTCCCCCCTTCCCCTCCTTGCCAGATTCTGACTTGTAGAAACTTAAATCAAATCCTGAATGCACTCAAAAATTTTGATGGAAAATGCTTGGAGGAATCTACAGCAACTAGAAGTCTCTCAATTTTCCTGTTCCATTAATTTCTTTTGTAAATTTCAACAAGAGCTCTGCCTTTTCCAGCGGCCGTTTCTGCATTCCAAACAGCTGCCAGATCAAAAATGTTCTCACTCTTCCTTAATTATATGGCTGCATAACAAGTCCACTTGAAAACCTTTCTGAGGCAGTTCAGATCCTTTTTAGGACAAAGTCAGGCACATGAAGTCAGTCTCTGAAAAAAAACTCAAACAAAACTGTGGGTTTGTAGACTCTTCATAAAAATTAAAAGGGCAAATGATTCATTGCACAGATATTTTTTTATGGTTTCGTGAGAGCAAAATAGGAAGGCCCATAAATAGCCTCAAGAGGAAGAGAAAAGTTGTTGCCAACCTCAGTTTTATGACCAAAAACAAGACTATTATAATACTACAAACAACATAATCAAATTCTACCTTCTAGCACAGAAAGTCACTGAACATAGTTGCTCTTAGCTGCAGATATTCGAGCAAACCCCAAACGGAACATGCTCGGTATCTCAAACACTCCTTTCTAAACTGCTCTGCTGAACTCATGTCCTCTGGGAAACATCAAACTCAATTTTATACATGATGCCAAACAGCCAAAGTAATTTGTGCAATTTTTGGAAGCCTTTCTGTCGTAAAATTAGGGAGTGTAAACAATTGCAGAGAAAAGCTCTTTTACAGGTCTCCTACGTTCCGTTATGGTTTCCTTTTTTCCTGAGTCACAAAGAACTGTGTCATTCTTTTACTTGTGATCCCAACAGGAGCATAATTTTACAGATCTTATCATGTGTCCAATTGTTAAAGAAGCATAAAATTATTTTCAATAGGCTAAATGTAATAACTAATTATTATGCCACAGAAATCTTCAGTAATGAACATGTAAATATCAGCTTGCTAATTAAGTATATGCCTTCAATGCATAAAAACCAATAAAAATTGTACATTTATAGAAACGAAGCTCAAAGCTAAGCCTCAGCCATCATTCCAAATACAGTTATAACACAAACTTCCAAGCTTGATTGTATTAAAAAAGAAAATCTAAAATCTTGTTTTGATTAACCCATCAGTTGGAAACTAACAGAAGCATTTCTGACAGTGATGGAAGCTATGCAAGTAAAATTTGACAATGCTTGAAAAATGTCAGTGGTGGAAGAATCCCTCCTCTCCACAGCTATAATCTTAAATGTGTGCTGACTCTTAATTGTCAAGTCAAAGTTGTAACATGTAAATTCCTAGAACAGCATTGGTGAGTACAAAGATTACCTTTATACACAGATGATTTCTATAGCAACACTCAGGAGTGTGCTTTTTTATCACCCAAAGGAGTCATAACTGATATTTAACTCTTCCATACTACATGACTACACATCTTTGAATTGCAGCATTGTATTTTTTTATCATTTGATAAAAATCAGGTAGATAAAAAGATTACACATACACATTATGCATCTGAAATTGCAAAAGTAAATTTGTTTACCTTTTAGAAGAGCTACTTTGACAATAGGTTCATTTAGATCTTGGTCATCCATTTGAGCATCTAAAAAGAAACCCCACACCTTTCAGAGAGCAGGCAGACTGCAGACAGTTCTCATATACACACTCTTTATATGGAGAGAAGATTTTATGTCCTTCTCAACTTACAAGAGTCAAATTATGAAGCCGCAAAATAGACAACACCGCTTTAAGCTTGTCTGTAATATAATATAATATATGTAATTCTGTATAACATACTCCATTCTTTTAAGAAAATGCTCATGATTACCTAGATTTAATTCAAACTAACTAGAGGTTACAGAAATCTCAATTAAACTCTTACCTGTAGTGTCGTCACTGCTTTTTTCCTTGCTTGGGCTAAGGGTGTCAGACAAATCGTTTGATTCTTTGACTCGTGCTTGGTTTTCTGCAAGAGACAATGAAAAGCAACTACAATCAATAAATGCTTTGTTCATCATTTCTCCTGTACACGAGACTACTGCTAAATGTCAACAGAAAACAACTTGGTTCAAGAAACAGTTAAAAACCTGCTGGGCGCTTATTTCTTTGCAAGTCTGGGCTAAAATGGATTCCGCATCCCTGGAATCATTAACCCAGCCTAGCCTCTAATAAGGGATGCAATCACCTCGTGCACAGCTTGAACTTGGGTTAATGCTGTGCTCTTGCCAGCTGGAACTGTGCAAAAGCTGATTCAATCAGCAAACAAATAAGAAAAGAAAACTAGAACAATGCGGATACTGTAGCAAGTCAAAGAAACTGCTGTTAAGAATAAAACTGCGTTTCAGTATTTTGGACAAATTACATAATAACAAGTCTTGTACGTACCATACCGTTCAAAAGAAACATGGTGTGAACCATTAAAGAAACACAGCAATATAAATTAATACATTAGTTTCTAGAAAGAACTTTCAGTTGGAATTGTATTAAGAGAAACAGTGTATGTTGTTCCCACAAAAAAATTACTTTCATGAAATATCTGTTCATACACAATTCAGCACCTTATTACATGCAGCTTAGTGAAGGCACAGAGTTTTTGCCTTTTTTTAGGGGGGGTTTGATGGATTTTTTGTTGTTGGGTTTTTTTCCCCCCAGTTCTAGATTTTTAGTGGAGACCACATATTCTCAAAATTAAGGGGATTTAATTACATCAGTGCATCTTTGTCCCACAGAGAATCACCTTTGGCTCAAAGTCTAAATATTATACATAACTGAAATAAATTTTTAAAAATTTTTCTTAAATAACAATTATGGTTTAGTTCTGATAGGTCCACTAAAAAGGCCACACCATCTATGGTGTGGGCTAACCCAGCAGGTCTGTCAGCAAGGAACTGTCACCAACATGCAGGTGAGGTTATGCAAAATGAAATCTTTCTTGGCTGCCTATTCAGAGCCTTGCTTTGACAGCTCTGCTGCCCACCTGCAGGTTCAACAGAGGTTTCCTCTGAATCTCAAGTTCCAGGCAGAGGCATTATACAAAAAGGGGTCAATACAGCATTCCCAGTACACAGACATCTCCCATTCAGGGAGAAAAGCACAGGGAACACGAATAATTTCACCACATATAGATAATGCGCATGCAACAATGAAGAACCAGGACATGGGAAGAAAGAAGCACATCAATAAATAAATCGTGTTATACAACAGGGTTAGTGTATGAAAATAAGTAAAAACCAAGGGAATAATAAGGCATCTCTTCAAATAACAAGAGAACACAGAGAACTAATTTCCCCTAGAACAAAAGAAGCGGAAACTGGAGACAACCTGTGCGGCTGCATGAGGAAATCAACATGACAGAACACGGACAGGTTAACAGAAAACAATCCACAAAGTTTTCTTAATCTAACATGAAAAGTTTTCTATAACTCTGTGCCAGATTAACATCCACTTATACATGAAACAGAAGGCAGCAAGTTCAAACAAAGCAGCTGATGAAGAGTGAGACTCTTCCCACCCTAACGCAACTGAAATCACTGGAGAAGAGGAAGGGGAAAAGCACCTGTACAGTTAAAGCACACTAGAGGTTCAGACCTGGCAGGTACTACAAACACAATCCCCTTTTTAGCTGACTTCAAAATTCATAATGATTGCTTGTAGTTAAAAACCTAATCTTTGGAGGTGGGTGGTTCTTTGCTAAAACAAAAAGGGATCTTTCTTATTTTTAGAAATAAGGTTTTTAACTAATATCTAAAGATGTTTCAAATCAAAACATTTTACATTACCTTACAGAACCAAGCTCACAGGATTGTCACTACAACTGTAATAATTACTAAACCAATACATTATTTTTTTTAACTATTAAGGTAAGTATAACCTAAAAGCCTCACCCATGTCACTTTTATTAGTGGCCGATCCAGAAGCACTAAGCTGAGCAAGATCCACATCCAACTAACTTTACCATATCTGGGCATCCATGGGAATACTGCTTCCCTGCTCTGTGCAAAATGGGAGGAACAGTGCGAGTTCCAACCCCTGAATTAATTCTCTCTCCCACAGCACCCCTTATATACTTCCCTCCCACCCAACCTTGGTACACCAGCTTCTTCCTCCCTCCTGCCCTCCCCACCCCTGAAACAAGGCACAAAAGATGAGGCACCAGAGGAAAGATGCACCAGTTCTACATGTGAAACAGCAGAAGACAAATTATTAGAAACCTGCTTCCTATTCTGGAAGCAGAGTCGTAAGCACAAAACTCTTTCCTGTACTATATTATATCACAGCAGTTGTTCCTATTTCCCATAATAAAACCGAGCTGAATAAATATAGCCAAAGTGATAAAGTATATTAAAATGTGTTGACATCATACTTGATGAGTTAGAATATATTACCAAAGACTAAAAACAGCTCAGAGCTTTGCAATGGAAGGGGCATGCAAGTGTTACATTACAGTTATTGTATGCATTCTTTTGCCAAATATGGCACCTTGTCTATAGCTTCCTCACATACAGAAAGGAGTTAAAGGTGCCATTCCCTGCATTAAAGGAAGAGAAGATAAATTTAAATGTCTCTAAAACACTGGATCTTTTAGGAAACTAACATTTATTCAACACAACAACACTTGGCAGAAGCTCAGAGGATAAAGAACTGAGGCAGTTATGTCCAGACATCAATAAAAAGTTGCAAGAGAGGAGTGAGTCTGCAAGTCCAAACAACCTTACATTATTAGACACTTGAGAAATATTGACCTGCACACTTGCTAGCAATCCTGACCTTGGCATTGTAAGGTAAGGATGATTGTTCCTTGACAAGTCTTTTCTAATTAGCTCCTTTAATTTAACTTGCTTTATACATTAGAGAAAAGAGTTGGAGAGGCACAGATATATTTTACTTGTAAAAGACACATTTAGGAGGTTAATACTTAAAGTTATGAGATAAGATAGAAAATAGTCAAATTAAAATACACTTTTATTTAAAACTTAAAATGACACCAAACATTATTTCTATGTAGCCTTATAATAAAACCAAAATCCCATTTGGAATTCATGCAGGCACTAAAGCTTGAATTGAATTTACAAAAACCACTTTTTTTTTTTAAATGCATAGTCAAGTAAGAACTCAGTCAACATTGAGACTAGCATTTCATGCACTCAATCATCAAAAACAGTTTCCATTAAATCTTTTTAGCCTACAATAGTATTTGGAGTAGAGTTCAGCAAACAATTTCCCTCCCCTCTATTGAATTTCTCTTCAAATGCGTATTCAATCAAAACTCAAACTGCTGGCTTAACACAGAACATGCACCGAGTGACAGAAAAAGCATGCTTCAAAAACAGTTAAATAATCCAGAAGTCTAACCTTTCAAAAGCTTTGTTTCTTCCACTTTGGTTAGATGTCCTTCATCTATGATCTTGTCTGCCAAACAAAATAAGTGTTACTTTCCAAGCTCAAATTTTCCCTGCACGCATCTACGTAGAGTACATTCCATGACCAAATTAAAAGCTGATAATATTACTTCCTACTCAGCCTTGAACAAAAACTTTATTCTGGCAAGGAATAATGAAACAGAGCACACAAGCCTACCAGAACTTTGTGATACAGTGCATAATTACTTCTCCTTATTAACTTACATAATGCTGCACTTCACTAATGAGAATTTAGAAAAATTAATGTTATGTACTTTAAAATTTAAAAAAACCTAATCGGAAGTAACAAATAATTAACACATTTCTTAAGTTTAGTAATCAAAAAAGGAATTTGAAGAGCTGGTTGCATGAAACAGACATCCACTCAACACAGCAGAAATCTAGAAATGCACCACAGTAAAACAGCAATAGAGAAGTCCCCTCAACATCACAATTGCTTTTCACAGTGCCTGTGAAATGTACACAGAAACAGCATTTCTTTGTTTAAACCTTTCAAGAGAGCTGCACAAAACTCAAAAAAACTAGGAATGCATTATGTTCAGGTTCATGAAAAATGGGAGTTTTTATCCAAAGTCTACTTTAGGGAAGTCTACTCATGTATGTGAGGTGCTCAAAAATCTTAGAAGTGGAATTTGAGACTAGATTGCTAACTTCATCCTAACTCCTGCCAGGATATGAAGGTAAACAAGAACACCAAGGGAAGAACAGGATTGGATTAATGAAGGACATTAAAAAACTATTGAATTTATTTTTGCAGATAAGAATTCATTATTTCTAACTCCTTAAGAAGCAATGCCGACACAGAAGTATTGAGGATCCCATCTTACAGATCACATCCTCGATTTCCGTGCAACAGCTTTTACAGTTTAGTCCATGTTGAAAGCACTTAGTCCCTGAAATATCAGGCTTGAGAAGCTGCCTCTGCCTCCTCTCTATGGTCTCCCAGTCAGACCCCTGATAACCAGGCAGGGAATGCAGTTTGCTGGATACTCCATGTGCTGTCAACAGGAAACTGAGACCCAGAGAAGGCTGAATGAACAGCACAAACAGGAGAGTTCAGACTAAAGAAGCTGGATGACAGTAAATCCTCTTCAAATTAAAAACAAAACAACAAACCCCAAAAAACTTTACTTTAAGCTTTTTCAGCTTCAAGTATCTCTAAAGATTAACTTATCCCTCTACTCCTCTGATGGCATGTTGCTGTAACTATGAGAATCTAAGGACAGATGCAGGACAAAACCTGGGAGGAGAGATCTTCTACAAACCTAGATGGTAGACAAACTTTCAGACAAAATGCCCTGAAGTCTGAAGAATGGTTTTCAGGGCCAAAAGGTTGTCCTGTACTCTGCCCTCTCCCACACAGACAGATAAGCCAGTGGAAAAGAGATGTTCCCTCCACCTACTTTTATCTGGAAATATTATTCTGCATTAATGTAACATTTTACTAACACTGCTTCAGAAACACACAGAACAGCACACTGGATTTTCAGGACTGGCTTTAGGTCTCAAGCAACTGTGGGAGATCACTCATCATCCAAGTTCAGAACAGCCTCAAGTTCCTCAGAGCTGGTGAGAATGACTGCCTAGACTGAGGAAAGCACTGTGGAGGGAATCAAGTTACTGGCAGCCACAAGCCAAGAGTTCAAGTGATACTATGAGTCCTCTTCCATTTTAAAATCAAATAAATCTAAACAAAAGTCTTCATATATGATTATTCCAGTACTCAGCTGTGGCTGGAAGAGGAGTGGAAGGAAAGGCAGCAAGAAAAAAGTTGGGGATTTCCCCCTATAGATCTGAGTAAAACAGTGGAATGCAAAAACAAGTGGCTTACAACTGCTTGAGCTGAAGGGGTAACACCTCAATCATGCTAGACTGCTAGCTTAAAATAGGCTTCTATAATCAGCTTACAGAGGAGAATTCAGCATTATGAATTGATGCATCTTTTAGCTTTCACAATTCAGTAACTGTCAAACCCCGAATGACTGCAATACAAAACAGAAACTGCCCTTCTTGACACAGATGTTTTCCAAATTGAAACTTTTGCAACAGTTCTTTACACTCTGTTTCCATGACTAAAACAAACTGCAGGCATGGGGGTTTTTTGGGCTTTTTTTCATTTCCATGGTGGCTTATTGTTTTCTAGTGCCCATCACTGATTTGACCATTTGTACAAAAGGGACATCCTTGGCACTGTTTCTGCAGCAAGACCTTGAGCAGGAGCCCACGAGGCTCTGCCCAGCCTGCCCCTAAGCTGGCATGGCCGGTGTTTTGCATTGGTGACTGACACCTCTCCTAACTTTTAGAACAAGTGAACATTCCCTGTGTTTTAAGAATGCTAACATTAATATATGGCATAAGCCAACCAAAAAAATAATTAATTCAGCATGCTGGTATTTAGATAATACTGATATGGTATTTTATATAAAACAGAAAATTGGATGTTGGTACCACCAAACTCCATAGAACCTTATTTTTCACTGTTACCATCCTAGTCACTAAAAATGGCAGAATCTAGACAATGAGGGAAAAAAGATAAAGAGATGTCTTCTTTAAACCAGCTCTTTAAAATCTCTGCATTTTTCAATTTTACTATTTCAGAAAACTTCACAAACCTAATTTGTTTTTAAATCAATTAGTGTTTTCCCTGAATCAAGACATGCAATCTTGGCTACCAAAATATAAATTAGGGTAAGGATCTCAGCTTTAATTTCTGGCACAAAAGAACTTTAGCTTTCATGCTATCCAGTGCCTACTTAGCAGAAAACAGAGAGGTAAATATAACTAATGTTTTTACTGACACAATCTGCTGTGAAGTTAAGCTTTCTTAGGATAATTAATATTTTCTTCTGCAGCTTAAAGCCAGCATTCCTTTAGGTTTTTAGGCATTTCCTATATTTTCAATTTAAGAACTTCATTTTAGATTTAGGTTGCCTATCACTACGTGCAATATAATAACTAAGATCTGTTAACATTACAATTATCACTTAACTAACATGGCCCCTCTATATTTATATTTGGCATCAAAATAGTCTTTGAAGTAGGCCAGGTTTGAAAACCAATAAAAAACCTGTCCCTCAATGCACAAATTTCCAACCATATGAAAAAAGTTATACTAAACAGCTTTAACTTAGACACCTGCAGGTCAAAGGAAAAGTTAAAATAATTCAATTAATCCAAAAACTACCATTAATAAATCTGCAAAAATCAGCCTGGTGAAAAGAAGGAAGTTGACTTGCATTTAAAACCAAATGCAAAAATCACAAAGTAAGGGGTGGGGGGGAAGGACACAAATAAAGAAGGGTTAGATTGGGGTGAAAGACAGGAAGTTAGCAGGGCAACAAATCTCACTTTGGTCTATACATCATCACATTTTTGCTAATAATGCATATCATGTACTGATCAAAAAGAAGCACCATGACTTCTGCTCTTGGTATCACTGATTTTGACCAGTGGTTACTAAAAAAAAAGCTATGGAATGAGCAACAAGTGAACTGGATGTAATGATCAGAAAGTAAGAGACTTCCCAGATCATTCAGAGCCAGATTTCATAACACTCCACAGATGTCAGAGGTCAGGACACATTACTGGATGGTATTGTGAGCGCATTGTGCTTAAAAAACAAAAATAATTACATAATACCTTTAAAAATCTACAGAAGCTGGATTTTACAAACCAACTGGTTGCTGGGATTTTTATTCTATCATTATTGTTCAAGTAATAAACCTGCTCTCCTCTCAGTACTTTAGCCTCTGGACAAAACCCCAACATCCTACCACCTGATGAGCTACATGTTCCTGCTCTGTATTGCCAGTCTGCACAGTATTGTCATACACTATTTGCTGTGTGCCTTAAAACTTGACTTCCTGACAATCTCTGGAACTGTGGAGTCCCCATCTCTTGATGCTACACAGAGCAAAGAACAGGAGCAGGACTGAAGGGCAGCCTTTACCTACAAAAGGCAAAGAACAGATCCTACAGTTTGCAGTTTTTAACCTCATGACATTGTTAGGCCTGACTAAACATATTTGAATGTGGAAAAGACAAACTTTCAGTCTAAGAAGAAATAAAAGAGTCAGTGATTTGGAATTTTTCTTGATGTGAGAGTGAAAATTTAGACTGTCATAAAAATTGCAAAATATTCTTTTGAACTCTATTAATTCCTTTAAAAATGAAGCAGTCAAGGCCTTGCAGTGTTTTCACTGCAGCTTTCGAAGTCTTGCAAAAAGGTAAGCATAATTCCACAGATCTTAATTTTACTTTGCAAGTACTTCTTTAACACCTTAAAATATTTTACTAGATACTGTTGATCACTTTTCCTGCTCAATAGTGACAGGATTGGTCACGTTTAGTTTGCAGAAGTGATACTAACCTAAGTTGTGCCAAAATAGGTTAAGCTAACATCCAAACAATGAAAACAGGCAACCAATTTGTATTTGAACATTACACAGGGTGCTCTTCATCTTCTACACAAGAAAAATGTTTACTCAAGCATTTAACTTCATTTTTACGTACTGAAAAAAGAAGATTCATACAAGATCTTAGCAAAACTTAGAATGCTTTAAAACTGCAGCCTTACAGAAGACAGCTACCAGTCATTAATTTTTTTTTAAATAAACATTTTTCAGACAAATCAAGTTTACATTTTCTTATACCAACATTAGCAGTATCATGTTGTTTGGTTTATGGCACTGCAATCTGGATCACAAGCAGTAAAATCAAACAAGTCTGCTACCCCTCCTCATGAAAATTTGAGAGGAAAGAGTCCAATGGCCCTAATGTCAAAAATGATCCTGTCTTATTTCTGCTTCTAAATGCTTCTCTGCTCAATTTGAGGTACATAATTTCTATAAACTCTGAAGTAAAAAATCCTAGGTTTTCTTGACGTTTAATAGCACTTTCCTTCTCTTCACTCTAAAGATATTTTTCTTTCAGCAGGCAAAAAGTATAAATATCTTCAGTTTTTCTTTAATGATAGATGTGCAGACAGTGCTGTTTCATTACTCATTTTCAAAAGCATTTGCTTTGAAAAACATGTTTCACATTCCAGAATAACACATCTTTCTAAAGACTGGTATGCAATTTTCTGTTTTTCTTAAAGCAGTCTCTTGGATTTCCACATACAAACTATGGACTTGTTTTCCCTTCTGCTCTTTTGTTAAAACTAATCTGGAGAATGTGTAAGGCCTTGAATTACCAGATAAATTACAGATATGTGGAAAGGCACCTCACTCCCTGCCCTTTGCTGCCTGTGATGTTGGCTTAAACTGACAGGTTTCAACTTAATTTGTAACAGGTGAAAAATTACACTCAGTTTTAAACACCATGTGGCAATTTCACCATGCTTTTTGCTGGTCAGGGTACAATGATGGATGAACTGGGAAGAGACAATGTGACCATCACTTTGCAAGAGCAAAGACATGCTATTACACCTGCTTAATACCACAATGCCACCATTCTATGCTTAGAAAATTTCTGCTACTACAGAAATATTAAATAGTAGTGACAAATTCTGGTTTCATCCACCTTTTCTATGTTTTCTGTTGTTTTTAAAGTAAATGTGAACACTCTTGTACTCACTCTGACATTCTATGAACTGATGAATAAAAGTGCAGTCCCCTCCACTCTTTGAAAGAAAGTGCTCTAGTAGAGAAAGAAACACTTCAGTTTACATCTTCTTATCATTTCCAAATTGATGCAACAAAAAATTTGAAAGGCATATTAACAATATTTGTCAGTGTATTCACGATGGACTTTTGAATCAAATCTGAGTTAATATGCAAGCAGACAAGACACGAAATTGAAATGATGTCTCAGTGATACTAGGAAACAGATTACTCTTTTAAACTGATCTGAAGAAAGAAGTACTTCAGCTGCATTTTCAAAAGAAACATGTTTTTAACCTATATTTTCCAGCATTTCTATTAGCTTTAAAAGGGTATTTTTCAAGTTTTTAATTAATCTTCATGTTGATTCTTCATATCTAGCACCCTCTATTTTAAAAGTGTTGTTGAATATATGCCTATACTTTTTACACAGTTTCACTTTGAAAAGACAGTTCTGCAGCAGAGCTCCTGGAACTGGGCTCTGTTCCCAAGTTTACTCAAGTCCTTGCTCAGCTCCCAACTCCATCAGAATCCTGCATCTCTTCAAGATGCAAACACTTCCTTTCTGAAGAACCTCAAAAATCCTTGGACCAAGAGTCCAGCAGTGGGAAAAGGCTGCCACTAGTAAAAATGTGGTACATTCTAAGCAAACTGTTCAATCATTAGCTCTGATATCTGAAATTCAACTGCTAAGCTTTACTGTATCTCAAAGTTACCTAAAAAATAAATTTAACCCACAAGGACAGAGCTTTTAAAAAAACCACCATGGCTGTAAAATTTATTTCCACACTTAAACTTCCTTTTTTTTTTTTTTTTCCTTTTCATTTTTACCTGGTCCTCTAAGTGACTGTATACAAATTTCTCATATCTTTCTTCATGTAATAATTGGCTCACAAAATTTAAAGATGAAAGCTAGGTGTGGTGCAACACACTGAGAAAATACCACTATTTGCAACAACTTAGCTCTACACAACTTTTATCAGCGCTGAAACAACTTAGTTCTACACAACTTTTATCAGGGGCTTGCTGTACAAACAAGCTCCTCTTTTCTGCACCAGCTTTTCTGCATGTCCAGTGAGAGAAAATGAATGCCTAACCATCATCCTCTAATACACTTCTTTTATTAGGAGCCTCTGGAGAGGATATGAGATCTTGGTTCCTCTACTCTGAATACAACTCTTGACTGCCACAGCCACAGAAAAAAGTAATGTAAACCATTATTCTTGTCATGGCCAGGCAGTGTGCCTGTGCACACACTTTGAGAGAAAAAGAGACAAAAGAATTTTTAAAAGCATACTGATTTTACATGGGTTTTACATTTGACCTCTTTCATTCCCAAAGTTGCTCAATCTGCATTATAAACCCAAAACTCTCAGCTCTTCTACAATAATGCAGAACTGCATAGCAAAAAAAAAAAACAACAAACCAACAACAACAAAACCAACCCCAAACCAACCAACCAAAAAACCACTAAAAAGCCAAAAAACAAACAAACAAACAAACAAAATCCCTCAAAAAACCCAAACAAACACAACCCCAAACAAAACCCACAAAACCCCCCACAAAACAAAAAAAAACAAAACCCAGCAGTAACTGCTTCCTGCTGCTTTTAAGAGAACAAAATCCAAAATCTGACAGAGCAAATAACTGCCCATCTGTCATACAAGGGCTACATAAGGGACTGGAAGATGCAAAAAGGCACAGACTGTCATGAAGAGAACACAGGGCAGCAAGCTGTAAAATGCCAGAGAAATGGGGATGGATCAGGCAAGGCAGAGAAATGTACAACTGACAGAATAATGAAAAGTTACACTAAAATACAGAATAATGAAATAGCACGGTATGTTCATGACAAAAAAGGTGATAGATTGTATAAACACAGAGAGAGAACTTGAATGAGCAGTTATATATTGTCTGTACTCAAAGAAAAATAACCTGGCAAACAGCTTCCTAAAACTTCCAGGATTAAGTACAAGTTCCACTGTTACTCATAGGATGGAGGAATCTATCTTGTCATGCATCAATTCAGATGACACTGACTCTTGTACAACCCAAAATAAGTCCAAAAGGGATTGCTTCTTCACCTTTGACCAAGAAAGTGAGTTTCAGTGATATAACAATATTTGTTATAATCACACAATGATTTTTAAACAGGCAATTTTAAAATTTGGACTTGTAAAAGGTATCAGTATTTAAAAATCTCACATGACATTCCTACCAACAATTTTAAAACAAAAAAGAAGTGTTTCTTTAAGAAAAGTCAAATCTATTATCATGTCATAAATCATTCCTCTAAGATAATTTATATTTGAAGTTAGAGCTCAAAAGCTTTTACAAAATGTGTCAAATTAGCTCTAGTTTAAAAAAGATAAAAGTAGATCTATTTCTTCAGTATTCTATCAAATATTAAGCTATTACCAACCTAAAATTAAGCATCAGCAAGACAGACAAATCCATATAAAAATAAAATCCCATGGCAGTGTAGAGAAGTGGGAACAAACATCGCATGTCCTGCCTGCTGACCTCAGGATGCACCACAGCTAAGTGCCTGAAAGGCTAAGACACTCAGGAGCAAGCAGTACTCTGAGCTTTAGGGGAGACTTTGCTGCAGTTCCTGTAGGTGTTCAACAGATCTTTCCTGCTCCCAATAAGGAGGTTAAGTTATGATTAACTTTTGATTTTGCTATTGGTCTCCCTAGTTAAGAACCTCATAATTTACAAATATGCATATGGAGCTTTAAAATTCTGTTCTAAAAATATAAATACAGGAGTCCTTCAACACTGTGAATATTGGTTAAAACCCTGCGTTCTCTATAAAAGGTCCCTGAACCTTCAAACCAATGCTACCACCATCCCTCAGACTGCAGAAGAAAACTACATCAAGGAAAAATTTAAATTGACATAAGAGGACAAATATATCTCAGCCAATTAAACAATCTGGAATCATAACTGGAATATTTTTTGCTATATGTGATATTGCACAATTTCACTCAAAAAACTTTGTGTATGTTAAGACACACGAGCTAAAGTATTTGGTTCTAACTAACTGGCCTTTAAAAAACCCTATCACTTGGTTCAATCTATATTAATTCCTGTTTCACATAAAGATATTTCTGGAGTTTTTAAAAGTTAGTTTCCACTGTTTATAAATTTTATATACTCACATTTTCCATATAAAAGTTATAGAAAAAATAGGTTTTGCTGACTTTACTTATCATACCCAACTTAACTAGAAAAACACTGTATGTCTATGTGTTGCAAGGGAAAATTAAAAGGAAAAACCATCAATGAGTTCCTCATTTTCTTGTGTCACAACCCTGACAATATTCAATCACTAGACTTCTACTGATTGCAGTGACAGCCCATCAAAAACAAAAAACCCAAACCAACAAAAAGAGACAGTCTCCAAGTGGTTTTGTTGTATTTTGCAGAACTTTCTAAAAACACTGTGACCGGAAGTATACACCAAAAAAAACAAAAACAAAAACAAAAATCTGGTCAGGAGTGGACAAATTCATTTGCAAAGAGAAAAAAATTTCAAGCAAAACTTTAGAGAACATATTGAATTTGTTCATTTTCAAACATCAACCATAAGACAAAAGGTAGCCCTCAGATACACTACCTTTCTCTGTGCTCCCATTAATTTTAGGTATGAAGTCGTCAACTTGTATGCCTAGGATTAAGAAAGGGCATTATTTTTGGAATCAAGAAAAATGTTTTGGGCTTTGTTTCTTTATAAACACAGCATTTTGAAATGTACCTGGCTTTTCATACCACCTCTTCACAAGTCCCTAATCAGACAAAGCAGGCAGTTCGATGTGTTTCCCGCTAGAGGTGATGCTGCTGTTTGTTCAAACGCCTAAGAGGTTATTACCGCCGAAGAATGACTGTTATTGCACACAGCAGGTGCGTGTGGATGGGTACAAAATGGGTTTGAATCCACCGGCTCCAAGGCCCCGCCGAGCCCCGGCCGCAGCCAACACCCGCAGCAGCAGCGCCCTCTGCCGGCCCTGCCCCGACACGGAGCCCGCAGCCCGGGAGAGCTCCCCACCGGGCAAACCGGGAACGGGAACTCCAACGCCAGACACTGCGAGATTATCGCAGCGAAAGAAACGCAACAGCAAACGCGGAAACCAGCTTGAAACAAGAAATCGATCACACCTACCTAAGCTGTTGTGTTCTTTAAGAGTTTTCTCTTGCAGGTGTTCTAACCGTACTGTAAACAGAAGTCCAAGAAAAAGGTATTTCACGGATTAAAAGGAAAACAAATAATCAAAGTTCTTTCCCCGCTATTGACTAACCTTGTAAAGCAGTCAGCCGCTCGTTGGTGAAGTCATTATCAGCCTGCAAAGCTTCTATTTTTGCTTGAAGCTCTTGCTCTCTTTCTTCCATTTCATCTATTTTATGCTGCAATTCCTTTTTCTCAGCCAGTCCTTTTTGTTGGATTTCTTCTTGTCTTCCTTCTGCTACCTGCTCCGAAAGATTTTTTAAATCCGTCAAAAAATCAAAATTAACATGTGGAAGAATAGATCTTCTTGTTTGTTATGTAACTAAATGTACATGAGTGACTTTTTTTGCTAATCAGATTAAAAAAGGAAAAAAAAAGCAAATCTATTACCTTTACACAAATTTCACTACAAGAAGACTGAGAAAATCTCAAAATATCTTAAGTAACTTTCTGACTGAGGAACATAAATTTAACAGCAACAGTAAAGGGCCTTAGAACTAAGAAATGTCCAAAGTCTCCAGCATCTCAATTCAACCAAAACCCAAGAACCCTTCTGAACTGAATGTATGCTGCACAGACCACCGTGATTGCAAGCCACATTTTCTTCCTGGCTGCATCTCAAGAATATAAGTTTTAAACTCTCTCCTCCCTCAAAACAAGGTAATAAGTTTCAGTTTTGATCCTTCTAGGTATACCCATCATCATCAGTGATCAACCCATTACTGGGAAATAACTGCCTTAAGGGCAGCACTGTAATGTTTAAATTTAGAAAGAAAAATTTCTCCAAGGTACTGAACTAGGAACCTAGGCTCCAATTCCAGTATTTATCCAAGATAAATGCAGCAACTGTCTCAGGTCTCCAGAGACAACACCATTACCTTCCTCCTCCACAACTTCTACTTATCTAGATTGGAGACTCTTGGAGAACAGGCTTTATGATAAAGTGATTATTCTGTTCTCCAAAAAAAAAGGACCTTAAATAGTATTTTACTTCATTCATAGACTTAGATATTTAGTTTAATACCAAACTTGATAGCAAAATGGAAGATGAACCATATTACAATACCGTGGACTAGTTATGTTTGCTGTAACTGCATGAAGAGGCAACACGAAATGCAAATTTATTTCTAATTCTAGTTTTTATTCCTCTTACCTTTCAGATGTTTAGCTTGAAAGTTATTAGTCCAAATAAAAGCAGCTGGATATGAAGTTTTATACTACACATAATGTTATACTATAATATATTTCAGTCCCAAAAATATGGTACCTTTCAAAGTGAATGAAGAGGAAAACTTTTTAGGAAGTTACTTAACTGATGCCAGTTTCAGTTACACTAAAACTGAACCTAGAGAATATGTAGATGATACGCATCTCTCTGTTGCTATCTGTTGTTTAACAAGTTTCTTCACTTTTTTGTTAGTTGCATTAGACATTAAACTGTATTTATTTGTTCCATTTATCACATTTATTCTATCCTAAGTCAGATGAAATTCTGTCATTACCTTTAGCTTGTCAGAAAGATCTTTAATTTCATTTACAGCTCCATTGTACTTATTAGCTAATTCCCTTAATTCTTCCTGAGTCCGCTCATTCATTTCTTTCAGGTGTGTACATTCATCTTCTGTATTACTTAAACTCCGCTGTAAGACACAATGATTATGCAATAAATAACAAAAGACAGACAAACTACCAAACACTGCAGATTTTTTCCAAGCAATGCCAACTAGCTTTGAGACTTCTTGACCAAGGGAATATAGCAAATAATGATAAAGGAAAAGAAAATAAAGGAGAAGAGGATAATGTGAGATATTATAAGGCAGAAAATCTTACTTCAAAAGAGTGTCTAACACTTTGACTGTAAAAGTTCATTGTAAAAGCTCCTTTGAAGCACACTTTGTACAGAGTTTAAGTGTATGTTTCCATGAATGCTGCAGTTTGAACAAGGTCTTAACAGCATTTTTTTAATGCATGTATGTAATTTTCCCCATGTATATCCCACACACAGTAACTTCTGTAAGACAGCATCATGAATTTTGAAAGCAGGGAGAAAAGGGAAGAGCTGAAAGAATAGTTTCTCATGAATGGTTTAACAATCTTAGTCCGGTCCAAATAGGAGAAATAAGCACTACTACTTAATATCCTGCAAGTGCAGAGTATAACAGATACTGACATAAAGCAGCAACAAAGCAGGGATCTAAATAGCAGTAGTTACAACTATTTCAGCACTTCCAGAAGAACAGGCATGAAACTGCAGTACCTCCACTTCAGATAATTTTCTGACCACTTCAATTTTCTCCTGAAGGACCCGCCTCAGGGACTCTTTGGCTGTTGTCTCATAGTTGTGTTTGTCTTCCTGTAATGCTATAAGCTCTTTTCGTATACTGTCTTCTGTTTGATTCTGCACATACAAAATAATTCAAGAAAAAAATAATTACTGCTTTGCTCATTAAATAAATTAGAGTGTGATAAAGCCTGTTCTATTAAAAAATGTTCAGCAATTTCTGATAGATGAGAAAATGTTAGGTACAAATCAGTGATCAAAGATTCTTGACATGACTGGGTATAAGTAAGTGATTTTTTGAAGTGTGTGTATAGCAGCACACATTCAGTGGTTAGTTTTGATCCCAGGAGAATAATGACACTTTTTTTGGGCACTGCTAAGACAATGTCAAACCTGGGAGACATAGAACTGGACAAACCAGGTCCCAGAGGAAAGACCTGAAACAGGACCTGCAGAAAAAGTTTTTATAATGTAGATAGTTGAGAGGAAATAGAAATAAAATAAAAATTAAAATCCAAGACAGACATAGGTGGCCTAAACAATAATGAGGGCAGCACATACTGGTAACTCTGAATATCACAGTTGACATGGGCAAAGGAAACAACAGCCTCTTATTAAGACACCTTGAAATACAGAGCAGATGTACAGTTTTTGTGCTACTCAGATTATCCAAGTTGCATAGGCTCCTTTTGGAAAGCTTATGTTCCAAATGCTTTCCTACAACTAGCTACTTCCAAAACACCTGAGAAGAGCTGCCTTTCAGCATTGCTAATATTTGACTTTAAATGAATACTTACCTTTGAACAAGCTTGTAATTGATTTCCCATAACCTCTAGTCTTGATAGCAGCCTGTCTTCATCTATTAAAGCCTAGAAGAAAAGAAGCATCACCTTAGAATTATCCCATGCTTAATGTAGTGCCAGTAGAGTTCTGCTTTAAAAATCTGGATTTTGTTGGAGTACTTACTGCTACTAGCTATTTCAAAGGTACACAAGCACTAAATTTATTAAACACTGTCTTTTGCACAGTTTTAGAGAACCACCATAAAGTTTTTATTATTTCTGTTGCTTTTTCCCTGCATTAACAGCCAAAATGGATATGGCAGTGCACAGTTGAGTCCATAAGGAAAGGATCCTGCAGATACCTGCCAACTAGTATCTGAAGCCTCTTGTGTGACAGCAAGTAGTCGCTGAAGGGTTGCCAGCTTCTGTTCCAACATTTGTTCCCGATGTAAGGCTTCCTGTGAAGAGAGCAGGGCACCAGTCAGTTCAGCTAGAACAACTCAGGAAATCAGAAACAGGAGAGATCCCAAAATACAACAGAAGAAGGAAATGTGAGTAGCAAACACTGTCAACTTTTTCAAAACCATAAACCCATTCCATTATATCCATCCACTAATTTATTTGGATAGTTTAATTAGAAAATGCTATCCTATAACCTCAGGTTCCTAAACCATTCATTTTTCATGCTATGTTGCACATGCTGAGGACACACTGTTATCCTTCCCAAGACTTAAAGATACTTCATCTCCTTAATAATCTAAGTAACAAAACTGCAGACACCAAAGGACAGCTTGGCAGCTTCCATGCAATGAGCTGTTCATCTTCAAATGAGGTCACAAAAGAGAAATGCCAAGCAAGAACTACTATTTCTGTTTGATTTTTGGTTTATGACAGGAAGACACAAGAGCATCTTCGTTAACTCCAGGATATGGAGAGAGAACAGATTGGTGAGTGAATATGTATTTGGCTTCCAAAGAGAGAGCATCTGCATGAGCTCCTTCCTGCTATGTCAGCAAATACATATAAAGATAGTATCTATCTCAAAAGCCTTGATGTGAACAAATAAAAATTGCCATTATCAAACAAAACTAGGCAAAATAAATCAGTAGAATTTCTACACAGTTAAACCTGGAAAGAATTTACCAGAAAAAAAAAGTTTTCTTTTTTTTTCCCCCAAAAAGCTGATTTTATCATCCTTTCTAAAGAGTTTACTTTTATCTATCAGCACACAGTTTAACGTGCTACCATTTTGCAGTCTAACTCTTTTGTGCCATGACGTCTTGGGAAAAGCACACCTATTAAACTGACACAGAAGCAGGCACAGAAAGGCTGGTGATGCCAGTGAGGAAGAAGAGCTGCCAGCACTGTCCCTTCCTTTGTCGTTTCCAATGGATACAAGCCACAGGATAAGATCTGCATTTTGAACAAAAATATTCAGCCAAACTAAATGCCCTTAAAAGAAAACTTACTTGTAGATACTGTGAAAGCTGAAACAATTCCTGAGAATACATACTGGGAGTGTTAGCAGCAACCTGAAAAAGAAGTCAAGTAAGAATCAGAATGGTTTTAGATTTTTCATTAAACAGAAGTAATGTGAAATTCACTTAAATCTAGTCACAAAGATTAGATTATCTAATAATAGCATTTAGCTTCATTTCTTGTTCTGTTATTATTTATGCTTTTTTTTAATCACAGAACTTCCCAACTTGGGACTTAGGTCCCACTGTGTTTCTGCACAAGTTCTTGAACCACCAACACACTAATGGGTTTAAAGCTTTTGGTACGGTTGAGACTGAACGGACAGTAAAGAAACAAGGGACACAAGGGTAAAGCCACTCAACTCAATGACAAACACAAATTGTGGGCTGCCAGCTCGATGTCACCACACATATTGCAGCTGCATGCTTTCTGTTGACCCACAAGTTATCATTGTCTCCCTTTATAAGCATCTATTTCAGAATTAAGGGACACCTGTATTACCTTTGAATAATAACAAATTGTCCTTCACTTGGAGAGAAGTGGGGAGTTGTTCTGTGGGTTTATTTCAGCCTATTTATTTACTAATTCTTGTAGGCTTCCTACACTGAAATAATTTTTAACTGTTTTCCTACAGTTATACCTGCAGTCCCTCCTCAGGATTTCTACCCTTTCCCTGGATTCAAGCCACACATATTGTTTTGAAATCTCAACTTAAACACAGTCTATAACTCCTCAGGCCGCTGGTTTCACAAATAAGTTTCCACAGTTGCTTAATATTTTGTTCTTCCAGCATAAAACTCTAACAAAAACTGATTTAAGTTAATCCTTCTTTTTAGAGACTAGAGAAATAAGCAACCCCTGATCACTTTTCTCAAGGGAATATCTATTAGCAGCTTTTCTACGAGTCCCCCACTTTACCAAAGCTGAGTTGAAGAATTTCACTAAACAATACTGACTCCATGACTCTACAGTGAGCAACACTGGCTCCACAAGAGAGGCAGAGAGGTTTGGTCTCAGTCTTCTTTGGGAACACAACAGTGTTTTCCAGACTGTGCAGTGCAGCTTCTCCTCCATAAAAAATGTGGCATAGAGAAAACAGACCTCATCCAAACACCAAATCATGAGCTACTCTTGGGTCCCACAGAACATCAAGTATTAAATTACGCAACATCTGTCAGTCTGTCAACCTGTACCTGGAAATTACCCATCTTAACAGCAATGGTTTTATTCCAGGTGCCACAACGTAAAAAGTCAACTTACCTTCAAATATACACTGTAATACTGGATTATTTCTCTACCTTAAATGCCACTCAAAATATTAAGCTAGGTAAAAACAGTCAGTGGAAAACATATCAAAATGTTACTGAACAGATTTCACTATTTCTTCATCTTTATAACAAGTCTGAAAATAGCACGTGTCTGAATAAGGCATAAACCAGCAAATTACTGAATTACCTTGTCAACAGGACTTGGTAATGGTGCATGGATAACACTAAAAAAAAAAATTGGACACAAAATACATAAATGTTGTACTTCGACATTTTCATCAAAATAACACCATACATTTTTACTATTTCTTATCTGAACATGAAATTATATGGCAAATCTTCTATAGTAATTTACTTTTACTTATCTTCCCACAAGCAAGCAAAGATACCCTAAAGCTTCACACAAGTATTTCTGGATACTAATGATAAAAGGATATTTAAATAAGCAATAAACCCCACAAAATTGTTGCTAATGAAAGATGACTAAAATTATAGCATTTGTGATTAGCACTCAGTGCAAACAAAATGTTAAGGTTTTTGGTTTCCACTGCTCTTGGAAGATTCCTCAAAAATGGGCATACACACAGAAAATGCTGTCAATATTCATCTACGTTTCCGTTAGCTTCACTTTAGTTGAGTTTATGTGCATCTAAAAGAGCCAAAAGAATAATCACAAATAAAGGGGGCAGGAGAGTTTGCATATTTGCTTTCTTTTTCTCCATAATCTTCTGTTTCTAATACACATTTCAGCAGAGTAAACCACTGTCAGAAAAGCCCAACTACATAAGAAAGTTTTTCTTCCTTTAGAGAACTTCTTTACTTTTCAGGGTTGTCTTAATTACTAAAAAAAGACAAGCAAGTTGGTTTTTTGTCTCTCATAATGCCTGCAAAAGAACCATGCACTCAGTGGCTTGCTTTGCAGGATTACAGGAAAATAAACTGCTCCCATGATGACTTTAAACATAATATCCATCAAGTCCTCATCATGCAGTGGTTGAAGTTTGCTATACGTATTCTTACTCTGATCGCAATCGAGCTTCCATTCCATCTGGAAGGAACAGTTTGATTGTGGAGACTATACATCCATGGGTAACTGAAAAGAAACAAATACTAAGTCATCATGATCCGTTACTACTTCATTTTAAATTCAGTGCTTAAAGTCACAGTAATCAAGCAAACGGTCTAAAGAAACCCTGAGACAAAGAGGAGGAGGCACGAGAACCTTCAAGCACCAGTGCCTGGGTCTGCCTTCTCAAACCTCCTCAGGACACAGGAAACTTCATCACTACAAACTTGAAGAGGTCATGCTGTGTACTCAGTCCTGGCTGTGGAGCACTTCCAGTTCCAACTCTTCCACGTGCTGCAATACCTGAAACTTGTCTTTTCTGTAGTAAGTTAAAAAAGCGAATGTTTTGATCATAAATGAGTGAAGCAGAATGCACCTTACCTGCACCAGGTAACAGGAATGCAGAGGTATAAACAAAATAATGAGCTGCCTTTTGGACAAGATTCTGACAAGCATACCCAGGAACTTAGAAGGTAGTATGTCCAATTTGTGTCACCGACATTTACTTCAAAATCCAGAACTTGCCAAGCAATTATTATTTACAAAAAAGGATGGAAAAGGAAATGCAGAGGAAGTGTGTAGGAACCACTGAGAAGGACATCCTTTTGAACACTGTAAGCAGCATCATTCAAGACCACACATTTCTATTTTGGGGTGCTTGCAGTGCACATCTACTGCATAGCCCTAGAATTGGCCTTTCATTTCAGAAGAGGTAAACTTGCTCTTTGAGGACTAAATTCAAGATTTGTTTAACTCGAGGAAGATCCTAAGGAATAAGAGGAGGAAATGCAGTATTTGATTTTTACATCAAATTCAAACCTTCTACTCAATGTTTTGAAAAATATTACTGACATGATTTTCAATGCCTTTGCAAACAGTCCAATTATGTGTGCGTCTTGATTGATTTTTTTCCCCTGTATGGTCCTATTAATTGGGAAGCAAAAAATATTTCCAGATACATGGAAAGACAACTGTACATTGTTCCCAAAACACTACCACAAGTGAGATACAAATGAGTGTGTGGTCACCTACCATGGAGCACTGTACCTCCAGCACCCACTAATACACAAAAACAAAGAGCTGCTCTCCTTTCTCTCCTTTCTCCATTATTAATATCAGCAAAACAGCTAATCTGGCTTTGAAAAAAAAAGGGCAATAGGCGTTTTAGGACACTGGTAATACTCCAGGGAAATGAGGCAGGTCTTTAAGGAAGCTACCTCAATAGAATCTAAATATAGAGGAGAAATGATCCAACCAAGACAAGTTGGTTTTAACCTTTATTTAGCTAATGCTTTGGAGACGTATTGTCCTGGCTACAGCATCTTGTTTTTTTCAAGCTGACCTGGTAAAGTATTAAATTTACATGCCAGAGCAGAACAGATTAAACTGCAGGGTTTAGGGTCTTCATTTATAAATTGAATAAATGCAGTTTGCAAAAACATTTTAAAAACACATTAGCAATATTAGCTGTACCCTTTAATACACAGCTTTCATAATGCAGAATTCTCTCTTTTAGAGGAAATCAGTGATTTTAATAAGAAAACATAAGTATACCTGACATTAAATGGCAACAGACAGCTTTACCTTCGGGTCACATATCAGGTAGGTCTGCTGTAAGATTATATAATTCTGAAGTTTTGCTGTCAACAGCTAGACTGACAAAAATCTCCTAAAATCTGCAGGAGCATTATATGTGTCAAATCAAGCTATAATGGGCATTTAGCAAAAGGTCTCAAATAGACAGTGACTGGGAAAAGGTACCAAGCATTTTGACAAACTTATAAAATTAAAATAATAAGAAAGGAAACAATGTCCAAACTCTGCGGTCTGACCTTAAGCTATCGGTTCATTGCAATTGGAAAAATAAGGAGAAAGCCTGAGGTAAAGCAACACAGAAAACATTAATACAGTGCACGGAAGAGGAGCAATGGTTTAAATTCAAGTCTACAGTATTTCTTGTGAGGAATCAACAAGAAAAGGCAGTAAAGCAACGCCTGATTTCCCAATGGAGCTGAGGCACCCCTTGTCCCCATGGCTCACCCCCTCTCCATCCCACTCACCTCCGGGCGCTCCGCGGAGCCGCCGCTCCCGCCCGGCCCCGGCACAGCCGGCATTGCGCAGCGCCGCCGCCAGGGGGCGGCCCAGCGCCGGCCACCGCGGCCGCCGAGCGCGCCCCGCCCCGCCCCGCGCGCGGCCTCCGGAGCGGGAACAGCCGCCCACGGCCACGGCTCCCTCCACACCGCCAGAACAGCCGCCCCACAGCCACGGCTCCATCCACAGCGCCAGAACAGCCGCCCCACAGCCACGGCTCCCTCCACAGCGCCAGAACAGCCGCCCCACAGCCACGGCTCCATCCACAGCGCCAGAACAGCCGCCCCACAGCCACGGCTCCCTCCACAGCACCAAACAAACAGCCGCCCCACAGCCACGGCTCCATCCACAGCGCCAAACAAACAGCCGCCCCACAGCCACGGCTCCATCCACAGCGCCAGAACAGCCGCCCCACAGCCACGGCTCCCTCCACAGCGCCGAACAAACAGCCGCCCCACAGCCACGGCTCCATCCACAGCGCCAAGCAAACAGCCGCCCCACAGCCATGGCTCCCTCCACAGCGCCAAACAAACAGTCGCCCCACGGCCACGGCTCCCTCCACAGCGCCAAGCAAACAGCCGCCCCACAGCCACGGCTCCCTCCACGCATCAAACAAACAGCCGCCCCACGGCCACGGCTCCCTCCAGAGCCACGGCTCCCTCCACAGCGCCAAACAAACAGTCGCCCCACGGCCACGGCTCCCTCCAGAGCACCAAACAGCCGCCCCACAGCCACTTCTCCCTCCATGGCGTGAAACAGCTGCCCCACATCCACAGCTCTCTCCACGGAGTAAAACCCTGCTCCTACTCCATTTGCTGTTCTACACTTCAGCCACAAACCTCCTCGTTCCCTCCAAAACACGGAGCTGACCCATATTTCACAGCTCCAAAACCCCTGAGACCTGTCCTAAACCCCGACAGGTTCTGCTGCACTAGAGCACAACGGGAACACAGAAACCATTTCTGTTTGTCTCAGTTTTTGCTTCCTAGAGAGACAATTCCCCAATGACGCTTTTGTTCCTATTTTCACTCGTTAATGTGGTACCCAGCCCCGAGGAGCCCCCCACACCCCTCGGGGGTCTGTGCACTGCCCTGCAGCACACACTGCTGTGGGGCTCCCCACTTAACATGACTGCCCACAAACATCCCATGACAGAATAGATGTATGAGACAAACCTGACTAGAAAAATGTGCATAAACTGCATTTGAACTAAATCATGTTGGTATTATTTGACCTTGCTTTGCAATGCTGCTGCTGCTTGCTGGGCAGGGAAGTATCACCAATTACTTGGAATGCTCTGACACAAGCGGGAAATTAATAAAGTGCTAAAAGAATATAAACCACACTAACACAGAGAAAAGCACAGTGAGATGTTAATAGGTAAGTGCTGTATTAAGGAGGGGGAAATGGCCAGGCCCCCGTGTTTGTCAGTAATACAGCAAGTGGACAAATAAGGAAGCAGGAGGGATGCAAACACTTCTCCAGGACCTGTTAGTGACTTTGGCTCAGCAGCAGGAAACTGAGGATCTGGTGCTCATACTTGATAACCTGAAAAATCACATACTGAACATGCCACTATTTTAATGAAGCAAATCCAGATCACATTTGCAAGGAAATTACTTACTGAAACACAGCCTGAACAATAAAATAAATGTATTCCAGCAATACTGAGAGAATTCAGAATTTACATGCGCAAGTACACTCATTCTGTCCTGTCATTACCTTATAATTACACACAGCAGATTGCTGACATGTCTTGTGCAAGTAAGGCCTTATGTAAATACCAGAGTGCAAAGTGCTTTTAAGAGAATCACCAATTTAAAAACTACTTTCCTGTCTGTTTGATGACTAGATTAGATTAACAGTAACATCCAAGACTACTGAAACCAACTGGTGAAAAACCCATGTTTATATGCATTCCAAGCGCATTCATAGGTAAACACCCTGTGATGATACAATCTTCATTCTCTGCTTGGGGGAGCAGAGAGGGAAGAAAGCAAACTTGTATCCTCTTCCTGATTAGCGAGCTCAACACATTCATGAGTAACTTGAGCACAGCTTCCAAGTTCAAAGACAGAGGAAAGGACAAGGAAGGCTGCATAATCTGATCACTCATTACACAAATGCCAGGTCACCAGCATTTGTGTAATGTATCGTGCTTTGTAAAACTAACATAAAACCACGGCAAATAACTACTACTGGCAAAAATTCATGGCAAGAATTTGCTTACTATGAACTTTCTGCAAATGTTTCCATGAACTAACTGCAATGTGCTGATAAAAGCAAGTCCAGTCCAATTTCTCTTCCAACTAAATCTTATAATAAAAATTGTTTTAGTCTAAACACACTTGAAGAAATTCAGCTTCTTTTAGCAAGGACAGCATCTCATCAAATTAATAGTTCCAAGTTCATCAGACGCAGTGTATACTTTTGATCTCTTCCATGTGTACTGCTAGTATTCATAAATGTTTGCAATCACTTCACATGGAAACATTTTAAGTAACTCCCAGCAATTTCAGCTAGGCACCCTGGAGTTGAATCTTTGCAACATCATTTTTGAGAAGAGTAAAACAATGTGGTAAGACCTTCACTACAATGAATCACTCAAAAATCCTACAGCTCCAAAAGCTCTTGATGACAAAATGCCACCACTACCATTACTTAACAAAGTTTTCTTTAAACACATTCATTAAGCTTCCTCTGATACTTCAGATCTGAGAATTACAATCCTGTCTGGGCTAAAGTCAAAATTCAGAGTAACAGAGCAGGAGCTATCTTTGTTTTGTTCACTTAATGCACTTTAAGAAATTCTCCTGTTGTACTATGGTTTGGTTTGTTGGGTTTTGGGGGGGTTACTTTGTGAGAGGTTTGCTTTCACAGACATTTCGTTTATTCGCTTGTTTTAAAAAAATTTATCATCAGCTTTCCAATTTAATATTATTCTTTCATTCTTCTCTAATACAATTCTTTTTAAGGATAAGCTCTATGAAGGTCTTGTTCAGAAAAGCAGTAAAGGGGTGATGGCAGTTGACATTTTATTGCCAAATCTGTGTGCTACTGAATAGATAGGATTCTACAGAACATGGCCAGAAGTTCAATGCTTACAAATAGCAGCAGCCCCATTAGGGAGCTTTAAAAAGTCTTGACAAAACTGATTACAGTCTGATAATCCCCATACAGACCAGTCTCCAGAAAGATAAAGAAATGGTTCTTGACATACTATGTAATTTCAAAAGAAAAGAGATAGAGGCTGCATTTGAATTAACACAGATACAGAGCTATTGCCACAATACAAGATCTCCTGAGCATGCATGCTGGGAAGAAGACAGCAAGAAAAACAAACCACACAAAAATGGCATCACCTCATTTCTCAGCTAGCAACTTTTTTCTGTTCTCATTTTAAAGTACCTGAAGAACTCAAAATCAGTAGCTGACACAGAAGGAAACAGTGGGTACCCTGAAAAGAATGAAGTTAGCCTGTCTCAAACCTACACTGACTACTTGATCAAGAAATTCAGGTTCATACTCCTGCCACGCTATTAGTTGAAACCTTAATGTTCAAAGGGCTTGAAAGAGAGGTAATTACAATTGTAATAATAAAATCCAAATACAAAAAGCCCAATACAGCATTACACACATATGCTTGTGTTGCACTTTTAAAATTGCTGTAGGTCAATTTAAGTGAGGCAACATATGAACACACAGCCCCAGCTGAGCCTCCTTTTCCAGACCTACACTTCCCCTGCACACAATAAGGGAAGAAAGTAGGCCATAGAAACAACCCAGTAAAGTCCATCTGGGGGTGTGAGGGTAGAAATAGAGTCTGTATTTTCAGCAGACATGTTTCTTGATCAGGTATCACATGGGGCCAGGGCTCACTGCCAGCACAAAGGAGGGAAGAAGTAACAAAAAAACCAAACAAGACCGTTTTCTTACAATGGGAATGCCATTTAGTTTTAAAAATGGATTGTAGTAAGATGTTCCAAATAAATATACTTGAAAAGAAACCAAAAAATGATCCATACCCTTACCTTTCCGCGTGTTCTCCGTCACATCTACACCAAACTGGATGATGTCACCTGACATAATTTCACATGGTGGGCTTTCCTCAGATCCTCTACTCAGTCTCTGACTATTAATAAAGGTACCATTACTACTTTTAGTGTCTTGAAGATAGAACTGCAAATAAACAAACAAAAACAACAATAAGATATTTAGGAAAAGTAAGACAAGAAATACAAGCACAAGTAAAATTTTATTTATATAAAATTTATTTCTAGAAGATAACAAATGTATCAAACTCCAAACACCCTCATCAGGATGCAACATCTTCCCATCATCAAGAAGTATTTGTATTTGATTTTGAGCTCACATATGATTGAACTCTAGTGCATACACTATGCGAATAACTGCTACAAAGCGTGCCTGAACTACCGCCTGCAACAGAGGATCACACGTCATTAGCAGCAACACCTTTTGCCACATACATACAACAATTCATATTTAACACACAAAAATTCTAACTGCTCACACATTCAAGGTAACAGTATTGCATGACAATCATGCTGCAGGGAAGGCTACTGAAGGAAAACCTCTGGCAAAAGAGAATTCAGGGACTGCAATAAAAGACCATGGTGAAACCTAAAGAAAACCAACAGGATGCTCTTACTTCTCAGCAATACTAGTTCACATCATTAACTAAATTTCAAGAACTTTTGTAAATACCCATCTGCAGAGTTAATTAAATGTTAATAGCAACTTATTGAATCTGAAACTGCTTTTATGATGCAAGACTTGTAGTCTAAACTTATGCATCTGAGAAGAGGTTACAAATGAATCACCTAGTAGAAGACCAGAGTGACTGGCTATGACCAGTGACAGCACAAAAGAGGGGGCCAGAATGCTACTGACAGCCAGGTGTAATTACTGGAATGAGTCAATCTCACTACTTCAAGATAACAATAGCTGCTACAGGAACCTGCTGGAATGGTAGAAACCATTGGCTTCCTGCACTCAAAGAATCTCATCAAGTCCCAAAGCAGGCACAGGGCTGGGGAAAAAGACGTTGTGTTCAGAGAAATTAATGCATTTCCATCTTTTTCTTATAAAAGCAATTTACCTTTTGTTTTTTTGCAGCATTGCCTGCAAAATTTTCTATGTTTTTAATTGCCTCTATTATTGCAGGCCTCAAAAAAACCCTGATACATAGCTCAAAACCACGGTGTCAAGGGGAAAGATGGGTTTCAAATGGAGTGAGAGTAGAGCACCAGGGCTCCTCAGATCTTGTACTGGAAAATGACACTGAGTGCACGAGATGGATCTTATATGGCATAACCCAGTGGCTCTAAGCACAGAGCTGGAGTTCCACTGTGTCACTGGACTCACTAATCAAGGGGAATGCCAACAGAGGAAAGCTCAGGTAGGTGTTTGAAATGAAATGCAGTACGTGAAACACTTCCCTCCCCCCAACAGATACACCTTAGATCTTCAATTGAAGGGAAACAGTAATCCATCATAAACTGATAAAGATGAAGGTAAACATAAATTATGGATAGATCAAGAAATTCTGACTGCATTCACTATATTAATAATCAAACCCACTCTAAATAACACTCTCTGTAGTATTAAATACTATCCATTAACAAAATAGTATATCATATAGCTTTTATAAGTTATAAAGTTATGCTTAAAGGACAATCAAATTAATTAGCTTGTTAATTTAATAGTTTGAAAGTACTGAACCCTCTCATGGTTCAGTGCAGAGGTAATAATTTCTTGCTTCCTGTTTGTTTTCAATTAGCTTTCTTCTTCATTTGAAAATTCTTCTGTTATGAAAAAGTGAGTCACAGGCAAGGAGAAACAAACATGCTTCTGCTTATTTGCTCTTCCCCACCCTTTTATTCTCTGTGCATATCTGCCTTTTATCCCTCCCAATGTTTTGATTAATCATTGCCCCTTGTAGCGACATTTATACAGAATCTGCAAATGGGACTCAGACAAGACAGCACAAGGAAATACAGGACAGTGACCACAGGAAAAGAAGTGCAACAGAGCCATCAGCCATACAAAACTTGTAAAACATCAGCAGACACAACATTCAAACTGCAAAAGTATATTTATAAACAAATGTCAACAGAAAATACACATTACATTTAATATTATGTAACTGATGTTCAGTGCATACTACTGAATCGTATTACATGAATTTTAGAAAAATGATGCTCTTCAAGTCTTTTCATCCTGTTTGTAAACACGCTTCTTCCTGTATCTAGTAGAGAAGCAATACCAGCCACATGTTAGTAGCTGATGTCTAAGGAAGGGAAAACATACTGCCTTCAAATCTTGCTATTAAGGATTCAGTTATCTTTAATGTAGCCATTCCTGAGGAGCCCACTGAGCCAGTCCCTTTCAGGCAGCAAATTCAAATGTTACTTCCATGCTGGTTTTCACTAGTTCAAATGATCTTTCTCAAAGGTCAATCCCTTTTGCTGAATTACTAAAGCTATCTTCAGGGAAAAAAATCAAGTGCAAGCCCTGAAACAAATGTGTCTATACATTAACTAGTACCTGTGGCAGCATACTGGTTTTTATGTACTATTTAACTATGCGGTAAGCACAGTGGGTTCTCAGATTCCCAAACCAACACCTTTTGCACAGCAGCTGTGTAACACAGCACCTCCTGTGAAGCCAGCACCACTTGTCCTCCCCGCTCCCAGCACAGCCTGAGCTCAGGCAGCAGTGCCAGCTCACAGAGCGGCGATGCCTCCTGCCCTTCCCAGCTCTCGCTGCCGAGCTGTGCCACCACCTTAACACCTGGACTGGCTCAGGCACTTGTTTAGTCACTGCAAACCAGTTTCGAGCTGATGCAAGGTAAACTAATGGCAGCACATACTGGCCTAATTACACTTGCTTTTATAATTCACTCTCCAGAGCAAAGTCCCAGCCCTTTTGTACCACATATTAACAACAAGTCCAATGTAGAGCAGAGATGGCAGCTCATGCACATTCAAAACAACTCAGCTTTTGAGGACTGTTAAAGTATTAGCACATCCTTAATTCAAGGGACAGCTGTACATATTGTGCGAGTCCCAGTTTCCCCTCCTTTCTTAAAAAATACAAGGTAACACACAAAGATTTCAAGAAACTTACACTCCATTTTCATAACATCTCAGACCAAAAAAAAAATACTAGCCTGTCTTTCTTCTTCAGTAATTTATTGTTTATATGCCCTCTCACCCACAAGCCATTAATAAGATCAATTAGCTGCAGACACCTTACCAGGCTGCTTCCACAAAATTTGCAAAGATTTTATTCTAAAGTAAAACTTGCAGTTCATCAGTACACACAAACTTCTCCAGTACAGTCCACCTTCCTTAGAAATTATATTATGGAAGTTTCAAAAAACTACAGATTTTTGTTTCCTTGTTTTGCAAGGAATTTTGTACTTATTTCACAAATTTAATATTTATAGTATTTCAAGTTCCTCTTCAGTTTTGCAAATGGAACAAATGTACCTCCTTGCTCTGACCTATGGTACATAAAAATCACATTCCTCCTTCTAGGTCAATGACTCAGAAGAGCATCAACAACCTGCTAAATCAGTTCATGTCTTATTTTCATGTAGTTAGATACCACTATGATTTTTCCCCTTTAACAAATTGCTAGTATTTTCTGATTAGTGAAATAGAATTTTCTTCTGTAGTGATCCCAAACCATAATACAGCAAATCTAAGCACATAAAATATCTTAATTCTAACTGATATTAGGAAGTTGCAAATTGCTATGCTCCATGAGGACAGATGTTAACCTAACTTATGAAATGTAGGCTGTTTTATTCAGAGTAATAAAACCAAGTAGCAATAACAAACCCATTCTGTTTAATGGTCACTATTGCAACATCTTCCAGGAGGCAGGCTGAAGAGAGCTCCTTCATTAGCCTAACAAGTGAGAAAGCCATGATATGTTTTCTTTCCCAAGCCATATACAGACCTGATACAGGATGAGACACTTCTGAAGGATCTCAAGAGAAGACAAAATATGAGCTCAGAGATGTATAGAAAATCTTGAAAGTAGCACACTTCTTCAGTGATTTGATTATCTGGATTTAATTACAGTAGAACTACAGGAAGAAACAACTGATCAGCATTTTAATACTTCTAATATTTGTTATTACTATGTACAGCCATCATTTGCCATTTTAATAGCACATTACTGCTACTCCATCTAACCCAGCTTGAAACTGCTGTTCATGGCAATTATTCTGAGAACTACAGTGAGGAGAATTGCTGGAAAACGGAGGCAGTTTGTCCACAGAGATGTGAGATTCAGTATGTGAAGAGGAACAACTTCTACATCCAAAAATGCAGGAAGAAGAAGAAACCATTGCATATAATTAAACCTATCTCAGCCTCTTTCCATAGCTGAATTAATAATTAAATAATAAGTACCAAAATGTAGGCTACTGCCTTTTACACAAAGTCAAAAAGTAATATATTTTATGTACTAAATAAATTCTCACTGCCTTAAAAACTAATGTAGAAAAAGAACCCAAATTTCAGCATCTCCTAGTTTACCATTCTTTTTCTCACCTCTTATTTTCTCTGTGAAAGAAGAACACACAACTCCCATGAGCTTCAGGGTCCTGTTATACCTTTGTGGCTTTAGCTTGAACCAGAAAGATTTAAATTATTTTGTCAAATTATGAACTATAACCCATAAGGAGTTGGCAGCTTCATTTTTGCCATGGTTACCACCACAAAGGGGCAGCAAGGCTATTAGCCAGAGAAGTTTTACCATAAAATGCTGCAGTTAATGATGAAAGATTTTTCCCTGACTCACACTAAATAATCATTGAACAATTAATGCAGGCATTATAAATGTACCCCCTGAGTACTAAAGCTAATACTCAGAAGCAGGAAGTAAACAGGGATCTAGAAATTGGAATACTTGCCCTGGAGTGATACTTCACTAAGCAGTAATGTAACTGAGTTCATTTACTCCTTCCACGCTGAGAATTCTACCAGGAAACTAAATACACTGTGCACAAGTCCAGCTGTGCAAAGCCAGAGACTTTAAAACAATACAAACCTCCATGGCCAACGTTTGCCACACTGTGGTTAGAAATTTTTTTCTCTCATATTGTTGTAAGAGTGTTTTATCTTATTTGAAGTCTTAACACTGACAATTTTCTCATTTTGGAAGCAGCACTCTGCTAGCAGAGTACACGGTGCAAACCATACTGAATTCCAGGTCAGTCCTTTGGCTGTAAGATTGAGAAGTCCAAATGCTAAATTACCTCCAGATCCAATTGATTTGAGTTCCTCATTCTGGTCTGCTTAGACAGATCCCAAATTCCTTTCCTCTCACTTGCCTAACTCCACCCGTCTATCAAGGAAGCAAAAGTATTTGTCTCCATAAGCGAGAGTAGAGTAATTCACAGGGTGGGGTACATCAAGCAAAATTGCTTTTCTATTTGGTTTTCCATTTCTTAAACACATAGATCTAATGGCTCTTTGCTTACTAAACCCCAGCTCCTTCAACTCAGAAACAAAACTAGTGCATTAACTTTTGAGTTATTATGAAAACTCCTTTTAAAAATTATTCTAACTACCCCAGGCAGGCACCCACTATGAAACTAAAAGCAAACAGCTGTGAAGAAAGGGATTTTCCAGCCAGATTGAACAGCGTGAAGGAGTGGCAGTTGGCTTTTCAGGGACTGAAAGTATTGGGCTTCTCAAGTGAAGCAAAACTTGCTAGTAGTTTTCAGTAACTTTTCTAAAAAAATAAACTTTACCACTTTTTCTATCAGTAATAAAAGAAAACAAAAAGGATAAAAAAATTGACATGCTTTGATATCGCATGGGACAAAAAAGAGTCACTGTGTTTTTAACTCAAAGTGTGAGCCTAATGTAAATCCAGATACACTGATGAGAAAAGGTTCAAATCTTCAGCTATTCCCAGGAATCCAATGCTATCCTTCCAAACTTGGCAGTAGTTCAAAGGAGTAGAGGGGAAAGGACAGCAGGGAATATGCTCTTCTGCTAACCAAGTTGTTCCTTAGTCCGTTTGCACCCTGAAGTTTTGTTGTCTGTACTGCCAGGACAACCCTGCTGGTTACTCATACCTGTTGTCAAGCAAAGTAAACTGTGCCAGTAAAAGCAGCTTTGTGCCAGCATAACTGAGCCTGGGTATAAACAAAGCTTGGCCTTTTCAGACCAAGCATTATTTGAGGTGCTATAAAATATTAATCCCTGTGTTCCTGGCCATGTCCTGGTTGTTCAAGTGCTTTGAAGTTCACTATAGGTCCTGTCACCCAGCTTAACTTTTGTGTGAGTGGTCAGCAGACTTTGCCTGAAAAGGACACAGGGACTATGACAGGGAAGGGAAGATGGATGGATTTGTGGGGAGGAAGAGGAATCACCTTAGGCAGGCAGAAAGGCAATGCCCAGCACTGAGAGACACCAACAACTAACTGTGCATAAAACATGTGTTTGGCTACAGCCCTGAGCTGCTCTAGGGCCTTCCTCAGTAGCAAAATGTCACCTTTCTCAGCAGAACAAAGCAAAATGCTAAAGTTGTACCCGTGAACATTTCAGCACAGACTTTTTTTGACATGTGACTTTGCAATGCTTATTTTAACTGCTGACTTTTACAGATACACTTACACCTATCAGAACTTTAAATCTGGCATATTAAAATCATTAACAAAAAAGAAAAGCACAAAAAAAAGTATGCTTGCAGACTTAATGCCGCCTCCTATGTGTTGTGCCCATTTAAGCATCACATTTACTTTCTAAATCATTATTCAAACCACACATTTGCTCATAGTTGCAATTCAACTTACTCATCTGAAGGTGAAAAGCTCAGGACTCAGGGTTACTATTAGTCAATAGCTCTATACCATTCTTCAAGTAGTTACAGATAATCTACTTTACATCCAAAAATTCAGAAAGAGGATATCAGACACTTATTTTACAATGATTTTTGATTTGTATTAGAAGGTGGTCTTTATTAACAGAAAAGCTACTAAAATATTAAACAATTCTTTCTAATTATTCAGTTTTACAATTACCTACATGGATATTAAAAATATGCTATTTAAATGGTTTATTTTTATCAGATATAATTCTCAAGCAGTATTGTTGCATTTTTCCAAGTAATTAATACTTTAAAGAATGACAGAAGATGGCTAAAAGTTTAAGTATAGGACCTCAAACTATACCACAAGCCAAGTTCTCTAGTTTAAAACAAAAGCAAAAACTCATGCTCACTATTCAAAATTTGTGCATGTATATGAAAATGAGGAGAAAAAAATCTCTACTGCTTGTGTCCAAACCTGAAGTTCTCTGTATTAGGAGACAACTGTCTCAAACTGAATTAAGAAAATTAAGTTTTCTTACATCATCCTTGCTTTCATGAAATACACGTTTTTTTCATAAAATGTAATTGTGGGTTCCTCAGTCCAGGAGAGACACGAAGCCCCTGGAGCAGGCCCAGCAGAGGTGACAAAGATGATGAAGGGACTGCAGCATGTCTCTTGCAAAGACAGTCTGAGGGAGCTGGGAGCACCTCAAGAAGGGACAACTGAGAAGGGACCTCACCAAGGTCTGTCAGCATCTGCTGGGAGGTGTCAGAGGACAGAGCCGGGCTCTAATCTGTGGTGCCAAGCAATGGGACATGAGGCAATGGGCAGAAACTGATGCCCAGCAAGATCCACCTGAATATGAGGAAGAACTTTACTCTGCAGTAACTGCACACTGGAACACGTTGCCCACAGAGGCTGTGGAGTCTCCCTCACTGGGGATATTCAGAACCATCTGGACACAATCCTGTGCTTCATGCTCTCACATGACCCTGCTTGATCAGGGAGACTGGACCGCATGACCCACTGTGGTCCCTTCCAATCTGAACCATTCTGTGATTCTGTGAAAATGTAAGTAAGTAAACAAATTGCATTACAATTCCTGAATCCCTCAACATCAGTCAGCGCAGAACTGTATGAACATCACTAACTCACTTGCAGATTGCTTTTATTTACTTTAGTTTTAAAAGGAACTATCAACGCTCCAAACACCTAAAACAAGAAAATATCCAGAAAAAAAACCCATTAGTGTTGTGGTGATAGAAGTTTATACAGGGAAAGAATCCTTCATATAAGATGATAAATATATCATAAATACCAATACTGAAGTAACAGATTAAACTGAAAACAAAGCTTTTATTCTATGATTGTGCACTATGACTGTGCACAACCAGTGTGAATGGAAACATTATCACAAAGGATGGCTCCCCTTGCTAACCTATTTACCTTCACCTTCCTTCAGCAGAACTGGTAGCATTCAAGTAACACACAAACTATTTTATAGAAACAACCATTTCAAGCCTAACTTGATAGTTGTGAAATTAACACCTCCCAGCAACCACATTCCATAATGGAAAAATGTAGTATAACACCAAGTCACAGAAGAACAAGCCCTGGACACTCCCTATTATGCTATGAGGCCTCCTCAAAATTCGGTAGTTAGTACACTCTGGTAGAAGATTCACGACAAAGGATGTGAGCAGAAGCAATCCCAGGCATTATACAAAATATTAATTCCTCTTATAAATAAATTCTTCTGCAGGAAACACGAAGTGTGGAATGAAGTGATTGCAAAAGGCAGAAGTTGCTCATGTACCGGGGTCCTGATCTATCCCTAGATTATTCAAATAATCCAAAAAGGCACTCACTGCCAAAAGGAGAAGAATGACAAGATAGATACCAAAAACTTCAAGCCACAAAATGCGACACCACCATATAAAAATAGATCCCTCTCTATACATCAGTGTCACTAATTTTGATGCAAAAAGCTATTTTTAAAAAGAAGAGATGTGGAGGAAGAGTTCTAATTTACAAGTAATTTGGTTTATATATAGCCAACTGACTTGCTACAGCGTCACCATAGTTACTAATTACTACTCTTTAGAATGTCTTTTTCACTTAACTTTTGTCCTCACAGTTCACAAAAATTTCTGAGTATCAGACCCCTGCTACAAGTGCTGTATAGTTTCAGCATAACTAGAAGAATTTTGTATTTCTTCTCAGCAGAATCAAAGTCTGTCCCTTCACATACATAATGCTTTAAAACTTTTGTACAATCACAAAAGAGATTAAGGATATTAACACTTTCCGAAAATATGCAATTCCATTCTGAATACAGACAAAGCACAAAAGTTTCCCACAAGAAAACTACCCAACTCAGTACTAGTTATATACAACATCCTCGAGGAAAATGAATTTTCAGCCTACATGAATATTCTCAAGTACAATTTTAATCCTATCCTGAAAATGCTGAGAGAATTTTAAGGTATATCATTGCTTTAACAGCAAAGCTAAAATACATTAACAATAAAGTACAATCAACAGAAAGCTTCCCAGGAAATGATTACTCACACATCATCCCAAGATGCTTAAATTGACTCATTAGAATACTAAAACAATATAAAAAAGAGACTTATTTTGTCTTACTGCTGTCATAGATGACAATATCTTACATAACACCCAGAGACTTCGAAAGAACTTTTCCCGCTCCATATTAAAACACTGACTTGTGCAATGTACACATAAAATCAGTAAAAAGTAGAAAAAAACAGGTTTCTAGAAGGAAATTGTACTTGCAAAGAAGTTCCCTGCTTTATTTCATTAAAGAAGCTCAGCCTCTCGTTACACAAGACATTTGTACAGCCACATATCAGGTATCACTGTGACACCAGTGATTACTTTGTATAATTTATCTCAACTTTTATCATCACATCAAACATGGACCCGAGGGAAAACATATGGCCAAGGTGACCTCCTGAGGTTTCACTTAATGCTACTGTATTCTTTGTGTTAATCAATTATAGAAATATACTGCAACTTAATGCAGCTTTAAAATAAAGAAATAAACCACTCTAATAGGCCCTTACCCAGAAATCCAGGCTTCTTCAGGCTAATTACTTTTAAGTGTAAAATATTGCTGAAATACTCATCAATCCTGATGCCCTTACAGGAATACTTTCCTACAAAACAAGACTGAAAGCTAACCACTATTATTTACTCTAATAAATGTAATTAAAGTTTGGCAACATGGCACACTCCAACTTTGCAATAAGTAAAGTTAACTTGCTCTCAACATGTACAAATTCCCAAAGACTGTATTTGTAGGACACACGTATCCAGATAAAATATATAAGCTCCCCAAAGAGCAGGTTCTCACACACAATCTTAATTTCTTTTCAAATACATGTTTCATACATGTTTCTAGAGGTCTGTAATGTATTATTGCAACTTACTCTTACCTTTAGGAGGCAAAACCACCCATAAATATTCTGCACTAGCGTAGAACACTAAGACTACTCAGAAAACAAAAATTTTTATTCTTAAATTCACAATCAAAAAATGGTTAAACCTGATAGTTAACATTCTTTGGCCAACCTAATGAAGCACGAGACCAAAATAAAGTATGGTTTTGTCTCTGACTACTGCAAAAGTATGACAAAGAGAGAGGTTTGTCATGCTTGGACAGAGCTTTGCCCTAATTTAAGAACAGAGGTAAGGCATAAATCTCTCCTGGTCTGTGGATTTTAACTAACTTTATTAGAACCTTGCATAAACAAAAACTAAAATCAAATTTCTGTAACACCTACTAAAGAAGCCAAACAAATTGTTTTCATGGCAAAACATTGAAGAATAACCAGAAACTACAGAAAAAGACTAAAACAAATGAAAACCAGATTTTTGAAAAGCAATCTTGAAATACTAGCAATCAGCAACTATTAGTAAATACTAGCAATAGCAATCAGCACCTATTAGTAAATACTTAGAAGGAGAAATCCAACACCATCATCATCCATTGTTTCTGCTTCTTCAAAAATCTCGAGGTAACGAGGTAACTAAATCATTAGCAAAAAAATAATTGAAAGGGAAGTTTTCCTTAAGAAAATTGCACTACTGAACTTCTATCAGCAAACAATTACATTTTCATTTGCAAGCAAATTGGAGAAAAACCACAACAGAAGCCAAGATTACCAGACACTCCGCCAGAAGAGAAGAACTACTTATACAAAAGCAAGAGGTTACGAAGCAGCTCCTAAGTTTATCAGGAAACTCCAACTCCCAACAAAACCCGATGTTTCAAGGCAGGTGCAGAACTGCAAAAGCTTCTTAATTGTCTTGGTACTCACTGCTAAGTTGCTAAATTAGTTAATCATTACATCAAAGCTCCTCTGCTCCTGGCACAGAAGAATCACTTTTCACATGCTGACTTTACAGCTTCTTAGCGAGTAAAGGGAGTTGTTGAAACTATTTCAAAGTATTTCTCATTTCTACTCCTTCCACACAAGGCACTGTGTTTACCTACCATCATTAATTCCATACTGCTGCTGGTTTATGGCAGAGAAAACTCCCCGTGATCACACGTTCAGGAAAAGTAAAAAACCCATATCAGGTTTCACAGATACCTCTAAATGCAATGCAGCAGTGGTTTGGTATTATCTCTATGTATGTAAAAACTCTCAAAATATCCTGAAAAATTTAAGAAAGTTCCTCCCTTCCTTTTAAGGGACATATTCCATCTGAAAGGACGTGTCTAATATCACTACAGTATTTTTTTAAAGAAACATCTGCACCAGGCTAGTTAATTCACCTCTCCTTTGCACAGTGTTCACTTGCTTTCTGCCATCATCTGCTCCCGAACTATTAATTCACACAGCACAAGTGTCACAAGGAAAATAATGTTCAGCACATCGCTAAACGATAAACTTAAAGCTGCTGTGATATCAATTCAAAGCAGCCAATAAAGATGCAAAAGTACAAGTCCTAACTGAAGGGAACTGCCTTAGTACAAATGACACCGCGCTAGTTTTAATCATGTCAAACAAGATATTTTTGTAAGAGGTCCAAACCACAAGTATTACCCAAATAGAGTGTAGAGAGAGTTCACTACACAGCTCCTTGTACTGAAAACAACAGGTCGCCAGAGCAATATGCTCCTCCTTGCTTTTCCAAAGACTTATCTGCATCAAGGGCAGACCAAACCTTAAAAAATAAAAACTACTAAATTTACTTTAATTTTGTTCTGTGTTTTGAACTTCAGCATTCCATGCAGAGAGCAAATGCAATTAACTGGAAACCAAACACCACAAGAGAAGGGTGCAGCTCCATCCAAAGATGGAAAATTCATTTACCAGCACAGAGGAGAAATCTGACAATTGGAAGTTTAATAGTTGTACTCAAGGCACTGCCAAGCCACACCTCCAACAAAGTGAGGGCAAAAATATCTTGGGAAGAGGCTGTATTTATTTGCAATGCATTCCTGGATCAGGACTTTTAAAGCAAGTAGTAATTAAATACTTTGTATTCATGAACAAAGGCTGATTTATTCTGGTGCTCCTTTGAGACCAACAATTCCACAATGAAGAAAAATACTATTTATTTTAAATTTAAGAAATCCACATAGGGAGATGGGTCAGCCAGCAATGGGAGAGAATGTATGAGCTGATTTTTGATAGCCAATCTTACCGAATATTCATCATTCATGTCTTTACCTGTGTCCTACTGGCTTCAAAACAAGGGGCAAGCTTCTCACAGGTTCATGGCAGAACCACCCCAGCAGAGGGATGGGCAGAGGGCAGATAAGGCGTTCAAGGATCTGGTAATTGAGGTTCCAAACATGGTGACTCACGAATCACACGTCTTAGTCAAGGGCAAAAATCTCATGCAAGGTACATTGGATTTACAGATTAGATAGATTGCTAATATGGCAAAACTTGTCAGGGTACAGCTTTCTACACAGACAGAAGTATTTTGCTGGCTTTTTTCCTAGCTACTTTCCATCAGGGTCATCAAGGATGTTCCACTGGTAACACCTGTGCCCATGAATGTGACTCTTCAGACAAGCTAAAAATAAAAAATTATACACACACACAAAACAACCAATAACCCAAACCTCTTAATTTCTTTGTCAACAGAAATGCCCCCAGAACACATCCATGCCCATGACCAATCTGCCAATGGGCATAAGGAGCAGGGGAACTGCAAAGTACTGCTGGCAATCCCACACCCTTTCAGGTGAAAAGCCCGAGGGAGTGGTCACCCAGACCTCTGAAAAGTCATTATCAAGCTTTACCATTTTTTGTACTAAATGTGGCATACTTTCCTCTAGAACACAGACAAAAATTTTCAAAATACAAAAAGAACGTCTTTCTAGCATCAGAGGTTCTAGACGGTCAGTCTAAGAAGAAATAGCCTCCCTTGATAATTGAATTCTTTAAACCACCATAAAAAGTTTTCCAAATCCCTTCCCTAAGCATGAAGATGCCTCTTCCATTCACTATTTAAAGTTGAGTTATAGCCACTAGAGGGCAAGGCCACGATACACAACACACTGCCCGGGCTGGGTAATGCAAAACCAATGCCACAAAAAGCAGAGCAGAAACTACAGCTGAACACTGCTTATATTATGAAGATTTGGTCATTCAACTTTTTTTTAATACTGAATTTTCCATTAAATATAGGAATATACCCACAAATTCTGTGGGTTGCCTAAACTATTAATTCCATCTTTACAGTCCAAGGCTTCCCAGACAAGCTACTTCTGCACTTCAACATCCATATTAACAATTCTCGTACATCTCAAATTTTAAAATTAGATTTCTCAACTTCAGTGCTCATGATACTGAAGTTATGCAAGTTACTGGAATTCTACCCAGAATCAGCAAGCATAGGCAAAAACCAGAATGCTGTCAAAGGCTTTTCCCATTAAATATAGAAATTGAACTTCCTAATCAATGGTAAAAGTTATCTAGCTACAAATTTGCCATATGCTGCAAAAGAACCGGAATTAACACACATATTTTTCTGTGTCTAATCAGCATTTAAAAAAAAAAATCTGTTCTGAGAACAGTTAGGCCTTTCTGTACAAAGATCACCCTTTGTTGAAATGTATTCTTGACATTTAATATATTAAATTATGCTACAATTCACTATCTGTGCTCTTAGAAGAACAGAAAACACAGTCCAGAAACTAAACCAAACCAGGAAAATGAGTCATTTACTAAAAGACCAAAACCCCAACTGACAGAAGGACATACACTAGAAGCTCAAAACAAAAACTTTTAAAGATTATTTCAAAATTTATAGTCCAAACGACATGGAAGAAAGCTCAGCAAGCTTGTCTTTAAAAATGATGACACTTAATAATAGTGACAGTGTACTGGTACTGTGCATGAAATCAGTCCCATCTACCCTGGCCCATCTACTCCATGGAAAAAAAGCATCTGTACTGTGTATGACCAAAACAGATGAGCCTTCAAATTAAGTTCACATAACATTCAAACTGCACTCCCGGCACAAACACAGCCTTCCCACAAAAAACATGTTTGCTGTTAAGTAATAAGCTCTGACATTCCAAGAGGTTTGACATCTAAGCTTAAATTTAATACAGCTGTAGACAAGATTACACTTTGATTAAAGGAAAATCAGCAAGACTTTTACACTACCTATAATTAGTCTACTATTAGTACAAAGTTTTAATAAACTTTAATTAGAATTACATGCTATCCAAAGCCTGTTTCAAAGGAAAATAGGTTGGGCCACTGGGAATTGGCAGCATCAAGAGCAACACGGTTAAAGACAAGTTTAAGAGAAACATGTGTGTCCCTATTTCTTCTTTCAAATTTTTTGGAAAAAGATTTTCTTCTGCAGCCAAGTAGTATACTCGAGTCTTAAGCAAATATTAGGCATATCAAACACAATACATGATGCAGGTTGGTAGAATGTTTCATTGGATTATTACAGCTTCGCACTATTTATTAAAAGAAAAAAATTTTAAATTTGACTGACATTTGACAGAATGACACTTCTGTTAGATGAATTTTTAAGTGTTTACCAGAAAAAACACTTCACAAGTTTGCCCAGCCAGCCTTAAAACAATTAAGATGTTATTGTTATAACAGAAACAGAACACGGAATTTGTATATAGATCAGTAACAGCTCTCCTGATTGCTTATACACAAATTCATGTGAATATCCACTGAAGTTACAAAACCTAAGAGATACAGGAAGCGAGTAAAAGGCAAGGCCCTCTCACATAGAAGTACCTTTCCACATAGCTCTGGTTAATAGGCAGGAATTAGCCTGTGTACCACAGACTTGGGCAGAAGTAAGCTAGTCCTTCTCCTCCTTGATCTCAAAATTACCTCCTGCCTCTGCTGCCACCTGAGAGCAGCTGCTCGGGGCTGAGCGGGCTGCTGTATTTGAGACATTGTGAAATGACAGACTGCGCAGGAAAGCGGCGTACACCCCACCTCCAGCCCTTACAGATCTCTTGGCTTCACTGCACTGCGCCTTCCTTGACTGCACTCACAATCTCCCATCTAGGTTTCTAGGGAAGTGTCAGGAGTCGCTGCTCCCTGCTTTCTTCTCTCTGTATCTCAAATAGTTTTCATCCCAGCAAGTTCCCCCATGCACAGCAGGTCTACGCTGGGAGCAGTAACATCTCACAGCAGTTATGGAAACACACCCTGCGCAGCGCGCAGCTGCTGCGCTCTTCTCCCTAACATCCGCCTCAAGAGCTGCACCACAGGACACCTCCAGCTCTCTCCCCTGTTTATATGTTCTGGTTTCTTTTGGAACAGACGAAACACAGACACGTGGTGGAACTGAGTGTAGACCAGTCCCCTCCCTGCACGCAACAGCAACACGTGTAAAGCACACAAGGGACTGGAAAAACACTACAGAATATCCTGTACTCCTTCAACACTCAACAAGGTACCTTAAAAACAAAGGGGTGCTAAATTTCTGAGCTTAAAGTATATTATTTAATTCTTAACAACCTCTCATGGAACAAACAAAATGCATTTTTAGTATATTTACTTGCTTCTCTGTCTTAAAATAAACATGTGCTCTTACCAAAGGTGCCTCATTTACTTTGTTAGGTTATATTTTTCACACTTAATTCAAAACTGGACAACTTGAGGAGCTTATCTACCACCTGACTGCACAAACTGGATGGACCTGCCAACCTCCAGACTCAGCAGCTGAGTGTCTCCAGACTTCCAACACCATCCACTCATGCAGTGCCAAGGAGAACGAATGCAAAGCATGACACACTATCATCAACCACCGCCCAGCAGCTTTCTGCCACCTGTTTCTCAACCTCAGTGTTTCTTAACAGGCACATCAGCAACCTTGCTGTTTTCTTCACTTCCCTCTGAAAGGTTTAACTTGAAAACTTAAATATCAGAAACAGCAAACTAGTAAACAAAATTGTGCAAACCTCGTCAATAGTTCAGAGTAACAAAACAGGAAAAAATCCCGAGAACTCCCACACCTACTATTCTAAAAGCAAAAAAAGGTAGTATTTAAAACCAACTGAAGTTAAATCTTCATTCCTAACTATTATATGAATACCTAAATATTTTGAATAAACTAATTTTCAAATATAAATTCTTAACATTTCAGAAGGTCCTTCTGGATTTAATCAGTCGCCTATATATACAATAACTAATGTGCAAATTTTTAATGCATTTTTTGCTTATTACTTTAAGAGATAATTAATAATCATTTACAGAAAGTAAGTCACTTGACAGCAATATTCCACAATAAATTACAACAGAAGTATTCTTGCAGTGCACTTTTTGATAGAATGCAAAACAATTACTTCTTTGCCAGTTAGACAAGAATAAGTACAAAACTTCATGCAGGATCAGAAGCACATAAATGACAAATATTTTCATGCTGCTATTTCAACTTAAACCAAAACCACCTAGTGAACTCTAATAGGGAATGCTCTCATTAACAAGGCACAATTAAAAACAGGTGAAGGGCTCAACAACAGTAAGTGTCTCAAATATGGCAGAGAGACAGCACAGTAAGAACAGTTTCATATAAGGAGCTGAAACTATTTTTCCTAAAATCTTTCATGGAAGATGACCCATCTTCCAACTAAATGACTAGTTCAATAAAAAAATAAAAATATCTATCTGCTCTGGAAATGCTTTACTTCACTACAAATACAGCTCCTTACAACTGCCATTCCTGCACTGCTCGTAAGAATGGCTCTTTTCAACATGCTGAGAATATTTTAATAGAACCTGAGAGAAATAAGCATTTTTAAAAAATTAAATACTAAAATAGCATAACATAGGAAATTGCCAATAAAAAGCTTTGTTACCTTAAATGATAATGTTTACGGTCATTTTTCAATAGCGCAGAACTCTGCTCTTTGGGCACCTGTGACTAATGGTACGAGTACATTTAAAAAGGAGAAGTAGCAATACATATTTCCTGTTGGGTTTTTTTTTTTTTTAAAAAGGGCAACTTGCAATCTAGAGTTTGCAATTGTGACTTCAATTGCTCTTCAGTTTCAAGATTCCCTTCCGCATCACTCGATTCACTTGTAACACTGATCCCCTTGTCTCTATCCATCCTTGTACGATTTCCCATGCAAACTCCCTGGTATCTTCGGTGCTCTTCTCACCCAATTGTTTATCCCCAGCATAGCCTCAGTGCTGGTACAATGTTCACCTCAACACTTCTCCAAACTGACTATACAGATGTGCTTCCTGCCCTCACAGCACCTGAAGGCCACCTGCTATGGCTACCAGTTCAAACCAGAGAAAGTGACCTGAGAACTGGCTGCTTATATTCAGAAAGAATGAGAAATAGAAGCAGAAAAGTTTCTTCCAGCCTTTCATTGCACCCCTCCTTCCCCTGATTTCCCTCTCTCCAGCCCCTAAATTGACTCATGTCTGGCTGCTCCATCACCATACGTACTCAAAGGCACGTGGACACAAGAGGAAGGCAAGGAGCATGAAAGCTGGAATTCTACCACCGTTGTTTGCACTTAGCAGAAAGAGAGCAGCAAGAGGAAGGCAGCAGTTGGCATTACTTATAGACTCCAGTGGGGAAGCATTGTAAAAAACAGGTAACTCTTAAAAATCTGCAATTTTTTTCATCCCAAAGACTGAAGGAACACAGCACTGACATTACAGAGGTCAGACAAGGGAGCTGAAGTCTAATTTTACCCGTTTTAAGAGTGGCCCAAGCATGAGAATCAACATGAGCAGCATAGGATGAATGATGGACCAGTTATGCAAAACAGCTCACCTGGCATCTGACAACTGGTTTAGAAATATTCAGTCTACCCATACCCTTTTCTCCCATAGATTTGTTCATATTTCTTCAGTTTTGTCAAATACTTTCCTAAGAACAGTATTTTGCAGAACATTTTGTTTTTCACCTTCTTAACCAGAAAAAAATGAAGGGAAATTTAATTTCAACCATATTTTCTAATGGTAATATACATACATTAAAAATGAAAGGAAGTTACTACCCAGCATTTGACAAAAACACAATACAGAGAGGAACTCCCTGCTACAGAGGTTTTGGGCTTCCAGAGGATCAGCCATTTGAAACAGGGAACACCCTGCTCTGATGCTGGGGTTCACTGTGCCTCAAAAGGATCAGCTAATTGAAACAAGGAACACCCTGCTCTGATGGTGGGGTTCACTGTGCCTCAAAAGGATCAGCTAATTGAAACAAGGAACACCCTGCTCTGATGCTGGGGTTCACTGTGCTTTTTTGAGGCCTATTCCATTTCACTATCACTGTTCACTTAGATTGCTGCCCTAATGGTGGCAAGAGCATCATGCTCTAAATGAGTGTTACGACCAAGATTTTCAGAATCCAAGGTTCAGTGACCTTGGATTTTCTAAAATACATTTTCACTGCACAGTGTAAGCTGACAAGATTTTGTTCTGTGCTATTTGCTTTAGCTGTTCTGTCAAAGGTACTAGAAAGCATGGAGAAACACAAATCAATAGTGAAAAAAAAACCCTTTTGAATCGGAACAACATCCTGTAAAAGAGTAGAACTGAAACTGAAAAGCATGAGTTCTCGCTGAATTGCAGCTCTAAGTTTTGCAGCAAAAACCAAAGACTCTATATTCCACCACAGTTTTCAAAATGTAACTTTTCATTAGCACTGTGGGACGATGCAAGTAATGCAGGCTTTCTGCTATGGGGCATCTTTAACAGTTCTACCCAAGCAGAAAAAACCTGTTAACACCTTTATAAAGCACAGTCATCCATGTCTGTTCTCCAGAACCTAAAGCTCTAATACTTGAAAAAAACTAAACAACTCAAGTTATTTAAATGATAATGTTCTCAAAACTCTTAAGTTTGGCTTCATACACTGCTAGCATGTTAAACAAGTATGCAAATTACCATAATTCAGACATTTAAATGATAATACCCTTACTATGCCTCAAGTGTAGGCAGGTATCTAAGCGTTTTACATGGTAAACAAGCCACATTTAACTGAATTTAACATTTGTGATTATATAAAATAAATATACAAGACATTCCTGTCATCATAATCCTTCTTCAAGCAAAGTCACAGAGCTCTTTCCAAAGGCTTGTTTATCAAAAGAGATAAACTTTCTCCTCCCTCTTTTAAGATGCCAGCAAACAATGCTCATACTTCAAAGGCTGCATTAAAAAGGCATGCATAGCTCACACTCTTTCAAATGCTCAGAAACAATGCATGAGGGGAATAAGGAGTTCACCTCCACCAGCCTAAGTCTACATAGCATATGGACAAGCCAAAAGAACCCTGCTAAGATGGCCCTCAGACCTGCTGATTGACACAACTGATAAAAGTGCACTCCTGACAGCTGTTTAAGCAAATGTAGTGTACCTAACACCTCTGTGATTTTGTAGTCATTTATTGCTGGTGTGCTTTTCTCCCATGGAAATGGGACATTTCACCATGAATTATTAAAAGCACTGTCAGAAATTCTTCTGCTTTGGAATATAATAATAATAATAATAATAACTACTACTATTACTACTATGCTAGTACTTAATGAGCAAAATGAAGTTCAAAAAATACCAAGAAAGGAACAATGATGGGGAAAAAAACCCAAACAGCTGGAAATGCCCCATCCCTGGAACTGTTCAAGGCCAGGCTGGATAGCACTCTGAGCAACCTGGTCTAGTGGGAGGTGTCCCTGCCCACAGCAAGGGCGTTGGAATTAGATGACCTTTAAGGTCCCTCCCAACCCAAACCATTCTGTGACTCGCTGATCAGTAGCAGGTTGGTCCTGTCCATTCACTGTATCATCTCTAGCTTTATGGAAAGGAAATCCCAGAGCACGAGTTATATGGGACAAAAATAACAAAAAAAGACTGAATTGGCCCATTTTTCATATTTGATTCAGTATACTCACTAAAGTCCTTTTTCATGTCCTAGCAATTATACTGTCACTGCTAATATTAAAAAAAAAGTTGGCCCTTTCCTATGTTCCAAAATGTTTTTCTTGTGACTTTTTTACCACATTATTTGTAAATTCAAGCAAAACTTTCCAAAAGTCACAACTTATTTTCAGACACAAGAGACTATACCTAGAAAGCTGATTTGCCTCTTTTCTTCTTTTCTATGTCACCACTATCTCACCATTAAATAAAAATATTAAACATAATTTAATATATTAAATATAACCAGTTTTGAAATAAAAATGCACGTTGACTGTGCCTGTAAACACAATTAAACTTCAAGGTTAAAACATTTTCTGTCCATATATCATCATGAATTCAAATTTTAAAATCCTGCCACTACAACTGTCCCATGAAAAAGAATACTTGGGACAACCCAGCATGAGTGTAGCAGTTGAAAAAAATAACCTCTTCCAAATGTCTACAAGTATAACCAAGCACTTGCTATTTCTTAAATCCTACTACTGTCTGAAAAGTTTTGGTCTGGACAATACAGAATAGTCTCCACTGAGCTTTGCTCACCTGTATAACTGTCTGAAGCAATATTGAACACAGAATGGTTTAACATACTTTCTAGATTTGAGGCATAACACCAGCAAGCAGATCCAGCCACTGAAATCATGATGCAAGATTACAGGTACCCTAACATTAGGCTCAAAACTGCATCTTCATAAAAGGCTTTAAAGGATTTAACAAAGCAATTATTTACAAAACACCAATTATAAAACAAAATGCACACAGCAAGTTTAAACCATAACACACATCAAAGAGATTACAAGTTACAAATCCCAAAATAAAGAGTACTAGTCATGAAGATCCTTTACTATTAGTTTATAAAACTCAGATCATCATCTAAAATTTATCCAGCAACACTTATCCTGGGAAGGCTCAACATTAAATTGCATGGGAAAGGAGGGAAGGAAAATGAGCACACTTACATTTGATAACCAGAGGAGACCAAAAAAAACCCCTCTTACCTGCAAATCTGCATACAAAATTATTCAACTGCAGGCACATTCACAGTGACCTGTGAAGCAGGCAAAATCTCACAAGAGGGTGACCTAAGGAGCCCCCAGGAATGCCATCTGGATGTCCCAGAGTGGCTCAGAGAAAGGACAACTGTGCTGGTGCAGTGTTTTGCTAACCTAACCCTTCCCAAGCCCACTTCTGGAACAGGGGGTCAGGGAAGGTCAATCTGCAGCTAAAATGTAGATCTGCATTAAATTGATCAGGAAGCAATATGGTGCCACAGGATGGATGTACAATCTGTGCTGATCTCAGTCAGTGAGACAGCATGTGTACAGAGATTCAGGATCAAAACAGGCACTCTGAAAGGAAGGCTGTCCTTGTGTGCTGATGCAATGCATTTGTTCAAGTACAAAAACTCCAGAAACATTTTCTTCTCTGTTTATGTGGAAGTTAGAAGTTATCTAAACACACAACACATACTTTTAACTTTCTAATTAAGAGTCATTCATAAATGTAACCAAAGATCAGAATGACGCCATGGGTAAAGAGCATTCAAATAGACTTAGAACACCCACATGCCTTTCTGTGTTATAGGTAACATATTATTAATATAAACAGCAGCCTATCACTTATTCCCTTAATTACATAGGAAGGGCTCTGTTTAAAGACCAAATCACTGGCCTTCACTGTCACTGGCAATATTTATATACCTACCAAAGCTCTGCTTAAGTAGCACAACCAGAACCCTTACCTAACATCAAATAGCTACGGAGATTGCAAAAACAAATCTACCCTTTCCATGACAATTTGTATCCCTGGCTTTCTCTTACAAGTGCTGGAATATGCAGTCGACAAAAGGTCCTTAAAGAGGAAGACCGGAAAAAAAGTATTTCCCCTTTGAGTTCTTAAAAAGGAAGTAGTGGTTGACAGCTATAAGTGAAAGTATTCTATTATTTCCACCCTTATGGAATTAGGAACATTCTTATGTCATTCATTTCATGCTTCTTTTCCTCCAGAAATTATTTTAAAATTTACCTGACACATTTTGGTACTAATTTTAAGTTACATTATAAAAGAAGTACTCCAGGTAAGCATAATACTAAATTTTAACTATACATACATACACTGGAAGTTAGAAATATAACTGAAGATATAGCAACACAGGCTAATCTACCAGATAATATTCCTGCCACTGACCTCAGAAGCTCATTTCCTAGTAGGGATTAATTCTGTACACAAAATTCTCTACCAAGTCCACAAGCAACCTCAACTCATTAGACCTGCTGTGAACCAGCAGATTGGACTGAACAATCTCCTGAGGTACACACCAACCTTAGCTATCCTCTGCCAGTTCATCCATGTCATAGGATTTGCTGCCCTTGTTCACAGTATTGTAATCTGACTCAAAGTAGATACCACCCTAACTATTCTAATGACCTAAAGTTCTGGAATCCAAAGAAACAAAAGGAACTTAATCAAACTTATTCTTTGTTCCCTGAAAAGTATGTGTTAATATTGACATAACCTTAAAAATCCTCTGGCATCCAGCAAGAGGAATCCCTGTAATGATAAGAACACAAGGAGTTACCTACAGAGATTGCAGACCTGCAAAAATAACTCGGCTGCAGAATGGATTCTTTCACAATCAGATATAAAAAACAAAGCTTATTTTTTAAATAATAGAGTTCAAAACATGAAGAATTACAAATAACTCATTATGCCTTCTGAAAGCTTTCGGATTCTTCAAGCACCTGGAAACAGTAGGCAAAAGTGCAAAACCCAGCAATGGCAGAATAAAATCACAAGTAATACTACAGAAACTGATTTGCAATTCTATTGCCCATAAGTTCTGGCTTAACTATCACAGGTAAAAACAAAAAAAAGGAGAGAATGACAGTTAATTGTGCCAGGAGTTTACTGGGAAAGGTCACCAGGATATTAAAAGGCAAAAAGGTAGGCAGGCTAAATGCTCTGCTTTGCAGAACCAAGAGATCTGGCTTCTAACCTATATAATTAAGCATTACATTTCAAGAAAACCAATAAAAAAAACCCCAACAAAACCCAAAAGCAAGACATAATCATCAAACTCTGCTGGGGTGGAGTTAAACAAACAAAAAAAAACCACTTACAGAACATTGATACTACAGCAAAGACTAAGTTTTAGACAAATCAAGGTTTAAACTTCAACTCACTCCACTTCCAAAAAAGGAACAACTTTGGAAAAGTTCCATTTAAGAGCAAAAACTTCCGTATCAGATAAGATTAATGACATATGCAGATAGCAGCAGCCAGTACCAAATGTCTTCAAAAGAACTTGCTGTACAAATATCTATCTGGCCCATTACAGAGCTTTTCATCCTGGATTTGAAACATAACATTTCTATTCCTTCCTTTAAAAAGGGTATTACTCAATACATGGTTACATGCATCCATAACTTTTCTATCTTAAGCTCTTGCATTTATTTTATTTTTATGGAGTAAAAATAAAGTAAGTGTAATTATGAGAATTTGCAGCACTAATACCTTCATTCTTAGGTTTCTATTCAATACTATCTTAACACAAGAGCAAAGAATCACCCTTCTGTTCTTATATAGGTTTTATACATATATGAGACATTGTATGCTTCCTGTATTGAAAATTTTCTGTAATAAATATTTTCAACACATTTGAATTATCATGTGAAAACTAAAACTAAAGATATTCCTACTGGGGAAAAACTAACGTAGCACAATACTGTCACTATTTTTTGTATTTAGCTACAAGTTGCCAAGTTTTATACTATTAGGACATTTGCAATTGAGCCCATCTAACTGTCAATTCTTTCCAATGGTTGGTTAATGTTTTATAACCTAAAAGTTCTATCAATAGCATGCATTTCCCTTCACTACACACCACAGTTCAACTATCAATACTGTGATTGATAGTACTGCTCCTTAGCTCTGCAAAGATCTTATAAATTCCTCATGCCCTAAACTACCTTTGACTAATCCCTGAACTTGTTATGTTTATTTTTTACAAAGGTAAAGAAAGAAGAAAAAAAAAAAAAAGGTCAAACTCCTGCTAGCATTTTCTGTGTTTTTCCACTCAACTACAGTGCTACTACAGGATTTTGGACTTTCTATTATAAGCTTGCTGGAAGTACATCATTTATTTATACTTTCTCAAGACTGAAATAAACTCTAAGGCATTGCTCAATCACACACAAGTCTGGTACAACACAAGAGGAAAATTATATCCAATTAATTGTCTGGCTCCAGCACAATGATTTTCCTTCTCAAGGAGGAAACTGTTCTGGGCCTCTGGGAGAGAGATATGTCTTCTTGCAAGATGGGTACAGTCCAACCCATTTCTCTGCCTGATATTCCCACTCCTAGAGCAGACTGAAAAAACACTTGCCTATCTATATTCAACAAAAATGTAGCAATGCTGAGCCTTTCTCCAAAAATTCTGCCGCAAGTAGAAACGTTTCTGGAAAGACAGACAAGTTGGGAAAATGAATGCATGGTCACAGTAAGATCTAACAAAATTCAGAGCTCTTGGATAATCCAAACTCCCTGCAAGTGAACATTAACAGGAAGCAAGTATTGATGTGATTCAAAAGAAAATCCAGAGATAACAAATAGTCATATAATTTAGTAGCAATAGTGTAAAATTGCTAGCTATAGGGATGGAGACAGCATTCTTGCTTCCTTTTCACTGTCCCAGTTCCAAAAACACTCAATCATTTCCACTTTGTTATCTATTAAAAGAAATCACAAACCCCAAAATGCAACAAAACAGCTGAGTATGTATCAACACATTTTGCAGAATTCCAGCTAGATCAGACTCAAATCAACACAAGCAAAGTAGCACAGCGACACAGACGCTCCTCACCCACATGGCCCTTTACAGAATACACAGATTCAATTACCTTCATTAGATAAATAAGCAAATGAGGCTGTCATATTTATAGAGAAAAATGAGAAGATAAAGCTGAATCAAAATTTCTCCAGTGCCATGTAAATCCACCGGCACAAACAATCACTGGATTGCCCAACTAACATACAAAAAAGTAAAAATCAAGAACAACTTTATATAATGAAAATGTAGGGAAGCAAGGTTTTGTATTTATAAGCCTGGGACCAGGAGCAAACCCAAACCATCCCATAAGAGATCTAAGGAAAACACATTTACTGGCCTTCATTCCAGCTAAGTAACCTGATTCATTTGAGGTTTGTAAAAATTCACTGCAAATACAAAAGGGATTTTTGTTTGTTTTTAAAGCCTAATCAATGTGTTGGTTTTCCTGGCTCAGGATAGATGCAGCATGACTGCAATGGATCAGCTCCAAGAATTACAGTATTAACTCTGCAGCAGTGGCTCTAGATGGTATCTCTGCAGGGAAATCCTTCTCAGCACTGACTTACCTCTTCTATAAATGGCTGCCCACACTCCTACACCAGCTCCTAAAACCATGGGGCTGAACTTGGTCAAAAGCAAGAGCTCCCTACCCCATACTATTCTCATGATCATATCAGTATAAAATCGGATGGTTCATTCAGGGTGAAAAGCACTTACATAAAAATATTAACAGGTGTATGTGAGGGCTGCCTGACATCACCCTCTTACCAGAAGCACCTAAGCACTGGAGTTTCACCTTAGTGCATTACAGCAAATCCCAGGTCAGTCCCCCAGGGCACTTGGAACAAACATTCAGTGTTTCCAAGACAGTGTCTCCACTGCAGACTGAAAGCATACAGCAACATCAAGAGTACTGAAAAATAAAACACCTCTCCATCTCTCGGACAACAATCCTAACAGAAAGTTGAAAGGATATAATAGAGGAAAAAACAAATAACAGGCATGGTACCTATCAAAATAAGTGCTACTGATACATGGGGCACTAAACACACTTCACATAGATAAGCACTAAACAGGCCAGAGTATCACACAGGACTCTCTACTGGAAGCTGCAGGAAAAAAATTCCCACCAAAACTCCACAATTCCAAATACATTTTTCATATCCCACTTAGGTTTTTAAGACAAATTTACTACAATACTTCTGAACAAACAGAATGTCCAAAGAAAATGTTCTGTGCTTTCCTGAATCATGCCAAGTTCTTGATATCCACAAAACATTTTATGTAATGTTGAGTAACATATTTCCTCTTTACTAATTTTGTTTGCTTTCTTTCATATCAATTTACATTACTCCCAAGTACAATACAGCAAAAAAAGCTATCTAATCTCAACCCCTGTTTGTCAATGTATTTCTTGCATTAGTGGTCCAAAATTAAATGCAGAATGCTAGACAGGGTCTAATAAGCTGCAAGGGGTTCTCCCTTTCCAAGAGCAGCCTCCTGTTGGCCCTGAGGTCCCTGTCTGGCCGCAGCCCTGCCCTTGAGCAGATCAACTCACCCCCACCACACCAACACTGCCAGGCTTGGTGTCATCCCAAACAGACCGGAGTAAACTTCACTGTGTCCTTCAGATCACGTTAAACTGGCTGTAACTTCGGGCTGGTTGTTTTGAGCTGTGGGGTTTGGTGTGATTGGTTGGGTTGGGTTTTCTTCTTGGATTTTTGGTTGGTTATTCTGGAGTTTGGTTTTTGAGGGTTTTATTGGCGGGGGGGGGGGGGGGGGGGGGGGGGGGGGGGAGGGAATCTGTTCTGTGTTTGTTTTCTTTAAGTATTTTGTAGTGTTTTTATCTCATATATTTTAAGTCTAGAAGCTATAATGCACAGCTTTAACAAATTTTATTTAGTATTATGGGGACTATGGATTTCAACATACTCCTTAGCATTTGCATCACCAAGATATGAATGTGCTCAATTCAATTATATCCACTCTGAATTAAATGAAAACAATAGCATTAGTTACCATTAACACATCAACTTGTGCCTACACTTTTTTTTTTCAGTTATTAAAAATGACAGGTTCTTTGGGGTGCTTTTGATCTAAGAACATACTAACATACTTTATTTTTCACAGTTTCTCAGAGCCCTGGTGGCAATGAATTCCCTATAAAAGGTATATAATAGCCACTGACAACAATGTCAGGCATTGAATAATTCCAGATTTTGAAAGCCTGGATATCTGTTCAGAAGCTTCAGGTTTCTACTGAAGAAGAACAACATCTGTCAGAAGCATTTCAGCCTGAAGTCACATACAAATTCTCAAAGGTCTTCCACTTGCTTATTTTTAGAAATGAAAACAAAACCCAAAAAAAACAAGCTTAAGATTATTTCAGTTACACTATTTTAAAGAGTTTCTTCTCATATGCAGTGATTTGAGCTGAACACATTTAGATTTTCTGAAGTATAGCCCACTTTTTCTTTTGCTTTGATTCACACTTTTTGGAACACTCCATGCTCAGCACAACATCTACTTCCTACGTATCTAGTGAGTCACTTTTTCAGGCACCTCTAAAAGATTCATTAACTTGTAATTACTAAAAAAATAAAACCAAAATGAATTCTAATTATAATATTCTAATGTTATCACTGCATGAAAAATCCACCAGTTAACTAGGAGTTATTATGCTGTATCTACAAACACAGGAAGAAAGAGGCATTGCACCAGTTGTCTTTAAAAATATTACTATGCACAGAAGAAGTCTAAATACAGATAATCCCACCACCATCTCCTTCCACCTTTATCATACACATATTTAGGCTTACATACTATGTTTAAAATATTTTAAAAAGCAAATTCAGCTTTAAGTACCTTCTTTTAACTACTACGTATTGGTGATCTTGAAAACTCATTCTATTTTCAACCTTAATAACACTGGTGTTACATAGACATTATCTCCCTGGGCAAATAACTTTTTCCATGCATAATTAAAGTGCCTGTATACAAAATAAACAAACATTCACATCTTTCAACTGTAAGTAACACGTTATCTTAAGCTTGGTCTACTTATGCAACGTATTTCAGCTTATACCTTCCTCTGCCTTAGGAAAAAAATTCTGTACTACCTTCCTTGGCATAGCTTACTGATGCTCCCTCTCTTCAGGTTCTACCCCTATTTACAGATAATACTGACAAAATTGTTTACAGACTATGTAGTAAACAGGATCACTCACACGATCCACTAAACAAAACTCCAAGCCCTCATGGAAAAAAAAAAAAAAAGTAATAAAGTATAACTGAAAGACAGCTCAAGAGGCAGCAGAGCCTGGACTGAGTGACTGCTAATGCCCGAAACCGGTATTGCCAAAGTCCACAACTTATGAAACTGTAGTCCCAGGTATTTAACAAACTATTTTGAAATATCTGAAGGTTTTTCTCATTACTAAATTAACATTTGAAGGTCTTTTATCTTTCGAAAAATCCAGAATTGATCAATGTCCTATCTATAAGGTTCTAAGAAATGTTTACAAATACTCTGACAAAGAGAATTCGTGCAGGTTTAAATATAGGTCATTGATAGGATAATGACAATTTCCTAAATGAGATGTGCTCATTAGCAGTTATGTAAACAATGATAATAGACGTTCCTGCACGTAAATGTTCTGGCATGTTTTTGTTTGTATTTTAGAAACACCACAGAACTTTTTCAGGTAGTTCATGAGATTCAAAATCAAGCCTGTATTTATCAGTATCTTCTACCTGCCTTTCCACAGCAGCATTTGATACTTATTATCTCTAATGGTGCATTTCCCCCACCGCGCCAACTCTCTCACAATTTACCATTCTGATACTCAACCAGATCAAAAGCCATGCAGCCAACAACCAAGCACACAATCTGAAATTCTCCTCACTGCTATAGCTGTGCTTTAAACCTTCCACAACACCACATCTAACATGCAATAGGAGTGGATTCCAGGGCATGATCACAAATCCATTCTTTAGTTGTTTACTATGGCTACAGATGCCCACCTTGGCAATTTTCATCAGACTTCTGTCAAATGTTCACACAATGTTATCTCAAGAACTCTCAAGTAAAATCATTTTGATTACTACTACTACTAGGTTGTTATTTTTAAGCAGATAAATGAGTAAGCATATAAATTTTTATCTATATTAGAGAAGCTAAAGCTAACTGAAATTTAAAAACAAACAAAAATCCTCCTAGCTGATGGTTTTTGAAGTTGTCTATCAGACTTCCTCAACACTCAGTGCTTTCTCAAATTAACCATCTTGAAAATGACTGACCATATTTGTAACTATAATAGAGCACATGAGGGTCTTAAAGTCTTTGTAAGTTGTAAGAAATGTTGATAAAAAGCTATAAGCATAATACTTTCTTATTGTAAAAACAGCACAATAAATTGGAACATTTTAACATTGGAACATTGGAACTTTGTTGAATCAATCAAGAAAGGTTAAAGACTAAACTGAAAGTATTTCAAGCACTTAATTTTTCTAGAATCCAAGAATGCACATCACATATACAACAGAGCCAGAGCAAGATGCCTAATGAAACATTTAATACAGATAGCAGTTTGCACAATTACCTGCAGGTAACTTGAAAGCTATAATCCAGCCTTAAGAAATTAAATGCTTGTCTTGTCCCATCATGTCCAAGTATTGCATAATACAGGATAGTTAACAACAGAAGGTTTAAGAACTTTGACTGCATTGTACTGCTCCTCATGCTGTGTCATACTACTGAAAAAAATCTGCATGAATTACAGACCATATTATTCTTAAAATCCAGAGCTACACTGACTGCATTTCATAGAAGGACTTGGTGTGAAGACTTAAAACATGTTAAGTTCTAGAGCATAACATCAATCCAGTTGGAAAGAGAATACAGTGCTGAGCAACTGCAGTCTGCCCTTTGTTAATTTTTCGCTGGATATTTAAAATTAACTTGACAGTCATTAAGTAAAACAACTTTACTTGTCCCAGTTCAATCCCTAGTGGACAAAACATGCACTACAGGACCCCTCAATTTTGCTTAACAAGACTGCCAGACTTGACAGAGGTACAGTTAAGAACACAGGATGTATTTTAAAACCATTTTCACTCACAATAAGACTACATCATGAATGCCACCCATTACACTCCTGTTGCAAGTAATAAACCTCCAATCGGAACCAAACAAAATACTCCAGAAAAATTCAAAAGGCCAAGTAGGAAGAATGCCAAACAGGAAGAGTATCTTTTTAAAATCCATTTTTCAACGCTCCTCACAATCAATTTTCACACACCAATAAAAAAGTAATTTCTCTGCATTTAAAAAAAATACTATTACACCACCATATCAATACAATGTGCTTTCACATTTGCACGTCTCACCTCAAAATCACCTATTTCCAGTAATAAATAAGACACATGCAAGCCTTTCAACCAACCATTTTCAACTGTTAGTTTCACATACTTTCAATAATATTCAAAGCTTCTGCTCAGTAAGAAATGACCAACTTACCTGGAAAGTTACCACTTTAAAACAAATTTACTCATGCCCTATGCAACCATATTTATGACAGCCAAACTAGAGCGAGCCACAATCTGCAGGGACTCGGTGAAACAAACGCGCAGTTTCAGTGGTTTTAAACGAACGCCTTACCTTGCCTGTCTTGTGATCAAACCAGACAAGAGCATGGTTCCTGGACAGCACCTTGCAGTCAAACGTGGCATTGTTCTGGGCTGGCCGGCAGCGAGCCACAGAGCGGCCGATCTTGACAGGCTCGTCCAGGTAGACATGACGCTCCTGAAACGGGTGGGAGTTCGGGCGGCAAGTGAAGATGGCCAAGGCTGAAGGCATCGAGGACAGATTGTGGTTGCCACACCAACCAGAGATTAAGAGAGCCTCTTCTGATGCAGACCGTCCTCCGCAATTTTAAAAACACCTCCACAGCAACTTTATATTAAAGCAGGACAAATATTATCATATGAGAGGCCTAACAACTCATTGTTTCAGTGTGTAAACTAATTCTGGCAATAATCCAGTGAAAAAGTCCCATTATGTCTTTTAATAATATCAGCAGTGGCCCAAAAAAAGTCTAAAACGTACAACTTTCAATCCATCCTCCTCTGGAAGAATACGAAAAAGCATCTGATTCCTTCAGAGAGAAGCAAAGGCCCCGTGAAAGAAGGATACAATGTCTTAAATCCAAGTAGATGAGTCATACAAGTACTTTTGTTTGTAACCTCAACTGCCTTCTTCCCCCCCCCTTCCGTAAACAACACTGACCAAAAGTCTGACCAATGCAACATGGAAGCAAGGAAAGGTTTAGGGAAGGGGGACGAAGGAGAAAGATTAGCGTCCTCTCACACACGGCACAGATCAGGAGCTGGAAGGTGAATACAAAGCCCTCGCTCCACAACAGGGACCTAATGGTTCACCCAGCAATCCGCATTTCACCATCTTCGTGCGTTAAACCCCAGCAGAATAGGTGGTCCTCGATACAGGATGGAGCGCGAGAGCGACACTGTTTTTCTCCCTTACACCAGATAAAGCTGAACTGGTCTACAGCTTCTGGGAGCCGCTCAGATAAGGAACTTGATAAGGCATGGAGAGGCTCCCAACTCGCCTTCTCCCGGGGACAAACCAACGCGTGGGAAGGGTTCTTGGGGCCGGCCTGCGAGCTGCCCTGACAGGTCGCTGCCCGGCGGTGGCTCCGGCCGGCGGCGGGGTCGGTGCGCGTCCCTCGGCGGCGGCTCCGCAGGGGCGGCCGGCGGGGGCTGCCCCGGCAAGTGCCCGCCAGGAGCCCCGGCGCGGCGGCGGCGGCTCCGCTCAGCCCCTCCGCAGGTGACTGCGCATGAGGCGGGCCCGCTGCGCACCCCCGCGCTCTCCGCCCGCCCAGTGCGGCTCCGCTGCCCCGGCGGCGGGAGAGGCCTGGCGGCCGGGCCCGGGCGCTCCCGCTCGGTCGCTCTGCCGCTCAGGAGGCCACCGGCCGCGGGAAGTTTCCTCCAACCTGCGGGGCCCAAAACAAACCGGGTCAGGCGCGTCCCTCAGCGAGTCCCCCCGCGTCTCCTCGGCCCCGCGGGCGGCACGGGACGCGCCCCGCTCCCCCCTTACCTTGCGCGCAGCCGCCGCCATAGCGCCTGGAGCCCTTCCCGGTGTGGCCGCGGCGGCGGGGCCGGGGCGGGGCGGGGCCGGGGGCGGGCAGCGTGCGCACCGGCAGCTCTCGCGCATGCGCCTTGCCCGCGGTGAGGCTGCGGCACGGGCGGGCCACGCCCCGCTCCGGGCGCGCGGGGAGGGGGCGGCACGGGCGGGCCGGGAGGAGAGCGGGGAGCGGGCTGAGGGGAGCGGGTCGGGGGTCGGTGTTCGGTGTTCCTCCCGAACGGCTCGGCTGGGACGTGCTAGCACGGGGCAGGTCGCTGAGGTGAGTGAGCCCCGGCCCCGTGCCGTCGCTTTGCTCTCGCTGTTCTCAGCTCTGGGAGGGAGGGGGCGAGCGGGGCTCGTCAGCCCTGATAAATGAGGGGGCGGGAATGGCCCGAAGTGTGTTAGGGGAGGTTTAGGTTGGATTTTGGGAGAAGGCTTTTCACGCAGAGGGTGGTCGAGCACTGGAATAGGCTCCCCAGGGAAGTGGTCACGGCCCCAAGAGTGCCAGTTCCCAAACCTTTGGACAGCGCTCTCCGGCGCACGGGGGGATTCCCGGGGCACCGTGTGCAGGCCAGGAGCTGGACTCGATGATCTGAGTCCAACTCAGAATATTCTGTGATTCTGTGGAAGTGCGGAGCTCAGAGGAGCTGGGGTGACACGTTCTCAGCAGAGCTTGAGTGTGAAACTGCAGGAGTCTCCTGAACATCCTCCTGCTTTCCCTGTGCGTGTCTGGTTGTTTTATGATCCATGTTTAAAACCTAGGGAGCCGCGGTGTGGTTTGATGTGTCCTAGGGCCGGAGGAGTGCTCTGGCCATGTCTGCCATGTCTTGTTGCAGGTTGGCAGCTGGAGCAGGGGGACTCCAGGAGCAGCGGCTGCAGGGACAGGACTGAGGTGGGGTCACTGGTGCTGTGTCTTCCTTCAGTACGCCATGGAGCATCATCCAAGGTCATATTTATGCCTGTTTTCTAGAAGCCAAGGAAAGGTCACTTGTCAAGGTCATCTGGTGCTGAACGAGTCTCTCCAGTCCAAATACATTTTTAATTCCGTCATTCCCTGTAAAGCAAACAAGTGGGAATTGTTGATGTAAGATAGATGTTGGGGTCATGCCAGCACTATAATTACCCTGTGACAGGGTGTTAGGATTAGGGATATGGGAGATGGCAGAAAGAGCTGGCAGCCATCGAGGACAGGAGTGCAGCTGGGCCAGGCCAGCAGTGGATGAGGGGAAAAGCAGCGATCAAGGTAAGGCAGTGCAGTGTATGACACAAAGCATGATTGGTGCGTTCTTAGTCGTAGCACAGTAAAACCTCAGTAAAATGTCTTCATTTTTTCCCTTTCTTTTTGACTGCATTGTGATTTGGGGAAGGGAGGTTGATTCATAACAGACTAGTTTTTTTCCAACAATCCAGTGAGAAAACGACAGCAAAACTAGGCTGTAGCATCTGTGTTTGAACCAGAGAAATGAAATCCAAGATTAAACACAAGTCTAATTTTGTGAAGATAAAAACAAACAACTGATAGGTGGAATGTTTAGAACTGTTGATCCGTAGTTTTAATTCTCCTGACAGGGAAAAAAAAAATTGGCACGTCACTTCATGGCTTTCATCAGCTTATGAGATTGTACTACTCTGATAAATATAATTATAATTTGCTCTTACTAATTTTTTTAATAAGTGGAAATTCACTGTGGCTGTTGCTAACAGCACACCAGGTGCCCTAACTAATCAAAGGAAAAAGGAAAGGTATAAAAAAGAGGATGGAGAAAGTGAGAATAAATTAAGGTCATTAGGAGTTACATTTAAGGAAATGAGTTGCAAAAGTAGAAGTAATTGAGAGCACTTTGGAATAGCAAAGTGTAACAAGTGGGGACAAAGGGTACTACAGGTGTTGGAATGAAAACAATGTTTCTGAGAGCATTTTTTATATTGTTGTGTGCGTGTTTAATGGAGAAAGGAGACTGGAAGTAAAATTAGAGATGAAACAGATCCATTACCATCTACAGGGCCTAAGAGAATCAGGTAAAATGATAAACTGAGCAGTGGATACATTTCTCTGATGTTCTAACTATTAATAATAACAACATTATAATATAACTGTGTCATTTAAACTATAAGCCACTGGCATATTATGTTTTCCTGAACCCTTCTTCATCCCCAGGAGGAATCCCACTGTGACAGGCTCATGCAATGGTATGAGAAAACTAGCTGGCAGTGGTGTGTGCCTTTCTCATTCTCTTTGGCACTGCCAAATGGCTCATGGAACAGCTGAGCTGCACCCACTGCTCATCGAGGACATTAATTTGACCCTTCCTTCTCTGCACGAGTGCCAGCTCTCAGTGGAGCTGCGTGGGTGTAGTTATCCCTCAGGCTTTTCAGCTCCTGTTTCAAATTGCCTGACGAGTTCAGAAGTTATCAGGGGCAGAGTCAAAGGCTAAGATGAAAATACAGAAAGCAGTTGCATTCTGAAATGAGGATACAAATACTGTATGGGTATTTCATGAGGTGTCTGCTGCTTACCAGAAAGTGTCCATCCCAGAATTGTGGAAAGCAACAGGTGGATGAGGAGTTCTGTGTGAAGTGCTTGGCGGCTGTGCTGTGCTCGGAGGAGGAGGAGAACGGGGAGGAGGAGGAGGGAGGAAGTGTCAGCTCCTGCTTGGTTTCTGCGAACGCTGTCACACAGCCGAAGCACGCAGAGCACCTCGCAGCCATGTTAGGTAAGGGCAGCAGGAGCCAACTGTGTCCCTCCTTTTTCTGGGCAGGAAGTCCATGAAAATGTTATGATAGCCATCATAGCTGAGGGCAGAAAGAGCCCGCTGCATAGCCATCTTGGATAAGGGAAAGGGAGCTCTTTAGGGGACTGTCACTGTCACATTTATCCTCTAAAGAGCTGCAGTCTGTGTCAGGAGGATGAAATGCAGCTGAGATAGGTCATGTGCATACCTGAAAAACATCTAGATTTTGGCTTCTAAAACATTCTGAACCAAGATGTCAAAAAGTAAGGAAATGTTTCAGAGAAGTTTTCTCCGGTGTTAAAAAAATTAGTTCTAATTACCCCCCCAGATTTAGTGAAGGGGTTACACACTTTTATTTTAGTGCTATTCTTGTTCTTTAGTTTGAGACTTATTTTCTGTTTGTGATCATTTAACTCTCTGATGGGTTATATAAAGAACAATTGCATTATCTTTCAGCATTAATTTTGACAGAATAAGCAACTACCAGTTTAATCCTGTCTTGTCAGGTAGGTTCTCCATTTATTCCATTCTCTTTCAGATCCGTCCCTGCTCCTGTTTCTGGTTTGTATTAAAAAAAGGATACTTGTATCCAGTATACAAGTGGGTGTCTTACCGACATAACATTTACATTAATGTAATAGACGTAGTGAGCATGTGCTGAATGTACTATTCAATTTAGATTATGTAATAATTATGAATGTTTTATACAATGATTTAAAATCTATTATTTATTATGTGCTATATATCCTATGTGTTTATATATACAATGTACATTGCATAGGATGTTGATAGTACATGTATTTGGTATATATACATAAGTATAATGTAACCTGCATACCATTAATACACGTTATGCTAATATATAGCTAATTTTACATGCAGTGTTTTTTCATTTCAAATTAAATCAGGCAAGTTGAAATATCTGGCATATTTTCACTGCTTTATCATTTTAGCAGACCATAGTCATCATGTGACCAGCTCTTACTTGCTTTTCTATTAATATATCAATTTAATGGTCAATATTAGTATTGACTTTTTGAAATGTTTGATGTTTTCTGTGGCTGTTTGAAAAATGGAAAAGGTGCTTTAAAAATAATTGTGACTTTTTTTGGTGTGTGTTTATTTGTTTTAACTGAATGTATTTATTAGACCAAATAAAATTTTCAAATACAAATAAAATACTGCTTTAAACTGAAGTCTTGAGGCGGGGGATGGAGGGGAAGATGAGATGAGCAGATGATGTTTATGCAGTTCCTTGGTGTTTCTCTGTGGATGTGAGCAGTCTGCACAGTCACTCCCTGCTGAAGCTGATGGAGCCTGGCCAGCCAGCAGCCAACACAACATTTGCTGCTGCCTGATAGAAACCATCCTGCTGAGAGACGCAGGCCAGCGCCGGGCAGATCGCAGCTGCAGCAGCAAGATAGAGCATGGAAGAAAGCAAGGCAGGCTCAAACATTGAGCAGCTGGGGATCTTTAGAACCCAGTTGTCCCACATAGGCCTTTTCTCATTTCTATTCCAGCAACTGACATAAAGGGCATGCTTCTTCTAGCAGTATCTCCTGTCCAAATCCCAGATATTAACAGATGGCTGCATTTCTGCAAACCAAGGCAGAGTTCCTGGAGATTTGTAAGGGCACATTCCATATGCAGAGCCCTAGTGTTTTATGAGGCTTTATTGCAAGTTGTAGCAAAATGCTGTCAGTTAGTTGGTTCCTAACTCTGAAGTCTGTTTTCTGTCCTGCACTGATGCTTCTTGAAGAAGAAACTTAGATGTTTCTAAATGTTACAATACATGCAGAAATACTTTTCTTTCTCAACTGAAGGAGATAATCACATTTTATCAAAACTAAAATGTATTTAAAATGGCTAAGTGAAAATCTTTCTGAACCACTGTTTATTGGGAATATCTCCAGTAGGTAAGAATCCTTTCTTCTGTACTTTTCTATCAGGGATCACGTGTCTATTCTCTTAACTTCTCCCGGCAAAAGATTATTTGTTAAGCATCCAGTGGAATTAATTTACTGTTTAATAAAATGTATCACTCTTACTAAGTACTTTATTCTTATTATTTTACATAGATACACTTACACTTTTTTATTCACATGGAAATTTAAGAAGGGGCCAGCAAAAACTAGAAGAACATGCATGATGATAAGAGCTAAAATTTTTGGTTTGCCCATGACAGCAAGAATATAAACAAGGGAAGGCTTATAAGAGGCAGTGACATGAAATCTTTTCTTAAACCAAGTGATAAAAGCTTTTGGCCAGGCCATTTAGGTTCTTAAATAGAAACAGCAAATGAAATCCACTGAGACTCATTGCACTGAGTTTGAACTTGATTAAGTTCAGTCTTAGTCATGTCTTTTTGTTGAGAGTAATCTTCTACAGAATTTAGGAGTTAACTACTTGAAAAATCCTTGAGTCTTGCATGGTATCACTGTAAAATACCTGAAGCAGCTGGAGACAGCAAGAACCTTCCCACAGAGCCCTGCCCGAGGCTGCACACTGCAGAACGCCATTCCTATCTCAGTTTGTATCTAACATTCACTTTGCTACTCATGGTTTATGATAACTCAAGGCCGCTGTATCTCAAGTCATTACCATGATAATTTTGTGTGTTATAATTTTGTCTGAGTTATATGTTTGTTCGTCTTTTGTCTAGAAAATTACTCCAATGATCAAAGCATACTTTAATTTCTAGCAGTTTGCTTCTGATAGATAAACAAATGTTGTTAATTTGCCTTAAGGAAACAGTGCATCTAAGGAGTCCTACATTTTCTTTTAAGTATGTATAGATATATTATCTTGGTTTTAATATTTGCAACTCCTGTTCTGGAGAAAAAATGGCATGTAGTGATTCCGGTAGCAGCTCATCTACACCTACTGCTACTGAAGCTATTCTAGTAGCAGTCAACCAAAAGTCTAGTGTGAATAATTAAATTAAAAGAGGTCAGGAGTTTTGGGAGAGGTGAATGCATGATATTTTATTTTTCTTTTTTTTTTTTCTTTTTTGTTAAATAAAGTAGCTATTTAGCACTTTTAACTCTACAAAACGTTTCATAATGAAATATAAATAGCTGTTGGACTGTGCTAAAAGAATATTTGAAAGCTCTTACATTATTAAAGAGCTTGGGCTTTAGCTAAGGCAATAAAAGAGGGTTTAAGAGATTTGGATGCTTTTTTAATTATCCCAGTTTCCTGTGAGCGTGAAGCTGTCCAGCCATCGGGTATTTCCATCTCCCTGCCGCGCCGTGCTCAGCGGTGCGTAGACACGATGGAGACACGCCTGTTAATTACTTGGCGGCCACGGCGGCCCCCAGCAGGTGCTGTCACTGACACGTCAAAGAGAAAAGAAAGCGGATGGATCCGTTGCCTGCAGAGCTGCCCTCGCGAGCACCCCGCTAAGCGCCGGTGGGGCGGGCTCCCCGGGGCCGGGCGCGGTGTCCGCACCCCGAGAGCGGAGCCGCTTTCCCGGCCCGAGCAGCTCCGCCCGCCCGGGGCCCGCTTGGAGGGGCCGGGCCGGGCGCACCGCAGCCCTTCCCTGGCGGGCCGCGCGGGGGCGCTCCCTCCCTACGGCCCCCACCCCCCCCGCTCCCCGCAGGAATGGTTCGGCCTCCCCTCGGTGCCCGCTTGGCCCCTCCCACTCCGAGCGGCTCCGGGGGGAGCGGGCGGGGCGACGCGAGTCACCTGACTCCGCGCGGCGGGGCCGGGGTCGGGGCCATGTCGCGGCGGGAGCGGGGCCCGGAGCCGGGGCCGGGGCCGGGCGGTGCCGAGGTGGCCGCAGAAGATGCGGAGGCGGAGAGTCCCGACCAGTGCCTGTCGCTGCTGCCCTGGGACCGCTTCTCAGCCTGGCTGCACTGCGTGTGCGTGGTGGGCTTCGACCTGGAGCTGGGCCAGGCCGTGGAGGTACGTGCGGCGGCGGGCGGGGGGCAGCGCTCGCCCCGCGGGCTGCGGCGGGGCCCCGCCGGAATCGGGCGCTTCCTCTGGCCCCGGTGTTGCACAGAGGCGGGGGAAGCTCGGCCGTGCTTGAGGAAGCGTGGTTGTGCGGAGCCCCGGAGCGGCGAGCGGGGCAGCGCCCCGGTGAAGGGCTCGGCTGTCCCGGGTGAGGCTGGTGCGGCTTTGCTCACGGTGCTGCTTGTGCTGGCAGTGGGCGCTTTTTAATGGTTTGCATCGCGTCCCGGGATTTGGATGAAGTACACCGTCGGTTTTCTTTGCATACGAATAGTGCTAATTTCTATAGCATCGAGGTGTTAAAAATGTGATAATAAGGAGAATGTGAATGATCTTCATAATTAACAGCGTTCTCCAGGTCGCTGAGGTGTGCGAAAAGGTTCTCTGCGGGTTTGAAGCGTTTTCCTTCAGCACAACTGGGTGCCGGCCCCTGGCAGTGTCACAGCTACGGCTGCGACTCCCAGCCGTGCCCTCTGTGCAACAGGCAGGGACAGCTGTGGCACTGCTTGGGGAGGGCAGGGACAGCTGTGGCACTGCTTGGGGGGGACAGGGACAAGGACAGCTGTGGCACTGCTTGGGGAGGGCAGGGACAGGGACAGCTGTGGCACTGCTTGGGGAGGGCAGGGACAGCTGTGGCACTGCTTGGGGAGGGCAGGGACAGCTGTGGCACTGCTTGGGGGAGGGCACGGGGAGCTCACAGTGCTGGGAAATGGGGTGAAGAATCACTGTTCGGATCAGTTTCACATCCTCTTTCACCCTGTTCACCATGTGACTGCGCAGCAAACTCTTGGTCTGCAGGGAAAGTGTCTTTTTCTTTCTCTTTCTCTTGCCGTAAAGGGGTCCCAGCCTAAATGCATGGCAGACTGGCCTAAAATTCAACCAAGCTGTTACAGTATGTAAAATACATAACCGTTGGCCAAAAAGAAATGCAGATAAAACCAGGATACTGTGCTAATTACCTGAGTTCTATTCCCTTGATGTTATAAGCTGGTGTTAACAACAAAGACAGAAGTTTCTGTATAACCTGTGACTTGGGCAGCTGTTGTGCTCAGTGCTGAGGGAAGCACAGCCTCTGTCCTGGCTGAGACTTCTCAGTTGATAGTCACATTAATTTAACTGGATGCATAAAATGAGACTTAAAATGTCTACAGAACTAAGGCCTATTTTGTTTTGGGTTTTTCTTTTTGGTTTTTTTTTTTTTTTTTTTTTTTTTTTTTTTTTTTTTTTTGGTTTATTTTTTTTTCCTCCCAGCATGTAGCTGCAGGAAGAATAATTAGCTTCAGTTTATGTAGGAATTCTGGGAAGAAACACCGGCTAGTGAGGAGAATGAGTATGAATTCGAGTCTATATGCCCATCTTCTGACTAAATGGGGATAACTCAGCATCATTCAGCTTCTGAAAGTTACATTTAGTGTGCAGCTGCTTAGCGTAAGATAACAAAGGAGAGTATTAAGAGTTGGAAAAGAGACAGTGATTGGTTTGCTACGTGCAGAATGCAGGTGTTCCACTGGTGTTTGCTTTCAGCTTCAGTTGTGCTAATAATGTCTTACACAGCTGGACATCATTTGATAGGAGACTGAGGGGAAAAAAATGCACTGGAGATTTTCTGGCTGGAGAACAGAAAGGTGCTTAGTCAGAGATCAGCCAGCGGGTATAGCTGTTGTTTTCTATAGAGTGGGAGAGTGTTGTGTTAGCAGGAAATAAATTTACTTACATTTAGTAGAACAAGATTAAATGAACTAATGGGACGTTAGCTGTATGTAAGATGAGGACTACATGAAGCTGCTGTTCCTGCACTGAACTTCTGCTCTTCGACTAGGTCCCATCTTTGGAAGCCCTGAAACCTTCTTTGAAACATAATCCTGGAATTTATGTCACATTTCCTCTGCTTATAAGCTAGCCATGCATTTCTGGAGTTTTGGAGTGGGTTGTGGGTTGTTTTGAGGACCTTTTTGGGTGAAATTTAGGTGTCTGAGGTTTGTCCTCTTTCCTGTGTATTCTATTCCCACCTGCTTGCATAATCACTGATTTTGTACATCCTTTCTTTTCTGAGATAATTGTGCTTCCGCATCTTAGTTGTGTTGCATCATTTTTGATTTCTGTGTTGTGCAAACTTACTACATGATCTGTTTGTTTTTCTGTGAGTACAAAAAGCCATGACTTGGAGTTTATTCCTTGAGCTTCCACAGTTGTCATTAGGGACTGGTGTTCATCCTCCAAGAGCTGGTAATAGATCATGTTTTTCTGGTTGAATTTTCGTTGCTCCAGCCTAACTTTGGATTGCAAGAGATTTCAGACAATAATGTGTGTTTGCTTTAAATGTAATAATCTACTGCATTTTGCACGTACAAGTTAAATCTAAATGCTGTAATCTTGCTCTCCTTTGAGACCTTTTGCACAAAAAATCTCTTCTCAGATAAGAACTGAGACCTGATATTAATAGCTTACAATTGAAAATGTTCTACAGCTGGGAAGGGGCTCAAGAGTTGTACTGTTAAAATATTTAATGGAAACTTACTGCTTGTACCCAGCTTATTTTCAAATAAAATAATACTGTTTTTTTCCTGTAGGTGATATATCCTCCACATTCCAAACTCACAGATAAAGAGGTAAGTCATAGTTGCTATATATAATTTAGTTTTAGCTTAGGAAATATAAATATATTATATCTCAGGAAATATAACAGCTCTCTTTTCTTTTCCCTACCCTTTAGAAAACCAATATTTGCTATTTGTCTTTTCCAGATTCTAATTCAGGTAAGTGCTTTCTTCACTCTGTTGTTGCACTAAACTGTGTTAAAAAAGAATTTTACAGGATGTATTCTGGGCTTTAGATCGAATACGTATTTATATCTCTTAATTAACATTGCAATACAGAAATGTTGCGGCTAAGGTTAAATATAAACCTGCAATTGTCTGCATTGCAGTATGGTCTGAGCGTTCTTCTCTGGTTTATGTAAGTGTGTAAGACCTTCCAGATGACATTTGTGCAGACGTTTCAGAATACTTGGCAAGTAAAGAATGAACATCTTAATCTTGCTCTTTAAACAAAATAATAGTATTGTCACTGTAGAGAGGAGAGTAGGCATGGAATTTGAAGGATTTAATAAATCAAATGGAAGTATATGGAACCCTCTTCTCATAAAGGACTAAATGTGTATTTTCTAAGTTCATAACAGTGAAACTGACTTTTAAATTCAAAAGCATTTAGAAAGCTGAGGTTTTCCTTTCATAATTGTTCTATCCCCATTCTTGCTGTGCCTGTGGCTGTGTGTGGTCCTGCTTGTTAAATTATTCTCGAATCTAAACTTCTGCTCTTCTGCTGCCAAGGAGAAACTGGGACATGTGGCTGATGGATTGGACCACCTGCAAAAAGAAATTACAGAAGTTCAGACACTTCCTTTCACATTTATTTCTATACAGAAGTCAAAACTTGCAGGACCAGCATTGTGCCTGTAACTGCACTGGCTCTGAGCTTTTGGATGCTCTGCAGTATGACAGCTTGGATAGGGAGTGATGCAGATGTGTGCTTTTAATGGGTGTGAGCTCTCTCTTAGGTAATTCTACAAAGTATTTTGGCTAGTTTTTCTCCTTTGTCTAAATGCCACTAAAATTAAGGTATTTTCTCTGTTCTTGCTATTCTGTATGGAAATAGAGGCACAGCTTCTTTCTGTTACTGAAATAGGAGTTAACTGTGTCTTCTAACAACTCTCATGGTAGAGTAAGTATGGTTATAAGTATCTTCAGTCTTTAAAAGGTGTCTTGAAGGTACAGAATCATGTGTTAGGAGCAAAGGTTGCTTTCTTACAAGTTTTTCATGTGTTTTTTCAAATAAGAGTGTAGTATGCTGCTTCAGGCAGAATAGGTATATATTGAGGAGGTTTTACTTTCAGCAGGGACAAATTCCACTTTTTTGCTTTTCATAATGTCCCTATTAAGGACTGTTGGTTCTTGATCATTCTTGGTAGGCTTAAGTTTCAAATGATGTAGAGGGAATAACCTGTGTAAAAACTGCCTTCCACAAGGCTGGAAGTGTATCCTGTCTGTTAGGATTTATTTTTTTCATGATAAGCCTTAGCATAAAAAGAAAAGCTTTATATAATAGAGCACTGAAGGAAGTTATTAGCTTGCAGCTAAATTTGAGGTCAGCCCATCCCAGGTTTTCATGGCTCAAAAGGTTAATTCAACTTTTTTTTCTCTTGATACTACAAAGAAATATTATTCCAGTACTTGTGGCTGGGAATTTAGTGGAAAAAATTGATTTAATGAGCTCCTAGATCACAACACTTGTGGTTTTTAGCTGAGTTTTGCAGTACAGTTATTTTAAAACAATGCTTTACCTTCTCTGCATGGATAATTGAAAAAAGAATAGACACCAATCTTCTCTGCAAGAGCTTGTTAAATAAGAAGACATCATATTCTGAATGATATTTGAACATAATAATGATTAAGGGTAATTTAGGTCTTCTGTGTGTAGGTTTTTATAATAGTTCATGAGGGCTTTTTTCCTTTGGATGAAGGGAATGAGCCTTGAAAAGTTGAAGCAAATATTTAGTGCAGTGTTATTGGCATGTGCTGTGGTTTTTCTTATTGTTGCATCCTCGCTGAGCGCTTGTTACCTGTTTGAATTGAATGTTGGGAATGTCACCATGTTTGGCTGGTTTTGGTTTTGTCTTGGTGCATGGAGGTTTCTGGCTGCAGCTTCAGGGGGTTCTGAGGCTCGGAGCTGGGTGCTCTGTGCATGTCAGTGTCACTCTGCTCAGCCAGTGCGTCTGGCTCAGGGGCTGGGCTGTCTCTGCTTGTTGCAGCAGAATGTGTGTGACTGAAAGAGAAGGTGAAATGGAACTTGAAAGTCTGGTGAAACAGTTTCGCAGGGAATTAGTTATGTTTTTCTCTAAGAAATTCATTTTGATAGAAATGAAGGAAAACTTAGCTCCTTGGAGGTATTACTGGGAAGTCCTACTCAATTTCTCTCAGTTTTCAGCAATGAGCTTTGCAACTTTCAAAATGATGAATCCCTGACCTGCCTGTGGAGTTAGAGATCAGCATAACACACTCCTACAGTGTGACTTCTGTATGAACTGTATGGTGTCAGAAAAAGAGGTAAAGTGCAGCCATGTAGCAGAGCAATGACATGGCTAAGGTGATCAAAGCTATACAGGCATGCCAATGAAGTGGGTCAGGGCAGTAGGAGAAAAGCCATTTGACCTGTTTGAGGACACGATAGTCACTGTGAGGCAGGGACTTTTTTTTCCTGGTTGCAGAAGTATATTTACTGTTGGCAAAGATGCCAAATTATCCACTTATAAAATTATAAATATATTAATGTTCACAAGGGCAAAGCAAGATAAATGAACCAAGACTCTGATACCTCTTTGGCTGTAAGCAAGTGCTCATGTTAAACAAGGCTCAAACTGAGAATACTGTCTGTCATTTATCTCTTCCCCGTGTAGGTTGTCTTGGGGACACACAGTTTTGTTTTAGATTCCGACGGTCTCCTGGAAGGAAAGTCTCAGTGTGTTGTTTTCTGGACCAACTGGACAGAGATCTACCAGTTTACTTAAAGGTTGGAAATGAGAAAAAATGAAGTTAAATTTCTTTTGGGTAGTGTTAATTTGTGGGTCTTCACCTTTAAATATAACATTTGAAAAGAAAAATCTCTGAGCTGGATGTCCTGAAAGTCAAAACCCATGTTTGTTGTAGATAATAATAATAATAATTTCATTAACTATTCTTTGTTTTATCAGTATGGATTTTGGATTATAAGGAATTAAATTGAAGCCCAGATCTATTTCATTTTTGACTAGAAACCTGTAGATGAAATTGTAAGAACCATTACTGTTGTGGAAATATGAAGTGCTTTATAACTTAATTTAAACAATTTCAAGCAACTTGGGCAGTCTCAGTTTTTACCCTTCAGTTTTTGAAGCTGGAGCAGTTATCTGAAAGAGGTGGTGGCCAAAAGTTGTTCTCATCATGTCCATAGGGAATATTGAAGCCTCTGGGAGCCTGATTCTCAAACTCAGTTCAGTTCTGTTTATGGGGCAAATACTTGAATTCCTGTTTGTAGGAAGGATGAAGCTGATGTCTTGTCTTTGAACTGTGACAGCCTACTTCCTTAATAATCCAAGAATCTTTTCTAAAACTAATACATTGAAACACTAGGTTTTATCTCTTCAAGTCAGAGCTTTTAAGGTTTTTAATTGCTAAAATCTTTTTAGTGCTACTTTGCAGAATTATAAAAGTTGATTTATTACTCAAGAAATTATTTCTGGTTTTGGTTTCACAGTGTGTGAAGAGAATGTAGATATAAAAATAGTAAAGCCAGAAAGCACAGCTGTTTCCCCATGATGATGTTTTCTCTTTGAAGTACTTACTAAAAAAAGATAATGCTAATAAACACAGTAATCCTTCTGAGTTTATTGTATCTAATCAACTTTAGAGCTCACAGGGGAATAGGCTTTTAAACTGCATGTTGGATGCTTCAAAAAGGAGGGCAGTAACAGGTGGTTGTGTTGAATTCTTTCCTTTCTTTTGCAGAAAGACTCAGCATATTACTATGGCTATGTGTATTTCAGACAAGTTCGAGACAAATCATTAAAAAGAGGCTATTTCCAGAAGGTAATTTAGTTCTTTTAGGAAAATCTTAATTTAGAAATTATTTTTCAGTGACTGCAGAGGAACAGGAAAACTGTCTTGCTCTCTAACTAAATTAGTTGCTAATTTATAGTAAATTGGTCTAATTTGGCATCAGCTATGCTATGTTCCAGCTCTGCTGTCAGAAGAGATAGTTTTGTGTCTGTGTTTAAAAATAAAAAGTTGGGAAGTTTTGGGAGTTGTTTGCAGTTTGCCTGTAGTCAGATGTGTGGTTGGCTTGCCTGTGTGAGAGAAATCTCACTTGGTGTTGTCTGAGGGTAACAGGTGCAGTAGAACTGAAGGAAAGTGTTGACTTGAAAATCTGTTTTGTTACTCTTTATTCCAGTCACTCGTCCTCATCAGCAAGCTGCCTTATGTCCATCTCTTTCGTACCATGCTTAAGCAAATAGCACCAGAATACTTTGAAAAAAGTGAAGCTTTCCTGGAAGCAGGTAGTGTCCTGTAATGGTGTACTCTTACACTATCACGTACTTCTGGGGAAATAAACAGCACTGTCGTGTTCTGGTTTGTGGTTTTGTCTTCTTGCAGGTAGAGGGTTGAAATTTTAGCAAAGTAGCTTCACTTCTAGATCACTGAACAGAGCTAATTGAATTCTGGATCTTCCCTGGGAGAGTTGGAGGTCCCTCCTGAAACACATCTAGGGTTGTGTGTGTTTCAGGACCAGCTGTTGAGCACAAGGAGCTGATGGCAATCCTTACTTTGCACTCTTCACCACCCAAGTCCTTTTGGGCAGTCTGACAAGTTTTGCTAAGCAACTGTACAAATGTCATCTTGCTTGAGGTTTGGTTTTTTGTGTGTGTGATTTGTTTGTTTTTTGACCAAATGGAAAAAGTGACAGAGCAGCGCTGGTAACAGGTGCCTCAGCCTCAGTGCAGAGCTGAAAGGGCTGGAGAAAGACAAATAGAAAAGTTATTTGCTTTTTGCCTGGAAGAGCTCTGTTTTATGTACTGTGCCTGCCCCATACAACTTTCATGCTTTTGTGTTTTCACTGAGCAACAATGTGTGTAAACCATGAAAGAATTGAATTTTTCAGTCACCTGTTTTCTTGAGAGTTGTATTATGAGCAAAATAAGCTCTGCAGAAACTATGAAAATTATTTATTATATTCATAATGGTTTACAAGAAAATGCTGGAAAACTTTCTAGCCAAGCTACACACCAGCTTTTTCCTTAACTCCTGGTGTTTATTGCTTCTGCAGTGGCCAATATACATAAATGGAGGTGCCTTTTCAAATTTTTTTAGTGTGTACTTTCATGGTTTCTCAGATAATATTTCTTCAACTAATTTTAAGTCTCATTGCTACAAAAAATGGAAGACCAGAGAACACTGTTTTCTTGAAATGAAAATCTTTTTAGTTCTAATGGAGTAATACATAATGTCCAAAAGGCTGTAAAATTTTAGTGTGATTGAGAGACAAGTAGCAGTGCAGTGGATTATCAGCACTCATTTCAAGTTGCAGTGCGCACAAAGGTGACTCTGTGATCATGGTTTATAGCTTGCAGAAACTCTGGTATTTTTCTTTCAGTTTGTAGTGACATTGATCGTTGGCCACCACCAGTGCCAGGGAAAGTTCTGCAGTTGCCTATTATGGGTCTTATAATAAAGGTAAGGACTCCTGCACTTGTTCCTCTCTGAGGGTGTTTTCCCCACCTTTCACTGTACGCCTTTTCCCCACCTCCACTGTGCAGTACTGCCTTGTGCCTTGTTTTCCTTGTCCTGTTCTTCCAAACAGGAGTGGATGTTTACAGCACTCAGAGTGAAGGTCTGGGAGATCTTGATTAGGTGCTTTAATTGAGGGGAGGAGGGGAAGATCTTTTATAGTGCTTAGGTTAATATTTAATTTTAGTAATTACTAAAAAGTGATGTTTCAATGCAACTACTAGTTGCAGTGTCTGTATTATCCCTCTGGAATTTGCATTCTAGGAGACTTTAGTGCTAATTATGTTTGTCAAATCAAACATAAAGTAGCACTTGAAAATACTGAAAGTTAAATTCCAGTCAAGCAAATTAAATATATTAATGAAAATCATTCTTATTCTTGAAAGTTGACGAGTAAAAATCTTTTTTGTCCCGCACACCAGAAATAATTGCTTGTACTGTTTATATTTTTTAATGGCAGTGAAATATGCCTGAAGAAAGCTATTAAAGAAGTTGTATGTAGGGCATAGTGAAGAACTGTTGAGTTTAAACAGTGGTTAAGAACTGGGCCTCTGGGAGTTGTATAAATTTCATAATCCATATGAAGTGCAGTTAAATGGATTTGATGAAGTTGGAGGTTATAGGCAGAAGTAAATTCTCAGCAGATACTCTCAAGTTTTTGGAAAGACATGTGTGCATCACCAGGGAGAGAAAGAAGTTTCTGAAACTATACTAAAAGCAGAAATTTAATAGAATGGTTCTGGATGCTGGGTGATGAGGAGTGTCAGATAAGTCTTCTTTGGGTATTGCCTGCATTTACCTCATCAATAATTCTTACCCACGAGAACTGGAATTGCATTCCTAAACTGAGTAAAGCCATAATTACTGTCCAGTGATATTGTCCCTGGTTTTTATACTGCTCGGGCAGTTTTAAGTGTTGTGTGTAAATGGCATCCATTTGTGCATACCAGCTTCCACTATGATTAAATTTGTAGTACTCAAGACATACAGATGGAAACTGTGAGGCCAGAGAAGCATACTTATGTTCAGACTATTTGGATTCTGGCAAGTCTCACTTGGCTTAACATCTTGATGTTTTAGGAGAGAATTTTTTCTAAAAGTAATTCTGTATCATCTTAGACCTCCAAGACCTTATTTCAGATCATTCTTTCCAAAATTTAGAGGTATTTTTATTGAAATTACAGTAACAATTTTGACGTACTTTACTAATAATCTCTTTTTAAACTGGAGTATTATTTTCATATTCCATTATTCAATTTGCAATTGGAAATTCTGTAGGTGGAAGTTCTGTAGAGTTAATAAGCATTATGCTGTAGTATATCCTCTCAAAGTATTACAGATTTTCTCTAAGTCAGCATTTTAAGTGTCTGCTGGGTTCAATACAAGGGAAATTAAATCTTTCTTTTTCTTTCCAAGTTGCGGATTCCAACATATCGTGACAAGCCTGGAACAACACCGATAGTGCAGAATATGCACCAGGTAGTGATTAGATACTGATACTGTGTATAGCCCAGACAAAGCTGGAGATCTGCTTTCATTCTTTCAACTTCTTAGTTAGAAAAGATTGGTAGCAAATTGTCATATACTATGATAATAATGAAATCCACAATCTTTGAAACTTTGATTGGAGTAGGCCAGATCTGGATTCTTCATAGAAAGGATATTCTGTTCCAGTTACCCTAAGCAGGGAGAGGTATCTAGGTCCTGGAAGAAGATAGATGGCTGACACAATTACTAACCTGAACATCCTTTTAATGTTTGGATAGTTTGGGTTTTTTTGAGGATGAATACAGAATTAAAAGTCTTTAGCCTTAGAAGATGTTTATAGAACCAATCTGTCTGTGTCTTCATGTGCAATTGTTCAAAAGAGCTTCAGTATTTTATATATTTTCTGGACTGAAAGCCACATCCTGTTAATGGTGGGGGGGAGGTGGGGGATGTGTCTTGGGAGATCTCTTGCTCATAGAACACACAGGTAGTTGTGGAGATAATGTACTATATACTGCAGCAGTACATGAATAATTAGACTATATCCTGTCTACTGTCTGTAAGCATTTAAGGGAAACCATTTCATTTAATACCTAGGTGTTCTGATGACTAAAAACCAAGCATTGCGATGTCTTTTAGGCAGATGCTCAGATCTCCATGGCTTTACCGACTGTTCATGAAGTAGATCTTTTCAGGTAGGAGTTTGGACTGATTAATTCCTAGCTGTGAACTCCCACATGTTTTTGATTTATGACAGTTCCTTAACATATCTCATGGCTTGTAAGCTAACATTTATCAGTGTTGATTTTATTTTTTTTTCTGTAAAGTTTGCTAAAACACAGTTTTGACAATATACAGGCTGAAACTGCAATAGATAAGCAAGTTCATTAAATGTTCCATTTTACAAGAGTATTTTATTCTTCAAATTACTATTAAAATACTACCACAAACTTCTTCTTTATGCCTTTATTAACCAGAAGAAATACGCATTTTATGATGTCAAATGTATTAAAATACCTCAATCTGTTTCTAGGTGTTTCTGCCCGGTGTTCTTCCACATTCAGATGCTCTGGGAGCTGGTGCTGCTGGGAGAACCACTTGTTGTGATGGCACCATCACCAGCAGAATCTTCAGAAACTGTGTTGGCCCTTGTTAGGTAAACGTAGTAGAGCTTTCTAACTATGGCTAAGGGAGTTAGTGTAAGATTCCAGCTGAGTGGACCTTCATTCGATCTGAGTGTGATAAAGCATTACAAATTTTAGATTTGCTTGTGTCTTTCATGAAGGTTTGCACTGAGTACATAAACCAAGCTCATCCTTCTTGTACCTTGCAGCTGTATTTCCCCACTGAAGTACTGCAGTGATTTCAGGCCATATTTCACCATCCACGACAGTGAATTCAAAGAATACACAACTCGCACACAAGCCCCGTAAGTAAATCAAACTATCTGGAGAGGATGCTGCTCAAAGCCACTCATAACCATGATTTTGTATTAAAATACTGTTTAACTATTCTGGATTTCTATCATTAGAGAATTAGGTTTAGACTGTTTTCTTTTTTTGTGTGAGATTATCATGCAAAGTGCAGTAATTAGCTGATGTAAGTTTTTATTCCAGTTAAATAAGAGAAAGAAGTTACAAAACAATGCCATAATTAAACTAGGCTTGACTTTCATAGGATACTTCTCTACAGAATAAGTCAAACTGCAAGTATGAACCCAAGGAAAGTTCTTGCTTTTTCATAAGGGTTTGTCTGTGCAACACCAGCTCCAGAGCAGCTCCTTGGGATATTCTGCTGTGTTTTAATTTTTAATTAACTGCTAAACAAAGTGACTTGTAGAATTCAACATCCTTACAGCTATTTTCTAAAGCTAAATGCTAGTTGAGACAAATTAAAAATCAAATATCGCTTCACTAAATTTATTAGGTTATTAATGTAAATAAGTCAGAAATTATTTTTTTTAAGAGTGTGAATGTCCAAAACTAGTGATGTTTGAAACTGCTTTAAAGACACATTTTTTTCACCCTTCATTTTTTTTTAAATTCTGCTTTTATTTTGAGAGCATACACCTCCAGTATTTCTTAATATATGTTATTTAAATACAGCTTGATTTCGGAATGGAGTGCATTTGTTAGATTCAGTGATCTTTTAATAGATAAATTTCTTCTAATGTCAGAACAGGCAGAGGTTGTTGATTTGGACTTTGTTTGCTTTGTTGTTTTTTTGACTATAGTGTTCCTCTCAATTGGTGTATTGCCAGAGATAGAGCAGTGGTGAAACACATAAACACAGGCAATATGTTTTAGATTGTGTTCCATGGGAATGGTTATGCAGTATGTAATTTAGTTTCTAAAAATAATTCCAGGAAGAATTTGGTTAAACTTTAGTAACCCATGTTTCAAAATTCCATCCACTCCTCTGTAGCAAAATAGAAAGGTTGGTCACTACAGGGATTAGTATTTGAAACAGAGCTGAAATTGCCCTGACTTTCTTATAGAAAACAAAAAGCTGGAAAGATTAGAAATAGGTTTTTAAAACCATGGCTCTAAGAAGGTGAAGAATCCAAATGATGCCAATTCTGTGTCTTTTATTATCTTAATAATCGAGGGGAGCAGGGAAGCTTCTGGGTAGTGTACAGAAAGTGTTTGGGATTTCTGAGACCAGTCTAACAAAATGATGATAAACTATTTTTGAGATGGCAGTTTGAGTGAGACTTACTGCTGCATTCCTTAGCTGATGTTTGACAGTAAAATGGATGGCAACCACTCTATTAAAAAACATGTTCATACCTCATCATATTAGTGCTATAAGTCCCAAATTTTGCAGGCCCATGCTGCAGCAGCAGCACTGTGCTCTTACTGCCTCTTGTTCCCTGTGTGCCCCTGTGCACCCCCCAAGCCATGTGCCAAGCACAGAGCAGGCAGAAAAATCTGGCAGAGCGTGAGCTGGGGCACAGTGCTCTTAAAGTGCTTGTGCTGCATCACTTGATAACAGCTGCTTAAAGCAAGTGGGATTTTAAGTGTCTCATTTTCTTAATGACATGCACATTCAAGTACTGAGAGTTTGTTATCATCAAACCTTGAAAAGTAGCAATTTGTCTTTCAAATATTGGTCAGATTCCTGCTCATAAAAAAAAAAAAACAACACAAACAAAACCCAACACATCACAAAACCCAAATAACATATAATGTGCTGTTCTCACCATTGCAAGTGGGCAGAATTTAGCCAAGTCTAAGCAGATGATGTCATTTTTATTCTATTCAACAGCAATTGTTGTTGTTTGTACTTTAAGATACCTGTCTTGTTTTCTAAAACATTGAAACTTTGATAAACATTTGTGCTCTTATGTGCAATTTAAAATGTAACTCTTAAATACCAAAGGAAAATAATTTCAAGTTAAGAATTTAAGTTGACCTTTTCTGTTTGTTAAGGCTGAAGCTCTTGCTGTCATATTTTAAACATTGTCATTACTTTTCTAGGCCATCTGTCATTCTAGGGGTGACAAATCCCTTTTTTGCTAAAACACTTCAGCACTGGCCTCACATTATCCGAATTGGAGATATCAAACTTCCAGGTAAAATGAAAATATTTTCTACAATCCTGTGCAAAGGGATCCAACTGTGTGCTTATTTTTTTACAAACATATGTAATTATGTTCCATTTATTTAATTTAATGCTAACTAAATTTTTGTGGGTGTAAAACTGTCTAGTGAAATTAGAATCTTGACTGCTCTGTGTCTTTTAAAATCTAGTATCTTAAATGCAAAAGATAATAATACTCATTAGTAATAATGTTCTACCTTTCACAGAATCCTGTATTTGTATCTCTATCAATAAGGTATTAAAATGAGACATAATATATTACTGATGTTAATTTTAGTGTGAGTAGAATATAATAAATCAGTCACAGCCAGCACAGAATACAAGACCCATGTGAAAGCTATATTTGAGTGTTACAGGAATCTAAAAAGTTGTTGGCAATATTTTGATAATATATTTCTAATCTGGCAATATGCCAGTAATTATTAATTGTTCAGTCTGGATGATTTCCTTACAGGATTGAGTAGAATTTTCATGTAATGTTTGGATAACGTGTCAGTTGCCACCACTGTAATTATTGTGTGAAATTGCTGAATGTAGCTGTTTGCTGCTGCAGGTTCACTATGCTCTTCTGACAGTGGCAATGCATAAACATGCAATTAAGATAAAACACCATAAAATTAATTTTTGTAGAAGAACTTAATTTTAACTTCTGAGTACACTGAATTAATAAAGGATTGTGTACTGTATTCAATATAATTAGGCAAGGTTTTGCTTAACTTCAAAATACCATGACTGTCTATGGTCAGAATACCTGTGGGGGCTTAGGGCAGTGTGGGGAAGAGTTACTTGGCTGCTGTGTAGCTAATGTTTGGAAAGCAGAATCTTAATTAAACTCTGCAAATCCATATAAACAGGTGGCCTTCAAATCTGATATACAGTTTCAAGTATGAAATTCTAGTTTTGATGTAGCTATGGGAAATGCTTAGTCAGGAAGTTCTAGAGATGTATCTGTCTGACCTATCTTTAAAAATTTATATTTTATTTCTTTGGGGACAAAGAGGGATTCTGATTATTTTTTTGGGTTTTTTTTTCTTCGTTTTCCTTGCACTCTGCAGTTCCAAGAGTAATGTAACTGTTACTATTTCTAAAGTCAAGCATCCAAATAGATCTAGGAGGAAGGTTCTGACGAGGCTGCAAGACTGTGAAGTGTTTAAGTTCTTCTGGTTGGAGCAGGATAAACTGAGAAAACAAAAGCCCTTAGTATGGCCTATGACAAAGGAGATTTTAAGAAATTTTCTTACAACACTTACTCCATAGCTACTATTTTATTTTCTTCTATACAAATTTTAATTATGCCAAGGTACCAAAGATTTGTTCCCAAAAGCATTTGCACTAAGGGAAAGTGGAATAAAAATATGAAATTAAGAAAATAATTATTCTATGCTACGTATCTGTATGTTAATTGTCTGCTTGGATTCAGAAGATCATCCTTTGGTTGGTTTTGTTTGTGGGTTTTTTTTGGTTCACTCTTTGCTTTTTTGGGTTTTTGTTGGTTTTCAGGTATTTTTTTTTCTTTTCAACAAGGACACTTACATGAAATGAAAAGTCTGTTTGCTGTTATTCATAGGTTTGCTGGGTGTTTCTGGATATATATTTGGATTCTTGTCAATGTTTCTAATGTTTCTTACAATATTAGATTGTCTTCAAGTGAGGTGGCTTTATGTGTTTTGGCAGGTGAAGTTCCAAAGCAGGTGAAAGTGAAAAAACTGAAGAACCTAAAAACTTTGGACTCTAAACCTGGTAATAACTTCAGAGTTAAATTGCCAGTGTTTTCATTTTAAAAGGTGTACCTAGTGTCTCCTGTGGCTATATGCTGCTTTTTTTCTTTAGGTGTTTATACTTCTTACAAGCCATACTTGAACAAAGATGAAGAAATCGTTAAGCAGTTGCAAAAGGTAACGGTGTAGATCAGTTCTTAATGGCAACTGGTTTGTGTATTTTGTGTAGTGTTGGACAGTGGTTTCATATAAGGCTGCACTTAGTGCAATTGAAATGAAACTGGATTCTGGTTCCTTTGCCCCAGTTCATAACAAAACAAAATAGATGTATATACATCCTCGATGTAGAAGGACTGCTGCCTTGTTAGCAGCTTCTGTAACTGTATGAATGGTGGACCTCAATAAGTTAGCTTAATAATTTAGAGAATTAAAGGTATTTTATCTGTTCATCTGTTGAGGTTTTCCATCCTCTGCCACCCCCACTCTGGTCTCTTTGGTCTAAAAGTCTCACACATGAGGTGTGTAAGAATCAGAGCTTCCAGATTTTAACTGGTTTTCAAACACTTTTTTATAGAAACGCTTCTTTCCTTGAGTTTCTTTACATGAAAATAAAAAAAAAAATCAATAATTGCAAAGACAAATGTCTGTACAAAAGAACTTGATGCTGTTGCTTTCCTTCCCTGGCTCAGGGTAGGAAGTGCTGTGTGTGGGCATATGGCAAACGAATACAGATTGACAATAAATATTCATAAAAAGTAAACCCACCACAACTACCTACATACTTTGGAGTAACAGACTGACTGTGATTTGTTGTTTTGGGTTTTTTTAAGGGAGTCCAGCAGAAGCGTCCTACAGAAGCACAGAGTGTGATACTTCGGCGCTATTTCTTGGAACTGACGGAAAGTTTCATTATTCCTTTAGTGAGTTCTTAGAGTAGTGGGGTTTTTACATAAGCAGTAAGGAGTAGTTTTTCTGGAGTTACCCTAAGTCCAGTAGCTCTCCAGTGTGCCCCTGGAATCAAGCCTGGGTCCAGCACAAGGCACAGCTGCCTCCTGCTGTCACACCTGACACTTGGCAGTGGCCCCACTCTCTGTGCCTTGGACACCTTGGGGCTCTGGCCGTGCCTGTACCAAGCCTTGCTAGAGCAGAGATGTCCACAGCTCAGACAGTCTTCTGTGGGTTAATTCTAACTCTAATGTTTGGGTAAGGGACTCAGAAAATCTCTTCCAAACGCTTGATGCACAGCATGGTTACTGCTTGGAATCACCCACAATACAAAGGTACCCGTGGATTGTTTCCAAAGAAAAGAGAGATTGTTTACCAGTGGCTTAAGTTCAGGATATAGCTATTCTGTGTGTGCATTTGCTTCCCATCCTTCTTTGCCTCGTGTCCTTCTTGAACTTTACTGGCTCAAAGTTCTGGAGTTGGGAAATGCAGTCTGTATAAGATAAGCTCCTTCTTGTTTTCTCATGTGGTAAATACGCACATCCCCACCCTGTACTAACACTGGGAAGAGAAAATGCTGTGGTCACAAGCAATAAGTAAACACACATGTGGACTCGGTGTCTTTAATACTGGTTATGCAAACAACCTTTCCTTTTCCTTTCCCCAGGAACGTTACGTGGCAAGCTTAATGCCTTTGCAGAAATGCATATCACCCTGGAAGGTGAGGAAGTGTAATCTGAATGAGCTGGAAATTGGTAATTAGAGAAATTAAGGTCTGCTAATTTTTTTTTTTTTGTCCGTAGAGTCCACCACAGCTGAGGCAGTTTAGCCAAGATGACTTCATGAAGACATTGGAAAAAGCAGGACCACAGCTCACCTCAGGTTTAAAGGGAGATTGGATAGGACTTTACAGGTAATTTCTTTCATCAGCATAAAAAATTATTTAAATTAAAACAGATCAGTAATATTAATGCCATTTTTTTCTTGAGAAAACTTACAATCAGGATTGATTTGAGTAAGACTTTCTTTTAGAATATATGCTTTAATAGAAATTGATAGGACTAAGCACACTTTACTTGCTTAAATCTCTTTTTTGCTAACCTTACAGATTTCTGTAGATCAGTGTTATTTGTGGGTTTATTTTTGGTTGTAGCTTGATTCCTCCTTCCAGTCAAACACAAATGTAAAAATTAGGCTGTTTCAAACTGAGCCTTGATCTCTTTTTACCTAAAATTCCCTAATCTTTATTGTGTTTCAGACACATGTTTCTCAATCCTTGTCCTAATTACTAAAATTAATGTTAATCTCTACTTTGGAATATTACATCTTTTTGAAAGTATATAGAGAAAGTGTTCTAGTATCTGGCTCAATCTCAAATACAATTACATTTGATGATGTAGAAAACCCTGTTACCACATTGTACTTAAATATAAAATGTATTTTTCTTTGGTGTTTTACCAGGCATTTTTTGAAATCGCCAAACTTTGATGGTTGGTTTAGGAGCCGGCAGAAAGAAATGACACAGAAGTTAGAGGCCCTTCATTTAGAAGCACTCTGTAATGAGGTTAGAAAAATGTGTGCTTATGATTATATTTATCATCTTGTAATAAAAATACATTCTCCCACAAGTCAGTTTTACTCCTGTTTTCATAGGTTGAACGTGACATTGTTGACAGTTTTGTGAATCCTGATCTAGCAAAACATGATTTTGTTAAACAAGTACAAGCTAGAACTAACCCAGCAAGAGAACAATATGCAGTACAGTTCACTTGTCAAAACAACTGTCATCCTTTGTAAAACCTACTTTTAGGTTTGTTGTGTATTTTAAAATAAAGTACACACACCCAGCTTCCAAAAAAAAGCTTTTTCCTCTTACTTGACAATATTACTCCATTCAGCTTCCATCCTTGGCATCCTTGACAACATATTTTCAGTTACAATATAGTTTGTAGCTTTAGTGAATTTGACATTCTAATTGACAGCTAATCAGATATATTTAGTAAATAAGCCTACAACTGATGCATAGTAATGGAAACCTTAGAAGTGAAGTCTGTTTATATATAACAAAATGCCACATAACCATTCTGATGTTGTAAGATCCGTTCTTTAATTAAGCTGAAGTGGGTATCAATATAATTTGAGTTGGAACAACTCATAGAGGAAGGAATTGCCAGAGGACAAGACGTTGTACAGCCAGAGAGGGAATAAGAAGAACAAAAACAAAGTAAGGCAACACTACAGCTTTAAAGCAAACAAACCAAATTGCTCTGTTTATTTCTCAAAAGCCATTTATTTTTATCCCTTGCCTTGTCAATTCCCAAACACTAAAAATGCAGCAAATCCAAACAGATTATTCAAATAGAGCAGACCAAATAATCTGCAGGTCAGTTATACAACTTAGACTCTATCCAACTGTATTTGACTTTAACTTAATCAAAGAATAGGAAACGTGTTCCAAATTTATTATTCATTCTGCTCCTTTATTATTTTTTCTTTTGACCCACAAAATAAATGTTTCTTTGTACATGAACAAATGTATTTCATAGGTGAGTCGTAAGGGGGTAGGGGAGCAGAACTTCCATAAGAAAATTCACTTGATTGTATCTTACTAGTTATCAGCTGTGATCTCCTTTAATGCCCTAGAAACAGTAAGCACTGCCCTGAACTATTTTACCATTTCATTGTGCTAGCAGTTCTGATTTGGTAATCATTCACTGCCATTTGGCATTGTAGATGCTCTTTCTCAAACAGCCTGTTTGGCAGGATTTTTTTTTCCCCTTTAATTTATTTGTATTGTGTTTGTGTGCAAGTTTGCTGTTAGGTGAAGTACTGGGCAAACATGGAAATAAAGCAGATTTTGTAGTTCACAGTAAAGACAGTGCATGAGTAAAACAAGGCTAGCAAATGGCATAGGAATAATGAAAATACCTATTCTGAACATTAGGTATAGATTAAGACCTCTTTTGAAAATTACATATGTAACCATAAATAATTCAATGTCTAATTTTTTATTTTAGAACTTGGTTTTCTGGAGTCAGAAGCATACTGAGGTAGAAACAGTGGATCTTGTCTTAAAGTTAAAAAATAAACTGGTAAGTAACTGAATTGAACATGACTTAGTTACATAAAAGTGTTAAAGAGTTGGTTTTGCAAGTACATAAATTAAAATATTCATCACTGTCTAGGTAGTTTAAAGATTCAGTCATTTATTCAGGCTTTAAAAACAAAAACAGTCAATTTCAGCCATGCCTGAAAAGTTATTTGGCTTCCCAATATCATCTGGCTGTGCTGGAAGCATTGTATTGCTGGGGTTTTTTTAATTAGTAGTTGGAACTCTGTGACTGAGCTGAATCCCCAGGGAATAAGAAAACCAATTTTTGTAGTTATTTCTGAAAGTCCAAATCAGTGTTCTCACTGTTGTGTGGTTGCTGAGGAAACCTGCTGTTGTCCAAATTCCTACTCAGTCAGCAAATGAGGAACTCATTTCCCAGATTTTCTAATAGATGGCTTTGATATTTCCTAAGGTAACCTTGCATTTTTAGTACAAATCTTGTTTTCTGGTACTTTTGCAGTTGCAGGCTGACAGAGAACATCTTCCTGTGAAAACTGACACGCTGAAAAAGCTGCAGACACATATCAATGATATTATCCTGGCACTGCCAGATGACTTACAGGACATCTTGCTCAAAACTGGCACAACATGATTTCTACTGGGCTTTTTTGGTGCCAAAAACCAGAAGGCAAGTAGTCTCACAGAAGACAGTGGCTTACCAAGCTTGGAACACAGCTCCAAGCCAGTACATTAACACTACAAATGGACTGTACTAACAGTATAGCCCAGTGTACAATTTTCACTGTTTTTTCCACTCAATACCAATGCAACTAAAGGGATTCTTGTGTCTAATACTGTTTGAAATAAGTGCTCTTAAGAATAATCTGTGGGCATATGAAGCTGGGCCACAGTATAGGACTACAGTGCAGTGCTGGCATTGCAGAATGTTTTCCAATGGTGCTGCTACACCCAGTCCTTCTCAGGGGTAGGCAATATTGATCCTGTACTGTCCTGTTGATGTAGTATCTGATTATTTTTCTTTGTTTTTTACTTTTAGTTTTTAGCTAGTGCTAAGTCCAACTGACATATTCGTGATTTGGCCAGAATGCCTTATAATTGAGGTGTTTTACTGGGAAATCACAGCTTTTAAAACTGTTTCAGGAGCAACTGAAATGATCAGATCCATTCTTAGCATCTTTGCAAAATGATACTGATTTAGCATCTGTGGAGAAGAGAAGGCAGCTGACAAAAATTTCCTGAAAGGAAGTCTCTTCCACTCAGTGTCAGTTATCAGGGTGCTCTTACATGCCTTAAAGTAATTATATACTAATTTGTGGTTTTAAACTGCTGACATCCAGAATTTCAGCTGGATCACTCATGTAAATGTAAGCATGCAGTATTCATCACAGGAAATGAACGCTGTGGTGTTCTACTAGGGATTTTAAAATGGGTAATTTTGGTAGAGTTAGCTGATATGCAGTCTGTTTCACTTGGAGATCATACCAGTCAGCTCCTGTTATCATTTTTAACTTTTTTATTTTTGACTTACCCAGTCAGGTGTTTGAGGAGGTGATGAGGCTGGAGGGAGGAAATGTTGGCTTCAGCTGAAAAAAGCCTCTGGACAGGTCAGACTGGCAAAAAAAAATTGTAGCATGAAATTATTCTCAGTACGTGCATACAGTAGACATGCATAAAGACCACCTTCCTCTTGCATATTAAGCAACAAGAATGGGATGTTTTATCTTCTTGAACAAGTTTCAGTGGTATTTAAGAACTCAGCTGCTCCACATGCAGTGTTGTACTTTGACCAGTTTCAAGTAGAGCAAACATAATGCTATAGTGCACACACAGCATATACTTTTACATGTCAAGTGGATCACAGTTATTAAAAAAAAAAGACTCTGCTTTTAAGTGCTTGGATAGAATTTTTCAAATCTTATGACATAATCCTGCTATAAGAACATGCTTTTGTATAACAAATATTTCATACCATCTTTATAAAAATGTCTTATTTAGATATAAAGTGTCACAACAGTATTTTTATGAAAATAATGTATTTTAATACTGTTATGTTTTGTATACAATTACTCACGACCAAAACTTTAATGTATTTATATGTTACAGAAACTATACCACTTCAGCATTAATTGCTAGTTTGCAAATTTTTTTTTTGCACGCCCTGTGAAAAGCATTTCTAATCCAGAAATTATTAAGTGGCCATTCATACCCTAAATTATCTTAACTATTTAATCTGTAGCACTATGTTGTTTCTTGGAACCATGTAAACTGGTAACAACTATGATAACTAGCACATGACTGCAAATACGTATTTTTTTAAACAAAAATAAAGAGTTTGATTTTTTTTTCTTTGTTAGTTATGTGACTTAGATGATGGGTGTGTTTGGTTTGCTTGGTTTTTCCCCTCTCCTGTGTAAGCAAAGCTGTTCAGCTTGCAAAGGCTGCTGCTTGATGAAGCTGTCCCCCTGAGCTGACAGACGTGTGATGGAGTGGTGTTGTAATTTGATTATGCTTCATGGTTGGAATAGGACAGAGCTGCAGGATCCTCAGCAAAGCAAAGGGCAGGGCCTGGATTCTAGAGCAGGTGTTTGTTAGATTGTACTCCAAAACTGAAATAGTCAAAGGTATCTAGGTTCAACCAGGTAGACTAAGAATAGGCCAGCTTGGAGATCCAGAAAGTAATTATCCTCAAGCTCAGGGAAGCTTAACTTTCCTAGCCCAAAAAAGCAGTGTAAATACTGAGTGCTCTGAACAGAAGATGGGTGAGTATTGGAAACCTAGAACTGGACTCCTTAGATTGCAGCTTCCTGATAGTTTTCATGGTTGATCAGGATCACATTAACATCCTGGGCATGAATGAGATTTAAAGTACGATTTATTTCTTTTATAAAAATAGAACTTTCTGTCTTAATTTACACCAGATTTTGGGTTCAGAAGAACATAATTCAGAATTAAAATAAGGTTTTCAACATGTGATACCTAAGAGCAGTTGTGGATGCCCCAGCCCTGGAAGTGTTCACGGTGGGGTTGGACAGGGCACTGAGTCCCTGGTCTAGTGGAAAGGCCTTGTCCATGGCAGGGGGCTGGAATATGATCCCACCCTTCCAACCTAAACTATTTATCATTGTGTGAAAAGAACAGCCTCAACTCTCTGCCCTAGTAGCCAGATGTTAGGATTGGGTTCAGGACTATCGTAATAAAGATCATTAACGATGTTTTTCTTTAGGAAAGGATAAGTAAATACCTTCTGTTAATAGAACGTTGCCCCTGGCTTGGCTCGGTGTTTCTCGGCTCTCTCGTGTCTGGCGCTCCCTGCCCATAGCCCGGGAGCGCTTTGGTGCCACGCTCCCCCTGTGCTGCTCTCTGCGGAGGGCCAGGGCGGGGTCCTGCTCTGACCGGGCTGCCGAATAATTACTGTAGCAGTGGATATATATGCACAATTATTAATAGTATAGTGATATGTCACAGCGCTGCCGTTTGTTTCGGTTGGGTTTTTAGAGTTCTAGGGGGGTTGATCTATTTTTTTATTTATTAAATGCCCTTGTCGCTATTGGGGTGCTTTTGGAGCCTCTCTGGGGCTGGGTTTCACCGGTCTCTCCCTGCGTGCTGGGAGCGGAACCCGTGGCCGCGCCCCCGCCGGGGCTGCGAGCGGAGCGTTACCGGGGCTGCCACCTGTCCCCGCGGCCAGGGCGGGGCCCGCCGCAACCGGCGTGCCCCGCGCGACCCGGAAGCTGCGCGGGCCGCCGGGCGCGCCCGCCTACATCTCCCGTCGTGCCCCGCGGCGCTGGCAAATGAGCGCGGGGCGCGGAGCTGCGCAGCGCGTGCCGGGAGCCGTAGTCCCCGGCGCGCCGCGGCCGTGTGGCGGAGGGCGGTGCCGCGGCCGGGGGATGTGGCGAGCGTGACGTGATCGTGTCCGCGTTGGAACCGGGGCGGCCGCGGCGAGCGTGACGTGGCAGAGACCGAGCGAGGTCCCCGGTCACAGAGCACCCGCCGCCGCCGCCGGGCTCGCCTCGCGCGCGGAGAGATCCGTGCGCGCACACCGGCCGGGCCGCGCTCCCTCCTGCCCTCCTTCCCTCAGCGCTCGCCCGCCGCCGCCCAGCGCCGCCGGAGCCGCCATGGGCCTCACCATCTCCTCGCTTTTCTCGCGCCTCTTCGGCAAGAAGCAGATGCGCATCCTTATGGGTGAGGGCACCGCAGAGCCCGGACCGGCTGGGGCCGCGCAGCCGAGTCCCGCCGGAGGGGGAGGGGAGGCCGCGGGACGGGCCGCGGGTCACGGCGCGGGACTCGCCCTGTCCCGGACTGCGGGGCGCGGACACCGCGCCGTGCCCGTCCCGCGGGCTGGGGGCGCGCTGGGAGAGCGGCGGGGAGGGGAGGGGGCGCGGATCGGGCTGTATTTGCCCTTCCTTTTCTCCCGCCGTGTGCCCGTTCCCGTCCCTGCCTCGCCCGCCGCTCACGGTCCCGGCGAGGCCGAGCCCCGTTCCCGCACCCGCGCCGGGCCGCGCGCGGAACAAAGATGGGATCGCGGCCGGGCAGGGCCGCTGTCCCCGGGCTGGGCGCCGAGCGAGCCCCGCGGCCCGGCCGTGCCCTCCTGGCCCGGCACTGCGGCTCCGCGAGCTGGATGTGACAAAGCCTGGTGTGTGCAACAGCAGGGCCGTGAGAAGTGCCGTATAATGGCCGATTTTCGGCAGCTGCAGCGAGCTGTAGTGTCTGTAGCCTGACTCTCGTGAAAGGGCGTTTCGGTATAGCCTCCCATGGGCATTAGTTTTGTGTCTCGTGTACAAACCGATAAAACCCTCTAGGCAGCTCTTGCAGTGCTTGCTTAGTCTTACTGTCTCCCCCGATAATGATTTATTTTTAATATCCATATATTTTGAAATTATCTGTTCTCTTGATACGGGCTGTGTAGGAGTTGAAGCCAGTGGCTCTTGAAGATTCTCACTTTCAGATTATAGTTCAAAAGGTCAAAGCCAGCACATACTGCATTGGTATTTCCTCCTCCACTTCGAGTTCTTCCCTGCTTTCTTTTTCCACCCACCTACCCACCTCTGCAAGCTTTATGTACAAACAGTTCTTAGCCTCTAATTTTTTCTCAGATTCTGTTACCGAAGTGAATGGAATTTGGTTCATGGTCGTTGATTGGAGTAGCTTGTCCTAAGGAACTAAATAAAGTGCTCATTTGGATATAGCCAGCAAGGGGAGTGGGTTCTGACTGTGAAACTTCCTGGCACACACCCATCCTTAGTGCTGCCTGGATATGCACAGCAGACACAGTAGTGCAGCTTTTTAAAATGATCATCTTTCAGGTTCTCCATATATTTTGTGATGGTAAAGTTCGTTATTGCATACTCAGTAATTTTTATTTTGTCTTAACTGTTTGAAATTAGAGACTCTCATCCATTTCAAAATAATCTGAGTCATTTTAGTCTTCAAGACAACTTGGTACATGTGTTGGTTTCAAGGAGGTGATTTGGTTGTCTCCCTAACAGCCAGGCTCTTCCTATGACTCTTAATGAATGAAGTCAAGTCTCCAAGTGAGCTTCACTGTAGGATGCAGGATGAGACAGAGTCTGTGGTATTTGTAGTTCTGTTACTTTTTGCAGAGTACTGAAAACAGGAAAGTGATGTCATGCAGATCTGAACTGTTTGCAAGGCTCTTCATTGGTAGGAAATCAGGTTGAATTTAGGTTAGAGATGGCTTTGGAATGTGCATTTTCTAGCAGTTGGTTCAAATGAATTTATTTTTGTGTTTCTTAAAAATTTTTATTTCAAGGCCTTGTATTAAAATGCAGGGCTGGACCAGGGCACAGGACAGCCCTGTATTTGTTAGGTGTATAGGAGAGTAGACCTTGGGGTATATTGTGGTGAGAGTGTTATAGGACATAAACTGGGTGTTTAGAAGCAGGTATAATTTGTGTATACCTGTAACACTAAAACTAATCTCTTCATAGCATTCTACATCATCTATCAGCACTTTGAGGAGAGATGTCTGAACGAATACTGGGATGGAATTAAAACTTATCCTTAAGGTTATAATGTTCAGTGTATGGTTTGAAAATGGGGCTCTACAAGGTCAAACATTTAAGTTTCCATATGTAGAACACCAATTAAGAAATAGCTTTATGGGGTAAAGTACTTAGGGGAAAATATTCTGTGATTTGATACCAGCAGGCAATTAATTTATAATTCTAACTTCCTTTTCACAGCTTTCTTCTGTTTCTGCAGACTTGAAGATTAACTAGAATTAATTTAGCTCCTTAAACAGACTTTGTGTTATTGACTTCTGCAGAATTTGAGTATTTCTCATCAGGGACTATTACCAACAGCACTTACTTTTTATGTTCTCAAATTTAATTTATTATGTGAAGTGGATATTTAATGTTATGCTGAAACTTTGGTTTCATATACTAGTATAGGTAAGTATTTTTTAAAAATATTAACTTACTATTTGAAAGAAATGCATGAAAATAAGATTCATGCATTTTCTTTATAAATAGGCTTAAGATGAGGGAAAAGAAAGAACTCTGGGATAGGGCTGAATATCTGAAAGTCAGATTCAGCAACTGGGGCATTAAGAGTAGAAACACTGAGTCCTAACCCTACGTGTCTGTGAAACTCTTCACCAATGGCTTTTTGTCCTTGAAAAAAAAGATACCCATCCATTGTGCACCTTTCACTATCATAATTTAGTGTTCTGTGTCTTGGTGTAGTTGTGCAAGTGTTAACTGGTATAGTAACTACTCAGGAGCTTCAAATACGAAGGTAATTAATAAATACATTGGGTGGAAAATGTCAGATTCTTTGGAAATGGTGTCACTGCAACAGATCATAATAATTTGGCTGGTCTTTATTTGGGCAGGTGTTGTTTTAGACAACTGTTGGTTTGCATGCTGTTGGCTTTCTGTAGTTTTTATGAGGTTTTGTGCTGTGATAAGAGAGGCAGCTTGATATTCAGCCACCAGTGATCAGAGTAGGAAGTTGGTTCATGAAGGATGTGATGTGGTCAGGGATGATGTATCTAGGGACAAGTGAACTTCTTAGAAGCTTGAGATTTAGAAAAACAACTGCAGGCTGTGAATAAAACACCCTTTAAGAGGAGTAAAGGGCTCAGAACCACAGTGATTTTAGCAGTGCCTGAAAGCACTGTAGATATTTTTCTCCAGCAAGAAGAAGGGGATGTTTGATTCAGTTTAAAGGTAAATGGTTGCAGGTACAGGTCTGCATTTCCCATTTGCACTTCATTGTAATCTTGGTGCTTTGCAGTACAGCTGCTTAACATTACACCTGTCATTGAGTCTCTTACACCTTGGTCTTGACTATGGTCAGTCAGTCAGTAGAATCAGTGAAAATGTAGAATTGGGAATTTACTTTGTTTGGGGATTTAAGATGTGACTTTTAATCCTGGTGAAGTTTATGTTGTGGTAGTAGCTCATATGTTTACATTCAGTGTTCCAGTGCAAATGTAAACGTGTTTATTCTTGGATTACTAAAAGCAGTAGTTACACTTCCTACCAGCTCAAAAGATTAAATGTGATTTAATGCTCTGAAATTTTTTTAAATTACAGATTGGAGTAAGAAATATGAATGGAGGCTATGCTTTTCATGACTTGCTTCTTTAGACTTCATAACATTTACAGTTTGGCCAAAAGAGGAGTTTTGCAGATAGGGTCACAGGGATTTGCATAAGGTCGTTCCCTCAGTTAAGCTTCTGCCTCAAGTGTGAAGTCAGAAGAAGAAAACACATACCCATAACCCTGTAACTCAGCCTGCCTCGGTGCAAAGTCCAGCAGCTTAATCAAGAGTTGTGGGTAAGAGTGGATTTAAGCAAAGTCTGGGCTTTGTGCTTACATAGGCACTGTAGCCTTCTGCATGAGGGTAGAGTGGGTAACTGGGGCAGTATTTCCATAATATACCAAGTAGTTTAAAATTCTTGACTAGTTTCTAATTTCTGAACTCTGAGTCATGTCTTTAAATGGGTCTTGATACCCTGTGTACGTTCTTTGGAATGAGATTAGCTTTTTTCTTTGTCTTTATCTGTGTTGTTAGTATAAACCTCAAATACACTCAAGCAGTTTGTGTAGACAATGGCATCTTTCTTACATTGGTAATTTTAACAGATCTTGTCCGTGTTTGTTATATTGATAATGGAGTAATTTTTTTGGTGGGGAGCAATAAGAGAGGGGTTTTGAGTAGTAGTTGTAACTCTAATTGGTTCACTAAATTAATTTATATTAATTTACTGGGAAAGCCCATACATATAGGCATTATATGTACTTATGAAGGTCTACGTGTCCTGCAAGTAGGACAGCTTGAGGTTGAGCTGTGTGAAAATAGTGTTGGGCTTCAAGCACTGTGCTGCTAAAAACATTGGTTTTCAGCATAGGTGCAGAATTTGAGAGTTCTGAAGTCAGCTTAGAGGGTTTTACAAGGTGACCTGACACTTAACTGGTGTGGTGAAAATTGTGGCATTTACAAGTTTCGTGGCTTGCAAGTTCTTGTGTAATTTCTGCTGCACTGTGCCTTCTTTTGTTCATGTTTGTGTGTGGTTCTGAAGGAGACCAACACTTAAACAATAGCAAACTCCAACCCCTTACATTTCATTTGGAGCATTTTTAGAGTCAAGGAGCTTTGGTTTTGATGGTAGATTTCCACCCCACCCCCTTTCTTTCGTGCTGTCATGACATTGAAACAACTTTTTTTTTTTTCTTTTTTTAAACATGCAGTGACATTACCAAAGAAGCTGCATTGGTAGGTTTAATCATGTGTACACTATTAGACTATAGTACAATTATAGATAGGGGTTTTTTAATTAGTTTGCTGCAACAGCAGTTTGTGTCTTGAGGAAAAGGAGGTTTTTTAAGAGTTTGGTTTCATTCTGAATCAGCAGGTAATTTTGAATCCCCGTTTTTTTGCAATGCTAAGGAAACAATTGTATTATTATTAGGCAAGTCACCAAAACACTTAAAGCTTAATGTATCGCAGTTGCAGAGTTGGAAATTAACCCAGAATGCTTAAGAATGTGTGTTATCCTTATAAAATGAGGATAGCATTTGGTTTCTTGCAAAAGCATTAATTACCTCTTTTGATGGGAAGTATTTTTTTGGCCAAATGTTACTGACAAAAGAGACATTTTGTGCTGTCGTGTTTAGTACCTGCTGTTTATGGAGGTGCTTGTGTGCTAGGTATTGGGTTCTAATTGAAAGAATTCTATTTTGAGTTACATTTGTGTGTTCTAAAATGCTTAATAATAAGCAGTTTCACAAAGAGTTTTAGAAAACTACGGTGTGTGCTTGCAGTGTTGGTGATATGTCTAAAAAAAAGTCTTTTAGGCTTCGTTTTATTTTATATCTGAGGTGTCCCATATTTACCACATAGCTTACATTGAAAAACAGCAAGCTTAAGTTTTGTTTTAGAAATAGAACAGCAAATTTAAGTGCAGAAGGTCTTCTGTAATGACCAACAGTCATTAGGAGGAGATTTGAAATAGAAGCATCCTAGAGGATCTCACTGTATAGAGATGATATTCTGAAGAATACCCGCAGCCCTTGTATATGTGGAGGGATGATGAGAACTGCCTGATGTTTGTGGTTTTTTCAGTGCTAAAGAAATGTTTCAGCAGAGGAGGAGAGGCTGGAATAAGGGACAAGACGTGTCTTTCACGTATAGTGCCAGCTTGGGTTGGTCCACGTGTGCCTGTGAAGCTGAGCTTTGCAGGAGGTTGAGGAAGTGAGGCCTTCCCCAGCTTAGTGAAAAACAAATGTATGATCATGTAGAAGCTGTGTGCTGCTTGTAGATTGTTGCTGAGCTTTTAAAATCTTCCTGATTTATGCAGAGGAAACTTTCAATGTGAATGTAAAGCTTAATTAACACAAATACTAAGGAAGATTACTAGAAACTTGTGAGCCTGGAGGTTATGAATGGAGGCATCTTATTGAGCTTGTTTTCTTCATGACTTGTTCTCTCTCAGTGCTGGGCAGAGGAGATGGGGAAGAACATCCAGTAGTTTCTCAGCAATGAGTTAAGAGTGTTTGACAAGCTGTTCCCAGTAAAATACCCCTAATACTCTGCATGTAAAATAACATGCTTTTTAATTAGCAGGTTGTAGTTCAGTGTGTGAACTAAAGCAAGTTTTCTCTTCCTTCTAGTTGGTTTGGACGCTGCTGGTAAGACAACCATTCTTTATAAACTGAAACTAGGAGAAATTGTCACCACAATTCCCACTATTGGTAAGATCACCAGTTCTTATATCTTTATTCTTGTTATTCTAAACCTGACGGGTCTCTGAAGAGTGCAGGGATTTGCTGTCTTTGTAGGTAGAATCACGACAAACATGGTACTGCCATAACATAACTGTGTCAGACCAAAGAGACATCCAGACCAGAATCCAGCTACTCACCCGTGCCAGTAGCAGGTGCTCAGGAGGACAGGAGCCAGATTAGTAGCACCTTTCCCCAAACACCATGAGTCTCACAGTTTGGCTGAAAGATTTGCTCAGCCACTTGGACTTGGATTTAAGTGACTTGTCTTTTTCCCCCCTTCAGTCAATTTTCTTCCTGATTGACCAGTTCAGCATTGATAAGCCATTTTGTACATATTTGGGAGAAGTGTACCTTAGGAAGTATCTATCTTTAACATGGTTAGAATTATGTTTTAACACTAGAATTAACTATTTCTAATCACTGAACTCCTTCATTTTTAGGTTTTAATGTGGAGACGGTAGAATATAAAAACATTTGTTTCACAGTTTGGGATGTTGGTGGTCAAGATAAAATTAGACCTCTTTGGAGGCATTATTTCCAAAACACACAGGTAAGAGTACTCAGATGGCAATAGTTAAAGACTTACTTTGTAAAGCCTCATTGTGTTTTGTAGAATACATATGGAAAGTTGTTTTCTTTCTTTCAGAAAGGCTCTGCACTACTTCCTGCAACTTCTGAGGGTACCCAGATTTTATTCTAGTTGAAGCTAGTTTGTTCCCCTGAAGGCTTCAAACCTAGTTGTGAGTGTAGCCTCTCAGTGATGAAGTCCTTTAGGATCTACAGTGTTCTGTAATGTGCCAGACCAGCTGGTTTGTTGTGAGGAACTCTTAAAATATATGGCTTTTACTGTGCTAAATCAGTGGTTCTAGTAAGCTGAACATATAAAATATGGTAAAAGATCTTGTTACTAAGATTGAAAAGTGCTAGCTTCACAATGATGTGACTACCATCAGTGTTTGGGACATAAATGTGATACCTTTGGTTTACAAGTAGTGAGGTAAGTTGTTTATTAGTATCAGAAAACTTCTGCAGTGGGTTTTTTTTTTGTGTTGAATATAGAATTGTTTCCATATTTGTGTGCAGCATGGATGTGTATGATTGGTGCAGAAAGGTATAGAGGTTTGGATTGACAAAAGGGACCTTGCACCACCATACTGTTGTGAATAGAGCAATACTTATTTTCAGTTCCTTATTACTGTTCTGTTACTAAATACTTCTAAAGATACTTCTCTTTCCTTGAAGGGAATGATAAAAGCAAGGTTTTCAGACTGAAAGGTTAACAGTGAATTGTGTAAGAAGAGCACTTGAATAACAGAGATGCCTTTAGAAGTACTGTTTGATACAAACTTTTTAAAACAAATTCAGGCATTATTTAAGGGTTTTTTCAGGTAAATATGAGATGGTGAGGCACTTGTGATTTTCAGTACAGTGAGTGAAAGGGGAGGGGGAAGAGTTGGTTTATGTGATTTTGCTGCATTTTTTTCTCCCAACTTTATTTTGAAGTTGAGACTTAGGTAGTTGTTCAGACACACATCATGCATTGCTTAAACAGAAATTTCTGTTAAATTTGTCCCCTTTCTTAGGGAAACAATCACAATATTGAATATGAGTATTTTGGTGGTTTAAGAATAGTGCTGCATGTTTACGTTGTTTTTTTTCAAATCTGCTTAACTTTCTACAGGGCCTCATTTTTGTGGTAGACAGCAATGACAGAGAGAGAATCCAGGAAGCAGCAGAAGAGCTGCAGAAAATGGTAAATATCTCTATGTTCTGAGGTGTAATTGTTAGACTGACTTGTTCTCATTTTGAATGTTTGTCAGGTTCCCTAAGAGATTTAGGATTTTATAGTTTTAGGGAGTCTGTACAGTGTGTGTTGTATTCAGCTGGTAATTCTGGGTCACATAGTGCACTGAGTTGTAATTTCCACTCTGTAGAGGGCCAGTAATGTGTCAGAACCTTTCATTCATGAAATCTTGATAGAAATGCAGCGGGAAAAGAATTTTGGAAGAACAGATTGGTGCTAGAGAATATTTCATCAGCAAGGTGCCCATAAATTTAAATTTTTTAAATTGAAAGGTGACTTCCTTAATTGCAGGAGTTCTGTTATATACTAGTTGAATTTCACTCAATACTTATTAGCGACTTCAGGAGCAAGAATGAAAATGTTTACAACCCTTAAATAAGTGTTTAGATTTTTTTTAGTGTTTGTTGAAGTAACTGACTTACTTAACTGAGGCAATTTAATAACATGCCTGTTTTTTTCTGTTAGCTTCAGGAGGATGAGCTGCGAGATGCAGTGCTGCTTCTGTTTGCAAACAAACAGGATCTGCCAAATGCCATGGCAATCAGTGAAATGACAGATAAACTAGGCCTTCAGTCTCTGCGCAACAGAACTGTAAGTGCTCAGCTTTCTGACTGCTGAACTCTTTTCTCCTTTTATTATTTATCATAAACATCAAGTTCCTCTAAGGGAAAGGGTAGTTTTCACCTCTTTCTGTAGAAAGATGCATGCACCTGCTGTTAAACTTGATAATGCATAATTCAGGTCCTTGTTTAAAATAAATGATTTAGAAGTATAATCCAGTGTGTTCAGCTGCTAGAGGTGTTTCATTTCTCACCTTTTCCTGAAAACATTCGGACACTCCAGTCTGTCATTGAAATGGAGACATCCAGCATTTCACAAAGTATGTGATGGGCTTTCCTGTTTTCTCAGTATTCTGGGGGAACAAATGCATTCTGCATTCCCACCTCCAGGAGGAAATTACATAGCTTCTGAAACATTAGATTTCATCTGCTCAAGCTTTAGAGACACAGCTTTGCTTCCCATGAACTATCCCACCTTTTGTAATCTGAGTGTCTGTGTTGGCACACTAAGATCCTGACCATAGAAGCTGTTTCAGAGGTCCATTTGTGTAGATAATTCCATGTTTGCTTCCCAAAGAGCAGTCTTTCAGAAACAAGAAGTAGTTTTCAGCATGTAAACCAAATACAAGTTCTGTATTTATTTCTTGATGCCTTAAGCTATGTTGTAGCCTTTACTAGGCCAGCACTTGAATTTCGGGATAATGTCTGAACTACCTCTACACTACCTGTACTTCTCAAAATTTTTTAAAATACCATTTGTTCAATCTTGACTCTACTTAGGGCACAAAACAGTATGTAAAGAACACCGGTATAACACACACACAATTATAACAACACTAAAGTGTCACACGCTGTCATAACTTAGCTTGCATTTTGTCAGTGTTTAAATGGATTTTTTTTGTTCTACATTAACAGTGGTATGTCCAGGCTACCTGTGCTACGCAAGGAACTGGTCTGTATGAGGGACTTGACTGGCTGTCAAATGAACTCTCAAAACGCTAATTCCAACTGGATGACTCTTTCACCAGGGACATGTTTGATATAAGTGGTCTAGGCTTGTTACAACAAAATTAGTTTGCATCTTGGTTATTACAGTATCTGGAACTGATATTTGGGCAGGATATTACAGCGTTTCAACTTGTTTCGTTGCCAATTTATTGTTTACCGAGCTACATGTTGCAGAGGTAGCAATATGCTTGGGTAAAAATCTCCTTAACTTGGAAAAAGTGTATCTTCTGATTTTATTCCCCTTGTTAGCCTAAATGCCTGAATATAGTTATTGTGACATCTTTAAGATCTGTTTTGAATACTCTTTGAGCCCCAATAAATTAATGTTTTAATTTTTTTTCTCCCTGCTACTCTTAGTTTACTGATGCCCTGTTTCATTCCTCAGACAGTCTGCTGATTTAAAAATGTAGCATTCCGTATGTATTTATTTCTCTCCCTTGCCAAAAAGATTTCCTAATTCTGCTTGTTCCAAGCCAAGGAAATGCTCTAAAACACTATACAAATCTACTGCACTGAGGAACATTTTATTAATCCTTGGGTTCTGTCAGCCCAACTTGCCTTTGTGTGAATTGGATTTGATGGGTAGAATAGTTCTGTGCTGGTTGCGAAGAGCTCATGTTGAGGTTGTTTTTAATATTCAGCAGATTGTCTTCCTTTATATTGTATCTTTTTTTTATGTTGCATGTTGCTTTTTGGTATCAGCCTGACTATTTTTGCCCAGTGTATAATAGTTCTGCTGAAGTTTTACTGTTTGTTGGTGAACATATCTTCATAAGGAAATTTTGGAAAATTCATCAAACTCAATGGATTAGTTTCTTCATAACCCACTTGGAATTATTCCTAATAAAATGATAAAATGTATAGTTCTGTGTATTCTCTTCTTGATTCTTGAAATAGTTGAATGCAAATTATCACTTATTCTTTCTCCATATAATGAGCTTTCCTGCAGCTTGAATATGAGCACCAGTCTCAAATTTTCACTTGTTTGGAGCTGTGTAGAGTGGGACAGGGAAGGGAGGCAACCAAGTTGTATACAGTGCAGTAGAGTAGCTGTCATTGGGGCTTACATAATTCTGTAATGTCTTTTGAAGTTGTAAATCTAAAATTCCTTTCAAGATGTCCAGATATGAAAATACTAACAGTTAAAAAATTGTAATAAAACAAATTTGAACTGCCTGAGAAGCATGCATGTCTGTTTCATAGTTTTATCTGCATGTCAAAACCTACCTGGGTTCCAGCAGGAGAGTCACATGTTCTGTTGGTGGCTGGCTGGGAAGGTCACCTGAGTGCTTTTACAGGGATATAGCAAATGTTATAATAATGCTGATAATCGCCCCCCAAAAATCATCTCTACACAACTGCTACTGTCTGTTTTCAGATTTCTGTCCCCTTACACCTTTGTAGTTCAAAAGGCATAAATTAATATGTGTTTTGAGGCTGCTACTAATAGGTAGTTTAGAATCTATTTTTCTGTTGCCTGTCTGCTGTATAGAAGCAAATATTGCTCAACCATCCAACTGAAATGTGCTGTGCTATTGATTGGATGTCTTTAGGAACCATGATTCTGTTGCAGTTTCAGGCTAAGTGCTTCTCCTTTTCCACCCAGATGTGGTTACCCTTGCTACAACAAGTCCCACTGACAAGCTGGTAAACTTAAGCTAGTTTTGGTTCAGAACACCTCCCTGGGCAGCTTCTGCTGTGAGTGAGGTTTAAGTTCTTGGGAGGTGCTGTTACTGTGAGCACAGCTAAGCAGGGAATGTCTCGGAGTTTTTGAATACAGTCCTTAAATGTCTTCAACATGTAACGGAAACCCAGGAGACAGTGTAAGGTGAGAAGGGTTTTGCCTGTACCTTTAATGAATTGCTGATTACTTATTAACCAAAGCTGATATGCCCATGCATTTCATCAGTAGCAGTGGATGTGCACATATCTAGCAATGAAGTTCCTTGAATTAAACCTTAAAAGGTACACCTTGTTCAGAAAAGACAGCTTGTCTCTAATACAAGTTGGTTTTTGTAGTCCCAGTAGGTTAAAATAAACAATGCTTGTTACAAACTTAGAGGTAGTCTTTGAATGAAACAGTAGCTACTTAAATTAGGCCTATTACCACGAAGGAAACATTCTGCTTGGTAGAGATTTAATTACTTAAATAAGTAAGTATTCAGGTTTAGGTGAGCTCTGTTGAGCCACCATGCTTTTCAGTTGCAGCGTATGTATACAAAGTTCATATTTCTGAGTCATCATGTTTGGGGTTTTGTATCAGTAGGTGTAGTTCTGCTATAAAATAAATAATTTCTCAAAGTCAGAAAGTAATGAAGATCTTGGGCCTCATTTAAGAGTGATGGAGTCTGCATGAGGGTTAAGGCTACAGCTTGCACTGAAATGCAATAAAACAATGTTGTGTATCAGTAACAATACACAGTATAGCCCTGTTCTTCAGAGGAAGATGAAATTCCCATGAACACCCAATTTTCTCACGTCTGTTAGGAGTTAAGATACTAACATGGTTTGTCATTTCCCTATCAGAAATCAAGTACCTGAACTGAGCTGCTGTCCCCGAAGTTCAAAATCTTGAACAGGCATGAGACTGCTAGAAATGTATTCCTCATTCACTGTAGTGACAGGAAATCCTGAGTTCCAGTAGCTGAAATGTCTCTTTGTATACACTACCTTTTGTATTCAAACAAATGGGTAAGTTCTGCTGCGCTGGGGAGTTAGTCAAGTAATATTTGTGTACAGGAAGCTTTATTTCAGCGTGTCAGATGGCCAGCTTAACTATAAAGAACAAAATACAGAAGAATGAGTGGGTCTTCTTTTATTTGACCAAGGTGACACAATTTATTTAGCGAATATTAAGTACGTGCATTATCTTCATTTTTTAAATTACTTACAAGAACAGCCCAGGTTGTGTAAAACATTGGTTTGGGGTTTGCCAGTAAAGAAAATTCAGAGCCCAGTTATTAGCCCCTTGTTAGTCTAAGAAATCCTTCTATAAAGGTTTGGACAAAGGCAGTTTGAGTGCAATATGATGACACTTTACACATCACCTTGTTCAGTATGTCTTTCCCACCCTTGTCAAGAATGGGAACTTAAGAAACTACATTTCATATACTGCCATTGGATTTATGAAAAAGCTGAGCTGTCAAAATGGAAATGTTTAAGGCCTTTCCTCTTACTGGGTTGGAGTTGGAAGGCTTGAAACTATTTTCCTTCTATTCCAAGAATATGAGAAACAAGGCGACCACACAATTAATTTGACATGTTGAAAGCTCTGATGCCTTAGCACATTGGGTATTTTTCCCTTTGTTTTTTTCCTACCATTTTTCTCCTCCCTTTTCTTCATCCTCTCAATCATATTTGGCATCCTTGCTTGCTCTATCATGATACATATAGGTACACATAGCTTGAATTATACCTTTCAAAACCAGCAGTGATATAAGAGATGTGCAAGAATTCAAGTACCATCACAGGAGGATAAGAGACCTCTTTGTCTGGAACAGATATGGTCAGGGGAAAGAATAATAGGAGTTTCAAGTTGCCAGACCAGTTTGAAGGATCTGGCAGAACTTGGTTGATTTTGTACGTATCAAATACACAGGTAAACATTTCACAATACCCAGAGCCCAAAAATGAGCCAAGTCTGCTTCCTTCAGAAGGTCAGTGTTTTGAGTGCCCTTAGTTCTGTAATGTTCTTGTGAGTGATGAGTTAGTCCACAGCAGGAGCCACCGTGAAAGAAGAAACTTCTCCCTCCTAAGGCAACAGCCAGGCAGGAGGCAGCAGTCTCTCCTTACGTTTAATGAATCAGAGATGGGAAATTCAAGTAGAAGGCAAATAGATTTTCCTTTTTCCTTAACAGGTGGTCTGGGAAAGTAGAGTAACAAATACAAAAAACCCCATCCACTTTTACAAAGATGCAAAGAAAATCCTACCCAGTTTTTTATTGGGAAGGGCATGAAGCTTTCCAATTGCTGGATGAGGAACAAGTACAGGTGAGTTTAGGTTTATGAAGTAAGATTGAGACAAGCTGAATGGGACTTGTACAAATGTGGGTTCTGGATGTGATTTAGAGAGGAAGAATTAATTGCTGGGCAAAGTCCAGAGGTGTAGAGAGAGCCAAAATGGGAGTTAAGAATCAACAGAAGTTCAGTAGGAAGCACCATCTGTTACACAGATGTAAATAGAGCTCGGGAGCATGAGGGCTCTGGGCCAAAGGTATACCTAAGGGCTCTTTTACCCCAAAAACCTGTTTTTTTGAACTGTGCCTTTCCTAATCTAGACCCTAGTGTTGCATTCTCATTCTTGACATGCAGCAGGTTCCTGACACATTGCTGCTATTGGCAGTCAGCCTCTACTACTGCAGTTTCCTAAGGAAATGGAGGATACTGGTTCTGGAGATTCCCCAGCATCAGCTCACCGGGCTGAATTTCCCCGAAACATAGTAAAGGATTATCTACCATGTGCAAGGGCCTGTCCCAGTGCCGTGTGTGTCCTCACCACTTGCCTCCTGCAGATTCCAGCTTCCCTTTGCACTCCCTCTCCCTGGTCTGCAGGGAGGCAGAGGCAGCAGCCCAAGTGCCAGCATAGCAAGCAGGAGGGAGCTGCTGTTTCTCGGAAGGGAGGCAGAGCACCCGGCAAGTCTGTTCTCTGAGCAGCTCCATCTTCTGGTTCTAGAGACAAGTTACAGATTTTTAATGTTTTGGGTTTGGGAAAGACAAAGTAACCCAGTTGTAATGGATCAATAATTAAAAATGAAGACAAGAATGTTCTTTCGAGTTACAAGGGGAGCTCAGTTAGCCCATGTAAGTAACACAGTCTCACTTCCAAACTTCACAATTGCAATCTTACTGTTCTAAGTGACTGATATTTGTCCTGCTGGCCCACAGCCCTGCATTACTCAGTGGAGTTTGTTTTTTTTCAGAGCTGGTAATTTGTAGGCCTCTATATGTCTGACTCAGCCATAATGCAGTCATTTCCAGTGTTTCAGTCATTTTCACCATTTCCCTAGTGTTGAGACTGAATTTTTTTCTTGAACAGATCTTCCAGTTAATTTTTCTGTCCTTTAAGATGCCATATGCTTGCAAATGTTACATCTTCAGGTGCAAGTGTTCCCTCATTTACTAAATTAGTAACATTTATTTGCCCAGATAGGGGGTTTACAGCTTTTATTCTGTTTGCAAGATTTTCTCCTCACGTGTATCTTGAAGTTATGAATCAGCAATACCTTTATTATGAACTTTGCAGTCTAGGAGAGTACAGACATCAACTCATGCATGACTGAATTACATGTTTTTTTTTAATTAGACTTATTTTAAAAACTGATCAAAGATCCACCCAAATTATTTAGGGTCCAATTTTTCAGGAAGAGTACATCACTAGTGCAGTGATCTAACATCCTTCATTGCCACATTCCATTTTGCTTCCCTTTTGTATCCAGAGGTGCTTTAGCTACACATGGCTTAGCAAAAGTGCTGACTTAACAAAACCAGAAATCTGAGGGTTTACATATAGCCTGGCAAAGCTGTTGGAATAAACGAGCACCATTTCATTGAGGTCTTGTGTTAGGTTTTGGGGTGGATCTGCTGGAGCAAGTTAAGGTCTTGCTTCAAGCTTTCATCACCTCTTTCCATCCACCTCCAATGCTGTATTTGTTCTTTGGGCACAAATGGCTTTAAAGTAACTAAGTTCAGGACATAAAGATCCACTAAAATGACAGTACAAGCAAGAGAACTAAAAGCCCTGTATTTTTAACAGGATCACATCCCTGTTTTAGTTTGGTGTGGCATGAGCAGGAACAAGGAGACAATTCACAGGTGGTAGAGCACATCAGCTGAGAGAGTTTGGGATAAGAGGGAGGGTTAACTGCCTATGTTGCCGGAAAGAAGCTGCTTTCAAAGGGCATTTACATGAGCTCTTTAGCAACACAGGCTTCTACAGACTCAGAGTACTGGAATTTGTCCATTTCCCTTTATCTGTGGGCAGAGTTGGTAATGAAATACTGGACAATTTATGAGATTTGTCTTCTCACATCATGCTGTTTGAGACACGTTTGGAGATTTATGGGCCTGTATCTTTTATCCTTGTATGACCTCTGAAGGTAAACCTGCCTTGCTTGAGGGCTTTGCTACTGCAGCTACCAGCATCATGCTAGATGACATGATGCAGACATTGGAGCAGCAAAACACAGCAGTAATTGTATTGGAAATCACAGACAAGAGCAGATATTTAAAAGCTTCTGCACATCACCACCCTTCACAGCACAGCAATTACTATGGCAAGAGACAGCACCAGCAACCCTCAGAAATACCTCACCTGAAAGTGACTTCCAGGTTTGAGGAGGGTTTAAAGAGTGGAGTGAATCCCACCTACAGAGCACCAGAATGCAGGGAGGTGAGCAGGTGTACAAGCAGAGAGTACACAGCTTTTATCAACCCAGGCAGACTTGTTTTGCCATGAAAGACACCAGCAACTAGAAAAAAAATCCCAAAGTAACAACAGTGACAGACAATTGATAAAGGGGGTTTTATTAGGTGAAAGAGGAAGATCCAGTGAATGGTTTCCAAATGCTTTTTGTTTCCCTTGGATGGATGATGTAGGGCAAGAAGCTTGTTAAATGACTGAACCCACTCCAACACATTCTGTGAAGGTATGGATAAAATACACTTTCCCCTGTCCTACAAAACAGGGCAAACTAGGCTACTTCTAGAAAGAAAAAATGCATGTAAAAACACTTAAAAATTCAGGTTGTCTTTGTATGCAAGAGAGAAACAAAATACAACCATTGTGATAAGGGTTTGCAAGTCACTTGAGCTTCTTTGTAAAAATTTAGGCACAGATAACTAATGCATCACATTGTTCTGTGTCTCTCCCCACATGGAAACAGATGATATTGATAAAAAGCTCCCTCCCACCCAAAGCTGGTTGTCCTAAACTCCAGTATCTTTTACTGCTGATGACTCAAACCAGAAGGAGCATATGTTCAAAGTAGATGCTGTTTCTTCATGTAGTCCAGTTTCACAAGGTGTTAACATTACCCTCATTACCCATGTTATGTGGGCAGACAAATTGCTTCCAAATAAATTATAGCCTTGAATTTAACATGGTTGATTTTTGACAAAGCCTACTCAGTGATAATTAAGAACATCATTTCAGAAGTTGGTAGGTACAAGTACATTGTTCATGCAACTTACTAGAAGTTGTGCCATAGTAATGGTAAGTGAACAAGACAATTTTTGAACTTAAATTACCATTACATTAATCAAAATGGAGTCAACTAAATCCATTTGGGTTCTGTGTTTGTTTCTGAATTAAACAGGGTTCAATTTGCAGACTGTCTTACAAATCAGAATAAAATTCTTTTTTTTTTAAACAAAATAATTCTTAATTCTTTAAAAACACCACTAAAAAGGTATATGATAATCCAGTTTTCAAAACCCTGCCTTCAATGTATTTTTCCCTTGGCATATAAAAAAGGAGGAAATTGTCATGCAAATATTCTGAACAGTGTGACAATATTCAGTAGAGCCATTAAACACATGAGCTCTTCATTAATCATTTTAGCTTTCCTTTTAGTGGCATAGAAGTCAGGGTCTAACCTCAGTTGCCCAGCAGTACATGAAATTAAATTTCTTGTTTAAAAACCTCCAAAAGCACCATGTCAGAGCTACTCTATTTCCACTTCAAGTCACATATTAGTGCTATATGATCAGAAGGATGTGAAACACTTGGCAAAGCCTGGTGGGTTGTTATTTCTTCATGACTTGGCAATGGAATAACTTGTTCAACCTCTAGAGCGTTTCTGTCAATGAAAATGTAGTCCAGACATCCATGAAAGCCACCAACATAGTTGGTATAAGCAGGTTCTCCACAAGCACTTAGCAGCTTGAAAGGATGGCTTAGAGACATACTGCACCTTTCTTCCTCCCCATTTGAGACCCAGTCTTCGTGATCTTCAGCAATGCCACCACTGCTGATAAAACTGTACGCTCCTGAGGAGGGTGTGCTGTTAAAATCTCCACAGAATATGACGGGGATCCCGGGGTACAAGTCACATGCTACATGCCTGATGTGAGACATGGCTACAGCAATCTGGATCAGCCGGATGTTCCCACCTAAGGACATAAAAAAGTATTATTTCAAATAATGCAAAACAGCGCAGCGCTGGAGGTGCTCAGTGGGTTGCTCATTTAAGCATATATAGCTCTGAAACAGCAATCCTGAATTTTAGAATGGTTTTCATGAATTAAGAAGCCTTTAAAGTTTGTGACTATGGCTTTTGAATAACAGTTTTTGAATAACAGACAATTTCAATTTAAACTTGCCCATGCAAGAACTCTGAAGCTTAACACCCATATACAGCAGTTTTCCATTTCATGGCAACCATCCTAATAATGTTCCCAAAAAGGCACAGAACCAAAAGAAAACTAACAGAGAAGAGAAGAATCTCTCCTAACAGCTTCTGGAGCCCAATCTGGTTGCTCCTCCTGGCAGTACTCTGGGAGAGCTCCATGTTCAACAGGTATGGGAAACCATAAGCACACACAAAGCTCTCTCTGTTTTATGGTCTGCTTTTTGGGTGAATTGTGTGTTATGTGACTTGCCTTGCTTTCAGCTGGATTCTATTGACTCCTAGGCACACTAAAAAAATAAATATCACACTAAAAAAATAAATAAATAAACAGATCCAGGATTCTGGCTTGATTTCATCTAGAGAAGAAGTGAGGCAGGAAACCCTCAGTTCCAGAAGAAAAGGCTGTAGTTGCAAAAGAATGGTGGGAAATCTATTCTCCCAAGAAAGAGCAAAAACCTTTCCAAACCCAGTTATCCTACAGGCAGGAATGTGGCACAATTACCTTTGGGGTGCCAGTATAGGTGGGTATTTGCTACACAAAGCTTCCTGGAAGGATCAGTTGTAGACTGAAGAACCGAAACCTTTAAGAGAGAAAACAGTCTTTGTTAAGTCTTAAATAGAGAGATGATATATTTGAAAATGCACTAGTCAGCTTATGCCTTTGTGGCAATCCAGTTCAAAGAATCTGATGCTTATAGCCAATAAACTTAATTTAGGAGCTGTACTTTTCAATAATCTTCATTATAAGGTCTAAATACCAGCCAAAATATTACCACTACATCACTTAACAAACATTATTCTGACTGTGTCTGGTTTGACCATATTTTTTCATAAGATATAGTTCACACTGTACCATTCTGAAATATTTTTATATTCATTCTCTGCAACAGAACTGGAGCTAAATCTCCGTTTTTAGCAAGCAAATGTAGCATACCATAATTGCTAAACATAATTGAACAAAAATGTGGAGGTGATTTCAGTTGTCAAAGAAATCCCGTTGGTCCTACTCAGTCCATGAACAGGAAACTTCTACCAGTGTTGCTGCAGTTCCTGACACAGCCTTCTCTCCTACACACTTGTACCTGCACGACAGCTCCGTGGGCAGACCCTCTGGCATCAGGAAGCTCACACACCTGTCCGACCTTATTTGTCCCCCTCCTGTCACTTGCTAAAAAGGCATTATAAAGCATACTCAACTAACTCACCTAAAATTGATTTATAAGGTCTAAGTTTTGTAAAATATATTCTTACATATAAAAGTAAGTGGTGAAACACTGGCTGCCAATAACACCAGCCAGGAATCACTACCTGGCCCAGAATCTCAGCAGCTGTCTTCATTTTAAAGCAAAATAATATTGCCTTTTTTACCAAATTTTGATAATTCCATATATGCCATTCAGTAAGAACTCAATGTTTTGTTTTTGTTCCTAAGTTGATCTTCTTCTCTATCCATTACTCCAGCTAACAGAGAACAAAGTTCCACGTTTCAAACTCTTAATCCCTCACCTCCCTTCTGCTGCTTGAGGCTCAACAACGCTGGCCCAGCTACACCTCGAGACAGTGGGAGGAGGAGAAAGGGGGGGAAGAAGAGGGGAAAGAGAAGAAGGCGTATCAAAGCTGGTATACCTGCAGCACAGAGGACCTCTGCAGCACCTTCTCCTGCACCAGGGGGTACTTGGCCAGCTGCTCACACAGCTCCTTGTGCAGCGGCTCTGAGAGCAGGGCTTCGCTGAAAGCGATGTCGTGCTGGCTGAGGAGACTGAACTTGTCCCTGCGATAGAAAGTGGCCAGGCCCTCGTGCTGCTTCTCCTTAATCTTGAACAGCCCCTCCAGTCCAAAAGCATCTAGCGCCGGGGCCAAGCTGTCCACGAAGACAGATTTATCCACCTCTTGCAAGCAGATGAGATCGGCGCTGTAGCCCGCCAGCTCCTTCTTGAGCAGGTTCTGGCGGTAGTCGATCTCCAGGGCGTAGGGAGCGCAGTAGGGGTAGAGCACGGTGCGGGAGAACTCCGTCTGCGCGTAGGTGTCGGCCAGGATGTTGTAGGAGACGGCGCGGACGGAGCCGCGGCCACAAACCTTCTTGGTGTAGAGGTGCCGGGCGTCGAAGGTGCAGACGCCGGGCCCGGCCTCCACGGGGCCGCTGCTTTCCACCTCGAGGGCCGGGCCGTAGCGCTGCTCCCCGTCCCCGGGCGTGCAGCGCAGCTTCAGCCGCAGCCCCACCAGCGCGTTCGACGGCGTGAACACGCGCTCGGCCGCCGCCGTCTCCACCCAGGCCTCCCCAGCCGCTTCCCCGCCGCCCGCGGGGCGCTGCTCGCGGAACCAGCGGAACAGGCAGTGCTGCGGAGCCGCGAACTCGGCGCTCACCTTGGGGCACACGGGGAAGCCGGCGAGGAGCGAGCGCGGCAGGCGGAGCTCGGTGAGCGCGGGCGGGTTGCGCTCCACGCGGTAGCGCGCGTCCCCGATGTGCAGCACGGCGCCGTCCTGCCAGGCAGCCGCGTTCGGCACCTCCTCCGCCACCGCCGCGCCGTCGCTGGAGAACAGCCGCACGGCCGGCACCGCCGCCTCGCCCTCCGCGCCGCCCTCCGCCCGCGCCTTCTTGCTCTTCTTGCCCCCTTTGCCGTGGCCCTTAGCGGCGTTGGTGGCGATGCGCGCCAGCGCCCGCCCCAGCGGCTCCGCCTGGTCGCGCTGCATGTGCCGAGCACTGCCGTCGGGCAGCACGAACCGCAGGCTCAGCTTGGGCTCGGACGGCACGCAACGCACCACGGCGCGCTCCATGGCGGCGGGCGGGCGGCCGCCGCCGCCGTGCGGAGGTGCGGCGGGGGAGCCGCGGAGGCTCCGGAGGGCGGAGCGCAGCCGGCGCCACATGGACCCGGCGCCGCTGCGGCTTCCGCGGGGCGCGGCCGGAACCGCCGGGCGGGGCGGGGCTGCGCCGTCACCGCGCGCGACGGGGGCGGGGCAACGGGCGGGGCGGCCGCTGCCGCCAGCGCGCGCGGCAAGGGGCGGGGCCGCGCGGGAGGCGGGAAGGGGGCGGGCTCGCGCCGCCGGCCGTGAGGCAGCGCCCCCTGCCGGTGCCTCGTGCCCCGCTCCGCGCCGTGCTCTCGCTCCCGTGCCCGCAGCCCGCGCCCCGCCGTTAACCCGCCGGGAGTCTGGCCACCGGAGAACCTGCGGGTTCTATTCCCTCAGCAGCGAGACCCCCTCTACTCTGCGCAGCTTCCTGGCCAACGGACGTTCGAGGCGTGGGCGGGGTCTCCCTCATAACGCCCCAATGCTAATTGCCTGTGGATAAATCCTTTAACGTCAAGAGTTTGGGTTTGCGTTCTGTTCGTGAGAAAACATTCCATGTCTGGGTTGAGACCTCACGCTGAACAGTCCCGGGCAGTGAGAGCCACGCTAGGAAGGTGTCCAGGACTTAGGAAAACAGACATAAAATCCACCCCCCCCCCCTCCACCCCTGCTCCCTCAGCCTCTGCGCGTGAGGCTCTGCCCACACAGACACAAAATTAGGATTTTAAAGCCTCTTTTGCCAAGTGTGGGCAGGTGGGTAGCAAATCTGTAGAGTTCCTTAAAATTTCCATCTATAGTTGTACAAAAAGGAAAAGCTTAGCAACAGCCACCTGATGCTTGAGGCTATTATATTTCTAATTTCTCAAGCATTTTTGCTGTGATCTGCTTGGTGCAGGCAGAGGCTGGAGCAGAGGGACTTTCTGACTCGCTCGGGTTGTGCCAACGCTGTGGAAGACCGGGACGGTCGAGGTAAGGTTTTTCCATGTTTCTTTTTGGTTTTTCTGCTGTCATCACGCGAGGCGCTGATCTGGGCCGGGGAGAGCCCCGGGCAGCCCTCACGGGCCGGGCCCGCCCCCGGCTCCGGGGTGACCGCGCTGCTGTGCCGAGCGGGGCCGCGGCGCCGGGAGAGGCGAGAGCGGCGGCGCTGAGGAGCGCCGGCAAAAGGCCGTGTCCGGCCGGCCGTAGTTGAGTCCTCTGTGTCCTCTGGTGCATCCACCATCCCCGGTTTGGTGCGTCTTTAGGACATACCCCTGATTCAGGAGGTAGCTTTGGCTTTCTGCTCCCCTGTGGGAAGGTGTTGAAATGCAGTGGTGAGTTTGTGCATCGTGTTTCCAGGGGAACCCGACCGCCAGTCTTTGGAATAGCCCCACTCAGGCGATTAAACCGCCATAGAAGAGTGATCTTTTGGTTGAATCTCAGCCCCGTCGCAGAACACAAGTTTGTTGAGGTTTTTTTTTCTTTTTTTTCTTTCTTTCTTTTTCTCTTTTTTTTTTTCCTTCTTATGACAGGCTCTGTATGTACATACTTTCCCTTGAACTTTGCCATTTTATCATATAAACTATTGTTCTCTTTTTGAAACAGCTGTCATACCTAAATTGTGGAGATCCCTGAGGTGACCTCATTTTATGTCTTACATACATTCAACTTAACAGATGCGTGTGTTAAACTCCTTTCTGGACAGGACTGTGTTCTGGAATTTTGGTTTTGCTATGGTTTTAGATGGAGCACTCAGAAGAAGCAACTTCCAGTAAACGGACTTTGAGAACTTTGTTTCGTCCCCCTGCTTTACCTCCACCAGTCATATCTGAAAAGTCACCATCACAGAAGAAACTGTTGGCACACCGCAAAGGCAAGGAGGAGCAAAAGATGATCAATCAGTTACTGTGAGTTTCATGTAATTCAAGATATGTTGAAATTCAAGTGAAAGAGACATTACACATTTGATATTTGACAAATAACAGTGTTTCTTTGATATAATTATAGTGAGATTTAGTGATCAAGATGAAAAAATAGGTTGCGTTGATTAAAGTGCTAGCATTATTTTTGTTGTATTATTTGTAGTTTTTCTGCACTTCTGATGCTGTGGTTTACTTTAGAATTGATCGAGCTCTTGAAGTCTATTACATTAACATGGATGAAAGAGATGAGAGAGATGCTGCACCTCCTATCACAGAACTGCCTTCCACTGTGAGAAAGTATTTCTTTATTAAGTGTTTCCTATTTAGTTCTTTGTTATTGAGACAACAATATTATTTCTTTTCCTTCTTAGAATTTACTTCAAGGTACTTGTTTTGCTCCTCAGTAATTAATAAATGTATTTATATACTCAGGTAATCCAATTGAAATGTGTGCCTCTATATCTGTAGAATAGTCTTTGTTTAGGAATAATATTTGCTAAATTTTAGATTTCCAGTATTTTTGTTTGTATGTTCTTCATATACAACAATTTTCCATTTCTTTTTATACAGATGGACAAAGAAAGCCAACTAAGGGTGAGTTAAATTCTTTCATTTGCTTTTTTTAGTGTAGAAGAGTGAATGGCCCCTATTAAGAGAAGTTTAGTATGTAATGCAGAATCATTGTTATTAAACAAGAAGTAGTCTTGGTGGGGGAAAATGGAATAAGAGCAAAATAGGAATCTTGTCTCTTGGTCCTGTAGAGGGAAAGTATTTTTCTGTTTTAGAAAGAGCATCTGTCAATAATTAATTTAACTTTAGTTAAAGATCATGACTTAGGAAAAAAACCTTCCAGGCTTCAGGATTTTTTGTCAGTTGAGGTCATGTATTGTACCTTAGCCTGTACAAAAAATAGTCTTTGACATCGTTCCCTTAATTTGAGGAACATGCACTAAACTTCAAATTTGTGTATAGCTTTTAAAGTAAGACTCCATCTCTGAGAGCCCGTTGAAACTCAAATGAGTATTGAAATATTTATATTAAGTAGCCTAAGGTAACACCAGTTTTACCTAGCTGTTGTTAGGCAAACTCATTATGTAGAGATTTTATAAAAAAACCGTCAATCAAAAGCAGAAATATCTATTTCTTTGGCCAAGACCCACTCCCCTTATGGAGGATGTTTGTCCACACTTTTTGCTATATAAATGTTTGTCCAAAGAACAATAACCTTAACCTTGAACTATTTTATTGTTAGCCACAAACTTCAGCAGAGGACCAAGGAAAATGCCATAGTGACAAGTACAATCTTTTATATTTAAACATTTAAGACAGACCATGTTACCAACCACAAAGCAGGTTTTAGGGTATTAGTGAATATTGAAAAGATTAGATTAAATACCCTGCCTTTAAGGAAATCAAGAAATTTTAAAATTAAGAAGTTATTAATAAAAAGAGACTTTTGCCAAGCCTAACACAAAAATACATACATATGTAGTTATTAGACCTCTGAAAATCTTGTCCTTCCAGGCAGACTACCTCTTTTTGAAGAGCTGTGTGCAGAGTAACCCAATGGTTCCCATCCAGCAGCAGTGGCTGAGGTCCATGCTTGCCATGGTGCCACAGTCACTCATGGAGGGCAAAGACAGACAGCTGCTCACTGAGGACCTTTTGAAGGAGATAGTAAGGGATTATGAAAAAAGCATGCAAAGATGTGTGTGTAAGTACTACAGACTACTCAGCACTTATATAAATGTTAGTATATATATTATAAACTCCATATTCTCATGCTTAAAATAATTTTTCTGGTTTGTTCTTTCAGCCAGGCGGGATCTTTGTAATTGACTACTGATTTAGCTTTTCCTGCCTTATCAAATGTGCTTTGGCCATAATGTTTAAGGCAAAATTTGCTTATTTTATTTGAACCAGTAAAAAGTTAACCAGCTGAAAGTACAGTTCAAGCGAAGACAAAGACAGCTGCAGACCTCATGTCAAAAAGGTTGATTGCTGATGAAGTTACTTCATTATGTCTTTAACCTACTTAGTTAATTTGAAGCAAGAATGTATTGCTATTTACTATTAAGGAAAGGAGAAACTTTTAATGAACTAGTCATTCTGTCTACCTCTTCAGGAACAACAGCTTTTTAAAGCTGTTTGTTCACAAACGCATTCATGAGTTTTCTGATGGTGCTATTGCTGCAGGAGGAAGCTCACAATAAAAACCTGCAAAGATAATTACTGTTTTCAGATATCACTCATACAAGCCAATTCAATTTTAAAACCTTGTAAAAAGAGTAATGAACTGGAATTTTGAAAGTGTTTTCCCGTGAAATCATGTATTAATTTATTTACATTTGTAGTAACTGAAATCTGAAATTGGGCCCGGTTTTGTTAATATTTTAGTGAATGGCTGGTCTTTTTTAAAATGTAGATTAAAAAATAAACAATTTAACATTGGACTAACTTCTTTGTAATGTCATCAGCGGCATAATTATAGTACCTCTTTGTTATTATGTAACAAAGCTGCCATAAATTCTTGTAATCATAGAATATATCAAGTTGGAAGGGGTCCATAAGGATTAGAATCCAGCTCCTTGCTCCTTGCAGGGCTCTCTGAGACTCAGCCATACAACTGAGAGCACTGTCAGGTGCTCCTTGCACTCTGGCAGGACTGGTGCCGTGGCCGCCTCCCTGGGAAGCCTGTTGCTGTCACTGACCATCCCCTCAGCAAAGAAACTGCATAAGTATTCAATTATTTAAATGCAAACCATCTGAAAACCTTCAGGAACAGGAGCCAGAATTGGAATTAAGGCACCCAAATCTGTATAAAAATTCAGCAGCTGCTGATTTTCAGTTACCTTTGGGAGAACGTTTTGTAGACTAGGGTGACACAATTACCTTTCCATCCTACTATGTGCTTGGTTCCAGGAAGTACAGTGACTATTGAAATGGCCAAATTTGCTTCTAATGTTCATGTATTTTTTTTTAGTGAGAAGAGCTCTTGTTAAACCAGACATAAAAGAACTTGATAAGTTGGAAGAGGAGGCACCTTTGCCTTTATTACCTCTGTGAGTGGATTAAGTTAGCAAATAACTCACTGGCAAAACACACTGAGTTACACGAAGGACATTCTTGTTGAGCTGTGTGGACAGAGATATGGTACAAGATTAATTCTGGAGCCCCTTACTGGGACATTTTTAAATCTCTGTAGAGGATCTTGCATTTGAAGATCTCTTATCTGAATGCTCTACAAAGTTTTAGCACTGACAGTGTTTTATTACTGTTACAGTTATGTAGAGCAGCACTCATGACTGCAAATTAGACCTGGTTCTGAGTGCTCAGACACTAAAGTCACAGTGCAGCTGCCTCTGGAGCAAACAGTGGGTGTATGGGGCAATTTTCTGGCAGATAGCAGCATTGTACAGTACTTTGACTTCCTAAACCTGCATACAATGCCAAGGTTTTATGTGATCTTGGTTTTATGAGATGAAACCTTGAGACTGAAGGCAAATCTATTATGCCGTCCCATCATGGGAAAGGAGTTTAGGTAGACAGAATAGAAATACCCAAATTGCACAATTTGCTGATGCATCAGAGTGTGTGCTATCAAAATCTGTTGATAAATGCTGCCTGATAGTAGTCGGTGAAGTTAGGATTTTACATTGAATGGGCTTCTGTAAGAGGAGGTGATCTGAAAATACTGTGGAGGATAAAGCATGTTTTGTCAGACAGAGTATCTGTATGACTTCCACTGCGTGGTAGTGAGGACACCTGTGTGGCATTTAATTAACTATTCACACTAGGGAATAATCTTTTGAATTCTGTCTTTTATGTATCAGTACTTTATTCAAGTAGTGCTTGAGCTCTTAATTTTTATTTGTTTTGGTTGCTTTTTAATGGTTTTTCTTTTTTAGAGGCCTGGATTTTTCTAGTACGTGGCGTAACAGTTATATCAAAGCAAAAAACCAAATAACTTCCTCCTTACATATTCTTCACCCCACAATGCAAACACTGCTGGATTTTGGTTATACAGCATTCTTTAACTTTCTTGTCGTGGATTTCTCTAGTTCCAGGTAAAGTCTGTTCTGCTGAATTATTGACCCATATAGGTTTTTGAAGCTGGCAAAGATGAGCTTGTTCAGTTCTATTATTTATCATAGAAAATTGCATTGATGCACCATTTTAATGTACTGTGATTAAGTTACTCTGTGTTATGACATGAAACTTTTTTTCTCTCTGTTACGTATTTTATTGTTCAAGTTGTTGGTAATATCAGACCTTTTGATTTGTATTTTGCCTTTAATTTTGTAAAGTTCTCCCCATTATTTACTTATTTTTAATGCCTAATTTCCATAGAAATCTTTTTAAAGTAGTATTTGAAAAATCAACTTCTAGTAGTATTATCATCTGTAGAAAATTCTGTGCTAACCTTGAAGATCAGACTTCTTGCTGGTTTTCAGAAGTTGAATTTTCTGTTTAATCTTGAAACTTTAAATTTATTCACAGTTTTCAAAAACATAATTTTCGAAATATTTTTCCTCATTATTTTTTTCTGGTAATTGTTCTGCAAATCCTGGAGTTTGAGGCAGGCTTTTTCTTTCCTTTTAGTCTACTGAAGCAATCTGTAAGTTCCCACTGTGCTTCCTGCTAGAGACAGACTAGGTTTGTAATACAAAAGTTTGTATGTTTACCTTACTCCATGTTTGGTTTGCTTAAATTTTGTTCGTAACGTTGGCTGTAACTTTCTTTTCTAGATTGAAAGGACCAGTTGACTGCAGATCTTTAAAAACTGATGCATCTCTAAGCTGTTCTAAAGCAGAAGACAAGATACTGAGGACATGGTACCAAAGAGTTATCGGTCTCTTTACTCAGTCAGAAGCCTTGGATGGTGTAAAGTTGGATCAGCTTGAGTCTTTTTATAACTGTGTGGATGTGCTTATGTCTAATCAGGTAAATATCTTTCCTCCCATGATAAACTTAATGGGATCAAAACATTACTTGCTTTGTAGAAAAATAATGGAACAATCGTCTAATCAAAGGAAAATGCTTTCAAGATATTTCATTTCTACATACATGTATTAGTCATAGGCTTACTTTTGTAGCAGAAAGAGATGCATGGACTTTACTGAAATGTTTACTTGTTCATTAGTTTTCATCATTTAAGGGTTGGGACTAATAACCACTAGAAAAATTAGAGCTGATTTCTAGTTAGAATTATTAAAAAAATAATAGAACTGATTTCTAATTAGAATTATTAGAAAAATTCACACTGCTTCAGTTATCCATAATCAGGCCAGAAGTGCTAAAATGAATGGAAATCCTGGCTTACTGGATGAGTGGAAAATAGGTTGAACCCTTTTAATGTCAACTAATAGATGATCTATCTTATTACCTAGCTGAAAGAATTACTGCAAAGAACAACTGAAGCTTTTGTGAAACTTTTTGATCCTGAAGACAGAAGACATCTGCCTATATTTAAGATGGACTTGACTTTTGATGAAAATAGAATGGAGTTTTATCCAAGCTTACAAGACTTAGAAGAAGCAATTCTGTTTGTAGTAGATTGTATAGGACAGACTCTCCAGGTGTGCTTTTGTTTTTATTCAATTATGTCATTGTTAAGATGTTCACGATGTGAAAATAATTGTGATTTAGGAGTCTTACTACCCTGGCAATGGGATCAGAATGCCACTTTTATTTATTTTCCACAATGATTCTACAGGTCACATAATGAATTTTGATGCCAAGTGGCACTCCAGGCTCTGAAGTAATTTCTTGTTTATAAAAAACTTGGTGCACCTGCTCTTGATTGTTTTAGTCTGCTCCTTGGGTCTGCAATTATTATAATAATATGTTTATTATATGTGTGATGATTTACAATAAATTTTCATTAAAGTTAAGATCTCCAGAGAAACACAAGGAAAATTAAAGTCGATATTGCTTTTCTTTCTAAGAAAAAGAAAATACTCAAATCTCTAAAAACTGTTTTATATAACATCAAAAGATTGATGTCTTGAGAGCCTGTCTATGGTTCCAGGGAAGGGAGCCTTTCTGGGGGCTTTAGATGTGAACTGAGTATTGGTCACCAGTCACATGTGGTGGTACTTTCAGAGAAATGTTTTGGGGTTTGTTTTCTGTATTTGCATATATTATATAATTTAATTTTATGCAAGGTTGGATAATTTTTTGTTTTCCTTTATATATTTAATGTTCAACTCTTTGCTTCAGGAGAAGTCATTCTACACATGTATAAAGCATGTGAACTTGGTCATAGTTAGGGTCTCATACTTTTATGATCGTGTCTTCTGCAGATTGCAACTTACTTTTAAAGTATATGTATCATTGTGCAGCTTTTTAAAATTTCAATAACCAACACTTGCACTGCTCTTAGAACTTCCAAACGGTACAAGCTTGGCTAATGGGTGGCACTGCAACTCTGGATGCTGAGCTCCCTGCTCACACCGTACAATGGGCCAAATCCGCTCTGGGAAAATCTATCAGAGACAACTTAGAAGGCCCAAAGCAGCATTTTAAAGGCTATGGTAAGCGATAGAAGAGTGTGTAAATAGCTGTGTCGCTTCTTTGTGATAAGTAGCTTGCTGTGTGGCATATGCATTTTAGTAATATAAATATGTTATAATTGAATTGTAGTTGAAAATTATGGCTGGCTAGTAGATGGAACTGCAGAGGAACGGATAAACACATTTATAGCAGAACAACCCAGTTTTGATGAATACACTAATGTAAGTTTTAATTCTGCCCTTTATAAATAATTTTACTGTACATACAGCAATAATGAGAAGGTAACAGAGGGTAACAGGTGCTTAGCCTTTAGCTAAAAATATATGGACTACCTAAAATGTTACTGATTTTTTTCCCTAAAAATTTATTATTCATGGTAAATAGAAGAAAACATTACTAATTTTCTTCAGTGTCTAATACTTACTCATGTAGCCAAGTATTTAAACAACAGCTCCGAAGTGTAAAGTCTAATGTTTTTCTGAAGTTCATAGATGAATTTTTCACCCTCAAGAAGGAAATCATGAGTTTGCCAGAGGTGATTTATTTCCCTATGGTCTGTTTGAACTGTGAGGATTTAAAACAAGGTTTGGCTAATTGTGCAAACAACTTTGCAAAAATGCTAATGGACAAAATATTTACAGATTACAGAGAGGAAAATGAAAGGTAAGTAGGATTTTTCTCCTTGTGAATGCTCTATGTGTTAAATGCATGGCAGAAACATGTAGAAGAAATGCAGATATACCATACTTTGTTTACTGAAGGTTCTTGGCTAACTAACGATCTAATGCAGTTTGCACAGGCTGTTGTATTTTTTCTGCTGTGTTAGTCTCAAAAAAAGGTAGGAGAACATATTAGTATAGACTTGGAAAATGGAGGAGCTAAAAGATCAAAGGTCAAAGATCCAAGAACTTTATTACTCTTCTGGATTTATGTGTGAATTACAGTATTAACTGCACTGTCAAAGTTAGACTCTCTTATTACCTGATGGATACCTCAGCAGGGCTGCTCTCTAGCCATTCCTCCCCGTTTGTACTTGTGCTGGGTGTTACTCCATCCTGGGTGCAGAATCTGGCATTTCAACTCACTGCCTTCCATCCCCTTAATCATAGCCAAATGTTTAATTCTGCAAAGTGTCCCATCCTTCAAGGGAGTCCGCAGCACCTCAGAGCTGTATGATGAGCAGTCTTGCTGATGGTGCATCCAACTCTTGCATCAAAACCAGCGATAAATACATTGAACAGAAGGGGCTCAGGAGTGAATCCTGAGGAACACTGCTGGTAACAGTTGCCAGCCATTTGCTACAATGCTTTGAGCTCTGCACTTCACCAGTTCTTCACCAGCACACCATGAACACACCCATCCCACACCTGGACAACTTTTCTAGAAGGATTCTGTGAAGGACAGTATCAAAAGCCTTATTAAAACTGAGAAAAATTATATCCACCACCTCCCCTTTATCTTCTATATGGGTGAACTTACAGGATATCAATTCAGTTAAACAGGAGGTTAATTTGCAGGTATGGGTTAGGTCATGGGGAAACTCTTACTACATTTTTTAGTTAAAATGAACAACTATGGCCAAGTTTTATAGTGATTCCACATTGCTAAAGTGAGACAATATTTACTAGGAAAGTGTTTGTGTGTACACTAATGATAGTTTGCTGAAGTTCTTTTAGTTAACAACAGGTTACTAAAGCATTTATTTCAGAGGAATACCCCAAAATCCAAACAAAGCAATTATTGCAAGTCAGAAACCAGTATTTGTCTAGACTGACTTGGTCATATTCCTCTTCTAGTTTCATAAATAATGGAATTTGTGAGGGGAGAATACTTAAAGAAGTAATTTGAATTTTTAATTGCATTAAAGCTGAGCTTGAAACCAGTCAAACTAACATCTTAAAATGTTGGTATTTTATGTAAAATAAAACTATAGGATATGCAGTGAATGTGAAGCCATTAAGGAATATGCATTAAAAGTTCCTGAGTCAACAGAAGAAATGGTAGAAATAATAGAATACATGAAGAAAGTCAAAACCAAAGATTTTCAGGACCTGGTGCAAAGAAGTAAGGTAAAAGACAATCCTTTAATTCTTGATCTTTTATTAGACATGTACAAATAAAGGATTGACCTGTACAAATAAAGGATTCATTCCAGAGTGCAGACTTTTTTCTGCCTGTGTGAATAAACTCAGTGTTACTTCAGACAGAGGTGGGAAGTCCAGCTTATTCTTCGCCATATGCATTTGCTTCTTATTCTCGTTCTCATGTGTTCTGCAAGTCTGTGAGGAAATGCAGCTTTTAATAAATCACCCAGTTTATTTTTTGTACTTGGAGACTTACTTCAGGACTGCTTAAAAATCTATTTGTGAAAATGTAATAGACAGTATAAAGAACACTTTATGTGTAAAAACAGTCAACAGACTTTGAACACACGAGAAACAATTTACTCCTTGAGCAGAATGTAGGTGATGTTACATTAGGACTAGTTTGTGCATGTGTGTGTGATATGTGTCAGATTTTCGGATGGTAATAGGTCTGTAAGTATGTTTATATCTGCAGAAATTATATTTTGTATATTTTTAACTACATTAGAATTTCTGCATATAGATTTACAGAACACAGGAGTGGTATTTAGAGAAACAAGCTCATGATCAGGGCAGGGATTTGAAAAGTATTACACATATGTTTTGAATGTTAAAATCCAATTGGCTGAAGGAGCTCTGAATTCTGAAAAGTTCATGAAATGTAGATTTTTATTTTATCTTTGTAGATAATATTATCCTGCCCTATATTTTAAACAGCTCTGTCATACCTCAAGTTTTGTGAAATCTCCCTTTGTAGGAGTGCTGTCGGCAAATGAGTTACCTGATAGATGTTTATCCATTTACTCCCGAGGACCTTGAGCTAAATTCAACAGCTATATTTTGGCCAAAGAAGATAAAGCTCATTTTCAAAGAGCATGATACTGTAAGAGCATTTTCTTATTTTATGGTATATTTTGGCTTGTTAGACTTCTCACTTTACTCGAGCTTTTTATTTCCTCAGCAGGCTAAATGTATATACACATATAATGTGAACCATACTAATTTAGACATGCATGAATAACGTATTTCCAGATTTTTGTAACAAAAGTGGACTTTTTGTGGCTAAATTTTAAAACTGTCACTGTAACTTAGAAGCTTCAGCAAGTCTTATTATCCTAATATGCTTAGGTCAGTACTAGGTAAGACATAGGCAGCTGAAAATTCACTACACTGTACTTGTTTAGTACTGAAAATGTAGCTGTCAGGCCCTTAATAAGACTGAGTGTCTGGGTAGGAAGTAATTTAGTTAAAGTGGTATTTTGTTCTGTCAAAAAAAGAACAGGAGGAACAACGTTTTCCAGCAATCATTAATAGAAAATGTGCAACATCCCATTTTCTCTGTGTGACTATAGATTACTTTTCTTCCACCACCTGTATTCATCTTGCTTAGCATGCTTTGTCTCTGTCTATGACGCAGTAAGTCAAGCCTTTTATTGTTCTCTTGCCTGTTTGTAGCAATTTAGCCTAGATTTAATGATTTCTTCTAAGATTTTTCAAGAATTAATAATTAACATTTTTAAAAATCAGTATTTTTTTAAATATTACAAGTAAGGATTTCTCCTTTAATAAGTTTTGTTTAGATAATAAGGCATATATCCAAGGGTAGTAACTATGCCTCTGTCTGAAAAGATGCCCAGATGGGAGACTACTATGTCTATAAAATACTTTGTTTGCATGTTATCCCCATGCAAGCAAATTATTCTTTTAATCATCCCCAAAAAAATTGGTAAAATTAATTTTCTACTTCTGCATAGAGAGTCCATGATGCTTGTTCTAACTCCTTTAAATGAGGATGGTAGTACAGAGTGAATCCCACTGCTTAGTGAGAATCCCTCAGCAGTGGGACCCTGTAGCTGGCTGTCAGGTGACTTGCATTGTGCTAGAGGTTGAGGACAGAAAAAGTTTTGCATCGTTTTCATGAGTCTGTATATTTGCATTGTATACTTTCAGATAGGAGTCTGTTCTTATTCTAGTGCAAAATAAGAAGATTGGTTCCTCCATTGGTGAGATTCTGTTTGTCTGCTTCACAAATTTTGCATGGCAGTAGGTGTCCTCATCTTAGGAAATCTCCTCTCTCTTCATTGATTTTTTTGTTTGGTACCCTAAAACAAACCCTTGAGTGTGCAGAGCCAGTGCTTTAAGGTGGTCTTATGCTCTAGAATTTTTGGCTTTTACAGCTACAGGTGCATGTGGGATAACATTGGCTTTCAACAACTGTAGGTGTCCTTTTTGGCAGTAAAATACTGAATCCCCAAATTGAGAATATCTTATTTTTTTCTGTAATGCTTTCCTTTCTGTCTCCTGATTCCTGAAGGAGGCCTTTGAGGCAATCTAACTGCTATGATTATTGAGATGAGGCTTCCGTGCTAGCATATAGAGGTTGCGCACATTGAAGTGGGACATAGGAAAAAAAATTTCAGCTCTTGCAAGGATGATAATTTATCTGTACTGTTAGTTTTCTGTCTGTTTGCATTAAATGGTTAGATGGTAGTATGTATGTTAATTATTGAAAGGACTTAAAATCACCTTTGTCATTAAAAAAATTAATTCTTTTGTAGCTGATCCAACAGTCTAAAGCTGAACGAGAAGAAGAAGTGCAACAGAAACGTGATAACCTGCATGCTGAATTAGACAAGATTTATAAATCTGTGACAGAATTAGAAGAACACTCAGAACTGGATCGCATGCAACAGGTTTGATTAATAGTATAAAATAAGTAGAAATGCTTTATATGTTTAATACACATGGATCATGGAAAAAATTGTAATTAAAAGTAATCAGTGTAACAAATGTGAACTAAAACATTTATTATCCTCTTGCCACAGTTATGAAGCTCCGTCCCCCTCCCATTTTTGTTTCTCATTGGCATTTAACATTTTATTTAGGGGAAGATTTGCTATGATGCTTGAATTAGCTGATAGGCATCAATAATACAAGTTCAGAAAGAGTGTGTGCACCCACAAATATAATTTATTAATTTTCCCTCTTCACCATAAATCAGTTAATGCAAAACCATTAGCAGGTAGCAATTTGATACTTTTTCCCTACAAACCTCAAAACTTAATTGTTATGCTAGTGAAGAGCAGACCACTGGCTCCAAAGTTTCATTAATTTCTAGCAGTATTTTTTAATTTTCAGAGCATGTCTTGTGCTTTAATTGGAGGATATTGCATAGTAAGAAATCTTGGCTTTTTAAAAAACAAAGCACTTCAAAGCACAAAACAGAAATCCTAAGCTATTAAATCCCAGTTACCAATATGATATGCCACGTACACAAAACATTGTGTGCCTGCCTCCTGGAACAGTAAATTTTAAAGCCCATACCTTTTGAAAATACTCTAAAATTCAGTAATGAGAACCAGTTTTATTTTTCGTAATGTTCATCTGGTTTCTTCACAGTTTATATGCTCATCAGTAAGCAGACAAGTTTTTAAATCTTATTTTCTAACATTTTAGTGTGAAAGCTTATCTTTTGATATAAGCTGTTCAGAGCACTATTTGGTTATTTCTCAAGACATGCTATTGTTTGATTTCAGTATGTGACTGACGTGAGGACTTTACAGAAAACAATACAGGACACTGATGAAATAGTAGCTGCTCTTAATAAAGAAGAGGCTCTGCTTGGATGGAAACCAAGTGAATTCCCACTCCTCAACAACTTAAGAGCTGATATAGAACCGTACCAGAAACTCTTTAATCTTATACTGAAATGGCAGCGAACAGAAAGAAGGTAATTCAGCTCTAAATGCCCTGAGAGGGAGAGTGAGAAAAACGCTTATCCTGGTCTCATTCATGTCAGCTGCAGAATATGGATTTGTTTTCTTGTTAACATGTTATTGGCAAGCAAAGTAAAAGGGTAATATAACATACATATCAGACTTGCTATTTTTAATTCAGCTAGAAAAAATGTTGGTTTGTTTTTATTTTTAAAATGTAATCATAGAATCATAGAATCCTCAGATTTCCTAAGCTGGAAGGGACCCACAAAGATCATGAAGTCTGAGTCCTGGCGTTGCACAGGATAGCCCCAAGAATCACACCATGAATCACACACATGAGCTCAACTAGAGAGCTCATCATCTGGATGTAACCTAAACTGCTTTTAACCTAGCAGCTGTCCAAAATGGTGGGTTCAGATGACTATGTTGCTTTTGGTGGTGACATCCTTCCACAAAACTGTACTCTGTGTATAAATTAAGGGAGATTGTTTATTATTTTGTGCATTCTTTGATGTGTTATGATGTGCTGTGGCTGAAAGTGTGGGGGGTTTGAAAATACAAGACCTAGTGTGTTTTTAAATGCCATGTGTCGATCTCTGTCTAGAGTTTAACTTAAATATTTGTCCATTCATGCAGTTACAAAGTTTCAGTATGTGTCTGACTTAAGAGAATGACACAAATACACAGAATAATGCAATTGAGCCACTTTTAGCTGGGCTTTAGCATTTTGCAAAGAACAACAATAATACAGAAGAGCTTTGCTTTAATTCAAATAGTTATTCATGTGTTGCAAAACAAAGTGGTAATTATTTGTGGGCTACATTGGTTATTCTGTTTTGTAACCTTACATTTTTTCTCAGATGGATGGATGGGACCTTTTTGGAGCTAGATGGGGAAAGCATGGAGGCTGAGATTGATGAATTTTACAGAGAGATGTACAAACTGTTAAGACTCTTCCAACAAAAGCTGAAGAAAGCAGCAGCAGAGAAGAAAAAGGCAGTGCTACACATAGCTGGGAGGGGTAATCCAACTCTTACAATGTGTTCTTCAGTTCTGGATCAGATTAAAGAATTTAAGGTAAGCAAACGTGAGGGATATTAATATCTGATACTGAGGGACAAATGCTAAATTCAGGGCTTAGTACATGTAGATGATGCAGAGTCAGAGACAGAGTGAGGCTGTTCTGAATCCCCGTTTTCAAATTGTACTGTCCCATTCATTTTAATAAAATCGGATTTAAAAAATTTTTTAATAGTTTCTGAAATTGCAGCAAGTGCACACATACAGGAGAAAAGTCATTCTTGGATGCAGAAAAACATTTAAGGATGTAGTTGGGAATTATAAATTGGGACTCTGTTAGAAGAAAATAGAAGCAAAATTTAGCATCTCTGAAAAATTATGCTTAATAGTTTTTTATATTTCTTCTTCAGTAGTTGATATAATTATTTAGAAATTTAATGGAAAACCAGGTGCAGCCATCTGCACTTTTTGGAAAAGATTTTCATGTCTTCAGCTACAGTAGCAGAATTTTAAATGCACACAAAAGATTAAAAAATTAAGAAATCATGTATATGACAATATTTACCTTATACATTTTTTTTTTAATTAGGAGAATATTCCCACTGTGGTTGTCTTTTGTAACCCTGGCATGAGAGAACGTCACTGGAAGCAGATGTCAGATATAGTAGGATATGATATAACACCAGATGCTGGAACTACCCTGAGAAAAGTTCTAAAGCAGAATCTATCCTCTTACTTGGACCAGTTTACAGTAATAAGTGTAGGCGCAAGCAAGGTAAGCACAGAGATTTGACAGTGACAAATATGACATCAGGTCTCTTAGTGAATACTTTTATGACTTATTAGCATTATTTGTCTCTGCCATTATGCAACAGAAGGGATTTGGTGAGACTTTGGCCCATTATATTAATAATGAGTGTAAGCATTTGTATCTCATGTGACATCATCAGTATTTCCCAAGTGTGCTGCTTTCTGTGTGCAAGAAAAGAATATACAGAGGAAAAATAATAACAAGTAGTTAATTTGTGCTGCTGGAGCAAAATAGTTTATTTAGCTAGATATGCTTATACATTGAATTAGAGAGTTGGAAAAAAAATTCAGTTATTAGACCAAGCTATTTTCTTTTTAAATAGGAATTTTCCTTGGAGAAAGCAATGAATACCATGAAGGAAACCTGGGATTCAATTTCCTTCACCACAAATATGTATCGTGAGACTGGTATTCATATTCTGTCTTCAGTGGATGATATTCAGGCTCTTCTTGATGATCAGATTATGAAAACTCAGACAATGAGAGGATCACCTTTCATTAAACCGTTTGACACTGAAATAAGGGTACAATGAGTACTTTTCCAACCATTTTTATTTGTAGGATAACTGTAGTGCAATAGTTACTGTTTGTGTTACAACTTTATTGTTTGAATTGTCAAAGAAATGCTTTCATTGATTGTTCAGCAAGAATCTTTTAAGTTTGTATGAGTCATACTTATCTTATTTCTGTTTTGGAATTCTCTCTTCCGTTCAGATTCAAGAATAACCAAGAGAACATGATTATTTTTTCTCACATTTTGCAAAATCACTATTTCCATTACCCTTGCTTCTTAATAACTGGAAATAATGTTTCTATTATTGCTAATAAGAACATTTATTTATTTATTGAGTTTTGAATTCAAATTTTGAACTACAATGTTTTCCTCAGGGCAAAGGAAGTTCCTGATGGCTGGGAGAGTGTCTTCTAATCAGGCCTCAGAGCAATGATGGCAGTGCTTTACACTTGCTTTTGAATTTCAGGGCTAGAGTAGTCTTTGTGGTGCTAGCACCATGGCTATTGACAGGAGAGGAGCTGGTGGAATTGCTTTGCAGTTACCCTCCCTAGTTCATTGTTGGTTTATGTGGGAAATGTTCAGGCTCAAGCAGGCCCAGTGAACATACTTACACTTTTTACAGGCCGCCTGCTCCAGTGGTGTCTGCTATTGTCCTGACTTGCTGGATCTCTCCTATGAGCTGAGGTGGCTTTTCTGGTATTGTGTCCCTGCTGCCATTCAGCTAAAAGAGCCCTTGCTATGGGGAGATGAAATGGAATTTATCACTGGTAGCCTCCTGGCTATTGCTTAATGATTAAGTTGTTGAAAGTTCATAGCACTAAAGTGATAAATGCAGTTTGGAAAATTAGTTTCCAAGTGAGTAGAAATTTCTGAGCTCCTTTGGCCATCTGTATATGTGGAAGAACTTATACTCCTAAATATTTTTCTTTTTCTTTGTTTATTGGTAGACTTTTTTTTTTCTCTTTGTGAGCTGGAATACCACAATGTCTACCTTTCCTGAATTTGTTGTCTCTAACATGATTTGCTTGGAAATGTCAAGTTAACGTTCTTTAAACATTTATTAAGGAATGGGAAAGCCGCTTGATTAAAATTCAGGAGAATATTGATGACTGGCTGAAAGTGCAGGCGCAGTGGCTGTATTTGGAACCCATCTTTTCTTCTGAGGATATTATGCAACAGATGCCAGAAGAGGGGCGGCAGTTTCAGACTGTGGATAGACTGTGGAGAGAGATTATGCATTTTTGTGCTGAAGACCCAAAGGTAAGGGAAATATCCATTACTGACAGGAAGCAGTAGCTTCTCTTGCATTTTTTTTTGGGGGGGGGGGGGGTGCAGGGGGTGCTTTGTTTTCAGAATATATACAGTGAACTATGATTTCAGTTCCTAGGCCTTCTAGAAACAAAGTTATGTTGTTCCTTATTTGATTCATTTCTACTGTTTGAAATACTTCATTTATCGCTGTCAGTTTGCACATGTAACCTGTTGTTACAGGTTCTTGCTGCTACTTCCTTGCCAGGATTAACAGAGAAGCTTCAGACCTGTAATGAACTTCTTGACAAAATCATGAAAGGGCTTAATGCTTACCTTGAAAAAAAGCGTCTCTTCTTTCCCCGGTATGATGAGCTTTGGTCTTTTAAAGCCCACAGATTCGGAATGGGACTTTTTTGTTGTGAATAAGATCAGTCTTAAAAATAGCTTGATAAGGCGGTTGTATTTTTTTTTCTAATTTTTTTAGCTTCTTTTTCTTGTCTAATGATGAAATGTTGGAGATCCTCTCAGAGACTAAGGATCCTCTTAGAGTTCAGCCTCACTTGAAGAAGTGTTTTGAAGGCATTGCTAAGCTGGACTTCCTTCGCAATTTGGACATTAAAGGAATGTGTAGCTCTGAAGGCGAGCGTGTGCAACTGGTATCAAACATTTCTACTTCTGAAGCTCGAGGTGCAGTGGAGAAGTGGTTAATTCAAGTAGAAGATATTATGCTGAAGACTGTACGTGATGTAATTGCCAGAGCAAGAATGGTATGGGGTTTGTGATAATTTAAGAACTGTAGCACTTATCTTTGTTTTGTGGCTCTCTCTTGGCTTTCTAAAATTCTTCCTCAGCACAGGAGTTGATGAAGTCATGTGGCCAGGACCAAGTTAACATGATATGTATTGAACAGGCCAGTGATGTACATTAGAGTTTAGTCTGAAGAAGATGCAAGCAGTTTTCCTATAACTGGATGTAAATTCTTCTAAAAGTTTCACAGCAGTGCTATTTTACAGGATATATCATCCTATGTAATAGTTCAGGTTTCTTATGAATTAGAAATAGAACACTTGTAATATGCTTTCTTCCTCCTAAAAGAATATCATTAGACAGAAAATATTTCTTTGTATGAAGTTAACAAGTTGTGAATATTTCTGTAATATGGAAAGATAATTCTAAGAATATTTAAAATTATTGGGTAAAAAATTGTGAACCTAAGGGGAAAAGAGCATTTAAAGCTCCATTTGGACATCGCAAATAGGAAAATAGTATTCTTCAGCAAGGAATATTAATAGGATTATGTTATAAGCTTCTGTATTACTTTGTTTTATTTATTCCCAGACACTGTGTTTGTATGATGTATGTAACTCTTTCAGGCTTATCTAGAGACTGAGAGAAAGAGATGGGTTCTGGAGTGGCCTGGCCAAGTAGTGTTGTGTGTGTCTCAGATGTACTGGACAAGTGAGGTGCATGAAGTTCTTCACGATGGGCCCAAGGTACTGTGTAGTGCATAATTTTTAAAAAATATTTCTCATTGTTTCATTTCAGCTGATGTATTTTGCTTAATCAAACAGTTTTTTACAATTAAAATAAAATTTTTTAAATTATGAGCATGTGTGTTTGACACACATAAATTTATCTGCAGTGATTTATACCTTTCATTCAAGTACTTTAGTATTCTTATTTAGAGCAATCATAGTTTAAAATGTAGCTTGGCAACGTAAATGCATAACTGTGGGTAAGAGAGAAGTTGATGCAAAACCATTACAATATAAAATAGTAGCTTAATAAGCAACCTCTGTTAAGATATCTAGTCAACATGAAGGAGTCTGGAACACTTGAAACTGTGGTATAACCAGTTTGAAATTTACCTTTTGTCTCCTAGGGCTTAAAGGGTTATTACGATACACTTCAGCTCCAACTTAATGATATTGTAGAGCTGGTGAGAGGAAAACTGTCAAAGCAAACAAGGATTACACTGGGTGCCTTGGTTACTCTTGATGTTCATGCTAGAGATGTCATCAAGGAAATGATTGGAAGTGGTAATTATATTTGAAGACATTTTTCTCAACACATAGTTAATGAAAAATTGTTAACCAATCATATTTTACTGCCTAAAACAGTACAGTACTAAGATGGGTTTGTATTTGGCTACAAGCATCAACATTAATAATTTCAAAGCTGTTTTTAATTTACCCGTAATAGAAAATCCAGCTATCTACAACATCTTTTATGATTGCTGTCAACTCTGTTTGTCAGGTGTGCAGAGTGAAACAGACTTTCAGTGGCTTGCACAGCTGCGCTATTACTGGCAGAATGAGAACGTCCGTGTGTGCATCATTAACTGCAATGTGAAATACGCCTACGAATACCTCGGCAACTCGCCTCGCCTGGTGATCACTCCCCTCACAGACAGGTGTTACCGCACCCTGGTACGAGCTTCCTCCTGGGATACTGCAAATTGTATTTACCGTGCTCCAGTATTGCTTACACCATCCAGTGCAGCCATCCTTTTAGGGCTTAGGGTATTGTCAGACTCTGCTATTTCTGCTAGAATGAGGCTTGTAATTTTTACAGAATGTTAAACTTGAAAATCACTCATAACCACAAATCTGGACAGCCCACCAACCTGACTGAAACATTAGTGTGTTCTTCTGTTGTGGTTGTGCTTTTTTTAAACACACAGGAAAAAAAAGACAATATATGATTACTGTAAAGATTATGAGAACACAAAGTACTTTTCTCATGTTCTGGGGCTGCTAAATTAAATGGAGAAGGGTTCACTTGTGATCACACTGTTCCTAAGACTAGTACAAGTTTGGTAACTTTTTAGTATCCCTGCTCTTGGCAGAGGTGTTTATTACTGTACTCGTTTATCCTCAGCTAACCTGACAAATGAAAGTTACCAAAGTCATCTCAGCTGCAGCTTTTCTCATTATCAAGTACTGCAGTCTCTTTGCTGGAGTACGATTTCAAGTTTTGCTAGGCACACATGGTGTGGCTGTAGCTGATGCTTGGTATCTGTTTATCAAAACATCAAGGTACATTGGTGTCAGAGGGTGATGCAGCTGGTGGTCTGTTTTGGTTTTAGGCTCACAAGCCTTGAATCAGAGCACAGCAGGTGGAAGCATGGCATTCTGGCAAATAGAAGTCTTGTCCTTTGCCCACAAGATCTTAATAAAGTATTCCCAGAACTTGTCAGTCAATACAAATGCGGCCCTGTAAATTGATTGGAATGTTTGTTTAAAGTCTGCAACTTTTTTGTATTCTGTCAGATTTCCTCCTACTTCAGTGAATATAGGTGAGAATATGGAATGGTCAATGGAAGGCACATACATCAAAGGGGGATGGTGTGGGAAAGAAAAAGAAAAAAGGAAAAAAATATATTAAAGGACAGACAGAGAGAAAAGAGTAGCAACAAGCAACTGCAACAAATTTAACTTGGAACGTGTATCTAAACGAGAACTGAAAGATTGGGTATAATAAAGACTGAGTTACCAATCGTGGTCATGATGATAATAAAACTAAATCCTCTGTTAGCATCAAAATTAATTTATCTTGCCTATTTTTCCCAGCTGTAAGTACATTTCGGATTCTTTTAATTAGGAAAACCATACGTTTTTTATGTTAGATAAAATAAGTGCATGAAACTATCAAGGGCAATTTAATTTTACCATTTTCATTCAGAAGAATTTCATACGAATGAAGTACAAATAATTTCCATAAACTGTTTCTGTGCTTTAGATTGGAGCCTTTTATTTAAACCTCGGTGGTGCCCCAGAGGGTCCAGCAGGAACAGGTAAAACGGAGACCACCAAAGATTTGGCTAAAGCTCTCGCTGTTCAGTGTGTTGTCTTTAACTGCTCTGATGGCCTTGATTACCTGGCAATGGGAAAGGTAAAGAGAAAATAAATATATGTTGTATTTTATTTTTAGCATGAAAATTTTAGGGTCCCTGTTTTGCAGATAAATGAATGTGGCACCTGTGGTCTGCTGCCCTTGGATGCTATATGCTGTTCTCTACATGTTTCATTTCCTGTGCTTTATGAAAGCCTATTAAGTTGCTAATTAAAACATGAAACAAACAAGAGTTCATGGGATTAGAATCTTCTGATTTAGCTTGCTTTAGAGTCAAAAACTTTGTTCTTCAGTACATCACTGATCTATGATCTAGACAGGTTTAAGCATTATTATTGTAATTATATTTTTTTAATCCAATTAAACTTCCAACATTATATTCTTAGTTTCTTTTGAATCTTTTCTGTTAGCAGAATTATTGGTTTCTTTCTTCATTTGCAGTTTTTCAAGGGTTTGGCTTCATCAGGTGCCTGGGCATGTTTTGATGAATTCAATCGCATTGAACTGGAAGTGCTGTCTGTAGTGGCACAGCAGATCCTTTGCATCCAAAGAGCCATACAGATGAAGCTAGAAACATTTAATTTTGAAGGAACTGAGCTGAAGCTTAACCCCAATTGTTTCATAGCAATTACTATGAATCCAGGTTATGCAGGACGTTCTGAACTTCCAGATAATCTGAAGGTAAAATAATAAGATAGATGCATCTGTGACCTTTGTGATGATTGTTTTGTCCAGGTGAGCTGTTTGCATGAGGAGGCTTTGCTAACTGAAAGCAGAGATAGTGCAGCATGAGGAGCACACCAACTGCAGATTGCTGAAAGAAAGTGCATTCTCTCACCTGCCATGTACCACATTTTCCTTCCTTACTGCTGGATGTATCTGTCCGAGGGGCAAATTGCATTCTTGCATTCTTGAGACAGTGCTGAGGGAAAAGAGCTGGGGGGCATAGTGTCTTTTCTTGATATACTGCATTGTACTTTAAGATGGATGTTGGTGGTAGCTCAGTTAGGTTATATTCCTAGGGAGTCTTAAGCTGCAAGTATTGATAATACTGTTTTGTGGTGGGATGAATAGTGTAGAAGTTCTGAATTGCTTTCCATTCCTAAATTAATTATTTTAAGATAATTCTTTGGGTATGTATTCCAGGTTCTTTTCCGAACGGTAGCCATGATGGTTCCAAACTATGCTCTGATAGCAGAAATTTCCCTCTATTCATACGGATTTCTGAATGCTAAGTCACTGTCAGTGAAGATAGTCATGACCTACAGGCTTTGTTCAGAGCAGCTTTCCTCTCAGTATCACTACGACTATGGCATGCGGGCAGTCAAAGCTGTGCTGGTGGCTGCAGGGAATCTAAAGTTAAAATTTCCCACTGAAGATGAAGATATATTGGTGAGTTCCTGGGGGAATATTTGCTTAAGGAGTTTCGTAGATACATGCAGTTCTGAGTTCTGAAGGCAGTTCCAGTATATCTTGTCTCATCACTGATCCATGTTTTATAGTTTGTGAAATTAGGATAATAAAATACATGCTGCATTTTCTGGGCTGTTCTGATGATTGCATGGTTGGGCTTATCAAATGTCCCATTTAATGAATTCATCTTTGTTACATACTAGGTTATTTTAATTGCTGAACACCTCTGTCTCTTAATAAGAGTGGCAAAATGCATATTTGTTTCTTCTAGCTTCTTAGATCAATTAAAGATGTGAATGAGCCCAAATTTTTGTCACATGATATACCTCTGTTCATGGGTATAACCAGTGATTTATTTCCTGGAATCCAGCTTCCTGAGGCAGACTACAATGTAAGTACTTTTCTAATTTTTCCTTAGTCATGATCCTTGTTGATTGTTCTGTGGTGATTTGCTTTGTAATCAGGTGCAATTAATACAGTGAGGTATTTCAAGATGAAAAAAATTGCTGAATGTTTGCAATGAAACTTTGTAGCAAAGGGTATTATTTTATCTGTGCTGAATGTAATCCACATCTGAGTTCCCTTACATTCAGAAGGGTTGTGCATTACAGATTGGGAACTGATTTGCACATTTACCAAGTTTTAGGCTTTCTGATTTCTTTCCTAATTATTGGACATAATTAAGTGAGATAAAGGTTGGTGCTTGTACTTTATTTTTAGCAACACTTGAAGCAATCTTTGAAGGAGAACGGTTGGAAAGGATGAGTATGTTGGAAAAAACAAATTTGATTAACTTTTAAGTTTCCAGTAAATACTACGATCTTGAAAAAAGTGTATGGTTCTGAAGCACACTGCTGCTTTCCTGAGGGTGATATGCCTTCTCCTCAAGATAAAAATTGTAGTTAAATTCTGTTCTAGCACATGAAGTACAGAAATGGAATTTTTACCTCCAGGATGTTTGCTATATTCTGACGAATACAATTTCACTTATTAATTAATTTATTTGAAACCCTTTCTGATGAGCATAAACTCTTCTATTGTCGTGCAGGACGGTAATTTAAATTGTAGCAGGAATAAGATTATGATTTGTTTGGATTTTAGGATTTTCTGGAATGTGCCAATGAATGTTGCACACAACATAACGTCCAACCTGTACAAACTTTTATGCAGAAAATGATACAGACATATGAAATGATGATTGTTAGACATGGGTAAGGTTCTCATCACTGCACTATCTTTTGTAATTCTGACTTACCCTCTAGCAGCTATTTATATGAAGTTATAGAAGGTTTTGAGGGTGGCATAATAGTCCTCTTCGTTCCAATCAGCTTTGGAACAGCTGATTACTGATACTGCTTTTGCATGTCTCAGAATTCTTGTGGATGTATGTCTGAGGAATTGTACTCTTCCTGATAGCAGAAGCACTTGCACATGTATAATGATTTTAGGTGCTGATACCAGTGTGGTGAAAACTTAGGACTGTAAAAGCTTATTTGTATTAAAATATTAGTGATCAGATCTGTGCCATTTTATTCCTAGCTTTTTTTACAGAATAGCAACTGGAGGAAATACATACAATATGACATGAGCTATATGATGGTTAATATTCAGCTCATTCATTAATCTTCTCTCTAAGATGGTGCAATCATATTTGCATGTGCAAATAAACTGAATTTGTGGGAAAGATGTTTTTTGTGTTCAAAGAAAATTTGCTTGCTTCACTTTTTGAAAATTAGGTGAAAATTAGCTTTAAGCGTATGTTTTATACTGTTGACCTTCGTGTGATCTGTGAAAGTCTAAATTGCAAGACAGATTTATTAATAGCAGGATTTTTTTTCCATCTAACAGCTTCATGCTGGTGGGGGAGTCATTTTCTGGGAAGACCAAAGTTCTACATGTGTTGGCAGATACGCTGTCTCTTATGAAACAGCGTGGTTATGGTGAAGAAGAAAAAGTCATTTATAGAACTGTGAATCCAAAATCAATCACTATGGGCCAGCTGTTTGGGCAGTTTGATCTGATATCCCATGAGGTAATGCATATTTAAAAAGTAATGTTTCCTGTATATTATGTTTCCATTATTATGGATAGTAAACTCTTGAATTCATAATTTTATTATTTTAAACACAGATGAGAATACAACTGTAAATTTTATTTTAACTAATACTTTTGTGGCCTTTTTTTAATAAGGATGTAAAAAATGCAGTACTGTGTGTGTATGCAGTTGCACAGGTTTAAACACGCAAAAAAAACCCCACCATTTTGAAGGTTATTGTCCTCTTATAGTTGCATCCATGCTAGGAAATCATATCAAACATAATTGTATTCATTTTTCTGTCTATTCTTAACTAGTATAATCAAAGTAATACAAAAACTCTCTCAGAAAATCTATGAACTCATGGGTTCCCAAGTGTGAAACTTAGGTTTGGAGGAGGAACAATATGAAGCAGTAAATGTGAAATAGTGACTCTGGAGAGAATTAGGGTGATTCTGGGGAGAAACAGGTGCAAGACAGGGCAAAAGCACTTCTAAGCTTCAGTAAATTGAATTGCTGGTCCTTTTTATTACAGTATTTTTTAAGTGGAATTTTTTTTTAAAATTTGCTGTTGTTTTAAGACCTTTGGTGAAACTCCAAAGTTAGATGCTGCTCTCTGCAGCACAGGAGGAGACCAGTTAAAAGTGAGGGTTAATGGGAAGCCAAGGGAAGGGTTTCTGTGGCTGGCAGCTCAGGTTGAACTCTGTGTTCTTTGTCTCACTCCCCACTGGCACGTCCACCCCTGCCAGTGGACGGACGGGGTGGTCGCTACAACCTTCAGGGAATTCGCGCTGTCCGAGACCCCCGAGCGCAAATGGGTCATCTTCGATGGCCCCATCGATACTCTGTGGATTGAGAGCATGAACACGGTGCTGGATGACAACAAAAAGGTATCAGTCAGTGAAAAAATGCTTGAAGAAAATAATGTGACATTTTGAAAATATTCTTCTGCATATAAATTGCAGTGCCTGACTTTTGAGAAGTGCAAGATGGTGTTGGTGACAAGTCGTGAGCTTTTTTATTTTGTGGTTTTTGGTTGGAGTTTTTTTGTTTGTGTTGTTTGTTTGTATTGGAATCATAATCACAATATCAACTCATTGCTGAAAAACATGAATTATGTAATATTTCCTTAATGCCATAATATGATTTTCTAACATAAATAATTGAAATTTAAATGTCAGAAATTACAATTAATTCTATATTATAAACCCCATTATTTCTAAGACTGTACAAACTTAGACACTTATATTTCAAGATAATCTCAAGATGCAAAGGGTTTCATTTTCAAAATAATGGCTTCTGAAGCCAAAATTGTAACACCACTTTTGTAAATGGCCCCTAGGAATCCCAAAGCAAATACAAAAATTAGACAAAACATTTGAAATTTTAAGTTCTGTATGATAATGTGTCAAAATACTCAAACTGGAATCCTACTTTAGGACAAAAGGGTAGTGTGTCTCCAGCTGGAATGCTTCAGTATTAGCAATAATAGCTGCAGGTACCTTTTGTCCTTTCTTCTTGTCATATGCAAGACTGATTGTAATGAACCTACTGGTAGGCTGCTATGAAGTACTGTGGTTTGAGTGAAGAATTTAGCAAAAACTTGATAAGAATCTATTGATACAAGTGGTTAAACATTTTATGTAGTTGACCTTACCTTTGGTTTTACTTGGTTTTGCCGATTTTCATATAGAGCTCCCCTGTGATAGGAAGTGTAATTTAATACCAATTTTTTTTTCTGATTTTGCATATTATTTTTTATCTTTCAAGCTTTGTTTGATGAGTGGGGAAGTCATCCAAATGTCCCCTCAGATGACTCTCATTTTTGAAACTATGGATCTTTCCCAGGCATCAGTAAGTTTTGTATTTAATGAAAATATTAAACGAAATTTAGTCTGTTCAATGCACAGTAAACTGAGTTTACAGTTTTTCCTTAGCCTGCTACAGTCAGCCGTTGTGGCATGATTTATCTGGAACCTTCTCAGCTGGGCTGGAGGCCAATTGTTACCTCTTGGCTGAATACACTGCCTGAACCTCTGAATTCAGAGGAAAATCAAGGTCTTCTGCAGGGACTTTTTGATTGGTTGGTACCACCAGCATTAAGAGTCCGTCAGAGACAGTGCAAGGTAATTTTTGTCATTTTTTCCTGCAGTAGTTAGTGGCCATTTCCATTCTGTTACCCTTGGTAGGAGGTGACTGTTCTCTCATGACAAGCACAGTTAGAATGAATTTGTGGCTCATAGGACCAGTGTGAAGAGTTAAAATGAGAATGTCAGCTGAGGCTTGAAACCTGATCATAGTTTTCATCTTCTTATTTTAAAAAGTAAAGTAAGTATTTAAAACACTGATTAAAAAGTCTTCCCAAGAGAATTTTGTACATTTTTTTTCTTTAAAGATCTCATGTTGCATAAGGAAGTTCTTTGTAAGTTTTAGAGGAAATGTGTAGTTCCTTGCAAGCTCAGTGTGACATGCTCAGAATTTTGCTCATGTTTTGCTGTAGTTACTTTTGTGAGTTTTGTTTTGGTTTAGGATGTTTAATTGCAGTGTTCATTTGGTAGACATGAGCAGGGTTAACAAGCTAAAGGTCTTGGCATTTCAATGACTGAGGAGGGCTAATGATCTTTTGAGTAAAAGTCAGTGCAAACCTTGCCTTCTCGTGTGTGTTTAGAATTGGCCAGTGATCTAATTGTTTTCGTATTTTACCTCCAAAAGATAAATTAACTAAAAGTATGTAAAGTATGACATCCAACCTTTTGAATCTCGTAGGAATTGGTACCCACAAGTGAGATCAATGTTGTAGTAGCTCTCACACGGATTTTTGAAATGTTGATTTGTCCAGCTGTGCAAGAAGATCCCACCAACAAAAGCATCCGGGCCTGGATTATGGTTGGTTTTTTAACATGGAGTGAAACGTGTATTTGTTTCTCTATATGCTGGTTTTCAAAACAATTTTACTAATCCAAGTAACTTTAATTTGTGAATAAGAGACATGTGAAACAATTCTACTACCTCCTTGCTCTCTCTCCCCATACTCTGGAGGGACAGAGATGAAGTGGAAGTTTTACAAGTGACAAATATTATTTAAAATGTTATTTTTTTCCAATTAAATAGGATAGTGCTTTTATTAAATGTGCTTTTTAAGTAACCAAGAAGTTAGCTAAAGCAAAGAGTCTTCTTTCTCTTAAAGGAAATAAATATTCATGCAACATTGATTGGCTTGTTTGTTTGATCAAAAATATCTATGTAAGAGGGTTTTCTGACAGTTATATTAATTGGATCCTCTGTCTGACCTTACGTGATTATTCTTATGAAAAACTTAAGAAAACAGAATGTGAAGGTAGTTATTTAAAATTAAATTACAAAATTCCTAGATCCTGATTTGTCATTAGAGTTCTTCTCAGGCTTTGTCATCTGACATACTGCTGTAGTCAGTGGCCTTTATTTTTTGTTCTTTCTGTCCTTGAGTAAGATTATTTGTGCCCTCTGTCTACAGTCGGATTTCTAAATCTCTTTAGGCCAGGGATGTTCAAGGTCAATTGCTGACGTTTCTCTGCTTAACAATATTTTTTAGAATTATGTTTGTTAATCAGATTGTACAAGGTTCATGTAATGTGTCAACTTATGATACAGTTACTAACTTTTTGCCTCTGCAGGGTTGTTTTGCTTTTGCCATAATCTGGTCCATTGGTGGAATTTGTGATGATGACAGCAGGACGATTTTTGATAATTTCTTGAGGGAAATTTTGTCTGGGGAATCTGAAACAAGTCCTCTACCAGAGAATTTGGGAACGTGGGAGTGTCCCTTAGAAGAGAAAGGCTTGGTATATGACTACGTGTATCAGGTAGGATTGGCTTCTGCATCCACTAAATAGATTCTTACAGTCCTAATAGAAGGAAAATGCAGCCAGGTGGGTTTTTTAACTGTACAAAGCCTGTTGGATGTTGTAGAGTGTTGGTTGAATTAAATCCCACAGTACGTTTTTCATTTCTTTTTCAAATGCCAGTGTACTGACCAATTTTTTTATAAAATACTAAGATATACATTTCAGTTATATTTGTAATACTGCCACTGCATATTTCTTCTGTAACCCAAGCTCAGCTGGTCTGCTTTTGTTTAGAAGGAATAGTGTGGACTGTTCAGAAGGAAAGGAGAATTTTAAGCCCATAGGTAGTTTGTCTTGCAATTTTTGTTTATAGTGCCTATTAGACTGCTTTCTTTTGGTTTTTTTTGTTGTGGTTTTCTGTATATGTGGTTTTTTGTTTGTTTTCACTGAACAAAGTTTTTAAGAAAACAAAGGAGTCTAAGTTTAGGTATTTTAATTCATTGTTAGTGAAGTAAAGCAAACTAAATATGTGAACTTTTGAAACATCAAATATTCATTAATTTGTTAAAATCAATTCCTTTAATTTTTCAAAAGCGAAGTAGTAGAGAAAACCCTTAATATGTATAACACCAATCTGTTCTACATCTGTGTTTCTTCCTAGCTCAAAGGCAAAGTAGGTTGGGCTCACTGGAATGAATTTATTGAACAAATTAGTTACAGTGATAAAAATGTGAAGATTCAAGATATTATAGTCCCAACTATGGACACGGTTCGCTATACCTATTTGCTAGACCTGTTCATTACCCATGGAAGGTAAGTTGCTTCACTACAAATTTCTGAAGTGAAAATTGATCATAGGTAGAAATATCTCTTATTCTTTCCTATGAGTTCATTGTTTTTACCAAACCCTCAGTTTATTTGGCCTTTTAACAAAGATATTTACTACAAACAAAAAAATCTGCCCCAAAGTCTGATTTTAATTTTCTTTTTGTGAAACCTTATTACAGTCTAACTTTAGTATTTGCAATCTGATGATGCTCTTAGGACAACCCAAAAATTGTTTATACTGTTTCTACTGTTGGCAATTATATGCATGTTTTAGGATTTTTTTTTTTATTATTCCCATGAAAAGAATTTATATTAGTCATGGTCAGATCATATAAGAGAATAAAATAAAATCTACCTTGAGTTCCAAGGCTGAAAGCTTTATGAAGTTTGAATTAATGAAAGACCTATCAGGAGAAATTTACCTGCCCTGTGTGTTCATATACTCCAACACCAGTAGAATAAGGGAGTGAAAAATGTTCATTTATCCCCCCATTTTCTTGATGATGGAAGCAAACTAAAATTATGAGAAGGTTTAATGAATGTCTTAGAACACTTCAGTTTCTTCTTCAGGTGAGTAATGTTTTTAGAGGTAGAAGAAGAAGGGCAAGTTAGTAAAACCTTTGACTTCTAGCTGCTTTTAGTTTACAATGTTAGGTTTCTGTATGCTTTATTTCTTTGTGAAGACCACTGCTTCTAGTGGGACCAACAGGAACTGGGAAATCTGTGTATGTCAAGGACAAGTTAATGAACAACTTGGAAAAGGAGCGCTTCTTCCCGTTCTTCATTAATTTTTCAGCTCGGACCAGTGCCAATCAGACTCAGGTTAGCAGAACAGATAATTTTGGTCTCAAGAGATGTGGACATGAATATGTAATCTGTGTTCTGAGTGATCCTGTTTGCATTGCAGAACATTATTATGGCCAGGCTGGACAAGAGGCGCAAAGGAGTTTTTGGCCCTCCAATGGGAAAAAAGTGCATTATTTTTGTAGATGATATGAATATGCCAGCTTTGGAGAAGTATGGGGCACAGCCTCCTATAGAACTTTTAAGACAGTTCTTTGACCATGGATTTTGGTAATTATTTGAAATACAACTGAAAACTTTTTGTTGATGTATTTGCTGTTACACTTATTTATTCCCTTGAATTTCATTTTCAAAACTTTTTGAAGTGGTTTGTAAATGTTAATGTAAATTTAGTTTATATAAAAATGCATTATTTAAAGTTGAAGCAACTTGTATTTTACTGTCTAAGGACTTCTCAGTTTAGGAAATTCATGATCAAATTAAATTTGAGCATTTTAGAATGTTCTAGTGCTGAGCAGCAGAGTTAATATATGTTAAATAAAATTATTCATTTACACCTTGATTATTTTAACTTTTTTTTCCAGTTCAGTTTCTTTTTCTTTCTCCTTAGATTGAGTTGGCAGTTTTCTGTACATATCTATATATATGCAGTTATATAAAACTACTGATTTTATTTCTTATGTTGGTTTCCCCTATTATCCATGTCTCTATTAGTCAATAATTTTTTTAACAAGATATCAAAATGTTTTTTAAAAACTCACAGTGAAATCAGGTCTGATAATAGGCATGAAATAAAATAAGTTGAAAGTTTTCCCTGGTTTTGAGGTTTTTGGCTTTGCTTATATTGGAAGATTGGAACAGGTGTTTTCCTGAGTCTGGATCATTCTACGATTCCAGGCACTTCTCAAATACAGCTACCCTTGTGATTCCAGGCACTGCTCAGATATTTGTTGGTCTTGAATAGAGATAATATACCTTGACACGTTACAGTTTTAATACTCAAAATTTCAAATCAGATTTTACAGAACGCAGTTTAAACAAATAGTTTTTCTTTTGGGCCAGAAAATATGTTGAGATTAACTGGCATACAGTTAAAGGACTAGTTGGTTTTTTTGGTTTTTGGGGAGGAGGGGTTGTTTGTTTTTAAAAAGATAAAATATATAGAAATATATATTATATTACATAATGCCTACTGTGTTTATATATATTTTTAATACTTTTTTGTGCATGATGGGGTTGATCTGTCATATATAGATGCATCTAAGGTGTATCAAATGTATTATATTGGTGTCTAAGTGTCACATGGCATTTTATTTTGAAGGTATGATTTTAAGGACACCTCTAAAATCACCCTGGTTGATGTCCAGTTGCTGGCTGCCATGGGGCCTCCAGGGGGTGGGAGGAATCCTGTGACCCCTCGGTTCCTGCGACACTTCAACATCTGCACCATCAACTCTTTCAGTGATGAAACCATGATCCGCATCTTCTCTACCGTGGTAGCTCTTTACCTAAAGATCAATGAATTTCCTCCTGACTTCTCCACAATAGGAAATCAAATTGTCACTGCCACTTTAGAGGTAAGAGGCAAATACCTTACTGGAGATTTCCTTCCATTTGTTCATTGAAGTTCCTTTGCCTCTACAATAATATAGTGTGAAAGGGGTTTTTTGAGAAATAACATTTCAGAAGGCATTTAGGAACTATGATAATAATACAGTCAGTGTTACTTTTTTGATTTTGTTGCTCTCTATTGTTGTTATCTGAAGGTGTATAAGAAAGCCATCAAAAATCTTCTGCCCACACCAGCCAAATCTCATTATACCTTCAACCTGCGTGACTTTTCACGGGTTATCCATGGCTGTTTGCTCATTAAGAAAAGTGCAGTTCAAAACAAGCATGTGATGATTCGGCTGTTTGTACACGAGGTGTTTCGTGTCTTCTACGACCGCCTGGTGGAAGATGATGACAGAACGTGGTTGTTCAATCTAGTGAAAGATATTGTGAAAGAGCATTTCAAAGAAGTATTCGATAGAGTTTTTGCACACCTAAAGGAAGGAAACTCATCTGTGAGTATCATGTTTAACCTGTTGCAAAATAATTGCTTTTATTGCAAATTTAGGACATGAGAGTTAATTATAGGTGAAATCTTTATTCAAATGCACATGAAAGTTTGAGTTGAATTTGGAGAAATGTCTTCATGAGGAAAAAAAAAGTAAAATGAAAATTGTTTGGGAGGGTTTAACTGTTGTACATGAACATTCTTTTTGGAAAATATTACATGTAAAATGTGCTACTTTTCCTTAAAAGAAATTTGTACATCTGCATCCTGTGATTGTTATTAAATTTTAGTATCCAAAATGCTGTGGAGTTGTGTTATATTTTATGCCTTGTCTTCATTTTTTTTTGTTGTTCTTTGTCTTTGTATGTCCTTTGTAGTTCCTTTCATATATAGAAGAAATAACTTTATGGTCTTAGCTGTCCATTTCATAATACACATTTGTATGAATTTGGTGTATTCTGAAGATGATGATTATAAGACTGTTAGTGGCTATTTGAGCCAATTGTTTTCCTAGAATAAATTAAGGATAAGTGTATAGGTCAATGCGGGAAGCATAATTTTGAGGGGGGTGTTGTCTGTGAGTCAAAATATGTTGGAGTGCTTATTCTTGTGTCTGGGGTATTTGTCTAAATCCTCTTTTGTTTTCTAAAATACCAATGAGGGATATATTCACTAAATATTAAACTTGACTTCATAATTTGTTGAATATTTGCCATAGGTAACGGAAGAAAACATGAGAAGTCTGTGTTTTGGTGACTACATGGATCCAGAACTTGAGGGAGAAGAAAGACTTTATGTTGAGATTCCAAGCATTGAGGAATTCAGTGATGTTGTGGAGCAGTGTCTGGATGAATACAATCAAACCCAGAAAACAAGAATGAACCTTGTTGTTTTCAGGTGTTTATGATCTGTTTTATTCAGAGCTTTAAGCTGGAGTTGATAATTCAGTATATTCAATTTTGTGGACTGTGGTTTTCTGTATGTCTCCTCCCCTTTTTGCATCCTTTATAGTGTTTGTGGTGTTACACCTTTATGAATGGAAGTAAAATGATTTTTTCTTTAGGCTTCTCCTTTTTCTATCTGAAAGTAAATAATGAGAAGCTTTTCTCCTAAGGGGCTTTGACTATTTTCCTTAGTTGTTACAGAAACATTTTGCACTGAATCAGGTAGGTGCTGTACTTCTCCTAGGCCTCTGTCACCAGTGAAGATGGATGTCACTGGACTTTCATTCCCCAAGGACGAGTGTCCCAACAGGGAGATGTTCACAATCATAGCTGTCTGTCTGCTCTGTTGTTACGGAGCACAGCCATGCACCCAGCTGGTGCTGCAGCTAATCCTGTGAAATTTTAGACTCTGCAGGCCCTTATTGTTACCTTAACCTTGTGATCATGCAGAGCCAGAACTGAGAGAGATTAGGAGGTCAAACTCCTTCCTCCTCCCTGTTGCTAGAGATTACCACCTCTTCGTGTTTGCCAGGGTAACTTGACACGTAGATACTTCGTGAAGGTGATTAGGGTTACTTCAAACAGTTCTAGTAGCAGCTTATTTTAGTCTAGGTCATTTTGCCAAGCTGGATTTCTGAGTGCCTGTATGTACAGCTAGGCTCTCAGTTTGAAGAGCTGGCAGCCTCTGATCAAAGGCCACTGCCTGGGTGTAGAAGCAATATTCCAGTGACCTTACTGAGCAGCAGCCAGGAGAGCCTGTTTGACTGCAGCCTTAGAGTTCAGTCTCATGGAAAACATCTGAATTTGTTTCTTTTATTTTTCTAACCAGTAAAAATAAACAAGAATTTATCACTTTTGAAATGTTTGGAAGTTTTTTTGAGATTACTTTTAGTAGCTGCTCAGCTTGCTTTAATTACCCCATGCCCTGTGCTTAAGCAGGGGATCTCCTATAGGCCTTGCTTCGTATTATGAGATAAATCATGCCTGAGTTTTGACAAGGACTCTCAGTAACGTGCAGATACTGCCTCTTGAGGATGTTCCAATGTCAATTCCACATATAAATTATAAAACGCTGTCAAAGGTAGAAGAAAGGGAGATGTTTATTGATATAAATCATGTTCCCCTAGTGGTTACTTTGAGAAGATACTGAAATTGCTATTCTTCAAGAAAGTTAAAATAGGTAATACTGCTGTTATTTTGAAGTAGAGAATTAATGATTTTCATTTCCTTTAACACATTTATCCTTACACTACTCCTGTTCTTACCTCTGCATGTTCTTTTTAGCAATTTGTAGTAGTTTAGCTACATACTGATATTTGTAGAATAGAAGATTATAAGTTTTACTTTATTTTGTGGTTCATGCCCACTCTCTTTCTTCCTCTTCCTCTCTACCCCACCCCACCCTGCATTCAGAAATTTGTTTCCTCCTTGATTTGTTTCCCAGATTTATGGGTGCATAGTTGTGTTTCTGCTCTGTGGGTAATCAGTGTGTTCCCACTGCAGGTACATGTTGGAGCATTTGTCTCGATTGAGCCGCATCCTGAAGCAGTCCGGGGGGAATGCCCTGCTGGTTGGAATGGGAGGAAGCGGGCGGCAGTCTCTGACCCGCCTGGCAGCCTTCATGGCAAAAATGTGTGTTTTTCAACCAGAGATTTCTAAGACCTATGGTACAAATGAGTGGAGAGAAGATCTGAAAGTGAGTATTAATAGCCTGACTACATTTTGACTTAATTTTGAGGAAGAAACATAAAATTTTGTTTTGGAACTTACAATTTTGTTTTGGAATGCACAATTTTATCTGTCTTGCATTTTCAGAGACTTCTGAGGAGTGCAGGTGTTAAAGGCTTGAAAACTGTATTTCTTATCACAGACGCACAAATTAAGGAAGAAAGTTTTTTAGAAGATATTGACAGTGTCCTCAACACAGGAGAGGTTCCCAATATTTTTGCAGCAGATGAAAAACAAGAAATTATAGAGGTATCTTTAGAAACTCTCTCTAATTTCACCTCCCTTTTAATCTACTTGGTCAGTTCAGTGTGAAATGTGGCTTTTGGACATTTGCATTTAATTCTGTGACTTCTTTTTGAGACTTTCGCTAAATCAACTTTGTAAACTTATGGAGTAGTTTATGCCAACTGCAAGCTTTAATTCTGACCTAGTGCTCTGATCACAAACACATCAAGTTGTGCATGTAGAGAACTTGCATTGTTCACAAATACCCCATGGCTGTAGTTATTTTTGTAGTGTATTGTGTAGGACAAGATTGTGCATCACAATGTTTTCATTGATCAGTGAAGTGCCAAGATGTGATATTTTTATTGGAACACTTGGCCTACCTTTCTGAATAGACTCCTGCTCTCTGGGGCACTAGGGCAGTGTTAGACAGAATTCCACAGTCCTGAAGAGATAAGGTGGGCAAAGGTGCTCCATGACTTTAGGCTCAGAAGTAAGGATGCAATGTACTCAGGCAAATTAAAAACAAAATTAACTAAAATCAGGCTTGGATTTTCACAATAGCAGTCACAAGTTGGGAGGGAGAGGCATCAATCTTTGTATATGTCAAGTTGGAAACTTAATGCTAGCAAATAATATTTGGAACTGCATGCTGTGCTGTCTCCCTGTCTCTGTGATGTTTTTACTAAATTAAGTAGGTATGCTTCTAGGTGATTTTCAAAGTGGTTCTTAGTACACACACAAATGTTCTTTATTACAATACCTGTACCACTTGATAGATGTTCTGGTTTTTCTTGCACTTAAGTTATGGAGAATGTTGATACCTGGATTCATGTATCTTTTAGAGAAGGTAGGTTATAATTCTTCTGATCTTTTTCTATTACTATTTTGTTCTTACCAGGTATATAGTAACAATATTAAAATAATATGGCTCTTTTCCAATTTTACAGTTTGTGTGAACATATTTAGAGGATATATGCTGGAACTTGGTAGCTATCCACAATGTGCCAACTGGAGCAAAATTGGTTTTTATTCATTTAAATCTGCTCCCTCCAAAGAATTCTTTTGCTCTATTGTGATGATCTACTCTCTGTTGCTCAGAGCAGCAGATGATCATTTCTGGAACACTTTCAAATGCTGAAAGGGCCACAGATAAATAGTGCAATCCTGTTCTCACACAGTATTTACTACTTGTTCTGGTTTTCTACTTTATTTTGCCTGTTTCATTTCCACTAAAAATTTAATTTCCTGGTGATGCTACCATTAATAGGATTTTTTATGCTATGTATTATTCCTAAGGGTGTTCGTGCAGTAGTTCAGGCTGACGATAAAGGTGAAGAACTCAGTCCCTTGGCCTTGTATGCCCTTTTTGTGAACTTCTGCAAAGAAAATCTCCACATTGTGGTGGCATTCAGCCCAATTGGAGATGCTTTCCGCAATCGTCTGAGGCAGTTTCCATCGCTCATCAACTGCTGTACTATTGATTGGTTCCAGGTATAGGAGAATATTTATATTATTTCCTCAAATATCTGCTTCAGCTCTCTAACACTCTATATTTCTAAGTGCCATTAGATTTTCTTTTGTCTTCCTTGTAGAAGTACTCCTTGTTTTTCAAAATTTTAAAATTGCATAAGCCTTTTCTGTAATATTTTGGGAGCTCTTTGATGTGTAATCTCAACATTTCTACATCTAAATAAAGTCAAATTTTGTTGCTACACATTTCTGAAGTATTAATAGTCTTAGTTTGATGATGGAAATTTGTAATTTTATTACATAATGTGTATGTTTTAAAGAACAAGAGAAACCATTTCACTGTGACTTTAAAATTATCTTAATTGTGGCTGCCTATTAAGCAGGTCATCCCTTGTAGGAATGACTAGCACATACAAATCCTGTTGTTTATCAGTAGATCTCTTATAGCAGAATAAAACTTGGAGAAATAGTATCAACGTAAGCAGTATTGCTCTCAGTAGAGCACAGTCAGCTCTATAGCTTGACCCAGTGCTGATGGCAATTAATTTTTCTGCCAAATGGTGAATAGACACAGAACTGTTTGGCTGAAATGTTATTGTGTAGCTTTGAGCTACCAGATCAACCAGGAGCTGCCAGAAAAGCTTGCATGGGTGGTGACCTTGCTGCCAGAACTAACCAACCCTTTTATCAGTTCATTGTTCTTGAGACACAGCTGAGACTAGTGTGCTTTGAATGGTAAAACTTGATTTTAACATTTGAAGACTGCTAACAGTTGAATTTTACAAATTCTTTCTTCCTCACTTCTCCCTCAGCCGTGGCCTGAAGATGCCCTTGAGCGTGTGGCTAGCAAGTTTCTAGAAACACTTCAGCTCACAGACACCGAGCGTCAGGCAGTTGTGCCCATCTGTAAATACTTTCATACTTCAGTTCTGTCACTCTCTGAAAGGTCAGTCTATGGCTTTTGCAAAGAGTCATAAAGTATTAGGGGACTGAGTTTCAATGCTATTCATTTATATATTAAAAGTTAACACAACTATTTGCCTTCATAAAAATGATATGAAATCACTGAAATTGTTCATTCCTATCAAACAGTTACATAACTTTGCTAGTGATAAACTAAAAAATAAATAAAAATTTAAGTTACTCTTTCTTTTTTTACTTTTTTAATAGGTTTTTACAAAGCCTGGGACGCCATAATTATGTTACTCCTACTTCTTATCTTGAGCTTATTGCTGCATTTCAGAGACTTCTCACTGAGAAACGAGACAGTGTAATGAAAGCCAAGAAGAAATATGTGAATGGGCTAGATAAACTAGCTTTTGCTGAGTCACAGGTGACTTACGACAAATATGGAACTGAAATTAGGAAATGTTTGTCAAATGCAGGTCTTTTTCTGGAGAAAGTCAGTCAAAAGTGCTATTTCAGATCTTGTTTAGCTCAATCTTCAGCAGTAACACTAACAAATGTATTTTGCCTTTTCTTTCCTGCAATCACAGAACTTGTGTAAAGCCATACATCTCTAAACATATATTGTTAAGTATATAGTATATGAGCAGAGCTGTCATTTCCTTGGTGGCTAACTGGTGACTATAAGTGATCATACCTCTTAAAATTAGACATTGTATGTTGGAGATAAAAATAAGTCTTGGGAATGTTTTGATTTGAAACTGAATGTTACGTCCTTCTATTAATACATTAGTCATTAGGTAAAATCTAGGTCTAAAAAGAAATTGCTGGAAATTGTGCTTGACCCTTCTGGATCCCACCTGATTCTTTTGTATATGCATAGGTTGGTAGGATGAAAATAGAATTAATTGAGCTGCAGCCCAAACTGGAAGAGGCTAAAGTGGAAAATGCAAGCATGATGAAGGTAGAGTTATACAAATACAGCTTTGTGGCTTTTAATGTAAGCATGTGTCTTATTTCACTGATGTGTGACTTTCAGAAAGTAGGAGTTGAATTGAGGTTTTTGAGCTCACTCCTTGTTTACAGAGGTTTCCAGTATTCTGCAACTGGTTATTTATGCTTATAGGCTTAGAACAGAAATAAAATTTCATTCTTTATATAAAACACATTCTCTGGATATACAGTCATTGCCTAAGCTCCATGCTGAAAGATGTCACAGGAACTTTCATGCTAATAATGATTGAATCAGGTTTCCCAAGTTGATTCACAAACATTGTGAAAACCTCAAATAGTTTTTCCATGTGACCAGATAGGATAAAACAAACAAGAACAGTTTTGTGTGGTCTGTCTTTGCATGCACAGGGATTATATGATTGATTTAGAAAAGGATCCTAAACCCAGTTAATTTCATGGGAATATAGTGGGATTTAGGATCAAAAATCGTGTTTTGAAAATTCCAGTATATGAAAATATACACATATTTATCTAGCATGTGACTGTTGCATCACCAAAACAGCATGATTCAACTGACATGTTGTACACTTGTTTCTGATTCCTAAGTGTTCTTACACTTACAGTGTACACTTACAGAAGAGACATCTTACAGTGATGTCTCTTCTGCCTCTAGGAAAACTGAATGTCACTTCCCTAGAACTGCAAAGGGAGTTGGATAGAGGCTTGACTTATCCCTGAAAAGAAAATAAATTTCAATAGTCAGTGTTACAGACTATGAAGCTAAAACTCCCTGTAAGAGCTCATCTGTTTTATTTACAGCGTGAAGTGCAAAGGAGGAGCTTTTCCTGAACTTCAAACATATTTTAAATAGCTTTTTTTTGAGAGTAATTTGATATCAGTTTATCTACTGTTAAAACTCCATGATGATGTTGCAATATGCTAAGAATTTATTCCCTTAACATAAATTGAAATTATATTAAAAACTTCAATGCTCCCTTTATATTTTACAGTATCCTGTAAGTTCTGTAGTAGATAATTTCAGTTTATTTGATCATTCACAGCACAATATAAATAAAGCACACTCATGGTTTTTCTATAGATTATAGAAGTAGAATCTGCAGAAGTAGAAGAAAAAAGAAAAATTGTTAAAGTGGATGAAGAAATTGCTACAGCAAAAGCTGAAGAAGCTCAGGCACTGAAAAATGAATGTGAGAGTGACCTGGCAGAGGCACTACCTGTTATGGAGGCTGCAATTGGTGCTCTTGACACTTTGAAGGCAAGCTGATCTAAATTTCAGCTTTTGAAAGTGTTATGTGACTCTCTAAAATGAAGTAGAAATTTAGAAGAATAAGAGATGACACAAAAGTGTATCAGAAATATTCTGACCTGCATTTTTTAAAGTATAATTTTATTTAATCATTAGTTTACCGTTTATTAGCATTTATTTAATTTTTTTCCTTTGCATAGAGGATGGTGATGGGTATTATTAATTGTGATGGTAACATTGTATCATCCCTTCTAAAAGTCTTCTGTTACCACTTATGTTCATTGGTACTGGTGTTATAATTCCTCTCTTTTCTATCAGTTCATCTGCTGAGTGTTGAGAATGACATAATACTTAATGTGTTTTTTATTTTAGCCTTCTGATATAGCAGTTGTCAAAACAATGAAAAATCCTCCATCTGGTGTCAAACTTGTTATGGCTGCTGTCTGTGTCATAAGAGAAAAAAAACCTGAAAGAATTGCAGATCCTTCAGGATCTGGAGGCAAGGTAAAACGGCAGACGATAGTCTGAAATAAAAATGTAGTTCCTGTTCTTTCCAACACTTAGCCAATAAACAAGATAACCCAATGTCCATTAAAGTAGGCAAGTACTTATAGCATCCACCCAGGATTTTACTGAAAACTTTCAGAATTCCTTCTTTTCCAAATTTTTTAATGTGCCGAATTTAATTTGCTTTACTCATTTCTTGAGAATAGATATTACATAACTTCCCTGAGACACTTTACTTTTTGACTGAAAGTATGATTGGAAGGAAGTGTTTGATCTAACAGACTTTCTGCTTTATTGGCATCTCAAGGAGATACCAGATTATCAGTATTAAATATTCATTAATTTTAATTACATGAGGTTTGTAATTTTTTGTATGTGTATTTATTTTAAAGCCTGAAAAGGTATTTCCTTCTATGTTTTGTAGATTTGGGATTATTGGGGTGTAAGCCAGAAAATGCTTGGCAACATTAATTTCCTAAAGGAATTGAAAGCCTGTTCTGAGAAACCCATTCCGGTAAGGCTTTTTCAGTAATTTTTACCAGACACTTTTCTTGCAGGGAAAATAAAATAAAATGAGAAAATACTTTATTGGAGACATCATTTGTGAAAATCAGTCAGTTTCTTCTGAGCCGGTGTACTTTTAACCTCATTTCACATTTTCTGTTTTGGGAGTTGACTGGGGTTTTTCGGTGGAACCAATGGACATTTGATCCATGTCCAGCCTTCCTATGCCTTTTCTTTTTTTTTTTTTTTGCTAGTTTTACTAGATCAGCCATTCAGCATTATAAACTTCTTTTCATAATTGACTGTCCATTGCTGCCTTTCTTAGCATCTTTTTCTAATTGTATTATTTTTGATTAAATGAATGAATGATGACAAAATGGGTAATATTTTGTTAATTATACTGGCAGATATAGAATAAATGCAGAAGTGTACTAGCTATATAACCTCTCAAATATGATCTTTTCTCCCAAAGGTCTTGCTATCCAAGAGTGTGATTCTTGCCCTTTGCTGAATTAATTGGAAATTAAATATGCTTTGTACTTGATAGAATAAAACTGATCCCCTAAAGTAGGCACAAGCAATTCCATTTTGTGTTACATTAGGAGAAATGCGTTTTTATAGTGTCTTCAAAGTTGTGTATTGAGAAAAAGATAGCAAATAATGGAATTGGTGTGTTTTGCATAAGAGGCAGTGTAAATTAAGGCTTCTATGTGACTGTAGTGCTCTTAGCACTTATGGGGCTGCCATTGGAAGATACAGCAAATGCATGATTAGAAAGGGTAAGGACAGGATTAGAATGAAAACAGGAAAAGACTACGAAACATGATAGGAAAATCAAAACAATCAAATGAACAGTGATTTCTGCAGCAGTTATTATGGAATAGTTCTTTCTTATTTCATTGTGTAGAGAAATGGCAATGACCCAGTTCAGTTTTGAAGTGTCAGCCCTGAGATCTGATGGGCTATAATGCTTTTGTTACCCAGGAAGCTGTCATGCAGAAGATTCGGACTGAGTACCTGACTAACCCAGAGTTTGATCCTCAAGTGGTGGCTAAAGCTTCCTCAGCAGCAGAGGGTTTATGCAAATGGATTAAGGGAATGGAAGTCTTTCACAGAGTATCAAAGGTATGGTTTTGATCCTTGCCCCTTGGTGCTATGGGATCTTCCTTTGCTCCGTGTGTTCACCCTAAGCATTGTACTTAATAATAAAGTTACAAAAATAGTCTAAAGCATTTGTGGATTGGTTGTAATTGAATAGGAGATTGAACCCAAAAAAGAACGTTTAAAAGTGGCAGAGGAGTCCTTGGCAGTGACAATGGAACTGTTGAATCAGAAGAGAGGAGAACTTGCAGAAGTTGAAGGCCGTTTGGCTGCTTTGGAAAAAACCTTCGCTGAAAAGACAGAAGAAAAGGCTCGTTTGGAATTCCAGGTTGATCTGTGTGCTAAAAAACTGGAACGAGCAGAGAAGTTGATAGGAGGCCTTGGAGGAGAGAAAACAAGGTCAGTTTAACGTTCAAATGTCAGATAAAACAACCACTGTAGAAATAGAACTTGAAATTACGTTCTTGAAGCCTTTAATGCTGTGTTTCTGTCTGAGGACTGGAACACTAAAGAATGTCCAGCACCTTTAAATATTTCTAGTTGTCTGTAGCATAAAAATATGGGCAGCAACACTGGGAGAATTGTAGCAGATATCTCTTCAAAATGAGAATACAATACATGAATGAGATTTTCATATTTTTCACCTATTCTTACCTAAGATGAACAAAACCAAGTTGGTTTTTAACATCAATATCATTAATGTGGAGGTTTCAGTATGACTTTTTTCTGCTTGCCATAGATGGAATCAAGCTGCATGTGATCTTCAAGAGGAATATGATAATCTGACAGGTGATATTCTGATATCAGCAGGTGTAATAGCATATCTGGGAGCTTTTACTGCTGGATTTCGACAAGAATGTACCAAAGACTGGAGCAAACTCTGCAAGGTTAGAAGGTTGTCTTAGAGTTAAATAAGTGTTTTGGTTTTTTGAAACTACTGCAAAAGGCTTCAAAAATCCCTTGTAATTTACCTAATATTAGCCTGGTAAACCTCATGGGTTAACCAATGGGATCAATTCTGCTGATCCAATATTTTGTAGATTTTAATTTAATTAAATTAGTGAATTTGCTCCGCACTTATAATTTACTCCACAAGAGCATATCAGAAACAAGAGACCATCATTGATTTTGTAAGGCTTGGTTATTACTGAAGTAAAATCTCATTGTTTTCTGTATTTTACCTTTAAATAAAATAAATAAATTTAAAATGCAGTTATGTGTAACGCAAAACATTCTATAACTTACACCATCAAGTATTTGTATGTTAATTAGATGGTTAATTGTGTGGTTTGCAAAGGGACACTTTCAACATAGGAGCACTGACCCTTACACTTAACCCTAACCCTAACGGCATATGAATGCCAAAATTCATAAATCAAATAAATCCATAAATAATTGATAAATCAAGTGATTTGGAAACACTTAAAAAGGCATGAAACAGTAACAAATCAGCACTGTATTGCTCTACATTAAATCAATTAAATATTGATTTAATGAAAGATATAATTAGATATTTCCAACTGTGTATGTATTTCTTATGTCATAACTTTATGTAACAAACTTCCCACATTATGAATGTACCAAAAACTGGACAAATCTTACAAAATTTGATGCGAGTGTAAATATTTAGTGGGGAAGTGTAGTTAATTATTGAAATTATGGTTTTATTTTCCGCAGGATTTTTACTTATATGTGATCTATTTCAGTCTTTTAAAATAAAATGCACATTGTCATTTTTTGATTGAAGTGGCATGTAATAAAAATATAAAGAAACCCAGAATAAAGAAAAACTTTTATTTTGTTGGGTTTTCCCCCCCCTCTTTTTCAGGAGAAAGAAATCCCTTGTTCTGAGAATTTCTCTTTGAGCAAGAATCTTGGTGACCCAGTAAAAATAAGAGCCTGGAATATTGCTGGTTTGCCAACTGACGTATTTTCTGTAGACAATGGGGTCATTGTTGACAATTCAAGACGTTGGTAGGTGACAAAAAGGTTTAATTTTCATTCCCACTTTAAAAAAAAGAATGTATCTGGAAACAGTATAGCTTCTCTACAGCAATATAATTTTAAAAGAAGTGGAATCTTTATATTCTGGGGAGAGGTAGAACAATATTTTACAAGAATTCTGTATTCTGGTTATTTTATGAAAATTATTGAACATTTTTGCAACTTTTAAAGCTATTTCTGCTATTACTTTTCAAATTATTCTAAAACACCAATGCATCTATTATTCACTGATGTCTTAAAATAACACAATTAAATTGTATCACTTCTTCTCGACAGTCTAATACAGAAACGTGTGAAATAGTTTAAAATTTTGGAAAATGCCTGCAAGCACTGAAAAAACTGTCCTGTGTTTTCTAGGCCATTAATGATTGATCCTCAAGGTCAAGCAAATAAATGGATCAAGAATTTTGAGAAGGACAACCGTCTGAATGTTATCAAGATCAGTGACACGGATTATATGAGAACTGTGGAGAACTGCATTCAGTTTGGGACTCCACTGCTGCTAGAAAATGTTGGGGAAGAATTAGACCCATCTCTTGAACCTTTGCTGCTTAAACAGACATTTAAACAAGGTACAGCAGAATTAATTTAGAATGAAGGAGAGGACATTAATGTTCAGGTTCTAGCTCTGGCACAATCTGATGTTTTTCATATTGCTCTCTTCTTGTTTTAATTCTGCCTCTGGTAAGAGAATGGTAATTGCACAAGAGCCTGAAGTTTCACTTTATAATAAATGTCCTTCCTGCCTATCATGAAAATGGTTTTATGTGAAAACCTTTTACCAACTCCCTAAAGGAGAATAAAGAAGTTCTGTGAAGGAAACATTGTCAGTGAAATTGTTTTGCTTGTTCATTTTCATATGTTTTAGTCTGATGATAATATTTGCTGAATTTTGCACAAATAAAGCAAATAAAGCTGTCAAGGCATTTTGCTTAAGGCATAGTTTTCACTGTACTTAGCAAGTAGCTATGAATTTGGTTTTCAACTTTTCCTCCTGTTAGATGACAGAAAAGTGCACATAAAGAAATTTATGTTTTCCTTCTTACCTAGTTTGTCTTTATTGGTTTTCATGTTCAGAATTAAAAACAAAAGGAAAGTAAAGCTCAAACACACTTTTTTTCTTTGTGGTGTCCTCTTTCAGACAAGTAATTCAATGAAAGAGTAGTCTGTACAAGTAGAATATTAGGGAATAATTCCACAGCTCTCTGTTGGTGTCTCTAGTTTTCGTATATGCAATTTGGAAGTACAGTAGTGATAGGATTGACTTGATTTCATCTGCTGAGAGGGATAAGTGGCCTCATTGAGGTCTGTGAGAATTTTTCAGACTATCAGATATATTTACTAATTTTTACTTCTCAGGAAATTTGTCATTGATAAGATATTTAATGACAGAAGTATTTTTTCCTATGAATTATTGGAGTAGATAAGTTTTCTTAATGTTTCTCTTCTTAACTTCAGGAGGTATGGAGTGTATCAGGCTTGGTGAGAGCATTATTGAATATTCCAGTGATTTCAAGTTTTTTATTACCACAAAACTAAGAAATCCACACTATATGCCTGAACTTGCTACAAAAGTTTTATTACTCAATTTTATGATAACACCAGAGGGACTTGAAGACCAGCTGCTAGGTATTGTTGTAGCAGAAGAGAGGTAAGTCTTTCTTTATGGTAAACAGCCATTAAAGGTTTTTATGGCATAATTCCCAGGAAATGGGAAATTAATTTATTGTATAGAAGAATGGATGTTACGTGGTATAAATGTTGCTCAGTAACAACTTTAAATTAAAATTTTATTATTTAAATAGTTTATTAGGGAAGTGTTAGGGGTAATGTCCACAAGTTCATTAAAATAGCAGATGTGAAACCATTGTCTTTTCATGGCAATTTTCTCCTGAAATATTCCTTGAATGTTAGAAAAATTTGTAAATATTGTTTGAGTCATTACTGTTATTTTTGCAATGTGACTGAACTGCCAGACGAAGGTGTAGAACGATGAGGATTTCATTTTAATTTTGTATGAAATAAATGCAAAGTACCTCTGAAACTGATTATGGATCATATCTGAGCTCTCCCATGAGGCACAGAGAAATAGTATCTGGGTTGGACAGGCATGTCTGCGTAACTGGGGTAAACTGTTTGCTAACAGAAGTGTTTCCAGCAGTGAACTGGCTCTACGTATCACTTAGTGGTTTTTTTCAGGCAGCAGCAATACAATAAAGGAAAAGTAGGATGCAGTGCCATTTCAAAATGCTAAGATGTTAAAGATTAGACCATCATTTCCAACTACTGAGTAGAAGTAATGTGAAAAAAATCTATACTCACCAGTATAAATTGATGTTAAACACCATAAACCTCCATAAACTGAAAAGAATATTCACAAATAACTTCCTGTAGGAACAGGGAGTAATTTTCATGGGCTTCTTTTGCAGCCGGTGCAAGATGAGCATTGACTGATTTTGGGTTTTGTGTTTTTTTCCATTAGGCCAGATTTAGAAGAGGAAAGAAATGCTCTCATTGTTCAGTCTGCAGCCAATAAAAAGAATCTACAAGAAATTGAGAAGAAAATTTTAGAAACTTTAGAGTCATCTGAAGGTGATATTCTGGAAGATGAGACTGCCATCCAGGTCTTGGATTCTGCCAAAGTCATGGCTAATGAGATCACAAGAAAACAGCAGGTAAGAAGTATGTATGTGTGCTTCCCTCAATAATAGTGGGATATTAAATGATAAGATTTGCAGCCAGCAGAAGGTCTCTGATTTGGATGCACAGTGCAAGGAGCAAATTCTGTACTTGTGAAATGGAAAGAGAAATAAAATTGGATCTGTTCTAGAATCTTCACTGGTAGCGTATTCAGTCTTTAAAATGTTTTAAAGTATGTGTATCTGTAGTGCAGGTAAATAGATCAGGCAGCACTGGAGAAGGGCCAGGTGCTCGTTTTACCTACTGGGGCAGAAAAGACTCTGCCTTCTGGAGCAGAAAAGTCGCTTTGCTGTGGTGTTGCAGTGCTGTATGGAACTGTTTCCGAAATGCTATTTAGTAGTAATATTTTTGTGGAGTGTGAAGAGTATTAAGACTATTAGAAGCTGTTGTTTCTCCCCTGCTGTTGATGTGCAGATTGCAGAGAAGACGGAGCTGAAGATCGCGGAGTCGCGGGAGGCGTACCGGCCCGTGGCGCAGCACTCGGCCGTGCTGTTCTTCAGCATCGCAGACCTGGCCAACATCGACCCCATGTACCAGTACTCCCTCAGCTGGTTTGTCAGCCTCTACATCAGCTCCATTCATGACAGGTAAAGAGGGTCTGTCTGCGGAAAATAAGGGGGTTTCACTCTCTTCTTATGAAGAGTTTTCTTCACTCGGAAACAATTGGCCTCCTTAAATGCAGGATTTTGAAGGAAAACAGGATTTATTAATGAATTAATAAGGATGTGCTATATTTAAGTATTTTTAAGAATGTGACTTAGTGTAAAGTCAGGTTCTGAAATAGGCTCCATTTTGAAGCCTGAGTGCCACCACTTAAGTGTGGCAAATTGATTTCAGCTTATTATTTTGCTTGGGACTTCGAAAACTGCTACACTCTTTTAAAAGGACAGGGAGTATAGTTGAAATTTTGGGGAAACTGCCACCCTTTTGGAGCCTGTGGATCTGATATAAATCCTCCACAACCCTAAATAGATGAGATTTCTTAATGGATTGTATATGTTATTCAATTTGAAGTCTCAGTTTATCACTTCTTTTCTTTTTTTTAGTAATAAATCCAAAGTTTTGAAGAAGCGACTTCAGTACCTAAATGACCACTTCACCTACAATCTGTACTGCCAAGTCTGTCGATCACTGTTTGAAACGGACAAGCTGCTCTTCTCGTTTCTGTTGTGCTGTAATCTGCTCATGTAAGCTCATTTTTGTGAAGTCTCTTACTAACAGAAACTAATGATTTTATCGTGGAAGCAGGTACTGATGAAATGAAATGTTCTTGTGCACATTGATGATAATGCCTTTGGAGTAAGGCATGAATACTTGGGGCTTTCTAAGAGGTATAGTCTTAAAAAATGGAAGAGTGTGTGAGTGCATGTATCACTACTACAGGACACATGAAAAAAAAGGTGTGCCCATTTGTCAATGGTTTTGTCAATGATAAATCGTTCTTTATAGGATCTGGGCATTGTTACATACATTTTGACATTACTTATGCCAAAAACAATTTCTGTTATTTAAGAGAATATTTTAGAAAGAAAACTTAGGCAGTAATGTGTAATGCCAACAACTTCTAAGTTTTTGTCTTTGTTTTTTGTTTTTTCTCTTCTCTGTCTGTTACCCTTTTGCATAACATGTGGTCTCAGATGCAGTCTTCTCCTTTCCACTAGCTTTTTAGTTTTCTCTTCCTAATTTTGTGTGAATATATTATGAAAGGAATGATATGTTCAAAATTGCACAACCGCAATGTGCATACTTAATTAATTGCAGTGTGTCCTCATCTGTACATGGATGTTCTTCCTGGGCCAGCCTGTAAGGGTACTGTAATTGTAAAACACATTATTTTCTGCAAAGCCTTTAAAAACCAGGAATAATTGCACTTAAAAAAAAAAAAAAAAAAAAGAAAAAGAAAAGCAGGAATAAGTTCTTCATCAAAAATGTTGTCAAGCACTGGAACAGGCTGCTCAGGGCAATGGTGGACTCACCATCCCTGGAAGCATTTAAAAGCTGTGTAGATGTGGCACTGAAGGACAGGGGTTAGTGATAGCTTGGCAGTGCTGGGTTAATGGTTGGACTTGATCTTAAAGGTCTTTTCCAACCTAAACGATTCATTGATTCTAAGATTTACCTCTTGAAACCCTTACTTTAGTATTAATCAGACATTTTTACCATGCATTTTTTTAATAATATATTAAATATTATTAAATATTGAGATCTGATCTCAGCTCTTACTGAAGTAGAAGCATTCCTAAAGGGCAGTGAAGTGTAATTAAAAGCACTGTTTATATTATGTAAAATTGTATCTCAATTACTGTTTTTTTATACATATATAGGGCTAATAATGAAATAGAACATCAAGAGTTTATGTTCTTACTAACTGGAGGTGTGGGTCTCAAGAATGAGCACAAGAATCCAGATCCATCTTGGCTATCAGATAAGAGCTGGGATGAATTATGTCGTGCCAGTGAACTCCCAGCTATGGAAAGACTGAGGTATGGTAAAACACTGATGTGAATTGGCCTGAATTGGTTTTCACCAATACATACGTAACATGCTGAAAGAAATGTTTGCTATGTTCTCCAAATCAGTGCCAGAATGCAAAGGGGATGAAACCAGCCCTTTTTTCATTTCATGTTTGCTTCACTTACTCTGATCAGTCAGATCACTATTTATAATACTATGTAATAAAACTATTTTTTATAAATTATTTGAGGCGTTGCCTAAAGAAACTTTTCTTCTGAAATGTCTTCATGGTAGAGAAACAGTGTTTTAAGGGTTCAGTGAAAGCCAGAGATGGTAGATGTAGCAGAATTCCACTGCAGTTCTGGGGAAGGAATTTTTCTAGTAAACTCTATTCTCCTGAACTCAGTACAATTTCACTGTGGGTTTAAATAGAATTTAACACTAAATTCTGGAGACAACATGGCTGTACAAGATAATAATAATACAAGATGCACAAGATAATAAATTAGCTGACTGAGTGCAAATATTTGGAGCATTTTAATCTGAATGCAGTAACACTGCTCTCTTAGAAGAAGTTCTTTGAGGTTGTTTTGTGTTTCAGCCCCTTTGGAGTTTAAGTAGCAATGTGGGTGATGATCCCACCTTTAAATAATCTGAGAGTTGTCCCATTGCCAAGGACATACTCTGCATATTGTGTGAAGGAAAATAGGGAGTTTTTTTCCTAGTTGAATTTCCTGGTAATTTTCTTCAGTTGAAGTGTGATGTTTTCCTGAACTAGTGGAGGCAGAAAATTCACCTGGGCCTATAAAGGTGCAAGAAGTGCTGGCTGGAGGAACAGACAGAACTTACTGTCAGCTTGGAACCTTTCAGGTGGAATCTCTCCTCAGCAGCATAGTGGGAAGAGATTTTTCACCATTCAGCATGGAGAAGCTCAACTGTAGGATTATTTTCTGATGTAGATATGAAGTGTCTTAAATGACAATATAATGTAATTTGCCTTTGATGAAAATTAAAAAAAAGACTCCAGGTATTTATTGTATTTGTGGGTTGTTTTCTCTAGGAGTCATGTCTCTGAAAATATAGGTGAATGGCAAAAAATGTATGACAGCAAAGAGCCTCACAACTTTCCATTACCAGAAGAGTTGGATAATACATTAACTGAATTACAGAAGATGATAGTTCTTCGGTGCTTAAGACCAGACAAGGTAAAATGATCTGTTATGGAGTGCTTGTAGACTGTGCCATGCCTTGTAGCATACTTTGCCCTGCCTGTTCCAGTAATTAATCATCTGTTCTTCATCATATTTGTTAAGAAAGCAAATGCTGTTCTTATTTTTCAGGTGACAAATACAAACACCTCAAGCATCAGCTGAAATCTTTCTTTCTGATGTGATTTAATGAATCTTTTGGAGGATTCTCATTGTTCTAGCTCTCTTGAAATATTTTTTCATGCCCAGGCTGTTTCCTGATGCACTCAATATATTCAAGAACAGGGCATATTAAAAGTACACAGGTTATCTAATACCATGTGCTTTCATGCAAATGATAATTAAGGCAAAAAGAGATAAAATGTGTTGATTCTAATGACCAAGATGAACTTTCAACAAATTCTGCCTTTGGTGCTCTTAGCAAATGGTATTGCATTTTCTTTAGGAACTATCAGTGTTAGAATTAAAGGCATATTGCAATTGCTCCCTTGAATTAATTAAAAATAATTACATTAATAAATCCTAAGGGAGAATGTGCTTGTCCTCCATGTCAGGAAAAGCCTGACTCAAGGTCTTCATGTTATTTAATATTATTTATATGAGGTATGTTATTCTGTATTTTCTAGAAACATTATTATTCCTCTTGTAAGGAAAAATTAAGGAGGGAAGTATCAACAAAAGGTGAAACCTTTGCTTTTGGGTCACTCTGCAAGACTGGTCTCAAATCTCTGCAAATCAGAGAAGTGTCTGCAGGCTTGGGAATTTGGCATAAAAGACATTGTCAGATCTGCAGTTTATGCAGTTATGTATTTGCTTTTTTTTTACCAGATTGGTCCAGCTATAACAATGTTTGTTACTGAAAAACTGGGGAAGAAATTTGTAGAGCCACCACCTTTTGATCTAGCAAAAAGTTACTTAGATTCAACTGCTACAGTCCCTTTAATATTTGTGCTATCTCCAGGAGCAGATCCCATGTCTAGTAAGTACACACAGAAAGAGAAAGTGGGGACCTCAAATTCCCCTTCAATACACAGTGAGGATTATTTTCCATTTTCTGCAAGTAGATTTGTGCATTGTGTCAGACTGGCAGAATTCTGTGCCCCTTCAAAATGCTAATTTGTATGTACATGTAAACAGAATAGTAATAGAAGTTTTTCAATTTTTTTTCTGACATAACTTCTTTTTAATATATGAATGCTAAAATCTTATGCTTCTTTCTGTTCAAGGTCTCCTGAAATTGGCAAATGACAGAGAGATGGTAGGAGATAAGTTTCAGTCCATCTCATTAGGACAAGGACAAGGACCAATAGCTACAAAAATGATTCAAACAGGAATGGAAGAAGGAACGTGGGTTTGCTTACAAAATTGTCATTTAGCTGTCTCCTGGATGCCAATGCTAGAGAAAATATGTGAGGAGCTTGACAGTGAAAAATGTCACCCAGAATTCAGACTTTGGCTTACAAGTTACCCTTCACCTAAGGTATATGCATGGCCCTATAATCTCTGTTTAGGGAAAGGGAAAGTTGATGGCATTTTTAGGGAATTTTTGTATACCTGAATGAGCTGATAATACAAAACTTCTCTGAAATGCAGTGAGGCTTTGAAGAGATAATTTAACCAAGAAAGGACATTTAAAAATAATTATAAACATGATATATCAAGCTTCCTTTGTAATACTTTGATACTGTGATATGCAATATTTTGTGTACTACTCAATGAAACTGCAATCTGTCAGGATATATGATTAAGAAGGTTTTTTTCTCTCACATAAATAAAAAAAATTAGTCTTGCATTTTATCTGTGAAGTGCTGAATACCAAGAAAACATTTTAAAATACAGGTTTGTTATTTGCAGCAGAGTCTTACTTTCTTGATGCCTTGGAGAATTTTTTATAAGCTGTTGACCTTTAAAATGTAATTTCTTGCAGATAGTTGTTAACGTAAAAAACACAGAATAATAGTATATTATCAATATAGAATCTCTTCCACACTTTCTGAATGCAGTTCTGCTATTTTTTATTTCTAGTTTCCAGTAACCATTCTGCAGAATGGTGTGAAGATGACAAATGAGCCTCCCACTGGTCTCCGGTTAAACCTACTTCAGTCATTTCTTTCTGATCCTATTTCTGATCCTGAATTCTTTGCTGGATGCCCTGGAAAGGAGCTGGTAATGTGCCTATCTCTTGAGAAGATTTTGGACTTTGGGGTTTTGTTATCCAATTTCATGTAGCAATATTTTAAATGATTTCTTAGGCTTTATTAAATTATTTCTTAGACTTTATTAAATTTATTAGGCTTTTTATTTCTTAGGCTGCCTATCTCTTGAGAAGATTTTGGACTCTGGGGTTTTGTTATCCAATTTCATGTAGCAATATTTAAATGATTTCTTAGGCTTACTTGCTACACGCACATAGTACACAATGTACGTGGACTCTGAGCATTGATTAGAAATGCATGTCTGTTGTTCTTGATATGATAAGCACTGAGGAGACCTTTTCTTGCTACCAGGGACCAAGTGCTGCAGTGCCCATATATCTTATTGATACCTGGTGAACAACTTAGCTAATCATTACCTGTGAAGGAAGTGAAAAACAGTGGGATCAGAGATATGAGTTATTGATATACATAGGTGTGACTGCACCTAAGGACTTGCTTTAAAAATACATTTGTATTTTTTGTTTATCTAATGAACCTTAAAAATAAATATCGGGTACTATTGGAATTCTTATGAAGTCAGTTGCCCTATGCATTAAAGGATATCATGGTACTTGAGGAACTGGCTAAATGTGCTTGCACATATGGCACTGTGTGTGCACTTGTTCCCTGGGCAAAAAACCACAAGGTACTTAGTGGTGGCCTGGATTTATAGCTGGGTGGAGAGTGGTAATCCAAGAGTGCTCACTACACAGCTTGCACACTACCATGAACTTACAGGCTAGTTAATAATACATTTTTCTTTTGCTTTTTTCAAAGATATGGGAGAAACTACTCTTTGGAGTTTGTTTCTTCCATGCTCTTGTTCAGGAGAGAAGGAAGTTTGGGCCCCTTGGTTGGAATATACCCTATGGATTTAATGAATCTGACTTGAGAATCAGTATCAGACAGCTGCAGGTAAAATCATTGATTACCTCCTAAAATCTGATCTTGCGAAACACAGCTGGGAGTCACAAGGAGCAATACTCTGAAGTTACCTCAAATGTGTATAGATAATCAGGACTTCAGCTGTAAAGGCAAGGAATGTCAATGATATTATAAATATTTTCAAAATTACAAATGACATAAGAAGTTTAGATTTCTACAGACATATGGAATGTAATGAATATATATGAGTATTATAAAAGTTATATTTGTCATGTACAAGAGCTCACTGTTCTTGAGGTAGCACATGTCAATGACAGTCACCTATTGGGTTGTTAATAGGATGGCATTTTTCTACATGTATACTGGTAGTTAACAGAACTTCAGACTATTCTCCTTCCCCAAAATGAGATGGTGAACACTACTTGACCCTGAACCTTTTATAGACACTCTGTATAAAAGTCAGGAGAATTAAAACTGAATTACAGGAGTTGAGACTGAAGATTTGAAAAAGTTACCAAGAAATTAATGAACGAGGTTGGAGGAAGATAAAAAGATAAAGTAAGTGAAACACATATTTATTTCTGGTGCAGAAAAGTATCCATCTACAAAGTTTGAACTGGAGAAACCATCCACTTGTAAATAATTGAAGAATGACTTGGACGACTAAGTAATTTTGATATTCATAAGAGGCTTTTGCTCTTAACTCGTCTTGATTTTAAACAATAATTTTTACCTGAAAATAAGATTTCAGAATTTGGGTTTCCAGCACCTAGGAAAAAAACTCCATAAACTGCAGCTTACACATCCTATAGCTTCCAGCCTTTTAGTCTGTTAGGTCGCACTGTTGCTTAGCAGATCCTGCAAGTCTCTAGAACTGCTCTTCTTTCTGTTTCAGTTATTCATCAATGAGTACAGCCATGTTCCCTTTGAAGCTGTCTCTTACCTGACTGGTGAGTGTAACTATGGAGGTCGAGTGACAGATGACTGGGACAGACGCTTGCTGCTGACAATGCTGGATGACTTCTATAACCCAGATATCATCGACAATCCTCGGTACACTTTTTCTCCCAGTGGCAACTACTATGCTCCACCCAAAGGCACATATGAGGAGTACATTGAGTTTATTAAGGTAAAAAGTAGCAACAAGGCTTTGCACTGTTACAATGATGTGCTAAGAAAGCAATCCTGAAAGGTTTAAAGAGGTAGTTTTGCAGCACGGTTAGTTGTGTGCTCAGGTTCTTGCCAGCATCCTTGTATGATCCTTGCCATGTTCTCAATGTTTTGGAGAGGGAATCAGTAAGTAAATAGGGGGATGTGTAGCATAGATAATTGAGAATTCTTTGGAAATTACTTTCTGTGTGAGAAGTGGTGACTCTATCACCAGTAATTCTGTCTGCAAATATCTGCCCCAAAGGTACTCACTCACCTGCAGTTGAAGTTTTTCACTTGACTTCTTAAAGAAACCTTGGATGAGATTCCTCCTGCTTTATGTCACCCAGACATTTTTTTTATTTTGTCCTAGAATCTTCCCTTTACTCAGCACCCAGAGGTATTTGGCTTGCATGAAAATGTGGATATTGCAAAAGATCTTCAGCAAACTAAGACTCTCTTTGAATCTCTGATTTTAACACAAGGAGGAGGTTCTCAAGGAACTTCTGGGGGTGGTGACAGCACTCTTTATGCAATTGCAGATGATATTCTCAGCAAGGTATTGTATTATACAAATGACTTCAACTTATCTTTTTACAAATCAGAAATTCCTTAACTAGAATTTTCAGTGTAAAGTAGATTTCATCTTGAAAGAAAAGCATTCTGAAAGGAACTTGGTGTAATGTGAAAGTAAGAACTTGTGTGGCTGTAACAGACCACAGCTATATGTCAGTTAAAAGAAATTTTATTAATTTTATTAAATAGGCAGAAGACAGTAGAGAGAAAACAGAACAAAGAGAACTTGAAAGAACAGTTGATTCATTCACATGAACAAATTTAAAAGTAATAAATAGAAAATATAAATAGCTTTTCATTCTATTAAAAATTCTATTTTTTTAATGAACATTAAAATCCCACAAATTTTTATTTAGATTGAACTACTGAATCATGTATTGCTAAGATACTAATCAGAAAGTTTAGTGGTTTCTATTGCTCTGCAAATTTTCACATTTGCACACCTTTACTGGAACATCATAATGATATGTGGAATGATTTCCACATGTGTTGTCATTTACAGCTTCCAGAGGATTTTGACATTGAAAGTTGCCTAATTAAATATCCTGTGAAATATGAAGAAAGTATGAACACTGTGCTGGTGCAAGAAATGGAAAGATTTAACCAGTAAGAATGTTTTATTTTATTAAATTTACCAGAAATCATTCAATTCACAGAAAAATATTTCCTGCAAATCATATTCTGTAAGCCCTGTAGTGTGTAAAATATGGGTTTTGTTCCCTTCTAATTGCCTACAGTGATACCTGCAGTCCAAACACCCTTGCTCCTTGTGGAGAGTCAGAGTGTATGGTAGATGTCAGGAAAAATAATAGGCAAGATATCAGGCAAAATCAACTGAAAGAGAAAAGAAGGGAGTATGAGGAAGTACTGGGAAAAGAGAATGCAAAAAATATATAGATATATTTTTTTAACTTCACTTTCTCTTTCACTATCATTACCTTAATTTTATTTTATTTTCCTCATATTTCAGACCTGTAAGGTAAAGGAATTAGAAACTCTACATGGACAGTTATAGTTTATGAAATGTTTTCTGCAATGAAGATATTTTGTTTCTTAATTTTCTTATGTGCTTCTGTGTGAATTTTTCTCCCCCTTTTTCTGATTTTTTTTCCCCTATGCCTAATTTTCACAATTATTCTTCTAAGACTACAAACCTAGAATTGAATTTATTTTTCTCCTTGGGTCCTCAATCTCTTTTTGGCTTTGTTTCCTAATTTTCTTTCTCATCTTCACCTGCCTGTCCATTCCTTCTTTCTTCTTTTTCTCTGTCTTCCTTCTTTTCTATTTTTCTCTTCATGTCTCCTGCTTAATTTTCTCCCAAATGCTCTCTGGCCTTAAGTCTCCAAGTTATCCTTAATGCACACCCTCTTCTTTTGCAATCAAAACCTTTTTCCTTCATCTATATTATAGTGGATACATTTGGAGTTTTAAATTTATCCTCTTACAAAAAATTCAGTATATCAGAGATAACAAAAGAATTTATTACTGTTCCTAGGCTTAAATAAATCTGCACTAATGCACGAATCCATGACTTTACAGACGTGGCTTATTGTGCAGATATCTACATAGATATATAGATAAAAAAAGCTAAAAAAGTTCTACAGATGCCTCCATAATCCACTTCTTTTACTTTTTTTCCGATGACATAGTTGTGTTTAACGAATCATGCAGAATGTGTGAAAGTTGTTTGTTTTTTAATTCTAGTTTAATCCGAACTATTCGCATTACACTAATTAACCTGAAGAAAGCCATTAAAGGACTGGTTGTTATGGATGCTGACCTGGAGGCTCTGTCTGGCAGTCTCCTTATTGGAAAAGTTCCTGAGAAGTGGGCACAGCATTCATACCCAAGTTTAAAACCGTTAGGGAGCTATATTGTTGATTTGCTAGCAAGGCTGAAGTTTTTACAGGTAATGTACAAGTGGCAGCGCTGCCAATTGTTCAATCTATTTTTCCATATAATTTGTCTTTATTGGGAAAGGAGTGATAGGCTTTGTTTAGATTTTCTGAGTACAATTATGTAGAAAATAGTCAAAGTATGGGATTCCTCTCTCTCTGGTTGTTCAGTGTATTGCTTTCCTCTCTCCAGGATTGGTATGAATTAGGGAAGCCTGCTGTGTTTTGGCTATCAGGATTCTATTTTACTCAAGCTTTCCTAACTGGAGCCATGCAAAACTATGCCAGGAAGCACAGGATCCCTATTGACCTTCTAGGATATGAATTTGAGGTATGGATAAACTATAAATTAGTATTTTATTAATCTGAGTCCTGATGTTGTGGTGAGATGTAGTAAATAAATCCTAACTGGAGGGTTCATTTTGCAAGTGACTGCAGTCTGAAGACAGACATTTGTTAAGACTGGCAGGCTAAATAAGCTCTGTAGAAGAGGTATTCTCAAAGTGATTAAAAGCAATTCTATCACGGGACCCAGAACTCCACTCAAGGAAACAGCCTAGCCAGTGTATATTTTTCTGTGTGATTAAAGCCTCATTTTGTAACCTACAAGAATGGTAGTTAACAAACCCAGAGAAGTCTGCTGTCCCTACAGATATATATAAAAGTAGCATTGAAAAGGAGGGGTTACTGTATTATTCTTAGTTTGATTTGGTCTGAAAACTGGCATAATAGCTCAAAAAGCAAAGAGCTGTGAGAGTTGAATGACTTGTAACACTTATTTCCTGCAGGTTATTCCTCAGGATACTGCTGATACTGCCCCAGAGGACGGTGTTTACATCCACGGATTATTTTTAGATGGAGCTCGCTGGGACAGGGCCAAGTCAGTAGCCAAATGTTTTACTGTGGTTCTGGAAAGCTTTTTTCAGTGCTCAAGCAAGACTGCTTTAAATAATTTAAGTGATACTTTTCATATTATTGAAATAACACACCAAATTACTCTTTCATGCATGGTAAATGGCGAAGTAAAAACAAAGCAAGTAACAACCAAAAAACACCCACCAAAACCCCTCCGGCCACAAACAATTACTTTGTTGCTGTCTCTCTCCAGGGGAATGTTAACTGAGCAGTATCCCAAAGTGCTCTTTGATGCCATGCCGATCATTTGGATAAAGCCAAGTGAGTATGATTTCTCTGATGTGTGAGCTGTTCAATGAGAAATTGCAACCATGGTTTCCTTTTTTACTGAACATCACTGAGGAGAACTTTTAACAGATTTACAGAAACTGAGTGTTTTACCTTATGTGCTTTAGCAGGGTTTGCTCAGGTTATTTTTAGCTCTGGGATAGCTGTCTTTCCTACTAATAAGATAATTTTCACAACTCTTGTTTTCTTTGATTTAGAGGAGTAAATCCCTGTTTTTATTTATGCACAAAATCAGGACTTGCTACTGCAACTGCTGCAACTTAAGTGTTAGCAAATAGGCAGTATTAAAATTTGCCACTTTCTCTGCTTGTGCTTTCTCTTGAGGTTGGATGAATTTGTTCAGACCTGCACAATTTTATGTTTTGCACAAGTTCCATGCAAGCAGTCTGGGCATACAAAGAGTTCTTGCAGAGTTCTGTCCTTGGGTCTCAGATGACTTGAATTGCAGTTAGGTTCCCTGGCAACTAGACCAGAATTTTTGTAGAGCTGTGAAAAACTCATGTATAAGCTATGTATTAACTAAGTAACTATTCAAATTTTAATGTGTCTTTGAGTATTACAAAGCTGGCAGAATCACAGGAGGGCATCAAGTCCTGAAAATAAATTTTAGTTAAATTAATTTGGTTTAAGAACAAAACAAACCACACAAGGAAACACAACAAGAAAAAGCCAGATAATTTTATTCTGTCATTCACAAAACAACTTTGCATTTTTATTGATGTTCACAGATGTTACTGTAAATACTTAACATTTGCATGTAGATTATGTTTCTACCATAGATCTGCTGAATGTAATGCTTTATTTTGGGGTTTTTTGAAGATGTGAAATCAGACATAAAGAAGTCCAATGCCTACGTTTGCCCACTCTACAAGACAAGCGAGCGCAAAGGGGTCCTGTCCACTACTGGGCACTCCACGAACTTCGTCATTGCCCTGAGGCTCAACACGGACCAGCCAGTCCAGCACTGGATCAAGAGAGGCGTGGCCCTGCTCTGCCAGCTGGATGACTGACTGGGGACAGTTCCCATCCAGACTTCACAACACCCTCTTCTCTCTGCTGGCTTACAGAGGAAATGCAACTTAGTGTGCAAAAGAACCATCTGGAGGTTTTTGTATTGTGAGAGGGCATACAAATACTTTCTGACCCTCAAGCTTTTGTATTAAGTATGTATTATTATTATTATTATTATGACCATCTTTACAATCTGTAAGTAATACAACTAGGATTTTAGCCCTTGTGGTATTATTAAAATGTGAACACCTTTTTTGTGCATTAGTTGAATATCACAAAATATATTTTCATGGGAAATTAAAGTAGTCTGTGCTTTCTGAGAGAAATATTATAGGTAATGAACTTGATTCTGCACTTTTGTTTTCTTTAAAAATAATTAAAATACATTAGTCAAGCATTCTTTTTACATCTCCTCTAGCAAAGAACTGTTTTCACCTTGCATTCAGATACAGCCATCATCTGTTCTGTGTATGGATCCCTCCAAAAAATACAGTAGAAATAACTGAGCACATAAAGGTCTTACTCCATCCTACCATCACTATTACAACTGGGCATCTGTGTCCCTGCTTATTGGGTGTTGAGCCAGTGTAAGTCTGTCTTTCTGAAGCTGCCTTTCCCTTTAAAAATTCTATTTTCCAATTGCTTTTCTATTTATATTAATATGAATTATGATTAGGCAATCAGGAACATGTAATAATTTTAGCAGAGTTTTTATTTGATTATTTGCTTGGTTTTGTTTACTTTTATTGTTTCAAGTTGGTTTTTTTTCTGCTGTCTTACTCTTAAGCAAGCTATTAAGATCACCTTTAGTTTGCTCTCCTAGGACAGCACTAAAGAATTTTCTTTTTACAGTGTAATACTTACAGCTATGGGTCTGAAATTCTTAATCCAAAACTCAAAAGTATTTTTACAAGGAAACTGGACTTTTAATTCCTTCTTTTGTTGGTATCACTTATCAGGTCAGATTGTTAAACATAACTGACGTGTGTGAAAGAACCGTGGAGAAAGTCCCAGAGTATCTTATGATAGGGTATTTATAGGGAGCTATTAATGGACATGGGCTCTGCAGAGATTGTTTACAATCCTGAAAATGTCACTTTCAACTTAATAATCACTTCTTCAAAGGCGGAGATTTTCCCTCTTTCAGAAGGTGAGAAAAGCCAGTATATTTTCTCAATTCATAGGAAAAATAGTAGTATTTTTAGGAAAAAAAAGTGGTCTGTGTTCTCATTGAGCCAAAGTAAAATCAGTTACTAACAGTTTCTTACTATATATGTTGCTAATATATTTCTCTTTTTTGCTATATATGCAATTACAGAGCAAGGCCTTGCAATCACACATTAGGTGGACCAGGTAATAAATTAAATGATGCAGATTTGCTATGAATTACTGCTGCCCAGCTTTAAGATCTTTCTAGAACTATTCCAAGCTTTGTAGTTGGCATGTTGACAACTTCCTTAAATTTTCTATGCTCATTCATTTTGCCAAGTTATTATTAGCTTTCAGTTTTATTTATTAATTTTATTTTCCCTTGCCCTGCAGTTTTGTTTTGTTTTGTGTTTTCAGGCCAGCTCTCTTGAAAGATAGAAGTGGAAGTTTTGATAAGGTAAAACAGAAGAGAGGTTTGAGCCTAACGGAGTATCTGAGATCTTGAATCTGCCAAGAACAGCCTTACTGCTTAATCATGTAACAGTGTAGTCATTTATTTTAAACTGTGTTTCATTTCTCTTGATACTGATACAGTGTTTGCTGTTTCTATTACTCCAGATCTAACCTAAAGATTTAACATCTGCTTCTAATTAAAAAACAGTGTTTCCCTACAAGAGTGATCCATGTGGTGCTGATTTGCCATGAATAATTCTGTGTACATGGTTGATGGTGATTCTGATGAGGAAATCTCTACCCAGCGAGCTATTCAGGAAAGCTTACAAGATAGGCATAAATTTGAAACAAGTGGCAGTGCAACGGAGGTTGAAAGGTAATAAGTTATTATTTCTATTTTGGGTGTTTTCTTGGCATTACTGCGAACATTTAGTAGACCTTATTTTCCTTTTTTAACTCCCTGACTTGTATTGTGCTGACTTTGTCCCATGGATACTGGAAAGCACTGGTAGCTCACTTATTCTGAGTTCTTCCTGAAAAAGTGTACCTGTTTCTTGGAAAATATGAAATGTATGAAACTTTCAGGTGATGTTTTACATCAATATGTTAATGAGTATAAGGCTTTGTGAAGAAGATAAGTAGGTGATGTAGAAGTAGATTGGTATGGGAGCTTCCCCTTATTTTAGCATTTAATTGTTGGCCTTTGTGTGAAAAATTCAGTATTTACAGTGTCAGGGAAAGATCAACAAAAACAGCGTTTCAATATGCTAAGCCCTCACAAAACCAATGTAACTTAGGAAAATCTGACGTATTGCCTAAATTAGAGTATTTGAAGTAAGATATAATTATATCCTTAGCTTCACATGAATTTTTACTTCTCATTTTATTCTTGTTCTGTTTATGCAGTTTCCAGTATACTGCAAGTAAGGAACGTGAGCAGATCATTGCAGCAATTCGGACAGTTAAGTACAAATGCACCACACTAAGCCTACACCCTGGGAATGGCTGAGCAATGCCTACTCTTTGGGGGTTTGATCATCTGATTTAAATGCAGCTTTCCTTTATATAGTCTTGGGAGAAGTAAGGAAACTAAAAACAAGACATCCAAAAGCTAGCTTATTGGATAGGATCATGGAAGTGGGATGGGTTCAAGTGTCACCCCTTTCAAAAATTCCAGTGCTTCATCTCCTAAAATTAGAGGAAAAAACTCCAGGCCTTTCATTCATAATGAGCAAGATGCACTGGTGGGATAAATGGCACTCAGTGTATTAGTTGCCTGAATTTTGTCTTATGATGTGTAATGGGATATGTATCTATGCTAAAATAACACAGGCCAAGAGGAGGCCTTGAAGAAGTTGGTGAGGCACAGTTCTGCTTTTGAAGAAGCAGATCAACAAGGCTGGCTTCCAGTGCATGAAGCTGCAGCACAGCTAAATAAGAACATCCTTGAAATAACTTTAAAAGGTACGAATTCCTTCTAGTTTTCCCCCAAAAAGTTTTACAAAGTATAGTTTGATTAATCATCCAACTTCAAATGTGTTCTGCTTTTCTGTATTTCAGCCTCCCGTGACATTACGTGGGAACAGTCCACTCTAAAAGGGGAAACACCTCTCTTGGTGGCAGTAAGAAATTGTTTTGTGGACAATGTCCACTTTCTCCTGCTCAATGGCTGCAACCCCAATGTTAAAAATGAAGAGGGAGATTCTCCTTTAGTTATAGGTGAATACTGTTTTTAGGGGTGGAGAGGTGAGGGAATGAGGTGAGGATACAGTTATACATTTTAGGTTTTAAGGTGAGATATTTGACTTCAATGCCTAAAATATTTTGCTATAAGGAGGAAAAAAAAAATCTCAGCATCGAATAGGTCTGTCCCTGTCTGTTTTTCTCAGATGATAATTAGCTTTCTCCATGCAGTGCAGAGTGCCATCCTCTGCTTTCTTTGGCATCTTTTCTGCAGTGGTGCCAGGTAGCGAGTCCTTCTGCTTCTTCATGCTATTACTGCCCTCCATGTCTGCAGGCATGGAACATTCATATTCTCTGCCCATATGGTATCTCCTTCATTGCATCAGCCTTTTTTTTCCCAAAAACCCATGGTAATTGGTTTTAATTATCCAAAATTATAGCAAACCAGCCTGATTTGTCTGCAGTATGTAGAGTGCAAAGCAGTGTTTGTCCCTATTTAAATATTGCTGTCATTAGTCCAAGGATGACAAGTGAAGAAGAAGACAGGCTGATATTCTCAGTTCACTTCTCTTTAATATTTTGTAATTTAGGAATAAGGTCCCCTAGCTACTATAATCCTAGTATAGTCTCCTACCCACATTCTTTGTGTGAATGCCACTTTAATTTGATCATGCACAAGAACTGTAATTCATGATTTCTAAAGAACTATATTTTGCCAAAATGTTTTTCAAAAACATTTTTGTTTTTCAAAATTCTGTGTTCATTTCCTTTGCTTCTCTCAGTCTGGGCTATGATGCTTTCATTCTCACTGAACCCTACCCAAAAAAAAGGAAAGTGTCTTCTCATTATCTAAATTCTAAAGGAGCACTCTTAAGTTTCTTTCCATACATTTGTCTGTATTGGAAGGGTGGTTTCTTTTTCAAAACTGTTGTTAAAGGAGGAGAAAAAGGCCTACCAATCACATGTAGGACCCTCAGCCCATCCCTGTAAAATTGCTGTAGTTTCAAGTCAGGGCCATCTGCTTAAAAAAAATGTACAGAACTCCTGGATACTTTTGAAGTGCACAGCATTTAAATGCATCCCCCAAGAGGGGGATGCATGGGATTTATCTAAAGCAGCCGTGTAGGTTACAGGACATCACAGTTTCTGTCACAGAATGCTGTCACTGGTGTTCAAGCAGCTGTGGCACATGAAGCTGATCAGCCTAATTTGTCCTTCTGAAGAACACTTGCTATCCTGCACAGCCTGGGAGATCAAAGAGAGAAGGAGGGAAGGGTGTTGCCTAATCATTCCATCCACTGAAGCTAATGCAAATTTCTCTGTTAAGATCCTGCCTGACTTAAGAGTTCAGGCTTATTAAGCTAAGAAGGCATATGAAAGACTCATTATAAGCTTTGTTTCATATTGTGAATCAATATTCCACTGCTCGTGGAGATTAGACAGCTCTGGTGGCAGCTCCTGAGCACCAGGGCCGTGGGTGTGGTCTCCATCTAGTGGCAAGGAAAGCTGTGCTCGGTTCCATTACTAAATGCAACAGAGAAAAAATATCTACGGGGAGAAAAAGAGATTACCACGAAATTATTCATTTGCATACTTAGTGCTGTCCTGGAAGCAGAGAGCAGGCTTGTTGATGAGTTAAACATTTCAATGTAGAGTGGCATTTCTCATGGCATAAATAGCACTGCCAGGAACAGTGAGTAGTCACGATAGAGCAGCCACAGTGCACAGAATAGCACTGAATAACATCCTGTCTGATGCTTTGCTTGCTGTCCTACAGCAATTAAACTTGATTCCTATGACATTGCCTCCTTGTTGCTGCGATCTGGTGCCAGAGTGAATTTGCGCTGTGTCCATGAGAGAACTGCTCTGCATGAGGCAGCCAGGCTGGGCAGGAAGGAGCTGGTACAGCTTCTCCTGGAGTCTGGAGCAGATCCTGACCCCCGCAGTGGATATGGGCTCACACCTCTAGCACTGGCTGCACAGATGGGACACACAGAAATTATGGAGCTCTTACTGCAAAAAGGTGAGACTTTATTATATAGGACCTTATAGGAAGAGAAGGCTTCAGATATGCTTTCAAAAACAGCAGCAGAAGTAGCTCACCTTACTAGAGAAAATTAAATGTCATCTGCGCTGAGGGTTGTTATGATGTAGTGAAGGCCTGATAAATACCAATTTGTATAATATTAAAATAATATATTAATATTTTAGTGAGTACTTATAATTGTTTTTTAAATGCTCTATTGTTTTCTCATGTAGATAGATCATCCTAGGGCACACTTAACAAGATATTTATTGTGAAGAATTTCACATGATGGCTCAGCAGCATTGGAACTGGATTGCATGAACTCTTGGATACTGGGTGCTCTCATGTTTACAGTTAAACCTGCCTGTTCTTTGTAAAGTAAAAAATTGAAATGCATTGTTTGTAAACCAAAAGCAATTGTTTTGATGAATAAGAACCAAACCTTTTGCTGGTGCAGTTCTAGGAACGATTCTTACTGTGTTCAAAGCAATTTGAACCTTCTTGTTGTAAGGATTACATAAACAAATCTAAAATCAAGGATCCAATGTGAAGATTTATGCCACAGTGGTTCTGTTTGGTGGAGAATAGAATTCAAAATACCTTATCACTGGGAGGCTGGAGATATTAATTGCAGGTGAATATTTACAGTGACTACTATGAAAATCCTTGCTGCTTCTTCCCAGGTGCAGATGTTCTTTCACAGGCAATGGACTGTGCTTCTATACTGTTTGAAGCAGCAGGAGGAGGAAATCCAGATTCTGTGAATCTTTTACTAGAATATGGGGCTGATGCCAATGTACCAAAGCACTCGGGTCATTTGCCAATCCACAGAGCTGCATATAGAGGACACTTTCTGTGAGTTAATATACTTAAAAATCAAATAATAGTGACACCAGAAATAGTAATTTTACTAATTTTACCTTATTCAAAGCAGGCAGAAAATCTGTAGCTTTGTATGAGGAATTGTTTTTGACTGTGTAAATATGTCTGTTCTGTGTCTGAATATAAGAGACCAGTTAGGATTAAATCTTCATGATTTTAGGATGCACATCTTAATCCCTCTGGTGTTTCCCCATTTGTCACAAGTAGTAACACTGTCCAATCTGATGCTGAGGCTCTTGGAACATTGTCACTCTCTTTGGATCAGTTGTCTCATCTTCACCCCATCAGAGAAATGTCATTGGTGAATATACTAAATAGACAAATAGAGAGTAAGGGTTATCCCTGTTTTAAAGAGAGTAAGACTACTGCAAGATATTTATGCTGAAATCACAACTAACAAATGAGAATCAAGCACCTCAGTATTCTTAATTTCTGTATTAATATTTTCTGTATATTAATTGTTATATTTAAACTTGGACATATATATTGCATTATAGATTATATGTATTTGTGTTATAATACATATTCTGTTAATTCCCTAATCTCTATAGGTTAAGCAGTAACACTATGCTTTCAACAGTCAGGAAACATTTCTATTGAAAAGGAATCATTAATTGCTACAGCAAGGAATGGGTTGTTCATGAATAATAGTATAGTATAATAATATTTTATGTGTAGTAGATATAAAGTCAGTATCCATTGCTGGCTAACAATTTCAGTGTTAGCAATTCAAGTCGATGCATGCCATGGTACTGATTTGCCATGGTACTTGTATATTAAGACTATTCTAACAGTCATGATGAAATCTGACACCAAACAAGACAGAGAAAATCCTAGATGAGTTAGGTGAAGCAGAATGTTTACGATTCTGAGATGCTTCTGGTTTTAATTTTTCAGAGCTCTAAAATATTTAGTTCCAGTGACTGATTTTTCTGCTATTAAAGAAAGCGGGATAAGTCCAGTTCACTCAGCAGCAGCAGGAGCACATCCTCAGTGCCTGGAGTTTCTCCTGCAGTCGGGTTTTGATGCCAATTTTATGCTGGCTCAGAGAGTTCGCAAAGGCTACGACGACCATCGGAAATCAGCCCTGTACTTCGCCGTTTCCAACGGGGATATCTGCTCAGCGCAGCTGCTGCTCAACGCCGGAGCCCTGACAAACCAAGATCCCATCAACTGCCTCCAAATAGCCTTGAGAATGGGCAACTACGAGTTAATGAATCTGCTGCTCCGCCACGGGGCCAACGTCAACTACTTCTGCCGCGTGAACACCACGCATTTCCCGTCCGCTCTGCAGTACGCCCTCAAGGACGAGGTCATGCTGAGGATGCTGCTGAACTACGGCTACGACGTGCACCGCTGCTTCGACTGCCCGTGGGGCAGCGGGGACCACTCCCACTACGTGACCGACGGCTGGACATCCACCGTCATCAAAGACACCATGGTAAGGGTGTCACACCTACCGCCTTCCTAAAACTGAATGGGAAGGGCTTAACGAGCTGTCAGAAAAAGAAGTTTTGAAGACAGTTTACACATAAACAGAGGAACAGGCTTTAAAGGTATTAAAATTAACCAGATGTTGTTATGAAGCCTAGTTCATGATGGCAGATGTTGTAAACAGTAATTTTGAGTTGTGAAAATATAGCTGATGATTGCTAATGATCAGTAAGGAACTGGCTCTCCAGTGCTGTGTTGTCCATGCTGCAAAAGCAGAGATGTGCAGGCTGGCTCTCTGCACTGTCCTGTACCAGAACACCAGACAGGAAGGCTCTTGAAAGGACCCCTGGAGCTGGTGGGATAAGCACTGAGCAGAAATTAGCAAACCTAAAGAGCTTCCTGGAGACACTCATCAGTGTCATTGTTTCACAGTTTGTAAAGTCCATTTGAGCCTAATAAACCCTCCTTTAACCTAAAGATAAGGGGATGATGCATGAACTGGGCTGGACTCCCTATTAAGCACCTGGGACACAAGTCTAAATTTCACTTCAGAATGGTAGCACTTCTTTTTAAGCACCAAGTCCCCAAATATACAGCTGCTTGAGTTTATTCTTAGATCTAGTACAAAATAACTGTCTCTCAGATTTTTAGATTCTACCAGTCAGGCTTAGGCAAGCTGTGGCAACCTCTATAACCCTGCTCAAGTAATTGTTCTTGCCCTCAGAGACAGAAGTAATTTACTGCAGTATCAAATATTACCCAACTAAATGTTTTGTTCCTATCAGTTCTGTGAAGTGATAACCTTGTCCTGGCTGAAGCACGTGTCTGGGAAAGTAGTGCGAGTCATGTTAGATTACGTTGATCACGTTAAGATTTGCTGGAAGCTTGAAGCAGTTCTCAAAGAACAGGAACTCTGGCCAGACATCCATTTCATTTTAAGTAAGTATCTGTTTACATTTTTAATGAAAACAAGCTGGTTTGGCATTGGGGCCTTTTTCCTTGGTAGCATTTTAATTTTGCTCCTGCTTTCCAGCAAATCCTCGCTCTCTGAAGCACCTTTGCCGACTGAAGATCCGGGCGTGCATGGGCCGGCTGCGTCTCCGCTGTCCTGTCTTCATGACCTTCCTTCCACTGCCAAAGTGCTTGAAAGATTACATCCTCTACAAGGAATATGATCTTTATGGACAGGAAAACTTCACAGGGATCTACAACCTCAACTGTGCATAAGTATTTGTCCTGTACTTCGAAGGGAATTTAATGTGGATAAGACTGTTGTGCTTTTTTTCTTTTGGGATTTTCTCTCCTCTGTATATTAAGGACTCCAGCACTCTCCCCTCACCCTCTGAAGAAAATGGTGAGACCCCCAAAATGTAAGTATTGGTGATCCCATTCTAAGGATCTCCTGGACTATGACCTATCTGCAAGTTATGGCAACAGTATTTGAAATGCCTGGTGTGACGAGTTAAGGAAGTGTACAATACAGGCTGCAAGCCCTGTGTTATGGCTAAGTTAAACCTTGTCATGTCAGATACCACTACCAGGGTTAAACTCAGGGTTTATTTAAAGGTCAGGGATTTGACTAAAACCAGGAAGGGACATGGTTTTCTCTTGTACTTCTTCCCTTCTCTTGGCAAGAAATAGTTTTTATTTGTGAAGTCCTACAGTGAAGTTCTGGAGAGCAGCCTAAGTAATTCTTCACCCAATAAAGCAATCCCCCATTCTAGGCAATTAAATGGGATTAAGCTTGAGAAATCTCCGCTTATCACAGCAGGCCATGTGACATACCAATGTTTCATCAAGGTGGCACTGCTGAAAGCTGTGTTAGCTCTGCAGCTCCTTCTCAGGTACAGGTATGTCTCATCCACCATGAATTTGCACTATTCTCTCTAGAACTGTGTTCTCCTTACACAGTGCTGTCCAAAGCCATGCTTGCAATTTTTGGAGTTCCTCTCTATAGAGCTGGAGCTTAAACTTTTGGAGACCTGTTGTTTTAGGAAGTTTTACAGAAGTCTTAGAAAGACCTACAGCATACCTCTTCCTTCTAAAAATACAGCAAATAACAGTTCCTATTTTAGAAAAAAAGAACTTCATCAACACATTTGGCATTAGTAATATTTATTCCTTCATAATCAAGTAAGCATAGATTTTTTTTTCTAGTTATACATGCATCTTTATCACAGAAGTTACAGAATTCAAAAGTCTGCTTTTCCCCAGAAAAATCTACAAACCTTATAAAATACAAATTTAACCTTAATGTGGTTATGGCCCATGGTTTTTTATCCCATAATAAACTAACTCAGCCTGTGAAGATATGTCCAATGCCCCTGGTAATGGTTGTGCTGGTAGAGCCTCTGCACTCGGCTTGTTCCACAGAGCCCTCATGGCCCTGTCACTGCCCCACCATGGGCCCTGCCCTGCCAGCTGCCACAGCTCCTGCTCACCTTCAGTCTCTGATTGTTGCAAAAATAGGTTAAGAGCATTCCCAAGTGTAACCACTTCCTCTGAGGTTATCTGGCTATTACTATAAAAATTAAGAGGCCTGAGCTAGGCTTGACAACGGAGGGCTATACCTGCATGTCAGAACTTATTTTAATGGAAGGGAACACATCCTGTCACCAGTAATGGTACTTCCTGAAAGTCAGTATGACAAAGAATGCAGGAGGCTTTTGCATCAGTACAGGTCTCACCCAGAAAGTTACTATAGTTAAGCTTTATTTAAAATATAAAATGCTGACTGGAGCCCTGGTACAATAGGGTTATTATCCATGTTTCCAAGATTAAGACAAAACAATCAGAGTTGACATAAATATGCCATTGGTTGTTCTTAGTACAGCTATTCAGGGAAAATGTGCAAGTCAGTCTCAAACACTGCAAAAATCACTTACACTTCACCAGAACAGGACCAATCCAGAACACCATCATAAGAATTTGATCACTCCACTCTATTATAAAAATGACCAGAAAGGTTGTACAAAATCCTCAGCTTGCAATAGAAACTTCATTAGGAATACAAGTGCATTCACAATGATACACTGACTCTTGTCATGACAACTTGGATATCACTGTGGCAGGGAAAACAATGCCAACTTAGTGCTTAATTAAAACAAGAAGCCTTGGGGACTAATTACCTTGTAAGAATTTTTGTAATATAGAGCAAGAGAAAGAATATAAAGTATCAGCTTTTGCTGTTACACTAGACAATATCTCTACTAAATTCACTAAGCAGTGGCAGTTTTCTTTCTCTAGGTGAACTATTTCCTAAATAATAAAGACTGTATTGTAGCATAGTTTTCACCATTGGCTTGTCCCAAATGCTGTGCAACTAATTAATCCATATTTACCTTAAGCATAGACAGAATTTACCTTAAACAGTCAAATTTATTTCTTTATATCCATGTAAGTCAATTACAGCTTCATAAATAGCATCGACTGTATCACAGTTTTCAGCTCTGGGTCTACATCCCCATACAGAGAAAATCTGACAGCCCTTTAGAAGGGGAATGTTTCTTAACTCTGAAATACTACTTTACTGTTAGACAATGATACAATTTCAAACTCAAACAGATTAAGGGAGTAAGACTATGACATGCAGCTGACTTTTCACTACCTGATCATATCCAGTTAGATATGTTTCAGTAGTACATGACTTTGACCTTGTCCTCTGGTTTGGACTTTGCCAAAGCTAGCAGTGACCACAGAGGAGTGCCAGCTGTCATCTGTAATGCAATAAAATGCATACCCATAAGCACACCTGATATATTTGTATATTCATGCCTTTACATACATAAAGAACGTATGTAGCTTGAAACAGCTGACAGCAAGACTGGCTTGGTCTGCAGTGTGTAGATCTACACAGTGTAACAAGCTTCATATCCTCTCCTTAAGGGATAAAAGTTTGGCTGTAATTATGAGGCTGCAATTAGCAACATAACAAGTTAGTCCTGACCAACACTGCCAGTTCAGTACCTACATGAAATCACTTCAAAATCATGGACTAGAAAGAATATTTTCAGGAGTGACTGAAGTAATAGTAGACGCACATGAAGCAAACTACAGGTTCAGCCAAAGGTGCTTGAAAGATCAGTTTGTGAATAAAAGGCAGTAGAAAATAATAAACAGGAGAGTTTCTCCTGTAAATTAGTAAAGGAAACCATCTAGTAGTTTAGTTACAGTAATAAAATACTCTGGTGGTGAAATTCTACCACAGCAGTTCCCAGCAGACCATGAGGTGTTCCTACTAAAAGTTATATACTCTCATGGAAAATACCAAGCATCATTCTGATTATTCTTCAACGAAGTTGTTTTCTAATGAAGTAGTTCTAAACCTTATAGGAAAAACGGTCATGTATGAAACCTCAGCAGCTGTTTTTGCCTTGAGATAGTTCTAATTACAACCTGTGTGATCCTCCCTAGGCAAAGCTCAGTAATTCTCACCCCCCTGCTAACTCAATCACCTTTCCTGTCTGACTTCCCCGACATGTCCTTTGCTCTTGCAGCTTTCATCATTACCCCAGATGCTTTTGTACTTTCTTGCTCATTTTACACCAGTGAAACTCCCCTGCATTTCATTCATGCATATCAATCTTTTAGTGGTTAAGATGAGAATCATCCAACATAAGTGAAATGTATTTCACTCCTACTGTGTCTGTTTTAGAAAGCTACATTTAACGGCATATATGGAAAGCTTGAAAAGCAAATGGAGTAATTCCAATATTTATTGCTAAATCCAAAAAATCCCATTTGACAGCAAATTCACCTGCTAACTTTAATAGCCTTTCTTCCTCATCTTTGCAGATTTATATCTATATGAATAATGGTAGTTTTTGCGAAAAATACAGTAATTCTGTTTTCTGACATTTCTTCAATAAGGCTAATACAAAACAAGCTCCATATCAAAAATGCTTTTTCATGAGAGTGCTTGTCTATTATTTCTCCTCCCTCTGGAGCCTGGGCTACTGCAGCTCCAGTGCTTAACACAATTAGTCCTTCTCTGACAAGCTGAGGACTGGATTCTAGACTCTAGAGATCACTGATTTCATAGGCTCCCTTGCTGTTCCCAAACTGCTTCATCCTCAGAAAATACTTGAGAAAGACACAAGTAAGACACAGTAACCTTGAGCTACCCTGTGATATTATTTGATAGAAAACAAGTATCAGTAAATAAAAACAAACAAACACTAACAAACATGAACTGGAATAATTTGCAGAGACAAACTGCCTTGCCACTCTCTATAAGCCTTGATTTAAGCAGAAAAAGGGAAAAAATTGGATTTGGTGCCTCTGTACATTTTTGTAGGCAAGAATAAAAACAGTCTCTAAAAAATGGGAGCTGAGAATGGAAGCCTAGATATGAAATAAAAATGCCACTGTCTTTTACAAGAAGCCTCAGGTTGGTGTGGTCCTTGTGGCACTGTGCCAGCTAAATCCAGCCACAGAGCAATACTATGTGACCTAACTGGGCAACAGCAAAAGCAGGTATTTCTACAAGTGACTGGCTACTCTGGGGATGAAAATCACACTGGAAGAGGATCTGGAAACTAACTCAGGAAGAGAACCTGGCAGCTCTCTGTTCCTCAGCCTCCTCCCCTCCTTTTTCAAGGCAGAGCCCTTTGGTGGCTGCTCAAGCCCTTGTGGTGTAAAACCTCTGCCCAGAGCTTCTGCAGCTCCAGCTGCCTCTGCCCCTGCCCAGGCACTGCTGCCCTTCTCTCCTGTCACAGGAGATGAGGCCACCAACTCCTGCACACCAAGTGACATCTCCAGCACCAAGGGCAGGAGGCTTGGCCAATGCAGGGCACTCCCAGGAGTCAGAAGAGCCCTCTGTGCACCTACAGCCATCCAGCAGACACGACCTGAGATTCCTCACTTACTTTATAGCACTGACAGCTCCAGCTAGGAAGGGCTGGGCCACCACCAGCTGCTGAGATACTCTGAAAATTGCTTCCATTCCTGAACACCAGAAATGCCCTGCAATGAACTGTAAATCACTCACAACTGTTATATTATAACTTGGAATATAAGTATATTCTCTTCTCTCTATATATCCTGTTATTTTCATGCCACTATTAGAGAGCTATCTTCTGTTCCTCTGGATTTTAATATTTATAGTAATTAGTGCAAAAATAAATATTTCTCTTCAAACAAGATTTCTCTTCTGGTTCAAAAGGTGAATGCACATCTAATACTATACAAAATAAATATTACACAGGGTATGGAATATGGAGTGCAGATTACAAGCTGTAAACAGACACCACTTTGAAAAATGCTTTCCAGAACTGACTCTAGGATGTAGGATTGGTATCATCTCTTACTTCAGAACTGGTAAATTCTGTTTGGAAAATCATAAAAAGACTAAAGAGCCTCAACTTATTTCCAGTAGATGTACTGTACTAGCAGCAAGGCATTTACATATGCAGAAGATTTTCATATGATGGAATTCAAGATGTTCCTGCAACTCTAAGCATGTTTTATAAAAATGAACTCAAAGGTTTACAGCTTTTTATTCCAAGTACTGGGGAAAAACCAAGAACATGGATGGCACTTGTGCTACAAGGCTATATACATGACTGTTATCATTTGATGAGGAATGCTTTTCTTCATGCAAAGAATTTCAACTGCATCTCATCAGCTCTTATCTAGGTCTGACAGTATCTTTTTCTCCTGTTGAAATAAGTTTTTTTGGCATTGAATTCACCAAAAAAAAAAAAAAATCAAGACAGTATCATACTGTGCAAAATGAAACAAAAAGATCCTTCTGTTTACAACTATTGCACTGATGTTAAAGGGGACCCTTCTAACTCAATCTAAGAACAGGTATGTGCAACAAACTGGGTAAAGCTTAGCACTGTCTTATTTGGACATCCACTTTTGTTTCCAGCAAGGTGTTCTCCCTACTGCAGTGTAAAGAACAAATTTCAGTGTTACTGCTGAAGGCCAGTGGGTTTTCAGTTTTGCTTCCAAAGCAGTCAGTTGCACAGAGGTAAGTGGGAAACACCCACATTTTTCCCATACTGCAGAGAAGCCTTGAGAAAACATATGTTGGTAATAAACATGGCAGCATCACTGTGCTTCATCTGGCATACAAGAGAAATTATACTGACAGGAAATAATCACTTAACTGAGAAAGAAAAAATCAAGGCATAATAGGGTCTATATATTGTGAAGTCTTTTCTATATCGTGACAGACCCTCCACCTACATTTCACCTCTTGTAGAACTTGTGCCATTTCACCAGATATATTAATGATTCCAATTTTAATGAAGCAGGCAACCTTAGGCTTCAGATTCTCTCTTCTTCTTTCCATCTTCTCCTAAATCACTGTCTTCTGACTGGCTGCTGCTAAGGACCACAAACTGTCCTTCTGTGCTGCTCTGGTTGGATCTGCTGGAAGCTGCTATCAACCGGCTCTGCTCCTCCAAGTCCTAAGTTGAGAAGGGGGGTTGGGAAATCAGAAAAAGAGTATTACCCTTAAAGCCATCTGCAACGAACACAGGATACCACTATTACAATTCCTAAATGGTCTATCAATACTATCAGTGGTCAGCTTTGGACAAAACTGCAAAAGAAAGTAAGTAGAAAAAAACTAATATTAAGAAATAATGACAAAAGGTACCTTCTCAATTTGCTTTTGTTTATTCAGTTCTTTTTGCTGTTTCTCTTTGACTCTGTCTATTTCCTTCTGCTTTTCTGAGGCTTTGCGATCCTAAAGAGCAAAAATGTAAATAAAGTCAGTAACAACAGCCTGAGATGTTTGGGACACTACTGATTGATATGAGCTTGCTCAAGACTGTGACTTCACTGTTTTGCATATTCTGTTTTAAAGGACTGATATGGTTGTTAAAAGTAGCAAAATTAATCCTATATTGCATATTGTTCTACAGTAGATATTGGTCAGTCTTTTCATTTGAATTTAAATTCTAGGAAAAAAATCCCTTAAAATATACAACAGTATTATTGCACCTAGAGGCATCTTGCAGAATGCAATCTATTACACATATTTAAATATACCCCTTTCCTTCCATTCCCCAGCATCCTTTGCTCCAAAAAGATTCTTACCAGTTCTGCATGTAAAGCTATCTGTTTGGCCAATCCAACAGAGTCACAAATCTAAACACAAAACAGATGGAAATAGTTAAAAATGCCTTTAAATTTAAGCCAGCATCCCAAATTAAATACACCAGCGCATTAAAGCATTTGCAGGCACTTTAAATGACAGGTTTAACTTTTTCAGTACCTAAAAAATGCCTTAGACAGCTTTAATGGATCTAGCATCTTGGAATCCATATTCACAACTGATACAAGTCCCAACCATCACCAATACCTTTTCCCCTTCATTATTTGATTCAAATATATAGCAGATGGAAGTCTGGCGGCTCTCCATTCTCCCTCCTGAGGTTCTAAGCACAAATCCAAACAGGCGCTTATTCTCCTGGTGTGTAGCATACAGCACTACATTGGGCAAAGGGAACTGCCAAAAGGATCAGATAGGGAGAGATTAAAACTGATTCCAAGTATTTGCCACATGAGGTTTCAATACACTGCACATTAATTAATGCACAACCACAGCACAAGAAGTTACCCGACCAAATGTAATTACAAAGCACAAACAGATTAGACAGCAAGGACTAAATTATTGCAAAGACAAGCAAATGTCAAAACTCCATGTAAGAAAAAGGGACTACATTTGCAGTGTGGGTCAGTCATCTTCTCTAAAAGTGGATACACTCCTGTTTTATGTTGTTTTAATCGTTCATTAAAGTTACGTTTGTGACTAAGCTTTCAATTTTGAGTTTCATGTAAAGGCACTACTTCTCAAAAACCTTTACTGCAATTAGCTCAGTTCTCCTAATTATATAAGCAAGAAAAAAAAACCTCAACCCATACCTGCATTAGTTTGTCACAAGAAAACTGTTTTGCATTCTTATTCCTAAAAGAGACTGGACTTCAAATTATCTTTTTAAGACTCATCAAACAATAAATTTAAAAATTCTGAGAGTCTCTACCAGAGCTGCTATGAACTGAAAGGATGAGTTTTCCTGGAATTAGAGGTGTGCATTCAGTATATGGGCCATACCCTCAGTTGATGTACCTCACTCGTAGAGGGTGACAGCTTTGGAGCATTTTTGAACTTTATGTCAAAACATTAAAAACAAAACCCCAAAACGAAACAGAGAAACCAAACAGCAAACAAACCCTCTTGGACTTCAGAACTAATGTGACTCCATCACTAATTTTCTCTCGTTTGTATTTCAGCCTCTCAGATCACAGGGATAAGGAGTCTCAAAAGCCAATCTGACCTATTGGAATCACTCCCCTAAACCTGATTTGCAAGTGTTTCTAAATGTCTGCACTGGTCTCCTAATAGCAGTGGAAATTTGGTGGAAATCTCATGCTATCAGTGATTTTTGCTATCATCTAATAATAATATTTTTAAAGTAGAAGAATTACATTGCTGGGTATTTATCTTAAAATGGAAAGTTACTTACTCGTAGTCTTGTAACTTGTGTCTGTGGATCAATTAACCTAAAAATTTGTTTTTAAAGACAAACCAGAAAGTAAATTTTACCAAAGTGAAAGAAGATCATTCTGTAAATAAACATCAGTAGAAGACAGGAAGCAAACTTACTTTAGACAGTCACAAGTGACTAACAAGTGTGACTCTGTCATCCTGAAAACGTTGTGGATGGCGCGAGCTGCGAGTATTTGACGCATTGTTTCATAAACAACGTCTGGGCTCTCGTCAGACCTCACTTCCATGGAGCCAAGAAATCTTACAATAAATAACTGATGAAGAATTGAATCTAAGAAAAAATAAAAGTATTGAAAAAAACAAACTCAATTTTGTGTTTCCCATTCAAAATCAAAGGTGGATTGCAGTCAGGAAAACTCCAAGCTCCTCCTAACTTGGAAAGAGATTACTCCTACTTAGCAATTAGAGGTGCAGTTACTACACAGCACATCACACATCTTTGCATTTGGGTAATGAATACAAAAGATGCAATTAATCATTTTTACAGCAGATTTTCAGACAGCAGTTTGATTTAACTTATCAAATACCTTGCAATGTAATTAAGCATTTTAAAACTGGTGTCAAATTAAAAGAGAGAAGCTAGAGATGAAAACAGAACTATAATTGTCAATACTTATTTTTATTTTGCATTGAAGTGAAATTTTGTTTTACCTTCTGTTTCAGGTTTTGAGCCTCCAGATTCACCAAAAGGGTTTGTGCGTCTATCAAAAAATGAAAACATTAAAGCAGGAGTCAGATTACAGGAACCATTCATGGGCAGTGCAGTAGTCTCATGCTCTGTCAAATACCAACATGTGATGAGTTCACAAACTTGTCATCTGGAGGAATAATGTATCATGAACCATAAGGAGAAGCAATTCAATCAGGAGTGAGACATAACTTGCTGTATTTGAGGGCCCACATTATGAGGAAAATACCAGATATTATTGTCCTATTGCTGCCACAGATAGTTTTGCTTACTTTTTTTTTTTTTTTAAATATTTGAATTAAACCCAAACCAAAAACCTTGGTAATGTTTGAAAAGTTTTAGGGGATGAAATTTCACAGAACAGCTTCAGGAAGCACAGCCAAAAACCAAGCCCTTTCAGTACTCCTTAAGAGCACCCACTTCTCATCACTGTCAAGGTGTTGAATTACTTACTCAGGAGAAGCTCCTGGGTTTGTTTCAAATGCAGCTTTCTCAAAACATCACTGGGGTTTTACTCCTAGAGAGTCAAGAGAAATATGGCTACTTCTGGCTCTCAGAGACACAATTACTATCAGTTACAGAGAAAAGTGAAAATACTCTAGGCTTCCAAGTCTGCATTTTTCAAAAACAGTAAAGGAACAGTAAAGGAAATGGGGACATTTTATTTAAAATTTGTAGAGGAAATGACCCATTCCCTCTGGCTGATTGGTAGCTGAAAAGCTATTGGCAAGGGTTCAATATAGTTCAAATTAGGTTTTTTATGGGATTAATGAAAGTGTTACCTTGATAGTGTTCTAAAAACAAATTTCAGAACTATAAGAAAAAAATTGTTCAGTTACACATGCTGACTACCAGTCTATTTCATCAATTATCAGAAATGTTTTAACTAATACACGTCTGGTTTAAAGTAATAAAATTTTGCTAGATTGAAGCCAAGATGGCATTGCTACCATGTTTAGATAACATGGCCTCAATCAAGAATCATCCCATTAAAGGCTGACCTGTGTAATTACAGTAAAACCAAATTCTTTCTACCAGCATCTTCTATTTGCTCAGGCTTTTCTTGTCCTTTAATATTGAACTGGAACAGTAAATGCAAAATCTCACAGGATCTCTCAAAAGGCAAAAATAAAATTTAAATATATGTCATCAGTATCAGAAACCAAGGAAAGGACTTCTTTTTTAATATCAAACATGTTACCTATCTGTACAAACACTACAGTTCTTTATTAAGGCCATGGTTAATTGAAAATACTGAGCTCAACTCTATCATTTCTGCTATGAAAAATATTATTGTCTAGATGAGAATTAAAACTGATGACATCACAGGATATTCTGAGTTGGAAGGGACCCCCAAGGATCAATGAGTCCAACTCTCCAGTGAATGGCCCACACAGGGACTGAATCCACAGCCTTGGTGTTACTGACACCTGCTCTGATCAGGCTACTAAAGCAGTTAAGTCTTAAACTCTCCACTTCCTGCAATACAGTTTAAGTCTATTTCAAATCAGTGTCTTCTGAAGGATCTAGTTGGCCACCTGCTTATCCTGCTATACCAAGCAACAACAAAAAGAAAACTGTGGAAAAAAGGAAAAAATAGTTGTGTATATATAATTTCAACTCTTACATCTGTGAGATGCAATTCAAAATTCAAATATTTTTCTAGAGGCAGGGGGATATAACACATTTTTGTGACGAATCACATAAATTAGTTTTCATCTCTGGCTGTTTTTGTTGTTGTTAAGAGCAGCTGGATCTGCAAATACATTTTGTTCATACCTGAATTCTATAGATACAGCTCCAGAAATACAGTGATGATTTACAGGTCTTTGGTTTTTAGTACATCTCCCACTCAAATCTAATAACAAGTAGGAGAAACTGCTTTTATGTTTTGGATGACCTCTTAAGATGATTTTAAGTTGTCTGTATGTAAAATTACTCTAGAAGCCTAGACCATTTTCACTCACCTTTCAGCTTAAGAGGAGTGTCATCGTATGCCATCATCACCTGGAGGCAGGGCTACCAAATTTCTCTTGAGTTTCCAAGAGGAAATAACCCAAGCTGCTGGGTGAGCAAGCAATAGGAAAGGAAAATACTTTGTGAAACCAAAAGTTTAAAATAAATCGATAAATAAAAGCATTGGCTGTTAAAGCAAGAAAAGCTGCTGCAAAATAGAGAACTACTCCTTGACTCTAGTGATGTAATTAAGCCTTTTCTTACAATTCCATCAAACAGTTTAACAAATTGTTTTGCTCCACTGGCCACTGCAAAATTTGTGACATCGGTCACAAAAAAAGGAAAGGAAAAAGGCAATGTGTGTGCTGCAGCTGCATCTTAAATGTGGTTTTCTTGTTTGTTGGTTTTTGAATTAGTAACATTAACTTTAGGGAATTTTTCCCTTCTCTCTACATTTCCTACCTGCCCGATTGCCCTGATGACTTTGCTTGGCCAGGCAGATCTTCACTGACTGGAGATATGATGTCAAATTGGATGGGAGTGTCAGGGGCAACAAGGGAATCCAAGGAAAGTGCTGAGAGAGCTGCTGACTCAGAGCCCAGGGACCCTGTGCTGCTGGTACGAGCTGCAGGAGGACGAGATTGCCTACAACAAAACCAAAAAGGCAAAGGTAGGGTATGTGGGCTCAGGCTGGCTGATAATGAATTAAACCATAGGGGACATCAGTACAATATTTCATACCTTAGATGTAAAACAAAACAAGAACCAAAAACCTGAAGATCAGGGTATAGCAAACAAATCTATGTACCTAGTCAAATTTAAGTTGAAGTTACTACTTCCATTAATAATTGTATCCGATTGATTTAACATCAATATATAATCACAAATTAAGTATAATACAATCTGAGGAATTGGACAGATGAGGAGAAATCTCATCATGAAATCACATAACAAAACAGATATGATGAAGCCAACCAAGTGTCTACCAACTGGCATTAGGATTACTTGTAACAATGGATGCTCAGCAGTGCTTCAGCAGTGAAAGGAGAATGCAGGAAATTTTCCTCTGGCCTATCAAAGATTTAGTTCTGATCACAAAAATATTTGTAGGTTTGATAGGCTTTTTTTTTTTTCCTGGAACTTTAGCCAGGATTTTCTTTTTATATGAGCACCTCACGTGCCCTCTGGTTGCTTCACTTACACAGCTGGCCTCATGCTCTCGTGCCTCTGCTGGAAGGAAGGAGAAGGAGTGACAGCCTCCAGAGCTGACTGGTTCACACGGGCAGCAATCTCCTGCAGCAGAGATGAGAAACAATAACTGAAAACATTTTTCTCCAAATAAACTTTCAGATTTTATTTATATGCAACTGGAAGAAGTTATAAACTCAACCCTTCATGAGAATCTTGCATTCTTAAATTTTCACCAACACACCTGCAGCATTTTCTTCCAACTTTTCTTCAAACACATAACCTGATGTTAACTTTCCCATTTTAATTGAACACATTGGCCTTCACATTCTGCCAATGTAAATAAAAGGCAGCAATAGAGAAAAGCTCCAATAATAACTCTGGCAAAATAAGCAAATGTATCCAGGAAAACAAAAACAAAAATCTCATTTGAGAACTGCAGCCCTCAACTGTGAACTAAAACCTATGAAGACACACTTCATCTATAGATACATGCTCTGTTATAAAACAGTTTTTATTGGGCCAATTCCCCTAATTTAGTAAGCAAAAATTGTTATGTAAGTCTTTATCAATATGAATTTGCTCTATAAATATAAATGCTAACATATTACTCATAACTATAAATTTTAGTAGAGTTACCTCAGGGTTTTCACTTAGATATATCTGCTTAGATATGTTGTTTATGGTGCATATCCACTGAAAAAAAAGAAAAAAGAAAACAAATTAATCTGTTATGTTTTTCTAAACAATCTTGATTGAATACCTGAGTTGCTAGTTTCAGCACTTTTTCTACTTTCTTTGTAAATTCAGGGAGCCAAATATTTGCACACCCAGCTTGTCATTAAATTCACTGCCCCTGCATACTGCACCCTACACTTCAAGATTTTACTCACAGAAGTTATTTTAGTCATACTAAAACTAAAGCTTAACTCACAACTCTAAGGAATTTAAAAAAACCCTCATTAGGATTCTCTGTTCTTTATTCTGTGCTGCAGATGACATTGTTTCCTCAAGACATTATAAAAATTCAATTTAGCTTTTGTGGAATTTGCTCATTTCTTGCATCTGCAAGCTAGAATCTCCCTTCTCTCTCTGCTCTGGAAAACCATTTGCTCCTGTTCCTGGCTTTTCAACTTTTATCTGAAGGAGGAAACTAACAGGAACACTAAGATAAACACAGTGTCACTAACAAAGACAATTTATTAAAAAGTAGAAACAGAAAAAAATATGCAGTATCCAGCCATGGGTAGAAATGTATTCTTTCTGTGCAGCAGAAAATCACTGGGCTCCATGCACACCTCCTATAAGCTTACCTCTTCATAATCTTTTTTACTTTCTGCCTGTAAGATTGAAGACCTGAAAAAGGAGGATGGAAAACACAGTTTTTTGTATTTAAAATGCCTCACAAATACAGTCAGGCAAGAAATTACATTTTCATCTTTACACACTGAACAACAAGTTTGAAAGGCTGACGATTGTGTTTGTGCTGAGTGCAGTCAACATTTAATTAGGATGAGGAGGAATCTATGCTTTCCTTTCAACAGGAAACAGAAAAGGAACACAATTCTAATTGTGTCCATATAATACTTAAGTATTCACAAAATGCAATAACATGTGATTGTCAACTAATTACCACAATCTTATTTTGAAATACTACTCAGCTACATTATAGAGTTTATAAACAAAACTCCAGTTAACACTGTTAAACCAGATTTTGCTTCTAAATATCCACAGAATATATCAAGTTAACATCTGGCCAAAGGCAGACCATCTATCTTTCTTTTCCTAATTAGTGAGTCCAGTATTTCTTACAAGAAGCAGCAGTGTAAGACCACTCACTTTTTGCCATCAAAAGACGTTATCTGAAAGCAGTACCGTCTGTCCTCACAGTCCACAGCCATCACAGAGCAATTGTCTATGTCCATGACAAGTCCCCCAGCCACATCTCCTCTTGCCTGGCTCATCAGATTTCCACCTTGAGTGAAGTAAAACTGTCTCTCCCAGCTGGAAGACACCAGCCCTGTCTTACTAAAAGATAAAAAGAAGTCCTTAGTTAGTCTCCCTTCTTGCTCAGACACTCTATATGGTGTTCTAATATAGAAATTAATGCCTCATTCAGTAAGTATTTTGCCTTAGCTGTTGTAGTAAAAATAATCAACTTTTTTTTTTAATTCCTTGGAGCTTATTATATAAATTACAGCAAAAAAATTTAAATGTTACAACTTATTTTTAATAGCTCTGAAACACAGCTGTGGGACTTCCTTAGATGCACAGCTCCCTCCTGTGGACAATGAGCCACTGCTGCATGGAATCCAGAAGCTCCTTCCAAGGGCATTTTGGTTAACAGAGTGTTTTGCCTTGTTTAGATCAAAATTACAATGTTTTATTAGTAATTTGAATTCCAAAGCTTTAACAGACACTTCCAGAACAATCCTGATAGATGGAATCTTGTTACTTTCCAGTTAGGATGCAGAAAATTACACTCTGAAACCTTTTTTTTTTTTTTTAAACTGTGAAAATTCAGGCAAAATCAGACTAAAATCAGGATAATTATGCTTTGTACCTGAATGACATTATGTCAGTGTAACAATGAATTTAATACTAAATAGGTGAAAGAAACAGAATAGCTCTTATGTGACTTATTCAACTAAATGTATAAAATCAGCATAGCTAACATCTCAAAAAAATTTCCAGCTTCTTTAGCTTTCCTTTCCCAAAATTAAATGCTCTGGAATTTTTAAATAACAAGTTACTCTTACTTTCTTGCATTGAGATAGCCAGCTTTCCGTGTTAGATTCCTATGGGCAGGAAATTTGGCAGGATCAGGATCAGGCAAATACAGTGGATCACTGGCTACTTCCAAGTCCTCTATGGTTTGTTGCATGTTTTCTACTTCACAATCCATTTCCCTGCGAACACTAAGATCAAAAATGTGTTATTAGTAAATAGAAACAGAAAAAAATAATCTGCATAAAAGTTCAAAATCCAACAAAGCCAACTTACTTCTGTACACTTGTGCCAATATTGGTCAAAAATTCTTCCAGTTGCTCCGTAAGATTTTCTGAACCCATTTTAAAAAAGCTTATCTTTAAAGAAAAAAGGAGGAAAAGGGAGAATTTAGTCATTAATAAAACTACACTAACAATTAACAGGTGAAGTCATAGGAGTTAAAGTTTCTCAGAGAAATGTGTTTCCATCCCTCATTCCCACCAAAGCCCCTTACTAAAAGCAGCAGAATGTGTGTTTGAAGGCTGCTGCTGGCACTGCAGTGACATCTGTGTCACAAGGACATGAACAGAACTGCCTGGAGGAAATACAGAAACACACAGGAAACACTCCCAGGGTCTCTCTGTCCTTTTTCAATGCCACCATTTTCCTAACTGTTGTCATGGAGGGGTTATTTGGGGCACATAGGAGAGAACCTGTGAGGATTTGTCGAGGGCCATCCACAGGGAACTAACAATATGTATTTGAAGCACAGGGGACTCCATAGCAGGCCAGAAAATCTGCCACAGCTACACTGAGGTTAGAACAGGAAGCCCTGGGACATGGCTCTGCCCTTCTGAATCTTCCTTAGATTCATCAAAAAGCTCCACCTAAGCAACAGGTTGCACTTACTTCATCAAAACATGCAGAACTTGGCTCTTAAATACAAGCTGCAAAGTTTCAAAAGAAAGCAAGGGTCCTTGCCTTTGGAAAGCTTTCAGACAGTGTGCAGAAGCTGATTTCTACTCAGGTCACTGTAGCAGTGCCAGATGCTGGAAAGCTTGACTTGCAAAAAAACCCAAAGCTCATGCTTAATAACATACTTCCAAAAATACAAATTAAGTCTGTCCAAATAACTTTATCATAGTTCTATTTTCTGTTGCACCCATCCTCAAGTAAACAAATAATGAACTTATTAATATTAAGCAAGCTTATTAAATATTAAGCAAAACCAAAGCAGAAAGTGTTAGCATTCTGGCTCTTCCACAGCCTTGATTGACAACAGTAGTTTTGTGGCTTTTGATGAGCATCTCATTTCAGAACAGCTGCCATAGGAATGAGTTTAACTGTCTCCATGGTATTTGCTGAGAAGGTTCACTCCTATGTCCACTTGCATGAAAGCTCTAATCAGTTCTTCCATTTAGTGGAACCAAGTGCCCAGCAGTGAAAATCTAGGCCTTACATCAAATTCAACCATCTGAGTTTTGGGGGAAAATTAACCATGATATCTGTCACCCAGAGTTTGCTAAAAGACTCTGTGATGGCAGTGAGGGCACATCCTGAAGAGATTCCTGCAGTGAGTGGGCAAGGAGCAGTGCTAACTCCCAGCACCAGCAGGGCAGCAGCTGTGACAGCCCAGAGAACTGGATGGGTGGGTCTCCTTCTCCATTTCCTTCCTTGGACTGCAGAGGAGGGCTTGCAATGGATTTCAGCACATCAACCTTCACGAAGTACTTTTATTTCTTCTTTCAGACCTACAGCTTTCAGAATCTGAAATTACCTGAGCTTGCATGTATCCTAGCAAGGGTTCCAGCAGAGAAATCTTCTTTTTGTACTGGAGAGTATTTAATGCACAGAAATAATGCATCATAGTCTGATGCTGTTTTTTCCTTGAAGTATATACATCTTCTGTAACTTCAGCCTTGATCTGAAGAGACACAGACAAGGGGAGGAAAAAAAGGAATGTTTGAGATTGGCATTGATCACATGCCTTCTGGACAGCTTTATAGCCAGCATGGAAAACCCACAGTCATGTTCTACCCTCTATCACCAGCTGCTGCATATTTTACTATTCTACTTCTCTAATTTAAACATGAGATACGTGAAAAACTAACACAGCATTCTTTTCTACCTGGAAAGTGTGGTTATTTCTTCACAAAAACAAACTGAATATGACATCACAATATTATTCCTAAAGCATTGTCAGTGGTACAGGACAGGCATGTATTGGAGAAACCTGCTTTTCTGTCTGGACTGCTAAAAGCTATCAAGTGTCACACAGAATCTGCCATACACTGTGTTCCACCATAAATATCTATGAAATGAAAATGATTTCTTATCTTCTTTAAAAATCTTTATATAAAGATTTTGTTTTACAAACCTTTTCATTTTCCTTTCTTTTTGACAACCGACTGTATCTGGTAATGGCAGCATCATGGTCTAAGCAATCAAGAGAGAATTTATGATCATTTTCACAAATTAATGACTTATGAAACAGATCAGAAAACCTTTTATATCAAAGTGTTACAGACAGCTGAATGCAAAGTTCTGTCATATTAACACCTTGAGGAATAGTTCTCTGTTTATAATCACTTCACTGCAACAAATACTGGGGCTGAAGAAAAATTCTAACCAGATGCAAATGTTGCCAAATTGTTACAGAGTTCCCTAAACATCCACTATTTTTCAAAGAAGAGCTGTCCATTAAGTAGAAAACCTTTATATTATAAAAACCTTTATCTAATATTTTTTGCTTCTAAAGCACATAAACAATTTTCACTGAGAGAAGTAGAATCTTATTTAAATAATAATTTCTCAACATGGATATATTAAAGGCAGCTAAAAAATAGCTTCTGAAAATAGGGACGAGAACTATGAAATTCATTTTAGGAAGGTAATTTTTTTTATTGATCTGGCCCTGTCTTTAAGAAGCGAGCTAGCACCTTACTCTTTCTCTAATTTTGGTGACATAATCCTACATTATTTAATAATCATACATAGACTTTAAGGTTTTGTAAAAAAACCCTTTCAATTTGCCTTAATGCTTCAGTACACAGAGCAGAGATTTACAGGTGAACCAGGGAAAGTTGAGTGCCTAAGTATCACTCAGAAAAATTACACTTTAATTAGTTACTTTAAGACTACAGGCTTAACTCCACTAGTTAAGGACAAATAATAATCTACAACAACAGTGCTGTCTTGTAATATTGATAAGATTACGTATGTGACACTTACCATTGCTTGCAATTTGGAAAACTTCTTTTAGAGTTAATATCTCTAAAAAAACAACATATCACAATTTAAATAAGTTGTTATTAATGTAACATTCATGTATTACAGTTTCTCATGTAATGTTTCACTACTGAGCAATTGAAGGTAACACCTTGGGCCATACTGAGCTACCAGCACATGGCCAGGCAGGTCTGCTCCTGCCTGGGGCCTGAGGATCCTCTCTGTGCTTACCAAAAAAACCCCAAAACTGTACTGTAATACTGTAAGGAGGAATGTCTTGTCAAAAGTCTTTGAAAGTCCTCATCAATCCAAATGTGTCACCTGTAGTTGCAGTCTGGGTTCTGGTTTGAGCTGGGGAAATGCAAGCATGGGAGATGGGCAGTATCAAAGCCCAAAACACACTGGGACTCCTCCTAGCTGCAATCAGCTGAGCTCCAGCTGGTTATTGCCTCACTGTGCCAGGAACTGGAACAAGTAGAGCACCTTACACCTGTTCTGATCTTGGCTGTGGTTTGTGCCATATTACTACACAAACCAGCAGAGAGCCATGGTCAACTTTATGGTAAAGCAAGAACAAAAAAACTTTCCAGGAAGTGCCTACGAAGCCCATGAAGAAGTGTAGGGTCAATACGAACTACACCAGCTGGTGGCTACATCTTGCAGTGGGAAAATGTAAAAAGCCTCAGGGATGCCTCTTCAGGGAGTACTAACAGGAGATTTTTCAGGTCCTGAGAAGCAACATCAGCCTTGGAATAGTCATGATCCCTTGCTCAAAAAAAAAAAACCAAAAACAAAACCAAAAACCAAACTATAATCTTTTCAATCCATAATTTTGCTGTGAACTATTGCCAAAAAAGTATTTTCCAAAATTGATGAAGAGTTAGAAGACCTAGGAAAGACTTATAATTTTTATATCAATTTAGATTTCAGATCTTCCTATCCTAGGTATACCCACTGTAGAATGTTCACAATAGGGATATTTAAGTTACTTGGAATTTAACTCTTATGATTTCTACTTGGAAGCCCATTTGCCACAGCAGTCTGTTCACTCCAGTATCTTGAGTAAAATCTATCATCATCACACACATTAGATGTTATTTTAAACCAGGCACAAGATACAATTATTACAAAAATAAGCTAGAAGCACCTTATGTCTGCACATAAGAAGTCACCTGTACTACCAGCAGAGCTGAATAACCACATGGCTAAATCTCAGTATAGTAAGTATAGTATATATTACAACTTTGGCATTTTGCCTTTTGAGCTTAGTCCAGCAATTACACAGATGTCATGATCTGATATACAAATCTTTCCTGAAAATGTAAATTAACTGAAAATTATTCTTTCCTAACGTTTTTGAGTAGCTGCTAATTGTTCATCTTGAATAGAAGATAAGTGCTTCCCTAATATAAGTAATATTTTTATTGCAACAATAATAATGTAAAGTTAACTGCAATACTCTCATGAACAGAAATAACTTACTTTGCTTTTTAAATGGGGAGATGCATACTTTTGAGAGCTGAAAAATAAGTGGTGTGTTCTATTTAGTGAAACAAGAGCTAGGATGATTAAATGCTATGTTTTTAATGTTGCTCCTGTTGAAAAAACAGTATTTGGTCAAGTCCTCTACCTTTTAGATCCCTTTCTTTAAACTGGGTAATAGGAAACATCATTGCATCTGCAAGCTGAGTTGAAAGTACTGCATGGCAAGAGCTGAGCTGAAAAAGACAAAAGAAGAAAATCTTAGGAAAGCAGTGCTGAGACCAAATCAAACCACAATAGGTGGACAGCAATGTCACTCAAAGACTACATGTACAACTCAAACACATTTCTGCATGTTCCTTTTTTTGCAGCTACTTTTTTCTAGGTTCCAGATCTCATCATCAGTTTATATAGAAAACCTTTAGAGTTTCGCTTTTGTCTGAACTTTTCCAAACTACTGGATCATGTTCAAAACCAGCCTCCTCCATCCTGACTAGTCTGTTTGTTTCTCCAGTTTCCCTCCAGCTATGTCACAGGCCATCTTTCACAGCTCACAGAGGTAGAGCAAAATGTGATCCTCCTCTAAAATGCTGTTTCAGTGAGGAGAGGGATCACAACAAAAGTCCTGATCCAGCTCTTAATGGTGCTCAGTTGTGTGTCCTATGAGCCAGTATTCAAGAGAGACAGCAGGAGAGTCCTCTGTCAGTCAGGTACCTGAAATCAGGCAACACAGATACCCTCATATACACAGCTGTAAATGCCACTGTGTAATGGTTCTGGCTCTATCTCTAGTAGTTAAACTATGTTTTTTTCAGCAATGTATCCTCATTTTGCAAAATTCATTCTTTATCTTAAGGTTATGTAACCTTAAATAGATGCTGCAATATACAAGTAATTGTTACTGTGTTGACAAATTAATGCCATTTCTGTACCTGCTGGCTTAAAAAAGGAGTAATTAGGCAGCTAAAGTCTGTACCTGACAGCATTAGCAAAGCACCTACAAGGACTTACCTCATCAATCACTTTTGCAAATTGCTGCAGAGTGGAAGTCATGACTTCATCATCTCCCCCGAGTGGAAAACGCTGAGAAGGCAAACAGAGTTATGTTGTTTGCAGCGTTTTGTGCCATTCACAAAACTGGATTAATCATCTCTATGAGTATATCAGGTATTCCATTATTTTAAAATATTACACAGTTAAGATATACTGAGGCAATTAATCTCATTAGCTGGAAAAGGAGGATAGGGATCAGCAGCCTCTTAAAAGAAGCAAATTTTTGTTTTAAACATTTCTAACCTCAGAAAAGGGGACCCAGGAGCAAAGCTACAAACAAAGAACCCTTCACAGTACAGGTTATGAGGCAAGAAAGTTATGGATTCCACAGTCTGTGCTTTCAGAGATGGAATTATGCTCACTGAGCAAATTATGGCTGTAATTTGGAGATTGCAATGCAACCTCTTCTCTTTGGGACTACTGACATTTAAGCACTTAAGGGTAAACAGGTTTATAAAGTAAAAACAAAACTGAATTACCCTAAGCAATTCTCAAAAAAAAATAATCCAAAAGTAAAATATTTCAGAAGTTATTAATATTCTTCATGATAAGAGGAAGTTCATTCTGGTTTAGTTGGAAGAACTAAAATAAAGACAGTAGATTATTTCAGCAACAATTTAAACCACCAACCCACAGCAGTTCCTTTTATCTGGACCAAACCTAAATTCATTCTACACTGTGCTCTGGGAGATAAAATACTCCAGAAATACACAGTATTCTGACCACAGTATCTGACCACACACAGACAACATGATTTATGCAGTACCTGTTTCTCATATTCCTTCAGAAGCTTTGAAGTCAGATGAGTTGCTGCACTTAATTCATTCTGATTAAAAAAACAGAAACATGAAAATCCATAAAAAGTCAAACAGGTAAAGTATATATAAATTAAAAATACAGACATACACTCAAATTTTTAGAAAAACATACAAAACAGATTCTGTTTCTGGCATAAAAGCAGAGTTATTTCTAGATGATTGAAACATGAATATATTGTGGGTAAAAAAATAACCTTCCACTTGATACATACTATTATAAACATTGAGATCATTTTAGTGTGTGCAACATTTTAGAAACACTTGTGAAATACATTAGAGCTACTTGGAGAACAGAGAATATAATTTCACTTGTCATAAGAAATTCTGTTGTAAAAAGAATTACAAGAATTTAGTCTTAGCACTCCCTAACATACAGAAAAGCAATCATTAATTCTTACTTTATTTCACTTCTACATTTAAAGCATATGGAAGTTAAAGAAAAGTATATGGAAGTTAAAGAAACATGAAATGTGGTTCCAAAGCTTTATAATACATTCAAGAATTTCATTAACCCTACCTGAGCATCATATATTCTGTGCATGGCTTGAAACAACTGATTGATGTAATTGGATATTGCAGCAGCATCTTCTTCAAATACTCCCAGCAAAGAGCGGGTCTGTAACAATCAAACAGCCAAAACACAACCATGACAAGTTAGAAGAGAAGATTTTTAATATAATGGAATTTCTGACTTAAATAGCATTATTTCAGGTTTCATTACTGAAAATTCTATAAACCCTCCAATACTGTTTAAAGGAATGATACCTGCTGCACGCCAAAGAATCTTACAGACACCCAAGCTCAGCCTTCCTCCTGCTGTCAGCCTCTCTCCAGGTTAGTACATTTTCAGAAAGGCAAGGCCAAGGGAGATGGACAACTGTTAAACGTTGAAACTGGGGGCAACTACTGGGCTCACTACTGTACATCCCTAAGGAGAAGGGTAAAGAGTACTGGTATTAAACAGCTTGCCAGGTATACACATTTCCTCTGCAGTGAGATCCAAATAAAGGCTGTGACTGTCTCATACTGTCCAACCTGAACACAGGCAGCTGCTGGTTGTGCTTGGACCTATAATTTACCTGCGGAATACCCATCAATTCTGTGATCAAAAGGTTGAGGAACTACATTAAACCAAAACAAACAATGACCTCCTGCACCTAATTGTCCTCAACATACATATTTCTCACCACTGAAAGGGAGTGAAAAGATCTGTCCCCAGCTTGTCAGTCTGTCTGTTCTTTAGCTGGTGTCACCCACAAGCCTGATGACTCCTGTGTCCAACTGCACTGGGTTCATCACTTATGGTGCTTAACAACCTGCACCTCAAAATCAACCTCTTTTATCACTGGCCACCTATTAGACTAAAACTGATCTCCATCTGTAAGCCCAACTACCCAGCCAGTTTTTCCACTCAGGTCACAGTCCATGCCTCTCCCTTTTGGCCAGAAGAATGCTGCCAGACTGTGTCAGAGTCCTTGCATAAGCCAGGGTGACTGACATCCCCTGCTCTCCCTCCTGCCCAAGGGACTGACTCCATAAGAAGGCAATCAGGTTGCTCAGGTGTAATTTGCCTGTAAGCTTAAATGAGATGCTGACAGCACGTTCTTGCATCCTTTTTGCACTTGGATGCAAGGTTATTCCTCCTCACCATGAGGATTTTGAATGGCTTCCTTCCACCAAAAATCCCAAAGGGGGAAAAGTAGAGGATGTACCAGTAACTCTGCACAGGCCACACTGGCTTTCCTTAAAACACTGCTTGGGATGCTTGGCTGTAGAAGAGGGAGCAGTACTTGCAAGAGCCACAAAGGAAATACTTTGGCAATGTTTTAGCAAAAGGACCATGCTTTGTTTCTAGGTTTACACCAAAATTAATGTCCAGGCAGAAAATTAAAAGAATCATAAGCACATAATTGTTTTTTCTCCAAACTATAATTGTTAAAACACTTGAAATTGGAAATTCTATTTTTTAGTCTTCCCTAGGCTGTCTTAAAATTACTCAAGTCTTCAGTCCATCTCCCCTTGAAGCATGAAGGTCTTGTTCAGCTATTTCTGATTTATTGCTCTTTATGATAATCAAAGACTACATATTATACCCATATAAAGCATATTATTTAATAATTCCTTTTGAGAGAAGATTCTTTTATATAAGTTGCAATACATGCCTGGCTGTATCACAACTACTGTCATACTATATAATGTCTAAAAGATATTTAAATATTAAAAAATGTAATCAGCACAAGAAATAGCTTCAATGCTGGTTCTAGTTTATAAATCAAGTAGAAAGAGGTGGAGGAGAACTCAAATCTTTGCCAGGTGTGGCAACATGTGTCATCCTAACAGCCTTGACTCTCCCATTAAGGTAGACATAGACTTAAGAATGCAAAAGAGAAAGATTACATGGTACTGTAACTATTGAATTATACACTCCTGACCTTTAAACCTCAACATAAATAAACCTGAGCTTGTATTTTTAAAGGAGTATTATGTAAGGTTTCTGGATTATACTAACTCTTTAAAACTGAAGAAGGAGAAAAAAATTTTTATGTTTTACTTTAAAATTGTCCGTTATTGATGCTCAACCATCAGAACAACATCATACGATACTGATGGAAAGAAATTAACCTGAAACTGTAAATAAGTTATGGCAGACTTCTGCTTAGCAGAAAATGAGAGGAATTGTTTACTTATGTTTCTAGGAAAACTCTGCATCATTTTGCATTTTCTTTGGGATTCTTTCAATCCAAGGAAGCAAACAGGAAAGGACCAGGGAGGAGCTGCACAAAGAAACCTCTCATTAGAAGTGAGTGTTTTAAGCCTTCTATGCCATCAGATGGAGGCCACTGCAGGTGACAGGACACAGGGCCCAGTGCTACCAGTCTCTTGGCTTTCTTGTTGTGCAATGCTTTGGGAATGCAAATCAGTGTGAGCAGAAACTCTCCCTAAACACACACTGAGTGTGTGTGTAATATATGTCCTAGGCTAAGAAGTAAATTGCTCTGTTTTGCATAGCAAAAGACTATGTAAACTTGGCTTTTGGTTTAGGCCTGATGAGCACAGTGGTTAGATTTTGATCCTGTGACAGGAAGAAATGAACAGGTTTGACATTTTTGAAAAACCTTTCCTTCCTCAGACACAGAATAAGTTTGATATGAATTTATATACCTTCTGAAACATGAACTGCAGGCCATGGTGCAGCACTAGACAACCACCCAGGCTGATGGGCTGTGCAATATTCAGCATGGATGCACCCAAGGCATGGCAACTCCTCCAGAGAGGCTGCTGCTTTTTCACATTTGCTGCCATTTCCACTGCACTGATTTTGAGGTAACAGAAATTAACTAATGTAACAAATGGACGAACCTAACAGAAAACCACTGAGTCCTTACTAGAGGGCCTGGCTCCCAGAATTCACCTGAAATATTAAATTGACTGAAATATGTAAATTTTCTACCTACAAAAGACAATACTGACAAATACAATTACTTAAGCATCTCAAGCACATCGGACTGAATTAGTCTTTGCTTGTCTGTGTTACAACTAACATCACATGGAAGATTCTAGAATTACAATTACATTCCAACAAGTAACATTTTTCCATGTGCTTCCCAAATGTCCTCAGATGGTGCTAAATTCATGTTACATTTCACATTTCCTATAAATACGAATAGTTCTGACTTCCTTATACTAAGAAAAGACCTTCAAGAGATATTTTTTTAAAATCAGTATTATTACAAGACTTTCAGAATTTTTTCTTCTTCATGAGATGACAGCAGGTTTGGCCCCTGGACCACAACCCACATTAAAGGCCAGATCTCATCTCACATTCAGCATTTGAGCTATTTGGGGCACTGTCCTTGGGAAATCAATTATTCCTTTTCTGCACAGCCTTCTCTTGCCTTTTTCAAGTCGTCCTTCCACTTGATATAGAATTGTTAAAATAACTGTCATTTTAGGGGCTAAATTTCCCTTTTTAACAAGTGAAAATTTCTCTTTCTATGAGCAAGGAATTAAAACTACCAATACACATGCTATTACAATACAGGACAACCTGCTCACTATGTAAACCATGCACCAGAACAAGGATCTTAAATCAAAAGGCTGCCATAAAAGAAAATACAATGCAAACTTTTTTCCACATCTATGAAGCACAAGGACATCTATGAAGTACAAGGACTTGCTGTTGCTGCTGCCAGCAAGAGGAACCAGAGCCACTGAATAAAGCATTTCCTACTTTAGAAAGAAACTCCAGTGCACGACAGAGCATCGCTGGCACAGATCAGGGAACACCGAAGCAAGAGAAGAGCCGGAGCCAGCAGAGGCCTGCGGGCACCATGCGCGTCCCAGCCCCTGTCCGCACGGGCCACGGCCGCGGCAGCCTCACCCAGCGCCCGCTGCCCGCACGGTCCGTCAAACCCTAACGCGCCTGAGCGAAACACAAACACGGGAAATGGTTCGAGAAGGCAACGCGGATTTTGTGGTCAGGACGCGTCCTAAATCGAGCCTGAGAGCGAAGGCGGGGTGGGGATCAGAGAGCGGGTGCCGGTGCCGGCGCTGCCCCGCCGGAGGTGCCGCAGCACCCGGGCCCGGAGCCGCGGCCCCGCCGCCGGCCCGCAGCACTCCCGGCAGCGGCGGCGGGGCCAGCGGGCGCCGCGGAGCTCCGAGCGGTAGTTCGCAGGGCACGGCCGGGGCGGAGAGCCCGAGCCGAGATTGTGGGAGCCCGGCGGGGCCGCGCAGGCAGCGTCCCCGCCGCGCTGCTGGGGCGTCACCCTTCCTCCCGGCCACCGCCGCGGCTCTCCCGGGGCCGGCAACGACAGGGAAGCGGCGCTGGGCCCGCCAGCAGGGGCTGGGCCCGATGCGGCCTCCGCCGGGCCTGTCTCACCTGCGGGCTGTCCTCCAGCGTCTCCTCGATGGGCAGCTTGTCGATGCCGGGCATGGCGGCGACCGCGCTGAGCCCCCGCGGCTCCGCTCCCCCCGCGCCGGCCCGGCCGGACCCGACCCGCACCGACCCCCGCCCGCCGCGCGCCGGACGTCCCGCCCCCCGCGCGCCCGGCTTTCCCATTGGCCCGCCCGGCTTTCCCATTGGCGCGCCCGGCTTTCCCATTGGCGCGCCCGGCTTCCCCATTGGCGCGCCCGGCTTCCCCATTGGCGCGCCTGCCCCTCCCACTCGGCTGCCCATTGGCTGGCGGGCCTGTCCGTTGGCGCGCAGGCGCGGGGGCTGAGGCGTTTGCGCGCGGCCCCTCAGGGCCGAGGCTCCGGCGGCTCCGTGTGGGGAGCGGCTCCGTGTAGAGAGCGCGGTGGAGGCAGACGGCCCGGCCCCGGCCCCGGCCCCGGCCCCGGCCCCGGCCCCGGCCCCGGCCCCGGCCCCGGCCCCGCTGAGGTGACTGCCCGGCAGTGCGGGTCACGGCTGTCAAACAAAGTGCCCTCCCAGCCCTGTCTGTGCTCCGGGGGTTGTTGTCGTCTCCTCACAGACGATTAACTTGGGGGCCGCTCCACAGCGGGGGAGCGCTGTTGGGTCCCTGCCGTTCTGGAGCATCTTCGGCACTCTTGCCATGTTATCTGGAGAATCCCTTTCGGCAAGTCCTCTCCTATCCCTGTCATGTGGATGGGCCCCAGGTGGAGGCCAGTCACTTCTGTGCTCGCAGTGAGACGACAAGAGGCTTTAGACTGAGACAGGAGAGATTCTGATTAGATATTAAAAAATAGCATCTCTGCTCTCTTAGACGGAATAATTGTGGTGCTATAGGTTGGTGGCAAATTTTAAATGCTTGAAACTACTGTGAGGGCTCACTGAAATCAAAACAGGTCATTGGTTGGACTTGTGAACTGATTCAGCTCTGAAATTACTTAGAACTGTAGAATGCCTAAGGTTGGTAAAGACCTCTAAGATGACAGAGTCCAACCATTAATCCAGGAGCCCGTGTCCACCACTAAACCATGTGCCCAAGTGCCCCATCCTCACATCTGAACACTTCCAGGGATGGTGATTGTCAGTGCCACCCTGCCCATGGAGAAACTTTTCCCAATATCGAGTCTGAACATTTCCTGGCACAACTTGAGGCTGTTTCCTGTCACTTGTTACCTGGGAGAAGAGACTGGCCCCACCTGGCTGCAACCTCCTTTCAGGCAGTTTTAGAGAGCAAGATTTAGTAGACTTGATGATAGTTTTTAGCTGGGAAAAAAAAAAAAAAAGCTATTCCCTTGTTGGTTGTGCCTTTTTGGGACCAGATGAACTTAGTCTAAGACCAGACTAGAAAGTACATGAGGTCGTTCAGCAGAGCAAATGATTAACGATTGTGCAGTCTTGCTGTGAGACCATTCTTTATGTTGAATCAGGTTATGATTTACCATTAAAAGTAGATAAAGGCCAGGACTAGTGTGTTAAATTGCAAACAATTAAAGATTTTTGAGGTGGCTTTTGTTTTGTTTGTTGGTTTGGGTTTTTTGGTCGATAGTGGGTGGTTTTTTTGGTTTTGTTTTTTTTGCTGTTGTGTTGTTTTGTTTTTCCCTGTAGGGAGTGGTGAAGAAACTTCCAAGTTAATACTGTTCAGTCAATTAATTTACCAGCTCAGCTGGTGACTCACCTGACTGAAGCAAGTCACAGCACCTCTCCCTTTCCCTGTCAATAATTCAGGGTTGTCTTACAAGGTGTTTTGAAGACTAAGTCTTGTATCTGCAGCCATGTGACAGGACAGTAACATTGGTTCATGACCAATAAATAAATATTAACTTGTGACCAAGCTTTACAGCAGTCTTTACAGCAATAAGAAATTACTTTGTTTTGTACTGTAAGATCATTTTCCCAGTGGAATTCAGGAAGGTGGTCACTCTAAGTGGATTGGGTTCAGTTAGCTTTGTGTGCTTGCAGCTGTAAGTGGCATCCAAAAGTTTTACTTGAGCTACAAATTTGACTGCAACAAATGTAATAGCAATGAATTGAAGAATCCCTCTGCATCCTCTAATTGTGGTTTTGGTGTTACACTGTTTTCAGCATTGCAGACCTTCTGTTAGAGTGTGAGGGGTTTTTTTATTGTTGTTGTTGTTTGGGCTTTTTGATTTGTGGGGTTGGATTTTTGGTTTGGTTTGGGGTTTTTGGTGGGGGGGTTGTTGATTTGTGTTTGCTATGTTTTGTTGGGTTTTTTTCTGCAAAATATCTACTAAGAAGCCTTAAAAATGCGGGGAACTGACACTTGGCACTTTGTCAACAGAGAGAAGAGCAGTGAACACATCCTCAGAGGATTCCAGATGTGTGCCCTTCTGGAGAGAACATTTTGCCTCTGCTGGAGGGTGAAGGCAAGGTGGGCTTTATTTGCATAGTTTCCCACTTTTTAATACACTGTTTCTCATACTTTTGCTAGTGGCAGCCTTGGATTAACCTTGAATTTACCTGCATTCACTTCATCTCCCTGTGTCCAAATAGCTTTTACTTCAACCAGGAAATAGCTAACTGCTTTTGTTTTGTGAAAATCGGTGTTACCATTTGGAGGTATTCTTGCTTTAAATAAACATGGGAATTCTGAAGTTGGCTTTGAATATAATACTTGTTATTCATGTTAAAAACATATTTGAAAGAGAGCTTTATGCAGCATGACTTCTGAGGTGGTTGTGGGAAAGGTGAGGTGAAAGGCGAATTTTTGGAGTGTGATAAGTAATGAAGATAATATATACCATTTACACCTTTTTGAAAGCTGAAAATGTTGCCCAGGCTCTAGTGAAAGGTGACCCAGCAATGGGTGAGAGGAGCAAAAGGCAGCAAGAGTAAGAGCTGGGCCTTCAGACCAAAGCCCCCAAGAGCTCCCGGTGTGGTCTCCTGAGCTGGAGCAAACAGCCAGTGGAGGCTTCCATCTCTGAAGAAGAGAGCTCCATCTCCTAAAGAGATGAACTCCACTCTCCCTGGGCAAAAAACAGTGGTGCAAAGTCTGAAAGGGAGATTAGTTTCCTGCCTCATCAAGGATGTGATGCTGTAAGAGGATTGGATTTGCATGTCCAAGGAGCAGTGAGATTTCCTATTATTGATTACTTAGGATTCCCAAGGTAATGTTTGCTGTGTTGCTCTAATTACCTCACCAAGGTATTTAGTTAAAAGTCTATAGGTAGTTTCAATGGGTTGCAAGGTAGTATTGACAATGAAATACAGTTTTCAAGAGAGGGCTTAAGGTCCATAAATGGTGACTGGAGCTCATCTTGCAAGTGAACATTGCAGGTGGATGCATGCTGCTTCAAGATCCATTGATATGTGTGAGAAATGTCCTTGGTAAGATCACTTCTGGAATTGTCACTCCTTTAATAGTTGGGTTTGACAACAATTTTACTGTATGCAGTAAGATTTCCTCCTGAAATAAAAATATTGTGTTCATGCTTGCCTGTTATTTTTGGACAAATCTTGATTTTATAGTGTCTCTACAGAAATTCCTCCTTTTCTTTGCCTGACCCAAAAGCTGGTTTTAAGCATGTGATGTAAACTGCTGTGTGACTGACAGATGAGCAGAAAAATAAAAATGTTATTGTCTGTATTTTATTATAATGGATGAAATCATAATTCTGTCAGACTTCATTACAAAGCCTTTATCTCCTTTCTTCCCATTACTCATAATTTTTTTTTTTGGTGATTTTAAGTGTTGGCTCTGTAGGATTTAAATATGCTTCTGTTTGCTATAAACCTACGAGGAGGGAGAGACATCTGTGAGAAAGGATGCTTTTAAACCTGTAAATTTGAGTGTACTGCTTCTATTACTTGAAATTTTGCTTTTATGTAGTGAAGAATTATCAGGAAATTTCACATCTGGTACGTTTCAAAAAGGCTGCAACAAAGTTATTTTAATAAGAAAAATGAATGCATGAATTATTTAAAATAGTTGGTGCAACTGTTCCTATTAACTAATCCAGGCACTTGGAAGGCAATTACACTGAGCTTTGACAACACTGCCAACCCACTGCACAGTGCCTTATGCCAAAAGCTATTGTTGTTTTATTGACCACGTTCACCATTACATATGCATATGAAAAAACAGAGGCATTTTCATCGGGATTACCCTAATAGCATTAAGAGATTATTTTTTAAATTTCCTTGGAAGGAAATTCACTTAAATGAGATTACTTATTACTTGACTGGTTTCCTATCATGCTTCTATGTTTAGGTAAGTGGAGTCCATTAGAGTATAAAGTTTTTTAAAAAACTGATTTTATACATTAATGATTTCAAATAAAAGAGAAGTACTATATTTGTGCACAGCTTCTTTTGAGAAAGTGAAGTCGATGCTCTGGTTAGGAGAGATAACACTTTTTGTCCCCCTTGGTGGCCCCCCTAGTGTCACCATTAGTTGCTAATTACTTGCAAACAAATAAACAATTAACTCCTCGTGCCTCTTGGTGGGAGAGTTTTCATTGACATGCTAAAACTTTCTAATAAAAGATTTTAATTAATGACGTTACAAATCCAACCCCCTTGTCAACATAGCTATAAGGACGACTTGTGGAGAAATGCAAGTACAGTACCCCTGCTATGCTGGCTGAGGGCGAAGGCATGGCTGGCCCCTCGCTGTGTGCTGCCACCGCAGCGGCCTCTCCGGACCGGCACAAGGTGCCCGGCTTTGGAGAGAGCAAAGCCACACACTGCTCCTTTTCAATTGAGAGTATACTGGGCCTGGAGCAGAAAAAAGATGGCATTCCAGCTGGGAAACCTCACAGACCCTGGATGGATGCATGCACCAGCTTGGGTAAGTCAGTCTGTTCTGTAACCTCTCAAGCTTTTACCCTTTAAAAATACTGGCATGTTTCTATTACAAACCTCTAAACTGAAGCTCTCCTTTTCTTGCTCTTTCTAGTTTTAGGTGATGACAGTAATCCCCATCTGCAAATCCCTGTTGTTTGCTATGAAAATCCATTATTTCATGCTAGAAGTGATCCAGTGCAAGAGGAAAACGTTTTGAAATGTGAAAAATATTTTTCAGTCACTGAAAGGCTGTCTTTCAAACGAGAATTGAGCTGGTACAGGGGTAGAAGACCAAGAACTGCATTCACTAGAAACCAGGTAGGGCTTTCCTTAGCATTTAACCAATGAGTAACAATGTAGTTTAGTAAAATGTTAGAAGAAACCTCTAACAGCAGATAAGTTCAGTGTGATGTACCTCTGCAGAGAGAAATGTAATCAGGAACTGGTGTAAATTAACAGGAATGTTGCTAATTTCAGCAGATCTGTGTTTATGCATGGAACCAGAATTGTGCAAACACTGATCAGAAGTCTGTTGAACAAACGAAGCTGTTATTTTATTTATTTTACATATTACTGCTATGAACATAGTGTTAACTATTCAACAAGTGTATTTTAATCTCCTCAGATTGAAGTCTTGGAAAACGTTTTTAAAATGAACTCCTACCCTGGCATTGATATTAGAGAAGAGTTAGCTCGCAAGTTAGATTTAGATGAAGACAGAATCCAGGTAATTAAAGATTTATTTGAACTTTTCTGTAATTCCAGCTATATGTACTCTCTGCTTATATACATAAGTGGTTTGACAGCAGTAATGAGAATGTTAATACTCTCCATTTAAACCAATGTATATCCATGAAACGTGCCTTCAATGATTTGTGAAATGGAAACCATTGAATTCCTTCTGAAATTTAAAGCCTTCCATAGCACTGATGAGGTATTCATCACTATAATATTTCCTCAATATCTGCTCTGTTAATCTCTAGTTATTATCTGCAGAACTTGATAATTTCCTTAAAAATTTTTTTATGTTTTGCTTGTCACCATATTTGAAAAATAGATTTGAAACAGGTATGGACATAATTTGTGAGACTGCCAGCAGAGCACAGATGTGTTAAACCAGTGTTTGAACCTATGTCTTGCTCTGGCCAAAAGCAAAATCCATTCAGGAATGTTAATTATTGATTTCCAGGTAATTCAATGTGATAAGGAGCATACTGCAAACATAAGAATTTGGACTTCGCTTTGTTGTTTATCAGGCTTTTGTTGCAAATATTATATGGGGCTTGATGAGAAACTTGATGCTGCAAATAGTTTAGCAGCTGAAGAAATAGCAGCACAAGACATGTGCTGATCTCACTTTCCAGTTAACCTGGGGATATTATTTTCTTTGTCTGTGGTGATAAAATTACAGGTAGCAGATGACACGCTGTCATCTGCAGATTTTAAATTTATATTGAACTTGCAAACTGCTGTTGTCACACAAAATATTGTCATACTGTGTGAATACTTTTAAGTTTCAAATATTGTTCTGCTTCCACTGCTGTGTTTCTGAAAAGTATCCCTTCTCTTTCCATTTTAGATCTGGTTTCAGAACCGTCGTGCAAAGCTGAAAAGATCACACAGAGAATCTCAGTTTCTAATGGTGAAAAATACTTTCACCTCCAGCCTGCTAGAGTAGAAGGAAGGATGGCTTGCTGTTACAGTACTGCTACAGAAAATGAAGAATTATTCATAACCTGTATTAAGTAATGATATAGTAATTATGATTTTATGCCCAGATTTGAAAGTTTATTATAATTTTCATTCAAATAAACTGTAAATACTTGAAGTATTATTCTAATCTACTTTTTGTGGAAAAAGTGAACTTTTCCTATATATATTTGAGTAAGTATTTTCAGAGATTTTGAGATATTTTTGCAGTTTAAAACAATGCAAACCCTAGGTTGCACACGAATTTCAGCTACTATGAATTACTGCAGATGACTTGACAAGCCTTATGGTTTTAGAAGAAGTCTGTTTGAAGTCTGAAATAAACTATCTGCATAATAGATTTTGCTACAGGAAACGGTTTGTCGCATTGCAGTTTAAATATCTCATTTATAAAGAATTTGATAGTTTTCATAAAGAAGATAATTTTTAGAAAAAGGTGTCTCCAATGGAAGGACTAATATTCAACTGACCTAAGTTTTAACCATTGCTCAGTTAAAAGAAGCTGACAGTTATAATCTTTTAATGTCATTTTAATTAATTTAGGTTATTTGCCTATTTAATTCTCTAACTTGGTTATCTCTTCTCTTGTTAGTATAACTGTTCCAGTTATGGAAATTGCCCTATTATCTTTTAATGACAGAATGTAGCATTTCATGGGATCAGATCAGTGGGGCCAAACCAGACAATCCAGATCATTGCCATTAATTTTAGGGTGTTGAATTCATTTTTATCAAACAGTTCATGAAAGTTAATTAGCCTCATATTTGATATTGAACCTGAATTCAAGGAGAGCCATATACCAAAAAAACCCCTCGAGTCCAGCTTCATGGGCACCATGAAGGGAAACATTGTAAGTACAAGCTGATGCTGCTCTTTGTTCAGCAGGGCTCTGAGCACTTGCCTCGTGTGCTGATGACCTTCAGTGAGACTCCAGGCTGTGTTTCTCGCTCGACATAAATTCTACATTATCTCATGAACAAACAAAGTATTGCTCTTCCTTTCTTCATGCTTGTATCCATAGCTGTTGTTCAGTAGGATGAAAGGTAAGTTGATAAAAGAGGGTGATAGAAAAAATAATTTTATGTAGTCTCATACTAGGAAAAGCTAAAGGGAGGGATGATCTGACAGTCCTTACTTAGTATTTTGAATTGTAGTTTGAGTTACAAGAGATTAAATAAAAAACATTTCTATATTTTCTGAAAAATACCACTGAAAAACTGCATTACTTTAGAACTAGGTGACAGATATTGGCCCTTCCATGTTTTCATCTTCATTGGCTCATTGCCTTCACTTTTATGCAGAATCCTAAAAATCTTGAATTGTTTGGCTTTGCTCCTGGAAATCTTATTTTAATATGCAAATAACAAACTTTTATCTGATATCGAAACATTATTTTTTGTGCTTTATTGGATTTGGGAAATAATATTCCTAACTGAATTCTTTTGTATCCTGCATTCCAAAATACTTAAGAGAACCCACAAGTAAAGCAATTTAAATTGAGCCAGATCCATTAGGAATAGTTTTTAGAGAAATTGAAATCTCAATTCAGATACCTGCCTGATCTAGTAAAGGCAAAGACAATATTGGGAATGCATTCTTTTATTTTGTTTTTCTTCACACCTCAAAACGTATATTGCCCATAGCTTAACCTCATTGCAGGTAATCTGAAACTATTGTCTGCTTTGCTTCTGGATACAAAGTTTCCAGCAGCAACAGATTACACTAATCTGTACAGATTGATTGCTTAAGAACCTTACTCTATTATCTGGCAAATACCTAAATACACCTAAAGTCTGCTATAATGGAACTTGGCTCAAGTGACGGAAGTCTGACAAAGCAATTTAAGAGAAGCAGTAGAATAGTAGCAGAATAATAATAGCGCCAGCCCTGGTATCCTGCTCTCTCTCCATTAGCAAATGTTACCAGCAGGATCTTTAGTGTGAGGTACTAGGAGTGTCCCACACAGTGCTAGGGGGAAAATAATTTAAAAGCAAAGTTGCATTATTTGCTTCATTTGGCTTAGCTTGTTCTTTCCAGAGTAAAGGAATCAGCAAGTCAAAAAAGAACCTCTCTCTTTACATTTCTACCACTTTGGCCAGCATGGGTTTAAATTGTGCCCATCACTTTCTCAAATAGAGCTGGATTTTTTTTCCCACCTTGAGAAGTATTAGTCTGGACTTCACAGGGCCTTTGTCTTGTCGGGGCAATATGCAGGGCTCCCTTGGCAATGTATGTGACAGTTGTGTTTCCTGTGAGGAGCAGCAGTGGGGGAGGCCACCCTGTGTGCTGGAATCCAGCCCTGCTCTTTCATTCCTTAGATTTATTTAATTTCAATATTAATTGTTAGATTGATTGTTAGACTTCGTCCCTTTATTTTAAAGGACTTACATTATTGGATGGGAAATAGAAGGTATTTTATTTTTAAAAATACTTTGCAGCTATAGTGATTGACATGAATTATTGTTTCATGTCCTGTTATTTGTTTAATGGATTCATCTTGAATCAAAATCACATTCTGTTACTATATATGAGCTATTTATAATATCTTGTGTATGTATTTGATAATGAAAGAGTAAAAAGACAAAGTATAATAATCATTATATGGGGGGAGCTGGGGCTGTTTGACCTCTTGGGGGGCACAAGGATCCCACCTGATTGCTTCAAAAGGGAGCTCTTGTGGTCACAGTGGGCACACAGGGCTGTTGTGAGGGAGAGGAAGCCAGGGCTGCTGAACAGCCTTCAGTTCTAGATTCCTTTGTGGGGGAATAGTGCCTGGATTTGTGTGACATGAGGGGAAAGGGCTACACAGAAAATATGGAAACCACTCTGTCTATTTTGGCTACCCAAAGTTGATTTTGGTGGCCAGCAGCATTTTCAGGAGAATCCCAGGAAGGACGAAGTGTTGCCTTGCATGGCCCAATGTTACCACTGAGGTTTTGCTTTCTTAGATTAACTAGCAAATTGGAAAATTAATCATGTACTTGTTGAGTTTAGAAACAGCAATAAATTGGATTTCTTTTAATCCCTGTTTTTTTTGCAGGACACTGTTTATTAAGCAAGTAGGTAAAAACATGATCAAAAATGCTTAGAGATATATGGGCTTTGGTGTAGCTGGGTGTGATTGCCAAAGACTTTCATACCCCTGGGTATGTTTTACATTTGATCACATGGACGTGCTGTGGGGCTGCTATTAGAGTGACTGAATAAGTACTGCATTGCTTGTGCCTTAAAAAATAAAAGGAAAAAAGAGAGCAAAAAAGCAGTGAAAGGATAGATTTTGCAAGTGTGTTTTGATCCATGTTGTGAATCAGTGGGTGTGAAGTCCAGCATCTTGGGCAAACAGAGTATGTCGTGGAATCACACAGGTGCAGGTAGTGCTTTTGATATTAAATTTCAAGCAGGGTCACGTGGCTTGGGATGTTGTAAGGATGTGTGTGTGTGACCAGTAAAATTGATACAACACCTAGGCTGAAAGAGAAGTAAATGTTCCTTTCTGCAGTTATGTTTGAGGATTCTTTTCTCCTAGCTCCTAATCCAGGTTTTCGTCTGCCACTAAGATGGCCTGAGAACACCACGAGTCACTCTTTTCCTTAATCTTGTGCAATTTGGAGGTGAAAGGACAGAAGGAGGCAGGTGGTATAAGATAGTCCCCTTCATTAAAATTATCTAGGTCATTAGTCTTGTTATTAATCACTATGAAATTTTGGGACTTTGCAATTTTTAAATTGCCTAGGTTTCAAACTCGTTATCTCATTGTGACCTTTAAAAAAATCCATAACCTTGCATCAACTCAATTATTGTACCTTCTTTTTTCTCTGATCCTTTCTTTCTCTCTTAAAACCAAGTTTTTATTTTACCAGTCCATGACATTTTACTACTTCTAATGTTTTAAGTGCCTGACCACAATTTCGAGATGCTGGAGCATTCTCTTGTCTGTATAAACAAATTATGTTTTATAAAATGAAAATGAAAAATATTTTTATTGATAGATTTCATACTTTTAATATTCCGAATTTTATTGTATGAATCATAGTAATACTCCAAAATATCATTGGATTCAGTTTCTATGAATGATGCCATATTAAGGAAATTAAGAAGATAGCAGATAAAGTATTCTGCACTAAAAATCGCTGGCTATTTATTTGGCTTTTCCATATAAATTCAGACTTTAAAGTGATACATTTTGAAACGGTTTTAGTCTGTAGTTGAACTGCCTAGAAAAGTGCTGGGCTGCTTCTGTCCTCTAGAGGCTGGATTTAGTAATGACAGCCCCACGGGCTGTGGGATTTAATGCGCGCCCTGCAGCGCAGCCGGGGGCACGGGGTGCCCGCAGGGGATTGACCGATCCTTCCAATGACACAATATTTGTGACCGAATTTATGTTCTGCACGCGTACAAGGCCTGATTTTCCAAAGCTCTGAGTACTCAATATTGAACAGAACCTAATGATGGGTGAGTGCTTAATATTTTTGATACTCTGAACAGCCAACCTTTTAAAATCTTACCTCTAAATGAATTTAGGCTGCTGTTGGGACTCTGTGTCTGTAAGGCTGCCCAGCATTGTCTGTTTATGGTAGGAGAATATTTTCACATTCCAGAAAGGAATTCTCAGGAAGAGTTTCTTCACAGAAAGGGTTTAACATCGTTAAACAGAAATTGTTTAGCATTGGGACAGGCTGCCCAGGGAGATGTGGAATTGCCATCCCTGGACATGCTCAAGAAACCACGGGATGTGGCATTGAGTGCAATGGTCTGCTTCAGAGTGTGATGGTTGGTCAGAGGTTGGGTTTGGTCTTAGAGGTCTTTTCTAAGCGAAATTATTCTGTGAAAGCATTTGACAAGTTATCCTGCCGTTCTAGAATAACTCCACTCATTATGGTGTCAAACTTAGAATGACTTCTGGTACAATATCTGCTAATATAATTCTTCTGTGATAATAAATACAGTGTTGTCAATGCAAATATTTGCTCGGCAAAAAACTTATTGCCACCAGATTTTCAGTTTTCATTGTTTCATCACATTAGTAGGATAAGAAATTACTTTGTGATGTTTAAATACTACACATTTCTTTACCATTCATGCTGCTTTTCAAAGCATTCAGTCAGCAAAATATTAAAAAATATTTTAAAATATTATAGTATCTATCTGTAATTATTCAATTATTTTGTAGGCTTCTCTAACTTCAGAGTAGCATCCCATTGTGTGCTATGGGATGTGGCTATCTGACAATATTCCTGTAGTTTGCTCTAATTCATTTTGGCAGAGGAGGGAAGTCAGAGGGAAGCATTCTCAGGAGGCATCAGCACTGCTCTTAGAATGCTGAGACTTCTGTAAAATTTAAGTTGGATACATGGAAAATCTTTTCTTGGGAATGTTTTTGTTTAAATTAAAAAAACTGATCCAGTTTTTTCCTTCTGTCCTCTGTAAACGTACAATCCTGGGCAGTTAGTTTTATTGCAATTTGTGGTTTAGGAGGACTGGTGTTTTCAGTGGTTGCTACAATTATAATCTAATTAGAAAGAAATAAGATTAATCTCTTGTAGTTTACCATATTAACAGGCTTTAACTTTCCATGGAGTCTTAACAAATCTTGTTCACTGCATTTCAGTCTGTTATTATCTGCATATTTATCTTACTCTTTCCAAAAATAAGCAACTAACTCAATCCTGATATCCAACTGCTTAAAATTTGTATTTTAAAGTAACATGCCAGACTGAGAAAGGAGAGAAAAAGAGCCATGAGTTTGTTCGTTGGAGAGGTAGACCTGCCAACAACAATTATCATTCCTAATAGGGCCTTTCCTCTGTTTTTTTCAGCCCAGTCGTGTAGAATTGCTGTGCATTCTTTCGTAAATCTGTTGTAAAGTGTTCTAAAATTACACTGGAATATTTTGGGAAGTATTTGTCATATAAACAAAAAAAAAGGCACAATTTCCATATGCCTCCAGCCTTCGTATTTTCTTTTGTTTGTGTATTTCCCCTTGTGGGAGTAGAATGATGTGCTATTGACAAAGGGCTTTCCAATCTTCTTCCACACTGGTTGCACAAAAGTCAGACTTTTTAAAATTCTTCCAGTCATGTTTCTATTGTTCTGCAGGGGTATCTGTTACAAGTGTCTCTATGCATTTTAATTGCAAAAAATTTCAGAACATTTCTTTTAGCCTTAATTACCCTTAGCTTTTGGCCTCAAATAACAAATGATGTCATCCCAAAGTGCTTGAGCAAATTGCTCTCCCTCAGTTAAATGGGAAAGGGTTTAAGGCAGGTTATGCTCAGTGAGGGGTCCCTTAGTGTGCTAGGATTAATTTTGCAGACATTGCCACAGGATGCTGTTGAATTGCACAATAGACTATTAAATCAGGTTAGAGTTGTTCTCCCACCCCACCTCCCTCCCCCGTGTTTCCCTGCAGAAGGAGAATGACAGACTGTCTGCATGGGAAGCACTGTGCTGCAATAAGAGAGGGTTGAGAGTAGAATTAAAACTGGAAACTTTTGTGAAGACGCTACTTTATTATAATTTCTGGCTTTTATTCAAACTGCATTGTGAGGATCTTGCTTTGCATTTTTTATAGCTGTTTGAGATAAAATTACTATATTGCAGAAATACATTATTTTAAAATTGAACATTACAAATTATTCACTTGCTAAATAATAAAACATAGATAACTTTGGGGATACAGTTGTTGGTTCAGAATAATTTCAGTTCAACAGAATTTTTATTGAAAAATGTCTCAACCATTCAATTTTTCATTTTCTTTGCATCATAAATCTACTCTTATTTAAAAGTGCAGTTTCATATTACCCCTAAGCCAGTGTAACAGAAGACTGCTGCTGAAAGATGCAGTCCTGTCCTGCTCCCTCAGAAACAACATGTGGCCACAGGGGGAGTCACTTTGGTGTGCTTTTGGAGCAGGGAGGAGTGTGTTGAATAATCTTAGAGAACTTCCTTTATTATATTCGTATGAATAAACAGATACAAAACTAAACAGAAACACAGAAAGCAGACATTTGACTACAAACATTTTCTGACCGTAGAAGAAGGAGGTGTCTGTACAATACAGGGAACTGTGAGGTCTGGGGAGGGGTGACATTATATGAAGATTTGTATCCATGGATCACTGACAAATTGTTAATTTGATGGTGATCAGAAGTAATTTTCATATAATAGCTGTTTGGTTTAGTTCAGTCATTTCCTTTTCTCCGTGACATACTCCTACATCTGATGCTGACTTGAGCCTCTAGGAATATAGGACTTAAACTTCTCTGGTCATTAAGTGCAATTTCCTGTAGAAGAGATTAAGTCATCCAGAAAGGTCACAAGACCATTCACTACTTTCTTTCTGAACTCTACAAGCCTCAAAACATCCCCAAATATCTGCAGATAGACTTGAGATTTTTGAGAAAAATCTCAAACATGACACTGTGACCAAAAAAATGAGCAGGAGAGAAACATCCCTGCTGGTACACTCTGTGGGATTCTGGAGATCTGGCTTAGGCAGCAGGGAGGACTGGGTGCTCTGTTTCAGGACCTGTTGCAAAGCATCTGGATATAGAAATGGCTGGCAGTGTCAAAATAGAATCCATGCATCCAATTCCACTTTCCCATCTGGGCACAGCAGCAGCTCCTCCTGAAGTGCCAATAAATGTGTGGCCACAGCAGGAGCTCTTTGCCACTCCTGAGAGAGAAGCAGCCCCTGGAGTGGAATTGTTCTGGAGGCTCTTACCCACTGGTACTGCCTGGATGACCTTTGCAACTGGAGTATGTCTCTACAGAAAGCAGCAAATTAAAACCAAAGAATGCTACACACAGGGGTCTTTTCCTGTCTTACTGGGGCACAGAGCCTTTCCTGACTCCGAATCTAATTATTGATGCAGCCCTGAGCATGTGTGCAAAACATAAAAGCAGGCATCGTTATGACTTCGTGCTTTAGTTTCCCCATCTATAAAATGAGACTGGTAATACAGATTTTTCTTTGAGAACTCTGTGTTTCATGAATATTTGTCACATTTCTCAAGGCATAATGATTTAACAGTTGCCTTGAACAAGATGGGTATTCATAATAACTGATAGATTTGATTAAAATTTCGATTCAATTTTATGGCTTGAGGTGTTTTCTTATCAGTTGATAACCTTTCACTTGAGCTGGCCAGATCATTTGAAACTATGGCATGCTATGATACCGATGATTCCATGGAAACAGAATTTTTGTGACCCGTGACACAGGTGGAAATGTTCATGCCCTTGCTAGGAGTGTCTACATCCATTTCACACTTGTTAGTTTTGTTCTTAAGGTTTGATCCTGGAAGATGGTTCTTCCTCTATTTTATGCTCAGTGCTCATCCCATAGATAAACCATCCCCATGGAAGTGGGACAATTTCATGTAAGTGTGAACTTTCAAAAGATCTGATTTTCTGTCTTCGGAGATCTGCTGGATGAAGTTCCAGAAGACCCTCACTGAGACTTCAGTGAGACTGAGGGATTTCTGTTCTGGGATCTCTTGTAGCACATTGTCTGCTTGGTTCACTGCAGCTGATGCTCCTTTCCTAACAGTGGGCAGTGTCTGTCTGTAACAGGAGTTATTGACTTATTGCAATATTGTGATATTGCAGTAGTCATGATTGTCTGACTCAGCTGAATACACTGCAAGCCTGATGCATCCTTTCTGCCCCAAAGGGAGCTGTTTGAATGATTTCTTTTGCAATTAAGGTCAGTCTCTCTTGGGAGAGAATTCATTGCTAGAAATATGAACTATGGATGGAGCATAAGTCCAAGAATGAATTTTCTCTGAGCAATAGAAAGATTTTGTAGGGAGTTTTTAACCATATTACTGGAAATTTTTGATCCATGAGTTTTCATGTTTCTATAGGAATTGCTGAGTTCTCACTGTCTCCTCCATCTGGGAACAGCTGCTCAGAAAGGAGAAGGAAAAAAAAAAACCCAGATTTTTAACTTTAAGCAAGACGGGAGAGTGGCAACCAAAACCAGCTGTAGAATGCAGGATATTGATACCCATGACTTTTGGATATTATGCATTCTATACTGCTCAGAAACAAGAGACTGTTGTAAAAAGGACAAAAGAACCTACAGACAAGCAGAGTCCCCACAGCCACTTTTGCCCTTCCATGAGCTCGCAGCAGTTTGGAGCCTCCAGTTAGAAACATTAACTGCAGTCATTTGATTCCTGCCTCTCCACTACTGTTTTCCACCAAAGAATTCAGTGGAAATTATTCTAAATGGATCTGAAGCAATGCAATACTTCTGTATTCAGCCAGTGCACTCAGAGGATAAGCTGGACATGGTGGCAGCACGGAGGAATTGTTTTTCAGACGTGTCGTTTGTTATTAGCTTAGGCTGGACTGTTGGGAAGGAAGTATCAGTGCTGGTTTTGTCAGATGGCATCTTTGCTTTGTGCTGCTAGGTTTGAGCTCTCAGTAAATATGACCAATCATTTTGGTGCTTTCTGGATACTGCCAGTGTAACCAGGGGCAGCTGTGAGTTCTTCAGTTGTTCTGCTAGCAAGGCATTGGCACTATTTGTTGCGTGTCTGTTTTTGTTAAAAACATCACAGGCTAACGCATCAATAGATCAGATAATGCTAATTTTGTCCTCACTTAAAAATTACAGCTTCTCCAGCAGTCTAGATCTCAGTTAACAGAAAAAGCCAAACAGTTTCCCCCGTGGTTTAGAAGATTTAATTGCAGATCAATGGCATTATGTTCAACAGGGAATCCTTGCTTGTCACAGGTGGTTATGGGAAGCAGAGTTATTTACTGACCTGTAAATGAACTGTGGATATGTCTTCCTTTCTTTAGCCATGAAGCTGTGGTATTTTATGTCCTTTGTAATTCATTCAAACATAAAAGGGCTAGTTATTTACAGGTTTTATGCAGCCTGACTTGATTAAAAATAAAAATGCTTATATAGTTTTCAAGCCTGTTAGATGACTTCTGAGTAATGCAAGGAGAAAGTAAAGCAGGAATACCCAGACTAAAGTGTGTGGTGTACAGAGAAAAATGTGCTAAACTTCCATTCTGGCCTGGATGTACTTGACCATCAAAACCATCTCATAAAAATCAGTGGAATTCCACCTAGAGACTTAATATTACCTTTTTCAGAATTCCAGCCTGTGGAGGAAATGGAGATCAAAAGTAAGAACCTTTTTTATCCCAGAGCAGCAAAGAACAATGGCCTAATCTGTAATTTTTGCTAAAAAAAAATGTTTAATGTAAAAAGTGTAATTTCTGTTCATGTCACAGTGGAGGGTGTTAGTCTTCCTAAAGTTACAAACCTGTTTTTGAGTGCCAGGGCTGTGATCCATCAACTTAAACAAACAGTTTAAGAAAGCTTTATCATATTATTTTCACCACTAGTCACAAAGCATGGAAAACCTATGATGGGTGTAAAACCAATAGTAGTTAAAAATTACCAGCTGGTCATGTTTCCTTTCAACTGATTGCCTTAGTGGTGGCTTCACACACTTTTAAAATCCAAACTGTAATTAATGTCTTTTATAAAATACTGATGGGTTTTTCTGTTCCATTAGGGTGATGTTTTGTCCAAGATCAACCATAGCAAACAGAATGTACTAAAATCAAGGTTTTCAAAACAACTGCAGTTAAGTGATACGTAAAAGTGATGTATGACAAGGCCCTGGGCTGTCTCATCTGAAACTGAAGTGAGGGCTACTTTGAGCAGAGGGTTAGGCCTAGTGATCCATCAGGTCTCTTCCAAGCTGAATCATTCTTGGAGGAGCCTCGGACTGCTCTGTCTCTTACATGACTTTGAGGCAAAGGAGAGGGAATTGATGTAATTTACTGATATATTAGACCACCTTGTATTTGATATTTATCAGAAATGTGATTTATTTTATTTTAAAGAAAAGTGTTTCATCAAAGCATGTGATGTCAGAATTAACTCCAGTTGAAAAAATTGAAATATTTATTGCCACATACGACTTCCTTTGCATTTTCTGCAATTGAAAATATTATGGTAGGATATTCTTTCAGCTTGTCTTGCTTAATTAAAGAGTAATTAAAGAGTAGCTGTGGGAGCTGGTGGTGTTTAGCCTGGAGGAGGCTTAGAGGTGACCTTATCACCCTCTACAGCTACCTGAAAGGAGATTGTAGCCTGTGGGGTCTCTTCTCCCAGACAGTAACAGGACAAGAAGACTTAAACTGTGCCAGGGGAGGGTGAGGTTGGTCATTGGGAGGAATTTCTTTAGAGTAAGGATTATTAGACTTTGGAATGGACTGCCCAGGGAGATGGAAGAGTCACTGTCCCTTGAAAAGGTTTAAGGAAAGATTGGGCATGGCACTTGATGATCTCAGAGGTGTTTTCCAACCTAGTGATTCTGTGATTCTATAATGCATGAAATCATGTCAAAGATATATGACTGGTCTTCCTTGGTGCTTCTCTTCCTTGCAATGTAGTGAGTGGATCAGGAATGTGGTACCGCAGCACGGAACGAAGATGGGATCGGCCCGGTACTGGCTTGATCTCCTGATTTGCAGGAAGGCAGCAGCAGCCCGCCGGTGTTCGGGGAGCGGGGGGGCTCCCCGGGAAGGGAAGGGAAGGGTGTAAGGCAAAGCAGCCGGAAGGGATTCTGCTCCCTCCCATTGTTGCCGTTCGCAGGAGTGGAGCGGGGCGGGGGCGGCGGGGCCGGGGCTCGGGCGCACCCCCCGCCCCCGGGCCGGGCGCGCATGCACACACGGCCGCGGAGTCAGCCAGCCGGACAGACCGACAGCGCGGCACAGCGGCACGCACCGGGCGGCAGCAGCGCCGCCCGCGCCGGGCTCGCTGCGGACCATGGCACCGGGGCTGCAGCTCGGCTCCTTCCTCCTCGCCCTCGCCGGCTGCCTCGGCGCTGCCCGGCTCGCTGCGGGAGCTGCCGGCGGCAGGCGGGGCCCGGCGGCCGATGCGTGCGCAGGGAGGGTGAGCGGAGCGGAGCGGAGCGGAGCGGCGGGCGCGGGGCTCTCGCAGGGCGCGGGGTTCGCGGGGTTCCGCGGGGCTCTGCAGCCGCTCCGGGCGTGCGGGAGGGAGGGAGGGAGCGGCTGCCCTGGGGACACTTCTGCAGCAAATAACGCTGCCCCGGGGCTCTGCATCTGGAAGTTAATTGCGGCCGGGAGAGAGGGTGGCATTTCCCCGCAAGGGAATTTATGGGTTTCTCGCCGAGGGCAGAGGCGGCTCGTAGCCGGCGAGTGTGAAGAAGTCACTCAACAGGTCCTTTACCAAAGCGCTCTCCACTTCCCCGAGCCGACCTGGATAAAAGCGATCGCTGGGGCTTTGTTATTTTAATGATTCGAGGCCGGCTTCGGGTCTTAGCTCCGGGCCTGATCATTATACAGAGGATGTAGGAAATTTACGGGAGGGGGAAGAGGGGAGGAAGGTGATAAACGTTTTGTTACTGGTCTTTGCCTTTTGTTCCCCTTTCTGCTGTGTTTTGCTGTCAGACTTTTCTCGATTGCTTTTCATATTTTTTTTTTTTAATATACTTTTAACAACTTTTGAGTTGTGTGTTTTGGTTCGTTCCTTTCCTTTCTCCCGATGGCTGGTTTCAGGTTTAGTTGAAGCGTGGTGATCCGGGAATACTGCAGGGAACACAACTGACTTTCATTGCTTTTCCTTTTTGTTAGACTGTCACTAAGGATTTTCTTGGTTTCAGATCAGATCCTTTGAGAACGTTGCTGCAACACAGAGTTCAGAAGTTTGTAGGGCATAGTTTAGAAAGGCGAAAGCATCGGGAAATATGTAAAAAGAGAGTGTGAAAAAACAAACTTCAAACCCTGATAAAGTTCAAGATCTAAACCTTTGCGTTGGATGGAACAGTTACAGTTTTAGACTCCTCTGTTTGGTCTTTTTAGCAGAATTAGCGATAAAATGTTTTGGCTCGGTACTTCTATTGTGTGTTTCACAAGGCATGGGCAGGGTACTCAACAGGCTCATAACACCTCTGTATATTTGTGTCAAGTTTTCCATCTTCTTCTAAGTTAATTATCACTATTACAAGTCATAGTACTTGACTTGTAATGCACTTGAATTAATGTATATTGTATAGAAATATGCAGATGTAGTTTGTTCTGGATTTTTTTTTTTGCTTGCATAATGTCACTGTGTGTGTCAAGCAGGAATCTATCATAATGTAATTCTTTTAATACAATGATTTTGACTGACTTTTAAATCAGCAAAACTTACATTCTTTCCAATTAGCTTAACCCTCCCTTTGTCTTTATTGCTCACAACTAATGGACCATTTTAGCTTTTAAAATATTTGTAGTAGTTTCTGGTTCTATTGCATTTTCAGCTTCAAGTTCAGACTTCCCTGGCCAATTTATCAGATCCCTTGTCTGATTGTGTAGTTATAATTTTGTGGTCTGATTTTGCAATACCACCCTTGCACACGATTGCCCCTGTATTGCAGGCAGGGCAGCATTTATTAGAGTAATGACTGCAGGATGGTACCCATTGTCTCAGTTATGTGGTATTTATCTTGGGCTGCATGTAGGTTTTGAGTAGACTTGACATGCTATTAAATGACTGATGGCCCCTCTAACACATTGTCTGCTCTGGAGCAGGGCTGCCTTTGAAGTAGTACCCTGTAGGAAGTAAAGAGACTATTTGCTCTATTAAAATTCCTTGGTATTTCCTCTGTTTAACCACAGGCCACTTCCCCTCTGCCACTCTAAACACTGCAGGGACACTGACTGATTGAAAAGACACAAGCCCTAAGTAATTGTATCCTATTCAAATAGTTATTCTTCTTGCAGGTTATTTATAAGTAGTGTCTAATTAATGTATCTTAAGGGCATGAATAAATCTTAACATTTTATATAGAGAAAGTAAAAACGTCTAGTTTGCATTAAATGAAGTGGTTGAATTGAAGTAATTCTCAAGGGTATAAATAATCTATAAGTATATAATTTAACATTTAATGATTGTTCAAGGAGAAATAAAATGTAGCTAGCTGGGTTTGTATGTGCATTTAGATACAGGTACATTTGGTATTTTCCTCTGCTAAAATTGTAAATGTGGGTTGCAGTTCCCTGTGCTGAATCTTTTTTCATCATTTGAGTATTAGTTTTGAGAATCTGTGTTCCATTTTTCTCCATACACACATAGTTAATATACATACATGCACAAGTAATCCACAAGTTTCTTTCACTGTACAAAATACAGTTTTAAGTATCCTCGATATTTTGTAGCAGTAAAAAACTGACTTAATGAGAGCATATTACTGGACTATGGTTAAAACAGTTTGATGAGGAAGTATTTGTTGGCTTTATTCATAGCTCCTGAAACTATTAAAATCTAACGTTTTCAAAACTAAAAATAAAATCACATTCTAGATGTGATTTTTTGTTTGTTTTACAACGTCCATCACAAAATACATTCATAGCCTGTATTATACATCTTCTCTGGTAATACACTGGCATTTGTCTTGCAAACTCTATATGTGTGTAGCAGGAAAGCAATTAATATCAGGACAAGTAACATTACTGTGGCTAAGAATGACCAGATTTCAGTGGGTTCAGGATTGTAGAATTTGGGTTCACTTTGCTTGGTGTAGGATTCCTTTCAAAATGGAACACATTTTGATGTGTTCCAACACTTAAAATTATTTCCCATTAGGGTGGACATTTGCTTAAAGTAGAATAGTACTGCAGAGTAGTTTTCCATATGGATGATCTTAGGACATCACACCCATACCTTTATCCAGAATAAAAGTGTTTCAGAGAAGGGCCTGTTTTAATCTAGAGTAAGTGTGTCCACATGGGGAGCTATTCTGGAAAAGTAGACCCTGAATTTCTCTCATGCTATAAACAAGCCACGAGGTGCACAGAGAAGACAGATGTGTGATCTGAGGATGATTTGAATATATTTCAGATTCATTTATTCGGTGTTAAACACATGAGCAACTTTACTCTCAAGTTGTTTTGTAGATTCTAATGGGACTACACACATGAGTAATTTTTTTCATATGTTTAATTCCTCTGAAGTTCCTGGCATTAAATCATGTTCAGTATAAAGCTTAAATTTAATGTGACTGTATGATGAGGAAGAATAAAAAATGCAGCATTTTACCAGCCCTCCCCTCCTTGTTAGCAGAGAGTTGTGCCTTCCTTTGCTCTGCTTGGCAAAGCTGCTCAGACAGCCTGGAGGGCTCTGTTCCCATGCATTCTCCCTGAAACTCCCCGTGTCCCCTTCTGTGCTCTTTATGTAAGGAACTTTCTATTTCCTTTTCGCTTCAGAGCAGAGACACTGAAGATTTCCTACTGTTCCACTATTGGGAGCTCTGCCTGCCTCATTATTCTTTAGGCTCATGCTGCTGTGTCCCTACGTTTATCTCCTCAAGCATACCAAAGTAGACTTGTACTTCTCCACAGTCAGGAATCTACCAGGCACAGAGCTAGGTCATTCAGAAATACTTTTCCCAGCTCAGGACATGTTTTGAGAACTTTATTTTGTAGGAAAAATACCCTGTAAAATGGTAAGAAATTACCAAAGTTGAAATTTCTTCTATTTCATGTTATTTCTTTCCAACAGTTAAAAACCCCCAGATTTTCTCTTGCAGAGTATTAAAAAATTTTAAAAGGTATTAGGCAGAAGACAGCCCTTCGATGGAGCATGGTGGAAGGTGTTAATGCTTGCCATCAGGGTGTTCTTTAATCTGTAGACAGTTTCAGAGCTGCTTTAAAGCTCTGCAGACCAGATGCCAGCAGCTCCCTGTCTGCCATTTTTTGGGAATTTATGGAATCAATAGATTTCTCTCCCTGGCATCCAGAACAATGTGATAGCATTTCAGAATTGATGAGATGTGTCACTTAAAGCTTCCTGTGTTCTGTGATGAGATACAATGCAACATGTGGAGTGCAAGGCTTTGCAGGCATGGTCAGTCATGCAGGTAGGCATCTGTATCACTTTTGTTTAGTTAGAGTTTGGCTTCAGGGTCCCTTCAGGGTTTGTGTTGGGGTTTTCTTTTGAATTTCATTTATTGAATGATGTAGCAGAGAATGAGACCCCATTCCTACTCTAGTGTCAAAAAGTGTTGATGACACTCTGCCTATTTAAATGATTTTAAAAGTGCACAAAGTAGCATAAATATGCTCGTGTTTAAAGTCACAGATGACTGTTTCCTCAGGGACTGTGAGGCTCTGCAGTTTAATGCTGTTTTCAGAATGAGCATTCAAATGCATGACCTAGAGGAAAAACTATGGAAACATATGTTTATGTAATTGAAACTAACTCTCAGTATTGACAACGAAATCGTGTATTTCCAACAAAATTGTGTATTTTCTTATGTGTTTGCATGGAACTGGGCAATCTGAATGTGATGATAATTCATCAGCTGTTGATTTAACAGGGTTTCTGCAGTTGGAGTCGCTCGGGATTGTTACAGATTTGATTGATTTCCTCTCTAGAATGTGTCCCTTACTTTAGATGCTGAACTCCACTCTCTGTCTTACTTCCCCTCAAAATCTGTTTTTCAGTAACTACGAGTATTGAAACTGCTGGGGCAGACTTGTTAATTTAAAATCTTGAGACATTTATTTAAGAGCGAGTTCTGCTTTAACAGATTAATACTTTATAGTCCATGGGTGAGAGGATGTTAAGCTGTCATGATTAGATGATACTAGCTTTTCTTGAGTTAATTACTTGGTAATGTTAATATAACATGGATGTTACTTACTTAAAACTGCAACATTTAAAGGGTGTTTAATAAGGACCGGCTGTCCAGCAGATCAGTCTAAAGATGATGAAACAAAGCTTTGATGTGAGCTTGCCTGCTTAATTATGCTCAAAGGCTGAATTTTACCCATAAATTTAGCATGTGTTTTTAGAAGCAAACAAGAGGAGTGTGAAGTATTCCTGTAGAACTGTTAAGCTTGAATGCCATTTTTATTTTTTAAAAGTAAATTTTTTTCAAGTATATTGCTTTGATTTTATATTTACTGCTATCTGTATAATGAGGTATATCTGAAATACATTTTTTCTAAAAGTTTAAGTTAGTGCTAATGTTCCTATAGCAGTTTTTACATTGTTGTTTTTATATTTAAAAATAAATATTATTCATTAATACATCACACCTAGGAAAAACCACATAAAAGTAGTATGAGTTACATGAATGCTTATTTTTATATCCTTATCTCTATATGAATTATAAAAAAGGATTGAATGGAAGTTTAAGTTACAGTAACCTAAAATACTGTTAGATCAGTACATCTGAAGTATTTAGGTTTTAGGTTAGGGTAATGTGAGACTTTATTTAAGGGTCAAAATTTAAGTGCAGACTTGAAAAAGAATTTTATCCTCTCATGCATATAGTATTTTATAATTGTTTCACTGTCCTCCCCAGCTCTCCTCAAAAGGAGTGCCACATCCTGACACACAATATTTCTATGTGATTTTATCATAAAAACTTTGACCAGATATATACTTATTGAAGTAGTGAATACAGGCATATGCCAGTAATGGATAGGTTCATTGCAATATTCATACAACAGAAACACAGTTATTATCACTCTGGTTAGCCAAAATTCTGCCAACCAAACCAGGGTATAAATATATATTTTAACATGCTTCAACTTGTTTCTCTTAGTAAATTTTGGTGTCATGTCCAAGACACCATTTATGGATTTTAAAGGTACTTTGTTCTCCTGTCACCTCTCATCTCTGCATGGTAGATTCCAGGAGTGTGAGAAAAATCAAATGTGCAAGTTGGGATTTGTTCTCCCAAAATTTGATTTGATTATTAAAAATAATTAAAGCTTGGATTAGAGTTTTATCAGGCATCAGCACATGTTCCAGGAGGTGCTGTGTTCTCTGAAATTCTCTCACTTGAAGGCTACTACAATATTATGTCACTATTGGCTTTGAAGAATTGTTCCAGACATTCTATTTTTATTATTTCTCCTTGGGCTGGTTTTCAGTGAGACAGTAAATCTGCTTTTGGGATGCGTCACTCATACTCCAATGAGCCCAAATAAATGTGAGAGGTAGCTTTGTCCTGGGTGATTCCATGCTACATCAGGTATCATACCTGAAAGCCTAAACTCTGGGATGTGTGTTCTGGTTGATGGAGGAGAACCAGAACTGTGTGTGTGTGACCGATCGGAGTCAAATCCGTTCCTCTGGGTGCGGTGCCCGCGGAGCGCTGCCCCTGCGCTGCCTGGCGCAGCCTTTGGTGGCAGCGCGAATGAGCGATACAGCGGCCCGGGGCTCTGTCCCTTCCTCCTGCCCGGGGCTCTGTCCCTTCCTCCTGCCCGGGGGTCTGTCCTTCCCTGCTGCCCCTGCCCGGGGGTCTGTCCCTTCCTCCTGCCCGGCCGTCTGTCCTTCCCTGCTACCCCTGCCCAGGGGTCTGTCCGTCCCTCCCTCCTGCCCGGGGGTCTGTCCGTCCCTGCTGCCCCTGCCCGGGGCCCTACCCGCGGGTCTGTCCTTCCCCGCTGCCCCTGCCCGGGGCTCTGTCCCTCCTGCCCGGGGCTCTGTCCCTCCTGCCCGGGGCTCTGTCCCTCCTGCCCGGGGCTCTGTCCCTCCTGCCCGGGGCTCTGTCCCTCCTGCCCGGGGCTCTGTCCCTCCTGCCCAGGGCTCTGTCCCTCCTGCCCAGGGCTCTGTCCCTCCCCGCTGCCGCTGCCCAGGGCTCTGTCCCTCCTGCCCGGGGCTCTGTCCCTCCTGCCTGGGGCTCTGTCCCTCCTGCCCGGGGCTCTGTCCCTCCCCGCTGCCCCGCACACCGCGGAGCTGCGGGGCCGTGCAGGCTCTTGGAGGGCGCTGCTGCTGCCATGTGCCCTTCTGTTTCCTCCATCCAGCCTTTGTGTTCCGAGCATCTCACCCGGAAGGTTCGAGCTCCCTGCGTGCTGTTCCCGGGTTCACAGGAACAATAAGGGCTGTTCGGGAGCGTGTGGAGTTCAAAGGGCTCCATAAATGTGTGTGAGGGCCATGAGCTGCTGTGAGCATTCCAGCAACTGGACAGCATCAATCAGCTCTGAGGCTGCTGGCTGAAGGACATGGCAGGCCTGCAGATCTGCTTGGAGCTGCACATTCTGGGCTTTGGCTTTCCAAATGATTGATTTGTAATGATCTAGCCATATGATCCTTTATCTCACAAAATTGTGTGTAATACCCATTTCCATACCCCCTGCTATATGGCCCTGCTGGATTTTCCTCATGGTTGGTGGGCAGGCTTGGATTTTAATTTCTGACCTTGCCTATGTTCTTCACTCTTATATCAGTGGGAGTGACTAGGTATTTCTGATCTTACTTCTGACTACATTCAAATCCAACCAAGCAATCAATGACTTCCCTGACTTTTTTTTGTATACGGCTGTGGGAAAATTCCTGGTTGGCTGGCTATGAATTAATGAAAATCCTTAGAATGCTTCACTAATTATAGCTCCCGTGGCTTTAAAAATGCTATTCCCTTTTTTAATTTGAGAGAGGTCACAGAGGTTTACAGAAACTAAGAAAAGAAAACTTAACATCTGGTTGTGCTCTGTAGATGACTGCTTTTGTGTGAAGAAAAGTTATGGCGTCGCCTCAGCATCAAACACATTCAAGGTGATCCTTTCTAAGAACTCTTTGCCAGAGTCCCCTTTGCTCAAACTGTGTTTTCTAATTAACTTTGCTTTGTATTTTCAAATGGAGGATTTTAGTTCTCCAAACTAAATCCCAAACTCATATTGATGCCTGAAGTTCACCCTACCTTTATAAAATTTATTTTCCTGAGTTTTGTAATTATAGCATAATCTTTCCATATGCTTTCTAATGTTTTCCTTTAAAAGTTATGGAATTCCAAGATGAGGAGGCTGCTGGGTTGTATTGTGGTATTTATGAAAGAAAATTTGTTCTGTGTTTGCTTATCTATACTGAAATTTCAGCTATTTGTATGTAAAATACTGAAGAGTAATCTCATTTGTGAAAGTCCCCTTTTTAAAACCTTAATTTTACAGGCTATAAGAGAATGCATTTTTTTTTCCAAATAATGCAGGTTAAAATTATATGTGAAGTAAGTGTAGCTCATAGAAAACATCATATGAGAATGTTTAGATCCGAACAGTTAATCTTCTAAATTGTTAAAATTGTAAATTATCAGCTGTTCAGTCAAACATGTGTTACTCCAGGTGTGACTGGTCTGGAATCAGAAAGCATCAAAAAATACAACTTTAGAAACTTACAACAGCCACATGATCTTTTTCTATTAGACAGTGATTTAAGCAAACTCCAAGCAGGCCTCCATCATCTGCTTGTAGGAGCAGCACCCCAGTCTGTTTTCCTTTCAAACATGGAAAATGAAGGGATTTCTTTCTGGTTTTATTTGTCTGTTTTTTTTAAAGAGCTAAAACCCTACCTATTAAAACCAGTGGCAACACTTTGAGCTTTGTTTTGATGGGGTTTTCTTTCATATTTAAGTGGCTTGATGCTGTGGGATTGCCTGGCACTGAGCTGCTGGGTGGTGCAAGCCTTTCCTCTGGCTGCTGCTTGGTGGCCCTGGGGATGCCACTGCCTGGTGACAGAGGTCACAAGCTCACAGGGCACATCACTTTCCCAGTGGGAGGGTTTGGGTGCTGTCCTCAGCAGAGACAGTGCTGCACAGAGCCACCCTCAAGTGCAGCCAGGGAGCTGAACAGGGGCACTGGGGGGCACAGCTGGCCCACAGCTGGGCAGTGGCTGGCAGGGCAGTGTCTGCTGCTTAGGTTTTGTTGATAACTGCTGTCTTCGGTCTCACTGTTGTACTGTGTCCTGGAACAACCCATGTAGTCTGTTCTTGTAGAGTGGGGAGTGTGCTGTGAAGTTGTGTCTTTGTTTATTTCACAGGAAAAACTTCCTTGATTCCACCCTGAATGATTCTGTGCTTTTTTTCCCCCCCTCAAAGGTACCAGAGTAACTTTGGTTACAGCTGCCCAGCCCATGAAGAATTCCATTCTTTTCCTCTGTCTGAGCTATTGAGGTGCTAGTCTGTGTCTTGTCTCACAGCCCTAGTGAAGCCTGCCTGCACTGCTTCCTATTCCTCCAGTTTCTAGGGGAATCAGTTTTATCTTCCTGTCTAGGCTTGCCCCCAGTTGTAGGCAGTGGTAACAAAACGAGGATGGAAGTTGAAACTGGCAAATTGTGCAATTTTGCTGAGCATAAAGGGTGCTCTGTCTGGATGAACTTTAAATACGGTGTGGGGAGGGGGTGTTGCTGAATCACAAACTTTTTTGGCAAAGTGTTCAAGCTTGTGCTGGGCTTGGCCTTGAAGTTTGAGAGATACAGGGTGTAAATGGGTGATTCAACTTCACCATATAAGTGTGAGCAGACCCTTAAAAGCTTGGAGTGGGATCCTGAAAAAGAGTGGAGTGCCCTAACTCCTACTAACTTTCAATGGAGTTTATCTCTTTTGTGGCTCAGGGCTGTAGATATGTTTTATATTGACTCAGCAGTGAAGCTGCTTAGTGAAATTCTCACTCCCATCTGTTTCCTCCCACTTTGGTGTTGGTGTTTGCCTTTCCCTCCCCACCTGCTTTAATGCACCTATTTGTGAGCTGCAATGTAAATCACATTTTTAAAGCAGCTTGAATTGAAAGTTTGAAATTGAACTTTTTTTTTGTTTTGTTTGTTTTTTCCCCTTTTCACAACTGAATAATTTCAATGACATGGATAAAATTAGGTCCCTGTGCATTTATGTTAAGTATATGTTCAGAATTGGTGAACTACAGCATGGAGGCAGAGGAACTGGGAGAGGGGCAGAGGACAGGGGAGTCAGGAAATCCCCAGGCTATTTTTGTGATTAGTCCCAGTGTTCCATGTAGCCCTTCAGATGTTTTTAACATTCCCACCCTTGAGTTGTGTTAATTTAGATAACTCTTTTAAAGGTATCTCATCAAAAGAGTTTGAGGTTAGTATAATGAGCATATAAGTTATTCAACATTTTTCATAGGAGCTTTTTTAACAGTGAGTTTTTCACAAGCAAGAAGATGATAGTGTTTCAGAAATCACTTCAGCATCTGTTGAAATGCAGCCAGCTCTGGTGGAATACAGAGCTCCTGGTAACGCTATACAGCCCTTCCTGCCAGGAAATGAAGAGCAGTGTATTCATTTGTAACCCAAGGGGGGCACTTCACCAGCCAGCCTATAGTTTGTGAATGGAATTTGGTCAGCTTACCACGAAAATTACAGAATGACCCAGTGGGTCTCACTAACTCCCTCTTTTTCTTACCTTGCTCTAAAGACAGCATCTCTTATTAATACAGTGTCTGTGAGCAAATTTGTGTAGTTAGGGAGTACAGTTAAGGATTATTCCTCATTAAAAGGAGCTTTCATTTTGTTTACTCTGTCAAAATTTTATCTGAGTTCTTCTGGTACTGCTTCACAAATTATGCTTTAGTTGTGGAAGAATATCTAGGGTTTTGCTTTTTCTGTTGTTTACTACAAAAAGTTTAGCTAAGATACTTTTCATAGAAGCAATAAAATGATCTATTGCATAGTTACAACTTTACTTTATTGTTTAATTCTCTGTTTTCAGCAACTTAAGTTGGTGGTGTTTAATAATTAGCTTAGTTTACCTTCTGACAGGAGGAGTAGGTTAAATACGAAAAGAGTTAAAATAAGAAACAAAAAGAAAAAACAAACACCTAACTCAGCCAGACCCTTAACAGGTGAAAAGTTATTTTTCCACGCTTCTTCAGAACATCAAAGAAACAAAACCTTTATCTTTTATTCATTAGCTAGGAATAATGCAAGTTGGGATAGCTTAGGTTTCTCCTTATAGTTGCATTTGTAAGAGTAATTCAGTAATCATGCCATTCACTTTTGGGGCTCTTTTTCATTAAGGACCACTGGCCGTGAAATGTCATGCAGAGGTTTGAAAATGGGACATTCAGCTCACTGAAGAATGAGCTGCAACGACAGAAGTTTCTTTTTATTACCTTCTGGCAGTAAATGTAGGAATCAAAGCCCCAAATAAGTGATAGAATAACATCCAATATTGCCTAACAATGCTGGTAGCTGTGGATGATGATTGCTCAGTGTAACCACATTGCATTTGGTTTACATCTTTTATTTATTGTTTATTATATTTCATTCAACCATTGAAGCTCCAGTACGCAGACTCCAGTAGTTTATCTGTGTGCTTGTCTGTGGCAAGATGACTTGGATTTCTAGGTGTGATTCCTCCCTCTCCTCCCACTGTGGTTAGGTTTTATTACAACAACAACAACAAAAAAAATTGTTTCCATGTATATATCTTACAATTATATCCAAGTAGATCAGATAGTGTGCATGGATCTTTAAAAATAAAAGGTTAAACAATTAGTGTAAATGCTTTTCCAAGCATTTTTAAATTCAGATGAAATTTTGTCATAATTTGATCAAAGTCACATAACCTGTGGCTCTGGTTTTTTTACACATGCTAATGGTCTGTGGATAACGTTACATTTTTTCAGCATGAAACTGAACACTTCAAATCCCTAAAGCAGGCTCAAATTTATGGTTAATAAAAGAATATATTGTACTGGATGTCATCTGTTATATCACTCTGGGAACAGAAACTGGCAGTGAGTGGACAGGAAATATTTCCATTTCAAATCACTTCAGTCCATGGTCTAGGGTGAAAGTGTCTGATTTCAGGAAAATCACTGTGAATATCCATGTAATAGAAATATTTAAGAGTATAAGCTTTTTCAAATATGTTATTTTGCTTTGTGGTATTTTATGGGCAGATACTACTTATTAATATCACGTATTTTCTTTATTTCACTCTTGATCCCTTAACCTTTTCAAGGCAGAAGGAATAGTAGAAATGTGTATTCAGGTACCTCTGCGTGCCAAGTAAGCAGCAACTCGATGAGTTGCTGTGCAGTGGCCAAAGTGCTTCAAAGCCTCAGGGCTTTGTGTCTGTAATTGGTTGGGTTTTTGAGAGTGTGAATTCCTGTGTGTTGGTTGGGTTCTTAGAGCTCAGTGCATTTCTTCAGGTTGTCTCCTCTTCAGATCTATTATAAAGTGTGAGATCCATGGACTGTAACTTTATTAATGGAAACTTCAAGCGGCAGAAATTTTGGTATGTTTTTCATGTGTTAAGTAGTACTTAAACAGCTCTGTGTTTTGAAGTATTTAAAGCATTTCAATTAACTACATTTTAAATGGATGTGTTTGTCCAGGGAACATGAAAATTAGCAGAAAAAAAGATGTAAATTTTTATCTTTGTCATGTATTAACCACCTGAAATACACAGCCCTACATCAAGTAAGTTATTCAGGTGTGTAGATTTTTTTTCAACTTTGCAGGAACACAAATAAGAAACAAGCCTTAATAGGGTGAAGATTTATTACTTAATTTGGGCAGTTTGGAACAGTTTTATTATCTGAGGTGTAGGCTAAAAATAATTAAATCTGTATGTAGAAAGAAAGCACTTCTACCTTTTGAGGATTAAAAAAAGTTTGATCTAAGAATTCATTGTGGAACCTGTTAGTTACTGTGAGTCTCGTGGAAGGACATGAACTGAATCCTGCCTCTTGTGTGCTGTGCTTGCTGGAGCAGCTCATTGCTTGATGTGGGATTCTAAAAGGGGATTTTTTTTTTTTTAATTTCTATGTTTTTATAACTTTAGTGAGATGGGCAAAATGACAGTTTAGGATACCCTCCTTGCAGGTTCCTCTGACTTGTAAGGACAGCGTGGAATGAGTCTGGATCTTATTGGTGCTGCCTGTGTGGAAAGCAGAGGTATTTCTTTAGTGCAGCACAGCAGGGGTATTTTTCCCGAGGCTAAATTGACTTTGTACCTTTCCTGCATCTTGTCAGAGTAGGCCATGACAGAACAGATCCATATGCCAAGCCTGCAATTGTACCTCAGACATTTGATTTTAATGTTTGTGTAATTTTTCCCACAGTACGATTTCCTATTATTATTTATTAGTCACTATTGAAATTTTTAATTTCAAAACATTTTATTTGACTGAAAAATTAAATGTTCTCAAGATACAGATTTTCTTTGCCACGGGTTTGTATTTTTTTTGTTTTGTTTTTTTTAGTCAGATAATTCAATTTTAACCAATAATAAAAGAACAAAAAGTGTTCCAAGTCCTAGAAAAAGATTTAGAATGTAAATCTTGCAAATGGTTAAATAGTAGTTAAGCAAATGGCACCAGTGAAGTAATTTAAAGCCCAAGCAGGCTGTGGTACAGGTTGTGTCAGTGCTTTAGCAGATATCACATTTCATGTCAAGCACTGTATTAATTAGTGTGAAAAGGGCAGTTATGAACTGGCCACGTACCATGCAGATAGGATGTGTAACCTTTGCTTTGGCCAATTTCCAAAAGCACTTACCATGAAATACTCAGGAAAACATGGATCTCTTGAAGTGTTGAGCTTGATCAGGTGTATTATAGAGTGGGTTGTCCATGGGCTGTGATTTTCAGTGGTGGAAACTGAATGCAGTCAGACTGGAGTTTCAGTACTATTTCAAACCTTAAAGCTGTCTTTCAAATATTGTATCTAAATTCCCTTTTATAGCAGTTAAACACTGCATGGGACTTGATAGCACAGAATGCCTAAGAGTTTGCCAGCACAGATATACTTAAAACACGCATATTGCCCTGATTCTTTTTTTCCAACAGTAAAATTTAGCAATACCTAATGCTTTTTTAATTCAAGTACTGTAGATAGACAAGCACACAGGAAAATTTGAATGTATTCTGTCTTCTCTTCATCCCTTTTTTCATTGTGAAAAGCCTCAAGAATCCTGGTGGCAGAAACTATTCAGTGTGAAGGAGTGGTTGAATCACGAGGTGAGCTTTATTCAAGGTTGGCAGTTCTCAGAAACATTCTCACCAATGTTTCCTCAGAAAACTGTGTTTTGGATGGTTTTATTTTGTTGTGTTCAAATTCCTGGTGTTGATTATTTGGTGGAGCTTTTCCTGCTTGTCTGTAAGTGGGGAAGCTCCAGTTGCCTGCCGAGACAGGCTGGTATGGTTGGAATATTTTACTACTATTTCTTCCGAGTATCCTTCAGGTGAGCAAGAAGTGTTTGTGCAGCTTTGTGTACGTTTCTGACACTTCCAAATGGAGTTTTTTTGGCTGCAGATATGATGGCTGTACTCCATAGAGGGTAACCAGGGGTGTAAAATTTCCCTGGCAGCCAAAGCTTTAAATCTGCAGCCACCAAATGCATCTGCCTGTGTCTCTGAAGTTCAGCCATGTACATCAGTACACAGCAAGCACTGGACCCTCTAATCCTCTCTGTTCAATGTGTTACTGCTTAAGCTTGGAGCAATTTCCATCTTCTCTGTGGACCTGGACCAGACAGAGGCTTTGAGAAGGAATTATTTCCTTCAAATGCATAGTTCAGCAGTAAGAATCTCTCTTGGCAGAGATTTTGGGAGGTGGGAGTAAAAAACTGGAGCAGCAAAAGAACCAAAGCCTGTCTCTATAACACAGCTGAGGGAAAGGCAGCACAGCTGAGGCTTGAGTCTGCCTGCAGCTTCTCCATTAACTGAGGGCAGAGAAGAAAGGGAGGAGGACTCGATTTCTTCCTAGGATCTGTAGGGAAAGGTCATTGGTTCTATTAGCACAGTTGATGTGCAAGAACATTTACTTCTAACCCAGAAGTATTTTTAGTCATTGTGTTTGACACGATGGCCCCTCCATTTTTCTGGCTTGTTTTTTCTGCTCCTCCACAGTACCACAGTCTGGAGCAGTCGTCATGCCGGTGTGTTCTGAGACTGCAGCAACCTGCCCCTCACTTCTGATGAGCAAAATGTAAAGCATGGCTGTGTATGGAATAACTGTAGCACTTCTCGTGTCCCCCTGATAGTGAACTTAGTGCCAAAGGCACCTTTTCTTTGCCACTTGAGGGGGTGCCTATCACATTTCAAGTCCTGGCTTCTCATTGCCCAAGGCTTTTTAAGTTCTGTAGCTCACAGGGATGGGAACTTTGGGAGGAGATGCTCGTGTTATTTTAAGGAAAGTTGGTTTTTTGCTTTATCTCCTGTAAAAACAAGTTTCATGTGAAGTATTAAAAACACTATTGGTGGAATGGTAAATGATTCTTTAAAGCTAGAACATGGGAGTTTGGCCAGTAAATCTTTGGTTATTCCTGGACTAGAACCATAGTGCTTATGAATTCAGTTTTAAAATCTCATGGATGAGTGTGTGTTTCTAAACAATTGTGTGTTTCTAAATCCCTAAGAATAGGCTTTCATGTCCAAAATAATTGTGTCATTTGAAAGGGAGGGATTAAGATGGAAGAATCCCAAATCCTATCTACTTTAAAAGTTTTATGAGTTCTGTGGCACTTTAATCAGTGCAGTTATTGCTAAATTACCTAGCCACCACATCCTCCTGAGCCAAGGCTTTGGTCTGTTTATATGTTGGTCCTACAAAACCAATATACATTAATATTCTTTGCAGTCATGGTCTCTTGTGAATATGTAATACTTTCTGTACTGGTGCCTGTGTGTTTCATTCATGTAAGTAAGAACTAAAGTGAACTTTCTAAGAGCAGGCATTTCATATTTTCTGACAGCAGACTCTCAAAGAATTTCAGTGACTTTCAAATTGCACAGGAGAAGCACCTGGGAGGAAACATTGTCTGAATACACCAAAACAAAATAGATATGCTATGTCAAATTTTTCACATTCCAGCCTTTATGTGATCTGCTTTAAAGATTTCCTTGAAAGCAGCTGTTTTTACCATTTTCAGAAGTTACAGATTGGATAAACTCACCCTGTACTGCAAATAGAGTATTTGTAGTCTGCTTGCTCTGAAGTTGTTAGCAATGAAAATGTCCTGTTTGCAATGAAAATGTCCAACATAGCAGTAAATTTCAGATTAGAATTTTCTGTAGGTCAAACAGTTATGAATAAAGCAGTTAATCCACATTTGATGACAGTTTCCCAAGTGATTTTGTGTGTGTGTGTGTGTATGTGCACTTTGACATTATATTGAGAAATGAAGAGTAAAAAACCCACCCTGAATTAGTCATAATTGTGAATTGTGTTCTGGCTGAAGCTTAAAACTGAACCTATGAAGTCAGTGCTAGTTACTTTTACAGACTTTCTGTTCCTTTGGATGAAACTGAAATCAAACAAGGAGCTTGAGCTAGGAGTTTCCAGATTGAAAGGTAGGAATTTGGCAGCAAAAAATTGTTAGGGAACCATTTATGATTTTGGAAATAAGCTCCTTTAGTTGTTTTCCAGGTGCCATTGCATTTGCTCAGCTTTAAAGGCAAAGACTTTCTTTTTGGATCTGTCTCACTTGGAAGTACTTATTTAGGAGAAGCAGCAAACCTTTATGTGCTTAAAATCTTGAAAGATACAATTTGTAACTCGAAAGTATTTTTCTTTGCTTTCTTTTTTCCCTGATGTTCTGTCCTCTGAAAGCTACATAATTTCTCAATGTGGTAAGCAAAAGGAATGAATGAACATACCCATATATATGATATATATGTTAATATAAATTACATATATCCATTCATCTATCATGCTTCAGTCACTTCTTGAAACATTTTCTTGTTTGTCTTCTGTGTTTCAACATCTTTATGAGACAAGACTGTGCCTCTCAGCCTATGGCTCCGTGTGCACAGTAAGTGCACAGCCAATAAAAGCAATGAAAATAGATTGTTTAATTCTTTCATGGATAGGTTAGTTTAGAAGTGCTTGGGCATAAGCTAAAATTCAGTGCTCATGCAATCATTCCAGTAAGTGTGAGGAACCCTATGGTCTTCCTGAGGTTGTGGATAACTTCCTACAGAAGAAGAAAGACGCTGAGTGGAATAGTCAGCTTGTTGATTTGGCAGTGTGCTGTGCAGTGTGTTAAGCAGTAAACATCCATGACAGGTTTAATTAATTTCTTCTCCATTATTTCAGATGTGTGTTATTCTGTTTGTTGTTTAGAGCACAAGTCAGTCTTTCTCAAACTAATTTGTCTTGGGTCCCTCTAAAAGCAGCTTTACCATTTGTAGCCCTTTTCCTTCCCAGTCATAATCACCTCTGCTGCACCTGTCTTGGCATTGCTTTTTCTCCCCCTTCCCCTTCCCAAACACGTCGTCTTTTCTCGGAATTCTCCTGCCAGGGGTCCTATCCCACAGTTAAGAGAGCACTGCTTTGGCTACAGACTTTTGGCTTTTGTCCAAATATCTTTAGACCAGCACATTTCAGTATTGTTTGTGGGAAATGGGCTGTATTTGAAAATATTTATTCTGTTAACTTCTGGAGGCTTTTTGGTTGTTTTGAGAAGGCTTTTAATTTACCAAACATTATTTGCACAAGAATGTTGGAAAAAATAAACTGTGTCAGCACAAACAATAGAAAACTTCTTAGGCAAACTTTCAAATTGCATGAGAGAAATCAGAGCTGGTACTGCCCATTCTGTGCCATGCTTTGCTGCATTAAATTCCTGAGTTGGGCTCAGAGATTTAAGATTTTCACGGTGGGTGGTGAGCAGTACAGATTAAACCTGCTTCCTTTGTTAAGTTGTGCCCCTAATAGCTGCCTGTTCCTTAAAGAAACCAGTTCACATCATTTCAGTGAACAGCTGCACGGAGCCGTGTTGCATCTGAAGAGCTGTGCTGCAAATACTTCTTGTAGTGTTTCTCCTTGCACTGGTTTCTCACTGCTCTGTCAGAGCAGTGTAAGATAACCTTCCACTGCCTTTTGAAAATAGAAACTAAAGCAGGCAGGAACGGGGCAAAATGGAAAGGCATTTTTTACTGGATTGGTTTGGTAGGTCTCCTGTTTTCCTGTGTTCAGATAGGATATGCTGTGGCTCATGCTCTTCAGCCAGCATGTTTCACCTCAAAAATCCCCAAAGACCCCATGAAATGAGTATCCATGAATGCCTCTCAGGACCACTCCTCCCCTGGTGGGATTTAAGCCAGCAGCTGTTCAGTTCAATATTTTTTCTTGATAGGAGGACATTGAGAAAACCACATCTAGTCAAAATGACAGAAGGATTTTTCAGACAAAATGTAGGGAGTCAACCATAAAACCATCATTGGTGGTTGGACTCAGTGATCTAAAAGTATTTTCCAGCCTAAATGCTTCTATTATTCTAAGATGTTCCTTCATGCTCACAAGTGATGGTTTTCTTTCCCAGCCAATATATTATTTACAATGGAGTAAAAGCAGTGCTTTGCCTTTGGTGTCTCGGGTTGAATTTGAGGTTCTCTGAAGACACATTCAGCTCCTCTGCAGCTGAGCTTGTGTACAGTGGCTCTGGATGAAGCAGTGAAACACTGAATAGCCACCAACAAAGAACCAGCCAAAATCTGTGAGCTTCTTGTAAATGATGCTACTTACATACAAACAAACACAAAAGATGCCAATTTAGTAAAATAAGTTAAAACCAAACTATTTAGAAGAGTCTAGGTTCCTCTTTAAAATATGAATAGGCATCAAAAAGTCTGTTGCATTAATTCACTTTAATTCACTTAAATTAAAACTTATTTCAACACTGTCACTGGGAGGTGTTTTAAAATGCTATTCCCATAATTTGTGCATGCAATGCAGGAATATATCTATATAGATATATATAAAGTGGTAAATCTGAACAAAATTCCTGGTCGCAGTTGTCAGTCACACCAAGTTTATAAGTAATAACAGTACAAACCCATCCACAGGGCTCAGAATTCATTCTGCAGTCAATGGAGTACACACAATTTATATAGCAAACACCCACATGGATTATGTGTTCTGTTATATTCTCTTGAAAGCAATTCAAAATGCAGGCATCTAAATAACACAGATAATTCATCGTTTTACTGATGACTCTAGAAATAGAAAATATTTTTACTTGGTTGAAAGCATCAATGAAGCTTTGAAACAAGAAGAGCAGATGTCAAACACAAAGCCCTTGTTTTACTGAGCAATGAGTATGATAAACATTGATTATTCATCTTGATGCTAAAGTTCAAAAACAATTGTCCCTTCAGTTTGCCTCATGGGAGTGTGAAATTAGGACCATGTGTGTGTTGATGAACAACATGTGAAAGATGAATCATGATTACTGTTTTGGTCTGCTGCACGAGGCTGTGCTTGAGGGGTTGTGATTTCCTACCTCCTCTACCAGATTGCTGTAATTAGTGCTAGCATCTCTCTGTTTCCCTGTGTTTATGTTCAAGAGGCTGCCTGACAGTCCCTAGTCACACACATAAATTGGCTTTCTTGAATGAAAGAGTGTTTGCTCAACAGAAGAATGTTGGAGTACATTTCAATATTGTTTGTAATAAAGATTAGTTAGAGAACTATTCTGAAATCACCCTTCCATTTCTACCACCAATGCTATCTCTGGCAGGATTTGCCAGATATGAAAAAGAGACGTTTCTTTCAAATATGAAACACTGTATGTTCTAGGTTAAAAAGAAGAGGGAAAAGTTCAATAAAATCAAACAGAGTTTTCATTTCATTCAGCTGTATTTAATTTATGCCTGTGGCAGCAGACATTAGTTACATTTAACTTCTCTTGAAGGCACAATTAGTTCCTGTGGTTACAAATTTCATTTTAGCTTTATTTCTGGATATGTAATCCTAACTTTGTTCCTCTCTGGCCTAGTAATGGGTGAAAGAGTTGCCATAAGTGCATTTCATTACTGAGCTGTTACTATAAATGAGGGTTGGGTATTAGAAAAATAAAAACAAACAAGAATAGAGGTTAACTTCATATAATAGTCTTTGTCCTTTATTAATACTTGTGCTCTCTCATGTTGAAAGACGGATGGTTAAGTGAAATGAGATGCCTGTACATGCCTTGAACATCCAGATGAGCTGTTCATTCTTCAGGAGATGATGTGTATTGTTCTCATTTAGATCTGTGCTGACTTGGGAGATCTGGGGATCCTAACCTTAATTATTCAGGCTGTTTATGCAGATGGAGGAACAGATCCAACATTGATCTCTGTGATTTGAGGTGTGTGATGGAAATTCTTCCTGGCCTGCTTGGCCAGTGTAGATACAGGATTTGGATTTTAGCTTATCGTATTTTCTGTGGAGTTCTGTGCTTTGAGCTCACATAATGTGAGATTTAGTCTGGCTAATGCCTCCTCTGCTCCTCCAGCTTTTTGACAAATAAGGTTATTTGTAATTTAATATGTGTGCATTTCGACTTTGATTATCTGTTCAAAGATCAGTGGTCTAGAATTCTTCAGAAAAGATGTTTTGGCTGTTTTCATTCCTATGTCTTTCTTCTCAGTCCACATGTATAAAAGTATGTAGACCACAGAGATTTTGTAGGAAAAGCTCCAGGACACAAAGACTTGTTTTCTAGTAAAGTTCAGAATAAATTAAATTAAACAAATGGAAATTCAACAAATGTTCTTGGTTAATTAATGATAGAATGGTTTGGATTGGAAGGAACCTTCAAGATTATCTAATTCCAACCCCCCTCCCATGGCAGGGATAATTAGCTAAGAATTCAGAGCCCTGAGGCCATAACATTAGTATTTATAGTTTTGAAGTAAGATGCTCTAAACAAGTTCTCCTAGCTGTAAGCCACCTAAATAGCACAATTACTTTAATCCAAAACCAAGGGAATGCTTCCTGGAAGAATATATTTTTAAACTCACAGCAGTAAGTCCTTGAGGGATGAATACTGCAGTTGAGCATGATGAAATTATCTGAGTAGTTTACATGTTTTAACTTATAACTAAAATAACAGTTATTTAGTTCAATACTTTAGGGTGACCCTAATTCTCTCACTAATTGCTGCAGCCTTTTAGTACCTTTTCTACACTTGAGGGCAAATTTTTACCACTAGTAAGTCCTGTGTGCTGCATAAGTTCAGCAGAGTTTGACTTCTGTTATGTCTGTCTTTGCATCTAAATTATCAATGCTTGTGGTATGTTTATTTATGCTTATACTGTTACATATTTTGTTGTGTCACCATAATCCCATTAGAAGTGCAATTAAAGGAGAACTGTTGCCTCTTTATTTTAATATAGCATACAAAAATCCTGTCTCATGAATAAAAAGACATGTGCTCATTTTCTGGGGAGTTTAGTAAAATTTGTCTCCCAAAACTTCAGCTCTAGGACAAAAGGAAGACAAGTAGCAATTGATTTGATTATCTCCCTCTATAAAAAGTAGTTACTTTCTTGTGATTTTTTTTTAATCAAATAAATCATGTCTTTGTTTTGCTGTAAGTTAAATGTTAAATGACATTTAATAAAGATTAGAGAAACAGAAAGTGTGTCAGACTAGAACAGGTATTGATAGAAAAGTTACAACTGAAAAGAAAGACTCCCTGTTTCAGGAAGCTTTTTTGTATAACGGCTGGTTCAATGCCAAACTAAATCAAACTTAAACAATTAAAAGCTACCTAAGAAGAAAGTGAGATTACAAATTTAGCTTGTAACAGTCCTATCAAAGTCTGAATTGCTTTCATTCTTTAGGAAGTGTTTTAGTTTTTTTTAACTTGGCAGCTCCTACCTTGTTTTTCTTTGCTCATTCCTGGGTCTGACTGTGGAGAGGCACACGGGGAGTGCTCAGGCATGATCCTGGCAACATCTCATTCCTGCTGCAGGCCTTTGTACTGATGAGTTTTGCTCTTTGCATTGTAGCAGTGAACCCAGATGCAATTCTATGCAAATGGGTGGCATTTTTTAAAAACTAATGGTAAATATGATGTATTTTGCCTTTCAGGGAATGATATTGTATCATAAGAATCAGTATTCCAGTTTTCAGCTTGGTGCCTTGTGAGGGTGATGCTACATTTTGTGTTTCAAAACAGTTTCAGTGCTTTCTGAAGGGGAAGGTATTGCATGTCTGAGGGCCAAAGTTCTTTTCTCTAAGTAGAGCAGAGACAGCAGACTCATCAGCCTGGGTTTCTCCCTGGCAGAGCAGTTCTCTGGTTGGTCTTCAGTTTGCAGTATCTGCTTTAACAGGATTTGATAAAAGAAGAGGGTGTCTGAGGTAGTGTGATGGGTTTCTGCTATGTCACTCTCTTGGAACTTCTGATGCTCTTTTTCATGGCTGTGAGTGGAAAACAGCTCTTTGGCTGATGTTCTTCTCTCTTCTTTTGCACCCTGTTTCCCCTGGAGAACCCAGTTTGGTTTGTCATTAAACCCTGATTAAAGATATGGGTTTTGTACATACACAATTCACCTAGGTGGTGGAAGTTGAGAATATCACATAATTTTCTCCCAAAAATTAGCTTCTGTGATTCCCATCTACCGGGCAGATCATACTTTAACCACAATTCCATGTCTTCATGCAAATACTACATTCAGACTTTCCTTATCTTTGTTTTTCCTCTGCAGGGGCTGTCATCAGTCACGAAGAACAATGGACTACTCAACATCACCTTTAAATATGACAGTAAGTTGAAAATCTGCACTGTATTCACAGAAATCAAGGCCTCCATCTCAGCTGTCAATATATAGCAACGTCTCTTAAAATGGCTCTAAGAATGGCATAAGCAAAATAATGTCAAAATATTGACATAATTCTAAAATCTAGAAAATTTGTGTCTGCTGGGTCTGGTAGATGTTCTCCTTCTGTGTCTCACTGATAATGAAACTATCTAACAATTTGAAGAAGTTTCTCTTTCAGGTTGGCCTACATAATTTGCCTGGTATTTGACTGGAACATTCTAGAAAATTATTTTATTCTGTGAAAAATGTAGTCACTGAAAGGTTCAATATACACAAGGACATAGGAAAGGATTATTTTGAGCTTTCTGCAGCTTTTCTCTGATGTGTAATTTTGGGTGAAAATGGCATAAAGTGTGTCTCGAGGCGAGGTAGAAAATGTCTTAGTTTGTGTTTGCAGGTAGGTAATATATTAAAAAATTGTCTTTGCAAGGATTAATATTAAATATGAATATTGAACAGCTTCTTTTCATTTAGTTGGATCAGTGGGAGCCTTTCATGAGCTGCAGTCTTCAAGGCCCAGGCCAGTGGGAGACTGCTGGCTGCGTTTGCAGTGCAGAGCGGTGGCTCAGAGCTGCAGCAGCTGTGGTGGGGTTTGCAGCTAAAGTGAGAATAAAGTCATCTCTGGCACAGTAACAGTGATGAACAGGTTGAGCAGTAATCCTTCAGACCTCTCCAAGCACCTGCTAAATGGTTGTATCTTATTGTTGGGGGTTATTTAAGGTGTTTGCTGTCAAAGCAGGACTGCTAACTACATTATGAATTTATCCTCATGTGGGCAGCTAATGGCTATCATGTATAAACTCAGTGTACAGTCAAGACAAGGTTTTGATTTACACTAAAATAATATTTGTTTTAATGCCAGTGCAAGTCATAGGTGTTTTTTTCTGCCTACCCAAAGAAATTACCTCAGATGCAGAATGCAGGTAAACTTTCATCATAGAGAGCATGCATCAGGAAACCTAACAATAGTGATTTGTTTCATTCTGATCATCCTTTTGCTCCTCTATTTTTATGTTAATTTCCGAATTTACAGTCCTTCACTGTGAATTTTTTTATCTAATTTGATCTTAATACTTAAAATGAGCAAAATTTAAGTGTGTCAGATTGTACAAGATGTAGGTAGCCACTGCAAAAGAAGTACGGGGGTTTTTTAAATCTACATAAGGAAAACTAGGAAATGGTACCAGTCAGAACAGGGATCCCCACATTTAGTTAACACAATGAGTCTCTTTAAATCCCAGTATGTGTCATGTTTTTTCCATTAATTCTGGCACTAGAAACTGTGTTTAACCAATGAGAAGTATTAATTCACAATTCTGCTGGCACTGTGTGCTTCCTGAACAAAGGAGTTATTTGAGTTCTGCAGGACTAGGAAAAGAGTTTGCTGATACGAAGACTAAAGAGTTCACATGGTATGGAAATATGTGTTTACCTTTAATAAGCGAGCACAAAAGAAAATTTGGCTTGCTGGCTGTGGTTTAAAGGCTCTTATTTTGCCACAGAGCAACTCCAGGAAACTGTGTTTTATGATGCTAAATTAGTTGGTTAGATTATTTATTCAGGTGAAAAGAAATGTCTGTATTTTTAGTATGTCACTTGTATTCAAATAAAAGAAGTAGTTTCCTAAAAAGTGTGATTTTTCCATACTGTTTTCTTCCTCAAACTGTTGCTCTTTATAACTGAATCAGTAACTTGCAGTAAAACTTCAGGCATTTGTACTATACTCCATTCTGGCAAATTGTCATTTGACCATAAAATTCTGGTAATCAGGATCCAAAATCTTGGGCTTTCTATTAATTACATCCAGACCTAGCAAAAACCAGTTACTTCAAACTTTCCATTGAAGGAGATCCTCTATCCTCCTGAGGGGAAGTTCTTGCTGTCCCTGAGTTCGCTCAAAGCAACTGAGCTCTACAGACAGTGGAGTCAGCACCAAGCACCCAGCTTTTGTAAGGGGCAGTGTTGTAGTGTTCTGTTCTTGTGTCCGTGACAGTTATAGAAAAGGCCCCTTGCCATGGTTATTCACACAGTAAAAAGCCATTTTCTAAATCTCCTTTACAGTTAATAATTTTTCTTTCCTTGCCTTTAAGATCACACCTGTGAATTAAATTCAAATTTCCTGTACTGGCGTATCACAGCACTTGATTCTTCATGTTTCTTTTCTGCAAGCTCTGTATAGATGAATATATAGCATATAAATTATCTCATTTTTAAAAAATTAATCATCAGTCAGTAATATACAATCTACTGATCAATTTCTTCTGGAGTTTGTTCGTTTCACTAGTTCAGAAACAGAATGTTTGTTTTTGCACACCCATTTTCATGTATAATCTGCTCCAGAACTAGTGAATTCCCTGCTTGCTGCTTTTCTGCTACAAAACATGAGCCTAAATATTGTAAAGCTTTAAAAGTAATAAAATTTGGGGTTGTTTTCTTCTTTTAAAAAGAACAAGTTCAACAACAAACTCAGGAATCTTTTGTTTACATTTTGTTTTCTTGATGAAAGCTAAAGCTGTGGCACTGTAATTTTAGGGAATACAGTGTATTTTGTGAGGATAGTAAGATGAAACCAGTCCTGAGTGAAGCCAGGGGCAGTTAAGTGGTGTGTAGGGATGTGGCTGCAGAATGGAAGGCAGAGAGGAGATGGATTTAAGCAGCAGGTTCTTTGTGGTCAGGATCAAGCAGCATCGTGGTTAAAAGCTCTTCTTGAGCAGTTCTCAGGCTTCACATGGTTTATTGTTCTCACATGTGCCTGATCTTTGACCAACATCCTCTTGCTTTGAGCACTGTACAGGAACAAAATTAATGTCAGTCTTATATTGTTTTGAACAGCTGCAAGGAAAAGTTGTTCTCTTTTGGGAGTCCCAGTAGATGTGATGAGGGACAGGTTACACTGGGGGTATAAACTGGTGACATCCTTGAGAGTCCTGTGAACTCTGGGTTGGCAACCAGTGCAAGTGGTTGTGCTCAATGATTTGTGAGGTTTTGTGGGATTTTGGGTCTTGAGACAAAAACTTCATCTAGATTTGCTGTGTAGTCCTTATAGAAAATAATGCATTGGTACTTTCACTTTGCTCAGTCTGGAAGACATGTTAGGGAATCTGTGTCAGCTAGAATGTTTTTCTGAAAGTGTTTATTTGTCCATATTTTTAGACTGCACTCCTTACCTGAGTTCAGTGGGAAGACATGTGATTGGAGATGTGCAGAACATCACTATCAGTCAGTTTGCATGCCAGGAACAGGTGGCTGTGATGATCCTTTGGACAGCAAATGCCATTGGTAAGTTCTAGAGGGAAATGGACTCATTGGTCATAGGTTTGGTAATAACTTCATGCTCATAGGTATTAAGTCAAATAATTAAATTATGCTTGGAATCATTGATGCAAACTGCCTAAGAAGAAAATAAATCTTAACACCTTTGCAAAGCTCCTATTTTTTCTGGCTTGCTTCATAAACACCCTTAAAACTAGGATGTTCTCTGCAGTCATACACTGCTTTTTCCTATCCCAGCTTAGTGAATTCCTGCTCTTCACACCTGTGCAACTGTCCCTGGTTTCAACTGTCCCCCCCTCATTTTCCCTAAGGCTTTGGTGCATTTCAGTGCCATTTATTGAGTTTAGTTCCTGGTACACATAAAGGTTCTTTAAGATGCAGATTGTCTTACAGGAAAACATTATCTAATTACAGCTATACAGACTTTAATGTGTTTCCTTGCCAGGTCTGGTGATTAAGAGTATTCCTCAATTATTTCAATGTCACTGGAAGTACCTTGTTGCCCACTAGAGCTGTAGTGTCCAAAATTGAGGATGTGCAGAAATCCATTTCCACTGAGAAACTTATTTCTGGGCTTTAAAAGAATACGTGAAAATTCCACTGAATTCTGCAGAGCTGTGCAGTTAAAGGCATTTGGTAATCCTCAGCTGCAGACTGGATGAATCAAACATCCACGGGAAACAAAGCCTGGTGTTCTTGTAATCACCAGAGGTAAATCCTTTGGACAGGTTGAGGACTGCTGTTGAGGAATCTTGGGTAACCTGGGAACTGGGCACTTTCAGGATCTTTGTGTAAGGATAAAGTGCTTTTGTTCCATAAATGCTAAGAACACGTTTGGCAACACTTTATCTTCTACAAAATTATGAAACATTAATGAAAATGCACAAACCCGTGAAAACTAGTGAACCAGGGGAGGTGGTGGAAAATGATTTTAGTTTTTGGGTTGACAAGCATAGCATAAACTGAAATGAGTTCATTTTGATTTGTGTAGCATTTAGCTTAAAAAAGCTGTGACTGTGTCATTGATAAATATGTGTAATGCTGTTGATGAGATGCAATTAGCTGGAGTAGTGAGAGTTAAAGTGCCTTTGACACCTGAGCCACAAAACTGTCACAGGGTAACACTGGCATTTTCCTGGGATATTCACATCACTGCGCCTCAGTTCAGTCATATCATGAAGTAATTCTGTGATGAGAACATTGTAAAGGCACCGTGCTAAGTTGTAGTAGAGCAACTTGAACAAAATGGGTGTAGTTCTGGCAGCAGTTATGAATAACTGGAAGTATACATGCACTGGAATAAATTCCATTCCATTTAAGTCAAGTTTTCTGTTAGCCCTTCCTGTACTAGAGCTAAAGAAGTTGTAACAATTGTTACCATTTTAATCTGGTAGTCTCAGAATTTATAAAGGACTATTTCTATAATTTGCCAGAAGAATGTTATATTTGATTGTTAAAATGGAAATGTGAAGTTACTATGAAGTAGTTCTGAAGGTGGAGAAGGTGCTGATAACTGACATTGCAGTGGTAATTTGGAAGCCCCTGATGAGACATGAGCCCCTCTGTTCCAAGCATTACACAAGTATGCAGTGATTGTAGCCTTTGCCAAAGACTGAATTCTAGATAGGCAAGATGGAAAATGCAGGCCTGACATGCAGCAACAGGTATTAAATACAAACATTTTTCACATGACTGGTCAGTTTTATTCTTAAAGACAAATGTAATATATTCAAATTGCATTAAATACCACATTATGCATTTTGAAATAATAATCTTCTGTTTAAATGCCCTGCTGTTTGTAGGGATTGAATACCTGAAGGGATTTCGAGTAATACTTGAGGAGTTAAAATCAGAGGGAAGACAATGCCAGCAGATGGTTTTAAAAGATCCAAAGCAGCTCAGCCCCAGTTTTAAACGAACAGTAAGTGCTTTGTTTCAAGAAAAGGTTCAGTGTTGTTTGACTGTGAGTAGTCTTGAAGGTGTTTATCATCCTAGAGTGGTTTGGGTCCTTGAAGGTCATGCAGTTCCAACCCCCTGCCATGTGCAGGGACGCCTCCCACTATCCCAGGTTGCTCCAAGTCCCATCCAGCCTGGTCTGGAACACACGGAGGGATGGGGCATTCACAGCTTCTCTGGGCACCTGTGCCAGGGCCTCTCTTCCTTCACACTGAAGAATTTCTTCCCAATATCTAATCTAACCCTTCCCTCTTCCAGCTTGAAGCCATTCCCTCTTGTCCTTTGCTCCATGCCCTTGTAAAAGAGTTGGTTGGTTCCCAGAAGTGTAATTGGTGAAATTAATGATAGTTGTTGTTTTAGAGACAGATCTTTTTCCTTTTGATAGAAACTTTGCTGAAGCTGGAAACTGTCATTTTGGTGACTGGGGTACAAATGCACACCTGTAGTAGTCTACATCCAGCTAAGGATTGAGATTCCTCCTGTCAGTTTGGAATAGAGGGGTAGAGAAAGGATTCTTAATGTATTAATTTCAGCCTTTGGGTGCAAAATTGTGGGCTGGTTTTGAAAAATACTTTCAGCTATGATTGTTGATTTTAAATATGTTCCAATCTTCTCTTTTTTTGTAGGGAATGGAATCCCAGCCCTTTGTAAACTTGAAGTTTGAAACAGATTACTTTGTAAAGATTGTTCCTTTTCCTTCCATTAAAAATGAAAGTAATTATCACCCATTTTTCTTCCGAACTCGATGTAAGTATTGCATGTAATGTGGTGTTGCATATCCTGTAGCATTGCATTTTGAATAGTATCGCCTATCATCTCTTCAGTGGGCCTCCCCTCCCCTCAACATTTTGGTTTTCCCAGCAAAGGGATGTAGTGGGTGAGTCTGGGTTACGTAGTTACTGACACCGTTGTGGAAGGAAGATCTGGGTGTTAAGCAGAAAGAATTTTCATGCCATAGATAAATCTGTGGTGTGTGATCATAAGTGTTAGGCAGCAATCACAAGAGCAGTCTCAAGTAGGCCTGAGATTATGTCAGGTTTGCCTAGAGCAGGGTTTCCTGTGGTTCTCAGTCTTGAAGATGGTTTGCTCCTCTCTAGACATTGTGAAGAAGGGCAGATTGTTTTTTGCCTTTGAGATTACAATTTAAAAACAGCCACCTAAAGACAGATGTAGAGGAGGACATTTAAAATTAGATAGCAGCACATCAAGTTGAATTTCTTGCAGTTACTTAGCAAGAGAATTGGAGGTGGAGAGAAGAAATTGAGTAAGCTCCTCAGTGCTCACACAGTATGGTGGGTGACTGCAAGTACCCTTTAAGGTGAACTGTTGATATTTGTTCTGCTAAGGGTGTTTTTTCCCTATAAAACTTGCTGAAGGTATTTTCAAGTCTATCTGTTAACGCTGTACCATTGGTAGTAGTGCTCAGCATACTTACTTATTCTGAGTAAATATATTTAAGACTAGTTTTAACTTCCTCTCCTGATGTGCTGTGCCTGGTGTTATATCTTTTGTCTCACTAAGAAATGTGATATTCAAATTAATAGATCTCTGTTTCTCATATAAAGATGAGAAGGGACTTGAAATCATAACAAAGGAGTTAAGTTTGCAAAATGCATTTAGTCCAGGCATATTAGAGTCTGGGACAGAAGTGATGGTATTCAAAATGATGAACTCCCTACTTTGGCCCTTGTTCTTTCTCTGTTTAAAGAGCATAGCAGTTTGATACTGTATAATTAATATTTTTTCTCTGTATTTGTAGCATGTGAATTGTTACTACAGCCAGAAAACCTTGTCTGCAAACCTTGTAAGTAAAATGTAATATTTCTATATATTAATCTTAGAAAAAGTTTCTGTACTTGAAGAGTCATTTTGCAATTCATGATATCAATATCTCCTCTGACAGACTGGAAGCCAAGGAATGTGAATGTTACTCAGCAAGGTTTTAACATGCAAGTGTCCTTTGATCATGCACCTCACAACTTTGGGTTTAGGTACTACTTTCTTCACTACAAACTGAAGCATGAAGGGCTGTTTAAGCAAAAGACCTGCAGACAGGTACGTGGCTGCTTTTTACAGCTCTTAAGAACACAACACCTATTCAAATGAGGTGTCCTAAGGTCTTACAGAAACTTTAAAAACTTAATATAAAATAGTGTCAGTTTTAAAATTGTAAAACTATTTGGAACTATGTATGTAGATAACAGTTGTGCTGTGATAGCACTCATCAGTAAAAGCCAGCCTTGGGGGCTCCATTGGGCCTGGATAACACCAGTCAGTTCTGCAGGCAGATGATTGTATCAGTGAATGGGCAGGCTTAGTTCTGCTGGTTTCAGGTGTGTTAATACAAGGGTGCACTGCCTATTTCTAAATCAATGTGAATTCTTTATTAGGTTTTCAAGTATAGGAATTGCTTTCAAAGTATTTTTTCTTTATGTAGGAGCAGAACACAGACACTACAAGTTGTGTTCTTCAGAACGTGTCTCCAGGGGATTATATCATTGAGGTAACATTTCTAAACAGTTTTCTGTACAACACCTAAGTGAATATGTTAATGGGAAAATGGATTAAAATGAAAATATTTCAAATTACACTGGTAGAATTGAACTCCAGGTATCCCTACTGAAGTAACTTGGGCAAGTAAATTTTCTAGAATGATGCATCTTTAAGGCTTACCTAGAAACAGAGGCCAGACAAAGTTAGAAGAATAAAAGCAGAGATATTTAATGAAGGGCCTTCTGGTATATTAAGGGCAGATGAAGCCTCCCCAGGGGGCTACAGTCAAAATGGATGATGGTCAGGAGTTTTTTCAGACAGATATAAGTTTGGTCCATTTACATATCAGGGGTCAATCCTCCAGTTACACCTTCAGGTAATGAAGTAAAATTTCTCCAGTTTGCTCCCCCCCAATTCACTTTTGTTTATACTTTTTGGGGCCTGAGGCAGTATGGTATCCTTGGAACACAGGCCCAGAGGGATTTTTTGTCTAACCAAACTGTGAGGACAGTTAACTGGCACTTTATATGGAGTTTAGAGTTCTGCACTAATGTGGTACAGGATTTGAAAAATACCAAGGCTAGAATCTCAAGGCATCAGAAGGTTCTTGACCTTTCCATAGCTTTGCTTCCATGAGTGCACAGCACTTTGTGCCTTAAACTGAAGTTATGGGCCTGCATAATTCCTGGACTTCGATTTTTATTTTTTAATTGGAATTCTCTTTCTTGGTCAATTTTTATTATACTAGTTTGTGCTGCTCTTTAGTTTTAACTATTTGAACAGTAACTTTCTTCACATTTGGTCATAAAAGCTGTTATAGTTATTTTCATATTGCAGAAAATAAAATTAATCTTTTACTTTTCCAAGCTGGTTGATGACACTAATACAACAAGGAAAACAATGCACTATGCACTAAAACCAGGTATGAATTCTGTTTTTTAAACAATATACTATATTTATTGTATTAATTTAGATTCAGTTTTAATTATGTTGGAAATAAATCTCTATTTGACTTTTGTCTGTTTGCCATAATCTAGACTATTGAGATAATTGTGCTGTGCTTTTGTGACCTAATGAAAAAAGAGTAGAGATGCACACTTGAGCACACACATGTGCATCTCTGTACATTTATATTTAGTGGAGTTTAGATCAATCCATTATTGGAAATCTTTGTGGGAAAGTGGCTTTTGCTGTATATGTGGATATGAGGAATGATAACCTTAATTGCATGCATCCAAGAGTGCAATAGTGTGGAAGTACTGCAGTGAAACTGTGGGAGCAGCCTGAACACATCACCTCTGTCATTAGCCCTGGTACCAAAGCCAGCAGTCTGGAGAACCTGTCAGGTGAATGCTTCACGTGCCTGTGGATCAGACCAGTTTTTGAGAAGCTAAACAGGGATTTCAGAGTGCAACTGCAGCCTCAAAACAGCCACAGATGGAGGCAGTGGATAAAATGCACTGAATCCTAACGCACATTGCTGAGGGTGATCTCTGCAGGAAGGCAGTTCTTTCTGAGGAGCAAGTTCAGCACCCTGGAACCAAAACATGGCAGGTCCAAATGACCACTGCATATCTCATCCAAGCTATTTGCCACAGGGCTGTTCTCCTGGGGCTGGTGTGAGTTGTAGGTTACTTATGAGAGTCACTCTGATGCTGTGGCAGTGGGGCGACCACCATAAAACCTCATTGAAATGGAGCAGAACATGATCTTTGAGCATATTTGATGGACTGTATCTTGGACAATCACCTGATAATAGAGTACTGCAGCAGTTCTGCATTCCCAGTGTGAACATTGGTTGAGTTAATTGTAATGCAGCTGATTTGCATGTGGCTAATTGTGCTTTCTTTTCCCAAGTGCACTCCCCGTGGGCTGGCCCCATCAGAGCCATTGCCATCACAGTCCCTTTGGTTGTCATCTCTGCCTTTGCCACGCTTTTCACTGTGATGTGCCGCAAGAAGCAGCAAGGTGGGAGGCTTCACTCAGTACAGTGCCACTCAAGATATGCTTTTGCAGCCAGAACAGTCCTCATTGATAGGCTGACTCTGGAAACGCCTTTATCTGAAAAGCTTGCTTTTCTGTTTCTCTGTCCTTCCTCCCCTCAGCTTTTTGTGTGTTGAAAGCTGTAGCAAATTCTTCATCAGTGCTTGATGGTAATTGGTTGCCTAGACAGTATTGTATCACAGATCAAGACTTCACTGTAGAAAGGAGAGAACAAAGGCAATATTGGAAAATACTTTTTATTTCATGTTTCTTTTTCTTTGAGAAAGTACTATGTGACCATGTAGATTACAAACAGAATTTAAGAATTTAATTTTATTTTAAATATTCCCTTATTTTACTCAGAAATATCTAATTCCTATTTATTTTAAATCAGAAGCAAAGTAAAGCCATGTGATGCCAATACAATTCACCGTGCTGTCTGGAATACTATCTACAGCTGCTATTCCAGATTTGCTCACTTTCCTGGAAGTTGCATTTACCTTTCATTCTAAGCCATCTTCCTAAATTTACTGTAAGCCCTACTTGCAGATGTTTTTAGATTCCATTTCTCCTTGCTGACTTCTCCTCTGTATCCAAGAGCTGGCAAGCAACACTTGATACATTTAAATGTTAAAAATACATTGGCTTTTTATATCAAGTGTAAAGAATCATGTGGTTTCATGAATAATGGAAAAAGAGATTACTTCTCCAAACCTCACGTATCTGTGTTATCCACCTGAATTTTGGCACTGAGATATACTGCAAGTGCTGTATGCCAGCTGGGTTAAATCCTTTTACCTTCTGGTCTACTGCAGTTATCCCCTTTGCTCACAGCTAGCACAGTTGCAACAAAAAACCCAGACAAATCACTGAGGATTTGTCTACAGAGAGAGTTGTTCCAGGATAGTTATTCCTGATGAATTGTTCTGAATTGAATCCCTAGATGGATATTTGTATTTTGAAATACTCATACTTTATTCCAAATTAGCTTAATCAGCTGTAAAACTAGATTGAATTAGTCTGGCATAAGGCCAGACTTTTATGTTCCAACATAAAAGGATCTATGCAAGGAAATAAACACTAATAGCTATTTTGGTTTAAATTAATCATATCTTAATTCAAATTAATGTCAAATTAATGTCCAAACACGGGTGTGTATATATACACTAGAGAAATCTTGTAGGATATCCTGAAAGGGTCTGTGGACCTGGAGTTTAATATTCTTACCTGACTTATGTTGTGGATTGGCTTTTTTTAACAAGAGACTTTGTTAGACAGGAACCTCTTGAAGATTGTACATTTTAGGCTTATAGTGTTCGAAACATTGTTGTGAAGACTGTTGAGGCTGAATACAGGTGAAACATCTTCATTCTATCTATAAAATAAATCTTCCTTGTGTTTTCTGAGTTGGGCAGAAATAACTGCACATTTAACTTTGAAGGTGTATTTCATATGCAGCAAATCTTAAGCTGGTAAAATAGAGTGTGTACAACTTTACTTTTTCAGGATGGAAAGGAGAGGAAAATCTTTAGGGAAAAAACCCCAAACATTACTTTATGCATTAGTATACATGAGCCTACAAAAGAGCCTACAAAAGTAATAAAAACCCAAAATAAAACCAAGCTTTATAGTGTGAACTTTCTTTTCTCTTGCACTTTAGAAAATATATATTCCCATCTCGATGAGGAGAGCTCAGAATCTTCAGCATATGCTGCAGGTCTCCATGTGGAAAGACTTCGGCCCCGGCCAAAAGTGTTCATCTGCTATTCCAGCAAAGACTGCCAGAAACACATCAATGTCATCCAGTGCTTTGCTTACTTTCTTCAGGACTTCTGTGGCTGTGAGGTAAACTCAACATTTCATATGTAAACAACTTTTCCCTAATTGAAACAGCACTCCCAAAATTCTGTGCTTGATAAGTAGGTATTTCAGTCACTCCTTCCCACAGAGATAACTTTTGTTATTTTTCTAAATTAAGGTGTATGAATTTTCTTTACTTGGGGAATTGAAGAGATCTTATCCAGTGTAAAAAAAACCAAAACAACTCAAACCAGCAGAACAGTGGAAGATCATTATTTCAGGACTTTCATTCAGCCATGTTTAGCTTGCTTTGAATTAAGCGCTTTTTCTATTTAGTATCTTTATAGTCAGCAGCCACAAACAGGTATTGTTGTTTACCTGATATATTTTGGTGTGTTTTGTATTGTAATTTAAAAGAAGTTGAATCTATCAGTTTGCTCATAAAGCAAAAACTGCCTTATCAGGATTACTTGTTGACAGCATGTACTTACTAATTGATTTTTATTTTTTTGCTTTCCTTCTGTTCCAGTAATACTGTGAAATCAGCAGCTCTTTTTTTTCTTGTTTTTGTTTGAATGGTAGGAGACAGACATTTGAATTGCCACTTTGAATGAGCAGGCTGAGAATCTCATACTGCTGTCTGAAATGGAATCATTATGTGACCAGTTTTTCACTTTTCAGCTGGAAAAGGCAGGACAGTTGCTGGTCTCTTTGTGCTGCATTTTTTCCCCACCCCCGGGGTATGACTGGGATGAGCTGGAGCTGGGTTTCATTACAGCAACTCTGCTCTCTGGTGACCAAACACAGAAACACAGCCGAGGCCATGTGTTTGGTGGGAATGGTCACAGCTTTTTCATCTGCTTAAAATAGTTCAGGATAAACTATTTTATAACTAACTTCCTTGAAACCCCTTTTAGAGATGTTCTTTAGCCCTAATACACTGCTCCTCTTTGGAATAGTGTTGAGATGAGCTCTTGCTGCTCTAACCATGGAATATATGGTCTCGGACAGCAAACAAAAATTACATAACAAAATATTGATAGCACCTATTTCTAGAAGTAATACATGTTGTTATTAAAGCTGTGGAGTTTAATATAAAAAGTGATGCTTAATGCATTACAGAAGAGTTGCACAAGTATTTTTCATATGGAATTGGAATGTTTTCTCAAAGGATAAAACCAGTGACATTTAATAGCCATTTCAAATAATAGCTTGTCCATAGTAAAAATCCTTTCTCACAGATAGCAGGCCACACAGGATTTTGGAGAACAGAGACAAAACCAGACACTAAACTGCCTGCATCTCCCAAGCACCAGTAAAATGACCTCTCTTCCCCATGCATTCCCTCTCCTCCCCAGGCTAGAGCTGTCTGTTTGGAAGGAGCTGACAATGATCTTCCAGTCCAGCTGACCAGCACCTCAGGCAGGATCACTTTCTTCCTGTAGCCAACTGTGTGGCAGCAGTTTTCAGGAGTCCTTGTGTTCTGGGCATCCACCTACTCTGTCTTCTGAAGGGGCAAAGTTTTCCACTCTGCTGTGGGTGACACAGCAGAGCAGAAATTGTTGTTCTCTGGAAAAATGCTTCAAAGAAGATTTTATAAGTGGCTTTGATGTGTGTCTGTTATGCAAGTTTTTTACATCTGTTTTTTTCTCCTTCCTCTTGTGAGATAAAGCATTGTGTCCCTCATCTTGGTGTACACAAGCATTTCAGATCATGTGGAATGGTCAGAAAGCTTGACCAAAGTACAAAATAAAATAAATTCCTAGGATAAAATTTTCAGAGCTTTCTCATCAGATAAAATTGCTGTTGTTTTGCCTCCTAACTGGAAGATCTTGATATTATTGGCACTAATTATGTTTCTATCTAGACATGAAAATTCTTGGCATCACACTTCATTAATATGCAAGGATGATAAATGAATATGGCACTTAGGGACACAGTTTAGTAGTAGACTTGGCAGGGCTGGGTGAATGGCTGGACTTGACCTTAAAGGTCTTCTTCAATCTAAGCAATCCTGTGATTCCGTTACTTCCCCTCCATTCAGGACATTATGGACCCAGACATACAATGGTTAATTGTTTGAGGCAAGCACAATTGTTTGTTGTAGGTTGATGATACCAAATTTGATTACACAAGTTAATTGTAATTTACTTGATCCAGCCACATTTTCTATGTTCTTTTTATTCCCCAAAAAGTACTGCTATATATCAAATCCATAGTGTTTTGGTTTTTTTTAAGGAACCACTTTGGGTTTATATACATAAAATTGAGCCAGATTTTTTTTCCTTTTTTTAGGTGGCTTTAGATTTGTGGGAAGATCTGAAAAGCTGTAAAGAAGATCAGAAGGAGTGGCTTATTAAAAAAATAAATGAGTCACAGTTTATCATCATTGTGTGTTCCAAAGGAATGAAATACTTTGTTGAAAAAAAGACCTGGAAGCACAGAGGAGTAACCAAAGATGCAGGAAAAGGAGAACCCTTTCTCTTTGCTGTGTTCACTGTTGCAGAGAAGCTTCGTCAGGCAAAGCAGAATTCAGCTGACCTCTGCAAGTTCATTGCAGTCTACTTTGATTATTCCTGTGAGGGAGACATCCCTGCTATCCTGGATCTGAGCACAAAATACAAACTCATGGACAATCTCCCCCAGCTCTATTCACACTTACACTCCAGAGATCTTAGTGTCCAGGATTCAGAGGTGTTTCCTGTTAACATCAGTAAAAGGAACTATTTCAGGAGCAAATCTGGGAGGTCCCTTTATGTTGCTATTTGCAACATGCATCAGTTCATTGATCAGGAACCAGATTGGTTTGAGAAACAATTCATTCCCTTCCCTCCACCTTCTTTACACTACTCAGAGCCTGTCATGGAAAAATTTGATTCAGGCTTGGTTTTGAATGACTTGGTGAATAAACAGGTGGTGGATGGTGATTTTTACCTGAAGACAGATCTAAACATTTCAGTGGGGAATTCAGACTCTCACTGTATAATTCAGCACTTAAACCTTGGAGAAGATATAGAAACTCAGGACATTCAAGGTGGTGGCAGCTCTGTCCTTCAGCCGTTGTTACATGTTGTTAAAGCTTCAAATCTGAAAGACATGCCTCGAGATTCTGGGATCTATGATTCATCTGTGCCTTCATCTGAATTATCTTTACCTTTAATGGAAGGACTATTGACAGACCAAATGGAAACGTCTTCCATTACAGGAAGTGTTTCTTCATCATCAGGTTTAGGTAAGATACAGCAGTGTATCAAAACTTACATTCAGTTACTGTGCATATTTCTGCCATCTCCAGATAGGTAAGATAATATGTGAGGAGCCATATAGAAGGCTGCAGAGAAAGGAAAACATTGTATAAAGATGGTAAAAATAAATATAACATTTAAAATATTAAAAATATAAAATCAAAATAATATATAAAATAAAAATATAATATAAAATAAAAAATTAAAAATAAAAATAGGTAGAGTAACTTTGGAAAAATGAATTTTTTTTCCTAAACTTACAGTGTGTGGAGGAAATCTTAGCTAGGTAAGATTTCACTAAAATGCTATTAATAAGTCACTGCTCATTAATTGACCTATTCTTGGAGAGATAGCTTCTTCCTTCCAGGGATTCCTTGGCAGCTGGGGTTTCAGCTGACAGCTGTGTGGTGTAATCAAGAGGGTGCTGTGGTGAAGCATTCTCACAGACAGCCATAAATCCAAACCTGGCATCCTATTCTGCTCCAGCACATACTGGATCCTTTAGGGGTATCGTCTGTACTGTGCTTAACTCAAGTTTCAGAATGACATCAGGCTTCTCACCAGACACAGGGCTGGGGAATGAACAAATGGCTTTCAATGGAGTAATTGAAATGCTTGGAAGACACTCTCCAGAATAGATACCCAGCTCAGATACCTCCAGTTAGAAGGTGTAAATTTGCCTCAGGCTGTATAAAAAAACTCATCCAACCCTACTAGTTAGAGGATATTGAACTGGCATCATAACTCCCTCAGTGAGGAGTGTTCCAGCAATTGTGTTGATAAGATGAAAGTGCTCTGCTGAGATTTTCCTTAAGCAGCTATGTGGGAAATGGATTTGTAGAGAGTTTTTAAGATTTAACAGAAAGCTTACACAGTATGCTGTGTAAAACTTAAACTCTGTACACATCCATTTCCCACACATCTACAACAGGTGAATATTGTATTTTGGTGGTTGTATGCTGTTCTGCTTTCTGGAATGAGTATTGACAGTGTGTTAACTCGACTTTTCTCTTGGGTAAATGAATTTTTATTCTTCTTTATATAATTCATAACTACTGTTTGATGCCAGAATTATCTTAGAGGAAGAGAATACAAATGCTGTTTTACAGATGTAGCACCTATCAGTTAGATAGCCGATGTGGCTAAATAGTTAAAATCTGGAAAAAACTTCAGGTGGAAAAAAATACAGATTTACTGTTTTAATTAATTAATTAAGCCACAATTGCTCTGTTTTCAGAATTAAAACTATATTTTTTACTTTCCTACCATCTTCTAACTTAGTCTTTTCTCACGTTTGTGGGAAAAATTACAGATGATCTCTGTAAAGGTTCTAGTGGAAGTAGGATGCTAGTTTAAAATGTAGGGCCTCCCTGTAAGAATTCTTTTCCAGTGTCCCCTTTCTGATTCAATGGCTGAACTGTCAGCTGGGTGTCCCAGCTGCAAGGAGGCACAGGAAGAAAGAGGCAGTCTTCCCAGTAATTAATTCTCAAGTCACATACCCCCTTGTTAACATGCTTCAGCTGTAGAGGTTAAACGTTGGAGCTCTTGCTGATGTTCCAATGTCTCAAGAAACCACAATTTCTGCCATTTTCCCATTTACTGTCCTCATCCAAAAGCACCACCCTGACTGACTCCCCCAAACCTCCTTCACCCAAATCCTGATGAGGTACAGGTTACAAAGGAGACAGCATCTGGAACTGACTCTAAAAGCATCATCTGTCTTTTAGAGTGCAACCTATTAAATTTCTTTAGAGTCCCAGACATACAAAACATTTACAGCCCTAGTATTTATATGTGTGTTAAAGAGAGGAGTAAGCAGAATTTTGAAGCTTTTATTCTTGTTCTGAGAGATAGACACGTCCAAATTACTGCTCTGAATTCACCCTACATTTCAGTTTTTTACTTATTTTACCTGTTACTTGATCAGAACAGATGTGAATAGCTCTGACATTTAGCATCTCAAAAGAAGATCCTTCCTCTCTTCCTTAAAAGGCCAGTTTGATATAATCTTTTGAATAAAAATAATAAATCACCTTATTTATAATTCTTTCTATCTTCAGTGCAGTTCCTGAGCAGACTACTGGTCTGCAAAGTAAAGATTCTCAAAGATATCATCATATTTGGCATCCTCAACTGGAGTTCAAACCAGTTTAATTTTGATGAAGTACCAACAACCAAACCTTTACTAGGTCCATTCACTAGTAAGGTCTTCCCTAAGGAGTTCTGCCTGGGAAGAAAATCACTGTTGTACCTCTAGATAGCATTTTGCTGAGCATGATCGTTCAGCCTCAGGAATGCATGGCAAGGTGGTGCAGAGGCATTTCATAAGTTTTCTTGGCATTGTTTCTGAAATATTGACTGAGTACAAAAATCACTGTTTCAATTTTTTCTTTTTTTTTTTTCTTTTTTTTTTTTCTTTTATAGGGGAAGAAGAACCTCCTGTAATGACGGCTACAAAGTTCTTAGTGCCTGGAATATGTAAAGCAGAACTTCATTGCCACATCCACACTGATGAACTGCAGGCAATTGCTCCTTTATAATACATTACAACATTGTTATGCATTGCCACTTTATCAACTGTTTGTGCTTTAACTACCACACTGTCTCAGCACCAAATCTACTTGAAGGAACAAACTGCCCCTGAAGAAGATCTGTTATTCCATTTTTTGTGGCCAGTAAACTTGAATCTGTTGGTATTTTTATAAAAACTCTTTCATGATTTGAAAAATGTAGCATGAAAAACAGAAGAGCATACATTTAAAATTATTCCTGTTGTAATTTAAATGTCATTGTATTACACTGTTTACAGATGCCATAATCAAAATTTACTATTTTATGCTAGGAATAACTTTGCAACTGGACATAAAATAGCTTGGAACATTAAGCCTTAGTAAATTTTGTAGTCCAGCCTCTAGTTTTAAGTGCTGATGTACTTGATGGCAGGAGTGTTGTAGTGAATGAGAACAGGATTTTTTTCAGAAGCAAGATAAAATGCCAAAGGTTAGATCAAGAAATTCTCCATCAGAAGAAATAATTTTCTTTTCAAAATGTTTGAGCTCTCTTCCTCAGCCTCCTTTTCCCAGATGCTGATGTGTCTCAGTATTCAATTCCAGTGCATGTCTCCCTCCTGTGCATTAATGTCCCATGTCTCCTCTGCAGCCTGGCTGTGGTGACTCACAAACAGCACACTCTGAGGCTGAGGATCATTCTTATAATAGGCAAAAATACAGGTCCTCCATATGCTGAATGATACCACGGAAACAAAGCTTCCTCTTTTCTTCCTGAAGGGCTAATATAAAGAATAAAGAGATGGGAGAAGGAAGACTACATCTTATATTGAAGATATTCTAGGTTTGTTCAGACATGAGAGGAGTATGCTTTATGGGGCGTTCATAATAACTTTTGAGGACATGGTGCTACAAAACCACCTGGGCTAAAACAAGCCAAGACTAGCAGGTAACAGGCAGGAATACTTTGTCTTGAGCCAAGCAGTGAACAGAAGCCAGTGGGTTATTTTGCAGTTTACACTATTTATCATCACTTACTGATTAAGATTGTGTACTGTCACTAGTGTTATATTAAAGAAAAATGCAAAAGCTACCACTGGCCATTTTTATCTGCTGACACAGAGCAGGCATGTCCTGTTTCCTGCAGTGACCAGGTGGGTAAATCTTCATCCAAAATGTCCCCCCTGTTTCCCAGGAGCAACTTTTCTGAAATTAAATGCATCTGTGTAACTGCAGTTCCAGGTACTATTACAGTAAGCATGGGAGCAGCAAATACTAGAGGACACCTTACCAATGTGCCTTTGCTCATTCTGGTCACAGAGTCAAATTGTGGCTCATTTGACCTGTATTCACATTCCACTAGCAGGAGGTTACTTTAAAGAGAATTAAGGGAGAACTCAGATACCTCAAATATTCTCTTAGTTTTAATAGATGAGAATTAGACATTGTTAACTGTGACATTTTATTATCCATTTTAATAGCATGAGATAGAACTATTAAGTGATGATTTTGGCTGAGTAGCTGTAAAGCTCACGGGTTGTTTTGTTGGTTTTTTTGTTTGTTTTGTTTTGGGGTCAGTTTATATTTAATCATTGGAATTTGCAAACAAAGGACTCTTGACATTGTTATCACAGATGGAGTAAGAAAGTGCTGTAACAATTATTTGTGTATAACAATTAATGGCAGAACTCTGACATGCTTTGCAGTTGTAATATGGAATTCTGTGATCATTGGGATCAGCATGTGTTGGATCTGGAGGGCCTTGTCCAGTAATGAAATGTTCCTTATTCTCTCTGCTTTCTGAATTTCAAAGAACACTACCTGGAAAGCTTCAAAACTTGCAGTATCTAAGTAAGCCTAGGTAATTTTACACGCATAGTGAATCATCTGTGCCTTTGATGATTTTTTAAGGCTGTGCCTTGAGCCTTATTGGAGGCAAAAGTCTCCATCTTTTCCCATTGCTTGAAGGTCAGACTAGGCAGACTCATTTAGAGGTAAATGCTCCTCCACTAAATCCAGCTATGAGGGATATCCAGCAATGATTTGATGCAATTCTTGTTATTTTACTGGAGAAAGGGTTTGGATTGAATAAGCCAAAGCAGAAAGGTGACACAACCTGTGTGCTGAAGATCTGCTGGGCATAGAAATGCCAAAGCTGCACAACATGAGGAGGAGGAGGCAATTTCTTAGCAGTGAGCTGATGAAGGTAATGCTGCTTTCATCCATGGGAAGTCCCAGCTCACTTACTGTTATTTAATGCTGGGCTAAAGATTGGGAAGATTTCCTTCTTCCATTAAATACAGTGGCAGAATCAGTATTATGAAATGAAATTAGGTGTTCATTTTGAGCTCTAAGAAAGCTGAGTGTTGAAAAGGGATGAAGGCAGTTGCACAAAGAATCACTTGTCACTAATATTTTTATTTGTTCAAAATTTGCTGTACAATCTTGCAAAACTTATTTGATAATTCTGAAAAGTCTATGCAGATGACAGTCACATCTAGGGGTGGGAAGGAAGAAAAATTCCTTTATTCCTTCTTAGTTTAAGGTGGAAGCAGCATATTTTATGTACTCAGAAGAAAGACAATATAATTAAGTGAAAATATAGATTAGGATGGCCCACACCTAAAGTTTACAAAAGTAAGAGAAGTAATACTTAATCTAACTTAGTATAGCTTTTTTACAAAGCCACAGTTCCTAAAACAGTGAGGTACTGTATATATTGAGATACTGGCAGGACATAGTACTGAATTGGCAAGAGTTCTTTATGCTGGAAATAGGAGCAAAAATCCTTGTAAAAATAATATTTTTAAAGATAGGTTAACATGCATACTTAGAGGTTAGCTTACTACTGTTTTCAAGCATTAGTAAATTCTAAACGTCATGGTAATGGTGAAAGGATCCCTTTAATTTCTGCTACACTCAAGTGTGTGGACATTGGATATTTCATAGTGTATTTTCTGGGAGGGTGAAAAAACATTGGAAAGTTGAAGGCTCAAGATGTGACAGTGTGTTCAGCATTCTGCATGGGAGTATAGTTGTTGCCATAATTTGTACCTGTCCATGGACACATCAACTGTTGAAAATTGACTGCACCTGACATTTTCAGAAATAATGTTTTGTCATACTTTAATTTAGAAGTTAAATACCAAAATAAAATATTTTTATTCCATTTCATTCATTGAGCTTTTCTTATACTATTAAAAAGAAATGGCTTAAAAGTGCAGTTGTTTTATTGTGCACACTTTGAGTGCAGTTCCACACAACACACAAGCAGCCAGACCTGCTAGCTGCTGTTCATGCCCCACAGCTGGGAGGGAAGCAGCTGTTTTGATGGATCTTTATTATAGTTGAGCAACTCTAAGAAATGTTAACTTCTGAAACTTCTGTATGGGATTAACTGGGTCAGATTTTATTTTTTAATAAAATTGCATTAATATGATTTTATGTAATTTTTTCTAATATCTTCCGTGAAGGTCTCCTAGCAGTACATGGTGGTTCTGCATGCCAAGTGAAACCTATCCACATCCACAAAACTGTAATAACCTGGATTCATTTTTTCAAAGAGGATGTGATAAATACTTAAGATTTATATGTGGTTTTTTCATCCAGCTGATTCCAAAGCACTGTTCCAGTCAGTGAACCCTGCAAACTGTATTTTTAGGGGTAAGCCTTGAAACCACTCTAATTCCTTCTGTTGCTCGGGTAAATGAAGGGGATCTAGATATATAATGTCAGATATAATGTTAGATATTGTAGATACACAGTTTGTGGTGATTAGGAGTGTGGCTGGGCCCAGCCTCATCCCCAATGGGCACAGCTGTGAGCAGCAGGTGAGAGCACTGACAGCAATGAGCCATGGAGTGCCCAGGTGTGCTGAGCAACCCCCAAAGGGAGCAGAGGGCACACAGGGGCAATGCATGGACATGAGGGGTATGAAAGGTGGGGCTGAAGAACAAGGGGAGCAGACACTTACAGCCTTCTGATGTGATGTTATTCTGTGTATGGGCCGATGCCTGAAGCCCTCTGACGAGCTGAGGTGTTACTGTGTATGGGTGGATGCTTCAAACCTGAAATTGTATGGTGATATTCTGTGTATCGTGGCTGTCTTAACTGAGAGATATGCTGTGACATGTAATACTTTATAATATAGTAGACTTCATTGTTATAATAGTAAAAATCCATGCAAGAAGAAGTCACCATGCGGAGAAATTTCTTCATCAGGTAATAAAGGGACTTAAAGCTGTAATGAAGGCAAATTTACAAAAATCAAACTTTTTTTCCAGGTTCTCTTGATAGGGTCACAGGCCTTGGCAATAGGTGGCAGGTTGAACTAGCATGAGTGAGTGTATGGAATGCTGTCCTGTTGGGCTGCTGATTTAATTGGAATTCTAACTATTTAGTTGCTACTGTTGTGCAAAAAGATCTGCTTGAAAAGAGGCAGTCTTGTTGATTATAAGAGTCAGGTAAGTTTGTTTTGTGGCAGTCCATCATTTTGGCATTTTTTCTCCACGGGGGAAGTGTGTGTCTGTGGTTTCACGTAATTCTAAACTCTCCAATGCATCTGCTCCCTGTGCAAGTTCTGTATTAACCCTTTAACTGTAAATCAATGTCAAATTGCTCACAAAACTTGCTCTGAATTTTTGTAATAGCCAGGATGAGATTAGGATGAGATTTTACTCAACCTAAGATACTTGCTATTGATAATCATAGTTCATTTTCATAGGAACACAACATTTCTTCCATTTCTTCAATATTGCATATCTTAACAGCCATAGAACCCTGGATTATAGCAAGGGCTTGGGAAACTGATACAGTCTTTTTTCTCTTTTAAACTAAATCAACCTTTAGAGGCTGTCTTTCATTGGAATGTTGACTACTTCCAATAACTGCAAACCGAGATTCTTCGTTACCTTTGCCAGTACAGTAAAAACACAGATTAAACCTAAAAACAGAAGTCACCTTCTTCATTGTTAAATTATTTCTAACGCAATTACAGAGGCTTAAACTTGTCAAATTGCCTGTCTTGTATAGTAAAAGGGAAAATTAAACATTTGGAGAATGGGCTTGTTTATTTATTTTTCACATAGTTGCCAAGCTGAACTATGTTTTTAAGAAAAAATTTCCCTTAAAAAAAGGATTTTACATTGAGGAAACCAGTGCCAGGAATATTTTCAGGGCAGCAAGCTACTGTCTGGTGAAAATAATTTCTGATGCAAGTTGTAGAACTATAATCATGATATAAAAGTGGGTTTTGGCAATTCTTTAGGCCTTTCCAGAAGGCAGTGGCCACACCCTTTTTAGTAATGCTTTATTTCTCAGGTGATTCAACCAATCTCAATGGGTCTGGTTATGAAATCAGATACTAATGATGGGAGTGGGACATAGATGATACAGATTTTTCTTTATAGATGCACAACTGGTCACATACAGGCCATGAGCAAGTGTTACTGTCCTCATGTTACATGAGACCTGGGTAGGAACTAGATCAAGTATAGGAAACAGGTCACTTGGGAGCAGAGGTGGGCTGGTGTCAGCTGAAGGCAGAGCACAAGGCTTCATGTCTTGGTCTTGAGCCATAATGGTGATTGTTTGAGTCAGTGTGTTTGGTTAGAGATTGTTCTTGCAGCTTTGGTGTTTTGCAGTAACTTGTGTGATGGAACCGCAGGGCACTGGTTCACGTCCCGGAGTGCTACAGCAGCACTGCAGCAAATCATCTACTGATGGAGCGTGGTGGGAAACAGAGAGGCACAGAGAGAACTGCAGCAGGAGGCAGAGGTAGATTTGGGGCAGACGTGAAGCAATGTTTTATTTCCTTTACAACACCCCACAGAGAGCTCTGAAGTGTGAGGTACCTCGGGGCAGACTCTGCAGGAGCCTGTTTCAGCCCCATAGCACTCCTTGGTACTGTTCCTCTGCAAGAGCATTGCTTGATGAGAACCTGGTTTGCAAGAATGACTCCTTTATAATTTTGATGAAAATCTAGAGTGATTTAATTGCTGTCAGTTACATCATACTTATTTCAAAATAATTAAAAGTAAGAATAGAATTAGACTTGTCTTTAGCAATGTCTCATAGAGGGGATGTACCCGTAAAAGCTGTGAGTCATCACCAGAAAGGAAACTGTCTGCTCTTTACTGTAGCTTTTGCAAACATGCCAAGGTGTGTTTAGGTGTTAGGAAGGAAGTCACCATCTCTTTGCTAAAGAGTTGGACAATGCTCAGCTACTGAGGGTGGAGTAGGAATACCAGGGACAGTGAATCAGGAAAACAGGGCAGGATTTATGTTTTCCTCCTCTTTGCTTAGACTGCCTCCAAAACTGAGAAATACCACTACATTTATTTGAATATTCATGTTTTTAACCTTTAATTGGTTTGCTAAACTTTTTTTTAAAAAGTATAGCAGTCAGATATCACTGTGTTTTTAAGATAATGTTTTGAGACTGAAGTAATAATACATTTAAGTGTTGAATTTTATATTTTACATACCAAAGAAAATTCTATGGTTGCTATGATTTTAAAATGCTGAACAAACAACAATTACAAATTAAATTATATAATGTATTGTCTTTAAACCCAGGAAATACAAATCAGTAATTACTCAAAAGAGTTCCGTTTCCCTGGACAATGCTTTTAGTTGGTGAGTTTGAGCAGATTTTCCTTTGTTATATAATTATGAATGTTACATCAACTAATTGTTCATTCCCTGTGTGAATAAGTAAGAGGAAATTTTGTGGACACATAAAATACTCTAAAAGTTAAAGGTCTCTAAACAGAGCATCTCTTCCCATTTCCTGATAATGAGTATCAAATTAAACTTTAAAACTGGGATCTGGAACTGCTGCTTTCCATGACAGGCATGGTAAGTCCTGGATGAAAAATGGACGTGCACTTACAGCCTGTGCATCTCTGCTTTTGTAACAGGCACTGCCAAGGCAGGGGGTGGGATGTCTGCTTTCCACTTACCTTGGCTGCAGCTCTGCCAAAGGGTCAATGCTTCAGGAACCCATCAGAAATTATCAGATTGAGCAACCTCACAGATTTCTCTGTCCTGCTAATTATATTAGTGCTGCTGGGAGCCCAGGTTTTGCCCATAACCTGGTGTTGCTTAAAACATAAATGCCTGGTTTTGCCATAGGGCAAGAGAAGTGCCAAGTCTCCACACACCTGTGTAATTTATGTGAATTGCTACTTTAAGAGCAGAAAAAAACTCCAGCTGTAAACTATTACTATAGCATCTTGATGGCTATCATTATCCAGTTGAATTGTCCTTACTTTAAAAATAATTCACCTTATGAACCAGTATGATATAAATATGATATTAATTCCAGAATGTTTTCATACAGTGTGGAGTTTAGAGATTTCTGTAGTATTCCGACCTGCAGAAATTACATGGAATTAGAGACCTTTACTTAAAGCAAGGTCTGATGTCCATATGTCTCTTCCATACCACATTCCTATCCCCAGCAATTAGAAACAACTGAGAGATGAAATCTCAGAAGATGTTGGTTTAGAAAGTAAGGCCAAACCATAGTTAAGTATTAGTTATTCTGCTGTGAAGTGTTTCTGGTATCTGGGCTACAAAATGTGATGAGTTCCTTTATTATTGTTTTTCCACTGGCTGTTTTTTATGTTGGCAGTGCTACTACTGTGAGAGACCTACCACCTACATGTCTCTTGAATTTGTATTTGTTTTAAGTGATGTAATTGTTAGTATTTATTGTTATTATACTGACTTCGGTCACAGAAAATAAGATGGTTTTTACCAGGCAGAGTAACATAGACTAGAAAGAGTCCCTCATCTCAAATGCTCATCATCTACCTCCATCTTCACATCCCTATGGTTTTCTAGGTCAATAGAGCTTTTGAGTGTATTTCCATACCACTATTTTGTCCAAAACAAACGTGGCCTGTTACCACCTGTACATTATTTGTCCCTCTTTTCCACAAGTTTTTAACCTAATAGGACCTGCTCCTGATAGCTTGCTGTTAATCTTGTTGGAGACTCTTAGCGTGGCGCGATGTCCTTTGCCTTTCTCTGGTCGGTCTGCGTCCTCAGCTGTTCTCAACCCCAGCTTGGCTTCCTTCACCTTCCCCGGGGGGGCGGGCGCGGCGCGGCCCGGAGCCCCGGCAGACGCAGGGGCCGGTCGGGGCTGCGGACGCAGCTGCTGCGGGCCCGAGCAGCCGCCCCTGGCCGGGGCGAGCCGTGCAGAAGGGACCCGGAGCGGAAAGGAAGGACAGCACACACAACCGAGGAGCAGATTGGAGTCGGGAAAGAATCCGGAGCGGGAAGGGCGGAGAGCCGGGCGGGGCCGGCGGAGAGGGGCGGGCTGGGGGCGAGGCGAGCGCACACAGAGGCACATCCCCGGCCTCCGCCTGCCGTGACAGTCGCCCGGAGCCCCCGGGAGCGCGTCCCGCCCACTGCCGCCGGCTCCCCGTGCCCACCCTCCGCAGCCCCTTCTCGCTGCCGCCGGGCCGGGGCGGCGGCTCCGCCAGCCGCATGCCCGGAGCAGAGCAGGAGCAGAACGGCGCAAGGTGAGTGCTGTCCCTCGGGGCTGGGCAGGTGGGCGCTGCCCAGCAGAGCGGGACGGGCTCCACTCTCCGGGGGCAGCCGGAGGCGGCAGTGGCGGAGCTGAGCGGAGCTCGCTCCGGGGGACTCGGCTCGGAGCGGTAGCGGCGGTGCCGCGGCGGGTCGGGAGGGGACTCCCGCCAGCTCCTGCTGGCTGCAACGGGGCTGGTCCTGCTGCAGCTCCTCGCCCCGCTCCGCGATGCCCCGTGCAGGGGAGGCCGCGGCTCCGCGCTGCCCAGGTCGGTGCGGGCTCCGCTCGTGCCCCGTGAGGGGCCCTGAGGGGGCGGCTCCGGGCGCGGCGGGCGCTCGACCCGCTCCCCCTCGGGCGCCTCTGTTAGTTTATGCCTTTGAAGAACTTTCAGCGTTTGTTTAGTGGCGAATCTTACCCGCGAGCTGGCTTCGAGGGAAGGGCCGCGATGCCCGGAGCCGGACACCCGCTTTGAGCCCCGCGGTGGTTGTCACGGGCCGGCTGTGCCCCGCTGCTGTTTGCCTTGGCGGGGCCCGGAGCCGGCTCTCGGCCCTGCCCTCCGCCCGCACGGCCCCCGCCTCGGGGGAGGAGGTGGGGGAGGCTCGGGCCGAAAGGAAAGTGGAAAAAACAAGCGGGGAGCGTAGAGAGTTACGCTCGCGGAGTGAGGCTCCGCGGCGGGCTGTGAGGGGCAGCAGCGCTGGGGCGCGGAGCCGCAGCCCGCTCTCCGCGGCGCGCAGGTGAAGGCGCGGTGCGGTTCGCGCTGGCTGCGGGCTCAGCGCGCTGCTGCTCATCTCACTGGGCGCTCGGCAGCGGCCGGGAGCTGTGATTTGCTGCGGAACCATTTACGTTCATGCAACAAATTCAACTCCGGTAATTTTCCCCCCAATTTCATTTTTTTAATTAAGATTTTATATAGGTCTTAAATTTTATGACTGTATAAACGTTCTTGTATACCTTTTCTATGTATACCTTCATTTATTAATGCAATTTCTAGTTAAATGTTATCCTTTAGTACTTTTCCACAGTTAAAGGGTAGAGGAAATGTCCTCATCCTCAAACACTTGCTATGGCATCTCTTTGATTGCATACTTAGTTCTGCACCGTGTACATAGGTCTGCTGAGTGCAACAGGTTATGAGATGGATGTTGTATCTATACAGAATTTGAGTCCAGAATAGGAGAACCCATGGGATTTAGAAACGAATGGAGCTAAGTATTTATTGCAGAATAACAGTGCTTGCAGAATGTAGGTGGTAGAGTGTGTGCAACAGAGCTGCCCTGGTGCAGATGAGGTAGGGGAATGCACGGGTACATCTCTGGCTTGTCATTTAGTGGGTTGAGTCCTTCTGTTTCAATTTTTCATATGTTTGATATGATAACTGTTGTCGGTAAATATTTGTTGGGTAGTGTCAGTAAATAAAACGTCATTGTTTTGAACAGAGCTGCCATTCACTCCCATCGGAGCGGTGTGTATGGGTTAGCAGTGTGACAAGGCCTCGTGACCCGTGAACGCTCTGTAACACTCAGTATCATTCCCTGCACATTCTCGCAGACCTCCGCTCTGTTTTGAATAGCTCACTTCTTCTCAGGGCTGGTTTTGTGTAGACAGTTGTTCTGGCATGATTCCAGGTTGTGGGAGTTGTATGTGCACATAATTTGGAGGTGTATTATGTCGAGTTGCTTCCAGCAAGTGACAAGTGAGACCACGTGGCCTTAAACAAAACTGTTTTGTTTTGCTGCTCATGAATCGAAGTGGGTGACACCTGCTTCTGCTCGGGAGTGTATGTGTAACACCTTCATATTGACTCCGGAGTTTTTTTCCTGTGTTAAAAAGCTCTTGAGTGGCTTTTTTTTCCCCCTATCTTAAATATTTTGCTTCAAGTTTTAAGGAAAATTAACCTGACCTCTTAAATTTTGTTTATCCTGGTGTTTTATTTGTATGTTTCAGTGGTTTAGGTTTTTGAACAATCTCCTTTGATGTGAGAAATTTTCTGGGTTTCTTTTTCGGTTTGGTGGGGGTTTTTTTTGTTTGGTTTTTTTTTTGTTTGTTTGTTTGTTTTTCTTTTTTGTGTGGGTTTTTTTGGTGGTTTTTTTGTTTGTTTGGTTGGTTTTTTTGTTTTTGTTTTGTTTTTTTTTGTGAGGGCATCTGCCTGCTGCTACAAATGCTGTAATGAATGCATTTAGAATCCTTTTGGAATGCTGTGTGTAGATGCTGTATTTTATTGAAGACAACTTATACTCCATGTATGAGTGAGAGCTGCATTTGGAAAAATAATTTGTTGCCTTTTAATTCTTGTGAAATATGGAAGGAAACTGGAAGAAAGACTATTTTGTTGAACTCAACCAGCCTCTTTATGTGTCTTTGCTTTCTTACCCGAGTGTGCCTCTCAGCTTGTGGGGATGTGTTGTGGATTCCAGTTGTTCGGGTCATATGAAATCTGGAATTAACAAATGGCTGAGGTCTTGCATAAGTCTTTAGGAGTGTGTAAAATTACTGTAGTGTAGTATCCAAAAAAAATTGGAAAATAAAGGACTTGGTAGATATGCTCCATTAATGTGTGATTAACACACACCTCCTGCTTTTCTTATGGCTATAGCAGCTATAAAGTAACTATTCTGAAATAAGTGCTTGTTTAGGATGTGGCTGTGGTGGTCTCCTCCCCAAATGTGACACAGGGGATGTGCAAACACGCGCAGACTGTTGTTCCCTCTAGTGCCAGCCGGGGTAGAACGTGCAGGGATGTGCTGTCAAGTACCGAAATGTGGGCAATGATTAACTCGCAGGTGCTCGGCACAGCCCGGGAGCAGCTGAAAGGGTTCCTGGCCAAAGGATCAGGCTGTTAATAACCAAACACGGGGTATGTACATTCATTTGCTTCCTAATCAGGGCTGCCTGGAGCCCGAGGGGAGGCTGCTGCCGGGCGGAGGGGGTCTTTGCAGGGACGGATCTCACCCAGACCGCTGCTGAGGGCAGTGCTTGAAGGTATGGCCAGCAGTAACATGTAGCAATTCCTCCAAAAAATTGTTTGAACTGGACGAGAAGTAAAAGCTTTACGTTGTTGGCAATGAGAGAGGGTTTTGGTCTTTTGTGTTCGATTATTATATATGCAATCAGAAATATAACTAGAAAGGTGTCCTATACTGTTGTTGTTACTTTCTCCCTTTCTGTAGAGCTAATTACCCTCACAGTCCTCTAGCTGCCCTCATCTCTGCAGGTGTAATCAATGTGAGGTACGACTTGCGTTCAGAAAAGCTTATTGGCTTTTACACTGCTGCAGCTTGCATGAACTTGGAAAGTTGGCAAGAATTATCTGGACTTGTGTGGTTTCTGTAGAACAAGAACAGCTGCTCTGCTGGTATCATCTCTCAGACAGTTTAGTTGTTAAAGTGCAGCTTTTTTTTTAGTTTATTTTAAACACTTCACTGTTTCTCCTAAATTAATTTTCAGTATTATAACGAGGAGAAGAGTATGTCCATTACACTGTGTACTGCATCAGGAATCCTACTGGTTTTATTTTAAATACAACACTGTGCCTATATAGTGTTCCTTCAGAAGGTTTTGTCAGGACTATCACCAATTTCCTGAAGATGAAACCAGCTCTTTGGACAGGGTGTATTTTGGGGGTGACTGGCTTCTTCTGCTTGTGTATGGCCTTTGCTTGGGAGAGGTTAAGAAAGGCAGGTAGGAATTGCAGCAGCAGCACGTTTGTGTGGACATGTGCAGTGATGAGGGTATCCCAGGCCTCAGATCCCCTGAGGACAGTGAGGTTCTAAGGTGAAGTGCTTTGCCTACAGAAGTAGGTGCTGTCAAAGTTAACATTTATTGGCTCTCCATAGATATAAGTAATTAATAGCCAAGAAAAAAACTCGCTCAAGTGAGTTAATTGTTGAGTGGATGGGTGCTCTTGCAAGCTTTCCCATGTCGGCTTGGATTCTAAAAACTTTCCCATGTAGGCTTGGTTTCTGACTGTGCTGAGCAATTGCAGGTCAAAAGCTGTAAAGATTCAATTTTAAGGCAATACAACTCTTTGTCTGCCGTTCAATGTATTGAATAACCAGGAATATAAATGCAAGGCAAACTTGACCAACTTGAATTGTATCGAACTGTGCAATAATCCTGAATAAAATAATTATGATTATTAAGACAGTAGGCTAAAAGCATCATCATTTTAATTTCAGGAAGAAAATATGATACTCTTCCAAGCAGATAAAATTTTAACCTGCTGCCGTTTCCTGGTAGTGATGATTCTGATGAAGGGAAAAATGTATTTCTCTTGGCTTTACTTTGTTCTTAATGTATTTTTGTTGAGGATAAACCTCTTTATTATGAGGGAAGCAGGAATGTGCTGAAAGGATGAGAAGAATATGAAGAAAAGGGACAGTGGTTGCATTAACTTTATACTGGGCATGCATGCTGTATCTCATTTTTCTTCTGTTTTTCTGAGTCTTTACCTTGAAGAAGGTTTAATTTCAGTGCTGGTTTCAGAAAATGCATATTTTTTGACTTAACTTTCTATAGCCCTTTTAATAGTCTTCACAGAAACAGCAAAAATATACGTCTGGAAGTAGTTTTCCTCTAGATAAAATCTAGATTAAAAAATAGTAAAAAATCTTTGTTTTATTGTTACAACTTTTGAATAGAAACTTAGTGCTTGCTTTCAAATACAGAAGTTTGAGGAGGATAGAGTTAAATAAATCTCAAATTGCTGGTTGCATGAGTCACTAAATTGAGAACATAAATACTCATATTCTTTGGAAAGGACCTCTCAACATTGTTTTCCTGTGTAGTGTCAACTCCAAAACACAATACAATATGTTTAGCTTAAAAGTAGTTGTATTTGCATTTGAAATCATAGTTTATGATAAAAGTCAGATAACCTTTTGCATGGTAAACTGACCAAAGGCTAGCATTAAGTCTCCAGTGGAAGCTGCATTATCACACTGATGTGTTTTGTTTGCTTGCTTTGCTGAAAAGAAATGAAAATTTGGAGAGGGGTGAAGGGTAGAGCAATGGGCAGTGCTGGAGAAATCTCCCTGCAAGCTGATAGAAGGGATGGATTATTTTGTTTGCTGTCTGATGCTGAAGCCAGAGACTTGAAATAGGAACATCTGGATCTTTTAGTCCCGAGAGAAACAGATTTGTCTCAAGACAAGGTATGTAAGTTCAACATCAATGGCAAAAAAAATCTTGATACCTGTGTGTGTTGAATTTAGTACTCAGTGTTCTCTGTATTCTGCTTAAACAGTATATTTCATGTGTATGTGTATCCTTCTGCATTTTAAACCTTCTCTTTAAAACGCTTTGTTGAAGTCTTTTCAAGTGTTTTTTCAATTTTGTCCTAATCAGATGACTTGTTTGGTTGCCTGTTTTAAGATGCAAGAGTACTGAAGCCTTACATTTTTAAAAATTTATATGGCAATCAACTACTGTGCCTAAAAGTGACAACAAAGCTCGCAATCATTCTCTACTGTGCCCTGCACTGCTTTCGTTTGACTTGAAACCACTGGCAGCTCCTGGTAACTGCAGATGGGAGAGTGTGCATGAGTCCTTGCTCCTCTATTCATGGCAGTGATGGACCATATCATTTAATATGCTGATGTGCAAGACAGACTAAACCAGAGTTCTTTATTTTTTCTTGTTCTTTCTTACCATGGTTCCAAAAGCTATCTGAGATGTAGCCCTGTCCTCCCTTTGATGCTAGGAAACTTCTCCAGGGGCTTTCACTGGTGGTAATGTTAGCTGGATTACAATGTTATTGGTTGCCTTCCATTTCTTTTGGTGTTTTTTAGGGAAAAGAGCTAAGGCTCAGTTGGCCAAAGGACTGGTTCTGTTGGTAGTGTTATCTCATATTGGGCTGTATTTCTCCAGCATGGAGCACTCTTTCATGTCAGTGCTCTGGCTTCAGCCTGGAATTAACTTTTGTCTATTTATTTATTTAACAGTTGTCTTTTACCTTTTAATGTACTTTGTGCTGAGACTAAGTACATGCTATCTCAAAACTAAATATTGTCTTTTCTATATGGTGGATGGACTGTCTCGCTGTCTATAGCAAGTGTGTGCCTATGGGAGAGGGAGCCAAACTCAACACTTGTGAAGCAGGATCATTCCATTACTTTAAAGCTGCTTCTCTGTCACCTTGAAGAGTTCTGACAGATTCATCAAAATGTGCAGCATCTGTGGTTCTCTGAAGTGCTGCCTCCAAATGTCTGTGTGTATATGCTTCTGTAAAGTACCTGTATAAAATTTAACTGCATTTCTGAAGAGGACAGAAGGCATATATTTTTAATAGGATGCCTTCAGAAACGGAATAAAAACTCTCAAAAATAGGTCTTTGAAAAGCTCCTCCAAAACATAATTCTTTAGAGCATCAGGTGCATTTTTAAAGACTCCAAGAGAGTAAGTAATAATATGTGTGTTCATTGAGGGCAAAACTTGAAATAACCATGGTGTGTGTGGAAGCAGCTTTATGGTATGCTGCGTGGCTGACTTGGATTGAAGTGCTCATGCAAAGTGCAATTCCCAGCACTGGCTGCTGCTTGGAAATGTTCAAGAGCTTCTTGAGTTTTCACCTAGTTTCACTGAAGTGTTGCTGTAGTGGCATAAAAATATTTTGCAGCTCCCATATCTGAGAGTCTTAGGAAAACAATTTGAAGAAAACATTGGTTTTGGAATTTGTTGTTGTGCAGTTAAATAGTGAAGTTTAGTTTAAAGTTTAAATGTGCCCTTTAGCAAACTGTTTGCCTAAGGCGGCAGCTGGCTGGGAGCTGAGTGCTTTCGAGATGGGAGATACTTGTGTTTGCTGACTTTGGGTGTGGAAAGGTGTCTTTTCAGAAAGCAATGCAAGGGTAAACATGGTCACTCACTAGAAACAGCAGATTTCAGGCAGTTGGTGAGGAAATAGGAATGGCCTCTTTAGAGATGTCCCACTAAACCTGCTAACTGGTAATCAGCTCTTCAGGCTGTGTGAGCATAAAGACGTTTGCTTCAGAGAGTGATGGTGGGTAACACATCTTTTTCCTTGTAGTAGATGCACATTGTTGCCCACTACATAGTGCTGCTACTGCCTTCTTTTTCATTAAAAAGAATAATAGTTTCTACATTGAGGGTTCTTAGCGTTCAGAAAAGATTTTTTCCTCATGGTTTTCCTATCAACTAAGTATAACACGATGCTATTTCAACAATGCAAAGCATTTTAGTGAGGGTGAGGAACTGTGGGAACATGTTTCATCAGAAGATATTAATTATTTTTGCTTTAACTGTAGTGAACAGCTGCTGAATGATATATGTTATTTTTTAACTACAGCTACTGTGAATATCTTGTCTAGAGATACAAATAGGGTGTGGAGGGAAAGGCAAAAAATATTTTTAGCCTGAGGATCAAAGTGTATCTACACTTGGTAACACAAAGGGAGGGGAGAAAAAAGAAGGGTGAGGGAGAAAATGGGCTTTGTCTAGGGAATCAGTTTTAACGAGATTGGCCAATACTTACCCCATTCTTCCAGCTATAAGTCAGGTTTGAGCCTCTGGGGTGTTGTGACTTCAATACTTTTCTTGAACCTTCTCATGTTTTTCTGTTCAAGAGATCCTGCAGTGCTGTTCTGTGCAGGTATTCAGGGGCTTCAGTGCTGTGCTACACTAGAGCCTTTCCCCCAGCTTTGTTTTTGTCCCCTTAAGGGCAATGGCAGAACTCCCAAAATTAAGTAAAAAATGAATAAAATATACTTAAGTATAACACACTTGTCAGTATTTGAGCTAGTGGTTTACCACTGCTAGGCTTTTCTCTGCCATTATGTGATGTAAGAATCTACTCTAAGGCAGGTGGGCTGATAAGGCTTCAGATAAACAGTGTTAATACTTCTATGGAAGCATAGAAGAGATAACGTAAGAGAATTTTAGGGTTCGTGTTTCCCTTTGGGGACTCTAGTGTTAAGCAACCTATACTTACTTGGTCATAGAAGACTAAGTATCCTGAATTTCAGATGTCTCATCAAAACCAGCAAGGATGTTTCTTCAAGTTTCCTCAGTAAGACGGAGAGGTTAGTGATAAACTTAGTTGCTATAAATAAACACTCTGGCTTTGTTTTGCTGTGTGTTTGTTCTGCAGTTGCATTTTGCCCACTTCCTGCTGTTACAGCACAGCCTGATCTCCAGGACAGCACCTAATCCAAGAGCATGTCCCTTATCTGGAACAGGCCAGGTTCAGTGTGCAGAGGCTGAGGAACAGAATGTGTCTGAGCAGTCTCTTAAATTAATATTCATTGACTTGTCTTAGCATCTGGCTTCAAGTTAGTTAAAGGGAAGATGATAGATTTATTTTCCTCCTTCAAGTTTCATCATGAGCCTTGCCTGTGCTGTAGAGTTCAAGTCCAAACAGGAGTTGGATGGTGATACAGAGACAGGCACCTGTGATCAGTGTATTTTTTCCTGAACATTGTTCTTTTGCTTCTTGAGCTGCATTCATTTTCTAAGATGTTTTTGTAACTGGAGGCTGATTTCTGAGGATACTGGTAGTATTCTGATTGTGTGCATATATCTACTTTTAAACATATACAGAATTTTCTTTGCTAGTTTTAGCTTTAGTTTTGTGTGGCTCGCTTTGAATATGAACAATATTTTTTAGAGAGTATAAGCCTTAGAATTTTATTTTCACAAGAAAATCCCCAGTTTTATTTTAGACCTACTGAAGCAGTATGTGTTCACTGGAAATATGTCCATAAAATATTCTTAATGCTTGAAAAATATATTCCCCTTGTACATATTTTAATTTTTTTACAAAAAATTAATTTATTCTCAGGAAAGGGTCTTAAGGTGACTCTGTGGTATATGAATAAGGAGAGAATCTACAGGCTGAAAATCTTTCTCTGAAACGACTTTCAAGTAAGAGAAGCAGTGGTAATGCTTGGTATCCCTGGCTTTGTAAAGTTTTGACAGATACCAATTTTCTGTTTGCCATTTAGAAACTAAAAAACCTTTGGTATTTTGACAAGGCCATAAAACTTGTCAGTATTGTGGGGATCAGCTGTTTAATTACCTGTTGCTCCTGGTAGAGAGTGAACAAGGACCTGTGCGGACCTGTTGAGAGGAATAGTGTGGCAAACGTGTGTCCCTGCTGTCCCACCTCCGAAGTGTGGCTGGGGAGAGCTGCTGGGTGGCAGTCCTGAGGTGGCCTCCAAACCCTGGCAGTGCCCTCCATCTCCACTGGCAGTAACCAAGGAGTGTGATTTGGAAGAAGCACATGTGGACAGCTGATACAGACGAAAGTCACTCAAGGTGCACGGTGTGCTGCTGCTGTTCTCAGATATCAGCCTGGGAATGTGGGGGAGTTGGGGAGTTGGACAAGATGTATTCCTCTCTGTGTTACTTTAGGTGGTTTTCTTTTGCAGAGCATCTCAGAACATAAATTAGGTAAATACCATATTTGATTTATTTTCTGTTAGATCTATGTCAACCTTGATCATTAATTGTTCTTAGACAATAATAACTTTTAAACAGTAACTTTTAAACAGTAACTTCTGGCCTCTGCTTTTGCAGTAGTTCGAGTGTGGAAGCCTCAGTGCAGAGATAGGTGTGGGGTGTTGGCTTGGACATTTCCAAGGGTGGGGAGGAGAGTGCTGAGTTAGTACTGCTCTAGTACCAGCTCACTAGAAAATAGTGGAAGCTGTAACTTTTTTTCTGGAATGGCAACCTTGTGGTTTTGTAATCTGAATCTTTGACCTTCCAACTCTCAGAGTTAATGGACTCCTTGTAACCTTGCCCTGGACCTTTGTTCTTACTGGTACAAGTGCCTGCAAGAGGAGGTAAAACTCTCGTTGCCATAACTTGTGTGATCATTGAAGAATCTGGGCTTTCCCCAGGTTAGGAAATTGCTGCCTCAAAAAGGGAAACTCTGCAGAAGATGTTAAGTATGGACTCTTGCAATATTGCTTTAACATGTATTTAAGAAAAACTCTTTTCTTCCTGTGCTATTATAGACTAGAGAGGCAGGTAATAATTTCGTTTTCAACACGTGTTGCTGCTTGAGCCACTTTCAGAAAGGTTTTTTGTGTGGATTTGTTTGGTGGGGTTTTTGTATTGGTGAATTTTTTTTCTTTGTGGCATTTTTGTTTGTATTCTCTTACAGTTGATTTCTTCTAAAATGATCCTACTTGAGCATCAGGAGTAAATTTGAGGTCAAGTACTGATCCAAAAAGAGGTTAGATGGCTGAGTCTCTGTTCCTGCCCTCACAGAGGGGCTTTGCCAGGGCTGTTTATCTACTCTTGCATGGGCAGACTTTTAAAACCAAGATGGGCATTCTCTTCAGAGCATTTAGTTCGTGCAGGTCGGCCTTATCTACCTGCCAGTGATGGGACATGTGCCCTGCACTCACCTTTTCATGTTGTCCCTGAAATCTGTCAAGCGAGATTTTGACCCAGCTTTCACACAGGTTAAACCAGCTTTTTCATGGTTCTTTGTACCTACTTGAAAAAAGGAAGGGATTATTATCTTGACAAGCACAGCTTATTTTCTGGTTATATACTAGTAGGTTTTAATTCATATACAGTTGAGCCTGATTTCTGTTTATCAATTAGGTCTTATGCTGATCATAATACAAGCTAGGTGTCAAATCAAGTTGAATAAGATGACTGACAGCTAAAAATATCCTCCCCCCTTAAAATAAAGTGGGAGTAGGTAGGGAAGCTAGAGGACTCAGAAGTTTCAGGTTAACATTGTGGATCCTGTTACTAAAAAATGATTACTGTTTCCTGGTGGAATTAACTTGCATTATGTAGAGTCTTCATTTGTTCTTGCCACGCAAATCATTTACTGGGAACTTAGTTGACCATATAGACCTTTTGTAGGTGGTGTAACTTGGGAATTGCTATTGCAGCTGGAATATGTCTGTGCTGCTTTAGAGAGGGACTTCAGCCACAAATGGTTATTTTCTGCAAAGTGGCAAAGTATGATCTTAAGTTATTAAAATATGCTGAAAAGCTTCTGTAAATCTTTACATGTTAGAAATGGAAGTTTTCTCCCCCATGTTGTGTGTGTGGATCGTTCCACAGCAGCGCTGGCTGTGGCTGCTGCTCTGAATTAACAGAGCTGCCATGATGCACAGCCCTGGTTACAGGCTTGCTAACATCAACTCTCTTGGCATGTGTTCAGAAAAGTAAACAGAAGACAATCAGTGTTGGATTTGGCATAACTAGCAAGTCCATAAAACTGCCAAATCCTTCTCAGTGTATTCATCCAATTAATCACATTGATGTAGGACATTTACTTAAATGAGTAAAACATACTGTATTTGGTTTTTAAAAGTTCTTGTCTTAAAGTTTCCATTTTCTACTTAATTAATAACCACAATCTTTACTTAAATAGAATTTTTTCTTGTTTTTTGATGTTGTTCTTTTGTAGAAAAAAAATGAATTCTGAAAGCTCAGCCCTTACCATGAGTAGCCATGCTGTACTAAACCAGTGTGCCAGAGGAGGAATGGAACAAGAAAAAATTTGGTAAGCATTATTTCTAATTTTTAAGAGGTTAGTAGGCAGCCATACTGGGAGATGTAGTTTGAAAATTAGGCAAAATAATTATTTGTTTTAACTGATGCATTAAGTCTGCATTATTTAACAACAGAGAAGGAAAAGGGAAAATTTTTATTTTGCTTTTGAGGTTTTAGCAGATGACATGGTACAGGGTGTCATGGGGGATGGGCTGTGGAAAAACTCCTGTTCATTTCAGCAGTGCAGCAGTTGTGCTCGGGGAATCTTTCACATATGGCAAATGTTTTAATCTCCCAGTGCTGCTGGGATGCTGGGCCATGCTGGTACCAGGATCTTCAGTGCTTTGAGGCTCCTGACATTCCTGCCCTGGGAGACATTACAAAGTCAATGGTTTCTACTCTGTGCATAGAAAAAATTTACTCTGTGCTGGAGGAAAAAAGCAATTGCAATGTTAAAGGGTAGACATGGACAAATGCTTACACTTCATAACAATTTTTTTTTTGTGAAAATTGCCACAGACCATGCAATTTCTAGCACCTGGTTTGTTTTCATGAAGGGAACATGGTGTTGAAAAGGTTTTGAGACTGTTCCACCTGGGTTATTGAGCCTTTTATTGAGAGCCTGCTGGTTTTTACTTGCTGTTGTTTGCTAGGGGTTTTTTACATAATTTATTTACCATGTGGCAAACAACTGGTAAATTCATGACAGGAAGCATGACACCCACATGGACAAAAACCTTATGTTGTTTTTGTTGCATAAGAAATACTCTTGAAAAGCTAAGAATTAAAGAAATACTAGCAAATGAATGTTCTGTTTCCTGTTGCATGCTGTCAGGAAATCAAATAATCTTTTTTTTTTTTTTTGCTTTGGTTTTAATATAATATTAAACTAACAGCATAATAATACCTGAAAGTAGTTTCTTTTAACATTTCTTCTGGAACATTCTCAACAAAATCTTTGGGTGAAAGGGCAGGATGAGGAAGAACTGTGGGTTTCCCTCTTGACTCACAAATCTACTGAGGGGTGGGAGATTGACACAAACACTTTTTTCATTTGATGTCTTTTGCTGGTTTTTGTATCCTGCTTGTGGTATTGATGTGGGGAGAGTTCTGGTTAATATCTTTATCAATGATCTGAATGAGGGGATGGAGGGCACCCTCGGTAAATTTGCAGGTTGCAGCCTAAGTTAGGTGGGAGTGCTGATCTGCTGGAGGGTAGCAGGGCTCTGCAGAGGGATCTGGACAGGCTGGATCCATGGGCCAAGACCTGTGGTGTGAGGTTCAACAAGGTAAAGATGGATCCTGCCTTTGGGTCACAACCCCCTGCATCTCCAGGCTGGGGGCAGAGTGGCTGGAAAGCTGCCTGAAGGAAAAGATCTGGGGATGTTGGCTGATGTTCAGCAGCTGAACATGAGCCCAGGTGTGCCCAGGTGGCCAAGAAGGCCGGTGGCATCCTGGCTGTGTCAGCAATAGTGTGGCCAGCAGGAGCAGGGCAGTGCTTGTCCCCCTGTACTGGGCACTGCTGAGGCCACAGCTCAAATCCTGGGCTCAGTTTTGGGCCCCTCACTACACAAAGACATTGAGGTGCTGGAGCGTGTCCGGAGAGGGGCAAGGGAGCTGGGGAAGGGGCTGGAGCACAAGTCTGATGAGGAGCAGCTGAGGGAATTGAGATTGTTTAACCTGGAGATAAGGAGGCCCACGGAGGACTTTATCAATAGCAGTGTGAAGCATGTCTGGTTAGGTTTCTAAAAGACTATTTTTTGTTCTGGGCTTCTGTGAATACTACAGTTGAATGAACATTATTTTTCTCAGCCTAATAAAGTGCAATGGTGCACTGCCTTACTGCATTGTTCTTTTATTGTTGTTTATTCATTGTCTGATTCTTGGAACTTATTTACATTCTGATGGTTCTGGGTTTATTTTCCTGAAAATATGAGTATTGTTAAGTCTGGTGTTAGTCATAGGAAGATTAGAAATGTCTATTGTTAAAAGTATACAGTGACAGGATGATATATTCAATTAAGTCAAAAGCATCTACAGAGAAAAGTGCTGAGCAAGGCCTTATCTAGCATTTAAACACCACATAGGATGCATGTAAAAGGCTTTGATGTTGCATAAGGCCCCCTAGAAACAGAGGGGAGAGTAAATAATTGGCTGAACCCCAGTTACCTTGTACAGCCATTTACCAAGTCTGCCATTCTGGTTTTATCAGTGTTTTGCATCTGCGTAGTTTGGTGCATCTACCTGATGAAAAAAGAATTGAATTCTCAAACTTGCAATGCTTCACTTGGTTCTGTTGCTTTTTTTCCCTCCCAACATACATAAAGAAGATTACAGCAGCAGAAGAATGCTGGTGGTAGCAGAAGTGTGACTGCTGTGAGTGTCTGGTAACTGCAGGGTATTGTGGCACAGTTCATGTGCAAACCAAATTAAGCTGCTCTTGATAAGCAGGAAGGTGAAGGAACTTGGATGGTTATACCATCAACAATATCAGCTATCTGAGCTGGTGTGGAAGAGTGTTGAACAATCAAGGCTTGAGACCCTTGAAATTGTAGAAGCTCCTGATTTGGCAGATTCTCAGTGTCTTAATGTTGAAAATTGCGAGAAAGGAACCAAAGATTAGGGAGCAAGTGGGAACTGTGTCAATTCATCCAGGCTTTCTGCGGAAGTAGCTGGCTGGCACATAGTTTTTCAAAAGAAACGTGCAGGAGAATTGGAAATTTTCCAGGTGTTGTTAGTGTGTGAATTTTATAGCATGCTTCCTCTAGACTGGATGAAGTCTTGCTAGTCACTCCTTCATGATGTTACTTAGGATTAAGTCAGGAAGTATTTAATCCTTTCAAAACTAATAATTGAAATTTGGGTTCTGAATGTCTCATGACAGAGTTTTTGGTATCTTGGCTTTCTATTTCTATCTCCAAATACTCTGCCATGTTCCTTATGAAGTATGCAGTGTTCTGCTATTTCTATGACAAAGTTTTAATCACTTTTACGCAAAGATTCTCTGAAAACTGTCCATGTTTTGAATAAATAAATCTATAATTACTAGAACTAACCAAACAAGCACTGTTATATGTGGACTACAGTGTATTCTGAGTCTGTACTTATGAGTTGGGTTAAACTGAGTTTGAGGACAGAAAATTTATAACATCTTTTCTTTTTTGCTTTTATTTTACGCTGTAACAGATTGTTTTGTTATGCTAACTGTCCTGAATATTTTCTGGCTTTCTGGCTTGTTTTGGCTTTCCTTTCTAATCTGAGACTGGTGACTTTGTGGGGAAGGGAAGCTATTGAAACTCCAGTCCATAGAGTGAGAAGGAAGACCTGCTTAAATACTGAATTTGGATATTGCATAAACTAACTTTAAACCCAGCTCCATAATTGCATACATTGAAAAAGAGCAGCTTACTGTCATATCTTAATGTGCAGATGTCTGAAAACTCTTTGGTATAGAAAAAGTAATTATTCTGGAGTATTGTACAACCAGTATTTGAAGTGCCTTTTTTTTGTTTAATAAGTTCATCTGTTCAATAACGAAAAAGAAATAACAGAGTCAACTGAGATGAAAACAATACTTTTGTTTTCTCTCATGTCAGATGAACTGACTCATGACACTCATGTCAGATGAACTGACATCCCCATGACTGGGAAAAAGCAGGAAGGAAAGCAATGGTGAGCAGCTGAAAATCTGCATCTTCACTTAATAAGGAATAATGTAGATGCTACATAGATCTTACCTTAATGCCTGTGATTTTAATCACACAGCCCTTCTTCCTCAGTGATGATCAGAAGGGAACAGCTAAATTGCTGCCTTCTGCACCTCAGACAAGTGCACAAGCTGACTCGTAGCTTGTGTGGGAAGTCAGGTTTCGTGACAATAAATCATCAGGGCTCTGTTGCAGCTTTTGCCAGCTGCCAGTTGATGAAGGAAGAATTATGTGTCTGGAATTACAGTAAGAAGCGAAACAAGTTTCACAACTTTCCCTGTTTCTCCTATATCCTTGTTTAATCAGTAGAAATGAGTCATCCTGAAGAACAGAATTAAACTGGCTCTAGTCAAGTGTGGTTTAACTGCAGATGTTTGATTACAAAAGGCACATGCATGTTCAGGGAATACAAGGTTACAGTGCATGCAAAAAGGAAGCCCCATAAATTACAGATTAACATTTCAGATAGCTGGATAAAATTAACTTTATCTGCAAGAGGCCTTGAACTAGTTGCTTTCTAGTATGTCTTATTACAAAGAGAGAAAATGCTTTTCTTAGCCAGAAAATATTCAGGACAGTTAGCATAACATAACAATCATCCCAAACCACTTTTAATAAAGCAGATAAATAATTACTGTGTATATATATATAAAATCACTTCTATCTTACCTAACTTTCCTAGTTTATTTAAAGTACTTCTCTGCCCATAAAAGGAGTACTAGAATTGAAAATTGTTACAAGGGAATCACTTGCATTGGAACTTGCAGCCTGAGACCAGTCCCTTAAAGGAAGTGGATGAAGATCCAGGAGAGTGACGTAGGACATGGAGAGGGTGACTCATGAGGCTCTGCAGCACACCCACAAACAGTGAGAGATGAGAATGTGCTGAAATGGTTAAAGTAAGTGCACTCACCAACTGCTGACTTTGCCTCATGCATACATGAAATGGGCTTTGTAGCTGAAGAAAATATGCCCCAGAGGCAAATACAAGTTTAAACATATGTTCAATCACCATGTCTTGCAAAACTAAGTATGGATTGCATTTCCTCATCCTGGATGGGATCAAAAACCTCTTGATTTTGCCTTGAGAAAGGAAAAGCGCTGGGGCTGCTCCCGGCCCAAGCCCACCAGGTGGCAGCCTTGGTTTGGATGAGGGGCTGTGCCCACTCCCTCTCTGGTTGTTCGCCTTCCCCCTTCCCACCCCGCCCTTGACTTTTTTTCTGGGATCACATAAGGACATAGCAGCAGAGGTGTGTTACTAATTACTCGTTTAAAAGACACCTTACTAAGCTAAGGCTACTGCTTGGTGTGTTTTTTGTGTTTTGGTTGGTTTTTTCTTTTTCTTTTTTTTTTTTTTTTTTTTTTTTGAGATTATCATTCACTAGGTTCCTGGATAAAGCTGTAATCTGCATCTTGTGCATGTTATTATATTGTCTCTAGGTCATACTGCATACTGCAAATAATTTTTGTTGATAGTGTGTCTCTTAAAACATTTGTGGAATACTTGGTTATGACTCTATTGGGTCCCACCTGCTTTTTTATTGTTACATGTCTCTTTATTATAGCTGTTAGCTGAGGGAGGGAGTTACAACAAACATTTCTGAATTGGTTCCAGTTGAAGGTCAAGAAATTTTTATCTAAGTAAAAGGTAATGACATCTTTAGGCTGGCCTCAATGGTATTTTGTTTATGAATGTGTGTTAGTGCACAGGCTGATGACAAGGCTTTTGTACTCTGACAAATAAATAGAGTGCTCACAGGGAGTGTATAGAAGGAGTGAAATACATTTATTTAATTAAGAGCTGCAGAATGTTTTAAAACTGTAACTTTTACTTACTTTGATGTAGGAAACGAATGTAAAAATCTGTCAGTCCATCTGTTTCTTAAAAGTATATTGTTGTATTCTTCCTTATGGGCTATCCTGGTGAAATCTGAAAAATAAGTTTAACAGAAAATATCAGTTTGGACTGTGAGTAACTCGCTTGGCTGGAACAGGAATCACTGGTACTGAGAAGCTGAATCTATACAGTTTAAATAATGAACCAGGCTTTCACATTTTGGTATGTGAAATTTTTAAAATTTACTTTCATTTTCCCCATCCCGTTCCCCCCTCCATGCATTAGAGAAGTGCATGCTATCAGGGTGATAAATAACACACGTGGTTAGGCTTGGATCACCAATGTTAGTAACTAATACACTATGGAGGAGGCCTCACAATCCCTTACTCAGGTTTTGGTAATTTGTAAGTTGAAATTATGATTATAGAGGATGAAGACATCTCCTTCAGTGCTGTTGTGCAAATATAAAGTAAATGAGTTTGCGTAGTTTAGAACAAAGATGAAATTTGTCATCTTAGTTCTTCTTCATGCTAGAGAGCCTCATTTTCTCATTCATATATGCAGCATCTTGATGCATTTTCCTTCTCTATTATCTTCTGAAAAAAACCCACCAAAACTGCAGAAATAGTCAAAATTTCTTGTTGAAAAATATGAAACACGTTAACAACCCAAGTGAAGGAAAACGCTGCCTTTCCTCCTTCATAATTGTCAAGGATTAACCCCAAGTGATGACAATGATAGTGTCACCAAAAGTCAGAAATAAAACTCTCTAGCACTGTAATTTCAGTATTAGGAAGAGGCATCGCTTTTATTTTAGGTACCAGATTCTAGGTGAGGGGGATATTTCTGCATAACCCGCTAGCTAACAAACTATTTTAAATCTATGTAGCTTATACATAGACTCATACATACATGCTAAACATTCACACAAATTCTTTTGCATATTCAAATCACTTCTTGGAGCTTATTTACATTAGAGTAGGCATCTTTAGAGGGTCTCTGGTAGTCATTTGGGGAACATTTCCATTCCTCAAATCATCCTTTTTTGGTCACAGGCCTCCAAAAAAAAGTATCTTTTCTTTGAGTGAACCCCAGCGTGGTCTGGCTGAGATGCAGCTTCTTATCAGCGTTGCTCAGGCCCACGGTCTTTAAGGCTGCAGGAACCACTTGCACACATTTATTCAGGACTCAGCACTGTCCTGCTGAAGGAATTCACAAGACCTAAAGGCTATTTGTTACAATTACAGCTTTTCCCAGCAATAGCAGTAACTGCAGTTGAAACAAGCCATGCACGGGAGGGTTGCTCTCCAGTCACTGACCGATGCCCATCCCCATGCAGCCATCGGCCCCCTCCAGCCCCCTCTGCACTGGGCATGGCCTCCTGGCCTGTGGAATATCCCTGTGGATATCGCTGGATATCCACTGGAATATCCAGTGGAATATCACTGAGCCTCTTCTTCCTGGCCTGTGGAGTATCCCTGTGGCCAGCCCAGCTGCCCTGACCATCTCCGTCCCTTCTTGGGCAGCTCCTCACTGGCAGAGCAGGGGACAGTGAGTGTGAGTTTCTGCTAATCTCTTTGGATCATTTTGATTCTTTGTGTGGGTGCATGTGTTTATATGAAGTGTGACTTTTTTTTTAATGTAAAAAACCCCCAAAACCCAGTGGTCTACCATGGGTAACCATCTGTTTCCTGTATGCTTACCCTACTTCTCTTTCTAAAGATTCTTGTCCTTGGTCATGATTCTTTTCACTAGGACTCCAGAATCTGTTCGTATAAACAGTTTGTTTTATTTTATACACTTGTTCAGCATCTATTACAGCTGAGTTTCTAGTTAATACTCTAATACTCATAGGGTAGACACTTTTCCTTGCCTCCCTCCCCTCAAAAAAAGTTCTTACATTTGTTTAGTTAATTCTCTGGCTCTAGGGGGAGCTGGTGATAAAGTTTTTAAGCAACACAAACGTATTTCTTTAGGAATATTTACACATTGCAGTATTTGGAAACAGAAGATCAGAAACAAAGGGTGGTTTGTAATTTGATCTTTCCTTCGTGGGGGAAGGAAGGCTAGAGGGTAGGTGAACTGATTAAATTAACTGCCAGTGGGGCCCTGAAAATTTCAATAGCTAAGTGTTGCAAGAGACAATCATTTGAATATGTATCTTTGAAGCTGAATACATTTGGTCACCTGCAAATCTGTAGGATACAAAAGACAGCTTTTCTGTATTAGATTGTCATTCCATTGCCTTAAAACTACACAAGGAAATTCCTCAGCAGCCTCGTTTCTTTTGATGTGCAAAGAGAAAACCTGTGTGATTAGGAACGTTAAGGTCATTATGAACAGAAACTCACTAAAAATATGTGACAAAAAACTACCTGCAAGTATTTCAGAATATCCTCTTGTGTTGGTTAGTATGAAGAACTCATGTTTTTCTTTCCCGACATTGAACTTAATTGTTTTAAGAAATTAAAAATTAACCTAACATGTTGGCAGGAATAGAGGTGGTTTATTGTCATCTTCTCTCAGGCTTTGTACTCAGAGATGAAGGCCAAGAGCTGACTGTGATTTATGAGCTGTCTGGTTAGTTGTGTCTTCATTTTAAAAAATGGATTCTATAGTTGTTTTTAAAACAGTGAATTCAATTACTACTATGCTTCTGAGTGTAGAGAAGATTTTGTTTCAAAGACTCATTAATTGCTGCAAACTGCACCAAAAAGGAGGAGTTCTCACTTTTTCTCTCTTGGGGTCTCCCCAGCCTCACTCTGTACAGAACAGTAAGATAAATGTAACTCTATTTTGAAAGCTATAGAATGTGTTTATATTCCACAGATTAAATGCAAGTTGCATGTGACTAGATAGATTAAGAAAAGGAGACAAGTTGCACTCAATTTTTAAAAAACTGGTGTGTCTTTGCAATTTCTTTAGATCCATTCACATCTGACACTTTATAATCCATTATTTATTACTACACAGAGCTAGATCTGGCAGGTTGTACCTGGGCATGCTTAAGCACGTTTTCCTCCCTCTCAGATCTGCTGTTCCCTAACTCACTGCAGGGAGGGAGTCATGCTAAGTCAACTACAGATCAGTAAGGGATCTGTAGCAAAGAGCAGGCAGGGAAGGTGTTGATATGCTTTTATTGTATCTGCCCTGGTGTATAGCATCTTCTCTGTCCCATCCATCAGATTTCATAAATTTGGAGATTTTTTTCCTTCCCCCGGATATCCTCCTTTATCTAAATTAGCAACTGACCCAAAGAGCTCTTTAATCTTCTTCCCCTGTGCTATGTTGACATGGGGCACTGCATAACAAAACAGGAAATTGTGGGAAATAGCCACTAATCTCCATACAAATGAAGAAGAGAGTGGAGAGAAAAAACAGGATTTAGAGGGTTAAATTAGTTTGTCGTTAACCATTGAAATGTATTTTATAATCTGCTGGATTATTATCCCTGAAATAACAAAATAGTAATAAACTCCTCCAGCTCTTGCCTTCCACTGCTGGAATGTGATCTCTTCATTCTCGGAGTGCTGGAGTGGGGAGCAGCGCGGGGCTTTGCGAGTCGCTGCTGCCCGCCGTGGGGACCGGCCACAAAAGGGCTGCTTCCTTTAGGGAAGATCTCACGTTTTAATTCCATTTGAGCTGTAGCCAAACTTCTCCCATCTACTGGTGTTTGTCTTTTGTTGTGAAGGATTTATTACAATTACAGTACTTGGTTCTGCGGTAGTTTTTTAGTGTATCGAGGTATTGAAAAGATAAATTCTTTAGCACCACAACCATTTCTGCATTTCCTCTCTGAAGGTCGCATGTGTCTGGTTTTGCTCATAGAGTGTGTGTGTGCTGTATGGGTAGGGCTGGACTTTTCTGACTAGCAGTGTCCTTCAGGTCTGTAGGTGTGCTTTGCAGAGCTTTCTCCTGTCAGGTTGAGCAGGTTTCTTTTGCAGCTCCCAAACAGCCTGTTTGCAAGAAGACAGCTGTGAAATGGCTCCTGACTCTGTACACTTAGTTAGGAAAAATGGTATATTCTAATTTTGTAGTTATAAACAAAATAGTGATTTCTTATGTTCCTCTAATAATGTATAATTTCATGTAACTGAAGCAGCTGTCCCTGTCTCCCTGAGGAACAGAGGCCATGGATGTTCAGCTGTTTGTTTTTCTCATAAAGGTAGGATGGGATCATGATTTTCTCTTACCATGCTCCTGCCTCAGGCCTTTCAGCAACTGACTTCTACCTGCAGTAACACATAATTGTCACAAAGGGCAGGTAGGAAGATTGCCAGTTCTAAAGCCTATGGTCAAAAACTTGTTTTGGATTCTGAATCTCTGGTGTCCTTACTTATAGGAAATGGTCTTGTGTTAAATCCCATCAAAGTTCGTGAGTATTATTTCCTTGCCAACTTCAAGTCAAATTGTTTTAATTGGTGATTAAAATACTATTTGTTGTCCAGTCAGGCATCTGTGACTCTCTTGCCAAGAGATTGGTAGTCTCCAGAACTGTCTAATCCATCATCGGGTCACCGTTGATTTAGGATATTGCATCGGAAGGTGAATAGATGAGGGTAGTTTGTAGCCTTGTGAAGCAACAAGCGGTGTTTCCCCGGAGAGAATGCTGGGCTGTTTTCTCAGCCTCACCCGCCAGTTTAGAAATTGCTCAGGTAAACAGCACTGTGGTGCTGCAGAGCAAGATTTGGGATCAGTATGGATGCCGGCTGTCTTGCTTTGTTACAGACTTAGTCAAGAGGAGATTTTAACAAAGCACGTGAATTTCTTTTGTTTACAGTGCTGACTTGTGCAGGAAAACAAGCTGAGTTATTCAACTGCCTGTATTTATTTGAAAGTGAAATGTCTAAAATTTCAGGTTCTTTTGCGCAGGACTTTGTTCATGTTTTGAGATTTCTGTTAGAACAGAAAGGTTTTTGTGAGAAGCTTTTGTAAAAATGTAGTTACACCCACTTTTTATTATGTGTTAATTGCCTATTAGGCTTTGTAATTGGTATGCAAAGATTGACACTCCTGATACCAGAGCATGCTTACAATAAATGTCTGGTATGGTAATTTAATGCCTTAATAGCCTTTTAGCAATCAGTTACATCTCAAATACACTATAGGGCAATTTTTTTTGTTAACTGAGGTTTTTGCTCACAGTAGAACTACATTACAAGTGTACTGCAACTCTGTTTATATTGCACTAAAGCAAAGATGTAACTGCTTTGGTCTGGTTTCCATTTAAAAGTAACATTAAAATACTGTGATGCTTATTTTCTGTGTCTTTTTTCACAGTGCAGTTGAGTTTAGCAATCATCTTAAAGCTTTTTGTTTACATATCAGACACAAGGTTAATGTTTGTCTTTGTGGATAAGATATAATATTTAATATTTTTCTCTTGCTAGTAATTTTAAATACTTCTCTCTTGAGAAGAGCCACCCAATTTTACAAACTTGGACAAAAAACAATTTAATTTCTCCCCAAGTAGGGTGGTTGATTCATTATGCCAATTTAAAGAACAAGCTTTTTTTGCCCTATTCCATAGATGTACTTGAAGAATAAAAGTTATGACACATTTTGAGTTTAAAGATCCAACCAAGTAACTCCCCAAACTCTTCTCTTTCTCAGTGGGACACCAAGGGACATGGCAGCTCGGAGTTCTGCAACCATTTTCTTTGCTTTTCGAGGTACCTCAGCAAGTCAGACTTGCAGGAAGGTGCGTGTGAGTGGTTTGAAGAGAGCCTGGTTTCCTCAGGAAATGACATGTGACTCTGCTCTTAGTCTTGCCAGCAACTTTTGAACTCATTGCCTAGTTTCATTTTTTAGAAGATGTAAAAAAATGCCAGAGCAAATGAGCTCGGGTTTTAGCAGAACTGTGTGTGGTTGAGGTGAGATGCCGGTTAGCACCGGCCTGGCCAGGGAGGCCCCCACAGAGCGTGGTCATCATGTCCTTGGTGAGAACAGCTGCACAAGGGCTGCCCTGAGCTGAGCACAGCCCTGCATGGCAGGGGTCACAGAGGTGCTCAGTGCTGAGGTGTGGACACAACCTGGGGGCTGCTGCCACTGGAAGGACCTTCCTCAGCTGCCCCAGCACAATCTGCCTGCAGCAGAGGTGGGGTTCTGCTGTCACCGTGTGTGCTCAGTGCTAAACCTCAGATCTTCAGCTCTGGCTGTGGCCATGAGGTCACTTCTCACCTCTTGCCTTGTGAGTGCTGCTTCACCTCATTCTGGTGCCACCTCGGTCTCTTGCAAGTAAGAAAGCAGATTTTATCTTCAATCTTTACCCTAAACAAAGAGCCCATAGTGTAACATCAGAATTGGAAACTTGTCCTTCATTACTGTGCCACTTCTCCCGAGTGATTGACTCATCACATCCCTGCATATCTCTTCCTTCTGGGTTTGAAGTTGTCAAGGTTGGGAGATCTGCCTGGAGGGCTCTTAGATAACATTCTCAGTGCATCCTGCAGTATCCTGAAATCGTTGACGGGTGACCCCCACTTCAATTGGAGGTGGGGAGAGTATCAGCTGAAGTGAACTCTTTTCACATCAGTTGTTCATAAAACATTGTTTTTGATGCATTTTAAAATGAAAAATGCTGTCCTGAAAGCACAGATAGTGTTTTATTAATCAAGAGATATGGTGTAAGTGATTGGGAAAAATCCAACAGCTTGGCTCCAGAAACATACTTGATGTATTCAAAAGGAGTAGGATCACTCACCTAGGCTACCAATAGTAGTTCTGGTATCCATGACCACAAAGGAAACGTTAAATATTTTTGCATCATCATTGATCAAATCAACATCTGTATAATTTCTTCCCTTGTGGTTTGACTCTTATTTCAGCTGCTGTAGTGACTGGGGATATTGTCTGTGTCTTCCCGTGCTTTCTGTATAGAGACTGAAAAAACCTGTTCTTTTGTGTTTGTGACTGGGGAGATTTTCAGTTCTTATAATGGAATATTTCAGTGTGTGTCTCTAATGTACCTCGTTGAAGCCCAAATACATTAGCTATCAGCAAGAGTAAGAACAAAGATAAAGGTGCTCTATTTTAAAGGCATGGCATTAAAAGTTTCAGAGGAAACATAACAGCAGAGATTGTTTGGAAAAAAAACCCCAAAACACGATGGGAATAAAGAACAAAACTGTGTGCGCAGATGTGCAAGTGCTACTAATTTCCTCCACTGGTGGCTCATCACTGTTCCGCTTTACAACAAAATCCCATTTTGTGCCTCACTTCATGTGTTAATGCCTGGTTTTGCAGGGATTGTAATCAAGAAGGAAAGGAAAAAGCATAGGAGTGTATGTATCCATAGAAATTTTTTTTTTAATATATATACTTACCTATGCACTTTGGAAAAAAACTAGATCCAGATATGTCCTACTGATAAATGCACTTTTTAAGGAATGTTCTTTGACCTGGGACAAAACATAAACAATTTAAGAGCCATCGCTGGTATAATGTTACTTTAAAATATAGGATTCTGTACTTGTAAGAAAATTATTTTAACAAAGTTTCCTGTATGCTCTTGTAAAATGGTCTTGGGCTGAAATTAATGTAGTTTTTGTGTTTATATTGAAGAGAGTAGAAAACATAACTTGTTGCTGACAAAAGTGGATATAAGGGAACATTTTCTGTCCTGAGTGGATATTTTGAATGGAGCTTTAATGGTACCACAGTTTGAACAGGTTTGAGTCCATTGCATTCGGGGTTTCTATAGTAATTACTATGGCAACAGTGATGCAGAAAATGTTCCCACGGGAACCCAGCTGTGAATAATAACTAACATGAGATGCAAAAGCAAAATGTTTTCAGTTAAATGTCCCTTCAGTGAAAGGATGGGGGGTTGCTTACCTAATAGGAAGTAATTTTCTTGCATAAAACCACACACATGTTGACAGGTGTGTCTGGTTTCAGAGTAGAAACACCTTTTTAATGTATTGCTGAAGTATCATCCCAAAGACCAATGAAAAGTGTTACAAATGTTAGGTGTAAAATTTGGCACCGGCTTCAAATGTTCTATGTTGTAAAGAAACTTCTGCCAAATTTGTAGTATAAAATCTGCTCAGGAACTATAACTTAGTTTTATCTTGAAGAATTATGTAAATCATTTATATATGACAAATACTGTTAATAAACACTGTCTTAGTAGCCTTCTGACCTCACTGTGCAGCAAAGGTCAGGATCACACCAATCACATGGTAGAAGTCAGTATTTGTTGACTTCAGTGTCTATTTATAAATTTCCTTCAAAAACTCTTCTGCTTTTTTCAGAAATAAATTTTTCAGTGTTAAATGAAATATCCTGAAACTGTTTGTTGTTAAATCTAGCTCTCCTTGTACTTGTAAACTGGCTTTTGTGCATACAATTGCCTTGCTCATATTTATTTCACTTTTATTCAGAACAAAGGGGAAGCCAGTCTGGTGTTTATGATATGAATAAACTTTGAAACTTGAAAGCATTTCAGGGCTTGATTTGGTAGCTTCACTGTCATGGAGTAACACAAAATACTTTTGGTACTCTGGGGATTTGTGGCCACAAAGAAAAGTTCTAATGAGTTATATGTATAAAAGAAGGGAAACTAAACTAGTAAATATTTACAAGACTCTGGTAATTATTTTTGAGATCTACAAAAAATATGTTAAAGCTGAATATGAATGTTAATTCATATTAATATGAATTTTGTTAAATATGAGGAGAAAGCAGTTTCTAAGCCTCAGGGCTGATAGTTGCTCTTAGGAGTTATTTATGCAACTTAATAGGAATTACTGTGCAGATGGAAATGTGATGAAATGGAGGTGAAATCACTATTTATTTGGGCCCCTGTGGTGTACAATCTGCTAGTAATGCAGGTGAAAGTCTTATAAGCAAAAATGTCTTTGTGAGTCTAAAAGCTACATAGTTTGATCTTGATGACTTGTATCTATATATCACATGCTGATATCACATGCATTACAGATGTTTGAGCTGTGAGTCTCTTAAATATTTTGTTTCATTTGTTGTACTTGCTGGTCTTGGTAATCTAATAGATCATAGGTGTTCTCTCCCAGGTTTTGTTGGATGCTTATCTTTAAAACAACACTCAAAGGAAAAAGATAAAGTATTGTGATTTGGGATTTTAAAAAAAAATCTAAGTAAAATCTCTAGAAATGGTGGGGGGTTGAAAAAGTTGAAGCTTTATCCCTCAGGCTCGATATAAATACTGCAACATCCTATGAAAGGTTTTGTTATTGATAATGTGATGAGGACAAGAGGAAATGACCTCAAGCTGTATCAAGGGAGGTTCAGATTAGACATCAGGAAGGACTTCTTCACTGAAAGGGTGGTCAGGCATTGGAATGGACTGCCCAGGGATGGGGTGGAGTCACCATCCCTGCAGGAGCTCAGGAAACAACTGGATGTGATACTTGGTGCTGTGGTTTGATTGACTTGGTGGTGGTCAGTGATAGGTTGGACTTAATGAACTTGGAGGTATTTTGCAGCCTTAATGACTGTATTCTTTGAATTTCTGACTTTCCCCCCACTTTTTAGTATTCTGTTCTTTATTTAACTGACAATGTGTGGGAGAATTTCTGTTGTCCATGTTGTAGTTATGCCATCATAAAATACATGCTTGTGTTCTGAGCAGGGCCCCAGGATGCTGCAGAATTTAATCTTGGGTGAGATATTTATGTCCAAGTTATTGACCTGTATGTGACAAAGTAGCTAAGTGGAATCCTTTAGGCATGCCAATGCTTTAGGCATGCTTTAGGCATGCTAATGGAGACAGAAAATTGTGGTATAATTTGACTTTTCAAGAGACGTAGTTACTGCATGCTGAAGATAAGTCATGGGCATGGCTGCATCCACTTGGAAAAGTTTAGTTTATTAGCTCTGGTGGTGACAGGCCTGTTACAATCTCAAGATAAGATGTTCTGGTCTGTCTGCAAAGAGATTGCAGGAGTGGTTCTTGTCACTCAGTGTGAAACCCTTCAAGCAAGAACAGTCTCGCTCAGTGAACCGTTGTGCTGAAAGTTAGTCCTCTATAACTGATCACATTTAACAATAACAGATTTCTTTCCTTGTCTGACTGGCTTAGTGCCATATCCTTGAGAGCAAGGTGTGAAAGTATCATGCAGCTCTCTTGAAAAGGTATGTAGGAGTGTTTTACTTTTCAACACAGAAAAGACTCTAAATTGACTATCATGATCCTATGCAACATTTTAGTTACAAACCTACATTTTTTGCCCTTTCAGGAGAAATGCAAGCTGAGATGCATAAAAAAAATGAAGTTGTAAATGCAGGATAAGGAACCAGCAGTACAAAAGTTGTAAAATGGTGTATGGGATTGATTTGCCTCCAGATGTTACTTGTTTTAAATACTGTTGCCCACTTTGTTCAGTGCTTCTGATCTCTCTGAATGCCTGTTAGTGAATCGCAGCTCCACAGGAACTCAAGTTTACCTTCAGAAAGAGCCAGATGAGATACATCCAAACAGAAAGGTCTTTCAGAACACACCCATTTCCTTTATCAAGAACATGATATGGTGGCACCTGAATGGATTTTGATGGTGTTGGTACGTTCGCTATGGTAGAGATGAAAATGCTGTTTGGGTGGATTTTGAACAGCCAAGAAATCCCTGGTTTGATTTCTCTGTGTGGAAACCCTTTTTTTACTGTCTAACCAGCAAGTATCCAGTCTTGCTAATATAAGTGGATTTCCCAGCTTTAGGTTCTAGTTTGAAAGCAAAACGAAGCAGACTTGTTGTCTTTCCTTGAGCATGAGTGTTGTGAGGCTTTTGCCCCGAGGCTTGGCTTTTTCTGACTGTGATGATGGGGGCAGTTATTACCATCAGATCTTGTTTTTCCATGGACCAAGGATCCTCTGTCTGTTGGGTGGAAATGAGCAAACATTTCTTTTGAATAAGCAGTTGTACTCCCTGTAAAGAATTCAGTGTGTCTCTGAGATACACGAGTGGGCTGAGGTAATGACTAACAATTAACAAGCGTTATTGCCGGTTTTTCTTCCGAATATAATTGAAACGATACAGGGATATTTTTAGGCTGCATAGTCAAAGTAAAGCTGTGAATTATCTCTCTTATCTCAGCCTTTTATAATATTCATGAAACAGTGATATTTTTTATAGAAACATAAACATAACAGCTGTACCTTTGTGTAACAGCAGAAAAATCTGGGTCCTCCTGTTGGCCAGAGCCAGGGATTTTTCTGTCAGATGTGACCAGAGTTCATGTATATGCAGAGGGATGCTTTTATAGTCCAGTATATTGATGGCATTTATTGCATCAACCTGCAATAATTAGAAATGAAGAAATAATTTATTATTTCTTTAAAGCTTTAAATCAAGCTTGTTGTTCTTCAGAAGGTGAAATGTTACATCATGTGGAATATCTGACTTTTAGATTGGAAAGTAGCTCTTCAGTTGGCCTTCAGATTTCTTTCTTTCATCTTTCATAAGGATGTTTTTAATTTTTGCAGGAAATGAATCAAATACAGAAATGAAAAAAATGCAGTTTGTAGCTTCTTTGGGTTTTGTTAGGGCTACTTTATGGTAGGGTACATTGATTCACAGTGTAAATAAACATGTTCTGCAGAAAGCATGGGAAAAGAGTAGGTGTGTGACAGCTCACTGCTACATGTACCTGCTTTGTCTCTGCAGCCACATTCACAAGGGCTGTTTTTCTTCCTTAATGCATTTATGCCAGTTCATGAGAGTAGGACAGTAAAAGATTGTGTTGACATTCAGGAAGTCAGCACAGCAGCTCAAAATCACTCGTCTGGTTTTTTCTTTGGTATTTTTGTTTCTCTCAAGACACGAAGCGTTCAGTCTTGCTCCCCTGAGTGGCCTCCCCTCCCCCAGTTACCCATTTGTGATGAGCTTCTGTCTGCAGGATGGGGCCCTGGCAAATCAAACATGCATCCAGTCTTAGAGTTACTTTGCCTTTAGCAAGAAAAACCCAAAACTCTCTGTATGAACTTAAATATTTTCTGAGCCAAATTCTGTTGTGTTAGATTTGCTTTACACTTCTAGAAAATAAATGGAATTTTCCACAATCTCAGTTTGGTGCCAAAATGCACAGGCTTAGTATAAAAGAGAAATAGTGTTTGAGATTACAAGTGGATGATTCAATGTTTTTTATTAAGTAGGTCAAATAATGAGCTTTTTTCCTGCTTTTAAAATCAGTACATTATTATTATCTGTTATTTAAATATCTGAGAAAATCTGTATTCAAAACTACTATTCAAGCTAAAACGTTCTTGCACATCTCAGGCTTCACCAGGTAAACCACTTTGACATTTTTTTGTGTGAGTAATTTAGTATCACAACGATTCCAATGTATTAAAATAAAAATAAATGTGCTTTCTGACCAGTGTTTTAGTGTACATATTTGAAGGGTTGAGCAGATGACATCGCAAAGACCAGATCTGAGCAGTAGGTACTTTTTATTATTTAACAGTATCTTTGTAAAATATTCACAGCTGTAGTAACAGCCTTTATTTCTGCAAATTGAAAAGAAGTTTTAGTTAGCACAGTTTGTCTCCAAGTGGTTTGAGCTTTCCTTTCATTATCTGAGTACTCATGTAGATTGAAAAATGAGCTTTTATCTTTGAACGGATGTAGCTGCTGAATATTTAAACAAAACATGCACAGTTTGGATATCCATATCTTAGAAATACTCTTGTAGTCAGTGATTCTGTGTGCAGATAGACTGGAAGAACAGATGAAGATGTAAAAGTTGCGTGAGCTTAATATAAACTGCCATAAACTGTTCACTTAACTTATCTTCATGCTTCAAGGCAGTTAAAACATTTTGTTAGTAAATGTAATAGAAACTTTTAAACATTCAGTCTATATTTTAGTTTTTAGATTCCTTTATGCAGTTTTACCTACCAATTGTCATTATATAACTAACCTACAGCAAAGTAAAGGTTGCAGAAAAAAGCTCCACTGATTTATTCTGAGAGGCATGTTAATTTAGTGTGTAAAAATATTTTTATGATATATGCATAGTGTGATGGAACCTAAACAGAAAACCCTGTACATCTTAAGGACAAAAGCATTTTATTCCCTAGGCTGCAAAATAGTGGAAGAAGCACCTTGGTCAAAGCAAGTGCCAGAGCACAGAGGGTATTACCAGTGTCAGAAGTTCCTGCAGTGATAAAAGTTTTGTTTGGCAGAATTCTAAATTATTCTTACCGAACTGCAGGATCACTAGGAAATAGCAAGTAAGCAAGTCAGTCATTCTCTGGTAAATGTTTCAAGGGGTCTAAGATATATTTGTGTTGCTAAGGAGTGAAGCTGCCATTTCCTGGCTTATATTGCCAGTGCTGGAGCTGAAAGGTGAAATGGAGGATATGCAGCTAAAACTTGTGCTGATGAGGAGGAGGAGGAGCAGTTTGACACAGGCAGAGGGATGAGCTCAGTGCTTAGTTTCTCCAGGACTGCCTCTCCAAGGAACAGGCCCCACTTGCACTTTTCTCACAGTGGAGGGACTTGGTTTCAGGTTTTATTCCCAAGGTAAACTTTCCATAGCGATCCCCAAGCCGAGCTCAGATGGAGGGTTTGGTGACCCGTCCCTCCCACTGTCTGAAGAGTTCCTTTATATCCCCTTTGTATCTTCTAGTCTTTCCTTCTTAACACTGTGGTGCCCAGGAGAAAATGTTTTGGTGCCTTTTAGCTAAATGAAAAGAGATTCACGTGTAAGAAAGGTCAAATGTTAGAAATTGCAGCTCTGAGCCTCTCGTTGTAAGTAATTTTAGGGAGGAACTCCTCCTCTCTTAATCTCTGTGATCTCACCAGGATTTAGTCTGTGATAACCCATGTAGAGCATTTGAAGAGTGTTCATCGCAGTGCATTCGGTTACAGGAACCATCTCTGGCTCACCCCTGACATTTGAAAAATCCTTACTGTGGTATCTTAGTAATTTATTTTAGATTTATGTGCCTCTAAAAGTCACATCTGCTCATTGCTTTTAACACCCATTAATATCACCTCTTTTTTTTCTTCTAACTAATGTTTTATTTTGTTCTATCTGCTACCTAATTATGCCAGTGATGATTTTTATTATTGGTCTTGTAAATTATTTTGTTACAAAACTAAGTGTATCTAATACACTATTGGACCAGTATCCCTCCCACCAAAGTGTAATGTGAATTGGCTGTTGCAAAAAGAGAGTTCTTTGACAGTTTTTAATTTAAAATATCAAATAGCTATTTAGTATTTTAATAGTTTTATAACACAAGCTGTTGCTTAATTAGCTCATATCCTGCTGCACTTCAGAAAGGATTTATCCAGTAAACAGAATGATCTGAGGTAACAGTAGTAATGTGTCAGTAGGAAAAAAAAAAGAGCAAATCATTAATTTAAAATGTGTTTGAAAAAGCTGCAATGCTTTTTCTTTTGATAGTTCTGCAGTTCTAATATCTCGGTATGCTTGAGATGGGCTGTATGAAGTGCTTGTTTGTAATGGGAAAGGAGAATTGGAACATTCACTGTGTTCCAGACTTCAAATGCATCTGATAGAATAGAAAATAGGGAATGCTTCTGTCTGGTTTTAGAAGAGTGCTGCACACATTGGGTGGGAAAAAGATATTTTGTGGAGAATTTTGTTGTACCCTGATATCAGATCAGGTCAGCAAATCATGGAGGAGCATGCAGTGACCTTCATATGCTTCTCTGAGTTTTTAATTAACTCCTTTTGGTAAAACTGCATTGTTTGATTAGGCTGCTACATTTAAGGTCCTTTAATAATGCCTCAGTAGCATTAAAAAGAAGAGTTAGCAGGCCACTGTGAATGATGGGGAGATTCATTCTCATCAAAATGAAGTAAGGCTCTTGATTGATAAGAGGGAAGAGGATACCTATTGTGATAGCTAGTGCAAAATGTAAATTTGATGTGTTTGCTCTTTATAAAGACTATCTGTTTTTGTGTAGTCTGCACTGTTGTCAGTGAATGGCAAAGTTACAGATTGATGATAACAATTGCTTAGTTATCCTTCTTCTGCTGGATGGACTTTAGTTGAGTGAGATGGATGATATGACAAAAATATTGCTTATTATAGAGTTCTCAGTTCTTATTACAGAATGATTGGGGAGTTAGATAATTTTTAATCAAGTCATTAATTTCCCTTGAAATCTTGTCTAAACTGTCTTTTTTGAAATGTCTTTTGCTTCCCCTGCATTCATCTTAGTATAGAACTACTGCAGTTCTTAACAAAGTGGGAAAATAAATGTACAGAGACAGCATTAAAATATACAATAAAAATGATGAAATGTAAGTTGAAACATATATTTAAAAAAAATTACTAAGGAGCACAACTTTATAGAAAGCTCACTGTACTTTCTCAAAAACCTGACTGGTTTCCAGTGTGAGATCACCTGTGAATAAAAAGGTGCAAAACATCACTAGGACAATTGATAATCTGTGTAACTTGCTCTTGTTTATCACATTCTTCTCTTTTTATAATGCACTTACTGTTCCAGTGAGGCTTTTATGTTAGGAATTCAATTTCAAAATATTTTAACTTGGAAAGCTGTAGTGGAGGATTTATTAGTTGGACAGTCTTTAATAGTAAAGTCTGTTGTGTGTGCTGCCTTGTGCTCTTTAATGACTTTACCAATGCACTTCAATATTAATATTTTTTTCTAGTTGGCAGGCTGGCACAGTGAAAAACTAAGAAGATTTGCATCTCAACCTTTGATGTTACAAAAATTAGTTGGCATGATTATAATTGTTTGCATTATGCTGGCATCTAAAAATATTTACTGTGAGCACAATTCTATGATGTGTTCATTTTTATGAACATGAAAACAAAAATGTTCCTATGCCAAATATTTTACACCAAAAAAGACAGTGTAAACTATTGCTCTCCCGATTGTAAGAAAAAAAAAATTAGGGTATGGTGTGTTGGAGTCCTTCAGGAGCTATAAGCAGCAGGAAGAATTTGTGTGTTAGTTCAGTGCTTTAATGTCAGTATCTGTTGTGTTATTGTTGGATGGTGAGATTTGACAAGCAGCCATTTAATTAGCTGGTTTTTAACCAGGTTTTTGTGTTCCTGTTACTATTTGTGGTCGCTTCTGTAACGTGTCTAATTGCAAGGTTGGAGTTGCAGCGTGCTCAGCACTTGGGTCCTGCTGCCAAACCGTGTGTTGGTCTGGTCAGCTTCAGCAGGTCACTCGAGCTTTGATCTGACTTCATGTGTAAAATCTCAGCAATGTTTGCCTACCTTTGTGAACTAATTGAGGATCTTACTGGTAAAAAGCGCTCATTAGGAGAGAAGTGGGCCATGTTATGGTTACTTTTCAGAAGTAATTGTCCAGTGTTAATTATAGGGTAGGAGAAAGATTTTTTGGAAGGAGTAAAAACAGAAGTCAGCTTCTAGTTTTTAGCGTCCCACAAGAGGCTGGCTAACTTGCTGTTTTACAGCTTTGTGTAGCTCCACTGTCAGGATTAAAGGCTCTGAAATGTCCCCTCCAGTCCAGCTGCACCATCTTGCATCACGTGGCATAATTGCAGCTTCACAGACTGTTTGGGTCAGGGCTGTCTGCTGAAAATCAGTGAGAGGAATAAGTTGCTTTCAGACATCAAGTCAGAGCATCTTTGAATGCTTGAAAGGCAGCCATGTCCCTTAGTGCTCAATTTGAATTAAAATGTGTAACTACACTGAAGACAGAAACCTGTCAGAGGTACAGTCAAGGAAGTAGTACTTGAAGCATGTGTTTTTCTTTTCTCCCTCTATTGTCATTCTGTTACTGAATAGAAAATATGGCAACTGAAAATGTAAACACTTTTCTTTGTCTCATCTTGCAGGCCGAAACAGCAGCAACAGAATAATTTTTCCTTGTTTTCTTCCACCAAGGGCTGGAATTTCAGAGGGGTAAGTTTCATATTGTTTTGTTCAGGGTATAACATTCCCTCCTGCATTCTGTTGCAGTGTAACTTTGTAGTTAAACTATGATCTGTTAGGACTAAAATAATGGCAAACAATTAGACTGGAACTTTTAATTTTGTATCCTCCTTAAAAGGTTTACTAAAAATGCCAGCATTTTTTTTTCTTTAATGTGTTTGATTATATTATTCTGAGGGGTGCAGGACATAATCACACTGTATGTTAACCTACTTTAAATAAAAAAAAATAGGATGTGTTTTCATATCTGAAAATAAATAATGGAAACTGGACTGATATATTTAATTCTAATATAGATATTTGTAAAGTTATTGCAAGTTTGCATATGTGAACTTTGCAGAAGTACAGTCAAATCGTAACAAGAATTATGTGGGTCTCTTACAAGGCAGAAGAGAATAGGTTTTATCTCTATTTGCTTGGCTGAATAAGGAAATGTGGAAGCTTGTGTGTTCCCAATGAAACTGACTGAAAAGATATATGAAAAAGCAATGCAAGTGACTATCAGGAGCTTTTATTCTTGTCCACTTCAGGTTTCAGAGGTAGCTTCTTAGTAGGTTAATTTGTTCAGAGAGTCAGCTGTGTTATCCCCTCTCTGTCCCATATGGCCTCTGAGCCCTTCTGCACCATTTGGTGCAAAACTTCATGTCATGGTGGTGGTGTGGCAATGGTGTGCTTGCCATGTGTGTAAGTACTGGAGCCTGGGATGCAGACCAAAGTCGCTGCATGTTGTATCTAAGTCATACTAAAGGGCTTTTCTACCTTGCAGACTTCTTCTGGTATAATGAACACTAAATTACCATTACCAGTAATGTGGACTGACTTGTATTTGGGAGACCATATAAATTTGTTTCCTCCGAGCTTTTTCCAACAAAATAGTTAACTAAACAGACATTACTTAAATGCTTTGCTGAAAGAGTTAATGGCATTGATGGATTTACTGATCTGTGTTGTTCATAATATGGCCAACTTCATTAAAACAAAAAATATTTTTCATTGAATTTCACATTCTAATTTGGTGTTTTAAGTAGAGCATCCACTATTGTTTACTGTGAGCTTTTCGTTGTCACTGTTTCTTGTGTTACACCAGGGTGAAGTTGTTGAGAAAATAGGTCCCTCACAAGGGCATGGTCAAGAATGTAGGCAAAATTCCAACAACCTCTGAGCTGCAGATTAATTCAGAGTCAGTATAAAAATAAAATTTACTCTAGTGTTTCCCTCAGTTCTCTCCTAGCTATGCTGGAAAAGTAATTGTGGACAAAGATGGGTATGAAAATAGTGGGAAGAGTGCTGTAGGTATGAGTTGTAGCTGAAGAAACAGTGATCCCAAGTTCAGAGCAGTAGCTCACTGAAGTGAAGACATAGGGCTGGTTTCACAGTGGCAGCATGAGGTCTGTGATCCTGTGTGGTGCAGGTGGAGTGAGCTGTACACAAAGAACGAAAAACTGGAAAGTAAAATCCTTGAGAATCAAGAACCTGAAAGCAGATAGGAATAGTAGTATTAGAGAGGAAACAGGCAACGAGTTAAGGGATCTTCAAACTGCTTCCTTTATGTGTAGAAATGAAGATCTGTGGCAGGTGGCTGCCACCTTATTTTTAAGGAAACTTATGAGATAGTAACACAGATGTCAAGTTCCACAGCTGTAATATCACATACAGTGTGTAGTAGGCAATTGCAGTTAATTGTTAGACATAAATGGCTGCACCAAGGGAAGAACCTGTTTGAGTTGTTCACTTGATCTGATTGGATGCTGAAGCCAAGATAGCTGAGCACTGGAAAAGAGAGTGCTTAAGTGTCTGTTGATATTTGCATTGTGTGAGCATTAATTTTATTTTGATGGATGGAAAAATTCTGTTATGAAAAGCCCAATGAGCGGGCTTGAAGTCACACAGGTTTTCATAGAGATGGTGAAAGATAATAGGTTGGCTTTGATGTCTTTTCTCAAACAGGACTAAAACCTTACTGGCTAAAATAACTAGGTTAATCTTGACAGTGGAGCAGAGCCACGGCTGAGTATAACAAACACAGCTCTGGAGCTGACTTATTCGTGGCTATGTTTTTTTAACTTCTATTTCTATTATTACAGACTGTAATACAGGATCATTTCAACAGTCACAAATAATAATAATAAAGAATCAAGTGATTAGCACAGAATTGCAACATTGTGTTCATCTCCCTGTCCTCGCTTTGCAGTCGGTTCACTCAGTTGAAATGTCTCAGTATCATGCTGATAAAAGGACATGTTAAAGAAACCTGGAAAATACACCAACGTAACCTGAGAGTAAGATAAGGAAGGCCCGGATGTGACACATTTACCAAAGAAACTCCTCTGCACTTCTCTTTTCCTTAGTTAAATTTATCAGAAGAGGCTGATCAGCTTCTGATCAGAAGCTGATCATCTTGATCAGCTCTTTTGAGCTCCATGGTTAGACTCTCTCAATGGGGATTTTCATGTCAGAATGACATCATGATTCTGTCATTTTTAGCTAGTGGTAGCAGTGACTGCCAGAATTTTGGGCAGTGTTCATATATCAGTGGGAAGAAAGGAGTTAATTTTTTAACTGAATAAACCAAAATTTTAACTGAATAAACCAAACCTGTTTGAGATAAAATTTAGACTTTATGTTACTGAGCAGTGAAATCTCTTTGCTATAAGCTCCTTCTACATACGCAGAAAGTATCAGGTTACTCTGGTGTTTGAAGAGATTTTTATAGTCAGGTATCTAGCAAATAGACTATTATAAAGGGACAGTACTTGTAGTGACAACTGTCATTCCAGAGGAAGAAACAAAGACCCTGTGGAGATGAGAATATCCCATACTGGAGGAAGGACCAGAATGTAGGAGATTAGGTGTTAGATGTGGTACTTAAAATAGAAAAGGAATGAAGCAAAGGAATATAGAATATAGAAAAGGAATAAAAGCAAAATCCTATCTTGGGTATGGAAAGAGAAGGAATCTACAGCTTGGGAAGATGGATAGTCAGGATGGAGAAAGCAAAGAGCTGTGAAAGAATTGTGAGAGAGAGTGGAAATGGATAGAGTATAGAAATGGAGGGAAGCTAGTGAGCATAAAAGCAGGGAGATGGAAGTGCAAAGTGGAGGCAGCAATCTATAGAGCACTGCAGGTTTACCAGTTCAGCCTTTGAAAGTGCTGACCCTGAGATGATGAGATGATGTTGGTAGGGAGCAAATGGTGGCTGGGACTTGGTAAGGAGAAGAAGCACAAATATCTGAAGGAATAGGGCAGTTCAGAGGTAGGTCAGTAATGAGTATAAAGAAAACACCACCATAGATCTTGACACAGAAAATACTATTAATTCTATTTTTGCTTTATCTTCTGATTACCATTAACTCTCACTGTTCTTCCCATCTCCATTCCACCCTTCCCTTAAAACCTTGATGCAGATAAGTGGCTTTCCTCTGCATCACTGTTTGGTGCTTATAAGTAAGAGAGAGCAGGTCAATATGCTGCTCTGAGTGTCTGTGGAAATAATGTGTTATGTTGCTGTATAGAGTGGGAAAGAGCTTCATTTCACAAAGTGTTACATCAAATGAGGGTTACGTGTGTTACATCCACACACAATTAGAAGGTGTGAGGATTAAAGCTTCTGTGGTTTTTTGGTAGTTATGGTACAGTCTTGAGTTGTATGCTTGTATGCTATTTTCTACCACACTAAGAGCAGTCAGTTTTATAAACAAGGAAGTTCTGAATTCAAGAAGAATAAGAATCTCTTGAAAGTTTGAGATTTCAGCCGCTTTATCTGTCTCCCTTCCTGCTCCCTTAAAAGCACCCACTTTGTTTATGCCAGCAGGATAAACTTCTAGACTTAGATATGCAAATGGAAGTCTTCAAATGATTGTTTTTCTAAAAAAAAAAGGTAAATTTGCAGAAGTAGTGGTACATAGTGTTGGTATGATAACATTTGAGGTGACTATGAAGAAACTGCCAGTCAATCAAAAGAAAAGCAGTTACCTGATTAGTGAAGAATATTGGGCTGTAAGCAGAACTGAAGAGGATGCTGGTGTTGTCTGCACTTGTCTCTGATATGCCTCTCCACTGTTCCACTGACAGAGCATAATTTCCTGCATGCTTTAAGCAAACGTCTGAACCACTATGATCGTTTCTGTATTTCCTCCCTGCCACACACAACAGATTTGGCTGAAGATCTTCAGTGCTGAAAATAAATAGTGAAATCTAAACAAACGTTTTGTACTTGAAATAGTTTGAGGCATGTGTTTAGTGCACAGTTGCCTGAAGATTGAAGATAATTTATTGCAATGAGGCTTCTTCCTATTTCCTCCTTTCGTGTTTCCTTTCTAGTTTTTAAAAGCGTCTAGCTGAGCTGCAGATGTGGTCACCTGTGAGGAAGACTGATCTAATTTATGAGAAACTTGTCATTAAAAAGTGTTAAATATGCGGAAAGTCAATTTTAGACATGTAAGTGGTTTCTGTGCTAGTTTTACTGCACATGTGTTGGTGGGGGGAAAGGTGTCTGTCATGTCAAGTGAGAAGAATTCCACGCTTGTCAGACAGTATTTGGAAAACAGTATATTTTTGTGCAGACTGGCACACTTCAGTCATCCCATTCAGAGTGTACAAATCTCAACAGGATAAAAAATCTTAAGAGAGAAAACAAGTTTTATCCTGGCTTTAAATTGATGAAAAATTAGATAAATTATATGATTATTTGCTACCATAGAAAGCACCTCTGTACCTCTCCTGGATTCTGCCTGGTTTTACTTAATTTTTGTATTCACTGATTGTTGTTTGCCTAAGCAATGATGTTACCTATAACAGAAACTTATTAGAAGTGGTATCATTCAGGCCTTTTTTCATACTTTTTGAAACAATGTTGTGCACTACTGTCTCTAAATCAAATGTGCTTAAATATCATAATCTCTTCGTATGTCCAGTATGATTTTAAAACACAAGGTATCATATGCATTAAAAAACACATTTTCTGTTTTTTTTCTGGTGGTCTTTTGTTAGTTCAGTTTACTCTATGCACAATTTAAGCAGCTTCCTCGGAGGAGGATGGTTACTTTGTCATTGACAGCATGTTTTTATAAGTGGCTATTTTGTGTACTCACAGCATAGCTGGGAGTGGAATAATTGTACCTGTTGTGACCTAGCAGTCAGCAGTCATTTCCTTCCCGTACTATAGAGAGACTCTGATCAGGGGAGTCCAGCTGGGATCCCTGCTCCCCATGGCTGCTCTCCTCCCTTTGCCTTTGCACAGAGTCTAACCTGCAGCAGGTTAAAGATACATGGATGCTTAATCCCTGACCTGTCTCCTCCCCCTTTGTCTTTGAACAGAAGAATTCCATATTCCTTTTCTGCTTTCCAACAGATGGTGAATTCCTGCGTGCCACTCCCTCCTTGTAGATCTCTTCCTCTGTCTTCTTACAGTGTGTTCAAGCTCTTCTGTTTCAGAGTTGGTCTCAGCCCTCCTCTTTTACTACCTGGCTCTGCTCAGATTTGCCTTTAGTCTGCCTCTGTGGAGGAGCCGTTGTGCTGCTGTCCAGCACTGACCTTCCCTGGGCCAGGATGGTCCTGATACCTGGCATCAGAAATAGTAAGAAGCAATTCTGTAAGTCTGTTCTTGGAGTTCTTTCCTGGGAGCAGTGCAGGAGCAGGGAAACTTTACTTCACACCATTGATAGCAGGAATGTACATAGCATTATAAATATCCTCCCATGATACACAATTTCTGGTTCAGAAGAAGGAGCTTATAAATGGTAGCAAATATTCACCCTGGACATGGATTTTTGTTTGTTAAAGAGTTGGTTTTGGTGTCTCCCTGCTTAATCTATGGGCGGAGTTTTAAATGATTTAGCTTGTTATTGGTTTTGGTTTTGAACAAACCACTGGAACTGTTGTTGATTAGTCACAAGACTAATTTCTCTTGGAACAGCGAGGTTTATATTGGCACACAAATAGAGATACTATCAGAAATTCATTGTGTGGCATTTGCGTAACTGGATAGCAGGGAGTTCCATCTGTAGTTTCAAAACACATCAGAATTGTCATATTCTTAATGTATACACTGAATTAAAAAACAAATTCAGAGTGACCAGTAAGAAAAATTTGAAGAATTAAAAATATATTATTCTAAAGCCATGTGCTGAGTCAGCATGGCTTAATCACCATAACTTCTACCCACAGTGTGTGATGCAAGATTAGCCATGTCACACAAGAATGTTTTATTTGAAATTCCAGCCAAACATGGTTTGTTGATATGTGGGATTCTTAGGCCTGTAATAAATGGCCATATTTCTTTGTAGGGTCAATGGGTACTGTAAGTTACAAGGTCCTCTGCGTATGGTAGTGTGGCAACATGAATGTGCTGGAGCGATGGCTGAGTTGTTTATAATTAGTTACAAAGGAGAATGATGCTGGCTGGCCTTTAAACTTCAACATTCCAAGATTCCAGTAGTTGGGGACTCAGGTAGACAAACCTGGGTATGTTTTATGAGCTGTTACTGCTCGTGCTGCCGAGGGAGTGCTGTACTGCTTAGGAGTTTGCACCAAATTCATTAACTCAATTCAGGAGCTGTTTTATTAAACTTTCACAGCTTTTACATCTGTGAAAGAAGACTCCCAAGAAGTCATCTATGAGTTCAGTACATAGCCATTAAACTGTCCACCTAGTTTACAGAGATGCTTCCAAGTTGATTAGATGGCAGTTATATTTAGATTCTGTGTGTTTTGGGGCAAGAGCATTGAGGCCCTTGTAGAGCACTTGGCTGAGGCATTCCTGAAAAGACCTCCACAGACTTTGACATCTCCAAGACTTTTCATCCATGACTTTTGTTGTAAAGGGCAGATAGTCTGCTTACTAAACTTCAGTTATTCAATTAATTCCTTGAATTTTTCTGATAATGAAAATACTGTAATATTTCCCATTTGGAGGGGTTTTGTATAATTTAATTTTGTCTTTTCAAATAATGGATTTTTTTTTTAATACTTCATACGGTCATTCTGCTACTGCTGTAGGCTTTTGTTTTATGGGTCTTTGTCAGTGCTTTGTAACAAGTTTATTTTTGCTCCGGGTGTGGTTTGTTATTTATAGTAGAAATATTCTGTATATGCTATAAACCCTCCATGCCAGCTATTTTGCACATACAAACAATACTGAGCTAGAAGCAGCATGTGATAAAGCAAATAGGTCCAATTGTGATTCTCCTATGCTAAGTTGGATGTTCTGTTATAGAGCAGATTTCCTGTCTTTAATCATAGACTGGGTGTTACCTTGTACTCCTGCTGTCATTTACTGTTCTTTTCTTTGTTCAGCAGCAGATGAACTTGACCCCTGTTCAGTTCAACTCAAACCAAACTCTTCGCCCATTTCTTTGTCTTTGTTTCCCCCCACTCCACCAGTGGCTGCTCTTTGAGAACACATGATGTGAAATTACTATTTCCTATGACTTTGTTGTAGAAACCTCTAATGGTTAACTGAGTGATGCTCTTGTCCAGCCTGAGAAACTAACATTTTAAAAGCAATTTTGAGCTATACATTGGTATTTTATTCATGCTACACTATTTCACATTAGCAATTTTATTTTCAGTTGTGTTGTTTAAATGAAGGGCTGCACACATGGGCTTGAACTGCTGTTGTGTTTGCTGGTGTTGCTTGCGGGAGAATTTGGTGTTATCACAACCTGTTACAAGGATACATTATTAATGTGACTCTCCATTTTCCCCAAATTGTTTTGATGGTTTGCTGTCTAATCTCCTAGTGCAAAACTCACTGATCATTCTAAGTTGATTGTAAAAGTTTTTAATTAGGTAATGCTTAGGTATTATTATTTGAAACTGTGGATTAAAATGTGAAATAAAAGTAAATAGATGGACTGCACATTTGGAAAAGGTTTCAAAAGTCTATCCAAAGACAGTTGGGAAATCTTCCATAGCGGAGGTTTTATTCTAACATCTTCCTCTCCCATCTCCAGTCCCTTTGCAGTCCCAGGTTCTAATTTAGTTTGTCAAGTTGTACTTGTGACCGAAAGCTAAACAAAATCCTTTTAAGGACCAGGAGAGAAGGAAAGCGTCCTGAAAAGTTCTGAACTTCTGAAACAGCTTATAAACTGTCCTGAAGCTGATGGGAAAAGAAAAGAAAGTGCGAGTTCTTCTCAATTTTGAGGAAGCATTTTAAGTGGGTTTGTTGGCTTCTCCATGAGGATTCTCCTTCGTTCCAAATGCAGAAGTGCTTTCACAACCAGAATCAGTCAAACATCTCAGTTGCAGAATGAATCCTGAATATTTCTAAACATAAGAGCAAGATTCTTCTTGAAAGCTGATGCTGTGGTTAGAATGTACACAGCAGGTAAAAGTGATGGCCATCTTTTAAAATCTGACATAAGTGCTTAGTAAGAACAATACGATGGTGCCTTCTATTTATTGCAGCCTGGAAACAAATTTTGTTATTACAGTAGCAACCAGAAAATAAGGTCTCTGTTTTGCTGGATATTACACAAACATAGTAATAAACTGTTATTTCTCTAAAGAATTTACAATCTCAGCATGTGTAAGAACATACTGTAACATTTCTTTAGTAATACTAAATTAAATTTTTGAAGTAAGTTCAGATCTGTTGAAACTCTTAAATTTCATTCATGATGATAGATTGTTGTAATTCCTGGGTTCTGTTACGTGTTTTGAAATGGGATATCCCATTCTAATGGAAGATGAATATAATATGATATGTATATATACAGTCTATAGAATATGATCCTGACATTATTTGAGGTAATGTTCTCAGGATATGCAAAATGCACACTTAAAAATACTTGTTACATTGTTTTTGATGCAGAAATTGTACACAGGTTGTGTCTGTCTCTTTCTAGATTGTGGTTACTTGTAAAGCTTTTCAGAGAGAATTAAATTTAGCATTCTTAAAACACTCATAATGCACAATGAGAAAATAGTTTCAATCTATCTCTGTGCCAGCAGGCTCCCTACTGAATTTGCAAACCTAGTTCTTTTCCAAGCACTGTTTTTCAGTAGTTCACAACCTTAAATATCCTCAGAAGTAGCAGTCTTAAGTTTCAACAAGCCTTGTGTCCTCCCAGACCCTTCCAAGAGTCCGAAGCAGAGCTGTAGCCTTGTGCAAAGGTCATGGAATGAGGGCAGTTGTACTGATCCCAAGAAGATTAGATTGCATGTCCTGACTGCAAGGATACTGGGAGGAGATGGGAGAGGGTTGCAGTGCTTCCTGAGGGTCCTCAGTTGGGCAGCAGCTGGTGCAGTTTGGTGTGGCACTTGCTTTTGGACTACAAAAAGAAAAAATAAAAATTATTTTCAGGAAAAAGAGAAATTATTTTCTTCTAAATGTCTTTAACAAATCATGGCAATCTTTTTCCTCTTCTGGGAAGCATTATCTGAGTGTCCCCAGATCTTTATCTCTGGGAGAATATATGAGGAACTACAAACTCAGCGGTTTGTACTATGGGAGATGGGATGGGCAAATTTGGATGTCTTGCAGGGAATTTGCTACCAGTGAGTGTCTCTCCCAGACCTTGGAAAGAGCCAAGTCAAACTTCACAGTACTTGAGATGTGTATGTTCCCCTTTGTGCAGTAGAAATCCTGGTTGCAGCAGCAGGATATTGCCCAGGAAGAAGGATTTGATGTATTTATTTTCCTATTTGTAATGTCTGTAATTTTAAGAACTCTGGAGAAAAAGCAACAGTGGATCTGCTTAGGCAGTTTTGCTTGCATTTTGCTGTGTTTTTTGACACAGCAACTGGAAACTGTCTGTGTGCTGTCTGAATAAAGACTTGTCATGTGCTGCTGGTTACAGACATTTGACATGCTTTAGCCTTATGCCACTGCAGTGCTTTGGGCATTTTACAAGTGAGAATACTAAGGCAGGAAACTTTCTGAAACATAGTGTTGTCAGATTTATTTGTTTTAATTTAAAAAAAAAGGAAAAAAAAGAATAGCTGGTGTTCATCCTTTGTTCTTGAAAACTACAGTTACAGCAATCTTTAATTCCCTTTAGTCAGCTTTGTGGATTTTTGGCTGTTTATTTGATCCTGTGTTCATGGTGCTGTCTTGTTTCATTTTGTGTTTTGTTGAACTGAGCAGAACTGCTGCAACTGCACAAGGACCAAAGAAACAGCTTTCATGTAGGTACATATTTAGAGTTTGTCAGTTCTGAATTCTGGATCTCATTCTTTGGATGAAGTTGCTGTCTGGAATCTAGACAGGGTATCTTAGATTTCCTTCCTTGGTGCTTGTGTGGCTGTCTATAATATAAGTAAGTTCAAGATGCACTTTCTTTCAGGGGGTTGCCCTTGATGCTGCTGTCAACAAAGTGCAGAGTACCTTGGGGGTGATTCTTGTGCAACTGCAGGGAAAAAAACCACAGATAGAGTGTTTTCTTCCCTCAGACCTTAGAAAGCAGGTTTTGCTATCCCATTAATTTGTGTTGATTGATGCAGGCAGGGGGCCAGAAGGCTTTAAATGTTATTTATTAGATTGATGAGAGAACGCCTGACAGAAAGCTGAAATCTGTGGTATCTGCCTTTAGGCTTCTTAAATTCTGGTGGCTGTTGAAGCAGGTGGTTCTAGGCAGCCTGAGGAGTAGTGCAAGTGAAAATAGAAAGAAGCATAGCAAGTTGAAGTCTTTGTGGTCTCCAGGAAGTGGAATACTGAAATCCAAGTGTTACAAGGAAATCTGATTGAAAAATGCCTACCTCTCTTCATCTTTGGTGTAATTAAAGAGCTATGGATAGCATAACACTTGAAAAAAAAAATTGCTCTCCTGTATTTGATTCTGGGTTAGGTGTTACCAAATTCTGATAGCAGAGGATTAAGGTTTCCTGTATGGGATAAAAGATTATTTAAGAAATAATTTTAATCTAAGTTAATAAAGAGAGACTAAGTAATTCTTATAAAATACTGCAGACTTAGATATAGTGTTTATATGTATTTCCTTGGAAAAATACACCATATCCTGCTGGCACTGTCTGAAAAAGTGGCTAGGTTGGGTTTTGCCTCACTTTTGGGCAGAAAAGACAGGCTAATAGCATTCACCAAGAGTGATGTACTTCAGTAATTTTTTAAGTCTTGGCCTAAAATGTCTGTTTTCTGAAAGGTCTTTCAGTCAGTATTTTCTGTCTGCAGAGATGTTGTGACTCCTCAAAGGAACTGGTTGCTCACTGGTATCAGTTTCACCTTTTATCTTCTTCCTCCGAGCTCAGCAGAAATTTTTTATTCTGGGAAAAGATTGCACCAGCTCACTAAGGACTTGTTTTCTTTAAAGATGAAGTTTGAATTGCTGTTATCTTGCTATCCAAATTAATTTTTTTTTTCCTTCTTGCCCACTGGAAGAATGCAGAATTCTGCTGATAGCAAAATCAGCTCTGTGTTTGTAGATCTGAGCAAGTCACAAAAGATTGAACAGGATAGGGGAAGACCAAAAGTGAAGTATCATTTTTTCTTTCTAATTATATTGAATTTTTAGGGATAAAATCGAAGTCTGCACTTGTCCTTACACACAATATTGGGGTGCTTTGTCATGCTTATCTTTGCTCCTTTATTCGAGGCTGATTCTAAAACAATCTGTTCTTAATTTTTACCATTGTTAATTTAAGAACCTCTCCTAAACACATCCCACAACTTCTCAAATGCTGAAAAAAAAAATTGTAAAAGAAATATTTAAAAGTTCTGCCCAGCATCTACCAGCTGCTTTGTGTGCTGAGATGTCTGCATTTGGACATAGTTGTCTGCTCTTGAGTTGACAGCCTGTTGCTGCTGTGTAAGAATTGCACAGGTGGAGATGGGCTGTTTCAGTTACTGAGGCTCGAAGTTCCCAAACACCTACCTGTTATTTTAGAAACCTGTTAGTGATATATTTACCTTCACCATACTGGTGCTGTTCGCTTATTGGCTGTTTGTAAAACACTTTTGTCTGTTTAAATTTTATTGTGAACCAGCGTGTGAGAGAAAAGCCATGACAGAGATAGACACAACAGTGCAGATCAGCCTCTGACACTTGCAGTGCACTGCATGACAGGAAGCGAGAGCAAGCTGTGTGGCTGCATGGGGAGGAGTTCCTGCCGAAAACTGAGGGACAGACATAGGGACTCCTCTGTAGCAAAGGCTTTCCACTGTCTCGTTGGAAATTGAGAAACCTGCTAAAATCTGAGTACGATACAAAATAACTCATGGTGTGGTGCTGCTTATTTGTGCATCATCAGGTAAGCATCAGTCGGGATCGTGGAACTTTTTGTTTTTTGTTGTGTGTAAGTTGGAATTGCACAGATACTCCTTCCAAGCATGCCAGGATTTAAGACTGGTTATTGATTAAACCAAAATGTTGCTTGGCAGGAATGTTTTCTTGTGTAAGAAAAGAAATTTGCTAAAGGTTGAGGTAACATGCTCTGCTATTCCCAGTGGGATGGAGGACGGTTTATTTTTCTCTGTATTCATTGTTTGTTGCTGCAGGGTGATGGGTTTAGGTCTTTGCTTCTGCTTATCTGTCATACCCATGTGAACATCTCTGCCTCAGTCTCCTAGCCTGAAAATGTGAATTTTAGCTGATGCTAGGGCTTAAAGAGGAATATTTATAGCAAGATGTATTATTGTCTCCATTGTCCAAGTGAAAGCGGTCACACATCCTACTTACACTGTATTTACAGTGCAGGATGATTCTGCTCTGTAGCATGTGGATATGGTGTCACCTGGAAAACTGGGTGCTGTTATGGACACTGCAGTTTGGAGAGATGTGGACAGAAAAGTAGCAAGGTTGATAATAACTGTAGAAAATACAGCCTTTGAGAGAGGTTTAAAGTATTCAGTGCATCTTGCATGTAGAAAAACAAGATGATATAAGATGTGAGTATAGGCTTATCTGAGTGTGTGTAAACAATTGCAAAGTAGGCACTAGTTCTCTGTATTTGCCAAGTGCAGCATGGGAAGAAATGGGCTTTTTTCATGGCAAGGGAAATTCAGGTTAGATACTTTGGGGATAAATGCTTCCTGATTGTCATGTTCATCTAGAGTAGAACAAAGTATAGAGTTAAAATCTGTCATTTCAAACTGCTGTATAAAAACTTTCCTGTCTTACATGTTGCAGTGGTTAGCATTTAGTACTTGTTTGATCTTAATGATTTGTGTTGAGCTTTGATTTTGGACTGTTAGTATGTGAATAAGAGTAGCCCATTAGGGACACCAGGGAACAGATCTGATTTCCCATTTTGCAGCTCCAGCCCCAGTTTACAGCATCCTTTCTTGGAAAACTTTAAAAAATCCTCTCATTTAGGAATCCAAGTTATTTCAAAATATTTGTGTATATGTTGACTAAGACTGTACTTTGAAGTTCTCAGAAATATGTGATCAAGGCAGGGGGCTGTAGTGTGAGGCAAATCTGGGATATGGAAACCTTATGGCTCTACAGCACTTGATAGGAAGGTGTAGCCAGGTGGGGGTCAGTCTCTTCTCCCAGGTCTAACAAGTGACAGCACAAGAGGAAGCAGCCTGAAGTTGCACCTGGGAAGGTTTAGATTGGATATTAAGGACAATTTCTTCACCAAAAGCACTGTCAAGCACCAGAATGGGCTGCCTAGGTCAGTGGTGGAATCACCATCCCCAGAGGTGTTTAAAAGCCATGTAGTTGTGGCACTGAGGGACACAAGTTAGTGGTAGCTTGGCAGTGCTGGGCTAATGGTTGGACTTGGTGATCTTAGAGGGATTTTCCAACCTAAGGGATTCAGTGACTTGATGTTCAAGAGCCTGTGTGCCCTGCAAGTGCACAAAACCTTAAAGGATAGAGGTAGAGCATTAAAACACCCTAACTTTGATTATTCTTGCTTTTACAACCAATCCTATGCTAAACTCCCTCAGCACAAACATACGAGGCCAGGAGCTGCAGATTCATCACCTCAGCTTGCCGAAGACTAAGGAATCCAGGGACTGTTTGCATGCTGACTGGTTATGTTACTTGGAGACATACAGAACTGGATCTGACAGATCCCAGCTGAAAACTATTTGAAAGAAGAACAGAAGCTGAATCTAAATAGTGTATGGACTCTTTTACATTGCATCTTATTTTTTTATTTATATACTAGGTGAGTTTAAAACCATTAGCTATTGATTGTGTTAATTAGAAGCATAATTTATGTAGGAGTGTTCAGATTTTGGCTGAGAAAGGATTCTCACGCAACAAAAGCCTCCTGTGCAGAAGAAATAAATGTGACTTATTTAGCTGAATTTGGTTTGAACTTTACTGTAAAGTTTGCAGAAGTGTCAGTGTTTTCAACTGTTCTAGATTCCAGTTACTGGTCCTCTCCCCTGTCTTCCAAAAAGGGGAAGGAAGAAGGTTAAATAAAGACAAAGTAAATACCAGTCCTCAAACAAAGCTGTGCTAATCCTTGTCCTTACAGCATCCCGTACATGCACACCCATTTCCTGTTGTTAATGTTAAACACATTGAATATAACTTTCATTTCATTGTTCACTTCAGTGTTCCTTTTACATTACATTGACCGGAAAATCTCCAATCCATCACAACAAGCAGTGCAGAAGCAGAGCCTGCTGGCTGTGCCGAGGGGAGGCTGCCAAGGAGCTGCCATTTTGGCCAGCAGAGATGTGATGACTCCTGGAAGTGCTTGGAAAGTGTGAAAGTCATCAGTGGCAGAGATGACCTCACCTCCATTGCAGTTTTTGCTGTGCTGTAACAGAGCAGAGTCTGGTTTTTAATTTGTTTGTTTTCTTTGGAATATCAGGAACAAGCAAGTCCTGTTCCTAACACCGGTATCCAGGGCTCCTGCCAGCTGAACGTGTGCAGGGTGGGAAGCTGGACTGCCCATGCTGTGTCCAGTCTCAGTGCAGACTGTGCAGTCAGGTCATCTCTGGCCATTTCTCCTTGAAAGCAATAATGTTAAAGATTTTGTGTCACTCTTGAAAAAATGAAACCTGGAATGTCTCTGGTATTCCAAACAGACGAGAGCCCTGGAAATACACATGGAAAGCAGTTTTATTATAATACTAAAGAATTTTTGATTGCAAGTTCCTTTTGCCAATATAACATAAAGAAATGTCATACTGAAATGCAGGGTAGCAAGTACTAGACTTCAAAAAATTTTGTGTTAGAATTCACTATTCTGAGATTATGGTCTCCAAAGGCATATATGTTGCATTATTCAGCTAAAAAAGGCATCATGCTCTGGGAAAACTCATTTGAAGATGTTTTTGTCACCTCATCCCTCAAACTCTTGTCAGTGGTACGGCCATGGAAGAGGGACATGAACAGGGAGGCTCACAGGTATTGGCAAGAAGGTGAGTGACAGGCTGTGGTGAAGGCCAAGAAGGCTGACCTTTAAAGGTGGAAGAAGATCCATCTCTTTCTGAAAGGGCTTAAACTCTAGGGAATCAGTTGTCACTTTTTTGTGAAACTATAATTGGCTATCTCAGAACCAAGCCCCATATTCCACAGGAAATGCAGATATTTCTTGTTGGGGATTGCACACCGAGCTGTTTGTGTGATTAATATGTCACATTCTCCTGCTATACAGACCTTTTAGGACAGCCAGGCTCAAGTTTTTTGTTGTTGTTGTTGTTTTGTGGGTTTTTTGTGGGTGGTTTTTTTTTTTTTTTTTGGTGTCTTCTCTGCCTTTATTTCATTTAAGATGCTTTAATGCCAGTGCAGCAGGTGTGATATGATGGAAAGTGTCTAATCCCATGAGAGGCTTACTCTTTTTTTCAGTATCATTCTGGCTTGAAGCTGGGTATTGCAACACCACTACTGTCTTTTCTAGTTCTCTTCTGAACTCTGCTTGGTGGGATTATAGCCCATCACCTGTAGCAGGAAATGTTATGTTAGTGATTATTCAACTAACCTTAACAGAAGGTTATTAATCTCTGGCTTAGTAATTAAGCCGGATCCAAGGCATATTTCATTAACTGAGTAATAACACCAGGTAAGAAAAATGCTGACTTTTAGGATGGTTTTCCTCTTGTATTAGGAAGACTAAATTGAAATGTTTTAACTTTTGTGTTTGCTGGCTGTGTCATCTGTTAAACTTTTGGAAACATTTGAAATTAGCTAGGAGAATTGAAACATTGAAGCAGTGCAGTTTGTAGTTTTCTCTTTCACCCTACCTCCCTTTTTGCATTCCTCTTAACATCTCTTTTGTCCTATTTGTGCCTCATCACTGGACTCTGTCCTCTCTGAATCCTCCATACTGTGTGGTGTAACTAACTGGGAGCTTGATAATTTTGAGATTATTTGAATGTGATTTGAAACGGAAGCAATGAAAACTTGAAACAGATCTTGTAACACAAAAGCAACAGCAGATGGAATTTTTGGAGTCATTAAAAGAATAAATATGGTCTTATCAAGTGGTACTTTTCAGGGATCTTTGAAGAGAGATCCATGTGTTGGTTAGATGGGTGTGGATGCACTGACAAACTACAAAGAAAAAAGAATGAGAATTTTAGTGTCTGACTATTCTTTTGAACTTACCAGCTTCTGTATGTGTTAAAGGTTTAAGAATTAGAAGGGTGCTTAGAAATGCACATCTATATTTGAGTATACACATGTGGATGTTGCTGATGAAAAGTAATTACACATCAAGAGAATTTATAGGCTAACTACCTTTAAAAAAAAGTTGTATAAAATTTGTGATAAAAATGTAACTAGAAATTCACATGGAAGTCTGGATTATTGCTGTGATTTGATGTCTTTTTATAAAGAAATGATGTGCTCCTGCCTTATTCTGAGCTGCTTCAACACCAGCTGTGATTCCTAGGGCATAAAGCTATCATCAGGCTTTGGGTGGGAAGGTTCCTTGTAGATATAGAGGGGTTCTCAGCTGGCTCAGGAGATACTGATTGCTTTCTAAAATTAAAAGAAAAAAAATAATGTAATAATGCTGCTTTTCACGCAGACATAATCTACCCTTTGGAGGGTGGTTTAAACCTGGCCCATGATGTTTGACTTTTTATTAAGTCTTTGATCAGTTTTTTCCCATCCTTCCACATTAATCCCTTTTGATTTTATCTTTGCTCTACCTGATCTCTTCAAATTGTTTGTCTTTGGGTAGTTTTGTCTTTTAATTTAGTCTGATACAGATATTGTCCCTGATAAAAGTGTGCCATAAGTTAGAGAGGAACATGAAGCCCAGAGTAGTGAATCCCTTCCTCATTTTTTCTCAACAGTGAAAATGATACAAAGCTTTGTTAGCTAAATGGTTTCCCTTTTCTGCATTATTGCAAACGTATATATATGTATATACACTTGTTATATGTATGTATACATAAAATATATACATATTTTATATGTGTGTGTGTAGGTGTGTATATATGCACTTCTACTTATTTGCATTTATTTAAATCATAAAAATCTGTTATTTAAAAAGTTATTTTCTTCCAGTTAGCAGTATTGAGGTGTGTTCAGGTGTATGTTCTGGAAAGACTGTTTGAAAAATGCTTTCATATGAAAACAATCTGAAATACAGGCTAATTGAATGGTTTCTAATTTTTCTTTGTTTTGGACTTTTTGTTTTGGGGACATGGGAAAAGTCTGTTTCATTGGAATGGATTTTGGTATGAAAAAAGGCTTAAAGTTTTTTAGTGTTTGGCTTTGAAACGAGTCTGTCTCTGACTAAGGTCTAAGGGTATGATGTGCCTATGCAAATACATTATCTTGAATTGTTATTTATTTTGATACCAGTCTGTGTGCAGACCCATTTCTAAGCATTTAGAATGGAGAGATGATTTAACAAAAGTTAGCGGCTCTTCTGAAAAGCATTTTTGCTTTTGTCCTTACAGCAATGAGTTTTGTCAAGCAATTTTTGTGCATCTTTGCATTTCATCTCCCAGGTGGTTAACTATAAATCTGTGGTATTGATAATTAAAACCCTGTGATGGAGACTATGTTAATCCAGCCTTCCTTGTAAGAATAAGGGATACTTACTGCTCTAATTCCTTTAGTGAAATCAATACTTTAACATATAATTAGATATCTTATCTTCTCATCTCCTGTGAGATAATTATGGAAAACAACTCTTTCCTGCTGTGTTAAGGTCAGGAAGTCGTGTCTCTGTAACTGTGGATGTAGGCACAGCCTTTTGGGCAGCAGTATCACAAACATTAGGATTCAAAATTATGATAGAAAAAGCTTTTTCAGCCCAGAGGAACATGTTCAGATGCAGGTAATGCACCTGTGTGGTCAGTCAGAAAACACAGACACACTCCTCATCAGAACATGTTCTTGCTACTATTTTCATGCAGGTCTGTACCCATTTTTAAGGCCTCTAAATACTGTGCAAAATTAAGTTATCCAAGTGTTCCAAGCTTTCCTGTTTTCCCAGCAAGGCAAACAGCATCATAACGTTTTTCAATTTAGTTTGGTTCACGTACATACAAATTCTAATAAAGAGATGGTCTGTGCTCAGATGGCGTTTGCCCATTGCTCATAGCCCGGTGTGGCATTACCAGGGTGTTCTGTGCTCAGGGTGTCACACACTGCAGCAGTGGGACACTCTGATGTCAGAGTGTGCTGGGGATGGTGAGGGAGCAGGGCTGGAGTGAGGACTGAGCCTGCCTAGCTGGGACACTGCTGTGCTTCCTCAGCAGCCCTGCCCTGGGCTCTGCCAGAGGCTGCTACACCGGGCTGAGCTTCTGGGCTGCTGTGGTGAGAGGTTTGTGTTGCTTCGTGTGCCGTGTGAGTTACAACGTAAAATGGAGAGCAAGCATCAAGGGGTGATTTTGTGGGACAGGCAGATTCAGGGGGCAGTTGCATTGTGCTATGACAGCTGAGACAGCACTTGTAACCCCTTTGGGGAAAAGATCTTCATGAAGAGCAGGGATTAATTTAATGAGCACCTTATGCTCCCTGCACAATATCCACTGCAGTCTTTGCTTCTAATCCACTTATTATGGGCAAAGAAATTTATCTATGGTCTGGTAGCTCAATTATTGGATTTTTTTTTTTTTTTTTGCCATGGAATTCTGCCTCCCACTTATACAATGATAATAGCCCTTGAAACTCTCAGAAATATTAAATCATTAATCTTGCCTGCAGTGGTTAATATTTAACAATTTCTATTTGAAATAATTGGTGTTGCATAAGCACTGAGGCTCACAGAGAACATTACCAATATAATATTTGCAAGCTTCCAGATAACCTTTCATATTCAGTAGCTTTTATATTAAGTGTGTAGTACTTTTCAGTAAGTAGAAGATCTAAAATAAAGTGAGGAATGATCCTTTGATTAGCACAGTGAATTATGGGGTAGATCAAGAGATCTGTTTTGTTGAGGCTTCCCAGACTTACTCAATATGTAATTGCTTTCCCTGCACTTTGCTTTTATCTTTTCATTGCTTTTGGTCTGTACATCACAGTTGATACTGATTTGTTCCTCAGGAGTGTATTGATGTTGAGTTATATAACCAAAAAAGTTGCCTCTAAGTAAGATATGAGTATTTTAATTCCTGCTGACTCCATTTTGTGCTGTGCTTTACCTGAATAGCTTTGCCATGGATGCTTGTCCTCACGGCCACGGCTTTGGCCATGATACCTCTGTGTTTTGGACCCAGACATGTGCTTTGAATGCAGCAGTTAGAGCCCACACATAGTTGTTGTGTAACCTTCCCTCTGCAGTAAAACCGTGTCCTGCCTCATTCAAGTTCACTTTAATCCTGTAGCTTTGCCTATTCGTATTATGTAATTTATAGTCTCAATCCACGTTCCTTGTAGCTGGCCAGTGTTGAAAATGCCACCTTCTGTGTTAATCTGTAACCATGTGACTGCAGTAAGAATCTTATGGTTGGTTGTTTAACAAAGAAGCTGCCCATTTGTTGTGTGTGTGGTCATTTGTCACACTCCATTAGCAGTGAAATCAAGTCTGCGATGTCAGACTTGAAGCAACACCATCCCAAGCTGTGGATGCAGTTGCGTCCTGTCCATCCATGCACTGGAAGCATCATTTAGTACAGACTCAGGTACACCAGGTCCATGCATGATTTTAATTTATCCTTCTCTTGTAGAAAGCCGTATTCCAAATCCAAATGCCCTTCATTTTTAGTTAACCTGTGTCTACTGTTTGGAGGGCTGGTACTTTTCAGTTTTATGATTTTTTTTGTGAAGTAAAGACTTGGTGTAGACTTAAGTAGAATCAATATATGATTTTTTTGAGTACAAATGAATGATGCATGCATTTGGGTCCCCAAAATTCTAATTAGGTTTCAAGAACAGTCTGCAGCATGTTCTAGTCTGCAGCTAGAATCTTAGATGATGTTACTCTCTGGGCAAAGTACAGACCGGACACATCTCATCCTTGGTTTGTGTTTCTCACAATGAATTCACATTTGCTTACTCTAGAATAGCAATTCAGATTAGTTTATCCTGTGGGGGAAAAAAGAAACCTTACAAAAGACTGATACAGGATAAGCAGACATAGTCAGTATTATTTCAGATATTTCTATTCATAGCTCAGTGTGGTCTGGTCCAGAAATTTCTGTGTTCTAGTCAGTGCTTTATCTTGTTGCTAATAATCCATACTATAGCAATAAAAGGGATTTGATTGTGCTTAGTCTGAGGGTGAAGAATTACTTTCATAAAACACTTCTCACTGTGTAATGTGGTGACAGAACTCATGGTCCAATTTCTGGACAATAATACTGTTAAAACACAGCTGTTGCTGACTTTGAAAATATTGTTTAAAAAAAAGTATCAGAAGTTATTTTCTGAAAAAAAAAGCAAAATTGTATTTTAATGAATCAAAGATCTGCTGAATACTAGTGAATAAATATAAAAGGCTTCAACACCAAGAGTTTAGTTTTAAAAGAGTATGAAAACAAAACTTCTGAGTTTTGTGATAAATATTCCTTATCTTTTCTCATCAAAGAAACTGTTCTCAGAAACCATATGCTTGACCTTGTAGATTTGAAATTGTTTCACTGGCTTCACAAGAGCTGGGGGCATGGCGGGGGGAATACAATTTTTCTACTTTTTTTTTTTAAATAAGAAATACCTTCATTGTGTGCAGCTTCTACCTTTTAGCTGAGCTTTGGACATCCCATAAGCTATGAACTCTGTATAGCATCTATCTGGAGTTTTTGGTCTCTAAATTGCTCATCTTTGACTTCTGTAGACTGGAAACTAAATCCCAGCTATAATTATGTGTTATTGCTTATCTCTGGTTGACATTGGAAGACAATGCAGCTGGATAAATAAGAGCCATGTATTCTGTGACTTCTCTTGTTTCCTGAAGCTTCGGGGCCTGGTAGACTACGCAGAGCTCTGTTAAATGACACTTCACACTTACTTGAAGTGCATGAAGATTAATCTTGTGGTGAACCTGTGAAATGACACAAGGGAGGGCTTGCCATTTACAAACCCAAAACCTGAATACGGAGCAGAATGCAATCGCTGGCGTGGAGAGTGAAACCCTAACATGCACTAATGTGATTCCTGCAGTACATTTCACCTTTTATATTGACTGTCTGTGGACAGGGTTTCATTGCTGAAGGTAGCCCTTGAAAAATCTTAAGTATAAGCTTTCAGCACAAAATATGAGTTTCTCTTCCTGACAGTCTTATTAGTTACAAAAGTTCATATCAAGTGCCAAAGTACAATTTCCAACATGGAATAATTACTTATGCTTTTAGTTGGAATGAAGATTCTTAATGGAAGTGAACCTATCTGAGCAGAAAAGGAACAGCATTTAATTCACTATGTGCTAATAGGTAGCTTTTCAACTCATGAAAAGAGAGTTTATATTCACATACATGGTGATTATAATGATAATGAGAGTAAGTTAAATATATGTACACATATGTTTATGTGTATGACATCATGATGTATACTTGTCTTGGGATCAAGCCAAAGGCAGTTGGTACTGTTCACCAAAACTGAGCTTTCTTTTCATTTTGCTTTGTAGAAAAAACGGAAACAGAGTACTCAAGATGAAGATACAATCAGTATCTGCAGCCTGGATACAAGTGTGAGTAATTTAATTTTCTTTTTTGCCCCCCTGTAACTAAAATATGGCTGTTAGGAGTATTCTGAAATAAGCCTGTTCCATCTTCTCAGCTGTGTTGTTTTCATACATAGCATGAATAACTTGTTCTGCTTGTTATGGAAACAAGTTTGTTATATTACTTCTCTCATTTTCTGTATTAAACTTTTAAAAGAAAAAATGATGTCATAATGACAGTTTATTGTAAAGCATTGAATCTCTTATTAGTAAATAATTAACATGACAAAAGGGCTTTGAATGCAGGATTTTAATATAGACCTTTTATACTGTTTATAATTCCATTTCAGTTGTCAGTGGTGGTTGATGCAAGCTGTAAGAACCAAACTCTCTCTGTTGATTATGGTGGATGTTAAATCAAAGTATTAATGAGGGTAATTATGCAGTAAACAGCAATGTGTGTTGTTTTTCCTGTAAACTTGTGACATTAAGGTACACTTGAAGTTATAGTTTCAAATCCATGGAATTAAAATAGGAAAATTTGCTATTCTTCTGTTCTGTGTTTTCATCAATATTTGCAGTGTTCTGTTTACAGTCAGCTGTTGAACCAGTTTTCCTTTTATGTAGACTACTCACATAGTACCGACAGAAAAAGTAATGGAAAAAATAGAGAATAAACACAGCTTGTTTTAACAGTTTTATTTATTAGCAAGTGTCAAACCTAATGCTGTGGTTTCTTTAAGGATCAGATGTTAATTTTGGTTTGAAGTATACCTGTTCTTTGAAGCATTAATTACATTTAAGGGCTCACCTGCCTGGATGGCTGCAGACAAACACAAGCTCCTGCAGGCACTTCAAGTGAGCTGGGTAGAATCCAGCACTATTTTGGAAATCATAAACTCACTGTAGCCTGACCTTGTCTGTGAGCTAATACTTTAATGTTAGTTCATCCCATCAAACCTTACATTGGGCCCAACTTCAAAGGAATTGTTATTCCTTTAAAGGAGTTTGAAAGGAATTGTTGTTCTTCAGGGAAAATTGGAAGTTGTTGACTATTTATTATTATTTTGGACAAATTGATCATTTTTACATGCTTAACTCTGATATGGGATGGAAAATGCTAGGTTTAACTATTTTCATGTTTCTGGAAAAAGTGTGTATTTTATTCTTCAGTGATTCAGACAATGAGTTAAAATTTCCTTGTGTAGAATCTGTTACACTGCTGTAGAAATACTTGGATAAATATAGCTTCTCCTTTGACTAATAGCTAAAGATTTAAATACTGCTTGAAGGGGACAATTTCTGCTAATAGAATTCCTGGAGGAGGGTGTTCTAATGTGATCTGATCTTAGCTCTGAGTTTGCCAGTATTATTGCTGTATCTATCGCTCATCAGAAAACCACAAACCTCACTCTGCTCAGTGCTCTGTCTGTATTTCTGTGGAGCAATGTCCTTCATTTGCAGTTATTAAATACCACTTAAAATTTATAAAATATTGTTTTCTTGGTATTGCTTTTCTGTGTAACCATTATTATTGCCAAAACAAACATGAATCTGAGAAGAGATAAAGTAATTGACTAAACATTGATCTGTAAGACAATGACTAATAAAACCATTGAATTTGGATTTTGATGAAAAGATTTGTAAATCCCTACTTTAGAGGGATCTTGTCAATAAAATGTGTGAAGGGCTGTTAAGAAAACTCTTCCCACTGTCATCAAGGCAGAATTTCACTATTTCAATGCAAATGCATGCTGGAGTCTGTGTTAGAAAATAGGGGTGAGAAATGAATGGGTGAAGAAATTTGAATCTTTCCTTACAGTGCTTCAGAATCACTCAGGTCAACAGGGTGGGGAATATCCCATGAGAATATAAAGGGTATGCATTGTATCTTGAAGAATGATCAGTTTATTTAAATGTACAATTTATGTAAACACTAGTTGATGTATCTTTTTCTGCTTGAGATAACTTCAAGCTTGTCACCCCTTTTTTCTGTTACCAGGAAGTGCTGATTGATTTATGCTGTATGGATTATATTGTCTCTTGTGTCTCTGAAGCTTACTTTGCCCTGAACTCTTGCACATGGCAATACTGCAGGTTCCTGTTCAGCATGTGGTACTGTGCCTTCCCCACTGACAGGACTTGCTCTTAAGGCCAGTTTGCCTCTGGCTGTGACAGGAGACTTAAACTGTCAAGATGACTGACTTGGAGAGGGTAGGTGCCTTTGGTTAAGAAATGAGCCTGGCATGTGAATTTATAACAACACCCTCAGGTTTCTTAACTTCAGGTAATGGTTCAAATGTGCCCATCAAAACTAACAGGTGCTGTTGACATTAAAACAAGTTGGGCAGGAAGAGTTCGCATTTTCTCATGACTTGTGTTCCTGTCAGTTAGATTATCATCCCCCCAAGTAAAGAAGGACTATTACCTTTGTGAGCCTCCTAGACATGGCAAATAAACTTTTATTTTTCCTTTCACATTGTATTTTTCTTATGATTAATGATAAAGACAGTGCTGAGAATGCAACTAGACCAAATACCAAGTGTCTCATGTTTTTGGAAAACATTGGAGGGTCTTCTAATTGCCCTGTGGAATGCTGTAGCACAAAAGGGATGACTGGAATCTGGCAGTCCATGGCTAAATACTTACCTGTAGAAGCATTTTGTTCTCTGTGTGTGTTTAAATGCTATTTATGTTGAGTAGAGATGTGTCGTTTTGGGTTTTGATTTTAGAGAGCCATATCTTACATTATAGGTAATTCAAGATTTCTGTTACAGGGCAGAGAGTTGTCTGTCTTTTGTTCTCATGTTTGTGATGGCAAATTTCAAAAAGAAGGAAAATGTCAAGAAGAATCAGTTCATACCTCACAGGAACCAGCTGTGGTGGTGTTATGCAAGGTCACTTTTCCTTTCTCTGTTGCCTCACATGCAGAGTAACTTGTTCCCGAAAATGGAGAGGGGGCTGAAGAAAGGAGTGAGAAGTGTCTACAATAATTAAAAGTTTGGAACAATTTCTGTTTAAAAAACAGTCAAATGTACCGGAACTTATATAAACTGGAATCAAATATCCTGGGAACAAATTGGCACATGATTAGTTCCATGAGAAGTGGTCCATGTAAGATTATTCCTTCTCTTGAGACTAAGGGCACAAAATAAAGCTGCTTGTAGGTTCCTACCAAAGCAAAAGTGATGTCATTTCACCTACCACACAGTGGCACAACTCTGGCACAGGGTGTTGTGGATACCAGAGGTTTTGCAGGAGTTCAAAAAAGCAAATAGGGTAAATTCATGGAAGAAAAAACTGCCAAGAGCTATTAGACTGAGTGAAGCCATCCATCTGAGGAAGCCCTTGAAGCTGCATATTTCTGAGTCTGGGAGAGCAAACTACGTGTCTGTCACCAGGTGTTTACTCTGCTTTCACATGGACAGCTTTTTTTCACTATTGCTAGGGAAATGGTGCTGGCCTGAGATCCATCCTTAGCCTGTCATAGCCATTCTCAGGAGACTTTGCTTAGCCCAATGCAATACCTTCTTTTCTTCCAAGCAATGACAGTTTTTAAATTATTTAATGAGGACTCTATGCTTAATTGGAGTCTTTGGATTATACCATGATGTAAATAATTAAATGTTCAGGTTCCTTTGTCTAGCAACTCTCTTGTGCTCTGAAAAGATGTACCCTGAAAAGATGTGCCAAATTGTTTATATGTATATCTTTAGTGAATGCATTTGTTGTCCAGGCCTAAGAATATGAAAATTTGAATGCATGTGTTCCCTATTACATATTCAGATTTTCAGTGGGATAATGATAGATCATTAAATTTTTACAAATAATAAGTCTCTCAAGCTGTGTAAAAGGTTGGTTATTTTTTTATTAAATATTGTATGTATATAACAAATCAGTATAGTAGGCTCTCCTGTGCAGCACACTGTCTGGTTTGCATGAGATGAATGACTCCTGGTGTGGTCGGGTCTCCAGCTCCCTGAGCTGCTGATGTAAAGAGCTGGCGGTGCAGTCCCTCTGTGCTGGTTTCACCGGCATCACCTCGGGGATGGACCTCGTTTTTGTGCTTGGCAATGGAAAGATCTGGCCATCTTGACTGTCCACCATTCCAGTTTGTGTAAATGTATCTGGTGGCCACCTTTGTCCAGGAGAGGGTGGAGGTGGCAAAGAAAGAGGCTATTAACTATTTAATGACCGGATTACTTCATACCCTGGAAAGCAACATCCATATGAGTCTCCTGCCAATTACATCATCACGTGTCTACAATCCTTTTACAAAAATAGATCATTTTTTTTCTATGACTGACCATTGCCAGACATACCTGTCTTTTCCTAGGAATAAGTCATACTGACAGAATTTCCTTTCACAGGAAACACTGCTCGGAGCTTTGCTGACTCAGGACAAGGACTGGTAACCTAAGCATGTTAAATGATCTTTGTATTTGTTTAGTGATCTGAACTGGCATTGATGCTTCAGGAGTTGATAAACTGGCTTATTAAACTGACTGGTTGGACTTGGCTCATTTTATTGCCAGCTTAAATAAGTGGATTTGCAAATCTCCTCCGTGTCAAATAGTTTGTGATAACTTGTGACAGATGTGGCCAGCAGACTGTGAGGGCTGAGTGCATGAACGTACAAGGCCACAGCGGTCGGAAGTTTATTTAAAGAGAAATGTGCCTAATATCTGCCATGGCTTTGTTCATGTTGGCCTCCACTGGGAGGCTTAACTCAGTCAATGGACTTCAGTCTGTCCAGTTAACTCAGCCAGTGGTATTTCATGCTTGTCTCTTAGAATGGTGATAGCTTCTTGATCTGCATATGCGTAATGATATACAGACATTATGTAATTAACCTGGCTTACATAAACTTCAGATTTTACTGCTATCCCTTTAAAGGCTGGGGAATTGGAGCATGTAAACTGAGACAGCTTTAATGATCATAGAGGGCAAAGTGTTTTTTGTATTTAAAACACCTCCGTGAGTTCTGTTCTATATTCCTCCTGTTGCAGACATTCTCTCCCTAGTTAATTTCTGAGCAGCTTCTGGATTATTTCTGTCTGTGCTTTTGCTCCTCATTGCTGCTGTGACTTTTGTTCTTTCCTCATGACCCAGCTTTGAAATGTGGTTCTTCATTCAGTGCAGCCTTCTCCTGAGCCTGGTGCAGCAGGCCTGGTGCACAGTAAGGGCTGTGCTCCTTACTCAGGCACAGGCAGCTGGTTCTTTATTGGATTCCATAGCTATTAAATAAAGTTACTACATCCCACTGAGCAAAGTGGTGGTGAACACTGGTATCTGGAGATTATTGCACAGAGCATTCAGCAAGGTACTTAACAGCGCTGCATTTTTAATGGCTGTTGTAAGGGGGTAGCTGCATAGCTGAAATCTTGTAATGGTGGTGATACCGCGTGCCTCATGTGTCTGAGCTCTGTAAAATCATAAGTAACTCAGGAGATTTCCAGAACAAAAAAAAAAAAAAAAAAAAAAAAAAAAAAAAAAAAAGCTGTTAAAACCTTATAGAAAATTGGGCTTTTCAGAACCAAATGGTACTTGAGCAAAATTCCATCCAGAAAAAGAATCAGGGCGACGGTCTGCAGTTCTCCTCTGCAGTTGGTTGTATGCAGATTTGTTGTAAACTCAAGGAAGTTAGTGTTGTTATTTTGAGAAGGAACGTACAACAAATACATGATGAACTAGACATGTAAAGCACTTTCATAAAGAAGGTAAAATTTCAGAAGAGCTATTTACTTTTGTTCTCTACAGCAGTTATCATTACTGAAAATTAGGCTCTGCCAAATAGTCACTTACTCTTGAGTGAACTGGAAATGTTTTACTGCTCATCTGTCTACTTGCAAGTTAGTAAAATATGTCCCAGTATAAAATACGAATGAAAAAGTGCCCAGACTTAAACTATATTAGCATACACTAGACCAGAGTTCATTAATTTTTATTGCTTTTAGTGCAAAGTGATCATTTATTATGTATTTAATACTCAATATAGCTGAAACATTATTTGACCTAATTAAACTTAATTTTAAATTCAATTATATTTGATTGCTAAGGTATGGCAAGCTAGCTGTATGAGCTTAGAGAGGATTACTTCCAGAGTCAAGATAATTAAAATATATATTGTATCTGGGTCTTTTATTCCTAAACTGTGGTCTATTGTATGTTCATAGTATAAAAGGTCTTCAGCTTGCCCAGTAAGATGTATACAATATGTTTGAATTATTCAAAACCTTTCAATATTGCTATGCAGGAAGTGGTCAGTGCTCATCTGGATTCAGACTTGATTATAGACTTCATTATAGTGACTATTCTTAATCCATTGATAATGCCTCATAGGATTGTCATAGACTACACCCTCTGCTGCTGGCATTATTTGGAATAATGTTGTATATCTTAAGGCTCTGTTTTGTTTTTCTCTTGCTATTTTTCATTAGATAAGGCCTATAATGCTCTACTGGAAGAAGGTGTAAATTGCTGGTCAGGCTGCATTTTTCCCCCCTCTGCATTCCAGTATGATCTCAGAGTTCCTGTGTAGTTATACAATTGTTCTTTATTTATGTGAACAATTTCTCAGAATTTGGCTAATAGTTCCATTAAATCTCAAGGATTATTTTGGTGAAGACAGCATATGTGTGATGAACATTGTGATTAACATCTTCAGTGCCCATCTGCCTGTACAAATATGCTAAACCTTTGGAAACACACACCAAACATTCTTGAAACATACTTGGGAATTGAGTAAGAAAATGTATCTCTTGCACGTATTCACCTGGGTTCTAGAAATTAAAGCTGGTCTATAGATACCTTAAATGAAATATGATTATTTAAACGAACTTTTTAAATGGTTTAGCTCAAACTATAACATTATCTTATTGTGACTTACTGGCATCTACTTGTCTGCTTCTATTTAAATTCATGTGCAAGACATTATTTGATACAACATCATCAATTTGTTGTATAGACAGTTTCCTTTCCTTTGAAATTCTTTATTTATATAGTTTTTGGCATTCTGCAGTCGCTGAGGGGGAAGTAAAGCCATAAAATGGTTTTGTTGGGGAATTTGTTGGGGAAGTCTTGTTGGGGAACTTGTTGGTTCCTAGAAAATTATTTTTCTTCAATTTGTTTTTTCATGATGAGGCATGCTCAGTGTTACTGTTCTGAAACTGAAATGTGTATCAGTGTGAAGCAAGAAAGATGTGGTAAAACCCCAAACCTGATGGTTTTCAGACACTGCAGAGCTATACCTTATACTTTTGCCATGGGGTTTAGTTGTTGATCAAATCTTAGATTATGATAAAGTCTTGGGAACTGTGGAAGGCTTTGGATAAAAATCTGGAAACAGGTTATACCAATTCTTAGGCGAAGTGTGTTTTGGTGAGGTGCCAATTTTTTCTTCCCTTGGCTATCATGACAAAGGAGAAGAAAAGGAGCGAAAGTTTTGCCTCCAAATCAGAAATTTTTAATCAAAAACATCCACTCAGTCTGTGGACTTAACTCTCAATAGCAGCAAATTACCTCAGTGAGAAATATATGAGACGGAAAATAACTTTATTTTCAGAAATATGAAGATGTTATAATTCTTATGATATTTGCGCGTAGCACAGTTTATCTTTCTGATTCAGTCAAAAGTGTACATAAATCTGTGTTCTATTTTAGAGACTTGGTTTGTATAGTAATAACAGTGTAATTTATAATGTTCTACATAACAGAAAATGGCAACTGAAGTTTGAATTCAGTTTAAATTACTTTTGAGTTACAGAAACAGGCTTGACATTTGCTTATTTTCCACATGGCAAATTGGGAGCATTTGTGAACTGAAATTAGCCAGATGTTATTGGCAGCCATGAAGTTGGCTATCTGTTAAGCAGTGTGTGTAGTGGTTGGTTTGATGAAGGCTTGCAGGGGAGGTTTTCATAACGAAATTGAATCAAGTAATGAGTTACTGTAATTTGGTTTATTTAGAGGTCAAAATAAACCCTGATATTAGTTCTATAGAGATAAATAAGGTATAATGCCATACATTTTCTAAAATTAAGTTTTATACATCATTATTGGTAACTGTATTTTATATTGAATTTATGATATGGACTGTGCAGACATAATTTGTAAAAAAAAATGAAGGCACCATGTAAGCAATGTGCGGTGTGTGGCCTGGAGCCAAAGAGTTGAGGTTTTTCAAGTTATGTTAAACTTTTGACCGAAGCAGTCTACCTATATTTATTCAATGGAAGAAGGAAAGGATGGTGGCCTATTCATCCTCAAATAATATCCACTGGGAGTGCTTGGCATAGTCCAGTGCTTGCTAAGTCTGGAGTGGAAGCCAAGTCAGGATTCATTGAATTAGCATGGCTGTATAGTTAAAGTCTGTACATTTTTGCAATGCCAGCTACATTTTGGCTGTGCCCCTAGAAGTGACCGACCATAACAGGAAATTAACTTGGTGTATAAATGCACCAGGATGCCTCTCTACATCATAGCATTAGGACAGGCCTCGTAAGGACATTTTCCCATCCATCTCCTGGTGGCTGAATTAAATGATACTGAAATTATTCATTACAGATAGTTTTGCATGGTCTTTTTTAGAGGCCTCTACTACTCCTGCAGGCAATCCAGCTTAGAGCTTCTCTGTCTATTGTTAACAAGGTTTCCTAGTCACAAACCAGTTCAAGGCACTATCTTAAATCACATGTGAGCATTCAGATCAGCATGAAATCCCCTGAACAGGTATGGGCAGGGGATCCTGTATGGTACTTTTTACTGTAGCCAGGACCTACAGGTAACAGTTCTTTCAGATGATGCCTTTTCCTTAGGTAGGTCAGAGGAGGTGTTTTTGTTTCAGCTAATGTGGAGCTAAAGTAATTTTATCAATATGTTGAGGTGATTTTCATTAAATAATAGATAACATTTGCTTCCATCTTTTGAAGAAACCTCTTATTACTAGGCTTTGTGTTTTTTAAAACAGGCTGCATCTTAGCAGGAAAGTCATTATCAAATAACTTCTTCAGCAAGAGCTTAGCAACAAGGAAAACAAAGACAAGCTTACTGTTAAAAATTTTCTAGTAGGTACTTTCTAATTTTAGCTGGTGAAAGTAGTTTTTAAAAAAAAAAGAGATAAGAAGTTTCACTCAGATATTTGTGGTTACATGGTCTGTTTGCCTTGTTTTTATTCCCTCATGAGCATTAAGTTTTCTGTGTACCTTTCAGTGGATCATTGGACTTCTCTCTTGATCAGATCCTTATCTGAAAAATGCAACAAATCTCTGTTTGGTTTCCTGACCTGCTTTTGAGACCAAAGCAGAGAAATTCCTGGGGGAGTGTTCTGTACTGCCAGTGCTGTGACTGCAATTGGAAGGGTACATCCCACTGCAGGCTGTCAGCCAAGGCCACTCCAGTGCAGGGCAGTGGAGGGAGACACAAGCAGGTGAATCTTACAACAGAGAAGTGTAATATGATTTGTCATAAAAGTTTCATACTTGGGGTAATCATAGAATGCTGTGGTAATGCCACAATAATCCTAGAAAAATTATCTCTGCATAGCAGTGATTTTTCAATTCATTTGGTAGCCTTTAGGTCCTCTTATCTCTTAGGGAAAATTTTTTATTTTTTTTTCTATCATTCTGTTATCACTGTAACTCTGTAATCAGGACAGCTGAAGGGTATCCTCTTACAGCTGCTGGCTCTGTTGTGCCCCTGCACCCTGTTCCCTTTCCATGGTGTGGGAAGCAGCCAGGAGGGGAAAGCCCCCAGCAAGTTAACAAGTGTTCCCCCCAGAAGCTTAACAAGTGTTTCTAAATGCTCTAAGAGTATTTTACCAAAAAACCATAATGTTATGTTTTCCAAGTGTGTGAATGTGTTTGTCAACAGTATATTAGCATGTCACCTCTGCTGATGATGAACAAAACTGCAGAAAAAAGAGAACTAGAACTTACAGAGTAATACTCTGGGTGGTTTGGATATACCCACTAACAGAAGACTAAAAAATAGTATTTTATAAAGTCATCCCACCTGGATGAGGACAGAACATCTCTAGTGGTAACTTGTGAGATATTTACATTTATTTGAACTTCTTCATTTACATAACTACAAAAATGAGTCAGTAAAAAACTTAAAAATTTTACTGTAAAACCTGCAAGGTTCATTCACACAGTTCTGCATTTGCAGGATAAAATGTAAATCTGCTGCTATATTAGAGGATTTTTCATTTACTTCCTCTATATTCTCTTCTATCTTATCTGTGATATCAGCCACTAGTTGGATTAAAAGGTCAATTTTTTAATTGATTGGTTAATTCTTAAGGCAATGTTTATAACAATCTAGCTGATATTTTTTACCTCTGTTCTCAAAGAAACCAATACTGAAAGGATTTGACTTTATCTTGGGAAATGTTCAGACTTTCATCTACTGTTTTTGTACATAAAATACATTATTTAAACTGTGTATATTTGCTTTGTACTTGTGGTAGAGGTTGCCCTTTGAGTTTTGTTTGCCTCTAAGAGCTTAATCCCTTCATGGAGAAGGGATTCACTTGATTTATCTCAGTCAACTGGCTTCTTTAGTGACTGTTTGATAGAATTGGAAACAAAACCACAGTCTTTTAAAGCTCTCCTTCCTGGAACGCAGGCAGTTTAGAGATATTACTTTGCATTACTTAGAATTTTATGCCAGGATTTTTTAAAGATGCTTGGGTAGTGATGAATGCTTTAATCTGCATAGAGTTGTCAAAGGTGCTGAAGCATTTAATTTCCAAATCTTACTGTAGGTAACTTAATATATTTAAATATCTGTTGCTGTGTACTTAATGGTTCTACTCAACTTTAACTCACTGTGAGAATGTAATTGACTTTTGATTTGATTTTCTAAAAATGTAATTCAGAGGACAGCAACAGCCCACTCATCTGGCTTTTCTTTAGCATGTTGATTAAAAACACTTAATGAATTTTTGTGTATTTTCTCTTAAAACGTATAATTTGAGATTTTTCCCTTCCACATTACCTTACTGTACTGAATCGGGTTTGTAAAGAAATGTAAATTTGTCATCCTTGTCTTCAGAACAAACTTGATCTTAATATATTCAGGGCACTTGCCCGGTGAGACATCGACAGCCTGAGTGACTTATCTGCTTGATAAAGTGAAACAAAGCATTATGGTGCTGTTGTGAATATGAAGTTTATCCTTTATCAGCTGACTCTTACTGAAATAAATTTCCAGTTTATGATTGTTTAGTTTTACCATTCTGTGGATAAACAACTGATTATTAAAGGTTTAAATAATTCATTTTCCATAACACAAGAATGTGTTCCTGCTGATGTAGCTGGTGGCTGTGTAGGGATGCTGGCAATTAGAGAGGGTGTTCAGAGGACTGCTGGAATTACAGTTCACCTGCTTAAGGTCAAAGTTCTGATTCTGTGGTTTTCCTTTTCAGTGTTTGAGATGAGTTCTTCAGTGAAATGTAAAAACTGGCTATGTGTTATTTGGCCCTCGATGAATCCTCCATTTTTCAAGAGATCTCACTGGCTTTGTTGTAGCTTTCAATTATGAGACAGGCAAGTGGCAAGGTAGGATAGTTGAGGCTTAAATAGATAAGCTTGGTCAAGATCTTTTGTGTTCTTGTCATAACAGTTACTCTTCTACAAAGGTTAAGTGAAGACCTTTCAAAATAAATTAAACTAATTGTACACTTCCAGAACTTCAATAATGAACAAAACAAATGCAAGCCCTTAGCTGGAGGGGGAGAAGCTGGCAGTAAATTCCTTCTTCCTGTGAAATTAATGGAATTACTTCCAGAAACTATTGATTTCATCTAAGGAGTAGGAACCCAGATTGTGTGAAAATATTAACTAAGACAAGTTGCAAGTTTGAATAGGCATATGGTCTTATTTATTGCTTATAGATATATATGTATCAGATCTTTCATCTCCTAAATCAGTTATTTTTTGTCTAATTTATATCTATTATTGGATCCAGAGGTGGTCAGGGATGTGTATGGGATGGGAACAGGATGAGACTTTTGAAGAGGCAAACTGTGTCAAGTGGGTTTGTCATGAGAGCAAAAGCATTCTTGGAGAGGCTATACAAGTTTTTCATATACTATTTACTAATTAACTATTAATTAAAGTTTTGAAAGTATTTATAGGTACTACAGAGTAGTTGGATGAAGTGTTTCTTACCTCTTTTATGAAAGCTCCATAGTTGCTTCGTAATTAAGACAAATGAGTCAACTTTGAGGCATAAAGCTGAGAGTTGTCAGAGCATTATTGTACTGGAATATGTTGTTTACATTGTGTTATTCATTGTTTGCATTGTGTTGTTTCTGGGAGATGTTTTGTTTCATATTCTGGTGTTTCTTGCTCACAGCATGTTTGTCGTGCTTCTTTTGTGGCTTTTTTTCTTTTTTACCATCACCTAGAATAGCACAGTGACTTCCTGCTCTCTGTATGAAATGTGCTCTGAATTCAAGCAGTTTGAGTGTTTGGATGTTTTAAGACATTTTTGCTTTTTTAACCTCTTGTCTGAATAAGCAGCTTTTTATGCCCTTTTCTGCTCACATGAAGTTTTTAACACTTAGGATAATGATAATGAACTTGCTGCCCAGATCTATGTGGAATTGGCCAAGGAAGTGATGTGGAGGCTGGGTTTGACATTGCCTGAAGTTAAAGTCTTTTTGTGGTTACAGAGGATATTTCTCATCAACTTAATCTATCGCTTACATATTCTCTGGTTTGGTTTTGTTGTTTGTGAAATGCTGATGAGCTTGTTTTTCCTTAGTGGTACTAAGAAAATTTATTCATCAAACCAAAAGGAATATGGAAATGTTACTGAAATGGAAACTACTATTCTTGTACTCATTTATGATGTAATTGAGCTTGGTCTGGGTGCAGAATTTCAGGACCTGCTGTGGTTGAGACAGTTTTTTGATGCAGCTGTGGAATAAGCAAAGTAAAAGCAGTACTTCAGTACAAATTTGTTAAAATCAGTTTACTGCATGAAGTCAATGCAATGCTCTTCTGTCATAGAATAAGAAGGAAAAGAAGAACCCCAAACCCCAAAATGATAAGAGCCCTTAGAGTGCAGCTAAATGTACTGATCTCTGCCAGAATACTTTCTAGCCAGCACCTGTATCAAATTCTCATTTGAACTATTCTGCACACAGGCTTTAAAAATGTCATTTACAGAAGTTCCAAAATACACTACCTGGTCAGAGACAGCTAATATTTGTTGCCCATTTGTTGCCTTTGTCATTCATCATTCCTCTACTTTGTATTTTTAAATTCAGTGATTTTTCTAAGTGGAATCTTGGGTCATGGGTAGGGTTAGGTGTCTGACTGGCAGCTTTTGCCTGACTCCTCAGGAATTTAAGATAGTTTGTCTCAGGAAAAATAGTTTTCTCCCTGGCAGGGAGAGTTTTTCTTTCCTGTATCTGGGGATATGACATGACATGAATGAATTTTCCCTTCCATCAAATGAGATGCCTTGTTTCCAAAGTGATTTCTTTAGCACCAATAGTAGAGCTATACTCTGATTCTTACTGTTGTCATCTTTTAGTGGTTTTTATTTACATTAGCAGAAAACATACATAATGTCAACATAGTAATAATTTTTCATCCATTAGTTAAGCAACAATGTATCTCTTGCTGGATATCTTTTGTCACATTTGTCACTTCTTAGTGCTCTTGAAAAAGAACTTCCTCTTTGTGGTGTTCACTTTAGTAGGCTAAAAAACCCTCTACAAGTGAGAGATACAGATCAGGACATCTTATAAAGTAATTCTTAACAGACCAACAAAGTTGTAGATATGTAAGTGCTGGAAGGATTTACTGGTAAAACTCTCGTCTTATAGTTTCTTTTTAGTGACCTTAGTTTAAGAAGCAAAAAAATGGGTGCATTCAGCAGCATTCAGGTTTTTTTCTTGTAACCTGATATGTGAGGCCATTCCAAAAGGTAAACCTATATTATTCAAGTGGGAAAGGGAGAGTTGATAAAGCCTTTATGAAACAGTTGCTATGGTTTATGTAGGTACAGCTACACTGGTAATGAAGCAATGACAGATTTCATTTTGTCTTGCATCACTTTCCACTTCTTAGAAGTAACTCCAAAAAATGAGTTGAAATTTCCCATTGTGTAATGAAAAAGGAAATGGAAGAAGGAACAAATGGTTAGTGGCAACATTAATATCTTTTGTCTGTTAAAGTATCATCAGAAAAGCTAAAATGTTATACTCTGCCATGTGGAAGCTTCTATATGGAAAAAGTAGGTCTTTTCCTTGGGGATTACAACAGCTAATGAAGGGGAACCCTTTATTGTTCTCAGATTGCTGTCCTTTCCTGATATGGAAGCAGTTTGAGCCAGCCAAGCTCGCACTCCTGAGTTTGGAGTTGCATCACCTGAAAACAGCTTCAATGGCTTCTTTCTCCTTTAAAGGATTAATAATTACTTGAATTGATGCTTATGTACAGCAGCCCTGTGAAGCTGCAAATGGGTGCAAGTTACCCTGTGAGCAGCAGTCTCTGGCACTCCTTGTTTCTGGTAGGTATTGATGTAATGTAGCTGTAAATTTACAAAAGTCACTTGGGCTGCTTTAGGTACATCATTTGTGAAGGAATCAGCTGCTGCTTTGCAATACTCTGTCAGGGCAGTTAAAGCAGAACCCACTACTAAAAATAAGCCTGTAAAATCTGCTGTTACTTAACAACAATAATAAATGGATGGAAATGCTCCAAAAATAAGTGGGTACTTTTTTTTTTTTCCTCTATACCCCTCCAAGGATTGTTCTTTAAAATACAGAAGTTAAATATCTGGCTTCATCTATGGAAAGGTGGCTTGTGCTGGGCACTAAGAGCTGAACAAGAAGAAAGGTTACAGAAATGACATTCCTGTCATGAGTCGATGAATCCATGGAGTTGACACATTCCTGACCCTGGCTTTCCAGCTGAATTAGTAGTTGAAATGCTGATACAGTGTACTGAGAGGTTCCAGCTGAGACTACTTGGAACAGCTACATGAATCATATGGCTTTAGACAGAATATTTAAAATAATTCTGAGACAAAAAAAGACTAAAAATGGAAAAGGCTATTGTTTATTAGGTAAGATAACTATTCTTGCTGCTTGTGCAGGTAAAGCTGAGCAGCAGCCTGAGACCCAGATGGTACCAGTGACTGCCAGAGGCACCCTCGTGTCTCTGTTAATTGGCATTTGCCTTTCCTGTTTTACCTCTCCATGTTCTGTAGCAGTAAAAGAGTATTAAAGCAAGCAGCAGTGTTTTTGGATACTCCTTGCCGTGCTTAATTGTGTGCTGCACTCAAGTGTGTGCTGGTTCCACTTCATTAATTAATTCCGGGCTGCCAATTACAGGAGGCAGCTAAAATACAAACCTCTTCTCCGTGCTGACACCTCCCCTCCCCCTGTCAGGTGTGACAGCTAAAGCCCTGCGTGACTCAGTTCAACAGGAAGAAGTAACACTTAGAGATTTAATTAAGAAAAGGTGTCTTTGAAGTTCCTTCCCCATCCCCCTCATCCTCTGGTTATTTCCTGATACATTTTTGGGGCCAGCTTTAGCAAGTTTAGGAAGGAACAGGTTTGGAAAACAGATGCATGCTTCCTGAAAAGAACCATTAGAAACTTCCAGCTAGTTTCACAAACAAGACATAATCCTCACCCTAGAAGAACTGAATACAGTAGGAAAGAAACTGTGGTCTTAGGTAGTGGAATTCATTCACATATGGAAAAATATTTAACAACATGATCGTATAAGAATCTTAAAAACTGTGATCAAAGTGTTGTCTCTTTGAAATATTTCTTTAGCATTCTTGCCCTTTTTTCCACTGGTTAGTACTGGGGGAGGGGATGGGTATTGAGTGTCATTCAATTATTTTATTTTATTTTGTTCTTTTTGTCAATGTGAACTGTTCAGGCACTTTGTGAATATTGATCACCTCACAAATACAGCTGTTACAGTTAGTAAAAAAATCTGAAAAAGTGATCCTGAGATTATGGATGGCAGACCACACTGTCTCAGAGAGCACCTTAATGATTCTTATGGCCGTATGAAAGAAAAAAAATTATAAAAAATTCCTAATTACAAGCCTGAAGCTGCTGGTAAGCACACCACTTGCTTAATATTGTTGTCCATGATCCCTGAAATTTGGGGATTACTGGTACAAAATCTGTGGAGCTTTTCTTTGCAAAGAATGTCCGATTCCTGAGCCACTTGCCTGCAAATTGTGCTTGCAGAGATGACTGTACATGGGTATTTTGTGGTCAGAGGCAAAACTGGATTTGTGCTATGTGGTTCTGTAAGGTTGAAGAGAGGGTGAGAAACACTGGACAGTATTTCTGATGTCTTTTTTCAGCATGATGTTTGGTAACATTTTCTTCCTGAGTTGGATAGCAAGTCGTAGTGAAAGCTGCTCATCTACTAACACCAGAGATAGGATCAGGGTTAAAGATTTCCCTCTTTCTGTTTTCTCTCTTTGCAAGGAATATCTCTCTTTGTAGTAATTTGTTAATTGGGTTTATCTCTGTTACTGTTATTTTTGAAAAATTGCAATATCTCAAAGCTTCTTTCTCATAATCTGGGTACAAATGTAAAAATTGGCTAACAGGATTTTTGATTGCCTTGGACCTTGCAGAGGATGGGGGGATATTATGATTCAATTCTAACAGAAATATTGGGCCAGTAGCTGATTGATTTAGAGATTTTTGCTGATCAAATGCTGCAAATGTTGAGAAAGAATGTGAGGGCAAGGCAAGAATTAAAAAAATCCAAGCCTGTACACCACAAATGAAGCAACCTTCCCTCCTTGAGCTATTGTATATTGGGCAAATAATATCTGAATCAAAACTCTATTGTAGATACACTGTAGGTATGTAAATGTATAACTCAGTACAAAATAAAAAGGTGCTAGTAGGGTAGGTAGCAATTGTAAAACAAGTGCAAAGCATTAGACTGTGCCTTCCATATGATCTGTTGCCAGTTACTGTATCTTTCCCATATGTGCAAGTAATATCAGACTAGTGATTTAGTTTCATAGAGATCAGGGAGGCTGCTCATGTTCAAAAAGGTCTTTGTAGATTCTTATTTCAGCTGTTTGGCTTATTCATGTGATGTGGTTAATATATCCTGCAATGACACGTTTTAATGCACATCTGCTGTTAGATAGCACGTACTGAAACAAATGGCACTTCCTGGACTAACAAAATAGATGGATTCTTACTGTGGCAAAACTGCAATCATTTGGATAGCTATCCTTTATTTTAATAAAAATACCAGATCTACAGGAAGCAATTAGGAACAGAAGCAGGTAGTCTCTAAGTGTTTGTACAAAAACAAACCCACCAAATTCCAGAGAACAGTATGTAATAACATACCTGTGTTTCTCCTGCAGATATGAGGTGCATTCCAATCTTTATTGTACAGCTATGCTTTTATGAAGCTGTCCTTTCAGCCTTTCAGTTTGGATTCATCAGTGCAATGGCTGGACATTTCATAGGACTTAACCCTTTTTCCGTGTGGATTATCATTGCAACTCCCTCAGGTAGTCTTGAATCCCCAGTGTGTGCTCTCTCTTCCTGGGTCCGGTTTTGTTTTAGGGAGGAACGGAGTAGTGAATTCAAGGGGAGCTGGCAAAGCACACAGAGAACACCTGTACCATGTGTGACAATGTGCTTGAAGTACAACACAAGGATTAACATTTTTCCTTCTGCTTTATTGCAATGTGTTCACATGCCAGCAGTCTGCTTGCTTTTTTGTCCCACTTGTTTGCTACTTGGTTTAGAATAAGATGAGTATACAGGCAGTGAAATGTTATCATGTTTCTAATGGATAATTATTAATCAAAATCAAAGTGAAAGTGCAGAATCCTGCAGCCTGGAAAAACATTGGCCTTACTCCTGTTGCACATTTTACTTCCCTTTCCCACTTTCAACTTTTATAGGTGACAAAATATTTTTGCTTCAATCAAAATTAGCAGTTCTGGATGGTTACAAGTTTGTTTTCTGTTTTTTATTACGGAAAACAGTTCTTGGTTGAAGTGCTTGCAAGCCCATTTCCTACAGCTAATTTAGTTACCAAGAAATGTTACGTAATCTTGTTCTCTTCTGTAGCAGCCTAGAACTCGTACACAAACTCAGGGTTTGACAGCTGAAGAGTGAAATAATATTCCTTAGGAGGGATTAAAAAAAAAAAAAATCAAGATGACTTGCATGTCTACTTGAACTGCTGGTTGTGTGCGGGGTTGAAGGTCATGTTAAGTAAAAGGACTGTCTCTGGGAATTTCATGCTGGGCAGTGTAGTGTGTAGGTTGCCAGTGGGGTATTCATGGTACAGAGCCTTCTCAACACTAAATTTGTTCTACTGCTCAGTTACAGAACATATTGCCTCCCATTAATACAAGAATTCATTTAATGTGACAATGCCTTCTCTTCTAAAATTCTTTTGCTGTGTTCTTGAATGGCATCAAAATCACCTGATAAGTAGGGCCTTTTATATACCCTGTATTTAATTTTGTATATTATTTACCATTTTCCTAGGTAATCACTTTGATTGTTCTGTGCTCCTCTTTGCGTTGCTCTAAAGACTTCTATTGTGCATCAAACAGAAACTACAAAGGCTTTCGAAAGGATAGATAATTTATTTATCCCAAATCCACAAATCCCACAAACTTGCCATTCAGGTTGTTCACTCCTATTCCTGTCTGGTCTAGAATAACAGCCTTCATTCTCAACTTGATTTTTATTTACTTTTTTAATCTGTGTGCTTTTCTCCTGCTGTAAATCCCCATGTTATCAGAAGAATCCTTCCCAAAAGTTACGTGTTGCTCAGAACAAACTTGTCAGCTGTTAATGTTCTTTAGCCCTGAGAGCAGTGCCTTGCACTAAAAGTATATGGTTTCTCTGTTCCCCCACTATACTCTGTTTAACATGCATTCTTATAACAAAGTAATTTTAGGGCTGTGGTTGATGTTTAAGTCTCCTCATGTTGTTCTACTGTCATTTATATTAACACTTCACTGTTTACTAGTGTAGGAGTTTTATTAAGAGTTCATGTTTTTATGAGGATTTGAAGATGCAGTATTTGATATCCATGTAATTTAACACCAATCCCAATTATATAATAAAATCAGAATGTTTGCTGAAACATCATGCTTTTGTGTTCAGTCAATTGCTATGTTTCCAAGATTATTAGATACAAGAAATATGTTCTGATGCAGTTGTGAGTTTTATTAGCTTTTAAAGTAGTAAACAATATTTTCTCTGTGGTGGTTGGAATTACTTTGAGACATTTTTCCAACTATTGACTCTCTCTGCTGTCTTGGGAACTAAAATAACTGTGATCATTAGTCACCTGTCCAAAATTCATAGTTGAACACTTGTGGTGTGTTGTGGTTCGAGATTTGATAATGATCCCATAAAAGCAGGATGAACTTGATCAGTGCCAGAGAGCAGTTTGTGGTTAACAGCTTGACCAGAGAGGAGACAGCCTTCAGAAATTACAGCTGGCTTTCTTAAATCAGGAGAGTATTCAGAAAAACTGTTTCTTATTTATATTTCTGTGTCAATTAAAGCTTGTTGCAGTAACTTCTGTACCATGGAATGGGATTACATCATTCTATTAACACTAGGGAAGACAGTTATTTTGTAACTTTAAATAAAACCTTTTTTATTCCCGGCAATGGTTTCTCCATTCCCTAAACCTTGATAAAGGGATATGAACAAAGGAGTTCTGTCTCAGTGTAAGTTGTTGTTGTCTGTTTGAAGATGTTATGTCCCGTTTCAGCTGTCTTTTGAAGATTAGTCACATCATTACTTCATGCCACACCATCTTTAAGGATACAGGTCTGCAGGGCAGTTGTACTGGGAGTGGAGTAGTTCTATCAGTTGTTGAAGCTTTACCAGTTTTTGCAAGGACGCTTCTTTTTGAAGTTATAACATAGTTTTCCTGCCTGCTCTTAGGGGAGGATGTGGGCAACAGAAAGATGATTTAGTTTCTTGTGTTCATTTTTGTCTGATGTGTTTGTACAGTAGGTCACAGCATAAGGGATTTGAACATTTCTGAAGATGTTAATGGAACACTACAGTGGAATGTTGAAATTTGCATAATCACTGTAACAATCTGGATTGTAAGGCATTGAGTGATCCGAGGGACTCTGTTAAGGACCAGATGTGGAGGTTTCCTGCGCTGGGTGGTCAGTCAGTATTGCAGTATGGAAAAAAGACCTCTCAGGTTCAAGGCTGCTTCACTGTAGTGGAGATATCAGACTCTTGTTTCTGTTTGTGAAGCACTTAGTAGTCTCACTGTTTTGCTTGACTTTCACCACTCTTTCCCATGGATGTCTTGTAATCTGTGTCAAACAATTTTTATTTTCTTACCTTTGAGTCTAGAAACACTGCTGGCACATCCTTGGCTGTGGTCTGCAAAAGGGTACATGCATTCTAATTTTCATGCTGCTGATTTAATTTCCTAAAATTGTTAGACTTTCATAAGGCACGTCACCTCTAAACTTCTAGAGTTGCAGGGTGATCTTAATTTGCAAATTTTAATTTTTCTGAATACTTTTGCAATTAATTAATTGTCGTGGGCTGTGCTGGGTTACCAGCTGGATGTGATGATCTTAAAGGTCTTTTCCAACCTTAATTCAGGAGAATTAAGGAGAACATTAAATCAGTCTCAAGATTTGTGTTCTAAATGTTTATTCAACAAGCACAAATGTTCTAATTTTAAGATAGTCAAATTGGCAAAAGTGACCAACTAGATGAGTAATAGTGCACAGTTGTTATGGAAATTAATAGGTGGGTTTGTTTTTAAAAATAAATAAATAAGGCTCCTGATCCAAATCTCTCATCCAAAAAAATGAAATGATGACAATATTCTTTGAGTTATGACTTCATGAAACAAGCTGAGCTAACAGTTTGGAGCTACTAGGAGGAGAAAAACCAACCTTTTCCCTGTCCTGTCCTTATTTGTACCTGAGAGCTTTTTTATCTTTTATGTTCAGTGAGTTCTGGTGCTTTTCTCATGCCACAGTAACTTGTTCAGCTCCAAAAACAGCAGACAAGAGATCTGGCAAAAGAAAGTGGCTTTGGGTTTTTGGACTGCTGACTTACCTGTGTGAGGAGATGAATGTTAGAGCTGTAATAAGGTGGCAGGGAGAGGGTACAGTGCCAGAGGAAGAGAGGGAGGAAGAGGAATTTGGGTAGAGAGGGAAGTGAGGTTTATACTTCTATGAGTGGCAAATTGTCAATTCACCTCAGCCATACTGTAAAATCACCTGTGTCAGCACCTGGGGCTCTGAGTGCAGCGCAGTAAGCTGTGTCAAGCTGAACACAAAGAAATGCATAATAAGGATTGAAGTTTCTATGGTTAGGTAAAGAGTGAATAGGAAAAGACAACTCAAAAAATTCAAGTGATATCTTTTTTTGCTAGTTTTATTTCTCACTTGGAAATTACTTCTATAGATGAAAGCTCTTCTTTTGTTGTTTGGGGATTTTTATTTTAGAGTTTTTGTTTACTTATTTTTGTTTGAAGTTTTTTGTAGGCTTTGGTTTGGATTTTGATTTTTTTCCCCCTCCCCCAGTTATGTGATTTGCCTAATAAACCCTAGAAACCCCAAATTTTGCTTTGCATATTGCACTTGGAAGGGATGGTTGGAAGGTCAAACCAAATGGCATTTGGCCAGAATTGTGAGATCAGTTGTAGAGCGGGGAAATTCCTGTTGCTTCTGAATAGAAGAACAGAATTTTCTTCTTCCTCTTGTCTGGGCATACATACATATATAAGCAAAACATACATGCATATATACAGCAGAAAATTACAAAATACTATCCCCTCTGAGGACTAATTTTACAGAGGTACTAATGTCATAGAAATGTTTTTGTAATAAAATCTAATCAAAACAAAAAATAGACCACTACTGTGATGTCTTGCTGAACATTTTGAATATTGATAATTATTTCTCATAAAGAAATTTGTTACTTAGTTTTCCAGTCAGCATAAGTGCTCTAGAGAGAAATTCCTGCTCCCCCACTGCCTGTAACTTAAACAAAAGTATTTTATTTACTTTTAATCTCATTTGAACATCATACAAGTGTTTCCAGTAATTTCCTCTCCCTAGAATGCCTTTCAATGAAAAATTCAGGAAAGGATGCTCCACTTAGGGTGATCAATTCACCCTCTACAGAATTTGAGCAGCTGTTTCAAGTCCACGTGGATAAATCAGCCCTATCCTCCCCACCTCCTCTCTTCTGCTCTCCCCAGGGAAGTGTACTCAGACAAACTCAACCAACTTCTTTGTTTGTAAGTGTGACTCGTAGAGAATCATTTTGGCCAGCCTCACCACACCCTGTGATTCCCTCCTCGGGGACCTCCAAGTGCTGTGCACTGCTGGGTGTGGTAGAGGGGTGGAGAAGTGTAAACCCTTCCCAGGGTCTCCAGGCCAGCCAGCCTTAGCACTGAGCTGCAGGCCAGTCACCAAAACGATTTTTGTATATGAATCTTAAGCAGATTTCAAAATGGGCTTTATTTATCCCTAGAGAAGCTTGTGAAAGGAGTGCTTCTGCCTCAGAGTGAAAGTGATTGTTACAAGGCATCCTTTAACTGTACAATATTTCCTGTAGTAATCAAAAGTTACATGAATTTAGCAAAATAAAAACAAATCAAAACAACTTGGCAGGTTGTTTGATCTGTTTCTCTTCCAGTGCAGAATTGTTCTACCCAGTGACATTTGTATGAAGAAACACTGTGTGAGTTTGAAAGCCTGCAGCCTGAACTGGATGTGTGTTTATACAACAAACCATTTGTGATGGTTGGTGTGAGAATCGTGGCTCACCATCACTTTGACATTACTGTACTTCAGGGTAGAGGTGGTGTTTTGAAATAGGCATCATTCATAGTGGGAAACAAGGGAGACTCCTGCTACTGACTGAAAAGTTGGGGAATAGTTCAAGGCATCTTGGCTGTAAATCCCAAAGTACAGCCCATGATTATAGTGAGGAAACTTAACTTCCTCCTTCTCATGGTACTCCACACGTGGCACAAATAATGAACCCGTGGAAGGACTTCAAATGGAGAATCAAGACAGAATGGGAATTTGGGGTTCAGTGTTGTGATGTCACATGTTCCACGGAGTTTCATTGTGTTTCATTGAAATGTGTTTCATTTTTCTGCACTGATCGTTCCATGATTAGGACTCTACCTGGAAAAATTACAGGTGTGGTTTTTGAGAGCACATTTTTAATTATAATCACTTACTCTGTAATATTTTTATTGGAATTTCTCAGGACCAAACTGTTTAATCAAGCAGTGTCTTCCAAATATTAATTACCTAGTAAATTGTAACTCGTTACCATGTGAACAATCTGTATTTGCAATGAGGAAATTGCAGTTTCTTGAACAGCTGGGTAACTGCCTGATAAATGCTCTTTTTTTAGCCGTTTATGTTTTTTCTGGCTTCTCATTCAGCACTGTCAGGCGTTCTGCATTCCCTCTTCTGAGAAGATTCAAACTCTTAAAGTTTGATTAAAAAGACTGCTTCAGAAGTTCTTTGGATGGTTTGAATGTGGTTTCAGTGGTGGTGGTTGTTAGTTTGTTTTTCTGAAAGGAAAGCTTCCGAATGATTGGAGCATGTTGGAGAGAGGCTTTAGAGATTCTCAGGATGTGCAGCATTAGCCTGGCTGATTTTCACTGCTCGTTTCAGAGTGGGCGCAATAGTAGCTTTGCTTTGAGTATTCCTAGCAGTGAATAGCACCTCTCCTAAGCAGTGGCCTCTGGTTTATTGGTTGGTTTGTTTGTTGTGAAACCACATACATGGAATCACAGAATGGTTTGATTTGGAAGGGACTTTAAAGCTCATCTCAGTCCAACCCCCTGCAATGGCAGGGCCACCTTCCACTAGGCCAGGGTGGTGAGAGCCCCATCCAACCTGGCCCTGGACACTTCCAGGGATGGGGCATCCACTGCTTCTCTGGGAACCTGTGCCAGGATCTCGCCACCCTCACAGTGAAATTTTTTTTCTCCAATATTTAATCTAAATCTACCTTCTTTCAATTTAAATGAAAGGAAGGGTGCATATATTATATGAGAGATATTCCATAACTGCAAACTAGTTTTTTTTCTTTTCCTTGAGATGTGTATGCAATATTTCTACTTAATTTAAGGCTCTTGTAAGGTTTGAACCTGAACACATCTCAAAGGGCTTTGCTGTGCTGACAGATGTTTTTGCAAGAGTTACTTCTGTGTTAAGTTTTGCATCTGTGAGGGAATGAACTAAAGGCGTAGGTGTGAACACCATGACCACAGAACAGCTCTGTCAGTGATCTTCAGACCTCAACCAGGTCAGCAGTGGTAGGCACCTTTGAGCTGGGCTTTCCAGACTTACCAAATACCTTCCTTACTTCTCCCTGACAGGTAAGTAAATTCTTTGTTGGCCTAAATAAATTTTAAAAACCCTCCTACACCTCCCCCACTGAACTAAACCCACAGAAAAAGTGTTCCAGAAATGGCAAAACTTGATGCACTGGCCTGCTCTGCAATCTAGTTACTACCATCATTTTATCTGAAATATTACTTGATTTTTTGAAAGTACCTTACAATTCAGATTCACAATTTTTATAGTGTTAGTGTAGATTTGTAGTCTTAACTATAATTTTAGGAAAGGGTGGATTCACTGGTTCCACACTTAGTGCAATCACTGAAACCTTTGTTTGTCCTGCTGTACAGCTGGAGTTCTCTAGGGAGTCTTTCAGCCACAGGTTTATGAACTGATGTTTGGCTCTGCCTGAGCCCACGTGCACAATGCAGTGACTATTGACGGGCAGCCACTGTGTAATCTAAATTCATGTAGAAATGAAATATCAATCACACTAAGTTTCTAAGATCTTTCAGAAGGGACTCCAAGTGTTTGATACACAGTTCAGAGGGGATTCAATACCATGACTAAACTGTAATCATAATTCATTGTTTATAAATGCACATAGCATTCTACAGACATTCAGCTCTCTGAGAGCTGCTTGCATTTGTTATTCCATCAGATAATATTACACTTATAAAGTTCAGTGCCATTCATGAATGAACTTTGGTTCCAAATTTCATTTCTAAAACTGTATTTACACTTTTCTGGTGGAGTAAACAAATGTCCATGGGGTCTAATGAATCCTACTTTCCATGTCATTGAAGTCTGTCTTGTAGGTACAAGATGCCCTGAAACTTACTGACATGAAGGTCCTGCCTATTGACATATTTCGCTTAGAATTAATTTTTCTCGTGTTTCTTAAGAGTGCCTATTCAAGCTGAAATGCACTGGCCTGATTAATGGAGAAATGACAGAATCCCTTTCTTGGCATATTTTTTTGTGTATAAACTCAAGTTCATTATTTCAATCCCCAAACCAGTACACTCTTGTCCTGGGTGTTGTTCATGGCATGAACCATGTTACAGGATTAGATTGCTTTGAGAACATGCCCTGAAGGTATTTTGTCTAAATGATTTAAGTGAAGCTGATTTTGTCTAAATGATTTAAGTGAAGCTGATTTTTGAAATGGTGTTAACATACACCTTCATAAACAAACATACACAGATGGTATTTGAAATCAAGGCTGCTTGGGTTTAAATGGCTACACAGCAGCTGCAGTGTTCTCACGGAGGTTCTTGACCATTTAGTACAATTTGTAAGTAGTGGTATTTTAATGTGATTGAAATGTGAGGATAAACTGCCCAACATTGTCAGGTTGTGCTCAGAGCTGTGTCCTCTGAACATTACATGGAGGAAGACTTGCAGAAGTGAGTGTACATTCATGTGACTGAAATAACTGTTCATAGCTACTTTTTTTTTCTTTTTTTTTTTTCTTTTTCTTTTTTTTTTTTTTTTTTTTTTAATACGGAAAGTAACATGATGGCTGCAAGAATTTATCTCAAGACCAAATATCCAGTGATGGTGAGAAGTAGATGCTTAGAGAAGAGTCCAAAACAGAAATAGCTGGTCATGGTGTTTCCCAAAATATTGCCCCAAGTGTCAAGAAGTTGTGGCTGAGAATGTTTCTTAGGAGCAGCATCTTGTGACAGATACTTGCACTGTGTATAATATAAAGTTGTATACAATATGAAGAATTAGCTCCTTTTTCTTTGCTCTGAATCTGCCACCATCTGATTTAATCTGATGCACCATTTTTTCCCTGTAGCTGAACACAGTGAAAAATAATTCCATATTTGCCTCCTCTGTCAATTGTGGTTTGTAGGTCTTTATCACATCTGCTCTAATCTCTCTCATTTCTGTATGTCCTATCTGCTTAACCCTTATCTGCATGAAAGCTGTTCTGTGCCTCTTGTCAGCACTTTCACTTTCAGTTAACCTTGTCTTGCCCTACTGTGATGCAGATGAGGAGGCACAGAACATCCAAATGTTCCAATGTCACATTTTATTTTAGAATCATTGCACATCTAGAAGTACTGATAACTGTTCTAGTGATTTTGCAGGAATCTCAGGGTTGGGAAGCTAGTGGGGTTTTTGTTTTAAGGACAAACTACCATAAAGTAGAGATGTGTGTGACAGGCACAGGAGAGCATCTCTGATTGTACTGCAGCCGCTCCTCAAAAGGCCTAGGAGGGGGTAAGTGTGAGAGAGTGTAAGTTTGGGATATTGGTGAAGTCAAAGCAAAGTGTCCAAATGAGGACTAGATTTGCCATTTGACTAATCTTATTCTAAAGTTATCATTATCTGATTTACAGCCTTTAGAAAAATAGAGGCTTGTAAAGCCACATCCGTTACATGTTCTCCCTTTAAGATCAGTTATTTTCAAGGTCTGTGAAGTTATTCTTGTTTGGGCTGCTTCCATGTGGCTGAAAATATTCGTCCCTCCTCCCCCATGCAACTTCCTACCTAATTTCCTTTTCCTTGTCTCCCGTATTATAGTCTCTGTGTTGCAAACAGGGTTCCTAATGCTTCCTCTGTCTTTTCAGGAAATTTTCACTATCTTCATTTTAAGGTAGCCCTCAAACAGAATTTGCCTGGCTGCACAGACACTGAAATGCCCGGTGAGATACCTTAGGCAGAAATGTTTTTCCGCTTTGTCAGCTCGGTACAATGAGAGATGCAGGCAGGGGAGCAATTTGGCTACACAATAGCAACAAAAGTGGAACTTCAAAAACACAAGAAACAAACTCCAGCTTGCCAGACAGGAAAAAAGCAGCAATATGGGTAGGAGGAAGAAAAAAGAAAAAAAGAAAAGGGTGCTGAGGAGGGAGTAAAAGCAATGCCCTGTGTTGTGGCACGGTGACATCCTCAGTGACACGATGCAGACTGCGCTCAGATCAGCGGGAGCACGGCGCGCTGAGTGTGGGTGCCAGGGCCGTGTGCCGGGCTGGGTTTGGGTCTGTGCCATCGGGGAGCGCTGCCGGTCCTGCCCTCCTGCGGGACACTGGGCTGCCAGGGCAGCTCTCGCAGCTGTGCCGAGGGCAGCGCACGGTCAGTGTGTCCCTGCACCCGTGCGCTCTTAGTGCTGCGGGAGCGGAAGACTCGGCGAGGCCCGAGGCGCTCGTTCCGCCCGCAGCGACACCGGGCGGGCCCCGAGGGTGCGTGGGCTCGGAGCCCGCCCCTCGGGCCCGGCCCGCCCCGGCGCTGGCGCTGCCGCAGTCGGCAGTTCGCGGCGGGCCGGCCGCGGGGGACGCGCTCCGAGCCGCGGGCCGGGGCGCAGCTCAGCCACAGCGCTGCCGGGGGCCGGGCACGGCCGGCGCCTCCCGCCCGCCGCTCGCACCGAGCCAGCGCCGAGCCCCGGGAGCGCCGCTCCGGCAGCCACCATGGTGGCCAAGGATTATCCCTTCTACCTGTCCGCCAAGAGGGCAAATTTCGCCTTGGAAGCGCAGACGGTGACCAGCCCAGCTAAAGAGACCGAGGTACTGCTGACACGGATGCATCTTCATTGTTCTTTATTGTGTGACCTGTATTGCGTTGGGGGAAAGTAACGTGGTTCGAGAACGCGCTGCAGTGTATGGATACCCGTTTTGTTTAGGCATCCTTTGCTGCCTTCTCTAGGTATTCACCTTTCTTTTGGAATAAAGCCAGAAACAGAACCTAGATTTTTTTTTTGTCATCTGTCACTTTAGGAAAATTAATCTTTAAAATAGCTGATTGAGACGTACGTGTTTTACATAAGTAGCTTAAAGAGATTTAGCTGTATTTTATTCCAGGACTAAGCATTACTTACAAATTGTTAAATTTATGTAGAACCTGGAAGGGAATCAGTAAAACGGTGTCTTAAAGTAGACACCATTTACATTAACTGTCTTTTCCTCATCACAATAAACAAAAAATTAATCTGATGTGCAGTTAACTGAAAATCTTGTCCTATCAGCAGATTGACTGCTCTGTTTCTTAAAAAGCATGGAAGCCTTTCAAGTGGCATTAAAAATCTAATTCACTAACTCAAATTCAGCAATGTTCGTGAAAAAGTTAAATATTTGATACTTTAGGTTAATGTTGGTTTGTGTTTAGGAAAAAAACAGTGACATTAAGGATTGTGACTGCTCTGGAGGAAGGCAGAACATTTATCTAAAAGTTTTTATTACTTAAATATATAGTTTCTTTATTAGTCTTGTTTGCTGAGTAATTTGAAGACAGCTTATTAAGTTAGGTTCATTTAATACATCTCCATCAAAGATTAATTACCTCCCCAGTTGATTAGGTCTAAAGTAAAAGTAACATAAGCCCAGTGACCTTATTTAATCATGGTGTTAAACCAAGAACTGAGATGATGCTGCACTGTTGCTTTCCAGTGTACTTTTACATAGAGAGACGTAATTATTGAGGTTAAGAGAAGTGGAATTCTTTTCAGCTATGTGTTTTTGAAAAATTAACACCCTAAGTGTGTGCATATGTGTATGTGTATACATCTGTGGAAAACACAAGCTGTTAGGTACTAAGTGTTCTTCTCAAGGGTACTGATTATATTAATGATAATATTAAAGAAACATGATTTTAGCCTTTACTGCATGAAGGGATTTTTGTGAATTAATAGAACTGTCAGATCTGAAGAGCTGCAGTGTTGCTCTGTTACAGTTAGGAAGCTTGATTATAATCAAATTCCAAAGAAAAAGACTCAGTGAAAGCTGAGAGCATGAGGAAGTATTGAGTAACAGATGTGATCAATCAAAATTACAACGTGAAAACAGCTTGTGTTTTATACGAACAAGAAAACGCACCCTTCTGCTTTTGAGTTGTTTTCTTAGAGTAGGATGGGATTCCAGCGTTCTGGAAAAGAAACTTTTAAATATCCTGTAAGACCACCCACCACTCCAAAAAATTGATTAAGAAAGCAGAAATAAAAGCTACTCTTTGGGAAAAGGCATCATAAGGACTGGTGTATGCAGCCTGTTTCTTTGAAATCTGTACGGGGGAAAAATCCTTAAGCTCTAACATGAAGCTGTTCTTTCAGCTTTTGGTTTTTACAAGGGAATTGAAGGGGAATTGAAGCTGTTGGGCGCCTTCTACCACAGCTGGCTGTTACTGCAGCTCCCGAGTCCGGGCTGGGCGTTTCTGCCTTTGCAAACGCGAGTTTCGTTCTAGTTATTAACATGTGAACTTGGTTGGTTTTTTTAATACCTCAAATTGTGCATAAATGTTGGTATGTTTGGATTAGAATAGATTTTTCTGCTATATAGATGTTTTGAGGAACAAGTCAGTGGCAGAAAAGAGAAGTGAGGACTTCTGCTTCCGGCTCTTTCTTTCAGCTATGCCGGCTCCCTTGGCATAAACTCTGTGGAAAGTTGCACAGTCACAAAACAATGAAAAATGACATTTCCGAAATATATGTAAACACTAAAATCTGGATTCTGATAAAAACCTGTTGTTCTAGTCCAAGTCATTTTAGTTCTTTTTAAGTGCAGTTTAAGGGCAGCAAAGCACTGCAGTACCTAGTACCTGAGTCAATATGGCAAAGACTATAAGGTCTTTACTTGAACCATTACATGCCCCACATAAAATCCTGTAGTACAATTCTAGGGATGAACGGTACAGAGGTGTTGGGTTCTTCCCAACTTTTTTATAATTCAAAAATAGAAACAATTAGTAACATTTGAAACTTGCTTACTCTAGTTATAAAAAGCCGCACACTGTTTCTGGTGTTTATTTGGGATGGGGAATGTGAAGGGGAACCCACCGGCCTCTAGGCTATGGCACATCATTAACAGGGAACCAGGGAACCAGGCGTGGAGCCAGAGGGAGAGGGGCCAAAAGATTATGAGATAAACTCCAAGTCATGAATTTTCTTTGATCTTCCTAAATGTATGTATTTCGTGTTAATGAAATACTAGTAAGTTGCAGTTTTGACATATTTCAGGTAGGTTCATGTGCAGTGTAGCTGGAAACATGTCAAACCCCTGCACTTGGAATTGCTGATTTGTTCTGCTTAATGGCAGTGTGAAACAAGCAGCTTGTCTTTATTTTTCCATTCAGTAAATCACTGTATGATATCTGCTGGTTAATTGGCAGTCCAGGTTAATATCCCGTCAGTTCCAGAATGGAAAAGGTCTTTCTTAGATTGCCTGTACAAGCAGCTTGTAATGAGAGGAAATGCAGAATTTAATCAACTCTACATTAGTTGTCTGGGTTTTTCAGGGTTTCTGTTGCTTGTGTTAATTCACCTCAGTGTGAGGTTTTTCTGTTAATTTGCCTTCATTTCCTAACTCCTGATAGAGGTATTGATTTCTGGATATTGCAGACAAATGATCAGTCAGGATTGCTGGATGCAGTTTGTGTTTATGCTGCTGACACTTGAGTGGTTCTGCCCTGCCTATGGCAAATGAAATCTGCCCTAAGGGTGGTGACCAGCGAGGGCAGCCTGTGTGCAGCCAGGAGCCAATCTTTGATTAACACATGGTGGGATAACATCATGCAAACTTCACTGTTGTCTGACCAGGAATATTTCACCACTTCCCTAAATGGCTGTTCATTGTACCCCAGCTATCATTTCTTGTAATGCTGTGATTAAAACAAAATGTCTCTGGATTTTCCTTTGTTTCCTTGCTGGTTTTGAGGAGACTGACAGAGGAGGAACAACAAACCTCTTCCTGATACCATCAGGGAGCGCAGGTGGTGCATGGGACCTTGTGGATTTCAAAGAAAATTGTATCACCAATGCACACGCTTAATTGTATGATCAAATTGCCTTTGTGTCAGTTCACTAAAACTGCTTATTAAATTCTCCTTGAGATGCTGGCAGTTTTAGTAGAGGGATGCCCCCAGGTGTTAGTATGGACTCATGTGGATGATTTAGTTACCTTTGTACAACACTGAACTATACTTAGAACTGCTTTAGAGTCACCTACTTTGTTTTCTTTACCATACACCTCAGTTCTAGAAGAAGCACTGTTCTATAATTTTCCAATCAGAATCTTTTGAAGATACTATGAAGCAAAGGGAAATTCTCTGCTGTTTCAGTATAAAAACCCAGTCTTTTTAGTGCCAAAATAAATTGAGAATATTGTTCTGGTTTTAGATTTGCTTTGCTCTGAAGGTACATAAAGCTTGAGATGCTTGGTTTAATTTATTTTTAGATTTAAGTGTTTGCTGTGTTAAGGATTGTTGTAACATAGGTTGTTTTTTCTATTTTAACCATTTTTGTTTTGTTTTGTTTTTTATCCTGCTGAAGGTTAAATACTGATAACATCCTGTGGAACAGAGCTTGAATGTGGGGGTCTTTTTATTAAACTCCAAGTTTTGGGGGCATTTATTAGAGCTGTTTAATCTGAGGCCAATTTAACTAGTAGCAGACTAACAAAAATAATATTGTTGGGCTTCCTGCCATGACAAATGTTGACTTACCCTTATAAAGTTGACTGAAAACTAATAACCTTTAAAGTATGGAAACCTTTAAGGCGTATGGAAATATAGTCAGTTGCTTGAAATCTGAAACAGAGTGGTTCTGTTTGAGTTTACTGGCACTGCTTGTGAATTAGGTATGAAACAAAGGTTACTGTACTGTTTCAATTTATAGTGTCTTCTACTTATTACACTCTTAACACTCTTGAGACTAAGTTAAAATATTTTTCCCTAATGAATGCTCCCATAGCACAGAATGAATGCTTTGGATGTCTGTTTGTCCTGATTCACATCAAAAATGGAAAAAAGCTAACCAGCATGATTTTTGTAAAATGTTAAGCAAGGTAGGTACCTTAAATCCAGAATTACTGCCGTAAATGTCTCAGAACTTGCTGAACTCCAGTAAGCTGAGAATCTAACAGGCATTGGCAATTTCAGCCACTCTGTGTGTGGGTTCAGTTGGCCTCTGAAGGTTAAAGGTAAACAGGATAAATTCTACTATTCTGAAATGCTACGTTTCTGTACCAGTTTTCACATAGAACTTATTTTCTGTGCTGGGTAAAAACCTCTGTAAGTTCTTCTTGTTGAGTTTGGTCTTAAATACAATCAGAAAAATCAACACAATCCCCTGGTCACAGTGGTGCAGCAGACACAAGAATAATGGCCCCTCAGGGAAACATTTTCCCTTGTTTGTCGGATTCAGCAGCAGTCCTCCGACATGGAGACCGCTGTTGAAGCTGCTGATAAGAGATGGGAGTCAGGTGGAAAAACAATCATAGCAGCAGTGAACATAATTGGCTCTTCACTGGCAGGAAATCAGTGGCTAAGCCCTGGAGGGGCACAGAGTGGAAGAATTTTGAAGTGAGGTACTGGAGCAAGTGAAGACCTTTTATATGGCGCCTAGACTACTATTCAGCATGTGTTATCCAGGTCATTGGTTCTGATGTTCTTAGGGCAATATGGAGGGAAGCTGGCCTCATTCTTTTTCTTTCCTTTCTTTCTGTTTGTTAGGAAATGAAAAGCAGTCTTTTGTTAGAGTAATTTATCCACCAAAGAGTGATAATTAGGCTGTGTGTGGTCTTGAGTGATAATGTATCGAAAACTGACACAGTTAAATGGGTTTAACTCACTCTGCTTTGAACTTTGGGAATATTCCATTCTTTACATATACTAGTGAAAGAGGTTTTTTTCATTTTTCTGATGAAGAGCATCAAAGTATTACCTTCTTCCCCTAAACAGCCTTCTAGAAGATTTCATATCTGTGTAGGGTGTTCTTGGATACAATATAACCAATTATTAGGTGCCAGTTTCACAAATGAAGAAGCAGAAACAGCATGAACTTAGCTGTCAGTGCATTGCAGCTAATGTAAGTGCCTAGTTCTTCACAGGATCTTCTGCTTTTACACACTTCCATGGCTGTTTGAATGCTCAGCTTGCCCCTGGAGCAGGTGCTGTGAGCTAAGATCCAGGCTTTTAAATAGTAATCTCTTTGGGTCTGTGCATCAGACCCAAAATAATTATACAAAAGTTACCTTTTTGTAAGGATATCATAATTTTGAAACTACCATATCACAGTTTAGAAAGCAAGACATTACTCGGTTCTGCAAGGCAAAAAGACTTAAATTTTACTGAAAAGGGAGCTGGGAGCTGTTAGTCTTCTCACTGTGGCTTCCCAGTAATGCTCTGGTTGGAGCTGAATGCTTCATTTCCCTGCTGTCCCACAGCAGAAGGGTCTTTTTTGAGAGTTAGACATCAAAAAATAGAGCTTTCCTTGCTTACTCAGTAGTCTAAACCATTGGGCTAGAGTTTAATATGTAGAAGATACTGAAGATATAATTGTACCTATAAATAAAAAGTAAATTAGAATGAAGAAGCAATTAGAAGCACTGTGTCCTTCATGCCCAATTAGAGGCTTGGCACCTTTGAAACTTCTTGTTTGATAGCTTCCCCTCTTAAATTGGTGATAATCACTGATTATGCTATGGTGATTAGTCTTTCTTCCTACTAATTCTTCAGAAAAGTATATTAGAAAAATGTACAAAGAAGGACATAGTAGGTGTTTGAAATGTCCATCGTCTGGTTTTCAGAGCTGTCTGTATTTTGAACACAGATTTGCTCCTTTTATCAGTTTGTTCACAGTTTGAAGTTCTTTCTGAGGCTGCATGTATTCACGGTATTTGCAGCTTAAATTTTTTTGTCTCTGAATTCAAATGTTCCCAAAGTCATCTTGAGTTCAAATATACAGCTCCCTCCAAAAGCCGTCTGCTCATTGTTCTAGCCTAGTCAGGTATTAATTTGACTTCACTTGACTGTTCAGCCTTTGAAGTTCCTGCACTCATGTTTCCCTCAGCTTTACTTAGCCTTATATCAAATTTAAAGCCCTGTCAGATTAATGTTACTTATTCACATATACGAGCTCCACATTTTGGAAACTCTGCCAAACTGTAGTCTGGGTCTTTTTTTTAAGTTACTTCCCGTATTGCTTTGGCAAGCCTTCATAACTCTGAAAATACAGTGTAACATGCAATAATTTCAAAACTCTGAAATAAGGGTTGTTTTTTTTTGGTGTATTTTTTTTTTTTTTTTAATACCAGTCATAATGGCTTTAAAAGGTCAGGCAGCACATTGTAACTCCTGAATTTTTTTGTCATCACTTGGCCCGCTTCCCAGTCTGGACAGGTGATGGTTGTTGCAATGGATCCAGCCCCTAAATCCGCTCTCTTGATCCCCTCGAAGTTCCCAGAGCTGTGAGGGGGGAGGCAGGAGGAGAGGAGCAGTGATGCCTTTGGCATCTCTGGGTACAGCCTGGGGTCTGGTGCTCGTTCCACTGAGTCCTCACGGAGCCTCCTCGTGCTGGGCAGACACTGGTCAAGATTCATACCCCAAAGGGTTTTATGGATGTGGGACTTCTGGTTAACTGGAAAATTGGAGAGTCTTCAGAGACAAATTAGTGAAATAATGAACGTATTGGACTAATGTGCAAGTGCAGATTCTGGCCAGTATCTCTGGGTAAAGCAGAATAGTTCATGCAGTCCCCTCTTCCCATTTGTGTTGTTGGCTGTGATGAGCAGAGTCCTTGGTGAGAAAAACACCCACCTGTTCAGAACTTGCCTTTGACTGTGGAATTTTTCCCTCTCCAGATTGTTGGTCTCAGTAGTTTGTTCAGCTTCTCTGCAGGGCTGGTTTGGAGAGGTGACACGGCTTGAGAATGAAGGTGCTGATGAGAGGGGAGGCAGAATGGATGTAGACAGCACAGCAGAAATCCTGTGATCAGATGTGCAGCATTTTCAGCATTACTGTCTGACAGTTTCAGAATTGCTCTGGTAGTGCTATACTTTCATCGCACAGTCAAAGCCTTATTTGTACAAACTTCATTTTACTACAGTGAAAAGGGGGACTCAGTGCTGATGGCTTTTGTAGTGAGACTTCTCTGAATAAAATGACACTTGGAACACTAAGATTTGATGAGTTTTCACTTCCAGCTCAGTACCTTAACCTACCACACAATTTCTAGTGAAGGGGAAAATAATGTTGTAAGTATTCAGAAAAGCTTTCCTCATACCTAAGAATTAAGGGTTAACAAGATTTTCTTTCAGAACTCATGGGTCAAGGTGTAAAGTCTCAGGCTTCTGAAGTTACCTGCAGTAATGTTATTTGAAAGAATCCTGTAATAATGCTGATTTTTTTCCATAAAATTAAATTAGAAGTTTGGACTGCATATTTAACTGCTCTGGATTCTGGTCAGAATTTTCCATGTGAAATCAGAACATCATAGATTGCATGAGGAATTCAAGGTGGGGTTGGCAGGACTGGGTAGCTGACCTGGCTTTGCCTGCTGGGGGAACGGCTGGCCTCTAGTGGCTCACAGCAAGAGTTTCCACAAGATCTTAATGGTTTTTGATGGTGGCTGAAACTCTGCTTGGAGTTCATCTTTAAAATCAGTTTCTGTTTTCAGTGAGGTTTTGCAACATGAACACTAGTGAATATTATACTGCCTTAGTTAGCACTTTTCTCCTTGAAATGGATGGGGGCAATGGATACCAGAAAGAATACAGCATAAAGAAGGAGTAATAATTTCTATTAATCCTAATCCTCCTCCCCCTATCTCCTGGGAAGCCCTGACAATGTTCCTTTCCAGGTTTTGCTGTCGGGCTGGGGTGCAGGTGCCCGAGTGCCCGTGCTGCCGAGGCAGAGCTGCTGGCACAGGCTGTGCTGCTGGCACTGCCCAGGGCTCCGTGTCCCTGTGTCCCCGCACTGCAGTGCAGCACCTTCCTGAGCAGCTGGCCCTGCCAGGGGCTCTGCTCTGGGCACCAGCACTCACAATAGTCACAAACAGCTCATGCTTGTGCCACCAGCTAGAGGAGAATTGCACTGGAATCTCAAGGATTTTCCCTCTGTTTTGGGGAGTGGGGGAGGGGGTGGGACACTGCTGCTGGAGAGGTATGTGAGTATGTAAGTGTGCCAGTGCTGCAGTGACGTAAAAAATGCTCCTTCTGAAACCTGCCTCAAAGACAGGGTTGCTGAAAAGGAGGGGTTGTGAATAACAGTGATGAAGATGAGGATTTAACTTGCTTTAGACTGCTACGGTTCTTTAATGCCAGGTGTCATGTGTGATGGAATACATTATTTTTGCTAGAGGGTTAAACACTTTGCCGCTCATCTCAGCTGGCTTTTATGGATTTCCAGGTCTGCCTGCTGAGAAGTAAATTAAATATGTAGCTGCTTCTCACCTCTCCTCTGTTGCTGCACTAATGGAAGAGAATTTTTCTTGCCAGTAATACAGATGGTGGTCATCGCTGATGAGATTTATTATTTGGTATCAAGAGGGATGACAAATCTGCATTATATCCAGAAGGATTTATATTTCTTTATATTAAGAAAAGGATAATAGGCATGCTTCATTTTCTTAAAGCTATGTCCAGACAATTGGAGGCATAGCAAACCTACACAAACTTTATAAGCATGGCTGAAAAAGAAAGATCAACTGCATTTGGATGTCCTTGAAATATGGTGTTGGATGGGGTTTTTAACTTCACTTGGAAGGTTTGGCTCTTTTTCTGTTGCCTTTTGCATGTGCTGTTCGAGATCCATTAAATGTCAGATGGAGGTTAGGAAGCCAAGGGTAACTGTTCTATTTTTATGTATTTATAATCACTTTTTTCTGTGTTATGATTTCTGGTTTGTTTGTTTGTTTTTTTAAATATATATCTGCAGGACAATTGGCATATTATTTTGGTTATACATTACTTTGGGTGCTGTTGTGCTGTTAAAAAACATATGAGAAGGACAATGTTGAATTGAGTGCTTTATGGTAGATTTTCTTAATTTTCCTTTATATTTTATGCAAAAAATAGGTGTATGTAAGCATGTTATTAATATGTTTGTCTGGATATGTGAGTATTTTCATAAGAACATGCATTCAGAGACAATAAGAGTTAAAGATTCTGTCTAAATTATATATTCTGGAAGAAAATACATTTAACTGAATAGAGTCACATGCTGACAGTGCCAGAAGCAAAGGCACACAGAGAATTGTTTATATTTGAAAGCATTCCTTTCAGTGAGAAGATTATCATAACATGCAGTAGCTGCAGAGCACTGCTGAAATTTTTTTCTGCTAAGAATGAGTAAAAATGTTCAAATTATTTTCTATTTCTTTGCCTCCCTTCCCTTGTTCCCGGCCATGCCAGCTTCTCCATCATTACATTTTTCAGCAGTTTCCAGGACCTGTATGTACCAGCCAAGAGCAATCTGTCACTGTCAGCATTTGAAACTGCTTTTGTTTATTTACTGCCCTAATGACAGACCAGGTTTGCAAACACTCTTGCTACAAATGTTTTCTTAGGAAAATCAGCAGAACTGTTAGCAATCTTTATGTGATTATGCTCACACGCTGTTGACTTTTTTTCCTTTCCCTCCTCCTCCCCCCTGTGCTGCAGGAGCCCAGTAACAAACGGGTCAAGCCTCTTTCCAGAGTCACATCCCTGGCCAGCCTCATCCCCCCCGTGCGAGCCACTCCGCTGAAGCGCTTCAGCCAGACCCTGCAGGTAAGGGCAGCACCTCCTGCTGCTCCCACTCATCCTGCTGCCCCCTCTCAGCTGCAGCTCCTGCTGCTCCCACTCATCCTGCTGCCCCCTCTCAGCTGCAGCTCCTGCTGCTCCCACTCATCCTGCTGCCCCCTCTCAGCTGCAGCTCCTGCTGCTCCCACTCATCCTGCTGCCCCCTCTCAGCTGCAGCTCCTGCTGCTCCCACTCATCCTGCTGCTCCCACTCATCCTGCTGCTCCCACTCAGCTGCAGCTCCTGCTGCTCCCACTCATCCTGCTGCTCCCACTCATCCTGCTGCTCCCACTCATCCTGCTGCTCCCACTCAGCTGCAGCTCCTGCTGCTCCCACTCATCCTGCTGCTCCCACTCAGCTGCAGCTCCTTCCTGCAGCAGGGATGCACACGGACTCTCACTACTGCAATGTGCCAAACAGGCTTAGGCACCTTGTCACCACAAGGTCACTCAGTTTAAAACTTTCAACTCTCACCTCAAAAAAAACACTTCTCTGTTTAATTTTTCACTTACCAGGAAGAAAACTATTGCACCTGTAACATATAAAAATAATTTACTAAAGGATTACAGTTGCTTTTTGAATTTGATGAAGAGAATATTCCATAATGCTTTTTATTAATGTTTGTTTGTTTCTTTGAAAATGTTATTTTTGGTATAGTTGGTCAGGTAGGACTGCTAAATTTCCTCCTGTAGAGTGAACTTTGACCTTAGCTAAACAAAAGAGTTAGTGAATAATTGGAAATTTCCAAGTCATTTTCTGAAGGTGATGATGAAAATTAATAAAGGGCTAACAAATTTAAATGCAGTTTCTGTGTTACAGATAAGGAATGTAATATTGTCCATACTTGGAGACTAATGAAACTTTACTTTATAAAGCATTTGTGCCTTCAGACCTAGAGATGGCAAAGTACTGGGGTGTTCAACTCCTAATTGCAGTGACAGCTGGGAGCTGAGCGCTGCTCTGGGTCTGGCCCAGAAGGCCACTGTTTCATCTGTAAAAGAGTTTATGTAAGAAGGCATGTCAAAGATCTAAAGAAAATTATTTAACAAGCTTTATTTCTTCGAGAGGAACTGTAAAAGGAACTTGAATGTGTTAGAAATGTTCCTTAATCAAAATTACCCAAATTAGAGCTTTACTGAAGTTACCTGTTAAGGAGGAAAGAAATAAAACTTCGGAGTCTTTTGAGAAATAAAAAGTCATGGGAAAGAACTCCATTTTTCTGTAGTTGTAATTACCTAGAAAATTGATATTACAGGGTTTTCTGACATTGGTTTTCCTGTCTTTGGTTCCCGTGATGTTGAAAGTGTAGATTTCTGCACAGGGTTGGAGGATCAGCCAAATGTCTGCCCCCCTGCCTGGCTCAGTGCAGGTGAGGTCTGCGTGACTGGAGCAGAGCTCCCTGAATCCCCTGGGCTCTGTGGATCTCCTGCAGAGTCTGCCAGTCTGCCTCCAGGGGAAACTGGCTCAGCTCTGGAAGGGCCACATCAGTTCCAGTTGTGAGGAGTGTGGAAAAGGATTTAATTTTTGGCCAAACTGCTGCTGAGCAGGGTGCTTCCCTTTTCACAGCCTTAGGCAGCTGTTGGCCTCATTTAGGTACCTGTGCTATTGCACAATGCAGCCCAGAATAATATTGTATTTAATAAAGTTGTTTCAGACTAACCAAAACAACTATCCTTTCATGTATGCAGTAGCAGCTTCCCAAAATTAAAACTATATTAATGTGTTTCAGGGTAATTTTTTTTCAAAAATTAGGAAGGAAAATAACACTTTGTTGCAAGTCTTACTGTTGCAAGCATTTCTGTTTTGCTCTGTTGATACTGCCCATAAGAATATATTTTAATTAGCAGATGAAACAGTGATGTTATTTATACCATCCCCTCTAACTATGTGCTTGAAGGAGCTGGGATGAGAAATCAGCTTCTATGTTCTCCAGATCCTGCTGGTGATGTCCCAGCTGTAAATTGATGTCTTACCTGGTTTTCTCAATAGCTATAGAGCAGGGACAAAAAAGACTGACCTTGTGCACGGGTGTCCCACTTGGAATTACTTAGAAACATTCTGGGAAGTACATATAGCTATTGCACTTCATTATGTTTTGACATAGCTGTCACTGTGTCCTGGGAACAGTGTAGGTTTCTTTTCATCATGTGATCTCCTGTAAAAAAAAAATTTGATTTTTCTTACTGAGTGAATTTTTATTTATCTTCATTGTTATTTCAGTCAAAACCCATGTTTCTTATTGCATTGCTGCTAGATGTTCTGTGTCTGTAAAATGAAGAAAACTTCTGTCATCACCACAACATGCAGCACTAACAACTTCTTCCCCTGGAACAAAACAAAACAATGTCAACAGAACATCCATCTAAAAAGACCACTCCAACAGCATCAGTAAAATGAGTTAGAAAATTATGAGATTCCTTTATAGCATTTCAAACAAACATTCTTAGATATTCTTTGAAATGGCAGATACGTACAAGAGGAAAAAAACCAAACTTATTGTGTATAATTTTCCTTACTTCTGTATATGTGACATCCACTTGACATTAATGGACCTTCAGCACAAGGAAAGAAATTTCTGTCTGGGATTTGTGTAGTTTTTTTTTAAGATATGTTCTTGGCTACTTTTTATGTTTTGCATATTTTATTGGTCATAGAAGTATTGGATTTTTTTGGTGTGTACTTCACTTTATTCCAATTTTCCACTTATTTTCAATACTTTTTTCACAAGAATTCCAAGTAAAAAATATTTGTAGTCTTTCAGGTTTTCTTTCTGGGCCTTCTTTTTGGTTTTTTGTTTGTTTGTTATTGTTATTGAGTATTTGTAGTCGTTCTGTTCCTGTCGTGTAGGGCAGCATATAGCAGCTGACTAATAAAATGCTGTTAGCTTCATCTCTGCCAGCCACACTGTGTCTGTGCAGCTGCAGGGTACCTAATGCCAAGCAGGTATTTTTGCTTGTTCATCCACCTGGGAAGCCAGTTTATTTAGCTGTATTTCCAGTCTCCATCAAGCTCCACTAATGATTGTGATGATCTGCCTGGTCTGATTCACAGCTGTGCTGTTTGGCTTAAAGCAGAAAATGGGATCAGAAAAAGAACTCCAGCTGATGCTGAAGAAAGAAATTGAAGTCTGGCTGGCTTCCTCTGCAACTTCCATTTTAATCAGTGTGTCTTGCATTTAAGTAGGGAGTCCAAATTACTTTTTTCTGTCTTAGGACACCAAAAATTTCTAAAAATCCTCAAGAAGAAAATTGTTTTAAATATGAGTTCTGAATGCCACAGCTTTGATCAGTAGTGGTCTTTGCTCAGTATATGAAGTTGTTTGCTTTACTGCAGCTGTAATTAAGGGTTCTTAATTGCATTGATTAACATTGGTAACACATAGACCCTTCAAGAAACAGTCTTATAACAGCCAGGGAAATCTGTTGCTGCAAGAGAAATACGGTAAACAAAAGGAGGGGTTGTGGATGGAATTTTCCTCTGCTCCTTTAGTTTTTGTAATTCTATGAAAATTTTTATCATCCCACAAGGCCATAATTTTTAAGCAGTGTGTGGAACATGTTTTTTAAGGAAGCCAGAAACTTCCTTATAGGAAAATATTTTTATAAGACTGGAGATGTAGAAATGCTCTTTTGACATTCCTGCAGTTCCTTCATGGGATTCTATCACATGACTGATTGGTTTGGGGTTTTTTTAATTTTTCCTTCTTGACAAGTACAAAGCAAAGATAGCATCAGAGTATCTTCAAACTTGTTTTTAGGATTTTTTGGTAGAATTTTAGTTTAGGGCTGTATTCCACTAATAAATAACCTCAGTTCTGTATCCCTTATTAAGCAAGGTACACTTTGTATGGTTCATGAAAAGGCTGATGGATGAGAAAAATCTATTAAATATACACTCATTGTGTCTAGGTAGCAAGGATGAGAAGCAAGCAAGATTTTGGGGAGTTTGGTTTCATTTTGAGTCTTTTAGCTTCTCTGTGCCCCTTCTGCCCCATGAGGACAGTTCAGGGCTGTGGAGAATTGTGTGGAGTGTTCTCCTGCAGCAGGGAGGAACATCCTGTCAGTGCATGTGAATGGTCACTTTTCCCAAAGTAATGCCTAATTTGAGTTTGCTCCATGATTCCTTGTTATAACAAGTGAAATTAAGCTTGTAATTTTGTGTGTGTTTCTGTATCTTCTTAACTCTTGAAGGAAGACTAACACCTGACTTGCAAAGTTTTGGAAGTGGGGGGGAGTGTATTTATTGTTAAGGTCTTTGTCAATTCCAAGTACAACTCAGAATGGTTTCTGTTAAAGGACAGTTTTTTATTTATATCATGTCTTCTGATATAGTAAAAACATAGTATTTATAGGCTCTGTTTGCATTTCATGGGCTCTTATCTTAAGAGAAGAATTTCAAATATTGTCCTTTGTATATGCTGCTTTCAACCTGGAAATTGAGAGAATTTATTTTGTTTTAAATATTCTTACCCAAGGCAATTGAAAGATGATTTTGTTATGTAAGGCATGTTTTAAATAACAATAAAAATGTAGAGTATTTCAATTATGTGAGATAGTTTAAGCATTTCAGAGGTATGACCTCAAAAAGAAGCCTTGCATTTTAATGAAGCAAAAAAGAAACCTTTTTCAAATAGAACAGTAAGAGCATAAAGTATCCATCCTTAGCCTGAAATGCTTCTAAGAGTTTACAGGCAATTAGAACTCTCAAGTCTCTCCTAAAATTGAAATTAGCTTTATTGAAGTTTAGGACCAGACCACTTAGTAGATACAGTGATGCTGGTACATAGTGGTAGAGTGTCTAACATTTGCATTAATTCTAAATTTTTGGTGAAGCAGAAGTGAAATGTAAGAGTAATTCCTGTCTGTTCACTGAATTGGAACTCTGTATTCGATCAGTTGTGTTAGTTTAGTGTGCTGCACATTCTGCATTATCCCTGTAGTACACTCGGGGTGGTTGTATGGGAATGCATTGCAGAAGTTTTGTACATGTAGAGGACAGGATGAGGACAGAGTTCACTGCAGGAATGGAGGCCCTGCCCTCCCATGAACATGTATTGAAATAATTTCTCTTGCATTCCTGGTACTAAGTGTTGCTATGAAGTTCAAAGTAAAAACTGATCAGAGAACATTTGTTTGTTGCACTGAACCTTAGAAATGAGCAAAGTGAGGGTGTGACATGAAGCTGGTGTAACGTAAAGCCAACTGTCTCTTCCCAGCGCTCCATCAGTTTCCGCAGCGAGAGCCGCCCCGAGCTGTTCAGCCCGCGGCCGTGGTCTCGCAATGTGCCCCCTGCTAACACCAAGAGGAGGGACAGCAAACTCTGGAGCGAGACCTTCGATGTCTGCGTCAATCACATGCTTACATCCAAGGAAATCAAGAGGCAAGAGGTACAGATATAGATATGGATATGTTTTTTTAACCATAAATTTTACGTTCAAAAGTCGCCTTTAAAGCGTAGAGTGTGAATGCTCACAGGCATTGGGGTAGCACTTGAAGATGTCCTGCAATTCAAATGTGTCACCACCTGCTCTAGAAGCAGAATTCCATCTCTAGTCTTTGAGCATCCATGATTAGATTAATGTATTCTTTGTTCAATCCAGCTCATCTTATTTCCTTAACAAACCCACTGAGATGTCTCGTGACTGGCTGCCTGAGTGTACGTGTTCTGTCTGACACTTGCTGTAGTCATGGTTGATATTTTGGTATTTCATTTTGTTGTTCTGGTAATGTGAGGTGAGCACGCTGTGCCAGGAACAGGTGTTCATCAGGTGATAACAGACACACAAACATGCACCATCATTTCCCTTTTGGAAAAGACTGTCTTTGAGGAAGGTTCCAGTGCTAGACAGATGACACAGTGATCAAAAGATATGTCTTCCAAAGCAAAACAGAAGCAAGCCAGGTGTTTTAATGTGTCAGACAAGACAAAGTCTAAATAGTACATATTATAGTCAACACACAGCTCCTTCAGAATCAAGGTGTTCTTATTTTCTAAAGAAATTTCTAGCAGTATCAACAAAGCTTGTAACAATCTCCCTGGGAATATTTCAGGGACTGAGTCATAAATCAAACAACAGTAGTGTCAAGCATTTCTTGTGCAAATTTTAACATAGTACAGGAATTCATAGAAAATAAATTTGCAATTGAGGACTTCAAAGGCAGCTTACTGAAAACTAAACTGTAGAAACTGTTTGCACAGTGTATAGCAGTCACTGCTGTGTGGGGGCAGGAGCCAGGATCCTTGGTACAACCCAAAGAAGTGAGCTGTGTCCCAGCAGGTTTAGCAGGAGGGTTCTGCTGTGTGTTTGTTCCCATCCTGTGTGCTTTGCTGGGACAGCTGACCTGCTGCCCGGGAGCTGCACTAGGGCAAACCTGGCAGGAATGGGTGTTCCTGAGCCCCAGGAATGCTCCAGCTGGGGATGGGCTTCCATGATTTATACTGGTTGAAAGCTTTGACTGTAAAGCAAGGAATTCCAGCCCAAAATGTCCTTAACTCTTCCTGTACCCCAGTTTAAGAAGGTGAAAAGTTAATAACAACGGGGGTTTGATAAACCAGTGAATTAGGGTGGTGTTATTTTTAATCTGCCAGCTTTAAAGTTTGAAATGTGCTTTAAGAGGAGTAACTAGCATCAGCCAACAGTTACCTAGAGCTCAGCCTTTGAAACAAAAAAATGAACTGGTACCAAAATAAAATTGCTCAGTACCATGAAATGCTTTAAGTAAGATCTGTCTCCTGCCTGGTAGAATCCCGTGTAACTTCTGCCACTGCATGTGCTAAAATGGAACACAACAAACTCCTATGCAAGCAATTGTATAAGTGGCTAAGTCAAAGTCAAAACACCACAAAAATGAAGGTAGTTTCCTACATCTGGGAACACATCCATTTGGGAAAAAAAAAAATCTTTGTCTATTTGAGATAAGCTTTTAATTGAACATTCTGGTATAACTGTTTTAAAAAACAATGCACTTGATTCTGTAGTTATGGAATAAAGCCTTACTTTATTTCTGTAGATTTAGCAGAGAAATGCTGTTGCATGGTGTTAAGACAGCTGTTCAAAATATAACATCAACCCAGGAAGTGGAGCATAGATTAAATAAAGATACTTTCTAATATTTGTGTCTGTTTTTACAGGCTATCTTTGAACTTTCCCAGGGAGAAGAAGACCTGATAGAAGATCTGAAGTTGGCAAAAAAGGTCTGTTTAAAAAACAAAACCAAAAACCAAACCACAATAAAGTGAACTAATTGGTTCATAACACATTTAAAACAATATTTGTTTTTTATAATTGCTAAGACAGTAAAAGAGGAAAAAATCCAAAACATATTTCCATCTTCCCAGTCTTTCTGAAACACTTAAGTGTGCTGCCTTTTTTTTTAATACGAAATTGATATTTTAATATATGGTTATGAAACTTACTAACAGAGACCACTAAATTCTATTACAAATTTTGCAACCAACAAACCACAAATGTTTGTTTTTCTTTTCAGGCTTATCATGACCCAATGCTTAAGCTTTCCATAATGACAGAGCAAGAACTGAACCAAATTTTTGGAACACTGGACTCTCTAATTCCTCTGCATGAAGGTAAAACTCTGTTAGTCTTTGGCTGCACAATTATAGCATATAGATTTAAAGTCAGGTTTATTAAAGTGAAGTTTCTCTTCTTTCTTTCTTTCTATTCACTCTCAGATCTTCTTAGGCGACTTCAAGAAGTCAGGAAACCTGATGGATCAACAGATCATGTTGGCCACATCCTTGTGGGTTGGGTAAGGCAGGGTTTATAATCAATTTTGGGACTTCAGTCTGGAGGTTTCCTTTCTATAATATTTCTATTTCCTTTCTATAATGTGTCAAAAGACATTCTCAAAATACTTTTAAAAGGTAAGGCAACTATTTAGGGATGCAATAGAATATTTTCTCTTTTCAGGGATTTTCCATGAAAAGATTTAGACTGAGATAATGGTTTTAAAGGTTTTGCTGTTCAGGAGTTGAGCACTATTTAATATACTCTAGTCTGACTCTTGATTTTTATTTAGAGTTTTTCTTATGTAGGTCCTTTGAGAATCTGCTCCTGTTTCTGTTCTGCTTTCCTTGGAAAGTCAGACAGGGATACAAGAGAGATGCTGCTGCCTCATAAAAGATAAAGTAAATAGGTTCATGGTCACTAGCATCCAGCAGCATAAATGCTGAAAATAGCTTTTGTTAGTTTTGTTGATAAAATTGTTCATTGTTATCAGAAAGAGTTATTTTTGGTTTTAGATATGTGAGAAGTATGCTTTTAAGTAAATGTAAGTAATGAAATTTAGCAGGGGAAAAAGGGCTCGAAATTATAAGGAATTAAGTAATGATATTTAGCAGCTCTGTGTGAAAGTGTGGCCTATGGGCAACAAGGGAAGCAATATATAATGTATGTAATGCAAATAGTTAATGATAAATAATTTGTAAATGTCAAAATAATCTTCTTTGCATCAAGTAGTTTAAAATATATTTTCTGATGTGTGTTGAACATCAGTTAACTTCTCTTGGTTCAAATATATTCAAGTCTAATTTCCTTTCTTAAAAGATTTTGCGGTTTTGGGTGTTAATACAGCAGATTTTGTACGTGTACATATTGCTCTAATTAACAGTGAAGGAGTTTTTTTTCAGATTTTTATATATACAGTTTTGTCATCTTAGTTTGGTCAAGGTTCCTGTGGGCAATAGAGAAGCTTGATTGTAGAAATTTGCTGATCTGAAAAAGGCCAGGTTTGGGAGTACTCATTCCTAGGCTTTTATTTCCATTCATAATTAAAGCCAGACTTCTGTGTTCTAGTTTTGTCTGCACTAAATAGTGCTCAGTCTTAAGTAATTGATATTTTTAATGCTTTGCATTAGTAACAGAGGTCTGTAGGATCTGAGTGATGAGCAAGTGCTTCTAAATTACTTAAATGATGAACAAGGTGGTCTGAGGACCCTTGTAAAGGTTATATTTGTTGGAAACATTACATCAATAAACTGTGGATAAATCTCCAGCTAAAGGAGGCTCAGCAGGAATTCTGATGTCCTGAATCACCTGAACCTTTCAGTGCAGGAAATCGTGCTTTGCTTCAGCTACAGAATAATTGATTCTTTCCTCAGCTGCCATGCCTGAACTCCTATGACAGCTACTGCAGCAATCAAGTCGCAGCCAAAGCTTTACTGGACCACAAGAAACAGGATCACAGAGTGCAGGATTTCCTGCAGCGCTGCTTGGAGTCTCCCTTCAGCCGCAAGCTGGACCTGTGGAATTTCCTTGACATCCCCAGAAGCCGTTTGGTGAAATACCCACTACTGCTCAGAGAAATTTTAAGACACACACCAAATGATCATCCAGATCAACAGCATCTGGAAGAAGCAGTGAGTTACTGTTGGGTTTGGGGTTTTTTAGGAGATTATAGTAGTTCTAGCTTATTAGTGAATTAAGGGAAACTACATAAAATATAAAAAACCAGAAATGTTTCAATGAACAGCTGAATATTGGACTGTGTAATTAAAATTCTTGTCTTTTCATTGTGTTTCTGCAGATAAATATAATTCAGGGCATTGTGGCTGAAATCAACATAAAGACTGGTGAATCTGAATGCCAGTATTACAAAGAGAGACTTATTTATCTCGAAGAAGGCCAAAGGGATTCATTGATTGACAATTCACGTGCTGTGTGTTGTCATGGGGAACTGAAGAACAACAGGGGAGTGGTAAGGAACAAATATTTTGTCATAAATAACTTTAAAAGATATCTTCATTTTGCGTAACAGCTAAATGAGCTGTGAGCGCACACAGAGAAACATAATTCTCTAATATATAGGAAGCTGATATGTATTAATTATTATATATAACACTAATCTTTTTTGTTAGTAGTTAAGTATCCGTATAGGGAGATAATAAGATTATATGTGTCTCTGTCTCTTATGGAGCCTAGCAATATCCTGGATAAATTGTAAATCTGATCAATTTCAAAACTTGCAGGGAAAACCCCTAAATTTCTGGTCTCAGAGATGTGATATTAATATCTATAAAGAACACACAGAATGTACCAACAGACTTTACATTTGTCAAAGGCTGTGGTTATTCAAAATGCTTTACTTGATTCTTTGTTGAGATCAAGTTAAATGTATTGACTAGAGAAATTTGGTACTTTGAATTCCAGTCTTTGGGACACTGCTCTACTGTTAAGTTTCACAAACTGAGCTTTCATTTAAAAAGGGAAAAAATATATTAGTAGAAGAGAACTCAGTGTTTCCTAGCTTTTTTCCCCTCAATGTTAAATAGAACTTTTGAATGGACAAAAAATGAAAAAAGATCTTTTTTCTTTACTGACACTAATGGAAGCATGACACTTATGGAAGTAGATAAAACTTTGGGAAAATTTATTTTAGAAATAATTTAATGTAGAAAATTTATTTTAGTGCATTTTTTTCAGCTCTGGATCTGCTTCCATGGAGCATGGTTATGCATACAGTTGAAGGGTCCTGTTTTCACCACACAGCTGAGAGGGAAAGGTGGAACAGGGGTGGTTTCCTGGTTTACCTGATGAAGGTCAGGCAGGCAGTTCAGTACCAAACTACCAGGAAGAAACTGGCGATTTTCATCTTTCTGGCAAACTTTATTTGTTCCACTTGGTTTAATGATGTTTCAAGAAAGGAATAATGCTGTATAATCTATGCATCTTTTAACAGAAACTGCACGTGTTCCTCTTTGAAGAGGTGCTGGTGATCACTCGGGCCGTGACCCACAACGAGCAGCTGTGCTACCAGCTGTACCGGCAGCCGATTCCCGTGCGGGAGCTGCTGCTGGAGGACCTGCAGGACGGAGAGGTGCGCCTGGGCGGCTCCCTACGCGGAGCCTTCAGCAACAACGAGAGAAGTATGGCCACAGCTTCTTCTGTTTGCTCTTGTAGGGTCCTCATAACTGTGAGATACCAGCCAATGGGACACAGGAATAGTCTCTCTAAAGTTAACGGTATCTCCATCCAACATAGTGAATTTTGTTTCAGACTGGTTTATTGCGTTCTAAGTTGTTTCTTTTCAATTCTTCCTCAAAGCTCACTATAATGATAATAGAATTTCTCCACACACCTGCTCCTGTACTGAATTGAGAAGGGGAGAACATACAGACTGTAGTGGCAAAACTGCAAAGTTTTGCAGTTTTGCAAACTTTGCAAGGCAAAGTTATAAGCAAGTGTATTTTGAAATCTTGAGTTTCAGCTGTTTTGCCTTTCCTTGTACTGGAGACACTGATTGCTATTCAATAACTCTTTAAGCTGGCAGATACTGTAGTACTCAGGGTCAAGACTGCAGCTATTCATGTTTATGTCCTTCCAGTTAAGTATATTATGAAGATGCCTCTTCTGTTACAAGGGTCCTTTAAATCTCATCTGGTCAAAACTTCAAGGGGTTTTTGTATGTATCCACTCTGTTAGTGAAGTGAAAGGAAGAGATGAGGCAGTCTTTGGCTGGCACAAGGATGCAGCATTCAATGAAGGTTCTGGAAATTCACTTTGCAGAGAAGTAAGAGGAGAGCCATTAAAGTGTGGGAGAAGCCTTAATCTTGCTGATTCACTTTAGGCTTTATGGATAGCTCATACCTGGCAGAACCAAAATTATTTAAGCCAGCAATATAAAGTTACTAGAAGTAACTAGTTGTGGTATTTATTCTGTGGTCTTCTCCCAGAAACGAGAAGATACGCAGACTCTTTTCTTTGGTCTCACATGGTCTTGTCTGACCTTAAGGCAAAGATTGTACAGATTTTGTTACCTAAATATACTCTTTGATTATAAAATCCATTCAGCCAAAGCATTCAGGGGTTTGATATATATTGTTTCTTTCAGTCAAAAACTTCTTTAGAGTCAGCTTCAAAAATGGATCCCAAAGCCAGACTCACTCTCTCCAAGCCAATGACTCCTTCAACAAGCAGCAGTGGCTGAACTGCATCCGCCAGGCCAAGGAGAAGGCGGCGTGTGCGGGCACGGCGGGCGGGCTGGAGGCGCGATGCCCCCAGGGAGAGGCCCTGGAGCAGATGGAGCAGTCGGACTGTGAGTCAGACTGCAGCATGGACACCAGCGAGCTCGGCGCCGACGGCGAGCGCATGGAGCAGACGAACTCTTGTGAGAGCCAAAAGCAAATAGAAACCAATGTTTGACAAAAACTTACAGCTCGTGGAAGAAAATCTGTCTCTTACCTGTACAGTATTTGCATTCCATACATGGAACCATTTGGAGAAGCACTTTTAGAATATTTTTTGTGACAATGTCAATGCAGTTCTTGTATTTGTACCTGTGAGTGTCGTACTGTAACTGCCCATCTGTATAAGCTGGAATCTCTTGCAACTCATGTCCTGTGATTATATTCCATAAACACCCAAGGTGGATGAAAGAGGTACTTGACCAGTTATTCTCAATGTCCTGCTGTAAACAGAATCTCCAAACTACTGTTTATATATGCATTACATAAATAACCTTTTCCTAATTTTTAAGTACTTTATTTGCCCTTTAAAGGGGCAGCTGAAGATATGGACTTAATATGGAACTTCAGGATGGGTATCAAGATAATAAGTTTTCTTAAAGGTATGGAAAGAAAAAGTAGTTTCTTGGAACAAAAAAGAAAACTATCTTACAATAAGCTATCCAAACTCCTGTGGTATTAAATTAGCAAGAACTATAAACAGCAGGCCGTGAAACCAGGGACTTTTTAGGGATTTATTGTTCAAAATGAAGCACTGTCCTAAGATCCAGCAGCCAAACTTACTAAAATCTGGACATTTCAAATAGTCAGCATAGTAAGATGGTTTATTTTTCAAAGAATGTAATGCTAAAAATAATCAACTGAAAAAACCACAACCAAACCTTTACAGCCAGCACTGAATTAAATGAAATGCTGAGAATACTGGATGTTTGTAAATAAGCTGGTAATTTGCTTTCAGTGCCATATAAATATATATATATATATCCCAAACAGTAAAAGAATGGAAAGGAGCTTTTGCTTGTGAATAGGCCCTCTTCAGCATTTTGCACTCCACTGACCTCCACTGTTGGTTTTAAGCACCACTAATGTTAAAACATTTAATTTTCTGTAAATGTCTGTTTACAATTACATGTAGTTGGTTTTTAAAACTAAGTGATGATTTTATACAAATAGTGCTCTACATATATACCCTGTGGGATTATGTAGAGAGAGTTTAAACAAAAAGGGAATTTTTTGTCCTTTAGGATGTATTACATCCTTTTTACTTTCCTCAAGTGTTGTTTTAAAAGTTTTTGTTGCATTTCATTTCATACTGTAATTGGAAATGTTACTGTGTTTTCTGGTGGCTGATTTAACCTACTCATTATGATGAGAAGCAGATGAGTCACTTAAATGCAGTCTAAAACACGTAGTGATCTTCCTGTTATTTTTTCAGGAATCCCTGGGTAGTATTTTGTTTCTTACTGTAAGAAATAATGCCAGTGCTGTATGGCAAGCTATGAAAATGATATATTACAAATTTTAAATGATTCTTGGTATTACACAAGATAACCTGTGCAAAGTACTCGTAACAGCAAAAGTAGAAAAACTGCTAAGTTATTGCCAAAAATATTTTTTCTTGTGTTCTACAAGTTTACATAAAATTTAGTAGTTATCTTACATATATATATATGCTGATGTGCATTACAGAAATCAGTGTGACAAGATGATAAACAATATAAAACAAGGTATTTTTATTTTTTAAAAAATGGCATTTTTACCCTATAGAACATATTTCTGTATTTATAGTTTTTAAAAAAAAGATCAATTTTCTTTTCTGTTTCAGGCTTTGTAATTTATTTCAACTGCTTCGTTTTTAGAGCTGAATGAGTGAAGATGAAAAGAAAAATCTGTAAAAGAAAAGGTATAGGGAAGTTGTTAAGCAAAAATGTTGAAAAAGAGCAAAAAGCATGTAAAATGTTCAGGCAGGGAAGAAAAAAACGAATGCGTGTTTTGACTTTTTTTTATTAATGGCCTTAAACTTTTCTGGAAGCATTTCAAATAAATTACATTAAACCATTTTGATTTTTATTTGGTTTGGTTGGTTGTGGAAGAAGACTACAAAAAGATTTCAGTGGTAGATGCAGTGAAGCTTTAATGTAATTGACCAAAGGTTGTATTTTGTTTCTTTTAAAGTGGTACGTATTTGGATCTAATTTGCTAAATGCACAGCAGTAACAGAAACAAGTCACTGCACTCAATTCACCACATTCCCCAAGGTTCTGTATGACATAATTATTTTAGTAAGTAGGTGGAACAAAAAGGTACTGTCCTGTCATCAGTTTCTCTCTCATAATTACTTGTGGGTCACAATTAATAATTGAAATTATTAATTTTGGGGTATTCCAACCAGCCAGGGAATCTCAGAAGATTAATTTACATTTGTTTACTATAATTTAGCCACCCACTCCCTGTTCAGCATTCTGGAGTGCAAGTGTTTTGGTTGTGCTTTGTAGTCGACCTGCACTTAGCTACTGATTGACCTAATAAATCCTAACGATGTTGGTTTTTTCTCTTCAAATCATCCTAAGGATTAAACTTTCCAGTTTAAGAATACTGATATCATGCTGGATTTGGTAAGCTTGTTTTAGTTCTAGCACTTTTAAAATGCCTCTGCTTTTGAAAGGATGACTTTAGATTGTGGCAGGAGGATGGTGGTGGAGGGGTGGGCTTGGACCATAAAATGTGCCAAAAAAGATGGGTAAAATGTAAACTTATGAGTGTGAAGAGGAAGAATCATATACATAAATATGTTCAAGTGATTGTCACAGTAATTCTGGTGTCCAGAGGGGAGTCTGAGGTTGCAGCAGCGAAGAGGAAAGAGGCAATGAGTGAAAAGCCTGAGGTGTCAAGTGCTTCCAGGATCACCCCGAGGAGACGGCAAAATGAGGAGAGAGACGCAGACACTGAAACCTCATCTAAACCTGAGGCACGAGCACTCTGCATCTCCACGCGGGGAAAAGGGTGAGTGATGGGCTGTCCTGCTCTCAAGAGCAGGATGTCATGGTCTGAGGGGGCAGATCCATCCCTTTGTGGCAAATCTGCTTTTCTGCTCCTGATGAGGAGTCAGTGTAGCCGTAGCTTATGAAAAACCTGATGAACCAGAAGCAATAAAGGTAAAAGCAGAAATTGTCTTGTCTGAGAAAGAAAAGTAAGCAAAGAGAATGGCCTTGGGACTCTCTGAACTGTGTGGGTCCTCTGAGACTACAACACAAAATTGAACTGTCTGTGGCCTTTGTTTCCCTAGATTTGCTCTGCAGCACTGAAAAGAACAAAGCCAGGATGACGACGGGAACATGAAAGTCTGTAATGAGACACCAGGAACTGTAAGTTTGAGATCTGTGAAGTTCAGTGCCAAGAATACTTGCTAGAATCTGGGTAAGGATAGGGCCGATATTGCAGGGTACAAAAAGTATTTCTCCTGTTCAGCATGACCCACCTGAACCAGGGCTTCTGCCTTTGGAATGCTTCTGTGACAGTGGGAACCAGGTCGCTTGAAGTTCCACAGAATTTCCAGAATTTGAAAGCTCTATCAGAACTTTCAGATAGCAGTTTAATGGATTGCACTTTTTGATAAAAATGAGGTTTTATGGTGACATTGCCTGGCACTTGGACAAACATTGGTTCCCAGGATCTGAGTCTGAAACCAAGTTCCATATATATGGAAGATGATTTGTTTCCTTTTAAAAGGGGGTTTCAGATCCAGAATGGGCAGCTCTTCCATGTTTAATGCTTATTAATGAATACTGATTTTAAAATACTGTACTATGTTCTACAGGTTGGTGCTGCCATCTCTTGGAAATAATGTAGTTTCACAGCTGATTTGATTACAGGGAATTTTAAATATTTTAAGATATTACATGTAATAATTATAAAATGAAAGTATTACAAAAATACAAGCAGATATTTTGAGTCTTTCACCTGAGGATCACATATTTGTTGAGAAAAAAAAAAGTACTAGGTGAATTTCTGCTACTAATTCCTGGTTTTACAGAGCTGGGTTGACTACTGCCCCATTATTTTGTCTCACCTTTTAATATCATAGGCATATTTTCTCCATGCCTGCTAAATTATACTAAAGCTCTTTCCAAGTATGTAAATTAGGTTTTGTTTCTGAGTTTTCCGAAGATTCTTCTCTTTGCATGGTCTAGGAAGAAAGATTAATTATACAGTTCTTCTGTCCTTGATCTCCTGGAACCTGAAATGTAGTTGGCAAAAAAGTAGCTCTTAAGCTTTTGAAGAAATTAGATGTGTTTTGCATCATTACAGTAGTAAGGGAAAGTAAAATAGTAATTTGTGGTTATTTAAATTGTAACGATATACTCAGATTGATAATTTCAGATTTCTAATTCAGTTTTCAAATTCTGAAATTTGCATTTGTAAAAGGATACTGAAGTAATGTCTGGAGGAAGCACTCAAGTTGGCTCCTTGAGCATGCAACCCTCCCTTCTGTCTTACTTTGTGGCTCTTAATCTGATCTAAATCTGTATTACTAATGCGTTAAAATCATCTGATTTCAGAATCAAAGGGATCTTTGTACTGGGGTGGAAAACCACTTGTTGCAAGCCCTGGAGTCATGGTGGAATGCTTGGCAAGTATCAAAACCCACAGAAACCAGAAACTAGAGAGAGAATAAGGTGACAGAGTGTATAACCTCTTTTTTCACTTCAGAGTATTTAAGTAACCTCTTCCTATGGTGGTTTTTTGCTGTTTTGTGAACTGGGATTCTTTGCACCTGTTTGATATCTATTGGGCTTTAAGAGGCACAGTGTGGTGCAGTGATCTGGAATTGCTGGAGCATTTATCAATTAGTACTGGGTAATTTTTGTGATGATCTCTCCCAGACTTACGTTAATAAAACAGAAAAATAATTCTGTACAACTGTAAAGACATGTCTTGTTAAAGCTAGTGATGAGGAAAACTTTGTGTGCTGCTAAGTAAATAAGCAAGACTTCAGAGATTGTATGGTCCAAACACCAATCAACTGAACTGCTTGTGTACTGAAGACATGCACAGTCTGAAAGTGATTTTAACAGTCTGCCAATTCAAAATTGATAAAGCAATTTGACATGATTTGAGATATATAATGGATCAACACAGCCTTAAATTGGACCAGATTGGTATTTCCATTTTCTTCTTGTATATGTAAATTCTATTTAAACAATGTAAGACGCAGCAAAATAATTTAAATAATATATCAACACATCTGTAATATTCTCTTCACCATTGCTGAATCCTCACAGAGAGGTAGGACATCAGATTCTCAGGGAGACAGTCCTAACTTATCCATAGGATGAACACTGCTTTTGTGGCGTTTATTACCTCTAGATAATGGAACATTCTGTTTCTGCAGTTAGATAAATACTGCATGTTATGTTTCTGTAATTTATGTAAATTATAGTTACAGATAGTAATTACCGTGTTTAAACTTGCTGGGTCCCCAAATACTTGTAAGAACTACTAATAATTATTAGCTTATCTTTTTTTAATACCCTGGAGGCTACCACTAGCACCAGGCCATTTGTGAGCTGATAGGTTATTTACATTTTTGGATCTACAGCTTATCTAAAAAGAGATTGATAAAAGGGCCAGATTAAATTACCTGTCCCTGCAAGCATAAAAACTTCCTATTTTTAAGGTCAGTGTCTGCTTTCAGGGTGACATATGAACACCTACAGTTATGGGGATTGAAGGTAATTGGTATAAGTAGCTGGTGAATATATGTGTCTGTTAAACAACTACAGCACTAGTATACTTTTAACGAAGAAAAATTTTAGGCTTCTAATGTTCTGCTAGTTACTTGTAAAACTAAAATCTGGTATTTGCATTTCCTAGGCAAGAATGGTTATTTTCAGCAGGCGCTGTTCACTGCAGCGCATTCCTGGGAGCTGCCAAAGACAGGTCTCTGCTTTGGCTTTCGCATTGTCACATCCCTCTCGCACCGCAAGTTGTGAGCCTTACAGGGACAATAAATGTTAACCTTCTTGTTATAAATAAGAAGCTTGACTAGGCCAATATTCAAGCAGCAATCAATTTATTAATTAATATGGTAAAGTATGAGCAAAACAGTGCTGGGTACAGTGGGGGAAGTTTTCCCTCCAGCTGCACACCGATGGTTGAGGCTTACAGGTATTTATAGGGTTACTCGTAAGCTTTCTCAGCAGTTTCTATTCTCAATTTTTACGTCACAATTCTATACACTATTGTGAGTTAGTTTTCTCAGGATGTACCCCAGAAAGGAGTATCCCCAGATGGTGGGGTCTGACTTCCGAAAGAAGAAAGAGGTCTCCCAGCTGGTGCGGTCCAGACTCCAGATGTGTGTCCACCTTTTAATTGCAAAGACTATAAATCTCCTAACAGTGATGTGCAGCTTCCCTTGGTCAAAGCTATCAATCCTTGAGTTGATGTTCATCTTCCTTTCTCAAGCTGCTTTTTACTATTTTGCTAAGGTGTTGAGATAAGCATGTTTCCTTTACATATATTCTAAAGCTGTAGTTTCAAAGCTCCTTACTACAAGCAATATTCTAAAATTATACTTCAAAAGGTTACTATTGCAAAGCTGTTCAATGCCTAGCTGTGTGCAGAAAGTTCCTGTCAAATAGCAACATCCTTAAAGCTTTAATTCAGATGCTATAAAGGTTAATTGCGAACAAAGGATAGGTTTAAAGACCTTCTTCCATGCTTTACTCCCTCAGTTATTTCTTAGAATTTGTCTTTATAACTGTCCCATGATCAGTTTCCACACAATCACAAGTACACACGCTGCCTGTATGTACCTGACTCGAAACACAGCTTTGTATTTCACATTCTGGCCTCCAATATAAGTTATTTAGTGCTGTTCTCAGTATGCAACTATGAAAGAACCTGCTGAAATAAGATTTTTTTTGCCTGCCCTTCATAACCATGAATTTATTTTTATTCCTCAAAGGTGAAATGTTGTCATCTTGTCCGATGTCTTGGAAAAAACCTTTGAATCTGAGAGTAAGAATATGCGCTGGCACTCAGTGTAGTGATCTTGTTGTTAAAGTTCACAAAGAAGGCAGTGCCAGCCCTGGAGCCGAGCGCTCCAGGAGCCGAAATGCCGGGGGTGGTTCGTGCCCGAGGGCGGGCTCGCCGCGTTCCCCGCGCCCCGGCTGCAGGGCAGGAGCCTTGTGCGGGCTGCGGCCTTCTCGGGAGAGCGGCGTCCCCTCAGGGCAGCGCTCCGGCCCCGCTCCTCCTCGCCCGGACCCGGCGGAGGCGCCGCCGCTTGGCGGGAGGGCGGCGGTTCCCGAGCGGCGCCCCGGGGCGGAGCAGCGCGTCCCGAGCGGGACCGGTTGGCGGGAGCAGCGGGCTCCAAGCAGCGCCCCGGGGCGGAGCAGCGGGTCCCGAGCGGGGCCGGTTGGTGGGAGCAGCGGGTCCCGAGCGGGGCCGGTTGGTGGGAGCAGCGCGTCCCGAGCGGGACCGGTTGGCGGGAGCAGCGCGTCCCGAGCGGGGCCGGTTGGCGGGAGCAGCGGGCTCCAAGCAGCGCCCCGGGACGGGAGCAGCGGGCTCCCAGCGGGCTCCCAGCGGCCCCGCCCCGCCCCGCCCCATCGCGTGGGCACTGCCCGCGCCCCGGCCGCGCCCCTATTTATAACGTATGCCGCGAGCGGATTGGCTGGGCCGGGCTGGCCGCAGACCCGCCCCCCGTTCCGCCGCCATGTTGTGTGGTGGGGCGGGGGCGGCCCGGGGGCTGCCGTGAGGCGGGCGGAGGGCGAGTCGAGGCGGCGCGGGCGCTGCTGGCGCTGGGCAGGGGCGCTGTGCTGGGAAGAAGAGAAGGCGCCGGCTCGCTTCTGCGGAGGGAATGGCGGATGCCGTGATCCGCAGTGGCGGCGAGATGGAGCCGGAGCAGCATCAGCGGATGGAGAAGACCAGCGCGGGCGTCCTCGGAGCGGAGAGTAACAGAGCGGGAGCCGCTGAGGACATCACTCAAAATGGCGGACGCTCTGAGAGCGGTAGCGCTGGGGAGGCGCTGCTGGTGGCTGCTGTTGCTGCAGAGGACAAGGTCCCCACAAACCTCAGCATCAGTAGCAGCAGCCAGCGCAGGAGCAGCATCTCGACGGCAAATGAACAGCAGCAGCAGCAGCCGCCCAGCGGTGTGCTCGGGGGGCCGCCCCCTCTCCCTAAGCCCTCAGAAGACCAGCAGCCTTTTAGGAAGAACTTTCAGATCCCCAGGAAGAGCAGAGAAAAGAAAGGTTGTTCCTTCCCTTCCCCTCCCTTTTCTACCTCGCTCCCCTCTCCATTCGATTCATCAGGCAGCTCTCAGACACCTCACACGGCTGCATGCAAACCCTGCGGTGTGGAGGAGGCTCTGCTGGCTCGCACTCGCGAGGCTGCTGAGGAGCCGATTTTAGTGTCAGGATGTTACATTCTTTTCCTACCCCTCCTCTTTTCTTTCTCACTTTTATTTTGTCACGAGGATGAAACAAAACCGAAACAAAAGCTCGGCTTGAATTTCTGACCTCTGCTTTAAAAGGAGGAGAAGCTGGATGCGATCAGGGTGGGCTTGAGTTGATCTCAGCTCTGCTTCTGGAGGTGCATTGGCATGTGGAGAAGATGTTTCTTTGGGACACCGACATCAGCGAAGATGGTTCGCTTTTCTCTTTCCCGACCTCCTCCCTGCAGGAGAAGGGTGTAATCCTGGTTAGGATAGACTAAACAAACACAGCAGAGTTGTCCTTCATTGATGATACCCAGAAGACTATTCTTGTCTGGTGAAAGTTCTTTGCAGGGAGAAAGGGAGCATCCCACATTCTCGTGCCTTGCTTTGGAAGCGTTCTGCTTCCAAGTGTCCAGGGTTTGGTTTTTTTTTTGTTTCTGAGTAACTCTTCCTCTAAAAGCCTGTGGTATTTCTTGCTTTTCACAAGACTCCACTGGTTTCTGCTTAACTTTGTTTTTGTTAAGTGGAGTTGAAGACATGTCTGATTTCTTCCCTGAAATTTATCTTAGGTCTTGCCCTTTTTGCAATATGGAGTCAGTAACTTAGTCCATATCACAAAAATACTTGAGTAGGCTTCTTGTTCTTCAGAGAAGAGAGTAACATCTTAACTTCTTGAAATGTTTTCTTCTGTAAGGAAGAGACGAAGGTAGGTTTATTTCATTATCCAGTCTTTACTCTCCAGTAATAGACTAATTCCTTTTGGCAGTAATGACCCCTTTTTCTTCCTGGTCTTTCCCATTGCCACCCCACTCTGGGGTGATACTAGTCTGGCAGAGATTCATTGTAAAAAGAACTGGGTTGATTTGGAGGCTAAAAGTCTCTTAAAATTCATCTGACAGAAAAATACCTGGCTGTAACATGGGGCCTCATGAATAACTGAAGTGTCTTGTGGGTCACACCCAAGTGTGTTTACGTGTGAATACCTTTAAATGTGTTTCAGAAATGTTTCGTACTTAACCAACAGCTATTTGACGTTCCACTTTAACATTTGGTTCCAATGTGAATGAAAACCTGCAAAATACCTTCTCAGGTCATCTAATTCATCGTTTGCCTATGCCGAACTATCTGCAGTGTGCAGAAAGTTTTGGATTGTGTAGGTCAGACCTCAGGCTTCTGTGGCTTTAAGGTAGAAGAGGAAGCCATTCTTGACTTGCTAATGTCAAGGTCATTTGCCCCATTCTCACCTTTTTTACTTTCAGCCTGCAGAGAGGCTCCCAGGTATTTTCATCATTCTGGTAACTTAGAGCTTCCAAGCTCTCAGAGCAGACCCTACTCCATTCAGCCCACGGTGCTTGTGGGTTTACAGCTTCTGAGTGGTGTTCTCACGGCGTGGACTGCCAAACTGCAGTTTGAGGACAACTAAATTGCTGTTGGGATTTGTCATGTGAAAAATGATGCAATTCAGTCAGTTCTGGAACTGAACTGGAAGATCAGCCCTGGATCATCTGATGCCGTAGTGGCTCTTGCAGCATCCTTATTGCTAGTGTTTAAATACATCTTCTTAAAGTGCAAAATAATCTCAGTGACACCAGTTCCTCTCAGAAGAGCTCTCTTGGCTTGTTTCTATAGCCCACCATGAAGCAATACATATGGAAGCTTCCTTTATCATTCCTTGCCTTCTTTGCTCTGCTTTTTAAACCACCATGTCTTTCATGGACATACCATCCTGAGAGATAGCTGCTGCCTTGATTGTGAAGGCTTAGCTGCTGTGTGCAGAGTGTGTACAGGATCACTGTCGGAGGTGTTTGAGTTTGTTTGGAGGTGGGGTTTTTTTGCTGGATTTTAAAGTATTTTAAAACACCAAAATGTGTTTCAGCAACAATTTTTTGGTAGTGAAGAAATTAAGAATTGAATCTGGAAAGCACAAATGTACGAGAAAATTTAATCTTGAGCTTCCAAAATGTAAGAGAAATATCTTAGGAAATTTAGGCTTTAGGTGCTTATTTATCTTCTTCAGAATTTATCTTCCCTCTTGGAGACTTAAGTAGTGACTGAAAGTCAACAAGAAATCCTTTGTAATCTGAAGGAAAGATACCTCTTAACGACTGTGATCAGTTTGCACAGAGAATATTTCTGATTTTCTCATTCTTTTAGCTGGCATAGGAATTCAGGAAACAATGAAAGAAAGGTTGCCTGCAACGTTATTTTTTTAAGGTGTGCCTGCGTTTGTCTTCCTCCTTAGAAGTTCCTTGGAGGTTTGTTTTCTTAGTACATAGCGTTTAGCAATGGTGTTATGCTCTCTTGAGCAGCTTATCATTTGTCTTCAGGCCTGTCCTGGCCTCTTCTAATTCAGTTGTCTGATCTTCACAGGTTTCCAAGTTTGCTTGAAACTTGAGAGGTCCTTGATAGGATTAGGAAAGCAGATTTAAAGGATAAATCAATGTAAGAGCACTTTTAACTTGCTGAACTCTATGAGTGGTCCCCTCACCAAAGGATAATTCCACCAATGGTGCTGGCATTGCAGTAAGGCATTGCTTGTTGATTAAAGCTGGAGTTTATTTCTGGAGTCTGTCAAAGTAGCAAATGACTGCTGTTTCTCAGGCTGAGGGGGGGGAAAAAAGGTCTTGCTTTTACCCATGAAACTCTGCAGTACTTGCATGAAGGTCTAGGTTGTCCCTTTTTTAATTCATCATTCTGCCTTGTCTCTTGTCCCCTGATTTTCCCTTTCTTTGGTGGAGAACTCTGTCAGTCCCTGAACTTGGTAACTATTTAAGCCTGTTGAGAGCACAAGACATTTTGGGCTGAAAAAGTCCTAAAGGTAAAAGTGTCACAGTTCATTAACACCACAGATTTTTTATCTTAGTCTTAAAAAATGAATACTGAAAGAAATTGAGACTTAAAAGGGTGCTTCTCAATGGAGCTTTTGTAGCAGGAGCACTTGTGTGTGAAGAATGCTAGCACTCTGCCAACTTAGCTGATAGGAAAATCATTAATTCACTTATCTTCCCTTCAAACTTTGTTAAGAATTGCTCAAGGAGGATGACTCTGTCTTCACATTCTGATTTAAAGCACCAAACCCAGGAACTCCAGTCTCAGCTTTCTGAAGTTGAAACATCAGGCAGCTGTGAAAGAAAAGTAGAGCTTCTCAGGCATGACATACATGCAAACATCCAGTCTAGTCCCTGTCCCTTGACTAGTACTTACTAGCTAAACTCAATTTCCACCTAAAAATAATTACAAACGTTCCAGTGCCCTGGGTAGAAGCTGAACAAATGCAGTATTTATTTACTTACTTTTACCTATGCCAAACAAGCCAGCAAACCCCCAAACAATTGCCTTGTATTATAAGGATGCTGCAGGTTAGTCCTTACTTTAATTACTGTTTAATTAACACAGGACAGTAAAGGTGCAGCATATCCCCATCAGCTGTGTACAGCAAGCCTGGAAGATATGTATGTGTACATGGCTGCTCTTTGAAGTGATGGAGGACTGGGGATGAGCTCAGCAATTTCGTGGTTTGCCTGGGAGCACAGGCCTTGGTGACTGCTGTACAAGGTCTAGTTTAGTACTTCTCGGTTTTATTTTAGTTTTGTCTTGCGTCTGCACTCCTTCCTTGAAGTAAGGTACAGGCCCTGCTATGGTGACATTAACATTTTAGACCATCACTGTCCTCGAGCACCTCAGCTCAAGTGAATGAACTGAAAAGTATTGCCTGATTGCTCACCTCACTGGGATTGCTCACCTCACTGGGGTCGTGTTTCATGTTTTGATTGAGAACATGAGCTCTGCAGTGCCTCAAGTTCTGGAAGAAAAAACAGCAACAGTCTTTATAAAAAAAATCTTATTTTCTGTTTTCCATAATTTAATGATTAGGTGGGGCTTTTCCATAAACGTGTTGAGCACTAAGTGTATACTAGTTTATGCAGATTCTCCCTACCAGGAGAGCAGGGCAACTTGCTGGTTTAGGGCAGGTCTGTCTCACTCGCTCCCCAGAGCTTTCCACTCAGTAGATGTTTAAACACAAAGAGGAGCCTGGTTGACAATATTTGTGTGTATGATAGGACCTTAATTCATGTAATAATGTGCCTCTTCCTAAATTTGCATCTGGGAGAGTAGATGAGACATTCTGTATGCCTTGTGGTGGCTCTTTCTAGCTCGCCCTGCAGTGCTTTCCACTTGTTTGGGCTCCAGATGGAAGCGAGAGGCTCATTTGTACTGAGCTTATGTCCTGGGGGAAGGAGGGAGAAGGGATGAGGTACAGTAAACACTGGTGAGAAAACAGGAAATTCGGTCCGGCAGCTGGCACAGATAACCTTTTGCCTGAACTGGTCGTTTGAGGAGCTGGCACTGTGTGAACCCCAGATCTGACAGGGAGTTAGTGTTGTAGTGTCCGAGGGACATTTGGGGCTGGGGTGCTTTCCCAGAGCTTGTGTACCTGCAGCAGGCTTGTTTTCCTTTCTATTCATAAGCATTTATCTCTTCAGCACAAGAGCATTCAGTCCCAGTAATACTAAGCTGGGAATTCCATTCACTCTCGATTCTGTCTCCTCCCATATTGCTGTCAGCTTTTGAAGAGTGCAGGTGTAGTTACTGAAAAGGATGTTACATAAGTATGGTTTCTAAATCACTTTCATAATTTCCGCTCTTAAAAAATCACTTTCTCATTGTTGGTGGTGTTGGAATCCTTGTTTGAGTGGTGTTGCTTTCTAAAGTGTGCAGATTTTACTAAATAACACAGAACAGTTTGGTTTTCATGAGGAACATTTGTTTTGTATTGAGGCTTATGCAGTAAATATTTTCTGCAAATGAGGGAAAGATTGTCTAAATCTACTGCCATATTATTTAATGAAATTGGAGGATATACTCTGAAGATAGAATTGAATTTAATTTGTTGTTAGAGTAATGGTGGGTTGCTTTTTTGTTGTTTTTGTCTTTGTTTTGTTGGGTTTTTTGGTGAGATTAGTACTATTGTTGTTCCTAGCTGTTGTAACTACAGTAAAAATTGTGCACTTTCGGTGGGTGTTTTGGAAGTTACTCCGAGGATAAAAACCACTTCTTGTGTTGTGCTCGTTCCGTTCCCCCAGAGATGTTATTTTCCGGGCCACTACCCTCAAACCCTGCGCTGCCCTCCTCTGCTGCCCCACTCCGGGCTTGCTCCTCTGATCAGTTTGTCACCTTGGCACCCAAACACAGTTAAGAAGCTCAGGGACATGGCTGCTTCCCTGTGGGAATTTGGGTAAAGGTTTGCCCAGGAGGCAATTTGTACAGCAGCACATGAAGGGCTTTCCTTCTAAAGCAGGTGTAGTAATGAATAACATCATCAGGCATGAGTACAGGCAGTGGGGTCCTGGTATTTTTAATAATAGGAGCTTATTTGTATTCTTTAAATAGGATTGGATTTCTTCATATTTAGCTTAATTGCCATGAGCAAACAAACACAAAGCCTCATAATAGTTCTGAAGTGGGGCCAAGCTATGAAACTCTTGTCGAGGTTTTTATTAGGACAATTTGTTCCTGCTTCTTAATTAAAGAAGTTAATTAGTAAATTAAAGTTCTGAAAGTTTAATTACAGTGTTTTGCAGTACATATTAGATGTTTTTCAAGAGGTAAATTCAGACTTGAGGTACTTCCCTTACAAACTTCTGAGAATTAGTAGCTGTTCAAGAGCAATATTAAAAAAACATCATTGTGATTTTTAAAAGATGCTGTCATTCTAGGAAATTTTAAGATAAAACTTTCTCAAGTCCATATTTGCCAAGTATTTTAGGTTTTTTGTGTTTGAAATCAAATCACAAACCATTTATCTTCATGCATAAAACTGTCAGTGAACTGGAATATTTTGTATGTTTTCACATGTATATTGGAGCTAATTATTTTCTTTCTTCTCTTTTATAGCACTCTTTCAGCCAGTACTTCCAGGTTCTCGAGAATTCGGGGATATTATAACGATTCTGCATTCCTCCTACTTGGATCCAAATTCAGTGTCCAATTTTAAATACAGGAAAGCCAGCTTAGTTCATAGTGAGCTGTTGGAAAAGGAAGTGAGTATATTTGTGCCTTCTGCTTCTCAATAAGGTACCAGTCAAATGACAGTGTTCTTCTCAATCCAGAGGCAGAGACCTGAGGATTGGTTTCCGTTGTGTAGTTGTTCTTTAATTGCAAACTCACATCCCCAGAAATAAAACCAGCTATTTTTCAGGCAAGTTATTAGTTTTAAACTCTTGCCTGCCAGATACTTCAAGAAGACTAAAAGAAAAATTGCATTTGGTACCACTTAAGTCTGTGTGTTTTTAGCTTTCAGAAATTTTCTTAATTTTTATTGAGGTATTTTAATAACACAGAAAGCTGTTTTAATGTCTTCTTTACAGGGCTGATGTTTCCTGTGAAAATTAAGATTAGAATATATGCCTGGTAGAAGTTTCCATAATATCTATAGTTTTTTTGTTTTCCAAGAAGTACTTTAATTGACGTTAATTACTGATGTGGTAATTGGAGCACCTTGGTTGAAGCCCCTCTGTTGTGCCTAATGTGGTGTCTCTTAAATCCAGCCTTGGCTTGTTCTTGTCACTCTGAAATGAAGTTCTCATTCCCAGTGCCAAAAAGCTTCACATCTGAAGTATTGAATGTATAATTCGTGTGCTGTGATTATCATCTTGAAGTTATGAAGTAAACTGAAGCATTTCTGCTATTACATTAATTATTCATGGTTACAGCTGAGAAATATTGGTAAAAAACACCTCAGCAGCAGTGAGGTGCATCTGCAAAAATATTTGCACAGTGTAAGAGATCTATCTCTTAAAAAGAGAAAAAGTCTTCCTTCTGGAGTTTCAGAGATGATATGGGAGGCATTGGGCTGGATGGTTCTAGCCAGTTCTGCTACAAAGATCAAACTAATGTGTTACTGCCCAGGTTTGTTTGAAGAGTGTCTCTTAAAAAACCAAATACTTGGGCAGATTAAGCCAATTAGATTTCCCACAGGTGTAATGTTTTGGAAATCTAATTATAGCATCCAGTGATTTAATTTGGATTATCTTTTGATTATTTTTGTACACTTGGATCTGCTAACATAGATGGAGCCTTAAAACACTGACACTTGAGTGTGCCAGCAGCAGTGTGTGTAGCTGTGTTGAGACCTTTGTGTGTGAACAGTTCACAGAAAAACGCAGGCAGCTGAAGGACGAGGGGCGCCTGGAGAAGGAGCTCTCGGAAAGCTACGCCTTCCTCATGGTGGATCGGTGCCAGGTGAGCAGCGAGCCCTGCAGGGGCAACGCTTTCTTCAGCACTTAGGAGCTTCTGGGGCTTTGGGTTTGTTCAGAATGCCTTTATTAACACAGTCTTAAAGTTACTTTTGCAAAATTCACCACTGGAAGGTGTAGAAGGATGGGAAAGTGATCTGTCACCATTTAAATCCTCTATTTCCTGATACTTAAGGTACTCCATTTGCATGACTCCATATTTTCTCTGGTTTAGGCTCTATTTTATAAATAAAAGGATAGATTTTCTGAATGACATGTGAGTTTTTATTTGGTTTGTGTTTTGTGGTTTTTTGTTTTTTTTTTATTGAGGAGGACTATTTTGTGCTTTCATTGCATTTGGGTTTTGGTGTTTTTTTCTTCTTTTTTTGCACCAACAAGGTAACCCATAATATTAGAAAATGGACATAGTCTTCTCTGTCTCTTCTTTGATCATATACTTTAATCAAAGTGATGGAAAGGTAATTTCTGTGCTTTGTCTGCTATTATAGAGTTGGGATTTCTTAAGCATGCAATCATTTGACAGGTATACTTCTCTTTTAAATATTAAAATTTTCTGTATTAAAGGCAAGTAATATTCATAAAGAGTGTTTAAGGTATAGGGAGGGTGTGGTTTTTTAAGATACAGGTGAGTCTATGTAGCTGTTCCATATCAGAGTTCAACTTACACAGTTTAATAGTTTTATGGAGAATTCAGACTAGTCTTGCCTCTGTTTGTAAGGGTTGGGGTTTTGTTTAAATCTCAATTTATGTTCTGTAATTGTAATTTCTCACTGTTTGTTCTGTCCATATCCTGGCTTTCTTAGCAGACTTGCTTAAAAAACTGTCTGTTCTCTTTAGATCCCGAGCATGTGTGAAAAGGGGCTGCAGGTTGGCCACTCCAAAATCACAATTCTCGGCAGCCCTTCCATGGGTAATTATCTTTTGATTAGAAGTGCTGGTTATTCAGTAGCAGTTGGCAGATAATGTGATGCAGTTTTATGAACTTTCAGTCTTTTTTGTATCACTAACTGCAGCAATATCACAGCAAGATGTTTTTAGCAAAGGAAGTAGACATTAGAACATTATTTCATAGTTCTGTTTTTGAGTAGTTCAGTTAAATTCCTTTTCCAGAGGGAACACCTAATTCTTATTTGGCTTGAAGTCAAACCAGTATCCCATGTCTTTCCAGTAAACCTGGGGGGCCAAAGAGCTAATGCAGTGTGTGGCTGGCTGCCTCTGTGTTTGTTTGTAGGTGTGTGCATTCAGAGATACCTCATGGACACAGTAGCTCAGCTCAGTTTTGATGTAGATAGAACTAAAATTCTTGACTCCACAAATCCAAGAAGAGCATAGATAAATTGGAGACTTAGAAGAGTCACAAGGTGTTAAAGAGTTTTGAGAGTGCAAGACAGTAAGTTCCTTTTGCAAAGCTTTTCAAATAGAAAATTAGGAGCTAATTTTGTCCTGTGTGAGAGGAACGTGGTACAGAGGTATCATGAATATTGAAGGCAGACAATATGAGTGAATGTAGATGTAAATATTGAAAGCAGAAATAGGTGCGAGGTGGAGAAGAACAAAGCTTAATGAGCATATGGTTTTTTACTGTGTAGCTGGTAAAGGATCTGGAGCAATTTGCTCAAGCAGTTAAATACAGACTTGGAATGAGAGGAACCTAAGCCAAATGCATGCTTTTTAGAGTATCTGAATTCAGATACAGTTCTTTGATGTGAGGTAGTCAGCCAGACCAACAGATGACAGTGTGTGTTTGAGGCTGTAAAATCTTTGAAATGACTAAGTGCGGGAAAGCACTAAGTTATTTTACCTTTGTGCTTGAGTGTCAATTGTATCTTTATTCTTTTGTGTGCATTGAGCTTTAATCCCATGTAATGCTTTTTAAACCTCTAATAATGTTTTAACATTCAGCATAATGTATTTTTGGTTTATTTTTATACTCTTCTCAGGTGTATATCTCTCCAAGTATGCTGATTTATTGCAGCCTAATCCTCTAGAATCTGGAGTAACTGGAGATGTGATTGTTTTTAAAATAATAAAGGTAATTTTATCTTGCTATTCTTGAAGGATTATGTTGCTTACTGGTAACACACAGGTGGTTTTAAACTAACTTACTTTTAATTTGTGCAATCATCTGTGTATAGAGAAACTACACCTCTACTAGATTTAAAATCCAGTACTGATACTAAACTTAAATGAAGCATAATAAATTGTTATAGAAGGCAAAAATATGTTGGGGTTTTTTTGAAAGTATGAAAATAATGTACTTCCAGAAGTGGCTTTCTTAATGGCTTGTTTTATTTTCTCTGCTCGTATTTCTTCGGTACTTGAAGCAGTTTGTCAGTTTCCAGGACAAAGCACATGCTTTGTCTTCTGCTTTATTCCAGGGAAAAATGAAAAGCATATATGACCACATTGGTAAGAAGGCAATGGAATCAACTGTCAAGAGCGTGTTGGATCCCACCCCAAAGCACGAGTGTCATGTTTCAAAGAATGCAGTTAAAGTCACCTCCTTGTTTGCTTACCGAGCCTACGAGCTCACTCAGGTAAAGCTGGGCCTGTGTTACCTTCTTACATAAAACCTTCAGAAACAGAACTTCTGAAGGATGGAGAGAAAACCACTGAAGTTACAACAGACCCTGAGCTTCCCTGGGAAGCTGCAGCTGGGTGTGTGTAGTAGTCCACAGGTGGCTGCATTAGAAATCCCAGAACAGCATGGCAGCCTCTGCTGCTCCCACGGTGTGATCCTGAGCCTCAGGCGAAGAGCTCCCTCAGATTACGGTGGAGATGGAATGGGAAGGAACTGGGGAATGTACATGGGACTCGAATGGAGGCTGGAAGAGAGGACTTAATGTGGGGAGTTTGAAGTGTAAAAGTACAGCTGGTTTGTGGTCATGAAGTGGGAGTCCTAAAAGGGAAAATGCTGGCTAGGAAAGAATAGCTTTTTTTTTTTTTTTTTTTTTCTTATTCCCCTTTCCGGATTCTCAGATTTGGAGATGATGAGGGAAGACAGAATGAAATCAGTTCCAAGCATTTATGTTCCTCCAGGTGTTCTATCTCTAACTGCAACAATCTGTTGCAGTTAGATTATTCCGCCAAGTCTGCAGATTTCAGGATCCTTGCTTGAAAGCATTCTCTTCAGTATTAACAGCTTCTTTTGTCTTCTGTAAATCACTGGGCTGGACACTGAATCAGATGGCTAAAAATTGAATGAATTTTTAAATTTCTCATTGCAAATTTGCCTAAATTAACATTTTGTATTGTTGATTGAGCTAAGGATAGACTCTAAAACTCGTTGCAATATTTACTTTCCTCTGATTTTTTTGTTTTTTGGTTAATTAATCCCTTCTCTCACCAAAAATACTTTCAAGTAAATGTTGCATTTCAATAGTGTTTTATTCTTGATTCACTCTTGAAGGTACTGTCCATATATAAGTGGTTAATAAAGGAGGGAGAAGATAAAAAAGCTACCTTAATTTATTGTATTCTCTAGTATGTATGAGAGGAGCATTTAACAACTTCTTTATTTTAAATACCAGCATTAAAAGAAATTAATGATTGCTCCAGGCTTCTGATTTAACATTGTCTCTTCTTTTTCCCAGTACTACTTTTATGAATATAGCTTTGATGAGATCAGACGAAGACCAAGACATGTTTGTCCTTATGCTGTTGTTTCATTTACTTATAAAGATGACATGGTACAAGGACCAAAATTTGTGCCCCCATCAAGGTAAGCTAGGAAATGAGTTGTGGAAAATCTGCATGTAGCATGAAAAATTCATAGCTCTTGGCTGTAGCTTATAATTTATTTAAATGAACAGTGCTGAAGTGAATGAATGTGTCACAGGAACTTAGTATAATAAATACTTCTAATGCAAAGCAAGCGGTGCCACAATTTGTTTCATGCAGTAGGATGGCCCCTGTGGGAAGCAGTTTTGCTGCTCTTCCCACCTGCTTGCCTTTTGCCTGGGTGGAATCCACAAATAGTGAGGGGTTTTACCTATCTGAGGAAATCTGTGGACATAAAAACTTTCACAGCATTATCTTTCTTTGTGCTCTAAAATAATATTCTGTATATTTTGTCTCTGAACCCTTCACTGGGGTCTGCTCGTGGAGAGAATATGTCGATGGCCAGTTGATCACAGATCCACTGGCCATTTCATAGTACAGTCCTCAGGTGTGGGGGCTGTACTATGAAAAGCTAAAAGCAGTTATCAAGGTATCTAAAATAGTACAAGATGCTGCAGCAGTGATAGATTGAGGTTAGAGAGGTTAGAATTACCAGTCTTCCTATTTTTTAGACTGATAAACTATTCTTAATGTAAAATTCAGTGTTCAGAATTCTGTTCAGCCTAGTCATTCTGTCTCTCTTCTTTTGTTTAGAGCAAGCACCTTCCACACAGATAGAAGTACAGGTAAGAATTTTTTTGTTTTATCATACAGACAGGGAAGGTTTTGATGGTTTTCCCCCATAGTTTTATGTTTGACCAGTTTAGTTATGCTGAGTATATACCTGAATTTTAATCCTGAGCCATGCTGGTTGCTGATACTGAATGATGGAACAGACACCTTAATGTGTATCTTCTTTTATCAGAATGAAGCACAAGTGAACAAAATCAATAATCTGTTTTCCTTCCTTTGCTACTTAGAGTGTAGTAAGAACTGATCTTCAGTTCTTGAATCTCCTGTTCAATCTCACTTCAAATAATATGATTCCCTGTCATGCTTTGTTTTGAACCTCATTCAAGCGAAGTTAGTATGTATGAAAGTGGTTGACAGTTAAGGTAAGGAAAGAAGATATAATTCCTCAGAAATTACCATTAAGGTTGTGCTTATACTGGCAGCTGTAGGTAACAAACCAACCTCCCTTTCTCTGCTCAGAGCAGATCAACACATAACAGGGTTGATAACATCCTTTCTGTTGCCTTTTAACATTATTGTCTGGTATTAGTGTGAAATTTCCCTATACTGATTTTGGAGATTCAGCAGCCTTTTATTTCAGTCACAGCTGGCAAGTGGTTTCACTTAGTCTTTCTTTCTCCATTGTAATTTAGAGAAACCTAATGTTACATTGTGGAGGGGACAGCTTTGGAATAAAGGCAAACTTGTGTGCCACGTTTCCCTAAAATCAGCATCACGACTTTTCCTTCCATGCAAGCTGTGAGTATTGCCATTTAGACAGTAAGCTTAAAATACTGCTCTGTTAAAACCCTTTTCAGTAGAGACTGGTGAGTTTTGGATATATTCAGATGAAAATCTGAAATGCTGACTAAGTGCCTTAAATACATCAAACAAGACTCGAGTCATGTGTGTCCAGAATTTTCTCGAGTTCGGGCACACAACTGTCAACATCTCTTTGCTGTTTGGTGTTCTGTTGTTTGTGGGTTTGTTGGGCTTTTCAATTCAAGTGACACACACTCCTCTGCAGGAGGAGAGAGTCCAAAGAAATTATTCATGGCTGGCTCATGAGATAGTCCAAAGAAATTATTCTCAAGGGCATGTATTTACTGGTTCTTATTTTATCAGTGAGTGTGGGAATATAGAAGGTAAAAAAACAGGTCTTTATTTTTTATCTCCCTCCCACCCTTCTTCTCCAGTCCTGAGAAGCTTGAGGTTGAAAAAGTTGTAAGCATTGATCAGTTGAAGAAAAAAATTTCACCAGCATTGTTCTTGAAAGAAACTTACCAAGAAGGAAAAGAAGGTAAATTGTTCTCATTTAATTTATTTAAATTCAGAATATTCAGGTTTTCTGAATTAAAAATCTGTTTCTTTTTTCCTTACACTCTCTTTCTCCCCTTGTATCCTGTCAGTGTGGAAGAGTGGCGTGTACTGTAGCCTGTATGAAGTTGTGGAGAAGTCCCGTTCTGGGAGTCACTTAGAGGGTTTACTTCAAAAACTAGAGAAAGAGAAACTTGTGAGTGCAACAGATTTGACTATTCCTATTTTTAAAAATAATTTTACTAGTTAGTAGTTTCAGGCATACTACAAGATCCACAGTCTCACTGGAATTCTTTAGCTGGCATACTCTTAAGTATCAAGGCACTTCTCTGCCCAAGACAGAATTATCTTACAGTCAAGAAGAGTATTCATAGTGAGCAAATGTCTTTGAAGCAGTTTGCTCTTTTTGCTTGAAAACAGGTCCTTGTGAAACCACTTGTGGACAGAGGATTTCTTTTGCTTCTTTCTCCTTGGCACATGATGTCCCCTTATGGTAAGCATCCTCTGGGTTTGTGTTTGGGTTGGGTTTGTTTCGGTTTCTTTAGGGGGGTGGGTTTTTGAGTACTAGATTGACTTTGGGTGGTCCTCTCTTTTTTAACTGTTTTTATTTTTTTTGTTCTAGACCACCAGACTGGACGGTCCCGTGTGCTTCATGCATTGTTTCTGTTCCCAGAGTCTAGAGGTGTAATTAACTCAGGTAGGTTTGCTCACTGCTGTGTGCAGGTTTATTTAAACAGGTGATACTCTGATGAAGATTTTGTAGTATTCAGTCAGTGTGAACTAAGTAACAGTTTGTATTGGTTATGGTCATGGTGTTAGTGTTCAGAAATATTTGTTTCTTCACAAAAGCAAATACTGCATGTTGTAGGTTCATTTGTTCACATTGAGAAAGTAAAACTTGTTGAAATTTCTTGATATAGCATCCCTGGCTTCTGAATTACTTTTTCATGGTCATTCCAAACTGTGTTCCACCCAACACACAGAGTATTGCTAACCTACTCATCATTTATTTATAGCTTCATGGTTTGATTTTAATTGTGGATTCCCTTTTCTCCTTTTGGCAGCACAAAAAAGTGTTTCATATGGAACACAGAAAAATTCAAATACCACGGTTCTGCACGAGAAAAAGGAAATCGTTCCAGACTTCACAAAGTTGGTTCAGTCTCTGTATTATGCTTTAATCCGGTCCCGTAAATGCAGCGGTGTAGATATCAATGTTGTCGTGGAAAAGAACATGCATGAGTACTTCAGAAATCTCTACAGTGACCCTGGAAGAGGTAGAGAATTTATATTTCATGAGTACTCAACACGGCTGGATGACAAAAGATTTCTGCACCCTGCCCCAAGATACAAAGGCCACATTGACCCGTGCTTGCAGAGCTATATTTTCGGTGGGGATGCCTATCAGCTCCCTGTTTCCAGAGCTAAGGAACTGCTGGATAGAAATCGGAAGCCTCAGCGCTTCAGCCCCATCTCAGATTATGAAGTTACAGAAGACTACTCTGACTTTGCCAAGGCAAAATGCAGGAAAAGAATACGTCCCAAACATGAAGCCACTGCTGTCAAAAAAAAAGAGCCTCATTTTGGAGACGATGATACTGAAAAACTCAAGGAACTTATTAACTTGATCCAGTCTAGGAAGAAAAATGTAGGTGGAGATTCTGATTCTGAAGACCCCAGAATTAGGAGTGGTCTGAAAAGAAAGCTGGAAAAACAATCTGAAAATTCACAGAAATACCTAAAAATGAGTGACTCTTCAGAGAATATTAGTCAGTGCGAAGGTAAGAAAGTCTTTAGAGTTGTTCTTTAAACATTGTTATTCAGAGCATATTTAACACTTAATCATTATAGATTATCTTTTTGCACGCTGTGGCAATTTAATGCATGATGGTTCATTTAAACATTGGCCTGAGATCTGTCAATAGAGATAAACTTTATTTTTTCCAGGTTTCCACTTTTTAGGAGACAAGTTCAGGGGAATTTTCCTGGAAGTTGCTTTTGTTTAGCCTCTTTGGAAAGAAAGCAGACTTCCAAAGAGTTTACTTGCTTGTGGAGTGTCCAAAGACTTTCTAATATAGAACACTTGGACTTGATATTGCCTTTTGTAGAGTTTGACTTTGCTGTTACTCTTTGTGTCCACTACCCTATTTCATACCTGAGAAGTTTAGATTGAAGGGAAGAAGCATAGTTCAGTTTTGAAATAGCCAGTAATGTGTGAAGTGGGACAAAGGAAACAACCTAATAGGATTGAATAATTCTCTAGATGAAATTATCTACATCCAAACCTCAGAGAAGTATCACAGATGCCTTCTGACTTAAGGTCTGCCAGAAAAAACCTTTGATTTCTGTTTCCCTGACCATTTTCTCAAGGCAGTTAGAGAAGCCTCCTGCAAAAGGGGGAAATAGGAACAGGGTGACACGGAGAAGAGGGGATTTCCATCAAGCACCAGCCACTCTCCTGTATGTGAATTGCTGGAAGATGAAGTGACTGATCTTAGTTGTCCTTAGTTGTCCTCTTGAGGGGACAGAAGATACTGACTGACATGTAGGGATGAAGGAGGCAAAGGCTGGACTTTATGGCTGGGATTCCTGCTTGGAATTCTGTGAACCTTCGAAGATCTTTTGATGCTGGTTAATGATGTAGAATATGTGATGAAAGCATGTCTCCATTTTTGTTAAAAATAAGTGTGTGTACATACAAACTGATGCTAAAGATTGAGACTGTGGGTGCGTTTGCGGGGGGATCTGGTTTTGTTTTCTTTTTAAGACTGAGTAATGGCTTCCTTCTCCCCTCCTCACCCTCTTCTAAGGGGGCAGAACCTTGGATTCACCACACTATGTGTTCTCAAGGAATTCTGACCACGGTGGCCACGAGGGTGACTTCAGGCAGGCGGATGTGTCCGACGCTGCTGCCGACACGGAGGGGCTCATCAAGGCGCTGCTGGAGACGCTGGCCTCTGCCGGCCACTGGGACACGGAGGGGCTCATCAAAGCGCTGCTGGAGGCGCTGGCCTCTGCTGGCCACTGGGACACGGAGGGGCTCATCAAGGCACTGCTGGAGATGCTGGCCTCTGCTGGCCACTGGGACTCGGCGCTGGCACAGTCTGTCACTCAGGCCTTAGCATTAGGCACTGAGGAAATTGAAGAGGATGTGAGAGAAAAATATGAGTATGAATCCATTCCAGCTCAGGACAGAGATGGTCGTGAGCTTCCTCACGCTGCTCAGGCTGACAATGTTACCTTCAAGGACCCGCAGAGCCCGGCCCTGCTGGAAACTGACGTGCCGTGCCTGCCCTACCCTGTGGATGTCAGTCTGCAGCTCCCACCCAACGAAGCACCCCTTGAGCACACACTACATTTACAAGTAAGTGAAACTGCCAAGATGCTGACAGTGAAAGTGCTATTTTCATAAATATGAGACTGAATGAAAAAACATTCTGTTTTTTAACAGAGGCAAACACAGATATGTGCTAACTCTTCTGTGAAGCTTTTCTGTTTGGAGGAACATAGGTGGAAATTTTCTCCACTCTTAAGTGTGTGTCCATGGTTCTTTGTTCTTTCTGTAATGGAAAAGGAGCAGAGTTGAAGAATTCTGAGCATTTCACTGCATGCTCAGCTCTCTTCGTGTGCCTTCTTGGAGCAGTGCTGTGTATGAGTTCCTTGTGCTTAGGGATCACAGTGCCCCAGCTCCTTACCCTACGAGAGTGATTGTTCCATGATCTCGGTAACTGGCACTTCCACACAAAGTCCAGTTTCTAAGTCATAGAGCAGGAATGAGTTTGTCCTACCTGTAATCTCTATGCTGTTTTGCTTCTACCTATCTGGCTTTTTTAAGGGCCCAATACTAGTTGTAGACAGTGCCTCAGCAACTTCATTATTTAAATTAAAATTATTTAAACTACGTTATTTGAAGTGCCTCATGGCTTTAGTCAGGTATCAAGACAACAGCCTGGAAAGAGCAAGGGAGCAGCCAGTTCCCCCCTCCCTTTCCCTGTGGCACCCCCAGCTTCCATGCTGTAAGACCAGTGCTCAGCCCTGCATTAGTAATGAGAGAGCAGAGAAGTTCCTCGTGGAAATGTTTCCAGGTTTGACTGCATTAGATTGACAGCAGAATTGCCAGTGTGCTGGTGAACTCACTTCTTTCTGTCAACTGCTCAGAATGTAAAAACTTAATAGTGAGCAAAAGCCAAATAAGTTGTTTTGAGGTGAGCATTGTGCTTGGTTTTCAGGAAGCAAGCACTGGGAGTGCCTTTGAAGACTGCAGTCACTGTCCTAGTGCACCTATAGAACATGGCTATCTCAGGCAACATCTCTGCTCAAATAATCTAGGGGAAGTTGGAATGCACTGGAAACTTATCCCAATTACAGGTAAGATGGATTTTAACTCCTCTGTTCCTACAAGAAGTGAATGAAAACATATTCTAAAGGTTTGTACCTGGATTCATACATCCATTCTTGGATCTTATGTTGGTACACAAGCACATCCATAGCCTGTGCAGTTGTTTCTTGTATTTGATTAATGCAGAAATCTGCTGGATGAAAACAGATACTGGTTGATAATATTGGTTTGGCCTCATATTAACACAAATTAGAAATGTGAATGTTTTAAAAACAAACAAAACCTATAGTTTTGAGTATGGGCGGTGAAGAAACTGAGCTGGGTTTATGAGGGTCTTTCAGCACTCCTTGCAGCACCACTGAAGCTGTGTCAATCAGACTGATATCCTCCCCTTTCAAGAAAAAAAACTTGTTTTCACTATTGCAAGATCAGGTGCAGCTTGCAGTCCAGCTCCACGAGGTCAGTTGTGTCTAAACTTTTGAAAAGTGAGGATTTTAACTTAGTAGCAAATGAAAATACTTGAATCATATGTTGCCCAGCTTGATTTCTAATTTAATTTTTAATTTGTAATGGAGGTATCCTGTTGTGCTTATTCTACATTATCTCTTAGAAAACTACTTGTGTTCTGCTTTTTCAGTCTTAGGAGCTGTTAAATGTACTCAGCAGACTGTAACACTTGAGGATTGGGATTGAAGTTGGTTGTTGGGCAAGGCATAACAGTAATGCTGTTTTCAGGCTGGGATTTGGAGGTTTTGGTGTATCAGCTGTGTGTGACTTTAACACATGAGATGATGGTGATGGTCATGATGAACTCTTCTTCTGTAGGTCTGAAATCACCAGAAGAGCCACTGGAATATTTGCCACCAACGGATGCACTTCCTAATGACCCCCGGGTAGTAAATAGACAGAGAAATTCTGATTATCAATTGCCATGCTCTCCATTTTCAGACACACAGAAGGGGACAGCAGAAGATGGACATTACACAGGACAAGTGGAGAAACTTGAAGATCAGTATGAGCTAACAGATCAACCTTTTACAGCTAATCATTCCATTAGTGCAGTAATAGAGACAACACTGTTAGAAGAATATAAGCTCTTTGCAAGAAATATTCAAGAAATTTTGCAGCAAAAAAACATTCCTTATGTCAGTGACATGTCCACACCAGTCCTTTCTGCCCAGGAGAGGATAATGAGACTTTCTGAGCACATCTGTTTGCAGGCATCAGAGATTTCTGTCCAAGAATACATCGAGAGCCTGAATGAGAAGCTGGACAGCGTCATTTTGGCTTCTTCATGCGTGAAGCAGACTCCCCCAGTTCACTGTGGTCCTGAAGCACTGGAGGTGCTGAGCAGCACTGCCCCCGGGCCCGTGTGCAGGGACAGCGGCACGGCTCCGGAGCCGCCCTGCCCTGACCTGGGGCAGGAGCTGCGCTCTCGTCAGCAGCCTGCAGCAAGCCTGCCCCTGGGGAAGGAGAAAACCAGTCACGGGAATGCCAAACCAGAGGATCAGACTTCTTCTGGTGGGGATCTCAGGGAACCACCGGAAAAGACTCAGAAGTCCCCTAAGAACTTGAACATTTCAAATCAACCAGCTTTTTGTAATTTAATAAGCAAGTTAAAACCTGAATTATTTACTGGCTTGGTCCAAATAATGGAAAATGTACAGAAAAACAGTCTCAAATTTTATATTCATCAAAAGGAGGAAAGTGTTCTCTGCAGAGAAATCAAGGTAAAGCAGTTTCAGTTCAGCCTCTCTCTAGTGTCAGAACAGAGTGTCTTTCAAATCCACTTGTATGAAACCGGACTCGGTTTCAGTGTGAAAGTGAGTTGTGAAAATAGGCTGTCCTGTCCCCTTCCTTCACTGAGCTTTTGTGCTAGTCTTGCTTATATTTAGCTTTTACGTAAGTCTTTTTCTTTGAGCTGGAAAACAGAACAGGCTGTAGGTTGGTCCTTTCTGAAGATCCTGCCAGGGGGTGGGCTTACAGAAAAAAAGGTGATAAGTGAAGAAATGTGATAGCTACCATTTTAGAAAGAATGTATGCAAAGTCACTCTGTGTGCCTTTGGGGTTTTTTCTCTTCCCCCCTAATTAATACTAGAGAGAACTTTGAGAAATCACTGTGTGTGTAAGATGACAGTTGTGAACTTCTGGCCTTCCTTGAAAACTGGGGCAGTTTGATACTGTCATTTGGTTGTCTGTGTGTGATTTGATAAGAATGACTGAGTTGCTGAAACAGCTGCTCTGTGTTGCTGCATCCTTTTGATTAATTCGTGGGAAAGATAAAGCAGCCAGTCCCTCTGGGATTCACTGAAGTGGAAAACCTCCTTGCTCTGGGTGTCGTCTGGGCATTGTTTTTACCAAACTACCTATTGACTTTTTCCTTGTCTCCTCTCTCTGTGGTGGCAGGAATATCTTAGAAATTTAGGGAACACAGAGTGCCATCCAGAGGAGTTCCTTAAAAGAGGAGATAATTCAGATAAACTGTTGATCATTATTCAAAATGAAGACATTGCCAGTCTCATCCATAAGGTACGTCCCACGTAAGTAACTGTGAGCTACAGAAACCTGTTGGCAATAGTGAGAGGAGCTCATTTGGAGCAAGGCTGCTTTCTTCTAACAGCACAGCATTCAGCAGTACCCTGTGTTTAGCTGCTGTTTGAAGAAACAAAATGGTTGTAGTAAAAATGGTCTTGTCGCAGCATTTACTCCTAACTTCCTCCACCACCGTGCCGTAGGCTAATGCAGATTTATTGTTAGTAGTTGTAAAGCTGTGCAGAGGCCTGAGTAGTTCTGGTTCTGTGATGCTGTAACAGGAGGTGAAGGCAGCTTTCAGATGACCTGAGCTATTCCTGACAGCTTAAGGCCCTGTGCTGGACAGAAAGTAAAATTATTCGAAGTGCTCAACGTCCATTTACCTTATTCCTGTAATGCCCCTGAGAGAGCACCTCCCTAGGCAAGAGGAGAAACAGTCATTTTTTGAAAATGTGTTTGGAAGTTTGGTGCCTGGCATTAGTAGGTAGGAGAGTTGTGTAATTCTTTTTTCTGTGTGACCTGTGGTTACACCTCTGATTTCAAATGTTTTTCAACAGATCCCTGGCCTGGTGACTCTGAAGAAGTTCCCCTGTGTCAGCTTTGCAGGGGTCGACAGTTTGAATGATGTGAAAAATCGCACTTACCATGACCTGTTTGTGTCTGGGGGTTTTGTTGTGTCAGATGAATCTGTCCTTAACCCAGAGTCCATCACTACAGGTAGGTGTGATCCTTCTGGAAGCTTTACAACTAAAATCCTGACATTTCATTATGTGGGAGGTCCCATACTCACCACTGTGAAGGACCAGGTCTTACAATTTTTGTGATGTTCTTTGAGAACTTCAGCTAATTCAGTCTCTTTCTCAGCCCAGTGCTGTTCTTGAGGAGCGCATGAACAGGGAGGTTTTGTCTTCAGTTTGTTTTACATTGTGTAGTTATGTCTGTGCAGCCTTTTATTCCTTACTGCTCCATCCACAAATATGCTATATATACACTTCTTCTTCATTTGAAATGGAATAGTTAATGAAGTTACAATTTTTTGAAATATTTTAGCAAGGTGGAGCGTGTATGCTGAGGTCAGCTTTTCAATACCACTGCTGGGCACCCGAGGTACAGAAAGGCAGCTCAGTTTTATGATGCTGCTGTTGGCCAGTCTGCATGGAATAAAACTTTGGAGTGAGTGACTGCTGTTTGTAATTGTGTGACTGTACAGTGATGAAAACAGGAAGCAGCTTTCTGTATACACTGGAGCAGTATTTTCAGTCTACATACCACAAAATTTAACTTTTATTCAATATCTCTATAACAGATAAACTACAACAGTTCCTAACATTTCTGGAGGATCTCAATACCCCAGATGGGAAATGGCAATGGAAAGTCCACTGCAAAATACAAAAAAAACTGAAAGAGCTGGGGAGGTAAGTAAGGTTCTATAATACCAGCTGTTCAAATGCTTCAGCTTTCATTATGCCATCCAAAACACTTCAATAGAACTTACTCTTATGTTTGTCTGTTACTATTTACTTAAATTGTTGCTAATAGTGAGCTTTCCCCCACTGCAGGATGAATGCCAATGCCCTGAACCTGCTCACCCTTCTGAACACCTATCAAAAGAAGAACTTGGTTGAGATTCTGTCTTACCATAACTGTGATTCTCAGACTCGAAATGCTCCAGAACTTGACTGTCTCATCAGGCTTCAAGCTCAAAACATCCAACAGAGACACGTTGTCTTCCTAACAGGTAAACCCCGCATTTGTGAATACCTCTGCCCCTTTTTTGATAGTAAGTGCTAAATATTAATACAAACTCTTCTTGTATGTATTTAGAAAAGAATCTGAAAACGCTCTCGAGTTACGCTGATAATGGCATAGTGGTTGCTGCTGTTGATGACTTTATGCATAACTTTAAAAGTCTCGTTGAGTTTCACAACTCTGTCACTGAGCAGAACCACCTTGCTCCCTGCAGTTCTGGCCAAAGACAATCAGGTGAGGTCTAAGACACTTCAACTTTCCTTTCTAAACTGCATGTGTGGGGTGGAGGTGCTGGGACAGTGTGCCTTGACTCTGGTCAACAGCCACTGCAGCTGGCAAGGAAAACCCAACTCTCAAGCTACTCTTCTGTTTGAAATGATGGAGGAAATGCAGTGGGGATGGAGCACTGAGACCTTAAACACAGAACTACAGGCTAACATGGTAGTTGAGGTACTAGATGGGGCATCTGTTTTCAGAAAAAGGATAAACTTGTCACTACCTGCTTTATCTACTGAGAGTAGATAAACTGTGCTGAGATGTCAGTAATTGTACTTCTTTAATTGTCTGATCAAATACTCACCTGCTGTGTAACTTTAGATGCTGTTTTGACATTGTCCCCTTTGGAGCTGGGAGTTGGGATTTCCCAGCACTAAGTATGAGCACGGTGTGCAGAAGCTTTTAGCACCAAGTAACTGGACACTCCCACAGAGGGTTAAGTGTGTGTGTTGAGTAAGTGAACACGAGTGGCAGAAGACCAAGACTTAAAGTGCTGTTGGACTGGCAGACCTGAAGTGTAACGCTGTGAGTAGTGTATGGCCTTTTTAACCAAAGTTTCTATTTCAATAGAATAGAACTTTCTCTCTCTTTTAATGTAGTTCTTGTAGAAAAGGATGAGAAGGATGAGGAGGACATGTCTCTGGATTCAGGGGATGAATTGTCAGAAATAGAAATCTGCAGTGGTGCCTCTAAGTATGATACTCATGTGGAAGCTTTGCAGACAGAGGCCAAGGGCCCACATGGAGTAGATGCTAAAGAAGGCTGCTTATCAGTTACAGAGTTACCTCCTGAAGCACAAGCTGGCCTTGGGGAAAAGACTTACAGAACTGACTTGGAAGAGAAGCAGACAGTTACTGCAGCTTCTGCAACACGCTCTGCTGAAGGAGAAAAACACAATGCGGTTGAACAAACTCCTTTCAGTAACTTCCAGGTTTATAGCAGACAATTAAACATGTTCCATCAATTCAGCCACTTTAATGTCCTCACTCATCAGACTTTTCTGGGAACAACATACCCAATTTCTCCTGCAAATCAAAACCAAGAAGGGAGCAATTATTTTCTATCTGCCTACAATCAGAGCATGGATTCAGAAAAGTCATCATCACCTGGTGGCTGGGATAGCTGCTGTGATTCTTCCAGGCCATATTCAGAACAGAAATGAACTCTTTAAGTCTCTTTTTCTAAGTTGCTGTGGACTTCTCTGTTTCTAAAATGTTGGATTAATGATTTCTATTTTATTCTGGAACAAAATGTTTCTTGTTCTTGTTATCTCAGATGTTTTCATGTTCTATTTAAATCCCTGGTGGCCTGTCCCTGTTGGAACCATCTGAAAATTGAAATAAATACATATATTTTTTAACGTTTACTGTACTTGAATTACCTTGTTTGTTGGCACTTTTAAGTTTCTACATTTGTATTTGACCTGTGACCTAAGCTTCACTTTGAGGTCTGTTTAATGTAAAGCTGAATGTTTGCCTAAAATATGTGAAAGAGCCAGTTGTTTGTTTTTTTTTTCTTAACCACAAGAGTATCCGAGTCATGTTTCTTTACATAAATATTAAAATTAATGTATTTATTTGACATGGACACAAATTTTGTACAATGTTTTTACATAGCTCTAAGGCAGTGTACTTATTTTCATGACTAAATACTGGATTTTGGCTAAATACCTCAATTAGAGTAACCAATGGTGCAGTTCCATTACAAAAAAAAAATCAATAAAACTCTTAATGCACAAGGGACTTGCTCACACATTGCTTTGCCTGTGGTTTTTACATTGTTTGCAAAGTGCTTGAGGGACAGCCAAGCTTGGTTTCATGCACAGCAGTTATCTGTGTGTCTCACTTGGTGCTCTGTGCCACTGCAGCACCAGCAGTGTCCTCCCAGCTTTTATCTGGCCGCTGTGATTACTGTAATGAGAGAAGGACAAACCTTAATTTAATGACTGTGGGAATTCAGTTTGCATCAGAAAAACCTCAATCCTCTCCCACTGCAGCTTAACGATTCCTGGGGCTTTCAGGCTTTTATTTTTTTAAATTTGGTTTTGTTTATTTGGTTTGTGAACTAGCACCGGGGTAAGTACAGTTTTATCTGTTTCTTAATCCTGTCTTTTAAATTTCACAGCTGCTGAGTGACCAACCTTTTCCCCCTCAGCGATCCTCTCATTTAGTTGTGCCTCAGGCAGCAGCCTCGGAGCAGCTGTGGAGCTGCTGCTCACTCGGCTGAGACTCCTGGCTTTTAGTGCTCATCTTTTAGTGCTCATCTTCAGTTGCCCAAAGTCCTGTGTTTGGGGGACAAACTGTTGGTAATTTGATTTTAGTGCTTTTCTCTGGGATGTGCTGTTCGGCACCAGGTGAGTGTTTGAAAACACATAACTCTAAATCTAATTAGTTGGGAGAAAATTAATTGGTTAAAAAGGGCAGGTTTTAAAAAACAATCAAAACCCACAGACTTTTGCCTAAAGTTGATTCTTTCCCTCTATGAACAGTGGATTGATTTATTCAAGTTAAGAACCAGTACCAGATTAGTGTAAAACTTCTTACCCTCCCCCCAAGCATGGCAAGTAATTTTCTGAAAAAAGAACTCCCTTTTATCAATGAATTGTACCAGATTGTGTGATGAACTGTGCTCTTAGAATCTGGGAGTACTTGAGTTGATATTCACAGTGTAAGGCTGGAAAGGCGGCTGAATATTGAAATGCAGGCAGTTTTGTATAGTTAAAAATACCTACAAAGATAACTAAAGCCATTTAGAATACATCTTCATCTTTTTATTTATCAAAATTCACACACTGAGTTCTACAAAAACCCATGTAACAGTTTACTTCCATGTTTTTGGTGGCTTATATTAAATTGACACTTGTCTTCAAGTAGCATGAAAACCATTCTAAACAGACAAACCACCACGAGTCTAAAGTATCTTCAATATAAAATGTAACATCACCCTGTAGTCTATCAAAATTCTCATAATTTAATTTTCATAAAAAAGCTAGAGGTGGTTTGTCATTAATTACAGTAGCAAAGTGCTGTGCATTTCCATATTAAGGATTCAGAACATTCCTATGCACCTCTCAAAACGGTGGCATGAAGTTCTCTTGAGCTGCAATGGGAATCAGAGTGTTTTCCAACTCCTTCTGCTTCTGCAGGAGGCCCTGAAATAAATACAAATGTGAATGTTCTGTTATCTCATGCAGCCTGTAGCATCATTGTTTCAGAGTTAAAAACAATTTCCTTGTTAAGGCCCGATGGTTTTGAAGTTCACAACTAAAGAAAAAACAGTAAAGCCTCACAGACTCAGGGAAGAGGGAACTTCTACAGCAGCCTTCGAAGTGTGACTGGAAGCCAGGCCAGTTTCCAGGGATGAGCATGCAGAGGAAAAAAGGACTTTTCCACTGTATGAAATGGACCTTTCTCATCCCTTTGTGCACTGTGAATTGGATTGTAGGGAATTCCTGAATGAAGCAAAACCCAAAGCCCTGATGGGCATTGGCTTTTAGCCTTAACACAAACGACAGAGCCAGGGCAGCAGAGCCACTGGAACCAGAGCAGTGTCTGACATTTCAGGAGACACAGATTACCTGTCAAAAGGTTCAAGGTTCCTGCTGGGTCAATGGTTCTTGATAGTACTGATGACAGAGAAAACCTGTCACAAAAAAACCTCCTGGAAATGTATCCCTGTCTATCAAGTCATACATGATAGAACTATGACAAGTATGTGCATAAATTAAAAATAAGTATTTTTACTGTAATTAACAGGATCATATACATTGAGACATCTGGCCCCTTGCTCTCCATCTATTTTAGACTTGTCAGAAATAATTTGACACCATGGTAAGTTTGTTTTTTTTTAAAAGAAAAGATAATTATTTTTCTCAGGAGTTACAAGGCCTTTCTCAAAGATAAGAGTTACAGGCTGCTGGCACAGTTCAGCACTGACCTAATGCAAGGCAGCAGCTCCTACAGCAATTTAGACACAGATTCCTGATGGCACCAAAGGAAAGACAGCAAAGCAGCCTGTAAGACTTCACTTTGGCTCCTTCTAAGGCAGCAGCTGCCTACTTTCAATCACTTGATGAATTGCTTTCTAATTATTCAACAGGATCTGCTTATTTCTATTAATGGGTCAGTGTTTTCAGTCTCTCTGTCAATAATTAGTATTTTTGCAGAGCATGTTTTGCATTTAGAAGCATGTCACAAAACCAAGTTACAAAATAAACTGCCCTAAATAAACCAAGAGCTGAGGAACAAATAACCCTGAAAGCTGGCAGTGTTTATCACAAGGGTTGCACAGGTTCTGGACAGGCGCTCAGCAATGGGAAATACCTCCCCAGAGAGCCGTGGGGGGTGTGTCCCCACCCAGCCATTGTCACCTGCAGCCCTTGGCAGCGCTGCTGCCTCAGGAACAATGGAGTGCTCTGGTAGTACTGACCTGGGGGCGAGTCCTTTTTCTTAAACTTTGTCCCTTCTTTGTCACAAATAATTCACTTTGCTCGGCTTATCCACTGACTTTTGATTTCAGTGAGGAAAGAGTCTGTTGCTAGCTCCTATACCTGCTGTGACCTGAGACACAGGAAGAGATTTGCTGTCTTGTAGCAAACGCAGTGACAGACTCACCCTCCCTCCGCTTGTCCCTGGGTCAGCCAGTCCCACGGGGCTCTTACTGCACCAGCCCAGCTCTATTTATCACTGGCTCAGTGTGGAGTTCAAAGACTAAAGCCTGGTCGAAATTATGTGACTATTATGTGAATGCCCCCAGACAAAACAATGGCTAAATATGCTGTAAATACAGATGTGTATGTATGTAGTCTGAAAGTATAAATCCACTCTATATATGTACATATAAATGTAGAAGAGCACGACTAGATTATCTTCTGAAAGAGAAAACGCAGCTTTTTGTATTTCAGACAAAATCCTGCACTATTCATACTTTCTCAGTGAAATAAGTAAAACAGGTGTCATCTGTACAGCAGGAGATCTACAATACTTCGGTATACAAGGTCCTGTCCTAAATGCCTTCTGCAGCTGGCAGGGTATTTAAAAAGGAACTCCACATGTTTTAAGTTAACTCTCTTGCAGAACCAAGATCTACTGAAAGACTAACCTGTTACTTTTTAGCCACTCCAAAACTGACTGTAAGTTCATGTGGCTTCTCTGAGCTTGCCAACATTAACCTGTTTACATAACCAGGGTTTTTGCAGCCTCAGCAAGCACATGGATCGAGCTGTACCTTGAATCTGGCTTCTCTTAAACAAAATGCCACTGGTAAGTGAAGTGAAATACAGAACATGGACTTGTGTCAGCGAGGTGACCACTGGGACTGAGGGGCTGGCTACTGCAAACTGTAACTGCTTCCCAAGGAGGGACCTAGCCCCGTGCTAGGAGTGATAACTGTAAATGCTTCCCAAACAAGGACCTACCCCGGCCAGCTGAAAGTGATAACGAGTGGAAAACTCCCAAAGTCCCAGCAGAAAACAGTGAAGGTGCAAAGTCATAGGTTCTGCTAGAACAGATATGGAACTAGAGTGCCATCAGTGAAAGAGGTAGAGGTGGCCCATAAGTCCAACATGAAGATCTCTGTGTCATAAAGGAAAATGCAGTTATTTGTGTCAGTTAGATTGGAATGGTGTGTTGCATTTGTAAGCTGAAGATAAGAAAACCACAAATTATGTAAGGCCCCAACCCCCAGATCTGGGACTCCAAGATAAGTACGTGGCAGAGATTGGTGTCAGATTTGTATAAAAGCTGGTGTGAAATGAACAATATTGGGATGTGCAGATGGGCGTGCTGACCCCTGCATGCCCCTGGACCAGTAAAGGTGTCTTTACTTTGCAGAGCCTGCTGTGGAGTAGATGCCTTTAGATCAGAAGCCAAAATACTTAAAAGCTGTAGATATTTAACAAAGGTGTTAATGAGCAGTGGGGAAGACCAGATCCAGTGAAACCAACGTAGAAGCTGTTAGAAACTGACAGCCTTTCAGTGTTCTTGGGTCACAGCTTTTCTCACTGACCTGGGGAGAGTCATGAGCCTTGGTTCGCACAAGAAGTTTACCTACCACTGAAGGATGTGGGTATGTTATAAATGGCTCTGTAGTAGGTGGCTTTTGCTACAATTTATTTGCTTTAATTATTAAATTGTAATTGTTTGCAAATAATTATTGAAAGTTTTTAACTGCTTTTTAAGTAGGATAACATTAGTAATCATTTGTGGGCAGGAAAGCAGGGCTTTCACAAGATGTAAGCGGGCTTGCCAAAGATGTATTTTAAGATAAGCTGGCAATTGCAAAATGCACATCTAAGATAGCATAAAGTGGAGAGCAGAAGACCCTAAAAGGAAAACTACCAAGCTTAAAAGTGGCATCCAAAGACCACCCTAGACTGCTGACATTTGCAACTATTGAATTGTGCAAACGCTGCGAAAATTTGAAGCAAGACTGTAGTCAATGAGCTCAAAATAAATTTGCAGGCATTTGAGAAAGTAATGCAACTGTAACAGTAGAAAAGACTGTGAGCTGAGGAAGTGTGTGTGCCACTAGCTTTGCCATGCACCCAGGCCTGTAACTTTTGCTTTATAACTATCCCTTATTATTATTTATTGAAACTCTTAAAAATTTAAGAGTGGGCTTTGTTTCTCACAGTGTACATGGCAGTGCTTCTGTCTTTCTAAAGCACAACAGGTAATCAATAGCCTCAACTACTGTTAATTTTGTTGTGCTTCACTGTCAGATTTTCTTCCCTTTGATTATTTATGAAATTTTCCTTTCTGAAGGCAGAGAAAAATCCTGTTGCTAGCAATAAGGTACGTTTAGTTTGGACCCATTCATAAGCAAGGGAAGATACTGGTACATGTTTATTTTCAGGTCCTTCACAATGAAAAGGCAAGCCTGAAGTAAATCATTTTTTGTCTTGCAGGTCTCCGTCAGGCCATTTAGAAGCATAAAAGAGAAGTGCTCATGTGCATGTCCAGACCTGTGACTTCAGTGGCCGTGGCCACACCTTGCTGCCAACAGGTCCAACTCACTCAGGCTTTGATAAGCAGATGCCATTACCAGTACCCAGCTACAGAGAGAACAATGCACACCAACACACACAGCCTTTTATCTCAGGAGCTCGTGTGTCTGTGGCATCAAGCTAATTTTCATTTTCTTTTCAGAAAACCTGGCTGATTGACAAATCCTGAATTTTCTTTTTACATGCTAACAAGTAGCAGCTGTCTTGGAAGGATTTTTAAAGTGTTCATACTTCCAGTTTGCAAATTCCAGTATATTTTCTAGGCCTGACACGAGACCACCTCACCAACCCCACTGTTCTGTCCTAACCTAGGAACAGCAGAGGGAAAACCTCATTAACAAGGTTCTAGTGTTGTGTTAAAACTCTGTTCTTTTGAAACTGATACATTCTTTATAAACAACCCTAACCACAGAAACTTGGACACCAAACAAAGTAATTTCTCTTGGTTTCAAGTTTGCTTAGGCACTTCACTGTTTCATAGCTGATTTAAGGATTATGGAGTCCATATTCTCTCTCTAAGGACTGTCCAAAGATGGAAGCAACACGTGAAAAACAAAATTAGTAAAATGGAACAAAAGTAGAGGACAGGGCCCAGAATTTAAATCAAATTATGGAAACAGAATTAAAGATAATGATGTGATAATTTTTACTTCAGTATATATACCCACACGCAGTTAGCCAATAGATTTCTGCTTACCTGTCGTAATTTTGACAATCCTTTGAGAATTTCTTGTTGTCTCTCTCTGATTGTAACTGCATCAGGATTTAGAAGAGGATCTCTTACATGATCTGAGATAAAAATCTGTCGTGGCGTTTGGTAAGAATCTAAAAGTAAATATATATCAAGTCAGTTAATAAAAATCTTTATTAATTTTCATTTTGAAGCAGCAGATGTTGAAAGTTTATGAAAATCAGAGGTTGGCTGCTATTGAGATTATAATCTCTATTTTTAAGTCAAACAACACTTAGAATCCTAAACCCCAATCTCTATACAGTAAAGCAAAAAAGTGCAGTCCCACTTCATGAAAGGTAAACAAACAAAAAACTGATAACATATATTATTGCTTTGCTGCTTTTTTAAAACTTTGTGGTTTGATTTTATTTTTTTATAATTTGCTTGCACAGCCTTTCTGTGCACTGCTGTGTCACAGAGAGCTTACTGCACACTACGAGCCTGGCTGAAGCAGCAGCGCTGCGAGGGGAGCTTCCTGCCCTCCCGGGATGATGGCACTACCGTGGCTGTGGCTGTGGCCGTGGCTGTGGCGTGTCGAGGCTCGGCTCGGCGGCGCCTCCGGGGGGAAGCAGAAAACCTCCCGGGTGCGCACGTAGGGCACGAACTGCGCCCAGGGAGGGCTGGAGGGCGCGGGGGAGCTCCTCTGCTGCCAGGCTGCCGGGGCCTCCTTCTCTCTTCCACCCAGCTGGTTACACACCAGGAAATGAGAAGCCTGGACCTGTCTTGGTTGTGCTTGGAGTAATCTGTTCCTGACTGCTGGAACAGGAGGTGATTCAGATCTGTAGGGAACAATTGAAGGTAAAAAAAAAAAGCTCGAACAATACTTCAGTAATGTGACTTGCTCAAATAACAGAGACTAAGAATCTTTGAAGGCCAAGATTTTTGTTTATTTATTCTGCTTTTATACCTGCAATCTGTAATGTGATTTGCTCAAATAACAGAGACTAAGAATCTTTGAAGGCCAAGATTTTTGTTTATTTATTCTGCTTTTATACCTGCAATCTGTATGGACTTGTGTATCTTTAATAGTAGACAATTAGATGTATCTAAATTATTTTTAAAAAATCAGGAAAGAAAAGTACATGCATTTCAGCAATAATGTATTCCTACATTTCATTAATGCAGAGTACTGACTTACCTTTCTTCACTCAAGTGATTCTTATGAAATTTTTCTTCCTAGGAGAAAACCAAAAAAGTCAAAAGTAAAACAAAAAATCTTCGTGGTTTTTATATTAAAAGCTTTGATTTTTCAGAGAAAGTTTGTTTTGGAATTCCAGAAGGACCTGTTTGACCTCCTGGGTTCAGGAGAAAGGTATTTATCAAAGATTTGCATTTAAGAGACTTGTAGTGCCCATGAAATAAATCAACAAATTACAGGAGGATTTGTTCAAATTTTCTGAATTTGGCAGCTCTAAGCACTATTAAAAATATTATGTCTGTCGTCCTGTCCTTGGAACATAGGAATTTATAAACCTGAAAGGTTCAATCCAAGATATTAAAGGAAAGGTCCAGAGTTTCATTATTTGAAGGTGTGACAGAGTGAGGTGTTTATGCATACAGAGAGTGAACAAGTTCTGGATATGGAGAGGGGCAAGAGAGAAGCCAAAAATATATTTGATAGTATTTTCTTTAAAATACTTTTTTTGACAGTATTTTCTTCAAAATACTTTTTTCCAGCCACAACTCTACTGATGCAATGCTTACTGCAAATGGAGAATGACTCCACTAAGAAGGATGCATTTCTGTGGCAGTGGAGTACATCCTCAGTAATCCACATTCTCTGCAGAAATAAACATTGTTTTCTTGAGCAGGTGCTGCTGTACCTCACCTGTCAGCACAACACAATGACTGGACAAAAAAGAGCAAGTCAGTGATGTCACTGTGTCCTGCACACTGCTTGCATTTAAGCTCTCTGTTTACATCATGAATCAGTGTTAGTGAGAAAATGAAAAGGTACCAACACTTTGGAAAACTGAAATAACAGTAAAAACTCAGTCACAAAATCTGAATATGTTCTTCTGCTCCTGATGAACAACGGAGTGCTGACATAAGGATGAGCAACAGGAGAATTTCAATGCTCCAGATACATAACCAAATTCCCACCCCGGTAAAACTGTGGGGAACAAGAGTTTTAAAAGCACATCAGTGTTCTCAAAGGCCAGACAGTGACCCACCTTTCTGCCTCTGTGGCCCTTACTCTTCACAGCTGTTTCTTCCCGGGGTGAGAGAGACCTGGCTGAGTGCCCTCCCCTTCTTGCACTGAGCTGCCCAGGGCTGTTCCTTTCCACCAACTGCAGCAGCTCCATTTGGCGGCGCACCTTGTTCTCCTCCCTCTGTTTCTGCAGTGCTTTGGGGTACCTTTCTGAGGCTGGAATGTATCTTTTCCCAGGCTTGTTTATGTTCCAGTCAGGTCTTTTGCTGTATTTTTCTGAAGATTTAACGTGCCTTTCTTTTCTTGAAAATTGCTCATATAGATCACTGTAAATACCACCAGTCCCTTTTCCTGGAAGTTTATTTTTATCCATATACTGCATTTCCTTTTGGTATTTTTTGATGTTAGAGATTTCTTTATATTCTATGGAAATATCAGGTGACTCACAACATGCAGTTCTTTCCTCAGCTGACTCCGTGTATGCTGAAGCATTAAAGCAATCTAAAAAAAAATAATTGTATTTTAACTCCAAGTCTGAACTATTCAAATTACTTGGTTGACTTTTGTATATGTATCAATCTACCATTACTTATTTTATTCAAAAAACGGTTGCTACAGTTTTATAATGCCTTTTTATTCTTTTTTTTCTGTGGAAGACAGATAGGACCTGTAGAAGCAACCTCAGTGAGGAAGGGATAAAACACAGAAGACTGGAGAACCAAATCAAGTTACCTTAAAAATTTGGACCTATGTGGCTTGTGGCCCTAAATTGACACAGTATTGCAGACTATGAGATCTGTAACTGCTAAGTAACAACTATACAGAAATATCATTTATTTAGAAGAATAAATAGTGATAAATAGAGGAATAAAGTGGTAAACCATAACACACCAACATGACAGTGTCTGTGCAAGCATTTCTTTCTAGCTTTATTCCCTGTGTCAGTGATTTGGCTCAGTTTCACAAGCAAGCCCCCCCGCCTGTGTGGAGGTCCCAGAGTAACTCAGGTGTGGGCTCTGTACCTGTCTGCACCGCTGTGTCCTTCCGAGGGGAGGCCTGCTGCTCAGGGGGGCTCTCCACACCTCCAGGGAAATCAGTACGTTGTGCTGAAATGCCAGAATTACAGTTGTCAAACTCTCTATCACCTGAAAAGTGGTAGAGCCATTCCATTTGGTAATATATGTTCAATTTAAACCATGCCACAGAGTTATCAGACTGTTGTGGCTCAGAGCTCAAAGCCATACTGAAAACTCTGGTGGAAATGCCAATACTTGTTGCCACATCTCTCTTCACAGAGAAAAGCAAGGCACAATTCTTCCCAAGGATTTCAGAGATTCACATTCTCAGAATGTCAGAAAAAGGAAAAACACAATTCTTATCTCATCTGCTGTGCCTGTGTTTTACCAAAGTAGAATGCAATATGGAGACTGTTACCCAAAGTGATGGTGTTTTGTTTCCTTGGCCTATCAGGGCCAAGAGTGTGTGCGTGTCGGGACTGCTGGTTGACAGGCACGAGATGACTGCAGTTGTGTGCAGAGTGAGTGCTTGGCAGATTCAGTTTAGATGTAATGTATACAGTATAGAATAAAATAGTATAATAAAGTAATTAATTAGCCTTCTGATATCCATGGAGTCAGATGCCTCCTCGTCATTCTCTCCCCTTCGTGTCGCCTTTGATTCAATAAATACTCTCCCTTTTCCACTGCAAATCTGACAGCACACAGGTCTGAATATTCCTGTGCATTCCTGCCAGTAACTCTGCATTTCTTCCTTTATTTGAAGAAATACAGTATTTGAAACCTACTAAAACACAATATTCTCCATAGGAGTTAACACTTAGGTTTGTTTGAAAGGTAATGAAATTTGGTTTGTGACCCAAACAAAGGGAAAGAAAAACCAAAAAAACCACCCCCACCCCAAACTCACTTTCAAGCACCAAAGGAACAGGCAAACTGAGTGTGAGATTTATACTTGCCACCACCAAGACTGTTCTGAAGCTCTGAAATGTCATGTGCCTTTTGAGCCAAGTCTGGAATGTGCTGGTCTTGTTTTGATCCCTGGGCTAATTCCTGAGCTTTCTCCATTGACTGATAAAGCTCTTTGGCTTTAAGAGTTGCAAGTTCCTTAAAAAAAAAAAAAAAAAAAGGTAAATATGTGATTATTTATTTTGAGAATAAAATCAATTGGATTATTTAATGACCATATAATCCTCAAGTTTATATGTATTTTTATTTAGGGAAAGTATTTTTTTTCAAAACTAAAACTAGTTGAGTAAGTACAGTATGTAACCTATAATTTCTATGATTATAAGTTCAGAACCTCTGCTGTACTAATGAAAGATCTTCAGTCTTAGCATTAAAAAATGAGCATTTTAATCCTCCAAGTTATCTAGATATTTATTTCCCTTCTAATAAATTCCTCTTTTTCTGGATGCCATCTGATGTCAGCCATCTGTGATTCCTGTAACATGTGGTTTAATGAAATGAAAGGAGCCCAAATAAAAGTAATAAACCCCACCTTACTCTACTAGCACAGGAAGGAAACAGTAAAAGCTCCCCAGCAAATGTCAGGGGGTTACAGTTCCCTGACTCAGTGGGTTCAAGGTGCAGGAGACTGGGCCAAGGAAAATCTCATTTCCCAACTGTTATTAGCAGCTGATCCCACTCCCTCCTGCATTTGCAGTTGGAAAGAACAACTGGTGCTGTGACATGTTTCAAAGGAGCTGAGCAATTACAGAGGATGACTTTCCCCATGTTGAACCAGTCTGTTCAAGCATCTACAGGCAGATGCCACACACTTCATCCAGAAAATGCAGAGAAATCAGGACTCCACATTTCTGCAGGCTTTGGAGAAGACTGTTTCTGGAATCACCTTGTCTTATGACACCATGGAATCTGCTACTTTTCCAAAGAAGAAACAAACAGTAATAAAAAACATACCTTTGGTTTAACTTTTATATGACAGCACTGTGTAAAGCTCAGCAACATCTATGCACGGGAAAGATGGAGAACTTGGATGACTTTTAAAATGCCTTTTCCAGACTATATCCTAAGTCTTTAATTCAGACTGAAACCACATTCACTTGGATGAACTTCATGGTACTGAAGCACCTTAAAAGCACCAAGTTACCAATAACAAGAATTGGACCACATACTTTGAGGTATTTTTTAATATTAAATTTGCATTTTAAAATGGATGTTTCTGCACTATTTACAACTACATTTCTGGTTTTGCCAGTTCTTATAATTTCTCTTCCTGAAAAGGCCCTTGTTCAAAAAAAGAGACTGGACTTATTCTTGTGTGGTGTTGTATATTTTCAAGAAAGTCTACATTTTGGATAGTTTTCATTTCCAAAATGATGAGCAAAATTTTGCAAGTGAGGAACAAGAACTATTTTCCTCAAAATTCAGTGTTATCACTGACTGTCTGCACTAAGATAATGCAAACCCCACCTCCTTTTGTTTTTGTTTCAGCATTTCTTCTTCAAACTGTTTCTGCAGTTGTGCTTTTTCTCGTGCCAGGCGCAGTTCTTCCTGTTGCTCTTCCCATTTTCTCTGCTCTTCCTCCAGTTGTTTCTTCTTCCGTTTTTCTTCCACCTGAGCCATTATTGCTTTCTGGCAGGATCAGAAAAAAAAAGGACAAGGTAAAAGATATAACGTTAACATATTGTAAGGTATTTATTAATGTATTTTGGTATATGTGTAGGATTGGATTTGGACAAGTGAAAAAAAAACCCTGAAGACAAAACACTCCTGGGTTTTGTTTCTGGAAAACCACCAGCCCAACTGAGCAATCTGAAATACTCAGATAGAAAAAAGGATTTAGAAAATACATTTTTTTTTTTTTTCTGGTAAAGAGATGAAGGTCTGATTTTCACCTTATTAGTGAAAAAGCTCCTGGCAATCCAGGAGTTTGATCCAGCAGAGTAACAGTGTGGCCAGAACAGTCTCAACATTTATATTGAGACTTCTTCACACCGTGCTAGAAACAAAACACCAGCATAGAGACACACATTGGTAGGGTGCCACAGAGGTTAGGTAAATGTTAGTGAAGTAGATAAAAACCTAAAGGTTCGTGGAGTGGGAATCTGTAAATATCAGATTTCTCCTCCTTATAACAGTGGAGACTGAAGGAAAATGCACACAAACCTGCTAGAGCTCTAAGGACTCAACTGTACCTTTTCTTGAGGCAGAAATTCAGTAACAGAAGTGCAATAATCTAGAGCAAATATTGAAAGAGAATTGTAGAGTCTGACTGAAGGAAATACTGCCAAACAATGCACGTGTCATCTAAAGTGTAAAAGTCAAGTGCCTCCCCGGGTTCTGGTATTAAATCTCATGCTTTATTCATGAGACATTACCTTTCATCCTTTCTGCTGATTAAACAAGCGTGAGGCTTTAAAACCCAAGTGTACCTGATGTTCCAGCTGCTTCTGCCGCCTCCTGTCCCTCTCCTCAATCTGTGCAGGGTCCAGCAGAGCCGTCATGGAACGGAGGAAACTGAACAAAGGGACATGTCAATGTTTCTAATCATTAGAAAATAATCCTTAAGCCTTCCTTAATTAGAATCAGTTAGGTTGCATTTTCACATTGAGGTTATTCTGTTAATTATAAGTTAATATATAAATTTATTCATAGATTAGGAATTCCTTTTCATTAAGGAAAAACGTAAGGTTATTTGCAGCAAATTTCATTAATAAACATCGGCAGTACTTGTGTCTTTCAACAGTGAAACAACAGGTATTTGAAAAAAAAAACAACAACAAACAAAAGCCAAATGAATGTAAAGGATTCTATTCTTTTTTTTTTTTCTTTCTTTCTTTCTGAGGTACCATAAATGTACTGGCTGGGAAAATAATTACCCTTACAAAGCTCACTCACCTGACTCTCTGACTTTGTTCCAAAGCACCATTTTTAGCAGCTTTTTCTGCAGTTCCCATCTGTAAGGGCATGAGGTTGCCTAAAGCTGCAGGGGACGAAGGGTGAATGAAAGCAGTCGGGTCCTTGGGGTCAGGTGACAAAGAAAGACTTTCAGGCTTTCTGTGCATTCCATTTAAGGGGTGTTGTGCATTAGCATTAAAGTGGTTCTTAAAAGAATCAAAGTGCATTTCCCATCTGTCATGCTCTTCTGCCTAAATAAGTATCAAGCAACAAAACCAAACCAAAACAAAACAAAAAAAAGCATTCAGTTACACTGTGTCTATAAAGTGTAAAGTGTGGTTAATAAAACAGAGAATACACATTTTGTACACCAGAAACATTTGAAAAGCTACAATGCAGACAGCAGTTAATGCCTTATGTGAGAAGACAATTAAAATGCAAGTCAAACCACAGATTATAATGCTGATCCACACCTGTGATAGTATAGGGATAAAATGTTTCTCAAATCATGGGATATTCAGGGGAGCTGGAAAGAAAGTTTGGGCCTGGTAGGCCCTGGGAAAATGTTAGGTTTTACTGGATCATGTGAAACTGCACATGTATAATCATTTAATGACTATGATAAATGTAAATAAACTTCTTCTGTTGCTCATGTTTCAGAGCACTAAAAGGTCACTCCTGTGGCACAGCTTTCTGAAATAAGATAACTGCTAGTTCTTCTATGAAAAATTAAGTATCTTCTCTAGCCACATAATAAGGACTTGGCAGAAAGCTCTGCCTTCAGTTGGTAAGCAAAACTGGGCCTTTCTCTAGCACAGTAAAAGGATGTAACTTTGTATCTGTAGCACGTATCTGACTGCTAATAGATGAATTCTGAATATTACTCTAACTTGAACCATCAGCCTCTCAATCCAGAAATCCCTACTTATTTGTATCATGAACAGAAATCCCTTTTTCTTCCTGTGGTTCACTGTTCAGTCTGTGTTCCAGGCAGATTCAGCACCACAATCTAATTAGCAGTGATCTGTCTCAAATTAAGGAGCTGCCATCTTCATTCTTCTGTTTCTGCTTAAGGGATCTCTGTACTATTTAACAAGCTCCAGTGGCACTGAGAACTTCCAATGCCATTTACCAAAAAAACTCCAATCACTGCCTACCAGCCATAATTTAAGACCTACTTCTTGAACCTTCTGCCATCAATAAAATTTATTTTATATAAGTTCCCACTTCTCTATTTCTTCAGCACATACTTAAAAACTAATTAATACTACATATCACACCTTTAGTACTGTTCTTCACATCAGCCTTGAAGGAAGTCTTCAAAGCTTTGATATTTTGGCAAACATTCATTCAGACAAAGTTATTTATACACAGCAAAAAGGTCAAAGGACTTCTCCTGGTTTAAAAGAACTTATTGAGACAAACATTTGCTGTTAAAAAATCGGTAAAAATACCCTGCATACAGTAAAAGCTCTTACCCTGAAAGCTGTGCAACTGCCAGCTGGAAAGTCAGAAGGACTGAAATCAGAAGACTGCCCAGCTGGAGCTCTTGGAACATTCAGTGCAACTCCATCAGCCTCTGTGGCTAAAGCAGCTGTACAGGCAGAGTTCTCCTCAGTGCCATGAACTGAGTCAGCTGGAAGCACTGTCTGCAAACAAAGGGACCATTTCAAGACTTATTCAGTTCACCTGCTTTGTTTGTTAACAAAATTATACTTCTAGAAACTGCTGTTCATTAAAACCTCAGCCCAAATTTGTAACTAAGCATATTTTATCCACTATTTATCAATTATGTAGATTGAAACAAATTCTTACAGGTCAGAGTCAAAACTTTGCTAGGAATGCTGAATGTGCCACAAGAAAGTGCAAGTTGTTTTTGCTGAAAGAAATGATAGCAGATACAACCCTAACTTCTGTTTAACAGCAATAATTTTCACTGGAGAAGTCTCTTGTGAATATAATGCATTTATCTAACACTGGTTTCAGAATGACAGCTTTTTAAAAAGCTAGATATCATACTGGCTAGGCTCATTATGTAAGCAATCAAATATATGTGAGAGCTCATGAACAATGTATATAATTATATAGCCAGGGATTACATTTGAGACAGTTCCCTCAAATAGAACAAGAAAAGATTTGTACTTTTTAGTCAGGAATCCAAATGGAGGGACAGGAAAGGATTGTTCCTGCTATAAAGATCTTAAACTGAAAAATTATGACCTGAACAACAAGTAAGTGAGGACCAGGGAGCTGCAGCAATTCAAGCCCTGAGAAGGTTTAAAGCACCACCAATATTGGATTCTAGAGGATTTGTACAGAACATAAAATCTTCTATGAATTAGAAATTAAACTGTTCTGCAACAGTGCTGTGAAAACTGTGCTCTTTTGTTTATAGACAGTCTTACCTGGTCTGGGTCAGGTGTTTCCATTTTAGGGGTTTTCTTACTGCCAAGTTTTGCCCAGAAATAACCCACCTCTCCCTCCAGAGTTTCTTTCAGCTTCTTCTTCAGTGCTACCTGTTCATCTTAAACAAACAAAACCAAACTATTACTAGAGTTCCTATTGCAAACATTTAGCAGTTAAAAAAATAAAAAAGGCAACAATGCATGTCTTTCCTGTCACTTGGACTGCGAAATGGACACAAGAGTTGTCACCAGTCAGTCTGACCAATCCCACATGCCTTGCTCTTAAGAGCAAAGGGGGCATCTGCCCAGGGATGCAGAGGTAAGTGGGGAGTCTCTCTGGGGAGACTAAAAAACACTGCAGGAACAATTTCCGAGGGAAAACCAAAAAATAACCAAGTATGTGAACTCTCTCCATTTTGTTACACCAGTAACAACTACTTTAATATTAATTAAAACCAATGGATCTATAATGGAAGCTACTGACATTAAACACTGAATTAAACACTGAAACCAAATGGTCTAAATCCAATTTCAAAACAAAACACAGCACTCCTTCATGTGAATCATAAAAAGCTTAATTTCTCAGAGAGAATTTACTACTGTATTGAACAGTTTTTGTTTCCTCCAGAGATTCCCCTTGACTGGTGATGGGGCTGGACTGGAAACTCTCTCAAGTTCAAATTGCAATTTCATGCACTCAGTCACGCTTGTAGACGGGGGTGATGCTGTTCCCATTAAAAACCAAATGAATTTTTTAATGATAATGGCTGTCAATTACTGTCAGAAGGTGACAGTAAAAACTGCTGGCAAGTAGCACCTAAAATACAAAGCATAACAATACATTTGAGATAGTATTTATTGGCAAAGAAGTGTTTCTTGCAAGAATTTATAATCTTTGGATAAATTTTTGGAATTCAACAATCTTACACTGTCTTGGAGATTTATTATTTACTTTTCAATTTGTAGCAACTGTACTGATGTAAGTAAATTTAAAATGGCATAAGGCATACCAAATTTTTTGGCATCCTGAGTGCAATAAAAATATATCAAAAATGTATTTTATACATTATAAATACCTAACTCCTTCTTCCATTGGGTCTTCTTAAATTCCAATAAGGCTTTCTCCCCTTCTCTTTCACCCAAGGTACTAAACAAGTCAGCAGGTTTCCATGAATCCTTTCTAGAGAAAAGGAAGGAGGGGGGAAGATTTTTATCTAGAAAGCTGATCTGTTAAATTTTAGAGGTAACTTCTTCATTAGTATTTATAAACAATATTAATGTTATTAAGAACATATGACATGAACCTTGTTGGAAACACAATTTTTGTACACAGTAACACAAATGTACCTACATAACATTGTGTTCTGGCTGTGGATGTGCTTCTTGTTTCCTGCCTGAATCAGAGTTTGCTTCATCTGGAACTGGGGACACTTCACAATCTTTCTGGAGTGATGCTGTAACATTTTCCTTCGATGCCTCATTAGTAGCTGTGGTAGAACAGAAATACATAAAAATGTATGTATAGCCACTAAACTTGCTTCAGCTTTGAGTAAATACTCTGGGAGCAGCAGAAGCTTGCAGATTCCCCACAATTTAACAAAAGTGTTTTCAGCCCTGCCTATATAGTTAAAGTACACAAGTTAGAACTTCACAAGGTATTTTTCAAATGCTAGATGTAGTAATCACTTATTCTTGGCTAAGGGCTCAGAGTTTGGGACTCTAATTGCAGGATGCAATTCTTGGTGCAAAAGCTGATCCCCTCCACACACCCACTGACAGGAGGAAGGATGCAACGAAGGAAGATAAGCAACAGTTCTTACACTTCTGAGTGTAAGAATTGGGGAGGGGAAAAGAAAAATACTATTCAGCTCTAATAGTCCAGTTAGGCTAAAAGACACAAATCCAACTTGGGCCACAGGAAAATGGCAGAACTGCTCCTGAGACACAGAGGAAGGCCTGAACTCTTCACAAACCAGAAGGGCCCTTCTCCTTGGGCACTGGTACAGTGCAGTTCTGTTTTTCCCCCAGTGTAAAATGGTTTTTATTTTGCATGGAACAGTGACAGTGTTTCTTGCTGGTTTGCTCTTCAGAATACTGGAAATCTAACAAACAATCTTTTTTACTGTGATAATTCTGAAATGCTTGGCTCTCACAGTAACAATGTCACATTCCTAATGGCAAATGGTATTTTGTCTGAGACCATGCAACCTAGGTGTAACATCTCTACAATGTGCAAATAACCTAAAATTATAGACTGCAAGTTAAGCTTTCCCATTTTGCTCTGTTTCCATGGAACAAATATATCCAATGGCTGGCATCTTACCCATTTCCTCTTGCTTTTCATTATGAGTCTCAGAGATGCTTCTTCCTTCTTTAACAATCGTCAAAATCTGTTGAAGCTGTGCTTGTGTTAAACACACCAAACTTTGTAAGTTTTCAGCTGATACATGTGGGGCTTGAGGTTTGTGTTTAGTTTTTTTCACAATACTAAGATCCTCTGGATCAGGATATCTGTTTGCCTTATCTCTTTGGAAAATCAAAGAATAACTTTTAGTTGTGGCTTCATGCGAGGAGTGTTTATTAACTTGCAGTTTTTCACCTTTTGTCATTGATAAGCTTGATTCACTCCTTGGTTTTGTTACATTTTCCTGCTTGATACAAGCATTTTGTGTTGGCTTCAAGATTAGTCCAGTGTGCTTTATTCTCAATGATTGTTTAGGTGCTCTGGCTTTATTGCCCATCTGTTAAAGCAAAAAGATTTTACCATCTATTAAATAAGGGAAAAAATTGTATTTGTAACAAATGAAAACAAGATTGAAGCAACAAGGAAAATAAGTGTCATTTTTTTTTTCTGTTCCATCAGTAGAAACTCTGTATGAGCAAATGAAACATCTTCACAATTATCAGGAAAACTCTGGAAGGCAACAGAGCATCTGAATTTGAGTATTTCAAAATGACAGCATGAATAATAAATTAATGTAGCATGACATTTAAAAGAATTAACAAGCATTAATTCTGCTTTACTTTGGTGTTTCTGAATAGAGAATAGGTGTTTCCTGGCTCCACATAGGTACATGCTTTCACCATGCAGCCAGCAGTATTTCAGTCTTGATTCTTCCACTCTGAACTAAGTTTTATTCTTTCCAAGGTCCTTGGTGCAAATTGTAATTATTTCCTGTGTACTGGGACCTTTTTCTGCTTTTTCTTCTTCCTAAACCCACCCTATTCCAGTTTACTCAGAGACAGCCTGTATGACCAAAGTTGAAATTTAACACACTTCAGAGCTCTACTTTACCAGAACTGCTTTAAGGTCTCTGAAGGTTCTGATTCAGATGATTCCCTCTGCTGCTCTAACTTATTGGCCAAGAAAACTAATGCATTTTGCAAAGGTAAAAATAGTCACAAAACTTTGAATTCATCCTTTTGAACAGCTACTATAAACCTGAGAAATAACAGAATATCTCAAGTTAAAAGAGACTCATAAACAGATATTTCTCTTTCATAAATATAATTGTTTCCAAGTATTTATACAGTTCAGTTTCTCAAATTTTCTGTTAACAAACAGTGAATTTGTGTGTTCTAAAAATTTTACACTTACCTTCATGGCGGGCTTTGATTTATCTTTTGGGAAACAAACACAAACATATGAAAGAAGTATTTAATAACAACTTGTCCCTGAAAAACAACCTTGAGACATTAGTAAAACATTATATTAATCTGATTTTTGTAAATCAGAGGGAAAGTATTTTTCCCATACCATCTGCCCTGACTATGCAGAACAGTTAGGAAAAGTAGACTTGTACAGAAATGTATGTCTGACAAATCACAAAGCTGGAATTTATTGCAGAGACGTATGTCTGACAAATCACAAAGACAGAATTTATTAACATTTATACTGGAAAAACCTATGTTGATAATTATCTCAGATGGTAGTAGTGAGATTTGGCCTACATAAACTGCTTATTGAAATTTAAAAATGTTTACCACCAATACTGAAGCTGCTTTAAAAACCTGATTGTAATGATGTCATGCTGTGTAAATTAAGCATCTTTTATCCTGGCAAGTAAGGTGCTATAAAGTTACAGAAATTATCATCAAGTTATGCCAGCTGATACACAATAGCACTTCACTTCTTATTTTAATGACCAGCTAAGCAGTGGAGACTGTTTGCCAGCTGTTCCCTGGTGCACAGACTATTCAGAATTCATCATCAACCTACTGCTGAGAATCGAGCTGGTGGGAGAGAGGACTTATAAATAACAATGCACAAACATTCTTCCTAATCTCAAAAACATTTCAGGAAAGCTGGGCTTTATGTCTCTTGGATATTGGGTTTAACTTCAAGAAGCTTTAAAGATTAAATTTAAAAAATACCAGAAGAAGCTAAAATTAGCCTAGGCTTTCCATCCAGCACTTCAGTTTCGAGCTTCAGTCCATCGCTGCAAAACGAGAGAGAGAGAGAGGAATGTGAAATATGAAGTAATCTGATAATGGCAAGATTTGGACATTCATAACAGGAACAATTACTGTTGTTCCAGATGGTCCTTCACATCCCAAGCTATGTTTTGAGAAGTTACTTAAAACAAAGAAATCAACCTGTCTTGAAGAAGGCGTAATTTTATTGATACTGAAAAAACTTTGAAGATCTACTTTGCTTGTTGCAAAGTAGATCTTTACACTAAAGGTGCCACTCTATATCGTTATACAGAGCAACACACCTCAAGAATTTAATAATCCAACACTATAAACTGGGTGCTGCACAAATCGCTAACCAAGCCTCCCGGAAGGGCCAGCGCTGATCACAAAGTGGGGCTGTATGCCGAAAGAGCCTTTGGCTGTGCTACCATGCACAACAATTCACCTTCGCAAGTGCAACAAGCGCTGTTACAAGCGTTTAGGAGAGGAGAAAAACGTGGCAGTGGCGATACCCAAGTGCCTTTCTTTGCTCCGTGCAAAGACAATCCAACATGACGATAAGCGCTACACACACCACTTCATCTTCACATTTCATTATAAAATGTTAACAAGGAACAAACCCGGCGCAGTTCGAGCTCGCACGCAGCTTTCTAAGGGGCACCTGAGAACGGGGCACCTGAGAACGGGGCACCTGAGAACGGGGCGCTTCGGTGAGCGGGGCCCGGCCCGGAGGGTGCGCGCTGCCCCCGCTCCGCGGAACGCGCTGTCCGGGTATCGCACCCCGGGCATCGCACCCCTGCTCCACTTCGCGGAACGCGCTGTCCCGGGCATCGCACCCCCTGCACCGCTCCCCGGAGCCCGTCCCGAGGCCCTCCCACGGGAAGGGTCGCTGGCCCCCGGCTCTGTCCCGCAGATCGCTCCCGCTCCCTCGGCCGCGCGACACTGCGCGCCCCGGCGCGGGACCGATGCGTTCCGCGGGGCCGGGCCCGTCCCTCCCCGAACAGCCACGTCCCGCGAGGAGTACGTCCCGTCCCACCCGGCGCGGCCCGGCGCCGCTCGCTGCTCACCCCAGGTTCATGGCGCTGCCCGGCGGCCGCGGAGCTCCGCGGAGCCCCGAGCATCGCCCGCCCTCAGCTCCGCGCCCCGCTGAAGGAGCCGCGCGCCGATTGGCTGCCCGCGGGGTGCCTCCACCAATGGGCACTCGCAGCACTGTGGGGCGGCGCGGCCGGGAGCGCTGGGGGATGGAGTCCCGCACACCCCCGGGCCCGGAGCGCCGGGGATCGGTCCGACGGAGTCCCGCACATTGCCCCGGGCCCGGAGCGCCGGGGATCGGTCCGACGGAGTCCCGCACATTGCCCCGGGCCCGGAGCGCCGGGGATCGGTCCGACGGAGTCCCGCACATTGCCCCGGGCCCGGAGCGCCGGGGATCGGTCCGATGGAGTCCCGCACACCCCCGGGCCCGGAGCGCCGGGGATGGGTCCGATGGAGTCCCGCACACCCCCGGGCCCGGAGCGCCGGGGATCGGTCCTGCAGCTGCCTGTCCCAGGGGATGGGGTCTCGCAGCCCCGCGGAGGGTGCGAAGCAATTGCCGGGCGATTATCCCCGGCCTCGAGCAGCTGCGGAGGAAGGAGGGAAAGCAGGGGAACGAGGGGCGGGCGGGGGCAGACAGAAGATCGGTGTGGGGAGGGTCCGAGCGGCCGCTGCCTCCGGAGCGGCCGCGCTGCGCGGGAGGGCGGCGGCTGCTCGCTCGTATTTTCATTTCATTTCATTTCATTTCATTTCATTTCATTTCAATTTTCTTTATTGATTTATTTTCTGGTGTGGTTTGGGCAAAGCGGACAAGGTAGGAGAGGGGCGAAGGTGGAGGACGGCACGGCGCTCTCAGGTGTCCCGGCACTGCGGGCGGAGCGGCGGAGAGGAGAGAGCGGCAGGGAGGGGAGAGCCGGGGCGGGACACTGCCCGACGGGACACTGCCCGACGGGACACTGCCCGACGGGGCACGGGCCGGGGGACACTGCCAGACGGGACACGGGCCGGGGCCGGGCCGGAGCGAAGGCCGGGCAGCTCCCCAGCGAGCCCGCGGAGCCGTGTCCCGGTTGCAGCCCTCCCGCCCCTGCCGTGTCCCGGGGCGGTTCGTGCATCCCGCTCCTGCCGAGCCGTAGATTGAGCGCTGCTGTTGTGTGGGTGCACCTTCTGGAATAATGGGACCCGCAAATCTGCAAGTTAAGCGAATCTACGTTTTGCACAGGAGGATTTGGTTGTGTTAAAGAATATAGTCAGATTCAATAAAATGCTTCAGAGCCTGTTATTTTACTATTCAAGATGGCATTTAGGCTTATGCTTAAGGCCAAATGGTTACCGAATTCCGTTATTACAAAGGAGGTTAAGACCTCAAGCTCTGTCTGGAATAGCCTTGCTTCTAGATGTGGTTGGCAAGACAAAGGTCTTGCCAAAGATACCACAGATAAAGGGATACCTCTGCTGTGTTCTCCAGCTGATGGTAAGAGAAGTGCTGCCCTTGTGGTTGTACAGGAAACTAAGCAATAATAGAGAAATAGACAATTGAGGTGGAGTTTATTGTGTGCACAAAATCTCTGAACTGATTTGCTTGTATTTCTGTAAAATTATCATTTATCAGACAAAAATACTTTTTTTTCCCCTCCAAATACTGCTTTGCAGCTTACTGTTTGGTACTTTCTATACATCAGTTAAGAAGTCTTTGAAACTTTCATTTAGGGGCTGGAACAAGAGAAGAAAAGAAAACCTGGAGTTTTTTGTAATATTACACTGCTTATGAAGCCCTGTGAAGCACAGAACATACAAGATGGGTGATAAAAGCAGTGAGATTTCATCCCCTGCTTCACAATGGATTCCCTAGATTAATAAATTTCCATTATACTTGCAGAATTTTAAATAATATAGCCAAGCAGACCTGGTTACTGCTTTTTGTGAGAAACAGCAGGTGGCAATATAATTTCAAGCATCTTTTCAAAACTTTCTCATAAAGAAAATCATCTTATAAAGAATATAAAACAAGGTTCATAGTCCATTTATATTTCTTTTTATTTTAATATTTTGTAAATTATTAGTTTTGCTAGGCAAGTGACATGTTCTTTCAAAAAGCTGATAGTAGTTGACTGTGGTTTCAGAACTTGGGTAAAAAACAGCTGTGTTCTTTGTAGACAAATCAAGACTATCTACAACACTTGTCCTCCACATATGGAAGTGGATCTTTCATAACTGGCAAGTCTTTCAGGCATTTGATAAAATACTAAACAAAATAAAATTATTTGGGCAAATAAGCGGATTGTGTAAAAAGGCTTCCTACATGGTAAAACAATTATTGATTCCATACTGCACCCTTGGCTTTATGTTATCATGAAGGCCAGATAACTTCTTTTTTGCTTTCAGACTGCCTTGGGAATGTCCTGTGTCATTCCTGCATTAAGAGGCCGAAGTCTAAAAATATCCAAAGTCCCTTAACAGGGCTGCAGTTTCACAACCAGCATTCCTAAGTCTTTGATTTATCATTCTAGAGGACTGAATAAATATGCTTTCAGGATACATGCATCTCTCCTAAGGCTCATGAAGCACTATACAAGCACTTCAATCACTCATTAATTAAACTTTTGAATAGCTCATATAAGCCAGGTAAGAGGATGAGATTTCAGTGGGAGTAGGTGTTATGAAAGCCCCATCAGGTGTCTGTCTTGATCTCCAGACACATAAATACCATTAATATCTGGTCGTAATTGACTTAAGAGGACAAGTCACATTGATTTTTCAATCACTCATGAGAACCCCACTCAGAATGGTTGTATCTCTTTTCTAGGTGGATAAATAGATTGGCACAATGATTAAATTCAACGCTGTTAGTGATGCCTGGTGGAAGCTGGAGCAATGGGGCTTTGGCCTGGAATTCAGTTTGCAAATGTATTTACAATGCAAATGCAGCTGAGAGAGTCCCCCAAGAATACATTTCTTTGGGGCTTGCATATGGAATGTAGCCAGATTTGTATTTGGCATTGTTGCTGCATGGGCAAGTGGTTTTTAAATAGTTGAATATGCTGCGAGTGTGGTTTGAGTCCATTAATTTCTTGTTTTTAACTTGCTTTTGGAGGAAGTGATACCCAAACCTTTTCAGAATAATATAACTTTCATAGAAAGTGTATCCTTATACCCTACAATAATGGACAGAAACCATCATCCTTCCTCTTTATGCTTGTATGTAGTTTCTGTACCCAGCCATTGCAGTAAAGGAAATCAGGAGTATCCTTAAAGTTTCAAATTCATATGTAACTTTCAGGGCTTCTGGAGTTAAATGGGAAACCTAAACAGTTTTGGCCTTGCTTCCAATGCATTGTAGATATTGCAAACGGAAGTTTTTAGACTTGTTTCCTTGATTGCTTCCTGCAAAATCCACACGATGAGGAGTAACTATCAACTGAATGCAATCAAATGCTAGCATGAGATGGTGTTAATCTTTAGCCAGCAGGCACTTGATGATTAAGGGAATGAACGTGTGATCTGTGTCCCAAATACATGGAGTGTTAAAATTTTAAAAAAAAATCTTTAAAGAAAATAATATGCTTTTTGATAGTCCAGTTGATACAGGACTGTGTGTTCTGTTTCTAAACTATAATTCCAAACAGGAGCTTATGTGCTGTCCATAAATTAGTCTTTATATCTGATATCATAGATTACTACATACTGAGAAGTTTATGAACACTGGAATATTTCTAAAATATATTTCTCTGTAGCAGAGGAATTCAGTTTCTGAAATCTGCCTTAGTGGCCAAGAAATGTGCAGGCCATCCGTACCATCCTTTTGTTCTCAGTGTGGGGTTTTGCACATTTCCTTCCTTCATACAGATGTATTTGAATGATGGCTGTGCTTGAGACTGTCAAAAGATGAAGTTGCCATATTCCTTACAAATATATTTCTCAGCCGGTGTTGGGAAAGAATAAATTTTGCACCAAAATAGCAGTACTTTCTGGAAATGAGAGATTAGAGTGCTATTTTATATAATGCTAACTTTGGATCCAAAGTAAACTTTGGATTTAAAAAAAAATTAAATTAAAAATGATCAGCTAATTAAGGGAGGATGGACAAGTGTTCCTTTGGAACAATGTATCATTTTTTTGTACTCCTAAATATATATTTTGATGTAGTTAATAGTTAAACACTATAAAAGCAAGGATTACCACTTAACATTTCATTTTTGTCAGGAAAGCATCTCCTGCAAAATACTTACAAATTAGTCTCTTCTGCAGTCTTGACTGAAATGCATTATGCAGAAATCTGACAACTGCTCAGTACAATTTGCAAGCTGCAGAGAATTCAAAATAGTCTTTGATGTCTAGGCAGAAATTCACTGTACAGCAGGGAGTTTCGGTTGGTTCTCTGCATTTTATCAGCCCATGTTGTGTTTAATTAAGACATGGTAAGTGTCTCAGGATTAGCCTTTGACAGCTCAGGGGTTTTGCTCCAGGTTAATAATCCTGGGGTTTTTTTTCCTTTCCCATTTTTCCCCTTCATAAAATTCCAACAGGCTGTCAAATCTTCTACTACTTTTCTTGAAGGAGCCTTATTTTGGATAGAGACATCAAATTGGCACTGGTGAGTTCTTCAGCTTCATGCATAGTAACTGGCCCATGTGAGCTGACAAGATTTTACTACATAGAAGCATTTAATGCTATAAAATTAATATCTCACAGCAGGTACAAAATAAATGTCCAATATGAGGACTGAAGAAACTGTCCTCACAAGAAAAGAATCAGTATGGATTGGAACATATACCAATGAAAGCTAAGTGAAAAACAAGAAGAACCACAGCAAGAACAGCAGAAAATAACCAAATAATTTAACTCGTAATGGTGTTTGTTTGTTATTGTTATCAAATATTAATGATTTTCATGAAGCCAGGAAAAACTGTGGTAAATCAAATACTAATAAAGTAAAACTGTATTATAGTTTAAAAATTAAGAATATTGTCTTAAAGAGACCAAAGGAGTGGAGAAAAGAGGGAGAAAGTTAAGTCCTCTGCATACAAAAAATGGGTCAAGCCACTGAATTTTTCTGAGCAAGCACTTGATCAAATCTTATACCTTTCCTCTCCTTTATTCTGCTTTTGTATACATACACTTTTAAAGTGCAACTTACCTTAGAAAGAAAATGTCCATAAATTAAAAACTCCTAAGATAAAAACAACTATATCCATTCAATAGGAAATGTTCATCAGAGCTTGGACAAATCATTATGCAGAGGATATTCTAGGAGAAAGGACTGAAGCAATCAAACTTAAACCAGCTGCAGAAATGAAAAAGAAAATTATAGCTTTGGCAAATGAATGCTAGTAATTATAATTCCATCACTTTGTATTATATTGTTTGTCTTCTTGGGATTAGATTGAATTTATTCAGTCTGAACCATTCTGATTGTTAGAACTTGGGCAAAGGGACTGTTCAGAAGAAGCCCTGAGGGAAAGTAAAACCATGTGTTCACACTGTAATGGATCATATCTGAAAAGTGAAAGGTATGTTTTGTGCACCTGGGGCTTTTTCTGTTTAATTTCTAAAGCCAAATTTTCCAGGGATTTTAGGGTGGACTCAGCACTGAGTTGCAGAGCTCCCTCAACTTGGGAAGTGAAGGTGGGTATAAAGGGGCTTATGTTTGTGCAGGAAATAAATGGAGCCCTGACAGTATGTACAAACAAATTTTTTTTTCTTCAAAAATGAATGTTCACATGCTTTTTAAAAATTTCTGAATTTTTACATGTGCACAGAAATGCTGCACATGTAAAAGTGGTCAGTGAGGGCGTAGTAAGTGCAAATATTACACGTTATTGTATGACTTAGGAAAATAATTAATATACCCTTGTGATGTTTAGGGAATATGGGACTACTGTGTGCATTTAAAAGTTTTGTTGAGATCACCAATCTACATTAAAGTTTATTTGTCGGATAAAGGTAGGGAAACACATCCATGGGTCACAGGCAAAAATGAGCCTGTGGAGATCTTAGACTGCCTAAATCATGCATGAAAAAAATAACCAAAACAGTAATTGCAGATTCAGCTCTGAGTAGAAGAAATAATTGCAAAAATTGATTTGGTTAAAAACCATCAACTACTCTGAATCCTTCTGCCTGATAAATTTGACAATAGAAAAAGGCTTTTAGAATTGGAAATATTTTGCTTTTATGCTTATGGCTTGTTTTTAACCTGTCCAAACCTTAGGTTTAGCTGAAACAGAAAATGCAGCATAATGGAAATGTAACAAAAGAGGAAAGAATGACCTATGCTAATGTAATGCTTTCTGTCATCTTTTGTATGAGTGTCCCATTTTGTCAAGTTTTCTAAGCAAAGCTCTTTAACTGTAACTTGCTTCTTAAACCAAGTTAGGCTTGATCTTGGATATATTTCAAAATAATTTAAATAAATCTCAACAAATGCTACTTGCTGAGTATTATCATTTTCATTAGTGCTTTAGAATTTCTGAGCATGTAAATTAATTTAGTTGTAGTCCTTATCAGTCTTTGAAGAGAATGTTAATTATATCTGGCAATAATTGTTTTGCAGAAAATTGGGAAATCAGCCTGGATCTCTTGAACGGTTTGTGATTCAATCCCACTTCATGAGTAAGCTCTGCCAACTGTTTTGTTTTTACAATGAAAGCTTTATATATGTGAGGGTGTGTATACACATGCATACATATATTAAATATATATAAATATATGGAGTTCTCATAAGCATACTTACCCAAAAATATAAGTATTTACTGTATTGCTTTTCTGCTCGTTCTGAAAGCTTCACACTGTTGAATTAGATAAGCTTGAATAGGAAGAGATTGAGACACCAGTAATTCAGGATATTCTTTTTGAATAGGCAAAGGAGCTTTATTAAGAAAAGGAGATAAAACTGTTGTGCCATGGCTTTCAAAAATGTTCTGTGCTTCTGCAAAACAATTATTTCCAGATATAATTAACATTCTCTTCAAAGAAAAAACACTTATCTGGCTACTACAGGACAAGCCTGAAGGTGGTGATGACAAGTGTGACATGGAACCATCGTGTTCTTCCTGGAGCTCAGGTCAGGCTGGAGTTCCTTCTGCAGGGAGCTCCTTTTCTGTCCTGCTGTAAGCAAGTGCACATCTGATAGTGCTGCTGTATTATATTCTGGAACAAATGAAATCTGCCAGCCATTATGCCAGTATCTACAAGTAATTGCTTCATACTTGGGCAAATCTTTATGGGTTATTAAAAGTTACCAGTTTCTGGAAGGGAGTTCTGCAGTGCTGTGTCATGCCTGGGTTTTTAACTGAGCGTGCTTTCACAACATGGGTAATTCAGAAGTGTGCATTATTGGATCATAGTCATAAAAATGAGCTGAATTCTGTCACTTTCATGTACATTAAGTTGAAAATAACTGGAATCTGAAAGGATTATTGCCAGACCAGTGAATGTTTCAGAAAAGGAATCTGTATCTGGAAAGCTGCAAGTGCAGAGGCTGCACACTCACACAGTAATGACCATTTATGTTTTTAACAGTGATTACAAATATTTTCCCAGAAATTTTGGATGATTATTCTTAGCCAATTGTATGTCTGTGAGTGCTTTTTGACTTATATTTTGGGAGCTAAATTACAGAGCTAGATATTCTGTGTGATACTACTATCCTGTCAGAAATGCCCAAATGGAATTTCCAAAGATAGCCTGTGAAACTGCCCTATGGCCAGGAGCTCAAACACACTGCTTGCTGTTCCTGGATAATTAGGGTGTAGCTTCTTCCCTCCCTACTTCACTTTTCCTTTTGCAAAAAAGGCCAGTATTAATAAAGACTTCGTTAAGGTTTTTCTTCAAATATGTTAGATTGTACTCTAATGGCATCTCCCTTTCATAGCATGTACACTGCTCTTGTTTCCAGTAACACAGAAAAATGCAGTTTCATCTCATCTCTATGGCTACGTGGCGTTATGCAATGTGACTTTTGAAAAATTGTAATTTAATTTTTTTCAAGGTAAATGAATTCTTTTGTTCAGTCTCAGGGAGCAGTAAAATACTGAAAATAATAGTATTAGAAAGACTACATGGCTCTTCATGTGTATGATATGTAATATTTCATAAATGGATAAAATAATTGGCAAATTGAAGGAGTGAAGCTTTGCATAAAAGCTTCTCTGAAAGGGATTCCTTACACAGAACTTGCTGTATACATATCACCCCTGCTAGCTGCAGTATAGAAGGGGTGGTTGTCTGAATGATCTCTCCCTTTCTGTGTGTGTATATATATATGTATATATATATATATATATATAGAGAGAGAGAGAGAGAGAGAGATAATAGATAGAAGGGACCTGTTGCCTGTGTCTTTTTCACTTCCATCTCTTTCCTTAAAAAAAGGAGTTACTGTGTTTTCTTTTCTCATGCTAAGGAAATCAATAACACAGAACACTTGAGAGCTTTCTGAATGACCTTTCTATACCTGTGAAGTTTGAATAAGCCAAATAACATCACCATTGGATTAAACTAAATTTTAAGGCCACTTGAGAGATCATAAAATGCTTACACATTTAACTCTTGGTTTGGTGAATAAAAAGAAGATGATGTCTGTGACAATTAGAACTTTATGTCATGCAAAATTTTAAAAAAGGGAGACAAATAAGGGCAGTGGAACTGTTGACTGCCTAAAGGGCTGAAGCTGCTGAGCAATTTGTGAGGAACTGATTTATGAGAGTTCCAAGCTCAAAATACATTCTACAGGTGCTTCAGAAACAGCTATTTCTGTCTTCCTAATAAGTATGATACGGCAGTGAAGACTTTCTATTCCCTCCTTCCATCTGTGTTCTACAGCCATCTGTCATACTTTATCCGTGTTTAGATTGAAAATGTTCCCGATTTATGCAGTGTTTGTATTTACAAACTAAACAACCAACAGGCTGCATGTGACAGAAGCTGTGGGACCCATGGATGTCAGCCCTTGGCAGGAGGGCCCCTCTTACAAGAGGCCATTTTTATTCTTGGAGTTGTTAAATTCTGGTCTCTAATGCTTATCCTGAAATAACTAAGAAAAAGCACAGTTGCACTTTACTGTCCTTAGGACACACCACCTCTGAATAATAACAGATGGATGACTGAATAATAACAGAGGATGTCTGGAAACAACTGAGTGACCAGAATGGTAATACTTCCTAAAATATAACTCAGGCTTATCAATAAATAGGTATTTTTTCCTCTGATGACAAAACCAAATGTGTTTTTTTGTATATAACAGATAGATGCTCTGCAGCCTTTGATGAGTCTTTAATTTGACACAAACAGAATTTTTAACTAAAATTACACAGGCGTTTATTTTAGATTTAAAAATGCTATTTGATCTACTGTAAATTTATCCAGTCAATTGTATGTCAGCGCTTTAAAGATAATAATTGTTCTTTTTTTCTAGAGAGATATGCATTAAATATAAACAATAATTTAGATATATGCTTACTCAAATTATGACTAACAAACAAGTTGAAACTGCAAATAAATAACTTGGGAAAAATAAAAATAGCTCAGAAGTATCCTTACCGTGTTCCTATAAAATATGATTGCATCAGGAGAGCAGCAGAGGGAACAGCATATAAAAATGAAAATAATGTTTGGACAATTTATGGGTTTTTTATAGCTATCTCTTCAAAATCAGACCATGAAAAGACCATGTCTTCTGAAAAGGGGGCATATAATGTTGACAGATTGAGTAAAACAAATGAATCTTTAGTTTATGTTTCTGCAATAAAAAATAGCACTGATAGTGCTAGAAGAATAGTGCTAGGAAACAGTCAATCTGGTTTTTGAGTCCAAGAACTGCGCAACCTTAGGGATACTGGTCCACCTTGCGTTCTACAGTAAGAAGAAAATGGCAATCTCAGGGATAATGCTGTATCCTAAATTCCATCAAAACCTCACTACCAGAGGTCATTGGTGTAGGCATGATCATCCCTGTACTTGAGGTGCTGACCATTGCTGTACCTGGGCTAATAAAAAGTACTTCATCAATAACTCAGTAACTTCCACTTATTCTTCTGGTGTCTAGTCCATAACCACAGCCATAATTCCATTGCAACATGGAGTTTTTTTCTTCTACAAATAAAAATTCTAATGATTGCAGTACTTTATTCTGAGCTTTCCCCCACCTCTCTTATTCATATCTTCCGTAGGTTTTTTGCTCTACTTGTGTCTTAGTCATTTCTACACCTCTGAAAGCGTTCTACACTCCCAGCTGCTCTGCCAAAAGCATCTCTGAGATCCACACTAATTACATGGGTGGGTTTGGTGACCACAGCTTAAATTTCAAACGGCAATATGCAGATCTTGAATATTTTCTGTTCTATATCAGAACTGCATGATTTTGGAACACCTCAGTTTGAGCTTCAGTAGCGTACAGGATTTGTCTTTTAATAACTTGGTGTAGGAGAACTGCAGTACCCCAACCGTCTGCTTTTTGCTGAACTCCCTGAAGCAGCCAATTTTGTCTTGCAGACGTGGCTGCTGCACATGCTGAGTGCTGATTGCAAGTATTATCTTAAGAGAATCACTTCTCAATATTTAGGAACATGACTCTTCTTTCAAAGGCATGCTTTTGGGCTTTTATACCCCTGCTGGCTTCGTCTCACCAGGAGCTACCTGTCAAACACCATCCTTCAGTTCCACAGCTGCCTTTGCTGCTGTGTTGTGTTTATCAAAAAAATTGGGAGGAAGAAGAGGACTGTAAAAAACCCAACAACCTGCAGCTTCTTAAGAAGCAAAGAAAGTAGCCTGGCGAGAAAAAGAAAACCTGTGCTATAGTGCAACCAGGGTCTGAGAAGGGCCTGAAACCAAGACTCAGAGCCTTTGGGCAGCCTAATCTGCTTTACAGAGAGCTCATGAAAATTGAATGCAAGTAGGAGCCCTGCAAGAAAAAGTGTAACCAGAATATTTCTGCCAGGCATTTTTCCTTGCCTACCAGCCTTTTGTGTTAGCAGGTATGACAGGAAAGTTCAGTAATGGGTGTGCTGGGCAGGAACTATACGAGGTCTTGGAGATCTGGGGGGTTTATATGCTCACAACCTGAACTCACCTTACACTCCTGAGTACCTGCTGCTGTACCAAACTAAATCCTTCATAAGCCTGATCTTCTTTCTTCTCTTGTGTTCCTTATAATACATTGTGAATCACCATAATCTCTGCTCTGTAACCATACCACAGAAGTGCTATTTCACTCAATTAATAAATTGTAAGCTATTATAAATTAAACAACTGTCAACTTCCAAAATACTTAGTTTTCTCGAGTTATGCTCCCATGTTCCTAACTTTTCTTCTCATTAAAAACCACAAAGTAGTTTACCTTTTATTTCTAAATTAAACATTCTGTCTGACAAGCACAGGCTATGGAAATGTTTAGGATCCTAAAATTGCAACTGAACCTTAACACCAAAACCATGAATCCAATTAGCTGCATAAAAGAAGCAGACAAAATATTTCCATTGAGATAAGGTTTGTGCAGAGAGATAATATGTTTTCTTAGACCAATTGCTGTAGCTGCAAAATATTTATACTAATTTTCAAATGTACTCCTCTTCATGGCTGCCTGGTCAAGGTATTAAAAAAGATTTCATGCAGGAAATAAAAATATATATTTGAAAATTGAAAATACATTTAAATAAGGAGCAGAGAAATTTAAGTAAGTGTAAATAAGATGGAGAGAAATGTTATTTAAAATACTGCTGCCGTTACTTCTGCCTCCTGTTTTATCCCAAGGTCTCTCTGGTTCTTAATTCATGTTAAAGATGGTCATATACAGCTCTCACACAGCAGCAGCAGCACAGTCTGTTCAGGGATCAAGAAATCATGCTCTGTATTGTAGTCTGATCTTTCATGGTTTATAAAAATCTTTTTAACTGAGCTATACTCAAGTGATAAATGCATTTATCCTTCCCTTCACAGTGGCTGCTGCTGTAAAATATGGTTTGCCTGTCTCTCTTGTGCTATACATATTTGCTTTCTGATTGCTCTGAAGATTTCATAATAAATTCAGTACTGCATGGCAAAATACTGCTTTACCCAACATGAAAAATCTTTTTGTTTAGAGTCAATAGTTCACTTGTATATAGGTGTCTGACATCCTGAAGGAGCAAAAAATGGAAATAAGCTATATTTGTGAGGTTTTCCATTGCTTTTCTCTTACCTTCTCTGTGGCTGATAAATGTAGTGAAATTTTGCATTGCATTGCTTCCTCTAGCTTGTAATTTAACAAAAGAGTTTTACCAATACTTCTATTTGTTTCTATTGCCTGGCTTTTTCTGGGAGTTCTAAATCTGCTTCTCATCATTTCAATATTGCTTCAGCACAGATTATGGTTTTCTTCTGGTTTTTTTCACATCTGCCAAAAGAATCCTCAATACCAATGCACTGACAGGAGCATCTATATTTCTTCACCCTTAAAGGTGAATGAAGGATAGAGTAACAATTGTTTATAGGCTTCATTTTTCTTCCTGTGTTTTCAAGGTGTATAATTTTTCAGCTAATTCAAGTAAGTTCTCTTCCCAAGATTATGTCTAAATGGACAGAAAAATTATGGAGAAATGAAAATTTCAATGGTATAGTTAATCCATAACCAGAACTGCTTGGAAACAACCCCCCCAAATTATTGTTTATTTCTACCAAGCTTAAAATTTGACAGTTTCCTGTAGTGTTTTTGTTTGTCATTTTTCAATTTGACTCTCCCAATAAAGTAAACTAAACAGGGAGAAAGTTCACAAAAATGGACAAACCAAATTAGTAATAATCACACATAGATTTTTTTTTTCTCTAAGCAATACTTGGTAAAGTGGTAACAAAACAAGAAATCCTTGAATTTGCAAGAACTTTATTATGAGAGCCACCTTCTCCCTCATGGCACAGTTACACCTCAGGCACAGTCATGCTCACGATCTGCACATGCTGAGTCTTGCAGCCCACAAGAAATAGAAGTGCCAGACTGGCAGGGAGGAATTCCTGTATTTAGCAGCCATTTTGTACCCAATTGTAGGGAAATGTTATATAATTTCAAGCTGACAATTAAAAATATTTCTCCCTTTCTATTTTAACTTGTGAGCTTTCTCATTTTTTTTCTATATAGCTTAATAAAGAAATAAAAAGTCATCAGCTGGATTTAATGTCGACCTCCATTATTGGTATATACATAAGTTCTTGTGTTACAATGTGTGATTGTGTTTCTATCGCTGAAGTCACAGACTGCTCTTACTTAGAAAGATAATCAGCAAACTTTATGAGCGGAATAGGATGTAAAAGTGGGATTGGAGCAATGAAGAAAGAAGAAACTCTCAGGGGAGGAATGCAAAAAAGGCACTGCCAAGTTGGATCCTGGATCTAAAGCTTCCCCTAAGGAAAGTGCTTCATCTGCAATCATCAGTACTGAATAGGCTTTCTTTAAAGGCACATTTCAGGTTCTGAGGGGAACTTATTCATTAGATGCTTTTGTAGTCAGACAATCATCCAGAGAGAAGGAACTTCACCTACAGTTACATCTCTGCTAGTAAATTAAACAGGTTCAAAAAACACTTCTTGGCACAGAAACAAAACTGTTGAATTGTTAGAAAAATCATGTTTTGGACTGGACAAACTCCCTCTATCCCAGTTCTCAAGCATGTTTTGGAAACTAGCATAAGTTCGTGCATATTCTCATCTGGAATTCTTCATAGGAATATGCTGTTCTGGGAGTTGAGAGAGTCCAGAGGCACAAATCAAGATAATGCTAAGCCATTTCTTCTTTATACCAGAGAGTTCTACAAAAAATTTAATTACATGTGCTTGCATTCATATGGTTTACAGGGTTCTAAGTGATAAAATAAATGAGAAAAAGACCATCATCTCTTTTTCATTCTAGAATTGGTACAATAAGGGGACATAACCTCTTGAAGGCAGATCCTCAAGTAGTGGCCAAGTTTTGCTCAAATGTGGGAGAAGTCCTGATATTCCACAAAGTCAGGCTAGTAGATGACTGACACAGAAATACTGATAAAAGGATGTTTTAAAGCATTTATTTTAAAGCCTACATTTTATCTTTCTTCAATTTTAAAGACCAGAACTCAAATGAAATAGTCAGAATTATTTGTGCTATTTGTTATTCTGTGTCACAGCACTGACAATCTCAGTGACAAAATGGATATCCAATTGTTATGAGATCCTGTTGTGAGTAAAATGGGACAACGAAGTTAAGGTTACTTCAGTGAAGATTATGGAGTATGTGACAACTGTCTGGTTAATGAAATGTAGGATTCCTTGTCTAGCCTTAGGTTGTACATGAAACAAAAACTACATTAGTAAAAGTGGAAATCTAATGTTCTTGTGATCTCTAAATTATTTTTTTTTGCATAGTACCACAAAAGTTTTGGATGAACCACAGAAGCAGGAAAAGTGTTTTCTTCTTAAAGGCTCTGGGACTTTGTAGTGAAGAAGATTTCAAGATTGAGACAACCCTAACATTTGTATCATAGATTTATTTTTTTTTTTTACTGTGGAATTTGTGGAGGTTTTTTTCATGTTTGCATGCAGAGGAGTATTACTATACGTGTAAAAGCACCTATGAAACCATGTTTTAAATTGTTTAAATTAATATATAAAAAAAATCTAACTTAATTCCCCATAAATGTACTTTGCATAATCCTGTGAAGTATTATAAAGTATTATAAAGTGGATATAATGCCTTACCCTCTCAAAACAGTCCAGAAATTGTCTCAGTGTGTCTATATAGAGTAATAGATGGAATACTATCAAGTCACCTTATTATAAATGTAACAGTGGTGTGAAGCTCACACCTGCTATGTAATGTCAGTTATTAGCTAATAATGAACCTTTGTGGGAGCTGGAGCTGCCATCCATAGTCTGGTGTTTTGTATTTCTTGTTATTCAGTTGGACATGCAGCTCCTGAGCAGAATCCACAAGGAGCAAAAGAGGGAAGCAGCTGTAGGCTCAGTGTCAGGTTCAGAGCAGCCATACAGGGCTACTGGTTTTAATTATTTTTGCATTATTCCTGAATGTGGTTGATCTAATAGGGCCATACTTACTGCAGAAATTTGTTTTCATTGGAGACTGCTGTGGTGGATAGAGTTTAGCTCCCCCAGCTCAGGTAGTTTTGCTCCTGCCCCAGTCCTCCCCTCCCACCATGTGAACATGATTATGGTAGTGCCTCAGGCTTCAGTGTTCAGCTTTTTAAAATTGGAGGAGATTGTGCTGCCAATAAAAGGTTCCCTCACTGAATAAATGCCTGGTAGTTCTGCTGGGAAAAGGTGATGGGTAGGGATGAGTAGTCCTGCAATCCCAGTATCTGTACTGCTAGGTTTGGTGTGGAGGTTGAAATCACAAGCAGGGAAGGAGATGTGTTTTTGCAGCTTGAGAATTGAGAGGAGGACCTCAGCTGCCTTCAGATGAAGTGCCTTATGTTGACACTTGTCAGTAAGATTTTAGTATCTAGATTTACTTTTCAGGAGTGAGGTTGGCATTTGAAAGCTTCATTCTTCCTGAAAAGTTAGTTGGACATTAGCTCAGATGTGTCTAAAGTGATTAAAAACCCCCAAACCAGCATCTAAGAGCTTGCTAGTCAGTGCTCATTTAGCAGCACTTCTCTGTACCAGTCAGTGTGCATATTCACATGTACAACAGTGGCAGCAGTAACACTGTTTCCAACCAGGAAAATAAAGGGCCATTGATAAAATTTAAAATGTTAAACCTAATTCAAGATGTTTAAGCTGTCTTTGCTACATACTGTTAGAAATTCCTGGAGTTTGAGGTTTCCTAGGAAATATTTTTAACTCTCTGCAATACATTGTAGAGTTGGTGCAAAAGCCTATAAATAGGCCTATTTTGAGATGTGGAAGCTGGAGATCTTCTGTGCGATGGGTATTTTTACTATTAAGTTGTTTTAGTATTTTTGCTCTATTTCTAACTCTGATGTTAATAGTATCTGCCAGAGTAGCTTTATTTCTATCCTGAATAGTTATAACCTGTGCAGTACACAACAAACTGCTAAATTATGTAATTACAAATGACTATATTTTCCTTGCTTGTTTTTTGCATTGTAATACATTATAATGAGTTCCTCAATAGCCTCTTGTGTGTTCAGGTATATTCAAGTAACCCTTTTCCATCCTTTGGAAAGCATCTGATCATGTAAATTGAGAATAAATAAGTTATACTAATGATTTTTAAAACTACAATTGCAGTCTTGGGTGATAATGTCATGAGGAAAGAAAAACAGAAGCTTAACATGTAGTGGAAATTATTTTGTAATTCAGTATGACAGGTATTTGTAGGTGAGTATATAAACTGAGAAAGAGGAAAGAAGAGTCCACAGTTAATGACTGATGAATACACCATCTCTGTGGACTCAACTGATAGGGCTTCTTTCTGAAATCAACAGAAAATTGAATTTTATTGCAATTACTTTGTTTGTTTGGAGCTTTTTGCTTCTTTTGGGTCAAGTGCTCACTTGAAATCTGACCACCACATCATGGTAAAGGCAATATTTTGTGGTTTTCTTAGTTCTGTAAATTTCAGTGTAAATCAAGCAACACTAGGGAAGCACAGAGGAATAGGGTGGGGCCAGGTTCAATGACTAAAGTTGAAATACATTTTCCTGGGTTTTTAAAGCACACACTTGCAATTGCTTGCTAGGAATTATGCAGCAGGGACCAAGCTTCTATTTGCATTTCTGTTTTCAAAGAAATTAAGCACTAAATAAAATCTGTCTTCACAAAAACGTGAAAGGGAGCTACCTGCTGCTAACGTCTTAGTACCACAGGTGAGAACAAAGGATTGGGAAGGATGAAGGGATGCACAGGAATTGAAGACAGTAAGTAACAGTCTACATTATATGTTATTTTGAGTTATTTATACTTATACTTACTACAACCATTCTGTTTACTTAGTCTGTTTTATGCTCTTCTGCTTCCAAAATCAGTATAGCATAGATGAAGGAAAATAAGAGACTTGAAAATCTGTGTTTCATAATTACTTTACTTGGTTAGGGCCTTAATATGAGCTAATTGAAATTTAAAAAAAAAAAGCCATTAATTTCAGTGGGGTTTCCATAGCTCCTGGCATGAAAGCAGAAGGAACTGTGAATATACTGCATTTTTAAGGTAGAAAACAAATAAACTGAAAACTGCTAGCCAAAATCTACTTGAAGATGGAACCTATTGACAAGTGCAAACATTAGACACTGCATCACATGGCACCTTATAAATAGTGCTTTAAGTTTTACAACACACTGCTTTCCTCTAACAGTTGGCTGAAAGATATGTCTAGTAGTTAATGGGAACTTCTTACAGTTAAAAAAAGAAAAGAGTGGTAGTTTATTTATATGATCTGGCTCTTTTTGTGCCTAATGGCACCCACCTGCATCAGGGCACCAAGGACAACACAGATGGTCCTGTGATTAGACTGAAATGAGAAATTTCATCAGCTGCAAAGAATTCAGCCTTAAGGACACAATTGTTATTATCCTACCCTTTGGATTTGGATTCCAGCATGGTCTTGAACATAAGGAATGAATATTATTGAAGGGTTTGGATTATGTGACCCTGAGGTTCTTTGCATGGATGTTGTTTCTACTAATACAATAAGTAGATTAGCTGTAAAATTCTGATTACTTTTCCCCTCCTTCTCTTGAACTGCACATTTTTCTAACAAGTCTTTTTGAGAACAATTTGGCAAAATATTTTTTAACCACAAAGCACTCTAATGGTCTTATCCATGGTGGGTATATTCTATTCTTTGGCACTGGTAGTGCTGGCAGTCCCCTGCAGAGGGTCTGCAGCTCCAAGATGGACTGGGATGAACTCTGCTATAAAGTTTATTGAATGACAGCAATCTTAATTCATTGCAGTATTGTTGCAGCCTTATGGCAGCTCTCTGTCTTCCCACAGTGATTATTCCTTGGAAAGAAGATTCTTAGGCTACTGGTCCTCTGTCAGGACACCTCTGGCTTTTGCTGGCTATCACAAGGCCCTCAGTCTTTGCCAGTGAATGAGTCACAAAAAAGATAAGGTAGAACCTGATGTTCCTTGTCTTTTTATATAGACAGGAATGGTGTGACATGTTTAAAAAACTGTCAGCAGCTGACACCACTTAGAACAAAAGTCCTGTCATCATTAACAGTACTGAGACAGAATTGGATTTAGCAATATTGAGACAGGTCTGTAAGAGGTTCTGATTTCACACTGAATCCAAATTAAGGGCTAAGCAGGAAATGGACACTTCTTGTGCTCTGAAGCATTCAGTGTTGTGACCCACATTTTGTAGGGCTTATCCTTTTTCTTATAGATACAGTCTTGCTAACTTGAGGAATACTTTGTTTGCTTTTCAGATCAAGTGAAATTATTTGTATACAAAACCAGGTCCCTTCTTGTCAATATCTTCAGGAACAGATTTTCTCTGTCCACATTTTTCATGGTTTTGAAACTATTTGAACAGAAATGTCTTCAAATAAGTATGCAGGTTTAAAAGCAATTGAAGTCTGCACTTTAATCATGGTTATTCCATTACTTTGAACTCAGAAAAAGTATTTGCCCTCTATTGCAAGGTAAGTGGGTACTGTAAGAGTGAGATCCCTTTCCTGGGGAAATATAAACCTGCTATGCTCCTGCTGGGAATGACATTCTAGCACCTCCAAATAAATACCTGTGACAGCTAATTATTTCAACTGGCTTTGGACAATTCAGATACAGCAATAAAGGGATTATGCTAATTTTAAACATGTTAGGTTGAAATCAATTTGATTTGGTATAGTTTGTAACAGTAATTCCATAAAAGTTGTTGTTCTCAATGTTTAATAGTGGCATTTAGAGATGCATATGTGGGCAAGAGGGAAATAAAATAGATTCTATTAAAGCAACTACAGATCTGAAATTGTTCTTAAAATCATTGTTATGGCAATGAGATCAAGAGGAGACAGATAAAATGTTTGCGAAATTTTGTGTAGAGTAGGTATGAAGGTGCATTGAAGGTAAAGACTGAAGGTGATCACTTATAATTGTATACAAAGTGATTAAACCAAAAAGAAATGAGCAGAGGGGAAAATCGAAAAGGAACAAACCCTCTGTTCTTAGGATAAGAAGCCAGTGATATTTATAGAAGTTTCTTTCACTCCTGTTAATAAAAAGCAATAAAGTCTCAGGAATAATTTTTAATGCAGTTTGCAGTTTTCTTATGGAAAAGGCTTTCAGGCTTTGTGTAGCAGCTAATCTGTGGGTTTTGATTTTTTTCCCCTGCATACTGTTTTTTTGAAAAAACCACAAATAAGTATGGATGTCATCTTAATTTCTTTTACCCTTAAGCCCGCACACAGATTCAGATTTCTGGGTTTGTTGTGTTTCTGTAAATGCACACATATTTAGCAGTGGATTTTTAGACATCATGTTCTGAAGCACCTGCCTTTGAACGTTTCTGGCCTTCGGTGAACAGGGGCGAGAAAGCAATTTATCCTCTGCAGTTTTACGCAGACCTAGGTGTATTTTTAGGCTGTTTCCCAATGAGTAACACACTCGCAGCCGTTGGCTGGGTGGGGACTGGAACCCGCGGGCTGGCGATGAATGGACAGAGACAGACGCTCGCAGGAATCACGGGCTGCGGTGCGTGTGCTGCTGCTGCTGCTGCTGCCCCCGGCGGCTCCGAGCCGCGCCGCTGGAGCCCCGGCTCCTCGGGAATGCTGGGAATGTTGAGTCAGGGACTGGCAACCCAGACAGCCGGGCTCGCAGCTGACTGAGGGAGACTCGCTGAGGGACGCAAAGACGAGGGACAGGGGCACGCGAGCCTCCCCCGACTGCAGCAGGTTCCTTCTCTCCAGCCCCTCGCAGGTATTCCGCGGCTCCGGCTCTCCCTGCTGCCTCCCTCCTCCGCGCAAATGGGATGCCAGCTAAACGTGATGTTGTAAAATCCATGTGAGGACGAAAGGCAGATGCAATGATTTGAAAGGTGAGAAGCTTAAACAAGAATATGGCTGGGATGCATGACTGTAAATTTAGTGTGATTAAGGAAATGCTGGGGATTGCATTTTACAACTGTCTGGTAGCTGAATCTGGAGATGAATTTGCAGAATAGGCTTTTTATATTGCTTTGGAAATACACTGTAATAAATGGGACCAAGTGCACATCTTATTCTGGTAACAGAGTGCCTCTCCCTACAGAATCATCAACCAGAAACCTCTCTTGCAATTTCTATTAAAAACAGCCATAGGACTCTATTTTTAAAATATGTTTCTTAAATTTTTTTGATGCCTAGCGTTTAAAAATATTGTTGTTGTTAAAGTTTTCTAGAATAGAATTGATGGGTTTTGGAAATTCCTAGCTTTATACCTAAATAATGGATAATGTTTGGTGTTTTAAAAACCATGTCAGGAAAAAAAGGTGAGAGATTTCTGTTCCCTTCTAGTGGCTGGCAAATGGAAACAGATGCTAACAGGGTATTATTTTTTCAGTTATATAATTAATGAATACTTACTGGGGTCCCTAATTTATGATGCTGGGGTTTATTTTTTTTTTTTTTAAGAAAAGATCATTTTAGGCTGGACAAGTGATTAATGTGATGAAGTCCACGCCTATGTTCCCCAAGGATACACAGATATTTTTCTGGGAGCACTACAGTAGTAATTTGATGGAGAAGGATTTTTTTTTTTTATTAGTGTGTGATTGATTTCTAGGCGGCTACCTGCTAAGCCTGGTGATGGATGGATGGATGGAATCTATTCCCTTAGCGGCGAATTGCTCTTCCCCTCGTGATGGACACGCCGGCCGACCACTGGCATTGGCAGACACGAGCTCGTTGCACACGAGCGCGGCCAATAAGTGCGGCCAAGGGGAGGGCAAATCCTACTTGCCAGGGTTAGTTTTCTAGTCGGCTTTCTAAATCAGTGGTTTCACTTAGCAGTTGTCGTTCGGGATTTGTTTTTATTTCCATCTCTGGACCTCCAGCCCCACGTGCGTGTCCAGGGCGGCCGCCGCGAACGCGGCCCCTTCCCGGCAGCCGCGCCGGGCGCAGGCCCCGCTCCGGCTCCCCCTCCTCGGAGGGCGGGGAAGGGAGGGAGGTTCCTCTCCATCAAGTCGCTTCGCCTCTGGCACTTGGTTTCCCCGTCGCCAAGCCGAGGACGGAGCGGATCCCCCGCATCAGCCCCGCCGCCCAGCCCTGAGGGGAGATGCTGGAGATGCGCTGCCGCTCTCCTGCCTTCTTCCCTTCCCTCCCCCGGGAATCGCAGAGCTCCACAGCCTGCACTGGGGGCGCGGGGAGAGCCCTCCTGCGGCCCTTCCCCAGCCCCGGCGCGGGGGGAGCATCGGGCGCTGCCCTCCCAGCCTCCTGCTCGGCGGCTGAGGCAGCTGAGGGAGCCCGGCCGCCTTGCCGGCCCGGCTGCGCGCAGCGGCGGTGCCAGGGCTGCACGGCCCCACGGGGACCCCAAACAAATCCCTGTGCCGGGGGATTTCCTCGGACTGTACCCGTGGAAGGGCGGGGGATGGCGAACGCTCCCTCAGCTCAGGTGAAGGAAACACCAGCCATGAAACCCCTCAGCCGCAGTCCCCTCACGGAGCAGTGCATTCCCCGTTAGTTCTTTTCCCCCCGCAGAAGGAGGAAAAGGGCCCCTTTTTTTAAGGGTCTGTTTGTGCACACAGAGTGTGTAATGGTATATCCAAGTCCCTTAAGGAATATGTTTCTGTGGGAAAAGATTTCTTAGTTTCTTGGAAGAAATTTGCAGTCCAAGCCTTGGCTTTGTGGGTGACGGTGTTAAGGGCTGTGTGTCAAAGTGCCTCCGCATCTCCTCAGTGCCTTAAAGGAAACATTTTTACTGCTGTTATTTTTCTTTAAAGCTCTGTGTAAAATGCTTTTCAAAAGCATCAAGGTGAGTTAGCATTTTCACTTTTCCTAGAGAAATCTGGGAGGAAGGAGAGGCTTTCTGTCCAGTGAGTGAAGGGAACAAAATTTCTTCGTCCAAAGACTCATTGAGATAAGGGCAGTCCCTGGGGTTTATGGCTGTCCAGCTCAGGTTGAAACTACACCTTTGAACTGTGGAGAAACCCCCTGCTGTGTTTATGAGCACACCCAGGGTGGGGTAGATATTCAAGTTAACAACTGAGAAATTTCTTGGTTAGTGTTTGGGTGCCTTATTATACTCATTATCCTTGCTCTTGTGGTTTGCCAGCATTTGGAGAAGACCCATCTTGCAGCCTCTTATCCTATGGGTGGTTCTTCAACTCCTCTAATCTACAGCTAGTCAAATTCTGGTGGATGGTAGTGTGAGATCCAGCATCCATGCTGCTCCCTCCTGCTGTTCCTTGCCTGCTCTGAAGGCTGTAGAAAGGTGTGGGCCTTATTCTTAGCAGCCAAATACCAAAAGAACACATTCAACCATTTTAGAATGTTAAATACATGTGATAGTTAGAAAATTATCTATTCAGCATGTGTTTTTGTGTAAGCATGCTCAAGGTGATATTTTTTCCTTTGCTTTAGAAAGATGATTGTTACTGACCTTTGAAGGATGACTAAGAAAAAAGAGTGGGTTGTTCACCCCTTAAAGAGGGTGAGGCAACCAGCCTGTGTATTGCTTCTAAAGACCACATATGTTTCCCCACCTGTATCTCTTAGGGTGTTTATTATATTTTTATCCACTATGATGCATTTGTTATCATCTGTTTAATTTAGTTTTTAATGCCTGGGAGATATATATATGGAGGATCTTAGTTAGATCCACCTAGGAAATATTACTCTGATTCTGTTTTTTTTTTTTTTTTTTAATGTGACCCCTCTTATCTGTGATATTTTATTTGTTTGGTTTAGGGTTGTGTCAAGATATTTTTGTGATTTAAGTCTTAGTTTTTGAATGATGTCATATGTACTGAGCAATGATGAGCTTGCCTCAATTTATTTATATTTTGCAACACTAACACTAGCTTGTATTTTCTGTTAAGTGCTGGCAAAAGGGTAAGAGCTATTTGAAAGTAAAATGACTTTGTAATTTCTTTTTCAGGGTCATAGTTGAAAATAAATTCTGAAAATGAACTGTGTAGTGCTGTTTCTTCTGAGTGATACTTTGACACTAAGAAAATACAAAGGCATATCAGCAGAAACATCAGTTAAATGTTGTTCTGGAGTATTTTGGTTTTATTCCCTTTTTGAAGATGTAAAGTAGTTTATGGAAGGAAACCATCTCTTATAGTCTTTCTGAAATCAAGTGAAATAGACATGTTGGTTTATTACTGTTTGCATGCAAGATGCAAAAAAAACCCCAACCTGTTTCCTTGGAAAGCAGCAGTTAACTACTTGTGGAGGTCCAAGGACTTTTCTAAGCACGGATATCCAATGCTTGTATGACAAAATGTGGGTGTCTGATGAATTAGCATTGTGGAATTTAAATGTTTTTGTTCCTTTCTCGGCAGTTGATTTCAGGGATTTTTATGATTAATTTAGTGATGGTGGCTTTTAGGTTCCCAGATTTGGAATATCTTAGGTAGCCAGGTTTTGTTTTGGGGTAACGGAGACAGCTAGGAACCACATCTCCTTTCAGGGAGAGTCTGTCGGGCGCTGAGCTCTGCCAAAGGGGAGGGGAGGAGCAAAGATGTTTTAGCACTTCTCTGGATAAGGCTCCATTACTGCTACACCATTTCTGGTAACAGAAACTTGGAATTCCTTCATGATATTAGAAATTTAGACTTTGCAATGGGCGGGTTATGTGCTGTCCCTTTACTTTAAAAGGAGAATAATGAGGGAGATGTGTAGAGTTGGAATTTCTGTGCTTTTAGGAAAGCAGAACAATGTGTCCAAGAGTTTGAGGTGTATGTCAGTTTCAAGTTGTGATTGGATGTGTGGGAGCCTTTAACATTTTGGATTTAGCTGGATCCAGTTTAGCGAAGCTGGAGCTTTTCTGTGAAATTTTAAGATTAGGTTTTTTCAAAGGTGGTACTTGCTTTCTAGATTTTCTTAAAAACTCATTCTAAGACAGTCACTTTGAGCAGATACTCTTTGATTTTTTTTTTTCTTTAATACTTCCCACTGTTTATCCTGCACATTACCCTATTCCTCTAACTGAAGTCACAGTGCAGATGTAGAATCTAGCAGCTAAACTACAAAAATTGAAAATTGAGAGAAAATCTCATTGTGTGAGAAATGTCGTGGGACATTGAATGAAGTAAAAGGATTGATGAAAATGGTGTGTGTGTGTGTGTGTATATATATATATATATATAGTATAGGTATGTGTGGGAATGATGTGCTGTAGTTCCAGGAAGTACTGTGGAGTTGGGCTGGGAAGCCACTGGAGAAAGCATTGTCTGTAGTGATTGCTCAGTTGGATATAATGTGCAACTTATTTTGAAGAAAGTGAAAGAAATGTTACAAATACCTGCCATTTCTGTTTTTTGCACAGAGCACTGGTAATGTGTGGGGCAGTTTCCCTCCAAGTGAACAACTCAGATCACTTGGGATGCTGACTAATAATCTTCTCCATACGTTGAGAAGTTTACAGGGCACATCTTGGTCACTTCATTCCAATGCCTCATGGAGGTTTAACATGTATGTACTTGTAGTTACACTCTTTGGTATGTTTGAGTTGTTTCATTGCAGGACTTGGAGGCCATAGTACTTGAATTCTCAGGAACTGATTTTTCTTTGGCAAGTATGAGTTGAGTCCTGTTAGAAGTTTGCTGCTGCCCCTTCAGTTTTCAGTGTTGCTATCTAAACACTTTTCATGGTCAGTAAAATTAATTTACTGGTAATCTGCTTAGATATATTTCATTATCTCTTGGCACATGCAGTGTCTGAATTAATTACTTTATAAAAAGGCACAGGTTGTGTTATTTCTGTGATGGTGAGGCTTTTAACTTAAACAGCTTTCTGCAGTGCATCCTTTCCTCAAAATATATTGCTGAAATGCAGTTCTTACCACTTACGTTCTTTGAACAATTCAGATTAATGGACAAATATGACCTGGTAAATAAAGCACAGTTCTTTTTGTTTACCTATGCCCAATAATAGTGGAAGAAAATGGGTACTCTCAGGGGCTTCTCTGGAAGACAGTTTGCTGTGTACAGCAAGTTTATATTTGATGGCTGAGTCTTGGCAGTCATACTATACCTCAGCTTTCATTTATAGACCTCATATGAAATATGCTCAAACAATTTGTTTTTCCTTAAGGAAACAATTACAATAGCATCTGTCATCAACTTCAAATGCTAGGTCAGATGCCTGTGAGGACTTATAAATTGCACTTGTGAACTGGTGTGATTGTGCTTAGCTGAGTGTGAGCCCAAAGGGGGCAGATTGGGCTGTCCTGAAATTACGAGCCAGCCACCAAGTGCTTGAGGAACTTTTCAACTCTTTTGGTGAATAAATAAATAAATAAAAAGGCAATTCCTGAAGTGCAATGTCTTCTAATGGTTCCAGAATGCTGATTCTATGATGAATTGAAAGCTAATCTGCTAAATCACTTGCATTGCTTACAGCGGCTGTAAGTTCCTTGGACAGCTTTGATCTGATGTGGCTGAAGCACAGCCAGTTTTTCTTTGGCATGGTACTGAAACGTGCGTGCTCCTGTATCTGGGCTAAGACAACAGAGGAGGGTTGTTCTACAGGTTTTTACCTTGTGATGGTTTCAAAGCATGCTGAATGCATGAATATGCTTCTTGTTTTGCAGTCTGAGTAGGCATATTGCCCTTCTAGAATCAAATAAATGTAAACTGCAGAATGGATATTTAGGCTTGCTAAATATCCCAGTATTTAAGTATTCAAAACAGGCTGCATATGTGGTCTTAATAGCTGATCCTGTGACTATTTTGTTGCCTTTTTACAGAGAATAGAAGCTTTGTAGCAATAAAGGAAAAATATAGCTTTGTCTTGCAAGTGTGTAAGCCTGTGTTTGGTAACATTCATGGGAGTAGCCTTATTGAGTTAAATTGGAAGTACTCCATTGTGTGGGAGTATCTCTGTTGGTTTCTAAACCATTAAGAGTTATAAATGCACCTTAAAAGTATGACATAATTGTAAATGACAGACTATTTTTAAGCATACTTAATGTGAAGATAGACACATTTACAGGTCAAACTATAAACTTGGTCAATTTTTTTTTACACTATTCTTAGGTTATTTTACTAAAATGAATTTAGTCTTTAATATGCACTTAATATATATATTAGTAGCTGAACAGCCTTTTGTTTCAAAGAATTTGTATAAATGCTGACAGTATAAGAATGATAGAAAAAGGTCTAGTCTTTCAGATTTTTTTCCTGGAAAACTTTTAGGTTTTCTTAAATCATGCTTATTTTAAGCTGTACCTTCTCAAAGGATAATTCAGTCTATAACTGTGTTTCTGTAAATTATTTAGTCATTCGAGTTAGGTAAATGCTGGCAAAAGTAAAGCATAACTGTGCTAATAATTAGGCATAACTTTCAAGTAATCGTGAAGAATGTTGTGTACTTTTACAGTCTATTATTTTTACCCAAAGGAGACTATTTTAGTAAAAATTCAAGACATATGATGGTTGTAGTTGTTTTTCTTTAATAGTTATTAAATGGTAAATCAGGCAAACAGTACTTTTCAAGTGCCTTAGAATAATCCTCCACAAAATACTGGAGCTTGTAAATGCAGGCTTGCATTGATAAATGAGAATTCTTATTGAGAAGGGAATAAATGGCAAGTGAATAACAATTGCAGGATGGAAGGCATGATGAATACAGACTAGGATGCAGAATTTAGCATACAAGATACCTGCATACCTGCAAGGGCTGAAATGTTAGGAAATATTTCTGTGGAAAACCAAAAGCTTGCCAGGTCCCTAGAAATATCTGTGTGTCCTGGGAAGGTCATTATGGTGCGGGGAAGCTGAGAACCAAAAAACTGAGCAGGGACAAGCAGTGTTGTGAAATCTGTGTTTCTGTCCCTTGTTGCTTGTGATTCACACCACCCACCCTCCCACCCGTCAATAGAAAATAGAATCGCAGTGTTAGGAGCTGCAGAGAGCAGATGGGCAGCAAAACAATGACACAGTGAGTGTGGGACTGGGAGCTTCAGTCTGTTACAGCTGAGGTGTTTTACCCTGCACCTCTGGAACTCTTCACACCCCTGTTGGTGCTTGTGCTTGGTAGTTTAAACAAAGGGTAACCATAAGCATCCCTGCTTCTGGGGGGTGACTGTCAAATCAGGAGGGACTGGATAGTGAGAAAGGCTCAGCACTGTCAGGTAACTTCTACAGACTGTACGTGGTTGTGTTTGCCCAGACTTGGCAGATTGGCTGCCCTATAGCTTTTTATAAAGATACAGTGTGTTCTCTGGCATAACAATTAAAATTAGATGTGATGGTTCTGCCTTTGCTTGGCTGTAGAAGCATTTTTTTTAATGTTCCATTTTCAGGTCTTTAATATTTTACATAACATCAGAAAAATAAAATGAAACAAATTTGAAATTTTTCAGCTTCCTTAGGTATCTTAGAAACCCCAGGAAGACTTGTCACATGCAGAACTGCAGGAAATAATTGCTTTAATGGAAGTGTTAGAGATAAAACATTAAGAATTGGAGTTTGAGCAACAGAGACCTAACTTAAAAGTTATAAAATAATGGAGGTGTCAACTGGTGGAGTTTAAATATTATTTATATTATTTAAAGCGTACTTCTATTACGATGTTTTAAAACAATTACAATGTCTCAAACATTTAATAAAGAGTAAAATGCTTTGAAAGAAGTGCATCTTTCTTGAACACTAGGCTTGTTTTAAATCCATGAACCTTGTATAAAAGAGTTAAAAAAGTATTGTTGACCCTTCACTTAAGTATATTTGAGAATAATATAATTGACAGTCCTGATAATGGTGTCAGAACTGCTTGCTTTTCAAGATTTTTAATACAGCATTTTGAGCAAATATTTCAATTGGTGGAGTTTTCTGATTGCATGACAAGTATTCATTGCTGTCACTGCACCTGACAGCTTTAGAATGCCTGACAACTTTATTTTCCATATATGTCATTAGATGCATATTAAGCAGCCACTCCTACTTTTGCCTTCATATTTTCTTCTGTGTGAAAGGGAAATGAAAGGCAGGCAGGCCTGATGTGAACTGCTGCTATGAGGTGATAAATGCCAGTTCTTCCATGTAGCACCGATGGGAGTTCAGGGACACGAGCAGCTCGCAAGATTAAAACAGGCTTTGGAACTAACTTTATTTACAACTACATCTGTGTAATTTTTACAGCAAACTACAAGAGAGGGGATAAATTGATGTCTGTTAACTAGTAAAAAGAAATGTAGTGTGCAAACTGTAGTAAAACTTAAATTTACATAAGAAATTCAGGACACTGTAAGCAACCTAAATGAAAATGTTGCTTTTTAAGTTGTCATATGCGCTTTGTTTTTTGAACTTGTAAGGAATAGTAGAGTAGCAGGAAGAAATGGATTCTTTTCTTTTTGGAAAAAAAAAAGGTGGGGGAGAAGTACTTGGTCAGCCTGGTAAGCAGGAAAAGAGAGTACTTTGTCCTTTTAATAGAAACAATGCTGGTCTTGTACTAACACCATACAAGGAGCAGTGTATTTATCTTTTCTCCTTTACTTTATTAAAAGAGGACATGCCAGGCTGCCCACTCAGATTAATGAAAAAGGCAGGCTACTCTACAACAGATTTGTGTTCTCTGTATCAAATTTATATCAGCTTGATGCATTTTTTTTTTCTTTTACATCAGCACTGATAGCAAAAAACAGGTGAAGAAAAGAATATTCGCTGCTGTGCGAATGTATTGTGTCACTATGAAAACAGTAGAAAACACAGGCAAACCAAAAGAAAGTGCTAGAAATATTTCTGACTCTTAGTCACTGCTTTTAAAACATATGTGCTCCTGGTCTTCTGTGTACGGAGAGGTTGTGTTTTAAATGAGAGTACTTAAGAGATCTTATCAAAATAAAGAAATCATTGTTTGCTAGGACATGTTTTTATGGAACAGATTTTTTTTTCTGTCAATTTCATTCCTTTTGTGGTGCCTAAAATTGCAGTCCTGGCAGAGAAAATATGGGCATTGTGTCCTACATCACCTCTTTTTTTTTTTTTTTTTTTTTTCTATTTTGCTTCTATTGGTTTATATGTGGGGAGTTGTATAGTACTAAACTGTTCTAGACAATTTGGAGTTGGATTGATAATTTCTGCACTTAACTGTTACCATATATTGTTTGGGAAGGCTAACTCTGCAGAAGAGGTTTCCTTAAAGCTTTTGGTACTTTTACAAATGTTTGAGCTCTTGGCTCAGTGTTAATATTGGCAAGTAGTTGTGCAAAGCTATTAAGTATTTGGCTGATACCCAAACTTCCTGCTGACTAGGTGATTCAGGCCACAGGAGGGGACACTAAAAGCCTAAATCATCCCTCAGCATGTAAGAGTGTGTAACCAGTGAAAATCAGAGCTTATGGGGTACTGTGTATACAGCATTTCAAGCAAACTCTGTAATTATGTTACATGTAGAAGTAAACTAAATGGTTACATGTACATGTAAACTAAATTGCACGAGATCTTCTAGTAGCATCCCTATTAGAATCCTATGCTCCAGGTTTCTCAAAAAATAGAAAGCTAAAAGACAAAGTGAGTTGTCAGACTTGAGCCATGTAGGTAATGTGAGCCCATGATGCTGCTGTGTGCAGAAGGCAGGTGATCAGGTGGGGCAGGAATGTGCAGAATGAGGCAAGCTGAAGTTGAAACAGATGTTGGGGGCACTTTGGCATGAATGGTATCAGGTCTGCTGGGCTTTGCAAGGCTGATGAGAGCATGGGGCAAGGTGTCTAGTGCCCGCCTTCCTGCCCCCAGCTGAAAATGCATGCTTAATTTTCTGGATCCTAAAAGTATCCACATAAAATATAGTTTCATTTGCAATGCAGAATAACAAACTCATGATTATAATGGTTAATTTTAAGTCATGTACATTAAAGGCATTTCTTTGAAATAAGAAAATATTGAGCCAAGCAGGTGAGCATCTGGTTTTTTTTTGGTGGTTTTTTTTTTTTTGTTTGTTTGTTTTTTTTGTTTGTTTGTTTTTTTCCTAGTAGTAAGCTGATTTGGATTTTAAAACTCAAATCTTATAGGAAAATGTGTGTGGTGGGTCTGCAGTCTGTCCCTGCCAGACTGAATGAAGCTGGGTGACTTTCTCAGAGAGGGTTTTTGGGGGATATGACCTTTGTGACTCCTTTGTCCTGGCTAGTGCAACACCTACAGCTTTGGTAAAGAATTATTATTTGAGAGTATTAGTATTCCTTCCTCCCTGTCCAATTAAAATAGTAATATAAAGTAAATTTACCTTTCAAAATAGATCTGTCTGTATCTCACCTGTCCACTCTGAGTTCAGCTGGGATGGCTCTGTTAGCTGGTTCTGTGGGAAGATGGGATCTCTCCTCTCTTTCTCCAGGCAGTAGATATGATCTGTGTGGCAGTTGTTCAGGTCCTGAGGCTGGTATTGCTTCTTCATGTCTCCAATTCCTGATGTGTTGAGACACACAGGAAATCTTCCTGAAGCTAGGAAGGCTCCATGTAGAAGCAGTAAAGAGCAGAAAATGTAGATGCTTTTTCTCCCCTCTTTCATAAAGCAATGGTGTATGGCTTCTACTGTGTCTGAGACTTCACAGCCATAAAGGAAGGCTCCAGTCTTATCCTTAAGAAGTACACATACTGAAAAAGCATTTTTTCATGTGCTTGCCTTTCTCTGAGGTGTTTGCAGGAAAGCCAATCTGTATAATTCAGGTCACAGAAGGTAATAAACTGCAAATGAAAATGGAGAAACCCTAAGAATTTTTTAGTGTTTTCAGCTTTTGATCTGTGAGCTGTCCTTAATAGCCTGTTAAAGTAAGAAAATCAATCATATCATCAGTGTGTTTGTGTTTACAACACAGAGGTCTCTGTTTTGATTAGAATACTTCTAGGAAAAAAAAAAAAGAAATTGAAAATGCTGTGGAGGTAATAATACTGGTTGGTGTTTTGCTTCTCTTTTCCTGTTGCTTTCAGAATTTTCCCTAGCTTATGGAAGTTACAGTGTTCAATCAGCATTGGAACATTGTTTAAGAAGTTCAGTGAGAAGTTAGTCTCCCTTTGGATAAGGATTGAGGATCCTTTTTTCAGTAGAGCTCAGTGGTAAGCTCTGGAGTGCTAAGCAAGATAAGTGTTCTCTGATATGAGATAAGAACTTCCAAAAATTCATACAAGTTGAGAAAAGAAAGACCACAACTAATAATCTCTAAAAGGCAAAACAAGTACCTAAAAAAACATACCAGAGACATAAACAGAAGGCTAAGTGAGTTATTAAGTGACTCCAAGCAAGAAATGTACTGATTTATCAGACTGAAAAGGAAAAACAGTATGGACATGATATAAAATAAAATATTCTGTACCTCTGCTTCTGAGGATCAACAAATTTATACCCAACTCCACCACCTGGCCATGTATCATATCTGCTGTATTTATAAATATTTTATTGTGTGCAGTTTAAATTGACAATTGACACTGGCATTTCCTGCTAGCAGTATTGTTTTTTTCACCACACCAGAGTGTAGTGTTTTTTATGGGGTGTTTGTTTTGTGTTGTTTGTGTTTTTTTGGTTGAGTGAGCAAGAGGGTGGGGTGAATTCTGTCAATTCCAAAGATTTTTTGTTGCTTTTGCTCAGGATCTGCCAGGAGCCAATGGAAGGAAAGTGATCTGCTCTGGTCTCATGGGAGATTTGTCTGTGATGGAGCTATGGAACTATTTCAGGCAACTAGAAAGATACAAGGATGGATTTCTTGGAGAGCTTGATGAGTTACTTGCCCAGAGGATGACTGGCACTTGAGAATTAGATGAGAATTTTTTTTTAATTGGTCAGTATGTTAAAGTTAAGACAGCAGAAAAGCTGCACAGGTTCTTGTGGTGGAACCAAGCTGTGGGTCATCCCTTGAATGCTGCATTACAGCTGAAAAGAGCAGCAGATTTGGATAGTGATGTTAAAATACCGAAACTTGAAAAAGTAAATTAACAAGATTCCTTTATATCTGTGTGCCTTGGGAATAAATTCTGGAGGCTTTAAGAGGATAGTTCTTTATGCCAATAATAAATATTTTTCTTTATATAAATTTCATATTGTCACTCATTTAAGTGACAAGGTAAAGTATGGTATGTTGTTGTATTGGGCCCATGTTGTTCATTCCAACTTAGTTTGACAAGCTTTAGCTTGAAGTTTTCTAGCAAGAAATAAATGAGGAGTTTTATTTTGATTGAAATTAGTTTGAAAATGCATTTTTAACTAGTCACCCTAAATATAAAATGTTTAGCAGATTTCATTTTTGTAGTTATTACTCTGAGAAGTTAGTTTTTCTGATATATGGTGATTACTTTTGTTTTCCAAAATGAAAACTTAATTTTATAATATTTTTTTTCAGGTCTGTCTTGGGAGGAAAACCAGATTTTGCCTACTGGAAGAATGCAGTAAAACTGCCAGTATTTCTAGCTGGAATTCTTAATTTAACATTCAACTTTAGTGTTACTAGTTTCTTACTAAATAGTACCTCAAAGTAGAAGAAAAATGTATGGAAGTGCAAGAACAATCAGCAACTTGGAAGGAAGTCCCTCCAGGTCTCCCCGCTTGCCAAGGTCCCCTCGCCTGGGCCACAGGCGAACCAGCAGCGGGGGAGGAGGGGGGACAGGGAAGACGTTGTCCATGGAGAACATCCAGTCCCTTAACGCAGCCTATGCAACATCTGGACCAATGTACCTGAGTGACCACGAGGGTGTAGCTTCTACTACTTTCCCAAAGGGCACAATGACTCTTGGAAGGGCTACAAATCGAGCTGTGTATGGTGGCCGAGTCACAGCCATGGGGAGCAGCCCCAATATCGCTTCTGCTGGACTGTCACACACAGATGTCCTTTCTTACACTGACCAGCACGGAGGGCTGACCACATCCTCACACCACCACCACCACCAGGTTCCTTCCATGCTGAGACAGGTTAGGGATAGCACCATGTTAGATCTGCAGGCTCAGCTTAAGGATCTACAGAGGGAGAATGACCTTCTCAGAAAAGAGCTAGACATTAAGGACAGCAAGCTGGGGTCCTCTATGAACAGCATCAAAACTTTCTGGAGTCCTGAGCTAAAGAAAGAGAGAGTATTGAGGAAAGAAGAAGCAGCCAGAATGTCAGTTCTTAAAGAACAGATGAGAGTTTCCCATGAAGAAAATCAGGTAAGTAATTATGAAAGTTTCCTTGTGTTGATTTACAACCAAGCACTTCATGTTTTGCTTTTGGTGCTGTATCCAGTGCTAGCACAAGTTTGATATTTGCCACAAGAATTTTACGTCTTGGTTTATCTGCTTCTGACTGCCAAACTGCAGGAAAGCACACTAATATGAATCCAAATGCAGATTATAATTTCCTTCATGCAGCATCCCTTCACATTTTAGATGGATAAAATAATTGTTGCTACCCTTTCTCTTATGTTTGAAACTTTCTCTAGGGTTTTTTTTTTTTTTGCAACTGTCTAAATGTTGTCTTGGCAACATTTTCTGAAGAGGTAAATGAGCCATTTTTGAAAAAGTGTAAATAAATATCCAGAGGCATATTTTGTTTACGCTGTGCAGGGAGTTAACAGTTTTAAAGTTAAAAGAAGATAAATCCTCATATTCAGCTTTCTGTACTTCTGCATTACAGAATGAAGTTTCCAGTGACATTTCAGAGACCTGCATTGTAGTAAATGAGTACCTTGTAAATATGTATTTCAAATACTTCTATTCACAATGTAACGTGATTTTCCTGAAGTTACAGACAGATTCAAATATTTTAGTCCGGATGGATAAATCTGTGAAGTCAAAATTTGAGACTTTGCTGTATCAAATATACAGCTACATATACAAAACAGCAGCACAGAATAGATAAAAAAAAATTATCCTTCCTTTCTCCACACACTTTTTTGGCTTCTGGTCTTATTTTAAAGCTGCTCCTTTTTAGACCATCTGTTAACTTTCCCCAGACAAAAACACAGTCCTGTGTTTCTCTCACTTCCAGATTCCAAGTCTAAACTTCTTTGCTGACAGGCAGCAACAACGGAGATTTTTAATTTACTTCCAAGTTTGTGATCAATTAGAGCTTCTCAGCAAACTTTCCACCTTTAGGCATGTCATGAACCTAAATATCTACAGAGCTGGCAAGTCTGTTACCAGTTACTTCAATGGGAAACTGGCTGGGTTGTCATCAGGAGTTCAGTGCAATGAATGAATTTATTACTGTCTTGTATAACTTTTGTATCCAGACTGACGATAGTAGTTGCTGATTATTTATTTATAGCAGATGCACTAGGATGCTGCTAGAACCAATATTAATAAAAAGATGCATGGTGGATGTTCTGTTTTTCAAAAACTTTGTTGGTTAGATATTTTAATGGTGGTAGTTGGTGTCACCTTAGGAGGAGAATTATTCTGATAGACTCTCATGTATTTCTTATGGAAATGTCACATTAATCTCTTATACTGACATTTGGAATTTGAATCTGGTGTTTGAAGACTTTGTCACATGCCAGTGACAATTCTGTTTTGGTTTTTCCCCCTAAAATCTAGTTTTGCTTACCTTGAGGGAAAGTAAGCTAGTAACTCAGTTGTGAGTTCATTCACGTTGTATCTTTCTGAGAAACTCTCTTATTTTCTTGTAACCGCAAACCTGACAAAAGCAATGCATTTTGCTCCACGTGTATATTTAACATGAATCCTCTCTCTATAATTCACAGAGATTGGGTAGCTCTATTCCATTGCTAAGTGTCCAAACAATCACAGAAGGGGCCAAGTACACAGTGGTATCCCCAGCGAGTGCTCCCGGTGATCCAGCTGCTGTTTCTTTGTGCTTAGTAACTCAGTGAACTTTAAATTCAGCCAGTTCATTTTGGACCTGTTTGAAATGCCAGTGTCCACAGGCTCTTACAGCCTATCCTACCTGTGAGGAACCAGTTTTAATTTGCTTTTGCACTAGGCTTTGGCTGCTTTTACTAGGATTTCCTGCTCGTACTGAAAGAAGCAATAAATAATTGATGTCTGGTGCCAGTCTCAGTGCCACTTAGGACTTTTCAGTGCCATCATCACATCCCTCCCTCAGCTCTTTTCCAGACAGCAGCATCTTACCATGTGTGATAATTCCTTGTGAAACAGTAACATGATGTTTTTCAGACCTGTTAAATGTTTGGGATTTTTTTTTTTTGAGGCAAGGGGACCAAAACATCTTATGTTTTTGATAAGGTGTAGAATGTATTGTGTTGATGTTGTAGTATTTGCCCTTTTATTCTGTATGTCTTTCACAGAAATTCTCAACAATTAGTTTGTTATTTCTAGTTTTGGATGCCTTTATTTTTGCTGCTACTGAGCACTAAGCTAATATCTTAATGGAAATATTTATCATAGCTGGAAAACCCTCACCATTCATTCTAACCAGTTTAGATCCCAGCCTGTTATGCTTAAAGGTAGGATTATTTTCACTTGTGTGCTACTTTTATCTCCTTCAATTTTATCTGCCAGCCTCTGCTTATTTGCTTAGTCTTATGAAATTCTTCTTTGCATTTGGCTTTTGTCTTCACTGCCCTGAATAACCAAACACCATGAGGAAAATTAGTCATCTTACTGATCCCCCTGTTCTTTGGGCTGCTCAGGAAGTGTCAGTCAGCACAAAGCCCAGCCACAGGTTCCAGCAAAACTCCAGGGACCTTCTGTTGGTTTTAGGAGTCAACGATGTGTTTCTGCTATTTCCTCTCTTGTAATCAAATATTTGTGTATAAAAGTACCCTTGCTCTTATGTAATTGCTGCTTACTTTTCTTGTAAGCATTTGGAGAGGAGCCTTTCTGAAGGAATGGCTTTGGGAACCCAAGCTGGCTGTGTCAGCTTGTTAGTCATTCTTATTCAGGAGGCTATTGATTCTTTCAAACAACTAATTTAAATTAGAATCATCAAAAAGCTGTAATTTTAAAGAACAAAGAAGGTGATGTGCTCTATCACATCTATCCTAAAAGTGGTCAGTCTGTCCTTGTGTGTCTGAGGTTTACTGACTTATAAAACTGTTAAAAACTGAGGTGTTTCACACTGAAAGACAGCCAGCGTTTCACATTGGCTGTCCATGATAGAATTGACCCTGCCTGGATTTCTGGGTGTCCTGGCAAAGTCTGGGAGCTCCCAGGAGACTGGAGAAGGGCAAATCTGCCTGCCAAAAAAGAAGTGAAATGAGAGAATGGGTGAAATCTGTTTCATATTTTTATAGTTGTTTCTGAAAAAAATACTGCAAAACCCAAAGAATTATTTGAAAGCCGTATTTTTAAAAATCATCAGCTATTTCTAAATATAGAGGGGAAATAAAAAAATGCACTAACACCCAATATGGATTTATCAAAAATAATGTCAAAGACATCTGATTTTTCTTGGATGACAGGAAAACAAATGCATAATGGAAAAACAGTAGCAACATATTGATGTTAAGAAAACTTTGTCTCAAAAGATTTCCCTTTAGTGAATTGGTGGGAAGCATATGACAGGAAAGTGCTACTACATGGAGAAGTGTTTGATTGGAAGCCTGTGTCAAAGTGTAATTATCAGTGATTCATGATGAAATTGGAAAGGTTTCCAGTAGGATCTGGTAGGGATCTGTCTTGTGCTTGAGGATTTCAGCAGTGTCCTAAAGGATGGATGTGTTATGCATCCAGATAATGGCAAGACTGGGAAGGCTTGAAAACATCCTGGAAAGTAAGATTATAAATGAAAATAAAGTTGCCAAATAAATGAATTAGTTTGAAATAGTAGGATCTGTTTCAATAGGAAAATTGATAAAATTAAACCTTTTGGAAGCAGAAGGAGACCCATGAGGAAGTTTATGGACAGTAACTTGGACATTCCTGTTTTTCTTTTTAAAGTTGTTATATTTCTGAAAGTGTATACTTTCAGCACCTGTACTTTGATATCACAGCCCATATTTAGTTGGCTTTTGGTCTTCATGTTCTTTGTGATATTTTCTCACAGCAAAACTGGAATTATTTTATATATGTGTTGGTGTACACAGGGGCAGGAAGTACTCTACATGTTTTTAACTATTTATAGTAGTTCTTCATCTTGGAATCATCCATTTACAATGTCTCAAACAGAGATTTTGGGTTTTTTTCATCTAGGTAGATAGTTATTCTCTCTAATCTGGCTTGATGAGAAGCTTCTAATTGTGTTGTAATGTATAGGAGAGTGAATGGGGAAGGTTTCAGTGGAGAGCAGAAGGCCATGAGGTGGGAAGTGCTGGGAAGACACAAGACATTATTCAGCAATATTCATTTCCAAGGTTGTTGCCTGCCTGTCAAGAGAGAAAATTACTTTATTGGTTTGGATTAGCTGCTTCTAATATAATACATTAATGTTTATCAGTTTATATGCTGCTTTTATGACATTGCAAAAACTGAATCACTGTGATGACATTTAAAAAAATGTATATTAAGCCCTCTTGCACAAAATAAGGCCCCTTTTACTTACTTAAAAATGCAATCATTTAAAATACTACATAATTAATATAAAATGGACACTGTGTGCCATGAACAGTGTCTCTTTTCCAGGTATGGCATGGTTGTATTTGAAATAAATGGGTGAGCATGATCCTTTTTTCCCTTAAAAAAAACCCAGGTAATTTTAATTGACTTAATGTGTTCTTTGAGAGCACATTACGGATTTTGATCTTTTGAAGTTTAATTCCTATCCTGATACTGCAGGAATTTACTTCTGATTAATGAGATGGAGAGAAGATAAAAAGGATAGTGAGCAGTTCCTCTGAGGCTTATAGTTCTGAATAAAAAATTTTCCTGAAATAGTTTCTCCGAGTAACTTTTGTCCATCTGTAGCAATGTGAATAACTCAGATGCTGCAATTAGCAGAATAGAGCTGATAAAATAATCAGTACAGAAGGGAATGTGTATTCATGAATTTAGAGCTGTGAGTAGCTACTCAGTGTTATTTCACAATGTGCTCTTCATTTTCACTTTGATTCGTGACAAATATCTGAATAGAACAATAAGAGAAACTATACTGACAAATATTCTGAAATGGCATTTCCCTTCTCTGTACTAATTGAACTATGTTCCTAATAAAATATTGATTTGGCTAAGGTATACATTAAAAAAATTTTTTAGGTGTTTTGTTTATGCCCTTTGAAATTCTTGTAGGTTCATTGTAGTGGAATCTGCAGGCAGTTGCCAGCACTCGGGTATTTAGTGCATTTATAGATGGGTATTGCCTTCCTTAATGGGTCAAAGTATGCACTTGATTGCTGGTTGGAAAGGACCTTTCATTGTTTGTGAATACCAGTTGTGGTCAGAGGAGGATTTTTTGGGATATAAATATTTTTTCAGCCCATCTTATTGGGGAAGTGTCTGAAACAGCAGGGATTTTGAAGCTTATTGTGAATATTAATATGAAGTACATGTTACACAACTCAAAGCTAGGAATCTGAGGAATGGAAATGTTGTGCTTGTGGTTTCCTATGCTACCTGAGGCATGTTTTCATATTAATAATCTTAAAGAAAGTGGTTGTATTTTTACTAAATGAGTCTCTTCAAGAAAAATACTTCCAGCATCAAATTTTAATATAGTATTTACAACCAGTGAAGGCTTCTTAAGGTGTTTTAGGATGATTCTGTAAAGCCAGTAGGTTCATCATATCCATTCACCTTGTTTTCTGTTTTTCACTGTACTGTTTTCTGCTTTCTTCAGCTTTTTAAAAATATTTGTCTTGAGCTGCATGCATACTTGTTGATTTTTAACTTTATTTTGCATATTTCCACTGTTTTCTTCTTTTAAACTCATGTACATTGATGGCAATTTAGGTAAGTGCAAAATATTCTTCTTTACTTTGTTTATTAAATGCAGCAAAGTGCTTAAGCATTCAACCACATGGAATAGATCAAATGGTCATTATCTGAATTGCAAAGTAGAATGCAACCAGTGGACTTTATATTATATTCAAATTAATAATGTCTGTGAAATGGGAAGAGGCCAAAACAGCAGGACTCTTCTGCTGAGGAGGGATGGTGTGTAATGGGTGAGGAGCAGTGAATAAGCTGTGCCAGAAGGGTGTGTGTTGCCTTCTGTTGTTGTTACTGATGAGGAACAAAGGCTCCTGGCTCTGGTGGGGAGTAGAATTTGATAAGGAGGGGGCCATGATACTGCAGATAACCAAGGAAGTTTTGATGGAGTAATAACCTGAAAGTGCTTGAGGGTGAGTGAGGGAATTCAGTTACTTTTAACCTTTTGAGACCCTCTGTCTCAAAAAGTTTGGTAAGTATTGAGCTAGAAAAATGAATAATAGGAATGTGACTCTGTAACCTGAAGCTTATTGGTGCTATTCTGGTTTAGATAGAAGTATTCATGTATACATTAAAAAGTCAAAACTAATAGCTTAAGCTGTATGAAAACTGTATCACATGTTAGTGGTAAATTGGAAAGGATAGTAATAATAAGTTACACCCTTTTAGACGTTTTTGAGGTATAAAGAGATCTGAGGAAAGTAGTTTTTGGTTTTATTCTGTTGTCCCCAGTATTTAAAAAAAGGTAAGAACCATGAATTGTAGTCTTTAGAATGCACTGTGTGTAGCTGTCAACTGAAAGAGTACTGTTTTATTTAGAACAAAAGGTATTTTATTCATCATGTTGGAAACTAAAAATTGAGTATTGCAAAATACCTACTAAATTCAGGATATAGGTCGTTCTCAGTTATCCAGTGTCAAAGTGCCAGCATGAAATTTCATTTGCATCTTCAAGTCTTAGAGTGAGTGTCAAATAAGGAGTGTCAGTCAGTGTTCTTCATAAAAAAGAATAGACAAGACCAGTAACATTTTGAGAAGGCAGATTGACTCTATAGTAGACAGATCATGGAAGTGAAAGGTGGTTGGAACTGTGTGAGGCTCTGTGACTTGAAACTGTGAACTCACCAGCTTTGCACATAGTCACTTCCTTAACTTGTGTTTCATGGTTCGCTCCAAAACACTACGAAAGCTGCTGCTGTTTGTTGTGGATTTTTTGTCCTGTCATGGTGGTGATCATCTTAAAACTGAAGTATCACATGAGGAGCTTTCTGAAAGGCAATAGGTTTATTATTTATTTTTGAAGATGATATTGCAGCTCAATTTAGTAATTTCATACTGTTTGTTAAACTTCCCTTGCAACATCAGATGAATACTGCGCTCTGTTCCCCAGTCTGATCACTTTGTTCTGTTGTTCAGCTGTGATTGTTGTGTTGCTGTGTGGGTAAAACCCTTTAACAGAATCCAGGATTCTGACAGGGTATCAGAAAAGACCACTTCAGAAAAAACACAGACCTAGAAGAATATTAGTTGGGATAAAACTACCTTTAAGTCACCCTTTATGCTTGCGGCTCTGCTTGAAGGTGTTCCTTCAGCACCTACTGCTAAGCCACACCTGCTGCTTTTTACCCCCTCTTGTCTTAATTAGGGAAGTCCAGCTTCAATTCTATCCTGGTAGGTACTTTATGCTGTCAGAATGACTTAAGGAAATTAGAAGAGAGGTAATTGTCTATAAGCCATTTTTAATTTTGTTAGAATTGGGTGGTGTTGGATACATCACATTAATTGTAAATGGATTCATAATGCAGGAATTTGTTTGGAAAGCAAGTTTTACGAAACATAAATTAAATCTCCTGGAGATGTTAATTAAACCTTTAATCTCATCAATAATACAGTTTCTCACAGGTATCCTAGATAATACATCAAAGGTTACCCTTGGTGAATTTCTTTTCCACTGATTGTGATGGAGCCAGTAGTTCAAAGAGTATTTTTTTAAAATATATTTAAAGTTCTCTGTTAGGTTCTCTAAACTGGCTTCCTTCCTTGAGGTCTTAGACCTAATCTGAAAAAAATGCTGGAAATGTTTTTTCAGAATTTTCCATCAACTAAAGTAGAAGAGAGAAAAGGAAGGAAGTATTGAAAAAAGAGTAATTTCTTTCTCATTTTACATTTTTAGCCTTTATTAGTAAAATTAGTCTTTATTAGTAAAATTTCAGATGTTTTCCTTCCTTTTGGTTGATTTATCTTGTATTTTCTGACAGTTGTCCCCAAATCATCTAACAGGCAATTGATAATGCCACATTCAATTAGCCTGCAGTATAGAACTCCTCCTCTGGGCTGTTTCTGAGAAACACAACCCTTCTGGCTGTGCTGCAAGGCATTATATTTATTTATTTTGTATATGTATCTAATGTAAAGATAAACATGCATGACACTTCCTAACCTTTCTCTTTTCTCTTATATTCCTGAATTCATAAGATGCATTTCAGATTGTTGTCAGGGTAAGGGCAATGTTGTGATGGTGACTTAACCTGCTGGCCATTGGTTCAATTTTCTTCTGAGTTTTTGCATGTCTGGGAGCTCTGCTTGCTTAGTGTCATGCAGGGTCAGATTTGGGCTGTTTGTCATTTCCTCTGTTGAAGGTGTCTGGCATTCCTGACTATGGGCTGTGTACTCCCTGGTGCTAGTGAGTCACTTGTTAAAGCTGTCAGCTGCAAGATGATATTTGTTACTTGAATTTATTGCTGGAGTATCTGTCAGCTGAGGTAGTAAAGAAACTAGGATTCAGGAACCCTTGGCATATTTTATGAAGGATAACTTTGGTTCAAGTTGGATTGCTTGTGGCAGGAGCAAATAAGTCTTTTGAATCTACTAATTTTAGAGTATTTGGCCTGTGGGATGGGGAAAATATTTACTTTTTGCATTTCCTTAAGCATCTGCCACAGGATAGTTATTGCTCTTACTCTTGGTGTTGGAAGATGACAGAAAAGCTAACAAAACACATGTTAAAAGAAAGCAGTAGATCTCATGTAAGTACTCTTTGTACCCCGAAGGAAAAGGAATAAATGATGGGTTTGCCAAAAAGAAAATCCTGAGGCAAATCAATGTGAATATTTAAGTGTTAGAGATGCAGAGAACGCTAAGGTCTTGTAAGGTCTGTATTCCAGTCTCATCTATAATTGAATGAGAGGGTGGGGTCTCATCACAGACATTGCTGTAGAAGAAAAGCCAAGGTCAGCAGAACCTACAGGAAAAGCATAACACACGTTGGGGTGCAGCTTCAGAGGAGCAGCAAACCCTAAAACAAGGCCTGCTTTTGGAACTGACTCAAGTTTCCATTTAATTGACTACAGCCTTAATTGTATACGGTACAAGTCTCACTGCAAAAGCCTGCATTTAAATTGAGAGAATCACAGAATGAGGCGGGGAGCTGTGCTTTGAAAATCAAATCTTTTCTCTGTATTTTGATTTAAACTGTGTAAATGGATGTATAGCTTTTGCAATGTGTAGGTGGAAAGGCTGAAAGAATAGTCCTGTTAGTGTGAACTTTTTCTTGTGTGTGACATTAACTTCCAGGTACCATGTTATTGGTAAAGCATAATAATGGTCTTAACTATTTCAGTGAAGAAATGCCTGAAAATTGTGGTATAATATTCCCTTTGGATACTCTGGAAGGTAGAGATGAACTAGTGGCTTATATTTAAATCATGATAAACCAAAGCATGAATAAAATGTGTAAATCCAAACTTGAGGAATCACTGTTTGCAGTCAACATGTCTGTAAAAAAAGCCTGTTGTTCTATTGATGTGTATATGTAATTAAGCACATGTGTACATTAAGAAATTATACATAAGTTTTGATAATCAGACTGTTTTGCATTCAGTGGTCACTAAATTCCTTACCTGAGTGACAGAAACTAAGCTGTATCTTGAGAGAAATCAAAATTCTCAATTACCCGTTATTTGGAAGCCAAAATTCTTTCCACATCATTCTGAAAATGGACCTTCTTGTCAGCACAGCTCTCTGGGCTATGGAGTATGTGCTACCTATTGAAAAATTATTGAGGTTTATGGTGAATTTGATGTGAACATGAATACATTTAGGTACATATCATATTGTCTTATCTGTTTTAATATATATTGTGACAAATCAAAAATAAACCCAGAACCTTTAATATTTCTGATAATTAACACTGTAATGAAAATTACAATATACCACTGGAATGATACTACAATACTCTGGAAATCTGAAGTTCTTCCTAAAAAATTTGTTTTCAGATTGGATTGTATGCTGGTGTAAGTTTTGCTAGCAAGAGTGATTTGGCATGTTTGTTCATCATTGGTTAACAACCACTGCTTCCTTTGTCACCCTCTGGTACATAAATTTATTTTAGTTTTTTATTATTGTTATTTTAGTATATTTATTTTTAGTATATTTATTTTTCTATTTATAACCTAACTTGTACATTCTTAGTTTGGTTGAAATAAGGGAATGAATGAGCTGCATAATTGTGTATGAACGATCTGGTACTTCCCTTACACTTGAGAGATATTTTTGTCTTCAGATTCCCTGGTGCAGTAAAGGAAGGGAGGAGAGAGCTAAGGAGTAGAAAACACAGAAGTTGCTGAAGAAAGCAAAACCAGGCATTCTTCATCCTGTTCAGGCAACTCATCCCCTGAAGAGGGAGAACTGTCAGACTGAGAATTTGAGCAATTAGATAAGGACACTGGTGATGGACTTTTCCACCTGAATGCACTGCACTGTCCTGGCTGCAGGACTGCAGAATTAACAAGCAGCGCCAGTCAGGCAAACTCCAAGGAAAAATATATTTGCAAGTAACATTTTAGAGATTTTCTTAAAGACCTATATAGATGTAACAATAAAACATGAATTGAAGGCACCAGTGATCCTGTGTTAAATAGGGCAAGGCCATTATCCAGTTCAGGTCTTGGATGAAGCATTGCCTCACTGTGTAGGGAAGTGGTGCCTTGATGGCTAAACACAGAATCAAGTATTGGAGGAATGATTATGCAGATTGACAAGAAAATTAAATTATCTTTAGGAATATATTTTTCCTGTTTGTTTCACCCAGAGGGTCTCCTTTTTTTACATGTCAGTGGTCTTAGAAGAAAATGGTAACTTGATCCAGCTGGAAACTTTATTTGAAAACCAAATTTTGTTCCCAAGTTTTTCTAGGTATTTGTTTCCCAACTGTGTCCAGTTGAATTGTTTCCAAATATGTGAGGTAGAACCTACTTTTTGATATTCCAAAAGCTTAATTTGAGGATAATGTGGAGATAAAAGATATTAAAAATTAGTGCCATTAACTAATTGAAATATTAACATAAATAGTTTATGGCAAATTTTGTTACACAGTGTTGCATTATTAATATTTCAGGTATTTTAACATATATTAATTTAAAGCCACTCAAAAAAGTAGAGTAGTATGGATACAGGAAGACACCTTTGCCTCACACTAAAATTAGTCCCAACTTCTACAATGATTTTGTGCAGGTGCCTTTCCCCCCACCTTTCTCCCTACCACTTTCAAAATCACTTTATTTCTCTGCCAACTAGCAATTGCTCAAGTTCTTCTGCTGTTTTTTCTAAGTCAGTGTCACATTTAGGGTATCGCAGGTGTTTCACACTTGCATTGCTGCTTCATGACAGTGTTGGCTACTGATGATATTGTGAGTGCAGTGAACAGCACAATTTGCCATTGAGCTGCTCTCTGGCAGGTCAGTAGTGTGTTTTAGCTCTAATAGCATGTTTGGCTTTTGCCCTGGACACTTTATTTTCAAATGTCCATAAGTATATATTTTTTAAATTCTATCTTTATATAATCTGAAGGGTTGTGGTTTTGTTTTTCAGTGTCTTAAGATCAATCTTTTCCTACTAGTGTGGAAATACGTTGGGTTTTTTTGATGGTGGGGGTTTTCCCCTAATCCTGGCTTAATAGTACAACAAACTTTACCCTTCAAGACCTACTTTCATCATACTTTTTTTTTGTAGAATTAAGTAATCATCTCTTTTTAATAATAATCTTAACAGATGAGGAATTCTAAAATGTGCAAAAACAAACAGTTTTTACTGCAAAAACTATAGTAACTCTATTTTGCTATGAATTTCCTTTCATTTTATTGATTAACTCATTTTTGCCAGATGGTAGAAAATTCAGGAAAACACATAATGAAGCTTGCTGCTGTTTTTGTTTTTAATTCAGCTCCCAAAAGGCTACTGGCAGGATTATGTGTGATTAAGAAGAGTGAGTCAATTTGTATAAACTCCTTATTTATACCATTTACAAATCTAGCACGTTCAGTATTATCTCCCTCTCCTCTGTTGTGCTGTTCAGCTTTGACTATGCATTTTCTTTGACTCCTAAACTGAAAGTCTGCTGTGTCTTGAGGTAGTAATTCTCTAGGACAGTGTGGTTACTCACCTCTTTTTCCCAAATTCAAAAGTAACTCTTTGCTCTTTATCAATGCTTTTCCTTGTGTGTGATCATTAAAAGCAGTGCTCATTTCTGTTTCATTGTAGCAGGCACCATCCACATGTGAGAGGATAAAAAGCTTAGATGTGAGGAGGCACGAGAAGAGGCAATGTTCCCTGTTCCCTGGGGTTTGTCCTTCCCTTTTGCCATGTTGCCTGCCCAAGAGTGAGGCCATGGAGGGAAGTGCTGTGCTGCAGGCCTGGCAGGTGAACCGAAACTCGCTGTCAGCTGGAAGCATGGATGTGGACACAGTGCAAGAGTTTGTAGATATTGCTAAGCCTTTATAATGGCCATTATAAAATGGGTTCATCCTGCTCTCTTCACAGTTCAGGGAAGAGGAATATCCTGATAGTTTGCAACAAGTCCTTCTGAGTGAATTTACTTTCTCTAATAAATAATGGAAAATAGGTAGTGTCAGTTCAAGCTGTTGTTCTTGCCACTTAGAGTGTGAATTTCCAGATGTACGCAGATGATTCAAGTACTCAAACATCAGTTTTCTGGATGAAAAAACTTAAAATTTGCAGTTCATAAGCTGTAGATGAAGGAAAAAATTTTGGTGCAAATTCTGGAAAGAATAAGCCACTCTTAAAACCAGTAAAAAAGCCAAGACCCCACCAGCAGTCCAAAAGAGAACTGTTACATAAGATAACCATGGCTTGAGATGTTCCTTTATTTAAAGCACTAAGAAGTGCAGTTGTGAAAAGACTCCAAGCAGAATGATCAAATGAACTTTGGCATTATAAAATTATTCTGAAACTGTGAAACCTAATGCTTTAGCTGTGATGCAAAAAAGCCAAACAAAACAGGTGAAGAAGTAATTTCTTTTCCAAATTAAGAAGTGATTCTGTCTTTGGGGGCCAATTGCATTTCCTACAGCTATTTTAGGAGAATAGGGGAGGTGAATATTCTCATGTCACCTGCAGACGCAAGGACTGAATTTCAGAACAATACATTTGCAGCTGTTGGGTACCTAAAACCAGTGCAGACCAATATTTGATTAAAGAGAACTTAATAGTTTAGAATTATTAACTTAACTAATAGGTTCTTTGATAAAGTCACTTGCTTTTGCTTTTCTGTTAAATGTTAGAAGTTGATTGGTTTTGAGCCAATGCATGTCACAACTCTTGTTACTCTGTAGCTAAAACTTGTGGTGAATTACAAGTTCAGGTTGTTTCAGAGAGGAAATTTGCTATAACATCAAATATAGATGAAGCTTTATTTCAAATAAGATGTTAATATTTTTTGCACTTCAAGGAATTATGCTGAAATATTTACTTATCTTCTAGGAACACATGTAAAACAGCTGAAAGAAGGAAGGCAGGAATTCAGGAGAACCCACCAGTAGCTTTGACAATTTGCATTGTAATGCTCAACAAATGTAGTAGCACTTTTCATAGTTTGCCAGGGTAGGGAACTGTACACACTTCTGCACTTCAAAATTCCATTTACCAGGCTGCCAGATAAGAATCTGAAGGAAAACAGAGCAAATTGTGATAAATGTTAGAAAGAATAAATATACATATGCACATTTGCTGTGCTGGTATTTTTAATTTCTGCCTGTGTGTAGCTACACTGTTGAACTTTACGTTTTAAATTGATAATTCTTGTATATGAAGTAACTCTCCTGATCTGTCTCTGTTGTTGAGATATTACAGCTTTTTCTTTTAATGCCTTTCCATTTTCTGTAGTTTTTCTTGTGGATTCTTTTGCTTCAGCAGTTTACTCTTTTAATCTAACTATCTAGTATCCAAGTAATGAAATAAGTGAGTCCGAACACAGTCTCATGAATTTGGTAGAGCTATTCTATTTTAGTTTACAATTTCCTTTAAGCTGGGCAAAACCTGAATGACACAGCAAACTAAGAGGCCTTAGCAACGTTTCCTGTTGAAAGTGGAGTGTTCAGTGCTTTGTACAGAATCTTTAAAATAATTTAGCTGTGCTGTACTGAGTATTTAAGGAACAAATGCTTTAGAAGTGTCTGTATTTGAGAAGTAAATTGTGGAGGTTTAAATTCAGAAACAAAAACCACTGTACAACAGCTAAAGGAGTTCATGCTCTGTCTTGTCTGGGCATCTGGAAATACTCACTGGATAAATACATTCTTTTTTGGTTTTAGTCTCTTGGATCTAGTGTAAAACTTGATGTACAGAAACCCTATTGGCAAAGGTTTCATAGCATCTCAGCCTATGAATTTAATTCCTGCATTGCTTTTGAATATGGATCTCTGCCATCAAATAACTTAATTTGCCTTCGTCAATCACGAGAAAGTATTTTTATACTTTAGTGACCGAGGCTTTGATTTTTCTGGTGTGAAATATCATAGCAGCTTTCCATCAGCTCAGACTGGTTCTCACTATTTTAGTTGCATGGTTTCTTGCTGTGCTTTAAGGGATTTCATGATTAAATCTTACCAAAACTGTACCCAAATCTGGCCTTTAAGACCACTGTAAGTTTTACTAAATAAATATTCTCATTAATCTTTTGCTAATATTATCCTGTATTGAAATTTATCTCTTTATAGTAATTGATTGCTAAAATATAAACTGGGAGGTTTCATATCAGTAGGACATCAGAACAGTGAATATGCCTAAAGGGATATAGGAAATGCTTTCTTTTTGGTATATCAGATTCCTTACAGTGAATTTCATTTGCCTTTTATTTTTTCCACTTGTAAATGATGATCTGGAATCTGCAGAGTAATATTCTAAGTTGAGACTAAATCTCTTCTCTGTTATGCTCTTGGTATACCTTGACTAAATTTTCAGGTATGCCTGAGCATAAGTATTTTTCTCTTGAAAATAGGATTATTATGAATAAAAAAATGCACAAATGTCTGGAATAGGTGCTGGCACCTAGCATGTGGTTTGTCTAGCACATGGGATGCCTTTTCACTGCCCTTGCAGCATCTCTGACTTCTCATGGTGAGCCCGTTTTGTAAGCTGAAATGTGAATATGTTAAAGAATGAGTGACGTTATTTGCAATTAAGTGGACTAATGTAATAAGATATTTCTTCTGACACTTCTCAGAGTACCATAGAAGTATCAAAGCACTTTACAGAAGTCCATTTATTGAAATCCAGTTTCACATTGACTCTTAGATATCTGTAGTGTTCTTTGGTTCCATTAGATGGTTGGCAGCCTTTGGCAATTCCAGCATCCTTCTTTGTGAGACTAAAAATATCTTGACACACAAAAGTACTTTCAAGACTGACTGCTTCCCCTGTACTGGGAAACAGCAGTCTCAGGGACTTGGGTTTCTTTTGTTTTTGTTTGATTCCCCCACCTAGTGTGGCATATCTCTTTTATTCCATAAACTGTTATGAGATGGAAGAGCTTCTTTTACTGAAACTTCCAAGATTTTCAAATCTTGTGCAAGAGTGCTTTGTAGTATTTTTAAAAGCTGCACATTTTTCCTGAGAACTTTGAATTAATGAACTAAAGCAAAATCTTAAGACTTAAAAATTAGAGTAGTTAGTATTTTCTGGCTCTTAATAGAACAAAAAAGGATTAGAAACATTCTTTGTTAGTACACCTTTCTAACTGTGCACACAGGAATAGAGCTTTACACACAATAAGAATAAACTAACAACAAATTTAAAATAACAGGAGAAACAGAAATCGTCTGTATTTACATACAGTACACCCATCAATAGCATAACAGGAAAACATAGAACTCTTTTTGAAGCACAGCCAAAATGTTTTTTATAAAAAAACTTACCAACCACTTGTAGGGAGAACAAAAAAGAGGAATTTCTTGGCCTGCTTCATGGAAGAAGCTGAAATAGTCAAGTATTCAATCAAGTTTTTTGAGGTTGTTTTTTTTTTGGTTTTTTTTGGTTTTTTTTTTGGTTACTGTTTTGTCATTGGAGCAATGGGATAATAAGGCATTAGAAGGGAGGAAAAATAGAGCTGACATACAGAAACAACCAGAACTGCACTTGTGGGGTTTGGTATGAACTCAGAAACATCTTCCTTCTGTCTCAGGTGTTTAGTGCCACATGTACAAGCTGGTTTTTTTCCTGTGTTATCAGGTTTTATCAAACCAGTAGTCATCTGAAATTGCTAAAATCATGCTAGTCATCTGAAATTGCTAAAATATGGGTTCCTTAAGGTGGATTAGGTAGGAAGCACTGCAGTTTGTGGGTGAAATTCTGGTTACAAATCGGGGTAGCACCACATCTCTGGACTAGAGCAGGGAGAGCCTGTGGGGGGGTTAAGGAAAGAAATTTGATCCTAAATGCCTAGTTTGTTCCTTCAGAAAGATGCCAAGAAAGAATTGTTATCTTGATTAATGCCAACCTCAGGTGTACTGGAGACACAGGCAAACTCTAGGATCACCTCAGGGGAGTATTAATTAGCACCAGCACACCTACTGTTCTGTCTTGAGAACTTAATTGCTTTAGCCCAGATGAGAACAGTGATTCATAAAACAGAATTTAATGACTGTATTAGAAAAATGGTTGTGAATAAGAACATAAATTAATCCCTAGAGTAATTCCTTCTATAACATGAAATAGGGAATGTTTCTGCAAATTTAGCTTTATATCTTGCATACTAATCTAGTTTTCTTTTTACAAAATATTAATTCCATTTGATTTATTTTTTAAGGTGTACAAAACTGACTTTTTCCAACATATTAGAGTAATACTAGAACGTTCATTTGAGCATTTCATTAGGTGGAGAGAGAAGTGTGTATTTGATGGGTCAAATCCCTTGGTCTCAACCAGTTTCTCTTGGGTGAGGTCATGTCTGCCACTAAGAAATTTTATCACCTGAACATTTGTCACCTCCCAGCTGCCAGCTCTGCTGTGCTGTGAGCACCTGGGTGCTTGGCTGCTGTGACTGGTGCCTCTGGTGGCTGAGACGCTGTGGTGGCCAAGGCTGTGCTGGAGGGTGAGGGCCCAGAGCTGGCAGCTGCTGCCAGCCCTGAGCCCTGGAGCGGGTCCAGGCTGACGCTGCAGCAGCAGCTGAGTGTCAGCTCAGGGCTTGTGTCATCTGTGGAGGTGGCTTCACTGGGAGGGCCGGATTTTGTCTGCTTCATTTTGACATCCTCTGGGTATTGTGGAGCCATGGCAAAAAGAAGGCAGTAGCTTACAAAAATAATTGGCAGGATATGACCCATCTAAAATAAAAAAGTATTAACTGATCATTTTAAGTTTGCCTTAATTTAAAAACATTCATAACATGATTGCAGAAATGTTTACTTTGAAAAATTTGATTGAGAAATGAGTTTCATTAGGTATGCTGTGCTATGTTTTAGCTGCATGCCCATAATTGAATTTTCTCTGCCCTGAGACTGTTGATATGCTCCTTACTGTGCACTGAAGTTGGTGGCATAAATATATACATGGTTAAGGGATAATGTGTCTGTCAGCACTGAATGAATATATGATGAGAGATGAGGGCTATGGAATAAAAATACTGGTGGAACTATAAATACATGGTAATAAAAATGATAGTGAATTGAAAAATTGTAAATTTTTTTTCATAGTTTCTCTTTGGTGAATGCTGCTGCTGTACTTTAATAAGGAAAAAACCCAAATCTAATAGCAGATAGGAGGGTAACTACTGAGTACATCTGGAATGAGAACATTGTCTTGACACATGAAGGAAACAGGGATGTGTGAGGACCGTGTTTTTTTCTTCCTTGAATTGGAGTGAATGTTACCCAAACAATGCCACTTTTGAGATAAGCAAGGTATTTTCATAGATCTTTTCTTGAGATAGAGAAGAATGTTCTTTTTAAAGTTAGTTTGTGCAAGCTTGTGCTTAAGGCTTTGAAGGAAGGTTGTGAAAAACGCCTGGGGAAATTGGGAGCAGATCTCGCTAAATTTAGCTATTGAATTCATGCTGTGAAATTCTTTTAAGGTCTTGCAAAATCCCATTCTAAAGTAAAACATAAGTTTTGAAAAAGTGATGCAATACACACTCTATAGCCTTACACTGCTATATTTTCAGGACTGTGAAGTAACCAGGAGGAAGACAGTTGGTAATTAAATATATTTTGTCTATTAGTAATGCCCTGTTTAGTTGCTATTAAAATACTGAGAAAGTATTACCTAGCTCTCTTTTTATGAGTGAAAAATAAAACTTTCTGAAATACTATCTGTAAAAATCCAATTTTTTTTGAATTTTCCTTTCTATAGCTTTCTTTAAATATTCTGCTCTATTCTTTCTACTGGAATCTTGAATTATCCTGTAGAAACAATTTCGTAGGACTTTGTATTTTCTGATTATATATTTATAAACACATATATCTTTATGTAAAAAGGACTTTCTATACAGCTAGGAAGCATATTGATATTGTTATGTTGGTGTGTGGGAATATAATAATATTTCAGTTTAGTGTAGTGCTAATGGTATATCTGGAAAGCTTTTTTTTGTCAACAGTCCAATTCATAAAAGAATCTACTGAAAGCCATATGTTCTATTGAAATATGATAGGTGATCTCATGTCAGTGTTACCAGTTGGATCAATGAATGTCTAAAACCCCTTTTCCTCCAGTAAATAATGCTGTATTTGCTCAACATGTGCCTGAAACACCTTTCTTGATGAGAATGATTTACCTTTTTTTTGTAGTATACACATGCCGACTTTTTATTAGGGTGCAGTTATTTTGGTGGTTATGCACGAAGAACAGGGAAGAAAAACAGTAAGAGGCTCTTGGGTTAGAGCTGGAATAATTTATTAATTTATGGTATTTACAGCATACTGTAAAGTGTGTAATAAGAGGAAACTATTCAGACTCTTTAATGGTGAAATGGCTGGAGAGTTAAAAGCTCCTTTAGCTTCTACCTCACTGTTTATGACCTAATTCATAGATTCATCTTTCCCTGTGACAAAATTGAAATGGAACCTTTTCAACTTCTGGTGCCAATTTTCAGTGTGCCAAATCCAACTACCTCCAGCCCTTTGCTTTCCAGCAAAACTACCATCTGCTTCCCAAAGAAATGGGGAGGCTTGAAGTCCTTCAATAAAGTTGGCATTTCAGCAACTGTGCTGTATTATTTTTATTGCATGTTTATTTGTTTAACAAAGTGGCATTCAGGTTTGCCAATCAGCATCCCATTGTGAAGTGTGACTTAAAGCCCATAGGAATAGACATATGCTAAGAAGTATTTAATTTTCTTGGACAGACTGGAGGCAAATTTTTGACAAATTAGGATTTTTTGGGTTATATTTATTGCTGCATTTTTAATGCAATGCCAGCACCATCTACTTCCAATATCAGATTCACTAAAGATTACTGCTTTTGGTTTCTCTCTATATTTTCCCCATATCTTCTCTTTTTTGACACAGGCTATTCTGTATGTATGCAGGTGTAAAAAATTTTCTCTATGATGTTGTGCTCCAAGTTATCTTGGCTATTTGCACGTTCACTGCTCCCATCTCACCTCTCCTGTTGTGCTTTCATTGGCCCTTTCTGGGTCCATATTTTCTACAGATGACACATTCTTTGCTGCCAGGGTTATTATTTCTCAGCTTCAATTTAATAGTTCACCCTACAGATAATACCTCTTTTCATCCTCTCTTTTCCCCCCTTGTGCATTTTTGCTGGCTCATGCCACTTTCCTGGTTTTAGTTCCTCACCATTCTTTTCTCAGTGCTCTGTCCCAGCTCTTGTCCTGCTTTTTGCCTCACAGATGTTTCCACATGGCTGTTGTGCCTGAGGTTGCCTATTCACTTGGAGAATATGCCTTTGTACAGATTTGAGCGAGTATTAGGGTTTGCTTAAATGAGTTTTAACTATTATTTCTGCTGGTACCATCTCCTTTCCATTGCCACCACTTCCTCTGTGAATTACAGTGTAGGAGTGTTTGCAAAACCAAAGTTCTGGAAGTGAAGGAATGTAAAGTGCTTGATAATGGCTCCTGGTTTCTCATGTCTTAGTTTTGGTTCTGCTATCTTTATAGTCCGCTGTGCATTTGTAGGAGGAGGCAAGGAGGGAGGAATATCATGTCCCTGGAGTGACAGTAGAGGTGGGCTGTGTTTCATATGCAGCTTAAAAATAATTATTATGAGCCAACAGAAGTGTGTGTTACCGAATGTTGAGAGAAACAGCACGACAGCAGAAAGACAAAATATGAAACAGATGTACCATATGTTACTGTGCACTTGTTTTCTATAATAAAACCATGAGGCATGCAAGAATAAGTGTATACTAAAAAAAAAAAAAAGTATATTTGATTTCTTAAGAGTTGGGGAAAGCCCCAAATTTATATTTGATTCATTCAGGGGAACTGCCTTTAGCATAGTGTTTACTGTATTATGATCATTCACAATGGGGGTTTTTTTTGCACTTTTTTCTGTGTGTTTTTTGGCAATGGGGAAGACCTGAAATGGGCCTCAAATGCCCTCAAAAGCTGGTATAAATATTATTTTTGCAAGAGGGAGCAGACTTTTAGGTGAAGAATTTATCAAATGTACATGTATCCCACACTAATACATTCCCTAGTTTTTCTTGGGGATATAATGGAGTTTAGAAGGCCTATATGGCTTTTATGTGCTGGAAAGTGGACAGATGTGCTAAGATTTTCTTGCTGTTTCTGGCAGCCTCCAATTATTTTGCCATAGAAAAGGGTAGAAAGTGGATGTGAGTGTTACCTTTAAGATGTACATGTAGGAATTACTTGAATTACAGAGTATATTCCTTGGTAAAGTATTTTGTCATCTCCTACCTGCAATTAAAAAAAATAGGAAAAAAATAGTGGTTTAGTTTTTATTGACAACTGATCCACTGGTAAGGAATGAAGGCACTATGGATTTCTGTGGAAATTTCTGAGGTCTCTGAATTAGTCTGAAAATAAGAATCTTTTGTGAAGTCTTCAGGACATTTTCTACCTATAAAAAGCAAGATGTCCACAGCTTGCCCTCTACAGCCCCAAAGATCCTAGAAAGCTCCACAGAAAAGAGAATTTAGTCTTGAGTTATTCTATAGAGTTTAGCCCTTTGTGTATTAGAAGTTGCAAATATATTGAAACAGCAGATTAGAAACATATTAAATAATGTCATCAGCACAATGATTGTTCTTATTCTGTCTTAATTTTATGATCTGTGACAGTTATTTGTGAAGCACCCACAATACTTTTATGCATGAGTAAAATAACTTGTTCAATACGTGCCTCCCTGTTTCATATATGCACGATATTGCACTTCTGTAATTTCTACTGAAATAATATTAAAAGAGCTTCATTTACTGTTCATATTGTAGCAGCAGGTGAATATCCCAATGTGCAGAGTGATCTTGAAGTTTCTTCAGTTTTTAACTTGATGAAGAGAACTTCTCCCTGAAATGAAATAGAAATAATCTGACCCTGTGCAAAGTACCTGTTAATAAGGACTAATAGGCTTGGTACCACCATAACTCTAGGAATTTCCTGTGTAACTCAGTTAAATTTTGTGCAATCTTGTGTTTGAATAAGGGCACAAAACCTTATTCACATGGGCAAAACTTGATACCCATCAATGATCTGTCTGTGTTCTTCGTGGTGTTTTCAATACAGTTTTTCTGTATAAGTTGATTCTATGCTAAAAGCAATGATTCATCTTGAGATTTCTGAACATATGAAGTTTGCATTATAACATTATTGTAGGTGTTCTGTAGTACCTTTAGGTCAGAGATAATTTTATAGAAAGCAAGTAAAAGGGAGCGCATCTCTTTTGTTAAGAGCATTTACCAAAGAGTGGAGTTAAAGGCTCTGCATTGAATAGACTAAAAAGCCATTTTTTGATGTGTATGTTGTAATGGGCAAAAATGAGGCCATTATAGAAAACCCCTTAGGAGTTATCCCCTTAGGAGTACCAAGAGGTCCTTAATTTGTTATCTAAGGAGGTCTGAATTTTGATGTGCTTAAAAGATTTCCATTATATGTGCTTTTTTTATACATGCACGCATTCCACCGTGTAGCTGCTGTGCTGATTGACACAATAAAATAGGAAATACAAAGCCCCAAGCTTTATAATAATGATTTAATTTCTTATATTGCATCTGGATCAGTTTTTAAGAACAGCTGAGACTTCTGCTTTGATCTTTGATTTATTTTTTGGGCTCTTGTGCTTTTTGATCTGTATTGGGAGGCTAAATACTTTTGTAGCCAGGGATAAAACTTTGTGATGGCTTCTCTTGCGTGCTAGTTCCTATTATCCCCTAACAGTGAGCTGGGCCTATGCTTTCCCCGTTCATCTAAGGTTACTGGTATTTCAGTTGTTCCCGTTATTTAAACTGTTAATTGCTAGGTTAGCAACTGAGATTCATCATTGAGGAAGGTTTTGGGCTTTTTTCCTTTTTTTTCCTTTATTTTTTGATTAGTAAGAAATTCACTAAATATTCAATTGCAATCTTTTTTGTAAAATACAGCACTGAGCTTGTGTTTGAAATGCATTCATACTCTACCTCTCGCTGGAAGTTTAAAAGATGAATTATCTGTGTGGACTTGCTTTGTATTCCAAACCCCTCCCTTAATAACAGCAGGGTGCTCACACTGTAAATAACGACATCATCAATGACCAGTGACATCATCAAGGCAAATACATCAGTCTGTGTTCCAGACATTCTTTCATCCTGCTTCTCTCAACCAGGGAATCTGTCTTCAAATCAGGGGGAGAAGTGCCAGAAGGACACCTCCATCTGGAACCATGCCCACAGTGAACCTAAATTAATTGTTGGCAAACGTAGAGCAGACACTCTCGTTCACAGGCAGGTTGTGGTAACTCACTTGACAAAAGCTGTTCAAACACTGAAGAATGTTGATCTCTCAACAGGAGCTGCTGCTATCAAATACAGGCATAATATCAAATCTGCCACATAGATTCATTACAGGATACTTTAGGAGACAATGCATTTGTGTTTAGTAAAGGCAACATTTTATTAGGGACAACAGAAGTGTTGAGGTTTACCATCTGATCAGGACTAGTCTGACCTTTATAGCCAAAACTTCCTTTAAGTGGGTGCTATTTACTTTGGGAAGCACTGAAAATCTGAGGCACCAGATACAAAGTACTAGAAATGATTCCATTTTGCCATGTAAATTTGAATTAAAAAAATAAAATCAAGTTCAGACGGATGAAGACTGTCAAAAAGGTTGTAAAGTTTAAAATCAAAAGTCTAATAAAAGTGCTTCCTTTTCCTGTAACTTTTAAGTAAGCACATCTTGATGTTTCTTTTGTATGTCATGAAAATTTTGGTTTTACTGCATCCCAGAGTAAGAGCCAGAAAACCATCAATATGCTGAGAAGACATAATTAGCTGAAGCTATTGCAAATACTTGCATTATTTCTGCTGAAATGAAATTTGAATTCTGGCTGGTGGAAGTATGCTACATTTGGGTATTATTTATAACTGTCTACAGTGCATAGATTTATTTATTGAATGGTTTTATCAGATGCTTGCATTGAATCAGGCTTCAGCACAGAAAAATGTATCTGTACATCAGTAATAACAGCCTGCTGGTATTTTGTCTCACACAATTGAATTTAATACAATAAAAACTGTGAGTGTACTTTCTTTTGTAGGTAGGTATGTAGTTATCAGTCTTTTGCTGTTGGGATAACTTTCAGCGCAGTTTCATTTTGAAGAAACTTTGAAAAGAGGATTTAGTGTAGAAGAGTATACAAATGAAGTTGCACAATAAGTCTGAGTAGAGATGCTTGATTATTAGGATTTATTCTGAAGTTCTTGCTTAGACTTAGCACATTTAGCTAAAGAGAGGTCTTACACCAGGTGCTTGGGGTCTTGTCAGGTTACCCAAATAAGAAATTATTGAACTCTTTGCTCTGAACTTACATAGACTCTGGCATTTCCATTCTAGATATTATTAGGGAAAGAGGTGATAAAAGATTCTACAGAACAAAATAATAATGTAAGTCTATTTGATTACAAAGGCAATTAAATGTTTAATTTTCTTTGTTTTCTGAAGTGCCTGGAGCCATCTTCTCTTCTATTTAGTGATAGTTAAAAATCAATGATCCAGCTGGCTGAAAGCTTTTCACTTGGCAGGTAAACAGTATTACTCTCCAAGGAGGTCAGGATATTTTGCATTTCATCATTCCTGGAATTTGTTTTTTATGGTCCAGCTTGATTAAGCCTCCTGTGGTACTGGAAGAAAAGGAAGCACACCTCTTAAAACAAGAAAATTGCTACTGTCTAATTGAAGTCTAGGACAATACAAATTTAATTTATATTTGCTCCCTTTCTAATACTATTTTTACTAAACACAATAAAGTAATCACAGAACATAGATTAGATACTTAGATAAGAACTTAGTTACTTAGAAATATACATTTATTATTTTATTATTTAATTGGCAATTATCTTGCTTGTGGTTTAAGCCCAGCTGGCACCTGAGCCCCACACACCCACTCCCCCTGGGAGAGCATTGGAAGCGTGAAAGTGAGATACAAATAAAAAAGAAATAAAGAGGAAAAATACCTAAAGAAGTAAAGCAGTTTAAACTCATAGATAGCAAAGCATTGCAAGCTAGATGGGCCCCTCCAAACACTTTTCCTTGAGCATTATTTCTCCTTTGAAACTGAAGAGAACCAGTGGAGCCCTACAGTGATTACAGCATGTCCTGGTATCCTTTCCAGGGGCATTTTTTGACCAGTGGATTATGTGTCCTTTTTGTCTGAGAAATACCCCTTTTTGTCTGAGAAATACCTGAGGAACAGCAAGTTCTCCCCATTCAAGCACAAGGAATCAGCACAGATTACTCTGTAACATGTTGGCAGCTTCTGTGATCTGGTGAACTGAGAGATGAAAAGGAATAGGGCTAATCCAAATACATGTATACATTTTACTGCAACTAACAAGCTTTTTATATATAAATGTGCATACAAGTAAGAAATGTAGGGTTGGAATGGACAGCCTTTATCTTTTAAAGTAATCAATAATTAAAAAAGGTGCTCATAATATTTTAGATTTTGATTTGTTGATAAATATTTATGATGAACGGAGGAAAGTGGAATGGTTATTCACATTATCATATCCAGATACTTGATTCTTATTGAATATGGATAACACTCAGGATTTCTACAGGCTCTGTGTATCAAAGGTAAAAAAAAATCCTCTAATCCTCTCTAAAAAGTGTAATATGTTTTACTAAGGTTTTTGGCAGTAGAAATGGCAGAGTGCTATTTTAAGGTACGCTTTTCAATAAAAGCTTTTGTGCTCCAAGTTTCAGAGTACAAGTGGCCTAGACTTCTTTCTCTTAATAGATAAAATTCAATATCTAGGACTGAACTTGTGTTTCCAATACAACTGAGAATATTAAAGAGAGGGTCAAAGTAACAGATGAATCATGGAGCTGATCAAGGTTATTTCAGTCAAAGACAGCTGGGAGAGGTAAAAAAACCCCAGTGAGTAACTTTGACATGGCTTGGATAGACTGAATGTGCTGTGTTTTTTGTTAGAAGTGATAGCAAGCGGTTCATTATTCACCTGAATTTTGAATTAGGAGTGAAGTTATATTAAATAAAAAGTATGAAATAGGCCTTTGAGCTAAGGCTGTCTCATTCACTGTTGAGAACATCAGTGAGGTCAGTATGTCCTGTTTGTGAGCACAATTGCAGCTTTAATGCTGTAGTCTTTCTTTTCATCTTGTGTTTTTTTATTTTTTTTAATAGAATAAGGTAAGTGATAATACAGAGGAATTGAATCAGGAAGAGAAGGGAAAAAGTTGTAGAATTCATATCCTGTGTTGTCTGAGACAATGGTTTAATGCTTGACAAAAGGTGAGTGTTCCATTGACCACCTGTTTGCTTCTCTCATCATGTAACATCTCTGGATGAGATACAAAAAAATGATCATGGAAAAAAAAAAAGCCTGTAATGCAGTTTTTACTGCCACCATTCTGGCAAGTGTTCTTGTTAGGGATAAAAGGTAGTGTAATGCCTTTGAAGTTCCATTTTATTCTCATTTCTAGGATTTCTAATCTCTTTCATGAACTCCATGATCACGGTTTTTTATGTCTAGTCCTCTTTTGCTCTGTGTCTTTGAACACAGTCTGGCTGTTATGCTTTTTGTACCTCTGCCTCATTGGTGGCAGTTCCATACCACTGAGTGCCATCATTCCTTGGAGAAAGGGCCTTAATTATTTTTCTTCTTGTGTAGAAATAATTTTTAATAAATGTGCCTGAGGTAGCTTCCAGTTGTTGTTGGCAACTATATCTTCCCCCTGTAGAGTAAATTTGAAGGAAGTAAATTATCCTGTGATCATCAATCCACTTATTTCACCAGCAAGTTAATCTACAGGCTGCAAGTAAGAATGTCTGCTCTGGAGCACTAAAGAAGAGTGTTGTGTTTAATGCTAATTTCTCTGTGCATCTGTAATAAAATATCTCTTGATTGGAGTGATGCTAATATTTAATTAAAAATCTTCTGTTTGACATATTTTGAATGTAGGGTTATACACAAGCTTGCCTTCTTGGGCTAATACATTTGACTGTAAAGATGTTAGATAATACTTACAGAATAAAATCTGATTCCCCCCCCTTTTCAGTTGAAAAAATGAATGCAGTTTTCTTCATAGTATAATTGCATTTAATAACTTAAGATGCAGGCTTCTAAATTGATTTATAATAGCTGATATAAGTTCTCATTTATGGTGGATTGTATCCTCTATAAGAACTTCCTTTGCATAGGGCTTTCTCATTTGCTGAGACGCATACAGGTTTGATCTAGAGAATTCTGGGACAGATGTTACACCTGAAGGAGCACCTTGCATTACTATTTACTTCAGAGGTGATGTAAATGTCTTTGCTTTTTTATAGATTGAGTGAGAAGGCAAACTGGAAATTGTGGGAGCTGTAGCATGTGAAATAGCAGCGAGCAATTCCCCTCCGACTAATCCTTTACTGCCACAAATGATCTCATCTGTGCAGCATTAGAGTATTTGAGAGCAGGATCTCTTCCAGTTCGTAGTGCTTAGATGGCCCTGAATTAGAGAACAATAATTCAATATTTTATTATCTCTGGAATCAGTGCAGTTGTTTGAAATATCATCAATATTACTTCTGTGCAATTAGTGTGCATAAAACTGTTCAAAAAAGTGGAATATGCTATTTCTGTTTCTAGGAATGTGGTGTGAAAATAACACCTTGTAGAGTGATGATTCTCTTGTTTGTTAGAGGAAGAATCTTGGAAGGGTTGGAATCAGTGCTTCTGGATTTGATGCAAGAATACTAAGGACTGATGACAGCTATAACTGGGCTGAGAGAAGGCATTATGAAGAGTAGTTTGAAATGTGGGCAAACAAAGTAACAATTACAAAGATCATATTGCTTTTCACACTCATCCTTCAGTGGTAGTGCTCTCATTGCTATACAGGCTCTTGGGTTTGGAGGGGGAGTACTTGTATTTTCCAACAGCTTTGCTCTTAAGGATCAACAAATAGTGGCCTGAGCAGGAATGCAGTGATGCTTTTTTAGCCCTTCTATACAAATGTTTATCCCATAACCTTTACATAGGAATTCCTTTACCTATGATTGTCTAACTTATTAATATTGTTCTTCAGTTTACCAGATTATTATTTAAGTAACTTGTGCTGTAATAAGTGTGCTTTTTGCTGGAACTCTCCTAAAATTCTGGGATGAAATCTGAATGGTGTCTACCAATAGAATGATTTATTTTACAATAATTAGGTGAGATAAGAACATGAATGAAGTGTGGTGTACTGAACCTAGGTAGCCTGCCTTCTGAGAGATTAAGTGCAGCAATGTGTGATTATGAGTTAATCTTAAGGCTTTCATGGAAGTCAGGATACAAATTATAATGTGTGTTGAAACAGAACTGAGAAAACACTGAAATGTTTTCCTTGAGAAACACCTCTAGGAACAGCTGTCCCACTAAATAATAATTGTCAGTGCAGTCTTTGAGCACCTGTACAGCAGAAACAGCAAAACTTATGAATCTTTGCAACAGCACAAAATAAGCATAATAAAGGATCATGGAGTTTTCTAAGTCAAATACAAGATGCATCTGAGCATGAGTGGAAAAGCAGAAACATATGGGCTCCTTTCTTTGTAAAAAGTCATATGTTTTATTCAATTATTGACAGAAACTGACATTAGCTGGGCAGGATGCATGGAGTGTTTTGGATGACAACAGGAGTATTGATTCTATACTCTCACTTCCTTTTATACAGAATAGAACAAATCCTCTCTGGTCATACAGTGCAAAACTGGGGATTAAGGCAGGATATGTTGAAAGGGCTATTCATTCTGATCACAAATCTGTACTTGAATTGCAATGAGTTTACATTATATAGCCAACAGATGTGTAAGCATGTGATGTGCAGGGAAAAAAAACCCCGTGGCAGTTACAATAAATAAACATTTTGTACTTCAAGGTGGCTCCAAAATCCTTTACCCACCCCTGGATCTTGTGGGGTGATGGAGAGAAAATCAATAGTAGTGGTGTGCTTGTGGAACTTAGCCTTGTTTTTTGTGTGAATGTAATGCTTGGAGCACAGAGCAGATCCTCAAATTGATTTACTTGTTCTTACCTTAAAAAATGTTTTCTTTTGCATTTGGTTGAAAAGTAGTTGTGGAGATTTAATAACTCCTTTCTTTCTATCTTAATACCTGTAAAAATTGAATATTCTTGCAGCATGCTTACTTAAAGCAGTGTGAAAAATGAGGAAAAAACCCATTAGACTGTTGGAGGAAAAGTAGATAGTGCTAACAATTTAAAATTCAGCACTGTGGAATGCATTTGGCCTGAAATGACCTCAGTACCTGTTTATTTAATTGAAGTTGGCAACAAAGGGCCCCCTGAAGGCTTCTGGACACTTGAGGAGTTTGAACACCACTAAAAATTAGCCCAGCATTTGAGTACACTACTATTTCAGTAATTAAGGTTATGCAGTGCACTTGGGGTGAAAAGACTGCACCAACATTCAAGAAAGGGGTGAGGGATAACGAGACCAAGTAGTTTAAAATGGAATATTGAGTGCATATGAGTACAAGGTTGTATCCGACTGTTGGTGCTTGCGGTGCCCGGAGGGCTTGGAGTCAGCACTGCCCGACCCATGGGGTGTCACCAGGGCAGAAAATCAGAACTACATCAGAAATATTGGTTCTGTATCAGAACTTGGAACAAAGAGCCAAGAGTTGAACAAAGAGTTCAACTTGATTTCTTGCTAAGTGCTGACTGTCAGTGTATACACTGAATGTGTGTGTGTATATATATATATTTGTACACACATGTGGTATTGTGTGTGCGTATATATATATATATTTATACACACATGTGGTATATGTGTTTGTGTGCCCCCCCACTACAGCTGTTGAATTATGAGGGGGAAATGACAATCTCTTCTAAAATATCTGATTTAGGCTGTTACTTTTATTTTTCTATTCTGTGATTTCTAATCCATGGGTAGCCTTATTTATTTATAGTATGAACGTGGCTGTAGTCTTATTTATTTATGCCATGTACGTAGTCGTAGTCTATTTTTCCATGTTATGTACGTGGCCGTAGCCTATTTTCCTGTGCTATATACGTGGCCGTAGTCTGTTTCTCTATGTTTTCCATGTCCGTGGCCGTAGTCTATTCTCTATGTTTTCCATGTTCGTGGCCGTAGTCTATTTCTCTATGTTTTCCATGTCCGTGGCCGTAGTCTATTTCTCTATGTTTTCCATGTTCGTGGCCGCAGTCTGTTTCTCTATGTTTTCCATGTTCGTGGCCGTAGTCTATTCTCTATGTTTTCCATGTTCGTGGCCGCAGTCTGTTTCTCTATGTTTTCCATGTTCGTGGCCGTAGTCTATTCTCTATGTTTTCCATGTCCGTGGCCGTAGTCTATTCTCTATGTTTTCCATGTCCGTGGCCGCAGTCTGTTTCTCTATGTTTTCCATGTCCGTGGCCGCAGTCTGTTTCTCTATGTTTTCCATGTCCGTGGCCGTAGTCTATTCTCTATGTTTTCCATGTCCGTGGCCGTAGTCTATTCTCTATGTTTTCCATGTCCGTGGCCGTAGTCTATTCTCTATGTTTTCCATGTCCGTGGCCGCAGTCTGTTTCTCTATGTTTTCCATGTCCGTGGCCGCAGTCTGTTTCTCTATGTTTTCCATGTCCGTGGCCGCAGTCTGTTTCTCTATGTTTTCCATGTTCGTGGCCGCAGTCTGTTTCTCTATGTTTTCCATGTCCGTGGCCGCAGTCTGTTTCTCTATGTTTTCCATGTCCGTGGCCGTAGTCTATTCTCTATGTTTTCTATGTCCGTGGCCGTGGGTTTTTGCCCTGGCGTTTCTGCGCTCCGTCAGGATTTTCCGGCGGCTGGGGATTTAGTGCCACCTTGTGGGAACACTCCAGAGCTGCAGATTTTTTTTAATGGGATTGTCCTGGATTCCTTTAGGCTGTGAAGAGACTCTATGAAATCTGACAAGAATAAATCCAGATTTAACAAAGTTCCCTGCGAGACCAAAGTTCTCCCAACTTGTGAAAGCTTATATTTAATTGCAGGGATCTTTTTCAGCCCTGATGATTTCTTTCCTGTATATCTGCATTTCCTCAGTAAACCAGGATGAAATGTCTTCCCAGATGGTCATCCCTGCTTTGTGATGCAGCATTAGTTACTGTTGGATCTAGCAACTCTGTTTTGAGTGGAGCCACTGAAATCCCTATATTGATTTTTTTTTCCATTTTCCTTTAGCTGTATCAGAACACATAGTTCTAAGGCTTCTTTTCAGATTGTTTCAATGGGAAATGATTATGTATTATGGTTAATCAACTCACAGTACTATTCCTAGTAGTGAAAAAGAATTGAAAGCTTGAAGAGTGCTCTTTTATGTATTTTGCTGATTAAAATAGACCAGGGAGAGGTTGAAATTGGAACTTGTATTTCTGGCTTCCTAAAAGCTGTGCTTGAAATTGTCATGTGAATAATTTATATTCATATGATTTTTCTAGTGGCTTCATTAAAAAATATATAGTTAGAAAGTTACAAGATGGAAAGGTGGCAGGGGTAAGAAGGTCAGCACAAATATTAAAATCTCCCATTCCCACAACTTTCAGTGATACTCTGCATTTGTCTCTTCTGTCAGTGGAGACTTCCTGTGTAGAAGCTTCGAGCCCCCAGTTCACACGTGAATTAAAAATCAAGGTTTGCAATGCAGTGCTGAGGTTTTGTCTAGTCTTCTAACTTTCCTCTTTTGTGTCTTTCAATATGATGTAAAATAATCACCAAAATCTCCACTGGACAGACTGGCATGTTCTCTCAGTCTGTTGAAGCTCCCTGTATTGGTTCTTAGATATGATATATAAAATGTGAACTTTTACAGTGTGGCAGGTATTAAAGTCCTCTGAGAAAAAAGCACACACTACATAATACATGGATACTTGTTTACATTTTTTAACATCATTCAGTGTTTTGTGGCTTGCTGTTTACTGACTGTAGCAACCGTTTCTGTTCTGATCTGTTATGACTTTATAATTGGAAACACTATTTGGACACCTCTATAGTTTTCCTGTATCTGCATTTCTCTTTGTTAGCTTCATCAGAACCTGTACTTTGTCCACAAAGATCTCCTTCCTCAGATTTTTTTTTTATTTCTTTAATGAACGAGGTAGGACGTTTCATTAGAGGCAGACTGCAAAATAGGAAAATAGAGCCCAGTTCACTTTTTTTTTTTTAATCTGGGAAAAGGATTAATTTTATTTTCCTTTTTTTTTCAAGGTAATAGTGAGGTCTCTGCCAGAATAGAAATTCTATAGCAAAAGCGTAAGCAGATAAAGGGAGGGTCTGAAGATCAAATACCACAAGTTTTTCAGTGTTTGAAATGTGACCTTGTTTGCTCTCAATGCTCTCCTTTTGTAAGCAATTTCTTGACTTGGTGCCTGAAAAAAATTCCTTTAATGTACGCCGACCTCAGTTTTTGAGAAATAAGAAAGTAATAGGCCTGTTTAGCATCCAAGATTTTTGCTATGCTATTGTTTTGACTGAATCAGCAGCCTGTACAATGCATTCTACTGTCCAAAAAAGAAAGAGGCGAGTACTTTTCATATATTTTTGTGATAATCAGTTGTTTTTTTTTTTTTTTTTAACTGGCAATTAGAAACAGCAAATTCTTACCTTTCTGTTCTTCATTAACTGCAGTTTGCACAATGGTTCACACTTAACTCATGTTAAAGAACGTAATCCCATGGATATGAAAGTAAGAAGGCAAATATTCCCAGATTTTTGGACAGGTGCATTTCAGTTTTATGTGACAATGGAAGAAGGAATTGAGCTCAGTTCCCTGTGACAAATGCAGATCTTAATTCACACACCATCCTGCTTCTAAATTAAATACTTCCATCATGTGCATTTTGTTTTAATTTCTGGGCCCACTCTGATCACCACTAAACCTAATTTCTCCTCAGGCCCCAAAGCAGCAGTGAGGAATGCTGATCCTATGGCATTCTACTACTGTTTAAAAAAAACCCAAATAATTATGTAGTCCCTAGAGTTTTCTGAGAGAGACAAGTGCCCTCCAATACATCAGTAATCTATTCTGGAATCTGACAGGGCAGTGCTCAATCTGTTGCTGCTCCACTGGGGACATATGTGATTTCACTTTCAGGGGAGCTCTACATTTTTTTTCTTGAAAAACCCCGAAAATATCCCCACAAAACAAAAACATGCTCTTAGCTTCTCCCAACATTTGATTAATTAATTCCCATGTTGATAACAAATATGTAACCAATTTTATGGAGTGAAAATGAACTAAAAACCTGTAGCTTGGTGGGGCTGAGACAAATAATATTTTAGCAGTTTTTCAGTCACTTCAGTTTCCTGTTTGTGACTTGCTGACTTAATCCAGATATGGTTGTTTCTGTACTGGGCATTGAATAAAATCCCACTAATTATAACAAAAGAGGAATATAATGCTATTTGATAAAAAGCTTGACATTGAGCGTCTTTATGCTGGGGAAAAAAACCTCTGCTTTGTGTGTGGAGACTTGAACTTGGAGATCAGGGAGAAATTTTTTTTTTTTTTGTATTTCCTTCAAATTTTTTTTTGAAGTAAAACAGAAACAGAATTTCAGTCTGTAATAAATACACAGTGCAATGTTTTGTAAGTGAACAACACTTATTCAGTTTTAAGGATTTTTTCCACAATGTTTTGAGAGCTTGTGTATGTTGTGAAATATCTTGTCTAAATAGAACATAGTGAAAACCCTTGATAATGTACTGTTACCTTCTGAAAGCTTGTGATTATTACTTTAGGGGTATATTTGTTGTGTTAAATCTTTCTTCACAGGAAAGCTTTAACAGCAGAGAAGGCAATCTCAAAAACAAAGGCTTCCAGAAAGTACCAGACAGTGCCTTACTGTTCCTCTAGATAAAAGGTGGAGGAGATAACTAGAAGTCTGTTTCATGAGAAACAGAGAGCTGGGAATGATGTGCTCCTGTGCTTTTTGTTTTTGTTTTCCTCTTGTATCTATTTGTTACCAGTGGGGCTTGTGGGTGAGATCGATGGGGGAGTGGAATTTTATTTTTTGTTTGGACAAGGCCTTGAGTGTTTTCTCACTTTCCTAGACTTGAGCTGTGGTGATGGGAAACTCAGACCATGTTTCTGTTCAGTGATTGCAGTTACTCCTGGCATTAGCTGTAGGACAGGGATTCTACTCATCTGTGGTAAACAGTAGAAGTCAGAATACAAATCACAAGTATTGATTATGTAGAGCCAAGGCCATGAGGGACATTTTGTGTGGGGATGGTAAAGGTTTATCATCCCAAATAGTTTAAAAGATTCCTTGGGGAACCTTAAGTGCCTCAATCCTGAAAAAAGGAGAAACTTTTTATGCAGGCAATAAAAGAGTATCAGAGGAGCTGGAGTTCGTGAGGGGATGGAGGATTTCTCACAGTATATAGTTACTTTATCTGTTGAGAATAGTTTTAAAACATGAATGCCTAAGATTTATCTTTGAGCATCCAGGACTTCTAAACCGTGCATTGTTCTTAGCTGGGTAGTTAATGTTGCAGACAGAACTATTGGGAAGCAGATGATAATCTGCTTTTCCTAAACTGACATTGATTTCCAGGCCTTGTTAAAAGTATTTTATATTTTCCCCCTGTAAGTTGTAAGAAGTAGTCTGCAAACAGATTCTTCCACATGTGTTCATATTGGTCAAAATACTTGTTACTGATGATTTTTCAGTTAACTAATATACTATTTAATGACTCTGGCACTACTCACAGTATTTCTCCAAAGGGAAGAGGTGAAAAAAGGAGGCCAGTGTTGTCATAGCAGCATAATTGTACTGCTTAAAAGTTGTCATGGTGAGGATCACCAAAATACAAACCCCTGCATTTTGCTGTGATACTGATGATAAAGGTTTTAATTAAACCTCTTTTTAATAACTAAAGAAATTGATTTTTCCCCCCCAACATATGTCTCTGCAGATTTTTCCTCTTGAGTCTGTTTGACTTGTTACATTTCTGAAAGTCCCTTCCTCTTGACCTTCTGGTTCTTGTGATTACAGGATACAAGATTTGCTTCATCAACATCTCTCAGCCCACAGCAAAAAAGTGACTTAGGAAAGAAATACATTTACAAGTTGTTCCTTAAAAAAATAGATGCAAAGCTGCTCCTAATTTGCAGTACTAAAGCTTTTTTAGCCTGTATGGGGATGCATTTTTGTTCAATTACTTCAAGTTTTTAGGCAATACTTGTTTTTTTTTGCCAAAATACTTATGTGAGATGACCTGGAGAAGCTGACTGAATAGTAGTGAAGTCTGATACTTCAGATTAAATATGTCAGCACTGCCCTGTCAGATTCCAGAACAGATTGCTGATGTATTGGAGGGCACTTGTCTCTCTCAGAAGACTCTAGGGACTACATAATTATTTGGGTTTTTTTTAAACAGTAGTAGAATGCCATAGGATCAGCATTCCTCACTGCTGCTTTGGGGCCTGAGGAGAAATTAGGTTTAGTGGTGATCAGAGTGGGCCCAGAAATTAAAACAAAATGCACATGATGGAAGTATTTAATTTAGAAGCAGGATGGTGTGTGAATTAAGATCTGCATTTGTCACAGGGAACTGAGCTCAATTCCTGAACTGAGCTCTATTCCATGGGAAAAAAAAAAAAAAAAAAAAAGGAGATTTAAATGTATATGACCAGATTCCTTATTTAACTTGCAACGCCCAGGATGAGGGGCAAGCTTAGGGAAGTGATAGAGCAGCTTGGTGGACACTTGATTAGTAGTGGAGGAGGAAAAGGAGGAAAGGTTTGAACAAGAAGCTGATGGAGGGAGGGGGTGTTCTTTATTACAATGTTTGTCTTCTGGAGCAATTGTACTGAAACCCTACTGGCTAGGAAGTGCCTGGGTATGGGCTGCTCATGGGACATTGAGAGTGAATCTTGTGCTTTCCTTTGCTTCTGTGCATGGCCTTTGCTTTTGTTTTATTAAACTGCCTTTACCTTGACCCATGAGGTTTATTTTGTCTTTTTCCCCTGCCACCCCCAGTCCTGCCGAGGAGGGGAGTTGATAGGGTGGCTTGGTGGAGTCCTGGCCTCCAGCCAAGCTCAGCCCACCACATCTGTGCTAAGAAATACAGATTTAAGTGTACGTGACAAGAATCCTTACCAAACTTGCAAAGCAATCTTGTAAGGGCAAGCTTTATAGAATTTGACAAGACACTAAATTTAAAGGCATAAAGAAAGAAAAAGGTAAGGAAAGTCGGACAAGAATTCTTTCTTTTCAAAAATGTGGTTATATCAGCAAACAGTGTTATGCAAAAGCTCTCTCACATCTCACGCTCAGAATTTTTAATGCCAAAGATTCATTGTGTGTGGTCAGAATCTCTTGCTATTCCTCCCAAATTACATCTGTCTTCTCCTTCCAACTCTTTCTGTCAGTCCTGTCTTACTCAGGCAAAATTCTAGTCAACGCATTTTCAGTGGGGTTTTTTGGATACCAGATTTATGAATTGTAATAGGCAGATGAGGAAGTGCATGAGAGAATTAATTTCTTAATTTATGGTAATGAAGAAAATGTCTCCAATTCCCTTTCTTTTTTTATTTAAAAAAGGAAATTAGGATTTGCATGTTTTTCTTTAACAATACTTAGTTACAACTATTTGCAAGTGTAATGCTACTGCTTTTTTTCAGTAGCACAACTAAATTTAACTTACAAATTGATTTAGATGCAGTTCATAAGAAAGGTTTCAGTAGTCTGTTTCCTTTGGATGATAGAGTCTCATACTGTGGAGAATTAAAATAGAACAGTAATAGATTATGGAATAAATAAGGAAGCTTGATTTTAGAGAAGGAGAGTATGGTTGACAGGATAATTTGCTGTTATATTTGTTGAGGTGTATTCTTCAGGTATAGCTGTAGCTTTCTATAGCATACAATTACACAGAATGACTTTTTTGCACAGACTTCTGTATAATTTTATATTTGCCACTGCTAAGAGACTAGACTATGTCAGCTGATTCAGCTAAGAACAGTTCTCTATTTACTGGGGTGGGGAAGAAACAGGAGAGTCAGGAGCTAAAACCCAATGGACTGAGGTTCTTGAAGATGTTCTTTGCTTTTGGTGGCTGTGTGATGGTGCAAAGCACGAGAAACTGTGTGCTTCTGTAGGTGGACCAACAATTTAAAATCAGTGACTCTCCTTGTGAATTCATTCCCCTCTGCTGTTCACCACATCTGTGGGTTTGGGATGCTCTGGAAGTGTTTATGTGGCCCAAAGCACACTGAGGCAGGAGAGTTCTCAGCAGGCAATTCTTTTGGGTGTAGTTAGTTGGCATAGACTAGAGGAACTTCCTTGTGTAGAACATGAACTGAAATCTGGGAAGAGCCATTAGTTAATCTTCCTTTTATAGTTTTGTTTCAGTTTATGGGGTAATTCACAGTTCCATGAATTTCTTCTTGGAGCTGGGCTGTGGAGAAGGATTGAAAAAGTTCTGAGAGAACTATTTATATATTGTCAAGAAATTGGCATGGAAATATTTCTGGTCAACTGGTCCATTTTTAATAGAAATTATAAAAAATGTGATAGATCTTACATTTTTTTTTTTTAAATCCTATAAAGTTCTGTGTCTGTAATGACAGCCATGTGACAGATATTCACAGCACTCCTACATTCCTTCCCCTGCAGTTAATTATACAATTTCTTTCCACCCTCACAACATTTGTTCTTTCCTTTCCTTAGCAAGCTGCAGATACAAAAATCTGTGCCAGCAGAAGTCTAAATCTGGTCCACCATGTTCTAAGTCATGAAGGTGTACAAAAATGGATTCTTTTATGTCAAAGTAGCAGTAGTCTGCCACAGTTGAGGCTGTTAGTTTTAAGATAATTACAGAGGAGCAGCCAGAACTACTGTCATGCTTAGTGAGAAACGTGGGTCTGGGTGGAGCCTAAGGAGAACGTGCACAGGCTGCTGAGGGCAGAAAAGGAACTTGTCTCATTCATCTTAACCAGAATTGTTGTTTGAATTCTGATTTCTAATTATTTTTGTGTTGATCCAACAATTTTTTGGTTTTTAGAGCTTACATTCGGAAGGTTTGTGTGTTAGTAAACTTGACCTACACATTGCTTTCATTTGTTGGCTGGAACATGGTATTTTAGAATTAGTGAACATGGTATTTTAGAATTAGTTTTCCTTTGCTCAGCTAGATTTTTGTAGACATATTGACATTTGATATATAGGGACTACTTGACTTTGGAAAAACATTCATTTGTGAATAGGTTGTAGCATGAAGTAATAAATATTTTCTGGTTTAGCATTAGGTGGATGTATCTTAAATCATTATTCAGATTAGGAAAATGATTTTGACTATTTCTGGGGTGCTGAAGGTTACTGACTATTGCTGTTGCATTGTAGTCCAGAGAAGGTTCTTGGTCAGGTGTGAGAAGTAGGACAGTGAAATAATTTTGGAAGCCAGAAGGTGTAGTCAGTCTTGGGGTCACAAACAACTGGCACAATAGTAGATCCAAAGTGGGGAAGTTTCTACATCTAAAGGATTTTAAAGTTTACTTTAAACTTTAAAGTTTAAAGCTTAAAGTTTAAGTTTTAAACTTATTATAGCTAATTAAAAAGATGATGAGATTCAGAAAAGAGTTGTCATTAAATAAAAGCAGGGCAGTAAATGAGTGGCCTACATGTGTATGCTCTCAGCTGCAGATACTAAGAGAATTAGGATCTGGACATACATTAAGGTAGTGTTTATTTAATGATAGAACAGATTCCAAGTGTCTTACTGAGTTCTACCACTGACAATACTTCTTTTCCATTTGAAATAACTGATAAAAGACATTATTTCAAAAGGTTGGTTTCTTAAGGTGATTTCAAAAGTTTGGTTTCTCAAGGTTTAGAATTTTTCATTTAGTTTAAATCATTGCTAAAGCTCAACAGATTTACGTGTACTTGGGTAAAACATGAAGGTAGTATCAAATGAAATGAAGTTTTGTTGTTTGTTTGGTGTCTGTGTTGTTGCTGTTTTGGGTTTCATTTGGTGTGGTTTCTGTTTTTTTGTTTTGTAGAATGTGCAGTTGCAGAACATCAATTAAATCTAAAAGGTCTGATGACATGCATTTAAGTCCCCTAATTCCTTCACTTAAATGTCTTTTAGTACAGACTGTGAGCCTGTTCAGGAATTCGTATTTCTAAAAGCTCAGTATGCTGTGTAGGCAATGAGTAGAGGGAAAAAATAAGAAAAACAAATTCAGATGAGGCTGTAATCTGAAATGAACATCATAAGCCATAGCAATTTAGGCTAATTATCTGTACTCCAACCTTAACGTGGGAAAAATCCATTTTGATTTTGATCTGCGTTCAGTAAGAAGTGCAAGACACACCTCTGGAACAGAGACAGATCTCTGTACTCAGATGTAGTATAAATATTTTAAGACAAGTTACAGTGTTCTGAAAAACCTGAAAGTGTAAAAGAGCAGCAATGTCCAATAGGAATGTTGTAATTTATCATGGGACTGATTATTTCAAATATGCTTTTCTTTGTCACCTCTGTTGAGTCAAGTCTGTCTGTAAGTTTATACATTTGAGTACTGTGAATTTGTTGTTGCCTTTCTGTATAAATCAATAAAATTATTTTTTTCTGTTGAAGATACTTTTTGTTGAATTGAGTTCTTTCTGTTGAATCTCCTTTGCTTGCATCTGACCTTTATTTATGTTGATTTTGCTTCATTTTTTTGTTTACCATGCTGTTCAGTTTTTGGATGCCAGAAGAACAAAGGTTTGTCCACTACTTGCAGTAAATTTATTTTTCAAAATTCAGTATCGCTTGTTGTGGGGTTTTTTGTTTGCTTTTTAGAGATACAGTAATCCTGTTTACTAAACTTTTCATAGCTTTAGCTTCCAAAATGAAAAAATGAAACCAACCAGCCCCAACTCAATCCCTCCCCAAAGTCCCCTTTAATTGTAGTGAGGGCTTTAATTGACTTTATGAACAGCAGTACTGTTGAGAACCATGAAGAGCAGATTTATCTTTAGTCTCTGAGGTAATTTAGAAAACATGGAATACTGAGTCTTTGAGCTTTGTAGGTACACATTTATTGTTCTAATGGATGTGTCACTGCCTAGTGTTTGCATTTGTTGCTATTAATTTTATCTGTAGCTGACATTATTTTGTGTCTGTGTATGTTGTCTTCTTTTTTTTTCTAGAAGCACTTGAAAGAAATCATTACAAATATTGTCACCTGCATTTGATATTTTGTAAGATCATTTGGTACAGTTTCATTACTAATTCTAATGACTTTTTGTAACAGCATATAACAAAACTTTAATCAAATAGTAATTCTACAATCAGATCTTTAGCTAATTTTTTCTCTATTGTCTTCCTTATTGCAGCATCTGCAATTGACAATCCAGGCGCTTCAAGATGAGCTTAGAACCCAGAGAGACCTTAACCATCTTCTCCAGCAAGAAAGTGGGAACCGAGGGGCTGAGCATTTTACCATTGAGCTCACGGAGGAGAATTTTCGAAGACTTCAGGCAGAACATGATAGACAAGCTAAAGAGCTCTTCCTGTTGAGAAAAACTCTAGAAGAAATGGAGCTTAGGATTGAAACACAAAAGCAAACACTAAATGCCAGAGATGAATCAATAAAAAAGCTTCTAGAGATGTTGCAAAGCAAAGGTTTGCCTTCTAAAGGAATGGAAGATGACAATGAGAGAACTCGAAGGATGGCAGAGGCTGAATCTCAGGTTAATCATTTAGAAGTGATTTTAGATCAAAAGGAGAAGGAAAATATGCATCTTAGAGAGGTAATGAAAAACTCATTTATTTGTTTAAAGTACATATTTTTGTTAAAAATAGTCATGGAACCTGTTGCAGTTTTAGAAATATAATTAGAGTATTGAATTGTTGTCTTTTTGTGCTCTAATTTTTGGATGGAAAGGATAGCATGCATTTGTTTTAAATCTGTAATAAGTACTCAGCAGGGCTGTATGATATTTGAAAGCAAGAATAAGAAAATATGAAAGAGAAGTAGGTGTATTTGGGCTTATTGTCTCTGAAATGTTGCTTTGCAAAGTTTCTTTATCCTTTCATTTTGGTAAAGTGATATTGGGCAAGTGAAGACTAGACCTACTGAAGAAGGAAGTGACACCTGCTGCTGCTCTAACTAAGGAGTCATGAGTGCCTGCTACCTTTGTGTTGGATTTTTAATGCCTCTAGTGTTTGAAAAGAGTGTTTTAAAATAATTTTCATTCCATATACACAAAGGCTTCTGCCTATGTGTATTTCTAATGTATTTTCATGTGGGGACACTCCACATGAGTACTCCACTTTTTACGTAAATACACCATTATGTCACATAAAAACATTGTGCTGCTGGCCGTGCTCTACTTTGAGAAAACCTAAATTTGATCCCAAGCCTACCTTCACCAGCTGCCTACATCACTTGTAAATGCATTTTTGGGACTGGATTTGGGATGATTGGATTAGTACAATTAAAAGAAAATCTGGCCCCTTTAGATCCCAGCAGTCTTCTCATGTGACTCTGTCAGGCAAACAAGGCAGGGCCAGTCTTCCTCACAAAGACCTTGCTAAGGAGGGTGAAAATTTGCAGGGAGGTTGTGGACAACTACACACAGCAAGGGAAGTCAGGAGAAACATGTCTGTTTGCTGAGAAAGTCAGCAGCAGTGTGGTCACTGAAAACACCATTTTGCCTGACAGCTCAAAGCACAAATGAAATTAGTGCAAGAGCTTAAGAATTAAGCTTGAGATTAAGAACAGCTTTTTACACCTAGAGACTGTTGGCAAAATATTTTCTTTGCTGTGGACAAATTATTTTATATTTAGCTTACATTCCTCTCTAACCTAGAATATGCATTGAGGACTCAGTAGTTTCTGCTGCCCATTTGAAGCTTAGGAAGTGGAAAATTTAATGATACTCTTCAGTAAAGTTTTCTTGTGAAGATGTGGGTCCTGAATCTTTTCACAGGCAGAGTTTTAATTAAAACTGATGTAATGCATTAATGGATTCTGAAAGGAATTGCATAAAGGAGCTAATGATACTGAATATGTGATGAGGAAGGGTTGTGGAATAAGTTCTATAAACTAGCAGACAAGTTTCTGGATTTAGGTCTGCATACACTCTGTTTTCAAAGATGGGTGATTGTATGATTTTATTTCATCTGTTGCATCAGTGCCAATTAAGTTTGTGAGCCCTAATTTGGCTATATATGGGACATAAGGAAATTTGAATAAAGTTTCTAATGAGAATGGTTATCAAGGACAGTGAGAAGTAGAACTAAATTGAGCTCAAAAAATAGATGAAATGGGAGCTTCCAAGTAAAGTCCAATTGGCATCCAGTTTACTGATTAGTCCAAGACATGCTGAGAGGAGATTTTAGGGCTACCTATAAACTGTGCATGTTTCTCCTGTATTTATACTGAATTAAGTTGATGTTCCCCCCAGTTGTTCTCAGGGGCAGGAAAGAAGTTGTTTCTCCCCCAGTTTATATGAGAACATAGAGGTTGTCTTTTGTCTGGAGTGCTGCAAGTGTAGAATGGGTTTTACTGCTAAGGCCATGCTGATATACCTTGGTAAGTGATCAAGGTTTAAAATTTTACTGGATTTGTTGCCTGGAATCTGTCCCAGCCAGACTGGCAGGAACTGTCTAATGTTTTGGACATTTTGGCTCACGATTTCATTGTTTTTATAAGAATTCAAGGCTTTGGGTGCAGTCTCTCTCTCCAGCTCTCTTTTGTTGCACATAGTATTTACAGATTTTATTTTTATTTATTTTTAAGTTTCTGCAGATTTGAAGTTGTAGGGAGCTTGGAAGTATGATGTGTAGGCTGTAGGAACTCTTTAGAGACAAAATGTTTTAGTAGGTGCCTGTTTGTTTGTCCAGGACTCTGGATTTTATTGTTCTGGTGGACTCTTGGAAAATGTACTGAGGTTCAAATTTTTTATTTTGCTTTCTTGTTATGGAAAGTTGTCTGCATGCTTTGAAGTAACATCAGACATTATGAATAGTTTAAAAGTATTACGTATTTGTTAAAAGTCCAAATAGATCAGCCTTTGATCTTTATGTGTCGCTTTGTAAATCCTTGTTCTGCAGTGCTCATTTGAATTTCTGTCTCTGCTTTTAGTCTTCATCCTGCACTATACAGGTTCTCAGTATGATAAAACAGAGGTTACTGGGTTGAACCTTCTGCAGCAGCCTGCCCAGTGGATTGATGGGTTTTTTTCTGTAACTGGTATTTGTAGTTTTTCATCCTATGTGTGTAAATTATCTGGCAGAGTTACTGAACATTTTTTTTCTTCCTGAGAATGCTTTAAAAGTCAGCTAGAACTTGAGTACATTCTTAATGACTTTTGTTCATTAATTTTTTAGAATTCACTCAAATTGTGTTAATCCCTCTATACCCTTAACAAAATATCTGTCATTTTAGAACATAATCTAAAATATTCTGCTTTCTTTATTTTTACAGGTTGGAGTGTAGCTCAAGTATTGAGTGTATTTCTGAGAAACTAGTATTGGGCCATGTATAATGTTATGTTTGATAAAATCTTAGATGGTGGTTTCTTCTCTTTAATTAATTTTGCTATTTTATTTCTGCTGCTGCACTTGAAATTGTCTGTGCCAGGGGAGATTCAGGGAGAATTCCTTCATGGAAAGGTTTGTTAAATGCTGGAATGGACAACTTGGGGAAGTGATGGGGTCACCATCCCTGAAGGTATTCAAGAAATGACAGGGTTTGGCACTCAGTGCCATGGTCTGATTGACAAGGTGGAGCTTTTCAAAGACTTTAGACTTGATGGTCTTGGATGTCTTTTCCAGCCTTGATGACTTGGTGATTCTGTGAAACAAGGATGATAAAATTCTGTGTAGCATCATATGAAGTTATTCAACAAATAAGGTTTGTTTGTGTCAGTTTACATTTACAATGATAGATTCTGCTGTAGTTTCCAACAGAAAGAGTGCTGTCTGTGGACAAAAGTTAACATGGTGCAAATGAAGCTGAATATGGAAAAAAATTAACTGAAGACAGCTGATTTTATACAGCCTCAACATTACATAAAAATGTAATGTAGAAATGGACTTCTCATAAGCCCTTTGCTGTTAGTATTTAATTTAAAATTACTTTCAATCTGAATTTTTCAGTTCATGTAATCTAATTGTGTACCAACCTAGCTAGAAGAAGGTAAAGTCTTACATGTTGAGCTTTTGGCTATGTTTTCCCCTAATGCGAGCATAATTTTCTCTCATGCTGTTCATTTCTTAGTGCTTTAAAACAAGGCAAAGCTGGAATTTCTTCTTTTCATTAATTTTGTTCATCTTTTAGATATTTCAACATGGTGGTGTAGAAAGCTATTAATAATCACTGGTGGGTGATATTTTGACTAAACCAGAGAATTAAACTACCATGTTTTGAGAGAAACTGAAGCAAGTGGTCTTGAAACATTGGGAATTAAGGACAAGCTCTTCAACACACCTGTATCTCAAATGAATGCCAGTTCTCTCTCCTTGACCCGCACCCCCTGAGCACTGATCCTACAAGGAATTCAATAGTAAGGGAGGTGTTCTTTCTTTCTCCACAGCTGCTTTTGTCTAGCTGGTAACTTTTTCACTTAACGAGGTAAAGAGAAATAACTTCTTGTTGTCTGTCAGACTCTACCACCTTGTTAATTATTAATTTTCTGTCAATTTCACACAAGAATGCACATTATCAGAAGTAAATATCCTACTGTTCTGATTGGCTGGTTATCCAAGAATCATGCAGAAATTTATTGTTTTTAAGCCATTGATTGCTTCTTGACCTTCCTCCACCCACCCCCATGAGTAGCCTCAGTACAATTTGATAATTATAGCTGCCTTCAAAGATCTGGAAGTTCTCCAGGCTTTAGATAGTATTTCTTAGAGAAAGTACAGGCGAGAGTAATGGAGTTGGCTGGTGTACTAGAGGCAGAGAAAGAACTCCAGAAAATAAACCAATTTTTTTTCCCTTCATTTGCTTTCATAATTCTTTTAGAAAATACAGGCTAACTGTGAGATGTTGACTTGGTGGGCCTCAAAGATTGTACCTTTTTGCAGTGTGCAATCCACTCATCATTAAACTTTGTTTCACAGAAGCAAACTTGTGATGACAGTTTTACTCAAGCTTTGTGTTTGAGGGCCTTAGAAGTGGCAAATGTGAGGTGCACTATAGAGCAGGAGGAGGAGAATAAAGCTGAAGTTGGAATCCTGCTCTTTTACAGGAATAGCAAAGAATGTCAATGTTGGCAGGGTTCACTAAAATGTTGGGAAAATAAGCTGTGTAAAAAAGGGGGTTAGATTTCTTTCCTTTATCAAGGAATTTAAAATCTAGGCAATAAGCTTTCATAGGGATAGCAGGATTCCCAGCTTGGAGAGAGTTATAGCGAAGGTTTACCTTAGTTCCTGATTCACAAAGCAAGAGAGAGCAAATGTAGCTCTGAGTAACAGTGTAAGCATGTGTTTCTGCTTCAGTTTGGGAGATGGAGCCTCTTAAGAGAGTGTTGAGCTCTGTTTCATGCTTTCTGAGGATTTCTGCCCAGATTGCACTTGGTTTTCCATCACTGTTAGACTGAATCCTATGCCTTTAACTAACTAAATTCACTGAAGTATTTCTGTTAGTGTTTTTCAAAGGTAGATGAAATTTATTGTTGTTTCCTGAAAAAAATGAATAGCTTTTGCTTTGATAAGAAAATTAATGTATCCTGTGGGGAACATAGTGGTCTTTGCAAGTAGACTTAAGGAAAAGGATGTTCTTGGTTTGGTAGTGATTGAAAATCTGTCTTGAAGCCATAACGTCATACCACGACTTCTTCATGTTCAGAATTAAATATCATAAAGATCACTAAATATACGTTCTTGTCAGAAAACACAAGATGCCTGCCTTAAAGTTCTTAAATTGCTTATCGCATGTCTCTTCTAGAATTTTAAATAAACATTTGTTTCCCTGTAACTTTGGGAGAACTGTAGGTAATATGAGGATTTTATCACGTGGAAATCTAGCACAGATGTTTGGTATTACTTTTTTTTAAACATAGTGACCACACATTATTTACCCTAAGTACCATTAAGTATTTTTTTATTATTGCTATTAAAAACTTGCCTAAGGCAAAGTCCCACTAAGTCTCTAGTGAAGTCAAATGTTAAAATTCCAGCAAGTATTTTATTATATATACATACACGTATATTACACATGCCCTCTCTGTACAACATACAATTTCACTAAAACAAATTCCGAGATCATATAGGATTTTATATACACATTTTAACTCTTATCTTGCATGTATTCTTAAAGTAATGTTGTTGCTCATGGTATAAAGTTACAGCTTTTTTGTATTTAGGAGAAAGAAGAACAACACATCTTTATAATAATTTAAAGTGTACTTCTAAACTTTCAAGGGACTTTTTAAAACTTTGCTCTATCTTTGAACTCAGCTTGGTCAAATAACGAAGGCTGCTGATAGGATTTGAACTGCCATCATGAATTAGTTATTGCATGTTTTTAAAGTTATTAATGGAGCAAAGTTCCTTCTTCCACTGTGAATAGAACAGATGCCTTGCAGACTTTTGGTGTTTACTGTAAATGTCTTACACTGGAGCCAGTAGTAATTTACTAAGGAAATGCTTTATCGACACCAAACGTTTCTTCCCTGAAGTTGGTTACACAGATTAACAACCATTCTAGACTGAGCTTTTTATTAGGTTCATTAGTACCTCTTTCCTTTTATTTCTCCTGCCTCACCTCAAAATATTAATCTTATCATTTACTCTAAAGACGATTGCTTTTTATCAAAATATCAATAGTAATATGTGTTTTTAAGGTAACCCCTTAAGTATACAGAAGGACTCTGCAGTGTTGGCAGTTGCTGGAGACATGAGAAAGTAGACATAACCTGATTATGCTCTAGAGAACAGTTGTTTCTTCTAACATAGCCCATTCAGATTTTGCTATGCCTTGTGATATTCTTGCCAGGGTGCTTGGTTGCAGTAGTTTTTGTTAGTCCATGAAGGATTGGAAAGCTTTGTTCATTTAGAAATCACTTTCTTTAAAAGCAGGATTGACCTCCGTGACAACACCACCAGTAGTTTGGAATCATATATGAGAAAGCTGTCAGTTTGAAGCTGCCATGTCTCATACTAACAACTAAAAAAAATTTTTTTTGGAGGATGGAAAAACCAGATTCATAAATAAGCTGGATTTCTGTACCTTTCTATGTGTGGAGGTGATCAGTATTGATCTGCCAGCATTCCTGGAAAGTGCATCCTTTAGAAGGCAATCTGGAGACTGGCTTAAATTGCTGTAATTCAAGTGTTGTCTCCAGACATAAAATACTGTCTTTGCAAGGCTCTTTGCTCAGTTCACACATTTACTACTTTCTGGTTGCATGTTAAGGTTTTGGAGACAAGCCACAATGAAATAGAGAAAAATGATCAATTTTGGTTTCTTTCATGTTCCCCATTCTGTAAATGTGCTGCTACTCATTTCTGTGCCAATAACTTCATTTTTCTATAATATAATTAACTTTCTCTAGCTCCATCTTCCTGTCCTTTTTTGTGTGAATGTCTATAGCTCATGGAGGTGACTCACAGCTCTGAGATGTTAATGTATTTTCTCAGAATCAGAAATGAATTTCCAGGGAAGGGGAGAGTTGCTCACCCTCGAATTCCAGTGTACACTTCTCTGATTTAGACCCTCTCTGTTAGCTGAGTTGAACTTCCTTTGTCTTAGGAAACATTCAGCCTTTTACCTGGACTGCAAATCCATGTATTGTCACACGAGCTGGAGTTGCAGAAAACTGCAACAGGCCAATCTCTTGCCAGAGTCTATGTCTGTGTATATACATATATATGTATGAGCACATTTTTTCCCTTGCAAGGATGCAAAATCTGGAAAGAAGAAAATGTTTTTTCATCTTTAAAAACAATCTCCTCCCTCCTGTACCCCCCAGTCTGCTAAAAAAGAAGTTTTTCATTTGCTAAATATTTTCCTTGTACAAGTCTTAAACACTGTGTAAGAAAATGAGTTTTGCCTTGGTATGTGCTGGCTTATTTTAGTATTGAAAGTGGAAGTTTTATTGTAGGTAGTAGAACACAGCTAATAATGTAAACCCTTTCTAAAGTTTCATCTAAAACTCAGCTTGATGAAGGGAAAGTATAATGTTAGATTAAACTGTTTAACAAAACAGCATTTCTGATTTAGTGAATAGATAATCATATCCTAATTTTATAGATGTAGTTATTGGCTTGTGAGGCAATCCTGATAATAGGAGAAGTTTTTGGATTGTTAACAGTTTGAGGCTGGTATTCCAACATGATTATAAGGCTCTTAATATATTTATGCACAAATACAAAATTTGATAATGGCTATAAACATATTTCATCTCCCTATAAATATTTGGCTAAAATATTGGTGAATAACCCCAATAATGCTCTGAAAGACAAATCCACCAAAAATGTGGATATGTTTGAAAGCACTGAGTACAAAATTCTGTTTATGGTTTTGGTTTTTTTTTTGAGTTAGATGAGGTCAGTGGGATTGATTGATTTAAGGGGAATAGGATTAGATTTGAGAGAATAAATGAATCCAGACTTGGTTACTGGTAGGCTACACTGTTGGAAGGAAATAGTTTGCTGTAGCTTTTCTGTAGGTGGAGCTAATATCTTCCCCTGCTTGGTTTATTTCCATATACCAGCACATCATCTTCTCCCTGAAACATAACCCTCTACCAAACAAAACAACCCACATGTTTTAGAGCCATTTATGTCTAATGAGTGTGTTTAGGATAGTTACTGGTTCTGTATGTTCATTGCCCTGCTTTTTATGGAATTCACTTAAATATATTCTTTCTAAACGCACACTCGGTGTTATCACTTGGTCCTAGAGACCAGTGATAATGGAAGATTTTTTACATAGTCCAAGCTCCACTGATAAAATGAAAAAAAAAAAGAAAAAGAATGTAATAATTGTCAGAGAGATGCTTAGTCAGCTGGTGGCTGTACTTGATAACTGCAAACAGGTTCTTAGTAGTGTTTCACTGGCTGCTGTATGCTCCATTAACGAAGTTCTTATGCTGCCATTGCTCTGCAATGTTGTCTCATTTCTAATTGCATTCCAACTAGTATTTTTTGGAAAAAACTTCCAAATGGGGCTAATAAAGGGCCATTTATTAAAGGGAATGAGCTTCACATACCTTTCTCCTTAAAGTATTAATGTGGAGAATGCATTATTTTCATTTGCTAATAGATAATTAACATCTAGTTATCTATTTTTTATACTCACACTGCTTTAATTGGCTTTGACTCTTTAATTTCCCTGAATATACATTTATTTACAAATGTGCCTAGGCCTTTGGTTTTAGATTTAAAACAATGAATACATACTAAAATATGTGGTTTTATTTTCTTTAGCTCATTATTTGACTCAAAACTAAACATTGGAAAAATATTTTTCTAATGCATAATCTTTAGAAGTAGAACTTCAGGAATTTCTCAGTTCATGATATCCTTTTAGAAAGTTCCTGCAAATATTGACTTAATTAAATTTCTACTTTTTCATTATCTGATGAATTTTTGCAAGGTTTATTAACTAGAGCAATGGTCCTTAGATGCTGAGCAAGATTACTAGGTTGATTACTAGGTATTTGAAAGTATGGGGAAAAAATATGAGGCCCTAAATAATTGCTAAAAATCAGCCAGTAGCTAACTTGGAAGATTTGCATCCTTCATGTAGAGTGTGAAGGCACTAGATGGCTCTCTTGAACGAGGATTGTGTTTCAGCCTTGTTTTGACAGACAATCTCACCCTATTTGTTATTTTTCATTGCTCATTTTAGAGTGGGAGTCAATGCAAAGACAATTCCACACAGATTTTATTTGAGTCTGTCATCTGAATGCAGTTTAGAACGGCTAAGTCTGAGAACCAAAGCAAGGGGACTGAAAAGCATAGTGTAGCTTTCTACAGAAAATCAGGAATGCAGTCTGAAGGAATTAGTGGAATTCAGTCCCATTGTGTTAGTCAAGGATTGTAATTTGATTTACAAAAGTTAAAGAGCAAACTAAGGGGTCATTTTCCTCTTTGAATGGGGTGGAGTTTCACCATATCTGCTCTGATACTGCAACTGCAACCCCTCTGAAAGGACATTGGGGGACCAGCAGTGCTCAGTTCAGGTGTTAGCAAGTTTTGAAACCACAGCCTCTCTCAGCTTGGAGCACCTGTGAAACACTTTGGCTCCTGCATTCCTTGTTTCAATATCTGGAGGAAGAAGCTGCCGTTCAAAAGAAGAGTGTTTTCATGGAGAAAGCACATTTCTCTGCTACATCTTAAGAATCATAGGCAATGTCATTGCTGATGAAGTTTTCTGTCTCCAACTATGACTAATGAGCTTGTTGCTATTTGCTGTTTCATAAGTGATTGTGCAGGTGTCAAATAGATGAGAACACTCAATATACTATCTGCTCAATTGTCTTTGCTGTCATCTATTAAAAATCTGTTCTGATGAAAAGTTAGAGTATCCTTGGAGAATTACCACTCTGATCATTCCATAAGATGGAGCATTCATTCTCTCTTTTTTTAAAAAAAAACTTAAAATTTTAAATTTTTTTTGTACATCAAATGAAAGATGCTTGTGCAGGTTTCCATAGCTTGAGCAACATAATGATGAAAAAATAAATATGTGGTGGACAATTTTTCTGATTTTGTAGTGCCTTTACACATACATGCCTCAAACAACTTTTTCCCCTTGTGGAGCTTTCTCACAAAGGAAGTAGAGTCTATATTCTGTTTTAAAATGTACCATTGTAGCACAGGAGGAAGGATTTTTATTGCAGATGCATTGTTATCCCAGCAAAAATGTTAGTCTGTTTCAGAGCCTTGGTGGACTGAACACCTGCATGTTTCAGTCAGAGCAATCAGTTTGCTCTCCCTTGGTCCTGATATGCCTGGAGAGAGTAATTTTCAGCTCTCAACTTGCAGATGACATATTTTCACATAGGAGGACATGTGGCAGAGAAAAGATTTTCTGCTGATAACAAGTTTCAGAAACCGTTATCAAAATAATGTTACCTTTCAGCCTCTCAACAGTATTGTGAGTGTTTACAGAGGTCTTGGCAGTGCTTCCTCCCCATCTGCACCATTAAGGCGCAGTATGATTGGCCAGAAGAAGGAATTCTTACTAAGAGATTGGGAACAGACAAGCGTAGGCCCCTAGGAAAAAATTCATTTGAACACCAACTCAGATAATAGAATTTATCAAAACAACAGTGGGCTTCAGGATGGTAAGATGGAGCTTCTGGAAGGATTCCAAACTGGGGCTTCTTTGATCATTTGTTTCTGCTGTGTCCTTCAGCAGGAGGGGTTTCTTTGTCATATGTATCTGGAAGCCAGGTGCCACATCCAAAATTTTTCTTTAATTTATTAACCATTTTTTCTGAATGGCTTGCTTTCCAGCAAACTCTAAAAAAATTAATGATTTAATCATCCAGAAATCCTGAGTGTTTTTTCTGTCTGATAGAAAAAAATAGCATTAGAAATTTTCATAAAAACTTCCCTTTTATTTCTTTGGAAACAAATTATGAGTGCTTTATTAGCAGGCTGAATATTCCCAGTATATGAATTTATGGTTGTTCAACTTCACAAGCATCTTTCATTCAATTTTGTGGAGCTTTAGGTCTGATGTCAAATGTGTTTGAATATTGCCTATGATCCCTTCCTGCTAGAATCATTGAGCAGAATGACAGTGAAGTAATCCATAAATAAAGGAAAGTGTAGGCTGTAAAATTACAAATGCTGCTGAGCAGGGTTTGGAACTGGTATGTTTATCATGATATTGTGGTATTTTTGAACTGCTTACTAGTTATTTACAAAATGCTGACACTTTGAGCAGAAACTCTCCTGGGAAGAGGAGCAAAAGAGCTGGCTTAACATATTTAGTTTGCCAGCTGTAGGAGTTATGCACTTTTTTTTTTGGTAGATGCTTACTACAGGAAAGTGAAATTTAGGCAATTTACAGAATGAATGAATTTATGAAGAAAGCTTGTTTTGTCAGATTGAAATAGGTTTTATACATGATTTGAACAATTGCATTTGCCATTATGACAGCTAAATTTATTTGACTGTGTTCTGCCCAGGTCACAATTATGTATTGTAGACTTGGCAGTCATTGGTGTTCCTGGTCTTTCCCTGGACTGCTGCAACTTGAGGTTGCAGCAACTCACAGCTGTGTGAAGAACCTGCAAGAATTCTCTTTCCATGAGAATGTCCTCCCCTTCTTTTTCAGAGCTGAGTTAAATATTCCACATCTAATGTTTTGAAGTTTTGTCTACCATCCCTTTTCCTTTTCACTTCAGCAATAACAGTGTCAGCCAGTATCAGGCTGAAACAATAGAGACTTTTCCATGAAACTTTTGGCTCGCTTTGATGTTTACTGTATCTCATCATTGGGTGATCGTGATGAAGCCATACTCAAAATTTTTGCCCAAGACAAGTTTCAGAATTAAACATTTAATCAGGTTATGTGCTAACCTGTATTCCTTTTGAGGCACATTGAAATAATGAGAAAACTACTTGGCACTCAAAGATCTCAGAAAAGCCTTTTTGTTTGAAGGTTTGGAGCCCTTCTTCCCTGAACTGTTAGTCCAAAGAATAGCTTCAAAATGTTACTATCTCCGTGAATACCCTCTGAATTACTGTTAAGTATCTGTCTCTGAATAAATTCAGTAATTTTCTTTCCTGAAATGTTACATAGTGCTTGGGGTTCACCAAGGGAAACACCAGGACAAGCAACTTGGAAGAAGTAAAGTTTACCAGCTTGTCTGTCATGTGGATTTCTTTGAGATGTTTTGACCCTTTCTGTATTCAACTTCACACCCTCCTCCACTCTCATCTGTACTTGGGGCCCAAAGATCAGCAGCAGTCACGTCATGTTCTTCCCTCTCTCATGCTGGGAGTGTAGCCCTGGTGCAGGTGCAGAGCAAGTGGCAGCTGTTTTCCCAGCTCTGTTCCAGGTGTGTGCAGCACAGCAGTGACTTTGTGTGGCTGCCTGGCTCTCACACCTGCCTGGTGCGCAGCTTGGACTTCTCTTATTTCCCAGCCTCCTCCTAAAGCAATTGCTTGGGAATGACAGCTGCATCTAGATAAATACAGTGTATTTGTACAAAATCCATGTCAATGTATAGACTCTGAATCTTTCTTTTCCAAATGCATTTTCTGGCTACAGGAATATAGTGTTCTATGTCAATAATATACCATATATAGCATCTTATTTAAAGTGATCTTTGTGGTATTACTGGATCTGTAAAAATGTTTTGCGGGATGATATATTAGTTCTCTTGCATGATAGGAGTACTAGGTGAAATGTCTCATGAAAAAGATGGATTCTGAAGACAGACAAATGTTCTTTTAAAAGTCTTTCAGACAAGTTTTCTTATTTTTTCTCCAGTGTAAATTCAAACTTGTTTACTGCATCCTTAATTGTTCTAATAATTCTGAAACAGTGATAATACCAATGCTTCTGTCACAAACGTTTCCAAATGCAAAGGCAACTTTTCTTTAGTGTCACAATAAAATTTATATAAATGCTAGAAAGAAGAAAATGGTGAGGTTTTGAGTGTAGGAATGTAATTCTCTATATAACACCTATTTTGTTTTCAGAAATAAAATTGAAAACTGTCTATATTTTTCACTAATTCTGTCTTTTGCATGCCTTCAGAGCTCTGGATCTCTAAACTGTACCTTCCTACATTTAAGATTTAAATCACTATACATCATGATTCTAGGTGTTAAAATAAGTTTTAAAAAATGACACTTCCTGTGAAGGAGAGGCAATGCATACACGGAGCATGTTGTAACTGTGGAGTCTTACAGAACACCTGGCAGTCATAGAGATGTACTTCAGAAAATAGTTTTTCCAATGCTTTCTTGAGTGAACATCCTATGAAAAGCTTTCTAGGAAAAGGAAATATTTTAAAAAGTTTTCATTGTATTCTCAGCTGTGTTAAACCAGTATATTAAGAGTGGATTTATGCACTCTGGTACCTGAACAAAGTAATTTGTATTGGGATTGTTCAATGTGATGACAGAACTGGAAGTCATTATTACATTACACTTGTATTTCTTGTTGCTGGGCAAGTTCCTGAAGGACACGAGATTGTAGATGTTGTCACACTGAGACAGAGTCTCACCTAACCTGGAAACCAGCAAGATAAAAAAGCAGGAAATGACTTGTAAAGAACAAAGTTCTTTGGGATTTTTCAGGGACTGGTTGGGGATTTCTTGAAAAGGAACTGAGGTAATGATTGATCGTGGAGGAAGGAGGGAAAATAATGAGGTGTCGTTAATTTTTCATAATTGTCAACACTACAGGTGATAACTGGAAGCAATATATTGCTTTGTCTTGAAAGCACATGTCAAAAGCTGTTTTAGATGTCATTGTACCATAACAGCTGAGCCAAAATATAGTGTGCTTATTTATGAATCTGTTAATCTTGCTTAATTTAATGTACTGAGAAATCAAATCTAACTTTTTTGCTTGTTTTCTCGGTTGGGGTTAAATGAGCAAGCGATTCTTTGACTTTTTATTGAAAGTCTGTCTTGCTTTAAGTGTTAAGATAAAATAGCACTGAATTAAAATATGGTTTTAAACTTTTTTTTTTTAAGAGCTCATGGGCTGTTACAGTATGGGCTGTGATTTATTTATTTATTTTTCAGTGGGCCATCTGTTCATGGCTAAATAGCAAGAAAATAGGAAAGGCAAAAATATTAGAAAGTCACTGAGAAAAGTCTTATACTGCAGCTTGGTGGGTGGCATGTGAAAAATACCACTTCTTCACTGACTTTTAGACTGTGTGTACATTATCATAGCAGCAGCAGAATAGTTTTGGAGCTAAAGAGTTTAGGATTAAGGATATTTTGGGGGATTTATATTAGGTGGGCTTTTTTCATCTCTGTCCTTGTTGATATAAAGATCAAAACTAGAAGTCTGTGATATGTTTAAGACATATTGTGCTAGAGATAATGATGGTTTTACAGAACTGTTTCTATAGGCCATTAGGCTGTAGTGTTGTTCTTTCATAATTCCTATTACCACAATGCATTGTTTAGTTCATGCACACCATGTTTAGGCAATAAACAAAAATCCAGAGCATGTGGAAAGTTCATTTTCTGGAGGTTTTGGAAAAATCTAATTATATGAGATAATGTGTTACGGTAATGCAAAAGCTTAAGTATAAAATACATTCACTTGTAACCTGAGCAGTGCCCAGACTGCTTTCTGTTAAATGTTTTCTGTTGGAAATTACGAGCATTAAAATCTCAGCTTTTTTTTTTCCTAATGAAGGAAAATCCTTTGAACAATACTGTTTTTATGATTTTGCTTAAAGTCTTGAAAAAATCTTAATTTCATAACTTAGAATATTTAAGATGTTTTGTTTTCATGTAATATCACCAGAGAAGTGGTCTGAGAAGTAGCAGTGAGATGTACCTGTTTCAGATTTTGCTTGGCTTCTTTGAATAGGTTCTGCTGGTATTTTAGGGTATTTGGAACTGAATAAGATATGATCTTAATTTCTTTATGGTTGAGGGATACTGAGCAAATTTTGAGAAATATATTTTAGAAAATAAAGACTGCACAAGATGTGTTCAGGGCCTGCATCTTTGAAGCCCAGTGAGTTTTATATGTATTCATGTGAAAATACAGCATTTGTGCTTAAAAAATGTGCAAACCTTTTACAGTCTGCAAAAACAAAGGGAGAGTTTTCTTAGTGATACTTTAATATACCATGAGACTACTAGTCCTAAATCTCTACTTAAATGGTAAATGCTTTTTCCATGGCACCTTGGGATTTTTCAGAATTACTGGGAAGAAACCTCAGTAGCTTTGCAGCAGTTTGACAGAAGCTCTGTATTCATGGCAATCTTGTGTTTCCCAGGTGGATATTTGAGGATGTCTAGCCTTATTCACTAAGGTAGTCAGTACAAGTGTAATGAGCTGAACTACTTGAGAATGGAAGGACAGAACACACTCTGATCATCCTCATTAAACTGAGTTCCAAGAGGAAGACAAAGAATGTTCTGTAATTCAGATATATTTCAATTTTCAGCAAACAATTTGTATCTTAATGCTGGCAGTATTAGAGGCATTCTGAACACATGCAGAAAGGAACTGATGGGTGCCTGCAGTTCCTTCCACTGTTGCAAGGATGTTTTCGTGCAAATATTTTAGTCTGAGTACCTATACTTAAAAATTACAATTAAATCTTTGAGACTTACTTTTGAGATATCCCACCTTCCAGCCATGAGAGTATTCAGATCCTTTGGTTTAGATTTGAATTTCTCAGATTCTGAAGTCACAGATCTTTAAATAGTAAGGGAACCCCATAAGGATAATTGTATAAGTTGTGTTATCTAGAAAACAATTTGCCCTCTCTCCAGCTGTTGCTGCTGTGTCTGAGTAGTTCTTGCTGTGTTCTTTAGGCCTTACCCTGAGGCAAAGTCTCTTCACACTCAGGCATCAATGTTCTGGTCTACTGTCACCTCAAATTCAATGACCCTATAGAGCTAATCTAATAATAGAAGTACAGAGTCCACTTTTTCTTCACCTGGTATTTGCCAATAAAGTAAACTTTGACAATTCAGATGGGTATAGGTAAATAATGATTAACAGCCAAATATGGATATAAGCATCTGTATTTAGATGTTGGTAATTGAGCATGACCATGTTTAAGCACTGTGCCTAGAGTATGTGGTTTGCAAGTATTGTAAACCCATATGACTATCAAGAAGTCATTACTTCATGAGTAAGGCTGTTGAGTAATCTAAGGTAAAAATAATTCGTGTGAGTCTTAATTATTGCAGAAAAACCCCATCCCAAATCAAGACAACAGTCAACCCCCTGAGAAATGTATAAGGAAAACGGCAATGTGTGAAAAATTCTTTAATTCTAACCCCTGGAGTATTGTTTATTGCGAATGAACAAGCTACTTGTTTACAACTTATCTAAGTTGTGATAATTGAGTTGAATTTCCAAGAACTGTTTTTGAAAGCTATTCTAACAGAAATTTGGTAGCATTAATATACTCAAGAAAAGAGAGAAAGATATTGAGATTTACTTCCTCTTCCTATAGATAGGTAAGAGAACCAACAAGTGAAATTTTGAACCATATTCAGGTCTGGTTCTTGAGCAAGAAAACCCTCATTAACTTGATCATTTGTCATTTTATGAACCGGTCATTGATTAATTCAGAAGAACCCAAAATGGTACTTATTCTGTATATAGGGATTGTTCTGTATGCATACATTTGCAGATGAGGAGAACATCAGGGTGTAGCAGAAGAACTAAAGGGGGGGCCCTCAGAGTGGCCCATTCTTCCTGGTGAACCACAGAAGTCCTACCAGCCTTTCTGTGGTAAGTTTGCTCCAGTGAATGAATTATTTGTCAGTCACACTCATATTTATGTTTGTGATCACAGAGCTAACAATTTGTGCATGTATCTGGGAATATTTTTCTTTTCTAATTTTTCAATTAAATTTACTTTATCATTATATTTTAATTTCTTGGTTTACTTTTTTTGTTTTAAGGGGTTGGATAATGATATGAGCTACAGATGAATTTAGGGTTCTTTTTCCCTTTTCTTGTCTTCCAGATTCTTAACATCTGGTAGGAAACACATTGCATAGGAGGAAGGTCAGAAAAAGGAGTTGATGATCCCAACTTGAAAGACTAAATGGAGGTAATGATGCAGTTCCTTGGCTTGTAATTCTGGCCATTTGATATTAGGCCTACATAGTAGCTGCTTCTTAGAATGCTACATGATAGATACTAATGAAGTACGGAATCACAATCATTTTACTTAATTGCTCTGTAAAATAAAATTAAACCATCATTGTACCATTCTTTCTCTTAGGTCACCCTGTGATGAGCACACCCTGTGTACCATCGTTTTCCTCACAGAAAACACAAAAAACAAGAGGATTAGAAGAAGCCTGTGAAAAGAAGGATAGATTGCACTCATTTTTTTCTACAAAAATGTCCTTATGTTGTAAACTGTTCTGAAGAAAATGCTGTCATCCAAATGCAATAAGACAAAGAACTTTCAATAAAAGTATATAAAACATAGTTATTTTTAAGTATGTTTTTATTAAAATTGCAAAGACTTGGGTAGGTTTTTCATAGAATAATACGCTTCCAAAATTCTTTTTACAGAGATATGGGGTGTGGAGGACTTGAGCAGTGAAAGAGACAAGTGCAAGTAAGAGATCTAACATAGAATGATGCTTTATCGTTGACATGTTTGTTACTAAATGAAAATGTTACATCCATTTCATTTTTATTGCCTCTAAATACAGTAAGATCCTCATATTCATGGTTATACTTAACAGGCTTGCGTATGATTTAGTCTACAATGACTTTGCTGCAGTGATGTCACGGACTAGAATTGCACTTGTGCTGATGTAAATAAGGAAACAGTCAAACCATTGGTTCACAGAGACCTGCTGAGAGCCAAAGTTCAGCCCTGAAATCCAGCCTTCTGAAAAAAGGCACAAAGCAATATCTAGATAGAAAATGAATAATGCCTGTAAAGGGAGCCTTTGGCATGCTGAGGTACTGACTGTGGACCTGCTCCTGAAGATACTGCTGTTAGGTAGGAGTTGATGCCAAGAATTTTTGACGTTTGTGGGATAAGTCCATCAATTGGCAGGATATGTGAAGAAGTGATTTTGAAAATGGAGGCTGTGTGGTAAGATATAGGGGCCTAGAAAATCTGCCTGACTCTATTGTGAGAGTCCACAGAGAGCTGTAAATAACCAGATAGTATTTAACCAAGAAGTAATGCAGTAAGTAAACTATGGAATAAATTGTTTCTGTAATATGTCAACAGAGTTATGTAGTTGGCAGTTTTCCACCAGCTAACTTTTTTCTCTAGGTTTCTGTTCTTATTCCACACAGTTTCTCTCTTCTCTGTACAGTTAACCTACCTCTTATAGTTTTAACCCTTAAATTATCTGGAACTCTTTGTTTTTAATTATCTTGTGCCAAAATGTTTTTTTTATAAGCTTTGTTATCTGATGCCAGTAGAGCTTGGGTAGTGGTTATTATCAGCCTACTGCTATATTTAAATTAAGGAAAATCTGCCAATTTATAGACTTACTGGGTAATTTAGCAGATTTTTTTTTGTAATTTAGTGACAATTTGGTACATTGGTACTTGTTGAGAGCTTCTAAATGTGGCTTAAGCCACATTTATTGAAATAGAAATGAATTGAAACTATGGTATGTGTATGAATGGAATGTGTATGAATATCTAGACTGAAGATTTGGCATGTTCAGTGAGTCCTGTGTGCTTAAACCAGTGTCAGATTCAAGTTCCCTAGTGATTTACAGAAGGCCTAGATCAAATTCCTCACAGGGATGTTTGGGAAGGCATAGAAAACAAACTGCCACATTTGAATGAATTGTTAGGACTGACCTTGTCTAAGGCTATAAAAACTTTAAGAAAGAGATATGAAATAAACGTGAAATCAAACTTTTCAGGTGGTATTGAGGTTAAGAGTTGTTGCTCTGTAGTGTGAAGGGAGAGTGGAAAGAAAAGAATAGTCAGTATGAGTTACAGAATCTCTAAAGAGAAGTGTCAGCATCAACAGATGCCTAACTCCTAACAGAAGTATCAGAAGAAAAGTGTAAAACTGATGGATGGGTGAACCATAAATATATTTAGGTGAGGGGCAATAGCTCATTGCAGCCTCAGTGCATAAATTTTCTGTTAACAGTGAGTGAAGAGCATTAATATTTATGTTCTAATAACTAGGCTTAAGACTAAATGATGAAGGAAAATTATTTCATCTCCTAAAATATAGTAGTTAAGGTGGAGATTTGGCAAGGAACTGTTGAGTAAAATTTTGTAGTTTTCACTTATTTAGCACTTTTTGCTCAGCTATTTCAGAACTACATTATTAATATGTCTGTGAGATGTTTTTTGAAACTTACGTAAAAGTCAGGAAAAGGTTGGTTCTCCTTTGTTATGCATATCACAATCCATGTGTCAACATACAGACTAAAGTTTTCTCTGTTTTCTATTATGGGTTTTAGGTCATAGAATATTCTGAAAAGAATTCATCTGGTATACACTTACCTGCAAGTTTTCAATATGCTAATTTTGTCAACAGTGTATAGACTGTGATGTCTTAGTGCATTTATCAAGTGCTAAATAGAGATCAAGATTTTTTCAGATTGGCTTTTCTCATTATGACTAAGGATTCTTTAGCAACACAGTGTGTTTTCCAAAGAGAATTCCTCCTTAGAAGTGGAATTCTACAAATCAAATCTCCATAGTTATGCTAGATTCTTCTGCCAACCTGTTGTTGCAAATTTCCTTGTCAAACTGAAGGTAGTTTCACAGTTGTATGAAAACCAGTCTTTTTCATGTAGTCAGAATGGAGAAGTAAACCAACACTTTTATTGGTCATTTTGCTTATATTATTATATATCCTTTCTCATTTCTGTTGCTGGTATTTTATATTTTTGGCATTTGTGGGGGGCACAAAGTGTTCTGAAGTGGAATTTTAGCTTGTAGTTGTACTAGAGAGCATGTTTAGTGTAAGACAAACCTTGAAGAAATGGCTTATTGACCGAAATGACTTTAACAAGAGTCTTTCAGCAGGTTGAGAATTCTGTTTCTATTCTATGTTTCTCTGCTCACCAATGAGATAACTGACTTTTGCCTGTCATGGGGATCACAAGCTAATTGAATGAAAATGGCATCAGAATAATTTCTCTAGTTCAGAAGTGTTTTCATAAACAATGAGTTAGACTTGTTCATCCAACTGGTATAAATGAAAGGAATCTGTTGCCATCAGTACTCCTCTGGGAAGCAGTGCAGTGAATCCCTGTGCTGCTCAAGGCTGTTCAGCTGAAGGAATGCACTGCATATGCTTTCCTGATCCTGGAAGGAGGCACCACTGTGGATTCCTAGAACTGTGGATCCTGATTCCTTCTGGCACATATGGTGTCCCATGAGTTGTCTTTCCCTGTCCTGATGAGGACACAGTTCTTGAGTGGGACTGCTGGGGTTGTGCAATTGTTAAACTGGGTGGATGAGGTAGCTTTGCATGAAACACTGAGTGTGTGTTCTGACCTTCCCACCTTTAATTGAGAAGTAGATATACTGGATGATCAAAATGCTGTTGGAATAACTTATAGACAGAATGTGTCTGCTTATGGATGGGAAATGTCTGTATTTTTACACATAAAATGAATGTGGTTTTGGTCTTTTGATTTGTGATGAGTTGCAAGTTTTTAATGAAAATGGTAGTGGTGTGCATAACTGTCTGGTAAGCAGAAAGGAGGAGGCTGTGGGCTGAATAAATTGTTCTGGTTTCCTACATAGAGTGGGAAGTTTGCCACTTGGATGATTAAAAATTACCTTTTTGTGGAATAGCCACTGATATTGTGATATCTAGACTTAACATTGTATCAAATGTATACAGGTATGTAAAGGTCCATGTAGATGTCTATTTAATAATGCTGCTGATCAATATGTGGAAATCCTGCAAGGGGGGAGGAATTAATGTGTAGACATTTTTATTCTGGAAGTTCAAAAATATTTAAGTTGAAACTTTCGGCTGCCGTAACCCTCTGCTTTTGATATATTCTTCAGTGTATGAACCAGAGCTTGAAAGGGTTGATGGTGTCTTGTTTATGCATCCCATACTTGCCTTAGACTGAGTTAAGCTCTGATTTCAATGTACAAGGGAAAGGAGAAATGGTAAAAAAGAGAAAGCTGCCTCTTGGGTATGAATTGAGGTCCCTGTGGTACCTCTGGGCTGGTCATGAGCATTACATTGTCCTATGCTCCACATAAAAGAGAGACTGTATTCTTCAGAAGAGGGATAGTCTGGCTAAGAGAAGAAACCATTAAACCTTCTTTATAAAGTTCTCCTGAAACAAAGTATTACTCTGAAAAGCCTTGAGCTGACTCTGCCTCTCTTATGAAACAAATATGACAAAAGATATTTATAATAGCAGTAATTCCAGGTTTTTGAGTTTAAAAATATGCAGAAATCATATAATATATAGCATGTAATTTTTTCTCAGTATATTAAGGCAGTTTTATTTGTTGAAACTGTACCTGCTGTGTTCAGGCCTTCTGTAATAGTGACTCCTAAAGTTATCAAAACAAACCAAACCCCATACCTATACTGAGGTCAGTTTTGTGCCTAAAAAAATGTAAAACATGGAAAGCATAGATAAGGGTGGTTTGTTATTGCTGCCACTTATGTTTGGAACATGGTGGATTTTTTTAAATACACGTACTCATGTCTTCTGTGCAAAATTTAGCATCCTATGTCAACATGCAGTTTTTCTCTATTTGCCAATTTTCCAGTCTTAACCTATGCAAGCATCATTACGTGGATTCACAAAGTTTTGAAAATTCTCCTTTAGGGCCTGTTTTTAATCACAATTAATAATAGCAGTAATTTTGGTCAAGATTATTTTGATTTACATCTCTGGAGAAAACAAAGCATTTGGATATGTTTATAGTATCTCTGCATTCCACATTTATTTTGAGTACTGATGCACAGGGAAGTAGTTTTTAAACTGTCTCTCAGCCCCTGGTCTATAGGCATTCATGGCAGCATGTAGATACAGGAAAGGTGAAGTCTGAACTGTGTGAGTAAGTGCTGGCTTGCTCCTTGGGTTGCCCTGAGGTAAGGAAAAGGAATAAAATAAAGAATTTCTTTTCCCATTCTTAAAAGTTATCTGTGATATGAAGTGTTGTTGTTTCTAAGAGATAACATCAGACACTTTTCACTCTGCCATAATTTGAAAACAGATAAGGAACTGCATGTTGTATCTTCTATGCAGTGATAAAAAAGGTTTTTTTGTTGGCATTTTTTTTTTCGGATCATATTTTCAGTTCATGTGTGGGTTTTTCTGTTCTGATAAAAATGGAAGACTGGAAGAAGAAATTTGAACAGATGGATTTGAGTTACCAAGCAACACTTAGTTTCCCAGGCAATAGAAAAAGAATTGGAGCAGGTGCTAAGTGGATTTTATTCCTTTTTATTTTCTTTTTTTTTTTTTAATTATTGTGAGCTGATCTATGAGCTTCACTTTAAGAGACTCTTGAAAAACTTCACAGAATGATAAATATTCAATAAACTACCTGTGCAGGTTGTTTCCCATATGACTCGAACAGTTCTTTTCTGTAGTTGTGGTAGAATACAGTCTGTGCAGCAAGGCTGTTGTAGAGGACATTATTGTTGTTTCCTTCACTCCAGTATTGTCATATCAATCAACTTTATTTTTCTGATTTTAATGTGTTCTTGTAATTTCAGAGCGAAATAAGTGTTCTGCATTCTCAAATGTTTAGACATTATCCCCACTTCTTCCCTCTTGAGAAAGACTGACTTAGTTAGCAAATCTCAACTGATAGGCAGAGCTGCATTGAATTGGTGGGTGCCTTAAATTCAGTTTCTGGCAGATCCAAAAATAGGACTTTTTTTTTTTTTGAGTCAATGCAAACTAATTTCTTCCTTTCTTTTTTTTTAGTGAGATTGTGGTGTGGTGAGTTCTTTTGACAAGCATAAAATTTTAGCTTTAGGTTAAAAAGCATGCTATTTACAATTTTTTTTTTTTTAAACCAAACCAAAATGCCCACCTGCCAAAGCATGCCCATCACTCAAATTGTGTGAAAAATTATCCGTGTCTTATCTTGTTAGGTTACTGCTCTCATGTCCCTCTCTGCTGTACATTTGCATAACCTAACAGCTATATAGAACACTTGGGAATGTAGGGATGACGTTTCCCTGAACGTCTAGGGGAGATAATGTTGCAAACTGAGAGCTTTTACATTCTGTTACATGATGATATGATACCTGTAATCTTTGTTAGAAAATAATGTCTGAAGTTTTCATCCACCACTATCTCCACTCCTTCTCTGCAGCACTGCTCTCCATGCACTCGCTCATCATCCAGCCTGTTCTGATACTGGGCATTGCCCCCACCCAGGTGCAGGACCTTGAGAGTTCCCAGGAGCACATTCCTGCAGCCTGTCACTGTCCCTCTCACCCATCCCTTCCCAACCAACAGCGCTGCTCAGCCTGGTGCCATCTGTGCGCTTGCTGAGGCTGTGCTCAATCCTGTTGATCGAGGTATTGGATAGTATTCGTCTCAGTATGGGCCCTTGGACGCCACAAATATTGTCGCAAAACTTAATTTGCAGTTAAAAAAAAAACTTGATATACCACAGAGCCAATGAACTTACACATTTGAAGTCTTATTAACTCTGATGTTTGCTGGCCTTGCTGATTAAGTTTAAATACTTAATAGCCTAAGCCAGCGATAATTTTAAATGCGTGTAAGTAAAACCCACCCATATTTAGAAAAGCACTTCCTGGAGAATTAGGGAACTGAAAATCAAACCCATAAGTTATTTTAGCTAGTGATTTCATCAAGTCCACATGAAGGGAAAAGAGACATGAAAATGTAGGCTAGAAAAGGTAATAACAAAAGAGTATATCCATTAATAAGTCTGGACATGAGTAGATACAGCTATGCTTTTCAAAACTTAAAAATCCTGTGCTAATAAATTTGAAGTATTACTGCAACATGGGGTGGGCCAGCACTCCCCTGGGTTGGCTCAGGCTGTTTACAGTGATTGATGTTTTCTCAATGTAAAGTTTATAAAAGGATTTCTACCAGGAAAGTGAACACATGTTGGAAGTTCTGTGTGCTTTAACACCAGCTAACACATTCTGCAGTAACCTTAAGAACTCTCTGCAGCAAGTGTGTGAAATACGTAGTACTTCTGGCTTCGAGTTGTTGAGTGTGAGTCTGGTTTTGGCAGGGCTGTTTTGCTGCCATTTGAAAGCGAAGTTCTTAATTTAATAATTTAAATTGCTTTTGCATTTGTAATCAGGCTGAAGAGGAGCACTGATGCAGAGCAGAAATTAAACAAGTATTGCTGGGTGTGTGCATAGGTTGGAAGGTGGGGAAAGCACTTAAAAGGATATCACCCTTGTCTTTTTGTTTTTCTAGGACAGAACTCTTAGGTTTCAGCTTGTTTAAGGAAGCTATCAGGAGGTTAGCTGTGTGAGGATGGAAAGAACTGTTGGAAAACTGCTTTCCTCTATTTAGATGAACTGGCTATAGAAATACCACAAACACACATGTTGGCACTGCTGGTAACATCCTATCTTGCAGCACTGTCCACGTTTAGATGGCTTTGGTTTTTTATTATTTATGAAGAGTGGAGCTGGCACACAGCAGCATCTCTCCTGTGTGTTCTGGATCTTGGGATTGTATTTAGTAATCTTTGCTGTGATTTTACCCTTTGAAGCATTGCCTGTATGCTTTTGATGGCAGGAGCAAGGGAAGTCTATTCTTAGTTACACCCTAAGGTGGAATTCCATTATTACTCCATGGTTAGTGTTACACTTATTCTAAAACTGATGGGATATTGCTTTCTTTTTCAGCTGTATTAAAAAGTTCTTTGTGTGCTCAAGCTTCTAAATGGGAGGGAAGTAGTGGAAATAAGTCTTTAAAATAATGGATTTGTTGGATAAGGATATTTTAAATGCTATGGATTACACAAAGGATTTGTAACAAGGATTTTGCCTTCTAAGAATTTGAAGATGTGATTTTAATAAAAGATAGTCTTCTGAAAAAAAAATCCCCACACCCAAAACCAAATAGCTAAAAATCCTGGTTTATAACTCCTAACAATGTTTCATTTGTGTGTCCTACTGCAAATTAAGTGACTCTTTTTAGTGTGCCTGAGTTACTAATAAATGACTATTTAAGCATTTAGCTTTTAAAAAAAGGGCATATTTTTCCATGCAGTTTTAAAGCTTTATATGCACTGAAAAGAGAAAAATTTTTAGCCAAGATGTTTCTAGAGTATATTTGCTTTGCAGAAGTGTGAGCAGCAGTTGGAACGTCTGTTTACTAATTCTAATGGACTACACCTGAAAACAAATACATGGCCTTCCTTTACTGCAGACACTCAAGCATTTTGGTATGCCTTCTTAAAGAAAATGGTGAAAAGGGAGAAAACTGTTTGTTGCCAAAGTTTCTTTTTCTGAAAATTTGTGTGAAGCAATAACTCTTCCCTTTCCCTAAATTTGGGGAAGTAATTTTGGTAAGAGGACAAGAGATTAATGGTACTGTGCAAAATAGAAATGATCCCCTAGGAGTTTTATTCCTTCTACAAAGAAAAGAAATAAATTTTCAAGAATTCTGGTAAAAGTGGAGTTTCAGTAGCTCCTTTCAGAAAACACTCTGTGTGCTTTCAATTACAAACTAAATTGTCCCACATGCATTTCAAGCTCCATATACAAACCTTGTTTTCACTTGAAACTTGTTGTATGTGGTCTCTTGCCAGAGGAAAAACTTCTAGTATGATAACGCATGTGGTTGCTTAAGGTGTTTTTGACATACAGGTCAAAGAAAAGCTGAGTTTCTTAAAGCTCAGATTATTTTTCCTCATAGTCTGTCCGTAGGTATGTTAGTAAAACTTCATAAGCCCCTCTTATATGCAGGAGTTGAAGAATAAATGGAAGTCTGATCGTTGCAAAGAAATACTTTGGCCCGTGATTCAATGTGGTGATTTTCCACTGGTGTAAAAACTCCTTCTTTCTCCCTCATACTCTTTACATCTCCAAGTTTAAAAATGTAGGCCAGGGATGGTGTTAGACTCATTGTTCAAGAGTAGTACTGAGGCCGTTGAGGTTGTTGCTGGACTTGTCTGTCGTGATGTACTATTGACCTTTGTTTTATAGTTTGGTGGTGGTCCCTGATTGATGCTATTTCTTTCATAGTCAACAAAATCTATATCTGTTTATTTAAAATGAGAAATGGAGAGAGAATTAGGCATGTGTCTGAGTATTTTGCTTAACTCTGAGAACTTAACAAATTTTAATACCCCTAATTTACAAAGATAATCTCTGCAGAACTTTTGTAGCTATCAGCTGTTCACATTTCCTCTAATTTTTAATTTCATGTTCTTATAGACACATTTTCTTTTCTTCAAGCTATAAAATTTGTTGGAATTTGACAAAATTTCTTTAACTGGTTTTCCCAGTGTTCAAATATCTATAATGGTGAATTTTTAAAAGAAAATTAATAGTAACATTATTTTTAGAATCCTTTCCAATAAAATAGCTCCTTTTTCCTGCATGCCAGAGACAGACATAGGAATTTTGTGTAGTCAGTTTATGGTTTCCAGAAAGACAAAGAGTTTGATCAGGATTTCTTAAATCTACTTTAATTTCAATTACTGTGAGGCTGTTTTGGCTGGGGGTAGATGTGAAGAGTTAGAAAACAGCAGATAAGTCTGTATGTTAAGAATGAATCAATTCCTGTATGTTAAATTTTTCTAGTATTCTGGTTAAATTGAATTTGATTAGTGTTTCTAATGGTAATTTTGGCTAAAGAAACACTACTGTTTAGGTAAGTGCTGTGCTATGACTTAAATGATTGATCGAAATACTGAAATACTGTTGATCTAAATTTTAAAGTTCAGACAAGCTGATCCTGTAGAAGAACTATCAAGGCTTTCTTTTCCAGAGCAATGGAACCAGTGTGCTTTGAGGTGTTTGAGAGAACTAGCAGCTCTTATGCCATTGTCTGCTGTGATTTGCAGATTTGTACATTTTGTCTGTGAAGGCAAAAAGCTGCATTTACTGACACAATGGTTGCTCTTGCCAGTTTTTATACTGCCTTCTTTAATAATTTTTCTTTCTTCTTCCAATGCAGACACAGTTTCACACCATCTCTAAATTGCCTATTTTTCTGGATTTTTAATTTCCTTTCTAGCACTTTGTGTCATTATTTGAGGCAGTTTTGTGTAAATGAATGTAAAACCTTGAACTACATTGACAGTGTTGGTATCATCAAATGAGAACAACACAGTCTCTGATGTCCTGGGAACATTAATAAAATACTTCAGAAACAGAGTAAAGAAAGATCAGTTTACAGCACCTTGACTTTCCTGCAGCCAAGGGATGAAGTGTCTTTTAATAAAGGTGGGATAAAACCACAGTTTTATTTGGGTAATGAGTATTAGGTTCAGATTATGCTGTGTAGTGGGGATTTTCAGCATCAGTGATTTATGACCAAATCTTGCAATATCTTCATATCAACTTCTGAATAAAATAGTAGAATTCATATTCCACCAGTATTTTAATATCATGTTTATAATCTCTCTCCTCTTTGGATTTTTTTTTTGGTGTTTAAGTTAGTGTTACGATTGTGAGCTAAAGTTACTTCTGAGGCCAATACAAGGTGCTAACCTAATATTGTGGAAGGAGAAAGCAATGACCAAGTTTGGATTGAAGCTCATTTTAGTCTAAAAGCAAAGACTATTAAAGTAAATTTAATGTGAAGGAGATCTGATTACCTACTAGTTTTGTGTGGGTGCATTAATCACCTTGACAACTAAACATCATCAGGAAATTCAAGGTGTGGGCATTTGGTTAAACATTAATTATAATTAATTATAATTAATTTGCATGTGCAAAGTGGTTACTTAGAATCAGGTGTCATATAGAGGGATATAAAGAAAATCTAATTTTATAAATGATTGCATCTCTGAGAGATTTTTAGTATAGGCTTTGATTGTTGAAGAGATGATGACACAAGAATTTTTTCATGGATATAAGAATCTAGAGTTCCCTTCAAGACAGTTTAGGTTAAAATAAACTCTCCCTAGTAAGTTTTTGTTTCTTCTCCTCCTCCAGTTTCTTATTTGTCTCTCTGGGCTTTTTATTAGAAGAAATTGAAAACAAGAAATAGACATAATTCCAGAAATGATGTAATGGATAAAAATCTGGTTTCCTTAGGCTATGAGGACTTTCTGAAATCTCTAGAATATCTCTTGCTTAGCTGTTCAGGCAAATTTGAAAGCCTCCAGATGACCTCAGACAGTACAACAATCAGGGTGAGGTATCATGCACATAAAGTGTATTCTTAAATTAGTACCCCAAAAGTATATCCCTGAATCAGGTACCCCAAATGAAAAAACACATACATAGAACAACATAAATTCAAGAACTGAGCCTTGTGGGAGTCTCTAAACATTTGAGTCTGATTGGAAGAAAACCCACACAAAATAATAAAGTGGGAGTCATTTTCTGATCTTCTCCAGAATCCTAAAGTCTGCTTCATTTTACCATCAGGGATAGAGAAAAAAAGCTTTTAAGTCAGCCAGCATCAGATTGATTCATAAAGCAAACAGGAAAAGCATTATGAGGCAAGGCTTCATGCTATGATAGACATCTTGGAATACGCATCTTTGGCAGTCTATACATCTTTGGCTAAGGGGGTGGAAACTCTGGTTTGTCTCCCTGGGCAATGTGTGGAATCCTGTTTATATTCCAGCTCAGTTTATATGGCCCTGGGGAGCAAAGTCTGGTCTTAGAATTAGCTGTAATTTTTGCTGATCTGATAGTGGTATGACTGGCCAACTATTCTTTTGTGCAACTGTATGACAAATTCATTACATACTCTTATTTTTTAAAACATTTCTGCAGTGAAGGTACTTATTTCATCTAAGAAAAACAGCTGGTGGTGATTGAGTGATTCCTTGCATAGGTGATTTGCAAAGATTTCTTTCTTTTATAATATGGTGAGTTGCATTTAAATTAAAAAAACCACAAGGAAGAAGATCTGATCAGATATAATATTTCATAAATGCAGAAAGAATTTCATAAATGCCAAAGCATTTGAAAAATGCATAAAAGCAAAATTATAAGTTGACTGTTATCTCTTAAAGGTAGTTTAAATATATGTATATGTACCTGCAGTATATTTAATCTCATAAAAAACTGTTCAGACTTAGTGTTAAGTATACTAATATGTCTCTTTCAGTTATTTTAGTACATTAGGTCGCACATTTTTTGATCTATTTTATAAAGATGTTTATTAGCAGTAGACTTCAGTTGAATAACATACAGTAATTAGTCTTTGAGAGCAGTTGTTTCTCACAGTCATGGAAAAGCAATATGTTTGTTGCTACACAGAAGAAGAAACTGATAGTTTGTGATACAAAACATTACTTTTACACTTGCGGGTTTTAAGGGAGGCAAGACCTTGGCTCCTTGGCCTCACGCATAAACATCTTTTTCATGGCTGCAAGGTTAGTTCAGGACTCTGTGTGGAGCACTGAAGTAGAAAGAACTGGGGCATAAAGACACCATGGATGGCACTCCCGTCCTTCAGAGCTGAAGGACTCCAAAGGAGTAGAAATGGGACAATATCTGCCCTGTTTCAGGTTTTTATTAATTAATAAACTTCTCAGATGGTTTATGGGAAGGGAATAAGCATCACCAAATTCTCAAATGAAAGTGTTTTGTCACACCTTTACTATATTTTTTCCAGGTAGCTATGTGAGTTTTTTATTGGGATATGTCATACCAAGATACAGCTCTGGTTTCATGAGACTGAGTGCTGCTGTCTTCACACTCTTGTGGGGTTTTTTTAATTATTATTTTTATAAAGACCAGTATGGATTGGTACTGTTAACTTTATTGTAACCAATGCAATGCATTTTTCTTTTGCCTGTGGATTATGATGCATAAAAACCAGTATGAAAATGTGAAAACTGAAATGTAAATGCTGCTCTAGCATGTGCTGCGTCAGCCCACTACATAATTATTATCCTTAAAATGTCAAATTTGAATATAATGTGTTTAAATTGCTTATTTCAGTCAACAGAGGAAAAATTAAGAAGAAACTGCAGTAAAAGATTTAACACTTACCAGTGTTCGAATTAGTAACAGAATTGAATAAAGTTTTGCTGTTTAAGCAGCAACAGCAGCATTGTCTCTGGACTGAGAAATTCCTTGCTGGGTTGTCACGCCTGCCGTTAATTATTGATAAGGGGTTTCAGAAATAGCGCATGTGCTGTCAGAGTTGGCTGTAACACAAGATAGGGAGTGCAGCGGTGGCAGAGGGGATACAGCCAGGGAAGCACCTGTAGCACTTGGAGTTAGCTGCTTCTTGTCATCAGTTTTTTATTTTGTTGCAATGAGTTCATGTGAGCGATTAAAATAATGGAAAGATGAGTCGTCAAGCTTATTTCTATCGTGTCCCTCCACAGGAATTGCATAGAAGAACCCAACTTCAGCCTGAGCCAGCAAAGACGAAGGCTCTGCAAACAGTCATCGAAATGAAGGTATAGTCTTTGCATCTTTCCCTGTATGTTATTTCTGCAGCATGAACTCATGTACTGGGTATGGCTGGGATGGAGTTAATTTTCCCTGTAGCAATCTGTCTGAGCCTGTGTTTTGAATTTCAGACTGAAAACAGTGTTGATAATATGCTGATGTTTTAGCTGTTGTCCAACAGGGCTTCCACAGAGTCAAAGCTTTCCCAGTTTCTTGCTCTGCTCCCACCCTGCAGGTCAGGTGGGGGTGGACAAGAGGCTGGGAGGGAGCACAGTGGGGACAGCTGACCCAAATTCAACACAGGGATAATCCATACTGTTGTGTCATGCAGCCTCCACAAACTGAAGGGAGGACCTTCAGAGTCACAGCATTTGTGTTCCCAAGTAACTCTTGTGCCTGATGAGCTCTCCTGAAAACAGCCAGGCATCTACCTGCCCATGGAAGCAGTGCATGAATTCCATGTATTGCTTTGCTTGCCTGCTTTGCCTTACATATTACACCAGCTTTATCTTTGTACAGCAAGTCTTACATATTACACCAGCTTTATCTCAAACAATGGGCTTTCCCACTTCTGCTCTCTGGTTTTCTCGCCCATCCACTGAGGGGGAGTGAACAAGCAGCTGTGACAGCTGCCTAGCAAGTGTTGATTTATGACTTTTACTCATTAGTTACTGAATGCTTCCTTTACCATGTCAATTTATTTTGTTATGTAGCTAGGAGTAATTAGTATTTATTTCTCCTGGTCTGTTTTCTAAAAAAAAAAAAAAAGGATTAAAAAATCAAGTGTAGCATTGCTGAAAAATTAGAACAGAATATTCGTTTTTAAAAAGACTAGGGGATGTGTGTAGGAGATCCAAAGTACATGGAATAAATTGGCTAATGTAAAATGTTTTCCTCCTCAAGCCTTAAAACTAGTTTTTCTGTTGGTTGTTATTAGGCCATAATTTTACAGCCAACCTAAGGAAAATATTAGTTGCATTAGCAGGTATGACAAAATGTAATAAAACAGCTCTCTTAGTCCTGACTATAATTTACTCTTTTTGATATATAATATTACTCAAGTGTTGTGGCTTTTCCCTCCACAATAACAAGGAATAAAAATAGTAATTTAAAAAGTGAAAACTGATATTTTTGCAGAATTCTGTGAGTCTGGATTGTTCATCTTTAAGAGAAATACCATGAGACTTGAGATAATTTGAGTTGGCCATGCTGCCTGAAATTCATTAATGATGGTCTTTCATTTCATTCTTAAAAGGAAGTGCAAATTAAAGGCCTCATTTTGCCAGTGACTTCTGTTGTGAGCAAATGAGTTCAGCATGTCTGCACATTGTGGTAAACACACAGTTAAAACAACAGCAGGACTTTATCAATACAGTATCTGTCTTTTAATAGATAATAATTAGTTTGGATTATATGGGTAACAAAGAAGATACATTGATTACAGAATTCCAATTTTGGATGTATATTTGCTTTGGACATTAGTTCAGAAGTCTTTATATGAAATCTATGTTTTTGCAGTAACTCACTACCCTAAGTAAATGGGAAAGTAAGATATTGGCTGAGAAACTTTGTTTTACTATTAATATTCAGAATTATAAATCTAAAAGTTCTGGGATACAAAAGCAATGTGTTAGAATAATGTTTCATGTGGGTTATATAACAGTGTAAAGGACATGTTGAAGTTAATTTTCAGTTCCTCTTCCTGTACCAAAAGTCTTTAAAAAGGTGGGGGGAGGGGGGGTGGCTACAGGACACATGAATGACACATGTGATGACTGTCCTTGCTCCTGTCAGTGTCTGTCCCTGAGGACACTGAAGTGTTTTCTGTTTGATTCCCAGGAGAGGTGGGTGTGGTGCAATATTCCACTTTTAAAAAATCAGATCTTTATAGTGAGGGCTTTAATTTGTTGTGAGTGAGGCTGCAATCCTGTTGCTGGAGTCTTGATGCAAAGCTGTTTTTTGCCTCTGAGGCACAAAGTTCTTTCTATGAACACACACCCCTTTGGGGTTGCCCCTGTCTAAAGTAGGCCTAATATTGAAAAGAAAAAGGGACAAATGCAAGATGTTGAAATCCACATGATTAAACAGCAGTTTTCATTACAAGTTCCAGATTTGGAATGTTTTCAAGTAAATTTAAATTGTCTTAATCCAGACTGCATTTGTTTTGAATGTTTTGAAAAAAATGTGGAACATTTGTTTTGAATGATCAAGCATGGAAGGAATTGTTTCTCTACAATGCTGAGGGTAGAAGGAGGGAGAGGATTAGCTGTAATATGGCAGTCTCAGGCCATCCACTCCCCCACGAAGAGACTCCAAGCAGTTTACATTTCTCCTCACCACACCCAGCCTCTTCCAGCTCCTCCCCACTTTTTTTGTCTGAGTGCCTTCCATGGCTCCCTGAGGCTCTGCCAGGATATGACTTTCCCTCCTTCATAAATCCTTCTATTCTCTCTGTGGTTTTCTTCTGTCCCTTGCCACTGCTGAATTCTTTCTGTCCCTTTTCCCAGTCTTTATTCCCTTTCATCCAATCAAGGGTACCCATTTCTCTCACCTATCCTCTCTTGTTTATTTGTCCTAGACATCTTCTGCCCTACGTGTCCTGTCCTGTCATCTTCATTTCTCTCTAAAGCTTTGCAGGTAGTTGCTTATTCTTCCAGCAGTTGCATTTTCTGCATAACCGCTGTCTTGTTCACCAGTGTTTATCTCCTGTATATTCATGCAAAATGAAAAAAGAGCATACAAAAAAAGATGGAGAATTGGAAAATTCACATCCTGTGCCTTGACTCCTGTTTTTCTTGCTTTATTTATTCCTTTCCAGGTATCTGTTGTCTTTTCAGATGCATTGTCCAAGCTGTTCTTTCCTAACTTTCTGGTTTAGCTTCATGGACACATTTGCTTCCAGATGTCCCATGTCTTTTGTTCTATTGCTTCTCACTACTCTCTTTACTCCGTTCTCTTTTCTGCAACTCACCTTATTCTCCAGAAGCCTTTTTTTTTTCTTCTAGAAAGCAGAGTCACAAAACTTAGGGAGGGCAGGGTGCTTCCTTCTCTCACATGCTCCTATTATATCCTCAGACTAGTCTAGTTTTGTTGCAGTGGTTGCTTTTGACTTTGTGACTGTGGATATATATGATGAAACTACAATTTTTTCCCTCATGCCTAAATCTTAGTCTGTTAAAGTATAAAATAAACTGGTACATGGAAATCCTTTCCTTTATTTGCAATTGCACCTGTGCATGCTTCCTTGCATATTTGGCACATACCAAATGACTGATATCTTTGGTTGTATTCTGAATATCAGTGATATTCAGTGTTGGTTAACACCTCTTAATATAGTAAAAAAAAGATTAAAAGGAAACACCCTTTTCACCTGATTTTACGGTAAGTACTCCTGAGCATATGAATCAGGTCAAAACTTGCTCATCTCTCATGAGGCCCCACTTGGGGTGCTGCCTTCTGTTCTGGGCTCCACAGGACAGAAAAAGACATGGACCTGTTGCAGCAAGTCCAGAGAAGAGCAATGGTCAGAGGCTGGAGCAGCTCTCCTGTGCAGACAGACTGGCGCACTTGGGGCTGTCCAGCCTGGAGAAGAGGAGGTTCCTCAGTGGCCTGGCAGCCTTTCAGTACTGCAAGGGGACATATAAGAAAGATGGGGACAGACCTTTCAATAGGGCATGTTGTGATAGGACAAGGAATGGTTTTAAAAGAAATAGGATAAATTTAGACGGGACATATGAAGAAAAAGAAATTTATGATGAATGTGATGAGGCCCTGGCACAGGTTGCCCAGAGAACCTGGGTGTCCCTTCCCTGAAGGTGTTCCTGACAAGGTTGGATGGGGCTTGGAGCAACCTGGGATAGTGGAAGGTGTCCCTGCACATTGCAGGGGATTGGGTTAGATGACCTTTAAATGCTGCTTCCAACCCAGCCATTACATATTGCTAAGGTCTGATTCTATCATCACTAAAACAGTGTTAAGACTTGAGAGAGAAAATCAGAAATTGCCGACTAATATGGCCTAGAACTCACCTTAAGGACAGGATATTGAAAAACACTTGGAGTCTGGCAACTATAAAGTCTTTATAAATGTAAGCTGTAAAGTAAATAAAATATTTGTGGTGTACCTTACTTGCAGAAAGAGCCATCTTTATGTATTGATCCAGCTGTGATATTTCAGGTATGGGTTTGGTTCTAGAGAAGTGTGTGTGTGTGTTTGCAGTGCAACATCCTCTACTGTTAAGATTGCATGAACTTTCACTTCCCTTGTCTTCAAAGATAAACCTGAATATTCTCTGCATTAAATTGACAAGGTAAAAATTCTTACAGTAAAGGTACTTGTGTATGGTCTGTTGACAGTCTATGCACATAAATGTGTTTAAATTCAAGCTTTATTAAATGTGAAGTTTCAAATATTTCTTTCTGATTGCTTGTTGAGTGCCCTACAAGCAAAATTTTGCAGACGTAATTTAAATTTATCATTTATCTGAAATGATGAGCAGTAGCATGTCCTTACTTTTCCTTTCAGAATAAGACAGCCTGGAATGCTGTATTATATGGGGTTGGACTTGATGATCCTTGTGGGTCCCTTCCAACTCAGGATTTTCTTTGATTTTGTGGTTATTTACAAATGTTTTGCCCTTTTCCTGCCCCTCAGTTTTCATGAAATGTACTATGGGAGTCTTGTAAGCACTGATATGATTCATGAAACATCATTGTGGAAACTCACTTGCTAGACTTCTTCCATTGTGATATTATTTTCTTCAGCATCAGGACACATACTAATTTTTTAACATTCCAAAAGAGATGGGTTTCTGCTAGGTCCAGCCAGCAGAAACCTGAATAGCCCTAACCTCTCACAGAATATCTACAACACTATTCTAATAAAGGAGATAAGGAAGAAGTATTGGTTACTGCTGGAAGGAGGGGATAGATTAGGGTGAGTGCCCTTATCTCTGTCACAAATCCTGCTACACAATCTTATGTCTTTTAACAGATTTAGAAACAGATTTAGACGGAAAAAAATCTGAACAAACGCTGTATTGTTTTAGAACTCAGAAGATGTTATTAGTACCATTTAATACTAAGCTGCTTCCTTAATATTGCAAAGGAATCTTTGTTGTGATTCAAGACACAAGACAGACCTGTGTAGTTTTTTAGAATATTGCTAATGGGGATAAATCTTAGAGGTTTGAAGGAAATATTGCATCTGTTCCCATTTCAGTTTCTGAAAGCTTGCTGGACCCTGTGCCCAACCAGACTTGTTGAAAGTTTTCCAGTTGAAATTTTCTGTGGGAAGATGCTGATTTAGCTGAATCAGGAGATTTTATGGGAATGGGTCAGAACTTTTGGCAAATATGAAGCTATCTAACTTTCTGTGCATCCTGTTTGCCAGCCCAGCTCCCTTGTGGCAGTACCACTGGGAGCTCTGGGCTCTCTGTTGTATCTTTGACCCATGAGGTTCTTCACTTTGCAGCAGTTGTCCAGGCTGGAAACCTGTAAGGTTTCCTGGGCAAGCCAGCCTGCAGCAGGGAACATTACCTTTGAGTTTGACAAAACTTGTGAAATTTCTGGCTTATCTTTCAATAAAAAGCTAATGTAGAACTTAGTGACAATTTTTCAAGACATAGGAAAATAGCTTTTGCACATCTCTAATCACAGTATGCAAAGGTGATTAAAAAGAAACTTTTCCTCAGCGATTTCAATTTCATGATGAAGCAGAAGCACAGAAAATGCTTCCACCCATTAGTTTAGGTATTTCTTATAAATCTTAAATGTTATTCTGTGATGTATAAACCTTCTAAAGAGTGTAGTAGGCTGTGCTAAAATTGTTTCTGCCATATTCTATTTGCGAACACGTAAAATACAAAGGCAGTACAAAAAAGCAGACTCTTATAGATTTAGCTAGGCAGATTTGATGAAGACTATTCCCAGATGTCATGTCACAGCAGGTCATGTAAGTATTAATGTATTTCATTGCAAAACCATTCCAAAGTGTAGTGAAGCTTAGGTTTTGCTTTTACCTTCAGAAATAGGATGAAAATATTTCTGAAATAAAGTCTAATGGAGCAGGTTGAATTGTTTATAGTATCTGTGAGATCTACAATTATTTTTGTGTTGTGTTTAAGTCTGGAGAGCTTTGAAATACTAATGTATCTTTTCCTGCAGTATTTTGCTTTTTGTGCAACTTCTTTAAATTATAAGATTCAAGGAGAATTCTTCCCTTTTTTCATTCCATCTCAATACTTTACTTCCTTTATTAGAATTGAAATTAATTTTAAAATTAATTTTTGTTGGAACAAGAAAATAATAAAAGACAACTTCTCTCATTTTGACATTTATTGTTGACTATAAAGATAAAAGCAAAAATGTTAGAGGAATGACAGGGGGCTATCTAAATGGCATTGCTTAGTCCTTAGCTATCATTCTATATGGATTCATAACAGTGGTCTTCAAAAATCTGGGATTCTTTTTCACTTCAGTACCAAAAATTCAGATACTTTTTGGAACTTCATCCAGACTCCTCTGTATCTTTCAAGTGCTACATGTGCCTAGCTTTTTATGAAAGAAGTTATTACAGGAGTTGGGTTTTCTGCTTTTTTTTTAGACAATCTAAAGAAAGCAATAGAAACCAAGTTGCAGTGATTCAAGCTTAGCTTGTCCCTGTCAAAGGATCAATTCCATTTGTATTTTTTCCCTAATTAAATTTTTAAAATTTTTTATTTTTCCATTGTATTTTTCCTTAATTTTTTCCCAATCTAAAGAAAGCAACAGAAACAAAGTTTCAGTGATCCAAGCTTATCTTGTCCCTGTTAAAGGAACAATTCCATTTGTATTTTTCCCTAATTAGCTTTCTAACATAATAACTCAGTCTTAGTCAATCAGGTTGGGTTTTGTGTGGTTTAAAAAAATAATATTTTAATTTTGTTTTTTTTTTTATTTAATACTGATCTCAATGGTACAAGAAGTTCATCCAGTCTCTAATATTTTATGGGTGGTTGATCCTTTATGTTATTGAACAGATTTCCTGATGAATGATTCTGCAATGTTCTTTCAAACAGAAATTTGTGACAAATTTGTGTAATCACGTTTTTAATCGTTCTAACTCTCACATTTGGGACTTAGCCAATTCCCAAATGACTGGAAATAACAAAAAATTGTCACTGTTTACCAGTGTGGTGCTGGCACACATGGCAGCCATTGGCTGGGATGTAGAAATTCTTTGGCGTGTTTTTTTTTTATCTTGGGACTCACAATAAAAAGTGCTAAATCCTCTCTTAGTGATGTGGCTAGATTAGTCAAGGAAAAATATCTGAGGACAAACCTTTCTCCCTCTCGAGAGCAGGCAGAACTCCAGAGAAACTGGAGGCTCAGTTTCTGAGCCTCAGGCCGAGCCACACAATGGCTCTGCCTTTGGCCTGCAGAGACATGGGCTGGTCTCTCCAGGCTCAGTTTGGTGTTTAAGGGCTTGGGAGAATAGCCAGGCCTAGATGGTTACTAATGATAAAAAGCTTTGTTATCATGTGGAAAAATAGGGCATCTGCCATTCTCCCTTCATTTCTGTGTAGGAATTAATTAGAATTTTGACCAGAATGTATTCTCTGCACACTGTGCAACTATGGTGAAAGAGATCTGATCTGAATTCTGTATTTCTTTAAGCTGAAACTGATAGAATTATTTCTGGTTTATGTGGATTCTCTATTTGTACCATCTATTTTTGCTGTCTCATTATTTGATATTCACTCAAGTACAGATATGCTTCTGTTACTCTTTAATATAAGTCTCATATAATTTTAAATACTCTCTTTCTTTTTTTGTAACATAGGATACAAAAATAGCTTCACTTGAGCGCAATATAAGAGATCTTGAAGATGAAATACAGATGTTAAAGACAAATGGAGTTCTGAATACAGAGGACCGAGAAGAAGAAATCAAACAAATAGAAGTTTACAAGAGTCACTCAAAGTTCATGAAAAATAAGGTAGGATCTATTTGTAAAAGAGATTAAGACTGTTTAAATAATGGAAAGAAATGTTTTAACATGACTATTTCCAAAGCAAGAAGCTGCATGTCTCCTTTTGGTAAATCTTTACTGTATAATAATCAGTAGATATGAAGGAGTGAAACATTTTGGATAAATGAAAATGATTTGATTTTAGCTTTTGATGTCATTTTGCAGTAAGGACTTTTGTTTCATAGGTGATACCAAATTGTACTCTGCTCATATTTTCAAGACTAGCAATTTAATGACTTTGTTTCTTTAATTTCAAATTACTGTACATAGAATATTAGAAGTTGACCACAGACAAGTAGTAAATATGAAGTGATGTGGCACATTTCTTGACTTCAAACTCACAAAACGTTATTGCTTGTTCATTGTTTGGGGGTTTTTGCTACAGAAGAAATGAAAGTGTCAGTGCCCATGTGGAATTAATCCAGATTTATTAAGAAAAAATAATGATCGAAGAACATATCTATTCTATTGGATAAAAGTAGCTCTTAAGCTACTGAAAAATAACTAAAGCTCCTAAAGTAGCATTTTCATCAGGAAAATTGTTTCGCTAACCTAAACATTATTAATTTCAAAGCAATTCAGTTTTAATGACTTACAGCAAAACTCCCAGTGCATGTCAGCAAACCTGTTGATATAAAAATAAGGTATAAAGCCTAGAACCTTACCACTCTTCTGATGTTTTTGTGAGGAAAAGCTTCAGTATATTTCTATAGCACAGAAAGCAGATGAATGAGAAGAGTATTAAATATGCATTGTTTTGTCACAGTCTTCTGATCTTTGATAAATGCCACATTCTGATGAAGCTTTGTCTGTTTTCTTTCACTAGTCTTTTCCTTCCACTTAAAATTAAGATTTGCAGCAGAAGATGTTATTTTTATCACTCAGCTGAGAACCTTTCAAGGTGGAAAAGTATTTATGGAGCTGTCAGCAAACAGATCTTGCTGTACCTGATTTGTTGAACCTGAGATCATTGATAAATTCTGATAAACAGGATTGATGGCAAAGAACAGTACAAAACTCTTGTGAGGTGCTTGAAGCTCTTAATACTTTTCATTTATTCTTCAAATATAACTTGTTTTCAGTCTGTTCTTGATTTAAATAAATGGGAAGGTGTTAAATGAAGGCAAATACTGAATATGATTTATTTACATGAGTGGCAGAGAATGTTTGGAAGTGTTTCTTTTCTTAATTATTTCTTAGTAATATTCACTCCTTCCAAATATAAAGGCTTTAATTGTGACTCGCAGTTAAAGTAAGTTGTAAAAATGAGAAAGAAAACTTGCTCAAATTTATTTTTCTTGCACACTTGATAAGGTCTCTCCTTGCTCAGTTTTTGAAGTGAGAAAACTTGTCATTACTCACATAATACAGAAATTGTCAAAACAGGTCTTAAAGTTCGCATGACCAAGAGATCTGCACCTTCAAATATCTTAATTGAGAATATAAATATAACATATATGTACTTTTAATAATAATATCTGCTCTGGAAGACTTTCTTCCCTTCTAGGGTTCATCCTTTGGCTGTCAGCCACATATTTAAATGAACACAGACGCTTTTTTTTTTTTCAGGTATAAGTTTGCACTTGGCATTTAAGTAGTCCTTTGAGTCTTAGAACTCTTGTGTTATCCACTGGAATGGGTATGAAGATCTAGTGGATTAGTACAATTCCAACAAATTACCTGTAAGATGAGTTTTAAGTATTGACAAAACAGTAATAAGGTGCTCTGTGATCAATGTCTGCATGTAAGAGCTTTCCATACTGGATGAAGGGAGCATGCAAGTTCTGGGGGATCCTCTAAGGAAAAAACCAAAACAAAAGGAAAAAAAAACAAATCAGGGAAAGAACTACAGAATTTTATTTTTGAGTGGACAGGCATGGAAATTTAAGAATCAGTTTAAAACCAGACTTTTACCATCATAACCTGTAGAATCTGCTGATAGACTTGTAGGGTCTACTGTACGCAGGCACATGATTTGCATTGCTACTCCTTTTCCTTTTCTTAAATCCTTCACTTTAAAAAGCAGTTGTCATTTGTTGCATCAGACCAAATTCTATGATATGTTAATTAGCATAGTTTCATTTAATGGAATTATTTATTTAAAGATTTAACCCATTGATTTTAATGTGCAATATTCAGAAGAAAAGCTCTGATTTTCCCCCCCTTTGTTTTCTGGTTACTCTGCATAATTTCACATGAGAATTTGATGTGTAAAAATAACAGAAGAACACCCATAATGGTTTTCTGGAAATGGAAAATTGATGGGTTCTAAAGAACTGAAATTATGGGAGGTGGCACAATCATGAATTGAGAAGGAAGAAAAATGAATTAGGGTTTCAGGAAAGGAGGTGAAGCAAGATCATATTGGGCAATGTTGAAAAAGTGATGACAGTCAAATTACACACATGAAATATGTGAGATAGTGGGAAGATCAGGGTCAGAGGACAAACTTGGAGTTTTTTGGTGCTACAGCACTTACATCCAGACTTGTAGGTTATCTTCATTTTAGTCCTTATAAAGTATAAAATGTTTTTGTTGTATTATATGAGATTATGAGGTTTCATTGAATCATGACAGTTGGTCTTCCACATCACTTTAGATACAGCTAAAATGTTTGCATATCTGCTAGAGGCAACAATCTATTTCATGTCCTGTTTAATTTGTTTTTTTACACACTGAGATACTGCAGAACTTTAGAAAGTGGATATACTCATGCCTAAAATTTCTCTAATATAAGTTTTATAGTTTTTTATTATACCTCTTTATTTTTGTAGCAAGTTTTAAAATGGAAATCTTAGTACTTTTTCACCATGATACTTTATTTTAAAAAGACATCAGCATATTTATTCAACAGTCTTTGTGTGTTTGCTTTATGTTTTAACTCTTATTTTTTTTATTTGAGATCTGTAACACATTTTTAAACTCCTGACAATTTGTAGATCTTGTAGCCAGAACTTTACGCTAAACAGATTCTGTTTCTAAAGTACAAAGAACACACCTGCAATGAAAGCAAAAAAAAATTTATTACTTCTCAGGGTGTGGGTTGTGTCATGGAGAGAAGGGGAAGAGTTTCTAGAAGAGATTAAGCATCTGTGATGTTCACATGCATCTCATATAAAGCCTGTGATGTAATTCAGATTGGCTGGAGATCCATATTTTGTCTTTGTATCTTGCAGACAGATTTTCCCATTGTTCATTTTCTATCCATTTTCTCTTGGTTGCCATACTTGCTTACATGCTCTGGCAAGGGATGGAGGAAGGTGGTTTGCTTTCCAGAGAAAGCTTTCTCTAGCAGCTTTTAATTGCATTCTTTCCTCGTGTCTGGTTTTTGTATGCTTCTTTTCTTATTTTGATATTTTCAGACTTTAAAAGTGATTTTTTTTTTAATGCTTGGGTAGATTCTTGATTCTATACAGTAGCTGATGGGTGACTATCTGAGCACCTTAAGCAATGATGCAAACGTATTACAAAAAGATTTATGAAAAGAAAAAAGGAATAAATATATTAAGACATGCATACGGACTGTAGCTGGAAGAATCACTGCTTTGAAACTTAATTTTTGAATATGCACTTGCAATGTAAAACAAAATAGAAGAACTTTGATCAGCAGCAAATATTTCCAGTGCCATGGAGCACTGAATTTGTGAAATGTTTTAGTATATGGATCCTTGGAATGTGCTTGAGGATCAACCTGTGGATCTGTGGATATTCTTTTTCTTTTCCTTGGGGATCTTTGAATCATCTTCCATCTACCACTTCTAGATTTCTGGCATCCCAAGTGTCTGTTGGGACATGGAAAAGAGCTATTCATATAAAGGAAGTGATTTCTCTTGATTTATGCAGATTCAGTGAGGCATTTTATTTCAAATAATCCTCATGAGGTGATGTATCTGGATTCATCTGGTGACCAGTGTTATACCACAAGAATTTAGGAGTAGTTATATGCCACCTAATTCACCATCCTTTCACCTATACAGATCATTTTGTATATAGTCCAGTGCTTTGCTCTGATTCATATGTTCTAAATCCACCACAATTTTGTGTTCTTTGGCTATTCTTCCCATTTATCATTGTGGAAAGAGGAGAGTAATCACAATTCCATGACATTTACTGATGAACCTTAAATTCACTTAAATTCAGAAGCCCCGTCTTAGTATTGTATTTCTGCTGTTTCCTCTGGGATAAGCTTTTATAATCTCGGAGCCCTTTCATTGTGTGGAATTTTGTATAATGTTTTCCCCAGACTTCTCTTAAGTAAGTCTTCTTGGCTTGGCTTTTCTACTACCTGAGAATTCCATGTGAACTGCCAGGGAGAAAAACAGGAGGTGGGGATGGTGGGCAGCAACAAATTTGCATGAAGAGGAGTAAGGTTAAAAGTCCACTTTTCTGTTTTCCTCTCCTAAGATGCTGGTTTTTCTTTATCAGTCTCCTAAAAAATGCCTGATTCATTCTGGCCAATGATAAGTCATGGGAATCACGCTTTGGAAGGACTGAATTTATGCTTTTATGAACACTTTTTTTCCCGTGCATTTTTGCTGTCCTGCCAGACTTGCCTCACATGGGATACATGCCTTTGAACTTAAGTGAGGTCCGTGGTGAATTTATAGGCCAAATCATCTTTAAGATTTTCCTTTTAACTTCTGCAACAACAGGGCATTCATTCTTAGGACAGAGTGCATTAAATTGCAAGAAACACAATTGAAGGTGTGAGTGTGAAAAGTCTGAACCTTAATTCTCTTCCAGAATTCACAGGTGTCTGATTTGTCATATCATGGTCATTCACACCTTTCAGATTTCCAGTGGAGCTATGAATTTGAGACAAGATTAATGATCTAACTTTTTTCCCCCCGCTGCAGATTGATCAACTGAAACAAGAACTCTCAAAGAAAGAATCAGAACTTCTTGCCTTACAAACTAAGCTTGAAACCCTTAGCAATCAGAATTCAGATTGCAAGCAACACATTGAAGTGCTTAAAGAGTCCCTTACTGCCAAAGAACAGAGAGCTGCCATACTTCAGACAGAGGTATTGTATTTCCTAATCATGAAATGCAATAGAAGTATTGAGTTCATGGCCAGTATCAAGATTTTGGGGTGTTTGATTCAAGTCTGTGTGGCAGGAAAGTTGATAAAGAATTATGAATAATCTAAAACAATTTAAATGCCAATGTATTTGGTGTATATATAATTTTGGTAGTACACCAGCTCTCATTCTAGAATTTTTTAAAAATGCTTATGATTACCTTTTAAGAAAATGTTTGTGTCTAATTCTCAGTGGGGAGACGTGGACCTTAATGACTTGATTGTTGTGATATCATGACCTGATTCCTCATTTGTTAGGTGACTGAATTTCTCTTTTGGTTGCTCTGGTTGTTGCTCCCTTACTTCTGTGTATTTCTGAAGGATGAAGGATGAAGCTGCTGATGTATTTTTAAGGGATCTGTTAAAAGCTGCATATTATTAATCTCTGGTTATTTTTTTCAAGTGCAGTCAACATTTATTTTAAAATATGAGTAATTTCATTCTTTAAAACAGACCAGTGTATTAACTATTTATGTATCTACAAAATGAGACCATAAAAATATGAGTAGTGGAATACCCATTTGAGATGCTTGTCACATTTAAGGGAATATGTAAATCCAGTGTTTAAAATGTCCATTAACTATTTTCCCAGTGTTTTAAAAAAATTCATAATCTTGGAGCACACAGTACTGATTAGATTGATTGCTATTAAAACTTCTTGGATTTATTTTTCATGTGTTTTCTTCTTTCAGGAAACAAATACCTGTGGATTTTAGTCATACAGAGCAAATAGTTTCTATTCAGAGAAGTAAATTATTTAAGGTATACAGGAATCTTATAGAATGTTTCAAATGTCTGGCTAGCAAAACTCTAGGAAAAAAAATGGCTGAAACTCATCCTTCTTGTGGAAACAGGAAGTAAATATTTCTAAGATGCTGATTATCCATCCCTTTTTGCAGATGAAATTGGGCATTTCCAGCTTGTGTTTAATGGGCCAACCATCATATGTATATAATACAAAGTAATCAGAACAAGGATAAAAACTCCTGCAATTTTGGATCCTCCAAATCTAGCATTTGAGTAGGAAAGATTGTGTATTTTAAATCCTGGGCTGTGCAAATCTGTTTTGCAAGGCTTGTATGACCTGTTGTACTGCTGATGATGGTGATGAATTCCATTGGTTCTCCACTGATTTGACTTCCTAATCCCTTATCACACTGGTTTGTATTCAGTGTGTTACAACCTGGATGGCTGATGGGCAGTACAAAGAACCATTTAAAGTGTTCTTGATGAGGGGCTGCTGGGATTCTGCAATCCTGGTGGAGAAACAATTGGCTTCTGACAGGAATCTAATGCCTCTTCTCAGTTTCTGCATAAGGCTGTTGAGCTTGAACCTTTCACATGATCAGGCCTAGACTGTGCTGTGGTAGCATTCCAGCAGTTCTTCTAGACACAGCAGGTCTGGTTCTCTGGGAACTGGGAAAAGATTTTTGGTTGCTTGGAGCAACTGTATCATCCATCTCCAGTCCTCAGGTCTTATCTAAAGGGAGGGCAATTGCTTCCAGCAGCAGATGGGAAAGCAGCTGCAGGGAGATGCAAGGCAAATGGCAGCCCTCCAGCAGGTGGAAATCATTAGGAAGAAATTTTGTACTGTACAAACTATTGTTGTTGGTCATTCCCAGATGAGGAAAGCTGATAACATTTTGGCCTGCGTTAAGCCACGTACCTTTCTTCCTGTGTGTCTACACTGTCTATTTGTAGAGCAAATAGAAGTTTTTGTACAATCTTGTGTCCTTAAGCATATTCATAACTTGCCTTGAAGTGCTTCTTTCTGGAGGTGAAAGTAACCACCAAAAGGCAGTTCTAATCCTGTGCTGAGTAAGGTGTTCAGAGTTGCAGTGTCAACTTCCTGCCTAAATAGGATTACTTTGTAATCACCTTGTTGTAATTAAATTAGCATAGTAAATCCTGTAATAAAAAAACCCTCCACAGGCTCTCAGTTATTTCATAAGATGCCTTTTATTATTATTTAGCTTAATGGTACTCTGCAGGTTATCTTAAGGTTTTGCTGAAGCAGCTGTATATGATGCAACGGGATGTGAGTCACAGAGTCGTGTCATGGTTGAAGGGAAGGGAGCTCTGGAGCTCATCTGGTTCAACACCCCTGCTCAAGCAGGGCCACCTAGAGCCAGCTGTCCAGGACCATATCCAGATGTCTCTTGAATATCTCAAGGCATGAGACTCTACAGCCTCTTTGGGCCACATGGGACAGTGTGAGTGTTTCCAATGTTCAGAGGGAAACCCCTGGGTTTCATTTTGTGCCCATTGCATCTTGTCCTCTCACTGGTCACCATTGAAGAGTCTGGCTCCATCTTTACAGCCTTCCTTCTGATTTTTATACACAGAGGTAAGATGCTCCATTCACTTTTCTAGGCTAAACAGCTCAACTCTCTCAGGCTTTTGTGATATGAGAGATGCTCCAATGCTTTACTAAAGCCCTTAATTAATCCTTTAGTTTCTTTATGGCCTTTCACTGGGCTGTCTTCAGTATGCCCAGAGCTGGACATGGTATCTCAGGTGTGGCCTGAGCAGTGACTGATAGAGGAGAAGGATCACTTCCCTAAACCCCTAATGAGGCCAGGATGCTGTTAGTGTGTCCTTGCAGGGCCACATTGCTGGTGTTCACCATGGTGACCACCGGGACCCCGAGGTCCTTTTCTGCAAAGCTGCTTTCCGGCTGAGTGAGCTCCAGCACGTGCGGGTGCTTGGCATTGTTTCTCTCCTGGTTCAGGACTTTCCTTTCCCTGAACTCCATGAGGTTCATGTCAGCACATTTCTCCAGCTTGTCAAAATCCCTCTGAACAGCAGTATGACCCTCTGGTGTGTCAGTTGCCCTTTCCATGTTTTTTCCACCAGCACACTTGCTAAGGCTGCACCCTACCCCATTGCCCAGATCATGAATGAAGACATGGAACAGGACTGGATGCAGTATTAACCCCTGGGATGCAGTGCTGGTTCTGCTGGAGTGTTCTGATTCCACTTGATAGCCAGCCCTCCACCTACCCACATGGTTCTTACAAGCCAGGTCTGTTAGGGCATGAAGCTTAGAAGTAACATGTTGCTGTAACAGGTTTTTTTCGTTCATGTATCCCTGGAAGTTCATTGGTTTCTCTCTATTTGTTGGCAAATTCTACCAGTGTTTGTTATTCAGTAGAATGGATTTTTTTGGGGTATAATGTCATGTTTGGAATTTTAATGATGTCTTAGCAAAATTAGCTCAGAAAAATATTACTGCTTTAAAAGTTTAGTTTAAGTTTGAGCTCTAGCTTGCACAGTTGGTTTTAACAGTGAGAAATAAAGTGTAAGCAGAGTTATGATGATCTTCATCCTGAAGAATACTTACTACTATTGAGGCATGACTAGCAGATTTAGTTGCTTGACATGTGTTATACCAGATCATCAGAAATAAGAGGGCACTTGAATTTTTTTGATGTGTTTTTGATTAGGTTTCAGGTGCAATGGCACTTTGTGAAAGAAGTTAAAACCATTGGTAAACAAGCCTAGATTCTAAACACACTGTTCTTTTTGAGTGGTGTTTCTGTTGTCCCAGTGATGTCAGTGTTTTGTTTTGATTTCAATATGTTTAGTTGACTTAAAAAGCTATCACTTGAAGTTTTTTTTGACAGCTGAAACAAAAAGAAATAAACTCATACAGCAATAACTATCATGGTGGCCAGTGTTGGGAGGTCTGAAAATGGTTTGCTGCCAGTAGGAAAAATGTTTGGAAGCAGTCCTTAGAAGGTTCACCACCTCTGCTACGTGCATTTCATTTTGTTCCATTTTTTAAGGTCATATATGATAATAGTGCCAAACTATGCAAAATTTTCCTACCCTAATGTATATACCCTTTGTTTTGATTATCTCTTTATTAATGATGTGAAAACCCTGAGGTCAGATGAAAATGAGCCAATGTAAGGCTAGTCCAGCCACAGAAAGCTGAAAATGTGACTGTGCTCCACAGAGAACTGTTAAAAGGAAGAATATGACACTTGATGAGGTTTTCCCTGCTGTGTGAAAAAGCTGTTAAAAGATGTTAATTTTTAAATGAAGCCTTGTAGTGTTACTGCAGAAGGAAAGAAGTTACAGAGTGAATGATCCTTTTCAATTATTTATAAAGATTAAATTGCCATTTGTATACTTCAAGAAGTGGTAGACAGTAGGGTTCAATTTTTTTTGGTGCATATTTGCAGTGACTGGCGCTTAACTACTGTACTTACTATCAGGAAAAAAACTTATTATAAATAGATGCAAATAAATTCAACTCAGCTGGGTAGCTCAGTGCAGAAAAACATTCGTTTCATAAGCATTTCTGACACGAACATACTTTAGCACTTAGTGTATCATTGCTTTAGATAACACACCTGCAAACTGGCAGGTGTGCTGTTTGAAGGTTAATGAACTGTGAAATAAGTAAATGTCTACAAAGAAGTTTTGTAAATTGTGAGCATAGTCCTGTCAATGGAGGAAATGGATTAGAAAAACAGGTAAAGTCTGTACTGTAACTGAATAACTGATGTGTTCAGCATACACATATTAATATAGAAAACCTAATAAAAATGGAGAGGAAGGGTGATTATAGTAGTTATTTATTGCAATCTGCTTTTTTGTTTAAACAAATCTGTTTATAAAGAAGAGTTGTGAAATGATTGACTTCTTGGCAGTTCTTAGTTTGCATAAAGAGCAAATAAAAGCAGACAGCACAAAATACTTGGAATAAGACTAAAAAAAGCTTTATTTTTCTTTCTATTACAATGTTGATATTTGATATTTCTTGAAATGTAAATCTGCTTTTAATTTTACAACAATAATGGTATAACCACGGTTATTTCACTCTCACATTTTTGTTTTTCTCAGTTAGAGTTTTACTTTGAAATTGTGTTTTTCTATTGTTTTGTGATTTTTCTCATTTCAAATCAGGCTGGGCCAGATCTTTCAGTGTGGTCTCTTTGCTGTGCTGCCAGGGCATTGTTCTGCTGGATGTGCTGTGCGTGCGAAGGGAGGATCACCCGTGGCACAAAGCACTGTTCTGGACACCAGGCTACCATTTGCTCTCTGTCACTCTGCAGCTGTTCACTGCTCTCTTGACAAAGGGTTCCACATTTCAAGTGCAGCTTTGTCTCAGGTGGAATGTGCCAGACATTTCAGTTTCTGTGCAGCATTCACATTTTGTACGCCCTGAGACTGCTCAGAGAGGAGAGAGGCAGAGCACTAAATTCAGAGTTAAGCTGAAAGAACACATGGGTTAGCAAAATGCTATATCGAAACAGAAGTAAACTGTGAAGCAAATGTGGGAGAGTTTTCATTTGTTGTTTTTTCTTTTGGTGACTATCTGCCTATTGGATTCTGGTTTCAAGACTGTTCAGAGGCACATCCAATGGCCTGGTCCGATTTCCAATCTCTGTGCTTTGAGCTGGACTTGTGCATTTGTGACCTCCTAAGACTCATTCCAGTGACTTTATGGTATGACAAATGAAGCTCTCTCAAAAACCTGATACATCTTATACACACAGCCACATCCCCCTTGACTGAATCCATTCTTCATTATTGCTTTGAATATTCTTTCTTTCTTTCTTTCTTATGGGGACACCATTATTCCCATTTCGAAGAAAAGGAAACAGAATTTTCTGTGAGCAAGGTGGCTGAAAGAGTTGAGAGTTCCATTTGCAGGGCCTGTAGAAAGTAGTGCCCAGAGGCAGGAAAACAAAGTTAAAGTGAAAATGGGAAAGTAGAAAGAATGGACTGTATATTTGGTGTGTAAAAACTTCATGCAACTCATTTGGCACAAATAGTTTGATGAATGTTAGATTTATCTTGCTGTCAAAACACTTCTCATTTTCATCTATTTTATTGAATTAAAGAGAAAATTAGAGTGTAGTTCCCTCCACCCCAGTTCTTAGTTTTATAGAAAATTACCTTGTTGCCATTGAAAACAATATTCAGTTAGACAGCTTTAATGGGCTTTTATAAGCGAGCAAAATTTACTCTGATAAGATAAGTCACTAGTGGATGGAATTGATTAGAAAAATATTAGTACTGTTAGCTACTAATTTAAATGCTTTGCTCTGACTGGAGATATTTGAAGAGGAATTTGGGTAGGATTGCTTCAAAAATAATTCTTTGTATACCCTAACTATTGCTTAAATTGTGATTGATCTAAAGGGGCCTAGTTATGATCCTGGTGTACTGGCACCATATATAAGAAATGCAAAGAAAAATACACTTCAAAACAGCATTGAAATTTCACCAGGTAGATGCAAAGGGGAACACAAAAATGTTGTAGTTAGCAGAGTAACCAGTAGATGTAACACTAACCAGTAGATGTAACACTGATCTGAAACAGTTAATGATTTGCGCTTACTGTTGTAGTGATGAAGTGCACGGGAAAGTTATTGAAGTCGTTTTGCATAATATTTGGGTTTTCTGCTTAAGAGACGACTGGGAGAAAAGGCTAGGGCCACTTATTCTTCTTAAATTTGTGATTTCCTTTTTCAGAATGTCCTCTTCCTAACACAGGTAACAGTCCTTAACTCGCAATTGCTCTTAACCCAAACACTCAAAGTGTAGAAGGTGCAAAGAAGGATTCTCAGCCTTCTTCTGTCTCTGCTGAGGAAAAAAACCAAACATGCTTACAACAGAAGCAGAGTTTAAAATAGGAATATGGTCCATTTGGAATGAAAAAGCTTCTGCAGCTGTGGTCATCCAGAAATCTTAAGGGATGCTTATACTGACAGTAGACCTCATATGGCTTTTTGATTATTTTCTTGGTAGGATTCTGAATAATATTTTCCTTTCTGTGTATGTGATGTGGGTTGTTTGTTTTCTTCTTTTTCCCCTTGTTTAACTTTTAGAAGGAAAGAAGTTTCTAGTTCTTGGTATCACAGTGGACAACAAAAGTATAAGGACCTGAGCTTCTGAAAGATTAGTGGTTTCGGAAGTAACCTGCTAATATTTAGAGAAGTGTTCAAATAAGATCAGCTCAGGCAAACAAAACTTTTACACTTCATGTCCCTAGTGATAATATGACATAATTACATAATATTTTACATTTTTCTAGTACTTTACATACTTAAAATCAAGTAATGCAGTCTGTGAAAATTTTTGAAAGATTTGTCACTGTTGTAGGTAAAAAGTATTTACAAATTATTCCCTGCAAAAGAAACAGCAGCTGCATTTTCTCCTGAATAGTTTATTTCAGTCATTACTTGGTATGTTTTCAACTAGCTGATGTGATAAACTTAATGGAATTCCAGTTTTGTGACTTCCATTTTTTCTTTTCTGTTAAAATCTAAGTTGCTTTTTCATTTCATGAATTGGATGAAATAGAAACCCAGACGGAAATGCACTATTCATTTAGACAAGCAAAGGTTAACACCATTGTGGCAAAAGCTGTCTTTCTGAAGTAGGTTTGGTACTTCTCAACTCTGCCATGCTAAGTCATGACAGTTAAGGCTTTGGTAAATGAAAGTCCTTGAGGCTGGCACAGATGAGGGAACAATCATCTTGGTTTCAAGTTGTTGCAGGGAAGAATTGCAGTTGTGCACACAGAGTCATGGAGACAGTGGCCTGGCACTTCAAGGGGAACTGGGCTAAACGACTACTGCATGCGATAGCACCTTGTTAAACAGGATATTAATGTCCTTGGAGCAAAAATTGTTAAAGATATGTAGTTATTGAGGTGGCTCTGAATTGAATTAAATTAAAACACAAAATGCTCTCAAATGCAGCGTGCTAATTAACATAGGCTGGACTTGACTAAGAAAAAGTGCTTGTAACAAAGATATGAAATCATCTGCCCCCTTTGAAAAGTGTCCTTTTTATATCTGAAATCATGGAAGTGGTTAATGGTGTTAGTAAACTTTTCAGTTAGATAACTGTGCCACAGATCTTTATTTCTTTGATTCTTTCCTGTGATTTTTTTTAAATATGGCATCGTAACTTAGCTCTTCAAACAAATCCTTCACTTTTGCCTTTCCTACAGGAACTACCCACTTTCTCCTTGCTGACATTAAATTATTTCTATTCAGTAATTTGTAATACAGGGATGTCTGTAAAAGAAATAGTAGCGTTAAGTGACATTAGACAACTTGAATTTGTTTAATTGCCTTTAGTTATTATCTGTTGTGTGAAATATAAGGAAGAAAAGCTTTGAGTTTCTTCCTCTGTGCTTCTCCCTTGAATGTGCTCTCTGTCACACAGAAGATTCTTACTCCTGTGATTTTTCAATATTAATTTCTGTATTTTTGAGAAGGAATCGTGTGATGTAAAAAGTGATGACAGTACCAAAGTTTGCTGATGTCATTACAGACATGATATATGGGGGTTTTCTTGCTCTTTTATGAACATACTTTTCCTACCTGTGTTCATCCTACCAGCTGTAGTTGGTTGAAGACTGCAAATGCATCCTGATTAATTTCCCCTGTAAACTCTTTGCCACAGATCTGTCTCTGTTTTTGAAGTTCTTGTTCTCAATAACTGTAAATGTTTTTAGTTTTACAGAAGAAATTGTGTAAGCTAGCAAAAATGAAAGTTCACAAAAGTGGAAAAATTGGTTTAAAAATGCAAACAAGTATTTCTGGTATATTTGAAGAAGTAAGTTAGAAAAGAAGGAAAACAAGAAGACATTTTTGTCAAGTATTAAGAATAAATCTAAAGAAGAAAAGAGACATTCTACTAAATCAGTAGGAAATTAGTGAAAAAAGAGCATGAAATTGTGAAGGGGGTTGTAGAAAATGCTGTTACGTAAGAGCTCTGGGACAGGAACATCTGTGCTCATGTATAGAGCTGCTTAAACATTGTCTGAATCAGTAGAGTTCTGCTACAATTTGTGTTAGAAATGTGTCTAAGTATTGTAAAACTTAGACCTAGCAAGATAAAATCTGCGGTTTACAGGTCAAGTATTTAGAGTTTTGAAAATGTTGGTACTTGTGTCAAGTTGGATTGAGAGGTAGATCAGAAGATGGAATAAAATGGATAAGGATGCTTTGATTTGTGTTATTGTAGTGTTCATCTGGCTGCCTGTTTTAACATAAGAAGTCAGTCTGTATTTGTAGAGGCAAATTTTAATTCTGACATTTTTTAATGTGTGCTGTTGGTCCCTCCTCCCCCCCATTCAGTAATAATTTTCCTTTAGAAAAGGTTGATTTTGTAAATATTCATAAAGGGCTTGTGAAACACTATTGCCTTTGCTCAATCCCCTTTTTCTTCTGCCTTTCAGTGGAAGTAAGTTTGATACAAGCAAGGTGCATGTCAGATGCTGTTAGCAGGGCTGGCTGGAAATAGGCTGGAACAATTCTGCAAGTGCTGCTTTTAAGAGGACTCATTTCATTCTCATGTCCTTTTACTTTTGTTTTTCAAATTCTTCCTCAGGTCAAACAAGCATAACAGCTGTTTCTTATCTGTAAAGACTGCTTTCTTCCAGCTGCCCTGTGCTGTGAGATCAGGCACAAGATCAGTACAGGATGGGAAAGACTGAGGAGTGTGTAAATAAAAACAGCTCAGGCTCACATTCACTGCATGCTTGTTTTCCCCTTTCAACTGTTTAAACTGTTGAAGTTCCAAGAAAATAATTTAAATACTTTCCATTCGTTAATTACTTTTATGCTGTATCACTTACTCATTGTTCTGAACGTTGTTGGAACAGCACTAATTTGGATTCTGGAAAAGATTATAGTATTTATAAATACTGTACAGTTTTCCTATAATTCCTAATTGAAATTAAAATCAGTATCTATTATATCTGCCTATTTCTATAGATTCCTAATCTTTTGCATAAATAATATTTTTCTGTTTTCCAAATATAGGTACTCTTTGTGGTTGAGATTGAAACATTTTTGTAGCAAGACCAGAGAAAGTGACTTTCTATTCCAAAATATTTAGTGTTTTTCAGTCGTAAATTTGGAGGAACATTGTAATTGAAATACTCTGCATGGAGGACACAAATTTTGCCTTAAAACTTAGGAGAAATAATAAAATAAGAAAAGTTTTAGTAGCAATTACTACCAACAGTGACAGGAATTGCTAAGATTCCTTTTTTCTTTGCTCTCTACAAGAAGTGTTCATGGTGCCTGTGTGCCATATCCAGTGTAACAGAAGTAATTCTTTGGTCAGGGGCTTGCATGGAAGATGGATTACTGCTGGAAGGATTCTTACTGGAGGCTCATCTTTCACCTTTAAATTTGGATAAATAGCAAAATCATGTAAAAATAAGCAGAGTCCTTACTGGGCAAGGCAGGAAACTGTAGAGAAAGGTGTGCTCAGGTATATTTGAGCTCCAGAGTGCACTTCACTGATCTTTTGCATGTTTTGAAACTCTGAACTATAACATAGTGCACAGTTGTTAATGGACTCCTTGCTACACTGAATTTCAAACAGAACATGCATTTTTGTGTCATGGTTCCACATTCTTTTCTGTCTTTGAATAGCTAAATTTCTCTGCTTTATGTCAGGAGCAATAAGGTTCATGAGATGAGAATGTATGAGAATAAAAGATGGGAATCTTAATTCTCCTCAATACCTAGTCGGTTTCACATAATTTGAGTTACAATAAAGTAATCTTTTCTTTTACTATTGATTTAATTTTTTAGTCAAGTTTAAATTTCATTTCACTCTTTCATATGAAAGAATTCAATTTTCTTGCTTAATAGGCACAGGTTATAACTAAGATATTGCCCTTTGGAGCTGTTTAATCTTTCTGCATATGTGATATAAGAGAAAATTGGTTTCCTCTTACTAAATAATATGTTTATTTTTGTTTTAGGCCAGTTTTATCTTCCCTTGACTCAGGTGCTGGTTGACCTTTCAGTAGAAGCATTCGTTTGGTTCCTTGTTTATTTTGAAATGTTGCCAGAAGTTGGGGGGAAGGGGAGGAGGGGCAGACACGTTCCCTTTATTTTATCCCATTTTAGGATTTTATGCATGATTTCATAACATTGTGGTAAATACAATAGTACATATTTAATACAGCTTGGAGGTTTATGTTTGCAACAGACTGGAAACAATTGACAGTACTTTTCTTAAGCATAACCAAAAACATAATGAAGTTTATCCAGCCAAGTGTCAGGCCACAAATAAAGACAGGCACATGTGTAGTAAACCTGCCTTCCATTCCTAGGAAAAGTGCCATTGGACCAAATAAACTCATTTTCAATCAGGCAGGAAATCTTTGCCAGACTTGACCTAGACTCGTGTGCGTTGGTGGCTCGTGGCTGTGCCCAGCCCTGCAGCTGAGTTGGCTTCTGAGCCCAGCACGAGTCCAGGCCTCTCTGCACTGAGGTGCCAGTGGCCTCTGTTACCTTTTTCTCTTCCAGGGTGACTCTGTGTGCCAGCAGTCTGGCAGCAGGCTCCACTCTGTGTCATCTTGTGTCACAAAGTTTGAAGCATGCTGTCACATACCTAGTGAGAGGATAAGTTTAAATGATGTATGCTTTTCCTGGACAAAGAATGCTTTCAGGAATTGTTAAAAATAGAGGAGAATCTTTTGCTACCATGCATTTTAATAAATGATCAATTTTGTGTAATCAAAATCAGCTTTTGTACTTCTCTAATTATGAAGGTAAATGAAAATGAGTGACACAGAGGGGTGGGAGCAGCCACAAGTGTCTGGAAGAAAGAGACCCTCTCTGAGAATCAGGTTTAGGGTTTAGAAAGACAAAGCCCATCTGGACTTGAATGTAACAAGAGATAGAAAGGACAAGAAAGGTTTCTACAGGCACAGCAATAGCAGAAGACTAAGGAAAATATGGGGTCACTGCTGAATGGGAGGGGAGATCTGATCCTAAAGGAGATGGAGACAGTCCAGGTACTGAGTGCTTTGTTCACTTTGATCACTACTGGAAAGACCAACCTTCAGCCAGCCCTGGGCTCTGAAATCACTACAGAACTCCAGTGCCGGGTAAACTTATCCTTGATGGAGAAGGATCAGCTCAGGGGATATTTAAAGAAACCAGACACATTCAAATCCCTTGGCCTTGCTGGAATGCACCTCCAAGGGCTGATGGCATTGTGTCAGTTACCCCTGGAAGGGGGTGGGAATTGGGAGAGATTATTTCTGAGAACTGGGAGAAAGCCAATGTCCTACAATAGGCAAGAAGGAGGATGCAGGGAACTGCATTGGTCACATTGTATACATTGGTCCCTGGAAAGGTCATACTAAAAAACGAATAATCCTGGAAGCCATTTCCAGATACATGACAGACAAGAAGGTGATTTGTAGTAACTGGCGTGGATTTATGAATTTCTGGGTAAATTCTCCCCAAGAAAAACTGTATTTTTGATGGGTTGCTGATAGTTTGATTTGAAATCTGTTTCCCTGTGTTTATCCAATTATTCATAATTGAATGATTCTTAAGCATTTTTTTATTACGGAATTCATCTTTTGCAGTTACTGGCAAGCTCTCTTTTTCAGTAATCCTTTCTGTAGTGGTTCTAATGGTTTTAGGCAAGTAGAAGTCTTGAGAGATCATCTTTGTTCAACTTCATTGTGTAAAGGATGGTAAAAGCTCAGATACACAATAAATTCTCACCACTTACCTTATGAACAAAATTACAGGATAGCTGGAATTCTGGGACCTTCTAACTCTCTCTTCAATGTGCATTTCATACTCAATCCACCCCGTTGCTGTGTGGCTATGGGGAAATCCTCAGGGAGGATTGGGCTCTGGGTGCTTCACAGGGTGATGTCAGGCCTGGTTAGGGGTTGTCTAGCCCAAGTTTCTGATCTAAGTAGGTTTTAGTTACTGCAGGTTGCTCAGGATGGCATCCAGCCAAATTTTGGTTACCTCAGGGATGGATTTTCCATAACCTGTTTAGACACCTGTTTCAGTAGTTGACCAAGCTTGTGGTAAAAAAACCAAACAAAACAAAAACCAAACCAAAAATATGTTTTCCCTATGTCAAGGTGGAATTTCCATGTTCTGCTTGTCTCATCCCTGCCTAGTGCTCCCTTGAGAAGAGTCTGGCCCTGCCTTCTCTTGCCCTTCCACTCAGTAATAATTGAAGACAGCACTGAGATCTTGCTGTGGCTTTTTTGTCAGGGAGCACAGACTGCTCAGCCTCTGCAGGTACATTCTGTGTGTTGGTTCCCAACCATCCGGGTGGGGCCTTCAGCTGGAGATGCACCAAGTCTAAGCTGAGCTCTGAGTGTGTTCCAGAGACTGGCTGCACATCCCCAAGGCATGTGCTGCCTGTTCAGTTAGCTGGCTTTGTTTCCTGCTGGCTTAGCTGCTGTTGTGAAGCATTTTGTGTTCCGATGCACAACCAAAAGAAGCATTTCTAGAACATGAGTTTGGAGTGGAATCGTGTTATTAATTCCTATAGTTATTATTAGTCATACATAAGTCCAAGAACTATTATCCACTTATTGTTCTAAGATAAACAGTTTGATGAAAAGCTTATCTTAATATTTGATGTGGTATTTAACAGTTCAGTGTATTAAAAAAACCCCAACATAGTAGTCTGTCAATAAAAAAGAGCCTTTTCTACCCAGCAAAAATCCTTGTGACAGCTGTAGGACAAATATAATTGGGAAATGATCTTTCTCCACAAAGATAGATATAGTTTTTATGACTTGAAGATGAGGGTATATTTTTCAAGCTATGTCTTGGTCAGTTGCAAGATTACTGTAGATGAATTTTCTTGATGTTGTATTTTTCTTGGTTGCTTCTGTTGGAACAGTGAGCAAATGATTTTGGTGAGCAGCTTCTCAAAAAGAATATGCAAAGAAGCTGTGGCAGCAGTTTATGTCAATCTGATAGCACCTGCTGTCACCTGATGTCACCTCTTCCTGGAGGAGAAAGAGATCCAGGGCAGGCTGATGTGATTCTCTGCTTCCATCTCCAGTTACTGCCCTGAAACCCATAATCATCTCAAATGGAACAGGAATAAGGACATGGCATACTTTGCAGTTCAGGGCCTCTTTTTATTTATTTCATTATTTTTGAGCTGGCTGAAAAGTGTCTGCAGTCACTTGCACGTGGGGGTTTGCCAAATGGGTAAGAATCAAACACAGATTTCAGATCTGTAATGTTGGATTTTGCCCATCTAGGAAAGAGTTCTTGCATGGTTGTTATAGTTTCATAGGTTTAAAATGTAATGGCAATAGTGCAAAATTTAAAAATATAAACTATCATCATTTAAAATGTCATATGCAGCAGCTGAGAGAGAACTCAGGATGGCAGCTGTGATGTGCCATATTGATAAATCAAAAAATAAATTCAAAACACATGATCTCAGTAATGTGATCCAGATTATGTATTAGAGGCTAACAGTTGTGCATTCTCAGTGCTAGAAGTTTACTTTGCCTTGGTGCCTTGATGTGCACTAAAGGTACAGTGGTGCTGCAGTGGGATGAGTCATGTTTGTGCTCAAGTGATACTAACAATCTAAGTGTCTATTCAAATGGAACATAGAAGTTTAATTTGTAGTGTAAAACTATAAATATGTTTATTCCATAAGAATTATATTTTCTTTCTTTGTTGCATAAGATGCAGAGGGGATTTTAAGGTATCAAAATTTGAGTGTGGGGGAGGTACATGCTGTGGTAAAGTCTTTGAGTGAGTGTGAGAGCATTTTTACACAAGTGATGAGAACCTCCTGGACATGATTGACTTAAATTAGCTTGATTGGTTTTTATCAATTGCAGCTGCACTATTTAGCATAAAAATGCAAAACATCCAAAAATCATTTGCCTTGCAGTGTAGCAGAAAGATGGTTGTAGTTAGTCTTTAAGATGTTTCAAATGTTTATTCTACACAGATTCTCTGAGAATAGATCCAGAATATATCCAGTTACAGAGAATTAGTAAATATATTGTAAATGTTGAGAAAATTAATTAAGGAAAATATGCTGCTTTATGAAATGCGTAGTTAGGATTTTTTTTTCTTTTTACTGTGCTAGTAAGTTAAGCACTTCAAAGATATTTGTTGTAGTGTCATAATCAGGCACCTGCCATTAAAAGCTAAAAGAGAAAGACTGGAAATTTTGTGTGAGGTACAATTGTCTGACTTGCTCTCTCAGGCAGTATCATGCTTGAGAGAAATCCTGAAAAAATTTCTTTCCAAATAAGACAGGAAAGTTTTAGACCAGTGTTGAGGGTTGCAACCCAGTGTTGAAAACTTGACCAGGATGAGGTTGCTGCTGTTATTTAAAGGCTGTATTCTGTACAGTGAGTTTTGATACATGAGGTACATTTTCCTTTTCGTAGAACTGTACCTGCAAACTCACGATCGTGCCTTTGTTTCAAAGTTTCCTGTTTTTCAGTGGCTTAATGATTTTTATAGCATGCGACCTCTAGGCTCATTAAGTGCATCTTTGTGTTCCTTGCATGCTTAATGTTGTTTAACTCAGAGGAGAAATATGAATATATAGAACTTGCATAATTTACTATTATTAATTGCAACCAGCAGTTGTGCTGAAAAAGAGCCCTTATTCATATGTAAAATAGTAGATTATGTTAAAGAGTGGAATTACCTGAAGTCAATCTTTTGTACACTTTAAAATGTTTTTGGTACAGGAGGCAAAGGTCAAAGCATTTTATTATTCCTAGATTCATTTAGTCTTACATATTCCTAGGATAATGATGCCAATTTAAATCTTTAGACAGGTTCTTGGAATTAAGATGTAGAAAATGGAAAACTATCCAGTTAAGAGCATACTTAAAGGTATAATTTCAGTGGCTGAAGAAATTAAATATTCATACATATCTGTGTATAAAATTTAGAAATTTGTATGTATATGTAAAGAAATCATAAGAAAGTGTGGAGACTGCTTTATTTTATCTCTGTGCTATCAATTTCATATTTGGTTGTCATTCAAAATCCCATCTATATATAATTCACTAAATAATTTTTTCAGTCCTCTGCTAGGTCTTGCAGTCCAGTACAGAGATGAATGAGGGTAGAAGGTTGTATTTCTTCTTGCATAAATAATACAAAGGTTTAGAAAGTTTCAGTTACAGAGGCACTTAATTGCATCTGCACAAGTTTACAGCCAGCCTGGTGAGGTATTACTGGGGGTATAACACATGCAGGAAGAACAAAGGCTGGCTTTGCTGTCCTGAATTTAATTTTCAGGAATGATAGGCATAAACTCCCCTGTTTTTTATAGAAGTAGAAATCCCCCCCAAGAGGCTAATACACCTATGTATTCAAAGATATGCTTTTGTAATGCAATGTTAAGGCAGATGTAAATTTAACAAAGTCATTAAATTTTACATAGGTGCTGTTATTTGCCAGCCAGCTGCTCTTCACTTCTTAGAAAACATTCTTACTAAAGGGGTACTTGGAAACTAAATTCTTTAAGACAGCTTGGCAGCTGCAGAAAGAAGTCTTAGGACTTCTTTCACATGTCTTTTATAGCTTACTGGTTTGAAAGGTGAGGGTTTTCTGGGGGGTTGTTTTTGTTTTTTTGCTTTGCTTCCACTTGAGAGATGGTCTCTTATATGTTGATAAATACAATTAACTTTGCATAGTGCAGGATCCTATGTAGTTAACATATGCTAAACTTTACATTAAGATTCCTTTTGTGTCCTGGCATTGTCCTGTTTCTTGAAATGTATCTTTGTTTTCTCAATCTTTTGAGGAGATTGAAAAAAGGAGCAGAATTTCACCCATGTGCCGAATTATCCATGTCTGGGAAAAAGATTACTTTCAGAATGCTTTCCAGGAAAAGAAAAACAGATGAGGAATAGTACTTTATTTATTTATTTACTTTTAGAATTTTTTTAAAGGGCAGATTTATAAGGCTCCATGTTAATGTCAGCTGTCAGAGATTGGGGAATGAATTTTCATACTCAGGTTTCATTCCTATGACTAGTAAATCTGATTTCATGTAACCTCTCCTTCTGTGTTAAATTATTTATACTCTGATATTTTTAGGAGTAATATTTGTTTATGCATGAATATGCATATACATGAATATATATGTATACATATAGGTACTATTTATATATAGACTAAAAATAATAAACTCAAAATGTATTTGCTATATACACAAAAAAGTGTTATGAATGATTAAATAGTAATTCTTTTAAAAATGAATTTTTCTTCCATATTTTCTGTAGCACGTTAGGAAAATAATTTCCACCATTGTTTATATCTTTATACTTATGGATAACCTTTATTGAAAGGGTTGAAATCCTAGAAGATTCAATCCTAGAAGTATTTTAAAGACACACTCTCAAGTCCAGAAACTTTCAACAGAAGTCTTTTGAACATAATCAATTGAAAAAGCAGGAATTCTGGTGATATTTTTGGAACAAAATCCAAAGTTTGCCACTTCATTGGTAACATAGGATTTAGAACTGAATTTTACCACTCCCATTTCCAGACAGGATAACAAGCTTGAACAGATAGTAAAAATCCATTTATGTTTAAAGTGAAAACATATTCTGATTATTCCCCTTTGGATTTGCTATGAAAGATTATTTCTCTGGTGAAGAAAGAAACCTTTTCAGTTTTAGAGAACCACTGTGCATCCATTTTGGTTATGAATTTGGCAAAATTAGGCTAAAGCAGTATCTTTTTTTGATAAGACTACTAATCTTTAAACAACAAATATACATAATGCCTAACTTAGCTGAATCTTAGGAGGGCTTTCCATGCTGTACCATATTCAGGTGTTTAAAGTGGGACATGCTTCAGTCCAAGAGTGGTAGAAGTGGTGAAATATTGGCTAACAGAGGAGCAGTGGAGATAGCAGGGAGAGGAAAGACAAGGTTGGCAAAAATGTTGTTGAAACATCTCAAGACCTGATACTGTAATGAGGCTTATTTCATATTGTCATTGCTCAGCTTGCCAGAATTTGGAGGCACACACCTGAGATTGGAGACCCTGGTGATGATCCTGAATTCTGAAGTGAGAAAAATGGATGAGCTAGGGTAGTACAAAATGCAGGATTATGCCCCTCTGCACAAAAAACCAGAACTTTTTAGTATAAAAGTTTAGGTAAAGGTAATAATACTGTGTTAGTGGATCGCTGTTAGTCACCAATAAAATGTGGCTGTGGAAAATCTGATACTAAAATGTATCAGGAGAGAGATTTGTTACAGAAATTGGGGAATATTTTTGTGTACTCTCTGAGATCTCGTCTGGAATGCAGTCATCCAGCTTCAAGACAGATAAATTCCAGATAGATAGCAGAGAAGAAGAGGAAGGTTAGGGGGATGGATGATCAGGAAAATAAAATAACATTCTTATGATGCTGAAAAGGCTCAACTCTGTCATTGCATTGTGGTTTCATTTGCAGGAATCATTGCAGCCAATTCATTTTGCTTATCACTGTTGTGAACTGGTGACATTTTTTCTTCTTTCAGCTATGATATATTGGCTAAGGAATAGTAATTTCCAATTCAAGGATGAACAAGTTTTTAAATAACTTTGTTTACATGAGGTAACCTGACCGGACTCTAAAATACTTAAAAAAAAAAGGAAACTTGTTTTTTACCAAGGTAGAATTGTCAGTTTATGCTCAGCGTCTTGTAGCTTAAATGTTATATGACAATTTAGTATTGTTTAGGTGTCATACTCGGGTATTTCAACAATTTGAGTTTGTTTTGTGCACAAAAATATGTAGAGGTTTCTTTCTCCTGTTAAAAAATGGAATCTGTTCGTCTTTACATTAGAATTTTGTTCATGCTTTTCCCACATTTGCTTTTTTGAGGAAACAAAATGAAGGAAAGGTTTCATTCTGAAAGAAATTATTTGAAATGTACATTTTTAATTTTCTTTTCTTTTTTCTCAGCTGAACTTTTGCTTTGAGGTTTTGAATATGGGAAACTCTTCACAGGCTACCTGAGTAGGAGTACCCTGCACTTTCTAGGGCCTTTGATGAGATTATTTGCGTAATCTTTATAATAATACTAACAGAAGTTGCTCTGCTCTGTAGATACTGCACATCAGATTGCAGGTTCCCTTCCAACCTGCTGTTATGAATTATAATAGCAGTTCTTTATTGTTTATCAGAAATCTTGAAAATACGTCACAAGTTTCTGTGGGACAACTGTCATTATGGGACTATGGATATTTCCTTCGGAATTTTTGGAAGAGGTCTTGCTCCTAAAGGTCTTTACAGAAATTGCTCAAGTTTCCTGTTGTCCTGACTCTACACTCCATCAGACTACTTCTTTGTGCCTTTGTGTCATGGTGCTCCTCTGGCTTTTTGCATAAAAACACTTTTCAAATGTGTGAACAAAATGTTGTTTTCTTGCAGCTAAATTGTCCCCTCACTTCTCCACCGATTGTTTCTTCATTATGATATCAAATAATAGTTTTATTTCTCCGGCATATTTTTCCTTTTATTAGATAGTATATTGAATCAAGTAGATTAAAAAAAAAAGAAAAGCCTCTGCAGGACTTAGAGGGTCTTGGAAATGAGTTGAGAGATATGTGGATGGAAGGCTTTGTTGTGAAGAGCCAGAGTTGGCCTGTGTTCAGCTCAGTTGAGGACACTCTATTCATTTAATCCTCATGTCTTGGCTGTCACTCTCAGTTTTTGGATGTTGCATGGCTCTTTCTCTGAAAGTGGCTTTTGGGAGTTATTTCACTGCCGATTCTTTTCCTGAAAGCATCCCTTACCTATCTGACAATGTAAGACCATTTCTGTGATAGGGATTGTTTTCATATCTGACTTCCCATGGCTTGTTTAGTGTCAAGGCTGTGAGGAAAGTAGCACTTATCAGTTTTGCTTTATCTTGCTCATGCAGATGCTATTCTGTCCTGAGGAACTTAGTCCCAGATGGAATATAATTGTGGTAAACTAGTAAACCTATAGCTTCCAGATGAATAATAAATAAATGCAAGATCAGATCTTGTCATGTCTCTGACTTTCTGCTAGATGATCTGGCAGACTGGATTCAGTAAAAATATTTGGCAAGGTAATCTCTGTTAGAAAGTTAGGCAGCCTGCAACTGAAACTTGTCTGATTTAATTCCTGCATAACTTGTTATTTTTAATTTACCATTTAACCTCTATTGATATCACTGTATTTATGAAAAGAATGAAATTGTTATTTTTATTTCCCTAGTTCCAGTCTCATGGATTGTTTTGCATTATTGTTTGGGTCTCATTACTTGCCCTAAATTGTTCAAAGATTGAAAATATGAGGTGAAGGTCTATCATTCCCATGGTTATTGAAGTTATTTAGAGTAAAATGCCTTCTCCACTTCTACCTAAAATACCTAAAAAATATTACTGCAAAGGTGAGATAAGTAAGGAGTTACCAGTTTGGAATCTGAAACAGTCCTTTTAGTCTTTTGACAGGAGCCTCTCATGATCGAAGTAGCCTTTCCTTGTCTGGAATTCTTATCACAAGCCAGCACAATCTCTGGAAACTATTTTGGAATTCTGTTTCCAGCATAAAGTAAGAAATATTTTTGCAGTGTCTAGGATGGCCAGAACAGTTGCACTTTTGTTTCAGTAGGAGCACAGTCTGCTTTTTGGTTGAGGTGCTTCGTATTAAAAAAAATCAAGCCTTGCCATTTTGGTAAATAAATTAATAGATGTGATACATTATTTCACAGAGCAATTACTTAAAGGGCTCAGAATATCCCTGAATTTCATGTTGCTCACATATGCAGGGGAAATAAGCAAGAGGGCTGCCTTGCCTTGCATGGCTCAAAAGCCAGAGCCAGTGGGAAAGTTCTGAGGTCTAGAAGGGCCCAGAGGTCTGAAGGTTTGGCTTGAGGACATGTCATGGATGGAAGCAGACCTGTAACTCTGCCTGGTGCTCAAGGTCCTTATCAAACCAGTTGGTGTTTCCTGTTGTCCAGGAGATTATGGAGCCTGGCCTCTTGAGAGAGAGAGGACTTCACTCTCAGATGTTCTATTTGGAAACTTTTAGAGGTGAATTTTTAATTGGAGGGATTACAAGTGTTTGAAGCTTATTCCCCCTTGTAAAAAATGCAGCAGTTTTTCAGGAAGGTTTCTGGAAGAATTTGAGCAGGAGAGATCTAAGAGTCAAAATGCCATATTTCATGGAGAAAATGCTGTGTTGTATTTAAAATAAGCAATATATGTTTAGTGTATTATTTTAACCTTCTCTCTGTTTGCTGTGTTCTTATGAGTAAATGAAAATAATGCCCAAGGTGTGTTATGTCACACTGTGAGCTGGCTGTAGCTTCTGGAGGATAAGTCTGTAGCGGAGCTGATTCCAGCTGGACCTGCTGCTGTAGGAATGTCTGATAGTCAAGCGGGTGACACAACCAGGTGCTCCAGTTTCAGAACAGGGTGAATCATGAGATTCTCCTCTGGGAGATGTATCACTCAAAAGATGTGAAATTGAGAGAGAGGTTGAGGATGCAGCTCATCCCTAGAAGCCATAGCACAGGCTCTCTAGCTCAGCTGTAGAGAGGTTTTACCTACAGGCACCTCCGTAATTCTGAGTAGGTTACAAACATAAACGTGCTTTTTGAAAATCACACATTCATTGCTGTGTCAACTATTTTTAATTACTGAATCCTACTAGTAAAAAAGTTAAACAGAAAACCAGTTCATGTAAAAGCTCTATTTTTACCAAATTTCAAATTAATGGATATTTACTGATGCTTCTTTCATAGAATTCTGCACATTTGTTTTCATGAAGCAGTTAAACACATTGGCTTGACTTTAAAAAAAAGCACCATGGTCTTCTAATTAACTTCCTATTTACCTGTTACAGTACAATAAATTTTGAATGTTACTGAAGACAGAAATTTCAAAAGTTAAAAGCTTCCAAGATTGATAGTTTTGTAAATTGGTTTTAAGTATTTTGAATTTATAACTGTCATTATGTTGCTAAATAAGATTGAATCTGGAATGACTGACTTCCTTTTGCAGTAATTCAAATGTATTATGATAGCTATAGTTTTATAGTGAGCATAAAAATCAGTGAGGTGAATTCAATGAGGTAAGGTTTGTGCTGGGAGTTTTATTAACAAAAACTCTAAGTATTAGCACATGAGTTACAGTTCCCATGTGTTTTCCAAAATTTGCTGGAACTAAACTGTGTTAAATTCTGAACTTTGGACTAGTTGCTTTAAAGCTCTTAATTTTAGTGGTAAGAATAAGCAAGATATAAATTAGAATAAACCAGCTGGTAGGCAGTTGGCTGCATTGATAAGATTGATCAGAATTCCTTGTGGCGTATGATGTTCCACAAGGACAAGCTTCCTACTGCCTGCAGGAACCATTAATATGTTGTTTACAATCTCTGGTTCAGCTGAAACTTTTTCTGTTGTAGTTCAACCCATCAGTTTATCAATTTTCTCTTTTAAAGAAGCATAATCTGGACTGGTGGATAAGAAGAATGTAAGAAAAATAAGGATTTATTAGTAGAGCTGCCAAAGCTGTTGAGGGTGGAGACTGGGAAGTTTATGAAAATTGTTGGTGTCATCTTCAAGGATTGAGTAAAGTGATTTTGAGGTGTTCCAGCACTGGGTGCTTCTCCTGCTCTTGTACTGAAGGAGCTTGTGACAGGGATTCTGTCAGGGTAATGGCAGGAGTTTGTTCTCCTGATGGGAGCAGCCAACACTGGCCTGTGTTAGCCAAACATCTCCTGTTTCTCACTGTCTATTTCCCTGGACTACAAAGTCCTCCCCTTGTGTCAGTTCTTAAATACTGAAGTTGTAGAAATAAAACAGTAAAGTAGATTATGCTTTAAAGAATGTAAAGCCTATAAACTAGTAGCTGAATTAAAATGTGAACTAGAGCAACTTAGAGCAGCAGAGGGGTGAGAATGTTGTTTGAGATAATGCCTCAAAGTGGAATTTTCTTCTATGAAGTTAAAAAAGCTAGCAAGCTCACTGGAGTTTCAATTTGGAGCAGAGTGTAAAGGATATTAACTGTACAAAATTCAGGTGTCTGCAGCTTCAAAATGTTCTGCCTTTTCTGCCTTGAGTTTAACATATGTCAGATGTTTTTGATAGAAATGAAGGTATGGCTTGCCAGGTACAGCTATTGCTTTGAAAAGATAATCTTTATCACATCGGACTAAAAAATGAGGGACAAATATGATGAGGAGGTAGTTTTCATTATATTTTCTTATTTTAGAATAGGGCTTTTTTTGGGCTTTTTTTTTAATGGCTCTGGAGAGTACAGTTGGGACACATGATATCCTTTCTATACTTGTAGTTCAGTTCTCATATTTGCAAAAGGACCCATGTGAGAGTATGCTGTCTGTATTAATAATTCAGTAGTTCTGTATGGAAAATCAGAGTGACAGTTCTTTTATTCTTGGTTTAAACTGGTTTTCATAGTAACAGCTTAGAACTTCCCCAAGATGTATGTGGGTGCATAAACACAGGCACTAAGATCTTTAATAGCAATTCGGGTTTTTTTATTAACTGAAGATTTTCCTCAAAAGATGGCTGCATAATATACTAAAAGAGCAAATAATAGCCCAGAAAATATCTACAGGGCTGTGGAGACTGTAGAGATGATGAGGAAGGGGGAGAATGATGGTACAGAAGGGGAGGAGCAGGACTCTTGGGCACAGAGGTGAATATTGGCTGCAGTGTGTGCTGGAACAGGGCTGGCTCAGGAGGGGATTAGCACTGGGTTACAGTTTTTTCTTATTACCCCAGCTGTGGTACTACAACACACTTAGGACTGCAGCAGGACCTTCAGGTTTAGTTAAAAAAAACCACAGTCAAACATTAGCTCTAAATGTATCTATTTATGATGGTAAAGTAAATAATTCTAAACAGTGAAACACAGTAGTGCTGCTTCATATTTTACTTCCCCATGGAGCTCCTTAGCACTAAACCACTTTCATAAATGATATATGTAATAAGGCATCTAAGTTAAACAGTTAACAGTAAGGAACTTCAAGGAATAGACATCACTACTGAAGCTGCTATGAGTGGCGGGTGATGACATGAAGATTAATAAAGTTTGACTTTAAATCTGGCAATTTTTGCTGCTTACATGAACTCTTTTTTTCCAAAAGTATAACCCAATTCTAAAGTTTTTACGGTGTGTTGTATATTTCCAGAGCAAGTGACAGAGTTTATTGTATTAAATAGTAGAAATAAGTAGCTGCTGAGGAAAAAGAAGTTAGACAAAATTAAAAAGCAATTTACTTGGAGAGAGGTCTTTGAAATACGTAATGTGTTAGCTATCAGATCTGGTTTTGCTTTATTTTTCTTGAAAATTATGGTGTTCTTCAGACTGCCAAGTTTTACTAGTAAATATACTGCAAGAGCTTGGAAAAAATAAGTGAAAGACTCTTAAAATGAGATAGTGTTGAGTGAAAAGTCAAAGAGAGAGGTTTTGTGTACGAGAAATTCTTATCCATTCAAATATATATATATATATATATATATATATATATAATCTGTAAAGTGACCCAAATTTAATTTCCTTTCAAATCATATTTAAAATGCCTCAGATGGAAGTAACAAAATGGCAGACATTCCTCATGGTGTGCTGGCATGCTCCATCTAGAGTACTTCATTGTTGTGTTATTTTTGGGAGATGTGATTTCACAGTACCGTTTTCAGGGAAGAGACAATTTCTTACATTGGCAAATTCACCCTGGCCAAAAATGAAGTAGTATATTTTGCTTCTGGTTGTCCACAAGATGAGGTACCTGATTTAACAGCATTTTGGTTTTCTGCCATCTGGAGGTTCTTATTTGACTTATGAGATGATGTCATACATGCTTAGTGCTGAACAGATAGTGAAAGGTTGCCTGCAGTTCAGGCTGAGGTAGTTTTGTTTCCTGTTGTGAGAAATGTGAAAGTCCTGGTTTGTGGTTGCTAGAGGCAGAAAGACAACTTTGGGGAAGGAGAAAATGACTGACATAACTGATGTTCTCCTAAACCTCCACTTGGTACTTGATAGAAAATCAACCTGCACACCCAAGACCACCCACGGTATGAGTTGTCTATTCCCTCTCCCAGGCTGGCACTGGTCAGAGTTCTGCCTCCAGTTTCAGAATGGCTCCTTGCTGTGAATGTTAGTTTGGGGATGATATACTTATTCCATCAAAATACTTCATTGTACAGGTGAATTTTTGAATTAAAATGCTCTGCTGTATCAGCCTCAAGATGAGTAGATGTAAGAAAGTAGATATATATTTGGTGGATTTTTTATTGCCACCCAAGGCTGTGGTGGACATACTGTGCTCTTTCCTTCCCAACTCTTGCACTCTCCTTGTGTGAATTTGGGTTGAAAGGACTGAGACTCTTTGGCTGTTTCTCACTGCAATTGAAGCTGCACTTTGGTTATGCTTTCAAGACTTTATTTGAAGCTAAAGCAGGATTTGAGTCTGAGGAGCTGGAGTGGACAGGAGCTCTGCTCCTGTTTCCCATGCAGGTTGTCACTGGGCATTCAGAGCCATTTGCTCATCCTCTCCACCCTCTTTGTGCTCCCAAGTTTTATTGCCTAAAATCCCCCCCATTCCTCAGTTGAATCTAGAGAGCCATGCTGACAGGGTGTGTGGGAAGAAATTTGTGGGCTGGATGGGCAGAGCAGAAAAGATTATTGACTGAGACACTGCTGGGTTCAGCCAAGCAGGACAAGCTGCATCAGACCTGTGGAAGCTGCTGTGTTATCCCAGCCACGGGGGAATGGTGTCAGTGCTTTGTTTGTCTGGGGAGCCAATCACCTCCAGCTCCCTTGACTTGAAGCTTTAGGCTTCTGCCTGGTGGCGGCTGATAGGCAGTGGCTGATAGGGAGAGCTGCTTTTGGAGAGCTGCTCCAAGGTCCTGACGAGCTCCTCAGCTGCAGCTGGAAGGCCCATCAGAGATTTCTGTGATTTGACTTCAGGGATTGCTTTCAGCTGTGAATCAAAGAAGTGATTAAGTATAAAGAAGATGTAGTAATGAGATTCAGATGAGGTCTTTTATGTTTATAAAAAGAGGTCTGAAAGCTTACTGCTACTATTATTTCTTGTTTTCTAATTGAAAAAATCATCTTTGAATCCCTTACTGCATGCTGCTTACAAGCTGAGAGATACTGTTACTGTAATATTGCAAAAAAAGTCTTAAAAATAAAATAAAATCTAGTGGAATATAAATCTTTTTTTTTCCCAGTGTATAGAAAGGCAATGAGCCATTTTAAAAGCAGGAAGAACATGCATTTTGAGATCCAATAGATCATCTAAATTGGTCCCAAACCAAGTTTTAAAGTGGCATTGAAAATACTTTTGCTTAGAATAAATTTAGTGTTACAAAACTCAGAATATACGTAAATATAGATTTGATGATTGTTTTGCACTTTGATAGTATTCTGATTAACTAGAGAACAAATTGCTTAATAGAGGAGACCCTTTCTGACTGTTCCAGGTGCAGAACTTTAAAATGCTAAGCCTCCATTTATGCCCTTTCAGTTTCTTCCATCTAGCTTTTTATTATGAATTAACCTTATCCATTTCTAGGAAATACAAACTTTAAACTCTTGTTCTTTATTTTCTAAAATTTGTATGTTTGAACTTTGGGTTAGTGAATCTAATATTTCTCACTTGCCTGACTGCCTGCAGTTGTCTTATAGATGGAGAATTCTAAATTGCCACAGCATACATTTTCAATCCAAACCTTGACTTGTCAGTGGTGAGCCTTGCAGCCAAAGAAAGCCTGTGAGTCCACTTAATGTGAACACTTCATGGTTCAGAGGTGCAGAAAAAGCCTCTGTTCAAGGAAACCTATCTCTGTAACAGTAAATGATTGCACTCTCTTTATCCTAGTTCTCTGCTCTGGTACTTCCTCTACTTTTATATTAGCACTGACCAAATTTCATGGGTATGCATTTTCTTGTAATCTTTTATTTGCAAATCAGCTTTCAATAATATGAAACTCACAGTGAAACAAAAAGTCTTGATTTTCAAAAACTTCATATATGACGAAATCTGTTCTTTACTCCCAAATATTCCCCAACTCCAGTATTTTATGCTGAGAGCTACTCAGCAGTTAATCTGTAACTGCTTTTCTGAACCAGAATCTGTAAACACTGGAAGTGCTCCTGAAGGCACCAACACGTATCCAGTGTGATTCTTGTAGTAATGATGGTTAAAGCCAAACATTCTCTTTCTTTAACGAATTGACATCTCTGCTGTTTTATTACTGTTTGAGTTGCATTAAGAGAATAACAAATTTGCATGCTTGAATATTTGCACAGCAAGAAATGAGAAAGTCAAGGGTGGTAACACATTCTGGGCTGTTGGAATTCTTTTGTGCTGTAGGCACACAGTTTGTGGTGACTGGGAGTGGGGCTGGGCCAGCCTCATCCCCAGTGGGCACAGCTGTGAAGCAGGTGAGCAGCACTGACAGCAATGAGCCATGGAGTGCCCAGGGGCACTGAGCAACCACCAAAGGGAGCAGAGAGCACACGGGTGCAGTGCATGTGGGATGAAGAGTATAAAAGGTTGTGCTGTAGAACAATAAAGAGCTGCAGATGCCTGAAGCCTTCTTTGGTGTTGGTTGTGCCTTCACTGGCTTCCTGATATTTTTGGGTGATGTTTTTTTCTTCTTTTTAATATTAAAAAAACCCACAAAACAAACCACAGTGATATATGCAGAGTGTTTTGCTTAGGAAAATCCTCAAATAGCCCTTATTTTGCTTGATGGGGATTTGTGATTACTGTAGAGAAGTAGTCAGACCCATTTAGTAAGAGATTTACACTGGAGAAAAGTGTAACAGGTAAAACAATGTCTTAGAGTTCAGTTCAAAAAATTATATTGAAGAGAAATAAACCATTTTTTAAGTGTGAATTAAAGAGTATTAGAAAAGAATATGCTAATGATCTCTACTGAACCCTAAATGTGCTTCCATTACTTACTGTAGGTTGATGCCTTGCGGTTACGGTTAGAAGAAAAAGAAACCTTTCTGAATAAAAAAACAAAACAACTTCAAGACCTCACAGAAGAGAAGGGAACCCTTGCTGGAGAAATTCGAGATATGAAAGACATGTTGGAAGTAAAAGAAAGAAAAATTAATGTCCTTCAGAAAAAGGTAAGATCACTGATGAAAGGGTATGTTGTACAACTTTTGAGGCGCATTTAAAGGAAATACTCCTGTTTCTTAAGGTGTATTACTATTAATATATTAAAAAAGATGCAGAGATCTTTAATAGTAAAATTTTCTAGTATAAAATGTCTTGCTTTTATCTGTGGGTACATTTTTTATAGTATTATATAATATATATTATATCAGAAAAATATTAGGTGCTGCTGTTGTCACAAAATTATTGGAGTTAAAGGAAAGTACTAAAAATCCTGATAAAACTTGTTATCCCTCAAGATAAGGGATTCCAGTATCCTTATGAACACTGGTTACTACTCTTTCCAAATAATATAAATAAAATGTGTGGGCCTGCTAAAGGATCAGGATACTGTGTTTTTAGCCTGGAGGACTTTCTTTTCTGGGTGGAGAGAAGGGGAGTGGAGAAGGAACCTAAATTAAGTCAGTTATTTGCTTTCCCTGTGTTCTAAAGACATTAAGAAGGGAGGCTCCCTCCAAACAGCCAAATTATCTTATTTCTAATTTTCCACAAATTCAACTAACGGCATTTGCTCTCTTTGGGAGTTGGATTCAGTCCATTACAGTTTTCACCTGGGGGAGTGGGAGGGAATTTCCTGTAGAGGCAGCTCTACAAGGGTTCTGCATGCAGCAGCAGAGAGTTCATTTCCGTATCCTTTTTCTCACACTCTCCAAAATATTTATGTACCACGTGTGTGCTGTTTGTGTCCTGTGTGTCACTGTTTACCATATAGAGATGCACTTGTGAATATACAGAGAAATGGAGAACAACTTTCTAGCACCATCTATATTTTACTATTCTCATCTCCTTTTACAGCCACTCCAAGAATGTCTACTCCTCCTTACTCTATTATTATGAAGGTAGTTCATGTTACTGTGGTTTTCCTCCAGGACTCATACAGGGTTCACATTGTCTAATTGTGCTTCTGTCTGCAGTTGCTTAAGTACTGAATTTAAAAAGCCAAGTTCTTATTTTCCAGAAACTGAGAGGGCTGCTTTTTCAGGCCTGGGAAGTAAGGCCTATCAAAGCTAGAATATAAGAACTCATCCACTTTAATCCTATTTCTGAATGTTTGCCTAGTTAGCAGTGCTGATCATGTAAAACAAAGCAAACTTCAAGGCTTTTATCCTGAATGCCAACTAGTTTTGGACATTTCTTGAGCACTCTGAAGAACAGAATGTATATTTTCTTATTGTTTGCATTCTAAAAAAAAACAACCCAAACCCCTGAACAAACCATCAATTTAATATTTCTCTTGTACTTAGATTTTGAGGAAATGGTTCAGTAAGAGGAATGTGTATTCAGTAATGAAATTTTTATGATGAGTAACTATCACAGAACTATCAGCACTCTGTCATGGCTTTGTCCTCAGAAATATGCAGCATAACACTTTTCCTGTTTTTAAGAAATCATGGCCGTTTTATTAGGGTGTGCAGATGGTCTTGCCTCTTTTGCTCTTGCTTCTTAGTGGACATAATCATTCTCAAACTGCACTCTCTCTCCTCACTAGATCATGGAATAAAATATGTCATAGCCTCATGAACTCTAGTATACAAAGAGATAAATCCTGCTAACAGCTGGGTGGAAAATTGGAGCTAGAACTGAACTGATGTTTTTAAAACTGGAAGTAGCACTTCCAGTAGCATTTTCTATCTGGAAGGTTTTTATTTCCTTTCATTAGGGGACTTGTGAAGTTTAGTTTTTCTGCTGTGGGCTGAATACTGGGTTTACTTAGAGAAGGATGAATTTTGATGATTATTTTTTAAACAAACAAAAAGTATTACATTTACAGCACGAAAGTTGTGTGTAGATTTGCTTCTCTGAAACATTCTTTATAACCACATTCTTTTAATGTGTAGATGTTAGCATGCTCAAAAATACTAATGCCAGATTGTCTTAATACCATTATTTTGTTAATAGGACAAGAATGTTGTATCTGGAAAATACATTTTTAAAATTAGCCTTGGGTCACATTTTCAGATCTGGATCTTTATTTTGCTTGTGTTTCTCTTCCAATATTCACTCACAAATCATTTGACTAAAGAGAAATTTGATTGAAATGTTGTCCTGCTCTGCTCACCCCTCATTTAGGTACATCTAGGGCATGATGCTTTAAATGATGCTTTTGGGGTTTACTTTTTGGGGTGTACAACTCTGAAGTAGAAAATGCTGTATGTCACCAATGCAAACTCAGGCTTTTACATTCACCTGGAAAAAAAAAAAAGAACAAAACAGTCTACTTGTCTGGTTAACCCAGGTGTTCAGCTTCATTTTGGCAGTGCTTGTTAGATCGTGACTTCTTGTGTTTAGGGTCCTTGAGCATTCCAGTGTCCTTGGCAGCTGATGAAATCTCATCTCTGGGTCACAATACTTACATGCAGAAGGGAAGCTGTTCTAGTTTTTTTTCCCAAGAAACTTTCCTGGCACTAGTGCCTTTCAGTTGTAGATAACTTTTCCCTCAGCAGATGAAGTTGCATCCCAGGCATTCATACCTTGTACAGTCCACATGCTCTGGCAAAGGGAGCACAGCTCCTTTTGGAGCACAGGCAGATTGGTCATGTGTTATTTCAGAAGTATGTTGAACTAGGTATAATAATAATTCCTAGCACTATAATATTTGTTATTGCAGTATTTTTGAACAGGCCCTTTTCAGGGGTTTTCAGAGAGTGTAGTAGTGGATGCTGTGCTTTAAGAAAAAGATTGTCCAATATGTCTTTCCAATTGCAAGCATAACTAAGATAGAAAATTATTTAATCTATCCTAATTACAGTTTACTTTAATCTAATTATAATTTTATCTTTTACTCCTTTCTGGATTGCACATGGCTTTTGCTTTCCTCCAGTTCTTGTTCATCATCTGAACTTTTGGTCACATCGTCCAGTATTGATTTCACTTTGGGATGGCAGCCAGACATGTCTGTGTTGAGCATTTAGAAACTTGTTCTCATTGTGCACATACATGTGGAGAATTCAGGGAGTGGAAAGCAAGATGGGCTGTTTCAATGACACTCAGGAGGTGGAACAATGACTGGGCCTCACAGTGGATTGCCCTGTGTTTACATACCCTCCCTTATCCAGGACTGCTCTGGTTCTGCTCACTCTCCTGAAAGCCCTTCTGAAACTGAAGGAAGTGCTTCCAGTTCTTCTTTGCAGGTTCTGTCTGGACATCTGTCTGGACAGATTCTTCTGACTGTAATATTTCAATGCTTGTCTCCATGTCCTTCTTTCTACTTAGGACCAAATATTATACCTTTGTATTTTTGTTTACTTTTGATATGAGACTTGTGAATAACCAGTTTTATTCCTGCCTTCAGTTGTTGATGCAAGATAGATGGCTACATCTCTCTCCACTCAGCCTGAAGTACCTCACTCAGCCTAAAATAACATTTGTTTAATAGTTGTATTCAAGTAACTGAAGAAGGAAGGATTTGTGTATAGTGCCTAAAAATATTTCTGTCAGTAATAACCTGAAAGTGAGTAGGAAGGAATATGTAACTTGGAAATATGCAATTTCTAATCTGTATTCTTTATGGAAAAAAAAATTACCAAGGAGATAAAACCATACCTTGAAAAACTCCCTTTGGAAAGTGGAGCAGTTCCTTCTCTTTTCCGGGTAGTTGTCACACGGGGAGGGAAGGACAAGTTCTGTTGAGTGCTCCCTACCAAAGGTGGGGAAGAATCAAACCCAAAACAGCTGTGGTGAGGCCCATGGGAAGCCATAGGAATGAACAAAGGGCAACAAGATGCAGAAAAATTTATGGGCTAGATAAGGATCTGATGGTGCATTGTCCTTCTGTGCAGAGATTTGGGTGCAATTTTTGACCAAATTGAAAAACTGCTGCACTATTCAGTATAATTTGAAGGCTTAAGGGAGGCCCAGCACTGGAGCAGCATGTGTTTAGAGGATTTGGATCAAGGTAGATTGGCATGGAGTAATAATAAACTTATGTCAATGTCAGAGGTGCAATATTACTTAATATTTCTTTCTTTTAGAACCTTTGGCACCACTGTTCCATTTTAGTGCCAGTAAAGTTGGGTATGCTGTTTTAATAGCCTTGTTTAACCTGGCAAAGCTAGTCTTACACCTCATATCTGTCAGTTTAGCATGCAGAGGGGCAGACCTCAGAAATCTTTATGTATTTCTTACCAGAACGTTCCAGTTCTATGAATGTGGCCGAGTTGTAGGCTGGAGGGCAAAAGTGCTGAGCTGGATGACGTCCCTCTGCTCCCAGATTTCACCTTTTGTACAGTAGGTAGAAGTGGAGTGTTTTGTCCTCTAGGAATCTACAGATACTTAAAAAGTCCAGTTATGTACTGTGAAGTAGGAGTCTCAGTGATGAAAACAGTAGCTGTTGAGACAAGAGCACTGTACAGGATGTAGACCTGGATCATATTAGGACAACAGCTTGTGGAAATTCTTTTGTGGGGACTATCATAAAAGAACACCGGCTAAAAGGGGCTAATATAATACTCTACCTTGACTTGCTATGTAACTTTTCATGTAAAATGTTGCAATTTCCATCTTTAATAGTTTAATCTTTGTGATTGATGAAGTGCTACATGACTAAGGGCCTTAACCTACCAGCTAATTAGCATTTGTAGGAAATGTCATAAAGTCTTAGTTCTCATGTAATAATTGCAATCTGTACCCGGAGTGGCTGGATTATGCACTTTAGGTGATATTGTCCAGTTTGTGTTAAATTGTGTTGCACAATTAATTGGATGCATTGCTGTTGGCTGTCTTCTAAAAAGGAGGAAATGTACATGTGGTCAGGTTAGGAGTGATTACACTCCTTTGTAAACAAAGGAGTCCTGTATTACTCCTTTGTAAACAAAGGAGTCCTGCTCTTGGCCTGAGAAATTTGCACCGGTATTATTGCTTGATGCAGGCTACAAGTAGGACGAGCAAGCATGTTACTGATAGAAGATCCCTTTGGAATTTTTTTTCCCATGGTTTAATCCGCTGGAAACATGTTTGTGTATTCCTGGGAAGGGGTCAGGGCATGACAAAGGACATTTTTTATTGACTGTGTCAAATTCTATCAGAACACTGTAAATAGGCTGTTATGTGAGCTGGCATTTTGCAATCACAAATCAGAGATCTATTGTATTTCTGGAGTCAGATGATAAATTCTGAGTGAGTTGTTCTGCAAAATCGAGCCATGTTCTGACCATAGAATTAGGTGTTGAAAAAAATATAATTGGGAAGTCTTTCTGGTGTAGCATAAAAGTTTTGATGTTACAAAACTGCTGTGGTGACTACTAACTTTTGTATTATTTAAGAATTGAATCTTTAATAGTGTATGTCCATTTTAAGACTTCAGTGTTCAGTGTACTTGAGTATTAGAAAATTGTACTTTGTTGGCTACTAAGGCTTATAGCTTTGCCAAATCATGGTATGTTTTTCAGAACAGTCTGACAGTGAAATTGAACTAAATATAGTCAGTTGTTCATCCAGGGTGGTGGTGTTACTGATCCAAGTACATTATCAGAAAAACGTGTCCTCGAGGATTCTGCGCAATCAAATGCAACTTTAGGACTGTTGGGTAACCACAAATCCCCCTTTAGCCTAACCAGTGCAACTGTTGGGATGCTCTCAACCTGTGCACAGAGACACTGAGAACAATGTCATTAAGATCAGAACTGGGATAATTTTCATTTTTCTTTACCTTAATTTCCCATTCTTCGTAACACATTATAGTACTAAGTTTTACAGTTTATAAAAGATCACTAGAAATATGTGACCCAAATACATTCACTTAGTGGAGCCAACCTGAATGTTCATCCAGTCAAAAACCATAGTTATGAGTCTAGGTCCTTGCACATTGAAGTTCAGGATCGTTAGAAACTTTTCCAGCCTTTGCTTGAATGGATTGCCCTTTCCAATGAATTTGGGACCCACTGAGGCTAGAAGTCCAGAATTTTGTTGTTCTCCCCACCTCTGTTCTCCATGACCTGCTTGCTACTGCTGTTCCTTTTCAAGCCTACACTTCAAAAGGAGAAGAGATGGATTACACACTTCTGCTTGCTGGCCTGTTTGAAAATAAGCTCTTACCTCTGTAGGAGAAAACCACCAAATTCCTCAAATAGAGTTTCATGAGTTACAAAATTCAAAAACTTTTATGCGATGCCAGTTCTGTAAACATGGTAATTTTTGAATAGTGGGTGTACTGTAAATCTCAAGTAAGTCTCCAGTAAGTCTCAAGACTCTCAAGTAAGATGAAATACTGACTGCAATTGTCTGCACTACAATAAGAAGTTATTGTAGATCAAGTTATGCTTGCTGGTTTTGAGAGGATTCCTCAGAGGATGAAGAGAAGGGGATTGTTGAACCCCAAGGTTGTTCATAGAATACACAAATGCTCCCACACACTGTGTGTCATCTGCAAAGTGGGACTGAGCCTAATGAGGCACTTACATAAGGGTTTCACACTGCTGGTGTGACACCAGTGCTGCTGGGGGGAAGGAAGCTGCCCTTCAGCTCTGAAATGTCAATACTAATTAACAAAGTTATCTTTAAATATGATATTAAGTTTTATTCATGCTGAGAAAACAGCCAACTCACATGCTGGGAATTTTAAGCTTTGTGAAGAGTAATATTGTCTATTTAATAGAGTTGGGGGAAATTTCTTTTGAAGTGTGAAAGAGGTCAGTTATGTGTAGTGTGACTGGGCAAAAGGGAAGGTGAAGTTGTCATATTTTGGAGGTTCAGTAGACCATATAAGAATTATTTAGGGAAATTGATGGCTACATATATATCTGAAAAAGAACCAGGGAAAATCAGAATTGTTTAGGAGAAAAATATTTTTCTTGGAAGAAATGAAATTTCTCTCCAAAAAAATGTAATAGAAGTCTACTAATTTAAATTGAAAATTATAAGGGAAAGTTTTATCAGTGTAATAGAATAATTTTACATGGAGGTATCCTGCTGTCATGACTCACTTAGAAGTTTTAGCTGCTGACTGAGGGTGTATTCATGTAATTCCCTGCTCTTGGAACTGCATCTTTGAGTGGCAGCCTGGCTATTTCCCCACTGTCTCAACATGACAGACTCAGCTGGTTTTGTACCTGCCAGCAGTTTAGCGCTGAATCTTTGACAACTCATTGAAATGACACAAAATCAGATCCCCCAAGAAGCAGTGAGTGGAACAAAGTATTGCACAAGCCCAAAAGACTTGTATGTCTTATTACATGCTGATGTTTTTCTTGGAAACTTTCAAGGTCCATGCTCCAGGTGAGTGATTTATGGCAGGGAGGAAGGAGGCTGGGTGGCTTCTCGCCTTCAGTGACTGACACAGACATTGATGAGGGGGATTCACAGGGAGAGGCACATCTCAAATCATAATTTTATGAAATGTTCTTTAGAAAATAAATGTATCAGCTAGTTAATTATACGCAGTATTATGAGAAGACAGTTTTAAATCTGAAGTGATTCAGAAATGATACATTGTATGCATGATTTCACCTGCAATTTAATTTTTATATTCTGATGTGCAGAATATTCAGCAATATAGTGACTGAATAACATTAATCAGGATAAACCATCCTTGCCTAATCCTGAAATAAATAGATCCCACTGCCCTTGTTCACCTGCTTGCTGGGGTAGGCAGTTACACTTGATCTGCAGCTTTACCTAGTGTATATCCAAGTTTGTTATAACTGGGAGTGAAAAAGAAACATTTCCTACTAAATGTAAAAAGCAGGCTTATGCATTAAGAGTTGGGTTTTAGCATTTTTGTAGTATATTAAAACTCTACTCTTCTGTTGGCATAGAATCAACCACCCTAATTTACACATTGCTAGAGCTCCTTAATGTTGGCAGTTGTGCTTTCCTGGTGGTATTCCATTGCTGTTCCTCTGGCTGAGCACTCTGGGTCTAGAGACTCTAATACCTCAGTAAACTGGGTATTTAATCACATTTGGAAAAGCATCACCCTTCACCTTTGAGTGGAGCTGTTACTGGCTTTATGAAATCATGAAGTTCAAAGACTCAGGAGTATGCATGCAGATAAGTTTAATGGTAACAATAAATGAGAGTTGTTATCTTCATACTTCTCCCTTCATATTATTGTTACCAGATGTGACCAGAGCTAGTGGTGCCAATTTGGTCAGATTGCTTTGATAATTTTCTTGTTGCCAAGCAGTATGTATTTCTTGGTGGGAGAATCAGCAGTGGTATGTTTGAAAATGAGTAGAATAAGTCCAACTTCAGAATGGAATCTGAATCTAATTCACTTCCTTCTAACACACCTGACTTTAATTTTTAACGCCCGGCCAGGCACAGTGCTAAGATCAAAGTGAAACAAAGAGGAGAGAGTAAAGCAATTCTTGGGAAGTAAAAAATAAAAATGGCATAACATTGTGTAATCTTTCATATATGACAGAAATATTTGGCTTATTTACCATTCACTTAAGAATAAATCTGCAGTAAATTTGCTGAAGGTAATTATGCCAGCAACCCCCCTTCACTTATCAGGGAGAAAGATCAGGCCCACTATTTTTATTACCTAAGAGATACCTTAATTTGACAGCAGAAATCTGCATTAATGTCCCCAGAAAGGCACAGTCTTTCATTGTTCTGTGCTTAACCCCATGCCAAAGTGACTGTACACCATGGGAACCTCTGCACGCTGCTCTCTGTAGAGCCTTCTGCTGATCTTGAGGGAGAAGCTGCTAGAAGTCCACAGGAATCTGTCAAGTTTGCATCTGAAGGCTTGTTGACAGACAGGACTGGAAGGTGTTAAAGCATAATTTAAATTTGAGTGAAGTACCTGCTGCGTCCTATCACAAATTCTTCATTCATGGTTAAGTCTGGGATTTTGTTGTGGATGTCATGGGAGCCATTAATCGTTTGATTTGAATGTTTATTTAATATAAATCCATGACTTTTGAGATTCTTTGAATGTTGGGAGGACAGTAAACAGCTGATTAAATGGGAAGAACTTCAAAGTATAGAATTAGAATATAGTAATAGAAAACAAGAGTTTGTTAATTTAGTTGCAAAATAGGTTACCCCCGTAAACTGTCCTTGGGAGCTTGTCTTGTTGTGTTAGAATTACAATAATTAGATTAACAATAATTTCTTGCATGACATTTTGTGTTCATCAGTTCTCAGTGTTTGCACCCTTCAACTGTTACTGATTTCTCGGTCAGTTTTTTCTGTCAATTTGTGAAATGTAATATAATTCATCCTCTGTCTTGAAATTTTTGGATTGCAACACTTTCCATGAATCCTTATAAATCCCCTCCTTGGGGGAGGGGGAAGAAGATACATCCAGACAGGTAGCTCTTTTCTGTCTCTGATTGTTCTGTAGCATCATTCAATCCAAACTGTCAGTAGTATCTGCCATCTGAATGGGAGACACTGAAAATGGAGTTGTTGTCAGACTGTTGTAGCTCCATTGCTAAGTGATGCTCAAGTTTTTTGGAGGATTTTACAGTTAAAATTAGGTGCATTTTTTTGAAGAGAAAGCCTGACAAAAATTGATTGGTAATAATTCTTTTGATTGCAGAAGTACAGAGATAGTCTGTGTAATATATTGATACAGCCTGTAATACTATCTAATTGATATAGACATCATCTCTAAAGGACTTCCAAGTCCTTGTTCTTAACTTCAAGCTCCTCACTCACCCCTCTTGTGAGGATTTTATCCAGTGTCTGTCAAACCCCTCCGTGCAGAGGGGTACATGGCTCACGGAGTCAACATGAAGCTGAGTGGGAGAGAGCTGTATCTGACAGCTGCTAAAACTTCTCATTGTCCAGCAAAGAAACACGAATCAGAGAAAAAAAAAGGACATATTTTGGTATAGTAGGTCAATGTCACTGACATTGCAGCAGCAGGTTACCTTCAAATGCATCTTCAGCATTTTCCTGTAATTGTAAAAGGGACTACGAGTGTTCTTCATAGATCCTTTCATCAAAGCTTTTACAATAAATAAAAAAACTTGAATGAAGCAAAATGCATAAGGATGGATAAATTGATTAACAAATTGTAGGCATCAAAGTCCTAATGAAAACTGATTCAGAGAGAAAAGTATTTCTGTCATAGGTGTAATTTATAAAAATTTTCCTTGATTTTTGTGTTGTTGATGGTATTAGAGTGAAGGTAAGTTTCACATACCAGCCTGCTGGTTTTGAGGCAATACCAGATAAAGGAAATTCAATCATTTTACTTTTTAAGGGACATTTTTCATACCAAAAGCAAACTATCTTAAACATAAAACCATATCAGATTACAGATTACATCCTATTCAGACATTTCCATAAAAGCATTGCTGACTTACCTTTGCTGCTATAGAGAAACTAAACTGTTCAGCAGATGTTGATTAAAGACATCCAAGTTGATGCGTTTAACATTTCAGTTTAAGTTTAGTGGTGCTTTGATAGTTTATATGTCTAAAGACTGTGCCTGGCCTGCAGTAACTAATGGTGAAACTCAATATGTGCATTGTCTTTGGTGCAGCTATAGTGAGAATATCAAATTACATCTCATCTGAGATCTCTGATGAACCTTTTGAACACTTCAACTCTTAATGGGTCTAAACCTATGTACATTGACCATATGTTAATTTAGAATTATTTAGAAAAGACATCTCTAAGGGGGCAGGGATCTGTTATCCTTCTGCAAAAGCTTTCCTTTCATGGAAGTGTATTCCACTGTCTCTCATATATGAATATAGGTGGTTTCTGTAACCAAGGAGCTAAAGGGAAACTTTCCAATTGGAAGAATATTATTATTTCTGATTAATTGCTGCCTAACCATTTCAGCTTTGCTGCTCTGGGTTTTTTTCCTACTTTTTACCACTAGTACTTTGGGAAACTCATATAAAATGATACCATGTGAAACTGGATTCTCCATTACAATGTTTTAAATGCCATTTTGAAGGCCAGGGTGTTCTTATAGTAGAAATAAACATAGCTGTATTAAATTCCTATATCCATTATTTATAGTAGTGAGGGGACAGGGCTCTTATTTTTACTTTCAATGTCAATTTTTTTTGCTATTACAAATTAAAAAAAAAATTAATCTAAAATTAATTTCAATTTTTAGGACATTCCTCCTCCCTTTTCAACCTTTCTGCCCCTTTATGCCTTAATTTGAGAATAAGGTAGTGTAATGTTTAATAATTTTCCTCTGTTGGATGATGTATTATGTTAAGTAGAATATTTTATAAGAAAACTGGAAAATAGAGAATATGGGAAACCTCAAGAAAATTGGTAAGAGCGTGGTGGAAAGAGATACTTAATTAAGGACTAAATGGGATTGAGCAGTTTTAAAGGACCATACTCAAAATGTTTTTCCCTTCAGGTGTGAAATATCTGTTATTTACAGATATAAGTTCTATGCAATTAATTTATTGTTTCAAATTAGGAGCAGTACACATATCTGAAAGTTTCTCCATTAATGAAAGTATCCTGGGATTTCTCTGAAACAATCAAGTAAAACTAACATGATCTATTGAGTGAATTATCTGTCTGTACTTTTAAAGTTTTTGTACCAAATATGTTTAATATTGTCACACAGTTCTGTGTGAAAGGGATGTTGTGAAACTGTTCATATTAGGACATACAAAATTATGGTTATAATGTAATTAATGGCCAGGTCTTCTGACAGAATTAGTAATAGCATGTTGGGATTAGGCATTTGCTATTTTTGAAATTGTGTGTGATCTGACTTACACTGTCCTTTGCCTGTGGAACAGTGTGATGGTGTTTGAATGTGCATTTATTTTGCTTTTGTCTAGACTCTTGTATCTTTTATAGCTTTGCATTGGAATCAAAACTACAGGAGTTGTTTAAAAGGGAAATGTATTGAGTTTCAAATTCAAACCTTACAAAGCATGTTAAATATCTCTTTAAACTTTCCAGGAAGGGAAATAAAGGTATTCTTTTCTTTCACTCAGGCTGGTGATTTAAAGAGTAACCTTAAGCCATCAATAGAAATATACAGTGGTGTTAGTAAAAATAAAACAGATATTTTTAAAGTATTACAGTGCACATGTGCATTAACTAAAATATGAAAAATAGGCAAGAAAACTGGGATACTGCAAATTATGATAGAGTTTAAATTTGGTGTTAATTCCTTAACTGGATTGCTAACATCAAGTATATGGTATTTTAGTGGAGCAGTGGCTTTCTAGATTTGAAATATTTTATTATAAATCATAATTCTGCCTTGAATATGAAAAAAAATCCAAGAGAGCAAGAATACAAGTGAAAAAATACTTTAGGTAATAAAAAAATATTGAAGGTGATTGAAGAGCGATCAAAAAGAATAAAAACAACTGCAGTTGAGAGGGACTTATTTGGAGTGAGAATGACTTTTATCTGATATATAACTTTATTCAGCATTTTCATTTAGAAAATATTCTTCACTGTTTCAATTAGGAAAAAAAAAACAACCCCAACCACCTTTGAATGCAGATGAAGAAAAGGAGATGATGACTAGCCCAAAAAGAAATTTGGAGTGTTAAATGCCAGGAGGCAATGATTAATACAGTTTTGAATAGTAGTTCAAATGAGAAGTGGTAGTGAAAATTGCCAATATTCTGTCTGCAGAAATAATGGGTAGTGGAGCAAAAGATGATAACTGCTCTCTAAATGGCTTTTGTGTCATCCCACCTGAAAAACCATGTGTGATTTCAGACATCTCGTGGTCAGAAGAAGGATGGAAATATGAAAGTGTCAGACAAGAAGAATGGTCAAAACCTGTCGGGTTTGGGTATCTGTCTAAAGTCAGTAGAGCTTAGTTTTTTATTTTAACATTCTGAAGGTATAAATATCACAAATGAGGATAAATTATTTTGGACAGTGTAAATCTTATAAAATGAGTAGCATGAAATCAGATTGACAAGGTCATCTATTAAGTGATTGGATAGCCTTCAAATGGGAAAGGAAATTCAATTATCATAGGTTTTTCATTGCTGGGTAACAGGCAGTCCTGGAAAGGATCTTAGGGTATTACAGTATGTTCCACTGCCCACAAGCAGGATTTTAAGGAGATTCTTACAGTGAATGAAAACATTTTTTTTCTCTAGGGATTAAGGCAGGCTTCAAGCCTTTCCACATCACAACCTGCTCAACCTTTTCACTTTGAAATAAAGCAGTTTGTAGGGTTTCCTCCTGTTATTCAGAACTCAAGCTTATGGCTCTTTTCTGTAATGGAAATCTTTTTTTCTGGATGTCTCTCTGTTTTCCTATCTTAATAATTTTCCTAAGGATATAAAATTACTATATTGCTCTTTAATAACTGTATTTATTTTAATAATGTGTTGTAAAGTGAAATAATTTAAATTAAAAGTAAGGTAATATGCTTTTTAGTGTGGTAATATGCTTTTTAGTGTTTTGGATATCCAAATGAAATCTGCTTTCAGAACAGACTAGTCATCTCTTTCACAGCTTATGTTGTTTTTCCTTTTCTATTACCTATATTTCCCTTTATTTCTGTTACCTTTATTTCCCATATTTCTGTATTTTAAAGCACAGCATACACCTTTTGTTACTCCCTGTTCTTGTCCAGCCTTTTGATTTCTCCGTGTTCATTGCTCTGGAAAACTTCCCAAGCTACTGTCGAACTGGCTTCTGCTCTCCTTCTGCAGCCTCTTGAGGTGCCTATTCTTACTCGGTTTCTTTTGTAGCTTTCCTTTTCAGTGTTCCCTGTTGCCCAACACTTGTCTGTACAACTTGTCAGCTGCCTCTCTCTTCTCACCATCTGTTAACTTTTATGTGAGATGTGCTGTAACTTTTCAATCTGGACAGAGGCCCCCACGTCTTCCCAGTTGATACAGACATAGTAAGAATGACAAGCTACCCACTGAAAATCCCATTGAACTTCAATGATCTGTATTAAAATTATAAGAATACCGAAGCAGCTTTCTTTTTTTCCTCCATGTGAATTTACATTATAGTATATTAAAGTAGACGTACTTCTCTCACTTGCATGTGACACAGTGTAACAGTTTTTCATGCAAAGTAGTCTTCAAAAATTTTTGTGTAAGCCTATGTAGCCTACTTTATAGGGATATACACCAGATAGTACAAAACTGGCCATGAGTAGAATATCACCAGATGCTTTCAAGCAGCAGAAGGGGTAGTATTTTTCATGGTTAACTTTGACTAGTAGTCAGGTGCTTTCAGTGTGCAAATTGGGCTAGACTTCAAAAAAATTTCAGTAATCAGCTTGTAACTCATAAAATACTGTGAGATGTAGGTACCCGACCAAGCCAGCTTGAAAAGCTGGCCCTCATGTATACAGACAGACTTTATAAGAGGCATTAGCTTAAGAATGAATGTCTGCATCCTCTTGTTATAAATGGAATTATGTGTTAGTTTATTTTGTATTTCTGTATTTACTATCTGGAAAATACCTATTGCATTCTGAATTACATCACAGTAAATACATATAATGAGAGCAAAAGCTTTTCAATGGATGTCTTGCAAGATTGTGAGTCCTGCTTAGAAGAGTCTAAGAGTCAAGCTGTTTTGTTCAGAGAATTTATTGGCCTCTGAGGAGAAGGAGACAGAGACTGAGTATTTCCAGATACACAAGTGGATATTATCAGCCCAGGCTTCTTTTGGCTAGCTTCCTGGTGAAGGTTAATTTTAGCGTTAAGTTCCAGCTCTTTCTCAGCTTGAGTCTGGCAACAGAAGTCAAGCTTGGAGTCCAGGAGCTCCTTTCTGTGTGACAGGCTTCTCCTCTCTTGGCTTGTTTGCCCACTGACCTGCTTTTATAGCCCTGTAAAAGTATCAGTTGACTTGAGGGCAGAGCTCTTCCCTAAGCAGCCCTGGGGGAGTTTTCTTCTGCTTTCTGTTTGAAAACTCAGTGCACACCTCTTTTTCCTTAATGCTTGTTGATACCTCTGAATCCTTCCTGTACCTGCACTTTGAATCCTGTATTGTGGAAGGATCTAGAATCTTACAGTAAGTAAAAGTAGATGAATTATTTCCTTCAGTGACTGCACAATAAAACAAACATACATGCTTGTTTTGGAAGAAGAAGAGGAAAAGATAGTTATCACTTTTGATCTCCTATTTTAGCTGCATTATCGTCTATTTATTGATGGAATAGGATGCTCTCAGTTTCTATGTGTACATGAGACGGTAGATTGATGTTTCCAGTCATGGAATAAAGACTTTTTTTTAAAGTCACATGTAACAGGTACTGACCAGAGAGTATTACTGCATATCCCAGTAAATGACATACCTGTTTCCCTACCAATCAACAGTTCATAGATTCTTTTCCCCCTTTTTATATATTTTTTTCTCTCTCTGAAATGATTGGGTATATGTATTTTCTATTTAGGTAAAGTTCAAATCCTATTGGATTTTTTTAATTTACTGTAATAATACTTTATGCTTCTGTACTGTGCTGTCTTCCCTGAGATTTCTCTAATCCTCAGTTGATGCATTTAACAAACTGAATCATACAGAACGAATAATGACGTGGGAAATACTTGCACATTATGGGAGTAGATCTTTGAATTCTACTACAGACTTGCTTTCCTTAGCATACTCTGGGAAAGTTTAATTACTGTGTAACAGCTGTTCAGAAGCTTGATATCAATGTAAATTTCATGTCTTCATTAATATAATTTTTTTTTGCATTTGCAGCTTTATGACTATATGTTGAGTGGATATGTTGAGTTAGACTATCAAATGAATGGATAGAGTGAACATATGGGACTAAACTGTTTATAGCAAGAATGTCCTGTAGATCTTAGAATATTCCTCTATTCCTCAACTGCTTACTCCTTAGGACAGAGATTTGTTGTAAGAAGATGTGACATTTTTAGTAAGATACAATATAAAAGCAACTCTTTTTTGCTTTTATAGAACAGCAACTCTTTGTGCTGCTCGGGTGGCTGAACCCCACAGCTGTGATTCTGCTGTCAGTGTTACTTCATCATACTTCATCAGTTGATACCTTTCCCTTCTTTTTGCTTGTTCTATTTTCTTCAATTAATTCCATGAAAGTTCCCATCTCCACATATCAGCATCTGTGTTAACTTGCTTTTTTTTGCCTTGTGTTTTCTTTATATTTGGTTGCTACTACAGCTTTAGTGTTCAATTAGACACCAGTTAGAATTCTAAGCCTTATTTTGCTTGAATACTGTGTAAACTAACATCCTTCTGGCCCAAAGCACTTGGTACTTCTATAGAGGCAAATTGCATGTAAAAATCAGCAGCTTCAGACAAAGGAAAAAGAAAATATGATGGTTCTGCTTTGAATAAGATAGACACTATCATGTGGTTGCTAATGTAAATGAATGTATATATAAAATATATATTTTTGCATATATAGAATATAGATATAAAAATAGTGATCAGCCATAAGATTTTCCAACCCCATTATTGATCTGATCAGCTCTGTGATCCTAACAGCCAAAATCTGAGTTTATAGAAGTAGAAAATGTGTTAAGTGGAATTCCTGTAACTCTGGGGGGAAACAGTGCAAATGTACATCAGGAAAAATGCTCTGATTACCTTTTTTTTGTTTTGGTTTCCTATTCTGGTCTTATATATATTTCTGTTTTTTAAGCTTGTCAAGTAGAGCAAGATTGGGAAGGATTATTTTCTTCCTGCTGGGGTTAGGTTGGAAGGTGGCAGGGGGGTGATCCCCAGCTCCTGGCACTGCCCTGTTCCCTTGTCATTGGGCTGATGTGTGAGCAGTGCCTGCTCCAGCAGCTCCTTTGGGACAGTCACTCTGCAGCAGGGCTGGGGCACTTTGAGCTGTCCTCCTGAAGGCAGCTGGAGGTACAAAGTCTTCAGACGCATCAATCACTTCTTGTGGAAACCTTGCAGACCTCCTGAGCTGGAGACTGCTTTCTCCATGGGCACACAGCACATCCACAGTTGGAGATGTCCTTTTACATCACCTAAAGGGCTATGCAATATTTATGGACACCTTTAAAAGTACCTTTACTGTCTCTGATTTGGTAATCCAGTAGGATCGAGCTGGCCATATGCTTTGGGCCATCTAGAACCTGTAGTGTTGAAGAAAGTCTCATGGGGCAAAAAAGCACAAGAATATAAAGATTAAAAGCACTATTTAATCATTTATACTGTTGTAATCTGTAATAATTAAAATGCTGCTGTATTACTTCAATTTGGAAAATAAAAATTTGCAAGATAGTAATAGGAAGGCACTTTGGAAATATTTTAAATTGAGAATATATTACACAATAGGCAGCTATCAGGAAGAAGTGTAATTCTTTTGAGACAAAGTCAAGCACTTTAGTGGATGTTGTATCTGCTTATGGAATCCAAGAGTATTTTATCATGTCATTATAAGATTAGGATTTACAAGTTTTTTCCAGTTACATTAGTCAAGCAAAAGATTAGTTCAAATCGTAACTTTAATGAACATATTCAGCTGCAAGCAGCAACCCTCTATTTTATAATATTTTAAGGAGTTGTGTATTCTAGGACAATTTTGTAACATAACATTTATTTTAATTTTGGGAATCTAAAAGTATGGGATACTTTGCTTTTGAAGGAATATTCCTAGTTAATGCTTGTCCATCTACGTACTTAAAAGGAAGACAAAGTGAAAGTTACTGGCATTGGTTGAGGAAGCACTTTTGGGGCAGTCTCTTTCAAGTCCAAAGGCAATCTGCAATTTCAAACTGTTGAAGCAGAATTTCTCCTTGAAAATGGGCTCATTTTATTGCTGGAAATTCTGCTTTAACTAAGAATTGCATTTAGGTAGTGACTGTAAGGAAAATTTCCCCTCTCACTCCATGGGCTGAAACTTCAAATAGCTGCTGTAGAGCCTGTAAGTTTTCAAATATTTTGCCTGATATGATATTTAATAACTATACACCATTTGGAAAAAAAATTGCTAAAACTCAATAGTGCTCTACAAAAACTATACCTCTGTATTAAGTCTACTGTTACTACTCAGATAGTAATATTTTTACACTCATGGTAAAGGAATTTCCTTTTTTCTGGTTGTTTCATTACAAATTAAGCATGCACACATCCACAGGCACCAAAAGGAGATGTTGGGATGTCTGTAGACATCTATTTTGCTGAGTCACTACCAAAGCTAGCTGGTTCTGGGACATCCTGAGATGTTTCAGAAAAGGACCATATGAGCCAGAACATTTACCATGAGTCTTACTAATAAAAATAAATTATGTGTAAGTGGCCATTTGGTTTTATGTTTGAACTATGCCTGGTTTTTCCTGTTTTGATTAATAGCTACATTACTTTTATTTTGCTATCTATGTCTATAAGGCAGAAGCTAAAGTCTGAAAATGAATACTAAGTTTTAAAGTAGTCATAGATAATGCTCATGTTGGATGAATGCTGCTTATTAAATCCCTTTTTCTTGTTTAAAGTAGACTCTAACAGTACTTGGAAAATTGTTTAGTAGGATTTAATTTCTTAAAATACAAAGATTTTTTTGGTAATTAATGCAAATGATACATACAAAAGTTCTGTTTTCTCTCCTAGGTTTCAATTTTAAATTTATATAAAACTAAACTTGTGTTATTGACCTATTTCACTGGAATTGACATGGTCTGCACTTCAATATGAAACTAATCTTGAAGACTTCTGCCTGTAGAAATTTAGAATAAAGCAAAATGAACTTTTGGAGTAAAAAAACCCCACTGTTACAAAATACTGTCTGAGTTATTTAAAACTTAAATACAGAGAAGAGAGGGAAATACTTGCTGCTAAGTTTAAATATATGGCTTTATGGTTTCATTAGCTAGGACCAAGAAGTCTTAGATAATGTCTCTCTTCCAAGTTCTTAAATTCTCTTAGACTTCAATGCGTATCTCTGAAAGCAAATTGTTACAGCATGGAACATTTCCTTTGATTATATAATTTTCTTGCAAGTTCCATAGTACAGTATCTTAATTTTGACAATGAAAGGAGTTGGTTTTTTTTTTTTTTGAGAACTTGGGTTACTGGAGACTTTTAAAGCCTGTCTGGAGGTGAGATTTAATTTAATCCCTTGAGTATTTAATAAGCATTCCTGAGACTGTCGCCAAAAGGTGACAAGATTAGCACTTGAGGTTTATTGCCAGGATGCCTCATAGGAAAGACATTTATCTATAAGGGTGTTGTTTTAAAAGAAGGAATAAAGTCTGGGTTAAGCTGTGGGAATATACACACTTTCTGAAATGCAGAAAGAATAGAGCACTTTCTTTTCATCCTGGCACAGGGAATAGCAGTTTACAGAGGTAAGAGACAGATGTTGACAAATCTTCACAGTAACTGACTGCCTATCAGAAAAAATAAGTACTTGAGGCTTAAGATGGTCTTGACAGTCCCTGCCATAAACTGAATTCAGGCATGCTCAAAAGTCATTATTCAATAATAGAATTGTATTCTTACATAAATGCTTGTACCCAAATATATATGTGTGTTGGAGAATGACAGAGGTTACCAGAAGGTCTGTTGTTGTTTCTGGTTTTAAAAATCTCAGGAACAACTAAATCGTATTTGTGTTCCAAGATTTTAGCATGTGAGACCTCTCAATCTCTTTGTCTCCTGTAATCTTGTTGAGAGAGCTCTGTGATTAACTGGTCATAAAGTCTTGTCTGCATCAGTAGGTCCTGGCTAATCCTGTGCCCATCCCAAAGAACGAATACTCTGTGGTACTGATTCTACTTTAGCATACCCCAGTGTGGTCCTGTTCCCATCAAAGTATTTCCTTCAGGTTTATATAGCACAAATAGAAGAATAATTAGATCCTTTCCTCTTATTTTATCTATGGAGTATGTATTGAGTGACTTATTTTAAAGCAGTTGTGATTCAATGGGGATGTTTTTAATTTGCTGCCTGTTCTCTTTTACCTCTGAGGAAAGAATTTTGTAAATGCTGAATAATTTTAGAACATGTTTTCTTGGTTAAGAGTTGGCTCATATTTTCAATTAGTTTTAAGAGGAAGGAAATCGTGTAAATGCTGTGGAATTCAGATAAGCACTGTGCATAGGAAATAAGTACTTTAATTTAGGGTGCCTAGAATTGGTAGGTCAAGCTGATGATAGTAAAGGACCAGATCTTAACTTTGTTTCAAAGAACATGTAATCAATATTCAGTCTCCTGTTTTATTTCCCTTTTACTTGAGAATTTGTTTTGGTGAAGCTGAAATGTGCAATTGCTTAAGTATTCCACAGGGTGTCATGAGGCAGTTGTTGGAATCATTAATACTTGGATGAAGTAAAGAAAGAAACATAGTGTGCAGTCCTCTGAATGCCAGTTAATGTAATTTTAGATGTGACTAATACACATGCCATAAAATAAAAAGTTCTTAACTCATTAACACGTGTATCATGTTTCTGTATCTGTATAAAATATACACACGAAGAAAAATATTGCAAGAGGTCATTCACAAGAGTAAGCTATTCTATGTCAGGTCTTCCCAAAAAGACCTTTCTATATATTCCTTAGTATTTTATAGTTTACACAGCAAGTGGAATCTTTGGCTCATAGCAGTAATCTGATATACTAAGCGGTGTATATATTAAAGAAAAAAAAAAAAAGGAAAAAGAAAAAAGGGCACAAGACTTGTATTTGACATACTGTAAAGAATTTCTAATTGAATTGTGCTCCTCCAAATTTTCTTTCAAATTTTGTTTTAATTTTTATTTAAATTCTTTTAAAATTTAATTTTTTAAAAACACTTTATGCAGTGCACACAGCTGTACTGTGGATTTTATGACTTGTTAATTGTAGATATATATGATGTCAAAACTTCAGGATTTTTTCTCCCACACTTGTATAATGTAGTAGGAGGAGAATTTTTGCCAAGGTGTGCCCCAAATTGAAGTGTATTTGATTATGGTGGTATGTTCTTGCAATGGAGATCAAATTTTTATTGATGTAACTGTTGACTTCTGCAGAGCTACACATGCATTGAATTCAACTTCACGTTTGTAAAGAAATCTTTAAAGTAACTTTAAAAGCTTCTACTTCTGTTAAAATCTGAATTGCTTTAAATGGGAAGATATTAGCTATTTGAAAAAAAACAACAAACCACGTCATTATAAAATGAACAGGAAAACTGAATTCATTTCAGTAGCAAGAGAACGTGATCCAAACTGAAAAAATCACTGATGAAAGTAAGAATTTGAATATCTGTTGACAGTAATAATTTGTCTAATGTTGACAAGGTATTTAAAACCAGTTTTGGACAAATGATACTTCATGGATTTTGGCATATTTTCTTATACTATCTGAAGTGGCATACTAAAATAACAGACCAGTTAATTTTCTTGTTACTATTTATTTGTGTGAAGTCTTAAGTAACAAATCTTGGGTTTGTGCCAGTTGGTGCATAATAATGAGTGGCACTGAGAGAGCAGGATGGAGGGAGGGGGATTCTTCCAACAGACAATTAATGAAATTTTACCCATCTGACACAACACACACCCCCTCTGCGTTCTGCCCAGAGGTCACGGTGCCTGACAGCCGCAGAAGGGGATTGCCATGACAATCAGCAGCTGAGTGCTTTTATTCTCATTTGCTTCCAAAGTCCTCATTGCTCTGTGGACAACTTCTTGTGCAAAAGCTTTGTGATTTACCTCTTCCTGAATTAACCACTATAAATCATGACAGTGTGCCTACAGGTACTTTAGCAATATGTTCAAATACCTTCTAGATGAGGAACCAGTTATATTTAAAGGAGTTAAAATATCCTAAATAGAGTGACATACTTGAAATATTCGTGGAGATGAAGAAAGTGATTGGAAGTGGTGCCCCTTGAGATTTTTTTGGTTGGTTGTTTGTGGGTTTGGCCTTTTTAAGAATAAACATTCTGATCTCTGCCCAGGTTAGTTTTCCTTACAGCAAGGCATCATGGAAGAAGAGATTTTTAGATAGGCAGGTTATAATCTTCCTCATTTTAAGGTTCACTCAAATTGGTTTGCCTCACCCTTTCTTTGTCCTTCTCATTGAACTAGAATAATCTAAAGGGGTAATTCCAGACATACTTTGAATTACTGAGATAACGCAGTACCTTAAACTAGAGTGATTAATATCAGAAAATATTTAAATAATAAAATACCTGACTGCGGTGAGATTTTCCCTTTATTGTATTGGAAAATTATAATTCTTCAGCAAAAGAAAACAACATAGAAAGGACTGAAGTTTAAAACTGTTGGTGATATAGCAGTTAGACACCTGGCAGTATAATGAGGCATGTGTATCAATGTTATGACAAGGTTGATGATTATTGCAATGTTTTTATTTACAGATTGAAAATCTACAGGAGCAACTTAGGGACAAAGACAAACAACTAACTAATCTAAAAGACAGAGTGAAGTCGCTGCAGACAGATTCCAGTAATACAGACACAGCACTGGCAACCTTAGAGGAAGCTCTATCAGAAAAGGTAATGCTTTCTCATGAAAACCTTTATGTGCTGCTCTTGTGGGTGAAGTGTGTGCAGAAAATGTGCTTCTAAGTTGGCCTGACAGCTCTTTTAAAGGCTAGTGGCCTTGTCAGGGAAGCAGGTGGCCCTGTTCTGGTAGGATGAGCAGGAATGACTGTCAGGGGATGAACTGACAGAACTTGGAGGGGAAGGAGTGATGTCCTTTCAATGCTTATGGAGAAAATGGCCCAGGACATGGGAAGATTTTACCTTAGTAAATGAGGTGAGTGGTTATTCCCTGAAAGAACTGAAAGGCATTGGACAGCTGACTTTAAGAAGGTAGAGTTTTGGGCATTTTTCTGTCTTTGTGATCTTGATTATCCTGTTATTTTGCCCATTAACAGTTGGCTGTACCAACTGTTACCTTGGCTTGTTGTGAGCACTCTTGGCTTCCTACACTTCATTTTTAAGGGAAACTATTTTAAAAAAAAAGTATTGAGCATTCCTTTTTTTTTCCTTTACAAACTCTATGCCTTTAATTTGAAAAAATCTAGGAGAAGGGATAAATCTGGATTGTTTAAATTAGTGGCAACATTCCTACCAGTTTCAGTGAGGTCAGGTTTCTTCTTGCAGTTCACTTTGAATACGAGGTAATGCAAGTGAATTTATATGCCAAAAAAATTAGTACAAATATCGTGTTTTTCAGCTCACAGATCTTAATATATACTACTTAAATGTGAACAGTAAAGTAATATGTGCTGTTCTGCAGTGTGTAATCCTATGAAGGTATTTATGACTGCATATGACTTGAAAATGCTGCTGTGGTATTGGCACTGACACATACAATGTTAGTGTCAGATTTTTTATTTCTTGTGTGTTTAATTGATTTTCTTGCATTTGCTTGGTCAACAACACTGAAAAAACTTCTTATTGGAATTGATTCATGTGAATAAGCATTTATTTATACAGAAAAATTACACGTTTCTGTAATCTTTCACTGCCAATCTGGACACAGTGTTCATCAATTTCACAGCATGTTAATAAAAAAATGACAGAAAGTACTTTTTAATCTGTTTTCTCTCCTTGTAAACTATCTTTTCTGGATTAGTCACTTTCCCAAAATGCCCACAGAGGCAGCTGAGGGTTTTTTAAAACAGTCATTTGGGAAGCAGAGTGACTGTCACATTGGAGACTTGCCTAGGAGTAGGAGGCAAGCAACACTGCCGAGTTAGGATTCAGATTAGCTTTTGAACAACGGGGTGCTTGATCTGAGAGCATGAGCCACAACGAGGAGAAGGTTTCCAAGGTCAATGCATCTCTCTGTAGGATTTTGATGGTTGTACAGGGAAATCACCCTCAATATCTTTTCCATTGAAAGTCCCTTGACGGCCACACTTGGAAGGGCAGTTTTTTCCAAGTCAAGGGTGATTTCTGGGATGAAGCTACACACTGAAAGAAGCCAGTTACCATCCTCTAGAAATTCCAAATGGACAATTACACCTGGCTTTCTTCTGTCTTCTGGCAGCTAAATACTTTGACAGTGTCTGTTTACACATGTGCCTCATTCCTTTCTGTGTCCTGCTTCCCAATTCCTCCTGACTGCTCTCAGTAACTTTCCTATGCAGGAGCATTCTTCAGACCTACAGGCTTTATCAATAGTTAGTAAATATTTCCACCGGGAATAATGATAGAAATATGGACTAGAGCTTTGTCCAAGTGGGATGAAACAGGAACCCTTAGTGAGTTGTTCATTAACAAGTGCATCAATATAAGTACTTTCATCAATTCAGTATGTAATGCTGTCAAGAAAGGATGATGCTTTCATTTAAGAATACCTGGTTTCTATTTCCATGGAAATGCATTGTTTGCTTGCTTTTTCTTTCTAGAAATTGTGTCAGACCTACTTTTCAAGTATATAATTTTGTGTTTATTCTCTGAGATTTGGCTGGTTTTTTGCATTCTACTAATTCTTTGTCTATTTAATAGATTTTAGAATTTCAATTTAAAAATAATGAATAAAATTCTTCAAGACTGTTATGGGAAGCTTTTTTAAAATAGGAATAAAATTTATTTATACAAGTTTAGCTAACCAAAATTTACTGGAATCTGATTGAATTGCTTTTCTTAGCATCTGTAGGAAGAAAAAAACAAATTAAAGCATGATCATGTGATAATAATGAATTATAAAGCTGTTTTTAAAGTCCAAAGCTTGAATGTTTTCCTGCAGTTTTCTTGAAAATACAAAGATTAGAATTTTGGCTCTGAATTAGAAAATGCGTTTCCTTATTCTTTATGAAAATAGATTTTTCCAAGTATGTATCTCTTGATTTTCTTTCATATTTACTGATTAGGTATCTTGGGAACACAAAATGAGAAATTAATGTGGATATAATAAAACAATGTCAAATTTTTCTTCTTATAATCTTATAATTTTTCTGATGATACTGCTGGTGTGATTTTTCCTCTTGACAGGAATCAGAAACAAATCAACTTCTGTCGCATTTTGGAACTATGCTGCAAAACATATTCATTGAACTATTTATCCCTAATTTCCTAAGCACTGAAAATTTGTAACAACAATAATAAGGATTACATTGCAATTAACAAAGAAAAAAAAAGGTTTGAAAATCAGACTGCAAAAGTGCTATCAGCTGCCTTGATGTTACAACAAGAAAGTTTTCAAAGAATATCTCAGCTCTTGGACTGGCCCAAAGCAGCTCAAGAGGTTGCTTTCATGAAGCTGATATTTATAAAGTTGGTCCTACTGTAGCAGCATACAGCAGATAAGCAGTGGAGTATGTCTGATAATGGAGCTATATGCTGGGGCAATTCAGTTCCTGCTTCTGTGATAAAGTGCAAATAGATTAGACCTGTGAGGTCCCAGATTAGTGCATAAGGAAAGCTGCCCAACGCAAACAAGACTGAAACAAGAACACATTGTTGGGATTTCTGCAAGTTAGCTGTTAATCAAGCAAAACATGGTTTATTAGGGCCTTTTAACACGTTTTTGACATTTAGCCTTATGCAGCTGACAGATAAATTAGTCTTCTTTTGTGATTGACTGAGAAAAAATTAGACTGTTCATTAAAAAGATGAAATAGTGCTATGTTTAATTTGTTGTAGATGAAAAAATCATTTGGGTAAATAAATCTTCAAGAAGGAATTGGTAAAAAATTAATTGTGAATATAAGCATGTGGAATCTGAATGTTTATGATTATTGAACGGTTCTACTTTATGGAGGCTGGAATCTTAATATTAATATTCAAAGTAGGAAGAATTTACATTGTTTGTTATTAGGAATAAACCTGAAGTTATTTAGTGTCATAAGTTTAGATTAGAAGGATGTTAAAAATCATCGCCCAGTTCCAACCCCCTTGCTGTGGGCAGGGACACCTTCCAAACAACCTTCCAGGTTGTTTCAGCTCTCAGATTTTCCTGGCCCTCCTCAGTACCCTCTGCTGCACATCTGTGTCCTTGTGTGGGGGCCCCAGAGCTGGAGCAGTTCTTTCCCAGGTGGTGTCAGCAGGGCAGGACAGAGGTGCAGAGTCACCTCCCCCAGCCTGCTGGCCATGCTGCTTTGGATGCAGCCCAGGAACACAGGTGTGGTGCTGGGCTCTGGGTGCTCATGGCTGAGTCATGTTGAGTGTTTTGTCACTGTACACAGCCAATTCCTCCTCCTCTGGGCTGCTCTGTCTCTGTTCTCTGCCCAGCCTGGGATTGCCCTGAGCCAAGTGCAGGACCTCAATTATGTCGCTTCTACTGCCCCCGACTGGCACCACCCAACGATACCAGTAGTTGTCCTGATACTCTGCTTAAAGACCTGCTTCCAATTGAAATGCAATTCTAGTGGTTATTTCGTTGTACCCTAAATGTTTATCTCTGATTTGCATCCTCCAAATATTGATGAAATGTGATTTTTGTAGAATATAATCAGAGCTTAATGAAACCATACTACTGTGTCTGCTTTTTCCATTTCACCCTTTGAATTAATCACCCAATCAATGACTGGTGATTGTCAGCAAACCTTGGAAATCTTATCAGCAAAATATGCGGAAACATGACTGACTTTAAATATCTGTAGGGTTACTGTTAATTAGACAGAGAAAAATCTTTGGGTTTCTTGATATGTACCAGGGTACTTTATCTATGTCTTGGACATCTGTTTTTTTGACATCTCAAAAATAATAATATACGTAAACTGTAAGTTACTGATAGTTAGCAAGTGGCTGATTAGATTTGGAACTTGGGCATCTTATTGCAAGCACTGTAGAGTAATAGCAAAATTGAAGCTGAGTAAACTGGTTCATGGCCTCTGAGGAAACTATTCATGGCTTGTTTTGTACTTTTTTTCAAAACTTCAATCAGTTATGAATACAGGAAATACATTATTGAAGTGAATATCTTTCCACATCTATGACAAAATGAAACATGCATGTATCAGTATAGCTCTTTAATGAAGTTCCTGTACTGTGTTACTCTTATCAAATATTTAAAAACTTGATCTTATGATTTTGAAATCTAGAGAAATCTTGCATTGACTTTAATGGCATTAGCTCAATCATCCTCTGCTTCTGCATGGTTTTTTTTAATAAGTGCTACATAATGCAAACAAATTTAACGCTGTCTTTTCTTAAAGTTATTTCTGACTTTTCCATTTTGCAATTCTTTCCCTTGTTAGGAAAGAATAATAGAGCGTCTGAAGGAGCAAAGGGATCGAGATGACAGAGAAAGACTTGAAGAAATTGAATCTTATAAAAAAGAAAACAAGGACCTGAAGGAGAAAGTTAATGCTTTACAGGCTGAACTGACAGAAAAAGAGGTTAGTCTTTTCTTAAAAACTCTGCTCTTCTATCTATGTCATTATGATGAAAGAAAGTGCATTAGGATTACTCTCGAGTCATGTCAAGTACTGAAATTCTGCCACTTCAGTGTTCAGCTTCAGAACTGCTGTTTTCTTAAGCATTCTTCACAGTCCTCATTTGTACATAAAATATTGCTTCAGTTTCTACATAGTTGTGCATCATAATCTCTTTGTCCTTTACCTAAGTTTCCACTAGGCTCAATTATTCCATTGCTGCTCCTGTTTTTGTTTGTCAGTTAGAGAAATAGTTTTCAGTGTGTTTGTACCTCCAGAATATGACATGAGCTCGTCTGTACTATGGATGTTTGTGTTTCACTGCATGCCAGCTCCTGTGGTTCCAGCGGTACGCACAAAATGGTGTCTTTTGCTATCAATGCTTATCTTTGAGTCAGCTCTTTCTGGGGGAGGGGGAACAGGATCCAAGTGATTGCTAAGCTGGCAATGAGTTAGTGTCCTGGTGACTAGGAATTAACTTTTTACTCTTGGTCATTTTCCAGTCTAGTTTAATCGATCTCAAAGAACATGCATCTTCATTGGCATCAGCAGGGCTGAAAAGAGACTCCAAACTTAAGTCTTTAGAAATAGCCATAGAACAAAAGAAAGAAGAGTGTAGTAAGTTGGAAGCACAGTTGAAAAAGGTAAGTTCCATCTTAAAAAAAACAAACAATCAGCAAAACAAAAATCAGCATCCCATACCCTCATTTTGAAATGATGAGTTCATTTACTCTTCTGGAGTAAATCTAGAATCTACCCATCTTATGCTGTTTGCTGATGCTTGCCTCAAGTACTGCTTTTTCTCAAGAGGTTTGTACCAAAGCCACTAGTGAGCCTCAGAAATTGTCCTCAGTACCTCTGTGAGGGAATTCTGAGAAGCTGAAACAAATAGATGAACGGAGAGCAGGACATTGGAGGGAAAAGGGCAGAAAGGAATTATCAATTCCTTTCCAGCAATTTATATATGTGTGAATTAACACCACTTTTAGAAGTAAACTGAAATGTTTGCAGGATGAGAAAAAAAAATTAAAGGCTTGTCTGAGAAATGCTGGAATTCTTGTTAAAAAAATCAGCTTCTAAAATGAAAACTCTAGCTAGGATTTTATTTTGATGTATTTTTGGCTTTGTTGGTGAACACATGTTTGTGATGATTAAGCAAAATAATCAAAAGTTTATATCAGCTGGCAATTCAGTATTTCTATTCTACAAGAAGTGGAAGCAAGCATTTAAAGGAAAACGTACAAACCCTGTATTTTATTACATGGTTTTACTTAAATTGCTGCAATAAACTAGATTTTGCTTAAATGATTTGTAAGTGTTTTGATACCATTGTTTCTTTGACCTTTCTCTGTGTTGTAGTAATGTCTGCTCTCATTGTTCTCATTATGTATTTGATGGGGTCAGGCATTACGTTTGCCTTCTGCAATTCATGACTTAGTGTACATCAAGTGTTGTTTTTGTTTTTTTTTTAAATATTGATCTAGTTTTTAATTTTCTGGTAATTAATATTTGTTCTGTGAATGTTATCACTGTTAGCATAATATTCTGACACTCTTTTTACCCAGGTTGAGTAGTATCCTGCTCAGATTAAGCATTGTTTCAATAGCCTGACCTGTGAAGAAGGTATTGCAAATTATAAAGGATACCAGCGTGTGAACCTTATACTTGTATTCTGTCTTAATTCAGAAGGAATATGTGCAATTAGGTGCCTGCATTAGATCTTTAGTTGAGAGGAAGGGAAGCTTTTTTCAATAAACATATACAAATGGAAACACAAGTAATTTAAATGTCTGATTCCTTAAAAATGCTATTGATCATAGAATTAAAATCTCCAAAAAAAAAAGTTTACCCGGAAGTCATTTAGTTTGCTTTAGTTTGTTAGAATAAATGTTTGTTTACTTTGCACTCCACTTCAACAGATACTTCATTACAATCTGAAATACATTTTTTTTCTTCATTTAAAAAATATAGTTAAAAGAGCCCTGGAAGCACAGATCACTTAAAGAACCCTCATCAAAATCCTCTCGAAGGACTTGAAGTTCTAAGTCAATCATTTATGACTGTACATATATACACATCATACAGTCATGGAAAAACAAGTGCTTCAAAAAGTCAGAGAGTGTCTGGGATGCCTTTTTATACAAAAGGGAGCATGTTTCTTCTGTATAAATACAAACAATTATTGAATGAAAGTTGAAATCATAATACTTTTATTATATCATAAATACGGCATAAAGCCCCAGTGGAAATTCACCCACCATTTGTAGGAGACCAGGTATTTCCACAATAAAATGCAGTTACAACCTTCTTTCTGGGCATGCTTAATTGAACAGAAACAGTGACTGTTAATGACAGGAGACTCCAAACAGTCATTTTCAATTCACATTTTGTTTAATGAAATACTTTATGTTCAAACCTGTAAATACCCTGCGTTAAAAGTAATTGGTCCCCAGAAAAATACCTGCACCGTGTTCTCACTCCTCAGGAAAGTGAGTGAAACAGAAACCTGGGTCGCTCTTGGACATGTCTGGCTCAGAGGAGGAGGGGACAATGACAGGGTCATAAATGAACCCACGTGTGCCGTGAGTGTGCTCACGTGTGAGCATCAACCTCTACAGGAGCAGAGCATCTGGCACAGTTTGCTCCTCTCTTTCCAAACCCACTCCAAGGGGCTGCCTCCTTGAAAAAATTCCAAGTAGCTTACACAGTACTCCTCTCTAAAAATATCATGGGGGAGGTACTTTGTTGTGCTTCTGTAAAGTAATTGTAGTTCAATGTTGATTTATTAAACTAATAAGAAATATGAAGATAGTACTCTGTGCAGGCTTGCTGGGAGTTAGTTTTGCATGAGCACTAATGATGGTAAGTGCTATGTCTGAAGGAAAATGTGCACAAGGGGCAAGTCCAAACTAAAATGGTAAATAAAAACCACTAAAGCAACTTCTGGAGTTTCTCTTCCCCAACTTTCCCTGCTTTCGGTTGTTTTGGTTTTTTTTTTCGTTTTGTTTTTTGGTTTTTTTTTGAGACAACAGGATTCATTTATTGATAATAAAGATGGATTTTATTTGATCTGATTAGATCCAAATATTTTTAGTACTGCATAACTGGATTTTTTGCATTTCAGCAAGAAAAAATATGCTGATTGTAAACCCATGATTTCACACAGTAGGCACATTTTAAAAATAATCAAGAGGATATTTGTACAAAGTAATTATTCATGTGACTGTGCTATATTTTGGTATAAAAAGTAATGTTTTGAATTATAGACATGCTTATTGAACATTTTGTGACAAATATTATGGATTGAAATTCATAAAAAAATTTAAAAGAAAAAATTCTAAATACCAGAGAATGGTCAATGCTTTTTTCCCAAAAATCTGTAGATTTTTGTTGACTTACTTCATATTGCTACTTGTGAAAGAACAGCAGGAGAATTACCTAATAGGTAGCAAAGTGTTTTATATATAAATGTATGTATATATAATCTTTATTATCCACTCCAGAATTTCCTCCTTTTGTTGTTTTTCATTATCTTAAATTTACTTGCTCACTGACATATTTGCAGTTGCTAAAGTACTGTTTGCCAAGCTGTACTGTTTGAAAGTCATTCTGCATAGAAAATTCAGTATTGTATTAAACAAAAGGAAAGTAATAAATTTAATGATACTATTTAATTAATCTTTTATTATTACTGTCTTTGAAGCTTTGGTGATAAATTGCAGCCTCAGCCAAAAGCACTTCTCGTGATTCATTGCTTGAGACCAGCACTTAATGTATCATCAAAAGTGGACACCTCTCTTTATTTCATGGGTTATTTAACTTGAGAAAGGGAAAGTAACACAAACCTTAAGTTTCTTACTCCAGCTATTCTTTTTTAGGAGCCAAAGTCAACATTTATGTTTCCCCAGTGCCTCTCACTTTCACCAAGGAATGTTTAGAATCTTAAATTTCTACTTTTTAAAAAATTTTTTTCTTTCTTTTTTTTTTTTTTTTTTTGATGACATGTTCTTCTGTGCAAATGCACTGGTTTTGTTGAGCTAATGCTGTTTTCCTGGATCTTTCCTTCTTTTCCTGTCTGTGCTTCACTCCCTACCAACTTTGCAATGTAGCAAGCTGAGCAGTTGTTCAATCAGATGTACAATCCAGTAAGTTCATTTTTAAAATGCCCGCTGTAACATATGGAAGCATGAGGATCCATTCCCTTACTGTGTTGTGCTCTTCCTCTGTGGAGCTTTGCGAACACTCCTGGTGCTCACTCTGCTGTATCCATTATATCCAAATAAATGAACTTTGTGGACTTGAAGGCCATTTTAAGAACCTGAAATGTATTAAATAGGTACATACTGTGTTTCTGAGAAAACAAACATCCTTTAGGTCCTCAACTTCTCCATTAGAAAATGCATGCAGAATTTTTTTTCCTTTTGCTTTGCTTTTTAATTCCTCCTTGTACAGTACTTTATTTGATCCTTCAAACTTATATAACTCCTAATTTATTCAGTTCATCTTCAGTGACTGAGTTAATTAGATGAATAATAATATCTAGGAAATGACTGGCACTATTTTCAAAAGTCCATATGACTAAAATAGGTCAGTTCTGCTCATGAAAGAGTGTATACATTTAGCATATACACATTAGGAACATGGAAACTTTATATTTAAATGAAGAAAATACTGAAATATAAAATGATAAATGCAAAAGGCAGCCTTTGCAAAAACACAGTATTACTTTTGCTTGTTTAGCATTAAGAGTCTCACAAATGCCTGCTTTAATTGCACAATATCTCTTTTGACTTGACTCCTTTTTCAATTTGAGGAAGAGCAGCAACAAAGCTTTTCTCTGCAGAGAGCAGTTTCCATCTTTTTGGCTGAGACTGTTACATTTAATGTGCTGTGAGCATCACAGGACAGAAAAATGATGTAACTGTAAGAGCAATTTAAAAGCTATAGTTTACATAGTAATCCTAGTCAGAATTACTGTGTAATTTGGATAGTGTATATATAGAAGAAGTGGGTTTGTAGCTTAAGTAATGTGATACTACACTTTAGAGGAGGCATTGTCATCACTGGAGTCCATGGGAGCTTTGCCCTGAGTGCCTGTGGACCAGTATTCCAGCTTTGGAATCTGTTATGGTTAGGTTTTGTAGCTCCAACCATGTAATGGATATGTCTTGACTTGTGTATGGGAAAAGAGATTCTCACATAATCTGCTCTACTTGCTTTTGAAGTTATTGGTTACCTGTGTTAAGAATTTAGTCATAAATTGTAGCACAACAGCATAAAACCTGACATTATCACCTACCCTCCAGCACAGTGCTGGAGAAAGAGCTTGTCCTTTTCAATGATAACCCCCTTTATTTCTGTATCATCTTGGGTCACTTTTGTGGTAGTTATGTTTCTGTTCACGCTGTTTGCCCTGCTCCTGTGCATGTCTTCTCACACTGGAGTCTTTTTACTGTTGGTTTTTAGCTTGATTTTCATAAATACTGGCCAGTCACTAGATCAGTATTAGTGATTCTGCTGCATAGAATCATTTGTTACTTCCTAATCTGTTTGTGTGCAGTATTCCAGTCAGTCCTTTTCTTAACTGTTTTTTCTGCCTTTATGTCGTTAATTTTCAAAAGGACAGCCTGCTGGAAGTTGCAAAGCAATGGATGCAAGATCCTTTTCCTTTGGCACCCGGCAGCAATCCTACTATACCCACAAGATGATTTTTTAAAATAAACTTCTCTTGCTCACCTTCTTTCTTCTTCTACATATATGAGAATAAGTTGTAAATAGAATTGGACATACATTTCTTCATGCTTTAAAAGTGGACTTTTTGAAATACCCAATGAAATTTTGTGCAAATTTGATTATAAGAAATTACATAATTGCCTTTGTTCTGTCATTTAAATATCGTGCTGTATTGAGTTTGGAGTTCAGGTAAACCTTTTTCTGAATATTAAAGACTAAATTTTTGAAGATCTTCTATGAGAGAAATTTCAGATTAAAATTTAAACTACTTGCAGAATACACTATAAATTACTTAGAGCAGTCCCTAAAGTTAAATGGAAAGCTCCTGAGTTATAGGGAGAAAATTCATGTGACAGCAATATTTTTTCCATTTATTCTTGAAAGTAATAAAATTTGAAGGATCTTACAAAGTAATAACTATCTTGCATGTAAATTCTGCTGTTCCTTTTCTTTTTTAATTTTAAGTACCCACTTGATTTCTGTGTATGTTTGTGTCTGAAGCTTTAAAAATGAAGTACTTAACTATCCATCCATGTCCATTATGCAGAATAATACATGCATGACTGTAGCATAAGACTTTAATAGCCTAAATAATTCATGTTGCATGTCTGTGCCACACTGTTATGATATTTCTGTAGGAAATTTGTGGTTTACGTAAGGAAATGTTACTTTTCTTCTAAACCATTTGCAGTGCTTATGAAGCAAAGATCAGAACAGATGTGTAATTAATGTAAAAATTTGTGACATTCTAATGGTGGAGTGATATGCTATTTTTACTCAGTTGTAAAAATAACATACAACATCACAGTCATAATATTGGGAGAAAAAGCATCCTAAAGTGAGTGGGTTAGTTTGAAATTAACCTAATCTGTACACACAAGGGTTATCATTTACAGATATAGATTTAAGAAAGCTGAAAAATACACGTGGACTAGTCCCTCCTACCTATAAAAGCCCCATAAAAACAGAAAATGTGTTTTCTGAGACAGAGAACTTAGGGAGTAAACAGGGGACAGAAATTAAACAGAAAAAGAAGAGTACAGCAGAAATAGGCAGAGACTTTGTGATTCATGCAGCTTCTGTCTAGAACTAGATCCAACAGTTCAGTCTACAGCCTAACAAAAGCCAAAGAAATCTGCCCTGTCCTGGCAGGAGCAGGGTCAATATCAACTGAGCTGCCTTTTAACTCCTTTGGGCCTACTTTTTGACCTCAGAAGTCAAGTTCCATCTGTCAACAAATCACCCCTGATCTGTACACAACAAATTCAGAAAGGTGCCTAGTTCAGATCCAAACACATCTTTCAAAGCCATAAAATAAAATGGGGCCTTATAAGTAATTCCATGCCTTTGTCTGGCAATGTCAGATGAATTGTGTTTTGCTCTTTTCTACTATCAGCAGCTGTGTTTAAATTGTGAAGATTCTCTTAAAGGGAATTGCAGGTTTAAGTACCACCTGCAGAAAGCTCTTTGTAAAAATTGTTTTTTGTTCTTGCGCTCCCTTTTTAACTAACTTTCCTTTACTTCTTCATTTGGGCACTACCCTACTAGAAATCTGGTTCCTAACAATATTCCAAAAAAGATTCTCTAAGTGCTTTGAAAAGTAGAGGCAATTGGCTAAATAAGTGGTTTGAAATAATACTGGTTTTATTTTTTTTAATTTATTATTTTTTAAGACCAACCTTGTAGTAACTTAATGCTTACATGTATTTATATGGGACATTGGTTGGATGCTTAATCACATTTAATCATACCTTTGAAGTTCCACTTCATGTTGGGGAAATGCCGTGACCCAGTTTGTGCTGCAGAATTTTCCAAAAACACATCCCACAAATACAGAATTGCATGAGTACCACAGAAAGCAAGAACTGAAAATACTTTTGCATCTTAATGTTGATTTCCCTAGCACGCTGTTGAGCAAAGATTCAAAGGGCTAAAGTGAGGAATATATTTATTATTTTAGGTGGTGATTTGCTTATCAGCTGTGCAGTAGGTGATTTTTTCAGTACATTTCTGAGCTGCTGTGTGTCAGGAATGCCCATGGTAGTAGAACATTTGGCACCTCTGCATTGGTGATGCTATCACATTCTTGCCCAGTTACACATTTTCCTTGTAGAAAGCGCAGTGTGGCAATGAAATATAAAAAAGAGACAGGCCTCTCTCCCTCATCTGCATTGCTTCTTGCTCTGGGGTAAGAGAAGGGTAGAGGTACATGGGGAAAAACATTTGGGCTGAAGCAGAGACTTTATGCTAAAGTGAAGACTGGTTAGAAGAAGAAGGTGGGTAATTTTCCTCTCTATGAAACAATGGAAGCAAGGCTGGTATGTAATTAAATTTGTACCAAAGTGAGGGAAGGGACAGGAAAGCGACAGGGAGTTACATGGAAGAGCAATAGCCTTTAGAGAGGAACTGTGAAATTCTGGATTTACCCTTGGGAGAGGAGGAGAAATCTGAAGAATAGGGAACAATATGCTTTTTGCATAAATTTCTTAGTATCTTGAAGGTGGGAGTTGGGTTATATTTCTTTTTCTAGAGTGAATTTACCTATGAAATTAAATTATTCCTTGAAAAATTACATAATGTTAAAAATATTTATAATATTGTAATAGGGTTGATGGACAATCAAAGTGTTTTCTCAGATAATTGGCCTTGAGTCTGAGTATTACATTGACTTCAAAAATTACAAAACTACTTGAAAGTAAATTTCTTGATACAATTAACAACTGGTATAAAAGAAATCCAAGTTTATTATTAAGGAAGATTATGAACCTGAAAAGAAATCTGTTGCTGACATCTCACTCAAACAGTAAAATCAAGATACTCCTGGAATGTTACCTTGAAACAAGTTCTGGGTTTAAAAAGTCCTATATCTGCATGGAATTCAGGACTGGAGCATGTATCAAAATAGAGATTTTGAAGAGCAAGGTCAGTAGGTTTATTAGGCTCCTTATTCCCTTGGCTTCTTTTGGTGATGAAATATTTCTTCTGAATAAAAGCCTCCAAGTGGGATAAATAACACTTCAGACCTACTATATTTTTCTTACTATCCTCATGCTTAAATGATATGTTACATGCAAACCCCCTAAGTTTTTTCCCCTATTAATTTCAATTTTTTTTGTTGTATTTATAGTAAACTCGGACTTGTTCTTCATTTATACAGAAAATTTTAACCATTGCAAAGAATATGGACCTTCTAGTATCTGTAGTTTATATTAGTTCTTTCCTAAACATGCATGCTTCATTTTGATCTGCATTTCTTTCATTGCTTGCTTTCATTGTCCATTCCCTGAAAATAAGAAGGATAAGTAAGTCCATGCCTTCTCTGTGTACTAAGATAGTTGGAGGACCTTCAGTTCTAAATAACATGAATTTCTATTAAAAAATCCTGTATGTTACCTGAATTTTCTATGTTTAATGTGCACTGCCTTAAACTACTTCTTTTTTCCTTGCCTGCTCTTTCAAGATGCCAATTAGGAATAATGGGAAGCAAGGGGTAGGCTAAGCATTGCAGTGCATCGTTGTTTCCATCTGTCTGTGATTATTGCAGCCAACAGTTGAAAGCACTCGGTGCCAGGTCGTGCTCCCATTGAAGTTAATTGGGTTTTTGCCATGAGGCTTGATGGGAGTTGGACTGGGCTCTGCACTGTTGTTGTTTTCATTGCGTTCTCTCTTGTTTGTGGAACTCCCACCCATCCATGCATGTGTTTGCCAGGTTTGTGCTGTTTTCACCAGTGGGCTTGTTCCTCTGATGTTTCAGGTCAAGTATTAATGATAGGGAAAAAAGGATTATTGGGTAAGATGTCTGCTGAAAGCAGCTTCTTAGTCTATTGGTTTAGCTTTTAAAATCACCTCTGCATTAAAAACAATTTCTTTCCTTTAAATTCTTTGTATCAAACTGCATTTGAGATATCTGGTGATACAGATATATACAATGTGTATATATGTATCTGTGTTTGTATATTTATACATGGACAAAGCTTGTGTGTTTCTGTATAGGGAAAGAGGACATGATTTGTTTAGAAATTGCCTATATACTCAAAACACACTGAACTTAATGTGAATTTAATGAAGGTGAGTTTTTGTTAAATTTGAAAAAACACCTTTAAAGTGGGGTCCCTTTGATATGTAAAAACCCCCTTTATAAATCCCCTCCCTCTTCCGGATGATAGAATTTGACTATGTAGACATTTTCTTTTGTTTTTATAATGCATCAGACAGGAATACCCATAATCCTTTTTAATGTAAACTTGAACTCCAAGACTGAAGAAGTAAAGGTTTCAAAGCTATTTAAGTTATTGTCACCCTTATCTTTTTTGAAATATTGATTCTGAAGGCTCATGAAGCTGAAGAGGAGGCACGGATGAATCCAGAATTCGCAGACAGAATGAAACAGCTTGACAAGGAGGCCTCGTACTATAGAGAAGAATGTGGCAAAGCTCAGGCTGAGGTTGACAGACTTCTAGAAATACTCAAGGAAGTAGAGAATGAGAAGAATGACAAAGATAAGAAAATTGCTGAGTTAGAAAGGTAATTTTTGTATTGTCTTACATTGAGTAGTGTTTTTGCTTACTTGATCTTCATTTCAGAAACAGAGGTTACAAGCAGGGTATGTTTTTCAAGAGTATATTGGTTATGCTTTGTGAAAGAACAAAAAAGGGCTACTTGAGAACTGCATCTCCTGTTGTCTGACTCTGGAAAAATTTAAGGTTTCCATTTTTTAATACTCTTCATAAAACAAGCATGTATAGGAAAGGTCACGTGCAATTTACAGGCACAACAACCCCCCAGAAAACAGTGCTAGGGAGCAAGCCTGTCTTTTTAGTAACTGGTGAATCAGACCTGCCTGACATATTTCTTCAAGTGTGAACATCATCAGTCATTCTCAGAGGTCCTGAAAAGTGTTGGTAAGTATTTCTAACCCATCTCATGACTATTTAATAATAGTTGTAACTATTTCTCAGTGCTCCCATAGTCTTTGTTTGCTTCAAAAGAATGTTTTCTGATGTTGACCAGGCAGTGATTGTCTTGTGTCTGGAAAGGTTGTAGAGGCTTTCCATAATGGAGAAAGGAGGGTTTTGGGATTTGTCTTATGCCCTTTGTAATTAAATAGATCTTGGAACCTTCTCCAGTACAGGGAACCTGCTATTTATTTGATTGATCTGTTTTCTTTGTTCTCTTCCTTTAATTAGACACTCTTGCTTGAATGAAAGAAGGAATTATGTGTTTTCAAATAATTTATATAATTGTTTGATGATGATCAAGTCAGAAGAAAACTGTTTTATGGTTCCAAAAAAGAAGTTGAAGTGATTTCATTTTTGTGATCATTGCTATAGTTTCAGTCAAGACAAAGTGCCCATTAGGGAGCATTACCATGAAAGAGAGGAACATGTCAAATACTGATCACCTTGGGGGGCAGAAAACAGCCAGCATGGAAAGAAAGATGTGTAGAGCACCTTTTACTGAGGATGACTTACCATCTTCACAGCTACCTGCTGCCAAAACTTATTACACTTTGCAGATGTTTGGTTCAGGTCAGTAATGGTTAAGTGTCATGAGAATGGAGACCTCAAATTCAAAGTGAGACAAGATGTGTATTTAAAATAGAACTGATTATTTACATAAGGACAACTCCAATTGGCAGTTGTCTCTCAGCACATCAGAGTTAATACTCAAGTGTTTGCATCTATTTTAATGTGTAAATAAGGTCCTGGAGGAAGTGAGTAATCAAGAGTGGTCACTTTGTGCACCATGCCTGTGAGCTCTGCCTACACTCTCCAAAATCCTAAAGCAGCATATTGGAAAAGACACCGCAATTAGAGATTTTATGTGGATTGGAAAGTGCTGCCTTTTCCATGCAGTGGTGCAGGGGCAATTACAGAGCCAGACTTGTAAGGCAGCAGCTCCAGGTGTGACCACCAGGTGTAAACAGCAACTGATCCCCTCCTTGCACTGTAACACTGCATTAGTGTGTGACACCAGACTCATTAGTAGGCACAGTTATCTTGGTTTCAAGAGGATGATCTTAAGACCTTTATTAAATAGCGCTCATGAATTAGTTGAATGTTTGAATATTAAAATGACAAAATTAAAGGATGATGATGAATGAATTAAGTCATGATGGTCATGATCAAGTACTGAAGCTTGTGATATCAAATTTCTGGAAATGTTATTTTGATTTAAATACTGTATGTAAAAAGAGGTAAAGAATTGCTAGAGAGCAGTAAATTCATTTGAATTGAGAATTATTGATTACAAAAAAACAATTACAAAGATACAAGGAACTAAGTGCTCCAGAGATAGTGGCACAGCATTGTCAGCATGCAATCTGTTCCTACTGTCTGAGAATTCTGTTATGGGTGAGAATTTTCTATTTTTTTATTAATTTTCTTTTCAAATTTGTTATACTCTTAGCAATGGGGTTTTGGAGCACCAGTTTCTAGTCTGTTGTTGCTGATGAGGGTTTTGACCCTGAAATAACTTCTAAGAAAATAATGTGGTACTGCTGAGTGAACACAGACTTTTGAAGAGAATGTACTGTACTTAGAATGTGATGGAGTGGTTAAACTTTGCAATGGACCTTTAGCATATATTTGACATTTCCTCAAACTTCAGATGCAAGGGCATCTCTGGGGTCCTGTAGGAAAATGAATGTGACATTAAAATGCATTTATTCATTCGTAGCTTGCTGGGATCCATGTTCACTGCTTTGCCAACATCTTTACACTGCAAGATAATTGCAAAAACATAAATTTTCAAAATATATCAACATAAATTTCTGAGGAAGTGATAATCTAGGCTTTTGCAAGCTGTGGTATCCTCACAATATTTGTTAAATTCACATAGAAATTCTTCAACATAATGAGGTGTGCTTGTATAAATAAACTTGAAAAGTAAAAATGGTTGTAATAAAGTTATAATTTACAAATTCAAACAAAAATTAAAACAAGGGCATGAATATTAATATTCTACTAGTCAGAAAGTATTGACACATGAAGTGTGAGATACTCAGGGATAGAAATAGCTGCTTTGAGATATGGGCAGTTAAATTTATAAGTGTGTGCTACTTGGCAGATGAATATTATTAATAATTATGAAGAAGTCTTCATATGAATGGTAATTCTTTTGGTTTTAATGTGATTTTCTTGGCTCAGAAACTGTCACACTCCTCCTGAGCGTCATCACTTCAGATTAATATTATTGCTCATATGAAATCATGTTGGTCTGTTTCTTTAATTACTCTTCCTATATTAACTTTTTATTTTGCAGTTTCTTATTACTACACAGGAGAAACTACTCCTTATTCTATACTTAAGCTATTTGATAACTTTTATTACAATTTTCACAATTTATCTGTTTGTAATTAAAAAAAGGTTAAAATCAAATGCAAGATACTGCATTTAATGTGTAATGTGCTTTTGTTACATTTAGCTTGCTGTTTTTCTTTGGTTTTCTTGATGAAGGAAATGTGGTTCAGGGTTTTTTGGTTTTTATTTTTGTGAGGTTTTTTAATAATGTAAATGGAACTGGATAAGGTAGTGAGCAGCTCACGTTTTAATGCCAAGAGCCTCACCAAGGAGAGGGAGCTGCAGCTGAAACAGAACTGTCAGGATTGAAGGAGTGTATTGTTTAAAGCTTTTATTAATGGTGTTAGAATGAGAAGTATGTTTATGAAATGTGATAGAGAGTTTGAATCACAAAATGAAGTGAAATACAGTGGCATAAAGTGCATGCTTGTGAAGTTAGGACCAGTAAGGCTGCCTGATATAAACTAAGGATAATACTTAATACAGTTCAGGAAAAGAAAGATTGGGTGAATTTGCTTATGGCTGTGTCATTATGAGCCATCTAAATAATGAAGCAGAGATCTAAATAATGAGGAGTGAATCCTGATATGTCAGAATAAATACCTGCAGTAAGGATAGGAAGGTATTAATGTCATCAGGTGCTGGCAAGGCTCTGTGTGGAGCTCTGCTGTGTACTTCTCATCAGTCATATGCCTGGAAGTTGAATTAAAACTGGCAACAGGTGCAGAGGGCTGGTAAGAAGGAATGAAGTGCTCATGACACAGGAGGAGTCTAAGCAGCAGTGGTTTGTTTCTCTGGTAAAGCAGCTCTGTAGGGATGCTTGTTCTGTGTCACTATGGGAAGGGATTAGCACTGCAGGGAAAGAAGAGTGATTTCAGTAAAAAAGCTCTGGCACATAGTACAATATAAATTATCCATTGGTAAATCTAGACTGAAAAGAGAAAGCAAGTGATGACAGCATGGTGAAGATTGCAAAATCTTGGATCCATGTTTCTCCTGTGGTATGCGAGATACTTGGTCAGTTGCTTTGCTAAGGGTTGCTTCTCAGCAAAGATTGCAACAATATAGAAGTCCATTTAAAAATATTATGCTAACTATGAGACAAACCTGTTTGTTCTTAAACAAGAAGTTTTTTGGTTTTGTTATCTACTTCTTATATGCAGTGGGTATATAACACTTTAGATGTGTTATAAAGCTCTTGGGTTATTCAGACTACAGTTGATTAATTCTGAATTGATTTGGATTTGAATTCTCATGAAGGTAAGTCTACACAGCAATGAAAAGTCATTGCAGAAGAGACAAAACATCAGCATGTGGAATAATTGCATTTTGAAAAAGGTATTTTTATGGCTGTTAAATATGCTTCTTTTCCTAAATGCACAAAATGCTGTGTCTCAGGGACAGATTTAAGGACTAGTCTAGCTGTGTGGGGATTGTTTTGGCCTTAATTTTTTGAAAAAGGTGTGTTAGGTTTTTTTTATTAACAAATAAAGCTGTCAAAAATCAGAGTATTTTCAGTGCTGAAGTATTAATTCTCTTCTTCATAGGGAATTAAAAATTTGTTGTCAGCATTAGAAGGGGCTGCATTTCCAGGGTGCGGTGGGGTGTCAGATCTTCATCTTTGATTATTAGCTACAGTGCTTTGTGAACTTCTAAATATCTTTGGACAAGTTGCCAGATTGTTTAGGTGCTTTGCCTGCCATTGGAAGACTTGATGAATGAGGGTCACCAGCCCATGACAGTCCAAATGAAAGACTTTGTGGCATATGATGAGATGTTTGTGGGGCAGCAAATACTACCAATATTCATGCAATTTATTTGTTCCATTTGGTGTGTATATGAATTTGGATGGTTATAAGGATGGATATCTTTTGCTGTCCACCAATGACAAGATACCCTTTTGGTTTAAAGTTTGTTTTCTTCAGTGCACAGGAAGGATGTAGCTCTGCAGAAATTTCATTTTAGTTCCTGCTTTTCCTTCCCTTTCCTTTCCTTTTTTTTCCTTTTTAATAATCTGCTAATATAACATCTGCTTGTTATATTTTTAAAGAACTAATGTGTTCCTCCCTTTATTCTCTTTTACTGTCTTCCTCCCTATCTGTTTTTCTCCAAACTGCTGCTTTCATCCCTACTCCAACCAGCTTGACTTCCAGGTCAGTATTTTCTGCTCTCCTACTTAATGCTCCTTCCACAATGAAGGTTTTCATTGATGCTTCATTTATTTGGTTGTTTTGATTCCACATTATTAACTTCTGTTTGTATTTTGTTTTTATTCTGCTTGTCCCTATTGTGAAGTTTTTGGTCATTTCATTTCTAGACCAGAAACTTTCCAGTAAATGCATCTTTTTCTTGAATGCCTATAAGAAAACATGTTTATTAACAACATATTCAATTCATATGTTGTTTTGTGTGAAATTTTTTCTTCTTTTGGTTTTGCCTATGTTATCTTTTTTTAGAGAGTTTAACTTTGGGAATAATTTTTTTGGTAGATAGCCCAACCCAGCAGGTAATGAACAGTGACAATTGTATACAGAGAGATTTATTCCAAAGATCAGAGACTTATTCTTAATACTTTGCCATTCCCCTTTTACAATATGAAGAGTTGCAGTGGTTCAGAAACTTGTAGCAGTTTTTGCTGGCCAGATTCTGGACCAGCACATAACTGTAAAGGAGTTGTCTGTATGTGGTTTTATGCTGTGTTTATATGTAACCTCATCTAGTCAGGTTTGTGTTTTAAATTCTTCCAGGTTGTAGATTAGTTCAGCTGGCATTTAATCTTTGCACGCTGTTTCTGAGTAAACTTTTCAAGCATTACATGTCTTGTGGTGCTTGTTGGAAGCAAAAATGGATCTGGTTGACATTTTTTTCTCTTAGTAGGCCCTGGTGTTAATTTTCTTTCTCATGCTTATGGGTGGTTGTAAATTGTAAGTTAGCAAAGTCTTAAAAATGGCTTTTTGATGTTTCCTCTTGGGAGAGTCAAGACCAAGCCCAATTCACAGTTCAGACATGTCTCTGACAGGAATGTCTTCAAACTGCACAGTTAAAGATGGCTCATTGCAAAAAGATGACAAGAATTTTTTTATCCTCCTGATGTACTTTAATGCATGCCACAATCTGAAGTTTCTTTCCAGCTGAAAAGTTTTGTTTTTGAAATTTGGGGCTTATCAATTGCAGTAAAGTATTGGATGAATGCTAAATTTACTGACTATCTACTTCAAGCACCTTTTTATTGCTTGAAAGGATAATCATTACACCCAGGTTGTGAAAATACTTGGGCAGTTTATTTTCAGAATCTTTCTTTCTTCCAGAAGTTAATTAAATGCATTCATTATGGAGTTGGCCATGATGAACTTATTGTCTGAGTGTGACCGCTTTGCATTTCTATCAGAGCATATTCGACATTGATTGAAAATCTCTCTAGCTCAAGAGAGCCTAAAGAAAGGTATTATGCTATGTGGTTGTCATTATGGTTGATTTCACTGGAATTCAATGATTGGTATGCAGAAACATTTGTTCAGCAGTTGGAGGTGCAATTTCTGTTATGTTTTATTGACCTAAAAATCCAGCTGACCTTGTTGAAGCAAACTGTCTGCATAACCCTGCCAACTTCCATCCCTAGAGTCCCAGATAAGTAGTAGAGTATGATTAGAATTTATTGTGGGTATTCAGTGAAGTGTTAAGTTTTCTCAGCTTGAATCTTCATTAAGGTCAAAACTTAATTTAAGAAACAGATCTATTAATTTCCATAATTTCCACTGATCAGTATGTTCTTAGCTGTCATTTTAGTCATCCATACTCCTAGGAGGTTTTTATGGTTAGAAAAATGCTGCATCGGTTTTAAAATGTGGTAGGCTATTGATACTGATGAAAACCAAGAAAATCAAATATATTGGCACAATGCCCTCGTGTGCACCTGCCTGTACAAGATAAAAATATTCTGAGTACAGCCATCAGTACAGTGACATCCCCACACCTTTTGGTTACAGCAGGTTATGTACTCCCCAACTTTTCTTCCTGTGAATAAGCAGGAGGTGGATAATTTTTCCGTGTGAATTGTACTGACCAGTGCTAGAAAGTTTCCCACCCGCTCTGATGTTGGCCTTCCTAATTGTTTCTGTGAGAGGCCAGAGCTCAGTGATGTGCAAGGGAAGTTTCAGTGGAGTTTTAAATTTAACCTACAAGCCGTCCACAGTTTTGTCAAATGTCAGTTTGATGGTTCCAAGGGCAGAGTGATATGTTGTTCAAAGATAATGTCCCTGGAGAAATGGAGATAGTGTACTACTGAAAACTGAGAGAATCTGTGATATACATTACTCTTCTGAGAGACTGGTTATTCTGAGTGAGAAACACAGTTGTCACATTGGATAACAGGCAGATTGCTGACATGTCATTCTTTTTTAGTCTGTTTGCTACATATGCAGAACCAATGTTTTAGCATTTAAACATTTTGAAAGGGATGACATTTTGAGATGAGACTATATAGATTTAGCTGATTTTATGTATGGTTTTAAACTTTTGTAAATTTCATTTTTTAAGAAATAGTAAAGTAGAAAGTTTATTTCTTTGGTATTTTACTTAAAGGAAAAAAAAAGGAAATATTATATTACAAAATAAGTAGAAATCATAATGATCAACATTAAAGATACAAATGGGGCCATGGGACAAGATGTTGCACTGTTGTTCAATTCCATCCCACTGACTACTGAATTTGTCAGCGTTGTTCTGGACTCTCCCTTTCAGTTTGCTGAAAGCCATACAAAGGTTAAAATAGAAATGAATTATTTAAATAAGGAAGGATATTCTGTGATTTCTCAATGACTTTCTTTTTTTGAGATTTGATTTGGAGGGTAAATACTCCTTAAAGTAAATGGTTATGCAGAAAGAAGTGAATATGAGGAGAAAAGAGCTCTACCTTGCTGAAGGAAAAATACCAGCTTTGGTTGGATGTGACACCACAACTCTGTGATGGGAGAGAACAGAAGGAGCTGTTACACTTCCCTTTCATGATTACTGATGGAAGATATCAGTATTTCTTATGCTTCTCCAGACCTGCTGCCTCCACTAGTTTTCCTCAAAGGCAAAATCCAGAGGGCAGATTTCTCTGCCTCTTGAACCTGTGCATGAAGTAGCCCCAGAGCACTCCCTGGGGATATTGGTGACTGCTGGGCTCAATGCTGTCCGGATTCCCTGTGCACGGTGGAGGGGTGTGTGGTGAAGAATCTTTGTGAGATAGCACAGCTTGCCCTTAAAAAGCTGTTACTGAAAAGAGACAGGGGCACTAAATTTAGGAATTGGGCTGTTGGTGGAACCACTCCTTCCACTCATATTGTTTGCTTTCCCAGTGCAGGAGCAACATGCCTGGGCAATGTGACAGTGCTCTGATCTGAATTTATAATAAGGGGAAATTTGTATGTCTAAACAAGAATCATACAAAGGGTACCTGATTTATTTGGAGGTCTTTTGGAGGTCTGAAGAAGTTACTACAAAAGCATGGAAAGCTTGATTTATGTATTGGATGATAATGGCTGGATTGACCCTGAGAACTTCTAGGGTGAGCCAGGAGTTGCAGTCAAAAGATTTGATCCAGAAGGAAATTACAATGAAACGTGGAGTGCTGCAGAGGAGGTGTGATCTTGATTGCTGTCAGGCTGGGCTGGACATGCTGTGGAGCAGTTGGATGCAGAGAAAAACTGGAAAGAGTCAGGACCCTCTTTTTCTATTTTTTTTCTTTTGTTTATTTGTTTGTGTGGAGATGCTTTGTTAGTTTGGTAATTTGAAGAAAAAAAGCTTTTCTGGACTACAGCTGGGAAGGACCTGATGGACCAGTAGCAGGGCTGCAACTTCTTGATTGCAAATTTCAGGCAACAAATTATTTCCAGTATCTGGTTACAGTTATTGCTAATGGTCTCAATTAATAAAATTGCTGAGCAAGCAATTGCCATATTAAATCAGATCAAATATCCTTCTCATCTAGCGTGCTGTCATCAGCAGTGCTTTTTGGGTTTTTTTAAAGAAGAACATCAGAAGAAAATGCACGACAATCCTGGGTGTAGGAGAGAGATGTGTGACAGATGAGTCTTCTGGTACGAATTTCACACATGTTCATGTAAAGTGTCATCCAGCAGGAATGTGCTGAGGAAGACAGCAGTGCTGGGTTGGAGTTTCCGTGGTTGCAGTGCAGATCTGCCTTGAAACAAAGTGACATGAACCATAGTTTGGAACAGGATTTTAGTACGTCTCTCTCATTCATGCGTTATCCTCACGTGGATATTTCTAGCATCTCTCCAGGGCTTCGGAGGGAACTGTGTCAGACTAAACACTTCTTAAATAAAGATTTTGGAAAACTTCCCAGAGTGTGTTAGGTAAACCCTTCCTCCCACATTTTTGCCTGTGAGGTGAGAAATGTTTCAGTGACTTCTGTGACGCTCGCTTGATTTCTACCAGGCAGAGGTCTCAGTTGTCCCAGGGCAATAATGTTGTTTTGTGGTGCATTTGGGGGCAAAACATTTGCCTCACTGAAAAATTGTCATAATATGAGTATTAAGAAACTTGAAGCCAGCCTTCAGGCAATTGAAATGATGAGATTTAAAAGCAGGAGGGGAGTGTAAGGGGATGGGAAGAAGGGGGTTTTTTTGAGACCTACAGGTCTCTGTGGGCTACAAGCCTGCTCCTTTGGGTAGAACTGAAATAGCTATGTAACCTTTCAGTAACAGGAGCTGGGAATGTAATGAAAACATTGAATATACTAAAATTCATTTATCTTAGCTGCTGATTCTGGGCATGATGCATTTATCTGCAGAATTTGGGATATAGGAATTAACTTTCTTTTAGATATTTTAAAATTATTTTAGTATTACTTGATTTAGGTGATTTTTTTATCCCATGTTTGTGTTGGTCATTTTGTTTCCACTTCTTTCTAGCAAAGAGATGTGGAGAGAACACAGAGGGGTACCTGCCAGTTCTGATGAGCAGATGAGCTGTGGAGTTTGCCATAGTCTCAGCGTGAGGTGAATGGCAGAGAGAAGAGCAAGCATCCTCCTACAGTCAGAGATAATATTAATTTCTTGTGATAGTGTTTTCCCAGGCTTGTGGAAAATAGTGGTCCTTATTACCTAAAGATAAAGTCAGTTTGGCCAAGGTTAACCAGAGAGAATTACCTGCCTTCAAATTCTCATGCTCAAAAGGCACCAAAATTTCACTCAGTTTTCATAAGCTTCTTTTCTGTGGGAAAGTCTTAATGTCCTGTTAGCCCTCCTGGCAGCTGGGGTGATCCAGCCACAGGCTGATGGCATTTTCCTGTCTCTCCAGGGGGCATCCACTCAAGCTTGCTTTCTCGTCCGAAATGGTAATAGATGTGCTAAGGAAGCTGAGCTACTTCCCTTTTGGTCACTGTAGAATAGATTTTTTTTTTAGTTACAGGATCAAATAGCACAATTGTGAAAATGAAATTTTGTGGGGTTATAGATTATGTTGTTGCACAGGTTAGGAGCTCCAGCAATTGTAAAGGGAGTGGAAGTATTGCTCCTGCTCCTTTTCAGTGGGAAAGGGAGAGGGGGAAATGTAGTTCTTTTAAAGAGAAAAGGAAAAGAGGGAATAAGGTCTGCTAGATCTTCTGCTTTGGAATTATGAGGGCAAGAAGGGCAATGCTGAGAGAGGATATACAGGATTTTTTTTTCTATAGGATGGCAATAGCTTAGTCAGATATGCAAATAAAGGAATTCCTTGAGATTTGGGATGAAGTATTCCTTCAAAGTGATGTGGCCTTTATGACAACAGACATGTAAAAATTCTTAGTTTTGCTTGTTTTCTTTTGAGTATGTTTAACAAAACCAAGGAATACTTATGTATTTATTATTTATTTCTCCCTTAAGAAGTTTTCATTCAAAACATTTACTCCCCTGTGCCTATGCAGTGATCTGCATTAATCTGTCAGCTTTTTAAAGGAGTATTTTAGGAGTATTTCTGATTTTAATGTTTAAATTTAATAGACCAGTTAATGGTTGGGATAGTTGCTTTTGTTTATTCATTTAAGGCATTTAATTTGCTATCAGTGTGATAATAGTATTAGTTAACAAAAGAAAAATAAGAAAAGCTGAGAATAAGGGGACACAAGATTTTAAAACATGTCTTGGACACTAATAATTCTTTACATTATATGATCTTGATTGAAAAAAAAGTGAAAGTTTTAAATACAAATGACAGCACAGAAAGTCACTGCTTAGTTTTTTATTATCATATTATAAAACTTAGAGTGACTATGTCTAGCTTATAAAATCAATTCAGCAGTCAAGCATGAGGGCTTTCTTTTAGAAAAAATTGCTTTTGCTTGAGATTTATTTGTCTTTGTTATATCAAAAATTCAGCCTGTCACAGGTAGAGGTTTTCTTACCCTGATAATATCTATTTTCTACCAAAAAAATCCATCTCTGGGCTGTAAGTGAATAAATAGTGTGCTTGTTTGTTTCAGGAATGTGTCTGTCAGTACCCCTCTTAACATCTCTTGTGGTGATTTTAGTCTCTCAAAGTCCAACCCAACTTTGTTTTTCAGGTTTAGAGATAGGTAGTAGCAAATGCATTTGTATTCCATGGGAATGCTAGAAACAATACTTAAGTTGTTTATATCTTAATAAAATTCTAGCATTTGGATTTCAATGAAATTAGACCTGATTTTTGAAGCATTACACTTATGCTGGTTTAGTCATGACTCACTGAAGCACCTGCCTAGACTCTGATCTTAAGACAGTGAGAACTGAACTGCCAGGAATATTCCTGCTGGGTCTTACTGAAGTAATGTAATTTGGAATGGATATTCACATGCTTGGGATTTACAGGATCAGGTCTTCTGCATGACTAGCTGCTGAGATCCAGAGTGCCCAGTAAAATGTTAAGATTTGTTTCATTGATCACATACATGAATGCTTTATAAAAGTGTGGACTATTTATAAAGGAGAAAGAGATAATAATTTCAGGTAGTGATGATGGTAATATTCCACCCAGTGCCTGCCGAGAACATTGGGTGATGTTTGTTGAATTAAAGTAAGTGTACTATATTGAATTTTACAGCGCATTTTGGACACTTTCTTATTTTATATAGATTAATTGTTTTGACTAAATTGTATTTCATAAAATAGATCTGGTTGGTTTGGAGTTGATTTTTTTTGCTTGTTTCCTTGAAAACATTCATTGGACTCTAATGTTTTAATCTTTTATTTGCTGAGGAGCACAGCTTCCTAACACACTGGAGAATTTTTTGATTGACTTGCAGACAGCTGGTCCCATTGCAATGCTGTTTAAAGTGATTAAAATTATTGAAGAGACATATTCCTTTAGAAAATGTTACAGATTTTGCTCTTGGGAGTATTTTGCGTGTCTGCATTTTTTGGATGCTTTGAGGGAAAAAAAAATCTTTATGAAATAGAGTAAAGGCTATACTAACATGTAACACTTATTTTTGGCTGACGTTACCAGCTTTGTGGCCAAGGTACCCAGGTGGCTAATTAAAGCAGGGAATTTAATGAAATAGTGTGATTTTCTGTAGCTCTCAGAGATGAAAGCATTGGCGGTTAGACAACACACACTACTGTAAAATAAAATCTGAATGCTACTCACGTATATGCAGAAACTTAGTGTTTAATATTTGTCTTAAAAAGTTGAACTGAAGGGATTAAATGTCCTGTAGTTAGACTGTGAGATCAATTTGTGTGCTACTCCAGAAGAACAAAAAGCCCCAAACGTGGTTAAAGTGTAGTCATCACAGTTCTAGTCATACCAGCAGAAACTAAGTGGTGCTACTGTTTTGTTGTTTAACTTCCTGCTGGCCCAGGGTCTGGGTCTCCATGGCACTGATCTCTGTTTGCTACAGAGACGTTTCAGTTAAAAGATTAAATAGAATGAAAAGTGCATTTGAGGTAAGGGCATCTTGCTGTTTGCTCAGGAAGATTGATGGGCTCTAAGTCCTTTGGACTGGATGTCATAAGAGATAAAGCTGAAGGGCTCTTAGAGGATGTTTTGTCTTTTCCTGTCGTGCTTGGATCTGTGATACTCTAAGTGTATCTAAATATTTAGCAGTCATAGAGGATGGTTCTTCAGCAGCAGAGAAGTCAGAGCTGCTGCAGGCTGTTGACTCCAGCACTGGCATTCTGAGGCCACTTTCCTCAAAAAATTGTTGGATGCTGAGAAAAACAGATGTTGGCATTGCTGTTGTTTAGATACCTGATTTTAAGTCTAGTGCCCAGCTGAGGTGAAAATTGGTTCCTGTGGAGCATTCTGTGTGTTGAGAAATATTATAAAAATTATCCCAAGTCAGAAAAATTCAGGAAGAGGCTGATTTTTATAGAGTCTTGTATGTTAGGAGAACGATTATTCAGTTAAGAGAGATGTTAATCTAGGTATTCTAGATTTGCAATGTTAATCAAAGGTAATCTAGGTAATCTAATGTTAATCTAGGTAATCTAATTCAGTTAATCTATCTATAACAAGTTAATAAACTTAATGAGTAGTAAGGTAGCTTCTAGAAGAGTTATATTACTTTATATTATCTTTTTCTCCTCTTTAGGAGCAAGAGAATGTCTAATGTACTAAAAGAATAAGATTTTCTTTAGAGTTTTTTCTTTTCCCTGGTGTTCATCTCTTCTTTTATTAACTGCCAGCATTATGAGTATCTCGTATTTATGTGGCGTGGGGTGTTTGCTGGATACTGCTTCTCTGAGACTGAAGTATCAAAAGAGTCAGGAGATGCCTGGATATCATCCTTTAATTTGTAATTCTGGAACAGAACTAATTTCCTTCTTAAAATTTTTTAGAAAACTTATTTTTATTTTACACTATTCAAGGTATGTTTATATTGTAGCTCTGTTTTCAAGACAGTTCAGTTTCACTCTGAATCCTTTTTTGTTCCTAAGCTGCTAGATCTTCTAAAACAGTTGCTGACTGACTTTAACCATAGGAACACAAACAAATGTAAATTTGTTATCTGAAAAACTGTCATTAATCCTACTTTTTAATGTTTGGCCAAGATGAAGCATCTGTGCAGAGAGTTAGTCATCTCTGCTGCTTTTTTAGTCTGCTCTGTTTCTTAAATGTTTATGAGCTCAGAACATCATTCTTTAAGCCAAGTGTAGTGTTGGCCCTATTTCAGTGTGCTGTGGGCTTGAGTGCTTCAGAACTGGTTTGTAGCCTGGCTTTCCAGTTCTGTGAACTTTGTGAAATCACAAGTGCAGCAGAGTGGTGGGTTTTAGCTGGCTTGGGATGACTGTAATGTCTGGCTCAGAGGTTAAAGAATTATCCTAAAAGAGAATAGGTAAATAATAATAAAATAATAATAAAATTAACCCTAAAAGAGAATAGATGCCCGACTTCAAAATGAAGTATAACAATGTGGACAGTGAGAGGGCTGTGCATTTCATCTTCCTGCTCTGAGGCAATTACACTATCAGAAAATTATTAACTTGTGATGGTAGGGGGAATTCTACTGAGCAGACCCCTGAAATGTACACTTCAGATTTATAAGACATGTCTTAAGCAGTAGTCTTTATTTTATTTTGCCTAATGAATTTTGTGGTCTTAGTGCTTTAAATTCAAGCAGTGTAGCAGATCAAATGAAATAAATTCCACATGATAAAGAGTAATGTAGACATAACTGTGCATATCAGCATTGTTACTAGTAAGCTATGTGAATATTTTATCATATGTCCTCTATGGTCATGGCATATATTTTATGTTGATTTGGTACTGTTACCAATTATTTTTCTATTTCTCATGCATACTTTTTACTTATCCTCATCTTCTATTTTATTCAAAAGCATTTTAGAAACAGTAGAGCCACATGAAATCATACCAGAGCAAGCAACTCAAAAATTCTACTGAACCAAGGATTGTATTTGATATTTATTATAACAAAAAAAAAAAAAAAAAGGCTGGTGGGAAATATGTTTTTGTACTTATTTGCTGCATTGAACTCCCCCAATACTTTTAATGCAGGCCTAAAGAAAACTCCTCAGCTGGGCTTTTTAACTGTAGCATTTTCTGTTCATTTCCATAGGTATGTAGCCAGTTGTGGCATAAAGACAGTCTACAACAGAGCTTTCTTTTCTTTTCTTTTCTTTCCTTTTCTTCAAGATTTTGCCTATCACAGGCACCAGATGTTTTTCCTTTGCAGCTTTACCATGTTCTGCTTTTCTGTGTGGTATTAGAGAAGCTGAAATGGGAAGTTGTGTGAGGCACTGGTGATGAAAGAAGCAGCTAGCCTTGGCATAAAATTGAACTTCTTACAGAGATTAAATGCAAATGAATTTATCATTTACTCAACATGAGATTGGAGACCAATTTATGTTTTAAGAGCACAAAGCCATATTGCAGCACCCAAATTTCTGCCAAATACATTTATATGTGAAATTATGGAAGTGGTTTTTTTCCAATATTCATTTTGGTTTTATGCTGAGCAAGTCTGTGCTTACAATTATGAGGCAGACTCATGACAGGGAACTGATTTTCACATGGAGCTGCAAACAAATTACCTCTAATTGAACTGGTTGTCCATGCTTTTTTTTCCAGGGTAAGTTTATGGTGCTACTTTTTTAGTTGTTATTGATTGGATTTTCTAATGTGCTATACTTATAAACTTTTACATGAAGTGTCTTTTAAGGATTTTTAATACTATGGCACATTGATTGATTGCAAATTAATTGTTAATTTTTGATTATTAATAAAGAGTGAAAAAATGCTGGTACGACAAAGAAACCAGTGATAGAAGTAAATATTGAATGACCCAGTTTCTTTAGCATAATAAAGTCTGGGCAAGAAATGCACAGATGTTTCACTGCTTCTGATGTGGAAGCAAAGGAGGGATTTTCAGTGATCCTTTTGGGCATTGAATAATATTCTTTTCATTTGCCACAATAGGATTAGGGAATAGATCTCATTAGGAATTTGCACGTGACTTTTATTTTTTATAGATAAAAGGGAGCAAATTCCTCCATGTTAAAGAAAGTCTGGAAAATAATATCTAAGAATTCAAGCAGGTAGGAATTGTTACTGCAAGGATATGTTTTCCTTACCTGAAAGACAAAATTAGTTTGCCTTCTTTCTTAAAAAGGTGTATGCTAAGTCTCAGAAATGCTTCTGGTAACTTAATGAATAACATCTGCAATAAAAGATAATTAAAATTGAAACAATTAATTCTTTTTTATTAATGCAATCTTAACAAAAGAAAACATGTAAGAGTGACAAAGATAGTTTAATTTCCTTAGGAATGGCTCATAAATTGGTTTGTTGATTATCTTTTTTAGAAAGAAGTCCCATTATAAAAATGATAGAAATGTTTTTGTCATGTAAAAAGCTATTTGTAAAGGCATCCTTTATTCTTCGGGGTGTATTTATGACCTGACCTACTCCACCACACTTTAATCCATCTAAACACTGTATTTGTGACCCTGGTTTTAAAAAATACAATTTCACAATGTACATTAGTTATCACCATCACTTTCTGCTTCCTTTGAAATTAATACTTGAAGCGCCTATTAAAATTATTCCTGATTGCGGAGTGTGTAAGGATTGTTGGATAATCTTCCTCTTTCAACAGTTTTTCTGCTCAGAATATGTTTGTGGTTTTGTGAGAAAATTATAAAGAGGGGGAAATCTTGTCAGCCCAAATAATTGCTCTACCACTCTATAACAGAAAGCTGTTTGGATATGCCACGATGAAAACAAGATGAAGTTTTATTGTTACAGCTGATGCTTGGAAAACTTGTGTCTGTTGGAGAATTGATGTCCTGTGTTGTAGTCACAAAATTAATCTCTATGGCAAAAGAAGTGGTTGCAGTCATTAACACTAATGGTGTGTGTGTGCAATTCTTAGACACATGAAGGACCAAACCAAGAAGGTTGCCAATCTGAAGCACAATCAGCAATTGGAGAAAAAGAAGAATGCACAGTTGTTAGAAGAAGTTCGTAGGCGAGAGGACAATATGACTGACAACTCTCAACATTTACAAGTGAGTTTATTTTTCAATTTTTTTAAAGCTATCTAAGAAAATACTCTTCTGTTCCAGTGTGTATGTTCCAGAATGTGTAATGAATCTGTTCCCACAAAGTGCTGATGGTTCCTTCCTTTTCTACCAGAGGATGTACTGCTCACTTCAGTTGTATCCATGAAATATTTACTAGGATAAGAAAAAAAAATAGAATTTGAAGACCTCTGCACAGTTATTACATCAGCAACTGTTCTTTCTTACAGTTGGAAAGAAAAGGTTCAAATATATCTCTTCTATATTTCAAATAGTCTTGGAGCCTTATTCCAGGAGAATTTCTACAGTTTGTAAGTTACTTAGTTTGGTGGTTGAGAAATGAATGTTCTTAAACTGATCTGTTTAAGTGATACATTACATACCAGGGAACTTGTATTCAAGGCCACAAATTTGATGCTTGACTTAAGAAGTATTCTCTGAGATCTGAGTGTGAAAAACCATGAAGAGAAGTGCTGATTTCTGTTGACAACATCAATGTCTCCATGCCCAGTGTTTATAGGCAATTTACAGTGCAAAATATCAATTCTGCCTTGATCTGGTTAATATAATGTGTTTCTGGAAAATTTCCAGTGGATGGAATTTGACCCTCTCATGCTTCATATGGTTGTATTTCTCATGTGTTCCTATATGCAAAATGGAAAAATTAACACCACATCTCTCTTTAGGCTTGTGTTGGTGAAGCTTTATGTCAGAATCAAGTTCAGGAAATGATACATTATTTATGCATCTGTGCAGTGGTATGTTTACTTTACAGCCTTGGTCATTACATACTGATTGCATCACCATGCATTCCACTGCACAGGATAGAGCAATAAAAGCTTGTGAAGGATTTGGTCTGCCAATATGCTATATCAAAATTAAATTTCAGTGTTGAGCAGCTACTTGTAATTATAGTGGTTCAGTAAAGAGAATAAATTAAGCTTATTTTTCAGTATTATTTTGGAAATCTATTACAGTGGGGTGATGACTAGAGAATAGAAGCTGTTCTCAGGATCCTTGATCTAACTGCTATACTTGGAGGTTTCTATTTATGAGATGAGATTGGGTCTAGCAAATGGAGGTGGTGAGTGGCTTGAATTTAGAAAAAAAATATCTGTCAGGTGTACAGTTCTTCTGTTCCATTAACTTCTTTTAAAGTATCTATATGCTAAGAACAGTTTCTGAAAACCAGCTAACCAAGAACAGTTATTTCTTGTTACTATGCCTTAAAGTCCATATCTTTAAGTTATGTCCTTCAACATATTACCTTTCAATATACCTTACCATATATTAAATAATATATGACATTCCCAGTAGCTGCAAGAACAGCAGGAGAAAGGGAGCTTTGGTTGTCTGATTGCTGGTAGGGGTAATCCTGCCTTCTCTGCCATACCGGCAATCAGTTGCTGTTATCAGTTTGCTGCTACAAGCGCTTGTTGTATTTTCTCTGTCAAAGATTTCCAATTTCCTTGGCTTATTTCTTCTCTAGCATTTCTTAATGGAAGTGGTTAAGTGCTGAGGAGAGCATGGAAGCTTGAGTTTCCCTGGGATTGCAAGATTTTGTGAGATTTTGCTGCTCTACAAAAACAATGTAGTGAATCTTGCAAATAAAGTAAATGCTGTGACACTGAATAGTCATGTCACAGTGCAGGTGACATGACTGATGCACATTTATTCTGCTGATAGGAAAGTATTTTCACTAGTACAGTTTATTTGTTTTATATGTGTAAGGTAATTCCAAATGCTAGGTGAGAGCATCAAGTCTTACATGAATCTGATAAGTTGGTGATTGACTTGTTGAAAAGCCAAACAAATTCTAAAGCTCCACTCACTTAGCCTTGGTATGGAAGGGAAATTTTTTTCATAATTTAAGAAAACCTTTCCTCCTTCATGGAGTTTGCTTGTGTAAAAAGTAACAGCAGTGATCTAAGGATTTAAAGAGGCAGCATTTTTGGGTAGACAAATGCTGTGACATAGATAATATACTTTGAAAAAAAAATTAGGAGTAATATGCATCTACTAATTAAAAACAGTATTAGCTGGTGTTTCAATAAATGTTTCATTAACATCTTAGTAAGCCATAGGGACCTGACCACCTTTTCTTACTGCTTTTAGTGGAAACACTGCATTTATATGCATTTATAACACAAAGTGCTTGTGTCTACAGTGTACTTGTTACATTTGTGAATGATGTATTGAGCTGTTAGGGGAAAAGTGTATCCTAAAATTCTCTGGCCTGATGTCATGACTGTATTTGTTGGCTAGCTGTGATAAGCTGGCTGTTGGCTGGCTGTGATAAGCTCAGCTGAGAATTGAAGAGCAGTCAGACTGGTCAAATTACATTTACTGCAGCCAAGTCTCAGTCCCTTTTGCAGAAGTAGTGGAAAAAAAGAAATAAGAAGGTGGGTATGGTTATCCATGGATCTTTTGGGACTGCCCAGGGCAAACTGAGCTGATCAAGTGCCACCCTTCCTGTACAGCTCACACAGGGCTGAAGCTGTACACATTCAGCTGTTTCTCATGGCTGTGCAGAGGTTCAGAAAGCTGCTGTTTCTTGGAAGCTTCAGTAGTGTGTGCTAGTTCCTGAGGCTTGTAGCACCATGCGTATTGGTGACGCTGTTCACAATCTTGTCAGGTAAAAGCCTCTCAAAGCTGGTTCATGTGCCAGTGTCAGTGCTTGCAGGGCAAGTTTGAGTCTCTCTGGCCCCATCCCACAGCACTCCAGGACCACTGCTGTCATGGAGAGTGCTCTGGGATGCCTGGGGAGGGAATTCACTTTCGTCTGCCTCAGCTATCACCTGTAATTGTGAGTGATGCTTCAGGTGTGGTTTTGAGGGGCTCTTTGGATCACTGTAAAATTGGAAACATCAGGAAACCAGATTAATTCTTGGGAATGAAGAATAGTTGTGAGGTTTTCTGTTTTTTTCCTAACACAAATCAAGGGCAGACCTGTGCAAATCTTGCCAGACATGATAGTCATATATTACACAAAGCATCACAGCAGGAGAGCTGGACCTTGAACCACTTTATCATGAATTTCTTTGAGAATGGTGTATCTAACATGCCTTCATTTTTCTCTCTTTTTTTTGGTCTCTCTTAAAATTGATAAGCTTTTTTGAGAAAACCTGAGCTAAGAAATACACAGATACCATGTTATAGATTTGTGCGTAATTCTTCAAGTCTTTACAGGATCTTGAAACCTTAGAGATGTGAGACTTGTTTATTCCCTGAGATTAATTTTTTCTTGATTCTTGTGTGGAACATGTTTCTTCCACTAACACTAGTACCTCAGTAAAATTGGGAAAGGAAACATTTGCATAACATTAAGAACTTAATTGCTTTTGATTCTGATTTTCAAATCTGCTGTAATAACAACAAAAAAGTATTTTTGTTTCTCTAGAGTAAGCAATGAGGGTGCAATAAGAATATTCCCATGTGTCTCATAGCCTCAAAGGGAATTGAATATACACTGTTGTCTAATTATGTTTTCATAGATGTAATATATCAATAAGTGATCTAAGTCTAGAAACACTTCTTTGTGGAAATTTTATGCAAACGGTCCAATACATATGTGTCACAAAAAAAAAAAGTGAAGGGATGAACCTGAAAAGAAGTTTAATGAATTTAATACCCTATTCTGCCCTGATCTGCAGCTTCTGGGTGTTTCCCCCCCCTTCCAGTTCATCTGCTGGCAAAGTTCTTGACTCTCCTTATGTTTTAAATGTTTGGGTAATTTGTCACAATTCTCTTTGAGGTAGCTTGGGTTTTCTTTGGCTGGAAATCCACATGTGGAAAAGAGATATTTCACTAACAAAATTGTTTTTGAGTGAGACAATGTGTAGTTCTCATTGATTTCAAATATCATATACAGGCAGCTTGATCAATGGTTTATGCCTGCAGTACTGTAGAACAGATTGTGTACACATGCACATTTTCCAGGTGTAAATACCTCACTTTTTAGGCAGAGTTCAGCTTGTCAGTCATGCTTTTTCATGGGATGTAGTGAGGCAAGGCAAGAGTTCCAGTTTTCCAATAGCTCTGTACTGGCTGGAAATTTAGTCTTAGGTAATGAATAAAACATGATCAGGAGGAAGTCCTGTCAAAAGAGATAAAAAACCTGGCTAGTTAATATTACTGTTTTCTGATTCTTGCCATGTGAATATCTGTGATGTCTTAATCACTGAAAATAGCTCCCGAGAGGTTTCACAGCTAGTCAGCATGAATCCTTAACTCTGGATTTGTTTCTTTATTTGTCACTGTGTGCTTTACCAAATAATCCTCCAAATCCTCCAAATAATTATTACCAAGTAATTCCATAATAGCTCTAAAAATACAAAATGTACCCAAGACATTGCACATTGCTGTATGCTATTTCTGTATCTTATAAAAGAGCATGGCCTAAACAAGGGGTGTATCTGACTTTACTATGAATTTGCTGTGACTTCTCTTAATGCAGTGTATTTCCCACTGCATTGTTTCAAAAGCTTTGATACTATAATATAAATAAAAAGAGGAATCTGGGGAGTGAGATGAAATCTTGCAAACAAAAGTGAACAGAGCAGTGTAATCAGTTCAGAGACAGAGGAAGCAGTCCTGACTGCTATGCAGACAGGCATTAGTGTATGGAGCTGACACAAGGCAGGAGAGAATTCATTGCATAAACACACAGCTTTGTATTAGTACCGCTGAAATTCATATGCAGTGACAAAACACAACCTTTCAAGAGGTTAAAATCATGAGCTATTGTATTAAAAGTAAATTCTAATTTAAGCATCCGTCCTAAGGTGGACCAATACCTTTCTGGACAGCTTTAATAATTCTCAGTGTTTAATAATTCTCAGGGTTCTGTATGTTTCTGTCTTTAAAAGGCTGGTAGTTTTTGTGGAGGGCAGACAGAGCTAAGATAGAGATTTTGCCTGTTGACACCACTCCTGTGATTTCCATGATGTGCCTGTGTGAATTATAAGTTGTGGTCTAGCTCTGGTGTGCAGAATTGCAGAATTGCTGGTTACCCATCATTCTGTTATGGGCAGAGGATGAGGGGAACGAGGTGACCTCTCTTGATTTTCCTTTCTTAATAATATGAGCAATCAGAACACACAGATGAGATATACTGTAGACAGACTTTTGAAATATTTTCAGAGACAAGAGGAAGATGAGATATGAACTGCAATGCTTGTGAAGGTCTTCCTTCTCCCTAAGATTTCTGCTATCAGATATGAATATTTTGAAACAAAAGCTGTGGTTTTTTTTTTGTTTTTTTTTTTTTTTTTTTTTTTTTTTTTTGGTAAGTCTGCATAAGAGTCAGCTACACCGAGTCCTTCAGTCATTGTGTAAGGTATTTGTTGGAGTCAGTTCCGTGGCAAATTCACAAGTTGGGGTAAGCAGCAGTGAGAACTAAGTTCTCCCTTAAAAGTACCCATGGCCTTGTTTGGGGAAAATGCAGAATAGAAATTAATTTATATTATGGTTGTAGTGAGTTAAAAACTTAATTAACCGAAACTTTTCTATGATTAAAGCAGAAGTGTAATGATGCATCTGACATTCAAGATTCAAGACTGTGATCATCTTGTGTTATAGATGTCCTCTTTACTATTGCAGCCCATACAGAAATAATTTCAGCAACAATTTTACTTCCAAAGCTTTGCACTGAATTTTTTGGTTTCTTTTTCTGAGTGGGTATATTTGTTCAAGCTGTTGCAAATACTGTTTAACAAGTGAGTTAATTTCAAGTGCAAGTAAGCAGTTTTTGAAATATTTTTGGCTAAGTTCTCTCTATATGGTCTATTATGTTAATGAGTGAACATATGAAAAAATGTGAAAGTCAGTATTTTATGCCTATTTTCTCTAACTTATCTACATAGTTCTCTTCATTTTAATGCCTTAAAACTAGCATATGGTATTGTATGCTCTTATTTTATGCATGTTTTAAACTACAGTTTCTTTGGGGACTGTAACATTTTGTATTTGAATGGTTAAGCTGAAGTTTAATCAATTTGTAAGAAAATTAATGTTCATGTATGTATCAGTTAGTTTCACCCTTATAAAGCAAGAGTTATGTACTAGAAAATGGGGAGAATCAGCAGAGTGCACAATTGTGAGCAGTAATGGTGTGTTCATGGGTACTTCAGCATTCTCTGCTTCTCCAGTTGTAGGTGGATTTTGCCAAGGTAGAGTGTAGGAGAAACTACAAGTTGAAAAATGTCCAGCCTTCAGCAAAATGTATAGCATATTATAAGCTTCACACAATTCAGGGAACCTTTTTTTTTTTCCTAGTAAATATCTAGGAAAAAGGCAGGAATTGCATTTTCTTGAAGTGGTTATTTTCATGGAGCTGACCAGACATTTTTTAATAGACATTTAACAAAAGTCTTTTCTGTAGTCATTGATAATGAATCTATAAAAGCCCCAGAAGTGTAGTAGTGGAGACTAGGCAATAGAAAAAAATGAGTAAAGCTGTGATGCTGTAGTGCAATGTATTAAAAAATTATTACCAGATTAGAAATGCCTACTTACAAATCTCAGGATAATCCACTCTAACACATGTAAGACTATTGAAGACACAGCTAGTATACTTATCTTCAAATTTCCAACATAATATAAATATAAATTCAGATTGTAAACATGGATGGACATTTAGGAATTTTCCTTCCTTGGCCTGTGGAAGTTCCTTATGCTGTGGATAAATTCCATATGTGTTGCTGAAACGTGTGTTGAACTTCAGCCAGTAGTTTAAGATTATGTAGAAGAAAATATTTCTAAAAGGTTTCAGATGAAGAATGGTACTTGAAAACATACAGAGGGCAGGAAGGTTGATTGGTAGATCTGAGGATCAATACCAGAAGTGGGTTTTTTGGGGGGATTTACTCTGACATTTGTTTTCATTGTGCAGTGTAATCCCCAGAAGCCAAAACCACTCCTGTTATAAAATGTCCCTGTAGACAATAAGTGAAAATCTCACTTGCAGACCAATTTCTACTGGAATCAGAACCTCTTAACTTTTTTTTTCTTTCTCGTAATTGGTGAGTTGTCAGAAGTGGTGGGATGACAGAAGTCCTGCAGTGTACTGTGCTGTGTTGATCTAACCACATATAATATGAAAAAAAATGTAGTGGGCAAAGCATTATCAGCAAAACTGTTCTGTGCAGTTGTCATAGCCTTTCTTTTGACTAGTGTATTCCATTATACGAGTAAGTATAAAAAAATGTAATTTTTATTCTTAGAAATATCACAATCTATTAATTCTGAGGTTTTTTGTAAGCACACAGTATATTAGAATATTATGTATATTTTTAATACACTTTTTGCATTATTACAAAGACTTGTAGGGCATCCCATATCCGACAGTCTGAATACTGGCTTTCTCATTTTTCTCAGTTTTTACAGTTAAGTCAAAAACTTAGTGTTTTTCAGTATTGTCTATGTAATGTTAATTTCCTGGGTTTAGTTACCCAGGAATAAAACCTGGACTTCCTGATTTGCAGTTACTTAGAAGCTTGCAAATATTTGCAAGTACTTTATGTTTAAATTAAATTAGTTATTTCTACTATGTGCTTTAATATGTTTTGTTAGTTGAAAAGGGCATATATGGAATGGCACTGGAAAGGAATGTTGTTGTTGGAATAAACAAAACTGCAACAATAGGAAACAGAAAAAATTTAATGTGATACAACTTTCTTTTCTCCCCCTCAATATGTAATAACTCACACATGCAGGACTCCTGTAGTCCCCAGGGGGCAATTGCATTCACATGCATCAAAAGAAATAGTTCAGTTAAACCAACTCTCCCTACCCAGCAATAATTACCACAGGTTTACACTGAGATATAGTTGCAAAAGGTTAGTCAGTAGGGCATCTGCAAATCAAGTTATATGTCAACTCTACATCAATAACCTCATTATATTAGATGTTGGTATTTCAGCACATGACTGTCCAATATAGCATTCCACATATAGCTCATTTTTAGCTTTTACATTGAGTTACAGCTCATCTAATATGTTACTAAATTATGTATTTAAACACTCTATGTGACATAAATTATAATCAATGACAAAAGCAATGATTTAGATTGAAATTCTACAAAGTGAAATTGCAATAAAATGTCTGACCCTATTTGTGTAGCTGCTTTCAATAAAAGATGAATATAGGATGTTTAACCCTGTAATATAAAAGAAGTGTAATGGCTATTAGTATTAGTACAGATTTTCCAATTTAGGAGTTGTTTAAAAATGTTACATATAGATTTTTCATTTTCAGTTATTGCAAGTGAAAACTGTTTTCCTGTATATAAAGAAGCAAAAAAAGTAAGTATGTTCTAAAAGTACAACCAATTACCTAAATTCTGGGCAAACTCCCTCCATGGTCTTCTTTGTATTTGTAGTTTATCCACAAGCTATAACATTTTTTCTGAAAGCTTGATAGGCTGTATGAAAATATATAAAGGTTTCAAAAACCTTCTTATGATTCTGCATCAAGCTCAGATTTCTACCAAATTCCATAATTTGGTTTTGAATTTACCTGCTTAGTAACCACTGAGAGCTGCTGCTGCTATTTGTCACTCTCCATAGATACTTTTGAAATCTGACATTTGGTCAGCAACAAAAGTTCTGCTTGAGTCTTAAGTAGAACTATTTTGTTTGGTTGTTAATAAGTTGTTGTTAAGATTTATACTTATCTCTCATAATGATTATTCTGTAATAGCCTTATACATTATTACTTATAGACTCTCTTGTGTACAGACTGGAAAGAGAATGAAGGTGAAACACTTTCATATGTAGTCTTGTCCTACCTTGGAAATTATTCTTATTTATTGTAACCCCCTCCTTGCTCTGAGAAGCTTTTCGTGAGAGATGAAAAAATCTCTCGTTCAGTAAAAAAATCCAGGGCCATATATAACTGTGAGGTTTTAAAAAAAAAGGCGTTAAATTAAGTACTTCAGAACTTGACAAAAAAAGCTTTATTAATAGATCTCAGAGTATCTTGGAGAATAGACTTGTCAGTAATATATTGAATGAAACTGAGGCATAAGAAATAAAAGTTGTGTGCAAAGTGTCCCAGATGGGTGATGGAACAATTAAGGAGCACAGACTTTGTCTGTCCAATATTCCCTTTACTTGTCTGAACTGTTGACTCAGAATATTTCACTCATGATACTAAAAATGTTGCTAATGAATTGTTACTGATTGAGGTACTTAGTGCCAGTGAAGTTGATATAGTTTTTAGACCAGTGAGAGATCAAAAGTTTGTGTTCAGGACATGAAAGACAAGGGAAACCACATACCATATTAGTTATTTTGCAATTTAGTAGTCTCTTGATTCTCAGAGGATGGTGAATAATAGCTGCACATGAAGAAATAGAAGAGTACTGATACTTGAAGTTTAGAGGCAGCTGTCTTTTTAAGCAGGATTGTCAAGATAATCAGATAATTCAACAGCAAACACTGCAATGCAGTATATTAAATTTTATAGAAGGTTCTTCTTTCAAGTTATAGCAAGGGTCCTTAACAAGCATTTATTTGATCCATTACTTGTGTTTATATTTTTCCATTTATCCTTTTCCTTGGGAAAGTCTGTTTAGCTTCCCGCATCTGACAAAGATTCCTCTACAAACACCTTGGAGAAGGCTTGACAGATTGGGATATTGCTGAATATCAATCTTTTCACTAAATAAATGTCTTAAAACAATTTGAGCTTTTTTCCTATGACATCTTTAAAAATTATAAATAGGGAAAAAATGAACTTATTTTAAAATATTAGTTCAATGTAGATGAGCTATAAAGATGTTAACTTTGAATCTGAAAAGTCACAACTATGCACAGAATACAGATTTTTCATATTACCTTTTAAAAATACATTTTGAGTTATTCTTTGTATTTCTATGACATTTTAGTTACATGAATTAGAAATGCTTTTTCTAATTCATTTGTTCTTTAGTGGAGTGAAGTTTTATTGAGCAATATTATTTGTCACCAGGTAGTTGCGTTTCTTTTCACAGTTGCATATTGGCACAATGAAAGAAGCATTTTACACCTCCTCTTTAGCTGTCACATACCTTTGTCATATTGAGAACTACCATAATTTAGCCATCTAGAAGTTACTTCAGAGATAAAAGCCAGGTGTTTGTGATCCCCTCCTCCTCTTTGTTTTTTTAAACTTCAAAGGGATGTTATAAGATGTGAATAGTGTGTCACATGAGTGCTGTAGTCTCTTCATTTTGAAGAAAGAATTTTGTGTGTTCCTGCATATGGGGTGAATTCCTGGCTCTACTAAAGTTAATGCAATTTTTGCCACTGCCTTGTCAGACAAAGATTTCTCACATGAAGAAAAAATAATTAAAAAAAACCCGCACAGACAAAAAATAAACTTAAAAGGTCATTGAGAAAGCAGATTTCAAGTAAAAATGGAAACAGTCCATTGTCATTCATCATTTACATCTGATCTGTTGATGGGAATTGTAATTTGTGAGAAATTCCTTCAGCTGTAAGGCTTGTCAAAATTGGCTTTTCTGTCTGGGTGTTCTTTTATAAGAACGTTTGGCTGCCAAGTCCTAGCAAATATAATTATTTCTCTTAATACAGACATTAGAAAAGATTGCTCAGAGGTTGCTGTCTGGCTCTTGTGCTTTCAGCATAGGCTTTGATCTTTTATACATGATGGCTTTGTTAACCTTTTTCTTATGAAACTCATAAACACTAAAATAATTAGTGTCATAAGCAGGATAACCAGCAACTTGAACTCCTCTTTGTCTCTTTTGTCTCAGTTTGAAGTAAGTGCATCACAAGAATACTAGAAATATGTCATATAAAACATCACCTAGTAGATGCCTACATTGAAACCTTTGCTGTGAAGACATTAAATGGATACCTGGATTAAGGTATCCTAAATCCATTCTGTTAGATATGAGTTATAAGCTATGCTTAGCTGGCTAACATAAGCTAGCTAGTGTATTGCTGGTGCCCTAAGATGCTCTATTCCAATTTTCAACTGCAAATTGCATTCTTTTATTGTCTAATTGATCTCTGTCTAGCGAGCAGTGACAAGATGCGAGGGAATGGCCTGAAATTGTGTCAGGGAAGGTTTAGGTTGGATATTAGAAAAAGGTTCTTGGCTGGGAGCTGAACAGGCTCCCCAGGGCAGTGGTCACAGCCCCAAGGCTGTCAGAGTTCAAGAGGTGTTTGCACAATGCTCTCAGGAACACGCTGTGATTCTTGGGGATGGTCCTGTGCAGGGCCAGGACTGGACTCAGAGATATTTATGGGTCCCTTTCAACTCAGCATATTTGGGATTGCGTGATTCTGTAATTGAGATGTGTATGAAGTACCTGTTAAATTAAAACATAAATTATCCAGTGCACAGTCAAGTGAAATAATGTATCTTGCAGCCTGAAAATGTGTCTTAAAAGGGAAAGTTTCATGTAATTGTTGTCCTGGATAATTCCACAAATTGTGATTTCCCTGTTCCCTGTGCTGTGCTACTTTGAGAAGCCAGGACATGGTAACAGACATGTTAAGATTTTTGAAGAACATTTTTTCTGGCACTTCCCAGTGCAGAATTACCCTGCAGTATCGCTCTCCTGGTCACACCAGGAGCAGCAGGGACTGTACACATTCTGGTGCTGGTGGTGGCAGTGAGGAGGCTGCAGCTGGGCTCGAGGGGACTCCAGGGACAGCACTGGGGCTGGGAGTGGACAGGGGCTGAGCTGGACAGAGGCCCAGGGCCCGAGGCGGGGCTGGGAAGGCCTCAGGAGGTGCCATCGGGGCCAGTGGCGCTGCCAGCAGCAATGTCCTTCCTCCTGCCTCTGAGAGGGCTGGCTGAGGATTGCTCCTTGGCCATGGGACCAAGTGAGCTCTGCAGGGGCCTGTCCAGAGCTAGGGCAGCACGGTGGCAGGGACACAGCTCAGGGCAGCCTGTGGGGCAGCTGGGGTCTGAGGCTGCCCCTGAGAACCACCCCAGCACACCGAGGAGCCCTGGGGGGCAGGGGGCAGCTGCTGAGGGAGCAGGGCCCTGTGGAGAGGGGACACAGGCAGTCAGGCTGTGGCTCATGGTGCCGCCGTCTCTTGGGGACCGAGGCATGAGGCCGCCTGGGCTGAGGCCTCGCCAGTGGGTGCAGTCCCACAGGGAGGGCACAGGGCCTCCCTCAGGGTGGGCTCACACAGGGCTGGATGCTGGCACCGGGGTCTGCCCCCAGTCCTGGTGATGGACGGGGCCCAAGGGCCATTGGGGAACCCGGACAGGAGCTCCAGGAGGTGGGACCAGAGGCTGCCATGTACCCACAGGTCCATTCAAGAGATGAAATTCTGACAACCGAGGGCTGACCTCTGCCCAGGGATGGGCATGAAGGTGGTAAACCTACACCTATGTTATGTACACAGCATCCTTCACCTTACAGTTGGTTTGACCTACTTATTTCACACAGAAACATAAAAAAATCCAAATAAAAATAAGAATAGAAATCCTTCCGTCTGTGAGGGAGAAATGCTGAAAGTCAAAGACTTTCTGGAGCCTCTGTACGTGCTTTGCTCTGTCTCCAATCTTAGTATTTTAACCAAGCAGAGCCTACCATAAATATCCTGTACCATTGAGTTTTATCTCAATTAGAAGCATCACTCAAATACGAAGCAAAAACCTCAAAATCAAAAGGGGACATTTTACATAAAACCAGTGTTTTAATAAAAAAAAATTAAAATAGTTGAGTAGTAATCATTCGGTTAAAACATTTTAAACAATTTCAGTGTTGCTATGTAGTATATTTGTTTTCCTTATCTTTTTCAATGAAGAGGTATTGGATTAGCATTGCTACATGAAAGTTCTGAGAAAGGAAGAAGTAGTTTTAATGGGTAATCTAGAAGTCTCTTTGGTGCACACGTATTAAATTCTGCTCCATGGGTTTTACCACATGTGCAGTGACCATTTCTTCATTTGTTCTCTAATGTATGGATAAAACAAGTATAAACCTGTGTTATCTAGCAAGGTTCTGAAGGTCCTGGTGTGTCTGATAGAGTTTGTGTTCTGTTTTGTCATCTGTTTTCTTAATTTTTCCCCCTCAAGTTTATTGTTCCCCAAACTATTTCTCGAGTATTAAACAAGTCGTCAGATGTTTCAAGTAGAGGTTGAAAGCCAGTAATCAGGCAGAATTTAACTATAACATTTGTGATCTAAAGGAAAGTATAATCAGTAATAAACTCAGTGAGCGAGCTTTTTGAAATCTTAGGATGCTGAAGAATAGCTCAGTATTTGCATGAAAGTTTGAGATATTTAGTACTGAATATGTATTCCCAAGGGAAAAAAAAAACCTTTTCCACTACCTTTTTGTAATGTAATTGAACAAAATCTAGTCATAATAAGAATATGTCAGCTATAATATGAATCCAGAAGGAATTTTACAAATTATGTAGACTACTGTTAATGTAGAAGTACATGAGTGTTTCTGGAAATTATCTTTACTTCACAGGATTAATATTTGAAATATGAACCAATGGAAATCTGCTTAAGGGAACATGCATTTTCTGAGACTTTTGGTCTAAGTCACATTCAGCATCCATATTGCTGTTACACGTCAAAACGTGTTTAAAAAAGACAGTCAAAGGAATAAAATCTTTACAGGCATCATGAAGGCTATTTAAAGAAAATTATATTGGCTCAAAGGAAATGGATACCACCTATCATAAGCTGCTTTAATAAGACCAAAGGGAAACCAGCACAATTAAACAGCAGGATAAAGGAAGCTATCAAAAAACAAAAACAAAGCCAACTTTCTCAAACTGAAATTTGTCTAGTTGAAAAAAACAGAATCATAAAACCTGGCAAGTAAAAAAAAGCCCAAATAGGCCAACCAAGAAATGCATGAAGAACAATAAGGAATAAGTAATGAAATGCACTCAAACTGGTCATTTTCCAATGTGTCAGAAGGCGGAAGCCAGCCAGAGAATCTCTAGAGCCAAAGATAATCAAGGCATATAAAGAGTGCTTTCAGAAAATGGGGTCATGAGGTCAAAAAAATGAAAGATATTTCTTGTTCTGGTGTTCAAAGAAAAAGAACTTGGTAGGTTGTGCTTCTAGAACTCCTTTTTACAGGTGAAGTATTGGAAGATGTATGTCAGAGTGAGGTGACAGCAGAAGACGCTGCACAACAATTACTAAAATTAACAATGCTGTCATCATAGGATCTGAGCATAATTCAGGTTGAAAGGAACCTCCAAGTTCAAACTCTTGTTAAATGTAGGGTGAATTTGTAGTCAGGCCAAGTTCCTCTCAATACCAAGCAGTTTTCCTGCTAACCTTCGTGAAATTTAAAGGTGAAATATGAGTATTTCTAACTTGCTTAAGAACTGGACTAATGTGACATCTCTTTCTAAAAAGAGTTCCATATAAGTTTTGGAAAACTACCTCCACATGTGATATCCTTATTGGAAAAATCAAGAAAAATTGTGTTTTTTTTTTTTTAATGTAGAATTAGTGGGCATTTGACCAACTAATTTACCTATATAATACGTTGGTAAAGAAGCCTAGTGCTTTTCCAAAAAATTAAATCATTCCTCCTCATAAGTTTACAAGTCATTATATTTTTCAGAAGTCCCATAGGAATGGGCATTGAGACTTTGTCATGTTTCAAAAATGCCTGGAAAAGAGTGACTAGTTTAAAGAAATAAAGCATCATCGACTTGAAGACCAAGGATTGCTTCTTTAGTTGTGCTTCCTTGCAAACTCAGGGCACTGGATAGTATTTAAAAAAAAACCCTGTAAGAGAAAATTTAAATAAAGACAACTGTTATAGAATAAGAAAGACATTATGATATGAAGCTATGTAATCATGTTACTAAATGCAGTACTATGGCTAAAATTTTAAATGTCACTGGGAAAAGTTTAGTGAAAAAGGTTTTCTTAAAAAAAGAACATTTTGGCAAACTCAGGCTGATTTATGATGGTAGGAGGAGTTCTGTGGGTTTGCATGGTTTTGACCTTAAACCTGCAAAAATATGTTGGATTTGGCAATGTTTCACTTGGAGTTTTGGCTTTCTTCAAGCCCAGAAGTCAAAGAAACATTTGGGATGAGATCCAAAGCTAAAGAAAAGGTTTGGATGGACCATACGTTCCATAACAGCCAAGTTTCACACAACTCTGATTTTCATTTTTCCCTTTTCTTTTTTTCTATACACTTTTCTCCAGAGCTGCTTTTCTGTTTCCGAGTCTTAATGGACTGGAATCTCTGTACCCAGTAAAAGCCTTTTTACAGTCCATGCATAAGGAGATGAGAAGGGAGAAGTCAGAAGGTTTTGTCTCTCATTTTTGTATTACAGCAGAATTTGGACAAAAATGTTGCACCTGAAATGATAAGATGTCCTTATGTTCATTTTGGCAATATTTTTTAGTGGAAGTGATAATGTTGCATACTTAGCCTTACTTGTGTGTGTTTCAGATTATGAAATGACATAATTAAGACATCCAAAACACTGAAGGGTTTAAGAAAAGGATATAGTTTTCTTTCTTTTTATCACTTATTAACGAGTATCTCTTGAATCTGGTTGTGTAAATACCACTTTCCATGAAGACAGACACGTCTCTGCAGTAAATGGAGCCTGTTCTGCATCTCATTTGGATCTCGTGAAGCTGTGGGATACGATATGTTCAAGCTGCTGATCTGAGAAGTGTCTCAAATCCATGGTCTTTATATGCACATCAGACACTACACATATGGTAAATGATAAACATACCATATGGGATTTGGGAAGTTAAGACTATCAAATTCCTATCCCATTATTTTTTTTTACATTGTATGGTCAAATCAAAAACATATTATTCTTCACATTATTAAGAGGTTATGTTTGTGGCCCCATTTATAAGGTTACAAAACTGATCATGCTTTAAGCTTTTCTTTGGCCTAGAAGTTTTCCTGGTTACACTCAGGTTGTCATTAAAAAAAAAGAAAAGAAAGGGGGTGGGTAGTGTTTGTGAAGTTTGCAGAGTTTGGCCAGTTTTTGAATTACACTTTTGAAAAGTTCACATGTAACCTTAGCCAAATATTACAGCTCAAAACAGCTGAGCTTAAGTTTAACTTTGAAAACTTAGTTTTCCAGAATTTTATTGTGTGTATTGTGAAGGTGTTATCTGGAAAAAAATAGTTTCAGACCTGACAGTGTGGTGACTGTATGTGCACTTTCACAATAGTTTTATTTTTTGTGTTGGCTTTGTGACTGGAGCAACTTAGTAACCTCAGCTGAACTATCAAATGTTTAGCTAAAAAATTATAAATTTTGCACGTCTTCCACTTACTTTCAGATGGCAAAATTATCTTCAAAGAAAGAAGATTGAAACTAGTTGTTCTGTTGAAGAGTTTCCCAAAACTGTAGTTTTTCAAAGAAATGTGAATTAACATTAGGTTTGTTTAATCTTGGAACTCTACTATTTCTTAAGCAACATTTTACCTTCAATTCATTAAACAGAAATTGGAAAAGCAGCTTTACCACAGTAAAATATGGCAATAGGCACCAATGGGTAAGACAGGAGGAACTAGAAAACAAAGCTCCTTGAAAAGTGTGTCAGGAATCGCGGGGAGGGAGAAAGAGGTTTTGTTCCTCTTAATGCTGCATAAGCAACCTTGTGCTGCTTGGAAAAGCAAGAACTGTGTCCTGAATGCATCAGAATGCAGCTACTTTTGTGTTCTCTTCCCATGTTAAGTCAATAACTGAAACAGGTTAGGGGTAGAGACTCTTTCATGCTAAATGTCTGTGGTTGAAAACTGTAGTTTACTGTAGACTTCTCCCCACCTGTTTTGCTGTTTTATTTTATTTTGGAGGTGTGTGCAGAATGGCCCAGTAGGTTTCTGTTATAACTAAGAATAAAGAAAGCTGGAATTATGTTCCTTTTAATGTCTCTCTCTATTTTATTTTCTAGATTAATTTTTTATCCTGAGAGGTGTGCAATTTGTAAGCAGCAGGAATCGGGCTGGGTAAAGCTTCTTACTTGTGGGATGTGTAGTTATTTCTTTCCGTATGTTACAGGTTTTTCTTCTAGAAGGTGTCATGCTGATGCTGAAGAATGGGGGTAAAAAATTGTATTCTCCCCTTATTTTATCTTCTTCACAGCATCCTTTTCTTCAGGGACAGGCAGCAGAGAGAAGGTTCTGTCTGCATGTGCCTTTATGTAGATTCATAAACATGTGAAAAGCTTCTGCATTCCTGTACTGACAGTTTGGGTGTTTGGACAGTTTGGTTCTGTTAATAGACTTTTCATCAGAGAGGGCACTTCCTGAAAACTGCCCAGGAAATTAGAGTCAGACATGTCATACTGTATCCTTGGGGGAAGCGGCATCAAAGTTTCTGGAGAGATGGAATACTAGAAATACATGGCAGTTATATGAAATATCAGGCTAACAACATAGAGAAGTCTAAAATTATTTATTTTTTGTTATTGTAAACAATGAAAATGTCTGTTTCTTTGGGAAGCAATAGTTAGGACACCAATACAAACCTGCAGCTTTTGATGATGGACTGAATTCTGTGCAGTGTGCTTAGCTAAGAAAATCAGCAGCTAAATAGAAGGAACAGAAATAACGTTATGAATTCCCACTTCATGCACCATGACCTGATCTCATCACTTGAGCTGGGACTGAAGAACATTGTGTATAAGCTATACCTTTTCTCATTGTACTTATTAGTAAAAGCTACAATAGTATGTTAGAAAGGAGATAGAGGTTTGTCTGTAGGGTGGGTGAGACTGTATACCAGACCTGACTGGATTCCTTAATCTAAAAACCTTTGGACCAAAAAATTATATGCATGAGAGCCACATGACTTACACCTTGGAATATCAAAAGTGGGGAGGTAGAAGATGGGCTCTTGATTTTGTTTACCAAATAGGAAATGACTCCATCTCTAGGGGTTCTCTGAATGAATCTGCTTTATCCATGGAACTGGCATATAAGTCAATTTCATCATTTTAACTGGTTCTTTTTCTTGCCAGCCAGGGATTCAGATTATCCAGCTGTGTTTCTACTGCAAAGCACTGTTATCAGTTGTGTAATGAAACCCGGTCATGAGAACTTTATTTGACCTATCCACTATAGATGTGGCTCAAGAGTCACAGTCAGGAGACCCATTTCACATGCGTCCAAAATGTGTCTTAGGTTACAAAAAAAATAAGCATGTATAAATCTTTTAGAGACAGTCAACTCAACCAAGGAAACTCTTATAACTAAAGAATTAAGCATCTCCTGCTCTCAGTGAGCACACATTTGGACCTGAACCTTAACTGAACTATGTATGAATCCATTGCGATTTTCCCTTTAAAATGAAAGAACAACACAATTAGTCCTTTAATTAGGCAAAACAGAAGCATCTAGGAAATATGTTAACATGAAAAATTATCTGGTGGCAATGGAAGCAGCAGTAAAACTGATCTGGAAGGAATGGTACTCTTATACTGCATTTTGGGGAAGTCTGCACCAAAATAATTGTTGAGATTTTTTTCATAGCCTGTAAGAAAGGTAAAATTAATTTTAAAATGAAATTCAGGGAAACTATGGTTCATGGAATGACCCCAAGACTGAAAAGATGTTTCATTTCTTTCTGCAGGACCTAAAATTGATACTGGTGGAAGGCAGGGAAATTATCAGGCAAAAACTATAAATATGGAAAGGAGTTGGAATATGTAGGGAAGGTGTTCTTAGGCTACAAAAGTGAAATGGAGGTGCCCGGTACTGCCCTGTCTCAGAACTGCTGGAATTGTTCAATGCCCAGGTAATGCCCAAGTAAGGAGGATTTGCTTTAACTGCTTTGTGGGTACATTGAGTCCGTTGCTCAATTACTTCAGACTTAGGTAGTAGAAGATTAATATAATAAATATAAGACCCTTGTTTTATAACTTTGAACATACTACCAGTTAGCACTATATTATCTAAAACACTATGGAATTATGTACGAAAATGTTTCAGAAAATCTGTAACTGCAAGAAAAACCTAAAAAATATCATGCTTGAAACTTTTTAAGAATCTGTGAAATAAATTTAGTTTTCATAGAGCTTTTAAATTTTTTTATTTAAACTTCTACATCTGAACAAAAGCCTTACACTTTTGTACCTCAAGAAGAATTGATGTAATTTTCCCTTTTTCTCCCCCAGCCCCCCCAACCATATCCTGAACATGAAAAAACTTCATTATGTAAATCACCAATTGCTTGTAAAATCCCAGAGTAAACTGTAGACATCAAGGCCCATAATCAATCCAGCTGGTGTCTTACTTTCCAAGGAAAGAATCCAAAATGGCAGCTCAAATGACTCTGTTTCATGAGTCATCTGAGCTGTGGTACGGACGCTTTTGGAGAAAAATGGTTTCCTGAGATTTTCATACGATCATTACACTTCAGTAAGTAATAATGTATGTAATGATATGGTATATATACTTTTTAAATTCCAGTGTTGTCAAGGAAAAATGTGCATTGCATTAGTGTAACCTACTGTGATTTACAGTAGGGCACTCCTATCCGCATTACTGAATACCAGAGGACCAAGAGGATCTGTCGGGTCTTATCTATCTACTCACAGCTGTATTTAAGCAACTAATACACGTTTCTATAAACAACTTGATTTATAGACAAAGTTGGCCACTGAGAAGTGAAGCTTTCCTGAAGGGTAGGAGACATGTCATTCTTCAGGTTAGTGGGGAGATCACGAACGTCCAACTCCTGTTGTGCCTGTTGGTGTTCAGTACCAACCGCTTTACTCTCCATACTTGTGAGTCCTTTTAAATGTATGATGTATTCTGTTCTTTCCTAAATTTTTTTTTTCATGAAACTAAAGCACTTTTTGTAGTTTTACTCTAGTTACTATCATTAACTCTTTGATATACTTGATTTTTAGGTGGAAACATAAAGGGATTTGACTTTTATTTTTCTGTTTTGGAAACTTAGTTGATTAAGATCTATAACGGTCTTGCCAAAAGTGTTTTCTTTACTCCATGCAAAAATTGACTGAAATTTTTCTTCAAGTTATGAATATTTTTGCATTTCTCTAAGCACTTTTTACCCAGGGTGGTTTTGGGTTTATTTGTGTTTTTTTATTTATAAACCTGATACCACATAAGGTCATACATTACATTACTAAGGCTCTGAGGCCGAATAAGTGGAACCTGTGTCACAAACCTGAGTGGTTTTCAGGTGTTTCCTTAGAATGACTCTTAGACTCCCAGCCATGCACAGCAGTAATTTTAATTAACACCTGCAGTTTTTGTGATCGGTCCCCAGAGCTTGGAAACTTGTTCTGTAATTTTGCATAACAGCTACCCCCTGTGGGTATTAGTATGATAAGTATGCCTTCCTGATGAATTGGGAATGTGTTTGTTGGAGCAGTGATTTTAAAGAAGGAATCATCAGCATCGGAAATGGATCAGATAAGAGATATATCTGCTCTTTTTGTCCTGGTCAGCAGAAAAAAAAAAAAAAAAGTAAAATAGTCCATGAATTGGTGCATTAAAAAAAATGAGATTAGGCAGAGTGTTTTTTCCTCAGTATCCTGTCTCAGGTTTACCAGTGGGTAGCTTTAGGAACCTTTTGAACTGGAAATAGCTCATATATTGCCATGGACTTAGAAACCAAAGGACTTAGAATCAGTAAAGCATTTAAAACTTTTGGGCACTCATTTTGGGGCTAAGAACCACCCCAGATCCTTGAGTTGTAACAGTGTAAAATGTCATACTAAGAGTTTTGCCTTTTACGTGGTTTTTAAGCCTGTTGCCTAGTAATGTCCTTAGGTGCCCATAATTCTTCAGTTGTGAGAAACAGTGAACAATAGTTCCCAGTTCACCTTTTCCATAGCATTTTATAGTCTCTTGCTTCTTTTTCAGTAGGGCACTTTGCAAGGTGAAAAGTCCTGCTTGAAAGTCAGCCTTTCCTCATTGCAGATGGCTTTGTTTGCCTTTCTCAACTGGGAGAGTAGATTCTTCTAAAATTATTTTTGGCAGGTCTGGAATGTTTTGTCTGGTGATTCTTTTGTGCATTTCATGCTGGGAAAAAAGATAAACAGGCTGTATATACATTTTAAATTGAAATTTCATACAAAACAAATCCTGAAGGGACGAGACAGTATCTTTAGGTGCATCCATAGTACTAAGTGAGTATCAATTGTACCACTGTTGTTTCTGAGATGTTTTGTCTTGGTTTTAGTGGCATATATAGTAACTTTGTTTATTATTCATACTCCACAGGTATGAAAAAGAATTCTCTATTATCTTACATTAGTCTCTTTTTCTGTAATTTCAGGCAGTTATTTCTTGTTTTATCCACACTGGACATAATAAATTGACTTCTCTCATCCTTTGTGATGGCCTGTAAGTGCAAATGCATATCCTGTTCCTTAGTTTTCTCTTCTTGAAGTTGACAGAACCTAATTCTTTCAGTCTTACCATAGAGGTTTTGTTTTCTTGTTTTCTTATCCTTGTTGCTTTTCTTTGTAGTCTTTCCAGTTTGTTCACATCTTTGAGTGGGTAAAATTTGTTTCAATTCTCCTGCTGAGATCTTGTCAGTGCCAAAGAAAACAGAAAGATTACAGCTAAATAGACATGTCTCCATAGTGTGTGTTTTGCAAGAACACAAGACAGTTGACTTGTCACCTTAGTGTCTCTTGATCCTTTTCTATAGTAGAAAATGACGAAATCTTAATCAGTTATTCGTCTTCCTGGATTTGTGGAATTGATCAGTTCTGCTGAAGTGAATGACCTTGCTTTTCTCCCTATTAAATAGCAGATTTTTTTTTGCTGTTTAGTTCTATCTTTAAGATCCCTTTGTTTTTTATCTTACTGCAACTTTTTAGTCTTAGTATTTGGGGTTATTTAGGAACTGAATATCCTATGGTCCTGCCAAATTCCATTTTATTTAACATCTTTCTCTTTTAACACACCAGAACTTCCGAACAAGTTTGGCATCCATGTTTGGTAGCTTTCATTTGGCTTATATTTTTCTTTAGTTTGGTTATATGAATATCTTGAAATTGGTGATTTCCCCCTTTATTTCCTAATATAAGGAATTAATAGTTCTTTAATTCTAATAGATCCCAAGAGGGAATTAAAGAAGTCATGGGAATCATGATGTGGTGCCTTTTTTTTTTTTTTTTTAAGAGCTGTAATTCAATTCTCAGCAGTATCTTGTGAGAACAAAGACAATCTCTTGGCATATTCACATGGCACTTGTAGTCACAAGCAGAAATTTAGTTGTTTGTTCATGTTCTTCAGTGATCCTAACTAAGGAAATAATGGACAGGTTCAGCAATTCCCAGACACAGCACATCTCCTTTGCCCAATACCTAGTGCATAACTTCTCTCAGAAATAAAAGAGGCATACTAGAAGGCACATATTTTTTACCAGATGTGACTGCTATTCCTGTTCTTCAATTAAGCCAATTTCTTTGTCATATGAAAAAATTAATTTTATATGGCTGCCTGGGAGCTCCATATTCGTTCTTCTAGGTGTCTGAAAACAGTCTGAAGCATGATGACTTGTTCCAGTATGTCTCAGAATCAAAACTGACTTATCCATAATTCTCCAGTCTTACTTTTTCTTTTTTTTTTTAAAGATCAAAATTATATTTCTCATTCCCTGGTGTTTTGGTATCACAATTGTTCTCCAAGAATTCTGAAAAGCACTTTTGTTTTCAACAGCTCTGAGATTTTATCAGTCATTTCTACTCCTAGGGCAAAATTGCCTATATCGAGCTAGTATGAAAACATCCCAGTGTTAATTGTACTATTGGATCAGTGCTGCCCTTGGCTAAAGAATGATGTAAAAGAGCCTTTTGGTGGTCTTGGCATAATCATTTAATAAATTTACAGATGTGCCAAAGAGAGTAAGGTTAATAGAGGCAAGCCTCACTCTTTCAGTATAGCTTTAGTAATTTTGTTTGTGAGTTTATTCACAACATTCTTTTAAAAGTTTTCAAATAAAAGGGATAATGCTGTCTCATCTAGTAAAAAATACTTGGACATGAAAAGGGAATAGGATAATGGAGAATCCATTTCATAATTATGATAGTCAATGATCCCAGTGGGGTTTGATATCTACCAGCATCCAGTAACTTATGCATAGACAGGTGGTAAAAGATGGGGGAAATATAGTTGTAGCCTCAGGCAGATACTCAGCTCATGCAGCTGTTTCATGCATTCTGGCAACATGACTCAGTTAAAATCAAATAAGATTCCTTACGCCAATATTTTTTACCTGCATATGAAACCAGTTGTCCTTCATTTTGCAAAAACATGATAATTCAAAGAGCATTAAAAAATGTACTGTTTCTCACACAGAATTTATATCTTGCAGCTGCACACTAATCCAAGTGAAATGGAGTAGAGTTTCACTTTATCAGCCAATCATAACTTTAAACTGTTTTTACAATTCATCGTACAGTTTTTAAAGCCAGATTTAAGTCTGTATATGAAAAATAGTCTACTTGATGTATGAAACCATAGATTAGTCAGTATGTATTTAAAGAAGTACTTCAGTAATAGCAGAAGAATGACTTCAGAGAATTTACGGACTAAACTCTGAATTATACGTGTGGAATGTAAGTGTTATGCCATCAGTACATTTAGGACTACGTGTGAGAGGAGTAGCTGAAAAACACAGTTAATTACCTAAAATAATACCTGATCCTGGTGTTCTTTTACACCTGTCATATCAAGACTGTTTGTCTATCTCATATCAGAGAATCATAGTATAATTTAGGTTGGAAAAGACCTCTAAGATCACTGTTTACCCAGCACTGCCAAGGCCATCATAGACCCATGTCCCTCAGTGCCACAGCTGTGTGGTTTTAGACACCTTCAGGGAGGGTGACTCCACCACTGCGCTGGGCAGCCCGTCCCAGTGCTTGACAGTGCTTTTGGTGAAGAATTTTTTCCTAATATCCAATCTAAACCTCTCCTGGTTTCCTGTTGTCCTCTCACTTGTTAACTCAAAGGAGAGACCAACCCACCTCACTGCAATCTCCTTTCTGCTGTTGTAGAGTGAAAAGGTCCCTTCAGCCTTCTTTTCTCCAGTCTAAACACCCAAAGCTCCCTCAGCTGCTCCTCATCCGACTTGTGCTCCAGCCCTTTCCCAGCCCTGTTGCCCTTCTCCGTATAAGCTCCAGCACCTCAATGTTTGTCTTGTCTTGAGGCCCCAAAACTGAGCCCAGGATTTGAGCTGTGGCCTCAGCAGTGCCCAGTACAGGGTGACAAGCACTGCCCTGCTCCTGCTGGCCACACTATTGCTGATACAGCCAGGATGCCACCGGCCTTCTTGGCCACCTGGGCACACCTGGGCTCATGTTCAGCTGCTGCCAACCAACATCCCCAGATCTTTTCCTGCCAGGCATCCATCCACTCTACCCCCAGCCTGGAGATGCAGGGGGTTGTTGTGACCCAAAGGCAGGATCCATCTTTACCTTGTTGAACCTCACACCACTGGCCTTGGCCCATTGATCCAGCCTGTCCAGATCCCTCTGCAGAGCCCTGCTACCCTCCAGCAGATCAGCACTCCCACACAGCTTAGAGCCCTCTGTAAATGTACTGAGAGTGCCAGTTCCATCCCCTCACCATGTTCATTGATGGAACTGGCACTGATATGGAGCCCTGGGGAAAGCCACTTGTGCCCCTGATCCCTTAACCAGCCATCTCAAGGCCCTGGCTCCTAGTATGCCTCTTTATTTCTGAGAGAAGTTATGCACTAGGTATTGGGCAAAGGAGATGTGCTGTGTCTGGGAATTGCTGAACCTGTCCATTATTTCCTTAGTTAGGATCACTGAAGAACATGAACAAACAACTAAATTTCTGCTTGTGACTACAAGTGCCATGTGAATATGCCAAGAGATTGTCTTTGTTCTCACAAGATACTGCTGAGAATTGAATTACAGCTCTAAAAAAAAAAAAAAAAAAAAAGCGCCACATCATGATTCCCATGACTTCTTTAATTCCCTCTTGGGATCTATTAGAATTAAAGAACTATTAATTCCTTATATTAGGAAATAAAGGGGGAAAATCGCCATAATGCATATAATCAGCACTCCTCCTCACACACCAATGGTCAGGTTGTGGCTAAGAGTCTATGGCATAGATTTGGGACTGGATTGTATATCCAGAGAAATGTTTGATACTTCATCTTCTCTGTCTGAAAGTGTCAGGATACTTCTAAGATACTAATTTGACCTTATTTTCCTTGGGTCCAGTTTGTGTTTTAATAGGAATAAAAGAAAGAAAAAATTTGTCTTTCCCATCCTTATTATTTTAACATACTTTTGGTTCTTCTTCAGCAATCTTTTTGTCCTATACAGGCTTAGATAAATTTGTTTTAATATGTGAAAAGGGTTTTTCCTGTTCTTAGAGTTTTATGGTGCTTAGTCGTGTCATTGTACAATGAAAATTACAGCGGTGACTGCATGTTTGACCTCCATTTACACAACACATTTAAATATACTCAGACATAGGTACATGACAAACTCTAAGTATGACTTAGAAAAGACAGCTTCCAGGAGTAAAAAACTAGTTTTACACCTGCTCCATCCTTTAAAATTCTTTTTACTGCAATGTCTGCTACATTTTCTAATTTGTGCTATTTTTGCTGCTATCAAGCTGCTAAACCTATTATTATTAATCTTTTTTGGGTATGAAAAACATCTTACCTATTTCAACTTCTTTTTTTATAAGTAACTTCCTGCTAGAACAATATTTTCTGGAATAAAGTTAAGGATACCTAAATACCTTGAACAGGTTTTAGAAGTTAACAATTCTGCTGTAATTAGTCTTCAGGCTACCTCTGGCTCCATGGATTTAAAGCTATCAGAGTTTACTGTTTTGTGAAAAATATGTTTCACTTTGTTTGGACATGCTTGTCATAAGTTTCTCAGTATATCATTATGCTTTAAAACCTCCCACTGGCAGCGTCTGGAAGGAAAAAATATAGTGTAAACTATAGAAGACCTAATGGCAGCTTCCTGCCAACGTTCATTCTTGAGTCAACAACGCTCATTTTTGTTTTTGCTTTTGTGAAAATATGTCACAATCTAGTCTTTCATATAAGTTGGCTGTTTTTTAGCAGCCTAGTAGAGCATATATCCGTATCTTCTACTTTCCCCTTTTTTTTCTCCTTTTCATTCTGTGGTATCTGTGTTTCTGGTCATGCCACCAGTGAGTGCATACATAAATTATACAACTAAAAACACTCATCACTAGAAAATTTATTGCTTCTAATATCTTTCTCATGAACAGTTGTGTTTATTTCTGAGTTGACTTCTCTGGTAAAGACAGCAATGCGTTTAGCTTTGGTTCAGTTCTTTGTTTTTTCAAGACTTTCATTTTAGATATTCCAGTGTATATGGGACCATGTGGGCTTTTAACCATAAGCCTGTGCTGGGAATAGGAAAATGGTTTTAGTTTATAATTACAATGCTGAGTAAAAGTAATAGTGGATTGCTATCCTTATTAACTCTACTACTTCTGTCCCGCTGAAGCAATGGGCAGTACATGTGAGAAGAATATATCCTCCTGACAGAGCATCTAATTGGCTTTTTTTTTTTTTTTTTGAAAAATGGAAATGCTATTTGGAGAAGGCAGGGAGGAAGGTTGCTTTTAGATAAGAGACTTGAATCTTTCTTATGTTTAGGAAACTTATGTTACTTGGTTTGGGAAGTCTTTTATCTTCTGAGCCTCCCTTTGGCAGCTTAATTACTAACTCTGCTTAATTAAAGTGAAGGAGAGACATAAAAAAATACGGTCTGTGAAAAGTAGCTGCTCTTCTTTTTTATTTCTTCAAAATACAAACCAAAGCAAACTTCTTTAAGCATTCTTTGCCAGTATTTTGGCTTTTTGACTCTGAAATACTAGCTGATTTGTAGTATTAGAATAACATAGTAAATCAATAGCAATTATTATTTATATTATCTCATGTTAATGTGCATTTATAGCACTGAGGGTTACTCTTTGTTGATGGCTAATTTTCCCTGCTCTTGAGTTGGGAAACATCAAGTACCAGGACAGATTAAACTGTATTCATAAGGCAGTACAGTAGGATAGCACTTATTCAAACAACTTGTATCACACCCCATTTATCCGGGGGACTCACGGGTTTGTATTATGAGGAGTCACTGTTGGACAGGAAGACATGTACAGCAGGGAAGTTTGGATAACCAGGATCATACTGTGATTATTTAGGCTTTTTGTTGACCAAATCCATTATATGTAGAGAGGCTATATATCTTTTTTGTTCATTTATAGAGACCCTCTGTAAGATTATGCTATGAATTTGCAGAACAGATGTTGTATTATAAACTGTAACTTTTGATCTTGTCAAGAACAGTAGATTTTAGATAAGTGGCACCAGCACAGAAAAAGACCCCAGACTGAAAAAGCCAACTTATAACAAGAGAATTGCTGATCTTTACTTTTGAAAAATAATTTTATTTGCTCATTGTAAACAGTGTTTCTTAAAAGGAAAAGGAAGTAAACATCTAAGTGCCAAGCTCTCTTCCTAGATAAGAAAATATTCAAAGTATATCTTTTAGGTTTGCAGTATTATTTTTCTCAGTATCCCTTATATCAATCAAGATCAAGAAAAATACAAAATCTTTCACTAAAAAACCCTGCAGTTGTCTGTACTGTGTTGCCTAAATGAGTGTGAATTATTGAAAGTTCCTATAGCTCTCTGTCGGTGGAGATTTTGCTTTGTAGGTGTTTCCTGTGGAATTCATCTTGGAGAGGAGAAGGAATTACGATGTCATTTATGTGCATATGTGTGTGCTCTCTGAAGTGATTTTGAAGTTCTTATGCATGCACCAAGAAACTGGAGAAATTAGATATTTGGAAATGGAAATTGGTGGTCTTCCAGGCAATATTGGATCTGAAAGTGCTAAATCCTTTAATAAATAAACCTTGATTCAGACTGGAATGTCTTGGCTTGATCTTAAAGGTGATATTATGAAGGCCTTCTAGCTGTTGACTAGCCTGAAAGATAATTATCTGCACATTCCAATCTTGTTCTGCCATCAGCAGTATCTGAGGCCTTAATGGAACAAATGTTATTTCCACTAGAAATATATTATATTTAGACTATCCTCATTCCCAAACATTAAAAAAAAATTGTGTCTGATTGGAAATACAAAGAATAAAACAAATAACTGTATGACCTATCCTAACAGTCCTGTGTGCTTAATTTCAGTCATTGTAGGCAGTTTTCTAACTGAAAGTATATGTTGTGAGCCCACAGTTATATTATTGGGGTTACTACTTTTGTTGGGCTGTAGATGAAAGAATAACTTTTCGTTTGCTGAACATTTTAGAGACAATATTTCTTAAAACACATCAGTACAATGTAAATTTATTTTACTTTCGCGGTTACTGGAGCAAATTTGAGGGACTGAATAGCCCATCTGAAATGGAATATATGCAGTATCAGGCATCTTGAAATGGATAGAAAAGCTTCTCTGCCTTAACAAAACTGACATTTTAGTTCATACTGCATAGCTACTTATTTAATACATGATAAATCTAAGAGTCTTTTGAGTTTGTATTCAAAGTTCTGCTTGCACAAGTGAAATATAAATGTGATTCCTTTAAGGACTGCTGGGTATAGCAGAGACTTCTGTAATAAAGTTTTTCTGTGGGGCAAAGGCCTGTACAAAGTTGGAAAATAAAGGAAGCATTATTTTATGAATACTGTTTAAATATGTATGTTTGCAAACACACTCTAATATAGTTATAATGTATCCTCACTTGTGGGATTGTGTTCCATGGATAAAGACGCTAGATCTTAAAAAATCCTTCAAATGCACAGCTTGATGTGTGTTCTGTTCTCCAAAACCAAGCTTGCCTTTGGAAGAGAGGGATATAAACAAACTAAAATATATGTCCCCATGAGAGTTCTTATACAGAATATGAGCAGTGAGTTAGTTTAGAGGAAAGGTCAGGCAGATCCAAAATAAAGCTCTCATCAAGGCCAGTTTAATCCTCTCAGCTGTAAGTTTTGTAAGTCCTGCCACTTATCTTGCAGTCTGAATATTTTGCCTCAAAGCAAAGTGAATAATATCAACTTGTAGATCTGCGTGTTTTCTGTTTATACTCTCCTGAATGTTGCCTCATGTGGGAAGAGACTTGAGAGACTTAAAAGGAAAACAAAACTCTTAGATGAGGAATAAAAGACAGTTAAAGATTCTGTGACTGCTTTTCCTTTTTACATCTGGTGAGAAATACTATTATTCTCATCGAAGTTTGTTTAATATATTTTGCCTACAAAATACATAGCTGTTAAAACTTATATTTTTATATAAGCCTTACTTATAAAGCCCATTACTTTGGTATCCAAATAATGCCCATACAAGAGGAGTTACAATAGTAAAACCTTTAGTAAATTCCACAGAAGAATTATTATGGTTCAGCCCAAGGCTTTAGAATATAATTTCTCTTGGGTTTCTTCCTATTAACTGAATCATAATTTATCTGTACAGAAAATTTCTTCATAAACAGAATTCCTGCATCTTATGAGACTGCTTTTCATAAGGCTTTCTTTGTAATGTACTGTAAAGGGCAATTTAGGAAGCACAAATGCTCAACCTAATACTGATAACTGCTTCTCTTCACTATTTACTCCAGCACGTGGCAAAAAATGCTTGTAATCAGTGAGTGAGGAAAGCTGCCTTACCCAAGGTTTTGAGCATATAACCCAGGCTGAGCAATAACTGCTTCATAAGAAGTGGGAAATCAATGAACTTCCATAGGGAAGATGTGTAGGCGCACAGATCTTCCCTACAAGGAGTGAGGCTGGGCCCAGCCTCGTCCCTAATGGGCACAGCTGTGAGCAGCAGGTGAGAGCACTGACAGCAATGAGCCATGGAGTGCCCAGGTGTGCTGAGCAACCCCCAAAGGGAGCAGAGGGCACACAGGTGCAATGCATCAACGTGAGGGCTATAAAAGCTTGGGCTGAAGAACAAGAAGGGCAGATGCTTGCAGCCTTGTGAAGTGCCGTGATGTTACTCTGTATGGGCAGGCACCTGAAGCCTTCTGATGAGGTAAGGTGTTACTGTGTATGGGAGAATGCTTAAAAATGGTACGGTGATACTCTGTGTATTGTGGCCCTCTTGACTGCAGCACATGCTGCAACAAAGATCTGTTAGAATATTTCAACTTTCAGAGAGTGAAGTACCATTTTCTGCTGCCTCTTTCTAGTATTTTCTTGTACCTGGTAGATCCTATGGAAGAGCCCAGTAATAAGGTGAACAGTGGTATAAATATTATTTTCTGCTTCCCTTTTTCACTCTAGCAAAACAAAATCTGTCACTCAGTGGAAATGCATTTGGCTTGTATATCATTGGCTAGGAGACAAAAAAAAGGTTTAGTTTTTACAACATTGAGTTGCAGTATTTGCATTTTTATGCTTGTTCCAAGTACTCCCAAACTGATGTGACAGAATTGAAATATTAGTTTTCTTTGTAGATGAGGCAAAGTTTTAAGTGGCAGTTCTTTTTCTTCACTGGGATATATACTCACTGAAATCTATTTTGATTCAGTAATAGTCAGTGTGGCTTGGAAAGTGCAAGTTCTATAATTCAGCATCTTTGTTTTTCCCAAAAATGTGAACTGCTGCTCAATTTTCTCAAAGAGATGGAGATGAACTTTCCAGGAGCTAACCTGGTATAAAAACCATTGTTCTGAAGTTTTTTACTTCCTTTTCCTTCCAATAGTTTTCGAGTAAATATGTTCAGTTTCAGAAGGATGGTATTTCTTGGGCTATCTTCCCACACTTGTCAGTGTTCTCTCCCCGCCCTGATTTTCTTCTCCCACCTCTGTAATCAGAGCAAACCATTCTTACAGAGTTTCTTTTCTGCATGGTGCATGTGTGTAGAATTGTGCACAGTCTTGTCTCTCTGCACCTTTGCAGCACTCGTGTGGCTGTGCAGTTGCGTGTAAGGACCTGAGCAGTTGCTGCACAGTTTCCTGCTGAGCTGGTGTGGCTGCTGCACTGTGGAGGCATCCAAGGGCTCTGTTCCTGCCCTTGGCTTCTGCCAGCTGCTGGCAGTGCTGCTTCCAGAGGCAGCTGAGCCTGTGCCACCACCTCCCATCTGGCTCCCTTCTCACACAAGGTCTGTTTCCTGGGGCTGTTGTTGAATTCAGCTCAGCATCCTGCCCCTCGAGCCCTGCTTCTCCCACCCACAGGGAGTTTCCCTCTCTGGTGTTGGTTGAGGGAGGCACTGTGGTCTGGGACTGATGTACCCTGTGAGATTATTCCTGTGCAGTAGCTGTGGAAATAGTTTTATGGACAGGGAGCTACAGTTTGAGCAAGATTTCTCTTTAGTGCTCTGAAAAATTGACACGCTGATTGTGAACTGCCTTCATGGAGGAATTCCTGTTGACAAATTCTGGGTTGATATTTTTATCCATTGTGATCATTCCTGGCTTATCATGTGTTAATAATGGAGTCCAGTTGTCAGACATTTTGTTGTCCCCTCAGGCCTCCCTGACTGTCCCATGGGCTGCCCTACCCTGGACAGCCTCATGAGCACTTCAGTTCTGTTCCTATTGACTGCTCTCTTCCTGAAGTGACTCTCCAAAGCTGTTTTTAATTGCTTAATTTTTAGCTATTTTATTACCCTATGAGTAAACTTGTGTTGCTTGTGTTCTTTCTGTATCTGAAAAAATTAAATTAGTCAACTATTTGTAGTTCTACTCCATGTGTTCTCCAGTACTTTCCCCATTGCTCTGAATGAATTTGACTCAGGTTTTAACTATCAATTGATACACCAAGTATTAAATTTTTTTTTTGTTAAGAGTTATCTGTAACTGGGTGTGCCAGAGCTAAAGCTTGAGTCTTTCATAGCAGACATACTTGACTTGTCTTAAAGTTATTGATACAGTTGCTATTGCACTATAAACAATAGGAGATAGCATCTCCATGCCACTGAATTCTTTATGTATGCCAAGCCAATAAAATATTGCATAAATAATTTTATAGCAAAAATGCCCTAGGATTAGGTAAACAGGGCAATGTTATCTGTATTAAGAGAAGACCACAGATGTGTCTTCCTTGGGCACTCAGTAGTCCCAGGAACTTTTAAAGGGGGCATGAAATTCTTAGTGCTGCAGAAGCTATATCTTCCAATCAGTTACATGAATCTTTATATTGCTGCCTATTAATATTTATTAATATTCATTGTGTCAAACCTTGTTAGGAATTTTTTTTTTCTGACATTCCTCACATAAAATTATCTGAATATTTTCATACAATAACGTTTTCACTTTAGTGAGTTTTACTTGCTATTTCACAATATATAAGCATGATTCAGGGTGTGGGAAACCTCTTTTATATGTTACCTGTTTGCACTAAGACTTTACACACACCATGTGAATCCCTGCTGTGTTTGGATACATTCTAAGGAAGCATTTCTAACTTTAATAATATACTGGGATTATGGATTAAAAGCAGTGGGGAAATAGCTTTGTGCACTGTAACCTAACAAGCATGCTACGAATCAACTTTTTGGCAAGAAAACTCCCAATTTGCCCTCTCTCCCAGAAGTTGACCTGGTGGATGAAATAGTAGATGTGTGCATGATTCTAGGCATGCCTTCTCCAAAGATCAACATTTGTACACACTTTAGTCACTTTTATACGCAGTGCTATTGACATTAACCAGGGAGGCCGCTCTGACAGCGCTGGGCTCTAATACCAGCTAAAGAGCTGCTCTGCTCTGCTTGCATGGTTTATCTGAAAGGACTCAACACCAAAATCACACAGCCTAATTGTTTTCGGCCCATAAGGGTTCTTTTCCAGATACAATATCCTGTAGGACAGCTGAGTGTCCTACTGAAATCAGCATTTATTCAATATTCAACTCAATTTACTTTACTTTTATTCTTCTGAAAACATTAGATTGAGCTCTGTAATTTATCAATATATTATATCAAATTTGCTTTCACTTGCACATCTATAAAACACTTTTCATGCTACCTTTGTAATTAGGTTTGGACAGTATCAAACAAGTGTAAGAGCAGAGCTAAGGCTACCAGCTGATTAAAAAGATCATAGACTTGCTCAGATGAAACTCAATGGAACAGGGGAGAAAATTAACAAGACATGTCAATGAAATAGCTAATTTTCAAAGTAAAAGCAAAAATAAAAGGATGATGCCTTTTTTTTTCCTTCTCTTTAAAAATGGACTTGCACAGTTTCTCAAGTGCTTGCTCTTGCTTCCATCACGGTGCATGTCTGGGTGAATAAGTTGAATGGGGCCAAGTGTGAATTATAATTAGGCCTTGTCAGCATGAAATTTGCCTTGGAAATTGAACATTTTTTGACTGATTCTTGCATATAGCCTTGAAATATCAGAATGTGACATTATTTACTTCATCATATATATAATAGTGTTTTACTGTTGACGAAAGAGCTTCTGTTTGGGACAAAACATTCCAGCTGCATCTGAGAGTAGTACTCTGTTCCCTTGCCCATCTTTTTCAGTTTTCCTGAAGGTCACATTCACATTTTGTCAGTGGGTTGTTGTACAGTGTATTTTACCTGAAGCTAAGTGAGAATACTGTAACTGGGGGCCAGTTGTGTTTCACAAGATGAAGTGTTTAAATAGATGACAGTATTCCTGGGACACCAGGGGAAGCATCCTTTTTCTTTGGACTTGAGAATAGCTTTTGTTTTCATCTAAGAGCATGACCCTAGAGCACAGAGGTTACCATTATTTAGGTCATAATTTTGTTTGATTTAATAAAAAAAAAGGTGTTGCTTTTAGTTGTTGGTTTGGTTTGGCTTTTTGAACTGATTCAAAAATTCACCCTGTTTATGTGATTATGACCACTATTTTCCAAAATTATTTGATTGTTTTTCAGTTATAGGTGAAATCACCATATTAATTGGAAAACCAAATCACAGATAATGAGTCAAAGAATGACATTGTTGTGGTTCTATATTTTATTGAATTACTGAGGCTTAGAATAAGATGCTCAACGTTCTGCCAGTACCAGAAAAATAAGCCACTTAAATACAGTTCCCAAAACTTTATTTCAAAATCTTAAATTAACATAATAAAGACCACAGCATTAGTAATCCTTATACTAAGGATATCTATTTATTTGGAGCTGTGGGAATCCACTACATTTCAGAATAATTCTCTGTAGAGATGGACATATGTCTCTGTCATAGCACTGTGCTTCTATGAATTAACATGGATGGTAACCACCATGTGACAGCCAGCAATGTAACAGTAAGGAAAGTAAAGAACCTTCTCTCCTGGCCTGTGGTCCCTGCAGGTCTGGAAGGGAAATATGTGCGCTCTCTGTGCTGTGTCTCTTTATCTGATTGAAACAAAACCTTTTGTGTTCTTAACATAGCTTTTAGCAGGAGGATTAAAATACTTTAAATCCTACTTTTGGTAGTGAAGTAATCTCTGTGAGGTTTTGGATGTCATATTCTGCAGCATGGCATTCCATTTGATAATTGTGCTGTTCTGTTCCTAAGGACATGGCCCTGCCCTGGGGACTGATGCTGCAGTGCTTCTGGTGCTTGGTGTTGAGCTGCCAGTGCATTGCTGGCTGATGTCACTGAGCCCTATTTGTCTAGTCTTTTACGACTTGGAAAACCAACCTGGAATTTATAAATACTGCTTAATATTCTGTCAAATCCTTCACTTATTATGTTTATTTTAAAGCTTTAATGCATTCTAGAGTATGGTTACTTTTTTCTTCTCTGACAATTTCTAAAGTTGTGAGACACAGCATGTGTCTAATTTCTTTGTTTGGCAAGGCTCAGGAGCATCAGCCTTCATAACTGTCCTGGTTTTGTTAGACCTGTTTCCTGGCTTTGAGAACTGTGATGGAAGTCAGAGGTGAGGAATTTGTCTATGAATGACAAATGGGATGGGAAGAGAGTAGAGGGGAGGGTGACAAAGAGTTTATTTCCATGTCTTGCAAAGCTCAGGATGACATTTTGCTATGTCTGTTTGCTTTTGTGAAAAACACCTTTGTAATGAAACTGTTGAGGCAGTTGCCCACTGGGAAAGTTTGCATTAGGAACAGGAAGGAACAAGGTATTTACAAACCATCCTGCAGGACAGCACTGGCAGCTGTAAAAGCAGTAGGTCCACATGACTGGTGCTGGCCCTCCTGTAGGTGTATAATTGAATTAGCCACGAGATAAAGTGGTTCCCTGCATGGCCAGCAGCTGCTGGCACAGCATCCTGGCATGATGGGCACTCACCTTCGCTGTGCGAGGCATGGGCAATGTGTTCATGGCAAAGGCTGAGGTCTTCAGCCTGAGAGTCAAAAGAGCTGGTGGGTAGATATTTGGTGTGTCCAAATTCCAGTGTTTATCTGTTTTCCCTCATCTCTTTGAATGTGTTTTCTATGCCCTCTTAGGCCAGTGACAGAATAAATTTGTAGGAAAGCCACAAAGAGAAAGTTTGAGGATTACAGTCTTTCATTTTTTTACAATCTCATGCTTAATCTAAGGGGAAAAACCCCCAAATATTATTTTTATTAAAATAATCTTCACAGAGCTGGAGATAACTGAAATTTATGTAGTGTGTAACTTGGTGTAAAATAAAAGGCATTTCCTTAGGAAATGAAAAAAAAAAAACCTTTCAAAACCACTGGATGGATTCTTACGCTGAATGACTTTTTATCAAAATGTATCCAGCTTTATTGAATGACTGTAATTGTTTGTTAAACTTTTTAAAAAATGTAATGGTTAATATTTTAATATTAAAGTAAAAAAGTCTCTAAGTAGATGGATTTATTAATTTCCTTTTACTTTGTAAAATTCATAAATGATCTGTGTGCTAAAACAAGATTAGGTTTTAAAATAAAATAGGTATGAAGTTTTTGTATAGCTACTGATACTTGAAAAAGTCAGGGAAATCCAAAACTCTAGTATTTATCACCAATATTGTTGCCAAAATGAAGTGCCAACCCTTTAAAGGTAATAGTACTAACCTTGACTGCTGGAATGTTGCCAGCTCATCGTCATCCTGCAGAAATATATTATACTTGAACTGAGAAAACATGCAATTGTCCCTCCCCCTCTTCATTCCCACAAACTGGAGCAGTATTATGTTAGCCTGAGCTGTACTGAGCCGAATCCAATCTGGAATTAAGAATGCTCCAGGGCATTTTTAATAAACTGTCATTCATTTGAACTCTAACCTCCTTTAATTTGCAGAATCTGGTAGCACAGATGTATTCTTCAGCCACATTCATTTTTTTCTTTTCTTATCTTGGTGTGAAACACTGCTGATAGCACTTAAAAATGTGAAGCTGCAGAACAAGTAGAAAGTGTTCTCTGGAAACAGACTCAAAACTAAGAAACAATTGCTGTAGTTTAGTTTGTTGGGTTTCTGCCATTCTGAAATGCAAACTTAACTCTAGTGCAGGTTTTAATAAAATCCTCAAAGTGCCAAGGTCAGTTAAGCTCTTTCTGAAAGTATGAAAAAAAAAAGGCTTTTATTATAAAATGCAAAGGATAAAATGAGGCCGTTGTCTTGCAAAAGGGAAGAAAACCCAGCTAATAAAATATTCAGGGCATAGAATACTCCTGAGCTAAGTGCATTCACTGAGGTTCTCGCCGTAAACTCTTTCAAATTCCTGGGAATTCAAAACATGCAGGGTTTGTGATTAGGAGCATTTACACTGAGGGACAGGGCTGGGAAATGGGAGCAGCTTCCAGGTGGAAACTGCCCCCAGTGCCTCTGCCCCTGCCAGGTGGGGCCGCTGGGCTGGGGCAGGGACTGTCCAAAACCAAAATTTGTATCTATAATACTGCCTTCAGTGGTTAAAGTAAATTTTCTATTGTAACACATCTGCTACAGCTATATCATTAGGGTGAGAGGATTGTTTGTGCAACTTCAGTATTTGCACATTTACATTTGATAGGAATGGTTTTTAAAAAAAATCAGTTTCTTGTGCACATGCCTGCCAGTTGAATTTGGCTGTAGGTGTTGGTAGGACAGTTAACTAGGAAAACGTGCACCCTTGAGCTTGGGTCATATTAGAAAAATGAAGGAAGAACTAGCTGGCAAATACTGTGTTGAAAGTGTAAATGCAAATAAAACTTTCAAGTCGACACGTGTTAACGATTTGTGGTTTTAAAAAGTTTTCATATTTAAGTTTTGAAAGTTTTTTTCCCTTCTGTTTTTAACTTTGATCTCTTTTGTCTGACGATGTAAGAGTATGTTACCAATAGACATTAACAAATCCACAGCTTTGTTTTCCGCAAGTCTTTAATTCTCTTAAATGTTTCGACATGTAAATTATGTGATATATGTGATATGAACTTGGGTGAAGATTCAGTCAATCATCGGGTTGAGTACCAAATTGAGAACATGGAAAGGGAGCACAATGATACTAAAAATACGAAAGTTAAAGAATTCTACTTTTTTACATTTTCATTTGCCCAACAAATCTGCAAGTGGGGAGTGTCTTGGTGTTAAAGATACTGTCTCAAAGCTGGAGTCTGTATGAATTCATGACTTTCCTGTTCTGATTCTCACTACAGTTTCCATTAAGCTGTGTTGTCTGGAATTAAGTGTATGCTCAGCAGAAACTAGGTGCCGTTTTTAAAAGGTACAAGAAAAAGCCTAAGAAATAACCCAGAAGACAGAAATATCGTATGTTTTAGTAGCTGAGTCTTGTCTTTGTTAGAGACAGCATGAGTTTGTTCTTGCACTAAGGCAGAAGATAAAGTACCTGATGTTATATTAGAAATTGAATCTGTTTTTAAAGAAATATGATCTCTTTCCTTCTGGCCTGTTAATTCTTTTTTTTTCATGGTATTTAAGTGCAAATCCAGGTTTTTTATTTCTTTATTTCCCTCAAGTATATGTTCTCTTTGCTGCTTCTAAGAACGTTCACTAGACAGTCATTTTACAAAGGTATCTCAAGTCATCATCTTTCTTCAGTGGAATCTTGCATCTGCAGAGACTCCTGAGTTGCACTCCATGCTGTTTCATTGATGCCACCATTGCACTGCTTTTACTTTCTGAGTGGAAGGTTAAACATCAGTACTTTCAATACTGTTGGTAATTCTGATCTGCATTCATGAAATGCAGCTTCTTATGCTCTGCAGGGTATCAGACTTGTTCTGCTATTTGACTGATCTTATTGGAGTGTTTGTATGGTGTGTAAGGAATAAGTAATCAGTGTGTCATTGGCAAACAGGCTGTGAGTCCTCATTATAATTCATGACATCTCTATTATTTACTTGTATTCTTTATTGAACTTTTTATATAGAAGCCAATCTATATTGGAATTGAAACAAAAATGGCTTATAAGCAATGATTGCCTGCTAGAAGGCTTTAGAGAACAACAGTTGAGCATGAGCTTGGGAGAAGTAGCCACACTGATGAGTACTGTGGAATTTGGTCAGACTCCTCAATCACAGCAAAATTGAACTCCTTTCAATGCTTTGCATAACATGGATGAATGGAATATACCCTCTTTCCCATTTTATTTTATTTCATTTAAAGGTTCTTCCTGAAGTGTTTTCTAGTTTATAAAATAATAATATTTGGACAAAGGAGGTGAGAAAGAACATACAGGAAATAGGACATTCATTATTCAAATCATTATGTCTCACTAAGGAAATCCTGTATTTCACTTTATCTAAACTGTATCATTTGAAGAGGAGGAAATCCCCCTGTCATACTGGTTACTGGAGGCCATTCATGGAAAATGCTTCACCCCACAAATAAAGCTTCTGCTGCCAGACAGGTGTCATTATATTGTCTCCATTCTTTAAATTTCTCCATGACATTTCTCCACACTATGGACAAAAAGGGATCACCCATTTACATTACACTTCATGCTTCAGAGCTTCTCACAGTTATCAGGAGGAAAATATCTTGATTGTTATTAGAGCAGTTACAGACCTTTGAAGTTCAGGATGATAGAATAATTTGATTAGAAGGGACCACTAGGGGCAATGCACTATAAACCTGTACTCAAAGCAGAAATAACTTCAAAGTTGGATCAGATTCTCCCAGCTTCATTCAGTCAAAATCCTAAAATACTCTAGAACTGGAGAGTTTACAATTTCCCTGGGCAACCTGTTTTGCAAAGGTGTGCATTCTTCATGAAAAATGTTGGGTTTTCATTAACACTTTGATATCAAAACATGCATCTATAGCTGCATTTAAAATTTCTAAAATAACTTCTATGATGGGTTACCACCACCCTGAATTTAAATAATAAAAATGGTGCAGGACATATTTATAAATTTTATCTATATGTGGCAGTGGCCCAGGTTAAATAGGTTTCTGGTGTTAGCTCTATTTTGTATAAATAGTGTTTATTGCTAATGGATTCATGGAAACTTTGAGGGTTTTTTTGGTTTTGAAACACTACTGTTAGTTTTTAAAACTGTAAGTTTTTTACTGTTTTTACTGTTAGTTTTTTCTATCAGTTATGATGGAAAGCTATATGAGCGGCTATTTACAGAAAATAATTCCTTTAGTGTGATCCCCCCGTATTTATATGGATTTAACATTTTCTTGTTGTAAAGAATATGGAGTTGAAAATGTCCTCTCTCTCAGGTAGAAGAGCTGATGAATGCACTGGAGAAGACTAGACAAGAATTAGATTCTACCAAAGCCCGTCTTGCCTCAACCCAGCAGTCTTTGGCTGAAAAAGAAGCACATCTGGCTAACCTGAGAATAGAGCGAAGGAAACAGCTTGAAGAAATTCTAGAAATGAAGTAAGTACCTTGATTTGTCTAATTTCTAGGGAAAAAAAAAAAACCAAAAAACCTGCTTTTGCCATAGGAGAAAGTTTTCATGAGGGTTTCTTGTGTTATTTAAGTCTCAATCTAAGGACTTCTAATAGTTTTAAGACACTTACATTCCTTTAAAAGCACAGAAGTGCAAACATCTTCATTTTAGGAGTACTCAACATTTTTTGTAAGTTGTCCTTTGTTGCATGCAAATAGAAGTATCAGTACTATATAACATCTTTGAGAAACCGAAAATCTAGAGCCCCATCTCTCAGTGGGAATGCAATGCTGGAATCTCTGCCAGTGTCACATGCAAGGGATGGGAGTTATTAACTTCCTATTGATGGTGCAAGGCTTGTTGCTTTGAATTGGTTAAAAACACCCCCAAAATAACAAAGAATTTTTGCATACACTTTACCACTGTGTATGAGTTCAGAATGAAAAAGGAAGAGAGACATATAATTTAAATCTAACTTCCTCCATGCAAAGAAGAGTAAGTATCTATAATTATGGGGCATTAAAGTTCTGATATGATCTTTAAAATTGGCAAAAAAAGGATGAACCTGCTATGACTTGGCTAGGCTGATAATTATGTAGTTAACATTCAACAAAGAAAAATCACAGTTGCAATTTTGAAGCAGGTTTTTTGCGGGAGGAAGCAATATATAACTTCAGGTCAATTTTTACAGTTACCCTTGATTTTAAAGGAAGGGAAGTAATCTGAAAAAATGGTTTTCATAATGTCATTGTAAATAAGGCAAAGTGGAAATGGAGTCACATACTTAGTGGGGTTTTATAAAAGTGGATTTTAAGAATGTCTGCCAGGTAATACAGGTGCAGAAATACTGTAATGGAAGCACAAATGTTTCCAGGGATATCTAAAGAATTTCAGGTTTTGATTTTAATGAGGTCTACATCCATACAGAAAAATGGACTCACATATTAGAATTAGAATACTGTGGGACATTATATTTTATAAGATACATTTTAAAAGTTTTTTAAAAGTATGAAGTTATATGTACATATTCATTTCCCATCATAACTCAGATTCTCAGTGCCAGTTATCTATTTTCTGTATAGTGCTTTGGTCTGGTTCCTCAAGTGCTTTTTTTTTTGTTCTAATAATAAGATTTTTTTTAAAATCATAATTAACAATGGCTGAACAAAATAGAGGAAAAATCTGTAGTTCTGTTAGTGTGACTTTTTAAATTTGGTACACAAAACCTCACAGAACAATCTGGAAAACGAGGTTGGCAAAAACTGGTGAGGTAGAACTCATTTTGAGAAAAGCTGTTCTATTTTATGAATGAAGGGCTGAATAGTATTACAAGTGAAAGACTCAGCAGCAAAGATCCTAGGTTTTTAAAATATTTTAAAATTTCTTTTTTAAACTTTAATTTTTAATTTTTTAATTATAATTTTTTAAAATTTCTATTTGTTGTTTAAAAAATTCAGTATCGAGTGATTACAGTTTTTGGCTACCAGTTTCCAGTTAAATAGGCATGAAGTGTGTGTTTAAGGACATTCATGATGATTTCCTATGCTTATATTATGTTCAAGTTCCAACCATAACTCTGCATTCTAGGCCCATCTGGCTGTCATTGTCAAGATCCGTCTTAATTTAGAGGCCACAATCAGTTGTCAGTTTTAGAAAACTTCTTCAATTATCATTTCTTGTTCCCATATACATTTGGTTATTTATGGAAGTTTAGAATAAAAAGGGAGAGCAGCCTGGTCTTGTACATATCTGTTTGGTCTTTTTGAACTGGAAAGAATATAAGTACCCATTAAATGAGAGGTAGTTTGAGAAAATCAGTTCTTTCTTAACTTGTTGCCAATTTGTGAAAAAAATAAGGTTTATTTTAAAGAATTTGAAAGTGTAAGTTTGAAAAAGGAGTTGCAGTTGCATGTTAATTTCTGAATTTTTTTGAAATGTCTATTAAAAATATTACTATATTAGTTCTGGAGGAAATATTTTTGCTATGGTCATATTATTTTAGCAGTGCACACATAACTCATACTGACATTAATGGAAGTTATGCATACATGTTAACAGTAAAATGCAGCATGTGTTCAAATCCATCATTTTGTCTAATTGTCTTGTTGCTTTGTGCTCTTTCTATGTCTGAGCATAAAGCAAAAATCAATGCACTTTTTATATTTTAGTAAATGATACTTCAAAAAATCTCTAGTGCATGGTGTGACAAAAGCCATGGCAATGTTTTTTTTTAAGAAATGTATTTATCATCCATAGAAATATTTCAGTTGGCTGAGCTTTAAATATGGTAGTTAGAAATATGTCCTAAGACTGCTTTTTCCAGAGATTGTTTTTGTTTTCTGAGAGTCCACAAGTAGGAGCACAACCTCCTGAGAACTTCACAAGGCTTGCCTAGAACAGCTTATTCATTTTGTAACATGAAGAGCTTGAGGGTAGGAGAAGTTTCAGCACTCTGATGTGGTGGAGGTTTGTCAGATGTTTCAGCAATGCCATATTTGTGGAGCATACTTTCATGACCACAGTGCTTTCATACAGATCTCCTTTCCTATGTGGCGGTTCCTTCCAAAACTCATAAACCTGCTTGTAACAAAATTAGGTAGCTGTATAGATAGATAAATGAGTATTTACATAATATTAAAATTGCCTTATATATATATGTATGTGAAATAAATGCCTGCCCTCATGGAAAGTGGGTTTTGCTCCATGGGACAGATCAACTTTTTAGAAAGGGTTGAAATTATTTTCCCTTTGGAAGATATAAAGTTTGACCTGGAGAGCCAAAAGTCATAAAAGAAAATCTAATGACATGTGGTGGAAAATATATAAAAATGATTGTCACTCTTTTTGTAAGTTCAAGTTTTAAACTATATGCATTTTATCTTCAACTGCATCCTCTAAAGTTAAAAAGAAAATACAAAACGGTAACACCCAAGCTTCCCCCTAACTTTATCAAAATTAAGTGTTTTCTTGGTTGAAAATCTTTAAGTTAACTTTCTGTGATGCTTACTCTATTTGTTGTTTAAGTGCAAGGTTAGAAAATATTTCATTGTGCTTTTGCATTAATTTGATGATCTTTCAGTGATGTAGTTACATGTGGCAAACACTGTACTTAGTGAGTGGCCATGTGATTAATCCCCCAAAAGACAAACTTTGTGTTTTGACCTGAAGATCTGACAAGTCTTAATTTTTGAGATTTAGTTGTTAATTACTGAGTGTTTCCTCTATTAACTCAGCATACTCACTGCTCTGAAGCTTTCAGAATTCTTGCCAAGAGTTTGAAAGGCGTTTTCCTTGCCTTAAATAGAGTTCATGCCATCACCTGTGGGTATTGCTAAATCAGATTTGATGGAGTTGACTTTGCCCTGAAATTCACTACAAATTTCCAGAAGAAAATGTATTTTCCCTTATGTGAAATAAATTGGATAGTTAGTAATGAAGCATTAAAGAGCTCCTAAGAAAAACCCAGCTACTAGTTATTTTATTCAGTAACAAAAACAGAACATTACTGTGCTGTCCAAAAAATATACTTTAAATTAGATTTTGCAGTTAACTTTCTTACAGTGACAGTATAAAATTAAACATCCCTTCCTTTAAGTCTGGTCACCATTTCTTTCACTGTAAAGAATAGAAGGAAATTTCTTTTCTTTGTTTTTTAAATAGATTTACTCATTTAAAAGCACCTGTGTACAGTCAGGGATGAAATAGTTGTGGGAAGAAGGGGATAAAATGTTTTTTCCAGCAAGCATTCAGTCTCAGCAGCTGCCCCTCTGTGTACAAGTGCTGAGCACTCAGTGCCCTTTGCCTGCTGGGTCAGTGGTTCAGCTGCTGGGCCAGAGAAGGAGAGGGCACTTGGATTTGCCACTAGATGCCAGTCTTGGGTGCAGGACCATGATTTGGGTAGGAGCAGCTCTATGGGGCAGGGAGGAAGCTTGTCCTGCTAGGAGGAGAATGTGCTTTTTCCCCTTGTCTGTCACCAGGTCTGACTGGTGTCCTCCTGCCTTGTAGAGCAAGAGCTTCAGGCATGGAAAAGAACGTAAATGGCTTCAAGTGGACTTTTCAGGATATTGCAGGGATGAAGAGGGTCTTTGAATGGATTCTGGAAGTCAGGGGTCACAGCCTAAGGGAAAGACTGTGTAAAATGTAAAACTAAGAAGTCAGAATTTGTACAGAAGTCAAAATGCTCTATGAAGTACTAGTGGCAGAAGAATAAGAAAGTTTACCATTCATCTGGTTTTCTGCAGACATACCCCTTTTTTCCATCTATAAATTTTACTGGTGTATAAGTTGGGGATTTCACATCTGTGTAGCAGCTCAGCAGGAGTTTCAGCTCTGACAAGAGCTGTTGGATGTCCAGAGAATCTATCTAGATGTGTTTCCAGCACCTGGACAAATCAGCTCATGTCCCTGCCTTACATTATCCGATTACTATTTCCATCCATCACCGTCTGAAACTGACACCTGGGGAGGGAACTCAACATGTTTGCCTTTATTTATGTCCTAATTGCTCAACCCTAAGAGGTTCTGACACCCACAGGAGAGTGGTTTCTTCCTCATTGCTGTGGGTACAGCAATAGTGAAAGGGCTTCTGAAATCTGTGTGTGAGTAGTAAATCCAGTGCATCTGGAATGTTTCAGAGTAATTATGTATGCAATTCACCTGTTCAGGGCAAGCACAGGCCAGAGGCATGACACTCATTGACAGGGAAATCCCTGATGAAATTGCAGGGACTCGTATGTAGCCATGAAGTTAATTTCCTCTTTTTTTTTTTGGTTGTTACATACAACATGAAGGAGGAGGAAAAGAATATAGTAAGGTAGAAGAAATTGGCAAAGTGATTTAGGGTTGGAATTGCTCTTTGAAATGTGTGGAACTCACTTCTTTAAACCACTTTAAAGAATGGCTTCCCTACAGACCTGCCTGCTTTCAGTGTTACAGCCAGGCAGAGCATTCCCCTGCACCCATCTTTTCCAAAAGAAAAGCAGGAAGGGAGATAATCCGTTCTCTTCCCTATGCTGGAACCTGAGGTGTTTCACTAGAAGGTGTGGGCAGAGTTGCTTAGTTTATGCTCCTTTTGAAATGCTAGGATATTCTAAAAACAGCCAGTACATACCCTGGGAATAGTTTTAGGCTGAATGAGCAGTAGTGGATACATGACATTAAATGAGTCTCTTTGAAGTTTAAGCAAACACAACAAGGGTCAGATTTCTTATATTATTAATAAAGTATTTGGAAAGAAGAATTTTTTCTGCTTTTCCAGCTTATTTCAGCTTATATGTAGAGAAGGATAATTTCTCTAATGTGAATTCTTTAACATCTGTTTACTCAATAGGTTAGATAACAGAATCTGTATAAATAGCTGTGAAGAAAAAATTTTCAGGAAGAAATTTACTATTTTTTTATAATTTTATTAGAAAGATTATTTTGACTTGTTGCAGCTGTGGTAATGTCTACTATAAACATGTTCAGATAGCAAGCTGATTGTCTCAAAAATTGTACCATTTCAAATGCAGAACACTAGACTGTTTTTTAGTAACCTGTGGACTGCTTCAATTTAATTGTAGGATTCATGCTGAGAGTGTAGAGAGTCATATCCCAAGTTAAATACAAACAAACCAGCAGGATGTTGATACAACTGTGACTTCCATAGGAAGTAGTTAGAATGGTAATGTGGTCTCCTAACTTGGGTGGAAAGTCTCTTGTGACTGTTTTTGCCCCACAGACCTGTAACACAGCATGCCTTGACTAACATTTTTGACACCAACTTGCAAACACCATAAAGATTAGAGAAGGCCAAATGAAGGCTTTGTTCTCTGGAACAGAAGCTTTCTTGACTAAAATGAAAAGATGTTTTTCTTTTGTAAACAACGAAGGGGCTCTAAGCAGTAAAATGTTTCTCTTTGTGAGAATAGAATGAGTGAGCTGTCAACTTGTCAGTGCTTCTCTTAAAGACATATGAGTGTCACCAAGTTCCTACTTAGGTTCCTCTGTTCAGATTAAAGGATAGTATACTTTGATTTTATTGTATAAGATTCAAAATGTTGGAAATTTCATCAGCATGGGAAACAAAATTATTTTCCTAATTTTGTTCTTTTTAAGGTCATAATTTACTTTTAAAATAGGTTGTCACCTGCTGTTGAAGGTTAGTAAGATGAGTTTAGGATTTCTACAAACTGTGGTATGAGAGGCTGTGTTTTGCCTACTTTTATATCAATATTCAAGTAAAGGAAGTTGGATCCTTTCCCATTTTTTCCTGTCCCGTTTAGACAGTGGGAGAGGGCAGGAGCAACCTTTTCCAAGTGTTTCTAGGGAGACAATGTCTTCCTCTCTTTTATGGAAAGGTAGCAGTGCTTATGTCACAGAGGCATTGTCTGAAGGCAAACCAGGAGTTCAGACATATTCCAGACAATGGATATTATGGTTTTAATAATTAAGCATACTTTTCTGAGCTAGAAAACAAGTCTGGCTTGTTTTTTTCATTTCATAAGGATTTTGTCTCTAGTTGTACAAGTGATCTTTCAGGTTTCTTTGATCCACATGATTTGAGGCACCTGCCAGGCAGAAAGAGAATTTGGTGGTCATTCCCAATCTCTATCCTAGGAGTGCACCTTGCTTTCCAGTTTTGTTGCCATTGTTCTTTACCCATTCTGATACCTTGCCTTAATAGAAAAATAACAATTAGTGCTCCAGCAAACATTTTGTATTGGAAATTCTACAATACTTATCTGATTTTCCAAAAGATTTATTTTACAATACTTTTCTTTTCTTTTAGTACTTTTCCCAGGACCTGAATGATAGAGAGCAAGGGGATCCTGCAGCTGCTTTATGAGGGAGATACTTAAAAGACTTCTGAGTCTGGGGAGGGTAAGGCAGGGAGAGGATATGCTTGAAGACTCAGAAGGAAGGCATAAACTCAGTGTAGAGTTTAGCCAGATCTCCCAGCATGAGGAGTATCAGGCACTTGCTGAAGTGAATCAGTGATCGATTTGAAGGGGAGAAGTTCTGCTTTGTGGAGTGGTTGCCTGGTGACCTTCTGCAACTTGCCTCCACAGAGACATCAGCTGATCCCAAAAGGGGTTAGACATTCACAGACAAGAGCTGGCTCTTTATGGACTTCTTTATACTATTTGGTTGTTGTTCTTGACCTGTGTTCCTAAAATTTATCTTCTGTCTGCAGTATCAGCTCTTTTCTCCCACATTGCTCACTTTCACTGAAGCACACATAATGATAAAATTATTTATAACCCATTTTAATTTTAATTTTTAAGAACCAGTTATATTGAATCCATAATAGATTATGGAAAAATCAATGGCCACACTTTGAATGGCCTTTTGTGTCTTCTGTTGCCCTATAGTGGACAAGTGGATTTACAAGATGATGTAAGTGACAAAATGATTGGTTTAAAGTGCAGGTTATAAGTGAGATATGACAGTTACATGACATTTTCTAGTGATTTAACCACTTAGAAGACAGGCACTATTAACAGTGTTTCAGGTTTACAGGTGTTTCAAACTGCTTGAAGGATGTAGAGATGCAGAGTATTCTAGCCTTCTGTAATGTGAATGAAAATGTGAAGGAACAATTGCAGTTGAAAGTCATTACCTTTACTTTTCCCATTATTTTCTTTTTCCTTTTAAATCAGTCTCTTTAAATTAAAATGCTTTTCTGTTTTTTATGTTTAAGTATGTTAGGGGTTAAAATTTTCTAAGGAACCTTGTTATTTTTATCTGAATTTCAATTACTGAGCAGTTTAGCAATCTTCTAGTTAAAGAAGAAAAAGTGAATATGCTATCTACTAAGTATTAAACACTTTTTGTATGGTTTGTTTTGCATAATTTCTTTATTTGCAAAGTTAGAAAATATAAGGAATAGAAAAGAGGGTACCCTGCAATTAGTGATCTTGACAAAGCTGCGTATACTATGTTTTAAACGGACCTTAAAAATAATTTTTTTAGGTAAAACAATAATGATAGTAAAAATTATTAGATAGGATGGCATTTGTTTGGAAGTTCAGCCAGCATGGGAATGTAGAGGCTGTCACTCTGATAATACACTCAAAAGAGCAAATGGCTCAAAAGTCAGAAAGGAAGGAGTAGGAGGCTGAAAGTGAAAAAAAAGGAAAAAGTTAGGCTACTGTTTCATGGATTTTTTTAAAGCTGACTGAATTACGCCCTTGTCTACTGAAACCCTCTTAGTGTAATTCCCATTGGCCTCCGTGACACCTAGGGCAGCACTGATCAACTGCAGGCTCCCATAGTCCTAACCTCGGCCAGCTCAGTATGGTTCTAGCAGATGTTTCTGCATTTTAAACCTCAAAATATGATGGGTCAGGGTTTTGGTGGTTTTTTTTTTTCCCTTTTTCACGTGGCAAATCTTGCATACTTGAGACGCAGGCCATGCAATTCAATGATAGGAATTATGAGCTGAAGGTGTCCCCTGTGGGATAATGCTGAACTTAATGTAAACCCAGATCTTTGAAGATGGAGAAGCAAAGAAATTTAAAGGTTTGGATCATTTAAACTAAATGGTGGATTATTCTTTAATATTGCATAAAAATGCAAAATATAAAATGTGCTTAGAAATGCATGTTTTCTGTTAGAAGGCAAAGGTCTTATAAGGTCAGGAGAGAACAGAGTCAGAAGCAATTAAACAGGAGCAGTTTTCCTATCAGCAGAAGGGAAGGGTTTGATTAGCTTTCTCTGCCTTCCCATTACTCCTGAGGTGCTGTGGAGTCAATCCACTGCTACCTTCTTCCTGTGCTTCCTTCGTCCACCCCATGCCCCCAGCAAAACAAGTACTTCCCTCTGTGCTGTGGAAAACTATCTAAATTCCCATTCCTTAGTTCCCTCCAGTTGTGTTCTTTTGTGTAGTAAGGTGCAAGGTGTGCTTGAAATTTTGTGCTCTCTTGCCCAAGAGGGTTCACTGATTCTCTTGTGCTTTGTAAGGTGTGAGCTCACAGGGCAGCCTCCCTGCCTGCAAGGCCATAAGTAACATTTACTCTTGTGTTTAATTCTATAAGAATTTATCCTCCTAGAGGTCTGTACCTCTATCTTGAAATGAGTAAAAAATTTGCCTTTTGGAGGAGGAGACATGCTTGTGGTGGTGTTGTTTGTGCCTTCCCTCTGAACCATGTCTAGATTACTGATTGTGACCCTGACAAGACTGATCCATCCCCTTTATTAATACAGTGCCAGGTATTATGGGTTCCCATCCATCATAACTGTATTATACAAGATAATAATAAAAGCATGCATGACATTATGACTGTCAACACTATCTGAACAATGTAAATACAGAAACATTGCAGCAAAAAAGAGAATTTTTCAAATGCAGTTGGTAAAATATGACATAGCACACAAAAATGTGCTAAAGCTCTACCTTTCAAGGAACAGCACCTCTCAATGCTGTGTTGCTGTTCAGCAGAGACTAACAGATCATGAATTATGTGATGACAGTGAAAATCAGGATGAGCTCATCTCAATTTTCTCTGATTGGGAACAAAGCTGGCTAAGTCCATGCTGTTGTGCAGTGTATCAAGGTATCTCAGCAAAGAAAACCCCTGTTTAAGAAAGTACGTTGCAGAAGTCTGTGCTAAGTCCTGTAGTCAAGCTGTTTTGTTCAGCATAAACATCACCTTAAAAGGACACCTTGGCTTGCTTCCTTGGGGTCAAGTGGCTTCAACTGGATAGACAAACTTTTCAGGGTGAAACAAAAGCTGGGTGACAGTACAAACTTACACAGAATATCTTTAGTAAAAAATTTGATGGTTGTTGGTAAATAGAAATGTTACTTTTGTAGGGGAGCTTGCATAATTTTAGTTGGAGTACCATGCTTATTGTGTCACATTTTAGTACTAAAAGCTTTATTGGGGGATGCAAGTGAAAGGTTTGATATATTTTTTACCTCATGTTTAATAATGATTTTCTCAAAACCCATCTAGTTTCAATTTTGTAAATGTGCAGATACTGAAGAGGAAATGATGATTTATTTGCTTTGATTAGAAATGTAACATACTTTTTTGTGGTTAAACTCTTCCCGGTTTCTAACCACTCCTACCTCAAACATGTAGTTTATCATTGTTGCATCCAGCTCTGACCAAAATGAGGCCACACAGGACTCTGATGATGACCATATTGTTAAAATCATTCTAGTTATGATGGATTATTCTTCTCTGCTTCCCAACAAACTTCTTGCATAGTTTGAACGCCAGCTTTCACAATCCTCATCTTCCAGGTGGGAGGGTGAAACATAGATTGGTCTAACAGAGAGAGTCATTAAATGTGCTGCTTTGTTCTTTTGGTTTCCAACCTCCTTGCCTTTATTAGGGTTAGGGAACAGAGGTAGGTACTGAGTAGAAGATGACAAGGGAAGGTTTTTTTGCATGAGGGGACTTTGTGGTAGTTGTGGTCACCTGTCTGCATGTTATGGCAAACTGTCCCAGAGGCTGGTTAAGCGCAGTTGGTAGGGAGAGCTTTTAAACTAAAAGGAGCATTTACCCCCACTCTAAAAGCCCTCAAATACAGAATACTGTCATTTTGGTAACTTGTGAATTTTTTTTATGGGCTGGATAACTTCTTCCATCTCTTGCATGACTACCTTGAGAAGTTCCCTGTGTGGTCAGTAAACAAAAGGGAAGCAATTGATGTCTATGAGGTTTAAAGGAGCTGGTGTTGGGACTAGTGTGAATTCAGCAGCAAAAAGCAGGGATTATTACCTAACACCTAAAGAGTAGCAGCCCAAGAAGCAGGGTAGATCATCATCTAACATCCAGCAACCTGATACCCTCTTAGCAGAGTGGAAAATGCTCTGACATTCATGAGCTTGAAGGAAAAGACTTTGTACCTAATGAAAAATGCTAAAATTTGCAGCAGGCTGAAACAAACTTGATTGCTTTCCAGTTTTGTTTTGGGTGCTCATTATCCTTTGTGCCCAGCTGGATTATTTTGTCAACAACTGACAGCAAACTGCCGAAATGAAACCAGTGTTCCTGTTCTTGAGTCTATGCATCCCACCCAGGTACCCACTGTTCTATTATAAAAGTACTACAAGGATCCAAACAGGAAGGAAATTTACTTACAGGATTTTCACAATTCTAGTAAGGAATAGAATTTATAGTTTTTCTCTCAGCATAATCTCCCTTCAACACTTCAATACTGTAATGTTTTGTTTAGTCTAACGTAGATTTTTGGTAGTATCCAGTCTAAAAATGAATCTAATTAACAGATGACTTTAGGAAATCCCTCCTGTAATTTAGCAGCTAAATGAATAGGGGATATCAGTATCTGACAACCAAGTTCCACTTAAGGTTAATGTAACTATTACCTCATTAGTACATGTTTCCACTTTTCAAATAAAACCTTTATTGATCTAAATATGTATTTAACGAAGGACTAGATGAACTTAAAGGAAATTGGCTTTGTGAAATTATGCTGCCTTTATTGATACTGACTAGCTTTATAAATGTTTATCCTAATTATGTTTTATTGTGATAAAAAAAGATTGCACGTACTCTGCCATTTTTGTAAAGTGAGCTGTTGGAGCTTTTTTTGTTCAAGAGGAGGGTAGGGTATGGAGAATAGTCCAGCTCCAGAGAGGAGGCCCCTCACAGGCCATATGAATCCACTTACATGTAAATTGCTTGTCTGTATGAATTAAGGTGAAGGTTATGAAAGAACTGCATTTCTGTGTTTATTGTAGGATTTTTGACAGTCTCTTTCCTCTTTCAAGTAAATTTGGCTTAAGTCCACAGTCAGTACAGTTTTAAGTAAACTCCTCTTTTGTTACATTAACAAGGTTATAACATCACTGAAGGAGATTTCCAGCTGCATGAATTGAGGCCTGAGCATGCAGAGTAAGGGGATAATTAAAACCTTAGGGTGAGTGAGTTAAACTACCAGCTCAAATTGGATAAAAGGCTAATTGTCCATAGCAACATAGTGAGTGTTTCTAAATATCTGTGAAATAAAGATAAATATTCCTGGCTTTTTAATTGCTTTGTAAATTCTCAGAATCAGATTATATTTTAGGGCATAACAAAAATCAAGAGAAAGTAAATAGAAGGCCAAAGAATCATTTTCCAGGTATTATTTTATTTTAGTTATTAATTGAAAAGCAGAATTCTTTTGAGGACTTCATTGAAATTCTGACTTTCTTTACATTTCAGGAAGCATTTTTGTGTAGGAAGTATGAGCCTCACTGTGTGATACTGTATATCAGAATGGACTGGTCGGTGCTTTGTCAAAATTTGTCATATCTCTCTTTCCTTCCTCCTTTTTTTCATTATTGAGAGTGGAGTTACATACCTTTGGTGACCCTCAAGAAGATGACATAGAGTCAGGCAAGATGATACATTACCACAAAGTTAAAAAAACAGAATGGGTTGTAATGGCAGCTTGTACTGAACTAAATGAATTGTGAAGGCCCATTTGTTATTCATTAGGAGAAGCAGAGCAGATACTGTTCTGCCTTCATAGGGAGCCTTTAAACTTAAGGTCATTTTATACTAGTACCCTTGTGGCATGGACAGCATTTAATACATTTTTAACAGCTTTTACATTTCCATGGTTTGCAGCAGTGCTTGTTGAATCATTTCTCTAATGAAGGTGTTTTAAAGTAGTTTAGAGTTACTTTGGGGGAAAACCAGGAAAAAAAAGAAATAATTGGGTTGATGAAGTGTCTTTATATACTAAAGAGCTAAGCAGGCAGAACATATTGCTGTGAAGTAATGCGTGCTGATTCCCCCTGCTACAGAAGTACAGCCCTGGGGAGCTGTGCTTTTTTGTTGTTGTTGATTTTGTTTGGGGAGGGCTGTTTTTTAAAATGTAAGTAGAATTAAAGTTGCTTTTATGACAGTAGTCATTCCTCTGGGGAAGGAAGGTCTGAAGATAAAAATTTAGGCATATTTTTGAGCTATTTCTGAGTTGCTCAGGAGTCTGATGGAGAACATGCAACATTTTGGCATTTTTTTGTGAAAGTGTGTACAATGCTTATCATAACCCTTGATGTAGGCGTCTAAGGAACCCATCATAAAATGAATGTGGAGTGGAGGGTAGAATTTCACTCATCAAAATAAATGTTGGTTATTTCATTGCCTCTCAAATGGTTCAGTGGTGCTGTGGAAAGTCAAAGAAGAAAGGTAGGTACCAATATCAAACACTCTGAGAATAATTTCTTCAAAAGCGCTGAACAATTCTAAAATTTTATTAGCTTGAAGAATGATTTGTAACTCAATGAAGGGTTTAATAAACCTAGCTAAAGGAAGTAATAATTTCACAAGCTCACATTTATTTTATTTTTCAGAAATGTAATATAAAGAACATCCCTGTAAAAGGAGAGGTCCAGTATGAACTACCTGTGACACTTTGTCAAAGGTGTTGTCCCTTTAGCACAGAGCTATCTCCTAAGCTGAGGATTTTACCAGTAGCTCCCAGTTCTGGAGTTACTTCTGGTGCAATCCTCACTTAAACACCTCTTGGGTTGCCATTGCTTGGGCATCTTGTAACATCCTCAGATGGATTCTGTAGCAGCTGTGATCAATGAAACACAAGGCAGCCAAAACATTTCCTGTATGCCTCCAGAATGTTCTCTGCATCATGTGACATTAGGATGGTCCCTGTGACAACTGTGCCAACTGGGGCATTCCAAGAAAAATTCCAGATGTTTGTTCTGCCACTGGAAAGCAATACTTGTAGTCACATGTTTTGACTCAGTTTTCCAGAGTTCGAACAGGTTAAAAAAGCCACAACAAACCCAAGCAAAGGAAGCAATAATAATCTCTTGAACACTGGCACACATCAGACAGTTCACAGTAATGACTACTGAATCAAGTAGAGACACTAGGAGGAGAAACATCTTTTCTAGAAAGATTGTTCATATTTTAACATCCTGTTACAGTGAATCTGTTGAGACCTTAAAAATTAAATTAATATTCACTAAATAAGACCCTAAATTTGTCTCAGCTGATCTGTAGTTATCTTTAAGTATGCCTTCTATAAGTAGTGTAAGAAGACTTTGCTTGTGGAAATGTTCAGTGACCGACTAAACTTTGAGCTTGTTTTAAATAGTGTGACTGTATGTGTACATCCTTGACTGAAATTCAATTATAAAAGTTGTCCACCCCAGTCATGTAAATGTACATGTCTGGCATATAAAAACCCCAGACACAGGTGATGGCCAGGCTGACTTTTATAAGAAACAGCTTTTTTCCTACCCTGCATTTTTTAGAAGTAGCTTGGTTTTGAGATAATATAAGTGTACCTATGGTGGCTTATTTTCTTTGATCCTGTGCGAGTCAGCCCTATGAGTGATCCAGTGCATCCGGGCAGAATGACAGTTTTACCTCTTGTTCAGAATAAAGTGGCTCCTTTTGCTGTGGCACAGAAGAGCTGTGGTGTGGTAGGATTTGTGGGAATCTGCTAATGGTTAGAGCTTTGCAGTGTGCCTGCTTCTGCCGAGGATAGATGAATCTAAGTCTGTGCAAATAATTGAATTTGACTGAGTAGTTATTAGGTATTACAAAAATATATTGAAAGGCTAGATACATGGTAATCCACAAGCAGAATCTAGCAGTGGTTGCGGTTTTTTTCTGTGTTATTCTGTTATCATAAAGCAAGCAGGAGGTTGTTTTAAAGAAAGTGTAAGGAAAATAGCCTGATTTGAAAGAGTCAGTATTGTGGTAAATCTGGTAAGACTGAGAGAAAGAAAATCTTCATTTATATTTCTTCCTTCTTTATAAACCTCAGACTGATAAGAACAGTGGCAGATTAATTGACTACCAAGAAAAAGATTCATGTTTAGAGCAGATATCATTGCCTCCTGAAGGAATGAACTAATTTCTGTACCAAGTGATTCTTTTGACACTGACCACTGTGGCTGGAGCATGTTTTGTAGATGAGAGAGGCCATAAAGTCTTCTGTGTAGAATTTACATGAAAACAACATAAATGCATACAGAGACTATTTAATGTGTTCTAATCCCAGTGCTGCTGCAGCACTTGTTTCTGAATCAGTTGAACCACAAAGCAGTCAGGTTGGGGTCTCCCAAAAAAAAAAAAGCAGGCATTGGTAATACAGAGTGTAGTATCAGTCCTGTGTTTGTACAGACAAGAGTTTATGGCAGTTCAAGGTGACCAACAGCAGGTTCCAGGGTCCTGCTTGCCAAATCTATGGAAAGCCTGGAAAACTCTCTAGTTCCCTGAGTTAAGGAAGGAGTATTGGGGCAAGAGCTGAGCTCAAATAAAATGCATAGTAATGTACTGTTTATTCTTCCTGAAATATTAATGTACTACACTTTGTAGGCAGGTGGTAGTAACAGTCAAAATCAGTTGTTGAAGTCAAAGTCAAGAAAAGGAAGGTGAAGACATTAATTAAGACATATAAGAGGGAAAAGCTTTGGCAAAACAAAAGGGAACACACTCCAGCGAGGAAAAAAAATGTTTGTCTCAAATCTGGTACAAGCTAGTTTTTCCTCTATTGGAAGGTAGGGGAATGGCCTAGGTAATTTTGATGTTCTGAAGGCTTTAAGGCTCTGTATGACCTTCAGAGATTTTGACTGTGACTTGCTCCCTCAGAGTCACAGCTGGGACAGTCTGGGGGTGGCAAAGCATGTTTTCTTGGAAAATAATAGAGGGACCAGTTGTTGTTGGGAGTTGTCGTGTCAGTAAGATGTGGTGAATAAACATGGTTGTTGACTGTTACCTTAAAATTCCTGGTATCAGAGATGATGTTTTTTTAAGATTTTTTTTCCACTAGTGGAAATGAGCGATCTGATCTTCAGCTAATTTATAACCAGAGTTTAGATTTTGTAATGCAACAAATCAGGTTGACAGATTTCAGTGGGGAAAAACTCCTGGTTAAATGAAGTGAGCTGCAAGAAGCAATAGTCATGACACAGTTGGGCAGAGACAGATGTGCAGATGAATAACTGAAATTAATGGCAGGCACCTTTAGGGGGCTGGTTAATCTGCCAGGAAAGAGTCTGTCTCTTTTCTACCCACTAGTACATCAGCTCATAAAAAATACAAATGAGCCTAATAGCAGCAAGAGCCTTAAGATCTGCTTCCTCATTAGTGAAACTTCAGAGAAGCATTTCCTTTAGCTCTGTATCTTTTTCTGCCTTTTAAGCAAAGTTGTTAGTCAGAAGTATGAAGACTTGAGTTCTTGGGGCAGGGGAAGAAAGAGTAGTGGACTGAATCAATAAAAAGAATATTGTATCTTGAATTATTTTGGTAAACAGTATATTTAAGGGTTTTAATGATGAAAAAGATAATATATTTGATAATGGTTTTTGTATGCTGGAGATGGACTGTCTTGTATGGTTTATATTTTTTTTCAAATTGTAGCCCATTAAGAGCAGCACTATTAGTAGATCTTTGATATTGTGGTCATTCTGAGCTATTAGGGCAGGAAATTCTCCTGTTATGCACAGCTAGGGCCAACCTAAGGAGGGGTGATCCAAGGATGTCTTTTCCTGACAGCATGGAAAAGTTCATGAACTGTAAGTTTTGTGTATAATGTTGAAAGAAAAACAAAGTTGCCAGTTGGGGTGGGAGGAAACGCCCTTTCCAGAGGCTAAAAATAGAAAAAAGGGTGGAGAAGGCTGAGGAAAAAAATCCACCAATATTCAGGTTTAGAATGATTCCTTTTCCTGTAATTCTGGAAAAGCAAAAAAAAAAAAAAAAAGTTTGATGGACAAGTAGAAAGAAGAGGTCACTGGTCAAGAGGTACATTAGGGGTTGTTCAATTGTAGTGATAACTGGAACTGATAAAGTTAGCTGAGGGGGTTTCTAGCAATGAAAAACCCCAGAGGATGTAAACAACTTTGCTCCCTCTGTCTTCCTTCTGAAATTGCCCAGTGAAAGCTAGAGTTTGCTCCAAGCACTCTCTCACAATTTATCTTCTCTTTGACCTTTTGTTTGCATATGCTCCCTAATATATAGCAATTACCTCAAAGCTTTTTGTAGTCATCATTTGGGATCATGTGGCTGGTTATGTGAACTGCTTTTTTTGTAAGGTTGGAATAAAAATTGTTCCAGGCAAAACAACCAAAAAGCAGAATTGTAAAACTAGTTGCACATGTGTTTAGTGTAATGAAATTTATGCCTGACTCTTTCCCTAATGCTGCATAATAGATCATGATGATCTTATTTCTGTACAATGTAATCTTCTGTGTGTCTGGGTTATCTGACTGTTGCATTATTGCTCAAATTGATTTGGGTGCTTCTTTCTTGCCTTTTCTCCCCTCCCTCATAAAGACTAATTATGTGGACTTAGATATTTCTGCATTTCTTTTAATGACCTAGTTTATGCTTATCAGCAGCTCTTACGAAGGTTTTCATGTACTTTCTTTAATTGACACACTCTGCCCCTTCCCAAGTTCTTTGGTTCTGTATTTATCCACAGCCATGTTTAGAGGAAAGGGCCTCCAGGTATGAAAGATCCAGATGACAACAACACTAGAGAGATGCACGTTTGAAGTTATTACGGTGATGTACTGACTTATGAACCTGTATGATTTACTTTTGAATTTTGTTAATTCAGTTTTACAAGATCTTTGTCAATTTTTCTGTGCCCGTCTACATCTATAAAACACATACATGCACACACATATATTTTGTATTTGTCAGTGATGTGGAAAACCCTTTAACCCCCTTCTGCTGTCTAATAGGTTCAGGAATTACTCCTTTTAAAAGCACTTATTGACCTAATGGAGTCAGGAAAATCACATACTTCTAAAATGTAAGGTTTTCTATGTCAGGAATATTATTCATTAGCAGAATTGTTCATTTATCTAAATTTATCCTTGGCCTATGCTTAAGTACTTCCTATAGGTCTGTAATTACCAGCTGACATGCCAGTTCCATGCAGATAGAGTGTCAAGAGATTCTAAAGCTTTGCTCCCTCTAGGGAGCCTCAGAGACCAAGAAACATATTAGCCATTTGGAACAAACATGGTTGTATAATTTCGCAAACTTTTACAACATTGATGGAATTACTGAAATTATTCCTATTTAAGGACAAAAGCATTTGTGTTTCCTTACCTATGTTTTCTACACAACAAAGATGTTGGCTGCCAGTTTCATACAGAGTTTGTTTATGTTTGACACAGTAGGGATGGCCTGCACTTTCTCAATCATCTGCTGTATTTGCATAACCTTGCAGAGTTAATGGCTGCCATTCTGACAAATTAAGCTGGTTTCCTGTGTCTTTAATGGATTAAGTCTTCTTGGACAAGTTATACTTTATTTAAATCCATGAATAGTGTCTTCTAAGTGTTGTAAATAATACATTCATTTGTTTAATTCTACTGTCTTTTGACTTGTGGGCTAAAAACATATATATGAAGAATGCTAAACAAATATGGAGCAAAACAAGTTATGTATCTATGTAAAGATAGAATTAATGATTATCAATGCCTAATAGAAGAAAAAAATCAAGTTATGCTTTAATCACTGTCAAATATTTGAAAACATCTTGGCTGTGAGGGTATTCATAATTTTTAAGCTTTGATTTTGTTACAGTAGAATCTTAGTTTCTGATTCCTGAAAATGACATGATTTACACTGTGTGCTCCAAGAGTAGCAGGAGCATTGCAGTACATGGTTCATATGAGGGAGTTCCCTGACAGCTGCAATATACATTAGAGTTGTCAATACGTGTGAACAGGTTAGAGGCAAAATATCAGAATGGAACACATGCTAATGTTATAAATTCCTGAAAATGTCATGTTTTGCAGGTAAGGTTATGTTTAAAAATAGCAATCTGTGGGAATTGAGCAGCACTGAATCTGAGGCAACATCACTTATCTATTTATAGAGCAGTATTTTTATAGTTCATAAATGACCTATTATAGACATATTCTTGAAGCATCCTGGTATAGTAGAGGGGTAATGCTTCTGCAGTTTTTACTCTACAGTTAACTGGAGGTATAAAGCTGCTTCTTTTCATGAAAATTTATCCTTTTACCTGGAGTTTTTTTCAGTGAGAGCATTAGGCAATACACTAATTGCAATTGCTTCAGGCTGTGCATTTCCTACTTTTCTGCCCGTGCTCTTCTTCAGAAATACACCTGAGTGTTGGGAATGCAAATATGCATCTCTGTTCATCACACTGGCATTCGTTTAGACAAATGAGATTTTCTCAACTCCATGAAATACCAAAATACGTGATAAGATGCTTGGATTAGAGCTGCCTTGTAACCAAAGTGTTGTATTTAGCCCCACAGTAGAGCTGAGTGCAGAGGAATTGAATTGTTCCTGGCTACCAGACCTTCATTCAATTCATTAGACCACACATACACTGCATTGATTTTTTTTTTTTTTTTTTTTTGGTAACGTGTCATATCTCTGGCAATGTTCCTAAATGCTCTGTGTTTTGAATGAAAAGGCTTATAAGCTAACTCTTCTGTGTAAGCAAATCTGAAAATGCTGTTTCTTCCATTTAAGTCCTAAGCATGAGATCTCTCTGTGGACTACAGAGTAAAACAATGCTATTTGTGAGATATGACATAACAACAAAATATTAAACAGGAGCTTAATTCTCCCCATCCTCCTCGGGACTATGACAGTAGTTCTCCTAGTGGGAAATACAATGATCTATTATTAAAATGACAGCCCCACCTAGGGAGACAACAGCCCAATTCAAAGGACAGAGCCAAAAGCGCCTCCACTACCACCAGCAGCAATTGGGATCAGCTGGTGCACTAACAATTTAAACATCTGGTGGCAGGGCTTTCTCAGTGGAGGTCTGTTGACTGTGGAATTCTCTTACACAGACACATACATGGTTTAACAAAGCCGAAGTTTTTTTATCCTCAGGGTACGGTGTCAGGCGATTTCCTTTCCCAGGCAGCAGCCTTTGCTGATGGTTCCACTGGCATGCAGTGCTGCATTACTAGAGTTCTCCTGGAGGGGTACAGCCAGTCTTGCCAGAGGATGAGCTGCTGAGCAGTGTCAGCTCTTCACCAGCTCTCCACAGCTAGCAGAGCCCTTGAAGGAGTGCTGTGTTGGAATATCTCTTATTCTTCCGTGGGAATTTGTGATTTTTTGCATGTTATCTTACTTTTACATAGGGGCTGTATGCTGCTGGGAGCTAGGAAGTCAGCATGTATGTCCTCTTCTGTTCTGCAGCCTAGAGCTTATGTTCAACTGCCCAATTTCCCAGGGTACTTCTTTAACTAATCTCCCAAAAATGGGAAGACTTCATTTTTGTTTTGTAGGTATGGTTCTGCAATGCTTTTTCCCATCTGCACCACACCCATAAAATATGTGTGTTAAAGACAACATTTCAAAAACACTTGAGGTTGCTGTAAAAAAAAATAGCCAAGCTACTACAAGCAAGCCATTGCAGTGGCGAAGAGGAGACAGTGAATTTGTCTTGCAGCTGTGGCCTGTTGTCAAACCTCATGGAGGAGGGGTTACTGTTCTCCTAGGTTGTCTCTGGAAACTTTTTTCCTAAAAGTTGAGTGTTTCTCTTAGGACCAGGTGAAATCTGCAATTCCCATCATTTATTTGCTACTATTATACATATTTCAATTTACGAGCTCCTAAATCAAACATAGCATGACTTATTTCATGTCATGGTTTATTTCAGGGTGTTAGGAAATTAAGACCACACAGAGGAAACAGTACTCAACACAGAAATGTGAATGAAGAAAACTGTGATGGAGGAATTAATGCATATCCATGGGGTTATGATGTAGCATGACAGAGGAGTGTAACGCAGTACTAAGTGCTGTAATGTAGATACAAAGCAGGACAATTCCTCCTTGCTGCCCCCAAATCTTCTACTTTGCTAAGTAAACATAAGAAAGAAGTTTAGCTGGAGAAGATAAAATATGTGTACTGACTTTTGAGTGGTTTTCCACCACCTTTTAGCTGCTTATCTACATGATGAAAATTCATTGTGAGGCCTGTGATAAGGAGATGCAGCTACTCTTAAAATGTCTGTAAAACTTTATGTGTAACTATAGTCTAGGAGAGTGCATTGCATTGGCTTTCACTGTGAAAATGCAAAAGGAAAATCTTAATTGAGGAAAATCAGAAATGTCTTCTGTGCTATTTTAACCAGCCATGATTTGAAGACTGTGGTAGAAAGTACATGCAAGTAACTTTTCCATCTCTCTCTCTCTCTTAAGTGGTTATGAATGGGAATGACAGAGGCCAGGTCACCAATACATTTACATACAACACCCTTGAAATTATGATTAATTGGGATGTATTAATTTCAGCAAGTCAGTTTAAAAAAATTGCCTTTTAACTAGTTATGTGTTTTTTTGTTTAGTTTCTTTAAATACTTTTATGTACTTCATGTACCTAAGTTTACACACATTCTTCTTAGTGTTACTGCTAGTTTATATAGAAATAAATAAGCTTTTATATGTTGGTGTAGAGAGAAATATATTTAGTATTATTATGTGGAAGAAAAATACTAATGTGGAAGAAAAATACTTGAAAGTCAAAAGTGTATATCCTTAATTTAGATTTTTAAAATTTGTTTTACTTTTAGACTAGACTGGCCATTAGTATTATTTTTAACTCCCTTTTTCTTTGAACTCAGTTCTGTACTTTTGAACAAAACAAACCAGGGCAGGGTAAAATTGCAGATGGTTGTGTATTTAGTGTATGGAAGAAGGATGTTTATTTCATCATGTAAAAAATTATGTTGATTGTTTTGGGTATTTGAGATAATACTGTGTTTATTTCTGAAGTAAAAGATGTCCAGGCTTTAAAAAGGGGATAGAAATTTGTTGTATGAGCATCCGCTAAAAGCCCTTATTGAATACATGCAAGTAAAAAAAAAACCAATGCAAATAGCAGAATCCAAAATATTCCTGAAGTTATATAAAAAACTTAACTAATACCCACTCTTATATAAAATAAACACCAAGCTTCACCACCTTCCCTCAGGCATAGTTAAGAAGTATTGGAATGTTGTTCCAAAATGGCACGTGTCTTTGCAGTTCTAATATCATCATTATCCAATAGATGCTATCCCACAAGTGGGAAAACAAAAATGTGTTCCAGAGCCTTTTCTGCTGTCTACATGTGTGGTAAAAAATTTCCATGCACCACATGTCTCTTCACTATATCTATATGGTGTCTGCCAAAATAAATATTTTATTCCATTTATTTGCTGTTGGTATTGCACAGGTCCTTCTAAGATTAAACAGTCAAAGGTCAACTAAGTTGAGATGAGCTATAGTTTTAAAATAGTTGTGCCACTCATAATTGTGTGTATAGAGGTTTTTAGATATATACACACATCCATCCATACATACAGATACACAGACATATTTGATTAAAAGCTGAGGATGTTTGCTCAGCAGAGAAGCAAAACCATCATTATCTGATTGTACATGGAAGCCAGTGGCTGCTAATCAAACCCGGGGCTGCATCTGGTTAAACATACTTGGCATGGACTTGTTACAATTAGAGGTTTTGCCATGTCAAGGGAATCTTTCACTCAAAGCAGCGACCCATATTGTACTGAACAAACACATGAGTTTTTAATTGAGAACAATAGCTTAACAAACCACTTCCCAGGACCACTGAAAGAAAAAAATGTGCCTGTGGCAATTCTGGCACTGAATTGTGTTTATTTGAATCCATTTATTCCAAACCAGGGTTCAATATACCAAGCAAATAAAAAAAATTTAAATCAACATGGAAAACAGAGTTAAAGTGAGAAAAATATAATATGCTGAAATGTAATGCTAATCTGTAATTGAAATGCTTGTGATTTAGCAGATATGTGTATATATACTTGTGTCCTCTACACTCATAACTTTTAAACTTGAAGATCTGCACTTAAATTATTTTGTTTTGTATGTGTATGAATTTCGGAATATATATAGCTGTGATGTAGTATGTATTTACATTATAAAGTGAGCACTGAATATGGCTTCTGTTATATAGAATTTATGCTACATCTGTATTTCACAAAACAACTTGGTATAAATTATTGTATATTTAGAAATAGCTGGAAATGGTAACAAGAGCATAATAAACAGTGAAGAACAAAATTCTTAATTTGAGGAGGGGTTAGGTGTTATATACACTAACCAGTGCCCCAAATTTTTAACTAGTACATGTGGTATTCTAAATTCAATAATATCTAAAGTGTGAGTATATTTCTAATGTTATTAGTTAGCCCAAGGTAAATGACTGAAAAAGAACAGCAAAAACTTGACACAGTATTTATGATATGGGAACAAAGATTAGGCTATTTTAGTTCTGTTCTGTTTTTTTCTACAGCTTTCTCAAGATTTTGAAGTCACAGTTTAATAATAATTTTTCAACCTATGGTTTCCAGTAGAAAAATATTATCATCTGCTGATTATGTGCAGCTGTTGGTAAAGTTGGGTATTTAAAAAAGGAGGGAACTAGATTAGTAGAGACTTTTAAAGGTTCTAATCTTGGTTTTTAAGGTATGCCATCTTGACAGTTGGTCTTATACTCAAGGCATTGCCTTTTCTCCACTCTGCCATCCTGTTGGTTAAGTTTCTGAGTCCTGACTGGAATGAACCAACTTCATACCAGGGACACAAAGGTAAAAGGGAAAATCAGGGAGGAGAGTGAAGGGGAAAGGTAGCTTGGACTGGAAAAGGTGTGTGCTGTAGTCTCTGTGGCCATAGCTCAGTTTAACTGTGCGATGCAGCTCGGGAAATGGTAGTGAGGGGTTCAAAATGCATCATAAAAATGCTGTAGGCAGTTCTACAAAAGAAGGAAGCTCTGCAAGTGTGGCCAGTAAATCTGTAATAGTAAAGGGGCAGAATATTGCGGGTAAGTTAGCTGCTATGGAAATGCAAGGCCGAGTTTGTAAAGGAGGATGGGTGTATAGAGGACGTGGATTACCTGTAGCTGTGTGAGCACTGACTCAGGGAGAACATGCTTAATAAGTTCTGCCAGTAGGGATCTGGTTGTGGGAGGGATGCATAATCCCAAAACTTATTGTTTTGAGCAGGAATTTGAGGCCGTTTTACCTGGAAGCTGTATGGCCCAATCTTGCTACAGTTCTTTATCAAACTTAACTTTTTTCTGTCAGGAGACACTAAATGGACAATGCCCTTAACATACGCTGATTTTTCATCAGGACTACATGGTCACTCTAGGTCTCCAGCTGAACTAGTCTATACAGGAAGCATTTCTGTCCTCCTGCAGGTAGTTTAAGATTGGAAGAAATACCCTGTTTTATGATCAGCTGACATGATGGAAATGCAGTTATTCACACTTCAGCCTTTTTCACTGCTGGGCTCCAGCACTGCATCCAACGCTGTGCAGATGTTTGAGCATTTAGAGCTATGGTGTTTTGTTAAAACAAGGCTAAAATGTTTTCCTAATCAGGGAAAGTTGCATTCTTGTTTCATAATCAGAGTGTATGTGTTTGTGATTTTGTATCACAAGTGCAGTTTCATCTCATTATTTTTAGTATTATTATGTAACTTCTGTGTTAGGATCGTTTAGATGGTGCTGCTGATGTTTACATTGGACTCTACTGCAAATAGTGTTGCTTAAGCTTTGTGTTGGGTGATTGGCAATGAAAGGTTCTTGAACCCTATAGGGAGTGTGGGTATTTTGTCCTGTGGGCACATGGCACCTCAGTAACATGGCAAGAGTAACCTAAGAAATAAATTACTTGAGTGGATGTTGAAAATTCACTATTGTTTTATTCTTCTATGTAATATTGATAACCCTGAAGCGTAATTCATTCAAGTAATACAAAGTTTGGGCAATCCTGCTGCTTGCAGGCTGTCACAGTAAGTCACTGCAGCTTAGAATTTTCTTACTGATTTCCTGAAGTTTTATTTCATCACTGGAATCTCCTCCTGGCCATAGCATAGTTTTTTCATTACTGTTTCTTTATACATTTGTCCCAGAATAAATTCCAACTTGCTGACAGCACAGCCTTGTACTAACAGAGGAGTAGAACTGAAATATTATTATGATAAAACCGCCAAAATGGAGTAGAGGGACACACTGACTGGTGTTTTTTCTTAGAGATGGCTTATCTTATCCATGTTAGGGTTTTGTTTATTTTGAATGTAGCTTGTTTTTAAGTTAGTCTGAAAATGTAGTAGTCAATGGATTTCATTTTTAACTTTGTTCTGTAATCTCAGTGGGTGGAGTAAAAATGCTGGTAAATTTTCCAAGATTGATTTAACTATCCTGTGTGTCTTAGCCTCCATTCATACACCCTGTTCCGGCAGCAGCTGAATCTGGTTATGGAGTTGCCTCCTTGAGTTCAGCACTGCATGTTTATACACTGCTAGTGGTGGTGATCCTTTGTCTTTATAATTGCTTTCTATCCTAGTTCTGTCAAAATGATCAAAGCTATGTGAAATTCTTTAATAATGTTGAATGATTTTTCTAAAACAGATCATTTTGATACAAACAGATTTACAATTAAATTTGTTGTTTTGCTATGAAACCTGAGGAGGTGGGGATGTCCCCTCACATGAGACTTATGGGAAATTGTGCAGTTAAGATTTAGGAAAATGGAAGTTGAGCAGCTCTATTTTGCAAGATCTTCAGTGCTGTGGCAAGTGAAGCTACTGGTGAAAGTTGGCAGAAAATAGGGATTTGTTTGCAATATGTGGGTGTGCCTGTGCTCATGTGAACGTTTGAAATGAAGTTATGGTTGGAGTTACAAAACCATGAGCTGATAAACCCCTGTATTTGCTGACTATTTATTTATACTGACTGCTCTGCCAATACAAAATGTGGGCAACTGTCAACAGCACAGATGGACTCATCTTTTCCTCCTGCATACAGAAGAGTTTTAGAGGATGATTAGGGTTTTTGATAGATTAGCTGGAGGAAGGAGGCACACACTAGGAAGAGGAGCAATTGATAATTTTTAGATGATTATTTATTTGCAGGAATACTTTGAGCCAGAGTAGTTTTCCCTGAGTCACAGGATATGGCTTCCTCATTAACCATAACCAACTGTCTTTCTTGTTTCTTTTGGCATCATCACCAAAGGCTCATGTGTTTTCAAATAGCACCTCCTTGCTCCATCCACATTCTCCTAACTTGCTGACATACAATAAATATGGAAGCACCTCCCTCTAGTTTCCTAATGGCAGCTTTGTCAATGCAAGTTAGTGCAACCTAAGTGAGCCAGGGTGCTTTGAATTGATTCTTCATGCCTCAGTGTGCATCAGTCTGTGTAGCTGAGAAAAAATTTTGTAACTGTTCTATCCAATTACAAGGAAAATTTTCTTCTTTCAAATGATAGTAGGGTCATAGGCTACTAGACACTTTCAGCAGCATTAGCATGTAGGCTATTCAAATGCTAAGGAAGAGGGATTTCAAAGCATCAGTAAAAAACTTAGCTTCCTTGAAAACTGTAGTTTGGAAATTACTTTTACTTTTTCAGGCAGGATGATCTCTCTAGCTATCTCTAGCAAAATTACAGTGAATTGTCAATTGATAATATATGGTGAAATGTGAAGAAAAATTTCATTGCAGTCTCGTTACTTCAGTATGCACAGATGAGCTTTTCCTTGAGCTGTTGAGAGCGGGTCATTCATCACATCTTCTAATGGAAGTCATATGTTGTGGAAATGTGCTTTAGCTATTCCTATCTGGGAGAAATAAATATACATTGAAAGGTGCAGTTATCATTTGGAGATAACAGAATATAAAGGAGCTTTCAGTCATTCTGGAAAGAGTCATAGGCTTTGCTCTCGTTCTGAAAATAAATTTTGTAGAGTCCTTCCAGCTGCATTAATTAAAATTCATCAGAACTTGATAAAGGAAGAACTAAAGGAAGATTCATGGTGATATGTAGGCATTAGAATCACTGACATGTTTTTTATGTAGTCATTTAAAAGTATATCATAAAAAGGGCAGTAGACTTCATACTAGAAAAGCAAGAAGAGTTGATGTATCTTCATGCAGTAATGCACAACATTGAATCTCGTTTTATTTTAAAAGAGATTTCAATTCTACTATGATGGATTCCACAGTATACCTTGTGTTAAGAAAACATTAAAACCCCCCAACTAAACAAACAGTTTTGGTTACTAAAGATATTGTAATAGAACTGTTCTACTCTACGTAGAATGTTCAATAGAAGAAAAAAACATAAGTGACTTTTATTTAATGCCATGTAAAGGTAATTATTTAATCTTTGTACAAATCTTAAATATATATTAATGGATATTCTAAATTCTTTTTATAGTTCTTGTCTTGTTGTGAACTGTATTATTTTTAAAATGAGAGTTTTCTTTAAGCTGAGAAAAATATATTTATGCTTCAGTTAGCAGTATGTTGTACACTGTACAGTTAGATGACCTAGAATGTGAGACCTAATGGAACATAGCTGGAGGTTATGGTTAAACTCACTTTTATTATAGCCATTTTATACACTGTTAGGATGATTTAATTAGCTAATAAGCAAAGGAAGTTATTTCAACCCTCATCTGTTAAGAGGTTGAAAGAATCAGATGGTCCATATGGCTGCATTTAAGCTTCCTGTTGTGTTTTTTTTTTTCACAGTTCAGATATCTTCTTTGTATTAATCTGGGGGATCAAATAAGCCAGACATGCCTTAACTGGCACCAACAACAAAGACAAATGCCTTGTAGCTGTGAGACCTCATGAAAGCCAGACTTTGGTCTCTTTGACCTTTTTAATACCATTTACACGTGTACAGAGTCTATTAGTGACATTTTTCCTAATGTGGAATTACTCACCTTTGAGCTTAGTATAAACTGAGAGCTAAAGATTAGATATTTCATATGACACAAAGTAGATTATGATAATAACACAGCTTTTATTGAATGCATGATGCTTACAGAATATTTAAGGAAATAAACTATTGTAGAATATGCATGGTTCCTGTTTCTTTTGGAATTTTATTTCACCTAAGATAATCACTAAAAATAACTTACCATAATGGATAAATAGCTCTATAAAGCAATCTTCCATTAAGGAAATGACTCATTACATGTAATTTGCAAGTTCAAGAAGAGACTGAGGTCTATCCTATAACAATACAAAAAAGTGGGTCTACCACAAAATCTGAATTCCAGCACAATTAGTAGTCTAAATAATCACTATTCAGCTAAGTAAGGAGTCAAAAAAAAAAAAAAGTGGAAGTGATATGCCTGTAGATTTGTCACACAAAGAGGAAGTTGGCTACCTTGACGTCTGTTCCCTGGAAGAACAAATAGTCTTTCAGTTACTTTAAAGCTTGGCACACTACTAAAATTCAGTTGTCTAACATTTTGGATAAATATTTATGAAGGGTGCCCTGCGCAGTTTCATTGCGAATTAAGAAATATTGGCAGTTCAACTGATGTAAATCTACAGAGGACCAGAGATATTTCTTTTGATCTCTGTCTTACTAAGACCCTGTAAAAATGACCAGAACCTGATAGCACAGTCTCATCTCATAGAGGCTGATCTGCTGAAGAAGTCCTGCAGGACATGGTTTTGCTGAAGGGCAGGCACAGGTCCTGAGCATGTCACAGATACACATCTGTGCTTTGCATTTATTCCATAAAGCTTTGGAATTGCTTTGTGGGAGTATATTTCTTCTAAGAAATTAATTTATTCCCTGGAAAGTTTTGATAAACCATGAAATCTCAGCATAGCACTGCAGCCAGCAGGTTTTTTTGCTGTCCCTTTATAATAGTTTAAAATACTTTAGAAAAGTAAGTAAAGATCTGTATTTTGCCTTTCATAGCCATGTATTCATAAAACAGAAGCAGTAAGTTTTGCTGCAGCATGATCTACAGCTGTTCTTTAAAACCTGTGTAAGCTAGTAGAGAAGTCTGTGTTTACCTGTGTTTGATAGCTGAGAAGTCAACATTTCTTTGTTCTGACATTCTCTGTCTGACTTGAGAAACTTCAGTGTTTGCAGTGTATCTTGTAGTTACGTTAGGAACACAGGCAGAGAAAGTCAAGCTGCATGAGTCCTGCTCAAGTGGGAATAAAGAAATGCCCTGAGTTCTCTGCTACAATTTTGTATGTGGAAGGCATATCCTGTTACATCTATTGAACATTGTGCAGACAAATTTTGTTATCCAATCCTTGCCCATTGTCTCATTTATTAAGTTGTACTTTTGTGAACCAAACCATGGGAATCCTTGCTTGCCCTGTTGAAGTGTGCTGACTGACATGTCTTAGTGATCTCAAGGGTAATCCTTAATCGTAGCATTGCAATAATACAGGATGGAGGTCAAATGGAGTGATGACCTGCAATTTTTCAGCAGCAGAAGGCTAATACAAGCTTGCTGTAATGGAAAATGAGTTGTAAAGTGAAAGCAAATTCAGCAACAGGCAGGAATCAAAATTATTTTGTAGAAGTGTTAGTGTTTGACTACGCTTTACTAATCAAATAAGCTTTCGTATTTATATCTACAGAATTGTTTTGCAGTTTGTCCAGTGATGGGAGCAAGGGGTTTATTTCTTCTCAAAACAAGCAAGAATTTTTTTGTTCCACTCCTTCAGTCATTGTAGCAGAAAGAAAGGTAGTGCTTAGATTCTCAAAGAAGGGTACTGATATAATTTTAATTGATAGGTTTTGGTTGAATCCCATGCTTCATCTGCCTGGGAAATGTTGTAACCTGGTGACTGGCAGTCTTGAGACATTTGCAATAATCATTTGGAAAGAGAAAAGAAATATCACTCTGTTTATGGGACACCTGGATTCCAATCCTTATACCAGTGACTTTAAAGAAAAAAAAAAACAACTAAACATTTAACTTTAATCCTTCAGTTACTCTAATTGTTTTATTTTCATGGAAAAAATTATTTTGTGTTCTTTTGGTTGATTTGCAGTCAGTTTTTGTCCAAGTTTTTTTCTACTGGACTAAGATACTGGGAAAACAGGGATACTGAGGTACTGAGTTCAATTGCTGATACCAGGTGTTGCCTCTGATCAGCACACAAGTGGCTTTTGAGTGCGTTGCTTTTATGATTTTGTGGTTTTGTCACTGAACTGCACTTTTGTGTTGAGCTCTGCCTTTAACTTAAAAAGAGAATTTAGTCCTACTGCTGGAAACCTCTCTGCTTTGGGAGTCTGCCTGTGTGCACAAACCTGCAGCCCCAAATTCATGAGGACAGACTGGATTTCCTGGGTTCTTTTCTGAACTTTTAATTGAGGAAAGATCATACTCTGTTCAATAATAGTTATGTCCCTCACTGTTCAACACGAAGCCTTAGCTGCAATCTTAAGAACATCAGCAGATATTCAGGGTTGACATATGTATGGTTTGGGTCTGTGGTGTGTTTGTGGGGGGAAGCATGAGGTTGTAATTAAGGTTTTACATTGTACTGTGTGGAAAGATTAATGTGTTTGTCTGTAATGTGTTTCTTCATCACTGGGGGACAGGGGAAGTTCTTAATAATGATGACAAGCCTGTCACTGAAAATATGCCATTTGGGCACTGGCATGAAATTAAGTATTGTCCCATAATTTGTCATATCCTGGGTTTGCCTTGTGAGCGATGCATTTATTAATCTTTTTTTATTTTTTAACATGGAATTTTTATTAAGAAATATGAAACAAAAAAAAGGAAAACTATTACTTTTATTCTTTCATTTTCAGCTCTTGTAATTGAAGTTTATTATGGAAAATTAATTTTAAGAGTGCATTGATAAGTGGCATCCTTTTTGAGATGCTTGATCAGAAACTGCTCCCTATATCCTGAATCTTAGATGTTAAAAATGGGAAAAGCCAGGAAAATATTTATTTTATTTTATAAATCCTTTAATTTAGTTCATGAAAGGTACTTTACAGCATGTGTTTATCATCCTAAACAACTGTGCTTGACTTTGTGCTCATGGGCAGCACAATGAAAAGCAGGCTGGAAGAAATATGGAAACATGCAAAGCATTTCATGGCTAAACTGAAATACCACTGCTGTTCAATTTAAATGGCTGGAACACCTGAAGTAGCTCTGTCACACAATGATTGAGGAGGTAAGAATTGTATAACAAAGTTTACCTAATGAATTTTTGTAAGTTTTATGACTAAAGATATTTAAGTTTATTTAGGAAGTGGAGTAAATGTTGGGAAAAAGGTGGAACATGTCCCTGTCCGTGGCAGGGCTGTAGCAAGATGGTCTTTAAGGTCTCTTCCAACCCAAACCATTCTATAGCTCTTTGGTAAGTCTGTGATTTTGGAATATTAGAAAATGAGAAGAGAAGCAAAAGATTAGGATGAGTAAATTCTTGAAAATGAAAATACCAGTGATATAGCTGAACCAGGGAAGAAATACTGGAGAGGAAAAAAAGGTTATTTTGGAGATGCTGGAAAACAATTAGGAGAGTCAGTACTAAAGAGCAGCACTGTTTCTATATAAGTGCTTATTTTAATGTAAAATGTTTTAAAACCAGATTATTCCACCTCAGGGACACTTTGTAAGTAACAATCATCTCTTTTCCCATCAGTTCTCTGGACTGATAGAAGTGGCATTTTACCAGTTAAGTACTTAAGGAAGTTGTTCACTGCAGGGTCTTAACATAGTTCTTAACTCTGGGTCACCAATAAAGAATCATACGTGAGATCACTGTTTCTCATGCGTTCCTATTGATTATGATTTAAAATAGTGTCATTTTATTTCCTTTTAAATGTGTGACCTATGAAGATACAGGAATTGTTACAACCGGTGCCAAATTCTTCATCCCACAGTGAAAACATTTGTGGTACAAGTACCTGAACTGAGCTGAACCCTGAATGTTGGTTGAACTGCTTCAGAGCCACAACCCCGGCTTAGATTTGGAGATGAGTGTAAAGTAGACATTGCAGTCTTCTGTTCCCACCCCAACCATCCTTCTCCCTCTCATTGGATTCCCACATCCTACTGTTCCTTTGTAGGCTCCTAACACCTTGGTAGCCTCCTTGTGCTCTGCATGATGTATTCATATTGTGCCCTCTGGAGATGAATGGGTCTTTTCTTATAAGGATGTTTATATTTCAGCTGGCAGTGTCCAGCAGGATGGATGTCTGGGAAAGCCCATGATAAGGGAAAAAGCCTTTGCTAACAATCGTAGTGGAATGACATAAAGCGATGCATGTAGGAATGTGGCAGTGAGAGCAGGGTACAAATAATTCAGCAATAAATTTCTGTGTTTAATTATACACAGATTCAGACCACATTTTTTTTCTTCCCAGGCATGCCTATCATGGGAGAGATAGCACTGTAGAGGCTTAAAAAAAAAAGAGGACGTTTCTCATGAGTTTTGCTGAATTAGTGAGTGAACGGTGCTTTAACACACCAGACCTCTCTCTGAGTAAGAAATATTGCAATAAGTTATAAACTTAGTTCAGCTCTGAATTATGCGTTGTGTACTTAGGCTATGCTAGACCTGTAGTATGTTTATCTGTTGACTTCCACTAAGATTTAGGGTCTATTTTGACTTAATAACTTGCTTTATTTTGTTTGACATATATTTTATGGCTTCCATGTGCATGGATACATAAGATACACAATCGTGGGTGAGGGTCTTGAGAGAAAGTACAGCACTTTAAGTGCTAATAATAGTGGTTGTTGCATAAAAACACATTCCTGTTTTTTTTCTGATGTCTTGTCACCCCTTAACTGGTGTAGAAGACTTAATAAATGGTAAGAAGCAGAAAATAAAGCTGTCAATAATGCTTTTATTGTATTTTACTTGGCAAGTCCAAATTATAAAAAAACCCATTAAAAAAATTAGAAAATGTATCTCCTGCCCGCTGGCACACAACTATTGTATTCAGTGAAAAAATCATTCTACAGAGTGTACCCATGAGTGGCATTCTATTCTACACCTCAGTTTTTCTTTCTGTTACTAAGAAAGATTAGTGAACAACTATATGAGCATATGGAGTTCTCTTAATTTTTCATATGATTTATGATACTATGCAGATTAAATTGTACTTATTTGGAAATTTTAGGAATACGTATGGTTTAGAAAGCAAAACATTTCAGTAGTTTGATCTTTGTTGTTAAATAGAGAAAGATTAAAGCTAAACTGCTGTGTCTAGAAATTCTTGTACACTGTAGCTGTCTTTTATTTTTTCACATTTGGCTTCCTTTTACTTCATGGTTTATAAAGGAAGTCAAGGGCGAAATGCTGTTGTTATGGACCCCTCATGTTTCAGAGCAGAGCTGAAGCTAATCATTGCTTTCTTTGAGATGTATATAAGAAGATTAAATAAAAAAAATTTGGACTTTTAGTGGAGGAAGTATAATCCTCAGGGTTTATTAAAGTTTTAACTGAGGTGACAGGGCAATCCTTGCCATTTTGTCAAAGATGATAGAGGAATAAACAAAAAGAAAATTCCAGAAACAAGTTCAAAACAAGGAAGCAATCTGTCCAAAGACAGCTTCCAATTCAGTGGTGTTCATAGGGGAAATTGGGAAACTTGCATTGTCTTGCCTTGGTTCTTCTTTTCTGAGAGTTGTGCCCCTCCAGAAGTGCTGGTAAAAAGCACTGGTGAGATTCTGTGTGGGGAAGCTGATTTTAGTGTTACTGTGGGCATGCTTTGGCTGTTTGGTGTATTTGAGAATTTGGCTGCTTTCCTGTCCTCTTCCACAGATGAGCGGCTCTGAATGTGGGGCTGTGAGTGTGGAACTGTGGGAGAGGACTGGAGGTGTTTTTGTTCACCTGGTTCCTTTCTATGAAGTCCATGGGCATCAAAAGACAGAACTTGAAAACAGTTCTATGCCTTTTGGGACCATCCATCCAAGGTCCATTGAATGCTCTGAAGTAAATATCATAAAATGTTTTGTTCTGCAGAATAAATTTCATTCTGTACAGAGAGCCTTCTGCTATGGACATCAGCAACAAAAAGAGCTTGTAAATAAGTGCTTCTGTAGGGTGGGGGTTTTTGAATTAAGGTGGTTGGCATAATAATGAATAATTCAGACCAGTCTTCTCCTGAGAAACTTGTTTATGCATTCTGGTGTGGGAGATGGATGTGAGTGATTTTTACAAATGCTGACTGGAAAGTTGTTAGAAAGGTTAGCAGGAATGCAGTGTCAGAAACACACTTATTAACTGAGGATGATCTTCCTGTTCTATGGAGCAGTGTGAGTTTGAATTCTAGGAATTCTAGAATCTGCAGCAGTACATCACCAACTGAAGCAATTAACCTTGTCAGGTCTTGTTAGCTGGGATGCGGCTCTGAGCCAGTGGAGCTGGAGTCCTCATATTTGGAGTTATTTAATTTCTGCTGTGTCAGCGCTGCGCACGAGCCCTTTGAGCCAGCAAACCTAATGTGAGGCAAGATAGCTCTCACTGCTGTTCTTTGCCTTTGCCTGATTTTTTACCTGCATTACCTGTGGATCTTAGTTGACATAGTCAATTTCACCTTTATTTTGCTGTGTTTATCATCTTGCCTGACACTGTAGCTTGTGAAAGGTTAAGGAAAAAACATATCTGGAGAATACACTATTAAAACACAACTATTTGTGGAGATTTTGCAATGGAAATATCATTTATCTTCCTATGCAGTCGTTTCAAGATCAAGCTGAGGGCAATGTTCCGGGGCAATGTAATATGATTATACTTTCCTTGGGAGCTGGGCAATATATCCTTTTTGAAAAATGATTATATATTGATGACTGAAAAGGAAAACTTGACAAACTGCAGTGAAAATAAATTTATAACTGTTTAATAAAATTATGACATCCCAGTATAAATTCACTATTTCACTTTTTCCAAATTTTTTGATCCCTGGGGAAAAAAAATCTGTGGTCGAAATGAAACTGAAGTGTTGGAAGTAGAAAGTCTTCCTTACCTGATATTAAAACCACAGCTTTTATGATTTCAGGATTTTGTCCAGTATTTTATTGTGGTTTGTTTTTCACGTACAAAATTAACTTTGAACTGCTGTTTCTCCAACAAAAAAATCAAGTTATAGTATATGTATTCATGTTGAAACTGAGAAAAGATTCTGTTAATGCACTCCTGAGTAAAGATCAGTTAGTTTTTCTATTCTCCCTTTGGGTTACGTTCCTCTAAAAAAAGAAGTGAGAGAAGAAAGTGCTTAAGAAATAGTTATAAGTAAATACTATATGGGGTGTTTTTTTTAAATTTTAATGGAATCAAATTATGATCCACCCCTGCCAATGTTTAAGTATTACTTGAATTTTAGAATGCAAATACTTTCCCTGATTTTGTCCTGGACATTTGTAACCACTGCCAGAATCAAAGCTTCTGGATGCTCCCAAATGAGGGCTCTAAACTTCATTATTAATACAGAAAATTATGTTTCATATGTCTCTGAGAAGAAACACAAAATGTTTCATGAAGCTAGTAGAGGAAGCTTTGAAATCTCTGTTGAAGATGATGTTGTAAAAATTGAAACTGCTCAAACACAGAGTTACCGTATATAGTTTTTTAAGAGGAAAGGCCTTTTCCTAGGTGAACAGGGACATTATTTATTGACAATATATGTCTGCACAGTGAGGGATAATAAATCTACATAGAAAAGCAGCCACAAAATAATTTTACTATTACAGTTGGTGTCCTGGGCCAGATTAATCCCTGTTTTTTTTCTGGTAGATCAGTAGAATGGCACTAGGGATTCATTTATCACTTATAAAAACACCCATTCCTCAACTGTAACTCCCAAAGCCATCACCTTCTCTTGTATCAGAATATAGCCCAATGTTGTGTATCTATGTACACGTATGCTGATTTTACGTGCCTTTTGGCAGAAGTTACCATAACATATCATTGCTTATTCCAGGTGGTGTAAAAAAATCAAATACTTCAGCTAGAACTGCATACAGAGAAGAACTTGCACTTTGGATATTTTTGCATCCTTGGTATCTGAATGCCTTACATTACAGTCAGTCCTTCTGTATAGGGGTTTGTGAAAGCCAGATTTTCTAAGCTCTCCAAGTATGATAAAGTTTTTGCAGTTGCATAATATTTAGTGCTAAGGTCTGGTGTTTCTGATCTTGCTGTATGAGGAGCCAACACTGACTTCTAATGGGTTGAAGCTGTCTGAGTCACAGAACCACATTTAAGCATGAAAAGATTGCTGTCTAAATTACTCAGTCTCTTTGTGCAAGTTTTTACTCAGGATATTTTGAATATAGGAGGAGGAATAAAGGTGTGTTTCCTTAGGGGAAAAAAATGCTTTAGGTGGCACAATATCTCTATTTTATATATATCTCACCCAGGTGTGCTTACATTGAAGTGTCATAACATCAGTGTTGATAACTCGTGTGATGTTCCTAATGTGTTTCTTATTTGGTAGATTAGAGTTGATATAGTAAGAGACAAGCAGATTTGAACAATTGTGTATGTATCTACACAATTAAGAAGCAGATCTTCAGTATTTTCTAAAATGACAGGGTCAGTGATGGAAATCTTTTTCATGACATGATCTAAAAGTATTATGAGCTCTAGTTTCTGTGATTCATGCCTGGGGTCACCTGTGATAAGCAAGTTCCTATAGGAGATTTATCACTAGATATAAAAGAGAGCTTCATGAATGTAGGTAGTCTTTTTTTCTTTCTTCTGGAGCAGGAATGTCTTCCTTACTCAAACTCTCAGGAATGTTTGGTAGAAAAGGTGCAAACAAAGTGTAGCACTGTGTTGAAAGCCCATGAGTTTCCAGCTCCCCTGAAGGTGCAGATTTGAGATGTAAGTAGCAACTTCTGTTTGCCATGGATTGGTTACTACTTACCAGGGTATATTTTTCTGAAATTCTGTTGAGTTTCTATCCATACCTTTAAATATTTAAATACAATTTTTTCCTAAAAAAAATTATTTTCCTATTTTTTTCTTTCAGTAACTTCACCCAAGTGATTTGTAGAACCTAGAACAGAGGCAAGAGGCGCATAATTATCTCATGCCTGGTCCTCTAACTGTACTGGGCTGTTAGTACTGGGCATGTTAGTTCTGGACTAGTCAGTACTAGACATGAAAATGTGAAGCCCTGTTCTGGAGAGATTGTTAAGAGTGCTGTGAGCAGGCAAGGACATCAAAGGTGTATGACAATATTCAGTCATTGTGTCCACAGGCACATAGCAGCTCTCTGTTATATTGTGAATGTTATGTTAGCAGTTCATCTTTCTCTGGGAGCCCTGCCCTGCTTGCAGTAACAAAGATTCATTACCTCCACTCCAGCATTCCATGTCTGCACGGCAAGAGGTGCGGACTTACCTTCCTGTTTTCATCATCTACCTTCAAAAGTGCCTAATGCATTGCCTGGTGACAATAATTGTAACCTAGATTTCTTTTGCATATGTTGGCAGGGATATAAGAACACAGAAATATAAAACTATATCATGTTATATAATGTAAAGTTCTTCAAACAGCATTCACTCTTGCAGCAATATTGGAGATGAGAGATGTTATGCATCCTTTTGTGGAATTTTTTTTATGTTTGCAACATGGAGAGAGAGTGTATTAATTTTTAAAATTTTTGCTGGTATCAGTACAAAACTTCCTTGTGGTGTGTTAAGATATTAATAATGAAACTGCCTTAAGTGTTAGTTCACATGGGATCATTTCAAGATACATATGTTAGTGAGAGTAGTCTATCACACAGTTTGGAGGAGTCTATTGAAATTCAAAATACTTACAGGCCAGTTAGTCAAATTTGTGTCTCAAAAGTGGTGAGCTACATCTAAACGTTTGATCTTACTACTGTGCATTAAAATTATTTCTCAAATTTTATGCCACAGTTCTTTATTACTTATCATATTAGTGAGGAATTTATAAATAACAACAGGACACTGAATATTTTTGAAAGTAGTTTTTCCTGAGAGGAAAATACTGAACAAATGACTATCAGAATTCTGGATCTTTTAAATTAAGAAACAACCACCCTTTAATATTTAATTGGGAAAAATTAAGATAGAAAACAAGTTCATGTAATGGTGTTTTGTTTTGTTTTGGTCTTTTTTTTTTTTTTTTGGTTCCCTGTCTGTGTTTTGCAAAGTTCAGCAGTCGAGCATGACTTAAAAAACAGTGAAGTTCCCTTAGGGACACTTTGGGGATTAGAGACATACTGTAGTAGAAAATGTAAACATAATAGAGCAAAGAGCAAGGTCATGCAGAGCACTGTCTGTTAGCAGAAGATCTTAAAATTGATTCACTGCTTCTCTGTAAATTCTCTCTGCAGAGAAATACTGATCTCTGACACATAGACTGGGTGATCATTCTTGCAGGAAGGTTTTGCATCAAGTACAGTTGCTAAAGGAGACTGGAAAGATGACACTTTAAAATAATCAGTTGTGTTGTTCCAGTCTAGAATTAATGGTCTTAGTGTAAAGGCTTGTTAGACTTAAAAACTACTGAAACAAATGAATTACTGTAACCTAAAGAAGTTTCTAAAGGTGCTAGGATTATAGATTTATATTGTGCTTTCAAGAAGGACATAAAGTGAAGCCCAGGTGAAGACCAGTGCAGTGTAACTGGTCTAAGGCACCAATAAATCCCAAACTCCTTGAAATCAACTTTTGGTTGCAACATCAAAAGGTGCCATTTATTTTTAATATAAATGTGGTTTTCTTTAGGTTTATTGCTTTTTAGAGCAGTCAGGCAGCACCAGTGTTAAGTGTGTGTGTTCATCACCTCTTACAAATCACTACCACCATGATTTTAGTTTGGAACAATATTTCTCTTTCTGTCTGCCTATATTTTTGAAAGTGATAGTGATCTACTCTCCTGGGGGCAGCACAGACAAGTGACTTGACTCTTACATGGGTCTGAATTGACATCCACTATGGAAAAGACAGAAGTGCCAGGTCTGCCTGCCAATGTTGAGGTTTGCCAATGGAAGTAGGGAGGATTACAAAGGATTTTTATTTTCTAAGGTATCCTTTCCTTAACCTGCTACATCATTCAATTTTTTGACCACCAAGCTTTTAAAAAGAACTGGTTTATTCTTTTAAAGAGTCTGGTAACTTTTTTTTTATAGTCAGGGAGCAAAATAGAGATATCAGCATGCTAAAAGAGTTGATAATTGTTCTTATCTGAAGATTAAGTAAGATTCTGAGGAATATGAAGACTGTTGAAGAATATTTGTGACCCTTTACCAACTCCTACAACCACAAATGGATGGGATTTAAGGGAGAATCTTACAAGTAGCGATCTTGCTGTTCCTGACTAGCAAAGCACCTAAGCACTTCCTCAGCTGAAGCATGTGGGTGGTTCTACTGAATCCACATCTAGATTTGCTTGTGAGAAGGCATACACTGAAATGCTTTAGTGAACAGGAGCAGACCATTCTGTGGCTTTCAAGTAGACAAGAAAAAAATTCTCAAAGATACTCTGTAAACTTGAAGTAGAATCCCAAATGGTGAGTGCAGGTTTTTGCCCTCATCTTTGTACCCCCTGGCTGAATGAGTCACTTGTTCCTGTTAAGACTTCTATATATGAATATCTCTTTTACAGTTTCTCATTTTCCTTTTAAACTGTGTCTTCAGGAATTTGACACATTTCTTTTGCTTGTTGTAACTCAGTGCCACTGCATGGAAAATTTTCATTCTTTGTTTAATAATGGGTACAGGAGGGACTTTACATTTGGGGTGAAGAGAAATTCATGTTTCATCAGTGTATTTCAAATATGTTACACAAGGAAATAACCATAACCCAGAAAATCTAGAATAGGGAAGTGATGGAAATTCTGGATAGAGGTTGAAATTCTGGATAGGAAAATTATTTTGGCAGCTTTGATCATGGTGAAAAACTTCTGATCAGTGCAAAGTCATTTTTATAGCTCACATGTTTTAGATTAACCTCTTCATTCTGTTTCAGTTGTGTGATGTTTGATTTCTTTCTTAGAATTGCTGATTTTAAAATGTTCATTTGAAGTAGAACAGTTGTTAGTACAACTTTTGTGATAAAGATTTCATTTTATCTAGTGCACTTTTGCTTATCACAGTTGTTCTCTATTATTAAAGTAGAATATGCAAATATACACGTTGTTCCTGCATTATTAATTCATAGCACAGATTCAATAGATTTGAAAGAAGGTGATGTGTAAAAAGCAAACCTGAGGATTTAATAAGCTTTAGAGGTGAACAGCTATTTTTAGTGCATTTGGCTAAATGTAGACATCTTGCTCAATAAAGAGTAAGAGTAAAGAGGGTACTGCCATCTTACATGCATGAGATCAGTAAAATGGAACTTTTGGATGATTTTGCATTGCAGATTAATTAGCTGCACATAGGCTGTGCAATTGCAATTTTAATAGTATGATCAGCTTTGAAAAAGAAAAGAAGCTGGGTTCTTGATGTCATTGGGAAACGAATCTGGAGAACACCAGTATAAGTGGGTGAAAAAAATTCCTGATGCTCTTTTCCATTTATCCTAATCTTTCTTTTTCCCTATTATCTAAACTCTGTTTGTCTGAGACATGTACCTGGTCCTATTGGCATTAAGCAAAATGAATTTTTTTCCTTTTCACTGCTTGTTTGAGTAACAGGACTGGGTGTCTCCTGAACTCACTTTTGCTCTGTGCTTCAGTCTCCTTCTCTTGTAAGTCATTCCATATGTTTATTGTACGTGTCAAATTGTTCAAACTGTTATTTCTAGATTGTTTTATTTAAGATTTATTTTTGAACTGGCAAATACAAATTTAGTGAGCCTGCCTCTGTGTGGACCAGTGTTGACACCCTGTGGCTAACTAGATTAAATCACAGAGGAGTATTTAGTAGGGGTTTCCTGAGGGACATCTCCCAGGCTTTAGCCCCTGCTTGAGTACAGTAGTCTCATAACTGAGCTGTGTTCCAACTGCACAGCAGGCTTTTGCTCTCATTCCTTCAGGGAATATGTGAAAACTGTACAATCATATATTGAATAGCTACTGAATTTTATGGCTACTTTTCCTCATCCTGATCGGTACCTTTTAGCTGCTTCTATGCTAAGGGAAAAGCTGGATGCCAAGTGTGCAAAAGCATTATGGGATGTGTGTCTTTCAAACAGTCATAACATCAGTGTTCTACTCATTTACCATTCCAAACATTCTGTTACAAAAATCTGTAAGCCTTTTTTATTGCTGTTGTGAACATGCCCTTTCTCTGGAAATTGCTGCTTTGTAATTTATTTTATATCTGAATATCTCTCTTTACACTAAATGCTTCAGCCTTAAAGCAGCAAATTCAGAGCAGCACCACTGAATGCAGAGACTTGAATGGGCTTGGGTGTAAGGTGTGCTTTAAGCACTAATAAAAATACAGATTTTTAATAACATACATTTGACTTTTACTATGGTTTTAAGACACCATGTGAAAACATAAGGACTTGATATTATTTTTTGTTATTTAGCTGTGTAATGATGGCTTAAAAAATTATGTACCCCTCAAAGTACTTTTTTATCATTTTTTAAGGAAACGCCAAATGTGAAGCCAAGGAATAAAGAAAACCTCAGAATAATTTCAACACTTATGAAGTCAAAAGCTGAATTTTTGCCAGTAGTTAGTGTGTTCATTGAGCAGTCATGACTAGGAAATCAGGCACTCGGTTCAAGTGATGGTCCTTGAAACATACCCTCATGGACTGGTTCACATTGAGATGTGCAGTTTTTCCCCTCCTTTCTTTGTCCCTATTCCTCTTTTTTCCCTGCTGCCTCCAGACCCTCACTCTTCCATTGGCACTGCACTCACACCAGGTCTCTGAAGCTGCCCAGCACGAGGGGAGGGAATCTTCTAAGGGAGCAGTGCCAAGCCATTTAAGACCTTGTGGATCAAAACTAGAACTTTGAGTTTCACCCAGATGTTGGCAGACAGAGAGTGCAGCTCACAGAGTATTGGTATAAGTATCTTTTTCTAAAATACAGGATTTGATAAGTGGATTGCTGCTTCTGCACTAGCCTCATGTTGAGCCCATCACAGTAATTAGCCCAAGAGGGCACTTCAGACTAAATTCTTACCTGACTTTACACTTTCTACAGTGGCAACCATCCCAGGTTGTTCCCATTGTACCCACTGGTGCCAACCATTGTACCCACTGATGCCACATAACTTGTGTTATCCATTAAGAACAATCAGTAGATCTGTTAAAGCTTCTGTAATTTCATTTTTTAATGATCTAAAGAAGTACCAAAAAAAAAAAAATCTATATTGGGTTAACTGAGGAGTTGAGTGGCATTCTTTTTGGAAAACAGCTAGTTGAGCCTTTTTTCATCTCTGTCTCTCCATGGGTAATTCACTGCACCAGTCCTCGAGGTAAAGTTGTTTTAATATGGTCTTTTTGATATTTCTCCTTTCATTTTAACCCTTAAGGCTGGGCAGAAAGCTGCCCCTCTGTAGTGTTCTGTGGGTCCCTGCCACCCCCAAAAATTCTTCCACTTTAAATAACACCATAGTCCAAAAGGCTCTGTCACTTCAAATTTATGCAACCCATGCTGCTTTTGCTGTACTGAAGATTTTTCTTAAGGTTTTGAGGGAGAACAGGTCTGCCTTGTGAGCTTTCTACCCTATCTCCCTTTAACCTCTCAAATCTCTTTGCCTCGTTTCAAGTTTCATTACTTATACTTTGACCAGCTTTACTTGTTGCCAGTTTTAGACTTTCACATTCCAGCTATTATATTCTCTTGGGAATAAAAGCTTGGTGTGCTATAAATTTACTTTTCTTTTACAAGAAACAGAATATAGTTCTTTGGAAGTTAATCTATTGTCCCCATTCATCTGATAACCTTTGGGCTGTTTTTTTCTTTGAGAAAGTGAGTGAAAACATATTTTAGTGTTCTTATAACAAAGTAGTTTAGTTTAAGAAACCAAAGTATATGGATTTACTGTATTTAAATATAGTTTTACTTTATTTTGGTATAGTATTACATTAAAGGATCTCAAAGACAACATTTGGAAATTTTTACACAGTGGACAACAAATTTAACTAAAACACAATGTGGATTCTCTTTTAATTTTTTTCCATTTACCATGGGAAAATGCATTTCTTTTCTCTTTTAGTGTTTTTACTCTGCATAATCCTCCATAAAACTTGAAAATGTCAGTCATCTAGATCATTGAAAACACATAATAAATATAATAGTTATATAGTTCTTAACTTAACTACTGAATACATTTAAAGAAAAAAGTTAATGGCAAAATTTTTTTTGCTTCTAATTATGCATTAAGGAAAAAAAAATACATTTTACAGTTAGTGAGGTTAAAATATTCTCTTCTGTTTAGTCTTTCATCTTGAGTTTTGAGAAGATGAACTACCATGTTTATCATACTTATTTTGACCTTAACCTTTTTTTAATGAAAGAGACTTAAAATGTCCCAGCTGGCATGTCTCCCACTGTTGTGAAAAAAAAAAAGAAAAAAGAAGAAAGAAAATTTTGAGTAGCTCTTCCTGTGCAGTAGTCGTAGCAGGCTGAATAAAACCATATAATGTATTAAGCAGAGAGTCAGTAATCTGTTACTTGGAGATGGAATTTGAGACATGTCTTGCCCTCAGTTTGTTATGAAACCCATAAAGAAACACTGTAGAGAAAAAAACCCGCATAAAACATATTAGTAAGTTGACAAAACCATCAAAATGGGCTTTATTTTTATAATTTTGCATCAATAAATACAATCCCAACAATCATCATAACATCTTTATAATTTTAATGTGAGGTAGTTTGACTCAGTGCAAGGTTTATGTACCAGACCAATAAGTTTGAACTAGGACATTCCCTGTGTTTTTAGTGGAATTTACAAAATGTGTCCCAGCTGGAGATCTGATTCAAGGAACATTAATGGAAACCTCTCTGTACATTGCCTACAAAAGCAATTACAGGTTTTTAACCAAAATTACAGGTGAGAATTAGCTCTGGGAATATGTTCTTGTATGAGGATCAAAAGGGCATCACTTCACATAAATCAGAAGATTCTGCATAAGTACAAAAGTAATGAAGTACAAGGATTATCTTTGTTTTTAAATTAGTTTATGATTTTTTTTTCACAAGTGTGTCTTGCCTCTGATTTGAAGGAGATGAAGTGTAGTTATCTTGCTGTCTATATCAGATGTCTGTTAGTGAATATTAGCTAAGAGAGGTTCTGAATGGAGAACACCTTGCTCCAGATTGCTTCCAGACACATTGGGAACCAGGGTAAGGCTTCCCAAATAACAGCAGCATTTGGTCAGGGTCAAAGATGAGAAATAATTCAATGCCTTGGGTCTCATTCTAGTGATGAGCATTCTGTGCTGGTACTCAGAACCTGAAATGTATCGTTTTACTTTTTGGCAGTTCCTGCAATTCTAGAAGAGTAAATGACACTTTTTCCTTTGGAACAGAGGGAGAATCAAGCAGACATACCCTGTAGCTTATGAATAAGGTTTAGAAGTAAAATTTAGTAACTCCTTATAGGAGTTCTTCCCCTAAAAGCTGTTAGTAGCTACACACTCTAGCTGCATGTAAAACTTGTGGATGTTGCTGATTATGTTATATGCAGAATTAGAATTTTATCTAGATAAAAAGTTCTCCTATAGCACTAGAGTGTCCTTCCTGACTCCATTAAAATTATCCATGCTTTACAGATATCACTGCTAATTAGCGCAGTATAAAGTTATTGAAAGCCACACATCAGCAATGCATGCCCTTGTGCACTGATGTAACATGGTGGTGTAACAAGGACTTTACTCAATGTGCTCAAAATCTGTAGGAAGTTCCTCTGGATTATTTGTGATGTCAGTATTTCAGCTGTTTAGCTCTGGTGTCTCAGCTTTTCTGACTTTTCATTCTTAATATGGGAGAAGGTGAAGAATTTTTTTTAACAGGACTTGAATTTACATGTCGTGCTTGAAGTTGTGTGCAGTTGTGGCAAAGCCCGGGAAGGAGCTGTGGCTTTGCTCTGCCTTGTGGCATCAGCCTGCTAAGCCTGGCTTAGCCTGATACACTACTGGATCAGAGGGACAAAGGGTTGTGAGTAGGAGAGAGATTCAAGGCTTGTACCTCAGCTAGTTTATTATTCTTGATAAAAATCATAAATGTTGATGGAGTAAGATTGGCAAATTTGTTCTTCATGAATGATCTGAGGTAATTACAGGTTAATATTCCAGAAACCTATATTTTGTTAAAAAGCTTATCAAGTAGCAGTATATTTTTAATCCGGTGTCTTCTAAATATGAAAGAAGTAAATGAATGACATATAACTATCTGAAAAGTGCTTCCTTGAAAGCTGTCAGTGTCCCGGTAACTTTAAAAAAATGCCCTCGATGAATATTAAAGAAATATAGCAAATTTAAGCATTAGGTGTTCATTATCATATTAGCAGATATCCTAATTTGTTTTTCTCTTTGTGATGCTATTGCATGAGGAATAGGTGGTGGTAAAATGATGTTTAAAAGCTTGGTTATGGGGGCATTATGTAACAGTCACTTTTCAACACAGTTATAGTGTTTCAATTTGCAAATTTTACATACTAAAAAAAAAAATCAGTTCAGCAAGCTGCAAACTTTTAAAGACTTTAAATCTGCCAAATTATAGCCACTTATTTTTGCCTGACATATTTTCAGCTTAGACCCACATAGGAGCTGCCAAACTTGTTTCTTTTCATTACCTGTTCTATGTCTGGCTCGAAGTTTAGATTTTAGAAAATGGAAAAAAGCTGTTTGTGAAATCACAAGGCTCTTGAGCTCTTAGTTTCCTCTTAGTATCAACGTTTATTTATTTAGGTTTGGGCTGGGTTTCAAAAGATTGAAATTGGAAACAGAGAAGGTGACTCTGAATACCATTTATCTGTATGTAAGCGAACATTCAATGTACATTTAATTTAAAAAATTGCTGTTTCCTACAAGAGGGAGATATTTTTCACATTGTTAAAACATTTTTAGAGGTCACTAGGTGGTCATGTCACCAGCAGGGAGTTTTTGTTTGGCAGGCTGCATTAGCAGTTAGTAACAAATGCCTCCCATGATTCTGCGTTCAAAAGGAGTTGCTTTGCAAGTAACAAATACTTACAACCTGAGAACTGAAGTATAAAAAGTAGTGACAGGGGAAAATGTTTGGAAATGTAAAACAGCATCTATAGTGGCCAAATTGGAGTGTTTGGGGAGTTGAAGATTACATATCTACTTTATACTTGAGCTTGGAGTTTACAGAAGCAATAATATTTTCACTACTGCAGTTGTGAGTCTCATCATTTCTAAGGAACTGTAAATTTGCAGCTTACAGAAGTCCTTGGTTTGGGCTGTAATTAACTCTTTCAATATAATTGTCATCAGAGCCTTCAAACTAGTTTTAAATTTTGTTTCCTTTTGTGGATTTGCATATTTTATGAATGCCTATAAATATTATGACTTAATCTTCCTCAGATTCAAAATTTTTAAAAATTAAAAAGAAATGAAACTCAATAATACCAAATTTATACAGAAAGTTTGGCCAAATCTACACTGGAGAGAATGGCAGCCATGTTTGAGAAATTCTTTGTAATCTCTGTTGTTTTTCTGGATTGAGATACGGTGTGTAAACATTTGCTAGTGGGAGTACAATGGAAATGGTGTTTGGAAAGTAAAAGTACTGAGAGTTTCACTGGAAATATCTATTTGTTTTATGTGTTGTACATTTCATTTTTAAACAAATGTCATTAGTAGCTAGAGCAGCTAAGGATGTCTTTCCTAAATATAGGGTTCACTTTTTCCTGATGAATGCAATAGAGATGTTCTGGTTATTCAAGTGTGTCATTTAGGCCCATGTCATCCCACCATGCAAAAGAAATCAGGGAAGGACTCTGAAATAACGTAATGCCCATGGTGATGCTAATCTGAAGCAGCTGCTTGACTTAGGGCTGCTTTGATTCACACTTAAGCTCTGACCCTGGCACCTCTGCTGTTGTATTGCCAAAGTCTCTACAGTCCCCAGGCTTTATGCACTCAGGTGTCCTTGGTAGGCTGGCTGTATTTTTCATTTAAACTAATCTTGTCCAGAGTGAGAACCTCTTGGTAGGAGAGGGTCTGTTGATGGACACACTGCCTTCCCAGTTTCACATGAGGTGCACCTTCTGTGGAGAGTTGGCAAGGGAAGGACAAAGCCAGAACTGGGATGAATTGGACACATGTGGTCTTTTCCTTGGCACCTGGAAATACATGTTTTCTTAAAACAGAGCTTTGCACTCCTCCAAGAGCATCTCTTGTTGATGGACAGTGCTGAAAGTCTGTGAAGGGAGATTCTGAAGGGGATGGCAGGATGAGATCTGTAAGTAATCCCATCAACTCACCTTTATGTTTAACTTCCACAGGAAGGAAACTCTAGAGTATATGAGATAGGAGAGAGTTGCTGTGCCCTCTGATCCTGTGACCTTGTTAAAACCAGGCCCCCAGTCTGGATGAGCTGAAGAATAATGTGCGCCAGCTGTGCAGGCTGCATGGAGCATGGGGAACCAGGAATCTTTGACAAAAAAAGGTGCTTGGAAAGGCACTTTAGGCCAATTGATACCACATGGTGACCTTATGAGGACTAGAGTCCTTGGGGTCCCTTTTCAGAATTAGACTTGGACCAAATCTAGCAGCTGGATTTTTTTACTCTGGAGGGTTGCTGTGGTTTAGTAAGCTATACTATTGCTTGTCTGTATTGAATAGGAAAAAAACCCATGCCTGGAATTCTCAATATCTCTATTTTATTATACTCAGAAGACACATTCTGATAATTTTTTCTGGGGATTCCTGGCAGGAGCAACATGAAACTTAATCCTTACCTCAAGCTCTGCAGTACTTGAGTAGCTCGTGCATTGCTGTGGTTAGGGCTCATGAAGATGCAGGAGAGCATTTTCACAGGTCCATGGGCCACTGACAGATCAAGCAAGGAGCAAAGGACTTGTGTTTCTCGTGTTTGAGTTTTACCTGTTGCTCTAAAACCTGCCAGCAAGCTCTCCTGTTCCCTGTTTCAGTGTGGACATTCTGCTCAGGTGAGCTGTCTGGCTCCTGAGAGAGATGGTTTTGTTCATTATTGGGTTATAATCACACAACACCTGGAAGCAGTGACTTTGTGCTGGTTACTGACACAGCCTATGACTAATGAGATTTACTTAAAATATTTTCTTGATTAGGATTTCCTGAACTGTGGTCTTACCTGATTGGAATAAACAACAATAAACTCAGTCCAAGAGTTTTATGGCCCTTTAAAGATTTCTCACCACTTCAGTTTCTGTGCAGAAAGGATCTATGGGGATATATTGAATGTTTTTCAATAACTTCATTTTTTAAATCAATTACGCTGAAGTTACAGGTTTTTTAAGAATATGTAGGCACATATTTTGCTATGTACATTATGAAATAATTTCAAATTGGTGGGTTTGTAATTGTATGTTAAAGAACAATAGATCACCTTGAAAGTGACAACTGAAAATTGATCTGTGAGTCATTAAATGTTGGGAAATGCTGTTTTTTCTTTTGGTAGCTTCTCTCCTCTCCTGCAGCAGCTGAGGTTTCACTGCTGGAATATATTAATTTAAGGTAATCAATCTTGAGAAAATGAATGCCACCGCTTTTTAACTAGTAAATTTTATCAACATCTTAAGCAAATTGCCAGTGAGGGGCAGTATCCATTGTCAGTAATCATTTCTTTGCGGACTTGGAAATAGTTCCCGAGTCTCTGTTCTATTACTTGAAAAACTTAGGCCTCTCTCCACAATCAAAACATATGCTTGTGTCCTTGGAGAATTTAAGATGTTTCTGGAAAGGAGTTGGGGACACAGTTGGGGTTCTGCCCATCTCTCAGTTCAAGAATTGGTAATTTTTAAATACACTGTTAAACTTTGGGTATTGTTTTCAGCAGATTTTGATTGTGGTCTGATTTATTCATTTAGTAAAATGAATAAATTTTGCATTATGACAGCTGGTTTAGTTACCAGATAATGACACAAACCTAATGATGAGGCACTAGAGAGAGTAAACTGCTCTGATGAGCTCTGCCAGGTAGGTTTTAGGTTTATGCAGTTTGTTCATCAATTGTCCATGCATCAGCTGGCTGGAGCTGGGGCTGTTGGGGTGCATGGGGCAGAGATTCCAAGCCAGCCACCTTCCTGGCCCAGTGACCGTGCTGGCACAGCTGCAGGGAGCAGAGGAGCTGCTGGTACTGAGATTAAGTGGAAGTGGCTAAGACAGAAGAGAGGTGGGAGCAGAAGGGGGCTGAGAACGGGCAGGGCGTCAAGTTGGATCACTCAGTGGGACATTACTCCCTAAGAGATTTTCAGATGCAAAAAGGATGGAAACTTTTTTGCTTCCAGTCAAATGGAAAGAACTAAAAAATTAATCTCTATTTAGTATTCCAGATCCATCAAAAAATTCACTGGCTAACACCAGGATATGATTATACCCAGTAAGAGTTATTGTTCCTGTTGAAAAAATAGCTATTGAGGAAATACCTATTAGCAGTTCCTCCTTCTGTTATATTCTGCGTGTGTGATTACAGAGAAATAAAAATAAATTTCTTTATTATATGAGTGTCTGAGACAGTGTTTTCTTAGAACACATATTTGGAGTTATTGTCAACACATGTGAGACTGTGTTCCCATACTCTTTGCTGATTTGCTTTTCACTTAGGTAGTCAGCACTGATGTGATGAGCTCCTTGCTCAGCTCTCTTGCTTCAAGCTACTCTGCTTCCTGTGAATGTGAACTGAATATGTCAGCCTTTATAAACATCATATGGGCTCTGTTCCTCCCAAACAATTGTAGCTGTTAGTAATTGTTCATTACAGAGTAACTTCCACTAATGTTCAGAAGCATGGAAGTAATTTGGGGAGAAACTTTGTTCCTTTGTACTCCGTATATTACCAATCTCTGCCTCAAGGATAAGCTGAAGTCAACTGTAGAACCATGGGCAGTGTTTAAAAGGTAGCTTTAAAATGAGTAGAAGAAACAAACCAACTATGTCTTTGCCAAGTTTTTAATACTTGAATGTAGTTTAAATATTTTTATTTTACATAGTCTTTCCTACATTTAAAAATACCTCAGTTTTTTGTTAACTAGAACTTTGTTTTCTGTTGTTAAATCCCAGGGTTTTGTAATTAATACAATAATAACCTGCATGCCTTTCTCTTTTTTTTTTTTGGAAAAAAGTAAGGCAGATGTAGATAAAATTTCTTTGTGCTCGATCCTGACATGAATTTTTGGTTTTTTTGCTTAATCCTCTAGTCCAGAAAGGATAATACTGCATTCTCTCTTTCAGTGTCTTTTTGGCAAGTTTTTGTGTTACTTTCATATTTGGGAAAGTATTGTTGGAGCCAGCTAGCATGGTTCTCATATGCTTTAAAGTAATGTCTAGAATATTTCACGTAATTTTGTGTTCTGAGAGTGTGCATTGTCTTTTGTATAGCAGTGCACACTCAGCAGCAGAGGTGCCTGCAGAGCTGAGTTGTAGTGGCTAAGGAGGTCTTTTTTGTGCAGCAGGGAAAAAATCCTAAACCTACTATTGTATCTAGACTTTGATTTGGTTGCTTCTGGCTTCTTTGAGCAGCTGAGGTGCCATCATTTCCTCCCACCTGTACTGAATCTGGGCTCATTGCAGAAATTAACAGCTGCTGTTTTATTTCTCATAGCAATGGCACTTCTATTAGCATTCCTCCTTCTAGTGACAGCTCATCTGAAAATGGATCACATTATTTGTGTGAGTCACAAGGCCACCCGGATAGCAATTTCAGCCAGCATTTTCCATAGCAACTACTTAGGCTGATTCTGCCACAATTCTTTCCAGATGTGCTGTTGGTTCAGGTAATGTTCAAAATCCTGCTCAGAAATATTTTTTTTTTTTGTCATGGATTCTAGAGCTTATCCATGGTTGCAGTAAGTGCAACTTTGTACATAGTTTAAAAAAAATCTACATGGGCATGCAGAGTCCCCAGAACGTGCCCTCTATTTCTCTATTTAATTCTAAAGAGGTGTTTTTTTTTTTTTAATTGCTGAATTTGGTTTTCTTTCCAAAAGCACTATTGATTTTTGTTAGATGGACAGTCCATGTCTTATCTTTTGGAAGGAATTTATAGATTTTTGTACCATAGCCACTGTAGAAATTCAGCAATTTTTATTAATTCAAATGTTCTTGCAAACATGACTCTTGTAGGACTGTATCCCTGAGGAAACCTGATTTTGCTGTCTGACCTGTTTGGTAGCTGCTTCTGGAACAGTCTCAATACCCTCTTCTCCCAGGATGATTCTCCTAAGTTATTGTTACATATAATGAGAATACCCAAGTAGACCAGTGAGTTTCTGACACAGACCTGGCTGATAGCTTGAGAAGGAAGTGTTCTAACAGTGGAGAGAGATGATAGATAAAATATTGACAAGAAAGAAACACCAGTTTTATTGACCAACCAACAAACAGTAAGAGCCATGTAGCTTTTTAATTCTAGTTCACTGATTTTAATAATTTCAAAGGTATCATCTGGTACTGATTTTCAGTAACCAGTGTAGTTTATGGATTAAGTGATTTTATTATCCATTTTTGTAGCAGAATTTGAACCAACTTGATCTTAGCACAAAAGCAAAGCCTTTTTTCCTGGAATAAAAGTCCTTCAGTTTAAGAAGTTTTGTTGAAGACTGTCAGAAATGTTCCTGAAATCAACAAGGACTTCATGTGTTAGTTTGGTATGATGTGTAAGAAGTTGTTTATCAAGACTAAACATGCTACAGTTCATTATGGAACTATATTAAGATATCTCAGTTCTGTTATTTCTACTGTGCTGACTCCTGAATGCCATTCCAACATCCATCCTGTGGGCTCTAAACCTGATCAGATGCGGCTTTGAGAAAGTCAGCTCAAAGTGTCTTCACTGTGAGCCAGAGTGGGTTATTTCAGAGCTCCAAGACTCTACATATGCATTTTCTAAAATGTCTCCTTAGTCAGAAACAGATTTTCAAACAGTTAACCCACCAAAGAAGATCAATGAGGAAACTTCTTTATGCAAAGTTGAATCATGTGAGGTCTTCATGCTTCTGGCAGTGCTTGTGAACAGCTCCATTAGCAGGGAAGTCATATAATTAAATAACATCATGTGGTATCCTATCTCTTTCATTCTCAATCTTTTAAGATACTAATTAGAGAAATATTTGTGTGCTGTTGCTTAATTTCCTCTCTCCTTATAAATAAAATATCTTGTTCCTACTCCAGGCTTTCATTGTCCTTACTAATACTTTTCTATTTTATAGTTATTTGTTTCATATGCTGTATTTTGAGTGTCCAGTATTTGATTAAAAATGAAGTTCGGGGTTTTATTCCCACTGAGATAAAGTAATGGTGGCAGGGTTTGAATAAATATTCTCTGATAGAATGTTCTTAGGCAATTAGGTCTTTAGATATCCCACATCTAAAGGAATTGTGGCCTGCTAGTTAGAGAAGAAATAAAAATAACTTATCTTCTTTATCCAGGTATTTACTTTTTTTTTTTTTAATATTTGCTCCAATGATTATTGGTGTTAATACTTGTTTTCTGTGGCTTGTTCCAGTAGTTTCAGATATAATGAAATTGTCAGGAATGAGATGTTAAAGTTTCTTCTGTGCCTGCAATACCAGGCAAGTTTAACAGAAACATAATTTTACAAAATCAAAATGTTGAGTTGTAATAATTGGTATCAATCCTGTATCAATCAAATTAAACTATCTGACTTTTAATGCACACTTGTAGAAATAAATGATGAACGTCGTCATGTTAGTAAAGGTAATAATGTTTCTGACTTCACAGATCCAAATTTAAATAGTTAAAATAGGAGAATATCAGCCTTCTCCGGGAGTGTGTGTCAGGGTGCTGAGGGGTTTCTTGGTTTCAGGTTCACATACAGAGTGTACTCTGACATGTATTTGTGACTGGTGGGGTTTACATGGCACGGGTTTACTGAGCATTTCAACTGTGCCCTCAGATCAGTTATCAAATATGAATTATGCACTGCCAAGAGTGTGCATTCTGTTCATTCTCTAGGTGCCCAGGCAGTTTTATTTGTCAAAATTGCCTTCTAATGCACTGTAAAGCTCAAGGCATGAGTTCTAATATATTCATACTGATTTCTATATTTTGTTTCAAAATGGAGCCAGTTTGTCACTTATTTTCAAGTTCAATGTGATCTACATTGTTTGTTGTTCAAAGGGCAGTTCTTTGTAGAATTGTGACAAGTAGAAGGAAGACCTTAAGAAGGAAGAGTTCTTTTAAAACCAAAGAATTATTTTTCTTTAATTTCCAGTTGAAAGGAAGGAAATAGAATTTTGTATATTTTTGGTTTTGTGGATAATCTTCTTGATCAGCATTTATGAAAAGCTGAAAAAGCCCCACAGACTCTTTAATATAACCATCTGCTTTGTAACAAATGGTTATTTGGAATGTTTTCAACACAATATTAAGGACAGATAACAATTAACGAAAGTTAAAAACAAAGGTGGGTTTTTTTTAAATATCACACTTCTGCATCTCAGTTTTATGTGTCTTTGACTCAAATATTTTGAATTCTCTGCAAATTCATTACAACCAGAATAGCTCTTAATGGTAACATTTTTCCCCTTCTTAAACCTTTATTTGGCAGTTCAAAAACATTACCAAGAACTATATTCTAAGGATCAAACCATTCCTCCTCCAAAGCACTTTTATCTTTGTCTTCTATAAACAAAAAAAGCGGTGTTGAAGGATGAGGGGGCTGACAATGACAGATTACCTGAGTTTTGTTTTCCTGTTTAACTTAGGTGGACCCTGTGCAGTGCCATGTTGTGCTGTAACACAATCCCATGTGCTCAGATCCCCTTGTTCTTCCCAGCAATCCCCATTTCTGCACCCTTTTGGGCTGTGGCACAGAGCAGGCAGAGGGATTTTGTCCAAGTGTTGGTGTCATTCCTGTGGAGAATCAAAGCCAAATGAGCAACAGGAGTCAGTTCCAGTAAAAAGCTGCAAAACTCAGGAATAATTGTCATCTAATTTCTTCTGCTGTGCTTTGCAGGGCTGTGAATTATTTTTTCCTCTGTATTTCTCACACAATCTGAAGGTTGTTACGTCTGCTCCTGTGTGAGCTCTGCTGCCTGTTTGAATGAATTGATAATGCAGTGGTTATGGAAGCAGGATCTGTGAAACTCTGCTGTAATTGCTTTCACAATGTCTTTTCTAGGCCATCTGTTTCACTTTTCTGTTATTTCTAAAATAAAAGTTATCAAGACATCAGAAGTACTATGTTATAGGGTTTGAAAAACTTCCAAGAATTCAAAGGGCAGTTGAGTGGCTACTTCTTACATGAAAACTAGTCCCAAAAGGTGGGCATGAAGTTCCTTCTTTGCCTTTTAAAATCTGGATTAGTTTTATTTCCTTAACAAAGGACCTATATGCACATTTCAAATTGCTGTTAAGGAGAAAAAAAAGTGAATAATTAAAATTGCCAATGTAAAGGCAAGGTGGGAGATGTAAGTAGAGGTATGATTATGGGAGTAATGAGCTGTGGCTCTGGGGAGGTAGAATGGAGGAAAAGCACAGATGGATAAGGAAGCTGCTTTGTCAAGAAACTCTTCTGAGATTATTCAGAATCAGGTCCTCTCTTTTGCTTCTTTCCTTTTACTCTGAACTTTCATATTAGGAATAGATGAATCTTCCCTTTTTCTCCTTGATTTTAGTCTAACCTATGTCTAATATAAATTGAATACAGGTGTAATACAGAGACTATTTGTTGTCTATCTCACATAGTGTAAGCATTGCTATTTCATCCTCACACCTGCTTCCAGCAGAAGTCTTGATCAGATGGAAAATTCAAGATTTGGTACTCGGATAATGTGAGGAAAAGAGTTTGGTGGGTTGGAGTGTGGAGTGGGTGTGTAAGAGAAGGTCCCCCTTTTTCTGTCCCACACTTACTGGAGCAGCCCTTTCTTGGTGTGTTTGGGCTGTGGAACATCAGTAGTTGTCTGTGTTTGCTGTTAAGGGAGCTAAGACAACCCAAAATGCAACTTCATGCTGTCTTTGTCTTCTGAAAGTATTTCAAAGGGGTTTGTTCTTTGAATACAGTGCAAGATAATTGTTCATTTAAAAGGAGTAATCTATAAATGTGCTTTTGTCAAGCAACTGGAGAGATAAATTTTCTGTCAGAAAAAGCTTTAAAATACCAATAATATTCTGAAGTTTATTTTCTAAGATGCATGCACATCCATAATGGATTAACAGCATGTTTTAACAAACCATTTATTTGCTTTGGGAGTGACAGAGAGAAGCTGTTTCAAACAGGATCTCTCATCACTGTCTGTCTCTAGTCACCTCCTACTGAACTTAAGGTTGAATACCGGGGGTCATGAGGGAAAGAAAACAATAATTAAAGTGAAAAAGTTGATTGAACTGGGTTTTTTTTTGTCCTTCAGTATGATTAGCATGTAAGAAGCTGGCTGAGTGTTGTACTGTATATCATTAGTTCAAACATTTCTGACTTGATTTAGCTTTAATAGTGACTTTTTAAATTGCATTTCTGTATTTCGTGGAGAACAGCTTAAGTAGTAAAGGCAGTAAAAGTTCTCATTAGAAAGTCTTGTTTCTATAAATCTTAATCTTGGAATTCTGCTAGGTTACAATTGGACTGTTTCTGAGAACTCACCCCACCTCCCAAAAAGTTGTCATGGGTTCTTTTATTAAAGCTCAAAAAATTATTCTTAGACTAACAGAGGTGGGGAGTAAGGCAGGAGTGTTTACAGAGCTCACTTCTAAATTGACTGTGATAAGTGGCAATGCAATGTATTATGATTAGAGGTTTCTGGGAGACTCTTTAAGAAGGTTAACTGCAAGGCAGCTCTCAAAAGAAAGCATTTATCTTAGTGGTCATCCTTCAGTGTTTTATACTACTGAGATTTTTTGTGGGTGGTTAGAACCATTTTTTTGTGTTTTATTAGCTGTATCTTGAATACCTCCTACTAGCTGAATGACAGCTTAGGGTTATTAAATCTGTTCTTAGTACATTTTTTTATCCTTAGTTAATCTTGACTAAATATATGCTAGTGAGCAACCCTTTTTTCTCAGTTGTTGCCCATATTTGTTAAAAAAATTATTCTATTTGACATTTGTTTAGGCTGAAGTTTGATAAAATACTGTATACAATATACTTTTTCAGTTTGGCATTCAACAGAGACTTTCATGGATTTATTTCTTCTTGCATTATCTTATCTTCCCTTCTAGTATGCTAAGACTTCCTTTTCATATTAAGTAATTTTTTCACTCCAGGACAGATGCTTTCACAAATGCAAACTCTGCATGTGTATTGCTAGAGATCCCCAAGATTGCATTTTTCAGGTGTTACATAACATTTACATTGAGTTACTTTGCTATCACCTGCTTATTCTAATCCTAAGTAAGGTATTTTTTTTTAATTCAGATTTTTCTTTGACACTACTTCCAGTGACTTTACTAAAAGATTTATATTATTTTATACTTTGTGTTTGTTTATAAGCTGTCTCTCTTATCAGACTAATAATTGATCATTCCTCCAAGGAAAGGACTCTTTGTATTTGACTGTCACTGAGGAATGGCCATTATCATTACACCTTGGCTAGATATTAGGAGGAAAAAATTTGCTGCTTTCTTCTGCAATTTATGGACATTGCTTCTTATTCTGTGTGCCATGAATATAGAAAAAAGTAGTTCTATTTCAATTTAACAGAGCATTTTTAGGTTCTCATTACCATGTTGTCACTCAAAGACTATTTATTGTAGTTTTTCCCGATGTTTTCTCATCAATCATTTCTCTGTCTTTTTTCCACATTTTTCAGAGCACTGGATTCACTATTTCAGCTAAGACCTTTTGTGTAGATGAAAAGACTCCTGCCTTGCAATCTATTTTTGTTTTTACTTCTTAGTATGATACTTGCCTTATTCACCAATGTGTAGTTTCTCCTTACTCTTCTAGACAGCATCTTTGGTTTGGAAAGACCAATTTTACTCCTGTCTTCATGGCACATGAAAATCCCCCCATTCTGAAGCCTCATTGAAATGTAACGAATAGATTTTCTAGTCCATCATTCATTAGTTAATGAAAATATTATACAAACGGGAATTTTGGATAGAACACAACTTGTGTAAATTCCTGGCCATCGGAGTGGTAGTGTTTCTTTCATCTGTTCTTTGGTATTGTATATGAAGTGACATTAAGTATAATCAGATTTTTGTGCAGATTTCCTTAGTACTTCTTAGTGGAAGCACCTGGACTGTCAGCCCAGATGCCCCAGCTGTGAGTGTGCTTATTAAGAGCCTGTTGTATTCACTGGCTCTGTATTAAGGAGGCTTGGCCTGAGGTTGCTGTGGGTTGTTGCAGTCAGCCTTTGCCAGGAAGGAGAAATTTCATTTCATAGGCTTTGCTTTTCCAGGGAATAGGTTTCCATCCTCTCCTTGCAATAAGCAGCATATTATAGTGGAAGATATAAGTTGGGAATCCTAGGAATTACTTTATGCAGGTGAAAGAAACATGGACAGAATAATTACCAATGTGGAGCATTTGCTGTTAGGTTTAATATATATTTTTTAATTTGAGGGTTTACTTACTTTTACAGGAAAAGTTAGACTGATTTTTTTTTTTTTGTGTTAAAAATACTACCCTGTTATTTGTATAACAGATTAGTTTGCCAAAAAAAGAGAGAAAAACTACTAATAACAAAAGTGATTGCTCTGTATAAATATTACTGTTAAAGAATGTCAGTTAATCCACTGCTCTAATAAATTATTTTAAAATGTATTTTATTGCTATAATTTATTAAACAATAAGGAGACATTTTGGCTGCAAATAGTGATAACATCTCTGTAGAACTGTATTTGGATAGTAATTTTTTTTCCCGACACAGTAGATAATTAGGAATTATAAATTATGCTTACACTCTTAGGCACGTTAGCTGGGAGTGTATCGGACTGTATGTTGTTCTTGGTGCCAAATCAGATCCTGATTTTCAAAAATTCTAGCACTAAAACTCATTATGAGTTTCATTTTCAAGCAGCAAAGTAGAAGTATATGACTCACCTGAGAGGTTTAGGTAGAAACCTTGCCACCTCTTTTCATTTTTGAATGAAGTTACTTTGTGTTTGTAGGTGAGAAAATCATTATTGTCAGCCACTTTGCTGGCATCTTAACCTTATTCCTAGTGGCCAGATAATCTCATTTCAAATGTTTGCTGCAAAACCAGTGATGTTATTTTTTTAGCAAGGTCGCTGAATAGCTAAAATAAATTGCTTCTGTTCATAAGGTTTTGTTCTTCCATAGGACACTTGAAATATGATGAAAGGCTAGCATAACAATTTTCACAGAGGTGAGTAAACTTGTGTGCAATATGTAATCAATAGGATATGATAACACAGAGATCCTGATCTGTCCTGAGAGGCAGTTTCATAAGTGCTTGGATCACTTCACTTCCAATTCCTCACAAGTGTGGGCAAGATCTTTTTCCACCTCTGTCTTTCAGGGACTTAGTGGGGGCTGGATCCTGGCCATGTAGGAGTAAAGGAGGACATGGCTTTCCTCAGGTGCTCTGCCACAACCTGCATCTTTATTTTGTACTCTGAAAAATAATAATAAAATCTCTGAGCTTCTCTGTCTTCCCTCTGAGCAGAAGTAGTTAATGAACAAGAATTAAAGCAACTTGACATATCATTTGGTAGAATAGAGCAGCTATGCCAACCTCTTGTTAACCCAGATGCCTGGTTAAATGCCACTTATAGTTGAGGTTATTGCTGTTGAGATTATCCATGATAATAAACATGGGCAATCTGCTGCCACATGCAGGAATATGTCTGTGCAGACAGGTGGTGTGCCCACCCTGGGCAGGCTGTGTGAGCCAGCCCCAGTCTGGAAGCCATCAGCACATTGTGTGGCACCATGCCCGAGCTAAAACACCTTGTCTCTCAGATAGCTGAGGCTTTGCAGCTTCTCAGCAGAGGCTGGCTCACATTTGGGTGGCTCCAAGAGTGCTGGCAGTATGAGTTTGTTTTTGATGTGTTTATCATTCCACGTGGCTGGGGAAGCACTTCCCCAGAAATCCCCACCCTCGTGTCACGCACTTGTCTCCTCCCAGCTCCATTCAAATTTACTACAAAGATTTAAAAAATACGTTGGCAATGATTTTAGGGGCGGGCAGTTCAAACATATATGTGCTGTGGGTTTGATTCAAATCTTGGAGTGTCTCAGTGGACCACTTGTGGTGTCATTTGACAGCAGCTATTTCACATGACTATGAACCATCATTTCCTGGAAGTGCTTGATATGAGTCATGATTTCCTGGAATAAAGTGTTTGGTTACATATTTTCCCAAGCATTTTCCCAAGATAGGAAAATCCCCATCAGCTGGGAAAATACATACTAGGGTCTGCAAAATGTTGTGGATTTGGGGTTGCAGAATGCAGAGTGCAGATTTTTCAAAGCATGTTGACTGGCTCTCCTCTCCCATGAAAGGTTTCACCTCATCAGTTACTTTAAAATGGAGTGGAGAATGTTGCACAGCTGAGCAGTTAAGGTCACAAGAATGTGTGATCATTTTGGCTGGCAGTAGAAAAAATATGGATGTGACTGAATCCTATTATCATATGTTGAAATGATACCAAATAAGTCAGTAGTTCTGACTCTTCTTCCTCACACGTCAGGTTTGTGTTTTTACTGCCAATTTAGAGACAGTGACATGATCTAAACTTCAGAGGAGTAGAATTTCAGTATAGCTTCATGTCCTTTCCAACCTTTAATTTAATCCTTTTATTCAATTTTTGGCTTTTTACAGCTGTAATATGTGTGAAATAACTATATATCATTAAAAACCTCATGGGTGACAAGTATTTACTATGGAATTTGCTATTAGAGAGCAGACATTATATTGGGGCTGGCTGGCATGGAGTTAACCTACACAGCTTAAGGATGAACCTAAATATATTCTAAAACCTTGGAAATTCTGAGATGTAGGTTTCTTTAACACACTCACAATGCAAATAGGTAGGTTTGTGATGGTATATTAATGTTTAACTTGAGACATTATAACTGGAACTTTGTTACAATTCTAACTAACTTTTCTCTGTGATTTTATGACAGTGAGCTCTCAGAAAACTGCAGAGGAGTGAACCTTATCTAATTTGGAAGAACATATTCTATGCTTATGTCCAATATGCTGTTTCCTTTTCTTTGGCTTTAAAGTCACAGAATACCTTTATTTCTGCCAGAGAACTTGTGTTATCATGCCTGACATCTGTGGGGGAGGTGAGGCCCTGGCACAGGGTGCCCAGAGAAGCTGTGGCTGCCCGTGGATCCCTGGCAGTGTCCAAGGCCAGGTTGGACTTTAGGGCTTGGGGCACCCTGGGACAGTGGAAGGTGTCTCTGCCATGGCAGGGGTGGCTCTGGATGGGCTTTAAGGTCCTTCCCAACCCAAACCATTCCATGATTTTATGATGAATTGCTTGCTTTCTGCAAGTTCAGAGAATATTAATAGAGAAGCAAACCACTTTTTTTTTTCTATTTTGGTGCATTAAAAATCTAATATTTTAATGAAAATGTTATGGAATAGGTACTTGAGCACAACACATGAACAAACTGACAGACTTTTACAAATTACTAAACAGCAATTTTTATGCATTCTTATGAGGTTTCTTATGAGGTTTATATGAAAATATAAAACCTTATTCTTATGAGGTTTATAGAAAAACAGTGTACCTATATGTCATTTCAAATTAGCATTATGGATATGCAACCCCTCTGATATATTTTTTTGTGTAATATTGATTATTTAAAATAATTCATAACTATAATTTACATTAAGGCTGTTGGAGTCCTACAGCATTCTCTTTTAAACATCATTTAACTGAGATTTGAATGAGCAAGACAGAATAATAAATGAGACTATTAAAGTGTATGAATAAAATGCAACTGTTTATGTAAAATTGATCCATGTCGCATAACTTTGCCTAAAATAAATGGGTTGTTTTTCTTTGACTCCATCAGAAATATTGTCCTATAAATATTTATATTAATACATTAGGAACTTTGAAATGAAAGTGAAATAACTTTCTTGACATTTTTGCTGGCAAGCAAAGGACTGTGAGAATTCCAAACTTTTAGCTCACCTTGACTGTATGAAGTTCACGAGCCGTATTCTTACATTTATTAGCAGTTGGAGCCTAAGGTTAATTTATGATTCATTTATCCATGTTTATTTTTTAATGATTGATCTTATATAGTTCTGGGAAAAGGCACAGGCCATAACATATTCTTTTCTAAAAGCTATCAGGTATAATGTGCTCTTTCTTGGCTGATAAGTCATAGCCTGTCTCCGAATATGTTGCAGAAGGTGAATATATTTCTTTTATTTATGAAATTAGAGGACAGATTATGGCCTTGCTGGAGCATGAACATTTTAGGGTATAAGACACTGCAAGATCTGTGCTTTCAACTGCATATTGTAAAAAATTGCCTTTGTCTTATGTCCTCACAAACTATTTGTGATGTACCCCTGAGAGTGTCTGTGTCATCCCATATTTATCTGAGTGCTGTAAGATTCTGTTTGCCCTCTAAAACTGAGGGGTCAAGATTGCAAAGGAAATGATTTCTCATGAGCAATCAGATCAAAAAACTTGTACTTTACTTTTAGAAATATATTTTGTGTTGACACAGCACATTGTAATAAATCCATAGGAAAACATGTGAGTAAATTGGAGGAAGACATCCAGAGATTCCTGCACTGAGAACTCTAGGGTACCAAGTTAACAGGATAATGGAAAAATTGGTTTTATCTGTATCACTTTGCTTTCTATTATTCGGTCTCTATGATCTACAGAAGTCAAAAGAGATTTGTGTAATTCAGGAAAGTGAACTACAAAAAAAATTAAAAGATTTTTAAAAGCAAGACATTTCACAGAACTATGGTTAGATATCATATTGTAGTAAAATAGACTGAGATAAATGGTGGATGAAGCAAATAATGAAAAGTCTATAAAGAGAAATTTTGGGCTAATTATTTTATTTAATGATTGGTTAGACCTGACAGTGTTTGCTATTTAAAGTGTTCAAAAAGTAGGTGACTGTTCTCCTAGTGATTGAAAGAAACATCTCACATAGTGTGGTGTAGCAGTATATATTCTGTTTTAATGAGAATGTAACAATTTTAATTTTATTTTATCAGACAGGAGGCTTTGCTTGCTGCAATTAGTGAAAAAGATGCAAATATTGCCTTGCTTGAGCTGTCTGCTTCAAAGAAAAAGAAGACTCAAGATGAAGTAATGGCTCTTAAACGAGAGAAGGACAGATTAGTGCATCAGTTAAAACAGCAGGTGGGAGACTTTGCTTTTCATACTTTGATGGCAACAGAAAACTGGCACTATTTTCATTTGTACTGTTTTATGCTGATGTCCTTTTGGAAGTGTTCAAGCCAGGTCTGACATGTGCCAGCAATTGCACAAGGTAGGATGTGTTCCATTTAAGTTTATTACTTCTCTGGAGTTGTTAAGAATTAGCTGCACATTTGCTTGGCTCATATTATATGCTGCCAATATATTTTGTTTCCCCTCTTCATATAGTTTCCAGCCTTCTTAATTCTGTGAAAGAGGACAGCAGATGCTCTTTGCATAAAGCAAGATCTGTCCATTCTGTTGACTCTTTTTAACCTCCTCTTGTTCAGCTATTTGCTTATCTGTTGTAAAATGTGTTTTCAAAAGGCTTCAGGCTTTCTGAGAGGTTATCTAGAAATTGTGATTATCCTTGAAATAAATTCTCAAATGGGTAGAAATCACTGTGTCTTCAACACTATAAGTAATTCAAGGTTTAAATAAAAACCACATAGTTAAAAAACCCTCTATAAACAGATGTTATCACATATATTCTGGCCATGATGCAGTTGTGTCTCAGGTCAGTCAGCTGCCCAGGATACTTTTCATCAAAATCTATATGATAAATAGGCAGATATGCTTCATGCTTTTTATCACTTCATCCTACTGTGCTGCACCAAAGCAGGTGATGTTGAATTCCAAATAATTTTAGGCGGTTTTGGTTTGCTTTGGAAAAGAGAGGGTACTTCTTTTCTTTTTTAGGTATCTCCCTTTTTTACCTTCATCTTAGGTTACTGAGGAGTAAATGAATACACCCCTTTGCCATTGTTCCATGATACCTTTAAATATCATGGATATTTAAAAAATGTTCATCAGTGAGCTGAGCAACTGTTTTGTTGTTGTGCTTGTTTTGTTTTGGTGTTGTACCTTTAAGCTGTTGCTGGAAAGTGTTCAAAACATTGATAGCTTTCTTGAGACAGAGAGAAGGAAGAGGATTGCTATAGAAGCATTGTGTTGGAGAACTTCAGTTAGAATTGTAACCAAATACTTCAAATACCTCCATTATTTATAGCGATAAAGATCTTCAGTAAAGCTATTTAACTAGATTAAACTGATGCCAAAATAATCTCCCTGTTATCTCAGACACCACAAAAAAAAGAGTCACCAGGAACAGGAATGTGGTTTAACTAGGTCACCCCTTTATTACACTTAAGAATTATCTGATAATAGAGGTTGTAGACTTCACTCCTGGTTCTTTAATCCCTTTGGGGAGAGCCACTGTCTATCCCCAGAGGTTTCTCATGTGCATCCAGCACAAGACTTGCTCTGACTTTACTGGCAGTGGCAGTGGCAGATTCTCCCTGTGTGATTCAGTTCCTCTGTTTCCTTGAGAGATGCTCTCTCTCGAGCTGTTCCTGATTCTCAAGAACCTCAGTGAATGTTCAGCTGCAGCAGAGCTTGTTTTCTTCTGCTCTTACTTGTCCCATCCTCCATTTCCACAGCTGTTCCACTGCTGAAAGAGAGAATTCAAAAAAGCCCAACTTCTCCAGCCTAAAACAATCATCAAAGGAGAAATAATTATAAATATTAGAAGATGAATCACTAGATAATGCTAAACATTAAGATAAAGCCCTAAATTCATCCCTGTTCTATATTGTAAGAGGAATTTTTGCTTTGAGAGGCAAAATAACATGTTGGCCCATGATAAAAAAATCTGTATTCCTCTCCTATATATCCACATTTTCTGGCCTTTGTGAATGTCAAATACATTGTGAACCCCTATTAAAGTGTTGATTTTAAAATAATTTGTCACAATTTTTCACACTGCAAAATAAAGAGAGACATCTTAGAGAAATGAAATATTCTGCCTTTGTCAGGAGATGGGAATATTTATGATTTATTTTAATAAAGCTACAGATAGGCAGATCATATTTTAAAGATGAAAATGTTATTTATATGGATGAGTTGAGCCATTTTTTATGTGTTGTAACTGTGTGAGTTTAAGTAAAAGTTCTGTTATTTTTAAGCTGGAAGAAGAGAATTGTTTTTATGTCAAAACCTAGATAAGCTAGAAAAATTATTTGTATCACAGTGTATTCAGCTGTAAAATTAGTTGTAATAATTCTGACCTCTGTTGTGTTGCAAACACATTTTCTCACAAGAAACAAACATTTAATTGTAATGATTTAAATACAATTTAGCAGCTGCAATCTGTCAGTTAAATATTTATTGTTTACTGCTTAAATAATTGGGAAGCACAGTAATACACTCCCAGCAAAACAAAACTACCAGAATTGCTTTGATTCATACACCAAATGCTATATTTTGAGAGCTGTAGAACTTTGTAGTAGGCTTTAAAAAAACCTCTCAGTAATACAGTATTAAACAAAATTACCATGTGGGCTTGGCCGAGTGATTACATAATGTGCATATTCACCCTGGCCAAGATTCCTTTTGAGAATTCTGAGGAGGTATTTTTAGATAAATTTGTACAGTGATGCAATCCTTCATGAAATAATTAGCTAAAAAGTCAGTTTTTAGAACGTCTCAAGAGGTTTTGGGAAGAGCAGAAGACACTGCTATGTTACTTATTCATCCTGAACTTGGATACTGAGAGAAAACGTCCCAGTTGTCTCTTTTCACTTCTAGGATATAGTGCCAAAAATGTAAGTGCAGTTGGCCAAAATGCAAGGTCTTCTAACTCCTTGAGAGCATTTTATTTTTCTTCTCAAAACATGAAATTAGAAACCTTTCCAGTGCTTTCAGGGCTGCAGGTGTACAGAATACTCCGGCCAGAGGCAAAGCTGGTGTTTGGCAGAGTTTTTTTAGTTCCCTGCTCTACATTTCATCACATCAACATAAAGGGTGAGAAACCATCAAGGAATTTAAAAAATATGTGTAATCACACTTCCTCAGCAAACTAACAACTATCAATATTTTCTCTTGCATGCAATACACAGAATTATTTCTTGCTAAATACCTTGTAAATATTAAAAAAACCTCTTTCAGCAGCAAATGAGCAAAATGGAATTGTAGGCAGTGTGTTGCATTGCATATACTGTTCTAGTTAAGTACTTCAGAAACCTTGCTATTATGGTGGTGACATCAAGCATTCAAGAATAACAAAATACCCCAAATTGTGTTTTCCCTGATTAATTCAGCTTTATGGCACTGTGTATTTTATGATTTTGGAAGGTTTTATTTTACTGCATGAGAAAAAGAATATTACTAGAAGTTGTTGTGATTGTGATTATTCTGGCAACCCAAAACATTTTTCTGCAGCACTGTGAATTAATTAATTGCATTTAAGCTCTTTATATGTCTAACAAGCATGGGAGCAGAGAAGTCATGCACTGGTTTTTTACAGTGTCCTTACAGACATTGTTATCTGCAGCACTTGTGAGCAGCAGCAACTCTAGGGTTGGTTCCTAATCACTGTTGCTTCAGTTTCTGATGCTATACTAATTTAATCTTTCTGATTACCTTGAGTTTCACAGGTGTGAGTATTATAGGACCACATAATTTTATTCTTCTTGTTGTTGATGTTGTTATGGCTGTTGTTACTGTATTGCTGCTGTTGTTTACACAGATCTGCTTCAGAAGGACATTTATTGTGCACTTGAATTGTGCAGCATTACTGCACAGGCAGTAGCATCCATGTTAAGAAGCCATTCACATGGGTACTGCAGACATAATTGATCACTCTGCTTCTTTTTTACCTCTTCAGTTTATGCTGTTTACCATTAGTCATAATATTGGTCTTGTTCAAGCTTTGAGCACATAATTGAGAACAAAAGAGAAGTCTGAGACCCTTAAGTTTTAGTTTTATTTTTGTTGCACTTATCCTACACAGGTTCTTTGTTTACTTTGGACAGGTAGGAATAGATGCCCTAATAATTTCATAATCAGCCTGGTTATTTTTTCCTTAGAATTTCTCAGAAAATGTAGTAAAATGGCTTTTACTCTCTGATTTTAAATGTGGCTATTCAGATCCGATTTATGTCAATACATAGCATTCAGTGGCCTTACTGTCTTAAAAACCTTTTCAGTTTATACTTTTCTATTCATTAGAAATATTCTAAAGTAATATTTCTGCATGTCTTAACATTGGGGTTTATTCTCCTAATTTTTAGCCTGATTTTTGAATCTGTGTTTTTGAACATGGGTCATGGCAGTCACTGCACATGGATTGAATCTCACTTTTGCCCAGTGCAGGTTCCTGTGGGGTGAAAGTGCTGAGTGCCACTTTTTCCCTGCAGCTTAACACAGGAGGGGCACAAGGTGGGCAAGGCAATGTGTGAGTGGAGCTAAAAGCCTTTGCCTAAAAAACTTGGGTGATTCAAAAGACTTTCTGTGTTTGAAAAACACTGAAAATGTTGGCAGTGCTCTCATAATACTTTTCACATATTCTCAGTAAGATGTGACACTTTATAATATAAAAATTTGATGGACTCAGGTCATAGCTGGATATGGCATCACTTTTTCCTCCTTATGCTCTCAGGAATCCAAAGGCTTTTGCATGGTATTTTTACACAAACCTTTTCCAATGAGAGGGGCTTTTTTGCCTTTAGCAGTCAGCCCCTGAAAGCACCACAGCCTTGGTACATGAGCCCTTTCCTGCTTTAAAATCTGTTTCTGATTGTTCTCTGTTCAGAATTCTTTGATTCTTGAAGGATCTGTGTCACAACTTGGGCCTGCCCATGGCTCAGGGCAGCCTTTTTTCACTGGTGATAATCTGCTCTTGAACTTGTGCTAGAACTTTGTTCAGAAAAATGGTTTAACTTCGCTGAGACTGAAAATCTTAAATGGAAAAAGTAGGTAATGCAGATATAAAATAATCGATATATATTAACACTGGAACTTTTGTGATTCTGGATCTGGCTTGCTTGGTAGGTGAAAATGGTTATTAAGTACCTCAAATAAGACTAGTGAATATCTCCATTATAACAATCTGAACTACCAAGCCAAAAGGATTTTTCTCCATGTGACATGTTTTAAACAAATTCTTATGGTCTACTGCAATGTACCCCATGATAATAAGACTAAATATAGTTTAACACTTCATCTCAAATGCAGTGCTAAGTAGCCAGCTATTTAAAAAATACTGTAAAACTGGGTGTCATATATTTCTGATGCTGTAATTGTGGGTAAAACTGGTAATTCTTACCATCCAGCATCAAGAAGAAATTAGCTATATATAAGGTGTCTCTATTAAGCATATCAAGATGCTTAATAGATGTTATCTCCATTTCAGTCCATATTGAAATATATAACCCATGTGTTGAAATGTATGTTTTCTTTAGCATTTTTTGTTGCATACAATGGAATGAATGCAGTAATTTCAATTTAAACTATGTTTTTTATATGATGCAAATGGGAGACCTGGTCTTGGTATTGAAATTGTAAAAATTACAGCTGAATCTCACTAATCAGCCATTAAAGATGGTGAAAAATGATCATTGCTGCTAACCAGAGATTTGCCGTTTCTGAGGTCTTATTTAGCTGCTGAAGTTTCTGATTCATGTCTGGTTTTAAATAATTATTATGGGGAAGTATCTTTTTAATGAGTTATTTCCTGTTGTAAAAAGGAAAAGAGAGAACCTTCCTTCTTCCGTTGCTTGTCTGTTTTTAGTAGGACCTGGCCTGAGATGTCCTCAGGCAGCTACAGTTTCAGAGCTTTAATTATGCTTTTTAGCCCACTTCTTTGTGTCTATGTTCTTACATACTTCTATGTAATTACCCAGGTTAGTAGTAGGACTCAGACAAATACCTTTAGCATGACTTGAGCCTATACATTACTGAGTATGCTGTATTATTACAAGATATTTCCTGCGCTTCAAGCCATGCTTTTAATTCTCAGAGCTTTAAAAGACTTCAAAACCACAAATTCTAAATGCAGGAAAATGCACCAAAAAAAAGTCAGACAGTCCATGTTCTATTCAGCATAGCTTTGTTTAATCACAAGTGTCAGAAAAGTTGAAATTTGGCCTCAGTACTTTAGATAAGTGTCTGCTTGGCACTTGGAAGTGCTGCCTGTCTCTGTCTGCCAAGTGTCCAATATCCCAGCTGGTGTTTGGGAGGCTGTTGTCCTTCAGCTTGTGAAGAGGGAGGCTTACTTTGAGCTTTAGCTTCTTTCAGGGTAAGTCAGTCACGTTTTGTCATCTTGCAAAGCAGCAGGTGTAATGGTTGTTCATGCCAGTTAAATAGTGCTCTAATTAAAAAGGAACTGAAGTGTCTGTAAAGCTTCTATGCTCATGCTCAACACTAAATTACCAGACCTGAGTCTCTGAAAAGATTTACTTAGAAGTTGCTTTGCACTGCTGCAGAGGAGTCAGAGTACTAATTTGTCCAGCAATTGATTTTTTATTTTCCCTGGGTGGAATTTTGGATTTAATGAAAACTTGGAAACTAGTCAGTACCTTTTTTAAATCCCTATTTTCTGTCCTGTGAGGGCAAGCAGGGTCTGAACATCAGCTGCTCTGGGTTACATGTTACAGATGATAAGAATTCTAAGTTTTAAATGTAAAACCATCATGTGAGTTAAGTAAATATAGATGTGAAAAAAAAATTATACTTTCTTAGCGTGAAAACTTGACTGTGTTCCTTACATCATATGGAACAGTCTGATCCTTAATGAGGTAAAACCTAAAAAGAGTTAAATGCAGAGTAGCCAAGCTTTTCTGCAGTGTGCTATCATGCACACTCTGAGCCTGCATGCATCCTGTCTCTCACACTTTCCAAGACAAGTCATACACTATAACAGGAAAAGAAAAACATGCTTATTAGCCCATTTGGAATTTTAACAGGGAAAAAATTGTGTTCTTCAATAGAGGCAGGAAACAAAGCAGCAAACTCATGTTAAAATGTAGTTAAGAGTAAGAATATAAGAACAGATTACATTACAGGGATGTTATAAAAAGAAAATGCATAATTAAAGCACTCAGTAAAACGGAACACTGCCCCATGGTGATGCATTCCAACACCCATACGGTTATGATTATCATACTCATTTAGCATTTGCAGTTGTTGGTTAGTTAACATACTGCAGTGTTTTTGTTATCTTTTACTTACTGATGAGTGCTTGCAAACTTAAGAGTCTTAACCTCATTTTTCTTTTCCACTGGAGTTTTCTTGGTGTCTAAAACCTCCCTGCATAAACAACAAAGAAGCCTGAATCGAATATTATTGTATATTTATACTCATTGAAGACAAGAGTATAATTTATTTTGGGCAATAATTAGCATGATGTTGTTAGTATTACACTGTTAAAAGTGGCCTGAATAATTAGCATAAAGTAATACAATCTCTGGAAGTCTATTAAGTCCACTTCTTCCCTGCAGCTATAATGCTGGCAAAAGATCCTTCAGAGCAATAACAGGTTAACAGATCCTCTGGCTCGTGGAAAAATGACACTTCTGTCAAAACCATACTTGGTGGGTGTGTTTTAACAATTTGTCTCATTTCATTGTGTGGTTTCAAGAAAAGTGCTGCCCTTAAAAACGGAGCAGTCTCAAGCTTTGGCTTTTTAGCAATAACCTTGGAATTTTCTTTTCTTCTACAGCTGGATAGTTAGTGAAACAGTGCTCCAAAGTATACCAGAGGTTTACACTGAAACATTGCAAAGGAATTGCTCCTAAATATCTTTTCTAGATGGCAAATTAATCTCACTCTTTGACTTCTTTTCACATCACTTGTGCATGATGCAGGTATCTCTATAGGCTTGAGCTGCTAAAAGCAGGTGGAAAAATGACAATGAGGTTGAAGATGAATTTTTAGAGGCTCCAAGGCTGGAACTTGAACCTGTTATTTTTGATTTCAAAAAAATATTTAGTTAACAACAGAAGTGGAATAAAGGAAAATTTGATGAAGAGTGTTTTTAAAAAAAATTAAAAAGGATTAGTGAACTTAATAAAGTTCTGCAAATATAGGCTTTAAACGACATTTAATTTTAGTTTTCTTTGTAGCTTGTGATGCTTCTTTTGTTGTCAAAAGTCATCATAAGGGTTGGTTACTTACAAGCACAGGGTTCTGTGGTGCTTTCTCAAATGCCTTTTGTAGCTACTTTCCAGGACTGTCTTCCTCTGTTACAAAAACCTGATAGTCTACATTGTTTTATTGTAATATTTGGGGATTTTTTTAAGAAGAAAATACACCATTTTGATAAAGTCATGATTTTATGCAAACTTTAATAGTCACTTAAAAGATTGTGAGTGACAAGTGTAATTTCTTGAACTTTAGGGGTGTGTGAGGGCAAGTACAGCATTTGCTGTCCAACATTTGATGAATTGTAACTTGCCAAATAGCACATCCAAGTAAATTATATTCCATGGCAGTTGTGATTTCTGAGTTGTGCAGCAGTAGAAATGGTAAGAAATTCTTCCCCTGTCTTCAGACAACAATTTTCAAAGAATGCAAAAAATGCAAATTGTCCTAATGTGAAAACTGATTTTATTTAGAGAGTGTAAGGCCAGAGCTGGATTAGTTAGCAAACATTTTATTAATCCTCTGTTAATGCAACTTCGGTTTGAAGCACTGGATTCATACAGGGAAACCAAGTGCAGTTGCACATGCTTTCATCCAATCTAGATTCATTCCAATAATTCCTTCATGCAGCTTCTGGATAAACTTGGTGAACTCTGTAGTCTAGAGAATGCAATTTTTTTAGATAATTGACCTTTTCTGTTTTGTAAAATACTGTCTCAGGAGAAAAAAAGCTCAGATAAAATGACCTATTTTTAAAAATCATGAAGTCTAGAACTAAATGCCTGCCTCGTGAAGTTTTCAGAGTTTTTTGTGGAATTATTAGAATGGAATTAGAATGTGGAATTATTTTCAAACAGTGAAATTGCAAGAAAGAGTTTCTGCATCATTAAATACAACAAGAGGCCATTGCAGAGTCAAACCTAGAATGTGGATCTCTAGATTTCAAATTTTGTGCTTTAAGAATTAAACCCCAGGACAGCTCCAGGACAGCTTGCAGGCCTTACATCTGCCTCCTTTTCATATAGGGAAAAATCCTACCCTATTGAAAGTGAATATTCTGGAAATATTTCAAATTCCATTAAATGAAGAGAGATTGAGAAGAAAATCCAAAGGAAAGTAATAGCTATTGAATTGTATTACACCTATATCCCAGAGCAACAAATCTTACTATTTTTCCTCATTTGAACCTCATTCATGAGAATTTCGTTGTTAACTTGATCCAGATGACAGATGAAAGCATAGTTCCCTATTGCCACCTTGCTAAAATATTTTGTAAAAGACAGTTTTAATATTACAGTTTTACAGTTACAGATTGCTGTTAAGCTATTTAGGCTGTTACCAGTCAATCAAAGACTTTCATTTCACTTTGGTATATCCTTCCTTAAACTCAGCAGACTTTTAGGAGGACAAGAAATATCTGTCAGTTTTCTTGCAGTGCTAGGTCATAAATTCTTTGGTAAGTGGGTTAAAAATTCAGTTACACATACCATTCATGACCTTGACAGCTTAGCAAATAGTGATATTGAATGATCAAAGACAACTGTTTCAAGCCCTAAGGGTTAATATACCTGTGCAAGTAGATCTAAGCTGCTTTTAATTCCTTGATAATTCCTTTATTTCAAAATGGACACAGCATTTTTTGAATGTAGTCAATAAATTAAAAGCAAAAAAAAAAATCTGAGGACACTGTTTAGGCTAGAACAAATTAGGCCATACGTGGTCTTCAGGAGATAATTAATTGTTGCATTTTACAAGTTCACGTTTTTCTTTTCTAGTACAAATCCAAATTAAAGCATGTTCCTTCCCAGGTGTGGGCCTGTTGTTCTCTAGACATTTTCAAAAAGAACTGTTGGCTGAGCTGTGGCTATGTAAATTTTTTGAAACCCCATTTTCAGGTGTGAGAGGAGAATGTGAATACAAGTTTGACCTGTGCAATATAACTAATTCAGATAAAACTGTGGTGCACATTGGATATTACACAGTTTGAATGCATGTATGATCACCACTCTAATTTTCATTTATTGTGTATTTCAAGATTCAATTTCTTGATCATCCAGAAATGTCAGTATTGAGTAATATGCTGTGCTTTCTAAAGAAATGTAAGAAAAGGTCTTGGGTGTCCTTGAATAAGAACTTTTCAGGCATGCTGAAGATGTTGCAGGAAATGATGGCATTGCCAGGTCACTGTGGTATTTCCCCTCTCAGGCAGCAGTGAAGCAGTCCCTGAATGTGTTGCTCTGGCACCCAGACCATGAGGATTTTCCTCTGACTGATAAACCAGTGTCCCAACATGTACACACCTTGCTGTGTGCCTGGGTGTAGGTGTAGGGGTGTGAAGCCCTGGGGTCCTGAACAAATTCCAATGTGGTTAATTAATTCCTTCCTCGAATAAGAATATAGTTGGCATTTCAAAGCCTGCTAAATATCAAAAGCTGGCAAAGGGGGAAAACAGAAGTGATGTTACAGATTTTTGTTTAGAAGGATGTGAAAAGGATCCCTTGTTGTTCCTTTGTATAGCTTGACTCTTGTTCTTCTCCAGAAATCCTCCTGCTTGTCCTCCTCAAAAATCTGTATTTTAAAAGTTTGAAATCATAAGGTGTTTGTACTTGTTAAGCCAAAGCTAAGCATACCTGCAAAATACAGTTCAGTATGGAAGTGTAGCGCTAGGAGAAGCTAAAGCAAAGACAAACAGAACATCAAAATTGTATTTGCTATCAATTTAAGAGCTAACAAATAAAAACAAAAAGCTTTAAAAAGTATTTTTTTGCCAGGTAAGTTGCATCATTTTAAGAAATTGATGGCAATTACGAGTCATGATGAAGTTTGGATGGTTTGATAGTTACTGGAGTGGAAAAGAAATTATCGTTCCATATTTCTTGTATATTTTGCTCCCAGAACAGGCACACTAAAGGAGACTACTAGAGCATTAATGTTTCTTTGTGCACGTTTTACTGCAATCTGGCATGCAAAAGGAAGAAACATTAGAAGAAGTTTATTTATATTTCAGCACCAAATTAGAAAGATGACATCATTCATTTACAGTTCTTATCCCATGACACGCCTAATCCCCAACACCTCATTACAGAGGACACTTTTAGGATTGCATATCTCATCTTGTTTAACTTTTGCATTCTTTATGCAATAGAGTTGAAAGGTAGGAAATTTAAGGCTATTCATTGATAAGAAAATAAACTAATAAAATTTTAGGAGCTTCCCCAAAGAGGCAGGGTATGACAGTGTTTATAAGTAAGTGGCTTATTATTTGTCTATTAATTCTCTATCTTTTCCACTCTTTTGTTCAAAAGCCCTTCCTCTTTGAATCTAAAGACAAACAGACAACTATGATGATTCAGATTGAGATGATGTTTTTATCAAAATCAGTAGAAAGTCACAACTGAAACTTATTCAGCTGTTTTCTTCCATCTTTGTATTTGGGAGAGAGAAAATAAGATATGTCCAACTATACAGATTCTTCTCACTCTATTCCATACTGAGAAAATGCTCTTACCATGCTATGGAGATGCTCAGAAAGTCTGATAGTGCACATCTGACCTGTGATATTTCCTCTGTCTTTTTGTTGTGGATGCCTTGAGGGTTTGGTTGGGTTAGTTGGTTGTTTCTACTTAAAATGAGTACAGCTCCCCTCCTGTAAAGCAGTTTTCTCAGATCCTCTATTGTACATCATGTGAAGTGCTTGAGAAACATTGTGACAACTGAAAAAAATGATTTGCTGAAAAGGTACATCAGAGCTTCCTAGGATTCTGTGGCTGTTTTCCTGGCATTAGACTTTGTTATACTTGAAATATTATGTAATTTGGATATTTAGTTTGCTTGGGTTTTTTTAAATCCCTTTTCAACTTCAGCAAAAAACATTAAAGTTGGGGTATTTAATAGCAATCTCTGGGTTTTGAATTTTCAATTAAAATATACTTGCCAGTGAAATTTTCCAAACAGAGACTTTGATATAGAATTCTTGTAGAAGGAAAATCAAATTACAGCAGTCCTGCAAGTAAATTTACCACATCCTAGCTGTGGGACATGAGTTATCTCATGGGCACTTGACATTGAAAGGAAGTTAGACCACTTACTGTGGGAGCACACTGAACAAATGACTTGGGTTCTAATTCATGTGCTTATGTTGGTCCTTTGGAACTCATTAATCTGGGAAAAGTCCTGGGCAATGTCTTTAGCTCCCATCTTGAGTGGGGTTACCATGAATCCTGCTGCCTTGGAGCATGACATCCAAGTGAGTTAAGACTGCTATCTTTCCTTCAGTCATCTGTGTGGTATTAATTGTATATGCCTCTAACTGATTATTTTAATTTTGGAACAGATCTTTGGCAGTTGACACCATTTTTTTCTGGATTTTGTTAGTGCAAAATTAATACAAACTTGATTGCATTTTAACAGGTTTGCCTGAGAGAGTTTTCACTCCTGGTACCACAAAAAAAATAACAACTGTATCCATTGGTGTCAGAGTATTGGTAGCAAGATATTTTTGGTGTTATGAGCAAGGTTTGAATTATTCAAGTCTATGTATTTCATGGTATGGAATAATTGTAATAGTGATAAAGAGCAGCAATGTATCTTGTTATCCCATGGTGACATAGATTTTATTATCTGTACACAGCTGTAGCTGAAGTGTTGATCTCTTTTTCAAGATCTATATCTTAAACTTATTTCCATTCAGTAATGTGTGAAGTTCCATAATCACTTATTTCTCTAAGTGCCTGTGTCTCTATCACTTAGTTTTCAGATTCGTTTTATTTATTGTTTAGCATGGTGATCCTGGTGTACAACTAAAATAAATTACCCAAAATAGAACTTTTAGAACAACTGTTCATGGTTGTTGCTGACATGCATTGGTAGCTCACTGTAAATGTTTGAAATACACTTAATATCCCTTTCAGTGAGATTTAAGAAGTGAATTGCTAAGACATAATGCTAGACTGGAAAAATAGGAAACAGCTCTAAAATAATATATTTAGAAAAGCTGAAGGTCTTTTGCCCTTCAAACACATCATCTGTCATCATTTACTTTTCTGACTTCTTCATATCATTCTATGGATATGAAAGCTGAAACAGAGGATGTGTTCACATACTTGATTTCTCTATTTCTCTTTCCTTTTCTTTGTGAGCCAACAGTCTGGATTTCTATTCTTAGATCCTTCAGCTCAAAAAAACCTCCCGAAAAACCCCCAGAGCCAAGAGATTTCTAAAACACTGTCGGAATAATACATTCCAACATGTAATAAAATTGTCTTGCTTTACATTTTAAACAGACACAAAACAGAATGAAGCTGATGGCAGATAACTATGATGATGACCATCACCACTACCATCACCATCACCACCACCACCACCATCGGTCTCCTGGGAGGACACAACACAACCACAGACCCTCTCCAGATCAGGTTGGTCACCTCTTTTTTCACCCTCAGTTTTATAACATTGTTATTTTGCTATTTCAGAATAAAATACATTTTCCAAATATCTAATAAGCATTCTTTGAACTGAAGCTAATAGCTCTGGTATTTATTTCCATCCTGAAATAGTTTAAAATTTTGGCTTTTTGTCTGGAGCCTTATTTTTCTGGAGTAGAAAAACAGTCTGTAGAAACAAGTAACTCCTTTTCAGATGACGGAGCCTGAGGAAAAATTTAACATTGCTTTTACATGAAAAATCATTTTTTGATACTGAACTGGGTTATAAGTTCATAATGTCTGAGTAGAAATAAAAGGGAAAAACAGGGATGAAAATATAATGGGGATGTATGATAGACTACTTAATTGGGAGAAGGAGGCTAAGAGGCAAATTACACTTTTTTTTACACAGTGACCAAAGGAGTTGTGTTAGTCAGGAGCAGGTAAGAATGAGAAAACATGATTTCTTGGATACTAACACAAATTAAAAACCCCAAAACCATAAACCATAAACCTGAACAACATAATACATAATCCTTTGAATTCTTGGAACATGTTAAGAACAACTTTTTCTGTCAGAAAGAGGAGAAGGGAATTAAGGACTTGCTGTCTTGGTTTGGTTCTGTTTCTGATTAACAGATAAGTTGGCTGAGTTTATAAAAGAAGGAAAAATTGTATGGAAATATCTGTAAAATAAAAAACGTTTTGGCTTTATGCAAGGAACGGAATTAAAAAAAACCCAAAATGAAGGCAAGAGATGTAAAAAAACAGGTAATAACCACCACAGTGTTACTGAAACCCAGACACTGTTTTCAACTAATTTAAGAAACCTGAACCTGTGAAAGAAATTTGAGGCACAAGACAATGTAAGAGAGCTAACATTTAATCAAGTGCTTTTCAATGCATGGTAACAACTTATTCGGGGAAGAGAATGGATAAGAACCATAATGAAGGTCAGTATCAAAACATATTCAAGAACATTGAGACATTATATGAATAGTGGAAATAGGTGCATGATTAAAGATAGAGCATATAAAATAGTAGCTATTTTACTAGTATTTGCTAGTGCTTGTACTCTCAGATTTATTCCTAGGTGATAGTTTTGGGCCATTCTCTAAAAAAGGTTTCAGGATACCCATCCTATATTTAGTCTGCTTGAATTTGCCAAGGAAAATTATGTCAAGCAAATCTAATTTCCTTTGATAGGATAACTGGTTTTTTGGTTAAAGCAGAAAGTGGTACTTTTTAATTCACCAGGTGTTTAGCCCTGTCCCACCAGATATTTGTAATATGCAAATAAATACATAATTTTGTAGTGTAACAAATAACTAATGTAAAATTAATTGCAGTAATAAAAGATTTAATTTAACTTGTAATTTTTAATTTAAATAATTATGAGATTGCCATGAGATGGGTGTGCAACCAATAGATAAATTTTCCATTGCTCATTTTCAGGCAGGAGGGCCAGTAACAGCAGGGTTCCAAAGAGGTCTGTCCTCTATCTGATTCTGTGGAGTATTTTTTTAGAGATTATTTCAGTGGTGAAATAGAAATGCCATTAATACTGTTGGTCATGAATAGAGATGTAAGAAGCTCCAAGCACAGCAGGAGCAGTCAAACTGATCAGTAAACTGCCCCAGTCTTGATAAGCTGTGGAGAGTCTAGAATAAGAAATTTGAAATTCGGCAAAGACAAGTCTTCTTACAGGGGAGAAGGCACATATGCTGTTGAGGTAATGGCATGGAAAAAAGAATCTAAACTGCACCATGGAATACCATTGCAATGAAGTTGGATCTAATTCTAGGACAGATATAATACTGAAGAAGAAGCAGGAAGCAGTTATCCTGTTCCTTGGAGCACTGGTGAGAGCTCATCTGAAAAGCTGTTTACAGTTTTGATCTCCATGCTTTAGGAAACATAGACAAAGTAGAAAGGGACGAAAGGAGAGCAACAAGAATGATAGAAGTTTTAGAGAACATGACCTGTGGGGAAGGCTTAAAGAACATGGTTTGTTTAGTCTAGACAGTACCAAAGGGGAGACATAAGTCTTCTAATACATAAAATGTTGTTGTAAAAAAGACGATGATCAATTGTATTCCAGTGCTCAATGGAGAAAGGCTAGGAGCAGTAAATTTAATTTTGCCAGGAATAACTAGGTTAGTTTTTAAAAAGAATACTTTTTCACTATGAGTCTAATGAATCTGTAAGTAGAAACAAAATCTGGACATTCTTTCATGTACATGTAATGGAAGGTCCTTTCTTGGAGGTTTTTAAGAACAGGTTAGATGAACAGAGCTTTATTTCCGCTTGTGTTGGACTCAGAATAGGTGTTCTCCTGAAGTGCTGTCATCCCAAAATTTCCACAAAGCCTGTGAACAATGGATTAGCCTAGTATATGTTTACTTGTAAGGGAAGTGAATAGGAGATTCATAGCAAAATCCTTGCTGAAATAACCTTTGAGAACAGCACAGTCAAGTGTAATCATGAGTGAACTCTTGACAGTGCTTTATCTTAAATTTTTCAATTGAACTGTGTTAATTTGAAACATTCTTCATTTCTATAGATAATACTGGATTTTCCAATCCACATGCCGCATTTATATAGAGAAATGCATGCTATTATATGTCTGTAAAATATGTACATGGGCAGTGGAGTACATTTTTGCAACAAAAAAGACATTTCTGTACCCTTTGTAAAGAGAAAGATGTACCAGAGCTTCTTGGAAGACCTTGGAAGATGCTCATCCTGTTTGAAACAGGCATAATATTTATGCGAAGCTTTCCTCTTCAGGTATTGACATTTTAAAAATTATTATGTTTTTGTTATAACTCTTACCTGATTTCCTATCCTGCCAAGGGCAGCATGTGGCAGAATGACTCTAGACTTAGTGAAGAACAGGATCTCTGACTTCTCTTGAAGGAACTAGTTGAGCACCTTTTTTCAGATACAATGGATGTGTTTTGGTCTTCTGGCTGCTGCTAGGGAACAAAGACAAATTTCCAGACACTTTTAGCCTTTATTCCCTCTCTTTTTGCTCTCTAGGGACAGGCATAGATGGTAAACTTTTTTTGCCATCCTTGTCTGGACCTAACTCTGGTCAAGTTGTAAGGAAACCTCATAAAGAGTAGGAGGACGCTAACTCTCATCTGCTCATACACGTGGTCTTTTTACAGTTGGTCATGATGTGATCTCTGGTTATTTTAGTACATCTGATTTTTATTTGACATAAATAAATTTCTGGGGATTGAGTGCTGCCATGTCAGTAACATATATTAACAATTTTTCCCTAGTCTGTAAAAAAACAGGAAAAAAAGATAATATTGCAGCTTTGCACAATAACTTAAATTTATTCTCTTCAGTTTTGGCTTGAGAGTTGGCAATCTTTCTTAATTTCCACCTGGAAACATTTTGGCAGTCTGTGTGTATCCTGAAGTGCGGGTGTAATACTCTTAGAATGAAAATGAGCTGAATAAGCATTTTGCTCTGGATTTAGTTTCCAAGGAGTTGTAGTATATAGCCCCTTGTAGAGTGCATTACAATAATCTAATCTGGATTGTTGCATCCAGCAGTTATCTGGAACAAAAACCCCCCATGGCTAAATTAATTGAAACTTCCAGATTTAGCAGCTATCTTGCCCCACAGCACAGACTCTCCCCCAAACCCAACTGCGCAGCTCTTTGCCTCTTGTATTTCTCACCTCTACATCCTTACTGTTTTTCCTTAAAACCTTTTTGCCTTAGCCTCAGCTGCCTCACATCATCTTTCAGTTTTCTCCCTTTTATAGAAAATGTTTTGAAAGAAGTGCCTGCTTGTGTCACACCAATGACTGTGTGCTCTCTTTGCTCAAGCAAATTGCTGTTGTTGGAAGTTGTTAGGGATGAGCACATTTGTATTCCCTGCCACAGCTGCCTCGCTGGGCAGCCCTCCTTCTGTCAGTTGTGTCCTTTCAGTATGGGAACAGGCCTGTGAGTTACCAGCCAACAGAGAATTCTGCCCTGCTAGCCACAATCCTGGTCAAAACCTGACCTCTGGTTCCGTTTGGTTTTCTAATCTCAGGAACCTCTCAGTCCTTCCCTGTTTGTTTCCTGTTCTGAGTTTGAGGCTCTAGTCACCCATATTCAATTAGTGTTCATTTCTGTGGGCATTTTTCACTCCCTGTTCAAAGTCCTTACAGTCCCCAACTTGTATGACCAATCTCTAACTCCAGGATAGTCTCCACAAAATGAATGGCAATCTTTGATTATCACCCAGCACTTCTTCAACTTCATGAGAACATTAAGATGTGATTGAAGGTTCTAAGTTCAAAATTCTTCTTATGGACTACTTTGTAAAAAACTCTAATTTGTTATGAAATTAAAAGTGGCATCTCTACAGGAAAAAAGTGCAGGTAATCTGACATGAGAAGTTAGTCTGATGGCATTCTTAATAGGAAATTAGGCTGAGAGGTCATAGGGAAGAACCTTATTCTGCATTAACACAGTTCAAGACTGGAGATATAATATCTGAATAATTTCTGTACTTTAGATTGTATTGCCAATACTGATGATTATAACAACTATCAAATCTTCTTACTTCCCATAGTACTGGAGATTTTTAAAGAAATAAAATGTACAGTGTTCTTAATCTCCTAAGAGTTTCCTGAATACCTGAGCTGTGGTGGATTCAAAGCTGAATGCTTTACTCTGTGGTCACCAGGGCTACAAATATATTTTGATTTTGTTTTATGAGAGATTATGTGCTCATAGAAAATAATCAGATTTTTAGAAAAATGTGAATATCATAGAGCATGCTGTAGGAACTGGCTGCTTTCCAAAAAGTTGGCCCTATTCTTAGAAGCTATAATTGAGGATGGAATGTCACATGGTGCCTAAGCATGTAAAAAGATGCCCTTTTACATCTTTTAATCCTGTCTGACTACACAGAGTTTTTTTTCCCTACTTAAAACATTTTTGATGGGTCTTCTACAAGATTTAGTGTTTAGAAGTAATTTGTTACAAACTCACCAACAAGTTTTCTGTTCCTCTGAGATCTCAGCAAGGAGGCCTGAAAGGTAGTTCAAGGTTTCTGAACTATCCTCCTATCTAAAGGAAAAGTCCTCCTTATCAGGACAGAGATGAGGGACGATGCATCTCTGGAGCTTCCCTTCCTCCAGTCACAAGGCCAACTGTTCCAGAACGAGCCTGTCTTGCTATTAAATGTGCCTCATTTTAAACAGGCTTTTTAAAAGGATGCTAGTAAACTCCAGCATTTGAGAAAAGAACTCACATGCAGTGATGCGTGAAACTTGACAACAAACTGGCTGTCGCCAAGTAGATGTATGCCACTAAAAATGAACGTTTTGAAGAAGACCATGTGCTCTGAAAAAAAAGTGTTTATTGATTTGTAAAGTGGTGACTGGTCTTGGCAACAGGTCTTTATTCATCAGCTGGAACTGCTAAATATCCTTGGAGTTGCTGAAAGACGATATGTGAAAAACTCTGAACAGGTCAGATGGGATTTTGTTCGAGGTGGATGACTTGGAAATCAGAACCACAGGACAGTCAAACAATGATTATTATTCTAGTGTGTGGATCCTGATCTACAAATCACTGTATTGATCCATATGTAATTTTAGGGGAAGGGAAGCATGCTACTTTGTGTATTTTGGCAGTCCTGGTCGTTAGCATAATGCCTTGTATTCTGTGGCCCCCTTGGAAAATTGCCAACCTCAAACTCCTGAACAGGCCTCAGGAATATCAAAACTGAGATTTTTCCTTAAAAAAAAAACCCGACACAAAACCAAACAACAAAACCTAACAGCCATAAAAACATAAAAAACCCACAGAGTATTTTAGCTATTTTAGCTATTGCAAATAACCATGGTTATTTGAAAAGCATCAAATTCTTAAAATTTCTTTAGACTGTGAGTAGAAATTGTTGTCAGAGCAGAAGCTTAGTACCTGGAAAAATGAAATATCTTGTTTGGGAGTTTTTTGCGTCATTGAAACTTTGTCTTTTAGTTGTTCAGGAAAAAAGAAGGAAAGAGAAAAGAAGGAGAATACCAATGACATTGTCCTACATAAAAGGAGCGATATATTATAGCTGCGTAATGCACTAAATTGGAATTACTGCCTTCCTCCCTGACCCAGATTTTATTTAATATTCTGTGTGTTTCTTTATCCTGTATGTTTACACATTGTTTTTAGGCAGGTGTGGGCTTGCTCTTGTCTGTTCCCCAAATGGATGTGAACTTGTTCTGCTGGTGCCTCAAGCTGCAGGGCAGCACGCAATTGCATTAGCGCTGAGCTGAGCCTGCACTAAGCTCATTGGAGTCACATGGATTTATTTAATTTAGGAATTTGGGCAGGGCAAGGTTTGCTTGTCAGTACATTCAGTATAAACAATCTCAGACATATCCACTGTAAATAACTAGTATTGTGCTGAATTAGTGTTTTGAGAACTCAGAAGTGGAGTGCAAATTAGTCAGATAAATGCTTTCAAATTTTTAATCTTTCATCTAATTTTTCATCTTTGCTGCACATATTATTCTTCTGGAACAAAGAACTTGTGATTCATATCACACATTGTTCAGACTTGTTGAACTGAATGCAATAAAATCCTATTTGTATCGTGGTCACCTTTAAAACACCAATTTTGCAATTAAGTTGTATGCAGTTTTCATAGCTACATTGTTTATTATAAGCAGCTACTGAATGGCAAATACTTCTCTTCTAATGGCGAAGTAACTTCTGTCTAAACATTACCTAAAATTCAGTGAGTTTTATCATGTGCTTATTTCAGTAGATATAGCATATTTTGCCTGCCTCTGACATCTGTCTAGGCATTTCTGTCCACTTTGTCCTAAGAAGAAAACTGAAATTGCTTTCCACAGAAGCTTGCACACATTTTGAGGTTTGGCTTCAAACCTAAGAGTCATTGTGAGTTACATTGTACTTGTGATGGAAGAAAGAAAGAGCCTTCAAATTTGTAAGAGCATCTCTGAATCTGAATTTATCTTTCAAGAATTCTCTGGTTCTTCATTTTGATTTGCTGCCATTTTGCAGTTACAAACATTGTGAGCCACTCAAGATTTCTCACTTTAAAGTTAAAGCCAATGGAAATCTGGAATATTTATTCATGATTTTGTTAATCCTGCCTCTTAATTTCAATTATACTGTAACCACACTACTTTTAAAACATCTTTTAATGATATTAAATTTTTAATTTACATAAAAACCAGCTAAACTGGAGTTGTATTAAAAACAAGAAATAGGAAATGGGTTTTGCTGTCTTTGATACTCCAGGAGATGGATTTTGCACATTGAAAAGTTATACCTCTCCTTTGCTTACAGAAATTAATTTATTTTATATTTTGAGGTCTAATGAATGTGATATAAATGTATACACACTGAGCAGTGTGTATATTTATATATATCTATATTTATATGTTAGCTTTCCAGTCTTTTCCACATATGGAAGAATTTTTTGAGATCATGTTTAACTATAGAAATCTCTCCCCTTCATTTCCCCTGAATGTGTGTGTTATAATATACAACACTTATGTAGAGGTTTACATTTATCTTACATTTCTTAGCAGAAAAATTATCTGCCACCATCATAGTCTAAAATAGGTCTTTAGACCAACTGAGAGAGCCAAAAATGCATTTCTGGGAGACAGTAACTTGATAACAAAAGTTGCATATCTGGCACTGGTTACTTAAGTGAGATAACATGTCACAGGCTTTCACTACAAAGGGGACCATAAATTTTTGCATTGCAAATCTGATTTCACGGACGACTTCTTGTAAGAAGCATTGAGTTTCCGCTTCATCTAGTGATAAAACTTTAGAATGCATGAGTATCTGCTGAAACATCTTATTCATGTTAATGCTGGTCTGGGTGCTGTAAAGTAAATGCTCAGAAACAACATTTCGCTTTCCCCCATGGCCGTGTTTGTGATTGATTTTAACCCAACTATATACAAATAGAACAAATGGTGAGATGGGATTTAGGGCCATTTTCATAACTGGGTGATGCATGGTCACTTGTGACCCCTTCTGTTATGGATAACTTTGAAAATAGACCTCTGACATAAATACATATTGCTGAAGCAATTTTTAAGATTTATTCAGCTTTTTGAATATACAAATGAAACATCAAATAAAGACCTTTTAAAGCTCTATGCCCCAAACACTTAAATGAATCCACTGTTAGTCTTTCCACTTTTTAGCTACAGGCTCAGTTCTTCAAATCATTCATGCACAAAACTCTTCTGTAGTCAATTGTTCTGTGCATGGAGAGTTCATGTGATTAGTCCTCAGCTATGTTTGCTCCTGGAAACTGAGCAGGAGATGAAAGTCTCTCTAAGCTCTGAAAGATTCTGATTTTTAGTTTAAGTTCCTGATTTGAAAAAAATGTCATTGCTTAGCAGGTAGATTTCTTTGTAAAAGGGGGAAATTAATATTTGTAAATTTAAGTATTTGCTGTAAGTAGGACAATTTCACAGTTCAGAGCCAGCAGTTACACGTTTAATGACCCATTAGAGGCTGTAGATAATAAGGAGAGCAGTGTAAATCAGTCATCAGAAAGTTAGTTACAGAGATGAGCAGGTTATCGCTAGATTTATTTAACCCAAGTTAAGACATTTATTCTTAGCATGCAGAACATGAAAGGGAAATGTGATGAGCCTTGTCAGAAAGGGTCTCCTATTGTGGGAAGAGAGCCAGAAAAGCTTAACTCATCAAGTTTTTAATGTTGCCTGTATTGCAAAAACTAGAAGGAGATCAGGACTTTTTTTTTTTTTTTTTTTTTAAGAATAGATTTTATAAAGATACTTGCATGCCACAGGAGTGTGGGGGATTGTGTTCTAACCAAATTTTATACACATATTTTCATGAGGTGGCCGCATAGTAACGCAGTCTTTTGCAGTCTTTGAGTGCACCAACATTAGGGTTTTAGTTCTTGTCAAGAATGCAGATTTGAATCAAGTCCTCCTGGTCATTCCCACTTCTTGCGTATGGTTCATATCCAGATGTGGTGTTGGATTGGGCACCCCAAGTTCCTGTTTGATCCAACTTAAATGAAACATACATTCCAGGAGGTCCTCCAGCACTGTGAGATTGCTAAAGGGAACAGTTTTAGGCAAGATTCATTCAGAATACCCCAAGACAGGTGTATTGTTCAGAGGTAACTCTCAGGACCATTGTAGTGGCTGTAGATCTGTTGCTGTTGGAACACAAATGTTACCTCCTGCAGCTACTCCATGTTCACCAGTGATCAAGAATATGCTACATGCAGAATGGCAATGACTGCACTGACAATTTCTGGCATCTGATTATTAAATTTTTGTAGCCAGACCTAATTGTGCAGACCACGATTAGAGTTCTCCTTTGTTTCTAATCTGCTGTGTGAGGTAGCCCCTGTTCCCTGAAGGCCACAGGCTCAAATTTACTGCGGACCCTGATGAGCCTTAGAGAATTGATGGCTGAGAAATCTGCCTGCAAAGCTTGCATTGAGACGTACTCCAGTAGCAAACAGAAAATGTCTCTACATTTCTGCATCTGTGTGTAATGTTTTCCAAGCACTGTTTTTTCAGCTTCCTCATTTTGATACTTTGAAGCCATATTTGAGGTTTTGTGGCAATTGGATCAGAGCAGTAAATCACATTTAGTGATAGCAGATACTTGTTTTTAAGATAGTAGGCAATTATAGTAAATAGCAGCACAGAAATTAAAAAAAAAAGAAAGAAAAGCAGAAGTATGAAATAAAATCAATTATTTATAAAAAGCATTAATAGTATTTGAGATTATTCCACTTTACTGTAAATACAGTAATTAGATACTGGGATGTCTGTTCTAAAAATACAAAGCATTCAATATTTTAAACACTCTGAATTGTTAACAATTTTATGACAAGTGTGTATACTAATTTCTCAAGTCAAATGGTACCTCTCAGATTTTGGGTGTTTTCCTGTTTTGCTTGTCAGTAACCGAGATTTTGCTTTGCAGTTTTTGTCATAGAATTGCTATTCTTGACCTTATAAACCAATGAAAGATCCAAGTTTAAAAAGCAGTTAATGTACACAAACATTAATGAAAAATTGCTTGATTGCAGTTTATTGTTTGAAAGAGCCATAGATTAATGATTCTGTAGGATACACACACTGATATGAAAAACTAAGCTTACTTCTGGAATCCTCTGTTCCAATATTAATAAATGATAAGGCATAACTGCAGCTTTTATTTTGCTTCACTGTGTGTCAAGAAAGCAGAAATAAGTAGTGAATTTTATTTGTCTCAGAACTTCAGTGAAGAATTCTGTATTCCCTCCATTATCTGTTTGCACTGAGGCACCAAACAGCAGCTTCTTGACACAATACTTTATTCATGGAACCTATCAAATTTACAGTCCTGATTCTCATGTGCTTTTTATCAAGTGCTTTTGGGTACTTGTTCCTATAGAGAAAAATTTTGTAACTGTAAGTTGGAATTTATGCCAGTTGAGACTGGTTTTGAGGTTGTTCTTAGTATTAAAAGTTTAAAATACAGTGATGTTATTGTTTGGTTTTTTTGGGGTTTTTAAAATTATTTTATTCAATTTTATGTCAAAACAGAACACTGTGTTTAATTTTATGAAATTGCTAATAAAAAATTGGAAAATATGTAATGAATTTTAATGTACTGGTTAAGGATCATGGCACACATTTTCATGGGAACAGATGTGAGGAAAAATAATGGAAGCGGATTTTTTTAAATTGTAGTTGTTGAAGGTTAAGTGGACTGGGATCATGATGTGGACTCCTCAATAATTTCTTCATCAAATCTATAATTTAAAAATTAGTTTGAATGTAATTAACCATATCTTTTAGAAAGTGTCTAAGACTTGATGTGAAATCTTGAAATCATCCAGAAATTTTGAGTTACTGAAAACTATGTCCTGTATTTGCAGTGTAACTACATCCTCTAAATCTCTATCTAGATGTTTTTACTAGAGAAAAGATCTGTCTCCTTTACTCTGTGTTACTTAATAATGATCAGAAAATCTTTTAATGTTTTCTGAGGGATCATTTAGGTTGAGTGTCCTGTTTCTCACTGCCAAGTTTATTTTTCAATAATTTTCAAGCTGTTTCCTGATCTGTTTACAGTCTTTCAAATATTCACAAGAGTGTGACATGAGGACCAGATGTGAAATTCTCTTAATGGTCTTATGCTACTGTCTAGAGATACAGCAAAAATTCTGAGATTTCTTTCTCTGCCTCTATTTGTCTTGGTAAATCCAACATTATACCACGTGTTCATTTCCACCATGACCTGTAAAGACCTTTTTGATGTCCTTGATTTCAGAAGCAGTTCCCTTTTTTCTAATTATGATAGTTGCCCAATTATGATAGTGTGTTCATGATTTCAGGCATATGTATCTGTGTCTGATAACATTTTTTCAGATAATTCCACATCTGTTCACATTTCCAAGAAGACTGTCAGGCTTTTCTTTTGGATCATGGGAATAGGAACAAGTTTGAGATGAGAAATATATCTACAGGTCCCCTTCCTTCTCCAGCAAACATTCATTCAGTACAGAGCTAATTGTTCTGACACTGTATCATCAATGGCCTTACAAAAATCTCAGCATATTATTTCAAAGCACTTATAAAAAAGAATCTCTCTGTAATAGAAAAAGATAGGAAGGTATTTTGACAGGATTGGTGCTCAATAAAGCCATGTTGATTGACGTTAACTGAGCTCCAGCTTTTAATTTATTGCTTTTTGTATATCAGGATCAGTGTCAAATTATAATTGTCTTTAATTTCCCATAAAACTCTTTACAAATATTTGACAATATTTGATTTTTTCAACTCTTCTAGAATTCTGCCCAAAGGAGATGGCACAAATAATTGAAGTAAAAATGAATATCTGCCTGTCTGAAGAATTGCCATACTCTGAACAGCAAACCAAGCTGAGTGTAGTTAGGGGAGGAGTCACTTGGAAATCTGTTGTATTGTCCATTTTGTTGATTTCTTGCTGTTTTTCAGGATATCACCAAAGATTAACCTAATGCATTATGTTAGTGAAATAGGATCAAACTACTCAGTGGAAAAGAAATCCTTCATTCTTTCTTCAACCTTTACTCTGGCAAAAACTCTTGTCAGCTTGAAAGTCAGTTCAATTAGCATTAGGGGGCCTTACCAGGAGTGGCTCCTGCAGAATCCAGAGGAATAACTTGTGTTTTCAGTGAGGCAAACCCAGCTCATTGGAAGTTTTACAGAACCTGTGCCTTGTTTCAAAAAGAAATAAGGATATTCAGGCCTTACTCTGCCTTTGCTTTGTGGTGTATTTGTGCAGACCTTATAACTCAGATGTGTTCCAAGTTAACTGTAAAAAATTTACCCACATTTCTTCTGTGTTAAATGATAGCCAAGTTTATAGTGGACTGTCAGATTTCTTTACTTAATTCAGCAACATGCAAGACATCTATCTTAACATCTGGTTTTTAATAACAGTTGACATCTGGGAGCTCTTTTTTATTCCAAGAATGAGTTAGCAACAGTAGTGATACTGGCAGTGTATATTTTCAGGCTAAAATTCCTGTCCATTTCAATCATAATTAATTACCATTCATTTTATTAAACTTTTATATTTAATTAAGTGCCAGCCATATGTTATACCAGCTAATTCCCAGGGTTTTTAAATTATTGAATGTTTTTTTTTAATGTTTCTAAGATATTAATAGGTGAATTTTAAGGATAGCTAAAATGATATTATATGATTTTATTTGATTTTGAAATCCTGAGTTAAATGAAAAACCCTGTGCTGTGCACCTCTAAGTTCTAGCAGCTGAGTCTCACATCATTGGGCACAGTTAACTGTGTATGGAGATAACTGTGCACATGCACATCTCTGTGTGTGTAGATAAAGAATCATTGTAAAATTGCAGTCTTAGTGTATCTTGGGGAGAACATTTCAATCTCCTGGTTTAGTTCACGTTTAGGTTATTTTTTAGATTTTATTAAAATTAATTTTATTATTAAATTCAAATTTATAATATTGTGAAGAAAGACTTTCTGCTTTCAACTTATCTACTGTAAACTAATCCCCTTTAAAAACAAATTCAAGAAATTGTTATGAATTTTTGTATTTGTCATTAATTTTATTTATCCCTAAAACTCAAAATGAATAAACCTAATGGTTCAAAACTGGAAAAAAAGGTGAAGCACTATTTAATAGCATGCAAAAATGTGCAGTGTTTAACATGTGTTGAAAAGATAAATTTAATTGATAACATTTTGGAAAAGTGCACTTTTACTTTGCTAATGATAAATTTTTTCTTTATTCAGCAGTTTTGTATCTTTTAACAAAGTGTAAGACAATTTGATTCATTTTTTTGCTTACTTAAAGGTTTGACCTTTTCATTGCTCTCAATGTTGGTTTGAATTGCGTGCAATTAAAAAATAGATAATCTTTTAATATTTAATCTTATAATCATCTTCCTACACACTGCTTTAACGGAGAGGAAAAAATTTTTACATCACTGTTGTTGTTTTTTTGGTTGCTATAGATGCAGATTCTTGTATATGTAGCACAAGCTTGTTCATGTGTGTTCACTGGCTTGCATTAGAAAAAAAAATCATGTTGTTAAAAGCCAAGAAAATTGTATTTTATATGCACCAAAGTAACTAACCTTTCTTTCTTTCATTCCAATGCCAACACCTTCTCTGTGCATATCCACATGTCTGGCACACAGGATGATGAGGAGGGTATATGGGCATAGCCGTTCCTATAAACCAAAGTTCCAGTTTTGTTTTGAGGGGTGAGAAACTCTCTTTTCTCTCTTTTTCATGTTGCAGTCTAATTGTTGTGTTTTCTTTTACACTGCATGGAGCTGTGTGTTTCTTGACAAGTGTGTTTGTGAATGCTGTAAGGATGTTTTCTCATATGCAGTGAAAAATTAGAAACTGTGTTTAATGGTTTAATGGTCTAGTGGTTTTGTTTTTTTTTCATAACTTATTGTGGCTAAAGGTGTAGGTGGGTACAGAACTTTAAAAGACATGTATTTATATCTGTCTAGACAATTTTCTTTCTTTCAGTAGCTAAGTTCTTTAAACTAGTATTAATTTGCTGTACCATCTTTTAAAATCCCTGTAAGAGCACTGTAATATCTTTGCAGAATGTGTATGAATGTTTGATACTTAAGAAATTTTGCCACAGATTAATAATGCAGTTTTACTAGAATAGAATTTATGATATGCATGGAAAAACATGAGACTACCTCTCCAGCTGAAATGTTTTAGTGAAATTTTTAAACAGCAGCAGATATTTAGTAAGGGAAGTATGATCTCTCTGTGCAATACCTGCTCTTTGCCTGAAATATTATCATAGAATAGCATCCATACAGTAATTTGCTTGTGATATTCAAGAGTACAAAGTGCAGCTTGAATTGTTTGTCTCCCAAATGTGTAAATTGTATTGTCATGGTGTGTCAGGTATTGTTGATGCATATCCACTTGTTTGGGGCTTGCCTTTGGAGCTGTGGGTAATTTGTAGCTCAAAATCACAGTGATGTCAACATCGCTGAAGACACCAGGCTTTGGTGGATTGCTTGTAGAAAATGTTGCTCACTACTTCTTACAGGAACAATTTTATTTACTTCAATGGGCCTGTTCAGAGGAGCAAAATCGACTCACATAAGCAAAGATTAAGGTCTTATTAAAGCTTCCACACATTATATTGCCTTTGGCATTTTACCATTCTGCCTCTCACACTGCTGATTTTCATGACAAGTAATGTGGCTGAGAGAAATCAAATCTCTCAGTCAACTGAGTGTATATTAAAACACAACATTAATAAAATTAAATTGGGTGTATATCCATCTTATTTAGAAAAGCTTCTATTTTTTTTGTGACTGCTGACATCTGTCAAAAGCTAATTGTGAACATGAAGAAAACAAGAGACCCAATGAGAATGAACATGAGGAATATATTTTATGTTGGAGAGGAAAATAGAATAGAAACAATTTAATTTTAAAAGTATTTGAACTGCAAATGTGGGTTTCTAGACAAAAATCTTCCTCTTATTATTTTGTACTTTGTATATTTGTCATAATTTGTAGTTAAACAGTTTAAATTATTTAAACTGTGACTGCATTTCCATTGCAACATGGAACATGTTTATGAACCAAATATTTTTGCCCTTTTAGAGACTCAAAACCACATTTGATTTGGTTTAAGAAAACTTGTGCATAAAGAATACAATGATTTTGAAAGCTGGCTGACAAGAGACAGAGGGAATATTTATTTAGCATTTATTAGAGCAGTGTAAAATAGATTGTATGCTTTTGAATTGTAGTTGATTTTTCTTCATGAGGATTTTTTCCCGACCAAAAAACATAAGTGCCTGATATACCAAAACATTTAGCTTGTGATCTTGTTTTGTTCCAATACTAATGGTTATGATTGATTTCTGCAATCAAAGCTTTTCTGGAGGCCATGAGGTGGGACTCTGCCTCAGTAAAGATATAGTGCAGGCTGGGCCTCTAATTATGTTTAAAATGTGGTTAGGATAAAAGAAAGTGCAGTCCCTTTAAAGTTCAGGATGAGAAGGTGCTGTAAGGTTGTAGAGAGCTGGCAAAGTGTTCAGGGAAATCTCCCTGGCCAGCCCATTTAGTAGCCAATGCAGCTGCAGTGCTCGAGTCTTGTTAGAAACAGGATCTCTTCCCCTCTCCTCACCCATACAGAGGGAAAAAAAGAAAGAAAATCATGAGGTGATGATAAATTTTAAGAATTAAGCCTATATAGCAATCTGTCATGGGTAACTGAAGCCATGTGACCCTCAGAAAATGTTTTGTGGTGCAGGTAGAACACAAGTGCTTGTTTTCCCTTTCCAGTTCCAACCACTGAAGTGCAGCAGACGCTGGAAAAACAGCTCAGGCTTTGCCACAAGCTGTCCATGTGTGAGAGAGCTCAGCACAAAACCTGTTTGTACAGTATTCTGTTTGTACAGTACTGTAGACTGTGTTCCGTGTCAGATGTGAAGTAGATCGGATGTTTGGACAAATTTATTGTCTGTGACATCCTCAGGGTTACCTTCATACGTGAAACAGAGAGTGACTGAAGCCTGTGCTTGGCAGCAGCTGATAGCTAGTGCTTTTGAAAATAGGATCATACAGATAGACTGCTAAATTTGGTTTTAGGAGCAGCCCATAAAGTCTGTAAATTTAAAATTTAGCCTTGGTAGACACTGTGGAGGCATTCTTCACAAGGCATCAGTGCCATTTGGTAAAAACTCCTTCAAAACAGAAATTGTCTGCAACATGGATGAAAGAATATTGCTCAGGCAAATATTCACTGTTCACTTCAAACTACTGGATGTGTTTCATATGCTTCAGGGAGGAGAAGGCTGTTATAAAACAAATGTGGTGCCTAGATTTGTCTTTGCTGAGATGTGGTGAACAGTTCTCTTTCAAGATGTGCTTGCTAAAACTAGCAGTACAAAGCAGAACAAAATTTGGTCATGTTGCTATATAAGGATATGTTTAAAGACATTAACTCTTAGCTATTGTTCTGCTTTTTGTTTTCATTATTTCAAGTTAGGACTTTGGTAAATAATTTATTTTTCTTCTTGTTTGGCTTGTTTTGGAAAAAAAACATGCTAACTTTGAAATGAGCATCAGTAGCATGCAAGGCAAGGGAAAAATAAGGAGCATGACGGTTTGCAGTGTTCATTTTAATTTTCTCATCGAGTGTATGAATACCAGCTCTATGCTTAATTAGATAAATGGGTGTTGCTACATTGACTGGAGCTGAAGGGCATTTTGGATTTGGGAATTTTTAGGCATGATTGTTGTTTTCCTGCAACTTAGTTTTTTACTAAACAAAAGGAGGAACCTCCCAAGCAATGTTTGTTTTCCAAACCATAGACAGATTTGTGTCTAGTCTTTATCCTGTTAAAATACTTTTATTCTTAATGGAAGACATTTATAGCTTTTATCTTTATTGGGACATTTTTTATTATTTAAGAAGTTACCTTTCTTTTATTCTTAAAGATTTCAATACTGCTGCTCGTATTTTTAGATATTAATGGCTCACTGCTGAAGACAGAGGGTTTTCATTAAAAGTAGGGATTTGTTTAGCTGTATATATTTGGTTATTTTTTATTGATTATATACTGGCAATATGTTAATCACTTGCCATGAGAGTTAAGGCTGGAAGTTGAAACCCTGGGCCTGTTGGAGTTAATGAAAGCCCTGTTATTTATTTCAGTACTGTTCAGTTTTTACTCAGAGTAGTTTCTTCCTTTTGATTGTTCTATTCATAATATACATATACAGAGTATTCATTGCACATGTGCATATACACAAATGTATTCTCAAAATGATTTGTATGAACTAGATGTTCTTTGACAGCCATTTATCTAATCTTAAACACTGTATTTATGAAGCACCAAATAACCTTCATGTGTAATTGTAGAAATGAATTATATAAATTCAAGAATTTTTTGTGTCTTCCTTGTATTTTAGCTGTGGGAGTCAGGTCATTCTGCCTGAACTTTGGCCTCAGCTTTTTCACTGCAGGTGCAGAAGGTGTACAAAAAAGGGAAAATGAAGCTGATGAACTAAACTTTAACGCTTTTGATGTAGTCAGTCTGATGACAACAATCACAGGGCCTACCATCGTCATCAGTCGTGCTCTTTTATAATCTTCCATAGTAAAAATAAATAACATACCAGAGCAGTTTTAAACACTGTAGAAAGTGAGAAAAGGCTGTATGAGTTTTCACAGCTTTCATCTTTATTTTGAAATGCTATAGTTGCTGTAAACTGGAATAGCTAATTATTGATTTTACACAAGTAATAAAATCATCTAGCCATTGTTTAAAATCTGAAGCTGTTGACATCTTGAAAAAAGTAGCAAAAATCTGCCCTAAAGATATGATTCCAGTGATGAATTGCATTGTGTTGGATTTCACATCCACAAATTATCATGAGAATGTGTGAAATTACTGTTATTTTATTTGTCTTGAAAACAGTTTTGAAGGGTTGTTAGTGAATATTAGGGTATGTGAATGTGGGACTGCCTGCAGATCATTCTGGTTGGAAGGTCCTGGTTTGTTTGGAAGCAAAAGTACCTCTTGATCTAATCAAAGGTCATATGACATAAACTTTTGCATGTAAGATTTTACAGTTGAACACTAAAAGATGAAAAAAATTTTGAATACACAATATTTATATAAATTGTTCTGGGAAGTTTATGAAAAAATACAAGAGAAAATGTTCATCAAAGGATGGAAAATGTATACCAAATTAAAATCTTGTAATATCTGTTTTTAATATTCTCTTAGTTACAATACAAGGCCACTGTAAAAATAAGAACAAGTAAGAAAACCTCTCTGTGCTGACCTACTTAACATCAATGAAATGCCAGTTGTCATCGCATTTGTCTCTTGGTTTTCTCAAGGAAAAGCTCTGAGAGGTGATGACTGCTGTCAGAGATAGCCAGTCCCCCCAGCCACAAGCCTGGAGCCAGTTTGGAGTCACATCCACACTCTCTGTTGTGCTTTCTGCTCTTCTGGCACTGGTTCTATATGGGAGCAGGTTTTCAGATCACACACCTTCAACAATGGAAACACATCTCCAAGGAGTGGTGGCTGGAGCTCAGGCTGAGCTGAGGGTGGTGTAGGTGCAAAGAAACAAATGAAAGCATTTGGCTGTTCCAGCAGGCATCCTTGCATACTGCTGTCCTTATTCTGACAGGGGAAAGGCATTGGGCAGGGTGGGATTGTCTTGAGTAGGAGCCTCAAATCAGTGGCTGAAGCATGATAATTTATAAATAATTCTACAATGGAGAGTAAAAGCACAGAAAGATAAGGAAAGTATTGGTTCGTGTGATTTAATTGAGTTCCGTATTTGCATCTTGGGATTGCTTTGACAATATTAAGCTATTTGTATAATTTTGCTAGAGTACTAAATGCTAATGTAATGAATTAGAAAAAGCAAAGAAACTCCTGTTAATATTTCTAATTTCACTATACTGTCCCACTCTAATTTGTCATCTGTTTTGGCATCAATGTTCTTATTTTTTAAAAAATCTCTTGAGCTAATTGCTCATTTCCAGTGGTGATGGAATGTCCCTGTATATCAACAATGGCAGGACCTTGCTGCTTCATTTTGTTCTTGTTTTGATCTTTGCTTTACAGACAATTAACCAATGAAAATGTGTATAGGTCTGTTTTCCAGAAGATCTGTAATGATTTCACTGGTTCCCTCCTGGAGCCTTTCAGCACATCTGGCTGGCCACACCATGGGCTCTTCAGCTTGGCTCTGTGTTCTACCAAAGCCAGACAAGCTAGCTATGCAGTTTATGTGCTAGTTTTACTTTAAACCAGAACTTGTGTACTAAAATGAGCAAGCTGCTCACTTGAACAGTATTACTGAAGGGTTTGAAGAGGCCATAGTCTCCTAGGAGAGAGGGAAGAGAAGCTGGGCTCCTTCCACAGCACACCTGAATGGATGAGGAGATCTGTCCCCAGCCTAAGCTGTGCAGCTGTGCCAGTGAGGACATTATTGCCACCCACCATTATTCACTTGCTGCTCTTTTTCTGCTGGGATTGTAACCCCCCAGATCCATCAGCAGAAGAAATCAATCCCTTATCAACTTCAAGCCAGCTGAGCCAGGTTAGCATCAGTAGTGAAGAGTTCCCGTTCATCAGGCCAGCCTGGCTGTCCTTGCCTGGTGGGGATCAGGGAGCAGAGGAGCAGTGATAACATCCAGCTGATGGCTGGGGCACTGCAGCCAGTGGCACTAACATCTTCAAGTGGAAAAGCTTAGTCTGGAAGAGAATTATATCCATCAGTTAAAAACAAAAGGACCCTTCCTGAAATCACTTTATCTTCAAAGGCTAAAGCACCAATTTAGGTAATCAGGTTATTAAAATAATAGAAATTTATCCAGTGCAGTTTTCTTGTTTAACTAATCAGAATCAGAAACTCTTTGTTCATTTTGCAGATAGACATATTTCTACCAGATGCAAGCATGGAGATCAGGAATAAATAATATTTTCCATGGAGCTGTAATTTTGGAGAGTAAATCTGTATCATGTTTTAGGAAAAGTTCCTCTAAATTTTTTTTTGGTTGGGATTTTTTGATCTTGCAACAATCTTTTTCTGAGCCAATTATATTAATAACGTGATTAATTTTGTCACACATGGTTCTAGGACCTTGAAATTAGGTGATAAATCTCAAACAAATCTGGAAGCTTATAAATGGCTACTGTTCCCAACATGGCTGAGGCCTCAATCTGAGCTTGCTGGAGCCATCAAAGCAGCACAGTTTCATTCTTTGTGTTGTGTCTTCCCTGTGCTGGGCTGGTCTGCTTGTGAGCTTCTCATGAGGATTCATTCTAGCTTCAAGAATATGGTGAGAGTCGATTGTAAACACTGAGGTAAGTTTTTAATGATTTAGGGATTCTGTTAGCTAGGATGATTTTGATTATGGCAGTCAGAGGTTTTAGGTCTGACTTTGGTTCTGCAGGTCACTAGGAATTTTTATACCTCAGTAAGTAATAGCAGATCCCAACATTCTGATTGAACTGTGTTCAAGCCTTTTGCATTGAAAGTGCTCTAAGATTGCCTTGATGGTTTTTTAAAATTGAGTATTGTATCCTTACTTACATTAATTGCAGGGCAAAAAAAATGATAAAGATTTCTTGCCTTCAATGTTATACTGCTGAAATAAGTGGTTTTACCAAGTTTCTAGGTTCTTTTGTGTGCTTTATTGTATGCTGCAGCTGTGGTTAGATTTAATGAAAGCATCCTTATCCATCCTATTTAACTTACCCACAGTCATACTATGTCTGAGATTGACAAAATTGAGAAATTTATGTAGATCCTGCAGCAGTCATTTGTAATATATTTATGAATCATAGGACATTTAAAAAAAAACTTGTAAAACTGCTTGAAATTTGCTAGCTGCTTTTTTTTCTTCACCAAACCACATTCAGCTTTTAATCCATCTATTACACAACTCATCTTCTAAGAGATCTTATTCTCCATTTGTCAATTTGCCTAATTTCTAAAGCCAGTGGCAGAAACTTTAATAAGAAACTGTTGTATTGTTAACTGTTTTATAATTGAAATTAGCTATTTTACAGTTTCAGCATTGCAAATCTCTTTACTTTGAGGCTCATAATCTATTTCCATTGAGTAATTAATAGGTGGAAGCATATTTAGAACTAGAATGACTTCATTTTTAGGAAAATGAATAATCCTCAAAAATATCTGGTTCAAATGGAACCCGTCAACCAGAAAAGCCTGCGACTGATTGCAAATGAGAAAAGAGCTCAGAGTACTAATTCCTTTTTTTAAAAAAATTATCTCTTTTACTTAGTAAGTTTCTAATGTTTAATTAGAAGAAGTGAAGACAACTTGTTCAAAAATTACAGTGTCTTAGGATACCTTTTCTTTTGGTTTTGTGGGGAAGAGAGGTCTTAGTATGAAAACAGCTGAACTTGCATGTGAATCCTTCACAGATACAGTCTTATTGCTTGAAGGAAGTTTGACAAGTTTTATCTGGAAGTGAACCTTTAGAAGAAAATAACTGGTCTTTCCCTCTTAAAAGCAGTGTGGCTCCAAAAGTGTACTTTAAACAAGCTGAGTGAGAAACCCCTGCCTCAGTTACAGAGAACAGGTAGAGTACAGAGAAAAACCTTTGGGCTCTCTGGCTGTATTTGATTGCTGTTAGCACCAAGAGCAAATGAGTACTGTCAGCTGTACTTTTCCAATGTGCTCTGTTTTTCCTTGAGGATTGATAGGTTTAAATGTACTGATTCTCTCCTTGAGTCTGTCAAACTTTGATCTGATGCTGAAGTGTTCAAAAGCTTCGTGCGTTGCAGGGTTTCAGCGAACTTGATCTTACAGGTTTAACTTAAATATTGTTTCCATTTTGAAGTCTGTCATATGGGTGTACCACAAAGAGTGTTTGGTTTTAGCCCTGATGCCTTGAGTGGTGGTATGCAGCCAGTAACAGAATACTTGGAATAAAGAAAAATCCTGAAATGAATCCCTCCAGCTATGGGCCAGTTGAGAGCGAGAGAGACAGGATGTAAAGTAAAACCAGTATGTCTCCTTTGATCAAAGGATAGATTCCCCACCACCACCCAGCAGGTGATTAACACATAAGTACATTTTCCCCTAAATGGGTGGAGGGACAAAGCTGAGTATCTGCTTAGCACCCATAAAGCAAACTTCAGTTAATAACTGATGTTAAAAGTATTTCACATGCTGTCTTTGTGCATTCAGTTTCATGGTTTTATGTGATCTGATGCATGCAAGTGCAACTAAATCATCTTAGAATAGGAACTTCTCTAAAGGAAGTATTGCTAAGCATCTTATGAAGCTGGATTTTGATTTTCAGAAAAAAAAAAGCTCTTTCCACATGTAAGTGGTTACATATTTTTCATCTGTGTATGCTTTCTATATTTAGAAAAATTCATTAATAGTCAACTGCACCATGAATTTGGAGTATGGTGCAACAGCCCTGCAGGGTGTGGTGGTACATGGTTTTATACATAAAAGCTGCTCAGAAACAGACTTGACCAGCTGGAAGATCTGAAAGCCACAGACTGTTTTTACTTCAGAAGTAATGACAGTGGGTGTTTCAATTTTTTTTTTTTCCTGAAACTATAATACTGGGTTTAGAAATCTTTGTTTTCTCATTGTTTCATCATATTTTATTTCTTAAGTGCTGAATACATGTTTGTTGAAGAGGAAAAATGTAGCACATGAAGCTTCCACCGTCCTGGAGGATTTACAACACAGCAACACATTGGTGTCAGTAAACTCTGTCATTGTTCTGCTGACTTTTAGAGGGCAAAACTTCACGCCAGAAGTTTTGGAGAGAATGTCAGCTATGCTGCTCTCATTTTCATGATTTTGACTCTCTTTGCAGTATAAATCAGAATGCAGTCTAAATATAACACACCTTTGCTGTGTTCTACTCCAGGTATGATATAAAAATCTCATCAATGAGTCTTTTTAATAAGTGGCCTCACTTGAGTTGCCTGATGGAACACTATCTTAAGAAAAAATGTATTAAGAATTAATTGTAGTACAGATATTTTTTATGTGAAAGAAAATCAAAACATCTGTCTCACCAAGCAGGATCTACTACATATCATCATTCAGAGACCACTCAGCTAATTACAAACCCCAGCATTATTTTTCATAATTTTATCATGTGAGATCAAATGTAGATATACATATGACACAGATGGTTTTTACTAGGATCCTGCAAACACTAATTAAAGCATTTATCCCGTTGCCCAAGAACTCTTACATTCTTTTAATGCCATGATGGAATTTGTTTTTGAAATGGACAGAGATCCATTGCCAGATTCTAAACTAACATGGAATATATAAATCTAAAATAAAAAAAAAGATGCAAATATTAAAAAAATCAAGCATGGATGTGGTATTCTAGAAAATAATCCCAAATCTATGAAAGCTGCACTGGTTATTGACTTTGTTGCAAGACTGTGCTGTGATCGGTCCAAATTGTTTGCATTGCTATTGGTATTATAATGCAATTTTAGCAAGCCTTTAGCAAGAAAAATATTGTTTATCAGCCAATCACTCTTTCTAAGATCAAAAACAATAGTTGGAATATAAAACCTCCAAATCTTCAGGAGAGGTGTTTGACAAAATAATGCAATTTAGTAAGATGGAAGAACATTGGTTTAAAATGTTATTTCCATATTATTTTTTTTTGTATTCTTCCCAGAAGTGGTGGGTAGAGTGTGCAGAGTTTGCAAGAACAAGTTACTGTCTTGTCAAGTGTTTCCAAGACTCATGGTCAGGTAGTTCCAGCAGTGTGGTTTTTAAATGGTGACAGATAAAGGCTCTGTGGCAAGGTAAAAACAGGAGCTGAGCATAAGAACAGCTTACTCTGTGTCTTTGGGGGCTTTTTTTTTTTTTTTTTTTTTTTTAATTGCACAAAAACTGCTTTCTTCTTCAGTGCCCAGTTTTATGTTCCTTCATGATTTTAGCTCAAGACTCCATATTTTCTGATGCACTGCCCAAAGCCATGTCATGATACAGTTGTGACAAAGCATCACCAATCTCCTGAGGCAGCCCTGGCTGCCAATCACAGGTCAGCTCTGTCCCGAATATCCTGGGGCTGAATTCTTGTTTGCGTTTCCTTTCCAGAGAGCCTGTGGTTGTTATTACACCTGCTGGTGTTCAGTGTCACCGACCTCTCACCTAAAGCACCATCAGGTGCTCTCTGGCATCCAGCCCACTTCAATTAGCTTCATTTGTCATGTACTCCTATCTGCCAGCAAGCAAACTGCAAAAAGAGGTCAAAGTAGGGATTTTTCAAATGTAAATGTTTCCTGCAAGCTGCTCTTGAAACTTAGACGTGTCATTCAAAATGCATGTTGCTGCTTGCCCACTGCTCAGCAAACTCATTGTCTTTTACAAGAGCTTGCTTTTCTCAGTGTCTTTGCAGGCGTTGTCTGGGGTTGTTGCATGCATATTCCTACTGCCAAGTATTGTTGCAGGCAATAAATAAATCACAATATTTAGAGCATGTTTCACCCAGATGCTGCTTTGAAATACTGAATGAAAATGGGGAGGGGGAAGAAGTTTTAAACCACGAACAGGAAGGATCCAAGTATCTTGTTACAACTGGTGCTTTTTTTAATATGGGATGTGTTCAAATTTATTTTACAATATGATATTGAATCTGCATTTTAATTTTAAAAAAAATTTGTCCCCCTTTATGGTTTGGGGTTTTTTGTTTGTTTTGGGTGTTTGACTTTTTGGGTTATTTGGCTAATTTAGCTCCTAGGGCCACCATATGAGTAATATAGTAAGCTGTATTTTCTGGTAGTAGATGATCTTTTAAAACTTAGTGGTAATTAATGTCCTGAAGAATTATGTGGATTCTGCAAAATTATTAAATGTTTCAGTGCCTATCAGGAGAGTGTACAGCTTGTGTATGGTAGTGGTCCTTGAATTAAAATTACTGCAGGAAGACACTGCTATTCCCAGGAACTGAAAGGAAGCATGATGAGGTGACAGAAAATATTCTTCCTGCCTTATAGAATAATAATTTCTTTTTGGTTTTGCCATTCTTATAAAGGAACTGAAACTTCATAAAAAAAAGCTATACAGTTGTACTTGGATCGAGATTTAGCAATTTTGGCTAAATAATATGCTGGCTTTTTTCTGCTGCTTTTTCATTCCCACTGCCAGTAGTGAGGGGGAAAGATTTGGCTTGGTGAGATGGGAGTGAGAGGGAAGAGATTGGTTGTGAAGTTGGGAATTGGCTTTCTGGGAGTGCAGATTGAGGAAAAGAGCCCTCTCCAAAGCTGTGATTGTCGTGTGTGATTAATGACAGAGCTGCAGTCCGGGGTGTGTTTTCAGCAGGGGGAGGCAGGAGGGAGCTGGAGGACTGGGTTAGCTTTAGCATGAGGGCAGGGTGTAGTTTGTTTTGGCAGGATTGAACTTCTGAGATGGAGTGAAAAGGTGAATGGCAAAACAGGTTATTTGGGTTATGTCCAATGAGGGTTAGGAAAACTGTGTGCTAAGAGCATTAGGGGTAGAATTAGGATATGGGGAGAACAACAAAGGACTGAGAGAAAAATAGTCATAATTTCTTTCAACTCTTCAAGTCATTCTTTGGTGGATTTTCTCCATCATTCTTTTGAATTCCTTTTGTTTCCATTTTCTCCTATTTTCCTATTCTCCTATTTCCCCCCTCTTGTCTTTGGCTAATCTCACTAGACAGTACAATTTATTTACTGTGGCTTTCCTGTAGTTCATAATCTGCATTCCCATCCCAGATCCAACTTGTTTTCTCCCAATTAAAATCATAGCTACTGCATCCTTAGGTATCCAGTTATTAACTCAAGGAAATATATGTAAAATAGATAGTCTACCTTTTGCTTCTGCTTCCTTATTTCATAATTTAACTCTTCAAATTGTTTGTTTTAAATAATTCGGTTAGATTTCCCAAATAGTCAAATTACTGCAATTTGTAATTTACTTTTGCAGGTATGTAAATGAACAGCACACAGCTGAAACCTCAAGGCAGGAAAGGAGAGGGAGGTGAGGTCTAGAACACAAAGGTGGAGGAGGTTTTCCTTCTGCCTTTGATTTTGGCTGTGTTGTGCTAAAGCAGCTTTTGTTTCGGCGATTACTTCAGGCTATGAATGTGAAAGCCCCTTTAGAAAACTGACTTTCAGAATAGAAAACAGTTGTTTTATTCATTGCTAAAGGTAATAACTAACACATATAAACTGTCTGCAACTCTAGGTGAGTCACTACACAGAAGCTTTAATAAAATATAAACTGGCTGGGATTTAGTATGCATGGAGATGTAGCATACACAGCATCTTGCCAGCCCAAAGACAAATCTTCTCAAAGGGTCTTCCAATTGAGTTAGAGAATTTATGTTGATTACATTACTACAGTAAAGCATTTGGGCAGTAAGAAATAGTCATAATTGGCACTGTGAGTTAAATTATCTTCAGTCATATACAGAACAGAGCATAGGAAAAAAAGTAGCTGAAGAACAGGTCAAGCTTTAGGTCAAAAAACCCATAACAAACTATTAAACCAATAATATTGTAACTGACATTATTTGTTTCAGATGCTTTTATTTGCTCTTGTGAGCTACCAATATCACATAAGCAGTAAGAACTTTTCTTCTTTCATTGTGGCTTTTTGTCAATTCTTGAAAAAGCTCTACTCCCTTTATTGTTCCTTTGTTCTCTACATCTAACTGAAACTATACTGGAAAAAACATTTTACCTGATTTTTCTTGTCAGATGTCTAAATTCAATAAGATAGTCAGGCTGCATTTAGGCTTTGAGTTTGTTTTTTTTAAGTATTATCCATTAATGGATGGAGAATTCTGACATATATAATGGATTTAGAAGCACACATGTACAATACAGTTAGATATAGAACATATAACATATAATAAGATTAGAGATCCACTTTTGTTACTTGATGAGTTTTTGAATTAAACCCCTCAGCTTTGGAGATTAATAATACCCTGTCTTCTGTTTTCCACTTGATAGAATAAAGAGTTTGAAAGGTCTTCACAGAATTTAACATATTCTCAATTTTCAGGAGCTAATCAGGAATGGTGTAGGAAGTTGTATAAAAGATAAATTACTTTTTCCCTCAGTGTGGATGGAGCATCATTGACACTCTGCTTTTCATTTCTAAGAGCCAAGGCCTTGTCTGCTGGACTCTTCACTCTCCAAAGACAGTCAAGGGCTGCTACTTGGCAGACTTTCCAGTGCTCCAGTGCACTCCAAAGGCAGTTTAGTCACACGAATCCATCTTAACTGTTCTCCCTCCAAACAAGCAGATGCATCCCAGTTGCTGTTTGTCTGTTTTCCTGTAGAACATGAAGAAGAGATTTTAGAAAGAATCTGTGAATACAGAGTGCACAGTATAAATTTACTCCTATGAAATCAGGAATGACTCAAAACTTTGGGTGTGTGGTAGAGAAAGAATTTTGGATCCTTATTGCCAATTTCCAAGGCAACTGCTGCAATGAGTCTTGAACACTTGTTCTCACTTTAGCAATTTCTGGCAGTGACAAACGTTATATTGTATAGGACAGCTTGTATGATATCCAAAGCAGGACAAAAATTTGGAAACAATGGAAGAATTTGGCACTTACTAATCTGTAGGGTGTGCACATAGTTTGAATAACTTTACGATGTGAAATCTCTGTGCTTGGAGTCAATAATCAAAAGCTTTACAGCTTTAGCAGAAAGAATTCCATTTTAAACCAAAATTAACATGTCATTAAAAAATCTCAATGTGAAACTGGACTGCAGTATGATGTAGTGTACCAAGGCTTACATGTCCAAATCCTTTTTTTTTCCCTTTTATAAACAAAGGCCTGTACAGACATGCAGATTGAAATAATGAATCAAATGTATGTTAAGCATCAATATGTTTGGTGCACATAATTTTATATCTGCATTTGAAAATACTGATTTCCTTAAATTACTATAACATGTACATTTACATTTATTATAATGTTATTTTTACAAACTGTCATTGACACCAGATGAAGGATCTCATACTTATGTAAGAACCTATATACTCTTTTAATAGCTGCTTTTTTGCCACTTGACATCTACTAAATTTCCCTTTTCTTCTGATTTTCTCAGAATTGTGCACTATTTGCATTACTGTGGTGAAAGAGCTGTATCATGGTAAAGAACATGACCAAAATGTCCATGCACCATCAAAGAATTCCCAATGCTAAAAAACTGTGAGTGGGTTTGATTCACCAAATTTAAGCTGTCTTTATGTCCAGGCAGAAATCAGCTCTACCAGATTCCAGATCAGGTCTGTAGTGTTTTCCCAAGGGTTTGCCACTTAGTAAAAAGGCAGCTTGTTGTGCAGAAGTCTTAAAAGTATAAACTCAGCTATTTTGGTTTTGTGGTTAGGACAGTGCTGTTTATTGAGTTTCCAGGTAGGAATCTGGTAGGTTATCTAGCACTCAATAAATTACAATATGGCCATTGAGCTAAAAAAACCCCAAGATACCTGCAGTGTCATCACTGGAAATTAATCAACTGGTCAATCTGCCTGTTTAAAACAATATTTCAAAAATTACGAGATGCCCTCTGGCACGACTTCCTGGTTCTATAAGGGTATATTTGCATTTGCTTCCTATTTACAACAGCTTCAAAGAAAACTCATTAATTGCCTGGATGTATATGCTGTGTTTTGTTGGTTTTTCTTATGTTTGCAAGCACACTCTAAGCCCAAGTTGTAAATATATTGTACTAATTAGGTTAGCAATTTCCTAATTATTTTGTTTTCTGAAAGCTTGAAAATTTGACATGCATTGAAAAATAAATAAAACAACATTTGAGGTTGAAAGAATGCATGTCATGGCTCTTTCTTTAGTGATTTAGATACATTTTTAATGGACTATTTTATTATCCTGACATGTTCAAGGAAGTCCAGATCTAAATTCCTTTGGCCAGTTGGCTTGACTCTTCTTCCAGGGACTGAGCAGTGGTGCCAATTTTTTTATCCATCGTTATTTACACAGAGTGACTGGAAGCTTTCAGAGTCAATCATTCCAATAACTCATACCTGAGCTGAACCCACATGAATGCAAATCCATCTGGCATTTACCCATCCCATTAAATTTGCATTTTGAGCTGTATGGGTTGCATGTTTCTCGCAGGCGTCGTCAAATGGTGTTTATTATTTTGTGAGACCAGCTTGACCAGTAGCATCCTCTGTGAGGCAGGGAAAGAAGGAAGGGCTTGTAAAGGCCACACTCGGGAGCAGAGCCCCAGCTGCTGTTCCCCCAGTGCAGTGTGGGGGGTGCTGCTCAATGTCCCTTTAGCTGCTGTGTGGTGGGAGGGCCAGGCTGATGAGGCAGAGCACGCCAGCTTTCCCTCCCAAAGGATCCAGTTTTTCATATTGGCAGGAAGTTTTACTTACCAAAGTGGTTAGCAACTGGCGAAGTGAGCACATCCAGCTCTGAGGTGTTCCTTACACACATTTCTTCATGGGAATTTCTTGTGTTAACAAAGGTACAGTATGCAGCGTGCTTAATATGCTGTTTTATTGATCAAGGCAAAGAAACAACTGTATGAGGAAGGTCAATATACAGTAAAAGTTATTTTAGGTTGAAGGTCGATATGTTGGTGCTTGTGGTTTGTTGTTTAAATCTTTAGAGATTTTATGTATTAGCAGTTATTTCCTGGAAGTTATAGGAATGATGTGAAATCCTAAAAGGATTTTCACTTTTCATTTTCCCTATCTTCCTTTGAGAGGAGAATGTTACTCAGCCTCCTAAAATTAATTCATTCCTTAGTTGTAAATTTTATAAAATTTTTTGAGGACTTTAATGTCTTGTATGTATTAAGGAAGATGTGTGACTATGTTTTAAAAAGTACACAGATCTCATTCATATAAAAACTGAATAAAATTAGATCAATTGAAGTGTTATGTTTACAAAACTCTCACTTTCTTCTCGTCTGCACCAAATAAAAACCTACAGATGATCCTTGTTAAAGGTAGTAAGTCCAAAGAATTCCCTTCTTTCTCCAGGACATGATGTCTCAATGCACTGTCCTACCATTAAAGTGATTTCTTTTCAGTACTGCATTTTTTGTAGAATGTTATTTTTACTGAAATTACTAGGGTTTATATCTTTTTCTTAAGGGGACATGTTTCTCCAGATTATTCACTGAACAGTGGAATTAATTTCTACACCTATTAAAAAGTCCCAAAACTCATCCAACTGTTATCAGTCAAAACAAACAAAAAAACCCCAAATAGCAGTTTAATAGTTTATTTTTAAAATAACTTTTTGCTAATATGGTTGTCAATATTAAGACACACCATACTTTGTCTTAAAGGCTTTTGATGGGGCACTGAGGGATTTAGTAGTTTGTGATCATTCTGACAGGCTGGCTGCAGACAGACCATCCCTGTGGTTATCTGGAGATCAAGGCGCAGCAGCTGGAGAACAAGGTCTTGGATCTGAGTCCTTCTGGAAAAGAGGGCACAAGGCTTTGAAAGAATGTTCCAGCCACCTCCATCCTTTCACCTCAGTCACAAGCTTTGCTGTATGTGAAGTTTAAGGGCAGATGAGTTATTTCCACAAAGGCTCCTGTGTTAGCAGGTTTTAGGGCTGGCTCCATGTTCTGTTATCACTGTTTTCTCAGGAGGATGACAGCAGCTGTTCTTTGATTGAAACATGAAGAAAGATGTGTTGAAGTCAGATAAGCATCACTGCTAAAGCAGCTTTACCTCCCAATTTGCTGGTCTTTGTAACATGGCTACTAATAAGGGATGCTGAAACTGAGCTTTGTACTTGGTTTAAATTAAAATCTTGTAAGTCATGTAAACCTCAAGAAATTTTTCTTCACATAGCTCTGCTTGAGACAAAATATACCCCTGTCATTGTGAAATAAAAGGCATGGAACAAGGAGACCTCATCTGACCCTTGGTAGTAGTTCTGTAGGATTTTTTCTTGTCATTCCTTATGATTATGATTTGCCTTTTTGATGATTTATTGGTCTTTTTTATTTTATTTTTGGCATTTGAAGTGATTTGTGGTTGGCCAGCAGTAGCTTCTTTAAACTTCATTTCCAAAGCTGCACTTGTAGGACCACATTCAGCAGCAGATTAATTCTCAAATACCTTGGTTCAGTTTTCACAGTTGCTGCCAAGGATCTCTTCTTTCACAGACCATTTTGTACTTTGTGATACTTGTAATTAACAATTACTTACAGCAAGTTTGCTTCTGTATTCTCCACAATGGGATGTAAGCCTTACTGATGGAAAATACTAATGAAGATAAGGAACATGAAAATTTACAGGCAACTTTGTCTGTTAGTTTTAAATGGTCTGAAGTAGAGTGGCCAATAATCTCTTGGTGATATGCCCCCAAAGTGCTCTGGCAGATACTGAGGATTTTTAGGATATAAGTAGGACTGAAGAAAGGGTCAGAACTGGTTTATTCTGATCTCCTTGGATTTTTGGTTGTGTACAATGGTGAATGGCAATCTTTTAAAAATGGAGTACTACTTCTAGTGTCTGCTTAAATCCACTGGATGTCATTTAAATTGCGTTAAGAATAAATGGGTCTGGTAAGGTGTATTTTCACACAAAACATTAGGTGAAAAACTAATCTCCCAGCTTTTTAAAGACTTCAAGAAATTGCCAAATTTTCTTGCCATGACATTGAACTAGTAAATTTTTCAGTTCATCTCTAGATGAGGTTTTACTGCATTAGAAATTGTGTTTCAGCTTTAATTCAACACATATCAAAACATTTTCAAAATAACTTTATATTCAGTTGCAGTCACAGTTAAAAAAAAAGCCTTAACAAACTTGTTTTCAGTAGGGTTTAGTTTCTCTCCATGATGATCTGTTTTTAATCTTTGTATTGCAATTAAAACAAGAACTATAACTTTTTGGTATTTTAAATTTGCAGTACACTCAAGAATGTGAGTAGCTGCACAGAGTAAACAAGGAATCTGAAGCAAGCTTTCTACTCTATGCTCTTCCTTCGGCTCCTTTCTGGGGCTCCCAGAGCCTGTTGTCATTAAACAACCTTATATTATGCAGAGGCATTAAGGGGAATGAAAAGATGGAGTGAACTGGAGCCCCCATAGTGGGAAAATCCTGAGTTGTTTGGTGAAATACTGTGAGGTCATTATAGGAAAGCAAAGAATTTACAATTAATTTGGATGAAATAATGAAATTATGCTTTATTTTGAATCCTTTACAATTTTAATGAGTGTAGTTAATTTTTGAGAAGCTCCAGTGTCACTTCCAACCAATTAGCCCCATGAAAAGCAATTAGAACAATGGGGGTTTTAGACTCTTTTTCCTTCCTGCATTGTTTTTAAGGAGACTGACTCTAAAGTATTTAGGCATAGCTACCCTCACTGTATCCATTATCACTCTCTCTTTTCTCTTTTGTATTAGTGAATGTAAACCAAGACATTTTTAGCCTCCCTGGTTTTCATTCAGATTTTCAAACAAAGTGGTAGTGACTAAACAGCTCTATCAGCCTCTCAAGGAGGCCAATTTAAGCATTGGCAACTTGCCATAAACATATAAATACTATTTATTTATTTATTTACTAGATGGGGGGCTAAGATGGAGCAAGTGTCCCTTTTAGTTTTCTTAAACAAAAATTGAATTTGAATGAATTTTAATCTTCTTCAATAATAATTCTCTTTCAAATTTCAATATTAAATAATAGCAATAATTACAAATGTTGAAAGGCAATTGCTAGGCTGAGTACTTAAATCCATTGTATGGTGGAAAGAAGGTATCAAGTTTTTTAATTACTATTTTTCTAGTCAAGTGAGTAAAAAATCCCATTACTTTTTTTGCATATTTTAGTGTAAAAAGCAATTAACATTATTATTGGTAGCATTCATACGTTGTTTCAAGAAATATCTGTTTGTTTTTCTATTTCCAAAGCTGAGTCAGTGTTAGAATTCAAGGTTGAAATTTCATTTTGAAATTTTGTGTATGTGACTTTGCCACCCAGTTCAGGCCCATGCCCCTGCTTTGCTCCTAGGTGTGACCCTGGTCTTGAAAGGCTCCATTTTCAAGCCCTGGTTGCATTTATGGCTGGGTAGCATTTTCTGGTGGGACTTCACTTCATGGGGATAAAGTAATCCATCTCAACTTCTGAAAACAGTTTGCAAAAATTCCCACCTGATTTCTGAATCCAGCCCATCAAATGCATACTTGGATTGACACCTGGTAATCATTTTGTCATACTGTGAATTAAAAAACTGACACCTCAGTTGGTCTCTGGTTTTTATTTTCCAAACTATAAATAATAGCAGTGCTTTTTAAAAAGAATTATTCTCAGTAGCATTGATATCATATTCATTTGCTTTCCCTCTATTTGCTTTTTCCCTGGTCAAAAATATTTGCATCTTAAACTATGAAAATAAAAGTCCAGGGAATCCAAAAGGCATATGTTCATTCTAGGAGGATCATCTCTGATGTTCATTTTTTAGCATAATTTTTAAGCAGTATGGTGCTTCCTTTGAAACACAAATCAGGGATTTTTGATGATTTAACAAAGTGCACAGTATGGAGGAGTGACTGATAAAAAACCTAGAAGCAGATGTGTGTCAGAGTACAAGAAACCTTATGTATCATGGATAAGTTATAACAGGGATCCTTAGAGGAAAGTGATACACTGTTGATTTTAGGGTTTAGGAAAAGCTGGATTTTATTTAGGAATTGATACAGCTGCACAGACTGTGGACTGGTCCCCGTTCTGTTGGAATCAGTGAGACATCTTTAAGTATTACCTGGACCCCACTTTCCCAGGTAGCCTCTGCTAGGGGATCTGCACTATTCCCATAGGATCAATCTTAATGAAATTGAGCTGATCTTTTAGTGTGTTTCTTGGAGTAAGGAGAGATGCTTACTTGCTGTGTGCTTCATTGTGCTGCCTAAAATAATGACCAGAAAAATTTGCCCTAGGTGGAGTGAATGACAGCAATTCGTTCTTCTAGCAAGTCACTGATTTCTGTCTTGTTGGAATGGGAATTTATGTAATTCTCAAGGTTAATGCTCACAAACTGTGATTCAACAACAGAAGCAGAATTTAATGAAGGATTTAAAGGATTTCATGCCTTATGGAGACAAAACTTTGTGACAAGCTGTCCCGAGATGTTTGTCAGGTTGCAAAGCTGTGCTGCTTCTGGTGGCCAAACATAAGGGGTAGGTTAATACCTTAATAAAAGCAAGCTATTACCTTATGATACGTAGGTGTGCCTTTGGCTCAGAGTGGAAGCTGGGGTTGGTATTTTCTGCTAGAAGAAGACATAGATAGTTTTGGGGGGAAGATTGTTTCTGGGGGATTAGAGCTCCATGCTTAAATACCTGCAGCAGCCCATGGCCTGATAGGGAGTTTCCAAATTGCATTCTAGGGGACACTGCTTCTGTACTGTGCTGACTACAGGAGTCACAGATAAAGAGAAAAGTTTGATACTTCCTAGTGAGTGAAAAAAATGCTGCCTGTATGGGTTAAGTGATGGTAAAACAGCACCAGGGTTGCACAATGCTGTAAAGGATGCATGAGATGAGAGAGACATAGCCTGGTTACTGCCGCTCTGGTCCGACCACGGAGAGTTCAAGAGTCCCTTTTATGCCAATATGTTGCTTTACTCATTGTGATATCATGATGATAACCCTCCTTCTGACAAAAGAATATGTTGGCTGTCATACTGGGTCACCATTTTCAGCTTGTCTTCAGAACACTGCATTTTTCAGGAAAGTATTGCTCTCAGGGTCAAATCTAACTAAGGCAGTCATTTCCTTGATATTCTGCTGCACTTAAAAGTCTCCATTGTATTTTTTGCTGGAGTCAGTATGTTATAATTTTTTTTTTCCTAAACTATTCAATCACGATGATAGTTTTATTTAACTTTTGTTGATTTTATCCAAAATGAGGTGTGGCTTGTGTCTTGGTTCATATATACTTGGTTTGAAGGGTGGGTGGAGGCCCGTCTGGATGACAGATGTTACAAAGATAAACTACTGTCATATGCCCTAATATTGTTTCTGAAGATGATTAATCAAGTGATTAGCAGAGCTGTCAGAATTGGCTTATATTTAGTTACTCTAGAAAGCCTTTTTTTAGCCACTGACTTGTCTTTCTTTAATTCTTAACTGGTAACCTCTCCTGTTCCTGTGGGGAGAAAACATAGAGATCTCTGCTTCCCAGGAGGTAGTTTTAGAGGGTAGTTTTTGAGGCAGAAATTCTTTACCTTTAAAGAACAGTAATGAGAAAAAAATGTCAGTGCAAAGGATTTCCTAAAGTAAAATTTGAAAAAAGAAGTTATGATATAATATTTGTGGTTACATTGACTTGTAGATGTATTTTCATGGAAATAATTGCTTTTTAGTGATTAAAGATATGGTTGGCTATTTGGTTGGTTTGTGCTGTTTCATGTGGAGCTTTAATTGGCCTGCATTAAAATAATTCCTGATTTGAAGTTTGTCTTGGAAATATAATGTTTTCTGTATTACTGTCAATAATCAGTTGGACATATGATCAGTGTTAGTTCACAAAGATGACTTGTATTTTCAGATACGTATTTGTTAGTTTAAAGGAAAAAATAGTCACAATTTAAAGACAATGGAGCTTTTCATGTCTTGTTGTAGTGGTTAAACCTTATATACTTGTTCTGGAGGGAAGGATATGAATGGAAGTAGATTTTTAGAGACAAAACTAAACAGGAATTTGCGAGCAAAATTGGATTTTTTTATTACTTTTTGCAATGCATTTTGTTTCTGAGTTTCTATACCGGCATGAAAATGTGAAAGGTTTAACTGAGAGTCCAAAGAGAAGCTTTGGAAAATGAATGGATTCCTCTTCCTTCTAATGACAGATTATAAAGGTGGTTTAATCTTACACTGGGAGTGAGTGTTCTCCTGGCAAGTTCTCATGTGGACAGATTAGGCATCCATCTGAGACACTGTTATCATATTGATTCCTTCCCTTGGAAGAATGCAGGCTTTTACTCGTGGCAGAGATGATTCCAAGTGCCTTGCTGAGATTACATCTTGCATGTGAATTTTAGCTGGGATTATATTACATGGGAGTGACAATTTTTAGCAGGCATGGTTCAGGTGGTGCTGCAGGAAAGGAGGAGCTCTGCTCAAGGGGAAAAGCTGATTTACACTCAGCAGCTCCAGGGAATTCCTCAGATAATGTTCTTGAACAGTGCACGTGTACATAGAGAGTAATAGCAAAAAATTGCAGCTGATTTATGTTCTCAGAGAACAGGCAGTTGTGTATAAACCACCCTCACGTCTGGGTGCTTCAAAACCAAGCGGCAGCTCAGATCCTTTTTAGCAGCATGTTCATTGATGGACAAAGGAGAATAAATGTTTCCTGAGCCAAGCTTGATTCATGGTCTGTGGCACTCGCTCCTATTCAGACAGATTTCATGGATAAATCAAAATCTTATGTAAAACTCAGAAATGAATATTTTGTATAAATTTTCCACTATAAATTAGCATAAATAGGTTGTTATTTAAGATGGTATTCCTGCTTGAAGCAGTGCTGACTTCAGAGTTAGATTAGGTTTGTTTGGACTGAGACATTTTACCAAGAACTCAGAGTATATGGTCAGTGAAATTTATAGACAGTTAGAACAGCAGTGAGAATACTTTATGCATTTGTCTATCTGCCTTTCATTCCAGCAAAGGTGAAGCAAAGTTTCGGAAGTTATAATAAAGTACCAGATGAAGCTGAAAAGTCTTTGCTGGCATCACAAGTTAAATTTAAATGAGTCTTCTCAGCAGGAGAACTTGGGGCTTGTATTATCAAAGAGACTTTAGTTCATCAGCAGTCAGTCAGGAATAGGGAATTTAAGAATCACTCTTACCTGTATATCTTGCATATCTACAGATCATTAAATGCCCTTTTTCTATGTGAGATTGGGCTGCTGTGAAGGGAATTTTGCACATAACTTCCTGGTGACACCACAAGTGCTAATACACTTTGGGATGTGAATTTATTAGAGAATTCAGAAGAACTCCATGAATGAACCTCTTTTCTCTATTTGCAAACCCTGAATTTTGTCTTCTCTCCTTGATTTTTTCCTTTAGATTTCCAATAATACTGTACTGGCCAACTATATAGTACTACTTAGTGTCTGTTAAGACCTCAGATCACAGATTATAGTAACTAATTCAGTGTTATCCAGCTATAAGGCTGTTATTAGGCTATGGCAATTTTGCAGTAATTATCAACTGAAATCTGTTACCTAAAAAAGACCTTTACATTCCTTTATCAATAGCCTGCCTTGTCCATTTTTCTACCTTCATAACACAGAAATCAAAGGAACTTGCAAACTTCTTTAATATTTTATAGGAGAGTAAGACATTCCAATTAATCTTAGCTTGTTATTTTATAGCCACGTGATATGAATTACGAAAAACTACCTCTAAGAAGGCAGAAATTATGCATAAAAAAGGAGAGACAGAACAATGTATATGGGAAGTACAAACAGTGAAAGCTGGTCTCAGTGTACTGGTGCTCCTGTGAAGGATGCTCCTGCCCTTTCCTTGACTCCTGGGTCCTTTTTGCCATTATTAGTACTCATGCTCAGCCTGCAGATCTGGCTGAACATAACCCTTACCAAAAAAAAAAAAAAATTAAAAAAAAATGCTCTGTTGAATCAGTGAGTTTATCCAGCTCACCAGCTGCAAAAGGTATATTGAAGCCAGAAAAGGTCAATGATGAGAACTGCAATCTGTGCCTGGGAGGCTCAGGGAGAGGGGGCATAGGAAGGCAGGATGTCCACTTGTAGCAGAAGAGCAGATAAACTGAAGGCAATTATAAAACCATGTCCACTGGCATCCAGTGAAATATTCAGAGTTACTGCATGTTGGTGCTGGTCTAGGAAGATGCTGCTAAAAGAAACAAAAATAGTCCAAGGATTTTGGATTTCTAACGTGTTCAACCAATCAGGAGGGTTTTGTTTCCTGTAAACAGTCCACTCACATGAGGTCTTTGGATTTTACCTACATAACCCATTCTTTAAAGGTCAAATACAAATTCACCCTGTCATGTCTTTACGGATTCAGCATAACAAAAATGGCATTTTCCCATCATTGCCAGCTGTAAATCATTCAGACTAGTCTCTCTTTGGATAGATTTCAGTTGTCATTTCTTATATATAGCACTTGAAAAATTATTTCTAACCAGAAGTTGAACTTCAGTAACAAAGTGCCTATTCATTAGACATGATATTTCCTGGATATCAGAAGGGTATCTGCAATAGCCTTTTATCAAAGAAAAGATAAGATTCCTCCTTTCCCTGTGACTGAGCCAACCCCAGCAAGGAGCAAAAAGGGGAGTTCTGTAAGAGAGTTTTGTATCCTGTTCCAGGTAGTTAAGTCAATTGCTTTTCAGTTGGCATTAATATAACATTTCTTTCAGTGGTAGATTAATCCCTGGCAACAGATGTCTTCACGTAGAAATGCATAAAATATTTTAAAGTTTAAATGTATTAAAGATGCTTACACTTGAATGAGGATTGGATTTAAATATCCATTATTTTAAACACAGTGAAAGTTTTCTGTTTTTCACAATCATAAATATGTACAGACTTTTCAGGGAAAACTGAGCAACACAATGAGTGAAGTCAAAGTAGAGGGAAATAGAAATAGTTCTACATAACGGGCCATTCCAATTGTAGAAAAGAGGATTTGAAACTTAAACAAGCCAAAAATATTATAAATAAGTGACAGCCATTGGTCTGCTCTAATTTACATTCCAAAAGGTGACCTACAGTTTAAAGCCTTGCTCCTGCAGAACTCCATACAAACAACAGAAGTTACAGCAAACTCCCTAGCTTGCCATGACAGTCCCCTAACATGGAAAAGACATCTGAGATGATGAAAACTCAGAAGTGCTTCATTACAACACTGAATTTTATAGCTCTTCCAAATAACAAGAAATGTTTTAGGAAAAAAACAGTTTAGACAGATTTCTTTATTTACTGATTCTTTTATCTTAATATGACAGAATTTAGTCTGATGTTACAGGTTTAAAAATAGTCTTGAGAATTGCAGTTAAATTGTTTTTGCTTAGATGTGTGAAACCAACACTCGGCTCATGGCATTTGGCAAGTCTGTAGGCATGAATTTTGCATGAGATTATCGCATGTGTTCTTACAAGAGATGACCAAATGGTTGTTGTGGTTTTCTTTTCAAGTGGTTTGATTTAGTCATTGTTTGTTTTCTAATGGATCTTTCCCCAGTGCTTATATTAAATTAATTTATGTATATTGCAAGCATGAATAACAGTTTTTAACAAGGAGTATCTGTAAGGAATGCAACAGAGACAGAATTTTTTAGAGGAAAAAAAAAATCACAACATAGAAGGTCAGCAGAATGCAGTGACCTTCACCCCCAGCACAGCATTGCCAGGAGCAGGAGGAGGCAAGCTCTGTTCAGCAGGGTACAGTGGCCAGCAGGAGCAGGGGAGGACTCGCATGTAGCTCTTGTGCCTGGCTGTGGATTGCAGTGTGTGCCCAGCCATAGCAACTGCACTCACAAGGCACAAAGCCTCTTCTGTGCCTTCAATCCCACCATGTATTTTCCCATTCTTTCTTTGCTGTTCAATCTCTTTAAGGATTCTGTACTATTTGCAAGGTAAAAATCAATCCATACCTACCTTGCAAATACCTCTTTGTGAATGGGTTGTAGTTAAGTCTGGATAGAGTCTTATCTGTGTTGACTTAAATCTCATTTTTTATCCTTAAGATGTCCCTCATGACAGTTTATATTTCTAGACACCATGTACATCCACCTCCAATCAGTGTGTAAATAACACTCTTCATTGCCTCTGAATGTAGTAACAGTGCAAAGATGTCTTAAGTAGCATAAGTGGGTTTAATCATAATATTGGGGGATAGCAGAGGAAGAACTCTCAGAAACATGTGTCATAGTGCAGATGTAGGGACTGTGTTCACTTACATTTTCTTTCACATTTCTATTTGCAAACTGCAGTCAGCACAAATTCTATTTCACTGTGGTTGGGAGGTCAAAATTTAAATGCTGCTTCATTTTCTTTTTCTCTCTCTTGAGTTTCCACTGTATCTTCTAAAATATTCATCCCTACTGTTTACTAAAGTTTATTTAGTACACTGTTTCATTATTTGGATGGGAAAGCCTGCAAATTTGAGTTAGTCTGCTATAGCTGCTTCATTACAGAATCATAGAATGGTTTGGGTTGGAAGGGATGCTCAAAGGCCTTGTCATTGTCCCTCTGCCATGGACAAGGTTGTCATCTCCCCTCCACCAACATCCTTCCCTTCAGTTACATGTGCTCATTTTCCAAGCCTCAGGATTCCTCTTGCGGGGGTCATTTCAGTAAACAAATAACCTTACATATTATTTCATATTGCTTTATCGTTATTACTTCTTATGTATAGTTTCTTTCCTTTCTTTCCTTTCTTTCCTTTCTTTCCTTTCTTTCCTTTCTTTCCTTTCTTTCCTTTCTTTCCTTTCTTTCCTTTCTTTCCTTTCTTTCCTTTCTTTCCTTTCTTTCCTTTCTTTCCTTTCTTTCCTTTCTTTCCTTTCTTTCCTTTCTTTCCTTTCTTTCCTTTCTTTCTCTCCCTAGACATTAATTCTTTTGTTACTAATATCACTTGCCTTTCATGAATTGGATTTCACCAGTAACACACAGGGTAGGAAAAAAAAAATTAATGGAAAGGAGGATCACTTCTAGGATAGGTGAAATTTTAGGCCTTGGTCTTAAAAAAAACCAGACTCACAACAAAACAACAAAACCACCTCCCTATAATTCTGTGAAGACATTACAGTCTAATAAGTTAACAGTGTAAATGTTTATATAACGAATAGTTTTTTAAAAAACTTGTCACTGACCCAGTGTGATAAATAACCAAGGCTGGATTAATTTAAAAACTGTACCCAGCCATAAGCCACAGGTCATAAGAAGTTTATGTGAAGAATGCAAAGCCGTAGTCTCAGGCACTTGCACTGTGGAACTTACAAGCTGCAGGATCTTGCTCTTACAAAGTTTTGACTGGATTTTGTCATATACACAACTGGGGAGTGCTCCAGAAGCATTAACATCAGCACTTTAGTTGGGATTGTGTTGCATGTGCCAAAATGTCTTCCTGTTTCCAACATTTTTCCTTGCTTAATTTGGCAGTGGGAAGACATACAGGGCCCATGGTGTCGCTGTCACTGGCCAGAGGAGATGAAATCAGGAGAAAGGAGTGGTTGGTCTTCCACTAATGTTTGAATTAAAGCTGGTTTGATTAAGTTAAGTTTAAAATGACTGTTCTAAACCAAGAACTTGCTCTGTAGTATAGGGTGAGTCTGTGTCTGCTGGAAACGCCCCTGGAATGTGCCTTGGAAGGAACGGAATAAAATGTTCTGTCTCCTGGAGGGCTACTGAAATGGGCCCTATCTTGGAGCACTTAGACCAGGGTCATTCCCGAGCTTTAGAAAACCTGCCTGCAGTTGATCTTTAAAGACAAAGTGCACTGGGTTTGTGTATCTCAATCCAAGTTTCACAAGCACAAAATCTCTACTGAGAAGTCCCTTGTCTGCTCTGACTCCCAGCCATGGTGGTTTGTGCAGTGTGTGTGTGAATGAGGCAGATCCATTCTGTGAAGAAATAGGATGATGTGTGCTCTTCAATGCAAACAAACAGTTACCTTCTAAAGGGAATGCAAACTTTTTATTTTTTCTGTTATAATGCCTACTAAGTCCTTACATATTATATATTGTTTTTCTCACAGTTGTGCTTGATGGGGAATTTGGAAGTCAGGGTGTTAGGAATATGAATTCTTTCCAGTCCTCCCTTAAAGAGCAAATTGAAGAAGACTATCTGCCCCTTTTCCCTCCGCTCCCAAAAAGCAATTTATTTATGGGAAAACAAACACGTTAGTGTTCCACTGTGGACTGTATCACCACTTGATGTTTTATGTGCCTCAATTGTTGTGTTTTCAGATTGCAAGCCCCAAAGGGCAGGGACCATGTCTTCTTTTGTTTGCACAGCCCTGAGCCTACTGTCAGCACTCCATAAATAAGAAGTAATTATAGTGTAATGCACCCATGTATTTTGAAAGCTTGGATCTGCTCCTGTTGAAATCCAAGGAAATTTTTCCCCTCTTACTTCAGGGACAAAGGATAACATACTGTATTAACTAGCAGATTCTTTTTACATTGAGGGAGAGTGTTTATGTGAGGAAAATAGACTCAAAACCTATAATGCATCCTTTTGATTATGTTAAATGCATATATAGGAGCTGTTGTGAATTAAAAATACTGTTTCAAAAGATGATAACCAGTTTTCCAGTGCTAACGACTTAGCTTATTAATGTGATAGTAAAAAAAGAAATGGAACTGCTCCTAACTATGGAAAATTGTAATTAGAATGGAAAATTCCATCATTCTACTCAGTAGACACAAAGGTTTTTCTGAGTGCAGGGAGTGCAGAGAATACTTGAACAAGAATAAGAAACCTGTTTTGAGCTACCATGTAATCTGAAAGGCACACCATTTTTTTTAATATATGTGAAACATACTTTAATGCTGAGACCTTGTGTGTTAAGGTTCTGCCTGAAGTGAAGTTTTACAGCCAATTTATAAGGTCTTACAAACAGGAGTTTACAGTGGAAACAGTGACTCTTACCTTAATTGTAGCAATGTCAATAGCATTGCTGTAATGAGCATCTGGCTACATTCCATCTGTTGACCACACCAATGGGTTTTGTGCATCATAAAAGAAGTGTTTCCCCTCCATATTTGATTTTCCACATGTCAATCCCTCCTACATGCTGCAGTCCTCTCAGTTTATTGGAATCCCAGCACGTGAGCCATGTGAGTGGGAGATGGGTGTTTCTCCCATGGCAGGCCCAGCCCAGCCCAGCAGGCCCCTTGCTTTTTCAGCTGCCTGAGCTGCCCTTGTCACTTCCCCACTGCCATCGAAGTCCCGCTGCATGGACTTGGCTGATCATCCTGTCAGTGGCCTGCAGCACATCAGGATATGGGTTTGGAGAGAAGAAGAGGCACCATGCAATAAATGCTTGAGCTCTTGCAGCAGGAGAGCAGGAGATGAGGTCGAAAGAATGAATTTCATGTTTAGCGCATAAGACTTGGCAGATACAGTGACTGGGATGTGCTTGGGGGCTGCTCACATGTGCATTTGTCCAAGCTGTGTATTTAAAAGCCTTACAAAAATCAAACTGCATAACTTTAAATTAATGCTTTTAAGTCACCTCATTACTTCTTTAATCAAAATAATAATTGAATACGTGTTCCTACTAAACTAGGTAAATAATTTGGAATAAAATAGATTTCATATGAAATACAAATAAAATCTTTTTGTATGAAACCCCAGATGTGCGTGTAAGGTTTCACAGCCGTACAAGCAGCTTCTTTTCTTCTTCAAAGGTATGTTCTGTTACTACAACTTTTAAGGAGTGATCTCTTCTAATATCAATGGCTCTTCCATCTCCCCCAAAGTGTGATGCTCTGAATATCCAAGCTGTTTAATGCAATGACTCACTTTTAGCTTGTTCATCTTTGGGGCCTGATGTACTCTAGTCTGGGAACAGAGACAGTTTACAGTGACCTGCCTCTGTTACAGACCTATATCTGTATTCTAATGTACACAACTTCGCTTCCTGAGTGCAGAAGAAAGAAAGAAAGTAGAAGTGCTGTAACTGTTTTGGTGTCCTCTCCTGGTTTTGTCAGCATTCAGTCCCTGTTCTGAGCTTAACAGATCACACCATCAGTTTCTCTTATATTTCTTCAAGGTGAGGGGAAGCTCTGTACAAATCTATGAACTCACCACCATGTCTCCCTTTAAATCCCTAATAATTATCCTTCAAGGCTATTCACTTCTGTCTGACTAAAGAGGGTCAAGTGATGAGCAAAGCTGATAAATATTCAGATCAGGGCTGTATCTTCCTATTTATCTCACCTTTATTTGTTTCTTTATAATTTTATCTGAAGTTGTAAAAATGTGGATAAAAGGGACTGAAGTCCTTGAATGGTTAATAGGTACAATTGTAATGGAAATTACTAATTCTGAGTGCTATGATCTGTGTGATTTTGAATTTTACTTTCAGTAAATCAAAGGGCATCAGAAAACAGGAGATGTGCACTCAGGGAAGTTTATTGAAAGAAATTCTATAAAATAGCAGTTCTTGCCTATTGTTGTGCAGATTCTTTTGTGAGGGAGAGAAGGGGGTAGGGGAAATTTTACCTCACAATTTCTTAGGACTGTGACAGTCTTTGGAGAGCTGGGAGAGCTGAATCCTCACCCTTACAGCCATTGCATTCTCTTGCTCTGAAGCAGAGGATTTCCCACCTTTCTTAAAATGTTTTATTATTATTACTTTTAGCTGCATGGGGCAAATAGAAACTTCATCTGAATATCTCTTCCAGAAGTCATGATTACCCAATAAACTTCACCTTTTTTGTTTTCTTTAATTTTTTTGTATCCATGTTTAGAAATAGTAGTATTTCTAAAAGTGCAATTTACTAGGAGTTTTGCTGTTCAAGCCTTTTGTCTCTGAGGGATAGTTTTTTCACTTGTTCATTGTAGTTTGCCTGTTGTAAGGCACCCTAAATGTTTGCTCACAACACAAGTCAGTCCTTCTCTAATAAACCATAGGACTACTCATTTTTGAAATATCAGAGGAATACTATAATCATAGCTGTCCTTTTTACAGGTGGGTGAATAATTCCTCTCAGTGAAAAACATGGACTCGGGAAAGTTCCTCTGAAACAAGAGGCTGAGCTTGGTCAATTGAGATTCCCAGTTCAATGAGTCCCTTGGCTTTGCTGTGTGCCCTGTAGGTCCTGGCAGAGCTGTAAATGTGTAGTTTAGATTACTGAACATGTTGTTTAGTCCTGGATCATTTTGTGCCTCCTCTAAGTGATGTCTCCCACATCACTTAGGAGTGATTAGAATTTAGGAGTGGAATTTTTTTTTTTTCCAATTTGTACGTGCCTGCCTCACAACTGCTGACAATGGCACTGAAAATATAGGGGGCTAACCATGCAAGTACAAGAACCTGCAAAAGCTAGTTCATGAAAGGGTTCCACAGATCTTGGCTGATAAATAATTTTCTTTGTAAATCAATCTGTGATTGTTGCTTTTGCTTTTGCCCTATATTTAGAAGTAATAAAAAAAAAATTAGGATATCGATGATCAAAAGCAAAATAAGAAAAAAGAGCATATATCTAATGTGCATCATACTGACTTATAAGATGCTTCATGTGTTTAGAGAGAATTAAAAAACATGGTATTGTTGTGCATAGTGGCTTTCATTTCCCCTGTTCTAAGCATTTCCATGATATCCTATCTGTGATATTTGGGTTCTTACATACCTCAGTCAAGTATTGTTGTTTGCTACCTGAAGGTCTCAGACATACCAGTTCAAAGTTGGCTTATTTATTTATTTGCTTATTTTCCTTGATGTATTCAGAGAAGATAAGTATCCAAAGAATCAAAGACTTAGAAGCCTATTTTCGTAGCCAAAGGTTTTGGAGTCTTTGAGGATATATCTCTTGGAACAACAAAAAAGAAATCTAATTTTATTGGAGCCAAAATATTTTTCAAATGTTGGTAATTAAATTGAGTCCATAAAAAGGCTGGGATATTAATAACAAGGGTGGATATTTCAGTATTAGAAGAGAGATGGCAAATTGTAAGATTCACGTTTAGGAATGTGGTTCAAAACTACCATAGTTATACCTTTAACCTACAAAATGTCATATTTTAAATTACCAGCCCTACATAACCAGGGCATGCCAGTGGCCTTTTTGTACTTTACTATGAAAGAGGAAGCTGCAGGGGCAGGAGGCTTTTTCCAGTAATATTTTGCAAAGTGAGAGCAGGAACAGAGAATGTGGAAATCAGAAATAGACTCTTGCAGGAAGCAGAATTTAAGAGTCTGATGAGTGAAGGAAGAGTACAAATCAGACAAAACTATCAGTCGTGTCTGTAGAAGAAAATAGGGGATGAAATGCTCAGAAGCACTGTCACAAGATTCACAGATTGAAAATTGTAGGCAACCACTTAGGATGACTGGAGAACTGCAATGGAGCTCATTGCAGCATGTATTTCACACGCACACAAAATTAATGGGTCAGATAAGAGAGAAATCTGCAACAGGAAAGAATTGAGTGTCAAACAATTGTGGTGGATCCTGAAGAATAAGATACACTGTTCCAGCTAAACAAAAAATTCTGTGTCTGTTGAAGGAATCACTTGAAGACATGTGATGCATGATGGCATGGGGGTTCTTTATCAGTTCTTTTGTCATGGCTTTAGCCATGAGGGTGTTTATACAGGGCAGAGGACCTGGAGAAATGTTTAGAATTTTGCTATAAAGAACAGTGGATTGAACTTGCTCACCACATTGCTGTCCTCCAGGATCAAGACTTTTCTCTAGAAGCTCATGCACAAATACATACTCAATACTTAGTTTTTACACATCTGTTCATAGTTTTTAATACCTGTTCATAGTTTTTAATACCGAGTATAAGGGAGTTGTGGTCAGTACTACACTTGTGGTTAGTTCTAATTTCAATTAGAATTAGCAGGTGATCTGAAAATGTTCATAACGCCATGTTTAGATGACGGATGCAGTCCTTTTTTTGTCTTAAAAATTATAAACCTGAGAGCAAAACAGACTCTGTGTGTGTGCCACAGGAGCAAGAGCAGAGGAGTGAGGAGAAAACTCCGTTGCCCAGCTGCAGCTTTGCAGTGGGAGGTGGAGAAGGTCTGACCTAGTGTCTTCCCAAAGGAGAAGGAGCAGTGGTGGAAGCCCAGCAGCCCCATTTTGATCTGATCTCAGCTACTTGGTGTGTAGGGTAAGGGACCTGCTCAGGCGTGACTGTGGAGAAGATGATTGAAGGGCAGCCTTCTCTTCTCCAGGTAGACCTCTGCACAAGTTTGGGAGCATAACTTCTATCCCAGAATTAAAAAATACTTGAATGCATTCCTAGTCAGTAGGAGATCAGTTTGTGGAACGAAGGGGCTTTGGTGGTGTAATATTTCAGCTGGTCCCTACCAGAGCTGAGGAGGTAATTATCACTGTTACTGTTTGCCAGGGTGACAACAGAGGGGGTCCAAAATGCTTTTTCTGTCTGATAATGTGCTTAACTAGCTTTCAATGAAGTTGCACATCATGGTTCATCGCCCTTGAATTTTTTTGAGGACCCTTTAGTGACTAGCAGCAATGTATCAGTGCAGATCAGCAGTAGATAATTTAGTCTGATCTTGTTTGATTTTATGGGTCTCCTAAAAACTTTGTTTCCACATACCAGCAGCTTAACAGACAGACATATGATTTCAAGCTGCTAAACTTCAAGGCTTGTTGTAGAAGGGGCAAGAATGCATGGTGGAAGAAAAAAGGGTGGAATTAATGCTGGGAAAGGATTTGACTCTGGCTGATACTCTGGTGCCTTTCATTTTTAGACACACTGAATATTATACATTTCTGCATCTGTTTGTGGTACAAAAAAATCAGAAATTAGATGACTAAATTTCAATATGTATATTTCATATGTATATGGTTCTCCATGGTCCTCTAAAAGGAAAAGAGAAAGTTCTTTGCAATTCTAAATATAACTCAATATCTACAGCGATTCTCAAAGTTGTTATTATTTAAAAGTAACCTTTTTAGAAATAAGGACATATCTTTCAAATACTTAATAAATGCAGAATATCAGTGGACTTAGCTGCGCTTTCAGGCTGTGTTGATCTCAAGGTGTAACTAAATGGATTAAAATGTAGTTTGGACTTTTTACCCTTGAAGTCAGAAAACCCAAGGCTTTTGTTTTTTTACCTCATTCATACAGTTAGAAAAACTATTGTGCCTAGGGAATTTACAAGAAATGGAGCCCAAGGAAGATGAAATATATTTGTATTTTGTGAATTGTCTTTGTCCTAAGAAATTAGATTATACACTTGTTGAGTTCAACAGACATTGTCCGCAGCCATTTTTTTGGTTAGCAAATAAATCTGATTTTTAAATATCTTGTATTTTAATATTAAAATTATGTGTTGAAAAATGTCAACTATTTATAATTCCTGCCACTTCTACTTAGTTGTTTTTCTCTTAGAGTAAGAATTCACATTCAATATAGTAAACAATAGCATTATTTTAATTTTAGGCAGGATTAATTTGAATCAAATTTAATGTTGGAGGTGTGTGTAGAAGGAGCCAAAATACTGTAACAGAGATCTGTCTGGTATTAACTAGGGATTGCAGGGTCTCACTTTTATGTGCCTCAGAGCCTGATGTATTTATGGAGTGTAGGATACTGGGTAGTTTCCTTCTAGTTTTTTTTCCAGTTTGACAAGGTATTACTGGTACAAGCAGGTATTTCCTATATGCAGAGTAGGAAATACTGCTAATACAGTTAATAACCCACCTAACAGAGGGAAAAAAAATGAAAAGGAAATGCTTTAAGGGCCCTCGTGGTACACTGTAGTATTAAACACATGGCAGCCCATGGCCTCCAAATAAAATCGTACAATTTGGGTGTGATGTCACTGCTCAATTATTTGAGTGTGGCAGCAATACTGATAGTGATATCACACCTATGAAAACTGGAATTCCTCCAGCTGGCTTTGAGGGTGTGATGTCCAATCCATCAATGTCAGCTGAGAGTCAACCATTACCTTTTACATCAAACCATAAAAGCAAGTTTTACCTTCTCTGCTGAAGCGTGAGGGTGTTGTTCAAGCAGCCCATTCTTTTTAGGTGTTGTGGGTATAGTTTATGCATGATGTTCCTCTGTGAGGACCTTGATTGCTTCTTCAATCAGAATCAGTACTTGGTGTTAATTGCTGCTGTTAATTTGTTCTCTTTTCAATAAATTTAAACTTCATAAAATAAATTGTAAGGAGGAGCAATTATATTTCCATTTTGAAATTGAATTATGAAGACCTGTACATAAGTTATTTGGTGTTTATTTATTGATTTATTTGTATTGACCTGGTCTGTGACAAACTGTGTCCCTCATTTTACCATGGACACTAATATAGTGCAAAATATTAAAAGAAAAAACGTTGTTATGATAAATTTAAATATATTTAATGAGCTGGCAATACTGTAGCTTGAAAGAGTTATATGTTTGCTTTTCTTCTACTGAATAAATGGATGCAATCATTTTTTTAATTTCTATCATTCTTAGGAAGAAGAATATCAAAATTGTATGAATACATAATGACCTAAATCAATATGTGAAAAATATATAAAAACTAATCATCAATAAAATTTGTTAACTAGATTGTTAAATATACTTATTGTTGTTCTGCTGGGTTTTAATAGTTTTTCAGCTACTTTAACATCATTACTAAACAAGATTTTCCACATCTTTTTTATTTTATAATTGCAGCATTTCAGAATTTTGTTTCTGACAGCAGAAAGAAAGAAATTAAATAAGTCATTACAGTAAAGCAGTAGTATAGAGTTTATTTATCTGCATTATATATTCCCAGTTTACAGTCCTGCCTAGTTATCCTTTCTTCTTTTAAAGGTTGTCTGACCTTTCCCATAAAGAAATCCTTTCTTTTAGCTGATAATTTTATAAAATTACTTGGGACACTTGCCAAGTGAGGTATCTGTCTGAAGAGTTTATGCTCTACACAAATGGTTCCAGGTGCTGAGCTGGAAAGTCTCAGCTATTTCCAACACAGAGAATAAAGGAAAAAAACCCCAGAAAAACAAAAAAGACCCAAACAAACTTGTAAATAATGCTTTTTTTAAAAGATTTACTGATCCAGTTGCCTCAACATGGTGTCCTGAGTGTTAGCAGTTGCATGGTATTAATTTCATGGATGTATTTTCTGTTGTCCAAGAAAATGTTTGTTAAATTGGGTTACTATAGAAGAATTGTGCTCTCTGTGAGATTCTGAGGGAATTCATCTGCTTATGAAAGAAAGGATAAGTCAGCTTTGGGGTGAGATAGAGCTGAGATACCTGTGCAAACAGGTGGGAATAATGGTTGGGACTTCAGGAGACAAGGAGGAAGCTGCTAAACTCAGCAGGAGAGTGTGGGGAGACTGGAATTGGAGGAAAAAATGATTGAAGATGGAGGGAACATTGGAACTGACAAAGCAAAATCCCTAATGGTTGAAACTGAAGAGGGTCTGGAGAGACGAGGATGAGTGCAAGGGGACCAAACAGTGGACACTGTCTGCCAGGTGAATGGGTGCCATAATGTCACAGCAAGGACGCCCTAGAAGAGCCTGAATGAATCAATGGGTGTGTTTGACATTTATTTCTGAGCAACATTCAGTTAACCACTTTGAAGAAACAATGGATCAAACATCTTGGCTAGTTGGTCACAGGCCTGATGTTTCTTCTGTGTACTGATTGAGGCAGGGGTCCTGGGGAAAAACGAAATATTCAGAGTTAATGGCTGTATCATAACTCATATCTAATAAGGTTCAAAATTCAAGCTGAAGAGATTATCTCAGTTCTGGAACTTTTTTACATTTTGCTTGTTTCAAGCCATAAGCTGATAATGTAGTTATACCATAGCAGTTTTTCTTGTGTGTGGAGAACACATGAAGTAGATCGTATGCAAGACAAAAAATGTGATGGATGTCTAGGCTTTAATTGCATTATGCAGTTAACATTAAGGTAGGTAGTAGAAAGATCAACTTTTCAAAATCTTTTTAATCATTAAAATATTTACTTGTTCATCCCTGAAAGAGGTTAAATATACAGCAAGAGATTTGCTAATGAACAAAAGCTGTAATATGTTTCATCTTCAGTATGTATCCCTGTATCAGTCAGCTTGTAATATTTTTAATAATTATTAATAATTAGTTGCACTGTTCTGCTAAGACAATTTCCTTGAGTGAGCTGCATGGCCTGACAGTTTTTACTACAGAACCTAAATGTGTCAACATTGGCAAACAGTTCTGTCACTTTTTTTTTTTTTTTTAATCTACAGCATAAAATCTTGAACTCAGAAAAGCAAATTAAATAAAACAAACAGGCTAAAAGAGACAGCTGTGTGCTTTTGTGAAGAGAAACGGTAACAGAGGATCAATCAGAAAGCTGAGGATGACGTGCTGCAAATAAACCTTAGTACATATGACAGTTCTCTGTTTAGGATTTTCTCATAAAGGTTCAAGGTATAAAAACTTAAAGGTGGAATAGAGAACTGCCAGAATATCTGACTTTTCCTGTAGGCAACTTTTTGAGGCGATGGAAGTATTTAGTTTATCTAAATATGTGGAGTTTATTGTCCAAGAAGACAAGGTCCATGCATGAGCAGTGTTTACAAAACAATGGATGTCAGACTCCACAATGGGGTTTTTATTTGACAGAATCTGGTCAGTAAGGTGGTACATAGAGTAAACATGATGGAATGGAAGGGAATTCAAGAATCCTTTTTTTTGTGAGTCTGGTGCACAAGTCTGAAATCTGTAATAACAAGGAACCACAGCTTCTCCTCTGGAAAGTTAGAGAGTATCTGGTTATTCAGAAAACTGATGCCAAGGTGCTTGCCCTTGTTTTGGGAAATAATCTGTGTGTTCCCAGAAACATTATTTTCATGTCATCAGTGCAGTGTTGTGCACTAAAAGAGGTATAAAGTATAATACACTGCAAGCTATTTCATAATTCTGCAAGTTATGTTTGTAGGGTTGTTTTTTTGCCTTTTTTTTTTTTTTTCTGAAAAAGGAGATGAGCCTTTATCCTGTGTAAGAAACCAAAGGTTTACCTTAACCATCGACTATAATTCTGGAGTTGAAATCAGAAAATGTGTCTTTCTGGATTTCAACAGAGGTTGAGAAAACCTTAAGCAATCTTTTCCTCTTCCCATTACTATTGTCACAGGCTGTGTAGGACCTGTTATTAAGACAAAGGCTAAGTACATCTGTCTAAATCTTATATTGTAAAAGCCTACAGTTCTTCTTGCCATATGATTATTTTCAAATTTCTCTGCACACATTAGATGCTACTTAAGCACTGTGTGCAGCACCACCTGGAAATATTGTTAGGTACAGTCAATGAGGAGAAAAACATCAGTGATGGTGACTTTGAATTCAGTAGAAATAATTAATTACTGATTTTTAACTGGATTTTAAAAAATCTGTTTTTCCAAGGTTGTTTTTTTTTTCTATTAATTTTTTAAAGTATTTATGGGGACTTAAACATAAAGATATGTTTTAATAAGGCTTTCACTCCAAGAATAAAAAAATTAATGCCACCTAAAAAAGCTTCAAAGTCAGTCTGTCAGGTTCTTTATGGCAGTGAAGCTCTCACATTATCTTTTTAATGTTGAAATCAGTTCAAGTCAGTGAAATTTCTTTAATGAACTTTAGGGCACATCTTCAAAGAAACCTGCAATTGAACCTGTGGAAAGGCCAATGCCTTTGAACTGTGGAAAAGAAGTTTATCCTAGATTAGCTTGATCTTTTAGTTTACTCTGCCTTCTAATCTAGTAAGAAAGATCTAAGCTTTAAGAATACCCCTGAGCTGCAGTGACAACCTAAAAGCAGTGTATTGTTAGGGAGAAATTCATTGCTTCCCGTAGGTATTGGCATTTTAAATTTGGAAGGATAGCAAAGTTGTTTATTTTGTACTGTGAACATGACCACTCTGGGTCTCCCTGAGCACTGCATTTTCTTTACTTGTTAGGAGATGTTTCTTTGTTTCTTTGTTTATTTCTTTCACTTGTTACTAGCTTTTAAGTTAAATATTTAACTTCATTTTTGTTTCCATTCTCCCTCTAACATGTCAGTGTACTTCCATCCAGTTCAATCTTTCATCACTCAAATGTGGAACAATGTACCTTCAAATTTGAAAGAAATAACAAAATCTGGAACAAATTAAAAAGTGATGGAGAAGGGAAATGCAGAGCTATATGGAAATAAGTGCATTAATGCATAAGCTCTGATGCACATGAGTCTATTTTGAAGGACACTTCATTTTAGTTTGAACTTCTGCTTTTAAATTTTACTGTAATATGATACAACATTTGCTTGGGTGAGTACTTGAGGAACTTTCAGTGTTAACAGTATTCTTTTAGATAGAAATTCCATTGGATTTTGCATTTTGTACTCTTTCCAGGTTACAATAAGAAAAACATGGAAGAGATTTTTAATAGAAAAAACCAATGCTCAGTGGTTTGCAGCTGGCAATCACAATGCCTCTACTGCTGCTTTTATTTTATTAAGTGAAACAGGTCAATTCACTATCAGAACTGACTGTGTTCCTTCTCTGGTGAAAGTAAAAACACAGGTCTAGCAAAAAATTAAATGACCACTAGTTTCTTCTTTTCAATCATTCTGTGAAATGTCTTTTTAACAAGTGTCTCATTTTGTGGAATCAAGGAGGACAAGGATGGTCATCACTCAGCTGGCAAAGGAAAATTCTTTTGTCCATAGCACTGACTTCCATAAGGGATGTTATTAATGTCTACTTTTAATTATGGGTTAATAAGCACTTACACCATGAAGAAAGTGCAGAAAGGCAGAGTTAGGTAGAAAATCTTGTTCAAATGAAAGAAATCATATTTGTAAAACTGGATTTTTGAAAAATATTGAAGGGAATAATATAAAGTGTATTTGAGGGAACAGAGAAGAAGTGAAAATTATATGTTTATCCAGCTTATGCATTATGCTATATTTTCCTCTATTTTATTTTTTAAAGTGAATTCCTTGACCTTTTAAGGTCAATGGGATTTCCACCACTGGCTTGATTGGTACTGTTTCACCCTTCATCTGTGAGATTCTGCTTTTTATTACTATTTCAAAATGGTATCCTTCCTTTTCTTCTCTCACTCCAGTTTCCTAAGGATTTGTAATCTTCTGCATCAAAAGGAAATGTTTTTTCCTGGTACATACTGTATAGCTGAAATCAAGTACCAGGCAAAAAGCTGGCTGACCTAATGGGCTGATTCCAGCAGGGCAGACGTTTTGAATCTGGACTTCTTAGTTATTGAGGGTACAGGATTTTGAATGCTTTTATCCTTTTATTGGTGAATGCACTAAAGTGCATGCAGACAGAGAATGTTAAAGTGGCAGTCAGATAAACTTGTTAAAGCAGTGGGAGTTTTTCCTTTCTTTCTACGTGACTTTATCATCACAGTGGAGTTAAAAGGCAATTAGCCCTTCAGCTCTTTTCTGGCCAGTTTATTGGCATTTTACACACAACTGTTGAATAGACAGTGCCATATTAAAAATTCCAGTGAAGCTGGCCTGGGGATAACAGACTCTAAATTTCTGGTTAATGTAGGTTTCCTTGAGAGGAACTATTGCCAAAAAGCTTGGGTGAAATTATCTAAAAACAGTACCTATGCTGCTTGTACTCATAGTTTATGGAAAATTGTAGAGTCTTGCTACATGCTGTGTTACATTTCCAGGGAAATATTTTTATAAAGAGTGTTTGATGAAAAAGTTTATTCCTTTAGTAATAACAGGCTACCCACTGTGTTACTTTAGGCAATGAACATGGTGAGTAGAATAAGACGTTTTCATCATCAGAACAACAATCATTCTTGCTTTGCATTTCTGTAATTTTCGTCTGAGGTCATTAAAGCACTTCACAAACACGGATTACTTATTTCTTTCAGTATATGAGAAGGTGGCAAATAGATTATTATGTCAAAGTTTTGACCAAATGTAGTCGAAAGTTGTTTTGGTTTCGTTTGTTTTGGATTTTTTTCTGCTTGGCTTTTTCTTTGTTGTTATTTTGGAGGGGTGTGGGTTGGTTTAGAATTGTAAGTAAACATTGTGGGGTTTTTTTCTCACTGGAAATCAAACATATCTTTTGCAGTTCTTGCACCCCAAAACCTGACTGTAATATTTTCATGACTGAGGAGAATGAAGTACAAACACAAGACCTATAAGCTCACTACTGGAGAGTAAATTGAATTTTTCATACCATTTCACTTTTAATCTGGTCTTGCCAAAGAAAATAGAAAGTTTTTGATAGACGTGACTGAGATTATTATTGCATCTTAATGATGCATTCATTGCTTCTGTGAATAAATTTATTTTGTTAAATTTTGTAGCTGATTTTAATTTACTGATGCTAGATCATGAGAAATCCATTGAGGTCTGTGAGTGTGATTGAGAGCCAGAGGGTAAAAGCAAAGAGTAGATCTGACTTTTAACCTGACCAAATGCACTCCAGTCTGCACTGGGGAATCAGCAAAAAGGCTCCTTAGAATTCCAGCTGATTTTTGGGTCAGATCTCTTTCCAAGTAGGGAAGGAAAGCTGGTAGATTTAAAGAATCAGAAGTGCTACTTTCACTATATTTTGGTTTGCATGACAACTCCAGAGGGCACTCAGATTTTGTTCAGAGAGCAAGTGATAGATTTATGCTCCAGTGTGCCTTAACAATAAGCAAAGCAATTCAAAATGCCTTCCTTTGCTCAGGTTAGAATAAGTTAAAAGAAATTAGAATTTCTTTCAGAGCACAACACTGATTTAAGGTGATCTCCAGTAGCAGCAGGTCTATTTTAAATGGTGTATACATGTATTTCAACTCTGTTTAAAACTCAAACTTTGCTTCTGATACTCACAAGCCATCATGAAAGTTGTCTGTAACTTTTGTCTTTTAATATAGCAAATACATATTGGGAGATAATGGTTTCATTAAATGGGTGTTAATGTGTAAATTGAAAACCTGGAAGTTGGAAAGCGCCAGATTTAAAGTGGCTCATATAATTAGTTTTTTTAGGTGTCCTTTTGGTTACATGTTGCAGCACTTTTCAGTTGCACAGCCATTTACTGCCTTTTCTGTAGCACTCACTGCTGGTCCATGCTTGCTCCCCATTGCTGACTCCATTCTTGAGCTGCATTTTAAATGGGACAGTAACTGTGGGACAGACAAGCAGTTATGTTATTGGGCAACTTAGCCTTACCATGCTCTTTCTTCAGATTCCTTACGTGCTAAAAAATTGTGTAGACCAAAAAATGGGTATGGTGTGGACTTCTATTTAATTCAGTCAGGACCTGTCTGAGATGCAGAGAGCACCCTCAGCAACTTGAGGGTGATAAAAACTCTGCCATGATGAGAGGAAGAGTGTCTGGTCATCAGGAGCAGAACCAGAGCTGAAGCAGGAGCGGTTCTGAGCTTTAGACCATCTCTGACAGTCTTCTGGGCTGCCAGGAAAATGCAATGTTTTCACATCTACAAAGTGAGGAAAATGAAACATACAATTTTATTTTATAGAGATGTGTCAAATGTAACATCTTGAAGTCTATACAACTGTTTTAAAAATGAAAAGGACTATAAAAACTGAAGAACTTTACACTAGCAAGCCTAATACATCAGAGCAAATGACCAAGTCATCTGCAACAAGGACTTTTGAACCTGTGCCCAGTGTCTGTGCCCCGTCTTTTCCCACACAGATAATAATGCTCTTCTCCTATCACAAAGAAGAAAGTGGCTTGTTAGTGCTCTAGAGAGATCCAGATATGGTGATGAGCAGCACAGGCAAGCCCAGGAAGCAAGCAGCACTAGAGTTCCAGGGAGATGCTTAGCAAAAGCAGCATTTTAAAAGCGTTGGTAGTGCTGAAAGCAACTCCTCTGTGTAAGGAGCATTCGTCCTGTGGACAGAGTGACACAGACCCTGCAGTGAAAAATAACGTGTGGTCATTAGTTAGAAATAGCCATCGTTTGTAGACACCAGGGGGCAGAATTAAGGTTGCAAGGACACCCATAAACCTGGCATTCCCAAGCAGAGGTCTATTTAAGTTCAAACTCAAGCACGCTTTTAAATTCAAATATTTGAATGGTATAGAATTTGTTGCAAACAACGTTGTGTTTGTGGAAACAAAAGCATTTAAATGCAGTTGGAAGAGAAGTGTGATTGTTGATTTGTTACAAATGTGAATTTAACTAAAAGCTAATTTTAATTAGTTTCAGCTAATGTTCAACACTTTATTGTTTGGGCATAAATTAGTCCAGCTTTCTGAAGGAAAAACATCAAACAAATCCTTTCTTGAAGGCTAGGCCTCTTTTTCTTACTTTCTGAACTGCAGAAAACACTGTAGATAACTGCAGCTTTTTATTTCCAATCTGACCTTCCACGTTCTGAAACTAATTTGCCATACTGCTTCTCAAAGTCTGCTCAAGGACTTCCTTTAGCAGAATAATGTGGTTCTTATTAAGCACATCCTATAAGACCCAGGAGGATTGCATGCAAAGAAAATAAGACGGAAACACAGATGAATTTCCATCCTCCAGTCAGATATATGATATTGATGACCAGGATGCATATGAAGGATATTGTAAAGAAGACAAAGAAAAAGAATTAAAGCAAATGTCTGACAAATTGGCTGTCTTCAGATGCAAGGATGACAAGTGGTTTGTGCAGCTCAGTGGAGGACGGAGAGGCATCAAGCCAAATTGTTATGTAGTCAACAAGTCTCTTTGAATCACATGGTTGTGTGTAACCTCTCTTTTAAATAAGGCCTCAATTTAAATTACATCATCATGAAAGACTTAAAAGCCGTGAAGTTCCACGTGAAAGCTGATAGTTTTGCTTAACTCCAAATGTTGTTCTTCACAGTTATGAATTTTATATTTTTACAGGAATAATGGGATATTCTGTTAAGGTGGGACTTCTTTCAAATATTATTTCCCTATTTTTAAAGTAGATGCACCAAATACAAATATTTGTGAAAATAGAAGCTTTAACTTCAAATCAGTTTCTCCCTTATTTTTTTTTTTCTATGAGGTGACAAAATAATTTCATGCTAGCGTAATTTGATGGGAAAAGGCACTGGAATAGCTTCAGTGTGCTATAATCTCTATAACTTGTGATGTTCTCATTCCAATGTAGCTAAATATAGATTTCAGAGGTTTTACAAGGTTAATGAGGAATCTACCCTCTGTATGCAACTCAGTGCAAGTGTAATTTAGTGAATTGGCTCCAGAATTATCACTACTTTTTCATTTCATTCTTCAACGAGATGCAGAATTTCGGTAATCATAATTGTAATATGATTTTCCTGTTAATCTGTTTTAAATCTGATATTTTCACCATGACTAATCCATGAAATTTGTCAACTTTGTCTGTGATTTACACAAGCTCTATTTATAAAGAGAAATTGTTTGAGTCCTAAGGCATGGAATATTATTTCCCAGCATGCTTTTAGGGACTTTTTACTAACAAGTATAAACAAAATGTGCTCATTGACTATATTATTATTTCAAGATCAGGAGGTAAAACATGAGGAATGTTGAAGAGTATATTCCCTGTAGCAGTGTATATTAGTCTTAAGCCATTAAGAAGAAAATAGCCTATCATATCAGAGTTGGTAAGGATGGTTGTGATCATAAAGTTTACCTAAAATAATTGGATAACTTGCTTGTAGATTAAAAACATATGTGATTCTTGTATGTCTTTATGCTGAGGCTTTAGAATTAATTGCTGTCAGCATAAACCAGACCAAACAAAAATAGATTTGCATCAATTCTTTGTAATGGGGGAAAAAGAAAGGCTTGAATGACAGTGAAGATAATTGTGTTTTGTATTTGGGGGGAAATGGCTACACAATGTTCACATACAGGAGTGCAATTTACTATATATGGGAAAGAATAAAGGTCCTTTATGTAAATGTAGTAACAGGCAAGTAATACCTTCAAAGGAAAGAAAAACAATCTCTTGGGTACAGAAAGTTTGTCTGCTCCAGCTGTCCTCTCTCACTTGCTGGGGGAAGACATTTGGGGAAAGGCCAAAACACAGATATTCACAAAGCATCCAGTTTTTAGCTCAGCACCATGTCTTAATCAGCTTTTACTGAGCTGCTCTGCTCTGTACCAAGCAGATTCAAATGTGCAGCAGACCCCTGCATGTAACTAAGTCCCACTGCCTGTGGTGGTGAGAACAGGATGGCCCTGGGCTTCAGTAACAGCACAACTGCAGGTGAGGGAGAGGGAGGAGCAGCATCACCTCCTCTTCCAGCTGAGCAGGAACTGCCGAATGCCATGACTGTCTCCACATAATTTCAAATTCCTGATCACATGGTTTTGTGAAAGATCTCCAGAAATCATGCACATTGGGATCACAGATGGCCAGCCTGTTACAAGATCCACAGACTAGAGCCAGGTAGCACAAGCTTGGCCTGCCCTGCACTCTTATCTTTCCCCAGCAGAAATGGCCCTAGATTATTCCCATGTCCATCAAGTTAACAAAATGCAGACATGCTCTGGCATGGTCCCTGTGGTATGAAATGCCCCCTTTGTGGTCAGATCATAGGAGAGCTCCTGGCCATGTGGAGAAAGGTCAGCGTCCTCAGGTGTCATCTGCTAATGCCACGGTGGTCTTATGTGATTGCCCAAGCCATGGCAGGGCAGCTCTGTGTCCTTGTGCTCCTGGTTGGCTTCTCCCTGTCCTGCTTCCTTAAACACTGTAGCTCATGTTCTCAAGGGCCCAACTGCCTCTTAATCTGATTTCTGAATGAAAACAGTCAACTGCACCACGTAGAAATTCTTATTTCACAATGTTCTAAGACTCTAGGGGAAGTTTGGTCTCTGCTCCAGGCTGGAATGTGACCTCAGAATTACAATTTATTTCAGACTTGCAAAAGTATTTAGCCCAAAAGGATATTTTGTGGAGGACTGAGAAGAATTTGGGGTAGACAGATTAATGTTTTACGCGTGATGTTTTGCACTTCCCTAGCTAAAAAGCAATTGAATAAATTTTCTTTTAATTGTTCATAGCATAAAATGGAAAACAAGTGGTATCTCAGCCTTTTAAAAGATATTTTTAAAATAGTAGAAGTGAAAAATAGATGTTTAAAGTCTGATTTCATATAATACCGTAATGTTTAGAAACCAAAATGATTTATTGATCATCTTACTTTAGTATCTCAATGTCTCCTTATAAATGCAACTGTTCCCTTCAGAGCCTTGAAACTTGTTTAATACTACTGATATATGCAATTTATAGATAACCAGTGGGGCTACATGGATTCTGTTATTCTTTCTGGGTATCCTAGATATTTGGAGCTAATGTTTTCATGTGTATCATCCTAATGTACACAGAATTGCTTGGGACACATTTGAAGCTGCATCAACCTGTGAAAGATCTTTGTTTAATCTATTTACTGAATAATTGAGCAAAGACTCCTATATTTTCTACATTTAGGCTCTTAAAATTATTGTCTTTATGTTATAAAGAATTCTGGTCTACATGGTTAATGTGACATGTTTGTACAAGAAAAAAATGCTCTCCTGTGTAAATTAGGTCTAGAGAATTTGCTTAAATATTTGTTGCTTATGAAAGTTCTACAGCAAGGCCTTTTCCTCAGGCATACATTTATCAGCTGAAATCTTGATTGTTTTGCCTGTATTATGTCACTCACGTCTGGCAAGAACAGCATCCTGCTGTTTGTGAAGCTGACCTCCTGCTGCTGCTTAGCCACTTGTAGGATTCTATCCCAATTCCTCTAATCCACTCTATTTCAATAGCACCATATTTGGGCTCCTTCACAGATTCTTTTGCCGGTCTGTTTGGGATGCTCTATGAGCTGAATTAGAATTTTAATGTTCCGTTCAAAACAGAAGGAACCTTTTTGTTAAATGAGAATATAAGGAATAATCTCCTCCAGTCCCTTGGACAGAATATCTACACATGCACTGTATTATTTTTCTTCAAACTTTTGTCCAGAAGTTTGGGGCACTATTTCAATATATTGGTTTACTTTGTGTAAATCAGATCCAATTTGAGGTTTAATGTTGCAATGAGGCCTGCTACCATCTTAAATTGTTTCTTTCCTGTTGTAACTCCTCATTCAGAGTTCAGTGCTCCTTGTTTCCATTATGTCAAGGGTTTACTGAAATCTTTTCAAGCTCCTTGTGCAAGTCAGGCCTAATTAAAGCAGAGAACTGAAAGGACTCCAAAAATGGTGTTAGAAACGACACCAAAGCACAAAGTGCACTTTAGGTATTTTTGCCATACTTTCAAGAAGGCATGAAAGATTTTCTTATGTGTTTTTCCAGTAGCTATTTTCTGATCCCCACATGAAACAAGGCTTAGAGAAAACAACTTAAAGCATGATTGGTATATGTATGTATGCATGCATATATATATATATATATATATATATATATATATAGGGTGTATATATATATATAGGGTGTATATATATATATATATATATGGAGTATTTATATATATGTGGTCTGTCCCTTTACTTCACACCTAAGCTTATTAACTCTGCTGGATCTATTTGTGGTCAATATAGCAACTGAAAAAAGCAGGATAGCAGAACATGATCCTTTTTAATGCCAAGCTCCTGGGCTTGTACTCGCTTTAAGAATTATTCTTTAGAGAATGGGATTTAGTTTACTGAAGAATAAACATGTGGTTAAATGATAATGCTAATTTTATTCTTTGAACAAGTTCTTTGGACACAATGTAATATTGCACGAGTCTCTCTTGTACAATTTGAAAATCCTTCAGTGCAGTATATAGAGCTTACCTAAGTGTTTAAAGAGAAAAAAAGATATTATCGAGGTGAAACATATTTCAACAATTTCATAAACTGTCTCTCACTTGTACCAAACTTCCCTCTCTGGAAAATTCATTTTAGAGCATGTACCATGTTTGCTTCAGCTGTAGCTTTTAATGCTAAATTTTAGTTCCCTCTCAGCTGGATCATCATCATCATCAGAAGGCACCTGGTGCCAAGACCTGCTGAGAAACCCTGTGAATGGGGTCAGGGATGTGGATGGAAACTGGAGAAGACAACAGCTACAGCAGTTTGATATAATGATAAATTTCACAGCTAGAAATGGAACAGAGAAGATAATGAAGAAAACAGGGGAAAGAGAGAGACTTCAGAAAGAGGTGATGAAACAGGGATAGAGGCAATGAAGTATGGGAGAAAGCAGAGGAAACAATACTGAAGAAAAGAAGTGGGATAAAGCAAGCATATTACTTGCTCTCCTTTCTTGCATTTAGCAAATAACATGCATATATTATTTGTTCACAAATGTGTCAACATTTCTAATGACAGCAACATAGAAGAAAGATGTTTAACAGCTTTTATCAAGGGATTTAATCTGTGGAATCTAAAATGAAGAGGTTTGTAAGTGATCCCTCCTTGCAGTATCAGTGCAAGGCCTTGCGGTTCTGCTGCTCCTTCTCTGTTTGTACTTTAAAATTAATTGAAAGCCTCATTGTTTTGTTTAAACTGTGAAAGCTTCCAAGGTCAATGAGTGAGGTAATTGACCTGCCTGTTGTAGGACAAAAATATGTATGTTAAATTGCATAATTAGTTTTAATTACATAATTATGGTGTTTAATATGGGGGGGTCAAAGGTTACTATTACATTTAGAAGTCATGGCAAGAAACACAAAAATAAGCAACATAGTTTAATTCTGTGTTTCTTTGGTTTTTGAAAAAAGGGTCCACTGTGATCTATCTTTGACCTTGGATATTTGATGATTATAGCAAATAATATACTGCTGTTGCCCTTTATGGGATCATAGAGACACCTTTGTAAATGACTAAGTGACTTTACCAAAGACTTCATTTAGGTTCAGAGTACACAAAAGTTAATCAACGGTGGGAACTCAACTGACAGCAATTTAATCTGATTGGGTAAGGTAATTACATGATTACCAGGAGTGTTTATATATGGACAAGGATATTTTTATTGGAAAAAATCCTAATTGCTTTCTTACTGAGAAGAGAAAAAACCAAACAAATTTGTTGTTGCAGGTTAAGAGGACATCCTTCGTTCCTTGAAATAGCTCCTTTTCATATTTTAGTGACAAAATGAACACAAAATTCTTTGCAAATTTGCACTGGGATTATATTAGGAGTTCCTCTGTTTCTGAACTTGAAATAATGCCATCAATATTTCGTTTCATTTAAGCAGTTTGTTGCTTATACATTAATTGTGTGATAGCCTAAAGATGTCATGATGCTTGTAATTAATTATCTCTTTTACTGTGTGTAAACACTGTTGCTTAAATACAGGTTGATTTCACCAAACGTAAACCTAAAGATCCATTATACTAATGGATATTTCTGGGAAGGAGGGCAGTATTTGTTTTTCCATGATGGTAAAAAAAAAAAAAAAGCAGGCACCATGTAAAAGATAGGTAGATAAAAGATGGTGTTCCTAAATATTGGAAGAAAAGGTATCATTCAAGTTCTCTGAATGGTCCTTTAGAAAATGCTCTTTCATTCTATTGACATAGAAGGGAGTGTTGGGAGATGAATCTTCATTAAAAAAACATTAACCTCTGTGCTTACCTCCTGAAGAGCACTGCAGAGTAGAATCCCAGTTGGCTGATAAATACTGGCTTGCCCCAAAACCTGATTAAGGAATGGGCTGGGCCTGGCCCTGGAACTTTGTAGGGTTGTTGGCATCTAAATCTAGATGCCAAAAAAATATATATTGATGCTTATAAGAGTAACTTTGTATCACTGTATCACACTGGTAAATTCTGAACATATTCTGCCAGTGGAAATGGGATGCAATCCTCTCAAGACTGACTTCTAAGGAATTGAAAAGTTAAGGAACTAAATGTTAAATAGGAAATAAATGAATTTTTGAAATTAAATATGTAATTATGGAAACATGTTCTGTGATATATTCCATGTTATAAAAATTACATGTTCTCCCTTTTGCTAATTTTTCCCTTATAAGTGCTTTAGAAAATATTACAATTTTGAATTGTTTTTCTAAACCAGATGATCCAGTCACTGTTGGAGGCACATAGCCACGGCACAATCTCATGCTGTACATTGATCACCTGTCCAACCTTTGCCTAGAGTGTGATCCCCAGTTCCTTCAAGAATCCATCTTTACCTGTCTATAAAGAAGAAGAGGAGGAGGGAGACATCTGGGATATTCAAGTATCAAAGTTTAACACCAGAGCAGGTTGAATCTTGATTTATATTATTCTCTATATGTGTTGCTAGTTTTGACTTGGATATTGGGCTGGATATTTTTTTCAGTGATCGTATAGTATGGGTGGAAGTTGCTCCAGTGTTAAAGTGTTTTTGTTTGGATTGTTCACTTGCTGAAACTGCACATGCATTTTTCATAGTTCTGTGGTGTGAAATTGAACCCAAAGTCACTCTGCTGTTGAGGAAGTTGGCTAATACTGGGCATGCCCGGAGTCTGTACCTCTCCCTTGAACATGTGCTGACCACAGAGACTAAAATGTGGCAGCTTCTTTAAAGCTGTTCAGTGTACTCTAGCTGGACCGTTCTGTATTTAGCACACAACCAAATCCAGGTCCCCAGCCAGCACGATTGTGTTCATTCACTTGTTAAACTTTTTCTTACTCTTCCTCTTCTCTTTGTGGGAGAACTTTGATATCCCCAAAAAGCCAAGGTTTTGCTTACTGTCCTAAGGACTGCCCCTTGAGGAGTGTAGCACAGCCCACACACAAACCTGGAATATGTCCAACTTGTTCTTTGAGCAGAATGTGAACCCCTGACCTCCTGGGCCTCCGGCAAGAGTGCTGCCTACTGAGCCACCAATACCCAGGCCATCAATAAGTTTTAAATGCCAGTTGCAGACTTCACAGAGATAATGACTTCAGTGTGTAAAGGTTTTGTTGTGGAGGCTGCAGTCTCACACATGGCGTGACAGAGTAAATATGCTAAAACCATAGAGGGCCCTTGCATAACTTGCCTTGATATAACAGTTTTTGTAATATGTTTCAAGGCATGGAATATTATTTAAAGGGACCCTGTTATGTAGGCTTAGGCCCAAAATGAAGCTATTATGAAAAGAATGTTTAGCAAAACCAGAAATATGTCCATGAAATTGTTGGAGTGGGAATTTCAGGGTAACCTTGCTTGGATTTAAAGTCGCCTGCATGACATTGCACTGTTGTTCTAGGGAATGAGAACCAGCAAATGAAAATACTGTTAAGTGAGAATCAGAAACTGAGCAGAATAAAGATGTTAGGAGGCTATTACTATTTTTATAACTTCTTAAAAATCTTACCTCATCCTGAGAAAGATGAGATGAAAAAATAACTTCCAATTTAGTGGTTCAAAGCAGCATTATTGACACAGGTAAAACCATGTATCTGCATTTTAATAGTATTTTTAACCTGATCACAAATAACTTCTTGTATTTTAAGTATTATAAAGGAAAGTGAATATGAAATAAGCTTTCCGATTTCGGCACATTTCAGTTTTATTGATATTTCCTATTTAAAATTTAGCCTTAAAAGCATACAAGAGATATGTTGATGTTTGCAAACAAAGTGTTATTTATAGACTTGGATCAGGAAGGAGAACGTGGCCAGATTCGAGCTAAGACTTAGATTGTTGAAAGGCTATTAGATAAATTGCAAGAACCTTCTACGGAGCACAGGCCAGGAACCCAGGCCTCCTTTTCCCAGCTGAGTGCCCAAATCACTAGGCTACAGACTCTTGCTCCCTCTTGTGTTCTTTCTCCAGCCCAATGAATCTTGAATTATTTTCTGTACAATGAGAGAGCTTCAGTGGTAGAACTTTGATATCTCCCTCTCCTTGCCAGTGCCCCAGCATTTGCTGCAGCCTGTAGCCAACTGATTGGAATGTTCTGCTAAAGGACATTGCTGGGTCCTAGGCTGAGGGAGGAATGGGACCAGGGGATCTGGCTTCTGAGATGAGCAGAACTACTGCCAGGCTGGGAATGACTGGTGCTCATGGGCTCTTTTAGAAAGAAACAGCACCTGAAGAATTTTGTAGTGAGCCCACCTGGTTGGTGTTTATTAGGCTGGCTTTGAGAGTGCCTGGTGGGTCAAACTCCTCAGATCAGCTGTGCAGCTCCCCACAGGACTGGGCACAAGCTGAGCCATGAGATGAAGCACCCTGGCTGAGCAGGTAAATTCTGGCCCTGAACAGAGATGCAGCTTCTTGGTCTGGCCTGTGTTACCATCAAAATATTTATGGCCATCAGAAACATCTCCAGGATGGCGTAGGAACATCTGCAGGTAGGAACATCTCCAGGATTATCGTTTTGGCTACACATGTCTAAAATCTTCTCTTTGAATTCCTACATTTTTAGGCTTTTAATTAGTTTAATTTAACAGCTCTTTTGAATGTAGAACTGAGAGATTTTATGAACCTGTTTTTCAAACAAAAGTTAGGTTTTAAAGATTGTGTTATGATTAGGCAAGATGACAAGAAGAATTTGTGGTTCGAAAGTGCATCAACAGCTATGAACCAGAGACAAACAGTGTGTTTTGAAGCTTAAAAAGTGAAATTGCTTTGAACACATTAATGCTGTTCAGTCAGTGTGTATTAGATCTGAACTTAGGAATAGCCAACTAAATTGACTGCATTGCAGTTATGAAACAAAACTTTGTCAAAATTACTGACTTAATTCTTTGGCCCTTTTTTTGTCCCATATGTATTTTTCTATGAAGTCCTGCAGTGCAGGCCCTTATTCATGCAAATGTATTTATCTGCCTCAGTGGAATTATTCTGGTGAATAAATCAATATCTAAGATGAACTAGGATGATTCTGGTTTTCTTTTTAATAGGAATGCTAATTTTGAAAATGACATCTGTGCATTATTTTTAGTCTGAAGACCTACAGACAGTATAACATTGGAACTGTAGATTTCCTTGGCAGTTTCTCTGTGATTGTTTCTACCTGTTTAAAACTCTGGAGAAATAATGTGATTCATTACACATTACTTTCCTGGTAGTAGATGTATCACGTAGTTTGGTATCCAAACGTGAACTATTTCTGCTTTGTAATATGGTGAATTGGGGGTGGTGGAGGTGGAAATAGAAACTTCTATTCATGACAGGTGGTTGGTTTTAAAGAGAAGTCTTTTTCTGCTGTGCTAGTGTCTATTTCCATTGCAAGGGAACTTTTTATGTAGTAGGAGAACACAGAAGTAGGAAGGATGCAGTCTGTACCCAGTTGTTCATGCTTTAGCTGCAGTTCCTTTGGCAGTATTTCTGGTTCCACACCAGGACTTTCACTGTCCCATTATCTGGCTTTAGCAGGGCTACCATTTGCTCAGTGTTACATTAATGTCTCTCCTTTCCCAGTGAACAGAAGTTAAATTGATAAAGATTGTAATCATATTAATGATTCTGTGTGCATTGGTGCAGGGAGCTGCTTAGCACGGTGTTGAGTTAATTGCTTTAAAGTGGGTGTGAGTTGGTGTGTTGAAGGGGGTCTTTAGGTACCACTGTTATGAATTTGGGATAAATAGCTAAAAAACACACTGTAGTAATCCACATGATGACAGAGAAAGGTAGAGAGGACTGGATGAAAGCCAAAATGGGAAAATTGAGAAGGAGGGGGGAGGAAAATACATTGCTACAGAAAGCTATGAGTTGGTGGAGTGGTAAACTTGGGAGGTGAGTAGAGATCTTCGAAAATGAATACATTTTTCAATAACTGTGGATAAACTATATTACATGATTTTGGTTGATTTCAATCATTGTAATTTGGGAAGCCCTGCATAAGGCAGCTACAATAACTAAAAATTGTGATCAATAAGCATCTTGATGGAGGCAATAGTCAAATGCAAGATCAGCTATAGAAGAACAGACTTGTAGTTCAAGTCACATGAAAATTGCTATTTCATTTGGGAGCAGCATACTTCCAAGATTATAGATTGGAAGGGTAAAAGTAAATCACTGTAAATATGACTCATATGTTAGTGAAAGCCCACATTAAAGACCTTATCCTCCCAGCTATAAAAATAGTCAACTTCGTTCTGAGTAAGGTTAAAAGAAATGTAGTGTGAATGCTGTTGTGTTTTCCCTTGATCAATTTTACATGAAAGCAGTTCTAATTTTATTACATATTTTGTTTTTGTTTGTTTGTTTGTTTTTAATGGGAGAGATTGATTTGTGCATATTAGTAGCAATGATTCCTCAGCCTTAAATCACTTGATATGTGAGGAAAAAATCTCATGGCATGGTCTTGTTGTCCTCTTTTTAGTGTTGGCACAAAGGAAAAAGATTGTGTACAAATGTCTAAATTTTTTTGCATCTGCTCTTGGAAATACTAAAGCTAATAGGGATTTTTCCAAGTTAGCAGAGTTTTTGATAGAAATTGCTTCTTTATCAAACATAAAACCTCTGTCATGTCAAGGGTAGTTTAAAAAAAATTCCTTTAGAAAGCTTTCATTTCAAATAGCAAATAAATAATTTATTGGAAATGGAACTGCTCAAAAAGAAACCTTGAGAGAAATCTGCATTACAATGCCCAGAGCCTAATAGTTAGGGCATTATCCTTTAAGACATGCGACTTTGGTTCAATTTCCTTTTCTGAATCCAGCTGAATAGAGACTTAAATCCAGCTGAATATCTAATGCTTCCAAGGCAACTGTCTTTACTGCTGGACTATTGTCTGTAATAGGTTGGGTATCTCTACTTTTGTGAAAATTGTGAAAGGATTTGTCCTAATACTAACAAGACCTTTCTGAAATCTTCAGAATTCTTATAGGCTGGGAAAGAACCTTTGTGCTTAGCTTTATTCATAACCCCCAGGCTCTGAAGAAACACCTGTAAAAATCATTATTTTATATATTCATACCAGGCAACATTTGTTAATCTGGACTCTAAACTAAATCTCAATCTCAGACTCCACATAGAACTGTCTTTCTATGCCTCTGGTTATTCCTGTCAGCTGTCTTGGGTTTTTCTGGTTTTCCTATACCATTCTTTTAACAGTTCAACCAAGTCTGCCTGAAAGTAGCACTTGGGGTTATAACAATGAATTTAACACCATTTTTCAATATAGCCTTTTGTATTCTTTGCACACTCAACTTTATTATGGTAAGCTAACTCTGTGATCACTGCTAAAGATCACTCCTGGTTGAAATATCCACTTAATGAAAGAAAAAAAAATTCCAAAACATGTTGAAAGTAATTTGATGGTAGTTGGGACATAGTTTTGGAGTCTGCAGTGGTGATGGATTCCATGAACCCAGAGGAATCAGGACTGTTTGGTGGCCTGTCAGAGTGTAGGTATTCTTCTGAGATTACCAAAAGGGATCAGTTACCTTGGTAATGTGTCCACCAATATTTATTGTGTCTGTTTCTTTACACAGGCTAGCAAACATTCATCATGGGGAAGTGTTGGTCATGATCAACTTGAGCTGAATTTAAATTGATGACCTAAAGGTTAAAGTCTCTGTATCCCATTACCTCTCCCTTGGGCTGTCCAGTCTCCCTACAACTGGGTTTAACACCACTTTTAGATCATCAGTCTTTGGAGGAAGAGCACTCTTTAGAAGTGCTGATCTAACAAACACCATGGATGTCCTGTTAGAAAAAACCCAAACCAAATCAGTCTGACTTTTTCAGCTTGTCAATACTTTCTGAAGAAAGTTCTGAACAAGTATTCAGATGCTGGACTAACAACTTCACCAGCCTGTTAGATAGCTTTAATCTAGTCACATGGGAACCTAATGCAGTGTAGCAGCCCAGTGAAACATGAAACTATGAGAACAGCTGAATAAATTTAAACACATTTTTGAACATTCTAACCTTTGTCATAAAAATCTGATAATGTAGAAGAAAAGCTAATAACGCTTGCTTTTGGTTTTGTTATTTTGTACAGTAGTTGAGAAGACAGCATTTCTTGTGGCTGCTGACTTGAAAGCAGTGACAATTTCTAGCAGTACTTTTTGCCCCATATGAAGTTTATTCTTTCTCACTCATTAAGGAATGAATCTGGTTTCTGTTTTATTCAATACTGTATATACATCTCACCCATAAATATTTAAACTGAGTAAATATAGAATCTTAAACATGGAATATGCTTTCATTCTAAACTGGTGGCAGTGGGGGGAGGTAAAAATATTTTATTCAAAGACCAGTGGTTCCTTTGGATGAAGGGGAAAAAAAAGTGTTTTGTGCTTGCTGTAGGGCAGCGAACTTTTTACCAGATTATACCTTTATTGTTATAAAGTTCAGACTATAAAGGATCTGTAGGAAAGGGTTTGCAGATACTCACTTCAAAAACACATGGCTAGTATTCAGCCCCTATATCTGGGGCTAATTTAATTCTTCTTCTCCATTCAAAGTGCCTCTCTCCTGTCTACAAATGCAGAACAGATTCCCTGGTAATTTTCTTTCTTGGAAGTACCGTCATTTTATTCCTAACTGGGAATAGCATGAAGTGGAAATACATTTATGACTCTACTTAAAAACAAACACCAAAGAAAATAAAAGCAGGGAAAATATGAAAGATAGTTCCATAACAAATTGATGCAGAAAAATGCAGAAATTTGAAGCATGTTGAAAAAAACCCCACATTTTCACTGGGAAGATTTCCTTTAGCAAACTGATTTTTGGAAACAGTGTAATGTGGCATACCTAGAGTAGTTAATAAATTTTGGCCAAACTGGTGATGCCAATTCATGGTTTTAATTTGATCCAGCGAGCAAAGTCCAATACATGTCTAGGTATGCAGCAGGCCTAGATCCTATTCTAGAGATACAATGAAGGGGGTTGCAAAATAAGAGTTTTGTTGGACTGTATACAATGAACAGTGAATATTTGTGCTTTAGTCTGTTATGACTGTGTGACTCTTATGTGCATTACCCACTCTTCTTTCATTTACGTTGTACAGTCAGAAGTGCTGAGGGATATCAAGGTTACATCCTGAGTCCTGGTGAGGTTTTCTTGAAAAAGGTCATGCTCTTTGTTATGTTTTGGAGTCTGAGGTTCAAGCTGTTGCTTGTGTAGGTGGCAAAGGGGTTGGGCCAGCCTCTTCTGTAAAGTCTGAATTCTTTTGTGGGTAATATCTTGTTGAAATGTAAAATAAGCTTTGATTGTAAAAGGTCACAAAGAAAGTTACGAATGTAGGACTTTGTGTTTACAAAGCAAAATCAGATCACGCCTCAAAACAGAAATGTAAAGTAGATAATATTTTATTATGTATTATAAATATGTAAGTAGCTGATCAACATGAATCTCCTTTGGTGATTTTTGATGAGGTGACAGAATTGACTTTAAAGGGGAGAAAAAATCCACTCATTAATTTATTTTTATGTGTGGACCAAGTACCTCAACTGGACAAGTAGGAAAGACTGTTTTACTAAATTTAGTTTTGCTTCTAATTTTTCTTTCGTGGTTTTTTTCATGTGTAACAGAAACAGGAGGTAGAACATTATTTTCAACAAGATTCACTGTCTCTTCTTGACCCTTTTTATGTTAAACCTATGTTTATGGAGCACAAAGGCAAGAGTTTTTTTGATTCCTAGAAGAAAGATTGGGATATGTTAGTTTTGCCTACTGTAATTAACATAATAAAGACTTTTTTTGATGTAGAGTTTTTTAAACAGCTTGGTTTGGAGCCACCCTGTCAAGGTCTGCTGGTTGAAGTGTTACAGTAATGAATCCCCAATTCAAAGATGATTTCTTAGGAGTGAGGCTTTGTTCTCCTGTGCAGACTAACAGATACAGGGAGGACAAAACCTTTTTTTGGTCTTAGATCAATACTGTCATGAACATGCAAATACTTGTGTATGTTACCACAGCTCCCATAGAAGCACCATTCACATGTTGGGTTTTTTCTCCCACTTTGATTATCTGTACGGGCCCACAAATTCAGTCTGGGTTGGCACAGAGCCCTGGAAAATCAAGGCAGACAGAAACTGTCCTGTCACGTCTCTCTGTGCTTTTATTTTCCAGCTCTTCAAACTGTCCCTCTGCTGAAATTCTCCACTTCAGCTTTGTGGTTACTTTAAGTACTTCATTTTACTAAATTTGTTAAGTGAATCTAGACTTCTGAGCTCCAAGTACCATTTTCACATGAACATAAACTTTTTTTTTTCTCTTTGTGGGCATCTTAACTTTGCTGTGCAGAATGAAGTACAGTCCCTTTCTCTGTAGTTGTAATGTACTTCATCAGTTTCCAGAAGACAATAACTTGCTTTATTCCTATTTTATAAGGATTAATTATACTCAGAAAAAGCTCTCAAATAGCAAACAGAAAAGGAAACCAGATGTTGCAGAGTTATTTAACCAGTGTTATTTGCAGACAAATATTTAAGCTATGTGATTTAATTTTTTTTGGAACCTTTAGAAGCTGCCTAGTGAGTGAATAAAACATCCACAGTGTATGTGAAAACATATTTTACCTGATAGTATCATTTTTTCACCTTACTATTACAGGTAAATACTTTTTCAGTTCTTGGCAAGAAATTTGCAAAAGTATTTGATTAGAACAGGAACAATCCCCAAGGCATATTGTGTATAGAGTCATAATTTATAAATAGGCTTTTGTTGCATAAAGCACAGTTGTGCATTTCCAGCAGTTTCAGTTTTCTGTGCACTATTGAAATGGAGTAGTGATAAACCTTTGTGCAAATTTGTTTTTCTTAGAGATGCAGAATCAAATAATGAATCTTTAGAACAAGCAACTGAATTCATCATCTGAACACAAATATTTATCTATGTTTCGGTGAGACCAAGCTTCATTTCTGGAAATGGTGTTTTACAAAACAGATGAGGGCAATTTCTCTTATAGCAAGTGTTTCTAAAGGCAGTTAAAGGCATATTTAAAAGGTGGCATATGTTCCTAAAACTGATCTGTTTTAGCTAATTTTCGTGTTGTTTAGTACCTGTAAGATTTGTAAGACATTGTACTAAAATATAGAAGCTTCCTGTTCTAGACTTTGTAGGCCAAACAAGAATATCACTTTCTATTTTCTTTTTCCTAATTTCTACACTCTGAACTGTGCAATCTCTCCAAATTTGTCTTGCAGTTTTCCTCTTGAGTACCGAGAGCTTTTTGTCTGCCAACCCCTCCTGTCAAAGACAATCAGCCTCATGTCAGTAAGAGAAATTTTCTAAATGAAAAATGTTCCAATATTCCAGTTACTAATAGCTCATCACTTGCATGGATATGGCTCATATTCAACTTTGTCTTCCTAATTCAAGGAAACATCTTATCCTTATTTTCCCAGATTTGCTCTTTTAAAATATTGTATTTAGGATTTCAATGTCTCTTTTCTTAGAGCCTCTAGTGACTCTTCATTCTCTTAGCTCTTTTCCCTCTACAGCCTTTTCCAGTTGCAATATTCCTTCCAGGGTTTCAGGCTCATTTGGTTTCTTTACAATCCAACCTCTTTTCCCTTCTTTCCTCATTGGTAACCTGCAGGCTCTTCAAACCCTCTTTTTCCAAACTTAAACCTCACTTTGCCAGGTTACATCATTTCTCCTGCCTCTTCAGCCTTTTTCTACTGATCTCCAGTGGCCACAACTTCTGCCACAGTTGTGTTACAGAAACTTCCACTGTTCTCTTCTGACCTTACAATTTCCTGTTATTTGGTCTGTGAAAGTGCTCAGCTTGATGGACTTTGCACGGAACATAATCAGAAGGAAAAAAAACGTTTCTGTCATCAGAGATGATAATAATCTGTTCCTATTTTTAAAATGCCATTTCCTGTTTATGGAAACCCATTATTGCTGACAGGTTATTGCAAAGAGGCATCATTCTTAAATATCCATCAATTTTTAAGAAGTTTTTGCCTTTTTTTTTTTTTTTTTAACTCTATGCAAGACTGTTTGCTTTATGTAACCATTTCTCTTGTCTGAATGTAATTTTCAGGATGCGATGATAAATGTTTAATGGTTCTTGTAAAACTCTTACGTTGTCAGTCACAAAGTTTAGTGAAACACTCATGTTTTCATTTGATCCCAGCACTGAGGAATGTCCAGCTTTCATCACAACAGAGTTGTTTAGTTCTGTAGAAGTCTAAATACTCTGCTCTTGGGAGATACCTCACCATCTCCTGCTCCTAAATTGAAAATTATGTGTTCAGCCAAAGCTTGGAGGGGAGGGTTTTAAGAATCTCTCTTTTTCTTTAACAGACATCTTTGAGATGGGACAAAATCCTGTCAATGTGAAATAAATCAAAGCCTGAGAAGCTTTAAACAACCCTTTAGTTTAAATATATCCTGTTCTAGATAACCAAAAAAGTGTTCTATCCTGCCCTCATTCTTTCTTTCTCTATTCAAAATGTGTAGATTTTCACAGTTCTATTGGCTACATCATGAGCTTCTAGTCACTAGCACTTCTGTTGATGAATAAAATGTAGTGCTAGATGAATTTTTTTAGAGCACATTCTCAGTAAAAATATTTAGAAACATTTATCTTGATCAAGAGGTATAACCATCAAAGTCAGTAAGTTAATGTCATTCAGCATAAAATATTACCAGATCTGAGTGTCTCTCATCTTTCCTAAACAATTAACAGAATCAGTTTAACTCATGATATTAGAAACCTTTAAAACTGTATAGTGCAAATACAGCCTTGATTTACTTGTGCATAAATAAAAACTGTTGTTGTATTCACTAAGGTGCATTTGGCTTGTGCCTAAACAAGAACTTTTTTAATAATGCCCTGTTTATCTTTAAGAAACATAAGATGTAGGGCCAAATCAGATTTTACTCGAAAGGAATGAAGGAATGCATAAATAAATGTATTAGTACCTAGTTGAACAATATTGTTTTGAATTCTGTAGGATTTTTTTTAATAATGGTTGAGAATATTAGCAGGTAAGCTCATCCAGAAGATATGGCTCTGTAGAATGAAAAAGGAGCATGAGGCAAATATTATGGGACTAGAAAAAAAATTTTGCAGAAAACAAGAGACATGAAGGAGGAAAGAGATGTTGAAGTGTTTTAAATTTATTTTCCTACTCCTTGTACAACCAAGAGAATAAAAAACCCTACAGAATAAAAAAGAGAATAAAACCAAGAGAATAAAAAACCCTACAGAAAGCTCATGCAAGCCTGAAGGCATATTTTAACTCTGAAATCTTAATCTATGCATCTTAAACCAGAAAATATCTTGGAATATTCTGCCTAGAAAATAGCTTGGAATATTCTGCCTATGGAATAACAAGAGTTTGTTTGGGCTCAGAATTTTCCCATTGGTACAGAACTCTTATTTTTCTGTCTTCCTAATCTGATGGTGGTACATCCATTTGGCTGGGGAGCAGTTATCTTTTTACAAAATACTGTAATCATTTTTCTGCTTCTTTTCTTGCCCCATGTTTTTTTCCACTTCTAGCACTGTAAGTACTTCATTGCTTAGACTCTGTTTTTGAAACAAGAAGTAATTCTGTTGTCAATAGATGCTGCCCTGCTGGCACAGGGCTGTGCATTATTGGTGGCCTTTTTATGCAGCATCAGACATCTAAATCTTGGGTGTCTCTTCCTGATACTAGAAAAATGCCAATTAAAGAGGTGATGATTGGGAAAGACCTAATTAACAGAGGTCTCATCATGGAACTAAGATAGACATACTATAGATTTATCTTTCTGCCTTCCCTCCCCTTCAGATTGCAGACACAGATATAAAACTTAAATTGTCACAAAGTGAAAAGTGATTTACCGAGGGAGTTGTGTGTCCAGGCTAAAAATCTCCATGGATTTGATAGCAACAGCAGAAGATAATACTCTGCAATTCTGGACAGAACTGAAGGGAATTCTTATATGCCCAGTTAGCAGAGCTGCTGTGAATCCATGTCTTCTAACATGAGGTATAAGGAAAAAATCCTATTTAAGGGATTTTTACCTTAGTCTTGATCAAATATTTGATACAGGGGCTCAGTAATGAGAAAGTAGCAGAAAAATATGTCTAACTTATCCCATGTTCAAAATACTGGTCAGATAATGAGCAAAAAAGCATAACTTGATAGTTTCTTTATATATTATGGATTTATGAAATGGAGAATGAGGAAAATAATTAATGCTAAGATGTATGTGCCATCTATTCCTGTGAGTCCTGTGGGCTTTGCTAACAAAACTAGCAGGTCCCAGATGATTTTGTGCCAGGTTTCTTTTTAAATAAAACAAGTGTCTACTCAGTCCTCCTACAGACCAAGAGGCCATTGCATTATTTAGGATACAAAAAGATGTATTTATCTGTGATCCTGATAGTGTAAAGTCCTGGGTTGGGGTATGCAAAGAAGGCCTGTGTGTTTGTATGTGCAGTGAGCAGTGCTGGTGTGTGTTTGTGTGTGTACACAAACACGTTCATTTGTGTACACATGCCAATTCAGCAAGCTTAGACAACACCATGCAAAGAGCTGTCGGAACTCGTTTCCAGGTTCCCATCCTGTTTACAGCCTCTGGGCATTATTTTAATGCAAATAACAAATGGAGGGGGACAGGGGAGGGCCAAGATTTTCACTATGGTTCCTTACTGAGGGCATTTTTCACACTGCTTTATAAAATGGTAAAGTTATTCCTGTGATGGACAGCACTGGACAGGACATGGCTGATGTGTCAGCTTCCAGTTTGACAACTGTTCTTTGATTGAATTGGGCTTTCTAGAAGTCTAATCCAAAGCTTGCCCTGTAGTGTTTTTTGTCAGATATTCATATTTCCTAGTATTTAATATATTTTTTCTCTCATTTATTTTGACTGTATTTTTACAGTCTGTTATTTATGCCAGTCAGAACTTCAGCACCTCCCCTTATCCTCACATTGAGAGATTTACTGTTCCTGTAGAGTCATTTTACACATATACACTCACATAAGAATTTCTCTGATCACTGAAGCCTTGCATCTTCCATTCAACTCCCCATGACCCAACATACAAAATCAGTATGTGTAATTTCAGGCAACATTTTCAGAAATAAGTCTTTATTTAATACAGAATGTACAGAAATGTTTCATCAGTCAGACTTAAGCCTTTTAACTTGCATATCTTAAATAAAATAGTTAACAAAAAGTGAATCTTGCTGGTACCTGACAGAAGGTCCATTTTTTATGACCTTCTCCTCCACTGTACATGAGATTTGATACAAGCCTCTTACAAGATTCCAGGTAGTTTACATCTTTAAATAAAGAAATGTGAATGGAAATTTAAAGGGCTCTCTAGAGTAACTGTTTCATCAATTAATTAGAATTTATCACCAATGAAAAGCTTGATGTATAATTGTCACTTAATGTTTATAAATGTATTTGGTACAAAATGCCTATGCATGAAATGCATTTATATTTATTTAACATTGAGTCTACATTAAATTACACTTATTTTAAAATTCAGAAGTTATACAGAGTATAGTAATTGTTTTTTCTTTCAACCAGGAAAATATATAAATTGAAAGTGGCTGAGGTTGCCGAATTCCTTAGTTACACTTAATTATTTATTAAATCCATTCCCAACATGACTTAAGAATATAATAGTAAAAAAATAAAATATAGTATTTGGCAACTTTAAATTTGTGCGAGACCAGGAATGATTTATTGTAGCACTGAAACAATGCCAATCACAGAGCCATCTAAATCCTTCCCTGCTTTTGTATCATTCACAAGGAAAGCACTTATTATCTGTTTTCAATTTCTAGTCTGCATTCCTGCTCTATACCCTCAGTTTGGATACATAAGGTCCGCAAATATCCAATGGCAAATCTGAAGTTTCTTGAAGCTTACAGATTAATTTTTTAATTCCTCATAAATCAGTTAGTAATTATTAATATTACAGCATGAAACTAAGCATTAAGAAAATACCTAAAATATAAAATACAGGAAATTAACTGGTACGTGAGTTGCATTCTTTCTTTCAGGGTAGAAGGGCATAGCATGACTATCAAAGCTCAGTCATGTATGACTCCCAATGAGCACTCTGCCAAAGGCATGAACAGCTCTGCTGTGCTGTGGGGACGGAGCTGCTGGACAGGTAGCTGTGAGTAAAGGATGTTCCTTCAAAAGCTTTTAACTTAGCACCACCACGGGATATGTAGTTAATAACAAAAACAGCTGCACAAGCATTCTTGGATGCCATAATTAAACTGATAAATTTGCAGTGACAAATATCTGTGATGAAGGGTTCTGCCATTAGTGGCTTTTTTCTTTAGTGGTCATCTGTATACCTATAGCATCTGGCTGAAGAATAAAGCTCCACACTTAAAATCTACTTGGCATTTTTTTTGAAAGTAAAAAAAAGCTCTGTTTTGGTTTAGTACTTTGTTAGCAAATACTGTGAAACAGCAAAATTGGTAGTTTTCCCTACCTTTTTGGTAAACTGAATAGTTTTACAGCAAAAATCAGTGACCAGTGTTAGTTTTGTGATCAGCAATTCCTGCAGCAAACATAGAACAATCTCTGTACAAACACAGAACAAGTTTCTTTTGAAGGAAAATTACTGCTGTGTATATGACATAAGTAATTGCTGGAAAAATGGCTGAATTCTTAGTGTTATGGCTTGGATAAGAATATGATTTCTTTTATCTCCACAACTCAACTTTTATTTTAATGGATATAAAATTCTCTGAAGCAGGAAGCATGTCCATTGTTATAAATTCTTTGTATTATTACTAGGTAATTTTCAGATGTCAGCTATATTTCTCAGTCCCTGTGCAAAAGTATGGTCAGAAACTCTACTGTTTTGGGCAGAATTTGGGGGGCACAGAGGGCTGTGTTCAGTGTATGCAAGTTTGTGTTTCCACTGAACACCCTGAAAGTTCTTTCCTTGAGCGGTATTGAACTGCTGAGTGCTGATCAGAGGGTCACGTTCATCTCCTGTGTCCTGGAAATTGTCCAGCTTCCGAACAGACACTCATAAATCCAGGGAGTCTCTTCTAGTTCTGAGAGCAGCTGGAAACTGCAGTAGCAGATGAGAGCTTGGACTGGCTCATGGGGAAATAAGGTATGCAAAGGACAAACACATTAGTTTGAGATTACCTTAGTTAACCAAGTAAGGAAATGTTCCTTGCTCAGTTAGGATTGTCCACGGTGATGAGGGATTTTCCACAGTAAGGGTGACTGTTTTGGCTAATGGGTTCAACCAATGTTAATATCTGGATTTGGGTTGCTTGGGTTTTTTTCTTGGTTAGGAGTTTCTTCAGTTGCAAAGGTAATTAGCAATTAATTTAATTGAAGTAACAAATGTAGTAAATGACTGTAGAATTGTTAACAAAACTATTTTAGCAGGTGCTTATATCTAGATTATGAACCATACAGATGTATTCTTTTCCTAATTGATGTATGAAGCAGATGGATGGATGGATGAACAGAGATGGGGCTTTATTTTAAAATTTCCCTATTCTTTAATGATAAATCAGTACTGCATTTGGAGAGGGTTTTTTGAGCACTTTGAGGGAGAATTGCTTTCAACTCTTGTTCCTTATTGCCATGGATCAATGTAGTCTGTATTTTACAAATCTTTCTTTATAGGTGGTCATTACAAACTATTTTCACTTTCTTCTTGTTATGATACGTAACAAATTAGGAAAGTAAGTGCCTTAGGCTAGATGGAAATCTATGATAAGTCATCATACATACATCATAAATGCTATGATCGTGGTTCAGAAACCCTGTGGAAATTCTGGCCTGAAGTATTTTGGGAAATGTTTCCAAAATCTGCTGTGCTCTTTTCTTCTTCCAGATTAGTGGTTTCTCTCAAAATGCAGGTTAACTTTATGATTCTTTTTCCCAGTTCAATGCTAAACTACTGATGTACTTCAAAATTCACTGTGCATAAAAGCAAAGCTTTTATTAATTATTTATGTAAAAACATGACCAACAACTAAGCCACGAGATTACAAATGCCATAGTGTAATTCCTGTTTCCAAAAGCAATCCCCCATACAAAGGTTGTATGGTGTCAGTGTCAGAGACCCTCACATGAGATGCAAACTGCAGAATCCAGGGGAGCAGTGCTGCAGGGCTCCAGCTTTTCTGGGAGCCCAGGAGGTGCCTGCTCTGGGTGATCACTCTTGGTCACTTCTCTGCTGTCCCCTGAGCAGTGGGTGCTGCCACTCCCTGTGCTCTGGCTGTGCAGGTGACAGCCCCTCTCTCCATCTCCGTTTCCCACCATCATCAGCACTGCTGAAGTGCAGGATTCTTCCAGCCTGCTGTGCTCAGGAGGAGCTGGACAGGAGCTGGAGCTGTCTTTTGCCCATGGAACAGTGGCAGGAAAATGCAGGTTCCCCTTCCTCTGGCAGCTCCCCTGAGTGTGAGGCAGGCTGTGTCCCACAGGAGTGTCAGGAAAGCAACACCAGTGCAGCCATGGAAAGCTTATCATCAGGTTTGCCTGTGCTCCTGAGAGATTGCTTTGTAAGCAGTGTGACATCTTGCTGTGGGTGTTAGAATGCTTGTGACATTCTGTAAGCCAAGAGTTCTTTGTGGGTGACACCATGACTGAAATGTTGTACCTCAGCACTGCCCCTGATTGCCTGCACAAGTGCCTCTGTGTGTGTGGCTTTCAAACTCTTGTAGAAAAGTGCCTGGGCACACAGATAAGAGAGGAATCTGCTTCCTTTCCCTAGGACTCAGTATTTGTTGCTAGTTTGGGTCTCAGTGTCTTCTAGTATATAAAGATTATCTTTACATGGGAATAATTAGGAACATTTTTGTTGAAAAATTGAAATTTGTTTCCAAAAAAGAGTTTTGAAGGATGCTATACAGTCTGCAAATTCAGGTCAGATTTGGTGAACAGATGTGCACTTTCTCTGAAAAAGAGTTTTCTGAAAAGTTTTAAACATTTGTTTTGTTCTATAGATGAGGCAAGTTAAGATAAATTCCTAGACAAGCACAGCAGGTTTTTTACCAGAGTGTTAAACCTTGTCTGCAGAAAGCAGCATACTCTTTTGCATTTTTTTCTCTTATAGTATGTCTAACTTTACTGCATGTTTGTATGAATTTACATACATTTCATATACATATGGTCTGTCATTTAATTCTCTGCTGCGTCATTACACAAGAATGCCAAAGCTGATTCTAATTGTTCAGCAAACTAAAGGAATTTAGGGAGGTTGCCCAGAAATTCAACGTTTCTTAAATAAAATACATATGTATTTTAAACCTTTTAACAGACATGTTCTGTGCCATACCCCCTTCACTAATATTAAAATAAGGCTTATCAGCACAAGCTGCATAAGGTTGTGCTGCTGGAGCCAAATCCTGGGATCAGCATCCAGGCCACGAGCCTGCAATCAGTTACACTTATGTTGAACTTCATGCACATTTGTCATTCTTTTGAAATCAGCAGGATTATTCACCTCCATAAGACAAGTATGTGTGGAACCGATTCTGCGAGCAGACCGTCCATTTTTATTGGCTTTGTTATGAATCTCAGAGCAGGAAAGAAAAAAACCAAAACAATCTGCATTAGGAGCAGAGAATTTAGCTCGTAGGGATCACACTGGAGACAAAACTGTGGCACTTAGGCTGCTGGTGTCAGTGAAGGAGAAAGGGATCACACAGCCGACACGCATGGCCAGTGGTGGGAGGCGTGTTCTGGGGATAAAAGAGATTATGAGAACAGGAGAGCTGAAAGTTATTCCATTGGTTCCCTGGCTGAGCTGAACCTTTTGAGCTCCTGTGAAAAATCACAAGCACATCACGAAATGGTAGGAATGGTAGGGAAACAGTAGAAGTGTAGAAGGACGGATTATAAAGGGGTTTTTTTTAGTGTCTAGTAAATATTTTGATCCCTGAGTTTCCCAAGCAGTTTAATTGAACCTGCAGAAGGATGTTTTTTGGCTCATTCTAAATGATAACATTAATATAACGTAGGAAACATTTTATCTTCCCAAGACACTTATTTTTTTACATCACTTCTGGAAGCGCTGTATGCATTTTCAGAGTCATGTGCAGTAGTTTTAGACTCTTCTGTTATCTGTGCCAGAATTTAGCAGTAAAATTTTAAATGCATGTGCAAGTACGATATTAATGATCTAATTTCCTTTGATCCTTGAGGAATTTTTGTTTGCATATTTGGGATTGAGTTTTTTAATAATATCATGCAAGCCCTCCCTTCACTGCCCAAGTAAAGTCCAATGGCAGCTCTGAGGAGGTTGGACAGGCTAAATGAAATCTTGTTGCATTGGATGAACGTAACTGCAGCAGGTAATTAATGCTTTTCATTTTGAAGAATGAGTTCAAGCACTTGAGGGAAGTTGGAACAATATTTTATGTTTTATTCCAACTAGCAATGTAGAAAGGAAATGAAATAAGACTAATTTTATTTTCCATTTTTGCTGTCTCTCCTCTCTCTCTGTTCTTTCTCTTGTTGAAAAACTATTGTCATTTATGTCATTAAAACACAGAATTATTGCCCCCAGACTTTCAGTGAACCACAGCTGTTGACCTTTTTTGTCAAAAGCTTTGAATACAAAGCTACATTGGGAACATTTGTAGCCTGTGGACCATGACAGTACTGTAGACTTCTCCCCTGTCCTAACAGAAGAGAGTGCCAGAGGGTGTGCTCACATAGTGACTACATTATTTTCTGGCAATTGTGGTAAAGATTTCCTTGCTTTGGGTTTTTCTGCCTCCTCTCAAGTGTACAGTCATCCTTCAAACCTATTATACCACCTTCTGAATGCTGAGGCTTTGTCCCTTAGGCTACGTAATCCATTGTGTAAAATGTTTACCAGTCCTGTACAGATATTAAATTAAGCATTGCAACTTAATATGAAGTGTATAGATACTTGAAGCTAGATTTAAAAGACATCTTGATTTCCTTCCTGTGTAACAGTATATTACATTGGATGGGAAAGAGAGTTAAAAATTAATCTTTTATAGTACAAAGAGTGCTAATTTTCAGTGAAGACCTATGAGTATTAAAGTAAAAAATAGTGAATACTAAGCATGTGAAAAATTCAAGATGTCTTCACTGAAATATGCCGTAAGCTATTTTATTTTTCTGGCTGAATAAAATAAGCACTTGTGAGCAGTGCACACCAGCTGCTGCATCTGTAGGGAAACCAAGTACTTTCCCACAGTACATGCTGTATATTTCATTCTTGCAGCATTTTATTTTGACAGGTAATCTTCATTCTTCTGCATATGGAGACAAAATTTGGAGGATAAGTAAAAAGTAAAGGCAATATTCAGTGTGTTTCACAGTTTCTGTGAATTTAAGTAGAGCCATATTTTTATTGACAAATACGAGCACACGTAAAGCTCACATAAATACATAGTCTACATGTAGCATGAAATGTCAAGCTTGGACCTAATTTCTTCCTTCTCGGTGCAGCTGATATTAGTCTTTCTCTTGTGAGTGTATGAGGGAAGCAGAAAGGGTGGTAGTGGAAGGGAATTCTGCTTTTTTTCTTAGGCTAATTTTCTCAGTGAAACTTGATCTGTCTTGGTTACATTTATGAGACTTTGTGAACAGAGAAGGAGCAATGTGATGTGAATGCAAAAATCACGCATTTTCAATGCAATTCATTAGATTTCACTGCAACTTATGTACAAAAAAACCCTCCTCAAACCAAATCCTTTCATAACTGAGGTTTCTAAGCATTACCATAATTGTAAGCATACACTTATTCTAAATAGTCTTCCCTTAGAGAATAAACAGGTACATTTTTTTTGAATCCACAGTCAAGTCCACTTAGAGGTGCAAGGAACAGAAATTGTACTTGCAATTCAACTGGTATTTTGAAATTATTCTGGCAGAAAAGAGGCTGCCTTTCAGAAAACTGTTTTCTATACACTTCCCCCTCCCATCCCCCCTTTTCTATAATGGGACAATACACTTCTTTCAGCTGAGCCTCCAAGTTCTTGAATATCCTGAAAATCAAAATCGGGATTAATGCTGGAAATGTATGCATGTATACCAGAAAGTTTAACCTGTGACCCACAGGCTTTTGGTCACCCCATATCCCAGGAAACAATGCTGGGCACATCAGGCCACAGTGATTAAACAGGAATGCAGGCTCCTCTGCCTTAGGTAAAAGCAAAGAACTACAGCAATGTCCAAAAGACTTTGTAGCAAAAACGGTGAAGAGCAGCAACAGGCACTGAAGACATGGTTTAGGACCATTTCATCCAATAACCTCTTCTAAATTTACAGCAGTTTCACTGGAAGACCTGAGTGTTTGAAATGTCTACAGCTATTTAGAATTCTGTTCTACTCTTATACAGGAGTATAGTAGTTAAGAAGGTAAATGACCTCAGATTCCTCAAGGGTGTGTGATAGGGTGTGGATCTCTGGCTGAGGATGCACTTCAAAGCCCAGGGATGAGCGAGGGCTCCTCAGTGCTGAAGACTGATGGGAAAAGGGAGTACGAGCATCAATACATTGGCTCCTGACACTAATTCTGAATAAAACACTCATGTTAAGTCAGATTTATGGCAGTATTTGAGCATTGAGTACATTGTTTCCTCTCAAATCCATCTTCTTTTCCTAATTTAATAGACAGTTATACTAATAAAAGGTACAAATTTCTTCCTTTTCTTCAGATAGCTGACATAGTATATCTATTTTATTTTCATTGTGATTTCAGGGAGAATGGCACAAACCCCACTATAGGAAAGGAATAAAATGCTAGTTGTATATATTAATTCCCCTCTAGATTCTTTGTAATACACTAGGACACAAAGGGAGGATATATTCTGTTGTCATTAACAGGGTCCTGCCATCCTACAAAACTAAAGCTATAACTAATACGTAAAAAATAACATGAGAATTTGTTGTTGAGCAGCATGGCAGTGAAAATAGGTATGGACTAAATGAAGAGGTTAAAGCAGTACATTAAGTAATGCAAGAGGAATCACACAAAGAGCTGGGAACTGCAATTCAAAGTAATTGGGATCTAGGAAGTGACATCAAATCCAGCCAGGATTTGGGTATCACACTTTTTATATTGGTATTTTCTATTTATATTGGTTAGGTAATTAATGTTAATCCCTAGAAAACAAACAAACAAAAAACCCCTTTGATTAATAGGAAGGCCCTATCTGCTCGCTTGTGTGTTTTGAAAAGAGAAGTTTAAACACAAGGGTTACCTAGTCTTAACATAAAGGTCTTTTTTTTTTTTTCCTTTAACCCAAAAAAACCCTGTTCAACACTTATTTTTTGCTTTTACTTCATTCAAAGTCTTGAATACAAAAGGGACAAGTGTCTTCTGGAGCTAAACTGTCAGGGATGTCTCCATCACCACCTGTTGCACAAGGCTGCTCTGTCCCAGCCCAGGCGGTCCTTTGCTTGGCATCCTTACCTAAAATTGTCTTCCTCCAACTCTTTTGACAGGGATTTTTAAGAAACTACTTCTGTCTGAAAACACAGGATGGCCAGTCTTGCTCCTCTCTGTGGTTCTTTCCCAGGACTCTCTCCTGTGTCACAGTTTTCTTCTGTTTTTTGAATAAATATCCTTAATGTCCCAACTGCCACTTGTTCCTATGGATGGCTTTCTGTGACCCAGAAGTGCTTGCAAGAGACCTCGGTGGAGTATAACTCCACTGAGCATGGCCTTATTTTGGGGAAGAACTCAGAAGTCCCAGAATACAAGTCAGAAAAAAGGCTTAATTGCTGAGTCCTGCAAAGGTGGGGTTTCCTGTGCAGAGCATGGTATGTGCAGGGTATAGCAAACATGGGAGAACGTGAAATGGTGAGGGCAGAGTAGGAAAAGGTGTGAGAAAAAGAGCAATCCAGAGTTTAAGGTTTCTATGAGTGTATGAGATGGGAGATTTCAACTCCTGCTCTTGTTACCTAAGTGCATTCATTAATTTGTTGTGCATTTCATCTCCTGAATCTTTTCAAGGTGATCTTTATCATCTTATTAAGTAATTTTTTTTCCTTAGAAAAAGAATCTCTGTATCCAGAAAGGAAAAAAAAAAAAAAAAGCCTTACTGCTATTACTGAAGTTTGTGGGTAGAAAAAAATTTTAGAGAGTTGTTTTTGAAACACAGGGGTTAAATTTTTGAGGTCATATGTGGGATGTTAAACACTGACAAATATCCCAACTCACATGTGCCTCTCCACTTTGCACTCAGTGTTCTCTTTTGTATCCCAGATCTGAGATTTATCAGGGAATTATTGTGTTACTTCGTTACTGTGCTTGTATCAGAAGCACATCAAGGCAAAAGAATTTTTTAGAGAGAAATTAGAAGAGACTGTAAAGCTCAAGACAATGGTCAATCTTTAAGGACAATATTTTAATGATAAATATAAGAAAATAAGTCTCTGGAAGAAATGGCAAACAAGTAGGAATTAACTGGCAGTTTTTCTCCCCATGCAATATTCTTGGAAAACAAAAAACAATAATGAAAACAAATAATTTATTTGTCATATATAAATTAGATTCATAGGCTGAGAAGTTCTTAAATTCTTGACAAAATTGAAATCAATATGTATATGTATTACCAAAATAAAATGCAGGGATGGCAGATTCATAATATGAGCAAAAGAACATTTTTGAGCACATTAGATGCAAAAACATTGGAAACTATCCATCTGATTTAATTGTAATCTTTTGCCAAAAACATTAACACATTACCTTTGAAGAGTAATTGGTATAAAGAATATCCTCAAAGAGGAGCATTTCCACATACCTAGGCTTTATTTTGCCTTCATTAAACTTTATTCTGAGTTGAATATTTCCTGTCTATAGCATAAGGATTATTCTTCTTCTGCAAACATCTTAACCTATTAGTTTGGTCACATTATGTTCTCTGATGCCTTTTCCAGATGTAAATCAGTTAAGGACAATCAAAGGGAATGTTTAAGCCCTTTAATGTTTTCAGGTTTGTCTTTCTCCTTTGTTTAACCAGACAGGTTGGAAACTCATTCTGATCAGCCTGTTCATCAGGTGAAATGGGCACATTTTTAAGCACTAATTGCTTTCAGGCTGGATAGGAATATGTATAATATGTGCAGTGCAACTGAAGCTCAACACAACCATGAATTAAGGTCTGATGAATGCTGAGAATGGAAGGAACCTTGGGCAGTACTGTCATCTGCATTACTTTTAGTCCCAGCTTTGACTGAAGGACTCAGTTAAGGAAATCCTGGTAGTTTAGCATCATCTTTATGAATTTCTGTGTGACCCTGGCTTGCAGTCTTTCTCTACAACTTTGAATTGATACTTTTTTTGAGTTAGGCATTAGTCGTATGTGCATCACAATGAATCCCTGGTCATTACATGCTCAAACTGGATAAAATCAAGGCTTGATATTTTTATCAATTTGTATCATAGTCAAGTGAACTGATGCCATTGTCTATGAACTGGATTTATTTCCCCGTGAGCTCAAGATCAACCAGATCCTTAGAAGTCAAGATGATGTCACAAAATGGAAGATATATGAAAAATAAAGTCTAGACTTACTATCTCTCTCTATTCCCTCTCCCTCCCCTCAACATCCTCTTTTCCCTGCCCACATTATCTCATGAACTTTGCTTCTCACCATAAATTTGTCTGATACTGACATTTCCAAGATAGTAAGTCTAGACTTCTGGAAACTCTGGAGACAAATGAAAAAGTCATCGAGGTGGTTCTTAAGTGTCTTGGGCAGTGTTCCCAAGGCACCTTTGACAATCAGTGTTACTTTCCCATTTCCACTCTAGAGTTAGAGGTCTTCTCCATTAGCTTCTGCCTGAAGCTAACACTATGGACCAAAGCCTATGAAAGGGATTTTGTGGGTGTGTGATCCAGCAGGACATTTCCTTAACTTCTCATGGCCTCTCTAGTCACGACTCTTAAGGATCTTTCAATTTTTTTTTTGTTTGACCTGTAGGTTCCCACTGCTGGGGAATAATCCTGGCCACACAAAGCCTGGTAAAGGACATTGGCTGGTTTTGCCTGCCATTGATCAGTCACTAGCAGCAGGTGTTAGACACTCTCTGCACATGAGGTGCAACCTCTGCTGTGAAAGCAGCTTTACCTGATGTTAGCTGGGGGACCTGAATTTGATGGGTTTGGACACTCTTGTGCAGCCAGAATAAATGCTTCAGCTGATACTTTAGCAGGATTTTATTTAGGTTTTAGTTTATTTGTTTCATAACAACTTGTAAAGTGCCAACAAAAGCCAAAGGAGAAGAATTGCACGAGGGGAGATCTATTTTGGCAAGACAGGAGCGCAAGGGCCACAAGAAGGAGTCAGGCTGCCTGCAGACACACAGTGTGCAAGCTCATTAAAAATATCTCCCTTGTTAATGTCTTTTATCACTTACTGCTAATGAGCCTTGGACAGATAGAGCTTTGAGGGATGTCATATATTTTTTTAAAAGAAGCATTTTCCGTGACAGTTAGTTTGAAAGTTATAGCAGAGGATCTCAGAGCTTTGGCTAGATTCCCCTTTTTCACAGATATTATATTGCTTTGTGATTAAATAATGTCTAGAGATGAATATTCCAAGACATCAATTCTTCCAGGTATCAGATGATTTCTGCCAACTAAAGAATTTAATTTTTGGGACATGAAGAAACACTGCACACCACAGGTCTCTAAGTGTGGCAAATGTCACATTTCCTTTTGTGAACTGGAATTGATTAAATAAATAAGAGTTAATATAATAACTCTTCGGATATATATTTCCATCCATTCTGAAAACTGCTAATTGCCAATGACTATGTGTTTAGAAGTATAAAATTGGGTAATATAATAATTTCTTCTTTTCAAAACTAACCAGCTCAAATGATTTAACAGAGTTTTCAACTCTACTGTGTGTTTTTCCCAATAAATGTTCACTATATTTTGCCTATATTACACATAGTAGACTTGAGTATATTTATGAAGATGTTTCAGAGGTGTGTTTGAGTGTCTGTAATGCAGTCACTGGTGCAGAGATTTGGTTCAGAAGTGCCTGACTGTGCACAGCCTGCTGGCAGTAACATCAGTAGCATCAGCAAAGCCTTGCTCACCTACATTTCCCTGATGTTAAATGTCTTTTTCCTTCGAGTCAGCGCTGAGGAACCTGTGCAAAAGCTGTGATTCATCTGTCTGTGTGTTAGTTTTCAACCAGTGTCTTTGGATGCACCAGTTCCTCTTGCATGTGCTCTGCCCATGTGTCCCTTTGACCTTTCTGGGGAGGTTGATGGATGTGTTTTTAAGTATCTGCAAGTGAATTGTAATATATGCTAAAATTATATATTTTTGCAATATTTCTGCCAAAATGGACTACAGTGGATGGCTTGTGTCCACATTACTTTGGAATGTGCATGCTCATAAAATTTTACACCGGACATTTGACATTTTGCCAACATTCATTTGCTATCACATCACCATCACTTCCTACTTTAAACTTGTTAGTACCAAGTGCATGTACAGTGCTGAGGACATGGTGCATTTAGAGGGGAAGGGGAGATGAAGTCACAGAGTCTGTATGGAGGTCTATATAAGCAGCATAGCAATGTTTGGGTTTTGTTCACCCTGCCTTAGACAACTGCATGAGATGGGTAAAAAAAGAAAAAAATCCATAAGTAAACCTTCTGGTATTTCTGGTATTTGCATTTTAAGAGCTTATCTCTCATTAGGTTAAGGAAAATTCTTGCCAATAACAAGTGAGAGCTTCATTAATATGCACATAAGCTGTAGTCCAGGAAATTACAGGTCAGAGGCGACTCTGTTGTCAGAAGAATACAATGAAAAGACCTGTTTTCATGATCCTTTTATTTAAAACAGTATTTCTTCCTTAAAATAGATTTATAGCTAGAGAATATAAAGGAATGTTGTCAAGGTAAACTGTGTAGCTCCTATTTGTAACTAATATTTTGGGATTCTGCAACAGAAGAGAGTGCCAAAATCTGTATTGATTGTAACACGTAGTTCAGTTGCACATTTTCATTTCATTTTGGCAATTACCTAAGCTGATTTTTTTGTTCATAATTCTTGTGTATTCAGGTTCATAACACAGGCTAGGAGCACTCAATACAAAATCATTTCAATTAATATTTATGTTATTTTTAAACTTTGAAGGCATTTTTACTCTCTTACTTTACAAAATGTCTTTTTTTTTTTTCAAAATCTATAAAGTCATTACTGTTAGACCTGATCTAGATATGCCATATGGGAAATCTGCCAGACACCTACACATTCATAGATCTACAGCAAAGATCTACACATCCACAGGGGCTTTCAGCTGGCAGGAGGATCAGATGGGCTTTTCTGGAAATGTACATCCTTCTTGTCAAGATGACCTTTAAAAGAGACGGACTTAGAAGCTCTTAATAGCAAGATGTATTCTCAGTTGTAGGGGATATTTTGGAAAAAGAAAATTGGATTCTGAGAGGAAAAGCATATGAAGTTAGGAGGAGAGAAAAAAAGTTTCTATTGGTTTGAAATAAAAGGAAAATATAGTGATAAATATAAGAGGAAATATGAGAAATATAAGAGGAAATAAAAAAATAATGAATGATCCCCAAAGCTTCTGATGATTCTTCAGTTGTCCAAATTTTTGTACTTTACCTGAACCATCTAGACTTTTATACTGATTTTCTATATTACATCTGTATGAGCTCATGCTATAAGAAACAGAAGTACTTGAAAGAAAATGAATAAACAAGTCTGGTCTTTATTAGCAAAAGAAAACAAAGGACTAAAGCAAAATTAATCCCCTTTGTAACCATATAAAGTTAAGAGGCACAGCGTTATGAGACAAACAGCAGAACAATTACATCTGAAGTCTGTAATAAGATTTACAGCATTATATTTGAAGTAGCTTAAAACCATATTTATGAATGTTTTGCATTTTATATTAATCTTATGAAAAGATATAATTTTTCCAAGGTTTTTGTACTTCAGGAGTATAACCTGAAAAAGATAACTTGCTGCCCTGCAGTCAGTTCAAAATTTCCTTCTAACCCTGTTGTTGCTGGGCTTTGCTACTTCATTGCATTTATTTTGTGCCATGCAGTCACTGTCTGCTTAAAAGATAGATGTCAGAAATTGTAACAGAGTCCACATTTCATGTACAATGTTCTGTTGCTGACCTACCTCTGAAAACAGAAATGCTTTTTGTAGTGGTCGAGGGTGTTATAATGGTCCTTGAATATATGCGTAATAGGCATGTGAGATATAACTGGTTGAATGCAGGAAGAAAGATTGTAACAGAACCAACTGTATGGTTGTTTCTTCTGAAACTCATGATAAATTCCTTGTAGCATCTTTTTTAGGCAGAAGCTTTTCTCCCTAGCTTGCTTCTGGAAGGCACAGACCTCACCCCTCTTCATGGGTTCTTCCTGTGGTGAATGGGTCATGGATAAACTATCAAATGCCATTTATTGCCACATAGTTTGAGAGATTCCGTCTGATTTTCTTACTGAAAAACTGCAATAGAATTCTATCCAGAACTGAGGATAGCAAGGCTAAAATTCGGGCTTTGGTAGGATTTGGCAAACTCCAGCAGGGAGACTGTGAGTCCTCCAAAGCTCATACAGCCAAAAGCCAGCCCTAGGTCTTGACCTAGGAATTATGAATTCCTTGACAGGAATTATGCAAGTGCAATGGATGTCTTCTTCCTTCAATGTCTTTGGAAGTAAATAAAATCTCCATGGGCTGTTCTGAGAATGAGACAAATTCTAGTTAAATACCAGCTGCATTATGTGTTTTAATACATGGGTGGGTAACAGTAAATATTATGTAACTATTCAATTTTGGACAAAAAAGCAATGCCTTGCTATTCCCTTGTTAGGCCCTCCTTCCCTGGGGTACTGAACACTCATTTTCTGTAGTAATAACTCAGCCCATTAATTTCATCAAATGATTGCATCAGATAATACATTTTATTTTGTGTAGTTTAAAACTAGTAATCCCAAGAGATTAATAAGGGTACAAATGTAACTAGAATTAGTCAAATTTCATGAAGGGAAAATATTATCATGGTACTATTTTTATTCTTGTTGTCAATCTGTCAAAAGCTGACAAGGCAGAATTTAACCCTGAGTGGTGTAGCAACAATTCAGGATTTAAAAACTCTCCAATTTCCAGAAATTCTGCTTTGCAATTGTGACTGTACAAAACAGAATGAAGATCAATGTCCAGTGCATTAATCCTCTGCTATTTGCATCTTAAAACAAGGTGCAATTAAAAATATAAAATAATCTCAGATGTAATGCATGAAAATCCAGATGTGCCATTGATAAATTAATTTGAACTGGTCACTTAACATGTAGTTCATCTACAAAGAATTTCTGATGATGGATCTCTTGGACTTCCGTTTTGAGAAAAGCAATGTTGACTAGTAGAGATCCAAGACAATTTTTTCTGAGTTTTCACTTCATATTGGTTTTTTTAATCAGAATAAGTTTGTGTACCTATCTGTGAAGGAAAGTGTTGACTCTCTGTCTTCCAAAGATCTTTAATATCATTCTAAACAGGAAGTTAATTGTGTTCTGTTTGATCTTGCTGGAAATGCAGCCTTCAGGGTCACTTTTTGTCCACATGGAAATATGGACAATTGAAATTAAAAACTATATGTATCAGTTCACCCATTCCATCTTCCTAAGCAACAACATCTGCTGTCATTTTCCCAAAGATTTTGGATAATATCTCACCTCCAAAGACAGATTTTTAGTGTGTGCAAGACTGGAATCAAAAACATTAAATAATGAAGTTTGTCTTCCAGTTAGGCCAGAGTTTTTAGCTGGAGTGGGTTCTGAGTGACTAATTTATGCTAATTTAAGGATCTACATTTCTTTGGGGTGGAACATCACTGCAGGGAGCAAGGCCCTGTAGTCCAACAGCTGTAGTAATGAGTGGGCCATTATTCTACTGTAGGAGGTGGAACAGACTGTGTCACCTCTGTCTTTGATGCTGCTTTCAGGCTTTATTTGTCTTATCTGTTTAGAGTGCTTTTCACTATGCTTGTACAGCCATTCCAAAGGCTACTTATTATACAAATTTATGATAACCATGGAGTTAGTTACAGACCTATCCTCCCTTTGGAAGAAAATTTCTCTTCATCTCATATCCCACTGCAGAGTGAAGGTCTGGAAAGGCCCACACTGGCACTGACACATATTGTGCTTTTGACTTCAAGATAAATGAAAAGCAAACAAACATGTCTTTGTCTGACGAGTTTTGTCTTGGGCACACCCACCAATCCCTCATCAGCCAAGATAAATTGCTTCAGAGGGAGGACTTCCATGTTCACAGAAGGAATGCAGAAATTCTTTCTATTTTGTACATTCTTGGCGTCTTTCCTTTGTTATCAATTTCACGTCCTCTTTGTGTTTTGAAGCTCTGCTTGGGAAGAGAGGTTATAAATATTAAAGCTCTGCACAAATTCTCAAGAATTTTTTGGGATTTTTTTGTTTTGTCTTAAATATTTTTTGTTTCTGCTATTTTTAGCTCAAAGCTATCCTTCCTCATCCAAGCTGTGTATTTTTAGCTCATCCAAATAGTTGAAAATGTTGTTATTCATTAGACAGAGATTACTTTTGGCTTTCTTCTTTTCCAATTCTATTGTAGGATTATCAGCACCGAGAAACACATATTTAAAGCAGATTTTGCAAATATTATATGAAAGATGCATAATTTATATTTTGAAAGTACTTTAATGAATCCCTTACCATAAACAGCAAGAGTTTTTAAGTACTGGAATGTGTGTCTTAAGTTGGACTTCATGAAGAAACATCCAAAGACTTTGTTGATAGTTGCATAGGACTTTGTAATTAAAAATTTTAATACGATCAGGCTGTGCTTGATACAGTTTCTATATCACTGTAGAAAATGAAAATATCGTTTTGGCATGACTTGAATTAGATGAGAATTTCCATTTTCCCCTCTCATAAACATTTACAGCACCTATTGACACCTATAAGGTCTGGATTTCAACAGTTAGCTATGGGCAAATCCAGATATTCTATTGAACCTCTAGCTCTGGACCCCATATTTTAGCTCACATTCCTTTTTTGGCCTGTTCTAGAAAAAAAAAGTTACCTGGAACTTTTCCACATAAGCTTCTCCCCAATTCCTGTATTTTGTTGGCCAGGTTTGTAGATAAATAGACCCTTTTCCCTCATATGTGTGGGTAATGTACATCTCCCTCTGTCATTTCCCACAATCACCTGAAGCTCCATAGGGGAACAGTGGGAAAGGATATGGAGTAAGTAATAAAAGGAACAGTCCAAGTGCAAAGCAAAAGACAACAGAGTACTTTCTGTAATTGGGAGGTCCATAAATTACTGTAGCCCTGGGGTCAAATATTTGTGTGTGGAATTGCTGGACCATTTAAGCAGCTACTCATTAAAACCATGTAAGTACTCCAACAATTAAGCTATCATTTTACACTGATAGTGGTACCTGCTCCCAAGGAGGGAAAGCAAATGCTCATTGATAAGGATACCCTAAGGTAGATTCCCACAAATGTAGCCCTTCTCCACACAAATATTTCCTTGAAGGCATGCTGTCAGGTAAATTTTGCATATTTTCAGCCAGGCATCTGTATCCTGATGTCATGATATCCTAGGACCTGCTCTAACACTAATGAGAAAAAGCCTACAAGAAATACAAACAATTTCCCTGCTGGTTGCTCCAATTTTGGATGTTTTAGCCTGCAGTGCAGCAGGAGCTACGTGGTTTGCCAGCATGAAGGCAGCAGCAAATGTCCCAGGGGATCCTCCAGAGCCACAAAGCCATGCTCAGGGTGATGGGTGCTCCTGCACGACCTCTGCACTTCAGTCTTCCTTCTCTCTTCCAGTTTCTCAGGCACAGGGAGGAGGGAAGGATTTGCTCAGCAATGGTAGTTTGCTCATAGTTTAATTAATCCTTAACTGTGTTTGCTTTTTGGCAGTCTTCCAGTGGAGTTCAGCAGGGGTGGTGGATATCACTCGTGCCTGTACCTGCCTTCTTCCTCTTCCAGAACTGGGGAATGGCTCTGCAGGCTCACAATGGCAGCAGTGCCACCCCTCAGTCCCCTCAGTGTGCCTTGGCACAGAGGGTGCCTCAGGTGTAAGTCTGCTGCTGGGCTAACCCCTGCTTCTTCTGCAGTCTTCCCTCTTTAATTGCCTGGGGTGTTTTTTGTCTTCTCTCTTTCTCCGTCTCTGTATTTAAATTCAGTTTTTAAATTTTCCCTGTGCTTTTCCTTTCAAATTTTCAATTGTAGCTGTTATGATCAGCTGCTGCTTTGTTCTTTTTTCTGATCATTTCACCGCCCTGCTGAGGTGAGGTCCCTCATTCTTCAGCCCCACATGATGTGAGTGGGTGAGCAGGGAGCAGATGACAGAATTAATTTGCAGGTGTCTCCCTCCTTTTGCTTTTGACATCCTGTCATTTGCCATGTCCTTATGTCTAGGGGATTATTTGTCAGTGTTGTGCAATCCTTTTCTAGGTTAGCACTGAGCAATCTTAGTTATTTCACAGACAGTCTTTGTGTAAGGAGATATTTGTTGAGCAAAAAAGACTTTTAAATGTATTTCCCTGAAAAACAGTTGAATACAATAAAATGGAAAAGGCAGGGAAGTAGTGGCATAATTTTATGGCTTGTCTGCAGCTCCTCCAAGCCGTGAGAATGGAGTAGTTTGCAACAGAACAAAAATGTACAGCTTGAAAAAGTAAAGATAATAAGAAAAGTAAGATACTGCTGTGTGTTCCTTTTTAATCTTAGGAGGTGACACATGAAAGGTTTGGTCTACTGTGCACACAGCTGCCTCCTGGTGAGGTGGGGCATGTCTCTTTGCAGAAGTGCAGGGTGGATGACTTGTATGTGAACTTCTTTGCACTCTCATTTGTTTACAAAAACTAGGAGGATTTACTGCATGTATTAAGTGCTCACTTAAATATAATCGTATTTATTTAATTGTTGTTTGATTTCCTTTTCAAGGTTTTAGTGAGCTTTTTTTTTTTAATTCTGTTTGGCGATCTACCAAAAATTCATTGTTCTTAATCATTAATATTCTTCTTCACTTTGGAAGAAGAAGGTAAATAAAAATGTCCAAAACTGTAGGTCTTGTAAAAGATCCTTCATCTTTGATCACTATAGATAATATTTCCTTGCAATATTTCAGTTATGCTTAGCCTTAAGGGAAATCATCTTTCTCTTTAAGGAGCTTCTTTTCATTATTTTAAACATTTCTGAGAACGACAAGTGAGATTAGGTGAACACAGTACACATTTGGGAAAAGGAAGGAAGAATAAGAAATTTAAATTGCATGAGCACCAATATTCCTTTTTATGGACTTCATACTATATATTCTTGTATGATTATGAAGAGCAGGTATTGCTAACAAGTCATTAGAAGGCGACCCCATTTTCTTTAACTTTGGCCTTAAATGCATTAAGTGCTTAGCAAAATAAATGTGTGCCCATCTGTGATGTAATAGCTAAAGGAAATAACAGCTGGAAATAACTTTGTAATTCTTCAGTGCTCACTCTGAATGATAGTTGTTTTTTATGTTCAATATTACAGTTCATATCTGGCAGGGAAATAAGAATCCAAAATGAATTATAAAAACCAGAAATATTTGTCTTTTTTTTTTTAAGCTTTCAGACTCTGTGCTGAAACTCTTGCTGTAAATTATGAATAATATCTAGAATTTAACGTGGTTGCAGGCCACATTTCAAGACTAAATGGACTGATGATAATTTATTCTTCATAAATTACATAAACGTTCAGATTCCTTTCACTGGTTGCATGTTCCTGGTGACTTTAGTGGGAATTATTGGTATTACAATTCTTTGAAAACCAGGGCAAAAAGAATGTTGTGAAATTCTTTTTGTGGGGTGATTTGCCGACAGATGTGCAAAATTCAGTTCTGACACAACCAGAAATCTCTAGGAAGCTCCAGCCTCTCCCAGTGTCTTCATGGGAAGATGGTCTCTTTTCTACAAATCTACTTCCAAGTATCCCAGCTTGTTTAAATTGTATTTCACATCATATGAGGCTTTTACAACAAAGCTGACATCCTTCCTGTGAAATTGAAAAAGTCTCAGCACATTTGTGCTGGTGCTTGCTTTGCTTTTTAAACGAACTGTCTGATAAATCACGCTTTTAATATTAACCTGAAGATGGGCCAAGCAAAGCTGAACAAGCTGAGTTTGCTTTGAGATGGGGCAGAGCATTTAAGCAGCTGGGGAGGGTGACAGAGTGAATGCTTAAGCCAACCTGTCTAATAAGGGTGTCTGTCACAGTTCTCCCTGTCACAGAAGGCTCTTTTACATGCTCTATTTATAATGTTGTGTTGCCATTTTATTGTGCCTTTAACAGCTATGCAAGAGTGATTAAAAACAGTCCCTAAGTTTCCTGTGTCACTTTTCACTCATCATCACTGCTCTGAATGGTAACAGTTTAAACCTTTCCATGCCCCTTAGCTAATGCCTGTTAAGAACATAACATTGGCCTCTTTCTTTTTTATTGCAAACTTCATGAATCCGTATTATTAATTTTTCATTGTCAAGCTTATGGGAGTGATCCAAGTCTGGAAATTTAAATAACAATTAATCTTCCTTGTTTTCTGGTCTTTGAATTCATCTGTGCAAAACTCTACTTGACACAGCATTACTCTAGAATTAGTTTCAGTGCCTTTGCCTAGCAACACAAATACGTTTTACACTTTCCAGGTTTCTCCTGTTAACTTCTAAAGCCGATTGTTGTCGCCGGCACATCTTTGTTTGCTATTTATTTGTTACTAGGTGTCGTGGCTCTGGATAGGCTCCCCGGGCTCGGTCCCACCAGGCTGGGGCTGTGCTGGCTCAGTGTCCCTGGCTCTGAGCAGAGGCTCCTTTGGCCCGGGGCCTTCCCCGCTCGCTGCCCCGGCCGCTCCGGCCTGCTCCCCGTGCCGGGGCCTGCACGCACACCGCACCTCCAGAACGGCCTCCTGCTTGCTCAAAACTCAAATATTTGCACTGTTCTTCTTCAGGCTGAGATGGAAATTTTCGCGCTGAACTTTTGACATTGCACAGGATACCCTGGATCCAAAATACAGAAACATCTCGGTGTTCTTGCATCGCTTTCTTCCTGCGTTAGGAACAGCTTTCGGAGGGGGCACGGTCCCTCTGCAGCCAGCTCCCCTTCACCTTTGCCATTACTCAGTAAGGAGGGTTTATTCTTTGGCCCAAAGCCTGTGCCTTTGTTCATCCCTCTCCTGCTTTTTGCATCATCTGTCTTCTTGACCCACCCTATCTTCATGGATTTAAAAACAGTGTTTAATACTGTGCTCCCTGCAGATTGCCCCAGGAGGGTGGTTCTGCCTTCTCAGGCAATCCTTAGTAAACTTGCTGCCCAGCTCAGCACATTCTTGGACTGTTAGCAACATCTTTGCTTGTTCTGTAGTTTCTCTGGAACAGAGGTGTCACAGGACAGTGTCCTCATCAGATTTACGTGGGGTGTGGAATGGAGGCGAAAGAGTGAGGACGTGAGGGCACCGCACAGGTTTCCACTGCCTGTCTGAGGCTCAGTGGGAGCTGGCATTGCCATTTTTCCTGGCAGCTTCTGTCCTGTGTGTCCCTTCCCGAGCCGCTGGCTGGGAGGGCTGGCTTTGCACCCCAGGGACTGTGTCCTGCCCGGGCAGGGAAGCAGCGCTTGAGCGGCCCTGCAGACCCTGGGGCTGGGCTGCTGGCCGTGTGGGACAGCTGCTCCTGGCAGCACGCACCCTGACTCAGAAGGGAAAGAAGCAGCGGCAGGTAAATCAGTGCTGGCTGCTCAGTAAGAACCCTACAGCCACACCCCAGATTTTTCATTTCAGAGCTATTGCAAACACATTCTGCACCCAGCTGATGCCAGCAGTGGTGGGAGCCCTGAGCTCCAGCCTGATTTCCCTGACTGTGTCTTCTTCTCTTGCTGGTCACAGGCCCAGAAATGTCACCCATGCCAGCCCCTCTCACACAGAGGATTTCAGACAGGGACAAGTGGGACAAAGCTGTGAGCAGAGCCTGTGCTGATCTGTCTGCGAGGGGCTGGTGCTCGTGGTGGCCCTCAGTGTTTATATTTCCTTGAGAGAGTCAATCCCTTTCAGGAACATAAATGAAATGTTACTGTAGAACTTCCTGAGTGTGTGTGTGGGTGCGTGGTTTTGGTGGTTTTGCATAATATATGTGATTCTCAGTTTTGTTGATTTTTTACAGTGTGCTGTGTATATTACACATGTGAGGTCACCTAGTTGTTCTTTCTGTGGACAGAAAGAAGGCATTTGACTGGAGATTGCTTTTCAGTGCACATGCCTCTGCTACACATACATTCATGAATCAGTTACAGTCTGTATTGAGAAATATATTGTAAATATAATTGGCTTGGTGAAATGAAACATTTACAATGGGTAATAGAAAGATACTAAAGAATTTATATTAAAAAAAATATTAAAAGCAGGAAAGGACATGACCTCCTTATGTTAGTGATGGTTTTTGTTAAAGGAATGAGAGGCTTAATTCCTGGAAGTGCTAGAGTTTTTTTGTTGGCTGAATGTGTCCTTCATAGTGTCTGTTTGTCATCCCAACCTTTTTCTGAAAATGGAATTCAGGTTTGTAGCCAAAACCAGAATATTTTTTACTTTGTATTGAGGTTATGTAACAGATGGTGAGCTAAAATGTGCTCAGTGCTTCAAAATTATTTGATGAATCATAAAACTGAATAACACTTTTTCCCTCAAATCATGTTTTGATTCTATCTAGGGATGAGTAAAACTGTTAAATTAGAGAAAACTCTATCTGAAATATTAAGCACGTATTTGAATCATGAAAATCTGTTGGGATTTTTATTAATTCATTTGCCTGTGGCTTGTCTTGTAGTAAGAAGTACTTGAGATCACCAGAGAAAAATGTGCAATTTCTGAAATGTTTAAAGAATAGCTATAGTTTGGTCAACATTGAAACTGCAAACAAAACCTTCAAGTTCTCTGAGAGTTCAACTGTTCTGTTTTAACTGGAACCAACATAAAGTATCTCTCTTTAAAACTGCTGTTTTCTTGTATATTTGGAATCAGTGGGAGCCAGATTCCTTTGGAAATACTTTAGAGGGTCTCTTGGGAAATTAGGTGTCCAGTTCATTGAACGTCTGTCCCTAATGCTGGTGTGATGGACAAACTTAAAAGGCACATGTCCAGTGTGGCAAGTTTCACACCATGGAGAGATCCAGTTCCTGCTGGCACGATCCATCATTTTCTTGGATGTCCCAGTAGGTGCCCTTAGGTGCTTCTGCACCTCTGTTGGATGTAGGATAATGTCACTGACGTTAATTAGGTCTCAGCAATGCACATTTGGTCCAAACACTCCCTGGCCATAGTTCAGTCTGGCCCCTTTTAAGAAGCAAGACTAATCACAATATTCTCCTTGGGCTGGGAGGGAAAAAGAACAATGTTTGGGGTCTTAGCACACATTGATTGATTTGTGAGGTCTGAGCAGATCTCAGTGCCCACAGAACTGCCTGAACCAAGGGGGCAGGACAGGTCTCTGAACGGGTGCTCTGGGGGTCTGACAAAGGAGTTGGCCACCAGCCAGCTCTTGAGTTCAGCGTAAGGATTTTCATTCAGAACAAACTCCATTTATCCAGGCCTAAGAGAAATCCTCCATTATCATACCTTACTGTGGATATACTTTTAAGGTAACGTACACATTGCTATGGAAGAAAGCAGGAAGCACAGAACACTTCTATCTCACAAGTGCACAAAAGTATATTATATATACAAAGAATACACACTTTTGAAAGGGCTCTTAGGCCTGCTTGTGATGTTTACATAGAGACCTAGGATTGCCATTCTAGGTGTATTTGCAATATTTGCCTGAAAAAGAGATGCCATCCCTTGAATGTTTTTTTTAAGTTATATTTTTACTCCATCTAGTAGCTCAAAGTTTGTTTTTTTCTACAAGTTGCTCTATTCTCAAAGATGATAGGAAGATGTTAGAGTTTCAGCTTTTCTTCCTGGTATCCCATGTGTGTCTCTATTTGCATTCTCTCAGCTCATGTTTTCTCAGATGCAGAAAATTATGTAATTAGTTGTGGGGTCTCATACCATCGTTTCAGAGATGTTTCCCATTTAAATTAAAGGCCTGTTCTTCTACCCAATCAGTAATTGTCTAGATCTTTTAAGATCTCCTTCAGCTTGATTTAATTGTTAAACATTAATTTAGTGGGAAAAAGGCTTCAAAGGGGGAAAAAAAGAACTGCTGGAGGGGCAAAATATTAATAGGTGCTTAAAAGCAAAACAGTAATTCTTCCCTTTCTAAGCTTGCAGCCCTTCAGGCCTAGTGGAAAAGAAACAATTGACTGTATTACAGGATTATATAGGTTTCATTGACTTAAAATGAACTGAAAGCAGCTGTAGGGAGATTTACCTCAAGTCTTTATTATTAGCCATATGAGGCAGAAAGAAAAACAATGTTTTGTTTGAGTCAGAAAATACAATTTTCAATGGTGGTTTAGAAAAGGTTAGATAAAGAGAGAGTTGCTTTTCAATAGGGAAAAGGTGAATAGAAAAATTCTGTTTTGCCAGCATTATATACCATATGAAAGATTTCAGCCAGCAGAAAAAGAGCCTATCTTATACTTGTACGGTCTTGGTTTTTGTTTCATTTCTGATGGATAATCTTGGAGTTTAGTACACTTGATATCTCTTTTACTTACTAATGACTGTAATACTTCACTCCTTTGAATACTTCTACCATGCAAATGGAGATAAAGATCAGAAAAGTGTTGCTTTTTTTACAAAGAAAATCCTTCTAAAGTCTGCCTCTCATTGAAAAATACATTGGTACAGATTTCCCTCTAAGTTTTCTGCCTTTGGTTGTTAAAAATTCTAATTAAGAAAAACTGAAGAGTTGTTAGAGAAAAAAGTTGAGAATGCAAAGTCAGAGTCTATTCTGAAGATCCAGAATATTTCCTTACTGTGAAATATTTAAAAGACTTAGAATTATTTTACCAATCATAGACATTTTGAGCCATTCATGTAATTAAAATGTAGTTAACAGTAGTTGTTTTATAAACTCTCTATACTCAGTTACTTCTGCAATTGAGGATGTTGCTTAAACTCCAGTGATGTGCTGAGAATGGGAACTGCTCCCTCTCAGATAAAAGTGCCTGATGTGCTCCAGTGTTGGGGGATAAGGAATCTGTCACCATACACCATACACATCAATAAAAACTGACACCTGATATCAGTAATAAGATATTCTGTTGTCAGAAAATATAAAACTTGCTGTCATATTGGGAATTTTGATACAGGTTTTTATTTCCTAAAACTTACCTTTGTCCAAGGTCACATGTGTTTTGTTAGGTGGTGGTACTGAAGAGATTTTGAAATACTTAATAGGCTTTTTCTTCCTCTGGGTTGCTCAGGTGAAGTGCTTTTATATAAATGTATCCACAGCAGTATTCATTGTGATGCAGGATGGAATTATGCAATTTTGAACATAATGTTAGCAGTGCATTATAATGTATATTGTCATTGCAGCAGCAGCATTTCAGTAGAGCTGAACTTGATTTAGAGATTTAGAAAAATAAGTACAAAAAATATCTATGGCTATTGAAGAAAAGCTGGAATTAAATTCTCACTGATATCCAAAAATATTTTCTTATCTTATAGACCAGCCACTCTTTAGCTGCTATTTTTGACTGGAGCAAAAATGAAGGGTTCTGGTATAAGGATGAACAGCTTTGTGTAGCTGTGAGTGGTTATGCACCCACTTACCCATAAAGTTCTTTCTTCAAAGGAAAGTCTACAAAGAAAGCTGTGGCTGATTCTGTCTGCAGCAATGCAGCTTTGAAGTGTATATTGCTGCATCTGGTATTCTTTGCACGCAGAGGTGGAGTTTTCCCATATTTAAGAGTTGTTTTACATTCTCATATTCAATTAATATTGGTATGCCACTGTGTAATTTCTCAAACTCTTTTCAGTAGGACAATATCTTCTTGAGGTATTAGAAATGGGAACTTTTAGAAGCTGCAGCACTGCAGCACATTTAAGATGACAATCTTAAATGCCTGGTTTGATTTTGGCATATTTATGGGAGAGATGCTCTCAGATCTAACATTCATGGAGCCAACATGGCACTGAACTACCAATTTTTGTTTTTTTTTTTTCAATTCATAGCATCTTAGAATGGTTTGGGTCAGAAGGGACCTTAAAGTTCATCCAGGTCCACCCCCTGCCATGGGCAAGGGCACCTTCCACTAGACCAGTAGCTCAAAGTGTCTATCCAGCCTGGCCTTGAACACTCCCAAGGATGAGGTGTCTTTCTAATTCTTACATAAATCTTTCTGTAAAGTGTTGTCTTTCCACAGCTGCATAGCAGCTATTAAAACCTGACTTCAAACTGGTAGATCTCAGGATGTTAAGGAGATACTGAATACTTTGTGAAAGTAAAACATTTAACTTTTTTCAAATTTGCCATCCAGACCTGCTATTTATGCTTTTAAAAGGTAAGCCATGGTTCCTTATCAGCCTGAATTCAGATAATACTGCATGTGTTTATCAACCTAAAGAAACTGAAAATGGTGTAATAGTGCAGAAGTAAGTGTAGAATTGACATTCTGCTTTGATTTGTAATTTGAAAGGGACTTCTCTAGGTTTAGTTGCAGCTTTTTGGTTTTTACAATTGAGAAAATATTGATAGAGATTAGGCAACTTGCCCAAGGTCTCAAAAGGAGCCACTGACACAATGAGCTGAACCCTGAATCCTGTCTTGTTCACAACATTTAGGTCATAGGCTGGGAAGGTACACTTGCTCTGGTGTTTGGAGGAGTTTCATCCTGGAATCTGATCCTCTGTTTGCTTCTCCAGCTAGAAATCCCGATGTTCCTTATCTCCTATAATTTCCAGTAGGGTCCTCCTCCCTTCTGCTATCAGCAGACACTCCTTATTTTCAATGTTTCTTCTAACAAGAAGTCCAAGTACCTGCCACTGTGTGTGTGGAAAGTTGATGCTTTCATTCAGGCTGATGGCTTTCATGCTCAAAGGTATTCACTTCTAATTGAGACCTCCAAAAGATAAGAGTTCAACAAGAATTTGATGTATTTGCTGTAGAGGTGCTGTCAGACTGGCTAAGTCCCATCCCAAACACTGGTGGGGTTGAAAAGTGGAGAGTGGAGACAAGTGACCTGAAACACCCCTGAATGGTTTGCACAACCACACATGTAATTACTGGATATGTGCGTGCATTTGCAGTGCTGTAATTACATGTCTGATGCACTTTTGGCTACCTGTCCATCTGCTAATCTGCTGAAGAGAACAGAAATACTGAACAAATGAAATATTTCCAGTCAGCCATTTTATTTCACGCACATGCTGACAAAAAGAAAAGTAACCTGGGTGTACTGTGAATTTGGGTTTGTGCTCCTGACAAAGTGGAGCTGCTGGTAGGACAGGAGTAACCTCCCTTCTGGGAAGTGACTTCCAGGTATTTGTGTATAGGATGTACAGAATGTTCAGCTTCCCTGGGCAATGGTCTGTGTTCAGAGCTGTGAGGGACACGTTCATTGTGTTAGTGACAACAGCAGTTATGAATTATTGAAAGTTAACATGCCTGCCAGGCATTTCAGGGCACTAACCTGTAACAAGAAGAGGCACATTTCCCTAAATGAATACATTTTCATTCAGAGGGTTATTCACTTAGCCAGCATTAAATGTAGTCCTCTTTGAATCTCATGGCCACGTCTTGCTCTGTTCCTGTCAGTTTTCATCTCCTGCAAAATCACGAATCCAGCATTCAAAATGATAATAGCTTGGTTAATTCACTGTGTAGTTTTTCAAGAAATGCAAGAGGAATTTTATAGAATTAGTGCAAAATTGCTCAAGGTCAGTGGCTCCAAGATTTACATTATAACTAAAGTATTGTCTTCTTTTTAATTTTCTTTTTTTAATTGATTTTATCCTCTCCTCATTTCTTTGCTTTTCTTCTTTCCTTTATATTTTTTCCTTCTTTTTCCTTCATTTCACCTTTTTTTTTTCTTTTTCCTTTTTTCTTTTAAGATGTTTGTCTCTAATACAGCATCATCACCTCTTTTTATGCTGATTTCATTGTCAGACAAGGCAGATGACACTGCTAGCCACTGCGATTTGCTGCACACCAGCTTTGCAGAATATAATGGAGTGGGACAGTATTCTTTTTGATGTGGTTAATCTCTGTTGTACTTGTGCCTCTCCTGAAAACTGCACTGTGTCAGAGAGTCTTTTGTAGCCAATGGTGACAGGAAGATCAACAGAGAGAGGTTGCTCCATTAACCTCTGAAGTAATGAAGTTGCATTGCAGGCAGTCAACACTCACGCTGCCAATTTATTATCATTTAAGAGGAAGTGAAACTACTTCAAGTCACTCTGGTGTCCACATTTTGATAAATACCCAGAGTGCTAATGTTCTAATGCTAACAATCAGCCTTGAAGGGACCTCTAATGGCTTAGGTTGCTGTGGCCGTGTCTTCTTGCTCTTGCAGAATGACCTTCACAGAATCATCACCAAGGGAGCAGGCCAAATCTATTTACTGCCATACTGATTATGCAGGTGTAATTTTGCTGCTAGTGCCACTTCTATCTGTCCATGTGGAAAGGCTGAAAGTAGATAACTTATTTGATAACAAATTTGTGTAAACTTTCAAGGGTACTGAATTCACATCTCCAGATTTGCTTTTATTTAATTCTTGTTTCCCAGGCGATGCACATTGTTAAAGGGATTACTTTCCATCTTAGAAACGGACATAACCAAAATCTTGGGAACACATTTAAACCTTCAGTTTGTTAAAATCTTGCAGGATTGTCTGATCTTATAAGATTTTCATGACCTATAGTCAAATCCTGTGAGAACAGCTTTCTGAGGAAGCAATAACACTAGTCTCCCCCACCTCAGCAGTAAAACAGGCTTGTAAAAGAAAACATTGCAAAGCTGGCATGACCATACCCCCATTCTTCCCGAGTTCTGCTTCTAGGCATGGTCTTTGGCACATATTTTTTCCTGCTAAGGGCAGTGTAATTTACATGTCTGGCTTTCCATAAGTAGTGAAAACACTTTTTATATATAAAAAATCCAGGTGGTTTCATAGCCATATCATACATTCCTTTTCTCCCAGGGTGACATAAGTAGTTATTTATCCACGGTATTTGAGAGACACAGAATCAAGGTGGTCAGCTAAGTGTAGTATGTTTCTGCTGGTTCTTTGCAGGATTTCTGATGTATTTGTGTTTGTGCTGTGGGCCCAGTTCTGGCTGCAGATGGGGCTTTGAGTGTTTGCTTCCTGGGACTACTTGATATATCTCCACTGAAATAATTCGGAAGACTCTGTATGGACCCTTTTAGTGTCTGGGAAGAGAAAGCACTCAGTAAAGCACAGGGAATGTTACCTGCACTGTGTGAAAGAACATTGTTTATGAATAGAATACTCAGCCGTGGCCTTGTGCCCACGGTGTGTGATCACTGTTTCCTTGCCTCCCCTGTCAATAGCCTGAACTATCCTGCTCCCCCTCTGACCTGCGGCTCTCCCTGCTGCAAAGCAGATCCCCTGCCTTGCTTGCTTCCTCCTGCCTCTGCCTCGGGAAGGTGGCTGCAGCTCCTTGTTGGGCTCTCCCATGTGGAGCAATGATTCCTCCCTGCACTCCCTATCCAGTGAGCTCTGCTGAGGGCCAGAGCAGTGGCTACAGGGTTTGGAAAAGCGCCCTGTGCTCGGCTGCTTGCCAGAGCTGGGGACAGACCTGTGCCAGGACGAGGACCACAAGCATCTCCCACATGTGCCACAAAGCTGCATCCAGCAGTGCAGCCTGCAAAGCTTCATGGGTTTTTCTCCTGCTCTCTCTCTTCCCCCTGCCATGACACATTTTTCTCTGTACTGAGACAACAGGTGTCTCAAAACTGTTCCTTTTGTTTTTAGGCAGACAGGTTTGGGAAGGGCCCCCTGCCAGGTTCAAGCACAAGGTCACTTTGGAGCAGCTGACTCGACACACACTTGTTGGCTTTTTCAGCTGCTCGGGGTTGGGAGCTCTGCCCTGGCTGCCACAGGGGTGGACCTGGAGAGGAACCCACACTGCTGCTGGGGCAGCACGTCCGGGGAGCACAGCAAGGGTTATAGACCCCAAGAGCATTGCAGGAAAATGTTTGGGATATTGGGGGAGCAGGATGGGGAACCTCTGCCAGCTGCGCTGCCGGTGCTGAGCTCTCACACCCCTGTGTGCCCCAGACACCGTCTGAGGTTCTCCAGGGACACGTTGCAGAGAGATGGGAAAAGCTGTCAGGAATTCCACAGCAATGCAAAAGCCAAGGAAACATGGGCAATGCTCTGGGTTAGTACTGTAACAGCACCCTCTGCTCTCTCAACCCCTTCCTTACTTGTCCTTCCCAGCATTCACAAAACACACAGAAGACACTGTTTGGGAGAGAGACGAGAGATGGAGTCTGTGCTGTTGGGAATTGTAGAAAGATGTTCTTGGTACCATTATCAGATTTTTAGGTAGTGAAGATGTTTTCATTTAACACAGAATTAGTTTATATGTAGTATCTGTTTTCAAAGAGGTGGGATAAGATTAGGAAATTCTGAATTATAAATTGTAGATCTACAATTTGTTATTAGTTTGCATCTGAATTTTTTTATGTGATTTAAATACACAGCTTGCTGTTCTTAGTTTCCCTTCTATGTTTAGTCAAAGTGGATTACTGAAGAGTATGAAATATATTATTTTATTGGCACTGAATCACAAATGAGTCAGTGAACTTTTTTGCACTTACAACTAAAATTGGATTCTAACTTCCAAAAATTTATGACAATTGCTCCTTCTTGTGGCTTGAATGTTGACATATAATTAATTTAGGATTTCTTCTTGAGATTTCCTGTCTAGGTTTGTACCTGTCACAAAAATACCCTTGGAAGTTTATCTAACAGCTGGAACACCACGAGAGTCGATTGAAATTTAGCAGAGATTTACTGGGGCCAACAGGAAGTGCTCAAAGCAGGATGGCATAAATATGCAGAAAGAGCTCTTTTATTTCAGCTGTTTTAAAGGGTCCCAGTGCAGGCTGATGGTGGTGTAATGCTGAAAAATGCTGACACTGTGTCAGCCAGCAGCACCAGCACAGCAAAGGATTCCACAAGCATGGCTTGGCACTTTGTTGAATTATGCACAGAGTGGAGCTGTGTCTGTTGCCTTCCCTCCATCCCAGCTGCCCTGCAGGTTTCAGCTCATTCTTTTGAGAAACCAGATATATTTAATGGGAATTTCCCACAAAGTGGTTTTGAAATCTATTTTGTTGTTCTGCAGGACTAAAGGAATTCTGAAAATGCAAAATCTAGGTTGCAGTGACTTGAGGGACTGGGCAGATGCAATTACCTTTAGATAAATGTAAAATGAACCATATGGAAGAAAAGCAATCCCAAACTCTAAGACTGCATAGTAATTATCAGGATATAATATTAGCAATTACTCTTCAGGATGGAGACATTGGAATTCTTTTGCACAGTCCTCTAAAAGCTTACCTTTATTTGCAGCAGTAATAAAAAAGGAAAACAATGTAATAAATAGTTGGAAAACAAAAAGTTATTTAAACACAAAGCCCTTTTTAACCTCTCTACCTGTTCAAGGCTTGCCCACGTCTTTGCTATTCTACCCATTTTTGATAAGCCACTGAGAAAGAACAGTGAGCACAACAAAGGCTAAAAAATATTTTAAAAAGGATATTTAAAATTGTTTCTCTGTAAAGAGAAGCTATTGCAATATAAATAATCAGTTTGGGAAAGAAATAGAAATATGATAAATCTGTAAAATCATTAATAACTCAAAGGGGGGGAAGATGAATCGAATGGTAAATTTTCCTGCAATATGGACACTGAGTGCAACAGGCTGGCATTGGTTCTGTAAGGAACACAAGCAATGCTGACTGGGGTACCATGGAGCTGTTGGCCAGGCTTGCCATGCCAGCTGCAGAGACCACGAGGATGAATGAAACTGGAACTGTGCTAAGTGGTTTGTGGATGGTATTGGCTTCCTGAGAACCATTAAATGTTCTGGGTTTAGCAGGAGCCCTGAGCTCCCAGGGCCACGTGCATTGCAGGGAGCCTGGAGGGTTCATTCCCTTTCCTTCTGCACAGGGACACTGAAAGGTGTGAACTGTTCCTCACCCACACTTTGAAATTTGGAAGACAAATAAATTAGAAATGATTGCTGGAAAAAACCCTGTATTTTCTACAATGAGCCTACAAAATATTTTCTGATCATTACTGTGGTAATGCCTGATGATGGAAGGTGCATACCTTGGGGAATTCTAAGTAAGATTTCGTTTAATGAAATGAAAGATCCCCAAATATTCTATTGGAAAAAAAAATCTGCAAAGGACACAGGTGACCCTCTTCCTCCTCTGCTCCTTTTTCTCATCTCCTGTTCATGAACTTGTGACTTAAATGAGAAATTACTGTTTGTTTTTTGGCTTTTTGGTTGGGTTTTTTGTTTTTTTTTTTTTTGTTGTTTTGTTTTGTTTTGTTGTTTGGTTGGTTTTTTTTGTTTGTTTTTGCATGATTAACCATTGAGATCTGCTAAAAAGCTATTCCTAGCTTAAACAGTAACTTTTGATGCTTAAAAAAATTGATATATTACAGTTGGGGTATATTCTAAAAAAGAAAAAAAACACTTGTTCAAAAGAACGAGTAGTTTATATAAATTAATAAAAAGCTTCATTTGATCTCTGGAAATTTTTGTAAAAACAAGATTTCCTCATAAAAAATGTGGTGAAACTGCGTTCTTTGACTTAATCCTCACATTTCCATAATACAACATCCTGCATTCAGATATGAAATAATGATCAAGCTGTGTTTTTTTTGCTGAATTTCCCACATCTTTTTGTCCAAATCCAATGTTCTTTATCTAGCACTGGCCATCCTGTCTCATTTACAGACTTTAAAAATATGAATGTACAGGTGTACCTGGAAGTGGTGACCTATACATTATATCTTTAGGTTCCTACAGAAAATGAGGCAAGATATGCAAGTGTAAGAAAAGAAAAATCCAGAAAATTAGAATTAAATGAGTTAGATAATTTTGTTTGCATTTAGAGTGCTTAATGAGAAATTAGGACATGTTGTCGAATATGGCTTTACCTTCTTGAATTAGAGAGTTGGTAAAAACAAAGTTGCTGGAAAGTAGCCCCAAAACTATCTTGTCTTTCTTGTAGTTGTTTCAGTGGGAAATATTTTTTATAAGTACCTGTTTAGTTGTTGTTCTCCCTAAAATTAATGGAGGAATGAACAATTTTTGCATTGCCATCACTATCCTTATTTTCCAAGCTGTTTCCATTAATTAAGTTCCACTCTGAGCTTTACCTTTACCTCAGTGGGGTTGACACAATTGTGCATGCACATCAAGAATATCTTCTGGGTTTGTTTTGCTGTTTCTAATTAGCCAATTACTGTCCTCAAACCTGCTTTTTATGAACTACTCTTCTCATGTTTTATCTTGTTCTGCAAGAGCTGCAGGGAAAATAGAGGGTGTCACACCATTTCCAGCTGTTGTCCAGTGCCACCTCTCAGCAGAGAGTTGAGCTGAGGTTGGTGACAGGGCAGAAAGAGCTCTGCTGCAGCGAATGGAATCAAAAAAATGGGGAGAAATCAAGTTTAAGCAAGTAGAAAAATAAAGAAGTCAGACAAGGTCTGGAATGGGAGATTGAGAGGAGAAACAAAATGGGCATAGAGAAATAGGTGTTCTCTAGAGAAAATTACTGCTCAGTGTGAATTGTAGTTAGCAATGAATTGTGGTGATTATTCTTGCTCATTAATTTCCTTGTCCTGTTTTGCTAAACAGTTTAATTGCAATACATCAGGTTTTTTTATAATAGCATCAAATAACAAATGTCACCATTGCAGTTTTATATGATTTCATAATGAAGTTCATGTTTTTAGCTGTACATGTTTACCTGTCATTTGACACTTGCATGGATGTTTTGAGTATCTTTGGAAATCTTGAAGTCTAAGCCTCTCATCTCTCCAACTCTTACACACATATATGTTTTTGAGTGTACAGTGATTATAAAGGTGGTGTTTGAAGATTGGGAGGGACCAAATTTTTGCTTACTGCTATTTTATCATTTCCCTTTATGTGATGCTCATTATCATTGGAATGCTGATAAATGTGGGTCCTCAGTCTGCATGGAATTATATATGTATGCCTTTAGTTGAATGAAAGCCACTAAGGTCCCCTTCAGGATGTACTCTTAAGCCTTTTCTTAATATTAAGTGCATTTTTAAGTCTCAGATAGAGTAAAAATTTAAAAATTAAAACATATGTTTGTATGTTTAAGAGAGCTGGCCCCTATGTCTTTCCTATCATGCACTGAGAAATGCGTGGGCAGAGCCATAATTGTGGAGAAGCTCATAATATTGGGGCCTAAATTATAAAAATTATTGCATAATTAGACCACACAAGTTAGATTTCAAAATGCTGCGTGTTACTTGGATGGGTATTTAAAAAATAAGTAGCTGTCGAGCATGTATGGTCCTGTTCCCAGTGCCACACACAGTCATTGTAATGCCTTAGCAGTTTGAAGGAGTTTAAATGGATCCAGCATTGGTCTTCAAACAGACCAACCCTACTAACACTTGCCTTAGTTGTATCTCTTTTTTCTTAACATTAAAAGATGCAACTGTAACATCAGGCACCATTTTTATAAGCAGTTACGTATCATGAGCTATGTAAAATAAAAAAATATATATTTAGGATCATTTGGAGGGGGAGAAGGTGAGAGTATATCTCATGTACTGTAAAACAGACTTTTTGTGTACAATAGAATATATTCTGACTGTACTTTGACAGACTGATTTCTTTTATATTGTTATTATTAATACAATACCCATGCCTCACAATGCCTTCCACAGCACAATCAGTATTTAGATATACCTGATAGGGTAACTTCAGTGAGTGCTGGGTTATTAGCTAGCAGAACAAACTAAGTAAATGGCAAGTTAATGGTTTATCTAAATTATGAAGTATAGGTGGGACATACAGCTGTTGGTACAGATATTCAGATCCACAGAGCAATATCCTGAAGCTCTTTAGTTTATTCTCAGCTTTAGAAGATGATAAATCTGAGGTGATTGGGAAAGCACAAGCCATGAGATGCATCTTTATTTAATTTCTTGTTATTGCTTGGTTAAGGAAAAAATAACCCGAGCAAACTTTCAATAACCTACTGGAGTTGTGTGCCTGAAGGACACCATGCTTATGTCCAGCATTTCTAAGAAGACTTTTCAGGCCTGGCCAAGGATCCACCCTTTTCCTAAAGGCAGAAATAGGCACACACATAAAACACCTCAAAACTTCACTCAGCCCTCACCACCTCTCTTCTGCCCAACTCCATCCAGCCTTTGGGTGCATCAAAAGAAGGAGTACAGCCCTTGTGTGCCTCCTCACTGGCTGGGATGCTTTTGGATTAAACTTCCTCTCCACAACCACCAAATTTATTAGTATTTACTCTGGTACAACATCTAGTAACCAATATGCTTCTAACAACAGTGTGGTAGCAGCCACAGTAACTAGAGTTACCCAAGCACAACAGCCAGCCAATTTTAGCTATTAAATATTGACTGACTCTGGTAGGATGCATGAGATAAAACCCAAATCATACTCCCTACAACCAGACAAATATGTATGAGATTTTAAGAATTTCCTTCTAGTCACAAATTATCAGCAAATCTCAAAATATGGCAGAAAAAAACCCTGACCTCCTACAAATTCTAGAAATTTCCCTTATCCAGAGAAAAACCACAACTCTGACCTTGCTTGGCTCAGGCAAACTCTAAAGAACAGAAAAGAAGTGCTCCTTCATTACTGGTGGCCAAAGAAAGAATGTGCTTTGCCCCTGACATAATTTTCATCCCTCCAAAAGGAGTGGCAGTCATTTCTGTGGGTCAGCAGGAGCTGGAGCTCAGCTGTGTTGCCAGAGCAGGGAGCTGGGGGCACCCAAAGGGTGACCACACCTAAGCAAAAACCCCTGGAGAAAACAGGGGACAGCACCAGGGAAATGCCTGTGCTGCAGACACAAAGAACAGAAGATTGCCAAACCCTCTCCTCCTCCCTCAGCTGTGACCTGTTTTTAATCCCTCTCTGCACATTTCACCTCTTACATAAGCTTGCCTCATCTGGGGAGGAGGGCAGGGGCAGCACTAACAGGCTCCAGAGAGAGACAAATGTGTCAGATGCACAAGTGTTCAGCCAACTCATCCTTTGCTCCCTATCTACAGACCAGTAGCTCTTGGCAGAGATGAATCTGCAGGGACTTCTAAAACCTGGGATCACAACAGTTTGGAGAGGCAAACGGAGCCCTCAGAGCTGAGGGACCATGAGCATCCTCATCAATGTGCAACAGAAACCTTGCAGTGTTCCCTGAAAAAGTGTGGTCCACAAGGAGATGGGAAGGTGCATTCTATTCTACATATTAGGGTTTAGAACTTAAATCTACCCTTCGTTATGTCTGTAATACCTCCTTTCATTAATTTAATTAATCTTTCTTGTCCATTTCACGACCCAGTTTTTAAAATCTGGGCTAAATGTATATTTTATCTAAAAGAAATGGAAAAAAAAAGTACAGTCGAGAGTTGTTATTTAAATAAGTGGATGCTCATAAGTGAAACTTATCCAAGCTGAGATTTTATTGGGTTTGTTTTTCTCTGGTTTCATTTTGCAGTGAATTTCTAGCAACAAAGATTTCTGTCCAGTGAAAATTTTCTCTTTTAAGAGAAAACAGTATCTTGAGGTTTCCTGTCTCTTTTTTTTTTCTTGATTAGACAAAACATGCAGCAAGTTGCAATTAAATTTCAGTTAACAAAGTGCAAAAATACACCCACCCTCCATCTGCCAAAAATAAATAGTTCGAAAAGTAATTTCACATCCCTGACAATGACGACTGTGTTTATGACATATTTCTGGTGCCATATTCCACTCTCCTATCGCTGCCAGCTCGCATCCAGTATTTAGAAATAAACCAGAAACACATTGAACTTGCTGAACTAGATGTTGCCACACTGCAGCTCTAATGGGCTTAGTGACCACAACCTACAGGGGCCAGAATGTGTCAACAGCAAAAGGGCCAACCTCAATCACTGTCTGTGCTTTTACAAAGTTGTTACATGTTTAATTCTTTGCAGCTTAGTTCTCCTGCTGTTTTGGCTGCTCCAAACCAAGGCTCATATATTGCAGCAGCCCTCTCTACCTCGTATAATGCCACAAAGGTCCCAGCAGGAGACCTTTCAGTGGAGCAGACAAGCCACAGGCGAGGGCAAACAGGGCATCACAACTTCCTAATAAGATGACTTATTAGATTGGGGGCTTGACACAGCGTTTATTTAACCACTTCTTTTCCCAGGCACGGGCGCTGTGTGCGCGCTCGGGGCTCCGCCAGCGCTGCGCGGGTTGGCCGCGGAGCGCGCTCCGAGCGCGTCCCCGAGCAGGGCGCGGGGCCGGGGACAGCTCTGTCCCGCCGCCGGTGCAGGAGCTCGGCGCTCGGCGGCACATCTGCCGCCGCAGGGTCGCTGCTCGGTCGCAGGGCCGGCTCCGGGCCGGCAGAGCGCGGGTTAAGCGCGGCCGTGGCGGCGTTTCCTGCCCGCACTTGCCGTGGCCCGAGGCGGTGCCGCCGCCGGAGCCGGGCGAGCCGCGCCGGGCCAGGTGGCGGGCAGGCACACCGTGTTATTAGGCAGCACCGAGCGCGAAACCTTGATCTTCAAAAAAACCCAAAGAAAGGCCCCTAATTAATCCCGCGCAGGAGAATAAATGGCATTCCACATCAGCCAGGATGGAAAAGGCACCTTCCAATTTCGTCGAGCGATCCCTGCTATAGATCGCTTTCAGGAGCACGATGGGAGCGTCGCTGTTCGAGGCACTTAAACCCAAGAATTCTTCTTTTCTTGTCAGTTCAATTCGATTTAAATAACAACAACAACAAAAAGTAACAATGATCTCAATGTGCTCTATCTTTAGGAAGTCATAAACGTCTTGACAAAGAGCCCGGTGCCCTGCGCTGCTGAATCCCGGCCGCCTCCCTGTGCGGCTGCGGGGTCTGCTGGAATCGATGGAAACTCTTCCATCATCGTCATTCCAGCTCAGCCCATTGAAAAGTCCTGCTCTGAAGCCATCCTTAACACTCCCCCTTTTTAATTCAGTGTCCAAGTGACAGATTGAAGGATATGTATTGAGTTTTCTCATATTTCTGAAGAGCTTTGATTTGGACTGGACTTGTTTTATGAAAAGAAAAAGGTTCTAAGAAATAACTGTCTTTTAACTCATATAGCACTTGTCTAATATTGATTTATAAACATTCCCAGTAGAGAAGGCATCCTTGTCCAAATAGTCTCAAGGTTCATAAACTTCATCTAATTTTATGATATAATTCTACAGTAGTTTTCAAGGACTCTTACTGTCTAGAGGGCTTGAATCCATTTGATTTTATTCATCCCAATGGTATCTGCTTTTATCCCTAACTAAGATTAACAATTCTGGCATTATAGCAATATGGAAAGTTCATCACATTCGTGCAGTGATTCTACCACCAGCTGCAGATCCTTCTGAAGTTTACTGTGTAATGAATTTAAAACATAAATAGCAACAAATGGGATAAATAATTTCTTTGCCAGAATTGAAGCTAAGTTAATTCTGTCTTTATAAATAACTTTTTATGCTGGTGGTTTTTTTGTGAACCTTTCAATATTTAATTAAATCACACAGTTTCTGGATCTTTCTTTTGAAAATGTTTTACTTATGTATTTATCATTTTTAAACTTTTTTGTTAGTAGCTGTAAATCATTGAAAAACTAAAGAAAAAAATGGTTTTAGTTTTACAATGTAGCTAAGAAGACATTTTCTAACATCTAAGAAATAGACCTCAGAGTTGCTTATTCAATATCAAGAGTTATCATTACCAGGGATATCTCACATTATTATAAAAGAGGGATTTGGTATTGGGATGCTGTTAACTAGGTCTCAGCTCTTTATTTTCTGAAAGGAGTAGAGCAGGACACCTTTTGCTGAGGTGAACCTGAATGTTGTCAGACAGTTGCAGATCTCCCAGGTAACATTTCCTCAAGTGGAGTTTTTAAGAATGACTAAAATTTGTTCTCCTCCAAGCAGGGTGTTTACTTTCTGTGTCCAGTGTTCTCCAGATAATGTGCAGTGCTGCACTTACCTTTAGAATCAAGAAACTTCCTTGAGCATTACTTTAACCTGTGGGCTTTATTGATTTGAGATGCAAAAAAATTGTATGGCAAAACTTTGGTTATTATAACCAGATCTAAACAAGAAGGACTAACATCAGTTTTGACAACAAACAAAACCAGTTTTTGTTCTATCGGTTCTGTTTAAGAGATTCCAATTTCAAACCAAACACAACTTGTGGTTATTCTGTCAGATATTTATATAGCCACTGGGGCGCCATAGTTATGCACCGCATACATCATTGTATTTTTAAAATGTACTTAATGAACATTTTTTCTTTTCTGGTAACTACTTCATTGCCTTAAATGAATGCATTCCAATAGAATTTGTAACAAATGAGCACTTTGTGTTTGCATTAATGCCAAACACGTTTAACAAATTTTTAACAAGGAACACTGGCAAAAAGCCAAACTCCTAGAGGGACACTGAAGGAATGCTATAAATTTAAACTAGATTTTACCTTTTCACTCTGCTCAACAAGTGTCTTAGGTGTCTTTGGCATCTCGGCATTGAAAATTTTCTACGTAGGTTGGATACAAATTTATGCCTTAATTATTTTTCTTCTTGGCCCTCCTCACTAGAGATTTCCATGTCGATATAACAGGCATTAACAGGTTATTGTATTCTTTAGAAAGTGAGAGGTGGATTTTCTTTCTTTCCTCAAGAGTTAGGCCAGGAGGAAGTAGCAAAACCAGCATTTATTGTTGGGCTGTAATGACAGGGAGGTTCAAACAGCACATGTCATGCCATTGTCACATCCTGTGTTAAGGGACCTCTGCAGTGGCGAGCACTGCAGCAGATCTGTGCTACCCAATTCTGTTGCTTGTGCTGAGTTGCAAATATCTGGGCTGTGATTGTGTTTGCAACTGCACTTCAGGGGCAGGGGAAAGCAGCCCACAGTGCTCCCACTGGCCCCAGCTCTGAGCTCACACAGAAGCCACGAACAGATTTTTGGCTGAATCAAACTTCTGGGGGGTTTTTCAGTTGTTAAGTTATGCCCACATGGTACATGTCAGTACAGACCTTGGGAATCACCTACTCTGTAATACATGTTCGTATTAAAAGTGTTACAAGTAGCTCCACAAACCACATGCTTGCTCTTTACTTGTAACTTAATATATTAATTTAATTTTTACTGTGTTATTTCAGTTTTAATCAAATGCAGGAACTGAAAAATAATAATACTTAGCACTCATCCAAGACTTTTTAGGCACATTACAAACATTAAGCCTTGCAAATTCCTGTGAGCAGCCTGATGTTATGCCTGCTGTAGCAAAGAGCAAGTTAAGCACAGAAAAATGATATGACTTTTTCTTAGTTAATAGAGTCATTCTTTTCATGGTTTTGCAGAAAGGTAAAAATTGAGAATGCTTTTTTTTTCCCTCCCTCCTATAATTTACACGATGTTGTTGCAAGAGGCATAGGCAAATTCCAGGACATCACTTGAGAAAGACTTTATGAGTTATAGCCTTATTCCAGCCTAGTTACTTATTTCCAGAGAATGAAATAATTTCCCATCATTTGTTGGTACTCTGATTGCAGTAATGATGAATGAGTCTGGAGAAGGAAACTGAAGAATTCATCCTGACAGCTTTTTCAAGGATGTCACATTATAGTGCAGAGGCCTTGACGTAGATTAGGGAACAGAAATAGCCCTCACAGGTTTTCATTAATGATATCCTTCTCTACTAACATTTGGTCAGATACCAGTTCCCTGCAATAAAGTGTCTATTCCCTCTCCTTCTTACTCACTAATTACCATATCAGTTGTTGGCCTTTTATGTAGGTACCATGTGTAACAGGTTAGGAGAGGGCAATTTAAGCCTATGTGAATGGGTATCTGTTTTTGTATCTGGGTGCTTGTTGCAAACATTTGGAAAGCATATGGAGCATAATGGACATTAACCCAGATGTCAAAAATAGCCTGCATTTTACTACTGTTATTAAACAGTTTCCCCTTTAACCCCTTTGTGTTTACCCACCCTCTCCAGCTTGTTTCTGCAAATCACTGCTGAGAGGAAAGGATTGGAGGTAAAAAGTACTAATCAGGCAGGTGTCTTTATCCAAAGGAAAAACAATCTGAACAAATATTTGTGGGCTACTACACTTTTATATCTTCACATCCTTCTGCTGTTTTCATTGACTGGTATCTAATGGACTGACAGAGGTGCCAAACTCATAAGACATTAATTTCAGCTGGAGCACTGCTGAATTTGGGCCCAATGCATGTTACCAAACTTTATTTCTGTTTTAGAGGTTCAGTGACTTTTACCAAGTGCAGCATTGAAGAAACAAATATAAATTTAATTTACTCAACCTCAGTTGGTATTTGACAGCAATATCCTTTTATATATTTATTTGACTTACTTGAGAAATACTTTGCATTTCCTACCTGTGGCGAACAAGGTTTTGTTACACTTCTAATACATATATGGTTTCCTGATGAATGGGTGAGTTGATTAAGTGGGTGAGGTTTATTTGGGGGCTTTCATTCTGTAGTAAAACCCCAATGAAAATCTGAGGAGCAGGCTGGAGAGGGAGTGCATTTTGTGCTTTGCTGCTGATCCTCAGATTGGACACTTTATTCTGGGTTCTTATTTTCTCCAAGCATAAAAGTGTTAATTGCAGAGGAACTTCAGCTTGTAAAAAAAATAGCAACTGCATTGAAGATTTGCTGTGATTATATTTTAGTTTAAAAACCCTAGGCATTATTGTGCTGCAGTTTCTGGAATGTGCTCTCCTCATTAATTTATAGGTGTGCTTCCTCTGCCCCAGTATCTCTTTGCATGACGATTAAGAAATTCTCAGCTCACAAAAGAATGGGAGCTATGCACAGTTCACCAACGTAATGCATGCGCTGACTTACAGTTTTCATAAAAAGTTTGCAACGATTTTATGTGCCAGAACTAGTAACATGATCTACTTTAGGAACTCCCTGGCTTTCCAGCTCTGCAGAAGTCATTTTTAGACTGTTCAAGGGCCAGATCCAAAACTTGTTAAAATCGGTGGGAACCTTTCCATATTTCAGTGGACTTTGGATTAGTCCCTGAGTGTTCTGACCAGAAGAATTGTACCAACTGCTCACTGCAAAAGTAAAATTAATCTACATTTGTACGATATATACTGTTATGTGTGCTTTCCAGCAAGATGTGAAACAGGAATTTAAAATAATGTGATAATTTATTCTGTAAGCAATGTTTCACTTTACTCACAGAATAATTTATCTGATAAATATTAGATTCTGAATTTTTAAAGGGGAATTTTAGTCAAGTAGTTCTATTTGACAAAAAAACAACTTTTCAGCTGTATACAAAACCCTAAGCATTGTATACCAAATTCTTTTTCATAACATGGGATGTTTTGGAAACATTTAAGGTTACAAAAATGGAAGGGCAATAATGGAGAATCACATACATAATACATTTCAAATTTTCTAGAAACAAAGTCAGTGGATAAATGAACAACTGCCCTCCAAAGGAATCATTTGATTCCTCCCCCTCATCTGATATACAGATATTGTGAATAAGACCAATTCACTGTTCTCTGTTCAAGCATACCCTGCTGTTTGCTTGCAGCACAGCTAAAGTAACAATACAAATCATTGAGGCCTCTCTCTGTAGTCCCAGTCAGACAGAGTCTCATCCAAAGTTGGTGGAAGGCAGGAAGACTCGTCCCCCTGGCTGAGCTGTGCTGACACCAGCTCCCTCTTGCAGTCCCCTGGGTTTCAGCAGTGCCAGCCAAGCCAGGCAGTGCACCTGTGATTAGGGTGTGTGGCTGAAAACCTCCTAACACATTGCTAACTTCTGCAAATCTGAGCTTCTTGTGTCCTTGAAACCTTTTTCCACTGTTCTACAAATAAAAGTGAACTCAAAGTGCTTAAAACATGACAGGAAAACGGTGCTTCAATTTGGGAGGGCTGGTAGAGGTACTACACATTCCCACCTGCCACGGAACTGGGTGGAAATAAACCAACGATTCCCTTGGTTCCCACAGAAAAATATTTAATTTTATTAATAGCATTTCCCTTTCAAAGTTACTGTGCTTATAGACAAGATCATAAAACTCACTGTTTACAGAATCACAAGCACAACAGAATTTGACAATTTAGGAATTTAAAATATTTTCCATGTAGGGGGAGTCATGTCATTCAAATTAGCAATAAAACTAATTGCCACCCTATGAACATAAGTGGGCTCAAATTGAATTTAAATGCCTTACTTAATCCTCAGCCCCTAAAAAAGCATTATCTCCACTCATATGTATGAGAATCTTGATTAGATGAGAACTAAGATGCTCTGGATGCCTCAGTCATGTTGTTAATTGGAATATTTTTTTCCCTTGTTACAGTTGTCAGAGGAACTAGTGAAAAAGGAAGAAAAAACTATAGCACTGGAAGGTAACAATGATAATCTATTGCATTGGATCTCCAAACATGACTATGATATCCTGGAGAAGATCACAGATGCAGAAAATGAATGCTAAGGTTGATATCTAATGAAATGCTGCATTAATTAGCATTTTCTCCATTATTTCTTGTAGTCTATTGTGAAATTAGATACTTTGGAAAGTAATGGAAGGAGACTCAAGCAGAAATGATAAGAGCTTCATTTCTGTCTTTAATGGGTCTTGTGAGTTACCATGCTTTTACAAAGAAATCATCTGTTCAGAATATAGGTGTTTCATGAAGTTCAGTTAAACAGGTTATTTAGCAAATTTTTGGTAAATTAATATTGATTTTAATAGGTAATTCAGATTCCCTAGATGTGGCATCTGCATTTGCTGATTTTACCTAGTCTATTCTAAAGTATCACTTCTATTGCACTAGATTATCAAAGAGGTATTAGTAAAATGCTATATAAGGGTGTTGGCATTAACTTTACCCCCAGTTAGATACAGGCTTTTCCAAAAAATAAAAACAAGCCTTTACCCTCCTCTGTTTTCTTTTCTCTACTGATAAAATAATAAAAATTAAAACCAAACCAAAACCAAATATTGATACTATAACCGGTATTAAGCTCTGGGCCAGGTTGGAAATGAAATCAATTTTTGGTACTAATAACTGATGATAAAGCTTAGTTTTATGAAAATATGGTGTGTGTCTCTGACAATGCATAGGACATCTAATTTGAACATAAATATATGATTATATACAAGATGTATCTATTCCTGGATGGTAAAAGCTTGAGGTGTATATAAATACATATGTGTGTATATATATGGACATGTACACAAGGATGTATCAACCTTTTACCATCCAAATGCATACATGTTTTCAACAATAAAAGCTGGGACTCTTAAAGAAACAAACAAAAACAAAAATAAAGATAAGATTGCTGTGAATACTGTATATGCACTAGGTCTCCTGTAAATGTGGAACTGTTTGTTAATGTTCTCTGCATTGAAGAACAGTCTCCAACACAGACCCCAATGAATCTTAGATGTTAAAGAAATACCAATGAACAAACAGCACTTGAAGGCTGTTTGTGTCAACAAAATGTGTCTAGTAAAATAAATTTAAAGCACATGCAAGGAAAAATAAAATGTGAAGTCGTTTCACTCAGTGAGAGACTCTTAACTGACAGTCAGATCTCTACTACTTCTCAAGGAGAGGTTCCTTCTGACTCCACAAACATTTTCAGTCAGTCTGGCAAACATGTGCAAATGTTTGGGTGTTTTGTTGAGGCATCTTTTTGTCCATGGAAGAAATGCTTCCATGCTGATGGCAATGGAAATAGAATATCTGCATTTTTAAAGGACAAACAATAAATTTAAGCATGGGTGGCCTTAATCCTTAGTAGTTTTTCTTTGCTGCTGTTAAAAAAAAAAAAAAAGAAAAAAAAAGAAATCTAAATGGATACTCCTAAAGTCTTGCACTGAATTTAGACAAATTATTTTTTGAACCTGTGGTGCGATTAACCCTAAACATCCTACATGAGCCATACATAGTAATCCCCTTAAAATTATTGTCTAGAAATGATATTTTATTTATTTGTACCATGATTCTTGGTGCAATCAAGGAGCAATTTATTTGAGCAGGAGTCCTGCTGGATGTGACTGTCTTCAGTAAATAGATTAAAATGTATAGAATTAGCATAGCGTAGATAATCCAAATTTCATTCATGTTTAAAAAGTTTGTCCTTTAACTATCAACGGCATTTTAGATATTTGTTTTTGAAACAGCAAAGCTTTTGGGAGTATATTTAGCACATATGACAAATGTTGCACTTGGAAACTCAGACAACAAAACAGGTTTCTCATGACAAATTTGTTGTCGCGGTAGGGGACAATCGTCTGTGTCTCTTACAATCAGGTCTTTACCTTAACTCTGCAACCGAATACTTGAAGTAGGATATAAACTAGGGGGGAAATAGGGTCACAGATACAAAGCTGTATAGTTAGATATTTATATGTATGTGCCAATTTTGTCACAGATATTATTTTAGGGGCATTTTTGCTCCACTCATGTTGGTATGAGTATTGATCTAAACTTTTATCAGGGCCTAAAAGTTAGCCCCTAAAGAGGAAAATTTTGTCTAACATTGATTTTTTTTTTTCTTCTTGCTTTGTTTTTTTGGTTTTTTTTCCCTCTTTCTTTTCATTTCATGTGATATTCTATGATGTTTGGAGAAAATCTTTTCATATCCTAAAATAGAATCTCGGGGTTTACAATAAACACTGTGATGTTGGGAAATATTTTATTTGAGCAATGTTTGGTAGATTTTTTTTCCCCCCTCCTCTGAGTGTAATGAAGCAAATTAACTTTTGCTTAACATTTAAGATAATGGTTATTATTTTAATGTGAGATCAGTCTTGTACTGCACATTCTTTCTTTCATTTAAATGTACAGTATGAATTTTGTATTTAATGAATTTTGTGTATCCAGTATGCACGTACCTGCACATTGACTTTCATTTGAAAGTGGGTTTCAATTTCCTTTTTAAACAGTGTTTATGAAAAGACCTCAGATGTGTTGACACCAACTATATCCGCAATGTTTCTTTTGTGTGTGTAGGGTGACGTTTGAATGTGATGTTCTGCAGCAATGGGTCAGTATCCCCTATTTACCTTAGATCCTCATTTGATAGTGCTTCTTGTAATAATTTTTTCAAGTGAGTGGCATGTTCTGGATTGTGATATTGATATATGGTTAAGGACATTGATATGAAACTAAGGAATTCCTAGAAATTACCAGTGGGCATGTATTAGACAGTCATTGTAATTTAATGTCTTGTAGAAGTGTAAAGTACCAAGGTATTTAGAGTTCATAACATTGTTATCATGTGTATGGGAAGTATTTAGTGTTGATCAGCTTGTTTATTTTCATCAAATAAACTTTGTTTCTTTCTGAAATCAGTGTCGTGTCATTAAAAGCAGGTTTAATGACTGTAGGAAAATGTGTGAGAGATGTTTTCCACATGGTAAATCTATCACACTCCTTATTTCTCTAATTGCTACCATTCAAAGTAATTTATCTTCCTGTTGTTACTATCACATAAACTGTTTAAGAAAGCATAAAAAGGAAAATGTCTCGTAGGCCTCACTCCCAGTAATGCTTACGAGCAACTTTAGTAAAGTGAGGAACCATTTTCTGGATTGGGCTCTTACAGAGCAATATGCTTTTGAGTGGGTTTCTAAAACATAATATTCTTGTGTGACCCTGTGTAATTGCATAGAAAATTACATTTTGTTTATGTGCTTTACTGACCAAAAGCCATAAGGTGTGAAATTCTCTGCACAGTCAGCTCCTTTTTCAGCTGCCTGGTAAGTGGTTCCCCGTTTCCATTATGTTCACTTTTTTTAGAAAAGGAACTTTTGTTGACCAGGAATTTCTTACCTCATAGAAGTCCCTGGACCAGCTCAGGGCACACACAGCAGGAGAATAAAAGGTAAGTAAGTATGCATTTTACTTAGCTTATTTAAACCACACAGACTCTTAGTTTTAAGCTCTGTTTCTTTACCTATAAATTAGTTTTCTTTCGTAAGAAAGTACTACGCACTAACATAGGATATTAAGTTTCACTTTTAACTACAGCTAAATATACATTTATTTTTCTATTATTTATTTTCTATTATTTATTTTTCTATTCTATTTATGCCTACTTAGCTTTGAGCTGCAATGGTACAAATTGAGTAGCAGTAGCTTCTATCTTCTTTCCTGACCTGCACAATTATTTGGAGCAGCTTGTTCTGTGTTCTGCTGGTGTCTGTATCATCCCACTGGAGACATATTTTTGATTCTATTTTCAGTATTGATAACTTTAAAGGCAGCTCCTGCTTCCCCACCTGGTGACAGGGACAGGACGTGCCAAAGTGTCTTACTGAGGAGCTGGAGAGGACCATAGTGGGTTTGGGGAAATTGTCAAAGGCCCTTAAAGCCTCTTATTTTCTGTAAGATGGTTTTCAGTAAGGATCTTTCCTCTGTAAAAAGCAGCTGTGAGGGCCCCAGGGGAGGGGCAGGACCAGCATGTTTGTGTCTGGGGGTGCTGCAGAGGTGGGGAGCTCCCCAGAGGACAACTCTGCGTGCAGGAACATCTCCACTTATGTTGAACTTTGAGTTCATATAGTCAAGAGCTCCTCCAGCTCTGAGAGAGCCTGATTAAGGATCAAGCTTTTCTGAGCTTGAGGTTTCCTCCTCAGAGAGGCTGTTTGTTCACTCCAGACTTGAGCCAGAGTAGCTCCAGGTTTGAGCAGGCAGAAATATAAGCAGTGGGGGACGCTCAGGGGATGAAGCTGTGTCAGCTTGCATTTCAAGCCAACATGTCAGTTAAGACACATTTTGAGAGTCCCAAAAGCTCCATGCCAGCACGAGTTGGATAAAGCTGAACTCCTACTGCGTCCCAGGTTGTTCATACTCTGCTCAAGGTCCAGGATTTGTTCCTGGAAGAGCCTCACAAACCAGCACACTCTGGGTCTGCCCCGTGCAGAAACCTGCCACGAAGTACAGAACAGAGTGGCAGAGAAGGGCGGGTCACCTGTTGATACTCCTTCTCCAAACCACGAAACTTTTAATAACCGAAGTATTAAATCATTCCAAATAAAGCCAAGTGAGCTCTAAATAAGTAATGCATTTCCCATGACGAAGCCAGTGGGAGCTCTGCTCATCGCCAGGGCATGATTTGACCCTGACAGATGAAAAGTACAGCTGATGAGGGGCTGCTGTGCAGATTTTCCTCCTGTGAGATTACAGTGATGTTATTTCGTGCTCATAACTTTCCAAATAAGATACCTCTTTTTCACATGCACCTTTTCAAACAAGAGGCAACCTCTGCCTTCATCAGGAATAGCCCAGAGCACATTTTTTCAGCTTTTGTATGAGGCTGGAAGCACTGGTGCACTAGAAGCCCACCCTTGACGGATGCAGTTGCAGAATCAAGGACTATTTTGTTTGGGTTTGCATTCCTTCCACTCTTTGCTCTTGAAAATGACTCTTTCTTCAGAATGAGACTGTTCTAACCCCAAATCTCCACAGATGCAGGGGAAGAGCAGGCACAATGCCAGTGCATCCTAAAGACAATGCACTGTATCCCTTTGAAACTTGCACTCGAATTTGCGTTACAGACAGTTGTCTATTCCCACGAAGCTCTGAGTCTCACGACAAACAGGAGAACTTTGAACTCATCCAGTTTCAAATGGAGGCACGTGTCCAACTTTAAAAGGGCCATGCTTTTGGTGCTCACCCCAGCAAGGCCAGGAGACAGCAGATGTTCTGGCAGCTGCAGCTGCCGTGCACTTGGGGAGCTGGGCTGGAGGAGAGCAGCCAAGCTCCCTCCAGATGGAGCAGACAGGGAAGAGGCGAGTGGGAGGCTGCACAAGGAAGTCAGATAGCTCCAGATAGCACTGGACTGATGATATGTGGCTCCAGAGCACCTAACCAGCTTGGCAGAGGCTGCACAAGAGAAATCAGCACCAATCCACAGCTAACCTGGGCTCAGTGAGAAGCCTTCTTGCCGTGGGAAAATCGATAGGGAGGAAATATCTGTGCAGAGCACATGATAATGGAGCATGGTAACTACTTTTTATTTGAATGTAATTTGGACAAATGCATTACTCATAAGTGAGTTATCCAGGGCTTGCCAAATATGTGGTTAAACAGTTATTATAGCAAATTACACCATCATCTAAACACCTCTGTTTTGGCTCTTAGTTGTCTCCTTTTGCAATGAGGTTGTATTTTTTCTCTCGATTGTTGTCTAATATTGCTGTTCTTTACTGTTTTGGTTACCATAGAAATAAATAATGACACAAACAACAACATGCATACAAGTGAATAAGAGCATTTTCTGAATTTCACAAGTAGAACACCCTTGTTAATGAAGATCTCTATGGCTGCATAGCTCTTAACATAGTTCTCATGTCTATTGATTCATGTCCTCATATGCATTTTATTACGGGCTTTATATTTCATTTTAAACTTCCAAAAATAAAGAAAAACAGCTGAAGTACTTTTTTTTTTTTTTTGAATGGCCAGATTTTGGTTAGAGGTTAACACAGGCCAAAAGAGAACACAGATCTGCCCCCAAGCTCTTGCAGTTTTGTTTTGTTTTAATAAAAAATCCTTATTACAACCCACAAAGGGTCACAAAAATGCAGCCATTACAGACCAGCCGTGTTCCTTGTGCAGCTCTCCTGCCCTCTGCACCTTCTCCCGGCTTAGATCAACCAAATGTGTGAAGGCAGGACTGTTGTCAGTCATGATAAGCGTGTGCATTAAGGGGCTAATCCAAACTTTACTGAAGAGAAATGAAAGTCCATTGATTAAAAGTAAATTTCTGATTGTAACCCACTTTCTTCTTTCTGACGCAAATGTGTACATTTACAGGAGCATGGGGCCAAACTGTTTCCTCTATATATCAAAATTCCATTTAAATGTAAGTCAGATGAACAGACTGCCTGACTTTTTGAATGCTTTGTGATAAGAAAATAGATCTTAGGTCTCATTACTGAAGTTCATTTACAGTGTATTTTGTCTATAGTTGTCCTGTCTGTGTATCTAGGCCAGCACTCAACTCCTACCAGCCCTTAACACTATCTTTCCTTGTGGTGTCTTTACATTATGATCACTTATGTCATTGAATTTGTTTCAATTTAACAAGTATCATTCAGTCCATTGGTTACTTTGCTATTGCTGAAGGTAGGTCTGCTATTGCCTAGAGGAGTAAACACAGGTTTTTAGGAGTCTGTTTTCTAAAACAAATTAAATTCTGAGCAATCTTCAGGAGAAAGAAGAGGCAACCCCCCCACCATAATTATTAACTCCCAGGACTGTCCATGCGGCCAGTTTCTAGAGGATTTGTTCCAATTCTGATGCCATTCACCGTGGCAGTGTTGCTCTCCCTGAAGTTAAACAACCACTCTCCATATCTGAAAGCTGGAGGTTGTAAATCTCCCTTGTGAATGTTGCCCATGACAGGGAAGGAAAGACTTGCATAATTACCACTTGTACTTCCTCAGAGAACATGAGCTCAAGTCTAAAGCAAGGAGTTTGGTCAATAAAACATCAGAGTCTGAAAACTACAGGAAAAGACCTGTCCAGCTCATATGATAAGAATTTTTTCCTTGGTTAAAAGAAAATTAATATTTCAGAGGAAGCCTCTTTCTCAGACCTGACTATTTTTCAGGTATTCTTAATTTTTCTTCAAGGTTACCATCAGTTAATGCAATTCATAGCTAAATTAACTGAAATGTCTTACAATCTTCCTCCTCTGTGAGGCATAGCAGACTGGATATAGTTATTCTGCTAAAATGCAGAGAACCATTTCCTAAGCTGACTATAAAGGTTACTATATTCAGTAGTGTCTGTGAAGCAGGTTACAAGTTTAAAATCAGGAAGCAGGAGAGGCACCTTGTTCCCACGCTACTGGTCAGAAGGAATTATTCTCAGTCCTTCTCCAGTGAGTGAGGGATATCAGTGCTTGGTATTTGGGGCTATAATTGGTCAGATAGCTTACAGAAGAATACAAGTACTCATGTGAGCAAATTTTTACAGGACTTAGAGCCTGAAATCAATTATAAATGCATTTGGGTTAATGTGAATGCTCGTGGTCAAAGTGGTACCTTTTCACAGCAATCCTCGTCCACATCTGTTCCCTACATAGGTCACAGGGAAAGATTTGGCTTAAAATGTTTTTGCATTGCTGCTCTTCTCCAATGCTTTTTCTACTTCCTGCGCTAGTTTGCATATTTTTTAGCTCTAGACTCCCTCACACAGAAGTCCCATATGCAGTCTTTGAAAACTTCTTCATGAAGGAACCCTGTGATTCTTCAGCTGCTTTGCCATCTTCTCTGGGGGTGCACAGAGAACTTGGCATGAGGCAGGAGGCACCTGAGCTAAGACTGGCTGAAATTAAACACAAGCCTCAGACTTGGGTTACCCATGTGTCCTGTCCAGTGTGAAACACCCTTCTCCCTTTGATTGCTGTGGGATTTGAATATAATCAGCATCTGGCACAACAGAGACTGAAATACAAAAAAAAACTTACAAAACTTTATTGATATATATGACATTGCCATCATCAGTGTCCCAAGGAATCAGGCAAACCAGGAAATATCAAAATTGGTTGTTTAGAAATGTTTTTTCAGAATTCACCTGTCTAGTTTGGCTCAATTATTTTTCCCTCTCAAATCTGAAATTCTAAATACAAATTGTGATGCATGTACATTTGGTAAACTCTGAGGGACTAGACAGAAATTGCATTAGAGAGGCATCTTCTGCAACTGGTTTGTTCAGCCTTGCCACCAGAGCAAGTTTGGAGACCAATTTAGATTACTTACCAACACAGATACTGAACTGCAGCCTGAAAAATAAAGTAAATGTATTTGAATTGAGTAATTCATATGAAAGGAATGGTGCCTTGATGTGTGATAGCCCAGTACTTCCAGGAAGGTCAAGCACCAGAGGAATGGGACAAATTAAAAAAATCAGATGTTTTTTATTTTTCTAAATTTCTTCCTATTTGCATATTCATTTCAAAGTCGCTGTCTTAGACTATATTATAAACAAAATGGCAGTTGAAGAGATAGTTTTGATGTGATGCACATCCTACTTGCACCGCAGGAATGAAGATGAAAAGGACACTTCTTTTGAGTGCCACATCTTAGTACAGTTTTGTAATTATGCTACACAGACAATATTAACAATTCTTATTAAATACAGAATATAATCTTGAAATGAATACCAGACTTTTAGGAAGGGCTTTGTAACAAACATTTCAAAAATCTGATTTTACTTTGAGTTAGCTTTCAAAATCCAGTCCAGATATATGTAAAGAATATAGAACGTAAATATATTTTCTGAAGTACTACAGTATGTGAAATTTATAAATTGTTACATGCTTTCCTTTCCTAAAGCAGCTGGGTGAAGCTTAGTCTCAGATCAGATAGAATCTTTTAGATAAATCATTTATGACTAGATGACTTCTTATCCAAAAGTCAAATATGTGATCATTTACAGAGGTCACTGGCTGTATTCTGCTCTGTGTTCCATAATCAGCTGAAATAAACCCCAAAAGTCCCTCCTGAATGTATGCTCACAGGGTCACAGTATAATAAAATACTGCTCAAATTGTGTTTCAGACAAGGAATGCTTTCCCCAAAAGTGCTCTGCTCTCAGGGACAGGACTGTCAATATGCATTGCAGTGCAAATGGCAAGTATAAAGTCCAGCATTTGGGAGTGCCCTGCCCATTTAGTGGCAAAAAGCCCTGCTGTGACACACATTTAACTATTTAAGTGACTTTTACAATGTATATTCTATACTCTTTTACAGAGTCTAGCTGGGACTTACAACTAAGGCACCTTTTTGACACAGAGGAAAACACAAATGCACAAAGAAAATACTGAAAATCTTGGGAATATTTTCTGAACAAATACAAGCTGATGCTGTGGGGTAGTGAAGAAACGCTATCAGATTCTATGGAAATATCCTCACAATATCTTACCCATGATAATTCAGCTTCCACAGGAACATCATAACCATATTGCCAAAAAAAAAAAAAAAAGGTGGTAGAAATACACCTAACTGATCATGAGAATGCAATAGATGTTCTGTGTAAAACCTTACAGAAAGGAATGAGGTTTGGCTTTCCTCTGAAGTTCACTACAAGCAGCAGAAGATCAATCAGTACATCCACCTCTGCTCTGGGTAAGCTCCCCTGTATGCCTCAGCTAATCTGGAAGGAAGTGTTTTATGAAAATATTGGCAAAACAACTGACTAAATAAGGAAAAAATGCAAAATTGGCAACCTGTAATAAAGACTATTAGATAAACTGAAGTGCAATGACTATTATCGAGCAATTAAGTGGCTACTCCTGTAGCTGTTCCTTTGCTTGGCTGCTCTGTTGAAAGTGATATCATGGAGTCACCACTCTGCTTTGAATTACAGGTTATTACTGGCTGGGTGGAAGAAATGCTGCCACCAGGACAGGTGCCAGCAAGGCAGGGCTGGGCAATTTCCATCACACTGGGCAGTAATGAGTACCTGTCATGCTCTCCCAGAACCAAAATGCAGCTACTTGATGAAAATGCTTACAATGTTTTGTACCATTATAAAGGACAGAAGATCATCTTCCATCCCCAAGGACTGTCAGCCCCAGGAACTGCTCAGATGGAGCTTCTCTGCCTTTGGGTGAAGAAGCAAAACAAGAGGAGTCACACACACAGGCTGTGGACTTTGACACCAGGACCAAGAGAGGCTGGAGGGCAGTGAAGGCCTCAGCTCATCAGCACGTTGCCAGGTCCTGCCTGGAAGGACAATGCACTTTTCCCCACTGTGGCCCTTGTTTCTTCCGAGATTATACCATAAACATATTTTGTCACTCAAAAAGAGACACTCTACAGGCTCTAAAGAGCAGAAGAGAATAAGAAGTGGTTCATAATAAACCAATTTCCACCAATCCAAGTTACTGATTTTAGCAGAAGAACCAAGTACCATGTGCCCTTTCCCCTGTTCTGTATAGAACCTTAGTTCATATTCCTCTGCCTGGTCCCATGTTTCTGCTGTCAGTGTATCCTTGTGTTCTTCACTGTGGGCAAACATTTACACTGTCAGTGCCATTTTCAAAAGTCTTCACGTTTTTTATTTAAATTGAGCAAAATAATGTAGAGCTGAAATAGTACCTTGATCGTGAAAAATAAAGACAACAATATCACCAGGGCAACAAGTCACAAGGTTTGCCTCATCAAATACTTAAAATGAAGAGCTCAGAACTAATCTTAACCCTAAATATCTTTTAAAATGAGTTTTAAATAATGCCATATTCTAAATAAACTGGAAGAATCAAGGTCAATTGACAGACTACTATGGAGCTTGAAAGATAGGGTTAAATTTATCAGATGTTTTGCTCATGGTGCCTAGATTAATAGCTATCTTCAGAATGATACTGGCTTTAAGCAGTCATGGACAAATATACATTGGCTTAGCTGTAATGACATATCTTCAGTCCTAAGGAAATGATGAATTAGCTAAGTGCTCTTTAAGATAAGTGTCATAGAAGGGCTAACCAAGATCCCTTCTCTCACTCTTAAACACACTTTACTGATGACATGTGTGTGTACATACACTAAAGAAATCCTTGGAGATATTTCAGGTGAGAGCTTCAAACAACATCCACCTACATTCCTCCTTGAGCTATGTGGAATTTGAGGATCTAATACTGCTACAATTATAAACTCCAGCCTAATCTTCTAATCTTCTCAGAGGTAAGGAGTGCTATTCAGGAGCAGGTGTGGCCCCAGGCAATGACACATGGTTGTGACCATGTCAGGAGTGGGTATTAGACTGGTCCATGCCTACAGAAAGTCTGTGGAGCCCTCTCCTCTCTTCTCCTGCCTCCCAGTTCATGGTCTGCTCCTCTGCTGACAGTAAAATCAATCTCCTGAGAATCCTGAGAATGAGCGCGGCACAGTGATCACACCAACGCCACCAAAACATGCCAGCAGAAAATGGGATTTAAAAGCCTCCTGAGGGAGGAGTTCTGCCTCCTAAGGTCCAAGGGGGTGTGCTCAAAGAGCAGATATCCCAGTGTGATCCCTCACCTCTACAGCTCTGCTGGGCTGCTCCTCCGGCCCTTTGCAGCTGCACTTGGGAACTGAAGCACAGCCCTGAGGCAGAGACCTGCATGGAGAGCAGGACTGGCTGTTCCACGGGAGGGATGCAGATGGGCTCCTTGTGCTGTCCTTGTCCCAGTGACTCCCATGCTGACCCCCTCTGCAGCCATGGCCTTCTGTGTGCCACCTACTGTGCAGCTCTCTGAGGAGGAACCAGGACACCTGGGCTGTAGTCGGTCTGACAAAACTCCCTGCCTGGTCATCTCTGGAAAATGAAGTCTCTGTGTGCCTTTGTGTGTGTGTATTGGGGAAAGTTATGTTCAGGGCACTCAGAAGAAACATGTAAGAGCCCTCCAGAGTTTATGGGAGGTGCCTTTGGCCTCAGTGAAAGAAGGAACTGGTAGCATTAGGAGAGGGTAAGTACTCTGTTGTTAAGGAGCGGTGGTGGGATTGTTTATTTTTCCTCCCATAAACGTTTTTTTTAAAGGTCCTAATGGAAACAAAGCAAAGTATTATTCCTCTAAAAGCACTATTCTTTAAGTAAACCAGACTCACTACTTGAAACATTCCAATGACATATGGTGGCAGCAGGGGGATGGCCAAGATGTGGACGGGTGAGGTATCACCGAGATAACGACCCACACACACAGACAAAGGTACGAGGTGTGAGCAGAGGGACACGTGCCCCACAGAGAGGCAGGACAGGAGAGAAAACCCCACGTTCTTCTAGGGGTTTACATTAATCCCTTTGATAGTTACCTTCAACAACCTTACTATTCCAGAGATCAAATTAAAAAATGTCAGAACCCTGCCACAGCCTCTCTAACTCTACAGGTCCAGACACCTTTCCCATGTCCTGCTGGCTGCAGGGACTCATGCCCTCCTTGAACACCTTCAGACACCTTCACTGCCACCAGCACCTCAGCTCACTGAGCTCAGTGTGCCAGGGCCAGGGCAGGGCACAAGCTGCTGCCCATGGCACCAGTGTTCCAGAACAGCAATCACTGCTGTGGGGCACCAGAACACAGCTTTCCCTGCTCTTGGGAGAGGGCATTTTCTGACCATCTTCCATCTGGCTGAGCTCACGGCAGTGGAGCCCCATGCTGCAATAGATGTTCATCCAGCTGGCATCCTGGTTCAATTGCTTTTAGTTACTTCTGCTTTTTTTTCTTTTAAAATTATTTTCTCATCTCTTTATTTTCCTCCATGACCCAGCACACATGTCTTGTACCTGGGCTGTGATTCCTGTAGTGGCACTGGGGTTTATTAGACCTCAGAAAAAGGAAATGGAAAGAACCCACCTGTGTTTTGCACATGCAAAATGAGTCCACAGCTGTCTTTCTCGAGCTGATAATGCAGACAAATTGAGCTGTTTGCTATGCAGTTCATTACTAGTAATAATAAATTGGTATAGTTATCATCAATTCAAATGTAAAGCGGTATATTTTTTTAATACAGGCTTTGCAGGTTTGGAGATTGGTGTATTCACCTGAATTTGTCACACTTCATTACCCTGTAAACTTTCCTCTCTTGCCTGCTGCCTCTTATTTGCATCTCACTGCATCTAAATTATGTCTTCATCTGGTAAAGATGAATGCTAATCTAGACTCTTATTTCTTCCTCTCTAGTGGTTTATTGCTGCTTCCAAATATGCTGGCGTCTTTCAACATCATGAATTTGGGATTTCAGAGATGGGAAAGGAACAGGGTGGGGGTACATCCATACATGGACACATATCCATACTTTGTCTTCTAGTCTCTCAACTTGTCAAAGTCTGTTTAGAATTTAGGCAAGCTAGAAATACAGAATTATTGTCTAAAAAGATAATTTCCCTTGCTGTTTCTTGCCTCTACTGGGTGAGGATTAGCAAAACAACACTTACTGCAAGATTTGGCGTAAAATTATCATCTTTGGTATTTCTTTTGTAGTTCAGCCATCTTTTGGATGACAGGGTGGTCTGTAGAATAAAAGCAACAGCATGTTTTTGGGAAAGAAAGTGGCCTTAAGAAAGTACATATGTGATTTCAAGGTAGTTACATCTAAATCCCTAGGAGCTTAAAATAAAGTCATCCCTGGAGCAGATGGTCTGGTGGGCAAAGTGATGTGACATCTCTGCTCTGTCAAATGGGCATTAGGGTACAACCCTCACCTAAAAAAGCAGATTCACTGTAATGATACCAAACCAGCTGCACATGGGCTGTGCCTTCACAATGGCTCAGTGTGAGATGTGTCATAATTCCCACACCATATACTCAAATTCCATCATGAGCTAAAAAGACACATGGGGAAACACCTCCTTTCCTTGAAAGTTCTTCATGATGAAAACCCTGCCATTGGCCAAGGTGGAAAGATGTAAATCACACAGCACCACATGTTCCAATGAACACAGGCATGGAAGGTTTTGATGTGGCCACTCCTTTGTTAAAATGCATTACAATGCAGAAAAATGGCAAAAACACACTGAAAAGACCAGAAATTATTTACTTCTGCCCTACAGAGAATTGCACAGCTCTAACAGACCTACATCTCTAAAATCCTGCAGTGCTTATTTTTGAGGTTCTGCTGTTTAGGTATTCAATGATATTGTCACACTTCTTATGACACTACTCTGAGAATTTTTCTTTTTGCTCCGGAAAATTCTTCGATGTTGGCAGTAAAGCCAGACAGATCAACTGTCTGCTTACCTTTAGAGCTCCATCACTAACAAACCTGGAAAACAAAACTTTGGGCAGCATGAATGCCTGTAACACTGTCAATACTTCTCCCTTCTGCCCCTCTAGCTTCACCCAGCTGTTTTAAATAGTGAGGAGAAATTAAAATTCTTAAAGCCTTGCAGGATGTTTGGATTTCTGCCCTTTATTTCCACTTATATGCGCCATAGCTTGAAAATTTGCCTGTGATTTATAAATTCCCTCTTCAGTTCTCTTTTTAAAGGCAGTGACTAGGAATCCCGGCAAAGAAAATGATCTGGTGTTGGCTTCCCCCACTGCCAAGCTGCCTCTCACAGCCCTGCCCGTGTGGACCATCCCGGGCTTGGCGTTTTCCTGTGCCCGATGACATTATGCAATTACACGATGATAAACATCGTTCGGGAATACAAATGCGAGAGGTAAACAGTTCGGAGCTTTTTATTAGTTTATTCCAGGCGATCTTTCTTGTTTTACTACGCAGCTCCTCCCCCTTTTACAGTTTTCTGCTATTCTTTACTAATTCTAGTGATTTGAGAAATGACCTTTAACCTACGCAGTTTGCAGACTCCTAAAGGGGATAATTGAAATGCCACAGTAAACCAAAGGCAATAAAATATTATTTACTAGGCATAAAACTAAGGTTGGTCTTCTTAAAGAAACGAACAGCCCCCTTATTCCTTCCCTCTCCCCGGACCTGGTGCTACACCTAATTTATAAATTCCTCACCAGGCGTCCCGAGGAATGAACAGCAGCCCGGGCAGTGAGGATTCCTAATGGAAAGGCTCTGTGGATAGTAGACAGTACAGAAACCTGCCGGGAGCGATGCTGCGGCCTCGGGCCCCGCCGGGGCGCTCAGGTGTCGCGGGGTGCCGGGCTGATCCCCTGCCCGCCGTGGGCCGGGGGGGCTCCGCGCCGCCCCGACGGGCGGGCTCCCGCCCCGCGCCCCGCGCCGCCGCTCGGCCCCAGCGCCGCGCCCCTCTCGGCGGCCCCTGCAGCGCGACTCCCCCGGGCGGGCTGGGGGAGAGCGGGGCCCGCCAGAGCCACGGAGGGGTCGGCCCGGAGGGCGCAGGGGCGAGGGGAAGCCGTGGCCATCGGGGCCCGGCGGGGGCACCTGGCACCTGGCCCGTCCGGCCGCCGCTGGTGCCGCTGAGCTGCGCTTACCTGACGGGCAGCGCCCCGGCGGGGCGGACGAGCTCTTGGCTCGGGAGCAGGTGGGCAGCGGCAGCGGCTCGGGCCGGCCGGGATGTGACTTGTCCCCCATCGGCCTCCTGAAGGGATTTTGTTTGCCCTGGAATGACTTTGAGGGAGTGAATGCATTTATTGATGGCGGAGCTGTTCTCGCAGCCTGGTTGGATTTCCCAGGGCTGCTTTGATAATGTGCCCCCTCCCCCGCATCCCCTCGTGGACCCGCAGTTGCAGACGGATACAGGGGAAATACTGCGGAGTTACGGCGTGGCTGGGGGAACGCTCCCATTTCCTGTGCTTGGGTGCACACGGGACGGGAGAGGTGCAATAAAAACCCGAGGGCTGCAGAGCAGGGAAAGAACGGGGAGGTGCGAAGGGTCCACGAAGCCCCTCTCCCCTGTAGCGCTCATTGGGTCTTACTTGATTTAATCCAAACAGTTTTGTCAACAACTTGCCAAATTTATAGCGCCAAAAAGCCGCTGCAGGAGGAGGAACACGAGCCGTCGAGCTCGCTCGGTGCTCCCTTTGGCAGGCGGCACACGCGGCCGCCTCCGCCCCTCGGAGCATGCGACAAGCGGGGCTTGTCACCGAGCCGCCCGGCAGGAACGCTGGGGCGGCCGCTCGGCGCGGCCATGTGCGCCGCACATTGTGCGCACTTGTGTGCGAGGGGGAGCGCCGCGGGGCCGGCCCGGCAGAGCTCGTGTGTGGCTGTGGGTGTTCATGTGCATATACGGGTGTCCACGGGTTTGCATGGGTGTACATGTGTCCCCATCCCGGCCCAGGCTGAGCAGCCGGCGGTGCCGGAGGGGTCGTGCACCCCGCACGCACCCCGCCGGCCGGGATGGGCGCAGGGGGCACTGCTTCGCAGGAGGAGTTTGCCCTCACGGGGCTTCACCCCGAGCTTGAGCAGCGAGAACAGCCCGGTGATGCGGGCTCAGCGTGGCGGCCGGGCCGGGCCGGGGACACGCACAGCGGGCGCTCCGCGCTCCGTGCTCCCCGCCCGCCCCGGGGCCGCGGGGTCCCGCTCGCTGCCGTACAGCTTTAAAATCCAGCCCCGGCTGCAATAGGCCGGCTCTGGGCGCATGCGCTGCCGAGAAAGTTTTCCAGCTGCCGTTGGCTCTCTTAACTTTTTTTTTCTTTTCCTTCTTCTTTTTTTTTTTTTTTTTTTCGTCTTTCGCAGTTTTAAGCAGCGGGGTGAAGAGGAGCGAGGGAGAGACGCGGGGGGAGCGGGGCCGGCTGCAGCGGGCGGGGGCAGAGCCCCACGGAGGAAGGGTCGGCTGCCGCGACGCCGCCTGCCCCGGCTTGCTCTCCCGGCTCTTCTCCCGGCTCTCTCTCCCGGCTCTTCTCCCGCGTATCCCGCTCCCCGGCGCTGGGCGCCTCTGGCACCGATGGATTGGGGGAGCCGCAGCTCCTGAAGCCCGGACTGCTCCCCTCCCCCTGCCCCTGCTCGCCTTGCAGGATCAGTCGCCCCGTAAGACAGGCAAACGCGTGCACAGCCCCCCTCCCCCTTCCCGCTTGTGCAGAAACTTCTTTTTCTGTTTGGGCTTTTTCTTCTCAGTGTAAAATGGAGGGAGCCGGCCCCGGGATGGCTCTGCAGCGGCGGACCCCCGGCTCTGCACCGCCCAGCCTTTAAGCAAGTGAAGGGGGGCGGGCAGGGGGGAGCCCTGCACCCGCTCGGCTCCATCGTCCCCCTCTCGCGGGCCGGTCCGCGCCGAGCTGCGGAGGGGGCGGTCGGCGGCCCGAGCGCCGGCGGAGCCGGGTGGGAGCGCGGGGAGCCCCGCGGCGGCACCACCTGGGCTGGTGGGACGGATCGTCGCCCGCGGCGCTTTCGCTGCCGCTTGTGAAGATTTTTATTTGCTTCCGCACAATCACGCCCACGGGCGCTGTGTGCGTGTGTTGGGTTGGCTTTTTTTTTTTTTTGGTTTTTTTTTTGGCCTTTTTTTTTTTTTTTTTACCTCCTTCTTCTGCTGCTGGTGGAAAGCCCTAATTACTGCGATTGCTGATGGACCTTGGAAAGAAGGCTGCACTGGTGCCCCGCTCCGCAGTCGGACACGCTCGGTTTGCGCCGGACAGGGCGGCCGCTCGCCCGCCGCCCCCCGCCAGCTCCGCGGGCCCCCGCGCTCCCCCGGCCGCGGCTCGGGACGATACTGCCCGGCTCCTGCGAGCCAGGATTTTACTTTCGTGTCGCCGTTTCTCCTCCTGCTCCGCTTGGATTACTTGGCTGCTGCCGCTCGGTGATCCCGCGCGATGGAGGTGAGTCGGCGCGGGGGCTCCGCGCCGCAGGGGCCGCGGGCGCGCAGGGTGGACTGCGCTCGGCGAGGTGCGGGGCCCCGGCGCGGGGCGGCCTCTCCTTTCCTCGGCTAGCGCCGGGTGCTCCTACCTCTCCGCTCTCACCCACCGCGGAGAGTTCTGCTCCCCACTTGGGAAAAAGCTCTTGTATTTTCTGGTTTTCCTTCTCTTTTTTTAAATTTCCCCCCGAAGAGAGGCTGCCCGCCGCAGGGACACTTGCCGGGCTCGCTCTGCCCGCCGCGTCCCGGTGCATCTTTCTGGCAGCGGCTCCTAACGCGAGTTTAAAGACATCTTTCCAAACTTCCCAAACTTTCCCGAGGAGGATCGCTATGGAGGAGCCCAACGTCGGCGCTAATGGTGGCCTGTACCTTTAAGAAGAACTGGCTGGGGGCCAGCGGAGGACCCGGAGTCAGGCCCCCCCCCCCCCCCCCCCCCCCATTTAATTTTATTCTCAGTTTCTGGAGATTATCACTCTGCATCTGCAGCGGGTCCCGCCTGGGTCAGCGCGGAGGAGCGCGGCTCCTCGGGGTCCCCTTGGAGCTGCGAGGACTCCATGTTGGAAAGGCTGTTGGCTTTTTGTTGTTTGTTTGTTTTTAATTGTCAATTGTATGGTAAATGGGCTGCGCTCGGAGGGTCACGGGGAGTTCAGCGGGGCCGAGGAGCGAGGCTGTCCCCGGGCGCCCAGGGAAGGACACGATGTGCCTTCACCCCCGAGAACACAGCCCCTCTGCGCCTCCGGTGGGGAGAGCTGGGCCGGGACCCGACCAGTGCCTTTCCCTGCGAACGTGAGACGTGGTCTGGCTCCTCCAAATGGCTGTGAAGACGCAGCGGGGAGCAGAGGGCGGCCGGGGGGTCCCCGCGGAGCCGCTGCGCCTCCCGCGGTTTACAGCCCCCCGGAGCCAGGCTCTGGATGCCGCCTGCCCGCTGGTAGTGCTCCTAGAAAACCAGATGCCTTCGCAGGCTTTCCAGACACCCCGTGTAAAACAGGATCAGAGGCGATCCCGCGGTGCAGGATCTGTAAAAGCCTCTCTTTTCATCTCGGCAAGGAGCGCGGGCTCCGCATGGGGTGCGTTAAATACCAAAACCCAATCTCCGCGGCCCTACAAAGTTGAACACGGTGCCTCACACTCCCCATCTCCAGTGCTCCGTGCTGCTGGGCAGTCTGCTTTTTTCTTTTCCTTTTTTTTTTTTTTTTTTTTTTTTTTTTTTTTTTTTTTTACTGTGGGATTTTTTTTTTTTTTTTGGTGTCGTTTCTGGCGGTACCTTGTCAGCTGCTGCGGGCAGAAGGGCCGGGCTGTTAGGGCCGGGCTGTCCCGCGGCCCCGGGCGCAGGTGCCTCCGCCGCCTCGCAGCTCGGCGCGGTGCGCGCAGCCGGGAGGGCGCTGGCAGCGGGGCCGGGGCGCGGAGGAGCCGTCGGAAGGGCAGAGCCGCCGGGCGAGGCCGCCCCCTGTTGGGAGCGGGTCGCCAGCGCTGTCCGGGGGGCTCCGAGCTCGGGGGGCACCCGGGACTTGCGGCGGCACAGAGCCCTTTGCCCCCGCCGACGGCGTCTTGCAGCGGAGGCGGCACTCCGCTCCCGGCTCTGTCCCGGCCCCCGCTCCCTCCGCGGCTCCCGCCCCGCCGGGCAGCCTGGCGTGCCCGGTCTGGCTGCTGGGCCGGCAGCAGCACAGCTGTCGGCGTCCCGTATGGGCACCGGCGTCTCCGACCTCCTCTGGGCGCGGGCACTTTCGTGGCGCTCCTTTGTTGCTGTCATTGTTTCAAGAAGTAACAGGATGAAAAGAGGCCGGCGCTTGTGCGCTGTTGGGTGTCGCGGCTTGCCCCGCGCACACCTCGCTTCGCCTCGTCCCTCGCTCAACCCGCCCCCGGCATTCGCACCTTTGCCGGGACTGAGCCCCGTGGGGCGGGCGGGCTCTTTCTGCTGCAGGAGAGCGGCCCCCATTTACCCTTCCCCCCAGCGGGGACTTGGGGGGGGCTCATCTCCCGCGGCGGGGGATGTTTAACCCGCACGGCGCGGGGAGGCTTCGCCCCCGGGCTGCAGCCCCCGAGCGGTGTCAGGGAGCGGCGCTTGGGGATCCCCACGCTGCGGCAGCTCCCCCTGCCTGGGCAGGTTCCGTGTCCGGCCCCGCTGCCAGCGCTCCGCTCCTCCCGGCCCTTCGCAAACAGAAATAAATTAGAATTAAGAACACCTTCAATTCAGCGTTAAGGGCCTTTGGAGGATGAATAGGGAATAGGGAGCCCCCAAGTGTCGAAATGTCCTTTTTTTTTTTCCTTCTTCTTCTTCTTTTTTTTTTTTTTTTTTTTTTTTTTTTTTTCCCTTCCCTTCCGAGGGGAGGGGAAATCAACCCCAGGCATGGCTCTAGGGAGACACTGAGAGAGTCCCGTGTGAGGACCAGACGGTGATCGCGGGACCTGTCGGGGGAAGCGTTTGACTTCCAAGACAGCAGCCCGGTTGTTGCAGGGACCGGGTCGGGACGCGGAGCTGCTTCTTGTCGCTCCCGGTGCCTCCCCGGGCCGGTACCGGCCCTGGGGGTGCCGTCGGGGCAGTCACCGCGGTGCCAGCGCGGAGCTCGGCGCTGCCTCGGCGATCGCGGAGTGCGGGAGCCTCGCGGCCGCGACGAAATGTTTTAGGGGACGACGGAGAAGGGCAAGGACCGTCCGCATCATCCCCGGGCGGGAGCCCTCGGGCCCCCCGCGGAACCGACCCCTCGAGGCACCGGCCCCCCTCCCTGTCGGGCTCGCTTTGCAAACCTGAAGCCGCCTTTAGCCGGCCGTGAGCCTTTCGTGTCCCCGGCGCGGGCAGCGATGGGGTAATGCCCGGCCCGGGGCCCGCGGGTCGCTGTAGCCCCGGGGCAGCGGGGATGGCTCCCGTGTCCGGAGCAGCTGCTGCGCCCGGTCCCGTCCCGTCCGGCGGCGGGCGGGGTGCGGGAGCGGCGGGGCCGGGGCAGAGGGACGGGCGGGCGCCCCGGGAAGGCGGTGTCCGCGGGGGGTGGGGGCTGGCGGGGTGGGTTCTGCCCGGTGGAGCGGGAGCCGCGACGTGCCTGTGTCTGGCACCAGAGCCTCGGCGGGGAGAAGGGCCGGCGAGTCAGAGTCAAGTTAAAAGGGGCCCGGAGACTTCCGTTGTTTAAACTTGAATGCTCGAAAATGGTCTGAGAAGCAATAAACAATCTGATCCTTTTTCTCCCCCCTCTAGAAATCCAGTGCAGTATTAATCCACGGAGGTGCTGTGGGGACAGTTGGCAGTACAATGGCTTCTCAGTACCTCGTAGTGGCTCTGGCCGTTTTCTCCTCTTTTACCCAGGTTGTAATAGAAGCCAGCTCTTGGTGGTAAGCATCTCGTATCGACTTGGTTTTGAAAGGGGGTGTCAAGATTTGCTTGCTTCGATGTCTCTGTGCTTCTTCTGTACTTTGTTTCTGCGGGAGTGCGGCCGGAGCGAGGCAGCAGGGGAGAAGTGTGCTGGGTGGAATATGTTGTGCAGAGGAACGGGTCTGTCGAGTGAGGGTAAATGTGCAACATCTCGTCTTGTAGAACACAGCTTTTAGAATGCTGTCTGGTGGATTCTCTATGAATTTTATCATCTTTAAATCACTATAATTGTTTTTCTTTTAAAAGAGATGTTTCAACTCCCTTACATTAGACGTTTTGCATGTGCAAGAGAAAATGCTGATTTGCAAGGAAAAACTTTAAGTTTCAGTTTGAAGTTTTCTGTAGCTGAAATGTTTACAAATATATTTCGTTACAAAGGAGTACGTTTAAATTCCTGCTTTGGCAAATTATTTGAATAGTCTACAATGTTGAGAGTTCTTGAAATAGGTGTTTCTCTTCTTTTTCCAGTGATGCCTTTTGGATTAATAGCTACTTTTTAATTGAAATGTATCATGTGAAGAGCACGTTAAGAATTAAGAAAACAAAGTTGATTTTGTTTAGAATGAATATATTTGCCTGCATGTTTCTGTGTTGTCATTTGGAAGAAGCTAGACGTAGTCTGTAGCAAGTTTCTAACTTCTGGCTTGCTAAAGGTTTCCCTATTTGTTTATAATAGATCAGATTGAAAAACCCAGACTTAAGTCTAAAATATGTGTTAAGATGAATTGGGATTTGGAGAGCTTTTTTCACTTTTGCTTTATTTATTTTCCTGGCCTCGCAATTGTTTGGAGCTTCTGGTTTTTTTACTGTGTCAGTTTAAGCTGGTAAAAGACTGCCTAGATGCACGTCTTCCAAGTCTGTGTTGTACTTCAGTCTCTAATGTATGGTGATAACCACATGGGTGGAAACCAGTAACTTCTGTCCTGTTCTTAAAACAAAAGTTTCATATTTAAGTGTCCGGGGTTTTTCCTCACTTGTTAACAAAAACAGGAGTTGCATACTCATGTATAAGATGCAGTTCTGTTTGGGATTTATAGATTATTTTTTTTAATTGCTTTACTTTATTTTGAAGTCTTCTGTTTATTAACGCAAATCTTTCTTCGTGCAGGTCTTTAGGGATGAACCCCATGAACCCCATGAACCCTGTTCAGATGTCAGAGGTGTATATTATAGGAGCCCAGCCACTATGTAGCCAGCTAGCAGGGCTTTCCCAAGGACAGAAGAAACTCTGCCAGTTGTATCAGGACCATATGCAGTTCATTGGAGAGGGTGCAAAGACGGGCATTAAGGAGTGCCAGTATCAATTCAGACATAGAAGATGGAATTGCAGCACTGTGGACAACAACTCTGTTTTTGGCAGAGTCATGCAGATAGGTAGGAAGCAACGTCTTTATGATTAAACTCTTGTCTAAGGATATGTATGGCACACACTGTTCTGCACTTGAATCTCTTGCCAGGTTCTTACTGAGTTCTGTATACAATCAAGTGTTTCTAAAAGTTGGCAAAGGAGCTGGATTATTTTTAGCTGGAGGTGATTTCCCACCACTGTCCAGCCATATGTCTTGGAAAACAAAGTAGGAATATATATTTGCATATGGGAATAGGGGAGAAAGGAAAATGAGGCCCTGAAATCTCTTTTTTAGAAAACCTGAGACAAAACGAAGGCAACCTACAAGAATTAAAACCAGCAGCGTCTTGTAAAATTAAAGATGTCCATGTCTAGTTCCAAAGTTAGCAGCTGGGTAATAAATCGCTCTTGGTCTAGAGGTTAACTGAAAATTGCTGCTCTGTCAATTAGTGTTTATAGGCAATTCCTCCTTGCTTATTTCCAGATACAGTATTTTTTTTTCTCTTTTTAAGGAAAACAGATTTATTTTAAAATTACTGTAGCAGGGTAATTTTCATGAGATCAGTTCTATCATAGTAAAATGTGTGAATATCCTTCTAACTGACATTTAATGGAATCACGTAGGTGGTGAGAGACAGAGTCTTGTTTAACATTTTATCACATTTTGGTGGACACCAACCCTTCCTCTATCAGATCCTCTTTGAAATGGCCTTCTCCAGTGCTGATGTGCTGCCTGACTTTATTAGCATTTAAGGACCTCATAGTATTTTAAAGTCCTTGGCAAAATTTTAACCAGTGCTGTTGAATGGGGTCCATGGTGAAACCTTCCTTTGACTTTCTCAAGGCAGATTGCTGATTTTGTGTAATCAACTGAAAAATGCCTACTTTTCCGGGTGACACTTGTGATCCTTTAAGTAGTGAGCGGTACACTGGCAAATGCAGCACTGCTTTTTAGTTGGGGTTGTAAAGCAAAGCTTTTATGGCAGTGTTTTTCTGTCCTGCTTTAGAAAGAGAAAAAGTTTTAAAATCAGTCTCAATCTGGGTTTGTCTGTAAATGGGCTGACTCCAGTAAAAGTTGAAGGAATGCATCAATTCTCATTCGGTCTCAGTTTTTGTTAAAAGAAGTTTTTATTTGGAGATTGTTGGACAAATAGAAAAAAATGTATTGCATGAAAGTACCGAATTGAAACATTTGATTTTAGATAAACAACCTTCCCTAGGCTTTTTAAAGCACAGTATTAACCCTCCATAGAGGCAGGTTTTTTTTACCTTACCCAAGCAAAAGTCTAAAATCATGAAAGCAAGCTTCTTCTGTACACCTCTCTGTTCTAGTAATCTAAAAAATGTCATGAAATTAATCTGTTTAAAATTTAGGCCTTCATCTTTCAGCCCTTATTTATTATCCAAGCAAGTGAAAATTAGCTCAGGGGTACTGTTGGTGTGAAGGAGTATACAGGATGGGGCCCATGCTTTGTGGTGTCTGTCTCTGGAATCGATATTTCTGCCCTCCTCAAGTATGACAGATCTATTTAAAGGTGGCTCCTTTCAAGTTAAATAACTTTGCCGCACCCTTTTGCTGGATATGACTGTATTAGCTGATGTCTACACAGCAATTCATCATGTAATTAAGCCACTTATTCTAATTGCAGATGGAAGCAAGGTTAATAACCATATTCAGGAGTTAGAGCATGAAGAGTGTATTCACTGAGAGCAAGGAAGGAGGTGCAGCAGTTGTAGCATTTCACACTGCCCCTCAGTAAGGACCAGTTGGTGTTCCTATGTGTGGAGGGAAAAGTGGGCACTTGCAGAGCCTGATTCCATTGACTTCAGCCTGCCATGCCCTGTGTGATGGGCTGTCAGATAGCCCTTTCTCCCAGCAGTGCAGGGTGCAGGCTCTGAGTGCACATTGTTTGGGAGAATTTGGCACGTGCCCTTCCTTGGTTGTGCCCCAGAGAGTTCTCGGGCACGGCACTGCCCGCCGGCACAGCCACGGCCCCGTGTGTCAATGGACAGTCTTTCTTCCAGGATTTACCCTGCAGTTAGCTAAAGCTGTACAAATAAACCTGCCGTTGGGTTTGGAAACTTGCTCTGTGGCTTATTGAACTGTAAAATTTTAGAGCCTGTGTTCTGCACTGCTCTCCTTGGGTGCTGGTTCCCAGGTCAGGCCACGGTGCTCGCTGCCTTCTCCTGGCTTTGTGGCCAGCCCTGTGCAGGCTGCACATGGGCTTTGCACACACAGCTAAGTGCTAACAGGAAACAAAATCACTGGATCCTCCCCCTACAGCTCCGTGTGGTTGGGGTCCAACTTATTCTGCCTTCAGCCTGATGTTGAATGCTTTTAAAATGCAGGACAAAGAACATTTTGTATCTTATGTTCAGGTATTAAAAAAAAAAGGTTCTGTTCTTGCAGACTTATTCAGATCAAGTGTAAAGCTCAGCGCCTTGCTCTGTGGGTGGCTTCCTACAGTGTGTGTATATTGAACAGTTCCATTTCTATGTTTTATATATATGGGAGAGAGGGGACTCGAACGTGTTTGGAATGTGTGTTTGCTTGCCATGGCTACAATAGAGAGAAATCCTGGACTGTGTGGGAAAAGACAGATATGTTTGACAGTGAAGGAAAGCACAGTTGTGCATAAAGACTGAAAAAAGAAGGGAAAAAAAAGGAAACTCAGAGTAACTCATCCGTGTGGAGCCATCACTCTTAATGTGTTCCTGGGGTCAATGACTTGAGGCAGTGTTGGCTTGAAGTGTACTTCAGCAGCTGATGCTATTTTATAATTTGCCTAAATGTTCAAGGAGGGAACTTGCAGGGCAACTCTCCTTCCTGTACCCAAGCCTTTCCTTCTCCTTCCCGCTGAGAGTAAGTTCTTTAAAATTTGTTCCAGGTTAATAATGAAAACGAGTCAGAAATAGTCAGCTTTATGAGTTTAAATCCCGCAATAAGTGGCAGAGTTAACCGTGTGAAAGCATGAGTTAACTAAACATGCAAAAGAACAAAAATGGAATGGAAGAGGCGAGTCCTGTGGTCCAAAGCAGACCACGTTTCTTTCCTCTCAATATAGTGGAAATTTTGCTTAAGGAATTAATCCAAAAATGTGTGTTACAGAGCAAATGGGAGTATTAAAATCTGTATGAGGTTCCCCCTGCTATAGTTTGCAGTAGAAGCAAGGCTTAAGTCACCACATAAAGCCAATGTTTTTTTAGCTGAAAATGCTACTCCTGTAACCCTTTATGCCCAAAATTCATGTAGACACTTCCAAGAGCAGGTGTCTGTCAGTATAGACCATTGTAAGGTAGCAAAGTGCTTCTGATCTTTCTTAAGTCTCATCTTTCCTAACATAAGATTTCTGGTTTTTCCCATTTAAAACCAGCATCTATTACTAAAATTAATCCAGTGGATGACAGCTGTTGTATTAACAAAGCTGCTCTGATCTTGGTGCCATCTTGATGTTAAATATGAACCAGACTTCAAATTATTTATGTTTCAGAAGTGCTTGAAAGCTCCTATTAGATTTGACCTGTCATGATACATCTTGTACCAAGATATTTTTCCTAAAATGTTGCTGTCTAAATATATGGGACTTGCCCAAAACACGGCCTTTTAACATCCTAGTTTTTCAAAGGCCCATGATGGTCTCTAAGTAAAATCACGTAAAACCAAGACTAAAAGCTAGCTTGATCTATTGATTAGACTAAAGATTAGGAATAAAACTTAAATCATATAAACAGAAAAAAATATTTATTCTTAGTAATTCCAAGAATCTTTCTTGGAAACGACCCATTGGGATGCTGTCTCTTAAGGAGAAAAACAAACTTCAAGTGCTGTCTGGTGCAAGTTTTGTGTTTATTTATCTGCAAGCTTTGCTAGTTGTACTCAGAACTTGTGTCACCCTTGGAAAAGTGATTGGGGAAGTCAGACACTTAATGAGGTGGGATCTGATACTGTCAATAGGATGGTATGTGGCCATGTCTTACATTATGAGTATTGTAACTTTTTCTTAACGAAAGCTGGAAACTTGAGGTTTTCCATTTCCATTTAAGGGCAGCAGATGCCGGAGAAAACCTTCAAGGCCACCTAGTGCCAAGGATTTTTTCTTCCCTGTAATTTGTAAAAATGATTGTCCATGGGTTCCCTTGCCATATTCACAAGAGCTGAAGTGGTGGATAATAACCAGCACAGGTTGCTGTTAGTTTTAAATAGTCTCTTCCAGAAGTGTCTGGCTAATGTGTAGGGTGAAAAGTTGTGTGTTATTCTGCTGCGCGTTTCTTTTGATACTAGGAGACTTTGTAAATTGCTTGAACTTCAAATAAATTGGAATGGGTGAAGTGCATCAATCACATTTGAGAAGTAGTAATTTAAGAACCAGAGTTTTAAAAGTTGTATTTAACATCTCTTTCTTCTGAAGGACAGGGAGCCTGTTACCCTTCCCTCCCCTCACATGCAGGCATGGCTGCTTTGGCCCCGCTGGCCTTATGGTCCTGACCCACCTCCACTCTGCACTTTCATCCAGGCATTCACCAACATGAAAGAGAAGTGATTTCTGCTCTTGACAAACTGTGTGTGCTCACATGGCTTGGGTTGGCTTGATTCTTTCAGAGTGAGGATGTTTTGGGCAGCGTGGTTCAGGTTACTCTCCTTTTTACTGTGCAAGTGAACTTGGTGGCTCTGGAGAGCCTTTATCCTCCTGGCCCATCATCGGGCTGGGAGTGGTGGCTGTCCCCTAACCCCGCTTGTGTCTCTGTGCAGGCAGCCGGGAGACGGCGTTCACCTACGCGGTGAGCGCGGCCGGCGTGGTCAACGCCATGAGCCGCGCCTGCCGGGAGGGCGAGCTGTCCTCCTGCGGCTGCAGCCGCGCCGCGCGGCCCAAGGACCTGCCCCGGGACTGGCTGTGGGGCGGCTGCGGGGACAACATCGAGTATGGATATCGCTTCGCCAAGGAGTTCGTGGACGCGCGCGAGCGCGAGCGAGTTTACCAGCGAGGCTCCTACGAGAGCGCCCGCATCATGATGAACCTGCACAACAACGAGGCCGGCAGAAGAGTGAGTGTCTGCACCACAGTGTGTCCCTCCACACTCCTCCTCATGCCTTCATTTTAGGAAAAATGTGCTTCAGCGGGACAGCCACCATGGCTTGTCTTTGTTTTGACTCACAAAACGAGAAAACGGCAAATACGGGGTGTGGATGGGTGGGGAGTGCATGACTTGGTGTTGCTTTTGGTTGTCTGACAGTCCTGTTGCTTTCCTCACGGGGGAGGCAGGGACCAAAGTGTGTTGTGTTTCCCTCTGTATTGTTTCATGAAAAGTGCTGTGGGTTCTTTGTAGAACAGAATTTTATTAGTTGGTATTTCCAACCAGGACAGTGTGGGTTGGAAGGAAGAGGGGTGTGCTGGGCTTCCCAGGCTGGAATTGTGCCACAAGATTTTTCTGACTTTTTTTCTTTTCCTGGTTTAAGAGTATGTGAAAAGGTTCTCTTTGCTATTAGAAAACATGGTCGTCTGTGGTTGAACATGTCTTCATGGTTTCTTTAATCTCAAAAATGCTTTAAATGAATGGGTGTAAACTTTTTTTTAATAGTCTGAATGTGAAGAGCCAAAATCATTATTTTCCTAGAGCTTGAAGTGCCAACAATAGTCAGCTGAGACTTTGCACTTGTGTTCTAAGGTGAAGAAGGATGAAAGATAATTGAAAATTAATAGTATTTAAATGTAAGAGGAGGGTGTCTGAGAGCAATGGACAGGCCAATTACTATTAGCAAGAAGAAAAATAACACTTTTTCAGTTGCTTACAGAGGCTTGAGGAGTTTTTTCCTTCCTTAGCCTCATCTGTGCAGTGCCATTTGGCAGTGTTAAGACTCTGTAACTGCTGGGTGGAAGCTGTCTACAGTATCATCTAATGTGTCAGACCCCAGGATTTTTGGGGCAGTGTCAACACTGACTCTTATTTTATTTGTACAGGGCAAATGACTGAGGTTTCCCTGCCAAAGCTTTGTAAAGAGGATATTGCTATGTAGCTCTGACTCCCACCCATAGGTGTTTGGGGGTTTCTTCTTGGATGAAGTCTCTCTTCCAGAGCAGTATTTGGGATAGGAGGAGGATGCCGAGCCAAGAGTAGACAATCAGCTGCAGCTGAGCCAGGAGCAAGAGGAATCTTAACTCTTTCCCTAATTGCAGCCTCAAGCAGAGATCAATAGGGAGAGTAACTCAGATAGAAAATAGGGAGATGTTTTACATTTCTCAATGAAATAGCAAAATCCTTTGCTGGCGTGAGAGCGAATTCCTAAAATTTGAGTGCAGCCTGAGTGATGCTGCTGTCTGGGCTGTGTGTGTTGTTGTGGCTGTTTCTGTTGTGGGGAGAGGCTGGTGAGACTCTCCTCTCCTCCTCCTCCTCCTCCTGGCTCTTTGGGGTGCTGGGGGTGCATGGGTGTGTCAGCTGACTCGTCCTTCCCACTGTATTTGAGGAGGGGAGAGGTTGCTATGGTGAATACTGCGGAGGGGCTGGTGGGAATGCGACAGAGGGCAGGAGATGAGGGATATAAATGCTCTCACAGTCGTGCTAGTCTTTGATCACGGTTCTTGCTTTTCCCCCGACTCCCACAGACGGTGTACAACCTGGCTGACGTGGCCTGTAAGTGCCACGGCGTCTCCGGCTCCTGCAGCCTGAAGACCTGCTGGCTGCAGCTCGCCGATTTCCGCAAGGTGGGCGACGCCCTGAAGGAGAAATACGACAGCGCCGCCGCCATGAAGCTCAACAGCCGGGGGAAGCTGGTGCAGGTGAACAGCCGCTTCAACGCCCCCACCATCCACGACCTGGTGTACATCGACCCCAGCCCCGACTACTGCGTGCGCAACGAGAGCACCGGCTCCCTGGGCACCCAGGGCCGCCTGTGCAATAAGACCTCGGAGGGCATGGACGGCTGTGAACTCATGTGCTGCGGCCGGGGCTACGACCAGTTCAAGACGGTGCAGCGAGAGCGCTGCCACTGCAAGTTCCACTGGTGCTGCTACGTGAAATGCAAGTTGTGCACAGAGATCGTGGACCAGTTTGTGTGCAAATAGGGCACGGACGAGGTGGGAGGAACTGCAGCCGCCTGCCAGCAAGGGGTGCAGGCCCCTCTCCCTTTCTGCAGGACTATCTCCACTTTATTTATAGAGTCCAAGGAGTTTTCGTCTTCTTTTAAGAAAATAAAAAAAAAAAAGAAAATTAAAAAAAGGGCGGGAAAGGAAAAAAAAAAGAAAGAAAAAAATATAGAGGTTGCAAAGAGAAGTGCCTGGAAACCCTCTCTGCGTCCATCCCAGAACTGTGTGAGGCTTATATTTTTGGCAATAATGGGGGAGAATCTGAGAATATTTATTTTACAAAGTTAAAAGAAAAATAATTGACTTTTCTTACAAACAATAGAGTAGTTTGAGGGGAAAAGCCGACATATCCTAATTTAGATCCATGGAACGTAATACATGTGCAGTAGACAGAGCAACCACGTAATGTGCTTGGGATGTTAGAACCATCCTTATGGATGTGAGGAACACACAGACCTGTCCATGACTTTTAGGTTCAGACACTAGAAGTTCCTAGAGTAGGGTGTACAAAGCTGTTCAGTGCTCTGTAAATAAGGGGTATGTTCATCACAAGGTGCGGTGTCGGTTTCCTGCCAAGGGTCACCGGAGGGCAAAGAGCAAAGGATCAGAAAGGCTTCAACTGCGCTATCCCTGAGTCACCTGGGCTGGTTCCAGAACCAAGCAAGACAGGAAAAAAAAACCAGGAAAAAAAATATGCCTTGGTGAATAATAAAGATATTCTTCAGGGCAGAGCTTGGCCTCATCAGCTAATTGTGACATTCGAGTGTCTCGTGTGCCGGAGCAGCACTTCCCTGCTGCTGGGTGTGGAGCAGCCCGGGGCAGGCTGCCCGGAGCACTGGAGCTGGGCAATGCTTACAAACAGCTTTGCTTTTCCAGCCTGGAAAGCCCATGGAAAGCAGAGTTCCCCAAATTTGAAAATGCCTTAAAATGGTGTAATAGCTGGCTGTCTTTCAAAACACAGCTTGACAAATAACTCCTCTAATTTTATGTGAGAAAATAAATCATTAGATATCCGCTCTTGGAATGACTGATTTTTATTTTTTCGCAGATTTTGGGAACGTTTTCACTCAAGGAGACAGTACTTTCATATTTTAATAACATTAACTGACTATTATAGTTCAATGAAACGTTGCAGCAATACCAAATTTATCATCCTATGTCTTTAATACACATGCTTTAGATAATATACTGCAGATATACACTACAACTGTTGAGACTATACTTGAGCAGTTACATATATATGGGAGAACTGTGGTCTCTGGTGTCTGATACTTCAAAGCTTTTTGTACATATATATTTTAATGATTTAGAAAAAAATAAAACATCTAAATTAAAGGGACAGTTCATCCCTTATTTTCTTTTTCAGATCTCTTCAGGTGTTTAGATTGATTCTAAGCTTTTAGTGGGTTTTTAATTTTTTTTTTTTAAGAACTTTTAATGTTCAGAAGTTTTAAGGAGAATCACAAAGAAGTAAGCCTCTTCCCAGTTTCAGGACTTCCTTGGGTGGTTGGTAGAGGCAGCACCCTGCACTTGAATTGATACCAGTCTGGAGATCACTTCTATTCCACTCTCACATGAAGGGCATTATTGATTATTGCTGAAAGGAGGCACCTTCCAACTCCAAAATGTGCTGCATTTGGCCCTTGCTTTTCAGTTTTTGAACAGAGAATTGTTATTTGTCAAACAATATGTGTTCCCCCCCATGCTGTGTAGTTACACAGGATTTCATCTTTGGTTCAGATGCCACTTTCCAGCTCAGTCCCATCCTACAAGTTAAAGAAAATGGTTTTGCAGATACCAAGTGAGGAAAACCTTTCACTTTAGCCTAGTTGTACTAAAGCCTTGACTTTTCACAAGCCTTTAAGCTGTATCATTAAATTCATCTTGATCATTTATCAGCTTCTTAATGGCGCTTTATTGCTCTTAATTTATTGTACAAGGACATATTTACCCCTCATCTTCAGATGTTTGCAAAGAATATCTTTAAAGTAAGAGAAATAAATAAAGCACTAATTCATTGAATATGTCACTTTGGTTTTTATTGTACAAAAAAACATGACCTTTTTTTTTCATTTGCTGAATCACCTCATGTTCCTTTTTAGTGACTTCTGTCTGAACAGAATTTAATCTCATGATCCTAGCTATTAAAACCCTATTTAATGTAAAATATTTTACTTGTCATTCAGATATGTAAATCTTCTATGTCCTTTCCTCTGTTCTGTACATTTAATGTACATATTTCTGTCTTGTGTGATTTGTATATTTCACTGGTTAAAAAAAAAGAAAGGATTATGCCATAATTGAAGATAGACTATAAAAATAAAACTTTGGTTGTATATTGGGAAGTGGTTTTAATTATCTTTCAGAGGAGGGTTTGTTAAGACAATGAGCAGAGTTGATTTTTAAATTTATTACATGGTAAAACAGGGATGTGTGTGTTGGCCAAACATATAAAGTACATTTTGAAGTTTTATTTCAATATTAAGAAGACTTACAGATAGAAGGGGAAGACTTCTTAGGTAGAAGGGGAAAAAACCCCAAACCAAAAACACCCCAAAAATCCTCTCGGAAACTGTAACTCTGACCTCTAGCATTTTAGAGATGGGCAACTACTGAATTGCCAGTGGACAGGGACCTGAGTTGTTATTTGTGTGCTTGCAGCTTCCAGGCTGCCTTCAGGGGTTTTGGGGTAGCTGCCTTCAGAAATGCCAGGGAGGGCAGCAGGATCCTGGGGTGAGCAAAGGTTTCCAAGAAGAAAAGCCCTCGGGGCTGGGTTTGTGTGCTCTGGGTGTGGGGGTGGTTCCCCCACATCTCTCCCACCGCCCTGGATGGAGCTGCAAGGTGGAAGCTCACCAGAAACTGAGTGCAAATGAAGGGAAGAATCCTTAAAAAAAAAGCCAGGAAGGCAAAGTGCAATGAAGGATGAATGAAGTATTTGTATTTAAGGAGGCAAAGCAGAAAACAAAAATTAGTATGAACCCCAAGCTTTCTGGTTTGCAACTGGCTTGTCTTTGAACTGATTTCTTAAGTCATGATTTTTTTTTTTTTTTTTGCTATAGGTAACTTGATGAATTAGTGGCCTTTTTTACCTCACTTCTCCTCCTCTTTTTTTTTTTTCTTCTTTTTTTTCTTTTTTTTTTTTTTTCTCAAGGATAACCTTCTAACATATCGAAACTCTTTCTGGCTGCCAAGAATGTATTATCCCACAAACCAGTAGACCAACATCATGTGTTTAAAATAGCGATTCTGGGCAAATGCAGCATTCTGTGGTCCTATTACTGACATCTGGTTCAGTTTTCCTCCACTTGTATATTGACCAGTATTCTTTATTGCAAAAACACAGCCCCTATTTAGGAAAGTCAGCATTTTTTTTTTGACTGGATTGTATTCAAGCTTTTCCCAATAACAGAAAAGTTACCAAAAAACTTCTTTATTGCCAGCAGTAAATAATGTGTATTCAAAATAGTCATTATGGGCTCAGATACAAGAGAGTTGTTTTTAATTTGCACCAAAGTTTATCTGTCTAATTTTGTTAAAAATGCTGTTTCAGAATCTTGGTTTTTTAGTAATAACTTCAAATATTTGTGTTTGGTTATGTCTTTGCCAGTACTGAGATCCACTTTGTTTTTTCAAAGTACCAAAGCCCCCAAAGTACCAATAAGTGCATCAGAGATAAGAGACTTGAAGAGAATGGAGCTTCAAGTCAGGCACTGCATGCAGGATGCGAGCTAAAATCCCTCCTTTCTGAAGGATTGGTTTGATAGAATGATCTTAGAAAGGTTATACAAAACTTGTAGGAATTGGTAGGGAAGCTGACAGAAAGGTTGCTTTCCTTTGGATAAGAAGTTTTGAGGAATAATATTTAAACCATTAGGCTATTCATTGTAAAAGCATGGTTTTGGTGAATCAGGAAAAATATCTAGTTTTTTTCCTTGTGGACTATATGCTAGAGGAAACCAAGAACAGCAAGGAAAAATGAAGCTCTCTTAAAAATATAGGTAAGTGTATTAATGTAAAGCTTATGTATGTACTTGCTGACTGTGGTAGTCTTAAAACTGTTTATCTATTATTGAAGTCAGTTTGGAAGGCAGGCAGATCTGTTCTTTTGCTTTTTAAATTGTGTTTAAAATCCTCAATGGGGAAAAAAAAAAAAAAAAATCCTTCTTCCCTACTCCAGACTCTGGTATGTCTGTTTATGTTGCAGTGGGATAAAGGATCCACGTAGGAGTGCAGTGAGAGGTTTGTACATGAAATGTTGTTTTCTTTAAAGGTGTGATTAAAAAATCCAATCTGTCTCATGCTCTGCTCTTATATGAGATTGCGTGTGTGCATTTGTATATACTCTGCTGGTATTTTCCAATTGTGTTGGCCAAATTCTGCTTTTAGTTATGGTTAGGCATCTCTCCTGACTCTGGTGGTGTCATATGAGCCTGACATTTTTCGACCAGACGTGAAGGCCCCCCTGCTCAAAGAGAATGCATATGAAATATATCAGCCTTTCTTCTGCTGGCTGGTTGTTTAAACATGGGTAACTGAATTATTGTGAAACAAATTCTGGGGCTGCAGCTGCAAAAGCAGTAATACGGTATATTCGTAGTGATGTTTCTACGCCATACCTCCTAATTTCCCAGCTGATTTCCAGCGCAGACAGAAAGTCTAGAATGCATGTGGTATGTTCCTCATCATATATTTTATAAATGTAAAATAATGATTTGTCAATTACAGTTTCTATTATAGAGATAAAATGAGATATTTCGGGCTCTCCTGATTTGTTGACAGCCCCTTACCTTTGGCTGTGTGGAGCACTGCTGGCTCGGAGCAGCATGAGGTGAAGCTGCTTTGGGAACGTCTCTGAGGGCCGGGCCGTGCACTGTGGATATTGGTGCACTGATTGCTTTTGTAGCCAGTGTTGGTTTACCTTGTGTTGTCTTTCCCAGCAGTCTTGCTTTCTCAAATGGTAATTGAACAGCAGCAGTCAAAATACTCTGCTGACGGAGAACCTCTGGCCACTCCATGGGCAGTTATTCAAACACTTTCTGAACCGGTTTGACCCATTGCTGATTTATTCCAGATCCATTGCGAGAGAATTTTAAAAATGCAAACTCCACACTAGAGTTCATAGCATGGCTCACAGTTCTTTTTTGGTTTTGTTCTGTTTTCATAAAGCACTCCATACCAATCATCCATCTCTTTTCAAGTGGTGTTTTTTTGTTTTGTTGGGTTTTTTTCTTTTGGTTTGTGTTTTTGGTTTTTTTTTCCAGTACTTTTCTTGAACACCTTGAGCAAGGATATGGTTCCCTCAATAAAAGGTGATACTTTCTGTGTCATTCTTCTCATGACTCCCAGACCTCAGTGACAGGTTCCATGGCAAGAACCACTTCCAGAAACCACCCATCCCTCAGGGTTTCCTCCTGCTTCTCCTGGGCAGTTGTTAGCAGAGTGCAGCAGCTGTTAGTCTTAAAAGCTGCTTAAAAGTCTTGCCTGCTGTTTTCTGCTGCTGCTTTCTGCCTCTTCTTCTGCCCACTCAAACAAGCCTATCTCCTGGTAGGTTTTCCTGTTGTTTTTCATACAGAAAGTTGCAACTATACATAGCTTTTCTCAAGTAAGGGCTGGGATTTACTTTCCATGACTATTGATCTCAGAAGAGCTAATGCTTAGTAGGCAAATAGTGCTAGAGCTTCTCAAGTATCCCTTTGCTTTGTAAATCAGCAGCCTTGGAGGAGTGAAGGGTAATCCCTGAGCAAACTTGAACTGGCCATTACCTGGGGCAGGGAGGTTAATGCTATAAAATACTGTTCAGATGTATTTCTGTGCTTTTCTTTGGGCAAAAGGGTTCACACCATGAAAAAGAAAGCGGCTACTCAGTGAGATGTGACCTAGTAATCCTTGAAGAAAATGGGGAAAAGACCAATTTATGGTGTGCAAATTCATTGACTTTGTTAGCAGTTTCCATAGTTGATTGCCATTCATATAAAATTGAGAATGTTTGTGTTTCTGCATATATGTTTTCTGGATCAAAGTAATCCCTTGATATTTTCATCTTGCATAGTAAGTTTGTGGTTAAAGGGCCCGTAAATAAATTAAGCTTGAGTACTTAAAGAACTAGTAGTAAAACCATCACCTAAGAAACAGCTCCAAAAAACACTATGGAGAAAAATAGCAGTGCAAGTTGCAGCAAACAAATGCTTTGTTTTAAGAGTTAGTGTTGCATAGCTGTCAAGCAGGCAAATGGTTGCTGGTGTCACATTTAAGCCACAGTGCCAGTTGATTTATAAATGTAGAGGTGGGCAAAATCTAATGACAGGAGTCTGGGAGCAATTCCTTGGTAGTTAGATGCATTAGATGGGATGTTTGTTCCTTATGACCTCTGGCAATCCTCAGTAGGCATGATGACATGCTTGTACTTGCAAATAGGTGATAAGATTTACTAAAAAGTTCGTAAAAGTGGGACAATTTACATTGAATTATATATATAAATGGGTTTTCAATTTGGTTTTTTTTTTTTGCTACAGTCTTCAAATATATTTGGGAATCTGAATAGCTGATAAAAAGATGGGATAAGGCTGCAATGTCTTGGCATCAGCAGCAGCTGTACACAGCCTAGGGAATGGGAGGTGGAAGTTTATTCCTCCTGATGTTGTCTTTTGTAAAGAGCCAGTGTTGATCCTGGATAGCAGATGCTCTGGAAAAGAATGACAGTAGGACTTCATGAATGGAGGACATAATTCATTCATAGTAAGTACAAGGTCTGATGTACTTGTGTTGCCTTTGCCATGTCATTTGCATGCAATATATATTTCTGTATGAGCATGTCAAAGTCTAAGATCTTTGCTCAAACTTAAGGACTTTATTACAGCAGATTAAAAGCAGAATAAGCTCTAATGAAGCCAGATGTAATAGGACTTGAATATGTCCCTTGTTCTTACATTCTAGTGGATTTTGTTGTTACCTTGTTAGGATTCAAACCTTGTCTTCAGGATTTGGCTGACTGAAATGATAGATTAGGCATTGTGGAGGATTTTATGGATAATACATCACATTTTTTTTTTTTTTTTAAGGGATGATAGATGCCTTTCCTGGAGGGCATTTTTCATTAATCATAGAATCTGATTTAACTTGTAATATATTTTCTGATCCTCCCTGTGGTTAGAGAATATGTGGAAACATCTATGCCTTGTGTAGATTCTGTCATCTCTCATGTCTTGTTGTCCTCCTTGGTGGTGTATATTTTGAATACTTTAAGTTACTGTGCTTTACTTTTAAAGTCTGACTCTTGAAAGTAGAGATCTTACCAGACCCCTGGCTTGTGGACCTTGCTGTAGGAGATCTGTTGCTAAGTTTCGTGGAACCACATAGAGTAAATAAGAGTGGCAAAATTTTAACATTTTTGTGAGGAGCCAGCTTGACTGTACATTTTAAAAATCTAGGCAAGCAAGATTACAAAAAGATACGTTTCCTTTGTCTTATTCTCATGAAGAACTAAAGACATCCATCCTCCATGCCCAGGTAACTTCTGGAAGGAATAAAAGACCAGTGTCAAATGGTAGCCAACTCTTTCCCTCTACGTCATGAACCTAATGTACTTTTATTATACTTTGAGATCCTAAGGCTATGTTGATCTGCTACATGATTATATAATGCTCCAGGACACCTGTGTAAATAGCAAACAGAGAGGCTTTTTATAGACACTAGATCTTAGATAAGTGACTCTGAGAAGTCATATAGGATCCCAGCTGTAACCCCCTGCTATACATACCATGTATTTTTGGTTGGTTGTTTATTATAAGAAGTACAGAAGCTGTTCCTTGTAACATAATTTTTGTAAGACCTGCATGTGTAAATATTAAATTTGCAAATATTAAATGGAGAAGCATTAGAGAAACCACTAAATGAATCACTTCACATTCCTCATTCCTTATTCTGATGCCGATTTCCTTAAATGTTGCTCCACTAACATTCAAATCTGTGTGCTGTTCCAGCCAAGGAGAGGAACTATGCAATCCCTCAGCCCCGGCCCTCTCGGGGTGTAGATCTCCACCAGTGATCTTTAATGGTACCAGATGTTTGCTGGAATCCTCCTCGAGGCACTGATGTTCTGGGTCAGCAGCTCGTGGTGTTAATCAAAGCCCCCTGTCCATCAGGGCGGGCTCAGGGCTGGGACTGTGTTTGCCAGGGAGGTGATTCTGCTCTAGGAGTCCACAGGGAGAAAATCAGTAGGAGCTCTCCTCTCTCAGCTCCATCCCATGGTAGGAATATCCTGGTGCAATTAACCTGGTTTGTGTTAATGACAATAGACTAGGATCCTAGAGGGTGAGTTTTATTAATTTTATTTTTTTTTTAAATAAATAAATGATCTTGGGAGAAGGAAACTTGCTCCAGTGGTCCCTGCAGGTACACTTCTGGTCTGCTGATGAATCACATGATTCCTGAGAAAAGTGACTCTAAAATCTACAGGAAAGAATATTGAATAGTTCCCCCTCTATAGCTGCCTGGGATGGCAAGGAACTACAGCAGTGAGCAAACTGTTGTTTACCAGTGTTTATAGAGGGAGGTTGTTTTACATTATCGCTTTTTAATTATTTACTAGGGCACCTATTAGAAATGAATCATGGTTTTCTTTCTGAAAATAGAGCGAGGAAAATTGAGGCAAGAATTCAAAAATGTGGATGTGGCAATGCTGGCACAATCCTGTTCCTATTTGCAGTGTTATCAGAGGGCTCTGACCACATAGCTGTAATTAATATTTGGTGTGTGACCGACCCATGGCTTCCCAGGGACTCCAGGGTTCCTTATCCAGCTGTTTCTTGCAATACAGTGAAAGGAAAATAAGTCACATGGGACACTGCAATCAACAAGAAAGTGCAAGGTAAATTCAGTGGCATTGATGAAATTTCTGTTATAAATAAGCCGTGTACACAATCTTTTAGATTCCAGCTGCTTTGAATTGTTGTGTGCATTTCTTAAACCATCCATAAGTAAACTAGTTATGATCTCATTTTTACCCAGGCTGATGCTGGGATGATATGCCTTTTATATTGTAGGGAAAAATAGGCAATAATAGCAAAAGTGCTTAGTTAGGATACAAAACACATATGCAGTGTGGCTTACAGGACTTGAAGTGCCAGACCCATCAACATAATAGAGCAAGTAACAATATGCCACAATTAATTAATTCAAAAAGACTTTTTAGTGGTTGTTAATTTTTTCCCCAGTTCTCATACTGATTTGTCGCGTTGGTGTTTATTAATTTAACATTTGATCTGAAAAAAATTCCCCAAACTTCAAAGTTCAGCCCGTTCTTTAGGAGCAATCCAAAAATATGTTTCTTCAGGCCCCAGGCATTTCTGAAGTAGCTGAAGTTAAACAAAAAACATTTCTCTCAAACTCTGCAAATGTTCTAAAGGCTTTAAAGTGGCTCCTCACAGGGAGCCGGAGCAGAGAGGGAACCCCTGGGTTATTTTTGTTGCTATGCAGTGGCACAGGGCTTCCTGGCGGAAAGCTCCAGAATTATCACTTTTCTGTGTGTTTGTGTATGTTTTTCCTTCCTCTTTTCACCTCTGTCACTGAGCTCCTCTCTACCCTGTGCCTCGATCCCCTGTTGAGAAAGTCTGGAGAAGGTAAGGGTTAGATCATCCTTCCAGCAAGGATAAACTGAATTCATGTCTGAATGGGAAGATGACTCACATCACATGTGAATTTTTCCTAAGCTCCACGTTGGAAGGGATGAAGAATGACTTTCTTTCCTCGAGGAACTGTATCACCATGCTGGGGCCTGATGGAAGTATTTCCTCAGAGTGTTTCGATTTCATAAACTGTGTTTTTGCTTTGCAGTGAAACAGCCTTGGGAAACCAGTCTGCATTTTGCTGGTTCCTTTTGCTGGTACAACAGCATCCCTGAGGTTATGAGTGTTCTTCACTGGAGTCATTTTGGTGTGGTCTTAAGTCATTTTCCCAGGCAAAGACTGGTATTCACATAAGATGACAACATGGCCAATCTGCTTTAAGAGCAGGCTCTGAACATATAGAGGCATTTCTAAGGGAATTGCTTCATTACTCTGAGGAGGCCCAACCCATGCTAGTAATTCTGCATCCAGTTTGGTTAATATTGGTGTTTGCTTAAAGGTTTTCCATTTACAGTTCTCTTCTGGAAATTTCTGCCCAGTGTGTCCCGCCTTCTGAGAAGCCCTTTCAGCTCAGTTTTGAGTGAGCAAGAGCAGTTTTCAGGACTTGGTTGTCTTGAAATGTGTCTCGCAGTGGGGAGTCACATTAACTTCTCCCAGACAATTGCATTGTATGTTAAAGTATGTGCTGTAGCCCTTACATCATACGATAGCTAGTTGTGCCACGTCACAGGCAGGAGTTTGACATATGTTGCAAAATAAAAGTTGCCAGTCATGGACACTATTTTGGATGTTTTCATCTGCAGCAGTGCTGACATGATCTCTACCAGCAGATCGTCTCCTGCTGAGAGCATAACACAAACACCGCCAACACCCTGATTCCAGATGTGCTACGTGGCACGGAACCAGTGACAAATGATACTATTTCCATCTTGTATGGTCATGGACAGCAAAGGGGCACCTTGAGATCCCCTAAACCTTTTGTCTCAGCGGCATTAAGGGATGAGGTTTGTTTTCTGTCACTAGGCACCTGGTCTATGCCAGATGAGGCCTTGCTGGGACCCACGGTGTGACCTGTATTCAGCCTCTCATGCCTCAAAAACACCCTACACAGCCCCTGAAACTGTGTGCTCAGTGGCTTTGGTCTGTGTAAGCTGCTCTCTTGGTCCTGTAGGATGTGAAATGCCATGCCTTAGCTGTAAAGCTGTCTTAAAATCAACCACCTTGTCCAGGAAAATAATTTTGATCCTTGGAAAGCAGTGAACAAAGTGGCATATCCTGAATGCTATTTACTAGTGCACTCTTGAGCTCTGTCTTTATGTCTTGGTGATCACTCTTGAAATGGTGAACAAGCTGAGTTAGTGTGGACACAGCCCTTTCCTTGAGCTCTCGCTGCAATATGAGCAAATATAATGAGGGCTCTAGCAGTGACTGCAGGTTGGGGCATTCAGTCTCTTTCTTCATATATTGCTATAGAAAAACTCTGCGGTGGTGTTAATACCTTTGTCTTATACAACCAAGAGAAGTAAATGAGCTTTATTTGGATTTTCTATGGAAGAAACAGCAGTGCTGTTTTACTTTGTGGCATTTGAATTGGCTTTTCAGAGCTTATTTGACTGCCTGCTGCTTTTGAGAGAGGTAGGAGAGCCAATCAGGTTTTGTATGGTGAATATTTTGCAGTAGTAAGATACAGGTAATTAGAAGGGAAAATATTTAAAATAGCTGTATGTCTTAATGTCAGTTCAGGCTGGCATTTGTGCATGCAATCTCTTTTCTTTTTCTTAGTCATTAATCATTATAAGTGGACATATGTCAGAATTTATAGTTAGATTCAGCTCTTACTGTGTTTCTCATTTCTTGATAAGTTTAGTGTTCTGGAGTTCTATTAAAAAATTAATCTGCTTTGTGTTTTGTTTTCATAGTGTAACAAAGTGACTTGTGACAATACATAATTGAATTTCCAGTCTGTGTTTCTCTGGGACATTGAAATAATTCATTGGATAAGGCATTAATAATGATGCTTTATCTGCTATGGATACCAGTGTGAAAAAATGGACAAAGGTTTCACATCTGAAAATCTTTGATAAGGTGGCTATGAACCAGCCATCCAGTTATAAATTGGATCTCCTTTGGGCTCAGCAGATGAAACTGCAAAAAGAAAAACACAATAGAATAAAATAGATTAAAACAGACCAAGAAGGCTACAGGTTATGAGTGGCTTAATCATGAAATCACATTGTGCAGGCTTTTTTCCCTTTTCCCACTGTTGGTACCAAAGGAGCTGAACACTCTTTCCCAGGGAGAGAAATTTGCTGTCATTGGACAAATACATTTGAAAAAGCCCAGGGGGCACCACCTCTCGAACCTTTTTTTTCTTGGTTATCTAATTTTGAAAACATTTTAGTGGTGGTATAAACCTGAGGAAAGCTGGAGTGCAGCTGGGGAGGTTCGAGGCCTTAGGCAGGCGCTCGCTCCCAGGTTGTGCTCCCTGGGTTGCTCCCCATGTGCATCGTGTCCCAAAGCCAACCCAAGCCCTCATCACACATGAATGTTCTGGCACCAAGGGCAGAGAGATGAGTGAATCCACAAGATTGTTAAGACATGGCTTTGTAGCTAAAGTGAAATCTTGCCAGTTGTCTGGAAAAAATGTCACAGTGGGTAGGCTGTAAATGCAACTGTATTTTTACCTACTTCTCTGATTTTTTTAGAAATATGATTTCAGAACAAACTATTTACTACAACTCAAGCTGACTTCATGGCTATGTCTTCTTTTCTTTCTCTCTGCGTGGTATTTCATCCAGGATTTACATGGTGCAGTTTTGATTTTTCTCTTCATCACAAGTCTAATGGGTGAATGGTGATAAGTTTGTAGCTTTGGAGAGATTTTCTTGGCAGTTTCAGTCTATATTTCTGACAGGAAATAATTTTCTCTCTTGAGTTATGATTGCTGGGTTACGTGAGTGCAGTCTAACCACCGCTCAACTGCTGTTTGTCTGCTGTCTTTCTGGTCTTGGAGAAGGCCAAACTGCCCCAATGTGAAACATAAAATTAGATGAATGCTGCAGGAAGGGAACAACAACATCAACTTCTGTGATCTTTTGCGATTTTATTTTACCACTTCTTATCTGAAAAGCATCTTCAATTCCACTTGGAGTCAAGAATTAAATTTGTTTAGAGTGAGTTCTTCCCATATATGGAAAACAAATGGAACTGGCTCCATTTGCGCGTTTTTGGTTTTTTTTTTTTAGTGGAAGATCACTGTGTTCTGCTACAGATGTTTGCAAATAAGCAAACTAGAGTAATATGTGGACCTCATCTTAGATCTGCAGAAATCTGCCCTGTAATGTGGCCTGTGTCATTTGGCTAATCCTTGTGTAGTCCACATCAAATGAGTAGTCAAGGCTATAAACCTTGTATTTGGAGGAGTTTACAAAGTTGGGGAGAGGAGCAACGGAAGAGGGACAACTGGAGGGAATCATGAACTAAAAGCAGTAGAAGTCTCTCCTAACCAGTGCCAGACACAAAGCAGAGCTCCACTTCTATCTTTCCTCCCAATACTGTGCAATGAACATGTTCATGACACTGGTGAGAGTAAGGGCTGGAGAACGGGAGGGAAGAGGGGCTCAGCCTGGCCCTGCTGAAGAGCAGCTCTGTCACCGCCTTCTGCGGCTCCTCAGCACACAAAGCTACAGCTGTCAGCTTCGATGCTCTATTGAACTTGCTAACGTAATTGTAAAGATCATCTTGAAGTAATTTGAGTTTTGTCTTCATAAAGTCACGCAAGTTTTGCTGATTTGTGTACTTGCTGTGTTTATTTTTGTTGCAAGTTCAGTTCTAGTCCATTTAATTAGGAGGCCAGAGGGCCATCTCCCCCCTGTCTGTGCCAAACCATCAGCAGTTCCCCCATGAGGTGCAGTTGGCTTCAGCAGCGGGCACAAGCTGTGCCCTTCCTGAGTGGGTGCTGGAGAAGAATGGTGACAACCAGAGCCCCCAGGCACCAGTGCCAGAATCCCTGCCCAGCCCCTCTGGCCACTGCTGGCAGTGGTCAGGGCAGGGCATAAATCCCCATTTCATGGTTCCTGCTGTCACCTGGGAGATGTAAGACCATGCTAATGCAAACAAATCTTGTTAATTCTCATGAAACACATGCAGTTAGAGCCCTGTTAACAGCAAGGCATTAATTAACTGAGTAGTGCTTGGATTAGGTACTTATTTAATTTCCCTAACTCGTGTTCATAACCCGTAGCAACACAGAACGTGTTGTGCTCCAGAAAAGCTGCGAAGGAGAGGTGAAGCATTTCTTGTAGGTTTTCTTTCTTTGAGGAAGAAATCAGACACTGGTGCAGTGATGTCCGATCCCTGTCCCTAATCATTTCGAAGTCCTGCCCAGTGATGCAGCCTGCGTTTTCCCTGGGAATAGAAGAGGTCAACAGGCTGAGGGAATTTAATACATGAGATCTGGAATATACCTCTAACTTGCAGCTAACGTGCTTCTTAAAGGCTGCCAGTCTCAGGTTTCTGTGTGAGCAGAGAGGATGGATGGTATAAAGTGGAGTATAAGGGAAAGAAACACACAGAAGTCTGAGTATTAAAGGTACTCATTACTAACAGTATTATGACTAATTTTTTCTGGCTCAAATACAAGCAATACAAGCTCTAGTAATCTTTGCTGTTCTTGAGTTAGGCTTGCCTTTGCTTGGGAGCATTTTATTTGACAAAGTAGGTAGGTAGTGGCTGATTTTCATAAAATGAAAGATGCCTCTGTAAAACATTGTTCTGACATAAATAATTATTGTAAATGCTTTCATGACACTGGAATTTTCTTTATTGATAAAAATTTTCATGACAATAGAATGTTTATGTGGGTTTTACAAGAATTCAGAGTTTCCAAAACTCCATAGGAGAGCATCAGGTCATTCAGACTGAGTTCCTCAGACTAAGGGAAGTCCACAGCACAGCCCAGGCAATGGGGTCAGTACTCAGAATAACATGATTGTAGCAGTGAAGCGCTTCACTAAGGCTGATTAGGAGAAACTTGGAAAATAAACTGCACATAAAGAATAGGACACACACCCGCCCCCCATGCTGCTCTCCCCAAGGCCTTGGCAGCTGTGAGCTGCTGCATGTGGTTTGCTCAGGTGGGTCAGCAGCCCATGGTGCAGAAGGCAAATCTCCCCCAGCCCTGCAGACCTGTCTGCGAAAAGGACTCCTGGTAGCCTGAGAGATTATTATTTTTGCTGCCTTGAGACACATCCTTGTCCTCTCTGGTTCTTGGACATTAGCTATGAAGCAGGAGAGAGGCTGGAGAGAAATTATTTCAAACCTGTATGGATGACTGGCTAAATCCCCAATAGTTTTCACTCATCTAAGCATGGGTCTCCAGGAATCTGGAGTCTGTGGGCACTGTCAGCAATCTTGTTTGTGTTATGGTTTGTTCTTAATAGGGAAAAAAAAAGAGAGTACATGGCAGTGGAAAAGGTGTGCCAGGGCTGCAAGGGGGAGGATGTGGAGCAAGGACAGCGCTGTGCGGTGGAGCTCTGCTCCAAAAGGCTCCACAGTCTTGAAAACAAACCTGCTGCACTACCCTGGACTGAGGGTGCCTGGGGGAAAGTCTGTGTCTGTGTATCTGCTGTTCATTTTAGACTACGTATCTGTAAGGCTGGAAAATCTCCACCAGAAGATTACAATTTTCCATGTGTTAGCACCTAAAAGCATCGGTGAAGGATCTCTCAGCTGCTCCCTGACTCCCATGCCAATGAGTAAGCAACTGGTTTAGTTTGGTAAATAGAAGATGAGATCAAATATGCAGAGTCCACATTGTCCTAAATGACGTCTCTGAGAAAATGCCAGAGGTTGCACTATAAATGCAAAGACTTTGAGGAGTGCTGCAGAAGTTTTTTCTTGTGGACAATGACTGCCTTTGTAGAAAGCATAGTAACATATGAGCCTCTCAATTGAATCAAAATTCTGTCTTAAGCTGTTGTCTACAAGAAGTCCCAGTCTACAAGAAGTTTCTGAGTTGAATCTATACCAACTTATTTTGCTACAGTGACGACTCAGTCTGTGTGGAAATTTACTTCAGTGATTATTCATTTATTGGCAATCGGAGCACATTGAACAAACTGTAAAACCAGTACCATTAAAGAAGTAACACAAATCAGAGATAAAAAATACTTTTTCTGAATCGGGGTATGTAAACCACACACCTTGTTGGCATATTTCTGATTTCTTGCCACGGATACATTTGCATCCTTCAGTACCACTGACATACTTCAGGAGTACTACTTTTTTATTCCTTTTCTTTTTTTTTTTTAACAGCTGTGGATTGGGATTGGCTTCAGGACCTGGTAGGATGCTGTTGCAAACTCTGTCATTCCCTTGAGCCTGATCTTGCTGTTGGCAAATGCACTCGAGTTGGCAGTGTTTCACGGGAAGAGAGAGAAATCTGGTCTTTCTCAAAAGATAGTTACCTATGAATGATGTGGATGTTGTTAAATATTTCTGTGCTGCTACAGATCAGGTTTAAAAGAAAACCTTTACAAGCCTTTTTTTTTATCACTGAATTTGAACAAGATACAATCTATGGACCGAGCAGTGTGAATAGGACCCTGCCTACTTGTATATGCTTTTAAAGAGCACAAAGGCTCGTACCAACGCGGATAAGAATTATTTTATGCACAATGCCTTTTCAGTCTGACTTCTGTTATACAGAGGTATTTGAACTCACAGGGTACTAAGAGAAAACACATGGTCAGCTGAAACTTGAGAGAGCCTTTTAAGCAGCGTGTCTTTCAAGTCTGCAGCCCTTCCCCGTTGGCCTGGGAGCCGCCAGCTCCCAGGCGAGGGCAAGGCCAGGCCTCCACCGTTTGCTGGGAAGCCACCAAAGCCCCGGCCCAGTGGGCTACTGGGAGGCACAGCCCTTCTGAGTCCGGGGCAGATGAGAGCTTGAGGAAGTGGTGGGCTTCCAAAAGTGTCATCTTTGTGTAGGGGCTGGACTGGATCATCTCAGGTTTTGATAGCATTGTTGTAAGAATAATGTCCTGGCTGAATTCTGGCTTAATTGAGGTGGAATGGGAAGAGCTGATGGCTCTGTGTGTCTCCCACCTGGTTTCTGCTTTCTTTGGTAGAAATAGCCAGTGAAGAGAACATATTTTCTTTCCCCACGTAGAAGCCTCAGTTTAGGGTGGAGGTGCTTTTCTTTGACTTCATGGGAGACTTTGATGGTGTGCCAAGCATAAAAGAAAAAGGAGACACTATTTTCCTACTACACTGTATGTCTTAGATGTGATGAGAAAAAATGATTTTCTTAAATTGCATGGGATGTTTGTGGGATTTGATCCCTGGGTAATAGCATGTGGTTTTAGGCCTCTGCATGTCTCATTAGTTTTACATAACCTCTTGCTCTTTCGTGATACCACATCCCCCAAATTCTTAATCTTTCTCCCACTTACGTTCCTATGCCTTGTGCTGTCACCACCCAACCCTCCATTTGCGAGAATATCTTCCCATTTTTGTTGTAAACAGACACCTACTTTTCCTTCTCCAGGAATTGTCTTTATTATAAATACTTCCTTTAGGACTTTTGTCTCGTATCTGCACAAACTTGATGCAAAACTTTCAAGAACATAGTGGTTATCTGTTATGTACTATTCTGTCAGCAGTCTTAAAGACCTAAAAATATTTTATTAATGTAGAGCTACAACACAGTTCAGTAACAGTGTCTACCCAACAAAGACCAGAGCATGTTACAAGATTTTTGGGACACAATGTCCTAGTCACAGTACATTTTGTGGTGTGGTCAATCTATACTTTCCTTGGGGAAGGAAATAAATGTGAGCTATGTACTGTACAGAGCTGAGCATGTTGCTTGTACTGGATAAATTGCTAAACAATATAACTGCTTCCCCAGCACTAATGATCAGAGCCATCCCTAATTATGTTAGTGCCTTGGGCAAAGAATTTGAGTAGTGTTGCTGCTCCAGCTTGAGAGACCACACTATCCCCATCCTGCTGTGGCCAGGGCTGCTGCCCAGCACAGTGATACCAGCACACCTCGCTGGAGGCTGCAGGAGCCACTGACAGGTAGAGAGGTTCCTGTTGAGGGCAGAAAGATGTATTAGCCCTAATTTTGAAGTGATTACATCTGAGCATGAGAAGTCGCTTTGTTTCCACTTCACTTAGCAAAATGCAATCAATTCCATATTTTCTGTGAAACAATACTCTAGATGACATCACAAAACCAGCCTGATGCCTGCAGTCCTGGGCAGATTTGGTTGGAGACAGATTTTCCATGTAGCCATTTTGTGCAGCCTCAGGACAGAACCAAAATTCCCAGCTCTTTTGAAGGCTCGGAATAAATAACTTTAAATTTCTCCCATTGAATTTCAACATGTTTCTTTTATTGCAGAACTTGGATTTTCATGCCCTTATTTGAATTGTACATTAAAATCTGTTACTTGCCAGCATCCCACCCACATGTAGTACTACGTCTCATGGAAGTCATCACTTAGCTGGAAATGTGTGCACCATATGCATACTCTCAACTCCAAAAGTAGCACCCAAGGGTTTTTTAAACTCAGCCCATAATCTACAGACACTGTAAGAAAAATATAAAAGATAAAAGAGAATATTTTAAGATGCTATAAAATCTTTTAGAAACTATTTTAAACCTCTCTCTGTTATAAGGAATCTGAGGAACATTTATTTTCCTCCTCAAACAGGAGAAAGATAGGAGAGTGTCCAAAAACTTTTGCAAGTATTTTTATTGCCTCGCAGGAATAGGAAATGGGAAGCATGGAAGGAGCAGGGGGAATGTTGTTTGTTTTCCCATATTGAGATATCTAAAAGTTTGGAATCCCTATGAACAATATATACATTGACATATTTCTGGTTGGGCAATGTTAAAATACAGATGGTGTGGAAGCTCCTAGTTGCACATTGATATCATAACTAAGCCTTCTAAAAGAATACTGCACATAATGATGATACTTCTGTAGCAGCTGCAGCTGCTCTTGCTTAACACAGAAGGGTTTCCTTGTCACACATTACATTTCTGCAAATCAGTCCCCTGCTTTGGGATCTGCCATAGCCTGCTGTCCTTTGACAGAGAGGAAGGGAGGCTGTCCTAGAAAAATGACTTTGCTAGTCTGACAGTGTGGGTTAGTTAGATGGGAGTCTGTTATTATTTTTAAAATTACTTAAATATTACAAAGAAGATTAACATAGAAAGGATGTTTCTAAAATGACTTCAGGAACAAGCAGAGGCAATATGGGTATCAAATGTCAGTATTGTGGACAGTTCTGGTTGGGTAACATTTTATATCCTGTTGGCTCAGTTCTGTAGGACTACACAGGGAAGGGAAAGTCAGGCAAGTAGTGTTAAACAAAGTTCACTTTATTTTGATAGCTGGGTGTGCATCTTTTGTTTGAAGCAAGAGATCAAAAAGTGATGCCATCGCCGTGTCAACCTGTTCCAACTCTTTGTGTTGCTACTTAAAAAAAATCCCAAACACCTCCATAATAATTGAGGGAAAAAAAAAAAAAAAAGAGGAATGCTCTCCAGGAGATGGAAGGAACTTGGGTCAATGCTAAAAAAAGTCAGCACATTTTAGTAACTAATGGCCTCAGTAGTAGCTGGTGCCAACCATACTGATGACGTGGGCTCAGCTTACTGCTCCCAGCTCGTGCTCTGGAGAGGATCCTGTTCTTTACTGAAAGAGTTTTCTCCCCTCATTTTAGCTCTCACAGTCACTGTATTTGTTTATGTGTTTTTGCTGTTCCAGGCAATAGCTCATTATTTAATCAGGAAACCTTTTTTTCATTTTGTTTTTGTTTTGTTTATTTGTTTAAGGGCACACTCACATATGTCATTCATCAGCTTGAAACCGAGGAGAGGCAGTCTCTAATTTTTTTTAAGTTACAGAAATGATTTTGGTGACTCTTTCACAACCCTGCAGGTGACAGTCACCTGCACACTCAGTAACTCAGTCAGTTTTCAAGTAATAACTTCCAGGAAACTGTTAACTAAATCCCCCAAATCAACAGATCTTGTCTGAGGCTTCTTTATACAAAAAACACACCCCACGGACAGCTATTACAATGAAATTACAACATATATTAAAATATAGCCAAATGTTCTTAAAAGCTCAGAACACATGCAAGTGCAGACATTCAGATCCTAGGCTAAGGGTTTAGAAGAATTTGTTCTTACAAGAAGATTGCTCCATAGCTGCTTGCTATAGCTCCCACACGTCTCCTCCTGCTGCTCTGGTACCCATTACTGCAGACACAGGGAAGGAAGGAGCAGTCTCAGGAGGGGCAGGGATTCCTGTTGTCCTGGTTTCAGCTGGGATTGGGTCAGTTTTGTTCCTAGTACTACTGTGACAGTGCTGTATTTTGGATTGAGGATAAGAATAATGCTGATATCACGGTGATGTTTGCAGTTGTTTCTGAGCAGTGTTGGTACCAGTCAAGGACTGTTCAGTTTCTCCTGCTGTGACAATGCACAGACTGGGTGGGGACACAGCAGGGACAGCTGGTCCCAACTGGCCAAAGGGATATTCCAGGCCATATGGCACTGTGCTGAGTGTCTCACAGAATCACTTAGGTGGGAAAAGACTTCATATGATCAAATGCAACCATTAACCCAGCACTGCCCAGGCCACCACTAGACCATGTCCCTGTGTGCCACATCTACACATCTTATAAATCTCTCCAGAGCTGGCAACTCCATCACTGGTGGTGGGGCTTGGGCAGCAAGTTCCAGTGCTTGACAAGCCTTTTGGGGAAGAAATTTTGCAATTAGAAATATCAAGTCAGGGGATTAAACATCCCCTGGGGAAACTTGACGCCATTTCTTCTCATCACAGGGGAGAAGAGACTGACCCCCAGCTTGCTACAACCTCCTTTGGGGTCACTGAGCCAGAGCAGGGCAGGGAGGTGACTGGCCCAGCCACTCCTGCTGCCTCTGTTGTGTCCCTCTGCCCATGTGCAATCAGCCCTGTCTGGGCTCTCTCAGGGGACACTCAGGGCTTCAGGGACGGGATACATCCCTTTCCCTCTGCTATTTATCCTGCTGCAAGGATCAGTGGAGCCTGAGAGATGTTTTGCTGGTGAACCCAAGGAACCCAAAAAACTGGTTACAGCTTCTCCAATGACTGATTAAGATACCTCCTGGGTGACTTCATGCCAGAGGAACATCACAAATGCACTCCTAATACCTCTCAGGAGCTGATAAAACACTTTGAATTAAAAAAAAAATCCACAATGGACTTTTATTATTGGACAGATGGATGCTTTTTATGAGCTCTGTGCTGAAATGTTGATTTTTAAAAAATTCCTACAACAGAAGTTACTGTTTACTCCATTGACAGCTCTGATGTTTGGTGTCAGCATGTGAGCTTTATGTCCACCTTGTTTCTGAAATTGTAGCTGGCTTGCATCTGGAAAGGCAGACAGGAACCAATAGTTTGATTGTCTAGTTTTGTCTTTAGTGTATTATTTAAATGGTAATTGCAGTTTTCCAACTTAAATTTAAATTAGGTCAAATTCTGAGACCTTCACATGAAGAAGAACACAGTGTGTGTGCAGCTGTGCCAAAACAAGAGCCACCAGCTCCCAGCAGGCCAGGGAGCATCCCTGCTCCATGGGTACCTCGTGGGGAGGGAGCCCTGAGCTTTGCACGGCTCTCACAGGAGGAACAGGGAGCTGGGCTTCCTCACCACTGCTGACATCAAGGCCTCTCCTTCCGCTGATTTAAGAAACACTTAAAGGAGCAGGATGAGAAATTATAAAGGCTTATTTAAATATATAATAGTAACACTGCATATTACAAAATTTAGAATGTATCTTTCTTGTGTAAATAAATTCTAAAACTGTATATTCCAGTCTCCCTGTAGGTAGTTTATCTTATTTAGAAGGAAATATGATTTGCACTCAGTTTATGTAGTTTGCTTAAGCATTTTTAAATTGAAATGTACTTGAGCTTCTAAGCAATCCATAGAGACTTCTTTGCCATGATGTTATTACCAGCTGTCTACATTTTATGGGCATTTTGCTCTATCTCATTAGAGGAAATCCTGAGGGTGCACTCTGTGGAACTTTGTGTATTGACCCAAGTGTTTTGATTTTCTCTTTTATGGTGAACTTTACATTAATTGGTAGAATTGATGTGGTCTTGGACTACATAAACATTTGATATTGGCCAGAGACATTTGTGACATGAGGAGCATACTGGCCTTTCTGCTGGTTTCCATGATGTGAGCCCTACAGGTCACTGCAGCTCTTGCTGGGCTCCAGGCTCAGATAGAGCTGAACTGTGCATGAAAGAACCCAGTCAATACAGATGGTGCAGAAAGGGCAGTCCCTGCTCATAACTGCTTTGGGGCTTGCTTTAGCTTCTCTAAACTGCACCGAGTGTCCCTCCCAGTGACTCCAGGGAGTGTTTCAGCACGTGAGAACCCCTTTACACAAGGAGGTGTGCTTTTTTTGTGGAACAAAACAAAAACAGGGCTCCACGAGTGTGGTAAGAGGACATCTGGTAGCAGCACAGCACACCCCTGAGCATCGGGATACAGAGTCCTCTCAAGCCGTGATGCAGAAGTGAAAGGTAATTCCTGGCTCTTGAGCTCAGCAGTGACCACATCCCACTTCCTGAGCAGCAGAGAATGCAAATATCTGCCAGGGCCTGGGCTCTGAGTCTGTGTCATGGCTATCATGCCCTGGGCACCACTTGGGCCAGTGCCTTGTTCTTTTGGAGACATGGGACATCAGACAATTTTTTTGGAAGCATGCTTGTTTCTTGGTTCATGCTTTTAGAAAGTAGCACAGTTGTAGATGAGTGAAAGATCTGATGTCTGTTCAAGCTCCTGCGGAGAAATAGCTAGTTACATCTGACTTAACTGGAATTTGAAGGAAATGTATGATATAATGTATCAAATTATGTGTGTCGTCCATGGGGAAAATTCCTTAAGCATTTAAGTTTAGATACTTACTGCACTGCTTTATTTTAGGAAAAGAAAGGATGCTTTTGCCTTGTAACACACCATGCTGGATTTGGGGCACTGTGCTCTTTTTGGCATCCCCTGATCTGTGCACTCTTTTTGTCAGCAGAGAATTAGCCTGGTGGAGAAGCAGAGTTCATGCCCTTGAGCGTTACTCTTCCATTGAAACTGATTTATATTTTTAACACTTTGTTTATTCCTACCTTATTTACATAATTGGAATTTTTCAGTAATATTTTTATTGCAGAAAAAAAGTAAGAAATTGAATGTTTTGGCCGAATCAGTCCACTTCATGTTAGTTTGGCTGGCATGTTAATTTTCTCAGTTTGATCTGAAATAGCAATTACATCATGATGAAAGTCTAGCATAGGTTTTGTCCATACATTGCACATGTTTATTAGCACTGCTCTTTTTTTGACTGGGTATGCATATATGTATAAGCATATAAACACACACATGTTATGTTATGTTATGTTATGTTATGTTATGTTATGTTATGTTATGTTATGTTATGTTATATAAAAGATGGCAGTGTGTGGTAGTAAATACATTTCTTGGCATGAACTTGGAATGTCAGCGGTAGTCATGAGTAGCAAATTTAATTCTTGCCAAACTAACATAAGAAGATAAGCAAATATTTAATGTTATATATGGTTGTTTTATTGGCTCCAATCTGCACATGTGTTCTCTTTATACTGCTTTTGTTGGGAAAGAGATAGCTTTTTCTTCAAATTAAAAATCTGATCTAAAATTTTGTGACCCCAGGGAAAGCTCCCACCCAATGACTGGTCTTTTTCCTGGGCAAATCCTTTCTGTTAGTGATGGGAATCAGCTCAGTTGAGGATAACAAAAAAAAAAAAAAAATAGGGACTGAGTTTCTTTGCTGTTTCCTTGGGTCACATCAAAGTCCAAGCCTGTAAATACTTATGTATGTATTTAACTTTGGTACTTTGAGTACTCTTAATGATTCAAATTAAATTCCTCATGGCAGAATAGTTAATCATGGGAACAAATGTTTGCAGGTTTGAGTCCCAAGGGTGTTTTTGCCCTTCAGCTGCACCATTTCAGCATTTTGGTATTCTCCTATAAGTCTCATGTGTGGGAGTGGAATGCACTGATCAGGTTGTACCATATCTAACAAAATATGTCCCTGTGTTTTCTTCTGACTGTCTATTGTTGGTCTAAATACTCCTTTACTAACTGCTTTAAAACACTGGTTAAATGTACAGGAGAATGATAGAAACCCTAATCAAAAATTGCAGGGTGGGGACATTCATAGGAGGAGAATGAAATACAACATTATCATGATGAAGTGTCTGGTTTGATTCCTTATTTTTAAAGCCTTATTTAACTCCACTGCACTGTTATATAAATCTTCAGGGAAAAATGTTAATGCTGATTTAATATGTATTTAGTAATCAGAATTTTGCAAGCCATTTGTGGTGTTTGGGTTGACAGGACCCAGCTGGAGCATTTACAGGTGTGCTGAATGCAAATATTAAATCCTGGTTCATCTAAGAACAGTCTATTAAAAACCTAAAATGAAATATGGATAAAAATTATAACATTTCCTCCCTTAAGTGTATCAAATAATGTACTCTTAATTTAGATACTTGTATTTCAAAATAATTTTTCTAAATTTAACCAGTACTCTAAGGGATATGAAGTGCTCCTATTTTGCTTGCAGTGTGTTGCACTGTGAGTGGGTTTGTGTGTTGGGGTGGTAGCCCAGGGCTGGAGCAAATGGGCTGCCATTCCAAATCACCTTTTAAGTGCTTTTTAATATCTCTAGGATATGAATGGAAAAATAGGGGTTTTGTGATTTTTATCCTGATTTACAGGACTGTATTTACATAGAATTTATGAAATGCTTCAGTTTGATATTGAGTTTGTTTCATCAGCTATTTATTTGGAAAATTGCTGAGAAATGTTGCACATACATTTTGGGTTATTTTAAATGGACAGATTTGCTTTAAAAGCAGTTTTAATCTTTATCACATCTGTGGTGGATTTACTACACTTCCTGTAAAACATTTTGTAAGGTAATGAATATAACATTAACAAAGCCTACCTTTTGTGTGTCAGTCAACATGACTTGATGTTTTCCCCTCTTATTCCATTAGATTTTTTTATTGTTGTTTTTTCTCCTAAAAGATATTTACACTTAAATGCATTTTAAACATAATCTAGATGAGAAATATTTTAGGTTAACCATAATATATAGTAATATAAATGATAATATTTGGTAAATTTTCATTCAAGCATACATTTACGTTTCTAGATTTTTTTTTAATGAAAGAAAAGGAAAATGGTTATCTGCATTATTATTGTAGTTTAGAATATCCTTGTACTTTGTATTCTGCCTATGTTGGTATCTTGGCTTTTATTTATATTATATAAATGCAAATAAGAATGCTCCATATGCAAATAAAAATGCATGGCATATGTTTTCTTAAATATTCCATTTATCTGGATAGTTTTTAAGGCAGAGTACAGAATTTATATTCTTTTTATGCAGTTCTTCATACTAGAGTGAAATATTGCCCTTTTGCACTTGTCCAGAGCTGTGGTGACCTGAGTTTTCTGCCATTAGTTTTCCATCTGGAAATTCAATCCACCTTCCCAAGGGCTGCCTCTTCCCCCACTGAGCAGGTCTGGAAGGTGCTGGTGGGGGGAACTGGCTGTCTTCCTGTTCCTGCAGAATGGCATGCTGTGATTCAAATAATCCATCCTTGAAACTTGGACCTTTCCTTTTTGGTAATAGATTATTCCTAAATGAACTTTAATAAGGGTGCTGGCAGGTAGTTAACAGAAGCAAAGGCAATCATTCTGAGTAGATGTCAGAGCCGTAAAATTTAGGAAAGTAAAATATAATGAGGTTTTTTGTTTTATCTGCAAGGAGAAAAGGATAGGAATAGAAATGAATGGATTTGAGGACCTAATGGAGTACTGTTTATTTCTCTGATAAATCTTACAGCTTGTGTCACATGCCAGTGGAGCAGTAATTTTTTCTGGACATTTAAGCAGCTGTTTCATCTGACCTGTAAGCCTGAGCTCAGATTTAGCTGTCGCTGCTAAACCTGGTCCTTCTCCCACTTGCAGTGCTCAACAAGTGTGACTCCAGCTCCAGAATTATTTACTTTGCATGTTTACTGACCAACTTCTGCTGGGTTTTTTTCTTGTGCCAAGCATCACCTTCATCTGAAAATGCAAAATGTCATCATGAGAGACCGAATAACCCACCTGCCTTCAGTGGGACTTGTTGTACCTGCCTGTACTCAGGGTTAGACCCTGACAGGGCACAGGAGGGGAAGGGGAGGCAAGTGCTCGTCTGGGACAGGGGCTCTGACAGGTGGGGGGAGATGAGCCCTGGCCTGGGATTGCTGGGGGAAATCTCTTCCCCTGCCAGAGTGGCAGCTTTGGGTCTGCCACAGCCAGAAGTGAATGGTCCAGAGTGTTCCCTAACCCAGACACCTGACAAACACCTGAAACCTGTACCAGCAACAGATTTTTTGACCAGTCAAGCTGCAGTGGCACTAAGTTACTGCTATGTAAGTTCTGCAAAGCTCTGCCTGGAGTTTGGCTCGTTCTTGTATTTGTCAAAGCTTTCTCAGAGGGTGTTTTGGGTTGACTTTTTCTTTGGACTTGGAGTAATATGGGAGTGAAGACAAGATGCCTCAAAGAGGGCAGTGACAAATGCAAAAAGAAACAGTGAAAAATGAGAAGACAAGGATCTTAAGGAAAAATCATAAAAAACATCACATACAGGCTACCCTACCCACTTATGCCAGCTCAGCTTTCGGGGTGTTTTTCTAGACTCAGTTAATATATAGCACAGGTTTCCCGTCAGTTAGGAAAAACATTAAAAATATATTAATCATCCTTAAACAAAAAAACATGTGTTTGAATGACAGGGGAAAAGCATGCAACATCAAAGTAGATGTTTCTGAATTTTGAACACTCCCTCCATACCTTCCTCCTGAAGTAATTCCTGAAATTTAAAAAACATCTCTGACATCCCCAGGCCTGGCACTGGTGCCTGTGGACCACTGTGCTGGCACCAGGGCAGCTGGGCTCCAGCTTTAGGGGGGGGATCTGGTACCCCAGGCATTTGTAAGATGATGCCCCCATGTCTTACCCTCTGTGCATAAATAATTCAGACTGAGCTCAGAATCCTGGAGAAGAGGACTGTGTCTTCTCTCACAGCAGATGAAATGGAATGGCTGTGCTTTCAGCAGCACTATGACCTTTAGCTTGCCTTTAATGTGGGGAGTTGTTTGTCATCCAGTGCAGCAGCATTCAGTGACAGAAGGGACAAGAATGCAGCAGGGGAATGGGAACAAACCTATTCGCATGCAACTTGTGGATATCTAAACAAGCTGAATTGGGGCTGTAAATGCAGAGCACTTGCTGTATGCACCAAAACTGCTCTTGTTCACCAGGCACTGGGAGGTCTCTGTTTATGCAACATTAAAGCACATAAGGATTAGAAACCCAGTGCCTTTAGCACTGTAACAGAGGTGAGTGGTCCCTATTCCCACAAGCTGCCTTGCTCAGGCTTTGCACAGTGCCTCTGTTAACTCTAACACCAGGACTTAGAAAGACTTAAACTGCATTTTATCTGGCCTCCATTCAGGAACCATGAGGTCAATTTAAACAGCTGCTTCCCTGAGGTCCATGAGCCAGAGACACTGAAGATACTTTCTGAGCTAGGTCCCAATACTGTGGTCTGATGAAAGAGAGGGGAAGAAACAGCAAACTGGAAGGAAAAAAAGAAAGGATTTCAGAATAGAAATCTGTGCATATTTACTCTCAGATGCAACTCAGGAAGTGTCAGAATAATAAAATTAAATTCAAAAATACTCAATAGATGTTGCACTTGGGAAAAATGGGCAGGCTGATATCAGAGGAACATGAGTGCAAAATAAAACAGATTTTGAGAATTTCTTCTCACATTGGTTATTATAATCTGGTTGTTAAATTTGTCTGAGAGAAATGTTTTCAAAAAAGGACTTCAGAGCTGGTTCTAGGTAAGTATTTGATTAGACTGAAATGACAAATTAGTATGTGAAATGAACAACTAGATGCTGTGTTCAGCAAGAAGGAGAGTCAGTTCCATAAAACATTAGAGCACATAAATGAGGCTATGGGGCTCACTTGTCTTATTGTGGAGCTTTCCACCCATGCATGAATCACAGCAGCCCCTGGAGAGTCTCACCCATCCCAAAGGTAATAGGCTGTCCCATGGCAGCTTTTTGGAAATTTATGAGCAATTGTTAGAGAAGACAAGGTCGAAAAACCGTATTTCACCCTGGTAGCAGAAGCGGTGAGCAGATGGGGGAGTTAATTCCCAGCCTTGAGCCACCTTTGAGATAGACCAGCCTCTGGGAGCTTCCCATTGGTGTGGAAGGGCCCCCTATGCTGGGCAACCAACTCCTACAGAATATATTGCTTTTTGCACGGTGCTCCTCTGGCAGAGATCGAAGAAACCAGTGCCCAGTCCTCCCCCAGTACTACGGGTCCTCAGGCCACTGTGCAGAGCAAACATCCCTTTTCCCTGTTTTGGTTTTCTCAGACATACAGAACTATTCTTAGAAATCTTGTTTTTGGCCTCATTATCTACTTTTTCTATCTTGTATTGTAGCACTTTATTTTCCTTGAACAACATCTTAAACATGCCAACATATCCAGCACAGCTAATTTGCAGACCAGCAAACTTGTTTTCAGCACCTCCTAATCTCTTAGAGAAAGTCTCCACTTAATTTTCTGTAGCAGAGCCAGTCTGTGAGGAGTTTGCTCTTTCATGGATCAAACCCTGCTCTGAAGCACCAGTGGTTTCACATCTAACATACCCATCTGCCACACAGGACTTCCAGGAATGGATACAATTCCATTTACTGCCAGACTGCTTAGGTGGTGTTGGAAGTTTGTTTTCAAACATGATGAAAACAGAAGTCCTGCGTACCCCCTTCTCCAGTGTCACCTCAGCAATCATAAGAAATTTCCAAAAGAGGTGCAGCCAAGCAGCCAGAGACAAGTGACTGCATGGTCTGACTGTCTCTCTCTTCCTTGTGAGCTGATGAGGAGAAAGGAATGACCCTTGGGCCTGTGTTTCTGAGAGTGAAACAGGGAGAAAAGGAACTAGTACATTTCTGGAGAATTAGTCCTTTGGGGACTGTTAAAACCTAAGGTGCAGGTAAAACCCCCAGCTCTGGATGTCCTTATGACTGGAACTTCAGAGGGCAAATGTTGGAGGGGGTGCCACTGCCACTTGTCTTTAGGTGTATATCCAGATTCAGATGAACCCTCTCCTTGGCTGCCAGGACTGCTGTCAGAGGCACCACAGAGCTGGGTGAACCTTTGATCTGATGCAGTACTGACACCCTCATATGAAAAGCTTTCCTCTTAAGGAAGTGAGCATCTTTCTGTTGCAAACTTTCACCATTTAAAATACACCTCCCTGCTGACCACACTCCTGATTGCAGAAGACCTCTGAGACTGGAGAGCACCAGGAACTCCAAATCTGTGCTGCAGGGTATACTGCATGCAATTATAGGTCTAAAAATTTCACTAATGCATCCAGTATCTACTGCTCCTCTCACCTTGTTCAGCCCCTGAAGAAAGAGACAAATGCTCTTTTCTTTCTATGCTAGCTGGAGTGAGGAAAGAGATAGCTGGTAAAACCTACTGATAAGATTTAGACAGAGGTGCCAACAATTCCCAAGAAGATGTGGAACATAAAATGTAAAGCTTTTCCCAGAAGAGCAATTTCTAACCACACTGCTAATTCTGCAAGATAAATGCAAGAGAAGTACTGACTGTTTACTCTGTCAAATAAACTTCAAACGCAGCGCAGACTTCCTTTACTCCCCAGCATAGACAGGGACATTGCTGTGATGTCAAATTTGTCCACCACTGCTCCAGCATGTTTTACTTTCTAATTTATGGGTTGTCATTTGTTATGCAGTTTCCCTGTTCCCAGACCTTCCACGCAGCACATTGCTAATGAGCTCCTTTTCCCTGAAGATAGGTATTGATAAATGCTGGGCAGGCAGCAGGCTGCCCTTTATAGAGAAGCTTCCTCCCAGTAAAAGCTGTAATGGCAGCAGATGTGTTGTAGAATCAAATGGGATCAATATGTTCTGCTCAGATTGAAGACAGTTAGGCTTGCTGTGAGCAAAGCAGAGGTGAATTCCAAAAGAGATGTTCCAGGTCTCGTATAATGGGGATTATGAGACCACTGAGCCATATAAGATATTTTAAAGCCTATTCAGCAAGCTTGCTGGCAAGCCTGCTGCATAATCAGGTATCAAATGGCCAGTGGTGTGGAGTCCATCCCGATAGCTTCTTTGTTTTCCGTGCTGTTGAATACAGGAGCATCCACAAGAGCTTTGGAGAGTGCTGCAGGAGCTGCCCTCTGCCCACCCTGCCGGTGATGGCATTGCCTCTCCTGTGGGGTTCCTGTCAAAATCAGAAACTGTCACAAGTGACTCATTTTCCATGAGTGATGAGGCTTCAAAAGGAATATATAAAAAGAGTTAATGGAAGCAGGGGGATGTTTCTGAGTCAGTTGGCCATGTAAATTTTGAGTGGGGCTTCCCAAACATAACTTCAAATATTTGAGTTAAGTGAATTAACAAGGAGCTGTTGAAGCAATGAGCAATGAGCTCTGGATATTTGGCTGCCACGATGTGGTTTTGATCATAGGCACATTGGAAGGACTGTACAAATTTCCTTTCTTTACTAAAAGTCTTAAAGTACCTAATTTGTGTTTTGGGGTTTTTTTTTCAAACTTGTGAGATAAAATATAGCTACCCTTTTTCTTTTTGTATTGATTTTTACTCATCCTCTCAACACTGTTTTCCTGTGATGTGATTTAATTTTGTCCACTTCCCTGATGGTAAATGAAAACATCTTGGGAATGCAATATGGGCACAGGCACAAACTTTAAAAGCAAGGGGTGATCAAAGACAGTGCTGGCTAACCACTGAACAGCTTCTAATTAGCTTTCAGCTATCTTTATAGAGAACAAACTGAATGATAAGGAGTAATTATTCATACATAGGCCACATAATTTAGACAAATAACTTGTAAAACATAGCAATCAACCTGCATTGCGATCTCTCTTTTAATTAGAATTCATATTTGGGATTGGTGGGAGGATCCTGCTGATTTAAAAGTGGGGAAAGATGTAAGCTATAGGAATTAGAGAGGAAAAAGCATAATAATTCACCTGCTTATCTAGCTAAATGTGAGCCAAATGTGGCATTCTTGCCTTGCTGCATCGTTGCAAAGAACTAACCTTGCCACAGTGAAACTACCTTTCCCGTCTCAAAGGAGATGCAAAATATTCAGGATGGTTTCTCCCCGTGTTACATTATATGAAGCAAGTGTTGCACAGTTAATTTGCTTTCAGCATATATTGTGAAAGCCACTCCAATTTCAGTGCAGAATTTAACCATCTATTTTGCCAGGATATTAGCACATATCTTTTGGATGGTACTTTATTTGTTTGTTTCTTTCTGGGATTTTAAACATTTCTGGGTCCTTCCTGATATTTGCAGCACTTCCTAATTAATGTGTCATGCATATTTAGCTAGTGTGCAGTGTGCTGCTTCCTTTTAGAGATATTAATAAAGATGTTAAATAAAATTGGTTCTAGTATTTATCCAGCTATCATATCACTTGCTCTTTGCCCTTATAAAGACATTTATGACAACACACTCTATCCATTGCATTTTTTTCTCTCACTTAATATTCTGCTGCTATATTGGTCTAGGCTGTTTCTAATGGAATCTTCCCCAAATTACAATCAGGAGCCTGATATTAAGAATCTGGACTTTTTAAAATATATAATTGAATTTTTAAAAATCTGATTTAACTTATGTAATTTGGATTTTTCAACTTGTATAAAGCAATGTAACGATTTCTCCACTTGCAGCCTTGATTGCTGCTGATTACTGTGTGTCATGGCAAGGCCCTTCATTATCTATTTTGGCTGATTGCTTCATTGCTTCCTAAAGGTGGATTTATTGCACCACTCTTGCATGCATCTGTCCCTCCCTTTCAATGATTAGCCATACCTTTGCTTTCCTGCTCCTCCCACAGCTTGTTGCCGATTCCCGCTCTTCTTAATCTTTGGAAATTACTTCGTTGTTACTCATAATTCAACTGATACTGAAATATTTTGTTTCTGTTTAGTAAATATCAATTCTCAATACGAATACATCATGCTTGGAAACAGACCAATACCATATTAAGAACCTATTAATATACTAAAGGGAAATGAATCTCAGAAAAGAATAATTCATTCAAAATTTTTATGAGATCGGTTAATTTAGCTTTTGAAAATGGTCAGATTTGGTTTAGCATTCAATTCTAGAGACAGAATCAATCTTCTATTTATGATGTTCCTGAGAACACTCACTGGAAAAATCATGGGAAAAAAGAGTTGTGTTTGAGGATGCAAGTATGGTTTAGATGAACAGTGCAAATACTTGTAGTGCAGGCTGGGTTTTCACTATGTTAAGGGAACCAGGGACTTTACATAAACTCCAGCTAGCACAGAATGTGGCTGCCAGGTTTCTTATGAAAAGGAGATGACAGGAGCACATTCGATTTATTTTGAAAATGTATTGGCTGCCAGTCAAATACCATACTGGTTTTGAAATTGCTTTCCTTGTTTGTAAGGTGTTACACGGTCCCAGCCTATCTCTGACAGTCTTTGTCCTCACATTCCTGGTCAATCTCTGTGATTCACACAGTTCCAAGAGTACTCTAAAGACCAAGGACTTTAATTTCTTACTGGCAGTTTCTTCTGCAGAAATTGAGATTGTCCCTGATTTTGGCTGCAGCCCCGATGGAGCATTTCTCTGACCCAGTGGAGCAGTGGCTCTGAGCTGGAGCTGAGCACACTGCTCAGTGCCTTGTTGAATTCATCTCGCAGTATGACATCGTCTGCAGCTGTTTTGCACTGCACAGAGGAAGAGAAGGATCAGGCTTTTGCTTGTTTGAAAGTTAAATACAAAGTGGTAACTTCTTTTTCCAGTTTAGCTTTTCTGATGCACTGATTATACATTAAAAAAACCCCCAAAAAACCACCAAAACCCAAAAAACCCAACCCAAAACCACCAGAAAAAGACCCAAAACCGCTGAGGGTTAGTTTTCTGTGCCAGTCATTGTGCAATATTTTCATGACAGCTGGTAGAAACACATTTTTTTTGTCCCATGTCAGACTTAATCTGATATTTTCTTTCAATTATTATGAAGGAAATCTCTACAATTTATGACAGGTTTTTATTTTGTAAAAAATTAATGTCAGATACGCTTGTGAATTTGTTTCTCCACCACATTTTTTTCTGCTTTTATTGTTTTCTGCTTTTTTTCCTTTGCTATCCTTTTTTGTCAGCACTTTGTATAAAGTTCTTCAGTCATGATTTTACGTGTCAAAAATGCCTTTTTCTGCCTTCCCACTCATACATATTGAGAAACATTCAAAACTTTTGATAAATTAGAGTGGTAATGTTGTAATGCTCCACATTGTACCATGCTTCTTCAGCTTCAGAAAAACATTTGAATGCTTTGGAGTGTGCAGCTCTTAACATGACAGTGACATCAGGGGAGAGGGGAAGAGAAGAGAAAAAAAGAGAAGAGACGAAGAAAAGGAGCCAATATTCTTTCTCAAGGACATGCATCCATATATCAGCATTTTCTTTTATTTCCTTGAAGAAACTTTTCTCTAAAAAGACAAACTCACCTTGCTTTCTCCACTAAACAGGTGGTAGATGGGACTGGAAATTTTTGGTTTATTTTTACAACCACTTCGTTTATTTTCTCCAAGTCACTAAAGAACTTGATTTATTCCTTTTTTTCTTTTTCCTCTACAAGGATATCATCTTTTCTGCGGTTGTTTAATGTTTTACAGTTTAATTAAGTTCCTTCCATAATTTAAAAACCACAAATAGGCATTTTTTCCAACTCAAATAAGATGGTAGCTTAGGATCAAATAAGCCACCACCAGTGCCACCCACTGCCACCCATTACTGTGACCTGAGTGGGACCTGAGCCCTCTCCACCTGCAGTGCCCCAGCTGCTGAACGATGCCTCTGTTTGCTCTCATTTTCCAGGGTCTTGAGCTTGTGAAATGATTTTTTGAAGACATGGATATTCAACAATACCAGCTTAAAAACTCCCAAAGCTTAAAAAAGGAGGTGATTGCTGGCCGAGCCTTTTATAGGCAGGTACCAGGCAGAAAGAAAATGAGTTATTTACAGTTGTGTTACCAATTAAGTACACGGGAAAGTAAAAAATAAGTGCCCTCTGTGTATTCTTGCCTTTTACAGGTACAGCGAGGTTGTACAAAAGTAATAATAATGAATCCCTGCTTTCCCTTTTTGCCTGACCACTAAAAATGATTTTTCTCCCTTGGGAGACAGACCTAGATACTTAGCCAAGGGTGTGTTTTATTTCTCTCAGTACTTCTGCTGCTCTTTTTTCTTAAACCAATGTGGTGTACACTCATAATTTTTTATAAAGCACAAAAAAAGTATAAACATATCTGTGCATAGTTACAGTTTTGCAAAACCACGTTCCTTTCCAATAGCTTCTGTTCCCTTCACTCCTGCTCTTATTTTTTAATTTTTCTTGGACAGATGGTCCTACCTTTGTTCTTCTTTCAACATTGCACAAGTAAAGTTTCTGTCCAGCTCTGTTTTGTTTATGATGTGCGCATGAATTTCATACTGGTACTAAAGAGTGAATTAATGGTGCTGACTTCTTTACAGGACCATGTCAATACCTCTTATTTCATACTGGCAATATCCCTTCCATGTTACTCTTACTCCTTCACTGAGGAGCAGTAATTTTGCTGATTTACTAAGCTTGGTGATGTGCACAAATGAAGGGAGAGATGAGATACTGCAAAGTATTTCTACTTGTGGTCTAACTGGAATATTCAGAACTCTCCTGGGCAAAATCAGAGTGCTTTGGGAGTAAAACAGGCAGAATTTTTGTTGAAGTTTTGTTTATTTGGATCAAAATTAGGAATAGTTTGCCTTTGTGTCTTGTGACACTTGCAACCAGTGGAATGGGTCAGGGAGAATTATCTGAAATAAATCTATCTTTGGTCAGTTTCTAGATGAAAAGCAAGTGAATGAACTAATGTTATGCATTAGCAAGTTTTCATATTATCTTTTATGTTCATTAAGTGCTTACAATTTTTTCCTCAAATTTATTCTTTGAATCCTGAATTATCTTCAATCCACCTCAATAATTACACGCCTGGCAGTGTCCCAAAGACTGCAGCAGCCTCTCCCATGGTGGAATGCCAGGATGAGAAAATAATACAAAAAATCCAAACATGCAAAGAAAGTATTACTATCTTTCTTAATGAGTGCTTTTTGCAAGCAAGGAACCAGCATTTGCAATAGGGGAAAAAGCCTTATAAAACACTACCCAGATGCTAATGCTTCTGCTCCCTTTTTGGGTTGCTTAATACATAATAATGATCCTCTTCTGCACAAACTTCCTTTGATATTCAGACTCCATTGCAATGAACTGCTCCTGTCTCAGGAAAAAAAAAAAAAAAGCTGTAGTACCAGATGGGAATGAATAAACACAAATACATCCAACAAAGGCAGAACTGAGCTTGACGTAAAGTTTACCAGCAACAAGTAGAAAGAGCATAAATACAATATACTATAAATCAGTATAACTATGGAAACACCATTAGAGGGAGCTCTGTTACTTATGCCAATAGTTTCAATCTGACAGACTGGTAATCAAGCTGCAGATTTGATGAAAAAATAAAATAACTTCAGCTCTAAGCATGGCCATCAAAAAAGCACTCTGAATGTGGGTATCTTTCTTGCTGAAAGAGCCTGCTGGTGTCAGGCTGCTCCATATCTGCTGGACTCAGCCCATTTAATTTTCCTTGCTCTCCCCTCCCTCCATCTTCCTCAAAGTACTGAGATACTGGCTTGAAAGTAATTATTCTTTAGTCTTTCAAACATGTGTTGTTTGTCTGTTTTTATTATTTTTGGTGCATAATCCAGATGTATGTGTATAGTAATGTGTGTAGTAACATGAGCATAGGAAACTGTGGGGTCTGGGATTGGAAAATTTATTCTATTATGTTATCTCTACAGAATGCAGAATTGAAAGGAAATAAAAATGTATCTTAGAGTTAGTTAGTGATGAAATGTAGAAATAGTATAAAAGAAGTGAGAAAATATCACTATTCTCTTACCATATACCTACTTTAGAGTGCATGAGGCATAATTCTGTAATTATGCTGGTATTTTTTACATTGCTTCTTTTTCTTCCTTTTCTGAATCTTATAAATACTTCACTAGTTTATTAATTGGTTAAATGCTAATCAATGAAAAATTATTCTGTTTTTTTCTTACCAGTAATAAATTTGATTAGGTTTTCCCATCTTTGGTCTACATAGTACTTAATGCTTGTTCTTGAAGGGGGTTTTTGGCTGTCAGTTTGCCTCCTTCCTCATGCAGTGATGCTTAAACCAAAGTCTGCAGAAGGGGAAATTCTAAAATAGCTTCCATTTTTATTTCTATTGTAAAAACAACCCAGCAGAGAAAAGGGAATTAACTTGGGTCACTACCAAAGAACAGGTTGCAGTGAACATTTAATCTCTCATTACAGATAACGGTGCGTCCATGCAGCAGTTCAGTGTCAGGCACAAATTCTCAGGAAAGCAGGCTTTGCTGACTCTGCTGTTGACAGAACAACTGCTATCTCACAGGGAGGTTGCTTATGAAGATACCCTGAGATGGGATCATTCTCAATATTTTAAATTCTTGATCCTAGAAAGCCAATAAATTTCATCTGTCTAAAAGCAGAAGACAGGAGAAATAAATAAACAAGAAAAGGAAAACTGGGCTTTTCTTCCCATGTCCAAGTGCAAAGAGAGGAGCTCCCTTGTTCGCTTGGCAGAGCCAAGGCAGTGGTGCTGGGCTGGGCTGGAGCACAAGGCAGTGCCTAGCACGGGTCACACCCCAGCACGGGTCACACCCTGGACTGCTCTGGTGCAGCAGCCAGACCTCGCTGCCTGCTGGGTGCTGGGCTGGGGAGAGCTCCCTGCCCTCCTGGGGACTCAGCACTTCCAAGTCACCTCCCAAACCAGGACATTCATTGGATTTGAGCACCTGATATGAATAAGTGAACCAGTTTATAAAATGCTGTAGTCCCTGACGAGTTGCCGCAACTGAATATTCCTCGAGTTCCTGAATAAATCTGGGCTGGCAGAAGAACACCAGCCATATCCGAGCAAACAGCCATTAGCACTGGGTTTCTTTTCCTCCTCCTGTGTGGCCTCTCTCCTTACACTCGTGGTAGCTTGTCAGCACTTTCTTTAAAGGTAACACAAAGCGCCCTGAACTTCCCAAACAATGAAAAATTAATTTCCATAATGTATAATAAATAAGAATCGCCTCTTAAATCAGTCAATGGCTTTCTTAAAGGGGTCCCAGGGCCCTTTGCATTTCCAGAGCTGCTGTGAAAGAATTAGGTCACACTATCCTCAGGAAAGATGGCTGAGGCAGTGGGGAAGGGGGATTTCTCCATTTTTTTTTCTAATTGCAAGGGGGCAGAACAGCAGCCTTCAGGGGAATGAGTCACAGTGACCAACTCAGGGACTCAGGAATTACGGACGAAGCTGTGAAATAAATTTTAATAATAAAAAGTGGTGTTTAAAATTAATTAGTCTAGATAACCTGGTGGCAACATACCAACACCTTGGCTCACACTGTGGAGTGCCTAACCGAGGAATGTGTATTTCCACTCACATGAAGCCCTTTGCTATGCTTTTTTTTTTTTCTTTTTTTTTTTTTTTTCTTTTTTGGTCCCCTCCCAAAAATCTGTGGGACTATCTCTGAAGCCAGATCCCATACAGTGGTAAGAAAGCCAAGATCTGGTCCTTACGAGAAACTGAAATATTTCTTCCTGAAAGTCAAAGGAGACATGGAATCTGAGTGCTGACAAATGTGGGCAATATTGGAAAAAATGTTGAATGAGAATAAGAAATTAGTTAACAACACTGTTATTTACTTTGCCTGAATTTCCTCACCCTCCCTGGCAAATCTTTTTTGCATCAGAAGAGAATCTGGGTAATTTGATGCTTCAGTCACTAATGGCAAATACAGCAGAATACCAGAGGCAGTGCTTTTCCTCATTTATTGTGGAGGAGCACTGATTGAAGGCAAATGTATTGATCCATTCAGCCACTCATTTCACTGCATTGGAAAATGAATTAATTTTGGCAGGCTTTGGCAAGAACTCATTAGTCTGTAGCTTAATGCTTAATAAACTGTCATCTCCCCTTTAACAGTGTAAGACCAATTGCCAGACAGCCTGGGGATGCAGGGAAATCTGAAGACTTCATTTTTATCAGAAATTAGATTAATGAAATACCAGATGGTATGGGAGCAAGTGAACAGAAGTGCATATATGAAATAAGTAAGCAGCCAACCTACCTGCAAAATGGAAAGAAAAATTCTCAAAAAATAGAAAAATAGAGAGAGAGAGATTGGAATTCAAACATATATCAGAAATTTTGCTGTGGCAAAAGCCACAGTCTCAAGATCATGAAACATCATCTTCAAAATATTGTAAAGTCAGGTTATTCCTGGTGGTCTCAATGGTATAATTTCCTGTACTCTATACCAATAGTGTTTAAATCTTAGCATGTTAATTTTCAAGATTTTGTGAATGTGAGGAAAAAAGCAACCTGCATAGAGAAAACCATATATGCAACACTCTGCTTTGGTAAATGATTGATTGGCTTCTTTGCCTCCCTCTATCTGCTTTCAGAGGCTGAGATCAGCCATTACTTTGAACAATAAAAAGGATTTTCTCAGGCTGTGGTAAATGCTTTAAATACAGAATGATGTTTTTAATAACTTTTGTTGTGTTTTCAGATGTGATTATATGACATTTTCATGTTTTCCCAGCAAAGCTCTTGATTTTAATTTAAAGTGCCATCTGAAAAAATAAAAAAAGAGGAAATGCACTGTGTCAAATTGATAATTCCATTTCTATATCTATGATATTTACTCTGCCAGATGTTCTGGCCTTTCTGTGTCTACTCTTTGTGAAGTTTTACTCTGGGTAAAAGTATAGGAAAGATGTCCATAGGTGGTACTTGAAAAAGTTCTGCACAAACATGTGGGAAACAGTGTGAAATGGATTTCTCTTACTACATCAGGGGACTTTTTTCTCTTTTTGCTCTTATTCCAACTTGTCATCAAGCTGTTGTCCAATTCTCTCACTTGCAAGTAAAATTAATTTCCTTCATGTTTTATGATAGAAGACAGCTTGATGAAATCACTTGAGGATCCTAGTGATTCTTCCAGCAGGCAGAATGAAATGGCAGCCCCATTTCTAATGCAGCTAAACCAGGTCTTCTGTCTCTTCATGTGGCAGGGACCTTGCCCTAGTGCAGCTGTCCCATCACAGCAGATGTAGGGGAGCATAACCCAGCCTCCAAATGCTTCCTCCCTTCCCATCTTCTTCAAAAGAATTTGGGCCTCCTGAAATTCCTGACCTGGGACAGATTATGGAGAAAAGCAGTAGCACATCTCAGTGGTGTCTCCTATGTGCAGTACGGTGAGACTAGAGAGAGTTAATGTCTGAAGCAACATTTATCTGTGGGATAGCAAGGATTGTCTGTGCTAGAAAAGATTTGGCAGTTTGCTATTCTGGCAAACTTTCCTAGTGTAGCCACAGCTTATACTGGCAAGCTAGTGTTTTGTCTGTATGTAGTTTATACCAGTTCCCTGAATGAAATGTGCTATACTGGCAGACTCCTTCCCCCTCCCACCCACACACAGCAGCATCTACTTTGGCATTCAGTACACAGCAGCAGTTTTGACTATAGATCTATTAGCGTAAGAAAAATCACACTCCTTGGTAAAAAGGGGACTGAAAATGTGGAAGAGTTGGGTAGAAATCTGTCTTTGCTTGCAGGTATATGGGAGAATTCTAATCCTGTGTATTTGGTAAAATGATTTACCAATGACACTGGTGCAAGGTTAGTAGTCCAAGAATTGTACCTGCACTGGTTTGCTACTACACTTTCCAGGTGGAGAGCCCAGAGGCATTTCTTCTCTGAGTTGCACAAGATTGGAGGGTGAGAAACTACAGCCATTGATCAGTTTACTCTTACAAATAACCCTCTTTTCCCTTACAAAAAAACCTCCTCTTTTCCTGAGGGGATGTGCAGTTTGAAATGCTGATGGCACAGAAGCCCTTGTCTCTGTTATCTCATTTTATGGTTCTCTTTGAAGGGGAGAATTTCCCTGCCTGTGGCTGAGATAACAGAGAGATGCTAAGTGGTGGGATTTTTCACAGCACTTGACCATATGCAATAAAAGGTCAATTTGGACACACATCCCAGTGAACTTGGAAACATCAGAGTTTTGCTGGTTTAATGTGGAAATCAAAGTGTTTCAATAGCTCTCCCAGCAGAGCTATTACCTCCTAATTGCTTTTTTCTTCATTTACCCCCCACCTCTTAAAAGCCCAATGCCTTACTACTTTTAAGTTTAGAAAACTGTAAGTAGGTGGACTGCAATTGATTCTTGCCTGTCTCTAACAGGAGAACAAGGGTTCACAGGTGAGGGACTGTGGGGACCAAGGCCCAAACCCCCAAATTCTCCATGAGATGAGCAGAAGATTCTCTGGGCTGAGAATATTTTAGGTGTCAGGCTTTCACATGGGCTCCAGCCACCACTGGAGAAAGACACGAGAGAGACCCTCTGGGGGTTAGGGAGCAAACCACACTGGGGTTGAGAATCAGTGGGGCTGAAACTGGAGACTGGGAGAATTCTCCCAGGACTGGGAGTATTCAACACCTTTCCTTTTTTTTTTTTTTTTTTTTTTTTTTTTTTTCCCCTGTTTGTTTATTTGTTTGGTTTTTAATTTTTATTTCCCTGTGTGCCAGCTGAGAGACTGCTGCAGGCTGGAGGTGGTTAGATTCACCCCAGTATGGCTGTTCTTATGTTTCTGTGTATATGGGGTTAAACCAACACAGAATTCAAATTTCTAGAGACAGAATATATCCATCTTGTAATGTTCCTACCATTAAGCAGTAGTTTATTCTTTGCAGAAACACTCAAAAATTAAGGTTCCTCTCCAGGTACCTCCTTGATAAAGAATGTTTGGCACAGTTAAAATTTTCAGGTTTTGAGTAATATATTGTTAGGAACTGGAGATAGCAGCACACAATAAATTCTTTTCTGGTTTTGGCTGGGCACCTAAAGCCATGTGACTGAGCCTGGAAGGAAGTTTGGCTTTGCTGCTATTGAGAAGATTGGCTAATGCAAGGGCTTGGAATATAAAACCCAAATCAGAAGAAATATATCATCTTCATAAGGTGGTCCCTAGGCTCAGTCCTGCAGCCTTGCTTATGCAAAACCAACTCCTCATACAGCTTATTCATATTAGGGGGCAGATCTCATGGTTGGGCCATTTGCTTGTCAGCATCAAGAACGTTTCTCCAGCTGTTCAGGCCCCTGGCATGTCCTTCCTCACTGGGCTGTTTCTGCCCATTGAAGTCACAACAGATTGGTCAGCAGAGAGGTGCAGAGGGCTCAGGTTTGCTCAGGGGCCACAGCCAAAGCATAGCCATGGCTCTCCCAAAATCCTCCCAGCCCTGGTGCATGGACAGCCTTCTGCTCCAGGCTGTGTCCTGTGCCAGGCTGGCTGCCAGCAGCCCAGGCTTTTGCCAGATTCCCCCTCCCCTTTCTGTTCCACTGTTTGATTTATATTTATGTCTAACACTGCCCCTTTCCCTTGTCCTGCCTTCTCCTCCTCCCCCAGGCCTTTCATTTTGTCTGGTCTTGTGTTCCCTCAGTCTCAGAATGGGATGTGGCTGCGCGGGGCGGCTGTGGCTGGGGGTGGCAGGGTGGCAGGGCCCCCGGCAGCACCAGCGAGGACGGTTCCATTTTGGCTCTTGGCTCGGTGCTTCCAGGCCCCGGGAAGGGAGCGGGGCCAGGTTCTTCCCTGCTGCTCTGAGGCTTTTTTGGCCCAGAAGCCCCTTGGAGCACAGCCTCGGTTGTGCGCTACTCGCAGCCCAGCTTCAGCCTGTGGGGAGAGCGCAGGACATTTAAAGCCCTTTCAGATGGCAGTCAGGACTTTGGAATGGGTAGGGGGCAGCTGATCCCAGAGGGACACAATATTCCCACACGTTGGTGCTTGGTGATGCCACGTGGCCGGGCAGCCGAGCCTGTGGGCTGCAGCGCAGGCCTGGCCCCGGCGGGCGGCCATGTCAGGGCCCTGCGGGCAGGCAGCCGGGGCTGTGGGGAAACACAATCCGCTTTCCATTTCGTCAGCACAAATTGTATCACTTCTTGCTCCCTGTGCCTCTAAAAGTGCGGTTTGCCTTAGTTTGGAAGATACCTTGCCCTCAGCAAGTAAATAAATGCCAACTAAAATAAAAAGGAAGCACAAAGCAGTAATGAGGCTGCCTCACGCCGGCTGTTGGAGCCTCTGGAGGCTGGACTGGGGGAGCAGAGTAATGGCTGGAGTCTCTTTAGATCCCTTCAAGCTTCAAACTGACTGCAAATTTACCTAAACACTTGAAAACTTAGTGATAGTTTTACTTCTTAGCTCCTTTACCCACCATTTCTTGAAAATGTTTAAAGATTCCCACCCCGTTAATTTATAAATGGGTGTATCATAAAAAAAAGTATATACCTTACCACTGAAGGACAGGATATCTTTTGGCAGAAATTTCTCACAAGCAGATGGGTTTTTTTCCCTAAACAATGTATTGTTCCTAAAATAAGCTGTAGAAAATAAGAAATGCTTATTTTTTTTAAGCACAGAGTTAAATCCTTAACTCTGAAGTAAACAGAAAGAGATTTCACTAGGGAAAGAGCCTAGAAATAACTTTAAAGGGACTTTATGTGTGAAAGAGTAGACTTCACATTGGCCACACTAACTACACACTTGTTAGGAGAAAAGAATTATGTAGCACATTGCTTACCTCTGTTTAAATAATTTGCTTCATATGTTTTCCCATCAAGATGGTGATAGGTTAAACACTTTATTTTTGCTGTATACGCTTGCTCTCTCTTGCTTCATGCCAAACTGCTGTGGTAAAAAGAAGTCAATTATATTTAAAATGCACATTTTAATTAAAAATATATTATTATATTTGTGTTCCTTTTTTTTTTATTAACAGCAGATTGTTGGCTGACTAGGCAGCGAAAGTTATTTATTTGGAAGACGTGTTATGCTATGGAATAATACTACAAGTAGGACATTGCATTTGATAGGTGGTTCTGTTGGCAAACTCCTTCACTTCACTCCTGCTGCCTTGGGAGCATGGGCAGATTCTCTCATGATGCAAACTGGCAGTGCCCTACCGACTCTGATCCTGAAGTCACAGCAACCAACAGCACCACACTTGGTGTGAGCAGAAAGAAATCAGTTCTGCCATGAGCTCATTTAGGACTGGTATCTCTGAAATGGTCAGAAGAAAATATGGCAATGACACATTGCATGTGCCAGCCTTTTTCTAGGGTTGAACTAAGAGCTTAATTCCATAAAAGTTGTTTTTCTTTTAACTTTTTAATAACTTAATTGACTAAACCAGGCAAGAAAAGAAATGAGTGGTCACAATAGTATCAGAAAGAATTATAATAAAGGAGGTACAGATACAACCTAGGCTATTTTTATCATTTTCTTCCATCCTTCCTCATCTTTATCAGTGTGTTCTAAGTAAACCTGATATATTTATATATGTGAAACAGATGCAAAATGAAGCAGTTTTGTCTTCAGTTATGACCATGTTTTTTCAATCATGGACATGATTTATGGAAATGTTCTTTGCGGTAAAAAATTTCTTTTAAAATCCAAACCACATTAATTATAAATCTAACATTCAATTTCTTTTGATACTTTAGGGAGAGTGGGGAAGTAAATTTTTAATGCAAATAAACAGTTTCTTTAAAAATCAGTATTCATTAAATGTTGAGATGAAACCAGCACAACATTTCTCAGTGAAACTACTAGAGAATTCAATTAGATGTTGAGAAAATTAGCTCTCTTTTTGCAATAATATTGTATGTCTCAGATTTATATCTGCTATGGTATATTTGGCACCCCTGGGGCCAGCCAAACTGTGAAAAGCTGTTGATGTTGGCTTCTTGGCTGGTCAGCCCCTTCAGGGTTGAGCTCGGTTTACTGTGGAATAAACTCTAAACATTTCAGAGTTCAGAAGAGCTGTGCAGAGGTGTAGGAACTGTATGAGACTGAGCGGTATCTCCAGTAGAGACCAAGAGAATTTGTAAGATCAGCAGCTGGAGAGAATATTTTAATCCTGGACAGGGCCAAACTATATAACATCCCCAGCACTGCCAACTCCCAAAAGCTGGGACAGTAGCTTGTGTTCAAGCTAGCTCTTTATGAAAGTTATTTCCCTACCTAGCTGGGCTTTGTTGGAGCTTGGATCTGCGCATTAGGGCTTCTGTGCAGCTGAAAGCTCTGATAGCCCCAGAAGTGCTAGGGAGGACAAGGGAGGTTTGGAGTCTGTGGAAGGAAACAATCCCTGAGTCCTGATGTCTGTGTAAAACAAAAGCAGCATTACGGAGTCTACAATTGAACCCCCAATAAACCAATTTTGAAAGCCCCAGCTTCCCCTATGCCCCTCCTCACTGTCTCCCTTTGACAGGAACAGGAGGTACATCTTCCCAGGAGTGTAAAGATGTCTGGTCTGGAAAACATGAAAGAAGAAAGCTTGTATGTTTATTTTGCACGCCATAGATTTTAGGGCCAGAAAGCCTTTTCTTTTTTTTTTTTTTTTCTAATTAGAAGATAATATCTTGTTAAAAAGTATATGTTCTGAGGCTTCAAAGAGGAAAAAAACAAACCAAATCCTCCTCTTGACCTATAAATACAGTTTGAAAAGCTGCAGCAATTCACTGAAGTTTACTGTGATAACTTGATTTTGGCCTCAGTCTTGAAGATTTTGGTACTCTGGGAGTTGCAGGAATCTTGAATCTCCCTGGTAAGCAGTGAGAGGAGAAGTATGAGAGCATGGTGCAATGCTGACAGGGTGGAATGCAGCATTCCTGTGCATCGGCAGTGTCAAAGAGTGGAGTTTATCGCTGCTGTTTTGTTCTCCTCCATCAGTAAACACAATCTCTCCACTCCCTGAAGTGAAATCAAACCGCTGTAAAGAAACTCGTGAGTAACCAGGGTAAAATTTCCACTGAATTAATCATATATCTGGTCCAAAATATTTCAGATATAAACATAAGTGGATGGAATAAGATCAGCCAGGCACATAAACATTTCCAAAGTGGTTGTTTTCCAGATAGTTTTTGAGCTACAACTGGCAAAAACAAGGGTGGTTGCACAAAGCTAGCTTTGAAAGAAATGGATTGTCATCAGTTTACACCAGCTGAGGATATGATCCTGCATATTTCATGACTGTGCAATGGTCATGGATATGTTTGAAATACATCCAAATGTCCTTGGAAAATATTTTTCCATCTGAAGAAAAAAGGGCAAGAGCATATCTACGAAAAGTTGAGCAAAGTTTAATAGATGTTCTAATGAAAATAATCCTACTAGTTTTAAATAAAAGGAAGAAGCTTTAAATCTACATCCAGTGTCCTTATCTGGATTTCCAATATACATATGAGAACAATGATTTGTATGGCAGTTTTCATTTTCTTCTTTGATAGCACAGTAAAAATAGGAAGGACAAGTACTAATAAATCAGACCAAAACCAGAGCTGTTGAATAAGCTAAAGTCACAGTCATTTGGGAGAGACTAAAACTTCAGACATCTCAGATGTGGTTCAAAGTCTTTATGATACACAGTGTGAAATGTGGGGAGGCAGCAGTTCACACAGCAAGAGGTAAAGTGCATGACAAGATACAGTAGAGTAGATCAGCAGTGAAATATTCTAAATCCTAACCTGGGGTGCATAAGCAAGCTATGAAATGTTGAAAATTATCTCTTTACATCTAAAAATCAGTATGCAGACTTTAGGAAGTTTGAACTATATTGTTGCACAGTACCATTTTCTAGTGTTGTGTGAAATGAACCCAGCCTGAAGTCCCAAAGTTGTTCATGCTTCACACGCAGACACCTGAGATCTATTAAAATCATAAACTTCACCTTAGAGGCTAGGAATGTCACTTATTGCTCTCCTACAGTACCTGGAAGAAGAAAATGCATTTAATATGTTAGCTTGAGATGTTCTTCCTCAAGACACATATTAAATATTGGTAGGAAGAAAACTGTATTCATATTTATAGAGACATTTGTGAGAGTGGCTAGAATCTGTAGTTTCTACAAAGTCTTTGTCAGACACAGTTCCTGTAAAGGCTTTCCATAACACAAGGGTTTAAAGTCCTTTTGGTGAAAGCCAGTAATGGTCTGAACTTTTGGTGGAGGGAACATATTGAATGTTACAGAGTTATATTTCATGTAAGTGACCCTGAAGCAACTGGAAGTTAGAATGTGAGAATGGCTGTATTTTTCTTACCAGGGCATAAGCCATTTTTTATTACATGCATTCTGCTCATGGTCTGGCAATCCAGATAGCAACTGATTCTTGTGAAGTGCCATTTGTGGTCAAAATGAAAAATCAGCATGTGCTTTTGGATTAAGCACATTTTGAAAGAGTCTCAACAGTAGCAAATGACAGTTTCTCATTTGTTACTGAAGCCTTGGAAGTTCAGGTGAGATGATAAGGCTGAACTGATAAAGTAGCTCAACATTAGTTCTCTGTCCCAGGTAGCCTCATCCATGGATTTTTTGAAGTGGCACAACATATACTGACAAATTGTGAAAGATTCCAAACCAAGTCATTTCTCACAGTGTTTCTCTAGCCTAGTAAAATATTTTTGCTGATGGAAGATACAAGTGTTCCTTGTATGACCTCTGTAACCTGCTGATACAAGTGCTGGATACCAAACCCAAGTCCTTGCGTGGCCTTGGTTCAGAGCCAGGACCTACAAGGCAGTCTTCTGCACGTCTGGCACGCATCCTTAGCTACCAGACTATTTGTTATTTCTGGATGTGTCCCTGATTTTCATTTTCTAGCTGTCCTGCTTTGTATTAACTAACTCTTCACTAGGCAGGGAGGGAAGCAACAGGAGTTGGACACTCCAGCCCTCTGTTTTGTCACTCCCTTGGTACCTTATCTAGAGAAACTCCTAAACACTGGTTTATGAAGTTCCCAATAGCTGTAAAGCTCCAGCTGCCAAAATCAGGAATTTGTCTTCTCTCTGTTAACTTCAACACGCTCTCTTGCAGACACAGGACTGAACAGCTTTGAGTAGTTTGGCCCCCAGCTGTTTCCTCTTGGCGAGGTGATGGTATTCTGTGCTTCCTGCCGGAGGTCGCCCATATTATATAAATGTATATGTTGGGGAGCAAGTCCTTAAATGCCACTATCAGAAGTTAGTCCAGATTGATTGTCCACTTCTTTGTGGCTATGGGAGAGGTTGGTGATGGATTTTCAAACCAGTCTTGGAGCCTAGACTTGGTCCTGTCTCTGAGTAGTTAGGCAATTATCTGGAGCTGTTTTTGCCAGCTTTGTACTTCAAAAGGTAACACTTTGAAGTCTCATTAATTCTTGTTTCATAAGATCATAACTCATAAGTGCATGCTTAATTAGTTCCTGCTCTGTGAGCTGATGCTTTGCACATTTAAAAATTTGTGCTTTTTTGTTTGTATGACAACTAGCAAGTCAGTTAAATTTGATATTATGCATTGTGTCAGTTCCCATGGTGTAACAGTTGGTGTAATTGGCAATTTTATTACAAATACATGAACTTTTAAAATGTTCCTTCTAGCTGGTGCTCTGTTCATGTCCTTTGGGCAAAACAAAACCCTTGAGTGTGGTAAATAATAAGCATTTGAGTAAACGTCATGTGCCTGAGGGAGCTGATGCAGTTTTCTGCGATGGTGTTAAAGATAAGTCTGCCAAGTCCTAGTCAGTTTCATGGGACCAGCCGCTCGTCTCTGGAGGTAGGGACTGAAACACAGGAGTGGCTGCCTCTCGGGTGGGACACCCTTTTACCACGAAGCACAAAACGTGCCAGTTGGAGTCTGCTGAGCAAAGAGGGCTGTCCGGGAACAGGATGTTGTGTGCAGCCCTTGTCCTCAGTCTGAGCAGAGCAGAAGGCACCAATCACGAATCACTCCCCTTGTATTTATTTTCACAAAAGACACAGCCTAGCTTGCTCATATAAGTACTGATAAAAAGGTTGAGGCTGGAAGTTATGCTTTAAATGACTGGTGTTGGTACTTATATATGGAATGATTCATTTTTTTTAGAGGAGCCAAGGACTGTCCTTAAGTTTACAAGAGACCTCAGCAGCAGGTGGGAGCAGACAGCAGGTGAAGATTCATATCTCCCTGCAGAGGCCAGAGCTGTCAGCAGAGCTTTCTGAACATTAGCACCAAACGAGTATTCTATGCAAATAGCACCAGTGCTTCCACCAAGGCTTAAGTCATGTATCTGGCATAGTACCTGCAGATGACAATGACTTGTTTATTTTATTAGATCATGTGCTACTCTCCCAAACTCAAATAAATTATTCATTTCTGAAGAATGTCAACAGCTAATGAGTGCTTGAACAGCTCACAAATGCTCAATGCTCTCCAGAGAGTTGGATCTGTTATTGTTGCAAACTGGTGCATTTATTAATGTATATAACTTATACAAATGAGGGCTATTTCTGCATCTTTCACTTTTGTAATGTTTTTCCTTTGAGCTGGCAAGGATAAAGTATATACCAATTAGCATGGCCAATGATAAACTAAGTCATATGCACTGCAAAATTGTTTACTATATTTTTCAAGGAAAAGAAATAATTGGTCTCTACTTTGGATGGCAAGATTACTTCAAGATTGCCTTGTTCACATCTAAAATTTGGATAATGGATGAATTAGAATAAATCAGACAAGAACACTCAGAAAAGATTTTAGGTACTATTTAGTTTTGTATTTTCTCTTAGCTTCTTCTACTCTAATTGGACTGTGAATGTTATTTCACCAGATTGCTTCTAATTATGTTTGTTTGGATAGCAAATTATCTTTGTGAAGGAAATATTTGCTTTTATGTTGAAACATTTGAGCTGTGAAAACTATGCATGGGATTTTTTTTCTCACTAATAAGGTGAATTTGCCAGGTCTTCAAAGTGGTTAAAATTACTTAATAAGGAGATGAGAACAGAGATAATATTTTTGAAGTTATGAAGCAGTTGTCAGAGCAGAGAAACCATCACAAGTTTTTCAGCAGCTCTTCTAGAATAGCTACATAAATGTGAGGTTCTGCTCTCTTAAAGGCATAGTAATTACCCTTTTCTTTATTTGTTTCCAGACGATATCCAAAGGTCCAGAGACAAGTATCTCTGCATCATTGTTCACTTGGGGAGAGGGAACGTCTAAATCAAAGTAGAAGACCTGAAATTTGCCACCAGCTTGCTGTGAATTAACAGAGCTAGAAGAGACCAGCAGGATTTATATTTCCCATGTATGTTTCATATTATATGACAGAGCCAAGCAGTATCAAACTGTATACACCTCTTTGAGTAATGTGTTCTTTCACAGAACTCAAATGCCAACTGAAGTGTGAAACAGGAGATTTTCAGGACAAGTTTTGTCCTTTCCTTTCTAAAGATATTAGGTCTGTACAGAAGCAATGAATTTATGCTGCCCTACTCCAAAACCACAGCAGTCAAGAGACAGCACAGTGACAATTTCACACAGAGATGTGATTTATCATTGCTTTTACATCACCATTACCAAGGCCACAGATGATGGAATAATAAAATTATCCACACATGTCTATATACTGTCCCTCTGCCAGGTTGTAGTCAAGGTCTGGGTCTGTCTAGTTCAATTTGACTGCAAATACAGTCCTGATGGGGGCCAGGCATGGCAAGGCATGTTTGCTCACATTCACTGAGCTGTGGATGAGCATGTTTTTTTTACCACCACATTAGCAAATGTAAATTAGTCACGTTCCAGAAGTCAGCTTTAATTCAAGACAGAAAAAGAGATCTCTGTCTGTTTGAAACACAAGCTTTTATTAATCACTAATATTGTAGCTAAGCATGGAAAGTGTTTGTAAACTAAGTAAAATACTTTCATGTCCATCATGCAGACAGAAATTAATGTGACACTCCTCCTATTTCATGTATCATACAGAATGTCTAGTTTTTGAGCTCAGTCATTGTTCTTTAAATGTTCAGCCATGTACAAAATGCTTGCATGAAGCCCTTGTGAGACGCTCAAAAAAGGGAAAGGAATGTTGAAAAAAAAAGTATTGCTCTAACAAAACAATTTACTGTCAGATCACGTTCTTAAATTTTCAGGAACTATCTGTGTTAAATGCCATTTCAGTTGTATTTTCTTCTCTAGTAATTTAATGATTTTTCCAGCATATATATTAAGCAAAGCAAATATTTTAATCGTGCCTTTTCTCCTTAACCAAGACCTCTCGTACATGAGACACTGTTGTCAGCAAAGGCTCACAAATTAAAGGGGTTTGAAAAGCTGTATAGGAAAACTGATAAAAGTATAGGAAAATTGGTGAAAGTTCCAAAACTGAGAAAAGTCTCTAAGGTCAGTGTAGTCAAAGATGGAAGTTTTAATGACTTTTTATCTGCTATCTGTTAAAAGCTGGATTGTTAGTTTTCCCTTGAGCACTTTTCCCTGAAAAACACTTCTAAGACAAGTACAGGTAAATTGGACAGCTTCATCATTTTGTCAAGGTTGTATTCAGTAGTAGTTACAGCAAGGATTTTGTGTATTGTGCATGATATTGAACAAGAAATACTGATTGGTGTTTTCTGTGATATTGCTACAAGAGTTGTGTGGCAATGAAGAACATCCAGACCGGTACATATAGAAGACTCTGGTTTTATTCTTGTCTCTTCTTTAAGACATGTTGTTGAAATGGGTTTATGATAGGCTGAAGAAGATGTATAGCTGAAACACAAATCCAATTCTTTCCTGTGCCCATGGCACAGCCATGTTTCAGCCATCACAGCCCAGTTTTTATGAAGAAATGTTTTCCACTGGCAGAAGCAGATGGTGTAGGAGATATTCAGAGCCCCACCCTTGGAGAGTTGGACTGGTTAATGCAGAAGGTGCAAAGAGCAGCTCTCTTTAGGAGAGACCAAAGTGCCAAGGTCTGGCTGAGGGCTCGCTTAGCCAGCCAGGTCAGCAGTGTGGGGGATCCCCAGGAGCACAGCAATCAGTGTGCCCAGCATCTGCTGTGTTTCTGTGAATTCACGACAAACCCTAGGGCAAAACTGAAAACCAAAGGATGATGCAGATGTGCTGGGTGATGTTCCCACCACACAGGCTGACAGCTACCTCAGACAGTCTCAAAGTAAAGCAATTAGGCAAACAGGAAAGGTTTCCAGAGAAGCTATATTTAGTAAGGAAGGAAAAAAAGGAAAAAAAAAAGCTAAATTATTGTCTCCAGTCGTTATATTGGTGATCCACGTTTTGTGCTGATCACCAGTCTTGTGGAAGAAGTACAATAAATCTGTGAATCAATGCATGTTACATCAATCTTTGTTGCACTTCAGCATGCAATCTTTATGAAATTAATTCTTCACAGAGGAGTAATAAAGAAATATTAAGGATGGCTCATCCCTTTAGTAACAGGGAAGTCTATCAAAGGTAGCCAGGGACCTTCAGAGTCTCGTACTGAAAAGACTTAGTAATTTAGTAGTGTTGACTTCACTGTTGCCTCTTCACAAGCCATGGAGGGAGACCTGGACATCAGTTTACTGTCAGATAAAATGCCAAACCAAAGAAAGCCTTGTATCTCCTCTTGCCAGCTGCAAACTGTATATTGGAGGAAATTCTGTCAGAGTCTAAGCTCATATGTGTGGCTGCATTTATGTGAGCAATGAAAATGTAACAGGAGCCCTGGTTTAATTGAGCTCTGTCTTCCACCTACTGCTTGAGCACTGCATTACTGGCAGGAATAACAAATTTTGAATGCTATTAATGTTGAAGAAGGAGGAATATATAAATATTGAGTGGCTGCTTGAGACACCATTTTAGTTAAGAATTAATTTAGAAAGAACAGATGCCCTGAAAAGAAAAATGTATCTCTCTCAATTGAGGTGTTAAGAGGATTAAGGATTAAATAAGCACAAGATCAGAGGCTAGACTAGGGCCAAAATAAACAAATCTGTTTGGTCAGGTATAATAAGAGGAGATCAGAAGAAATGAGAGGAATCAAAAGACAGTAATGAAGAAGGTGACTTGCAGAGAATATTCAAGATACAGGGGTCACAGACAGAGTTTCTAAACCACAAACCAGAATTGTTAAATTGAAAACAGATGACATGCAGAAAAACAGGCCATGATAGCCAGATGGTAAAATTCTGTGAAGAACTGTCTGAGGATAAAAAAGGCCTGCTAAATAATATCGGTTCGACAGGTGACAGAGAACCATGACATGAAGAGCTGGAACAAAGTTTGCAGTCAAAAATTCAAGAATAGACTACTACGTGCCTTGCCTAGGTACTAGTCAGGGTGCTAATACATTTTTCCCAGGCTGAATGTCAGTACTAAAAATTACTTGGTTCAAGTAGGAGCACAGAAGACTTTGTATTAATAATCATTCCATTACCAAGAGAAAATGGTGGGAAGATTTGTATAACAACATAGAACCTATTATTATTTTTTGGGATCAAAGTCTACACTGGCAGCTTTTAAAAAAGGTTTTTGGAGAGGTCAGTGCTCCCCAAAATGTGGGGTATTTTCCCCCAGAGAATAATGATTAACTTTATACCGTGAACTGGTCTCAGAGGCAGTTTCTAATGTTTCACACAAATTTATGATATTTGTCCATCTCTTCACAACCAGTGGGTTGTCCACTTTCAAGAAAGTGGACTACAAGACAAAATATTATCCTTAATTCCATCATCATGAAAACAAAATTCCATCATCATATGCAACCTAAAGCAGCATGTGTCAAAAGAGAGTTCTGCTCTTGTCACTCTTACATTATTTACCATGGTGTTTCAAACTCTGTGCCCCACATCCATGTTTCACCAGTTTTTATTTTCTTGCTCACTTCCCCATTAGCATTGAAACAGTCCCTAACTAGCATGTAAGGCTCTCTTATGGGACTTGGGCACTTTAAATGGTAGGTCCTGAAGTGTTTCCCTGCAGCTAATACCTCAGTTTGACTGAATTCCTGCATGAGTATATTTGTAACTGTAAATATCTCTAAACACCTAAATATCCCTAAACCCATATCTGCTTCTGAGTAGGGCAAGACCTGATCTAATAGAAAAGGGAGTTACATTGAGTGGGGTTGAGTGAGTGCTGAGGAAGCCTCTGGGAAAGGAGGCAAGGAGAAGTCCTTCTAGCATTAGCCCAGGTTTCAGATTAATTCAGCTAAACTCAGTGTGAGTACTTTAAAGAGCAGAGAGCACAGTGTACTTTGCCAGTTTCCAGGTGAGCACTGTGCTGGGGGTGGTGTAGGGTGAAGCCATTCCCTCCTTGCAGAGATGTGACAGGGACAGCTGGTGGGGCAGTCACAGCCTGCTGTGGAGGGAGGAAGGTGAGCTTGGGGGAGAGCTCTGAGAGGCGGGTGGTCCAGGCACCAAAGAGCAGGAATCACTGCAGACATCCAAAGATAACTATCTGACTTGTGAGTCAGAACCCAAGATACCAGGATTAACAAGCTTAAAAGCAAAAGACTTAGCCAGACAAAGATTGTATATAATCCAATGTATACATAAACGCCTCTTACACTGCCCAACCAGTGAGCCAAAGTGCTTGGAAGTGACTTCTTAGTGGGAAACCACTGTATCTGATGGTCCTAAGAGATGGGGTAGAAGGCATGGTGTCTAGTTTCTTGCTTGTGGAACTCCTCAAGCCATTTTGAACACATATTTTTAGCTGAAGTAAAACTGAATTTCAGTGAAACACAGAGTAAAGGCCTTGTTCCCCTCCTCTGTGGGCTTATCCAGCAGCATGAGGGAAGCAGTTGAGCTGATGTGAAGGATCTGTGCAACCATATGCACTTATGAAATACACATGCAGTTGGTGTGTAATCCTTAGCCAAACTATGGTGCCCACTGGTAGCAGTTAGTGTAAAATCATAACTTCACACAAGCCATATCCAACCTTTAGCAGAATGTTTTCAGGTAGAGTTTTTTTCTTCTTTTGTATCACATACTCAGCTATACCCATAAGTTCAATTTCTTGTTAATTATGCAGCATGTTAGATGATTTGGATAATTGTAATATACAGTTAAAAAAAGAGATTTGCTTTATGAGATGTGCATTATTTTCTTCTTCACCGGATGAGGTAATAAAAGCCTATCTCCTTGTAAGAAATGAAACAGCAAGGAAGGATGTACTGGATGGGGGCTTTTTTTGCCTTAGACAATTATTATTTGGATTCAACTTCTTTCCTAATTTAAAAGCTTATTTATTTTTTCAACTGCCAACAAGCACTGCTTTGTTAATTAGAGCCATTTCACAGGTGCTTGTACCACTTCATGTCCCAGGGAGACTTGTCTGTGGGATCATGAGACTTTTCTAATCATAACTCTGAGAATTTGCTGTTTTAATCTACACTGCTGCCTTTTGCTAAGGAGCACTCCCACAAGTACTGAACCTCTACCATTTTATTATCTGTGGTAAGATTATGTCTGTAAGAAGATACTGCATGTTATAAAAACCCTGGGAATCAGGATCTTTTTGGTGCTACATTATATGCTAATTAATTATTTCTAACACTCAGCACAAAACAAGAGGAAAATCTTAAAATCAGCATATCTGATTTGTAGCAATCCAAATATGTAACTAATATTAGCACAATATTATGGTTCAAGCAAGGCATGGAGAAAATAAATTCATAGCTGAACCACTTTAGGGGGAAAAAAATTCAAATTTAATATACCACCCACAAGGAAGCCAGAAGCCATGTTTGCTGTTGTTAAAAAAAAACAAACAAAACCTCCTAATACATACTCACCCTTTTTGGTGTTGTGGATCGGATCCAAGGGATAACATCATATTATCACACTGTGTAAGTGAAATCATGTTAGCAAGTGTTTTGATCTGAGTGTTAGTGACACCTAACAGATATTCCCCAGGGCACTGGCAGGTCACAGATTCATTAGAGTATTTGCTTTCCCAAAAAACTGTGATTCTTAACCATCTGTAGGAAAATTAGTTTAGTTGATCCTTCTGCTGATGGGCCATTCAGACACTGGGTCCTGTGAGTGCAGATATAACTCATTAATTATGATGATTATTAACTACGATGTAGGAATAAAGCATTACAAACCACGGGAGAAGCAAAGAGAGGAGACCAAGGGGCAGGAAGCAGGGAAGCTTGTCATTAGAATCCAAACAGGTAAAATAGCACTAGAAGAGCATCCAGACAAGAAGGAAGAGAAAGGAAAGGGGGACAAAAAACCATTAGTGAATCCAATTGATCCTGTGATGGAGTCTGTGTTGTCTTTCTTTCTACTTTCTGTCCTTTGTAAGGGCAATTGCAGTTTTCAGATAGAGTTGTGGTTACATGGTGCATCCTGAAACTCAGCTGTGGTCCCAGGACATTTCTAAGAAGTTGCATAAACCCCCAAGCAGTCTTACAGTGGTGCTTGTTGGCAGAGGAAAGGATCAGTGATGGTATTTCTGTCAGGAGAAACGCATGGAGTCTGAGCACTGTGTTTGACAGCTGTGCTGAGGATGGCAGCTGTCATCCTGCTGCAGACACAGGCTGAGCAGGAATGGAGATGAGAAGGGAAAGCTGGAGAAGTTGCTGTCACGCAGGTAAACACGTGTTGGAGGTGTTTATGCAAAGAGCTGTGTTCAGCCTTTCCTTCACTGCACTTTGATGCACTCTCCTATCACGTGTGTGAGAGCCCTTGTCTCTGCTCAGATGTAAACTCTCTGGCAGAACTTTTAATATGGATGTCTTTTTGAACTTAATGGAGCTGCCTCCATGCTTCAGACTGAGCTGGCAGGATTGGAGGCCTGATGGTGTGACAAATAGCAAAGGACCCCTGAAGGGCTGGGGAGGCCAGATTCCAGCTCTCATCAGATGGCACCTCATTGCTGCACAGACACAGGGCAGGGCTTGCACTAATTCTGTAATTTCTCCAGCACAGCTCATGTCTCCTGCTGTCCCCAAAAATAAAATAAATTAAAAAAAAAAAAAAAGAGGAGAAAACAATAGCAAAGCATGTCTCATACTGTGTTTGGGAAGTGCCAAGCAGCTTGTGGAGGCTGCTGCTGCAAAAAACGAGCAAATGACAGTGATGTGAAGTTAATGAGGATCAGGACAGTTGGCGGTGGAGGTTTCTGGGCTGCAGGAAGGAGGGGGCTCTCAGGAGGTCCCGATAAGCATTAGCAGTTTTGGATGCTCAGCCAAAACTTCTGTGGTTTGCCTGTTAGTACTGAATTTCTTTTTTGTTCAGCCGTTACTTTATACTGTGCGGTCTGGCCAGCAGTTGTACAACAGCATTTAAAATATACAACATGCTGTGAGACAGAATGCAGCTACCTTGTCAAGGATGCCAGCATTAAATTACAAAGAGGCTAGTATGCTCCATATATGGGATATGGCCATTTTGCCTGGAAAAGTCCAGATAGCCAACCTCTGTTATTGTTCAGCTCAGGATGCAGCAGCTGCCTTGAGCAGAGTAAGGGAGGGGGAGGAAGGGAAAGGAAACGAAAGGAAAGGAAAGGGAGGTGGATGATCCCAGTTGGGTTCACGAGAAGTCTGGCCTGGGAGAAAGAGATGTGGTTGGTAATCTTTCTTTGAATGAGTAAAATGGAAAGAAAAGTGGTTGTATAATGCCTCCACCATGCTCATCCCAGGAAAGTACAAGGGTTGTTTGCAGGCTGAATATAGCAGAGACTGTGATTATGGTTTTTGAAGTGAAACAGTGAAGAAAGTCTACATTTACCTGTGGGTTTGGCTTTCTGTCCTGTTTTTTAGTTTGCTGAAATTGATTTCTTCTTGAACATTATTGGCTTTAAGAGAAAATATATGGAGTAGGACATTTGAACAGAAACACTGCTATGACATATCATAATCTTTGGTGTTCTTTTCATAGTAGTTAATTCTGCATTAGTGAAAATAAGTTCCATACTCTTAAAGGAGGTGGAACAAAGTTACCCCAGAAGCTGTGTGAGAATTACAGAGGAAATCTTAAAACGATCTTGTAAGAGAAAGAAAAAAAAGACACCAGATTAACTTTGAACTTGGGAGTCTCCCACACTGCAAATCAAGTGCATTGTCATACAAAGCACAGGTGTACACCACATGTACAGGTTAAAATCTAGTCCCAAGTGCTGTGATGACAGTTCTGTGTTCATAATGTATATATTCAAAAGTGTACTTGTGTGTCTGCTATAAATTCAGGTAGGACAGGTAGAGGGGAATTTCTTTCTAAGTTACAATATTGTAAATGCAGCTTTGCTCTATCGGTATCAAAGAAACTATTCTTATATGAATTTGTCTAAGAGATTTTTCTTTTCTTTGGAATAATAGTTTTGTAGGCACCAATATGTAAATACTTCTGCATCTGTTCTGCTTACAGACATAGAGAAAGATTATCTTTTCTGTGGTCTGATAAGAGCAGAGGGAATTCTCTGCAGGAATAAGTCTGATACATGCTGTGGTAAGGATATAAAAGGGCTGAAAACGCCTTGGAGGTTTCACAGTTTTTTAATTGACACAATGCAGTGTTAATGGGAGAGATGAGTTAAAGCAGACTGGGAGTTTGAAGAACAAAGCCAACATAAAGCTGTTTATCTGACATTGACAAAAAAAAAAAATTTTGCATCAGAAACATGCATAAAGTCATCTTTCCCACCTGATACCACAGTACATATTTCAGCAAATTTTTGTTTGTAGCACAGAAGTTGAAAGCAGCACGTTTTAGTTAGTTATGAAAAATCAGAGAGATTTTTTGATTGCAATTTTTCAGAAAAAGAAATAGCAGTTTGAGCTCTGTGACCCAGTTTAGCAGGGTCCACATAAAGCCTGGCACAGGATCCAACTTTATGGGCAGAAGCCTTTAGAGGATGTGTGGCATAAGGGATTTAACCCTCCAAAAAAAGCTCTGCTGCCTGTGTTTTTGAGATCCACCACCTTGGGTTATGAAAAGAAAGAGGAAAATTTGAAGAAGCAGAAAGAAGTAGAAAAGATGTTGCACAAGCTCTGTAAATGAATCACTCTGTTGGTTTTGTTCATGGCGTGCACCTAGAAGCCCTGAGTCAGCTTCAGGCCAGCACTAGGCACTACATCCCACACATAAGAAATAAGGAGATTGCTGTCATCAGGCTCATTCTGCTCGAGAGAGCTTTGCCAAATTGTTCTGCCATAAGAATGCACTTGTTGGCCAGACTGGAAACAACAGAGAATTTCATAAAGAAGCCAACAGAAGTTTTGCATCAGCTTTGGTTTCTTCAGGCAACAACAATACCAGAGCAGAAAATAAAAAATAATAAAAAAGAAAGATAGTGACTATTGTGCTTTAAGCATCTTTGGAATTAATTAAAAAACATGAAAGTGTTAGCAATGAGCTTTGTCAGCTTTGCTAAAAGGCTGATCAATATTTACATAATTCATTCATCCTGCTGAGTGAGAAACTGGCAGTCAGAATAGCATCACTTCTGCATAATACTACTGCAACAGGAAAAGGAAAATATTTTCTACATCCTGAATCAGTTACTTAAGGCCTCTCTACCTCCTTGGGAGTATGACAGAATCGATCAGCCAAGCTGAACAGCACTGGCATTGCAAACATTTATTCATACCATCTGGTACAGAGTCAACTCCAAGTAACAAAGGATTTTATTTTCCCACAAAGGCTGAAGGTTACATAAATGTTACCCACATTCTTGTGGCATCCCAACATGTTATTCTCACGTGCTGTAGGGAGATTGACAATTCCCAGACCAGAACAAGACAGACAGCCACGAAGATTCCTGCAGCACAATTGCTTACTAATACCACTAAATGCACATTTTAGACCCCTTGAAGAGCCTTATTGCACAGATAATATACATGGCCCAACATGACAGGGAACACCTCCAGTGGTTAAATCCAAGGGTAGTGCTGTAGGGTTTTTTACTGATATGGAATGACCACTAACTTGAACTCACTTATGACTCTATTTCATTCAGCTGCTCATAAATTAGTTTGGCATCCTGAACTCATGAAAGTAAATACATATTTGATGCTTCACCAGTGTATAGCCAGTCACACTTGCTGCTTTTTTTCCTAAATATTCAGATGCCCACATGAAACTTGTTATCCTTCATCATGGTTATAAATACCCTCTGAATGAATTTTAATACTTAAATGTTTTATAAAAGGTTCTACAAAAGGAGAAGTTTGAGAAATACAGACAATTGTTCAGAGATTTTAATGATGTGGGTGTAATGTGTAAAGAAAATGTATTTTCCTAACTTCCCTTCTAGAATCTTGTGCACTTTATTTTCAGCCTTACTGTTAAGGCATTTATATAAAACACTTTCAGGCTTTTAGGGCACAGAGACACACTGAGATCTGAAATGTGGCATGTTTGCTCACGTTCTGCTGGTCTCTCCCATGTATGAGGTGGTCTGATGGCCCAGCTCCTCCAGCAACTCCCAGTCCATGCGAGGGGCCATATCCTGCCGACACAAAACTGCCAGGGATATTTTATCTTGGAGCATCAGAAAAGTAGACCTAGTCAGAATATTTTTTTTTTCCTGAAAGAAGCATTAAAGGAAAATATAAATAAAAACAAGAGTGGAAGGAAATTCACATACTCTTTGGAAGAGAAAACACAGGTAGAATTTTTTTTTAAAGAGGAATTTTGTGTTTTACATGAAAAATGGAAGATTTGTTTCTCTGAGGTGCAGTTCATAATTGTTTTCATGTTGTTTTATTCACACTGTATTTTTCATGTAAGATTTAGTTCATGCTTATTTTTTCCTGAGATATGTGAGACATTCTGAATCTCTAAATGAAGAGAGATAAATGTTATAAAATGTTATATTGGCTGCTCTGCTTTGATGGGACCAGGTTTTCAACTATGAATCCTATAGGATCACTATGATAAGGGGCATGGTAATCTCTAGTTCTAAAGATGAATCAGGGGCATAACAAATACCACTGATTTTTATTTCCACTAATTAAAGAACAAATCCTCAATTCCTTATGAAGCTACTGAGATGGCCTGATGGCAGCAACAGAGAAAATGGGAAAATCAGGATGAGATAGTAAAAACTTTCCAACAATCCTTTAAAGCTCTTCCTTTTAAACCTGAGCTGTGGCCATACATGAATTGTAGACTTCTATTCAAACCTAGTTTTAGAAGCTGCTATGGAAGTTTCCATTCTGAAACATCAAACCAAGCTCAGCTCTTCCTGGATTCAGATGAAGAAATATCTGTCTCTTTTGGAAAAACTATTAATGTCTCAATTACGTGAGAGTGTTGAGTGTTATCTCCGAGAAAACAACTTAGGAAGTCCCAAGGTCAGACACTGTCAGAAGCTGCAAGGGCTTCTGGAGGAAGAAATCACTGTATATATAACGCTAGTTATTTCTTTTCCTTAGCCAGGCAAAGCACTGCCAGGCATATGTCTCACCCACAAGCAGGAGCATGTTTGAGAGTTTGGATTTCATAATGGCTCACAGCTTTCTAGCTAAATCCTGAATGGCACTGGGCACTCTGTTTGTGGTAAGGGCAAAAAAGACCTTAAATTTTCTCTTATAACAATTTTATCTCAATATAAAACCTCTGACTGTCTCAAAAATTGCAGTATTTAGTCAGTTAAATAAGGCAAAAAGCTGGCAAAAAAAGACCTAATTTATCCTTGTCTGACTGATTCTCAGTCACCTAAGAAAAGAAGCTGTCAAATGGAAAGCCAAATCCTGTGGCACCTATACAACAGAAGAAAGCAATGAGAATGTTCTCTGGGAGATCAAATAAGGACTAGAGTGTTTGATTTCTATAGCATGAATAGTGCACAATTTCCAGATGTTTATGACTTTGAAGAAAAACTGGTTTAGAGATAAGGATCTCAGAAGAGCTCCCCGTGAGTGCTGAGTGCTGTGCATATGAGACGTGCAATGCTTCAACTTCTGATCCATATAATAAAGAAGACTTTCATTTAAGGCACCAGACAAGACTGTCTGTTGCTCATGTAATTCAGAAGTGTCTTAATGGCATAGTTTCAGACTTCTGCAAAACTAAAAAAATAACAGGCCTATAAAGCCTCAGCCCTTTCTACTGCTATTATGAGACAGCTTGGTCAAAACCTTAACATTCTTGACCATATTCCCAGCTTCCCTTTCAGGACTGACCCAGGGTCCTACCAACACATATTTCAGAATATAAAAGAATATATTTGGTTCATATTTGTGTATTGAATGAGTGGGAGGAACACTGTTCTGGTGATTTAAATTATTTTCTTGAGATGCTTTGAATAGATAGATGAAGGTGCTCGGGTATGAGTGAAAACAGCATTGGCGAGAGAATCATTGTTACTGTCAGTGTTTATATGGCCATAGAAGGAGAAGGGTGAAGAGTTTGCAGGACTGGGATAAGAACAGGAAACAAGAAGGTGTTTCAAAACAAAATCAACTTCCTTTGTGTAAACAGAAGGAATTTTACCAAAACAGTCAAAATCAGGAAATTAGTAATTTATCCCTTAAAGTCTTATGGCTGTTTCTTTTAATTCTTATTTGCCATTTAGATGAAAGGTAGGAATATCCTATTTCCTTGGTACATGAGCTCTAAACTAGAGGTGTCTCCCTTCCTAGGCAGAGGGTTCAGAGACAACACTTCAGAAATGCACTGGAGCACCTGATTCTTCAGAATATTTGAATTTTATGTCTGGAGTTTGATAAAATCAGTTAATTAGGAAGGAATCTTTTCTCATTTCTCAATCTAGTTGACCTTAAATCCCGCAGTTAGATAAGAAAACAGCAGCTCAAATAGTCGGACATTTGGAAAAAAACTGGTAATCAGATAGAGATCACTATCAGAGTTAAACTAAACTACTTCATAAACTTGTGTTTAAGTACCATGAAATGTAGCACATGCTTAAGTCTCTCGATTATTAATCAGGTCCTTAAAATAGGCTCACAAAATAGACTTTAAGGGATTTATCTGTTCTTCTCCTAGCAATGGAAAGTCTATAATGACAGTGAGAGCAGCCTCCTAGTGAGACCATTTCTTAATTCACCAGGTTTGCAGGGGCTAAGTGCCAGGGACTAAGAAACTACTACAGGACAGCTTGTGGCTTGTTGAGTTTTTAATCTGATTTTAACACTTTCATTGACCAGGCTAAACAGTTAATATTTTAAAATATTTTGCTCCTTCTCTGCCTATAAATCTATAGTTTCAAACAGGCATGTCCTTATTCAAAGTTTCTGTAAGAAAGAGACTCTTGTGTTAAACATTTATGTCTCACTGCTAGCTTTAAAAATTGCTCATCTTTAATAAAGTTACCACAAACTGCACAATTTATTTTTGCACAACAGGAGTCTATCTTTTTTCCCTCTCCAGAAAATATACAAAAGCAGGTGGCTATATTTCCTGAGAAATATATTTTTGAAATGTTTACTTGTTTTAAGGTGTAGTTAGGAATCTTAAGTGATATCAAGAAAAACTTTTTATTAAGTCAGGTTTTAGTAGTACTTTTCCTTTTCACCCATTTTAAATATTCTTGAAATCTAGATTTTATGCATTTTATGTCTGTGCTACTCAAATATTATTTTCAGATTAGAAAAAAAATCCAAATAACAGTTGAGAAATATAACATGTGGTAAATGTTTTTCAAGTAGTTTTCTCAGTGGTTACAGCTCACATGGAATGCCTAAATACATGTTTATGTGGCTTAAATTAATTTCATAATTATTGTAAACTATTGGTACTGTAAACATGCACAACATCTGAAAGGAGTCCAGTGGACATTGTGGAAGAATGCTGTCCAATCTATTTTAAAAGGGTGAAATATAAAAGTCTAATAATATCAAAAATATTTTCTTGGGTTGTTGTCTTGTTGGTTTGGTTTGGGGGTTTTTGGGTTCGTTTTTATAGTTTTCACTTAAAGATTCTGGATTGCAACTTTTGGAATAGCAAAAGAGAGGTTTGGTTAATGAAATAATAAAATCTTTTGAATCCATATTCCTAGATGAAATCATAGTTTTACAAAGAGCCCTTTTTGCTAGTGAAGTTCACAAATTAGATTTTGTTACTGGTAATATTACCATTTTTGGCAAACTGGAGTTTTATGAGCATTTTTGGCTGAGAAGCCCTGTAAATCTGAAATAGCTTTGCCCTCCATGCATAGAACCATGAAATGACACAAAATATTGACAGAAGTGAGCCCTTTTTCCATGAGAGTTCCCCAGCGGGTGGGTGGCATGGCAGGTCCCCGGCAGCCTGGATGAAACAAGATTGTGCACAGCTCCTACCTGTGCCCACAGCTCCCAGCTCTGTGGATTTTGTTGGGATTTGAAAGCATTTAACACCCTGCAATCAGTCAGGCCTGGAGGCTTGGATCACCCAGCCTGTGCGGACCACTAGGTTCATGGTTTAACTCAATGATCTTGGCGGTCTTTTCCAACCTAAATGATTCTGTGACTCCAGGCTCTTGTTTCCCATCCAACTTGGAGCAGTACTTCCACTACCTGACCCAGCCACTTTTACCTCTTGAGCCCCTTTCTGATTTATGAATTTAGACATGCTTGTAGGCCTCAGAATGGAGGGATGGATGGACATGATCCAGCTGAAGCGCTGGGGTTCACGCTGTATTCCTTTTATTCTGTCACAATTCCGCTCTCTGTGATTTCACAGGGGTGTCTAAGCACACCATGCCACACTATGACCAAGGGGGACTTTCCTCCCTCGTATTACAAACTATTGAATAGCTGGGATGTTTTTTGACATTGATTTTACTCTCATGAAGAAACAAATGATGGGCTTTAAACCAGGAAATTCCCCCACAGATTTTTAGAAATGAAAGCAAAAAGCAGATGAAAGTTTATTTCATCTTCTTTATCTGGGAAGATGCTACAAATGTGGACATGCGCTTCTACGTAGCAAATTTGAAACTGTTGTGTAACTCATATTCAAAATAATAATTGAAATTGAAATTGAATTGATAGTATAGTGTTTATTACATTCCCGTATGTTTGCAATCGAGGTATGTCTCTATTGGATGGGAAGCAAAAAGTTATAATTTGCTGCTTAGCATCAGAACTGTTGCACATTCATTTAAATCGCTTTATTTATCTTCTTCCCCATAAAGAACCTTCCATACTGTAAATTTATTGAATGGTTAATGGCCCAAAAGTATGGGGTTCATTACAAAATGAAGTATTTATTGCAGTGTTAATTAAATAAAAGCATTGTAATCTTTCCAAATTGAACAATTATGCTCATTTGAACATTTTAAACAGAAAATCTTTTATATACTAATTGAGTTGCGTAATGAAAAGCACGTGTAATGGAAATTTTAATCAAAACAAATACTGAAATAATTTGAACACTTTTTACAATATAAAAGGTCTACCTCAGTTTTTATTAGAAATATTATAACAGCCAGATTAGTTTCAGAACTCATGACCTTTGAGTGCGGTATATTATTTCTGAGCTGATAGGCCACCCTCACATACCAGTTGGCTAACCCCTTAAACATCAAAGTTACTGCTTGGCTACCAGCCCCAAACCATGACAGACTGGCTGCGAGCCCAACACTTGACAGGCTGGCTCTGGGCCTGCAGCGGGGCTGACAGCCCTTTCTGGAGGGCTGATGGATGGGCCCTGGCAGCCCGCGCCGCGCTCCCAGGGCACGGAGCCGCGCTCGGCGCGCGGAGCCTCCGCGCCTCTGCCGGAGGTGGCACCTTGCCCGCTGCCCTCACCAACGGCGTGCTCACACCCAGGGCTGTGTTTATTTACCCCGCTCCACCCAGCCAGCCTGCAATATCTGCAGTTATGTTTCTAACAGCTCAGCCACCTCGCATCTGCCTTTCCTTCCATGTTCAAGGCTATTCTTCTGCTTGGCTCTGTTTCCTGGTCTGAACTTGTGCTGGCTTTGTTTTATCATTTGCAGACAAAAGCTGAATAATGTGTATTCATTTGCGAATATGAAGAAAATTCCTGAAAGATGAAATTGCATGCCACAGGCTTGCAGCTGAATTTTTTTCTGTTCACAGGAATACACATAACCCAGTCTCTGTTACTGGGAGTTTTCTTGTTTGTGGACTGTCATTTCCTACATTCAATTCCCATTTAACAATATTAAATTGAGGGAAAAGGAAAGGCACTGTTTAGATCTTTTTCTTTGCCTGATGCATTTGCACTGTAAGGGGAATGGTCCATTAGCTGACATGAAGATTTTGCTGGGGTTACTGAGAGATTTAAGGATAAATCTCCAGAAAAAAATACCAGGTAATTAAAAGGTATCAGCCTTAAGCTGATAGTATTGATGAAAATGCTTTGGAAGCAAATTCCTACTCAGTTTATCCTTAAAGTGAACAATTTTTTATTGGAATGTATAATAGTTATCCCTTACAATGACTGAACATATAGGTTTCTGTAATGAAATTGACCTAATTCTGTAATAAAAGGGATCTAATTGAACACAAGTGCAAAAAAATGCAGTTTTATTAAACAAAGAGGCTATATTTTAGATCTAAATCTCAACAAACAACACGCACATGAAATAACATGTATAGCAAGGGATTTTAATAGAGATAAAATAGTATCTAAAATGTAAAATCTTCAGAAGTGGTGAAAGCCCCTGTGCTGGGGATGATTTTTTGCCTAGCGCACATTGGCTCTACAGGATAAAGCAGGTTATTCCTTCACTCTGGCTCATCCCAGGAAAGCCTGTATGCATTAACAATATCTCCTGTCACACAATCTGTCTTTGGAGCTGTTCGAGGGCAGGTTGAACCTTACCATGGATGGGCATTCACATGATGCTGGTGAAGGTGAGTGATTGCTAACAAGTTATGACTGATATTTCTAGATCATTGCTAATGGGATGTGACAAACCCTAGTGAGGAGTCAGCTAGAACAACCTTTTATATTTCAAAAGCCATTTTCATCCCTTCTCCCAGAATGTCTGAATGAAGTTGGAAAGGAACTTCTCACAGTGAAAACTCGTTCTTATTTTTGTTGTGTTAGTTTGGAGTGGATGTTCTGCTGTTCAGAGAGGTCAGTGCAAGTAGAAGGAAATCTGGCTGTGGACTTCCTGAAGTTACCCCATCACAATCTACCAAGCTAGATGAGAAAAAGACCCCACAAATGAGGAACAAATATGCAGAACAATATATATGCAGATCACAAAGCCTACCTTTATGCATAGGAATGATTAATGCCATGACCAAGGGTAGTGTTGAAAATAGGACCATGTTGTTATTTATTTTCTATAGCCTTTACCACCTAAACCACTGCAGAACAGATTCTTCTTTCCTGGGTAGTAGAGAGAGAACGTTTCCAGACACAAGAGATTTGACTGCTTAATATTCAGATGACCCAAACTAAAATGACTTCACAAGTTTATTTATGTTAATATCCAGACTTCCTAAGACATCTAAGTTTCATTAAGAAAATGGAAAGGAGAGAGGGAAGTTTGTTGCCTTTTTTTTTTTTTTTAATAATGCAGGGAAACCATTTTCAGTCTTATTGTAGCCATCTGTGGGAAACACCAAGACAAATGAACTCAAGATAAAGGAGCAGCAGACAAAACATCACTGTGTGCACTCACCAAAAAGCACGTTTGAGAGTTCAGCAGCTCTTGGTTCAATCCAGGGCACTGGGAGTAGGGAGTATCCTGCAGCCCTCAGGCAGAGCTGTGGGCAGCCTCCAGGGAGGGGAAAAGGGTTAAAGCATGACCATGGAGAATTGGAATTTTTGCTGCTGAGGGCCTGCAAGGCATGGCGATGAGGGTGGTGCTTCTGGAGCTCTTCCTTCCCTCCACAGGCTCTGACCCTCTTGTGGGACAGCACCCACCTGACATGGTGCAGGTGTCCCACCTTCCCCAAGGCAGCTGCACTCAGGTGGAAAATATAATTCAGATCAATACAGCTTTCAGTAGTACTTTTCCTGCAGAACAGAAAAAAAAAAGTAATTTTTTTTGCCTGTAAATGAAAATATTAACTCTTATACTGCTAATAACTACTACAAGAAGGATTGGGAGCTGCATTCCATGGCCTGTTCATGAACTGAGGCAGCAGCTCCCACAGACAGACCTGCACAGGGGTTGCTGCCTGCTCCCCTTCCCCACCCCACTGAGTCCCACCAGCTCCCTCCTCTGCCTGACCATCAGGCCTGGCAGCGGGTCTGACTTGCTGTGCATTCCCTCCTGTCCTTCCATGTTTATTCACAGGCACAGCAGTGTTTTTATGGTGTTCCTAATCCCTGCTCTTCACTGGCTCTGGAGGAAGACCGTGGGATGCAGTGGGAAAGCAATCATCTTATCTGCTAAAATGTTGCTAAGCCTGGTGGAGTTACTCATTGCTCTAAGCAGAGCTGTATTCAAGAACAGAGACAGAAATCTCTCCCCCAAAGTCCAGCAAGATACAGGAAGGAGGAATAAGGGTTACAGCTTTTATCTCAAACATATTAGCAGGTGTTGAAGGAAACTGAAATTTGCCTACTTCCAGGGGTTATTTCAGGATTATGAAAAAGTGACATAAAGAAGGGCTGTTTCTCCTGCAATTGCCTCAAATTAATCATTTTAATCTTATTTTTACATGATGTCTCATGTTACTTGGGATTTGGAGGTAAATCTCCCAATTGTTCCTGCTAGCCAGTGTGTTTCCAGAGTACAAATTCCTGGGAGGTGTGCCCCAAGACACCTCCTGGGCTGCTGCCATCACTGTGAGCCCGGGCCACAGGGTTGTCCCAGAGCTAAATCCCTTTTCCCCCGGAGAAGCAGCCAGTGTTGCTCTGTAGCCCACGGGATGGAGCCCACTGTGTCTGCAGCACTGTCTGCTGCCCCAGCTGGGGCAGTGGGTGGGCACAGGGGGCTGGGGCCTCTCTCCTGCTGACCCCTCAGCAGCTGCAGGGAGAGGGCTCACACGTGCCCAGACCTTGGAGCAGGGGAGGGAGCAGAGCACCTTTCCTGCCTTTTATCACACAAAGGTGTTAATTTTTTCTTCTGTGGGCCTGTCATAGAATTGTCGTTTGAGTTCTACTCATCCACCCTCCCTAATAAAAACCCTCCCTTGCAAGCACTTTGTTCTCAATATTTTAAAGCCAAAACTGGATTGTCAGCTCTCCACTGGTGCCACTACAATTTCTATATTTTACCTTTCCTTGGAGTTAAATGTATCCAGCTCACTGAGATCAGCTCAGCTGATTGGAGCCTGCTACTGGTGACCTGTGGGTTCCTATGGGCCCTTTGCTCAGGAAGCTGGGCTCATGGATGCCCACTGTGGGTCCCATCCAACTCAGACTGTTCTGTGATTCTTTAATTTCCAGTCTCAGTCAAGTTTAAGATCTTTGGTGCTGACCCGTGCAGAGATTGAAAGACCAGGTCATATCTTAGAATCCCCCTTTTTTAAAGGACAAAAAATGTAGTGAGTTAAAGAGAAAGGAGACTGTCTTAGCAGAAGTCAAATGCAGGGACCTCAGTAGAGGTTTGACATAGGGGTGGCAGAATAAATATCCTGCTTTATTAAAGCTTTCTAATGTGATTTTTTTTAAATCAATCGTTTGGTATCACTAATTAAAGACATTTTGCTGTTAATTTTCCTTGATTTTAGTGAAAGACGGACACTGAGGTATTCTTGAAAATCCCACAAGTCACTCATGTGCATATTTAGGTGATCAGATATGTCTAAAAAAAACTTACATTAAATGGAGAAAATATCTTCATCACAGAGAAATTCGAGGTTAAAAAAGGCTAGAAGATAGTAAGATTTTTTTTTTGTTGTTATTGCAATAATGTGAATCAGCTCTAAATACCTAAAATGGACCAGAGGGACAGGGGTCCTGGTATTTGACTGTTAATCACTGGTGTGGTCAAAATGGGCCAAATTCTACAGTCATTACTCAGGCAAACCCCTATGAAAAGTCAGCGTAAGGTTTGCCAGGGTAAAGATTTGGACTTGCAGTGGGTGACTGCTTAGTCTTTTATCATTTGTTAGATCAGCAAACTCCTCTCAGCATGCAGCGTGCACACAGGACATAATTTAGACCACCTACAGAACAGCTTGTCTGATTCCTAACTGCAAGCCATTAAAAACTAGAATGTAAATATGATATTTGAGCCAGTAGTGCCATCAACATAGCATGGATTTCTGCTCTGAAATCAGAGGCATCTCTTGCCTGACTGGATTTCACAACCACTGTTTGTTTATGAATTGTCTTCTTGAGGCTCGGAAGATAAAAAGACCCTGAGCTGGTAACACACTGCTGATTTAAGGACTATAATTAGATTAGAACATCGCCTGGCTTTGGTTTAGTTGCAAAGGCACAGAGAGAGAGAGAAATTTTTCTCACCTGGATGCTGCTTTACATTTGGAGCAAGTTCCCTGACTTCAGCTCCTGGGCTGTGCAGGAGCTGGGCCTGCAGTGCCCTACAAGAAAGGTTACTTTTAATTAGTGCTAGAACAGGCCTTAAGGAGCTAAATAAACTTTGAGCCCCTATTCTCTCAGGAGCCATAGCATGCATGCCAGGCCTTCAGAGCTAATCTGAGTGACAGAAGCATAACAAAAACCACTTCAGGAGCTGGGGAAACTGAATATCCAGAGATCTGGAGAACCCGTGTGTCAGGGCACAGGGAAGGTGACAACACAACCAGGAGTGGGAGCCTGGGTGGCAATTAGTGCCCTGTAAGAGCAGCACCCACTGCCAGCACTGCCCTGGCTGCTCTCATCCGTCAGTGGATTTTGTGCACCCTGTTCTTATGGTCCTCTTGGTAACTTTAAGCACACGAGAGTCATAACCATTTATAGTGAATGGAATTTCAGTGGTGTTTATATTTCCATGTGAAAACCACGGATATGATGACTTAGTCATTTATGTAACATTAGGGGATAGATGAAGATGGGAATCCTGGCCTCTTTCCATCCTAAAACATGTCTTATGTTTGTAACTTTATACCATGTTTCTTTGGATAGATTTTTGCTGCATTGATGAATTTGTGGTTAATGGAGTTTTATCGTAAAAATTCTGTACACAACTAAAAATTACATGTAATTATATGTGCAGAAACAAAGAAAAAATATTTGGATTGGAGTGCACAACTTTAATTTGGTTATACTCAATCCAATGGGGTAGTTTTTCTTTCAAAAATAAAGTAATGAAATAGCAGTAATTATACTTTTGCATGCAGACTGAGTGACATAAGGTGGCTTATTAATGAGAACAAAAAAGAACAGTGGAATTAAATGTATCCCTGGTGTAAGACAGTTGCTAAAAATCAACATTACCACTGGGACTAATTTGGCCTAAACTTATTTGTTTCCCAAGGCTGCTGCCATGTGAAAACTTATCTTTGAGAAAAAGGGAACAGTGACCTCAGTTCACATTTGCTTTCTTTTTCACTTGCCTATTTCCACTGGTTTCAGTATGATTGTACAGGTGGAAATGAGGACAGAATTTGATCCAACCATGTAAATAGGTATCAAAATTTTATGTCCTGCTGGGAAAAGAGCATACATTGAATCTGCCACCTTTCAAAGGGTTGCAAACAACAAGGCTATAACATATTAGTGGAACTTAAATATGTCCAGAGGCTGTGCTAAACTGGTGAACCATTGCCAGAAAACTCCATGTTATCTGAAGAATGATGAATTTCTAGAAGCTTCAGTTGTACTTCACAAGATGAAATGACAAGTCATCATTTTTAAAGTAACCTTTCTTTCAGATTTCAGACAAAGATCCAGATGAGTCAGTGTTACCCTGATTATGGTCAGGAATCAAACTCTGTAGTTACAGGTAACTGGTGAGTCAGAAATGCCCCTGTGTTTGGAGCACCTCCTGAAGCATGTTGTTTAGCTAATACTGAAATACTCACTGAGAAGGTTGTTATTGGTGATTATCAATTATAAGCTTGCTAAATTCAACTTGTTTTGCTTGCAAAAATGTTGCTGTAATTAAGGTCTAATCCAAAAGTCACCATCTCTGTATAAATAATTTAATTCAGTTCTATACAGAAAAGCAATTATGGTGGTTCAGCATGCAAATGCTCCGTGTTGATAAATCTTTATGCATGTGTGATACAGGAAAAATAAATTCAGAGAGGAAACCTAATTCAGCTTTAAATTTCTAAGAAGTAATTTTAGGCAACAGTGAATAAAAATATATATTAAATTATGAAGCATAGGTTGATGGCTTCCACTTAACAATTTTAAAGCTAAATTTATGCATGGGAGGATTAATATAGAACAATAACACTGCACCCTCCCTAAGGCCAGAGGTTGAGAAAGAGTAATACATCAATGTTATACTGAGATATAATACTCTATACCCTATTTTTTTTGTGCAGAATAACATGTTTTTCTTGGATAGAAGAATTGTGTGTCAGCTCCTAGCCATTTACAGTTTCTTCTGGCATCCAGACTTGGGAAGCTAACATTTATCTGGTTGGGCTATTAGCACCTTACAGCCCAGTCAGAAACTTTCTTTAGTCCCTCTACTAAATAAATTTAAGAGAGGCTAGGAATCATAGTTTTCTCTTTACAGATGCCCTTTAACCTCTGTGACTGTTCCTAGCTATACATTTATTTACATAAGACACAGTACTTCTGTTAAACACTAGACTGCCTACCTCTACAATCATTTCCTGTAGAGGGGGAAAAAACCCAATGCTTCAGTTTTCATTTGTCTCAATGTAATCATCCCCTGTGATTTAAAAGGTGGGAATATGTTGATCTTCATTACATCACTGTTTTAAAGGAATGATAATGTGTACACAGCCAGCTTGGGTGCATGGATTGGAATCAATTTTATTCTGAAAGGAATTTAGTGAGCATTGAACAGCTTGGTTTATAATGTGTCTTAGCTATGGATCCTAATAATAGTTGGGATGGTGTTGTAGAGAGGCCAGAATGGCAGCTGGCTTGGCTGACTATTGAGCTATGTTCCAGTTTTCTTCAGCGTAAAATTTAGTTTGAAAGTGTCTTATATAGGATCTGGGCACAGCAGGGCTTGTTAAGGGTTTGCATGGCCCATCTTTGGTGGCCAGACCCAACACAGACTTTTAATGGATGCCACCACCCCCATCCCCACTAAAATCCAGAAAAGAGATTTGTCAGAATCCAGCAGCTCTCCCCAGCAGACCAGGAATCATGTGGTCCTAACTCAAGACTATTTAGGGATTCGAAAAGTGTCTGAAAGGATCAGCTTTAAAACCAAATTTTCACAAACATCTTGGTGCTCTTGCTGCTGTCACTGCAGCTCACTCAGTGTGAGTCCCCCCTGCCCTGGTGCTGCACTGGTGCTCCCCTGTTCTGGGGCTCCCTGCAGAAGGCTCGGGGGCCACCATGCCTGAGGGGTTCCAGGGACGGACAGTGACCCCACAGATCTCCTCTGAGGGGCAAGGGGGCGTCCCTGGGGGAGGCACAATTCCCCTGGCCAAGGAAGGGAAGCAGCTGTGGGGTTTCAGTGCCTGCTGGCCCCGTGCTGGGGCACAGTGAGTCCACCCCACAAACATCTGCTCCCGTGCCCGGTGCAGATCCCAGTGCCACTCAGCGTCGAGCAGGAGGTTGAGACAGTGTTCAGAATTCCAGAATGCCTCTCTTCACTTTAAGGAAATACAATCCCATAGGTAATTATTTCACTGCTGAAGGATGGCTTCCCAGGCATGGTACCTCCTCTTTTACAAAAATCTATGTCTGTTTTATCTAAACCACGAGAAATCATAATAACTGCCCTCCTCCCCCCTGCCTTTTTTACACATAAATTTGCTATCATTCCTTCTCATACTTGAATGTTCTCCCACCTGTCCTCAATTTAATCCATGAATGTAAGCACATAAATCTTTGTGACATTTTGGCAGAAAGTACCTATTTTCAGATGACTCCTTTAGGAAACTCTGAATCCAGGTGTTTGTTTTTGAATAAAATGTTGCAAAAGGGGAATTTTAAGGCGACCATACAACTAAAAAACTGGTTACATTTGAAATTCTGTAAAAGGGTGGGTTAGCATGCATGTAAACTTTGTGTGTCTTTTCCACACCCTGAGTTACATTCTGAGAGCGATATGATAATTACTGCACCATCTGTAAAGGGAAGGAATATGGAATTTTACTGCTACAAGCATGTGATTACACAAACTTTGTTATGTGTAAAGAACATGCACTGGGTATTTAAAAGTCCTTTATCACATTTGACATACAGGGATGAAAAGTGGAATGCTGCTTGCAAAATATATTTTTGGGATGAGGTGAAAAAAGGAAAAAAAAAAGAAATTGAGCTGAAACAGTTGGCTATTTTTCTGTGGCCAGATGGTTTCCAAACAAAGATCAGAATCTATTTGAAAATCTGATCATAAGGTCTGGACTGAATAGCTTTGAGATAAGGACTGCAAGGTCTGAATTTGAAATCCTTTTACCTTTAGTTACTATGGGGCCTATAGGAACCCCACCTTTTTTAAGGTTGTATGATGAATTAAAGGAGAGGTGTTCACTCTTTCTACCAGATACTGAACAGGGAACAGATTTCCTATTTATTAAGTGCTGTTCTTCAGCCCTTGTGAAGAAAAAAAATTCTTGCTCTTTTAATATTGTTCAGATTTGTAACCAGACTGAAAATGCCCCCCAATTAACTGATTAATAAAAAAATAATTTGTACCTAACCATATGTGTATGGATCTCTTAAAAAGAAAATACATAATAATCCTTTGTTTTTAAGGTGATGATAAATCCACAGTCTTTTACTGTTCTCCCAAAGGTGAGATGAGCAGATGGTGTTGCTTTGGTTATTAACAGGATGAATAACTGACTTGGAAAAACTTGAAACAGCAGGAGGATGGGGGAAGAAAACAGCACCCAAAAAAAGGTCAAAAAGTAAACAAGAAGAAACTCTGTCACGGAAACAGGTGACTTTTTTCCCTCTGATATAAAATCTTAGCACGGCCCTCCCTCTTCTGTAAAAAAGCTGTGTCGAAGCAGATCCCCATCTCTCACACACCTTTTTCTCTGCAGGCAGGAAGGAGGGAAGGACCACACAGGACAGTGGTTACTCGATCTCTCTCTTAGCTCACTCTGCCGGCAGCCAGGCCGATGGGTTGGAGATAAGGGCAGTACAAGGACTTAGGCAGAGGATAAGAGCATTTATTGTTCCAACACTGATATTCCCTACTATAGACAGACCATTTTCCCCCCTTTAAATCCCGTAATCACTTATATTTTGCAGAACAAAAAAACCCCAAAAAGCAAAACAAAACAAAAAACCCCGAAAAACCCCCCAAAAAACCAAACCAACAAACCCTTTCTCTTTTGCCTCTAATGGATTAATCCTGCAGAAAGGCTTTGCTCTGAATTCATACTTTTCATACTTTTCTATGGGGCCAAATCTCTTTCCCAGTGAAAAGGTTAATTCGAAGCTCTTTGAAGCGGCGCGGGGCCCGGGAGCGCTCCCGAAGCGGCCGCACAATTGGCGGCGCAGGAGGGGAGTGGCAGCTGCGGCCGCGGCGCTGCCGGTGCCCGGCTGGGGCTGGGGATGGATGCCATGGCAGCCAGAAGAAGAGCCCGCTGTAAGGAGGATTGATGCAGGGGTTGTGCTGCGGGGGACCGCAGCCTTCAGCTGCCGCCGGCAGCAGCACAGCCCCGCGGGGTTTGCCGGAGCGCAGGGGAGGAGAGGCTGCGGCCGGGGGTCTCGGGTGGGGGGTCCCAGGGAGCTGCTGGCACCCCCACGGCTCGCTCCTGCACAAATAACACACCTGGAGGGCAGCAAAGCCAGCCCCTCCCGCTCTGCTCCCTCCGTGGGCGTCTACTGAGAGAGAAAATTGAGATTTGGACGGACCTGGAGAGTTGGCTGTTCCTGCTGCTCTTTTGGCATCATCAGAACAATCCCTTTAAAATTCCAACTTCCCATGAACTTACCCATTCTGATGTGAATTTCGGGTGCAGGGATTCCCGCTGGCCACCCTAATCTCCCGCCTGGGCAAAGGATTCTTTTCATGCTGATGGCACAAAGGACTTTGTGGCAAGTTTTGCACAGCATGCGCAAATGAACCAATCTTCTGTTTGCAACCAGGAGGAGAGTTTTCTTTCTTTCTTTCTTACTTTCTTTTTAGAGTATTCAGTTCATAGTGGCTTGTTTCTTTTACTCATGCGATGTATCCCAGGGTAGAGAGGGAGTTTCCTGCCAAAAATTGAAGCATATTCTAGTTTTGTGGAAGAAATAGCATTAGTGTTCAGAAATAGCACTTCTCATGCTCTAGAAATCCAGAACACTTTATAGGGAAACATTATGCTGCTGATAAAACCAATTTGTATGATGAAATTATGCTCTAGCTTCAATGGGACTTTTCCATAAACATCTGAAGGCAGATTGTTTCTTGAAGGCTTATGTTGCACACTTTGCTCCTGAATACCAGTCCCAGCTGCAGCAGATATTCTCAAATAAAAATTAAAGGTAGTTGTTCCTATCTAAAGTAAATACAAACTGAACAAGAGGTATTAATATTAATCTCTAAAACAGAATAGGAGTAAAAAAGGACCAGTAGATATTTCTGATGTGTAAAAGGAATTGTCTTCTAGGGGACCTGATTGAAAGTCTCCTTTGGTACCTGAGCAAAGACATTTTCCAATCTCCCATCAGCAGCATTGTCTACATCTATCAGGCAGCAAAGTAAGCACAGACACTCTTTTCTTTATTTTTTTTTTCTTTTTAAACTTTGATCCCATGGCACTGAAGATATGGAGAGCTGTGGGGTTTCTATGTTTAAGATTGAATGATTGAAATCATACAGGTCTCAGTGTCAAGTTCCACTTTTTCTTAGTAGAAGTGTCAGTAAATTCAGGGGTCTAGGCCCAGTCTGAGCATTTTCTTAGTGAATATCCTGCTGATTCCTTCTATCCTTTCATTAGAAAGACTCTTTTATAAGCAATGCTGAAGTGCTAATTGGCAAAGGAGAAAATACCCAGATTTTTTACAAAACCATTTAATTTTGTATCAATTATTAAAAACTTCAGAATTTCTTAATAGGAGACACAGTTTGAACAAATATATTTGTATGTTACATAGTGCTTAGCAGCTTCAGCTTTTATTTGCCCTAAAAATGAATGAAAATCAGTTTTTTAAGATCCTAGGACTGCACAATACTCACAGGCTGTTCCAGCATAAAACTTCACATCTGAAATGCAGCTCCATATTTTTAAGTGCTTTAGTAACTTAAACAGTAGTAGTGGCAAGTCTGGATTGATGTATAAAGTAAGCAATTGCAGGAGTATAGTCAGTTTCTCACACCAAGAGAAAATTATCATGGTAATTAAATTTACTTCTATGTTCTTTTGCAGCTGTGTTTTTGCTAATCTAATAATCTTGGAAGGTTATAATTACTTGTCTTTTAAGATGCACCTGCTATCTGACATGGTGTGGCAAGCACAACCAATATTTGGTTTATTATAATCGGTGCCTGTGGAGTCATTCTGAAGGGCAAAGCAAAGAGAATCACCACTGAGGTCAGTTATCATCCTCCTTGGTGGGCTTTGAGTACAACCTACTCTTTCTCCTGCCATCATCAGTCAGGACTGATCCCTGTCTTTAGTAATTGGTTTAGTAGGCAAACAACTTTTTTTTTGCAGGAGAACAAACTCTTTCTGCATGTCTCCTGATTTTGCATATTTGTTTACACCAGTGACAGCTTGGACAGTGTATTATCTGGTGAAGAAGAAAATATTGTGTATTCAGTGGGGTTTTTTTTATTTGTGTATTTTCTGTACCTACATTCTCACAGTATTTTTTAAGGAAAAAAGTATTGGGTCAGATGTCCCTTTACTCAAGCTGATGATGCAATCTCATGCATTTACTAAATCAGTAAACCTCAGAGAAGATAGTGTGATTAATTGAGAAAGGACTGGATGTGAGTGGATGCTAGGGAAAAATCCCTACCTCTGCTTTTCAGTCCCAGAATCTCCATGGATTAGAGAGAGATTATTCTATCGGAGATCAGTGAAAACGGTGCAGTATTTTATGACTGAAAAAACAAGTGAGAGGGCAGGGGGGCCATGCCCAGCCCTGTTTATTACAGCAAGTGTCTGTGCTCACACCTCTTCAGACTCACACAGTCTGTGCCATTTCCATCCCAAGCCCGATGGGATCACCATTTCTTCTTGTGTTGGTGGGGAGAAATGACAGATGAACTTCCACTGCTCTGCAATGAGCAGTTTTGTGTAAAAATGGCCTCTACAGCTGAGGTGGTGAAGTTTTTAGACAGTTTGTTTTACCACAAAAAAAAAAAAAAAAAAAAAAAAAAAAAAAAAAAAAAAAAAAAAAGTAAAAAAGTTCAGGTCAATAACAGCTAGCCAGAAGTAATCTGACTTAAAATAGAAACAAACCCCTGAACACTTCAGTTGGAATGAAACTTGTCTGGCCCCAAAGAAAGAATTTTGTCCAACTCAATTCTTGCTTGTTTTGGGGTAGATGAGAATTCAGTCCTAACATCTGGTCATTCTTATAATTTTCCTGTTTTTCCAGCAAACTCTCTGCCCAGTTCTGCTTTGCAAATTTTTAACATTCTTTAAGGATATAAAAAACCCCAACCACTCAGCTAACCAACAATAGCAAACCCCGGGGTTAATTGCCTGCTTGTCCAGTCCTCCGCCACAAACACTCACTGAAGGGAGACGTTACCACCTACAGACCTCACCTTGTTCTTGGCTGCTTGAGCCAGGAGTGCTGGCCTGCACACCCAGTCCTGACCTCATACTTCTTCAGCAGCTTGCTCTGTTCTGCTGGACAGCAGCAGTGCTCAGGCTGCAGGTCCCCTGCCCTGTGGGGAGGTGTGTGCTCCTGTCTCTGTGCCTGGAATGAGGAGCACAGGTAGAACAGCAGCTGATGAACATCACAGAGAAGCAAAATTCCAGTATGAGATATGTCTGGAAGAGATGCACCTGAAGCTTTTTTCAGATTTAGGTGTGCCAGAGGGGTGAAATTTGATAGCTCAGTTGTTGATAATCATAGCATGGTTTGGGTTGGAAGGGACTAGAAAGATCATCTGGTTCAAAAAATCTCATTTCTTTCTCTCTGTTTCTGCAACATTCAGGCTTCACTGTAGGAGAGGAAAAGCTCTGAATTTCTAAGATGCAGTTTGGGAATTAAAATGCCAAGAGCATCGTACACAGTGTTATACCCATTTATACTGTATAAATAAATATCCAAAAATGTTTTTTAGATTCTGCCTTGTCTATTACTGAAACCAAATGCACTTGTGCTTCCAAAATGCTCCTTAGAGAATTGCTTTGCATTTACAGAGACTTTCAGATTGGCAGGGAGCCACTGGACAAGTTACTGAAAGCCACTGAAAGCTGAAAGCAATGCGAGGGTTTGACATGGAAGCAGTTTCACAGATATTACAGGGCAAATTCAGATTTCACTTACAGAGGAGCATGATAACAACATAAATATATTTAATTAGGAAATAAATATATGATTCCAAAAAGATCTTATTACTGCTTTTTATATTTATTATAATGTATCCAAATGAAAACAATAAAAAAAAAAATCCTGACAATTCTGCTAGCTGTTGAGCAGAGCTGTTGTGAGGAAGACAGAGTGCAAACACCTGGCTGTGGGATTTAGTTTTGAAGATGTTCAGTATTAACTACAAGAAGTTTATTTTTTGGCTCATAGATTTTTTAAAAAATTATCCATTCTATTTGTGAAAAATTACTTGTGTTTCTTTGAAATATTGTTTTGCTTTTTGAATAGCACACAAGCAATCTAAGTAAGGGTTCTCTGTTTAAATGTCAGAAGCCTTGGTGTGGTTGGCTGCTGAAGCAATTCAGCAATGCTTCGGGTTGCTAATGGATGATTTATGTAATCCAATGAATTGCAAATTGCAAGCACAACAATGGAGAATTAGTGCTATCTTTGAAAGTCTGACTCATCCTTGCAGGCCTCAAGTTCTCCAAGTCTCCAATGGTGACAATAGCATGCAGCACAGTGGAGGCTTTTAAACTGAGCTGCCTTGGGGACTATGGATTGAGATGATGTCTTTGGTGAGGAAGAACCATAGGCAGAGCTCTGCTGAACTGCAGCCATTGCAGATGACTTTTGTTCAAGATGCTGCTTTAAATTCAGCCCAGGTTGCTTCTTCATGGCAGCTGTGTTTTCTCCTATAGGCTCTTGAATTTTTCTTAGAGCATCCAAGTTGCTTGCCACTTCTACTGGGTTTTATCAGGAAGAGGTGAGTGTTTGCTGTTTTGATAAAAGCAGAGGAACCAGGGTTGTGTAAGAAGAGCCACACAAGAGGTCTGTGCCCACCCCTCACAGCTGCACAGGAGCTCTGAGGGCTGGGGACAGGCAGCCCGTGCCCACAGCAGCCCTGGCACGCCGGGGGCACCAGGTCTGGGCCAGGGACTGCTGTGGCAGCTGTGTGGCAGCTTGTGGCAGCCAGCTTAGAGGGTCGTGCAGCCCCAGTGCCCTGCCCTGGCACCAGGACACCACACACTTGTCCCAGACTGCCCTCCCTTCTCCTCCTGGCACCTCACTGCTGTTTCCATGCAGCACAGGATGGTTCATCTGTTTGTAAGCAGAAGTGAAACCACCTAAATCCTCAGAGATTTAGATTTAGGCTGGAAATCACCAAAATTAAACCAATTTAAATTAAACAAATTTTAAGATTAAACTAATATTTAAATTCACTTGGTTAGTTCATAATCCCTGTGCCAAGAAAGGAAGCAGACAAGATGTGGCTTTGAAAGCAGCAGCTGCCCAGCAGGAAATCTTGCAAAAGGAATGAAATCATGCTGGACCATGCTGGAGCATGAATTTCCATGGACACTCATTATTATTCAGGCTTTCAAAAGATATTTTATAGCAATAATGGACCCTGTGCTGAAGCACATGAGGGATGGTGTGGGCTGGTGGTTGGGCAGGATGTAGGGAAGCAGATGGAAAGGGGAAAGTGCCTCCAGTGAGGCTGAAGTATTGCTTATGTTACCTCTAGTTCTTAGAGAAAATGTGTCCATGTCAACAAAGGCAGTGGCCAAACAGGACTCTATTGGCATATTGAAATGTCCAGGATCAAAAGTACAAACAATGTACTTGAGAAATAACTCTCCTACAAATGAGGAAGCAGGTTCAGTATTAGGATAACTGGATGGTGGCCTAAACAGGGGACAAAAACTTTTCATGTACAGACTTGTCTGCATCTCTGATCCTCAGCTATTGCATGTTGTAGATCCCAGAGATGTGTTCAGAAGCCCTGCCCAAAGCCTGCAGAGGGTCAGGCATGCTGGGGGCATGGCAGCATTCCTGGCAAGCAGTGTCTGTAACACTGGTTTGGCTCTCTGGTTGCTGTGACTGTATCAGACTAAGCACACCAGATTTGCTTTGTCACCAGCATTTTTTGCTGTATGCTAGGCTGCCTTTTGGCAGGCTGCAGGGAGAACAGCTGTACAGCCAGTAATTAATTCCATAATTGCTCTAATCTAGACCAAAACTGAGGCAAACCTTAGATGGAAACACAGTGCTGGCAGGGCTGTGACCAGCTCTCTGTGGAGCCAGGAAATGTTAATGAAAATAGGCTGAGGAACAAGAAGGAGCTTAGCAGACCTGAACTCCAATGTCAGAAGTGCAAAGGAGCCTTTTGAAAGCTGGATTTCCAAAATGCAGCTATGATAAGTTTCCCTGGAAAAATTAGCAAATGCTCCACACTGACTGAAGAAGTGGCATTTTTACACTGTGGGTTATCAGCACCCTTCAAAGCAAACATGGCAAAAGCTTCTTGCATTGAGCAGAATATGCAGCTGATAGTGAGCTGAAGACCTTGAGCTCAACTATTCAAATGAATACATTTGGCTTAGCTTTGCCAGTTTTCATACGAGATTCTTTAAATAACTGCATAAATAAAGAAACTAAAATACTTTCTCAATGCCTTTGGGTATCCACCTTTGATTTTAATTTTCTGCCTCATAGAAAATTCTGTTTGTATATTACAGTGGTGAAACATCATCAAAATATCTTTCCTTGATACATAAAAAGGAAACCATGTAGCAGAACAGAGCAAACTGTCAGTGACCACAGTACCAACTGTACAGCCTTTCATTGCAGTGCTACTTGCCAGCTAAGATGCCTTGAACGTAAAATTGCAAGTTTCTAAATGTAAAACTGGCTTTCACAGGGCATTACTAGAGAAATGATCCACAACAGTTCATTTGCAGCAGCTTCACAAGCTTTTCCCTTTCTCTTTGCTGTGGAATTGGAGGAAGCTGTTGGTCTCCCACTGAGAAAAGTGAAGGCACTCATACCCGGGAACTGAACATGGATATTTGGAATGGCACCTTCAACAGACTCATTAAAGTGCTGCTTCTGACCAAGTGCTTGCCATGAAAAAAGGTAAATTTGGCCACTATATAATAATATATAACATAGAATATAGAATATAATATATATATATTAAAATACATAAATTCTGTACAAGTGTTTAAATGTACATATTTGCAGTCCCTCCCTACTGCTCACAGCCAGGTACACAGGGCTGCCATTTCAGTGGCTGCTGGGTACTGTGGAAAGAGTAGAGGCAGAAGTGTAGTCAGGATTGTTGAGGAGGTGAATATTCATTCTGAGTGTCTGTCCTGTAAGTCAGCCTGTCCTTGGCAAGAATCAAGAAAGCTTAGTAAACATCATTTACCTTTGAAATTAATCTATTTAGTGCACTTCAAATATGTTAGTTTTTGAAACCACAGGTTTGGATTTGGCCTTTCTTGAGCAATCAAATGCATATTATTTATGCATTTAAAGGAATTTAAAGTACTGTAAATGGAGAGGTGGTTCCTGCTCCAAAAATGTCAGGCTAAATGGGGAGTAAATTTTAGTTTCATTGATGCTCTTCCCCCTTGTCAGTTGTACAGATGAGCACAGATTCCATCTTCCATGCCCTAATCCATGAAGTATTGTTAGTTCATTATCTGATGGACTAATGAACAACAGACATTGAGTTTTTAGTCACTGCTACTTCATACTTATACTATGTTTCCCAGAAGTGAGCCACTTTATTCTAAACTGGAGTTCTGGAATTTATTATTTTTTCTCCTTGTTTCTGATGACTGCAACTATTTTTCATAGGCAGCCCCATTTCTTTAGTTCATGCCAGCTATGGAAAAAGGATAATGGGGGTAAAATAAATCACAAATATGACAATGGTAATAGCTGGCATGAATGTTCTTTTCCAGAGCACTGCATTTAGCTCTTTAATTTTTTTGCAAAGTGCAGACATAATAGTTTATTGAAGCAGGTCACAGGAAAATTGACTGTCTACTACAAGATGAGAGGCACCACAGAACAGACATGTGAGCAGCACAATGACTGCTGGAACACGATGGGAGCAAACATGGAACTGCTGTCTGTGCTTTGCTGAGCCAGCAACTGAACCCTGTGCCCCAGGATCTGCACACCAAAAGTTTTGGTCCTTAACTTCTACTCTTTTCATAGCCTTGTCTGCTTAAAGAGATCTTTTACCAATGAAAATATAATGGTTTGGTACTCGGCATGGGGTACCCAGGGGAGGGCAAGGATGCCCCATTGGCTTTCACCACGTGTGACGCTCTCGTTGGGGATGAGACAGCTCCCCTGGGGATGAGGGATGACACAACTCCCCTGAGGATGAGGGATGATACAGCTCCCCTGAGGATGAGGGATGATACAGCTCCCCTGAGGATGAGGCAGCTGCCCTGAACTCAGTGCCCCTGGCCCCAGGGAGAGGCAGGAGGAGGGAGTGACATGAACTCCCACCACCCCTGGAGGGCTGCACTGCCAGCGCCAGATACAACCCCCCATGCTGTCCCTCCTGGAGGGGCTGAACATCATCAACCACCTCCTCCAGAACCCCTCTTTGTCACCCAGTAAGGGCTGTTTGACTGAGTTAACAGCACAGTCACTCACTGCAAGGAAGCTTAGAATTCGGTATTGAAGATTTGTTATCACATTTGGTTTTATTCTTACATTTCTGTTAGGTACAGTATAACTATCTGTTCAGTAGTGTTTCATACTCATTTTTTATTCAGGTAAATGATTTGGGCAGAATAAATATTTGTATTTCCCTTGCATTTACTATCAGCTGCTTTTAGAGTAGCTAATTTAAAAGAAACTAGTAAAAGTAAAATTTCATTAATGCATTGGAGAGGACAGGACACACTTATATTTAGATTCATGTCTGCCTGCATCAAAACCAAAACCCACCTATTTATTGTTGTGCACCAGTTCAAATCCTGAGAGACTGCAACTTTAATTTTTACGGATGCTGGCACAGCACACAGGGCTGGGATCACATCCTTGTGCCTCCCATGGGGTTCACAATCTCAAAGGGAGAAAACAGAGTGAGCGTTCAGTCCTGAGAGTCTTCTCCAGGAAGATTCCCATCACACCTGTGAGAGAATTAAGCTAAAGAATTCAACTACATGGTTAACATTTATATAGATTTTTTTTTTTTACTAAGGAAAGCAGTGGGCAGATGTCTATAAAATATGTCTAGGCTTAATCTAGTTGGCCACTGGATGTCACTGATGGCCTCACAAATACAATGGTAGCATGTGAAAAAAAAAACAAAGCATGAGCAGGTATTAAAAACAAACCTTGTACATCACCCGTACATTTGAAGGGGGAATTAAGAGTGTCTCAGCAGGTTTGAAAGGTGTCACTACTGGCATTTTTAGGTTCTCAGTGAAAATGTGTGCAAAACTCTCTCACTCTGGTGAGAATATTTCTTCATGTAGCTACAGAATAAAATACCCACAGTTTTCATAAACTGAAGCAGAACCTCATTATGATCTCAGACAGCCAAACTCGTGAGAGATGAATTGTACCTGAAACTCACCCAGGCTGAGGTCAAGCATTCTGAAGAGTTTAAAGTGAATCAAATATTTTCTTCTGATTTAGTTATCTTCTTCCCCCTTGTATACCCCCTTTAACCCTGAATGGGAACTGCTGTCAAAAAGGAAGCACATTTGCCAGTTGTCACTACCTTTAGCTAATGTAGCCTCAGCTGGTAGGATGGAAAATTGCCTTTGTTTTGGTAGATGAAAGTATGATGGTGTCTAATACCTTCATCTTCTGGGGTGAGGAAAAGAATTGCCCAAAACCAAGCTCAGACTTGTGCTCTCTACAGTGGCTTCCCAATTGCTAAACATCTGCTGGGCCTGTTGGTAACTAAAACACTGGAAAAAGCATTTCTGGAAAGAGCATATATGATTGTTATTTCCCTGTGTTTTCCTGGGATGAAAGTTAAATGAGGTTGCATGAGACTGAGAACTGACTAACTTCTCTTGGAGTGCCTCAGCAAAAACAAGTGACAACTGCTAATGGAGACTAATTGAAAAAACGTTCATTAAACATCTGAACACATCCAGTGTTGGCCAAGTTACTTTCAGAAGACAGCACAGCCATAGGCTGAGCTGATTTCCTAGCAGTACCAGAAAGACAAGGCTCCTGAATGCACTCTGAAGAGCTAGAAGGCTGCTGAAACCAAAAATTCAGGGGTTAATTTTCATACTAAGCTCACATTTAGAAAAACATGAAACAGATGTTCATATCAAAATCTGGTATTTTTCTGTAAGAGCCTAACATGAAAAAGAAGTGAAGTTAAAGCATGCATGTTAATAGCTCCTTTCAAATAGTTTAGTCTTTTCCGAATGCATAGATGTTCAGAAAATCTCAGTCTAAGCAATTCTGGGTAACATAAAAAAAGTCTCTGCTGGCTTAAGCTAACAGAGTAACTGCTTTATCTCAACAGGAAAGAACTTTCCTCTTGGGGTCCTCTGTCTCACCATGGAATTCTTGAGTTGAATTAGCTTATTAATCGGTGTGTACATGAGTCTAGATATAAGGATGCCACGTGGCAAACAGGCAACCTGCACAGGGAGATATGACCACGCTGAGCCTGCTCCCAGAAAGAAGAATCCCAGCTGTAGTTAGAAGGGTCCTTTGCCAGGTCCCTCCATGATCAAAGCTGTAGCAATAGTCAGACATGACACCATGAATGAGAAATGTAGCACAAATAACGCAGAATCAGGGGTGTATTGTGCTTAGCACTTTTCCAGCAATTTGCTGTATTAGTACTTTGGCCATCTGACACCTGGGCAGTCCCTGGATCATGGCAGGCTCTGCAGCTGCTCTGTTTGCTGTAGCTCACCAGACTTTGGATGCAACTCCAGTGACTGCATGTGTGAATCCCTGTCAGTTTGTCCAGCTGACTTCCAGATAGACACTGTGGCAGATTAGACCTGCTATTTTTGTAAAACTAGATAAAATAGAAAAAAATTGCATTATTATTTTGGGTGAAGTCAGCTTCACTGACACTAGCAGCTTTGTGAATGATACTGAAGCCATTGCTTGTACAGGCATGTTTCTGTCAGTCTGCTCAGAACAGCTCTAGTTTAATCTAACTGCACTTCAGCACTTCTACTGCCTGCAATTCCTTATCCAGAACATTTTTACCAGCTCTGTTGGCTGGCTCTTTCAGAGATTCTCGACGTTTTGTCTCAAGGCCATGCAGATTTCGCTCCATGAAGGACTTTCTTGTTAAAAACCCCAGAAGGCAGAGGTTGATCAGAAATCCAGCAAGAACTACACTGTGCCTCTGATGCCACTGAGAGCAAGGAGATCATGCCACACACAGCTCATATTTCTGTCCCTGCCACTTCACACGACTGGCCAGTTTTTGGTACCCTTTTACAGATCTTTACTAGTTCCACTATTTTTGCAATGTAGGATACCAAGATTGCTCCTGGTATTTAAAAATAAAAGCAGAGGGTAGTTCTCAGTTTTGTTTTTCTTTCCTAATAATTCCTTATGGTCTGGCTTGCTGTGAGCTCGTGTTCTCCCAAACACAGCTGTTATGGCCCCAGATCTCATTTCTTGGGAGTGCTGGTAAGTACCTCAGTGTCCCTCTTTTGCTCTGTGTGGGACTGCGTGTTCATTGCCATACAATTCTCCTGCAAATGCTTTTATTTTTCATAACCTGTATCAGCCGCAAGTGTTGCCAGCTCATTTGTTGTCCCCTTTCCAATTTACAGTGGTTGCAAAGCCAATTTGCATTAGTTAGGGCCTTTAACAATCCCTGGCATTTTGCTCAGGAGCTGCAGGAGGTTTCAGTAGTAAAAAGTCTGGCAGACTCAAGTTGATCTCTCTGGCACAATGGTTATATGTGGTCCAGAGTAGGGTCAGTGAACCACTGAGGATACCTTATGTGAGCAGGGAAGTGCCCATGTCTGTCCTAAACCACCCCAAGGGCACTGGATTGCTGCAGCTGAGGGGTGAAATGGGGGTGGAAAGGAGAACACTTTCCTGTGGTTGTGAAGCCTTTGTGTTTATAAGTGACTCAGACTGAATAACCTCACTCAAGATGCTCCAAGAGCTGTGCCAGGACACACCTTTGATAAGTTACAGAGACACTTGTTCAAAATTCCTGGCATTGGGTTGTGGCAGGAGCAGCCTAGGAAATGTGCAGCTCAGGTCAGGTTTGCTGCAGAGGTGTTATCCCAGCTGGAAGGAGAAAAATGATGGCAGTGTGGGCATTTGATAACCCAGTGAAAGATGCCACCTCAAGCAGTGAGGTGACAGGATGTGTGCACACAGAGGCTGGAAAAATTGTAATAGTTGAACAACAGGAAAGAAGAAGGGCCCAGGTATAGTCTTTGGAATGATTAGGCTGACTTTGAGAAGAGTTTCATTCATTTTATACTACAAATTGATATTGCTAATCTAGGACTAAAGCACATCTCACATACTTAGCTGTGGAACTTGAGACTGAAGCAACTAGGTAGGTATTTGTAAAGCGGGATTTTCCTACTGAAAAGAAGAAAAAACCCCAGCCAGCTGATGTTCTCTGACACAGACTAATAATCTTTTATTAATCTTATGGAGAACTGTCCAAAAATAGCTGAGCTTTGGAAGAGTAAAGCCAAGTGCAAGAAACACCACGGTGGTGTTGGGACAGTCATGGATCTGGCTGGAGCACTTCTGCTTGCCCCTGTGTTTTCTCCCATTGCTATTCCTAATATCCAGAATCAAGTATCAAGCCAGGCTTTAATCTGAATAAGGCTGTTAATAAGAATAATAAAAAAAAGCCTGTTATAAGTCCCAGCCCTGGATTTAAGCCAGACTTCCACTACAAGTATCAGTTGATGAGTATTATCCCTTGTTGTGTCAGCAGAAGTCCTCCTGTGGACTTAGTTATGACAAAACTCTGTATTCACCAGAGCAGCTTATTTCCCCCATATTACGCAGCAGAAGTTCAGTTTTGCCAGAATAAACATGTCTGTGCCAGGAGCTGGGACAGTGCTCTGGAAAGAGCTGCACTGGGAGCTGCACTCTGCTGTGGCCCAGGTTTAGGCACGGGGAGATTGGGGGATCCTGCCCCAGCACAGATAAGAGCACGAGGCATAAGTTCAGACAGAGAGAGACTGGGAAATGTCCCAATTCCTAACATTACTGTCTCCCAGCCTTAGCGGGAATGAGCTATTGGCAATTTGAGACAAGCTGCCTCATGCAGAGGAGCTACAGGCCAAGGGAAGCTAACTATTTCTGTCGTGTTTAATTTGACCACTTAAACAGTTAATCCCTTTGCAATGTCATTTTTTGGCATACATACCACATCTGTCTATTTCTGAAAAGATCTCCTTACTACTACAGCTTTTTAATATATGAAACAGTTTGCATCAGATTACAGAGCCTCAGCAGTAGCAGGCACTGTAGGCACCCGCACAGACAGACACACGGACATGTGCACCCAAAGATGCACAGTTCCTCCAAACATCTCTGCTCTCTCCCTGATCCTCCTGGTTCCCTGTAATGCCTGGCTTCCCCTCTTTGTTCTCTACCAGAAACAAAACAGAACATGCCCCACACAAGTTGTATTCCTGTGTGCTAAGGCTTTATGTACAGAATCCGAGGTGTAACAGATTACCTTTGATATTTCATATTTTCACAGCTTTTTTGTTTTCTGTTCACTGCCTGTGTTGCTGCCCTGTTCAAGTGTGTTCAACACAGGCTCTGCTTTGCTTTGAACCCATCCTTAATTGCACATACTGGAGAGAGACCACTGAAGAACCACAGATATGAGTAAGGGGCTGGAGCAGCTCTCACATGAGGAGAGACTGAGCAGTATCATCAATAATAAATCACCATTGATGTAACCTCAATAAACCTCTGAAGGGTTGGTTGAAGAAGATCCAGAGGTGCCCAGTGACAGGACAGGCAGTGGACACAAACTGAGCACAGGAGGGTCTGGCAGAACACCAGGAAACACCTTTTCTGTGAGTTTTACCAAGCACTAGCACAGGCTGGACAGAGAGGTTGTAGAGTCTCCATCCCTTGAGGAGCTCCAAAGCCATCTGGATGTGGTTTGAGGTAACTGGCCCTCATCTTTCCTCCTGGACCAGGGGATTGGGTGAAATGGCCTCCACACCCCCATCCGACCTCAATCATTCTGTGATTATTAAAATAGGAAAGTGGTCAGTTCTTGCATTAGGTTCAGCAGGAGATAGGTTTAGGAAATGAATTTTTCTCCTCATTTCATAGGAGGTTTGTGACAACTGCAGGGCACACTGAAATAATTTAAATTTTGATGCAACAGATGCTGGAGTAGAAACTATATAAGAAAATGACTTTCATGATTAATATCAACATGCAGAACCTTGAAGAAGCAGCATCTGTGACTAGAAAAACAGGCAAGAACAGCAGTGGATTTCTCTTCCATGATTCCTCTATTTATTCCTTCATGAAAGTGATGAAATGTCAGCTGTTTTTTCACGTGTGAGAAGATCTTGCACAGAGGACCCGTGTCTAAGGACATGCACGTGGTGTTTTTACAGCAAAAATAATGTTGTTTTGCAATGCATAGGTGTATAGCATTTTTATTAGGGCTGAGAGAATTTAAAAAAACAGCTGAGAAGACACGCATGTGTCTTTTTTCTCCCTTCTTTTCTAAAGAGTTTAATTTAATTTTAATCCCTTCAGAAATAAGAACAGAAAAAAGAAAAGGAAAGGGAGAAGAATGTAGACAAAGAAGGGAATGAAAATTGAGTATAATTTAAATAGGAAAACTGAGTTTCCCGTGCACCTTGGATTTATTGTGAGAAGACTTGTCTTTCAAAAAAACTGATTTTTTTTTTATGTACATAGAAGTAATGGGCCATGGGAAGGTTATGGAGTAACAGAGTAGCTAGAGTTGTCTGAAAAGACATTTAATTTGGAGCTTGCCAGATACCCTTCTGGCAACTTAGTATTAAGGTTTTTATATACTGTGGGGTGTATCCTGTTCCCTGGGTCAAATTTGGGTGCATTCTTTTGGTGGAATGCATTCTGTGGCAGCTGAGACACATTATTCTCTGGCTATGTCTTGTGAAAGTAAAAGAAGCAGGGGAAAAAAAGATGTTTTGAGATAAAATCTGAATGGAGATACTGGGTTTTAGATAGCAAGTAGAGAAACTTGCTTTCAAGGGTTAGAGACAAAAACTTAAAAAGAGCAAATCTGCAAGACAGAAAAAATTATTATATTGTTATTAAACTGTTATTATAACAGAAAATAATTATTATACTTACACCAGTTGCTTTACTTTCTAAATGAACATATGTTAATTTTTTTTTATATTTCATGTCCCCAGTTGCAGTACCACATTATTTAAGTATTTATATGTATCTTATAAATGAGTTATATTTGATATATCATTTACTGATCTATGTTGATTCATTGTTTGGGGCCTAGTAAGTAAAAGAGAAATTCTTTACAGATTGACTTCAGTTATTTTATTCTAGACTTGTTAATATATTAGCTGTGTATTCTGATTCTAGTCACTTGATGGTTTCTATTAAACACTGAATAAAAACCTTCTAGGAAAGCTATTTAGAAATGCATGACTTATTCAATGTGGGGTGTCAGCAGATGATTGATTAAAAAATCTTTACAGGCTAAGGAAAACTTTGGACTAAGGAAGAATTTTTAAATAATTTCATCTCTGAACATACAGTGACAAAATCATTGGATTGTCTGAGAAATCACTGGATGTCAGTGAAAATGCTTGTATGTGAAGCTTAGTCTTTATTACACATTTGTTTCATAAATTAGAAAAAGATCTAAGGTAAATGTTCAGCTCATCTGGTTTGTAACAGAAACCATGACTATGGTGCATAGGTACAAAGATGAGCTCATTCAAGAGCTCTTCTGAAATGATAATTTATCATCTAGGTAATTTTAAATGTTCTTCATGTCATTGCAAGGGTGGCAGATACAGGCTTTTTAAAAGATATTTTTTGTAATCCCCTGGTAAGCTGGAGCTTTAACAGAAGATTTCACTAATGACAATCTTGTAAATACAGGGTAAAATTTTTCAATGTAAAAGTCTGTACTGAAATGTATACCACAAAATTGTCTCTTCTTCCACTAAACAAGGATGACTTCCAGTATCATTAGCAATTGTTCCCGAGAAGATTCTGTTTCGGATTATATTATATATACAATGGGAATTTATTTGAGGTTTCCCAAGTTTACTAGTTCCATTCCCATGAGCTAACAGACAGTAGATCAAGTGCTTTCCAGTCAAGTATTCCCATGGCAAATATCCACCAGTGTCCCTTTCATCTGATGCAGTGGCATAGTGCCCATTCTTCTGCTTCATCACTCTCTTTCAGTGCTGCAGTGTTCCAGGAAAGGGCCATATCATGTACGAGACTATGCGGGAGACATTAAGCCTAATCTTCAAAACCTTATGGTTCTGTTTCGGGTTTTGCTGACCACTGGAAACAATTACAGCACAGACAACACGTGGGAATGTCTGACAGCTTCTTCAGACCCTTTGCACTCAATCACTTGGTGAGTCTTTAGGTTTTTGATTATTGCAATCGCAGTCCAAAGGCTGTGTTTGTATCAATGTCCTGGAAATGAGCAAGAACCACACAACAGGTGGTCAAGGTGACTGTCACTAGACATGTATAAAATAGGTAAAATAGACTGCTAAACAGTCATTTTCTTATTTCTGTCATTATGCCAGGAAATCCATTAACAGCCACTGACACCTACTCATCTGCATTTTTTGTGCTTGCCAGTGCTGAAAGCTCATGGCCTTCATGAAGGCTATAGTTACCACATCTTTATAAGCATAACTAGTAAAGTTTACTTCCTCCTGAGAAAACTTTTCCTAATCTTGGCTTTTGCCTAACTGTTTTCAAAACAAGATCTGGGCATCCATAGAAAGTAGAAAAAGAGATGGATTTGGTGACTTTATATGCAGTACTTCCAACAGGCACCATACTGTTAATTCTAGAGAAGCAGAATCTGTGCAGAAGATGTGCTCACCAGTAAGCAAGAGCTGTGTTCAGGAATGTACAAATGCCATGAGAAAGGCTTATCTGTTCAGAGAATTCAGGAGCTTCTGAAGGATCTTCAGGATCTTCATTTGAACAAGAAAGTTGAGAGGCTGTGGAAGTGAGGGACAAGAGAACTGAGCAGTATGAATGAGGGTTGAGGATACCCAGCCAGTCAGGAAACCAAAGCTGATGGAGAGACAAAAAATTTACATGCAATTTCTCACAGGAGAAAGAAAAAAATTAAATTAGGAGGACAGCACTTGTTTCCCAGACTGGTTGGAAACTAGATATTGGAGTTTCTACCACATAGAAGTAGATACTGAAAGTGTGACAAGGAAGTGTGCTGCTGTTGGCATGGCTCAGGAATAAAGCTTGTGAGGGCTGGGTACTTTCAGCCTTTAGCTGCCCTTTTTCAGCAGAAAAGACAAAAATCCCAGATCTTCAGATCTTCAGGGAGATGTTTCTTCATTTTATCTCAATGAAAATGGTAAGAAACAGCCTGCAAATGTGGAGGAATGGAGATAATTTGTAATGCTGAGCACATAGTGAGCAGATTCTACCTAAAATAAGATATAAAGAAGATTCATACCTAACTGCTTTCATAAGTCACTATCTGTATGTGCTTTTTCCATGGTGTTTCTCATGTCCTGAGTATTGGGGATGTTTTATGTCTTGTGAGACTGGCAGGATAGAATTAAGTGAGACCAGCCATATGGCAGCTAAACAGGATAAATGCTGAACAGAAGAGAAGTTTCCAAATTAATTAAAAGGTGTAGTTGTGAAAGTATAAAAAGTGCGCCTTTTAAAGGTGTGGCCTCTGTTTATTTTTTAATAAACAATCTGAAATGTCCCTACTTGCGGGGACTTTTACAAGTATCTTTGTTCTAAAGTGGCATGAAATCCAAAAAACTCAGATGTTCTGCAGACGTTTTTATTGATGGCTCTGCTTTAGGCTTTGACCCCATGTATATTTCATGCAACAGATCTGTCCCACTCTAATTGACATATAAGAAGGCAGAAGCAAAGAAACATTAAAACCCCTGAATTTCTTAAATTATATTAAAAAAAATTGGATTTCATTGGAACTTTTTGTTCAAAGGTAGTTTGGTTTTCATGTTCCCTGAATCAAAGAAAATTTCTTCAGATGCACTTTAAAAGAATTAGTCTAATCAGACTGTATTCTGTACCTTTGATCTGGTGTGCCTGTGTCTGCTTTCTTAACATACCTCATGTATAGAGACCTTTTGATGATTTGAGAGTTTTCCTTGAAATAACTAACATATACAACAAAATAAATGTGAAATCCTGTTCTCTTTGAGCATGGACATTGAATGAGACAAAGAAAAGGCCTGGCTTGTTTGTAAATAGTATTTCCAGAAGGATTCAGAAAACCAGTGCCTTGCTATAACTTGCCCAAACCTCTCCCCTTATTATTCCTTTATAAAAGTTGTAGAATTTTGCACCCAGTGTCTTAGCACCCCTTTCTGTGAAAGGTTCTAGGTACTACTGTTAAACTCAGCAGAGGCACTGGTTTAATGTATAACTGCACAAAAATGAAGAAGAAAGAGTAAAACAAGATTAGCCAAACTCTGTAAGTAATGTAATGTTTCTTTTGAATTGTGAATGATGATCCATTCTTGGCTCAAGAATAATATAAATACACATTCCTCAGAGGAGAGATGAAGGATTGACGTGGATTTTTCAAGGTTTCTTTTTGCAAAGAGGACACCTTGTTGAAAATGGATGACATAAATTACAGTGGGTAGGTGTGCATTCTATTTCTATTACTTAAATTCATGAACAGTGACTGCTGTTTGCAGGAAAAAAAAAGATGGCAGGTCTTCAGGCACTGAATTAATACACTGTTTATAATTACTTACACAGGGTAGTTATTGACCTGCTGCTACATCACTTTTCTCTTGAGTTCAGCCAGAATTGCACCTTCCCCAAACACTGTCACACACCCAGGCATCTCTCTGCTCTAGAAATGGGGATTTTCAGTCCCATTGCTGAAGGCTTTGGAGCCAATGTTCCTCTTGCGTTGGACCAATTGCTTTGGTGTGTTTTATATCTATGGATCCAGACTGCTCAGTCAGTTATGGCACTATTATTTTATAATTTAGATAGAGTAAGAAATGTAATGAGAAATGAAAAATCAGAAGTCACTTAGACATCTCTAATTGCTGTTATTCCTTTATTTCTCTTCGAAGTTCTTTGCGTTTAGAAAGCCAAGGTGCTTCCTCTTCTGTTTCTTGCTAAGCTTCCCCTTCAGAGCCTGGCATGACTCCTTTACTTTGAGGCTTTTCTTCCTGCTTCACTTTTTGTCTCCTGTCATACTGTGCTCTCTGTTTCTCTTCCTTATTTTTTTTTTTTTAATGGTGAGAGATTCTTTCATTTTGAACTGCTTCAGCCTCTCTCTGAAAGGATCAAAGCTTCACACTTTGCTCCGTCTCCCTTTGCTCCTTTGCCTCCCCTCACTTTCTTTCCACCCTTCTGCTCTTTCAGAGTTCAGACATGAAAAAATTGTTTTGTCCAAAGTGGAGCAAACTCTTTGCATAAGGAAATTCTCTTCAAATGGATGATTAACAAAGTTGAATGGCTCTCAAGTATTAATCCTGTGCCAAGCATCAGAATTTCTTCTGTCACCACCTTTAGGTTTTAATTCAAAGTAAAAACAAATACAAATGAGACACTAATAAAGTCCTAGTTTCTGGGAGGAACATTTGACCTGACATGAATATAATATGAAACCAAGTACTTAAATTACACATGGAAAGACACACTGAATCATGAGGCATGTGACAGTTTTAAGCCCTGTGAATATTTTCACCTGCATCTCTCCTGCATGTTTGTACATCATTTACTGCCTTTTTTCCTCTGGAGTATGCAAGTAGGATAGCATGTTTTACCAAAATGGGATCTTGAAAGAAAACATAATTGCATTTATATGGGTTTTCCAGTAAGAATTCAAACATTCCTTGGCTAATAAACTTATTTACCACAAGTGGTAATGTGCAGGTGTGCATTCTTAAACAAGCAAACATCAGTTTAAAATGAGTTACACAAAACCTGTGAATACAAGATGAATCTTGCATACTGTGAACTTTCGTATTGCTTTCTTTTATTGTTCTTTGTATCTTCTTGAGTGGAAAGAAACTTAATTAAAATCATCAAGAAGCATTGCAACAAAGCAAACTCATTCCTGTGGCTCTTTTGCCACCTCACTGTGCCTGAGATAAAAGGTTCTCCAAGATGATTTGATACATACTCAACCTTATTGATGGTTGCTTGTCTTCCATACCCAAACTATCTTGTCATTTGTACTTCTGTTTGGCTTTTTAGAAAGATGTGTTTGCCTTTTGATATCTATTTTTTGGATATCATCTGACTGGAGACCAAAGCCAAGCCCTGCATTTACCTGGCTCCAAGTCACCATACCATGAGAAATCCCATGGTGACACCCATGCGAAGAAGAGGCCACGCTGCAGCAAGGATGTTGCTGAGAGGGTGACAGGTTTCCACAGCTCCACTCTCCCTTTCTTTGTCTCAGAATGTCTCTCCTGGCCATATCAGCTGCAATGCCATGTATCAGTCATGGCATGCCCTGTCCCGTCCTTGCACAGGGTAACTCAGCTTTAGAAAACCTCTTCTCCAAATCACACCCCACTCGGTGTCCCTAGGGTGGGACTAGCCTGACCCACACAGCCCTGCACTCTTGCTACCCTTCTTGAACCTCTGAAAGGCCGTGCCAGGGCAGCACAGGGGCTGTGAGCTCCATTCTGTATCATTTTCTCCTATTGCAGGGCTTATCCCCACTCCAATGTCCCAGTCTCGGCCAAACGTCTGTGAACACAGATGTGAGGTGGGGAGGGACCCGTGCGCTCTGTGGGAAGGTGGGGGGTCCCTGCAGCTCCCAGCACAAAGCTCCATCTGCAGCCCTCTCTCCCGAGGCAATTCCAGTGGGCAGAACAAAGGCAGACCTCGCAGGTGGCAGCATCTTCCACTTGTAATTCCATTTTCTGTTTAAGAACATGTAATGTCCTGGGTTAATAGCATGCACGAAAGTCAACAGGAAGGAAACTAATGGATAAACTCATCCCAGAGGGCAGTAAACAATCCCAAATGTAGCTCTGCTTCCAGCCCCCGCGCTGCATCCATCTTGGCATTCCTCAGCACCAGTAGGAGATCTCACAAATGTTAAGGGAAAATAAGGGGTAGGTTTTAAATGCTTGTGTGAGATTTCAGTTCCCTGGAACCTGTTTATCTAAACCAAAGCAAACATTATCTTCGGTGACTTGTGCTTGTGACTTATTTCCCATGCACACCATAGATTAGTAAAGCCTGCTTTTGGATTTGTTGACATTTAATAAAAGCTAGACACTCCAGGGGAAAATAAATAGTTTTTGTTCTGTAGCCATAGCTGGATTTCCTTTTGGTTGGAATCTTAGCTGGGTGCTCATAGCATTTATATGCAATTAGAATCAAAGACAGCCAAGAAAATTGGAATCACGACACAGGTTTGTATCTGGGCATGGAGACCATCACTCCATTATATTCTCACATGCATCAGGAGAAGAAAATATATTCATATTAATTTTTTTCATATTAAAGTCTTTAGGAAATCTGGCAAAAAATAGATTTGCATGAGTAATCAGAACAGTCATTTGGAGGTTTAGAAATTGAATCATTGACTTAATCCATATGTTTTAGCTCAGATCTCTGAAATATACTACGCTTATTCTGAGATGGAAATAGAGCAGTTTTAAGGAAGTCAACTGTACAAAAATATAGATATGTTAAACTTTGGAGCGTCTAATAGTAAAATATAAAACAAAATTGGTCTACTAGCAACACTTGAAAGACAAGGTATTTATTGTGAGGCTAAGCTAATGCTATTCTCTTGGAATTTGATTTTACATTTCATAAAATATGGCATAACCCTTGGGATCTAATTCTCCAGTATATTATTGGTGGGAGAATATCTATATGCTGGCATCACCACTCTACCTGTATTTGTATTGAGCATTGCAAAGGCTTAGGAAAATGACACTTAGAAGGCTGTAACAGCCCTTAGCAAGTGCTTCCACAGCTTTCAGGTCTGGCCAAACAGAAGTGTTAAAACACATTTTCACCTAAGAGCATTCCTATTGATCACTTAAATGGCATCAGGAGGCATAATACAGGAAATTAAATTATTCTAAAGTAAGCCTTTAAAAGTAAGCATTTTATTGGCATTTAATACAATAGATACATACATGCATGCACATATATAATTTTTTCATATTTTGTGCTAATTTTAGAAATTCCAAGTTAGAAAATATCTTCCCTTTTAAATTATTTATAAGGTTCATGTGCCAAATAATCTTTAAAATATGCGTGTTAAACTGAAAATGTATGTTACACTTTACTTGAACTACAGAGTTTCTAGTGTTACTTCTTGCTTTATCAAAACTTGAGGACTTTTCTCAGATTTGTGTTCTATTTTAATCATAAGATTTTTTCATTTCCATTATCCTGTGATCTGCTGCAAACAACCAAGTCTACTTACTGCTGCTAAAATAGGCTGCTCTTACATGAAAGGCCAGTGCTGGTAGTGAACTGGAAATGAAAGGTTTGTTCCAATTCTTTCTCTCAGAACTACTTTTTTTCTACTGTCTTATGGTGATGGAAAGATCAAACACTATTTTATACACAGTAGTTCTATACTTCAGCAACAAAATGCTTCTTTATAATGTGCAACAAAAAAAAAAAGTCTGTTGTTCAACAATCTCTCTGAAAATTTTTCGGCCTCTTCTCTCATCCCTGTGCATAATGAACTCCCAATCTGTGCCTTGTTTCTTTGTAGCTGCACATGTAGCCTCCCACACGTGTTCCCACCATCAAACATTGAAGTCCTAGGCTAATAGCAGATCCATGGTGCTAGTACGTGTTTCCCATGATTTGGGAAAAGCCTTTAAATAGATTTTTATTGGTTTTAAAGAACGAGGTTATTTTGTGTTAATAATGGGCATGCATTAGGCTTTAGATAATTGCTTTATGTAACTTAAAGTTTTGCCTTTCAGCTAAATAAACACTGTATGTGTTCACAGGTGTATTGTCCTCCAGGGCATTCTGCTTTTCAGGGTGGCAGCTGCTGCCAAGGTGTTGCTGATACAGCTCTGTGTATAATTTATTGGAAACAGGTGCTGGCTTATGATGAAGATAGACAGGAAACTAAAGCAGACAACATGTTTAACCACCATTAAAAAAGTTCAGGTTCAGAAAGACAATGTGTCTGAGATGTTTGGTTGATGTTGCCAGCATCTTAGTGAGAGTTTCCAAGCTCCCAGAGATCCCCATAAGGAACAGATTGTCCAGGAACTGCAGGAATTGCATTCTAACGAGCATTGCATGCGATGGCGCCAGTGCTCGTTGATTACACAAATCCTTCATTTGCAGCTAACAAAAATTAGGAAATGTGTTCCCAGGCTGATGCTAAAAATGACTTTGAAATGAGGTTAATACCTAGGGCTCTTGGGCTGGGGATGCTGTGTGGGACACAACACTGGTGTGGGCACAGGGACACTTGGGCCTTTGCAGGATTCTAAAATCTTTTTTGTCCACACTTTACTGGGTGAGGACTGTAACAAATGACTGGGAGGCACTAATATGTTGAAGCAAAAGTGGAAATCTGATTCAAATATACAGAGAAAGGACACTCCAGAGGAGAGTTCCTGTGCCACCAGTAGCTGACCCCAAACTTAAGCACTGCATAAGGCAGATGGATGGGGATGTTGTGGGAGCTGCTGCTTCAGTCCATCGACACAACACAGTGAGGGAGCAGCTGAGCAGAGAACAGATCCAGCACACATGGGAATAGGTGGAAAGCCTTCTTTTGGCCTCAGTGGGCTTTGGATTAGATCCCAGGAGAAAAAAAAAAAAAAGAACTTCTTTATTTTCTGAGGCCAAGCTAAACCATTAAAATTATTTAAACGTTGATTTTTTTTCCTCCCCTCTTCTTACTTCCCTTTGCTTTTATTGCAGCTTTAAACTTTTTTTTTTTTTTTAATAAGAAACTTTCAATAGGGGTTCATGAGGATGTTTATTCATGGATAGCAGTTTGCACATTTTAGCAAGTAATCTCCAGTTTAATCTCTAGTCTCTATAAGATACATATGTAGTAAATATGCATACTAAATATTTTTAAAAGAAGTTGTTAAAGTGTGTGCACAGTTCTTAAACCTCAAACCTTAAATATCTCAGTGATTTACATTTAAAAAAATACCCAAAGGCATCAGACCACATTATGGACTAATAGCCTGCCAAATTTCATTTTTTTGGAAATGTTTGAGTTACAATATATGAGTGTAAAAAGGCAACTGAAACAACAAAATTTGGTCGAGAAAATATTGACCCCAGGCTGAGACCTTGAACACCAAAAATGTTGACAAAACTTTATACCAACCCTAGGGGGCATGTCATGTTTAATACTGGCAGTACATGGAAAAAAGTTTGGCAATTTAATGCTTGTAATAATTTAAAAAACTTCTATGCAGTGGGTATAAGCTTTTACATTACCATTCCTAATTTATACCAGCCTTCCTTTTCTTTCCCAAAGAATAAATGAACTACAGTAGTGGGGATAGAGGGGCTTGCAGAGAAATCCCCCAATCATATAAACCAATGAAGCCACTTGCTGTACCCCACCCAAACCCACATACCTGGCTTGGTGTGATCACCCCTTCCATCTGATGGATAATTCCATTTTCATGCCATTTACATTTCTGGATTATTTTTTCACATAAATTTTTCGTAGGAAAGCAAATAGTTGAACTGAAAATAAATCTCTTTAAAGGAATATATGTAGAAAATCTTTATTTATATTGAAACTTCTTCAAATAAATATTCCGTTAATAAACTTGTGTAAAGAATGATAATGTTTCATACTTTAGCAAGTGATGAAATACAATGCCAGAAAACAAGTGGAAAAATTTGATGATTGATTATTAGACTCCTTAAGCAAATAAATGTGCACTAGTTAATGATAGCTCCCTGTGATGGGAGTTTCAGTGCATCAATGCTCTGTAAAAAATAAATGAATGGCAGGAGTCAAGCAACTCTCCACCCTAATGCTTTGCATTTTAGAGGTCTACTCTCTACCACCAAGTTACTTTGAGCAATGTGGTGGTTTGAGCTCCCCCACAGTTGCATATCAGTGATTAAAGTGCACTGACAGAGCTGCAAGAGCAGTGTGGAACAGGGGGTGAACAATGCCCCCCAGGTCTGTGCTGAGGTCACACCTCATGTGCTCAGCAGGGAGGGATTGTGAGGGAGCTGTGTCATGACCACATGTGAGCAAGTTGTGCCCCAGTGATTACACAATGACTAAAAGGGCCCTGCTTGATTACTAAACAAACAAAACCCAACAGGCCCCACAGGATCAACACTGTGGCAGCTGAGCAGGGGCAGCACGGCCCTTTTCCCAGGGCTGGCTCCAGTTATTTCCAAACACGTATTCCCACTTACACACCCAGGTTATGTTCTAGGTAGGTACTGGAAATAATTACAAAAAAGATAATGGGGCCATTAAATATTTCATTATAGCCAATGGTTGTTCTAGGACACATAAAACCCACCTGGTGTGGGCTGGGCACATCTGCTGACCTTGTTCCTGCTGGTTCTAAATCAAAGCTAATTGGCAGGAGTACCTTCCAGGGTGTGGAAACCCAGCTTACAGTCCATCGTGACTCAAATCATGAACGGAACTTGTTAACCTTGCCTGCCAGGACTGCCCATGCTTGATCTGTAAAGGTTTGGGACCTGGAGCAGTGGGTTGGAGGCACAGAGCCCACAGTGTGATGACCCCTCCTCACATCTTCCCAGTGTTCCTTAGGCACTGCAGGGATAGAATTACTGGGCAGGGCTGGGTGTATGTCAGGTGGCCTCCCTGCTCCTTGGTGTTTTATGATGGGTGACTTGTTCAACATGGTTGAATATTGCTCATCTGAATGAGCAAGTAGAAACCAATAAATGACTGAAATCCACTTCTCAACCATCTCAGTAGATATCATGACGATTTTGGTAACTTTTCTTTCAAAGTGGGATCCCCAGATGATGCCATTTTCCAGTGTTGGACTTGAAAGCTTTGCATAGCGTATTTTATTTAGCATCAGGTTAGATGCATTATATAGAAAATATGAGGTAATCAAAGTGAAAACAGAGCACTTCAGTTCCAACAAACTGAACTAATTCTGTGAACATGGGTTACATTGTTTTTCTTGACAAATTTCTTCATTGAATATTTGGAAATCTGGTAGCTTTGTTACAGTTTGGAACAAAGCTATACTTCAAGACCCTGCATGAGATGGATCTCCTGTGTTTGACATGGCTCTAATTTTTTTCTTTTTCTACTATAAATGGGAAAAAACCCAAAGGGTAAACAATGGTTCCCCTGCTCCTCTCACTGAGCCTTGTCAAAGTGAGCTCCACTCAAATGATAACTGCAGTAAACTTGTGCTTTATACCAATCATTCATATTTTCATATTTAATAAATGAAATCTTCATGCTCCTTGCACCCTTCTGATGCCACTGGTATGTAAAATCCAAAACTTACTCATCTTCTGCCCCAGCAGAATGACTGAAGGCAGTTAATTTTTCCTTCTTCCATCTCCTTTGTTAAACAGGAAGAGTGTACATATAAAATACAAAAATAAAGAAAAATTCTCAAGTAGTGAATAAATAGGTATAGAAGATATCACTGGGGCTATATAAAGGTGCAAAAGGTAAAGTTTTTTGATTACTTTGGACAGGGACAGAGGAGTGTGGCAGAAATACTAGAATAGTGACTTGGGTTGTTTCACTGGAAATGTGCCACATCTTTCTCTTCCTCAGACCTGGTGGAATTCATGCAAATGTCACAAAGCCTGACTGAATAGTGAGAAAATAGTTATGCCTAGAAATGAATGGAAAAGTCAGTCACCCCCAGTGGTACACTGAAAACCTGACAGCAGACAAAGAGCAGCCTCTGGGCAACACAAAGCGAGAGGTATGGACTTCAGACATACTGAACAATACATGTTTATCTTAGAGATCATTCTTAATTTGCCTGCTTTGAAGTCTTTTGTCCCATTTGCTGCCCTGCACTGCCATGAAAGCCAGGAGCATCTCTCAGAAGCACGGGTGGCTCTTTGTGATGTGTGAAGCTCAGGGAGAGTGCTGCTCCATGTAGTGGTTAATGCTGTGAAGCAGAAAAATGGTAATGAACTAAGGAGCAGTAGACAAAGAATAACAACCAATATCTTGTCTCCCTTCACAGGCACTGCAGACACAAAGGGATCTTTAATAATGAAGGAGTTCCCTATATAAAAATTTTGCCTCACCTCACCTGTAAATGTTGATGCTTCCATTTTCCTTGAGGCAGTTCAGGACCCAGAGAGGTGACTGCTTCTCTTTTGTAGTTGAGATTTGCACAAGAAGTGCTTTAAAAACTTCTGCTGCATTTGTTAGTCAATTCAGGAAAGGGATGTTGGATTCTGAGGAACAGAAAGCAGAGAAGAAACTTCATTAAGATACACACTTCTATTTCAAATTCTAATCACTTCTTATATTTATGTATTTTAAAAATTAAGGTTTGTGGAAAGGAAAATATGTGGTCTTCTCCATCATGACAAAAATACTGAAGTTCACCAATTACCCTTGTACCTCGAAGTGGCCATGAAAATCATAACATGCTGCCTCTCTGTTTCAATAGAAAAAAAGGCATTTTGCACTGGGCGTGAAGTATGAACAATATTTACTTCTGGATTTGTATGTACACAGTAACCAGCTACATGTTTGCAACAGCTCATTTGCCTCAACATGTCTGCAATATGAAACTTGTGAATTATGCATGTCACTGGTGCCAGCAGTCTTAAAATTATTAAAATTCTGAAGTTTATGTCTCTAGAAATGTATCTGTCCCTAAAAGACCTACAGAAGAGGCTTAAATATAAAGATTTCAGGAGATCAGATCTACTGGATTAAATGATTCTGCACCAAATTCAGTGACTGCATAAACAATGCAAATCTTTTCAGAAGGCAGTGGTCATTATTCCACAGCTTATTCCACAGCTCAGTTTACTTCTCAGTGCTTGAAGAGGAATTCACATTTATCCAAATTGTTCTTCCTTTTAATTTCAATGTCATACTTTTATGGATACACAAAAAACCATCCTAATACCTATTTGGAAAAATCTAATATTTTTCATTATAACCAAATCATATTAAAAATCAATTAATTTTTATCTGTTTGAGACAGGGTTAAATGGATATCATACAAGTCAGATAGAAGCCTCCTAATAATTTTCCTAGAACTCCCTCGCTGGCATTCTAGATTACAAATATAGAAATAGCTTTAATTTTTTGGTACACACCAACTCAGTTTAGAGCTAAGAGAGTTGATGCCATTCCATAGGTCCCAGTCCATCTCATCCATACAGAAGTTACAGTGTGTTCTCCAAGAGTGTTAATTTGTCTAGAAGTCAAAACCATCAGACTTTTGGGGGATCAATCCTGATTTAAGCACCTATGATAATTACAAAATGGAATATCTTGTTAGAAATGTGACAAAATACATTGTCTAATTCTTCATCTGCTACGTATAGCATGGGAGGAGTTGGAAAATTCTGTATAATCCCCCTTGATACCATCCAAAATGAGTTTGTCTTATGTTATCTTTTTATTATCCAATTTTCTTGGTAAAAGTTGGGCCATCTTTACCAAAAGAGAAGGCAACAGAGAATGGGAGAAGGCAACTAATTCATGATCCACCCACTTTTCAGGTAGATTTATGTCTTTTTGATTCCATCACAATGGATTTGTGGATTATTTACTCTGCTTTTTTCTTCAGGTGGGAACAGTAAGACCAAGTCTATGTCTGTGTTTTTTAGCAAATAAAGCATAACTCCATGCAACCAAGTCCTTGATGCTTTGAATCCAAGAGTAGTGGAGCACAAGGTGGCAAAAGGGTCCAGGGGGGAAGCGCTGATGGTTGGAGCTTTGGCATTTGTGACAGAAACATCACCAGCACATCAGGCACTTACAATCACCTCACACTGAGCTCATGGCCAGGGAAGTTCAGAGCTGTACCAACCGCCTTGTGCTCTCAATGGCTCAGGATGATCCCTAGCTCTGGATTTCTGCTGAATATAAAGCTACACAATTCTTGTCCTTATTATTGGCTAAGACATTTCTTGGAAAAAAAAAAAATTATTCAGTGTTCAGAAGAGGTCTCTCCTGCCTGAAAACTTACTTTTTGGGCAGAGTCCTCAGAGGTGGCAAAAGATGCTTGAAAACTCCTCTCTGAGTTCTCAGCTGGAGATACACTGGGTTCTTTCTGGCTGATTTGAAAACAGCAGAGACCAACCTGAAATTACACTACAGGAATAAAATTCTCCAGGGACTATTCTGCTGACAGATCCATTTCGAAATACTGCAAATTCTGGCTGTGTCCCATCACTCTCCAAAAGCTCAAAAGAGCAGATGTCCTGAAGTGGCTAAAGCAGCATGATGACTCCCCTACACCACAGGATCACCAGATGTCCTCTGCAGGCAGCCTAAAGATTGCTCCTCAGTGCTGGGCCAAAGGAAAAAGCTGGGAATCTGGCACAGCTTTAGAAATTATTTCCCTCATAAGTGTATCCTGTGGTTTTTTCTTTTCTCCAAAAACAGAGTTGTTTGAAAATAAAGGCTTTAAAATATCCAGGCAGAGATGGGTGTGTGGCCTCCCTTTATTTCAACAATCCCCATGGCTGGTTGTTCTGCAATGCCAACAAAGTTGGTCCCTAAGCTGGAAGAATCCAGTTTTCTTTTGGCTGTCTGGCCCAAATGCCATTAAATCCAGTTAAAAGTGCAAAGACCTTAAAGAAAGGAGGACAATACCTCTAAGCAACACATTACTGCAGAAAGAACAAATCTCAAAGGAATTCCAAACAAAGTGTAAAGGAGTTGAGACAAAGAGAACAGAAGATGATGGGTAGTGCAAGATGGTAAAGAAACCATTTCTGACAGAATTACAGTGTTACACCAAAATCTCCAAGAGCCCTTGCTGTAGCTTGGCTGTTGGGTCTGGACCTTTTTGTCAGGAGTGTCACTGCTGCCAGCCCTGCCCCTGTCCAGCCTGGGCTGGTCCAGGCCTGCACACACCTGGTGGGGCTCAGCTCAGCCCTTCTCCTCCCCAACACTGTCCTGTCACATCCAACTTCACCACCAGTCAAATAGCATGTTTAAAGCGTTGAGAAAAAAGCAACTCATGCAAATAATGAAATCCATGAAACTGTGACTGATAGGACAAAAAGTTCAAAATTGGATTTGATGGTACACAATGAAGTTCCCAAAGTCCTGACAGCTGACAAAAAACAGTACCCACCCATCTTCTCCCACCTTTGTTTAGAATGGATTTGACAATTAGGGGTGATATCCTTCTGTCAAAACAAGCCTTCTGTTAAGTATTTTACAGGCACTCTAGGGATTCTGGCAAAGGGCTCACTTTTTGTGCAGTTTATCTGGAGTAGAAATTTCCATTTTATCAGATGATGCTATAAAATGAGATGAGAAAAAAAATTACTCTTTTTCTTCTTTTGGTTTCCTGAATCAGGAAAATAATGAATCTGCCCACGGGATAAAGGGAATCTAAACAGAGAGAAATACTTGAAAATTTAGCTCAATGCTGGAAAATAGTTCTAAATATAAATATAGTTAAATACATGTCTATGCACAAGCTTCTTTTTAAAAATATAAAAAACTACATTTATATAAATTGCTATCTGCAAGATTTATGCACATGTCTCACAACAAAGTTCAAGAACACAGGGAATGGCATGCAATACTGAAAGGGGAAAATGCTGAAGCATGGAACAGCCCAGGGTTCCCCAGGTGGCCCATCAGACCTGCATTCAGGGGACACAAACCCAGCACACACAGGCTTAGAACTTGGGAGGCGAAACCTAGTTATGGCAGAAGAAGCACAGCCAGTATGATCCAGATCACCTCCCTTGATGCTTTCTGGACCCTCAGGTGCACATTGTGCTTTGGCAGTGCCATGGGACATTGCTTTCCAGTCAGGAGTCTTCCACAACATCCATATCCTCAGAAACATTGGAAAATGGTCATTGCTTTGGAGCACAACAACCCCCAAACTTTTTAATTTAAGAAAAAGTGATTTTCTTGAAAGCAGAAAATTCCAATTGTCTTGACCCCAAGTACTCAATGACACTGAAGGAACACCAGCACCTTCACCTTACAAGTGGTGCAGAATATGTGTGGCTGGTCCTGTCAAAAGGGGAGCATGAGTAGACCTGAAATCTCTGTAGTGGATCAGAGCAACCAATTTTTCACTAAATTAGATTTAAACTGTAATTACGTACTTACTCATTTTGCATTTATTTGGAGCAAAAGGTTCTTCTAAATATAGTTCTGATACACAAGATCATCACAGGGGCAATACGACTGGCAATAATGTTTTTTTTAAAGACAGCAGACATGTTCTTTATGTAATAACAGGGCAACATATATAAATAATTTTAGGTCTGCATAAAATATTGAGGAGGTCCAAGCAATCCTTTTTCCTCTCTGTGAGTGGGGTGTGGGTAGGCATCTGAATGAAAGAAAAACTTCCAGCAGAGGCGGTCTTTTTTCCTTTACTTTACTTGGTCCACCCAAGAAGGAATATGGAAGAAAAAGGTCTGAACAAAGTTGTCACTTTGAAATGTTCCAGTGTGTTTTAATTAAGGTCCAGAGTCTGGCAAAATTTGTCAAACTTTCCCTTTGAAAATAAGCTGGGTTTAACTTTGAAGAACGTTTCCCTGGGTTGCTAACACAGCTCTTGTCCAAAGCTGTGCTGAGCAGTGAGGCAGGACGAGGTGTGCTCCACATCCTTTTGAAGTGGGTGGAAAGACTCTCATGGTCCTCAGAGGGCTTTGGCTCAAACTCATAATTCTAAATTTAGGCCCACTTGTAATTGTCCTTTTCCCTCCTCTAACTGCTCCATAACTTTTTCTATTTGTTTGCTTTTGTAATCAGAAGAGACAGAAAGAACTATTATATTCCTCTTTATGATATTCATGCTTCTTCCAGAAAAAATACTTTTTTACCACCTTTTGGTATGATCATTAGAAGAATGAGAAAAAAGATCAGAGGCAAACAAAAGCTGAAGTAAAGCTGCAGATGGGACTCAGTAGCTGATGCAAAAGGAGCAGACATACTCTGAGACAAAACAGATTAAAGAGCAGAGATGATGTAATAAAGAAAAATGGGTCAAAAATCAGGATGCCATTTCCTTGGTTAGAGCATTATTGAAGTCAACAGTCTTGCAAAACCAGGGTCAGGATGTGACTAAGAGTGAGACTTGTGCACTAGATGGTTAGTCTAGCCCTAAACTTTGTCGTCTGAGAGGTTTTAAGGACTGATCCCTCTTGGGATCCCTCAGTAGTAAGAGTGGAGACAAGAGATCAGGAACTGGTGAACTCTGCAGGATCTAGTGGGGAAAATTTTGTGGGAATGGCTACTATTCCTGGAGTTTTCCCTTCTAAACAAATGTTCTCTTTGAAGAATAATGATTGAAAAAGCCTGATGTCCTAAGAGAGAAGTTGATCTTATGTTTTTCCTTGATGCGACTTTAAAGGTGAGGTATGCATTCCACAGCGTGAGGAGAGGAGTTCAGTGCAGGTGGGGAACATGATCTGGCAGCTCCAAGTTGCAGGGGAAGGCTTTAGTGCTTGGCTGCACTTGCACCACTATGGCCAGTGCTCTGTATGGGGAAAAACTCCATGGGCTTGGCATACACAAGAGGGGAGAAAGCCCCAGTGGCTGGAGATTCCACAGATAAACCCTCATTGTCTACAAAGGAAAAGCCTTTGGCATCCTAGATAGTATTTGAGATTAATTAACAGTTTGTTTAATGAAGCTGCAGCCAGACATCTTTAATCCAAACACCTTTGTAGAGCACATTTATATGCAGAGCTTTGGGCAATTACCAAAAGTACTGCTTCATAATAAGAAAACAAAACTCATTTATGAAATAATATACATGTATTAATACATTAAACCAAAGAAAAACATACACTTAGATATAACATATAAATAACTCTACAAGCCAGACAACTTTGACAAGATCTCCTGGACACTTAAAAAGCACAATAAACATCTGTTTTATTTCTGAATGCCAAACCTTAAAAAAAACCCCACTCTCTTGTTAAAAGTCCAGCTCCTTATTTTAATTAAATTACCAGGTGTTTATAAAATATCATTCTCTTGTGAAACTACAGTAAACAGGAGAGATCCAAACCCCTGTAAATTGAGAATGCAGGCTTCAGCTGTCAGGATGTCATTGGGAAGATTCAAGCTGCTTTGTTGGTGTGCATTGGTGCAGTGACAGATGTATACCAGCCATTTGAAGGAAGGTGAATGAGTTTAGAAGAACAAGTAGAATTGCTAAACAAATCATGTTTAAACACAGGGGAAAGAAAGGACAATGGAAAAAGAAAAAAAAATAGGAGTTTCAGTGGAGGCTATCTTATTTTATTGTTCTTATTATGTCTTTACTGGAACACACTAGAATAAATGCTCTGGGCTGTAAAATAACACCATTCAGCACAGAATGGATTAAATTCAGTCAGAACATCTTTTCTGATCCTTTGATTACATATGAGCAATGTTTGTGATTATGTCTCCCTTTTTCAGCAGAAAACACCAAAACATACCACGACATTGCTGCATAACATGGAAAACCTTCTCTTGCTTGTGTAGATGTGCATGTACATTTATCAAATTAAACAGTGGTACTTTAAATTAGCAATGAAGGAAATATAGACATGACAAGGAAATCTAGGGAAATACATGTTGCTAGGAAAAATAGGAAGTTTCTCTGAGAGTATATTGTCTCTCTTGTAATTCATTAAGATGGTATTAACAGATTACAAGAATTGTTTAAAACAAAAGTGTTATTAATACTATAGATAAGACAGGAAAAATATATACTGTAACAGACACATGCAGATACACATACATACTCAAATACTGCTTAGTATTTGAAGACAAAAAAAGATGATACAATCAATGGCCCAAAGATAATAAACTCCCTTGTATCGCATTGTCTGAGAAGCCACTGTTAAAATCCTTCTATTAGAGATGAATATTTTTATATCAAAGATTCCATGCACCAGAAATCCAAAGGTTGTTAGGGAGCAGTAGAAACATGCAATGCTGCCAGAAGCCAAAGTGAGGAAGCAGAAGGATCACAGTAATTACAGGTCAGTTATTCTGGCATTAGTCCTAACCAAAATAATGGAAAAGCTGATAAGGGCTTCAATTGGTATAAAATTAAAGGATGACAGTATAATTGGTGCCAGTCAAGATGGCTATATGGAAAAGTAAGTCTTGCCAAACATTTTGGTGAATGCAACTACACAGGTGTAAGACTTGCATAAGACATTTGGCTTAGTCTCTCTGTGTAGTCTGATTAAAGGACTGGCACTGACAAAACCAGTTTATGGGCAGAGTGGCAAACGAGAGCAATACCAGCAGGAAGCAGCACGTTCAGCTTCCTGCCTGACACTGCTCCTGTGTGCAGCCAGGCTAACCCCTTCCAGGCAGAGACACAGGAAAGGAGACCAGGAACAGTCTGTCATCAGAGGCCACGGCAAGGAAACAGCTACAGGAAATCCTGAAAGCAGTGGCAAAGCCTCCCTAACTCCAATAACCAGAGTTTTTGATGTAAAGATTCCAAAACATAAGAAAATTCTGCAGAACTTCAAGTAGAAGACATATTATGAGACACATACTTAAAATCTGGATGGAGATCAGTGTCCAAACATTTGAGGTTCAGTCCAGAGTAATGGACAGGTTCAATTCCACTGCAGAGAGAGCATCTGGGGGATTTGAGGCAAAATATATAGACTGATCCCTGAAAGCTGCAACAGGAGAACTGAATCATAATGCATTCCAAGCCCTACTAAACAACTAAGTCTAGCCCCAACAGATTTTGTGTACGTTCATCACAACACAGATGCTTTCATGTCTCAAGTCTCTTGGGAACACCATGTGTTTTGTCTGTTTTGTTTCTTAATGATTTGCAAACTTTTAAAACTTGGCTGTGTTGCTACTTTGCTTGTGGGTTCAAGAAAAGACAAGAATCCATAAACCTTTGATCCACATGCTACAAAATGTACTAGAAAAAAAAGAGAAGAAAAGAAAAGAAAACAGTGCTGTCAACAGGAAGATATAAGGGTTGGTTTGTGTGAATGGGGATAATTAGTTGAAATGTGATATTGAAATTGTTTTGGTTTTTTCTTTCTGGAAAATATATATGTTTGTGAGAATAGTTTTTCTGTAAAGTGTTTTAGAGAACATTTTATATCAGATTAAATCTTAAAGATACTTTTTCTGGTCTCACCACAAAAAAAAAGAAAGGACATTGAGTTTCATAGTTAGCTGCAGAAAAGAGAATTGTCATTAATGTTTTTATCAGCTATAGATTTAATAATCTAAAAGAATATTAGATCTCTTTAAAACTACATTTCTAAGTATCACATTTCAGAAAGTATGGGTTGAGAGTTTTGTACTTCTCACTTTAGGGAGCTCAGCCTAACAAGAGAAAAGTCCCCTGCAACTTTCAGGGACTTCTCCACCTTGCTAGAGAAGTTTATCCAGCAGAAGAGGCTGCTATGGGACACGCAGCTGCTTACCTGGCTGGTCCAGCTCAAAAGCAGTAAGTGACTGAGGATGGCAATTTTCCTTCTCCTCATCAGATGGCTGTGAATTAAATCCTAAATAACAGCCGGGCTTCTGGTCCAAGCCAATTGCCTTGGCTCCGTCTATAGTCCAGGAAGGAAATAGATCTGAATGGCAACTGCTCCCGTGAGTGCCAGCAGTCTGTCTTTGCTGGAGTGACATGTCTTGATCCCCAGTGGCTCTAGAGGGAACCTTGATGAGCAGCTTAGCCTGGAACTCAGACCTCCAACAGCCAACACCAGGTGAGGTGAATTACATTGAGTGGTACCACTGATACATATATCTAAAGCCAAAATACAACTGTGCCCATGAATTTAGCCACATGGGTCAGGTTTCAAAAACCCAGATAAGCACTAGAGATTTGACTAAGGCTTTAGAAAAATCCATTTCATATTTGAGTCAAATGTAGCTATAAAATGAAATGTGAGAACCTTATATATATTTGAGAGGAGTGTTATGAAAATTGCTAGCTGAGAGGGCAAAAAGAGGCAGAGGTACTTTAAAGCTTTCCCTCCCCCCTTTAAAGCCTTTCCTTTAAAGCTCCATGCTCAAGGGAGGCATGGAGCAAACTTGCATTCTGCCTCCAACCCTCTCCAAGAAAATGGGAGGATGGCTGTACACAGTTTTTCAGCTTTGGTGCAAGGCCTGTGCAAGCTGTGATTCAAAAGCAATTGTGGTAATTGCTGTAACTACAAAGTTAATGCATGCTATGTTAATTTTGTTCACAGAGAGTTGTGCCAGTAATGGCACCATCCATCATTTTCTGTTAAAACAGGAACAGGTGTTAATCTCCACTCAGCAATGGGTGCAGTGTGAGTGAGCAATAAGAAAAGTGCCAAAGAAGAAAAACCACTGTCAAAGCTCTCTGTCACAGAAAAACAATTTCTAGCAATATCTCTGTAATTGGACTCAACTAAAGAGTGAAAAATGGTTTGACTTTTCAGTGACAGGGATTGTTAATGAATCCAATTTTTCTGTTCCACCTTGATTAGCTTTCTGTACTAAGATCCATTTTAGCTCTGTGCAATGTAGCTTAGGGTAATAGACACCCAGCTGCTGTAATCTTGTCAGTACTCCCACTTGCAGAAAAGTAGTTATTTTTTTCTTAGATAGGCTGCTAAACTATTACCAGGTTTTCAAGCTTAATAGAAAACAGTGCAGAATAGAATTTAAATAGGACTTCAATAACAATTTTGGTATTTTTCTAGCTTTAACAGCAACCTTACAAGATTTTTGAACGCTTTGCACATCCTGTCCTCCCAAGCATAAATCTATCCTCCCAGGGTTCTGGGTGTTTCCAGATACCCTTGGGACTCCAGTGTTGGGTTGCTCAGCTTCATGCAATTTTACCTTGCAGAGCAAGAGCATAGCCAAAATCTCCAAGGGCAGGCTGTGCAAACTGGTTCATTCAGTGGCACTCAATTTATCAACAGGACTCATTCCAAGCAGGTAGCAAAGCATTTCCAATGAGCAATCAGAGCAGTACTGCACTTTCAGTTACGCTCTGGATTTGAGACATTTCCAAAGGCTACACCAGGGGCACCTGCATGGTTTGGTCTAAGCAAAGGAGTATGTTTGTGCTGCCCAATGCTCACACCCTTCCCACCAAAGGCACTCTGCACCTTTTTTGATAAAAAGCAGCCCATGATCCTGACCTTGTCTGTCCTATGGCACAGACTGCAATAGCATTTGGGAAAGAACAAGGCCATTTGGGCAATGTAGGAAAGAATAAAAATAAGTGCCGAGTTGGAAATACATTTTTGGAGCAAAAGTGAGCTAATAACTAAACTCAAGTCCTCTGTATTTGTACTCGTGCTTAACTAGTGCTACACAGGGAGTATCTTCAGCACTGGGGATACAGTCTGATATATTATCAGTAATGAACCTATTGAGATGCAAAATATATGTTCTACATGATTCAAATACTGAGACTTGTGAGTGTTGAGAAACAGAGGCAGTTTTGAAATGGCAGTTAACACCCCCCTCTGTGCAGTGTTACCCTCTGGAGTGATGTGGCTCCCTTGGTTTCAGGGAAGCAGTGCCTGCATCCCTGCAGAGCAGGGTGGCATCTCTGAGCTTCACTCATGGTCTGCCCTCGATTTCACTAGATTTGGGGTCAGCTGCAGAGAGGATGAGGATCTGGGTAATGGATCTGCCTCACTTGAAAGGTCAGGCTTTGAGAACAGACAGCAGATAAGCAGAACACCCAGAATATTTAGCAGGAAATGAAATATTTTGAGAAACAGTGAAGAAAAAAGTGGACAGGTTATGTCTTTCATATGAGTATAGTCAGATATTGCAAATATTCCTTCACCTGTCCAGCTGATCCTTACAAATTACTTAGTGAGTGAAGGCTTTCCCAAGTGATCTTTTTTTGGATCCTTTTTTGGTTTTGGTTTATTTTGGTTTTTATAAATAATTAATTTATTTTTCAATAGAACTCTGAATTGAAAAATCAATGCACATCTTCCATTTGTCATGTATTCAATTTAAAATCTGATAGTAGTACCAGAGATTTAAAAAGGAGAACTAAAAAAGAAAATTTTTCATTTTGTTTGAGAAAATCATTAAAGGCAAAACCCGTAAATCACAGACATGGCCTTGGTGCTGACAAACAGATGAACCCCAGGAAATTTAAATGCAAATTTCACATTCCTTGTCAAGAAAAGAAACATAAAAGAAAAGATAAGAAGAAGAGGTCATTGTCCATTATTTCCTAATTCTCTTTTAATATAAATGCCCATTTGCCAGGAAGTTGAAGGTAGCATAATATGCTAGCACTCTAAATGCACCCTTCATAATTACTGTTAGTAAAAAAGTTTTAAAATTCCTGCGACTTTAACTCTATGTTTCACAATTTGCATAATTTTTGTATGTCTTTCAGCCGCTGAATTTATTCTTCCAATTATTATTTCTTTTTAAATAATAGGCTTCTCTGCACGGGGAGATTAAATAAAAAAATTATGTGTAGACTGTGAGCTGTCATTATATAAAATGTTCCTATCCCTCTGGCTTTTGAGATAACTTTCCTTTCTACTCTGCTTCAGTAATTAGTTTTCCTGAATATATTACATATCATTGCACAAATTTGTGGGGATCATTTGTTGTACGAAACACAAAAAACACAAACAGAGCATTCTAGGATTGACAGAACAGCACAGCCCAATGTAAAAGCCCAACCCCACAGTAAGTGTGGGGTTTTTTAAGATTATGACGCTTTTTGACTCATGTGTGTTTCAATGCTGTCTTTGTTTTGTACTGCTTTTCAAGTCATCTTTAAACTACAAAGAATTAAAAATAAGTTGTGTGTTTCTTTATGCTGTTGTGGCTTAGCTCCTCAAATGGGTAGTTTTAGTCCAACAACTACAACAGTACTGACTGTCCTTTATATGGTTTTAGGAGACATGCAATTTTTGTTCATCTCCCCTGTTACGATTTGCAGCTCTGGTGAGCCTGACACTTATAAAATTAACAATAATATTCTCTACATTATACTCTGATTAATAAATAAATGCACATGCTCCTGACTTGGAAGCCATTTTTTTCATTTTATTTTGATCACTGCAGTGTTTTTGTGTTTTTTTGTCAGAGTCAATTTTTAAACTTGAGCCGGCAGCAACCTGGTGCCACTGGCTGGTTGTGGCAGCCTGTGAGAGCACAGCTGCCATGGGGGAGTAATGGGCTGTGCAGCCCCACATGGAAACTTGGCCCTAAATTAGTGTTTGAACAAAGAAATCAATAAAGTGTGAAAGAATTACAGAGCATTCAGTGACATGAATAAGAAGAAGGTCACTAGATATGAAAATCTGGGGTGTGCAGCAAAGTAATGTTGAGAACCCTTAGTGATATAAGTCAATTATGTTCAAAAAAATCACCTTTGGAGTCAATTGATCACCCCATAGAAGTCTGTAGTAACTCTTCCACAGCCTTATGTGGGGCCTGGATTTCATCTCCAACAGCCAGGAATACCCTACAGCAAATATTTTCATCTGCGAAGACAGAAAAGGAAAAAGCAATTTAAGTATTCCTAACATACAGAGAGAATGGATTAATGACATTATATTATTCAGAATATAATTAAATCCTGAACTTTATTTTTAAAAATAGTGCAATCATGTGTTTATATGTAGAGCTAAGACACTTCTTCCCTTTTTTTCTTTTTTTAAACATTGCATGATGACATCAGCTAACGCTGCAACACTTCTCAGGGATTTTGTGCAGAATCTAACTGTTTACACTAACAACGTAATTTAAGAAAGTATATTATGTAAATCCTTGAATCTCCTAGGGTCTAGGAATGAAATGTAATGCTAATTTGATTTAGTAATTTGTTCTCTCTCCCCAGAAACACACAATTACTGCTTTTGAAAGACTTTTTTCTTTTTCCATCACGCTAGGTCTAAATTGAAAACTGAGTCGGCAGCAAAGCCTGGGCTGGGAACATAGAAGAGCTCTGCTACTCAGGCTCTTACAGCCAGAACACAGAGTGCAGGGAGATTTATTTCTGAAAACGGAATGTTCATTATCTCTTTTTTTTTTTTTTTAGGCAAGAAATGGAAACAAAATAAGTCTTCTTGAAATTCCATAATAGTAATCTAAAGGTGAAATGTGAGCTGAAAATAACGTGCCTCTCTGTGTGTGTCTAGAAGAGAGAGGCCTTGTAGCTCTGTGCGTGTCTGTCTGCAGGAGGGAAGGAGGGAGGTTGAGTGTCTGTGTACAGTAGTGTAGAAATAGTTCATCAAATGAGTGGTTTCCTGTCCTGATCTGTAGATTTTCTTTCTTCCATGAAAGGAAATGGAGATAATTGATCTGACTTCCATCAGCACATAAAAGAGATTGTCGGCAATTTGTTTTCTGAAGGGCTACTTAAATACATGGTGATGTGGTGAGCAGGAAAGATCACCCACAAACTCTGCAGCAGTCCCAGATGCCTGGTGGGCACACCCAGAGCACCAATACATTCCGTCATTTGCAAAGAATGACTTTCCTTTCTTTCTCTCTCTCTTTCTCCCTCTTTCTTCTCCTTTAAGGATACACGGTGTCCCTCCAGGTTCTGCAGTCTGGGTTTGATTAAATAATTATAAACTTCAAGCAACAGATCTATCATTTACATTCCTGAACATGCCAACATGTGCCTTTTGTGGGGATGCCAACCAATACCAAAGCTTCAGTCATTATTGTCATTGAAAATACAGTGGTTCAATGTTTGTGCTATTTCCTGGATTTTGGCAATATAATGTTGCCCAGCAATTTGCTGTTAGTGCCAACAACACTAAAGAACTTCATAATAAATCCTTTCTATATTTACTCAGTCCACCACTGTGTCACTGAAATTAGCATTTTACGATCTTATGCTCCAAGGAACCTATTTTCTCTCTTTTAACTCCATGCTATTATGAATCCCAACAGAAAATCCTTCAAAGCATGGTTTGCTTCAGCTTTTCTGTGTAAGGATTGCTGTCAGTCATGTTTGTTTTCTGAAAAGATGTAGAGCTTGCAGCTTCATGGTACATGATGGCAAAGATAAACCAAACTAACAAACAAGACAGAGTGTTTAATTTAGGGATATTACAGAGATTGCTTTAAAATGTCAGATGTCTTCATGCAACCTTAAGTGCAGAAGACAAAATTAACAGAGGAAGATACCAAAAAAAGTAACACCACCAGATCTTTCCCTGAGGTCCAGATGAGCCAACTCTGCTCACGTAAGTGACAGATGGAGTGAAGACAGAGGGTTTGACTTCTCTGAATGAAAATATCATGGTAATGGAAGAAAACAATAACCAGTGTAGGGGCCTGAGTGAAGGAGTGGGATACTCAGGGATACTCCAGCCAATGCTTCATGGAAACCGTGGGACCACTGGGGCTGAAATGTTGTAACTGGGTAATTCAGCCCTTTGCTTACAATGGTGTGGGAGAGAATAAAAGAGTGCCTTTTGCACTGAAATCCTCAGAGGGACTTCCCTGTGAACCCTGAGTTTGGGATCCTGTCTAGGTGGTCAGCAGGGGGCCAAATTCCACTCATTTGTTTGGTGCAAGCAGAGGAGCGGCCGTATTAAAAGGATTGAGGGGAAAATGAGAAGCAAGGATTTTCTAGGGAAAGAACAGGTTTGATTAGAAGGGAGAGAGAGCGGAGGGCAATAGTTTTTGCCTTTGCACTGAGAGAACTGAAAGCAATGCCTTCTGGAAAGAGATGGATGACTGGAGGAGAGGAGGCTTGGGAAAAGGCACACAAAGAGACTCACTGCAGCTGTAATTTTTGTCACTGGAATAGAGGGAGGCTGTAATTTTTTGACTAATGGGAAGCACATCATTGCTATCCTCTCATAACCCTGAAAAGCACATAAGATTTTGCTGCACATTCTGTCATGTAGCAAATTCACCAGAAAACCCCTCGTGCCCCAGAGCGGGTTATTTTGGAGATGTGCATGTGTGTGTGCATGGTCACAAGGCCGGGGAGGAAGCTGCTCTGTAATCTCAGCCCTGGTGGCAGAGGCGGCTCCCACAGCCCCAGTGATGTGGGTGCACACCAGCTGAGTTACAAGCTCCCGCAGGCACAACCCCTCGTTAGGAAAATCCATGGCAGAAGCCATTTAACCCCTGCAGTGCTGGCCCCTCGCAGCGGTTCAGGTGCCACGGCGTGGTCAGGCCCTGCGTGCACTCACCGGGACTGGAGAGGCCCTGCAGGACCTGCTCCAGCACTTTCCTTAATCACAGAACATTTTCAATAACAAGGAAACCTCCAAGAAAAAAAAAAAAAAGAAATTGCATGGTATAAAGAGAGTATCTACCAAATAAAAATGGGGTTATTTGGCTGAGCAGCTCCAGTCCCTGCAGCCCCTCTGTCCCCATTCCCTGCGGTGAGTCCAGGGGGTGCAGTGGTACCGCAGCCACCCACGGACACTCTCACTGCTCTGGGCAGCACAGGAATGGGAACAGGTGATTCCAAGGGAATGCTAAGGCTGGAAACAACCTGATCTTCAGGTCAGACTGAGAGAAATTTTGTAAGCAACTGGGCATAATCTATGTTTTGCTCCCCATGAAGCAGGCTACAAAGGAGTTTCTTACAGTGAGATGGACACTCTGCACTGAGCACCTGTTAATCTGCTCTTTGTTAAGTGTTTTAATAGGAGAGGCCTATTTCATGAGAGAGAGAATATTCCAGCTGGTTGAATTGCTAAGGCAGCACTCTACCTTTTCCCCCATTTTAGAGTTTTGTCTTATTTACGTAGCAGTAGTAGTTTTATAACTTTTGTTTAAGGCACCCAAGATGTTGGAAGGGTGTGCAATAAAGACAGAAAGCAAAAATATTCTTATTCTTGCCATGCTGCTTGCACAGCTGGCTAGCTGTGTATCTCTGTGTGTCAGATGTCACACATGCATTAGGTGAAAACATGGGACCAGGTATACAAAGGTGACTAGTTTCTGTCTCTGCTGGGACCTCTTCCAATGGTAGAGGCATTCAAACTTCCAGAAACTCTGGCAATGGAGCATATGAAATAGTAAAACAAAAATGAAATGAATCCAAATGTAACCAAAACCACTCCATTTTTTCATTTCTGCTTTTTCTACGTTAGAGGCGCAGTTCAAATTCTTTCCCGGGTTAAATCTGTTGAGCTCAGTGTGTCACTGCTAGAATTCACATGGAAAGACATTTCTATAAAACACATCAATCTCTGGAATACAGAAGTCTCTTCTGGCATGACTCTCTTGTGGCTGAGTTGTGTCAGCTCCTGCCTGTCAGCACTGGGGACACAGGTACTGAAATTTGGGACAGGGGGATGGGAGGTCGGGACACTGGCTGGCACATCTGGTTAGAGGGAGCCTGGCTGAATGGGCTGGGGCAATTTCCAGCCCACTGGGGTGAGTTCCCTGAATTACACCATTACACCATTATACTCATTTTACGAGTTTAAACAGTCAGACTGAGCCCTAATTCTGTAGGCTTGTGGTGTGACCAGAAACCACCTCCTTCTCTGCTTCTGATTTTCCTCAGTAGTAAGTAAAACTGAGTTACAAGAACAATATTTCACCAACAATTTCTTCTAAAACTATTCTAATAAAAACATCCTGAAACTAGTATTCATCTACTTCCTTTTCTAAGATTTTTTTTTTTTGTTCTAAGGTGGTTGTTTAGAAAAGTGGTTTTAATCTTAAATTAAAGGGCACAAAAAAGAGCAAAAATTATTATTGAAAACAACAAAAAAAACTTTTGCTATCTAACTTATGCTCAAATTACCTTCCCCTAATTTGTTACTAATGATAGGGAAAAGAACTATAATGTAGGTTCTGGGCTTGTAAAAATCTGAATATAAGCAACTAGAAAAATAAAAATGTATGGAGACTTTTCATATCCTCCAAGATACTGAGGAATACAGCAGATGTCAACATTGTTTTAATTTATTTTGTCTGCTTCCATCTGTGTGCCCTGCTCTGTTGGCTCGTTGTGATGCTGGATTTGTTATTTTATACTTCTGTGTATGAAGGTCACTTCTCTACTGATGTTTTCACTTACAGGACCTCATTTGTTTCACAAACCACTACTGCAAAGATCTTTGAAATGATATAAGAAAGGTCTTTGAAATTATATGAAATCCCTATGATATGAGTGTGGCAGTGACTATTCTCACACTGTCACCACCGGGAGGTAATTTCCTTGGGATGGTTTTGGCCACTGATCCTGGATTGAAATCTAAGGTAGAGTAGCAACAATATTGGTTGAATTGTACCAAAAGACATTTGTTAACAGTGTGCAAATGCACTTTTAAATGATGTTGTCCTTCCATCACCTTTGACAGTACTCAATCATCCCTATACACAAAGCGAAGCAAAACTAAACAGGAAATTTTTTCCTAGTGTCTGGCAGGAGTCTGCTTGACATAGGAATTACTTCTGCCATGGTCATCATTAAATATTTGTTGCTGCAAGCAAAAAATTACATTGTGCAAACCAAATAAAACCAAAAAAAGCCCTTTTGATCCCTTAGAGTTCCAAATTCATATCCTCGTGCTTCAAGAAAGAACAGTAAAAAACCTGGTTTGCTGGGAGGATGGGTCTTTGCTGGCTCTGTGTCAGATCATACCTTTGGGATTCTGCCATGTTTACTGACTTTTTCAATTAGGCAAAGAGAAGAAAAATTATGTGAAAAGGATAGCAAAGGGCATCCTACAAAATAAAATCCCTTCTATCAATAACTTCCAGAAAAAAGACAAGTATATGTGAGAGCAAAGCAGCAGTATAGTGAAATAGAGCCCAAAACATCACTGATTAAAAACATCACGTACACAATCTCAGAGCAATTTGAGGCTTCAGCCCTCTGATGGATGCAGTATGCAGTGCATCAGGAGCTACGTGGAGAAAAAATATATGTTATATTGCAATTCACTGATTTATGGGAGAACATCTCTTTTACCACTTTGGGCCATATTTCCATTGACTTACCCTAAATATTAGTTCTTCATCTTTATCTTTCAGCTGTGCCAATGAATACAACTGGAGAGATTACAGACGTACCACTGTGTACACTCAACCCTCTTTCAGGCACTGCAATAAAGTGGTAGGTGTGGATTCCCTCACCGTGTGGTCCTGGAAAGCATTTTATTCTGGTCCACCAAATTGAAGGAAGAGTCTACTATCTTCAAGTACTTGTAGTGACATGGCTGTTGGCACTTGCTGCTCATTTTATCAAGGGCTTTCTAAGCTGTTACTCCATGTTTCAGATGATTCTTCAAAGACCTAGTGCAAAGACTGTTTCAATAGACCTGACTTTTTTGAGGACTGTAAACTCCAAGGCTGAAACAGTACATCAGCTCTTACAGGCACCTGAGACTGCAGCAATGTGTGCCTTGCACAGGAGAGCCAGGAACATATTTATTTGGACTGTACTTGTTTCTCAATAACCACCAGAACACACAAGTAAGGTAAAAGACTTACAATGAACTTCAGTAAGAAAGCAATCAATTGATGACACTTCTTGTCAAAGACCTGTCTCCTCATGACAGCAGAGAGCTTTCTGACTGCACAGCCAGGATCTTTACAGAAATGGCTTACATAGAAATGGCTTTACAGAAATGGCTTACATGTCACAAAAGAGTCATTTTTGAAACAAAGTTCCCAAACCTGCAGCACTGCCAGCCTGGCATGGAAGGAAAAATTTCCCCCTAACTCCCAGTGAGGAGGCCGAAGGCAGGTATTGGGGAGCCTGGTCTGCCTGACTCGCTGGCAGTGACTAATTTGCAGCAAGCCCCAAACATTTCTGAGAAGTGTGTGATTGCTGAAGGTCCCTGCAGGTGATCAGGGCAAGCCTCACCTGCCCGTGGTCCCCGAGGGGAGCGGAGCGCAGTGCTGGCAAATTTCGGCAACAAGGAGCCGACCCTGACCCGGCACCAGCCTAGCTGAGGAGGAGGGAGCACGGCTCTCCAGCAGGCAGGAAGGTAGGCAGGCAGGGAACACAGTGTGTTGCAGTAATTTGGGATGACAGGGGAGACATTGCAGGTTATTATATCTAGCATACATTGGAGCTTTGTTTTGTCTAACTCAAGCGATATTCTGGGGCTCAGTACTCTCGCCCCAAAGTCTGGGAGGAAGCGTGGGGGGAGAAGAAAAGGTAGCAAGGAGGAACAAAACCACTACTATATTCACACTGGCCCAACACAGAGACCAGGCCACATTTGGGACTGATTTAGAAAACTATTTGGCAGCATCTGTGGAAAAATGGAAGATCAAATGATACCTTTCTCTAATCTAGATGATTTCTGCAAGTTAAATATGAAGCATCCCAATCAGCCACAGTGATAGCCACTCTACCGTGCAGCTCAGATTGTCTCCATTTGATGTGTGTGCATGTGGATGAGTACATCCATATCTAATACTGATCAGTTGGGCCTCAAAAAAGGCCCTTATCAGTAGGGCCTCAGAAATTTTGCAGTGGGGATGGAAATCCTGTCTAAAATAATGTGAGCCTGTAGCAATATGGCCATTTTAGTTACTGTTGGAGGCCCATTACTGGTCATGGAGTGGAACTGCTCTCCCTAAACCACTCTCCCAAAATAATTGGATTAAAATAGGGACGTTAGTCTTGACACCTGAATTAGAGGTAAAGCAGCATTAAGGTCTTCTGCAGGACTGAGTAGAAAAACAGTAGAAAAACATAGAAGAAGAGACAACCCCCCAAGATTACTCCTCAAAGACCATTCCTCCCTCATGTTGTGATGACTTCCAGTAAGTGAATATTCTCAAAGACATTGTTCTGATATGAAAAGAACACACAACAGAGAGGTATTGCTGTCCAATACAGGACAGAGCTGTAGCCTGTGTGTTTTTATTAGAGCTGAGAGTTTAAGAAAAGAGCCCTGTAATGTGCATGTCTCCCTGGTGAGTTTATGCATGCTCCCACAGCTCTAATAAAAACATACGATGAAGGTAAATTAGGGCAGACGACTGCTTCTGTCAACACTGAGCAAACAGCATCTTTACGGTTTATGTGTGACTTAGAATTCAAGAATGCAGACTTTGTTTTTCATTGATGGGCTTGTTAAAGAAAATTCTTTGATAGTTCCAGAGGAAAAAGAAATTATATAGAAATGTGAAGAGATTAAAGCAAAGAAAGAACCTTGACATCAGACGGGAGCTTGTTTGATTAGGTCACTCTATAGACGAGAAATAATTAAAAATAAAGAAGACAGATGGAGGATGTCAGGTGCTTAAAACAACATCTCGATTCTACCCATGCTAGTGTTCACATGAGCCAAGACTTCAGGCTTCACAGATGTCAAACGTGTCTCTTGGCTGAGGGACTCAGCAGGATGAGGAGAGGCACCGCAGTTTGGTGTGAGCAGAATGGAGCTCGTACAAGTCTGACAGCAGCGAAGAACATTTGCTGCTGCTAACAAGCAGAGAAGGAGCTTTGCTGACCGTTCTGGGGCCGGCAGACAAGCTTGTCTCTAGTCTGGTTCCTTTTTGCTCCTCACCTGCTGCTGATTGCTCAGTCTGCCTGTGCATTAATGAAGTGGTTTTTTGCCTTAAGGAGCAACTTGTTGGGATCCCAGGGGAGCTGCTCCCGCCTGCCTGGTGGCTGCGGTGCCGTGCCAGCAGCCGGGCAGGTGGTGGCAGATCAAAAAGAAAAACTCCCACAGAGCTTCTGGGGATTTCCTCACTAATATGCTGATACATACATTAGCTGACTGACTGACACTGCCTAAATATTTGTCCTTTACTGCTATGTTTGGCCATGATTTTACAGCAACTTTGGTGGTTTGTGATTTAGCCCACTTTATGCATGAGCTGCTTTGACTTTTGCTTGCTGTCCATCGGCTAACCACCACTGCAGGATTACAGGGGTTGACATCAGGCCATTTCACCTGAGTTTTCTCTTTCTCAATGAGAAACAAATGAGTTTTCACCTCTCACCTGTGTGCTGCAGCCAGTAATAGAACTTTGACAGAAATGGACTTTGACAGAAACTAAGGAAATCTGCACTCATATTTACCTTGCACAACACTATATATTATTCCAGCAGAAAGGAGTTTTCAGTGTCTGCACATCTCTCCAGAAGGTTTAGCATGTTTGCTAAATTCCTACTGGACAGGCAAGCCTGGAAGTGACACAAATAAGCTGCTGTTTCCCAGCCAGTACCAGGTTCAGATACAGCCAGAGATGAGGGCTGCTCCATAAAAGACCATAAAAGCAACACTGTTGGAGGGAAACAAACCAAAAATATGTATCTTTTCACTGTTGTCACTCAAACACCTGATGCTTAACCAGGAAAGGCAGACAGGTACCACTGTTCAGGTGATCCTAGAAATACACATAATTTAAGTTTCTTCCCTAATCTCCATTTGTCCTTCTACATAAAAGGAAACAAGTAACTTCCTTTTTTTAAAGTAAACTCAATTGGATCATGCATGGTGTTTAACTGGACTGATAAATACAGATGGTTTAGGAATTCAATTATATTTAAGTTCTTCTCTAATAAAGCTAGAACAGCTGGTTGCCAGATCCTCAGAGTGCTTCAACTTTGTCAGGAGCATCCAGCATATTTTAAAACCATCTCTTGACCCTACAGAGGAGGTCAATGTTTCTCCTGGCAGCCCACTAGTTATTTTTTAAGTGTCTTGATTTTTTTTCTGTGGCGTAATGCAATTTTACTCATTATCACTACAGATGTCAGACCAAGACTAGCAAGATTACGGCAGTAGCTGGAGCATATGGTTGAGTCATATGAATAATAATCATAAATCCTTTTTGACATTGGCCCATTATTACATCCTGATCATGGTCCCCTTGGAATCTCTTGTTTGGTGTAATGTTTAAGTCATTATAAGGTATCTCTGGAGGTCTAGATTTATAGAGCTCTCTATTGGAGAAACACAGTATTAGCAGTATGTTTATACAAACATAAAACACATGAATATTATATACCAATATATCTACATGTAGTGTTTATGGAGACGCACAGGAGAAGCAATTAACAATTGACAGTCACTAAAAGAAATGCTTCTGATGACATCTTAAAATCACATGCCTGAAGTAACTGTTAAAAAGAAAACAAAGTGTATGCGTATAAAGAAAAGCAGCCTCTTGCACTCCCCTCCCCAGATGTGACAGGGATACCCTGAAACTGAGACTTTTTGATTAGGAAAGAGCCAATCTTGCCTGAGATACATAATGGCCAGTACAAACACTTGCAGGCTAAATACAAAACAAATGTGTCAAGTGAGAATCTTCAGTAGCACCATTGACTTATACACGTTGGAAATTACTTCACTTTTGGTAAAGGCCATTTCCCCAGTTAGGGTGGATTTCTTTTGCCAATGCCCTCCACCCATCTGTGCCTTCTGTACTGGAAAGGCCCTGGTACTGAGCCGGTCTCAGTGGTGTTGAGGTGATGCCCAGCCTGCCTAGGGAGGTGCTCCCCCTTTGCTTTCCTTCCCACTGTCTCTCTTCCTCCCCCTTTGCCCCACTCTTTTTGCTGTTCTGTTTCTAAAGAAGAGGAATATTTACAGGAAATTCATATTTTCCCAAAACTATTCAGCTTCATTGTACAGTGGGAAAAACTTCCCCTTTTTTCACCTACATCTCTATGCTGAGTGTACCAGCAGGCAGCTGGAGCACTTGTTTATTTTAGGCTGCCCCTCAAACACACGTTACACCAAGTTTTTATGCAGACTGGCAGTCTTCTCCATAAGAAACACCAGTGGCTAAAGCCCAGGCAGCTGTGGGTGCAGGTGCTGTGCTCAGCAGCACCTGCACCCATCCTGCACAGCCCAGGGAAGGGCTGCACAAATGGGCTGGGTCTGCTCTGCACACAGAGCCTGGTGAGGTGCTGGCCTCAGAAGTGGAGAGAGAGCCTACATCTTGATTTGAAAGGGTTTTAGTTGAAAGGACCCCATTTTTATTTCAAGTACAAAAGCAATAAACAGTATAAAATTAATCTAAACATAAAAATACAATAAAAGTAATTCTCCACGTCTGACCATCTGTCCTGACATCGACTGGAAGAGAAACCAACTTTGTACAGCTGTGGTCATTAAGCTCAACATGGCAAAGACCCGAAAGCTTAAAATTATTCAACTAATTTCTGTTGAAAAAGGCAGCCTTACTCTTGGATAAAGAGTAGGGGTGTTGTGGGTTTTATCTTTTTTCTTTTCTTTTTTTTTTTTTTTTGATTAATGGAATACTCATTATTACTGGGAATTGTTTTCCAAGAGTCAGCATGTTTCTTGCAAATAAGTGAAATATTTAGGCATTTGCCAATTAACAGGGCTTTTGGAAGTGCTTCCTATTTGAAGAAAAGAAGCAGATTGCAATCCACAGAAGTTATCCAAGAGGATACTCTAGACAGATGCACCAGAGATGACATCTGTCTTGTCATCAGTAAAAATGATACAGAGCATATTGCTAAGTTATTCAGCAATTTCCAAAGAATTCTCTTTAATGCACAATAAGAAACAGATCTTGGTTGTCTTTTCATGGATGTCAGACTTAAACAAAAACACAGAACGCACTTGCAAGCATGGGTGTGAAAGGGGACTTTCAAGTACAGACCTATTAACTGAAACATTCTGCTATAAGATATCAAAAGACTGCCTATTTGCCACAAACTGCACAAAGTTATACTCATTTTTCTTAGTGGCAGTAAGTGGTTTTAATGCAAGTAATGGAATTTAAAACCAGAAAGTCCTTATTACAAGTCAGAGTGCCCTTTGTCCTTTGATAATGAACACCATATTAGTGTCTTGAAGAAAACCCAAAACCTTAAAATCGGATATGTTGTTTCAGCATTTAGAACTAAGTGACCAAAACTTTACTACTGAAAGTTGATTGCATCTCCTTGCATACAGACAAAAATCTAAAACCAAGTTCCAAACTCTGAGTTCTGCCAGCAGTAAGAGTAAAATGAAGACGGACAAACATATAATAAATTAGAAAAATATGCCAAAGAAGTGATTTTTTTTTTAATCATGTGTGATATTTTGCAGAAATCTATTAAATTTGCTACATTAAAAAAAGATAATAGGGAAAGGAAGGGAGGGAAAGGTGAGGCCAGGCAAAGCAAGGGACTGTAATGCCTGAAATGCATCCAAGGGGCTGCTGGAACTAAATGTGTTCCAATTTTGACTGCTCTCACCATAAAACTTACTTCTTTAAAAAATGAAAACAAAATCCTAAAATTAAAGAAAAATTGTTTCAGCAACAAATGCTGATCAGGGAAATTCTATTTTGGCATTGGTAAAATTGATTATCATAGTAAAACAGGGTAGTATTTATTTATACATACTCTCTTGTAACTGAAATGTAAAGTTTAAAGCATATTTCCCGAGTAAACAAGTCCTGTGATACAGAAGAAGAATAAGATTAACAAATTTTCCTCCCCACCAAATTAATGGATAAGAGGTACTCCTGAGATCAGAAACTTCAGTTAAATTATATCTCTGTTTGCAATCTGCTCACACATATGCTCTGCTCTGGACCATCCAGACAAACCCATCACTGTGGAGTTTCTTCTGGTAATGTAAAGTGTTGTCAGGTGGGGTTAGGATACACCCACTCTGAATGAAGGGAAACAAAAAGGTTTTAATCAGCCAAGTCCTTCTTCTCCTTAATTAAAAATGAACAGACCATACTTTATATATGATCAGTTTGCTATCACTGACATAATCCAAACTAGTGAGGAACCAAACTAGCTTATAACAGGAAAAACATTGTTAAATTATCAGTTAAAGACTGAGAACACCTTTTACAAGAGTACAATAAAGATATTGGGGAAAAAAGTCTTTTTGCCCCCAGAATTTTGATTTTTTGTAAAATGTCAAAAATGCTGTGGCTTATTACCGATCAGATGGAGTTGGCCTTTTGAATACTAAGCATTAAAGAACCTGGAAACTGTGAATACTGATTAGCTTAAAAATGGAAAATGTGAATAGTGAGCAACTCAAACTAGTTTCAGATGAAAATTCTGAGGTAGAATTATTCATGAAAGTATATTCTCTTTTATTTTGTCTACTTCACTTCTAAATCAGGCAAGTAGAAGGCTGTTCATTCCATCTATTTCCAGATTATTGCAGTGCTGCAGCATCTCGCCAAATAGGAAAACTTCCCTTCAGTTCATTTTTACTGCTCTCCTGATTGAATTCATCCCCAAAGCTTCCACTGCCCAAAAAGCTGTGTACCAAAGGCTGCCAGAAGTGCACAGAGGGATTGGAGTGGAGCTGAAATCCCACTGCAGCACACAAAACTGCCTTGCAGGGAGTGTTGCCATGGACTTTGCCACTTTTTTCTAAAGGACTAAAGTTGCTAAGGAGAAACTGAGTGATTTTGGGAACAAAATTCCATTTAATTGTGGTGAAATCTCATTTGAATGCTCCCTGGATTGTGTTTAAGTTTCCCATCAGCAATACCCTGCTGTGGAAGATGACAGAGTTATGGGGAATAAATGTCACATTTCCCTCAGGTTATCTGTGTGACACTGGAATGAAGTCAAAGGAGGCTGCTGAGGCAGAAACACACACACAGACATGGGGACAAAAACATCTGGCTTGGGTAGTGGAAGCTCACCTGGTGCCCTGTGGGCTGGTCAGGTTATTACAGCAAAGAGCACAAACTGCATCAGAGATGGATTGAATCCTTGCACCTTCCCAGCTCCAAGAGAGGAGAGCAGTGACAGAGGTGCAAGCAAAGGCAGGGACCCAGTGGAAGTGCAGGCAGGAGGCACAGGCTGGAGAGCAGCTCTCCCTGGTCGAGGGCAATGCTGGGGACACCTGCCTGCCCCACCAGGTCAGCGTCAAGCAGGAGAAAAGTCTCCTTTCTCTGGAGTCCTGCCCTGCAGGAAGATGCTGCTATGGTTAGAGGACATTCTCTCCAAGTCACTGCAACCAGTTGCTGCCATGGCTGTCAGAAGGAATAGTGCCTGGAGGTGAACCTTTTGCATAAAAGTGAATAATAAATTATGGGTGGCAATATGGGAAAAAAGGACATTTGAGGAAGTAGCAGGAAGCCACGTTATTCCATCAGCTGTAACCCCAGCAACGAGGAGAGAATTGGATGCAGCTTGCCATTAATGACCAAAGCTCTTATGTATTTAACAAAATGATATTTAGGGGAAGATAACATTCTTCCACCACCATCTGGCTTGCTGAAAAGAATGTGTAAATCTCTGAAGATTTACAATTAAGAGATAAAGCAATGTTTATGGATGTCTGTGAATTAAAGAGTGTCTTTGATTCTTCTTGCAATACGATGCCATCTTGCCTTGACAAGATTTTTAAGTGGTTGTATAATTTTCAGTATTATTCTTAATGGAGGATGTGTACAAGCTTCCTGAAGAGATTATAGTCTGTATAAGCAATGGACAATAATAGTGCCTGTAGGAACCAACATTTCTTTATAAGCAGTTGAAATATTTATTGCTAATCAGCTCTATATGGCTTTATAGTAACTTGAAAGACAAGCCAGCTCTGCACAGACACCAGCAAGGGTATGAGACAGCTCTCTTGTCATCAGCAAAATGATATACAGCAAACTATTGGATAATTCAACTAGAAATGCTCAGAGATCACCTTTACAAAATATGAAACAGAACCCTGAGTCTTTCTTTGATGTCAAGGTTTTACAGAGCAACAATAATGTGCTCTGGATGAAGAGGGACATTGCTTTGATAAAATACATGATATTCAGTCCTACATACATTTTCAGCCTTGGAACACTGCATTCTCTTTACAAGACTATATTTTTTAGTGCTACAGACACTTCAGAAGAGCAAAAATGTGATGCATAATAAAGTTGTGACACACAGAAGAGTAGTAAAAGACTAGTCCATATTTCCTGGCCCCAGCCAACTGACAGGGTTAAAAAGGTTAATACCCTGACACAGGACACCAGCAGCTACTGTTATATGGGGAATTCTTTTTTTTTTTTTTTTTTGTGTTACTTGTCATAAGAAAAGGAAGAGAATATCTTTAAGCTCTTTAACTCAAGCCAAACATCTTCAAACAAACAACTTAAAAAAATTCATATCTGAAGGAATTTTCATTTGTTTTCCTGTGTAGTTTAAAGCCCAGTGCTCACTGAAAAAAACAATCTTCTAAAGCAACTATAAGAAATTATTGTATATATATATATATATATATATATATATATATATATATATTATACTGTGTATATATATTTATATTATATACATTTTACATTATAGTAATATGATGTAGTACTGACTGTCTTTTAATGAAATTTTAGCTAGTGGATTTGTTTTCATGCACATGACTGCTTGCATAGCCACTTTCTCTCCTTTTAAATTAAAAAAGGTCAAGAAATTAAAAAAAAATTGTTTAAATGTTTGGATTGAAATTTAAAAAATAGAATAAAAATACATATTTATATTTATGATTTAAATTTATATTTATTATCTAAAAATATATATATTTATGATCTAGGTGCATAAATAATTTCAAAAATCTCGAGGGGACTTATATTTATATATTCATGAATACTCAAAATCAGAAAGTAGCTTTATAACTTACCTTTTTTCAATATTATATAATATTAACTTTGCATAAACTTTGAAAAATCCTAGTTAGTGCAATCTGCCCCTTGTATGGAGTATTCAGTGAATTTTTCACTGGAAGTTATGAGCATTTGGCTTCAGAGACACAGCATTTACAAGGATTCCTTTTCAAAGAAAAAATCCAGCCATTGGTCTGGTAATGATATAGTCTTTATCTCCAAAAACAGACTAAGAATATTTATGATTGAGGAAAAGACCTGCCTGTGTAAAAGAATGTTCAGTTTTTCTGTATTCACATTTATAGGATGTTTTGCAAGACACACTGGAATATTTTATTGGAGCTGGAAATAGAGCTATCATAGCTGAGCTTGCTTAACCCATTCTCACTGCAGAAACATTGTTATTGTACCTGTCCACAGAATTCAAGAAAGGGATTTTAAAATGTTGTTTACTCGTTTTTCATTTGGGGGTTTTATTTGCTTTTGTTTTGTTTTTAATCAGTCTTAAAGCATCAGCATTATCTGAAGAAGAAACATTCACATTTTGACAGTATTTTACACAAGGAATTATAAACTTCTAATTGGGGTCCCTGTTTACAAGGGAAAACCTTTTCTCTCTCATATGCTAAGGTGATACGGATTTCTAACGTGTGTTCTTGCACCTATTTTACATTTAGTCGCAAACCTCCATATTATACAGAGACCCTGTTGTGTGAGTAACAACACATTGTGTCGTACACAAACCTGGGATGATGCCTGCCAGGGTGCTCTGCAGCTCCCTGTGCATCCTCTGACTCTGACAGATCGTGGCTGGGAGGGTAATTGATCATCATGAGAATTATTGCTTCTTTCCCCAATAATAAACCAGCAATTGCTAATTATTATTTCATCCTCAATCACGTTTCCATAAGGGACTGGGATAAATTCTCTAAGGAGTAGAATTATGAAGAATCCCATCTAAAATTGTGAAGAATTGCAAAGAAAGCTCTCCTGGCAGGACACAAAATAAACACTGGTGAGTTCCCGGCCTTCCTGGGGCAGGAGGCTCAGGGGAGCTGTGGGGTGAGGGCTGGGAGCCTGCGGGGAGCGGGACCCTCCGGCCGGCCCCAGTGGGATGAGCAGCTCCCAGAGCCGGGCTGGCCCAGCGGGATGAGCAGTTCCCAGAGCCGGGCTGCCCAGCGGGATGAGCTGTTCCCAGAGCCGGGCTGCCCAGCGGGATGAGCGGCTCCCAGAGCCGGGCTGGCCCAGCGGGATGAGCAGTTCCCAGAGCCGGGCTGCCCAGCGGGATGAGCGGCTCCCAGAGCCGGGCTGCCCAGCGGGATGAGCGGCTCCCAGAGCCGGGCTGCCCAGCGGGATGAGCGGCTCCCAGAGCCGGGCTGCCCAGCGGGATGAGCGGCTCCCAGAGCCGGGCTGCCCAGCGGGATGAGCTGTTCCCAGAGCCGGGCTGGCCCAGCGGGATGAGCTGTTCCCAGAGCCGGGCTGGCCAGAGGGATGAGCTGTTCCCAGAGCCGGGCTGCCCAGCGGGATGAGCTATTCCCAGAGCCGGGCTGCCCAGCGGGATGAGCTATTCCCAGAGCCGGACTGCCCAGAGGGATGAGCTATTCCCAGAGCTGGGCTGCCCAGCGGGATGAGCTATTCCCAGAGCCGGACTGCCCAGCGGGATGAGCTATTCCCAGAGCTGGGCTGCCCAGCGGGATGAGCAGCTCCCAGAGCCGGGCTGGCCCGGGGCAGGGGAGCCCTGTTTGCACAACACTGCATCTCAGCTAAGAAATCTGCCAAATCCAAGATCTCAGGGTCCATGGCAAAGATAATCCTTAGACCAAATAAGCGAGCACGGCTAATTGAGATCGAACAATGCAGCATTATTCACTTCAAGTATAAATTATAAACATTGTCTATTTATTCTGACTTGTACCTTCAGCATAGTTCAAGATACTGAGATCCTGGGAGCAGCTTCTGTGTGACTGAGCTAACTAGAGTACAGTCCTTGTTAATGATGCGGAAACCAACCTGAACAAAAATCAAGAACTGCTTAAGCTTTAAGCTGACACTCCAGCCAAGCCAAATATTTTCAGCTATACGTAGCTACATTGCTGCTCTGATTGTTTTTTTTTTAATTTCCGTGCTACGTCTTTCTTTATCTGCAGGTCACCCAGCTCTCAGGCCAGGTTCCATTTTATGAGCAGAGGTGAAAGAGCAGGTTAGGTAGGAAGGTGTTTATCTGTTGTGCTCTCTGCCAGACACTTGGTTTCTGTTCCTGCTGCTCTTAATATTTGGTTCATCTTTGACTTCTTCTCTTCAATCTAATTTTAAAGTCACAGAGATCATAAATCTGAGATTGGACAGTTTTGGTAGGGAAAATACAGAATTAATTTTTTAAGGTTCACTTTTGGTGGTAGTCATTCAATAAAAATGTATTTCAAGTAACGGGCTGTTTTTATAAAATACAATTTTGGTTGTGTTTACTAGATGAAAGCAAGGAATATAAAGTACACAAAGCACATTTTCTTAAATAAAAGCAGCAGTAAATATTAAAAAAAAACTTGATCTAACAACAACTACTCACTATCTCCTCCAGTACCATAAGTTCATGGGGATCTTATTTCCCAGGTCAATAAATTTTGCTTCTCTTGGGACTGAGGGACCCTATTATCTAAATTTTTTTGTGGATGGGAGAAGAAATGGTGCTTCTGCAGCCTTGCAAGCATCATCTTGATTTGGTAGGAGAGGAGGACAACAAACCCCTCTTCTAATGAGAGATTATGGGTATTCCATCTACCTGCTTTTGTCCAGTCTCTTTAACCCTAAAAGATCAAAAGAGAGAACTAGGGGAATGGGAAGTGGATTACCCCAGGACTGGTGGGAAGGACAAAGCTTCTGCATTAGTAGAAGAGGATTGTAAAAGTAGAAAACCGTAAAAAGGGTTTAAAAGCTGGCTTCCCCCTGCTTGCTGGAGTTTGGCACAGAAAAGACAGGAGTGGTAGAGAGAGATCTTTTAAAAACTATTTTTTATTTTATATCAGTTAAAAATAGTCCCTGTAAATTTTATAGTAAATTTTATTCAGATGAAAATCCCTAGCTCATTACCAATGCCTTTGGAATTAGTCACTGTCACAGCAAATTAGGAAAGGAAGGTGAGAGGGAGACTTACCCCATGCAGCTCGTGGGAGCACGACTGGCATGAGGAGCTCCATGCTTGGGAGACTAAGAAGCCAGTTCCAGAAACTGAATTTTTACTATGTCAAAGTGATCCTGTGTGTATGTATTTAAGAGCTAGGGAAGCCAAAGCAAGCAAATTGTAGAGTTAATGCAAAGGCAGACTTAAAGCAAGCAGCAATGTACCATTACAGCTATCCAGGCTCCCTGCAGATTATTGCCACACAGAGAAATTATGCCTTGTGGTTTCCTGACATGTTCTTTAGTGCATGATCAGGCTCCAAATGACTCTGGCCACATGATGTCAAAAGCAAACCTTTTAAAATACAGTGACCTGCAAAAGGCTCTTGGTCCCCAAGGAACCCACCAGTCCTGTGCATGCCTGGTGCACATGGGGAAATAGCAGCCCATACAGCATCTGCAGGGGCAGAGGCTCCCTCAGGTTTCCATCTCATGCTCTCCCTCTCCAGGTTTCCTTGTCTTGGAAGTCCTGAGCCCTGCACAGGCTGCTGTGAGCCCAGCTCATTCTGCTTGTGGTGAGGGAGAAGAAAGATTGCACAGGATGGTGACGTGGGCTTCCTCTCCTCTTGCTCCCAGTGTTCCTGGCATCCTCAGCAACACATCACACTGTTATTTAATGGAGTGGGGAAGAATATTTTTTACTATTTTTACCTCAACAGAAGGGTTTCATATTGGTCTTGTTTTATGGACTACTTGCAATAAAGAGTTGTGGGACACAAAATGTCAGTGTAGGGCAGGAAGAGCCCTCACCTTGGCAGCAGGTGGAACTGAGCCTCTCCAGAGGCTGCTGGCAGGTGTTGCCAGCCACCCTCCTCCCAGATGCTCATTCCAGAGCACCTGGGGAATGGTCCTGCCAGCCTCCCCTCCCCAGTGTGCCCACTGGGACATCCCAGCTCCCAGACACCTCTGGGAGAAGAGGGGGCATGCTGAAACTAATGGATTTGAGTTGCAATACTTTCCCCTTCCTTTCTGTGATAGATGTTGCCTTAGGGGCACATTTTGATCACACGTGCATTAGGGGGACATGAGAATGTAGTGCAGGAAAAGTAGAAAAGGATAGAGGTTGGGACATTATTGGCTCTTTCTGGCAGTGGTGCTTGCTCCATTTCCTCAACAGGTTCCTGCAGAAGGGCCTTGGTACTGGCTGTGCTCTCTGGGCACTGAGCTTTTTAAAGCAAGATTCTGGTATCTACCCATGTCCCAATACTGAGATCATCATGCAAATCTACATGTCATTAAAAAAGAAATAAAAAAAAGAAGAAAAAGCCCCAAACATTTGATTTCAGAAGTTCACAGATTCCCCAAGGCCCCATGTTTAACTTGCAGGGTTCTAAATTTTAGCTTTTTTATGGATCCTTAATAAAAGTGCAAATTACCCCTGAAAGTGGCAGATACTTCAGTGCTCAGAACATCTCCAGCCAGGGCCATTCTGCCTGAGAGGAGAGCAGGAGCCTGCACAAGCCTTCCAGTGCTACAAAATGAGAAAGAAGGACAAGGAAAGAGAGTACATAAACATATCACCTCTAATATGCTGGGGCTGTTAAAAGAACTCTCATATAAAAGATAGAGAAAATACTATACTGTTATTCAATTGTTATTTTATATATAGATACACAATTGTTACAAAATTATTGCATTAAATTATTCTGGATTAGGTATTTCTGTATTTCACTTGTTACTGTCCAGTTAAAATGAGAAGAAAATTAATCCTGCAGAATGAACACGCAAAATAAAATTTTATGATTTCACTTGAATGAATGTTACCACAGAAACTAACCAAAGCCAAAGGTTCCTGACACAACACTCATGTAACTGCTACAAGAGTGGAAAAGAAATGTCAGCCTAGAATGCTCTTACTTGCCTTGCCAGCTTTAAGCCCTGGCTTTTGTGGGCTGGTACTATTCAAACGTGTTATTTCTTTTTAATTATCACGCCAAGAATAATGTTTTTTCCCTGATAGAACACACTTTTGCCCAGGGAAGGAAGAACTCTTTGTTACATGTATATTTACTTTCTCACACACAGTGAAGACATTTAAGCTGAGCAAAATTCCTAGGGAAGTGCTTCAGAGGACATGCATTTAGAAATCTAGTTTGCTGTGTGTTTTTTACTGTGGAGGGACACACATCAGTGAAAGAATAACGCATATAAAGAATAAAGGTACTACCTAAAAAATACAAATAGATGGTTCAAAACACAGCTCCATACCAGCTTCTGTGAAGAAAATTAACTCTATCCCAGCACAAATCAGCACACAAACAAAATTCAGGGGAAGTTTAAAGAGGATTAAAAGCAAATTCCACTGTAGAAATGAAGCTTGCCTGTATCAGAACTTAAAAACCATCAAAACTAGACCTTAGCTAGTTATTCCTGATGGATGTTTCAAATGACAGTCACAGCCCCTCTGGTTAAAAATTATTTCCAATTTAACTTCAGCACTTTTTAGAAAAACATTTATTTAAAAATCCCCTCTTAGCTCTATGAAAGTATGGCCCACTTCAGGGACTGCTGAAAAGCTACTGGCAATGGACAGTATTTCACACACTTGTGGATGGTAATTGCTGTCCACCTGACCCCCATGTTATCAATCCCTCCCCAGACTAGAGAGCCCCTAACTCAGATACTCAGCCAAAGTAACCAGACACAGAATTGCAAAGCAAATATTTTGCCTAGAACATATTTACAGTCTTTTTTCTTCTTACCCCTATGCCAAATATTATTAATTAATAGTAATAATTTATAAATATCTTTTGTGACAGTTTAAAGAAAGTATCTGGGCGCAAACACCAAAATAAACCAACAGACTTATTCAAATCCCTTGTCACGGAGTATTCACCCTGCTTTATTTAAAGAGTATGCTGGGAATTAAATGGATTAAACAATCCCTGTTGGAGACTGGAGAACATTCCATACAGGAGAGATGTCCCCAGGAGACACGGGGATAGAGGCCATGGGTGATCTGCAGTGGCAGTTGCAGGAAACCTTTGGAAAATGTCCCTCATCCCTCCCTGTGCCTGCAGGCAGCACCTGCTGCAGGTGATACAGCAGCAGCACCAGGGCAGCCAGGGAGCCAAGGGCATCCCATCCTGGCCTGAGGCAGCTCCTGCAGGGCCCTTGGGCAGCCCCTGCCACTCCCCAGGTGATTTCCATCCCTCCCTCCATGCAGGGCACACAAGGGGTCTAAACTTGTGCACAGCATCTGGGCTATGCCTGGGTACCTGAATGCTCCTGTGCACCAATTTCCTTCCCAAAAGCCCTTTTCTGTCATATGTCCTCCGCCTTCTTAAGTATTCTCATTTTAGAACTTAGAATAATATAAAGTTTTATGCAATCCTTTTTGGTTGTTTTTTTGAGTTTTTTCTTTCAGGCTCAGTCAGGAAACTCGGAAGTGGGTAGGAGTTAAGCATTTTTGATTCTAATAATATTTGAAATCTTCCAGAGTACCCATAAAAGTAAGCAGGAATTAGGTTTTGGAATTCTTTAAAGATTTAAATTCTTTAAAATTCTTTTCATAACCTTACACATTTCAGCAGTGATCCAAGAGAACTAGAAAAAACAAGTGGCAATATAGTACTACAATGTAATATAAAAACATAGATTAATAGCAGGAAACTATGGGCTGCTCCATCTGAGATTATGTGGGGAAGTCTTTGGAACTATTTTAAGTGACTCCAGCTTTTTTATTTATGGGAAGTACTTGAATGTTGACATTGAAAGCAAGTTTTGCAAATTCTCAAATACAGACTCTACAAGTACAGTAAATAAAGAAAAATGTCATGAGATTAGAATCAACAACAAATCCCCCAAACTTTCAATCTTTAACATAAAATGACTAATGGATGAGAAAGTGACTTTCAGTTTAGATAACAAGAGCCAGCTCTTCAGATCAAATAAATGCACAAAAGGAAAACCAGAGCCCTGTTTCTAGCCTGTGAGAAACAACAGTAAAACTCTACTGACTGCAAAGGAGAAGAAATGAACCCCTTGAAGCAGACAGCTGCAGAAAAGCAAAAGCCTTTCAGACAATGAAAAAAATCCATAATTTGACTCATTGCTGTCAAAATGCAGAGAATTGAGAGAAATGGGAACTGACAATATTGCCTGCAGAAACATCACAAGTGTTCTAATGGGGCTTAAGTAGCAAAAGCAGAGTCACTTCCTCAACTGCCAAAAGATATTCAATATAAACAATTCAGTCACTCACTCAAAAATTCAGTCAATCCATGCTGCAGTCTTAAAACTTAACAGTGAATTAAAAGGCTGTTACAGTCTGGAGCAGAGAGTTTATGTTAATCACGTGGATAGTTATTTGCACCTTCCTTAGCTCTGCTTTATTGTTCATAGCAATAATTTTTCCCAAGAAGACAATCCTTAATTATATTCTGCCAAAACCAGCATGGACTTATAGATTTTTAAAGCCAGAAAGAGGCATTTCAGCACAGACCATATATTTCATACAGTGCTCATGCCTCTGGATCTGCATTTTACAGGTTCAACCTAAAATTGTCTTTTAGAAAGTTATCCAAATTTGAACTCATAGTGGTAGAAAACCTACCACATCCTTCGGTAGTCTGTTTCAAATGCCCATTTTTATAATTCCATGCTCAAAATTCCTACATTTGAAAAAAATTATAAATAATAAAACCCCCTGGTTTTATATTCTTGGATCTAAGACAGAGTAAGGCCTGTTTATTGGCAGCAAGAGCACCTCTTCCTATTAGCGTGCTAAACATGAGGTTACAGGTCTGAGAAACTTCTTCACAGAGATAAATGAACACCTGAGAAAACACAGGCTTGTTAAAAAATGAAGGTGCATGGCTCTACTATGTGGCCCTGTGCCAACAATATGAAAAAGCAACTCCCAGCACCTGCACGTGCACGTACAGGTTTTGATTTTAGCAGATAAGTGAGGGTGCATGCCACCTATTAAAGTGCTGGAGAAAAGCTTTGATCCCATTGACATCTTCTATATGTGTGTGCTTGTGTGTATAGGTGTACCTATTATATATATTGAAAGGTATTTTAATTATTCATGTAGGAGCCTTTTTTTAGATGCCATTTTGTTTCCTCCAGGTTTTTTGTGTTTATCACTCAGTGATACCTGGGATGACTGAGAAGTTGAGCAAGAGGGAAGGCCCATGTTTTGTAATTTTATATGCTTTATTGAGCAAAGCACCTGGAATGAAATACTGCCTCTGTCAAAATCAGTGCCAAAACTTCCACCCATTTCAGCAAGGCCAGAATTTCAGGCCCAAGTCAAAAGGTCATCTCAGGTGCTGAAAGGTAAACATCTGCCTAAGCAGGAAAGAAAGTTCCCTCATTGTTGGCTCAGATGCACAGACAAGACAAGGCAAGACACAGCAGATGAAGCTATAAGCAGGGTGAAGGCTTACTTGTCACTCTTCAAAATATGACTTTTATGAGCAATGTCCAGGGCTTGAATATGTGGTTATATCAGAATTCCTAGAAAACTGTTTTTGAAACACGGAGATTTATGTTAATTGAAAACGTTAATGGTCCTGGAGGTCTCCCCTGCCTCCAGTTTGACCTCCCCAGCTCCTGACCAGCTGCAGCCTGGCCCTTAGCTGTCACAGACCTGGGCTGGACCTGTCCTCAGAGGCTCTCAGGGGACTGATTCCTCTTGCACTGTGGCATATTATGCAGATACTTTTCCTATTTTACCTTCCCTCCTATGCTAAGAAGACTGGGGGCAGGGAGAGGGTTCCATTTCTGCCAGCCTTGACAGGTCTGGTCTCTTCTGGCCCAAAGCTTGACTGCACCATTTGGTGGTTGCAGTGCTGCTCTTGCTGGCCACTGGCCCCAGGAACCAGCTGAGCTCATTTCTCCAGACTTGTGCCCTCTAAGACCTTTTCCTTTCCTCTTCTTCCTGCCAGTTCCTGCCTGGAGCCTGCTTAGGATCAGGAACAGGGTCATTTACCTGGGAAGAGCTCAGCCAAACACCCAAGCCAGCAGCAGGGCATGGCAAAACTGAAACTTAAACATTCTCTTAGGCAATCTGCTTTATTTCCCTGTTAGTTAGGCATCAGTCTATTACATTAAATTTCTAAAAGCTTCAGTCATTTCGTTTTTAAATGTCTCAAGCAGGAAGGCTTCCACAATGCTTTTTCACACTCTCAGCTCTCATTCCTTGTTCCAGAAGTGCTAATGCAGTTGCTCAGTGTCAAACAATCTGCCAGAACAGCAGAAAAACAGAATTCCTTGCCAGGGAAGCCTTAGCACAGAGTAAGAAGGAGAAATATTTTCTTCTTAGGGGTGTGATCTTTTTTTAAATTTCTTGAAGTTAATTACGGGTGTTAACACAGTAGATACAGAAAAGGCAAGAAATAGTCAGCTCTTACTGCATATCCAACTGCTCCAGGTACTGAGGCTCTGATTCAGTCAGTGAGGCATGGAAGGATGTGCCTCTCTTTGTAATTTATTCCTCCATGTGCAACAAACTCCCAGCTATTGAAGTGGGAATAGCCCTGGTGAGGAAACTCTTTTAGATGATCTCTGATCTAAACAGGCAGCAGTGATGCTCTTTCACCTCATTCTTACCTCTTGAGCTGTGTTTTGCACAGGTGCTCCAGCGTGTAGCACACAGGTACTTTGGGAAGGGGCACATGGCATCTTCCCTGGCAGGCCTTCCCCCTGTCCTGCCCAATGGGTTCCTGGCCATGCTGCTTCAAAGGACAAACTCTGGTTCTCCCTTCCAGGGATGTTGGACATTTGAGGGAAATGAGGATAACCAACTTTAAAAAGTAGTAAAATGGCTCAATTCAGCAACAGAAAATAGATGCACATTTTATCCTTCCAGATTCTTGACTCTTTTCAAGCTCTCTTCAAGCTAGAGTTTTCCTCCCTTTCCCTTGCTGCACAGTGCTTTCTTACCAGGCATCTCTAGCAAAATTTCATTTCTAAGAAGAGCATAATTTCATGGATGCATATAAATTCCTTGTGATACTGAAGCAATGCTGTTAAGGGAAGGACACAATTAAAGCACATTTATCAGCTTTGGTTTCAGAAAGACTTAGTGCAGTATTTTTTGTCAGGGAATGGAAGACAAACTGCTAAATTTTGTTATTCACTCTGCACAGTCCTTCTAATCTAATTTACATGTTAGCAGTGGTTACAAATAGGTATCTTAAAGCTAGAAGAATGATCCATAGCCATAAAAACATTTAAGTCAAATGAATTTAATTTTGATCTAATTAAACTCAGTCAAACTATCCAGATTACATTCAATAGATTCCAAGCTGATTAAAAATTATGACTGGGGAACAGTAGGAATTTCATTTCTAGGGTCACACTTTCACCACCTTTAAATGGACTCTCTGTACCTCTGTAGTTTTGAGTTTCAAGAAAGACTCTGTTGTCTAAAATTGGTTAGAGCTCCTGTCCTGCTCCACTTGAAGGTTGACTTTCCCTACACACAAGGACCATACATGTCCCATTCCAGCCCTATTGAATGTATTTGTGTATAACTGGAGGAAATTGGTGCATTTCAGAGTTGGGACCTTAGACTTGAAATATCTCAGTACATAATTTCCTGCTTTTGTTGTTCTGAACTACTGGGTTTTTTTAAACCAGAAATTCAAGATACATGGAAACCAAGGAACAATCTCTTTTGCCTCTTTCTCCTTTTAAAGATTCTCCCTTTCCAATGCTCTTCAAACATTTCTTTCTACAATTTCTTTAACTATCACTCAAAAGAATTGATTTTGCCACTCTTAAAGGACATTTCCTATAATCCATTCAGTATGTTTATTTCCCTTTGGATGAAATACAGTAGTTTCTTGTTAAGTTTCCCTTCCTAATTTCCTAGGATGTGCATTATGTCATCTTGGTTTTATGATTTTGATGGTGGCAAAATTTTTGTCTAGGTCAATTTTATCAGTTTTCTGCATGAGGAAAAGTATCAATTAGACAAACAAAATGTCTCCTTTCCCCAGTGAGAATAACCTTATTTTTCTCAGCCACTGCTAATTACATAATTTTTTCTGTTTTGCAAGTGCCAAGGGCTTTAACATTTGATACAGAGATTTAGATCTCATCACAAAGCCATGTGGAAAAACTGGGTTTGTAGATAGCAGCAAGAACATCAAAACTCAATTAAGCAGCACACAATTCTTTGGCAACAACCAGTAACTTGTGCTCCTAAACCAGAATTACTAACTTTCACTGTCTTGAATTTCACGGAAATATCACAAAGAGATTCTTGAGGCAAACCAAATTAAGCTATGATTGCACTGTAGCTTGAAAAGTAACAAATTAATTGGCAACAGGGGTTTCCATGTTTATTGCCTCTCTATGGCTTCCAGATTAAATTTGTGCAGTCAGTGAGATTTACAGCAAGCTTCCAAAGGTTGACGCAGTTTTTCTCTGTGAATTTAAGGTTCTAGGTTTAAGTTCTGATCATTACCAACAGATATAAATCTAAGAAAATTAACAGATGTGCCAAAGGAAAAAGGACAGTTCCATGATCCATCTATGCAGTAAGCAAAGCATCATTCAGCATCACTTTGAGAAAGACAAGGAAATCAGGAGAAAAAGAGCTTGACAAACTGAAAAAAGAAATGCAGGATGATTTTTTTACTCTGAAATGATTTTTCTCTTTCCCTGGCCAGTTGAAGAGAGAATCTAAATGATACATTTGGCATCCTGTACCATCAGCAATTATGATATTTGCCCCAGTGTCCTGGCTATGTTTAGGTACATCTTGCATGGAGGGATGCTTTCTGCTCCGCTCCTTTCAAAGCTCACAGCATATGAGCTGGTACAAAAAAGTTGTGTACTGCATTAACCTGGCACTGATCCCAGGCTCATCAACCCTGCTGTTTGCACTTCCCAAGTGGGTTAAATTTATACTAATATGCTGCAGAAAGACACTGCTGGCAGAAGTATTTGCTGAGGCAGCTCCAGAAATGACCACTGGCCATTGAAGATTAACGACCTACTCACAAGTATTTCCAACAGCACTTGCAGAGGAAATACCATGCTCATGCACCCCCCCCCCCAAAAAGGATGGACTGTGTAACCTCTGTGTCATGGATTGTGCAAGATTTAACTATGGCCAAACTGAGAATTTACGTACATATTTATTTTAAATATATTTTATCAGATCAGCTGTCCAGTAAGTTAATGACACAGCAATGTTTCTGATGTAACTTCATCTACTCTGTCTGGGATAACAGCAACAAGAAGAGTTAAGAGACTGGAGGATGTCAGAACAATGAATATGCTTTATTCACTGACTGTACAAAACTGTTCTGTTCTTGGATTCACTCTGTGTCTAGCCTGGAGCTGAATTCTTTCTAGAGATCACTACTATGCAATCATCATTTTCTGATATGGGATTCACTCACTATTGACATATTCCTTTGGTTTTGATAGGTGCACACATATTACCATGTATATTTTATCTACCATGGGTATTGGTTTCATCTACCATGACACCATCCACAGACTAAAGTCAGCTGATTTATTGCCTCTTTTCTAACTTGCTTTGACTATGGTTAAAGGATTTTCACTCATCTGAATATTTCCTTGCTTTTCCAAGGCTCCCTGTTATATTTGTGAAATGTTTGCAATGTCCACGTGCTCTCAGATGGGCTTTAAAGCAGAATAGACACAGCCACTTTACAGGCTGCATGTATTTTCCCCAAGTTAAGCAACAGTGAGTGTAGAATTACAATTCTTTTAAAGCTTTTGTAGTGTACAAATAGTGCACTGGGGGAACACAAAGCTCCCCATTCACATTTATTACCATCTCTGTGTCATTTCTCACTTACCAGGGCATTTGGTGCACTTTGACAAGCTCTGTGGATTTAAGCATTTTTAAATATTCATTCATCTGCAAAGCAGCAGTTTATCTCTTATTTTCATTCTCTCAATTTGAATTTTCATTAATCTCTCTCATTTTTCTAGGTTAATGCTTATATTCAGAGGCACAAATACCAGGGTTTGTTTGATGAGTTAAATAGTCTCGATGCATGACAGATTTGTTTGATGAAAGTCACCTTCCTTCCTGCCCATGCAATACTTTTCCATATTCAGGAAGCATTTTTAAGAGGAGACAGCATTGAGGTAATTCTGCCCCTGCTTAAATCCCGTGACACCTATATCCGAAACTTAATACATGTAGAGCTGAAAATAAGAGCCCTTTAAAAGCTCTGGAGTTAGGAATTGCACACAGGCAGCATTTAGCTTTTTTCTTGACATTTTGTCTTCCTAGCAGATGCAGCAAACAATTCTCTTTACTCTGAGCAATGAAGTGAATGATACAGCACTGCAAGTATTCGTCACACTTTTTCATCTTTTTTCTTTTTTTTTGGTGAGAAACCAGATAGTAACTCTGACCTATATGGATAGAAAGCTTTAATTTTGACCTGTACAGACAATAGTCTGCTAGATAGTTGGGATACAAATATCAAGGAAGAATGAAAAAAGACAGATACACATGAAATTCTGGCTCCATTGAAGCAGTTGGGAATTTTGCCATTGATTTGAATGGAGCCAGGATTTCATTGCAAAAGCATTGTTCAGCTGTGAAAGTTGTCCCTGTTAGGTCTGTACACCCTCATGCATTCAGTCCCAAATTCCTGATGAAATGATTTGTAATTTTTCATATTGCCCCAATTTTTTTTTAAACAGCTGACCCTTTCTCTTAAACACAACCTTTTCCTCCAAGACAAGTATTAAATGCTTTTGTTGATTTTAAGATGACTTTCCCACATTCCACAAAAACCCACTTGAGCTATTTGCTTCCACTAAGTTCCTCTACTTGTTCTTCACATTTTTGTTAAAAATCCTTGTGAACATAACTGAGGCTGACTCAAATTAATACAAAATACCTTGCTGAACTGTGGCACTTTCTGGATTCTTGATAGCAGCAATACTTTATCATTCTCTTTTGTTCTTGGCAATATATGGAGATAAGCCACTTATCTACTGCTGTTATCTTTATTATGCCAAACACTCTAGTTACAAACATGAGGGTTGATGTTAGGGGAACTTTTATGTGCCTGTTTCATTGAGGATTTTTTGCTTGCTATCTATATTGTCAGTGCATCTGCCTGCCCTCATGCCTGACTTTTGGAGAGGTAATGATGTGATTCAAACAGGAAAAAGAAAAGAAAGTAGAGGGCAAATTATAAATTATTATAAAGAGGGCTTAATATAAAATATTCAGTGATGTAACTAGCAGTAACATAACATCATGTGACTGACACAAACCATTTTAATGAGTTCACAAAGAAAATGCTGTTATGTTGTTTAGGACTGCATATTATCTGCTATAAAATAAATATATCACCCAAACCAAGCAAAAATAAGCTTATAGAAAATAGTAGACATACAACAGAAGATTTGTAGAGTGTCAGTGAAGAAAGCTTGGCCTTGGGTAAAAGTTGCAGGTCAGAGTGCCCCCACCTTCAACAGCCACTGCTCTCCCTGTAGGGTGGGGAACTTTGGAAGGTTTCCCTTTAGAGGAAAACTCTCCTTCACAGCAAGATTTATATGAAAATGCCACTGATTTGCTCCAGTCTGTACTGAGCCAGACACAGCAGCAAAGTGGCAACACGATATGAGGAAGAAAAGAAACCTCTTTGGCACCTGTTCCGTGAAGGCAGGATGGGAATGTGGCTTTTACAGCTGCAGTAACAGCACTGAGGCAGCAGCCAGCCTGCCTGATGCACCAAAGGGAGCTTTGGGGATGTCCTACCCCGGCACCTTCAACCAAACCCAACAGCAGCACTCAGCTTTGGGCCCCAGCTGAATTTCCAAGATCTGTGCTGTGCTTTACTGTACCTTCACACCAGGGCAGTGGCTCAGCCATGCAGGAGCTTGCAGGAGCCCAGCTCCTGCTGAAGATGGAGAAGCAGCCCTTTACAGACGTCAGACAGATGCTGGGACCCACCAGGTCCCATCTAGTGCAGTGGGTGAGGAGGAAGGGTCAGGGGCTCCTCCTGCCACTGCTCGGCAGTGGCTGTTCAGCCTGATGCTCTGCTTGGAAGTTGAGGGTGGCTTCGCCAGTGAGACAGCCAAAGGGAAACCTTTGGAAATGTGCCCCCTAGGTATTCCTGAGAGAAACCTGTCCTGAGAACAAGTCACATGAGTTTAATAAACACCTTTAAATATGGTTAACACTTTCATTGAAAATCTCCCAGTGATCCTGGTCCCTGATGGAAGTTTCATTGTGGGTACACCTACAGCTGTCAGGTTTGACATATGAAATCAAGTTAAAGTGCTTCAAATTAAATTTGAGGAGAAAGAGCATAAAAATTAAACACAATTGGTTTAGAATAAAATGCCTACTTTTTAGTTCTTGACCCTTTTATTTATAGTAAATATTTGTCTTGCCTTGGAGTAATTTCTATTTTGAATGTCTATAATTAATGACATGGTTCATTAGTTGCAGGGAAGCTAATGCAGCTCTGCTATACAGTAGTTCACATAATTGTGGGAGGTAACCCATTCCACATGCTTTTAAATTGTAATTTCAAAATATTTTCCTAATAGTTCTCAAACAGAAATATTTCTAAGTGTAAATTGAAATCTGCCTATATCCAAGGAACATTAACAGAACATAGTTTAAGCATAACATGCCAAAAAATATTATTTTTGGCTGTAACATAATTGGTATCACATGCTGTTGCTATTTTAAAAACTTTTTTCCTTTTTGCCTGAACTTCTATTATTTTATATGGGCACAGGTATTACCTGAGGATGACTTTGCATAATGAGATGTAGCTGCATACTAGGTTGTGGGATTTTAGTTTTCTTCTTTCAAGCTGAAACAAATAAATGAAGCAGTTAAACTTCTAAACTAATCAAATCCCCCTACACTTATCAGAAATATTTTAACATGGCATTTTAAAAAGCAATTTGCATAGGAAAATAAAACACAGTATCTAGAATAAGGCTGAATCTGGAAAAAAAAATGACCATGGTGAATACTTGTATAAACTTCACTTTTATGTAGAGGTAGTTTGACTTCATTTCAGCACTTTTAACCCCTAACCTCTAAGACCATCAGAAGGCTGTCAGCTTGAAATTTGTATTCCTGTGGGTGTTTACCCAGTTCTTGGTTAAATAGGTTAAGCATTTTTCAACCTATAAAACTTCATATGTATACCCACTCAGGAGTTACTCTTCTCAGTCAGCGGAAGATCCTCAGTATTTCTGTGTGCAAGCTAAAATGCTGCTGAGAAATCCCAACAGTGAAACAGGATCAGATTATTCCTGTTCTGTCCTGCAGCTATTTAATGGGGGTACCCAGGGCAGACTAGAGATGTCACAGTTTAGAATGTGTATCATTTACCTATACTTAGTCTCAATAACATTAGATTTAATTATGTTACTTAGATTTAATGATCTTGATGTACTGATAGTGGTTACCACTGGGTTCACAGGTACAAGAGGAACTTGTTATGTATTTGTCTTTAAAGAAACAGCTTTAACAGGCTTTCAGGATATACTCCTAAGTACTAAAAGTATCTTAAGCAACTGAGTCTCCTCTCCAAATGGTCTTTTCTCAATATAAGAGGTGCAATAAGAGTTAACTGCTATTGCTATTTCTTTTAATATACATGTCTGTTCAACAAAGAAATCAAAAAGACAACCCTGAGATTAAAGGTAAGCTGGTACTATGATGAACCAGAGAAGTTTTTTAAGGAAATAAATACTGTGAATACTCAAAGCTGTACAAATTGTCTGGGATTGGCCATTGCTGTTTGTGCCAAAAAGAGGGTGTTAATTGCATTTACTGGGAAACACCCCCACATGCTACCCCTGCATCAGCCAAGCCATGAAAAGCATAATTCATATGACAAATTCAGGTGGATCTAAAAAGTCATTTTGGCCAATTGTAAAATTTTGAAGTTCCCAATAAAACATCCAAAATCAACGTCATCTGAAAAATCCAGTCTGAAATGCAGTTAGGTCATAGTTCTAGTCAGTATTAGTAAATCAGGTAGGTTTGAAGCAAAACAATTCTGATTGCATCACTTGAAACAATCCAAAATATTGGTTATGAAATCCTGCGTATAAAATTTAAAAGCTTCCATGTTGACTTAGTATGGACCTCCTACACAGCTTGTAAACCACAGCCTTTTCTCCTTTTTCACATAGTTTCAGGGCAATCCATCAATCTCCTCTACTATGTTATAGCAATTTGTAATTCAAACAGAGGAAGGGCAGTTTATTCATGAGGAATAAATTCTGGCAAGTAACATCCACAGATATATTTTACACTGCAGTTTTGTCTCGAGAAAGTATTTTAAAGTCTAACAGCAACACTGACAGCAAAGAGCTGTTTGGTGTGCCCTCACATTGGCCCTTGCTGAGGATCAAATATGCACCTGTTGATGTGACACCCCCCAATTGCTTGGCTGGACTCCAGAAAGGGCTGAGGAGGAACCTGTGCTCTGTGTAATCCTCTAAGGGATGAGGGGATTGGGAAGCCCCAGCAAAGCACTGGAGCTGCTGGTGGGTGACCCTTGGGATGTGAGGAGTTCTGCAGGTACAGACTTTGTCCTGCTGAGCAAGTGCCTTCCTAATGTAGATGCAGTGTATGCTTTCCAAGCAGAAATGATGAAGTTCTGCTAATTACCAGTGGTCTGTTTCCAGAAAATCACTTATTTTATCTTCTGCAATGCCTGGTAGATGGAGTACTGGATTCAGTAGGAGACTTCTTTTTTTGCCATTAAAATGGAATTTATGTACCAGGAAACACTTCTAGGTATTCTAAACACTACTATTTATCAAAAATAATACTACTAATAAAACACATTCCACCCCCCCAGAGGAGATGGAAAGAGAGTATTTACAAAGAAGAACAGGGAAGCATAGCTGGATTATGCCTAATTCACCATGATTTGCAGTCACAACTTTGATATCAGAAAATGCAAGTTGATATTTGATGTCAGAAATACAAGTTGTTCGACTTATGTGAGTTTGGTTTGGACTGGGACTTTTATTTCTTAGAAGGGGAGTGCTAAATTAGGGTGTTTCCTAACTTGTTTATATCAAAGGGGTTCCACTACTTCTCATTTTTGATCCAGCAGTGCTCAGGTTAATGAAATTTTGTCCTTGGCTGTCATATAAGCAAATTCAATGGTTACCACTAAAAATACCACTATAAATCCACAGATACTTCATAAGTAGTAACAGGGAGTTCTAGTTTAAGTCATGTATAAAATAATACCTAAAGTTCAGTGAGAGCATTGGTAAACTGATGGGAAAAAAGAGAGAGATTTTATTTTTCTAATGGAAGTCACTGTGTAGAACATCCAAAAAGTTGTCTTCTTCTTATCCATATTTATGAAGGAAATTCTCCATTTTAAACTTCCTGCTAGAATCCAACCATTTGAGCTAATTTTAATTTCAGAATGGATTAGGCCTGAAAACTCAGCTGGCCACACCAAGAGAAGAGCCTTCCTTGTATTTCCTCCACCCCCCCCAGTTTTGGACATATTGAACATAAAGCAAGGCAGGCAGACAGTCATATTTACCTCTAGCAGAGACATTGCCAAGTTTGTAGAACAGCCTTTATCAAAAGTTTTTTTGTCCGTTATATTTCTCTTCCAGATACATTTTGAATTTTCATTTCTTTTCATATTCCCTTAGATACTCTGTTGATTTTTCTGTCTTGGCAACATAGTCTATCATTATATCTTGCTTTAAAATGTGTTGAGCGATTAGAGAGGAGTCAGGGCAAAAATAGCAACAGCTGTGACTCCCTGTGCCTGACCAAAAATACCCAACTGTGCACGTCTCCAGGCACATCCAGCTTGAGAGGCCACGCCATGCCAGTGTTCCTCTGGGCTTAGACTCACCAAAATGCTGTACAACAATGAAAATGGTGCATTAGACAAATTTAATCTTCCATGTCTTGTTATTCCTTTCTCTTGGAACAAACAAACAAACAAAAAAGTATGTTTACTTACCACGGGTAAAATGCAGGTGGAAATTCAGGTCTTTCTCCTTTCTCTTCCTCTAAGCGTCTTTTGTCAATTTAAAAACAAAAAATAAAATTCTCTTAGCTAACATTGTCTGAATCTTATGTACTTGTAGCTTATGTATCTGCCACCCTTCTTCTGGTCTTGTTTTTCTCTTTAAGAGCAGAGAGGATTAATTTCAGATTTTTGGCAGAATGACCCATCATCTAGAGATTTCCTCTCACTCTTACACCCTCATCACAACAGTTAATAAATTAATAAACAGTACCGGTCAGCACTCCAGTGATTGGTTGAAGGCATAGTCACTAAAATACCAAAACCAAAACCAAAAGCCAAACAAAAAACAAAACCACCAAATGAAAACCAAAAAAAAACCAAAAAACAAAACCCAACCCAAAACAACCAGTAGAGCTTTACTATGAGATTTAGGAGGCATTTACTTCACACATGCCTAAGTTATCAGTCATAACTTCATTCCCATCTCCATGCCCAAAATCTATTATCTGTTCTCTTTTAATGTGTATTTTTTGATTAAGCTTGTTTTATTCATCATTTGTGTCCCTTTCTCATAATGGAATTCTTGTCATTGTCTGTCTACAGATTTTCAGGATAAAAGCAAACCCACTACCATATTTTCTTGTGGACGAAGCTTTATGTCTTGGCCAAAAGCCATTTATAGAAGGAATACATCAGTTGGAGGCCTTCCTCTCCAGTCTAAATGAGAAATTGCTCCTCATGTTGTCTTTCATCTTTTAAATATGTTCTGATCTGATCTGAGCAGCTGTCTATGTGAGATTTATTCCTCTGCTTGTTCACTGATGTTCTCGTCTATGCTAATAAGTCTTCCTTTGTGTGTCTTCAGCATTATCTTCTTAATCAAGTTTATTTTCAGGCCCCATTTCTTGGCTTTCATGGTCCAGTTCCTTAATTAATTCTCATAGATGGAGTTTTTAGACAAGCATGATATCTAACAATCTGATTCACCTAATTTTTTTTACTCTTTGCATGTTCATTTTTTTTCATTCTAGACATACCTTTTACAAAAATTTAGAATATCTGCTATAGAATATCTGCAAACAGCTTTAAAACAGTAGAATCACACAGTTCTATTTCTCTCTCCCTGTAAATACACACACATGCACATGTGTAAATAAGCCTACACAATTTAAACATGTGGTGGATGTTTCACATTATGTGCTTCCTGCAGACACAAAAGAGTGTAACATTTTTATGTGCTTTAGCTTTCCAAAGCTCTGACTTTTGAGTTTTTCTCCAGCCAAAGAGCCATGTTCATGCAGCTCTCGAATGCCATGCAGAATAATAGTTAGGTCTTTACTGGTGCTCCAGTAACTCATTAATCACTAGAGTATTATCTGTTACAAAGCACCCACAACAAAAGCCTGTCTGTTTTCATTGTTCAGCCAAGTCACTACAGTTGGCAATTCCTGCAGGAACTATCTTTACACATTTCATTTCTGAAAGAACACAACTCTCCCAAGCTTAACAGTTTCTTGTCCAAGGCACCACTGAAACCATTTGGAGCCCACCACAATTTCCAGCATTAGGGTTCCTTTCTGCCACCTGACTGACTGATGGTCCTGCCACATCCTTGGAATTACAGAAAATGTCTGTGATGGTCACACAGGCAGCGTCACCAAGACACCAAAGGGACTCCCCAGAGCAACAGGCAACTACTTCACTCAACTGCAGGGCCACGGGTGGCTAAATAACTATTTCTCCCTGTGGCTAGTGCAAAGCTGAGAGGACTTCAAAGAATCAAGATGTTGGCTTGTTTCAGCCTACTTCCAACATAATTTTTCCCAGCAAAAACTCTTGTCTTCTTTTTGTCTACCTCCTCTCTCCCAGGCAAGACTCATGTAGGATTTTAGGCAGGGGAGAGGATGGGGAAAGTTCCAGAGCTAACTCAGCCCACCTCAGCTCCACATCAAGGAGATCTCTTGCTGTGTGATCAGATTTTCCTACCAAAGGGACACAGGCTGTAGCATGATAAACTTACACCTTCTACCTACAGTGCTGAATCCTTGTTGCCAAAATTTCCAGTTTCTGAGGACAGGTGTTCCCTGCTGAGCACCTCTCTCTGACAGTACAGGCTCACTGACCAGCTTCCCTCAGGCCAACAATTACTGCTTTCTCCATGATTCTGTCTTCATTCAGGCACTCAGCTTCTTTTCCCAGATGCTTTAATTCAATGGAAATTGGGAAGGAAATTTGTCTCCACACCCAGGATCCACCAATATCCCTCAAACCATTTCAATTTTATTACCTAATCCTGATTAATGAGTGTTTTGCCACTTACCTATGGTCTGCCAGGACTTTGGTCCAACCACAAGGCCCAAATAATGCACCAGGCCTCGGAATGGAAATGAGCTTCTCCCTTTCTTGACTAAAAGCCCTGGCTACGGCCACTACTGCTTGTCACTCCCTGGACATAAATGTGCGTGTCATCAAAAGTTCTCAGCTTCCAGCAAAAAGCATGCAACTCACTGGTTTTATAGGAGTACAGAACTACGTGCTGCTATAACAGAGACCTCCAAAGTATCTTACAAAAAAAGTGAACAGGCCTTTTAAAAGTGGCAGCTACAAGCCAAACACAGTGGGTGGCTTTCACCTATCCCGCTCTAATACCACAGCAGGATTTATGGCAGATTCCCTTTACGGCTGCAGCTCAAGGTGCTGTTCTTCACTTCCACAGCCTGGGAGCTGTGTGCTTTGACATTACCAGCCTGCCTTTCCCTTTGATCTGAGACTCTAGATCAGGCAGGGCACACAAATCACAGGGGTGTCTGTCTGAGCAGATTAGCTGAAAGCACACCCTGCTCCAGGACCCTGTACCTCACTTGAACCAGGAGCACCATAGCCAAAGCCTGGCCCACACCCACTTTCTTCTCTTGGGGGAAAGCACAGTGTGAGAAACAGAGATGGAAAAGGGGACTTAGACTGCTTCCACTGAACAGCACAGGGCAGACAGATGTTAATGCTGACGTCCCACTGCATTTTATTGTGGGCTTGCTTTGATAGTGTTCAATTACACATATGTGAAAAATAAATAAAACCACATAAGCACATGAGTTTTACAGCTCCAGCCAGTGTCTGTCAGGTCCCTTGTTTAAGTTTTGGGTTTTTTTTTTTTTAATTGAAGATGCTTAGGCATTTAATAGCTTGAGACACAAAGAGGTTCCTCTGTTGGCTTGTGTTCAGGCTCATTTGAATTCAAATCCACATTTTGGAACAAAGAATCCAAAACAAGCCCATATTGAAGTGAAAGGATACATGAGTGGCTGAGCGTGGCTCTGGAACACATTGTGCAAGCAGCCTCAGAGCTGGGCTTGTGCAGCACTGCCCTGCCAGGGGGTAAAGCCCCTTGCTAAGTTTGGCTCTGCTCCAGGAGACATTTATGCATGTGCTTAATTTTTAGCAAAAAAGATCTTCTACCAAAGCTGATGGAGCTGCGTAAGAATCTGGGCAAACCTAGTTTAGTGCCTGTTGGATCAGGGCCACTGACTCCTACACTGCAATATGAAGGGAAATCTTATTGAGCACAGACAGCATTTTCTTACAGGAAAATGTCTCATTCCTCATCTGCTTTTCCCAATGTTAACAGTCAGGCAAATCTGAATTATATTTCCCTATTGAAACATGATGCTATTTATATACACTTAAAACTTCATGTAGCTTTGCAGTTCTCCAGTTAGAAAAAATAAAAGAACAGGTAGTCAACAAAAAGATAGCATTCTCCACCCTAATAAACATTTTTACATTAAATTCAGAGCTGTGCACTTTAAGAGGAACAGAAACTGCTCATTCTGTTTCTTAATGTTAGTTCAAAGCAAACATGTTCGGATTTTATTTTATTTTTTTTAGAAAAATATTTTGGTTTATTCCCCTCAAGGAAAAAATCTTTTCCATGGAAAGTGAAAGGTTACAACAAAACCATACTAAAACCTTTTGTCCAAAAATGTTAACCACATCTTAATACAATTTAACAGCTACCCACATTGTTGCACAACTGCCATCACTTATTTCTGTGGCATGAAGTCTTTCCTCAAAATCTATTGTGTCTTTTATCTGTAATGTGCATAAAATATTTTTTAAGCAGTAATGCATTGTGGCAATTGCTAAAAATGCAAGCATGTTTAATATGCCGTGACATTTAAAAATACTACAATTGCTTCTTAGAGAGGTACTGTAATTGTTTTTTTCAGAATTAAACAGGAAATAAAAAGCCAAAGTGTACAGTGTATTATACATAAGTGGCCAATCATCAAAATGACCAAGTAAGTTCAGGACTCAGCCGTGTGTTAAACTCAGCAAAGGAAGTGGCATACATTAACTAAGCTTCTGTATTTTATTTTCATTTCAAACTATATTACCAGAGCTGTAAGAGCTTGGGAAAAAAACAGCCTGGCAGTGCACACTTCGCTAAGAAGCTCTTCAATCTGTTGGGCCTTGGGAGAACATCATTAAAGCCCCTTGCTCTCACTTTTACAGGTCTCCAACTTGGGTTCAACATCTCAATGTGCCAAATACCTAAGCAAGCATTTTTAAATGAACAGTTTAAAACATAATAATCGAAAACTACATAGCACATCTCATCCCAAGGGATCCTGAAGCACTTTAAAAAGCTATCAGACTAACTCTATATCTTCTCACAGCAGCCAAATTTCTCCTACTTTCAGCTCTCCTTCCCTTTGCAAAGGCTGTTGGATTCAGGCCCTGCTTTTAGTGAGGAAAGATGGAAGCTTGAGAGAGGAGCTGAGCTGGTGGCTGGAGAGGGAAACTGAGCACGATGTCCCTGCAGAACAGCACAGAGCACACACAACACTGCCCCATCCCTCCCTGCAGGAGTGCCCAGGGCAGACACTGCTCACCTCAGGAGCTGAGAGTGCAAGAGAGAGTTCATTAAAGCCTTTGCAGCAACCTCAGGAACTCGGCAGTGGCACACTTCTCTCAGAATCAGCACAAGGTTTCTATCTGATTCAGTTTCCATCTGATTCAGTTTCCATCTGATTTCCCCAATTCAGTACTTGCTGTCTGCAGCACTAGCTGAAATGTGACTAGAAATCCCTCTCTTCTGAATGTGTTCAGTAATTTAGAAGATTTATTCACTTTTTTTGGTCTCTCTATAGAGGGCAAAGCTCTATGGATATTTTATGCTATTTCCAGTGACCAAAATCTAATGTTAGAAAATCAGGATTATAGTTCCAAAAATATCCAAGCCCTCCAGCAATTTTTCCATGCTTAGTACAATGTTTGTTCCTGAACAGAGATTGATTTGTTACTATGAAAAAAAATCAAAGGGTGTTTCCCATAACAGCTAGCTCTTTAAGTGTATATAATTTGTATATACAGTTTATTAAACTATTCTATGTACAATTCAAATATAAACAATTCTGAGGGCAAAGGTTATCAGTGCATCTGACAGTATACCTTTAAATATTTACAGAAATTGTCACACAGAATGAGAACTTACCCAGAATCTTTCTGTACCTTCTAAACTACTCAGACAAGATTTAAATATTCACATCCTTCCTTAACAACCATGGATTAGGCCTGTGGTAAATTCCCCCACCTTCCAACCATCGCAGAGCTCTAATTACCATCATAACACATAACTTTTAAAATTAAAAGAAAAGGATATATTTTGCAAAATGCCCTGAAGATCATTTAGGACCCTGAGGCTTTTCTAGGAACGGATGACATTAAGAAAGGGGTTCTAGACACCTGCCTCCTCTCTTTAGAGTGAAAGGGGATGCTTTTGCTCATTTTAACTACAAAAGGATGACACTGGAAAGTCATTCTAGCATACAGGATAGTCCAAAGCCATTTGGATCTTTCTAAATCAAACCTAGTGTCCTTTTAAATTCAGTCTGGAGTTAATAGCTGTAGATTACAAAGCAGCAGGGCCTTGTGCTATTGCACCAGCATCTATTAACCAGGAGACATCCTTCTTTATCAGTCTGTTCTGCTGAGCTCTGGCCTAATCAAAGCTGTACTGCAGCCACCTTATCTGGAAGAGGCAAAGGCTTCTGGTCCACATCAGAAACAATTAAGCTCTTTGCTGGGCACAAATCTGACCAAAAAAAAATTCCTGACTAAGCCTTTTAAAAAAAGGTAGGGAAATGCCAGGTTGGCAACATAATCTCTTTCCCTTCCAAATCTCCACTTTTCCCCACTTCAATCTACAGCTATATTTTCAATTAGATTAGGAAAAGGTCCCCCTCTGATCTCAGATTTACCCCACACCAAAAGAGGCTCAGAGTGCTGCTGGCTGAGCTGGGCACTGTGCTGCTTTAGAGCTGGGTGGCATCAGCCAACTGCAAACCTTTCAGACTCAGCTTTCTAATTCAGGGCTTCACTACACTGGGAAATTTACCAGCATGGCTACAGTACTTAATTATAACTGTTATAATTGGGATAGAAATACAACTCTCTATTTGTACATTCATATAAGGACTAGGAGTGCTTATCTCTGGTTTAGTTTATGCCACTATGAAAGTTGTGTGAGGAGAAAAAATATTTTTACTTTACACTAAATATATATCCAAAAGGGGAGCTATACTGGCCAGGCTGGTGTAATTACAACTGTGTTTGGCAGTTTGTTGTCACAAACAGGATGGGACTGTTGGGGTACATTCCTTGAGCTTTTATTGCAGCATCAGCCTCATTACATGGTTGAGACAATAGGAAGATGGCAAAAACATACAGCCAGCAGCAGCCAAATATTTCTTTGTTAAGGACATTTTAAAAACTTTCTAGCCAACAGGATATTGCTAAAGCTTGCAGACAATTGTTCTAGCTACAACAACTGGTGTAATTATATCAGTCCAACCGAGCCAATGAGTGTTCCAGCCCTTCCCAGCAGACTCAGGTGCAGGTTAACAGGGTAAGAAAGCAGCAGGAAGCTCCTGGAGTCCCACCTGACAGTTGACTCGCTGAGGAAATGCCCTTCAGACTTACTGAGATTATGCAGCAGGGAATGATGACTGAGAATGGAGATGATATTTAAAATTACAATGGGTGATGTACCACGAGCATCAGCTACAAGTATTTTGAGTTGCCAAAATTATACTTGTGCCAAGTTCCCGCTTTCAATCAGAACTGACCAAGAGCTCTACTCAGTCCTCAGTGAAAGAGCAGCACTTGTAACAGCTGCCCAGCCCTGGCTCAGGGCAGAGGAATGTGCCAGCTGCCCAGAGCTCCTTGGGGACACTCATGTAAAAATAGGAGCTTATAAGGTTTATTTAGGAAGCAGCTTTAATATTTGACTTCCTCAAATTAGGAAGCATCTGCAGTGTGAACCTGGCCTCTCTAATATTTGTTTCTTTCACTAATAATTTCCTGATGTTTCAGATCCTTATGTCCTGACAGGACCCTCCAGATGCAATTAGTGTTGCTTTCATTTCAGCAGAGGTGCACAGAAACTGGAATAATTTTGAATTCATTGAATACTGAAAAACTTATGAGACCATTAAAAATTTTAAAGAAATATTTTTAAGCTAACATTTCACTGGGCAATATCTATTATTTTTCTCAACAGAAAAATTATCAGAAATAATTGCTATACTTTCAAGAGAATTTTGAAGAATACACATTTGTTTTTATAACAAAATGATAAGACAAGCAACATGCAATACCTTAGAAGCATTCACAATAAAGAAAAAAAAAAATTTGCTTAAATTCTGGAGGTTTCACCGTATTCCACTGGATCAAACAGATGACACCTGACAGAAAGCTGTCTTCTACAGACAGAAAATTAGCCAGACTATGTTTTCTCAGCAGTGACTTTTCTGAATCACTTTAAAAGTTGTGTTCCAAAGCCATTTGCTTATATTTGCATGATCTCAGTTGCTCTTGATTGCTAAAATTTAGAACTCCAACTTAAAGCAAATTAATTTTAACCAGACAGAAACCAATTCCACCTGGAGCAGGGATACAGGGCCCATGGCATGGGTGAAGATAGAATGACATACTGCTAACTTTGGAAATCCAGGAAATAATCTCCTAAAAACTCAGGAAGATTTACGCCTTTCTAATCCAATCATAATTCACTTCTACAAAACATGGAATGAAATCCACAGAGAATCATCCAAGGAAATTCTTTGAGCAGACATATGGGGAAATTCCTCAGTAAAGGTAAAAGGTCATTTATTAACCTGAGACAACTGAATAAAAAAAGAAGAATAATGATGGTCTCCAAACCTTTTAAGAACTGTCAGTTTCTGAGAATAGTATAGGTGAAAAAGGGTGAAAACACAGCAGCAGCACAGATACACACAGCTTTTCTTGCCATTGTGTTAACCAAGAGGTTAAATTCCCTGCAGTTGAAGAAGTTAGCACAGGACTGCAGAGCTCAAGAACAGCCAAGAGGGTAAAATGTGATTTAAAACCCTGCTAAAAACCCCCAAACTCTGAGTTGCAGAAGCCCAGAAACAATGAGGTTCCAGTCACCAGTGGCCACTTCAAACACACAATGCTTGCAGTGGCTCACAGAATCAGACCCATATGTACTTTTATTTCCTTCTCAGATTGCTCTGAGTAGGTGTCATTGGTCCTTTCCAATCCAGCTTCCAGCAAACTCCAGAGAAACAGAAGGAAAAATAGCATTTTGTTAAAGTCAAGCCCCAAGATAAAACCAATGTCTTTTCTTTCCCACAAACTAAAGGAAAGATGAATTGACAGATAAAGTACTATACTCTATGTTGTATTCAAGAAGATAATTTAAAAGTGCACCATGGAATTCAATTACTTTTGATTGGTCCTGCCAAGACACTTCAAGTAGGGCACGAGTGGTAAACAGCATATTATGTAAGGCATAAACAGGAACTGAAACTAATTCTCCCCAACAAATCCTTGAAAAACACCAAGTGAAAGCAAAGAGACCTGAAAAAAAATGCGGCCATTTGAGGCCTCTCAATAGATCTTTTGTAATTCCACCCCCCAGCCCATACATTCCACACTTCAGAGGCAGTAGGGAGCATAGATGGAATGGAGAGTAGGGAGCAGAGCATGGATAGAGGGAATGCTGTCACACTCTTCAAGTTCATCAGGAGACAAGGATTTACATTCTCTGTTGAAGACTGGACCAGGAGATTCAAAAGAGTTATGCTGTCACTTGAGAAGCCAGCTTGAACTTCATTTTCCATGAGTTATGGCACTCCAGTGCATAGGTATAGGCTGGGTTAAGAGGGTGTAATCAGAACCAGAAAGCAGGGATGTGCTTGGATGACATGTTGCTTATCAATACCTGCATGAGGAAAATAATGCTCTTTACAGCATAACTACTTCCCAGAACTGTAACATATACAAATATATATATATATATACACACCCCCTATAGCAGTGCTAAACTGATATTTCTACTTCTAACGGCAGCAAACTCTATGAAAATTCCAAAAAGATTCACTGAGCTCTTTGTCTTCTTCTGTATGATAGTAGGGTTTGGTGGTTTGTTGGGTGTTTCAGGATTGCTTTTCAAAACTCATGGAAAAAAGTGAGTAGGAATAGAAACACAAAATGGAAGGATTTAAAAGGACCTGGAGCCCTATAAGCAGAAAAGATCCATCATGATAAAACTATGGAGAAGAAACAGATGTGGAGTCCAGTAGTCTCTAAAGACTGGAACAAAGAATGATAGATCAATTTTATATCCATTTGCTTTCTCTTTCCTTCTTCATGAATACTCTGATTGTGCTTCTTCAGTGATTATTCAACCATTAAAAAAACCCCAAACCTGATCTACTGATATGTTAAAGCATTGTCTGTTTGATAAGCGCCTGTTTTTCCATTTATATGAGTTGCAAATGTCTTCCAGAAGACAGTGCTGGTAATAGAAATTTATGTTTCTAGAAGTTCAGTAACAAATGGGCCAAGAGGCTTTTTGGGAGTATTTTGCAATGTTTCACAGTTACTTACTTATGTTAAGGCTTTAAGATTAGTTTAATACTCTCTTCTTCCAGAAAGCAGACTTTTTAGGATATTGCACTTCAGGGCTTACAGGCACCATTCAAGATTTCTCTCTTTGGGAGAAAATGTGACTTCTGATAAGCATGATAAATGTACATACTTTAAGAGCTGTTTTTCAAATCAGCTTATTTACTTATAGCACTGACTTTAAAAAAACAGATACTTTAGATGAAGGACTTTATACACTCCAGCTAAAATTCACTAAAGATATGGAAAAGATGCCTGCACCTATTATGCTGTTATTTCCATTAAAAAATGGCTAAGACTCTACCAGCACTTGTGAGATATAGGTGATTTTACACTTGATTTCTTATTCTGTATTGATTTAGGTGATCTTCTCTCAGGACACTGATGTTTAATAGGCTGAACATGCAGCTGATAGGTGAAATTCTTTGGAGCCATATCTTCACATTGTTTGCACACAGCTGACTGAAACTTGAGCTCCCCAGTTTTACTTCCTGATTTGATCAATGTAGCAGTACTGGGGCAAAGTATTTACAGCCCAGCCAGGTCAAGCACCAGACTACTCTTACTTCCTGATTGAAACACAAATGCAGAATCTCAAAGGATTCACATCCTGAGTTCTCTGCATTTTCCTCTCCCAAACTGTAAAAAGAGGACAATACGGTAGAAGAATTCCAGAGGAAATCTCTGTTGAATCAAGACCAAACCAAGCTCAGTGGGTAACTTGTCTTTTTGTTTTCCCATTTTGCAGAATTTATTTGGAATCAACTTCCCTCCCTGTTCCCTTGTCTTCATCTGCTTCAGCTTTCAGTCTGTGCTCTCGTTGCTTGTGCTCACTCTTAAACAGCAGATGTGGCTCCTGATCCGGGCCTTGGCACAACACAAGCATGCACCAAGCTGCCTTTTCTGCAAGTGACTTCTGAGGCACTGCTTGCAATGATGTATGTTGTATCTTTTCTTCTGCTGTATACTGAAGCCACGAAAATGCTGTCCTAAAAATTTCATTTAGCGCTCTAAAACATAAGAAAGCTGAATCTTGTATGCCCTCCCCGTTCATAGCCAGCTTTACCAGTAGGACTTCATGAAAGGAAGAATATTTCCAAGAATGTGGCAAGAATATTTCAATTGATAGCTACAACAGGGCAGGGGGAAAAATGCATCAGTCTTCCCTTTCAAGAGGCCATAATCTTTCCTCTATGCCTGCCATGCTACAAGGGATTTTTCTTCTTGTGCGAGACTGAGGCAAAAGCTCAGGGAAAGGCAGGGAAAGCAGTGTAAAACATAGAAGGGGTTTCCTGTTCATTTTGCTCAGAGTATATTCATTTTTTCATTTTTTTGAATCAGGGTATCCTCCACTAATCTTAAATCTTTCAGATGCTAATGAAGATAAGGTTGCTGTATTTGGAAAGGAATGGGCAGGACAAATTTCTAGGTTTTCTGCCATGAATATCAGAACGATAAAGCCTTCTTCTCTCAAGTGAAACAGTTAAGAAATTCATGGTTTATCCTAATCTGAAACAGCATTGCCTAGAGGTCCCAAATGCAGGGCTGAAAATATGCAACAATCTTGGTGTATTAGAAGTTGTAGATCATTTACATGCCTGGCAAGGCAGTTTAAGATCATTGTTTACTGTTAAGAAGTTCTCAAGTGTTTATTGAAAAATTTGTTAAATGTGAAACTTTTAAGTATCTTCTATTAGAAAAAATCCTCCAAGATAGGCAGATGCAAATCCATAATGACTGCCATATGTCAGAAGGATTTCATGGTTAAAAACCGGACTTAAACAATGCCCCTCTGAGTTCTCATAAACCCAAGTTTTTAAAGCTTTTTTCTTTTAAATAAAATCTGGAGGTTTTCTGCCAAGAAAACTTTTATCAGTGGAAAATAAAAATTCTTGACCTTTCTATATCTTGCAAAATATTTATCTTCCTACAGAGATCTCTGTTTATATCATTACTAGTGGACCTAAAGGATATTAACTAGATATCCCTTATTGAGTCCATACTTGTATGAATTCGAGTGTATCACATTAACTCCAGGTTTTAAGCAGGATTCAAAATACTCTTTGTTTACTGTTTCTCCAGAGGACAGATTTCCTGGGAGTTCTTGAAATTCTCTGGGTTTAGACTTTGAAAGTCTGAAGAAGAAAGAGCAGGAAGAATGTCTACATTAAAGGAAAATGGCTTTCTGAAACCCACAAAGATCTGATGATGGGAAATCACAAGTCTCCATTAGAGTCTTTATGACCAGGTTTCATGTCCTGCTTTTTATAGTCTGACAGAGATAATGGAATTACAAATTAATTGTTGCTCTGGTTTGGTTTTGATGCTTAGAAACTAGCAATGTAATAGATTACTTTTTTCACTAATTATTTCACTCACATCTGTAGACATTAAACAGATGTACCTAAACAGCTTCATTAACTACAGCAGATAAAAAAATATTGTCAGAAACTTGGGATTCTCTCTTAACTCTTGCACATATCACAGTAATGTCTCAGAGGAAGCATTAGAAGATCCAGGAATGCAGCTGACTGCTTCTAAATTACTTCTCCCCCATATACACCCCCCAAACAACATGGGAAAATGAAAAATAATATTTCATTTTTCCAGTTAAACCAGACTGACTAATGCCAAATGAATAACAAAGAAACAAACAAAAAGGATTCCGTGTTTCCCCTTTCAGGATTCATCTGCACATTTGCATGTGTGCCCCGAGCATTCTCAGTTAGCTCAGCTATCCCAGCTAGTCCCGACTAGCTTCCTCTATTAAACATTTAGCACTCTGCCTAAGACATTTAAATAGCTGATTCAAAACACTTCTCACCATGAACTGAAATCTGATCTTCCCTTTCTCCTGGAAGTGAAATACCCAGCATGTTAAAGCTGCAAACTAAATCCTAACATAGTCAAACAAACCCAGCATTAACCACTTGAACTTCTGGTGTTAAGGTTCAAATCTGACTCAGAATTGTCAAGTGTAACCTTTTCTTACAAGGCTGCTTTAAACACATATAAGTGCAGTTCAAGACCACATCTGGAATGAAAAAAACAGATTTCCAGCTTGATCTTACAGAGGCCCTACTAGCTGTCAGCTCCTTATAACCTCTTGATAAAAGAATTCAAGTAGGAGATAACCAAATTCTGCACTACTTGAATGAACTAGAGCTCAACTCTTCAAAAGCATCTTGGATTTTACAGCACTGTGACATGACAGACTGGAAATTTAGCCTCAGTTCCATTTAAAGATAACAAGTGGCTCGCAATTAATAAGGAAAATACCACAGGGAGCACAGTTGCTTTCATGCCACTTATTTTGATATTGCTTTGATTTTTTTTCCATACTATTTTGTCAATCCTGTGTGAATTACCTGAACATTTGTATGCAGTCAACACACCCCATTTGCTGCCCGAAACTGTTAGCAGCAGAGCAGAGCAGAAATGTGAGCTTTTGACACCTGGTGAGGTGTTAGAGGGTAGTGTGACACAAACACAATTACCTGCTTATTCCTGCCACAGAGATGAGCAATCAAATCTGCTAAAACTGTTAGAAAGGAAAGTGTCGTAGGGTTTTAGCCTCTCATCACTTGGATGGCTGGATCAATCCACATTTTGACTGGCTACTCTTAACTAAGATGCCATGAGACTTAGGAGAAGATAGTCTAAACGTCTCACACAAGAACAGTCAATGAGTTCTTCCTAAATTAACACTGTGCTTTGAAATTCTTCAAAGCATCTGCTAGGCAGAACTATGGATTGAAAAAAAATTCATACTGAAGTGCAAAAAATAAAGTAACATTTCCTGAGTTACCCACACTTGCCATGGGAAGAAGGGAAAAAGTCTGGAAGAGTTGGAGACACATCCTTCCACTCAGAGCACCACAAGAATAGACTCTGAGTTGGTATATCCAAGTTGTAACATCCAGTTCCAAAAACTGCTCTTGGGAAGAAACTTAGGACTGAATCTGGAAGAAGACATAAATGCTCCCAAGGAACTACAGCAAGAATATTATTATATTGGAAGAAATATGGTCTGAGCTTAAGGGCCAAAGGCTAAAGACAAGGGAGAAGAAAATTCTGTGACTGGATTGTGATAAACTCCAGTGAGACCTTCTGGACTCTGTACATGGGAACCATTGCTCTCTCAGTAGATACATGGGAGCTGGACCTGTCACAGGGAATATGTTGTTTTACACCAGATAAATAACAAGGCACTCAAATACACAGGGAAGGATTTGAACAAATAGAAAAAAAAAAAAAAGCTGCATATTATTGGGAGTATCTGGGGCAGTTCAGGGAAAAGAATAATCAAATAGGAAAATCAAATATAAATATTTTCCACGGGTGAAAGGTTTTGATGCACTCTTCTGCAGAAAACTTTCCAGTTGTGAGTGCCTATTTACATTAAATCTGTACGAGCTGGAATTTCTGAGGCACAGAAAGTCCCAAGATATAAAAGTCCTTGGAGGCCATAAAGGGCTCAGGAAACACATGGAAATAACTGGAGGCTTCCAGCCACAAACCTTCTGTGCCAAACTTCTATTTTGCCTCGTGAACTCAAAGGGCTAAACAGGCCAGTGCCTTGTTCTGGGGCTCCTGCTATCAGAAGGAAACTGAAACAGTCTCTTGAAGCCATTGAGGCAATGAAACAATTACTGCTGCTTTTAATATCTTCTTGCCCTGGGCAGCCACCTGTGTCGCCGAACACACATATTGCAGAGCTGGCCCTGGCAGCAAAACACAGTGGGTCAGGCAGTCTCAGTGTCACAAAAACAATGAGAGGAGATAGCACAGCTGTGGAAACCTGCCTGAGGCTCTCTGGCTTACATGATTTTAAAGGAGTGTTTGCAGCACTGACAGTTATGGACAGTTTTCCCACAGAAAACTATTAGAAAATGGTGTGTCCATGGCCAGCCCTGAGCCCCCAGACAGCTTTTACTTTATCAAGATTAAAGGAAGAGGAGGCAGCTGGGGCTAATAAGTTGCAAATCAATGCCATTAGCAAAGAGAGTAAAGAAGAAAAAAAGATCCAAGCCCTGAAAAAGCTAAAGCTTTTAGCTCTGCTTCTTGCTGTGCAGAAAATGATTGTACAGTTGTCCCAGTTCTCCTTGGATTTGTCCTCAGATTCAGGGAGATAAAAGATACAGAAAATGTCTGAATTTCCTGTTTATTAAAATATATGTAATTCACACATATGCAGCTGTATGTATACACATGCACCCATATTTTTTTGCTATTTAGTGCAGTTGACTTTGCATCAGATCTTGCATAATAATTTCAGTATTTAAGAAAAATAGCATCTCAGATTAGTGAGGTAATGGAATTAAATTCCATGACCATCTATGACCTGCCACAGGCTATGGAATGACAGCACAGACCCACTTCATGGCATGAGATCTTTACACCATCACAGCTAATGTCACAGGGACTCAAACACAGGCAGGAGCAACATTAGCCTGAGATCAGCTTTTCTGGAAATCTGTTTCAACAGATTCAATCTGTTTCCCCTGTTGGAGAGCTCTGTCCCATGAAACCCATGAGCATCATTTCTGTGCTCAGCCCAGGCTGCTCCTGCTGCAGCCATTCCCTCTGGAGAAGGGGCTGACAGGTGCACACACACCCTGGAGTCCCTGGGCCTTGTGTCCATTTTTCTTGACTGGCTTTATCAACCCGGATTCCAACTGCACCAGAATCTTCTAAGGAATATATACAAAATTAAGAAGATGGCTTCAATAAGAGAAATGGCAACTCATAAAACTGTTTTTACACTTAGCAATTGACTTGGATTATTCTGTTTCACACAGTGATTTGTTTGGGTACACCAATGCATTCTGCCTTCATAACTTTGCCTTAGTGTGTGAAAATGAACTGTCACATTTCTCTGAGCAATATTCATTTACATGCCCACATTTAAATCTCTTTCTCAATGTTAATTTAGACTGTCATACTTTCATCTCTCTTGTCACTCCCTGGCTCCTTTGCAATTAAAAAAAACACCCACCTCTTCCCAAAATGAACAATGGATTACTATTACAGATTTTCACCTAGCTTTTGTAGAAATACATTAATGGAGAAAGTGTATTTCCTTTCTTTGTAAGCAATGATGATTAACACATCAGACAGTTGTATGTAGAGCTTTTCAATAGCTCTAATGAGAAAGATACTTTTTTCCACTTTCTACTAACAAGGAAAATCACCTGTATTGTATTGGCTACAACCATTAAATACCATTACAGAAGAATGTAATCACATATACAAAAGCTATGAGGCTGCAATGTTGTGAATGCTGGAAACTCAGAATCAAAAATTAAATACTTTATTTATAAAACATTGACATTAATTTTTTTTTTTTTGGCGAGAATGATGGAGGGTAAGGGGGAATGGAGCTCAGAGAAAAACCAAGCAAAGAAGAGCAGGATATCCATGTCAGCCAAAGTGGAGAAAATGCCTTGAGTTCCCAATTTGCTTAGTAAACAAAGAATGTCACTAGGACAACAGTTTGACTGAATGTCATCTGGAAAACTGACAGATTTTGAGACTAAGAAGAAGTCTGTAGGAAAACACTAAAAAAAAAAAAAAAAAAAAAAAAAGAAAAAGAAAAAGAAAATGAAGACATGAGGAAAAGAAATTTATGAGTGCAAAGACCTGAATGGTTTCAGAATCAGAGGAAGTATCAGTGCATTTGAACCCATTAAAGCATTGGAGTGGAAATTTTGTTTTACTAGTTCTTCCCCTTACAAGCTGAGTAGTATTCTTTAAAACAAAGCCCCTCTCAGTGGCCTAGCTCCCTGTTCCCCACCAAGATACACAGCAAATCTGCTTAGCATTTATCCAAGGCTGAAAGCAAACTTACACCCAATCAGGAAACTGCAGTCTCCAAGCACCAGATTTAGAGCAGTGGCATTTTATTTTGCATTTAATGTACTGTATTGTTAGAAGGACAGGTTATCCTTTGATAGCATTCTATAAAACTCCAAAGACAAACTGAGACTATCATTGGTCAAAGATCTAGATCTCCAGCAAATGTACCCACAGCAGAGACTTTGCTGCCAGTTGCAAAAGGAAGATGCTCATCTTTATAACCTCATTGCCTTACAAAGAAGAATGTAAGGCCTGGAATAAAAACATACTGGTCTAGATCTTTGCCTACCAACAGGGACACTCAAAACCAATTTTCTGCTGACACAGCTGTGTTGCAAGTCAGACTTGCTCTGCTTATCACTTTCCTCATAACGATGTTCTCCTGTCTGACATGAGATCAGAACACCAGCAGAACAGTGTCACCCCTTGATCTGGGCTGTTCTACATATCTTCCTATTCCTTTAGATGAAAAATATTTGATTGATGTCATCTGCAGCCAAATCAACCAACTTGACCCAAAGCTTGCCTAAGTTAGAACCAAGGATTTAATAAGGCTTTGGCTCACCTTCTAAATGCAGGTAAGACATTTTATGGCTATTTCCAGAAACCAAACCTTCTCTATAATTCAGCACCATGTATTACCTGCTCAGCTTCACACACACACAGGTGTTTCCTTAGCTTGTTAATAAAAGCTATTTTGCCTTATTGTAAAAGCCAAGTCCCCATTTTCTTCTCTGATTTTTTTCAGAAAGAGGCTAAAAGCATAATAAAATATCATCCATTTATTTTATTTTCTTCCCATCATTCATTATTTGAACAAATATATTAGCATACTTAAAATACACTCTGAAACTGTGATTTTAATATACTTTATTGAAAAAAGTACACAGTTTAAATTGTTTTCAATGGGACAAAGCAATGGTCACCTCTATCTACCAAGTCCTTTTTTGATGAATCATGACTGCCATATGCCAAATTCACATCTGCACGACTTGCAAAGTAAAAAGATAAATCTTTTTTCAACATATCTTTAAGAATTTATATCACCAACAGTTTAAAATCATGAAATGCTGATGCTCTGACTATATTTCATGTCCTCTATGTTGCACCATTTCCCAGTTCACAGTTTATCCATGTTTTAGCATGCCAGTTGAACACATCAGTCAATGTCACCTGGAGAAAATCATCAATAGCAGAGGAAGAAGAACAAGAGAAGGTTTAGCACTAAGGCCTGAGACGCCGCCACATTCTCTTGCATTTTCCTAAAGAAAATAAAACAACAAAGGAAAATAAATACAAGCCACTACAGTCAATTATGACACATGCTTTTTTAGCAAACATAGGCATAAGAGCACTGATGCAAACAACAAAGCCCATAAATTAAATATACTCAGGAAGTAATACAAGTACACATTTTGAGTTGAACAAGTTTAGGTTGTAGACTGAAACAGCAAGCACTACACCATCCCCTCCACTTTCTACTTTAGGTCTTGTTCTACATTGCATTTCATCAGCAGAAGCAGAAATTAAAGTTACTCCTGGGTTAAAAGGATGTCAATGAACCTATCCTGTACAAGCCACTGGAATCACATCCTGGCCTCTACCAGCTCTCCCTGGCACTGTGTGAGACCATTCTGCAGAACACAGAGCAGTAAATACATGTAGTGGAGGGGTCACTATCCCTCCCAAGCCATACTGTGTATGAGCACAATGACTGTAGCATGACTGGTATGATTCTGAAGCTAATTACTGAAGCAAACATTAACAGCACAAAGATCCCAGCCATCTCTAGCAAGGAGCCCTGTGGTCACCGCTTGGGCCAGAATAAGTTCTCAGATATTCCTGGCTGCCAGTGCTCACACCCTACCCACACTCCCTCACATGACACAAACCAGTCTGCAAAAGCAGCAGCTCAATTCATCGTCTACATGAGTACAGAAAAGACTTGCAGCACTTACAATATCCCTCACTTCCCTGACTACTGAGTCTTCTGACTATGTCCCAACATTTCATCTTGGAAGATGGTTTTCCTATCAATCATTTTTAAAGAAATAAAAATTTACCAGAGCCTTAAAGAAAGGAAAAGCAGATAAAAACTTACTTCAGGGTGAAATCCATGACAAGATTCTGGGCGTCTTCTTATCTTCTGAGATTTTAACCGTTCACATTTAAGGGATTCATTATGTACAAGGCAGTTAAGGAGAGATACTCTGAGCATTGCATTCTCATGGGAGTGTTTTGAGATGAATACAGTGAATTTCAGCTCCTTTCTTCCTCCCCATTAAAACCCCAAGGTGATATGTGTGGTCACCACAAGGAAAAGAAAGTGATTCTAGTGCTTTCCTTTCTGTGATCTGTGTTTTCAACAGCAGGTGTGCACTTACACTGCTGGCCTGTCTTTCCATAAGTCTGCAATAAAAGCAGACTGCAGGATGCTTCTCACACATTCCAACTTACGGGAAAAAACTAATCATGAACTACCTGAACTACAGAGCAGCAAAAAATAGGAAATGGGGCAACAAAAAAATCAAGTGATATATTTACTTTGCTAAATTTTTGTAGTTTTGGAAAGCAGGATGCTGAAACATTTTCCATGTTCCAGTCTAACCTTAAAAGAAGAGATATTTGTATTAGAGTGAGTTCTGTAAGTTCCAATAGAATGAGGTCCATCCTTATAAGAAAATAACACACTTAGTGCCTAATTTGAAAGATGTTCAGCTGTCTAAAGATGGCCATGACCTTATGCTACATAAGATCCATGTAAGTGTTCTTGCTTAATTCGTACTGGCTGTACAAAACAGGAAAAAAAAAAAAGTGAATGCACATTGAAAAAATGTGAGAACATATTCCCAGATGGCTTTATTTCAAATAACACATATAATGGGTGATGATGTCATGCAATACAAGTTTTACATGATAAAAAGTTTTTCAATATTTGCATCATGAATCTCTTTCTGACCAGTTTGTAAATAAAAGGATATATCTTATTTCTATAGGTGCCATGGTGATTGGTGGGATAGAATCACAGAAGCATTCATTATCTACTACCACCATGAAGAGGTTGCTACTTGGGATCTGCTGGATAACAAAAGACCTGAAAATTAAAAAGAAAACAAATAACGGTGACATTATCAGCATTTCTGAGCCACTGGTTCTTGTTAGGAGTTTATCAGACTTTTATGTATTTACAGTCTGGAATGGAACAGATCCACAACACTCGTGAAGGCTCCTCTGCAGCCACACACTGACAGCTCACAGCCCCAAACTTGAGTCTCTACAGTTGTATCAGGACCTTTGTGCACTCTGGGTCTTGCGTGAAGCAACAGCAACTCCTGATCTCAGCTTTCATCTGTCCTCTTGAGAGCCATTTTATTACTGAGCCAACAAAACAGAGATTAGGCCTCAACATTTTCCAAAGTGATTTATTTTAGAATAATGACTATCTGGTATAAATATGGTAAAAACTCAGCACCACATTCAAATGAAGACAAAGTAGGCAACTCAAAGGGAGAGCAAAAAAATAAAGACATTTTTTGTAAGAAGGAAAGCACCCAGGGAAGGATCCTGTGGGCACCAGTCAATGAGGCACAGAGTTTCAGTGAGCTGAACCCTTAAGCACATACCAAAGAAAAAAGGGGCAGAAGGCAGAGCCAGATAGACACTATTTAGACTTTCCTTTGAAACTCAGGACACAATACAAAGAATGGTTTTAAGCACAGACCCAATTCTTCATGAAATTCTGAAGTAATCTGTTAGAATTTGTACATCCTACCAGCAGCATATCAGCCATGTCAAATATCACTGAAATCAACTCCAAGAATTAGGTGTTTTGCAGCGTGGTTTGCTGGTAAATGTACAGAATGCTAAGTGAGGGTTTGAGCACCAAGAAGATGTGGAGAGAAACATATTTTTCCCCAGACATCTTTCTTTAAAATACATATTGTCTTACTATAATAACTCCCTGCTTTTTCCAAAGATCACAGAAGATGAAATAGCAGAGAGGGCAGGGAATATTTAGACCTAGCCTAAGGAAAAAAATTTGGAAAACTTACTATAAAAATGTTGCCAACGGAAAGATTAAATGCTTTTCAGTATTTTTTAAACTTACTGAACCTCCATTAAAATTACACTTAGAGTGATCTGCAATATGTTAACTTTATGTTTATACATGAAATATACATTTATGGCATAATGTAAAAGGCTGAACTTTATAAATGTACCTACCAAACAGCTGGAGCATGTAGCAAGACTGACATCATTGTAATGGAGCATCTGTGGCTTTGTGGATTTGTGTGTGGGAGAAATGGGGCCAATAAAAGGAAAGGAGGAAAAATCTTTAGCAGGCAATAGCACCAAAATTGTACTGCATGAATTTCTCAAAACAGCTATGAATAAATCAAACAGTAAAGGATAGAAAAAACATTACTTTTATTGCCAGAAATTGGCACTATTTGCATTTTGTGCAGTTTGAAACTTATATTCATTGTATCTTTAAAACTAGCTCAGAAAAGAACCTGATGGGCATAAAATGCTTTAACAATTAATTGGATGCTAAAGGATTCATTTCTTTTTGCTGAGAAGGGAGTAATTACTCTTCTGTTTTACCTGTGGTGTGCCCAAAGGTAATTCAAGCCCTTTTGTGATACCCCTTTTTGTAACCTCCCAGGGTGAGCCCTGAAGCCTGTGCAAAGCATGTACCCCACAGCCAGGTTTAAAGGTGCCAGCTCATGAAAGCTGGGCAATTTCCCTTTCTGTTTCTTCTTTCATCCACTTTGAGGTGCCACAAGGGCTGTGCAGTATAAAGCTATTCTTTCCTCAAATTAGAGAGGGGGGAAGAAAAATTCCCATCATTTCACCTAGCTGAGATGAAAGCACTTAATCCAGAAGAATGCTTCAACTACAGAACTACGGCGCTGAATAAATTACTACACAGCTAAACTATGAAGTCTAGCAAAACTTTCTGTATTGCTTTATTACTGCAAGCCTTCATAATTTCTGATTTCATCAAGTTGGGGAATGCAGTACCTGCATTGACTGATGGAAATTATGTATTAAAAGCAGTTCAAAGGGCAATATATTAGTTAAATAAAAACTAAAAACCTCTCTTTGCTACCTTAGGAATTATTTCAGAGGTATCAACTAAGTGCCTTGACTCTGTTTACCACAGTGAATATTCTTACAGGCCTACAGGCTGTTTAACTAGTACAGAAGTTTGTGAAGTGCCTAAGCTAATGGTGGCTGCCACAGAGCATGGGGCTGCTATAAAGAAACATAAAAGACTGAAAATTTTGGCTCTCTGTAGCATTTTTTTTTCCTTAGTGCACAATAACAACGTCACTAAGATCTTGAAAAGTGAAACAACTTGCTTCTCATCCTCCCACTAGAAGTTTTTTGATATTTTAAAAGAAAATGTTTTCTTCCATCAAGCAGGATATGGATGTTTCCCCTTACACAATTCTCAAACATGATCTGCAAATGAAGTTGTAAAGCCAACATCCCAACAAGTGAAGACAGAGGATTCAAGACTTGAGATTGATCTGTACAAATAAATAAGGGCAAAAAATGTCCATTTTAGCTTTCTTTTCTATTAATAGTTTGCACAAACAAAACATACCTCTTTCAGCTGCTGTAATTTAAGATAATTTCACAGTCATGAGATATTCCTATCCTCACCAGATCAGTGGCAAACAAGTTTGTGCCAGTCGTAACCACCACGGTTTCTGTGTGACTATTGAGATAATTCACATGGCACTGCTTCCATGCCCAAACTGGATAAAGCACACAATCCTCCCAGCAGCAGCTCTACTCTTTGAGCCCAGCCTTCAGTTCCCATGGTGACATGCATATGCATCTTTGAAATTCATTATGAACATTCATGCCAGTAAGTCTCAGGAACCAAACATTCAGAGAAAACAAAAGGTGCACAAACACAGTCAGACCAAAGCCTTTCAGAGACTGAGACATTCCACCAAAATACTTCACTGTGCACCCCAAGGCTCTGTTGCAAGGCAAAAAACCTCCAGCAAACAGCTTCCATGGCTGCAGGGAGAAATGAAGTCGCTGACAAAGTAGGGAAAATAGTATTATCTTTTTGTGAGATCCACTGTGAGTCTCTAAAGGTTCTCTTACAATAACCAGTTCTGAACACCTGCTGGCTTAAGCTGGCATTTGTGGCCCTGGTAATATGGAAACCAACTCTCAAGGACTGAGTAAGGGGTTTGGCTAAACTTTATTGCTGCTTTAACAATCAAAAGAAAGTCTATGTTTAAGTGCTTTATTATTATAGAGAATGTTTCACATTTAAAGGATAAAGCTCTTTTTGTTTTAAGTAGTATAAATCTCTTGATTTGAATCCTTTCCTCTACTGCAGTATCATCACCATCATTCAATAGGAGCAGCACAGGAATAGGCTTGCAAATATTTCCAAACATAAAACAGACTAAACTGTTGGGGTTCCTGTTGAAGCTACATTGAGTCAATAAGAAGCTTATTAATAATTTCTCCTCCATCTTTCATCCACTGAGGAACTAGCTTGGTTTATTTGATGTGCAGGTTCAGAGGCTTAAAACAGACCTGAAAACAAACTGTTTCTTGACTTTGTGGGGAAGGTGAGGAAGGAAGAAATTTAATACTTGAAAGGGGTAGACAGAGAGGGAGGAAGAAAATCTAGTTATGCCAAACTATTTTGTTAATGAAGAAAAAAATATCAACAGAGAGTAAGTCTGCGAGGAACTCTGTATTTTGAGTCAGAGTGTAACATGACAATTTTGTCATGCTGCACACACAGTATCTGCTTCTTTTTAACCTCTTTTGGTTTTGGTCCATATAAAAACATGAGCACAAATAGAATGCAAACAGATTTGGGGAAAAAAAAAAAAAACAGCTTCATGTTTTAATTGGAAGTAGAAAATATTTGCTCAAAAAGTAATACTTATTAATCTGTTCCTTGAAAATTAATTTTTCATTGAGCAATTATAGCAAAGGAGACTTGGACTGCAGGTCCTGCTGTGTTTATAATTATATTTGGTAGTCATGCTTCTGAAGGCATGATAAGAAAGCACTTTTAATGTGTGTCTGGTGGCTAATCGACTCTTCCCACAGGTAATCAGTTCTTTCTAACTCCTTTAGACAGCCTGTCGCTTGGAAAGCATCACAACAGCACTGCAGTGCCAATGCTGGGGTGCAATCACACCTGCTGCCTGTGAACACATCACTCAGGATCCTGCATTGGAAGGGTGAGCACCTCCAACTCTGGCCATGCAGAAACACAGATTATTCAAGGATAATTCAGGGCAGGAGCTTGGCTGTGGGGATCTGAGTCATCCTCTGCAGGAGGGTGCTTCTCTCTAATGGATGGACAGTGATCCTGCAGAGAAATGCATCCTGAACACGGTGAAACATGACACTTAAATCTAAGTGTGGGCTACAACACCTGTTCTTAGAGAGCCAGCACATTACATTCAAATCTGATTTGTTAGAGTTTTTTGGGTTTGGTTTTGTTTTTTGTTTAAATTTAAATTGGAATCTCTCTCTTTTATTTGTATATGTGAAAGTCTTTAAAGAGTTATATATTCTATTGTTATAATAATTTCTTCCCCAGACATAAAAAAAAAAAACCAACCAAAAAAAAACCCTGAACAAATCAAAACCCCCAACCTAATTCTCAAAATTCGCATTAGAATAATCGCTTTCTTCTGTAAGGAGAAATAATTAGAATACATACAGTACAGAAGCAGGGACTGAGCTGACACTACCCTTGCAGCACTGCTTTCTCTCCACACTTCTTTCTCTTTCTTTCATCTTTCTGTCTCTGAACTCCTGGGTGGCAAAGTGTTTGTGAGGGAACTGGGAGAGGGACAAACCTCTCTGGAAAAGGAGGAAGATCCTGCAATATGGAGGAAAGGACAGGGACAACAGGACAAGCAGTGACAGTGCCCTGTGGGAGAGGATCTAAGGAAGCAGTTTTGCTGCTCCTGCAGGAGGTGCCTTTGCCATGAGGCCTCTGCAGTCAGTCTCCTTAGAGATTCTGGAGCATTTCCCAAGCTGATGGAAGCAGGCCCAGCAGGACCAAGGCAGAGCTGTGCCCTTTTTTCTGCTGGCTGCTGTATCTCCAGACAGACCAAGGCCAGCTCACTGGCCAACTTGCAGATCACACATTTCTGTGAGTCACTGATTTCTCTCCTTAATGCAGGCCATTGCTTCCCTACAAATACCTCAATCATATGGTCCAAATCTGTATGTGGCAGGCTTAACACCTTGTCTCTGAAATGCAGTTGGCTTCCTCTTTCCTTTCCCAGCATAGCTGGATCAATAGCAGGCAAAGCTAAGGTAATTCTATTTCAGACACACCAGAGATGTGTCTCATCCAGCTAAGCAAACCTAACCTTTCAGTTGTTTACTCCCCACTATTTGACTACAGCATCTGCTCCTAAAGGAAATCAATATTACAGTTGAGCAGCTTAATCTGTATTTCCATGCAGGAGAGGTAATCCATTTCCTTGTCCACTGGTGTTCAATTTTGGACAGGATATAAACTGAACACAGACATGAGGTTTCCCTGCTAATGAGCAGCCACTTCCACTGCCCCAGCACAGTGAATCTTGGGGAAACTGGTTCAACACAGCACATTTTGTATGGGCCTGAGGCTGGGCCAGGCAGCTGTAAGAGAGCACACAGTGATAATGGGTTGTGCAGACTGAGGATCCCAAACACCACCATTTCTTGGTCATTTGCATTGAACTATTTTCCTTTTCCTGGCCTGCAGCCCTGCTGCCATTAGCTCTGGTGGCTACTGACACTGACACAAGACTTGTTTCAGCAACAAAGAATGGCAGGGAACCTCCTGATAGCATTCAGAATTCTCTGATTTTCAGATCCATGGCTCCCTATTTTCTTCAAACAGCTGCAAAAGCTGAAAAGTGTTAGAGGGAACAGAACTAATGTCAAACAGCATGGAACTCGGAAGACACAGGATAAAACTATGCTTGTGGGACCAGAACACTTTGAGAGAATATCTTCTCATTATACTGAAGAATGGAAGATATTTCTTTGTAATTTGGGGAGGATTTGAACACAGCAACAATACTAAAAGCAATTCAACTTGTTTAAAAACAATGCTGTGTGTTTCCTGTTAAAATTAATTTTTTTTTTTCTCACAGAAATACTTCATTATTGCACTTTGCTTTAAAAAAAACTTTGGTCATGAGTAATAATTGCTGATCTATGTGCTGTATTTTACAATCAGTATTCTCTTTTAATTTTACAAAAATACCCTGCTATTACATCTGTGCTTATAACAGACACACTGCAGTAGAAAATGTGGTCATGACAAACACATGGCTTAGGCAGGATTTTAGTAACATAAATGTTTAAATCACTGTTCGGATTCGCTTTTAATTCCATGCTCAGAAGGTTTAGCAGCCTGATTTAAGGGCAAAAAAATCCATGTATGTATTTTCAATTTTTTTCCTTAATGAGCACTGGAACACTATTACTATCGTTTAATGTCACAGTGATGACTGTGGGACTTAAAATCAAATTATGAGTAGAATATCAGAGTATTGTGCTAGCAAATGTCCCTCCTGCACATACATAATCATATCAATCATTTTCATGTGACAATAGAAAAGATCCTTTAAATACCACTTGTTTGCTCAGGCAGACAAATCCTACAAAGCACTGTGAGTAGTTGGAACTGAAATAAACCTAAGGCAATATTTTCAAATTGGCAACCTAAACAAATGCACAAAGACGTGAGGAAATGTCTAAATTTCCATGGAACTCAACTCAGATAGGCCTCAGTGGCCACTAAGCATCACTGTAAACTCAGCCTTTTTCCCCTGGGTGTTTCAGTGTATTTTTTGCCTGCAAACCTCCATTAATGAACTTGGAGTATTTTGGATTAAGATGAGTTGTAACTTTAGGATTACATTTCACATCCGTCAAATGTGATCTTTCCTATTTTTTAGAGAAAAAAAAAAAAACCAGCATGAGGGCAGAGTAAATGGAAAATATTGTGCACGCTGCACTCAAATATGTGTTACTCACATAACTGTTGGTTGCAAGCGTTCAACCCTAATGGTCTGGAACAAACTTTAAGAATTCAACTGGAGTGCAGATATCCACTTTGCTGTTTCCCAACTCCTATCATGTGCTTTCCAGGCTGCTGGCCACATTTCCAACCCACATCTCTCTCGCTTATCACATTTTTGCAATGAATGAATGAAATGTTTATATCACAGTCAAGTTGTGCTACTTGTTTTTTTGGGTTTTTTCATGTTTTTCTCCCAAATAAAAGATGACGGAGAATGAAATATCTAATGCAATTTGTAAAAATAACATATATGCCAATAACAACATTTCTGAGAGCTGGAGCAGTGTATAAAAATCAGCTAATGGTTCTCTCACATGAAAAGAGGCAGATAAACTTCCAGCCTCAGGCTTGAAATTGGATCCTGACCTCATGCTAGCAAAATATTGCCACCACATACAACCTGACTGCAGTACAATTTGGTATCAGTGCAAACATACTTAGAGCAATGTTCAGAACTGAGGATTTAGGTGAGCAGTGTCATCCTCACCATTCCTGTGCTGCTGAATGCTCAGAGCTCCACGGAGCTGTGCCATGGCTGGAAACCCCTCAGCTTCAGCCAGGATCCCCAGGATGCCCATCCTCGCTCACTCCCCACAGGAGGGGATTCTTTCTCAATTAACTGATGCTCAGACAAGAGTACTTGACCAACTGCATGTTAGGAATGCTGCAAACATCCAAAAACTTCGAGTGTACAGCCTTCAGGATGACAGAAGATCCTCAGTGTAGTGAGGCATTGGACTGTTTGTGACCCTTCTAGTGCAGCCACCTTTCCATACGAGGTGTAGGATACTGGAGAGTTTCTGACCTCCAGCTTTAAAATGTAATAGCAGTTTTTTAGCAAAGAAATCAAGACCAGAAATCCTACAAACTTGAAATATTTGCCAGCATTCATAGCCCTGAACAAACCCAAGCTGAGTGTGACATGTGTGGGTCTCCACAAGCAGGGTGGGTACCTGGTTCTGTGTTCACAGTGACCAACAGAGGAGACACAGTGACTGGCACAAAGCAAATCATATCAGAGGTCTCAGAAAGACTTTTTCTTTTGACAGTGGCACCTGGTTAACAAGACCACAACAGAGAAGTCAGGAAGATATCCAGGCTGAAAAATCCAGCTCCACTACAGCATGTTAGCAAATATGTGTTTTTAGCAGAGTTCTTTAGCTCTACACAAGTAGTTGTGGTTTGTATTGAGAGACATCTCAGATTGTGATTTTTAAAATGCTATATGATTTCTAAGCTAGGTTCTAAATATAACTTTAAGATTAAAAAGCAAGTTGATAAATTCTAGTTTAGGAAGGCTCACAGATATCATATGACATCGTAAAAGTAACATTTAATTGCAAGAATTGGTAACTACTCTTTTCCACAACTTTAGGTCAAGTCTCATCAACAATACGACTCTAGCAAGAAAGTGAACAACAGAAACTGAAGTATAAAAAGCAGAAATGACCAGGAGATTCACATTAAAAGACCAATAAATCCTGGATCAAAACTCATTGGATGTGTCTACAGTGTGTTTTGCAAAGATGTTATTAATTTATTTCTGTTAACATAAACTTTAGCAGCGATTGAGAAGGCCACATCTGAAAGACTCAAGCACACAATGTGCCATCTTTTCCATTGCCAGCTAAAACTGCGTATTGTTTTATATAATATACAAATGTTCCTTGCATGGCTCTCAAATCTTAAGATTCATGTTGTTTTTCTAAGTTAAAGGCTCTAAAATACTCATTAAGCTATCCCAAACCCTTTAAAAAGGAAACTGCTCCATGTAAAGATATCTAAGCTATGTTTGCATTGTTTTTCATCTGCCTATAATATGAATATATTACAAACTAAAATTAATGTTCCAGTATAAGCAATTCTTCGCAAGTGTGCCTGGCTTTAAAAATTCATTGCCAGATTTCTCAATTTCAATCATCTTTTTCCTATCCCAAGCCATTGTTAATAAAAATAATATATATTACCACTGAGCTCTATACATCATGGCATACATACAGTTTTTAAATCCCTTGTTATTACAAAGCATCCTTTCATTGCATCAGCTACTATCTATCATTTCATTAATATTTATTAGTGTTTATTTAAAATGTAAAATTAAGCTAACTTTTAAGTAGATTATGATTTATATTTTAATGGAGTACTGATTTTAACTATGAAGAGTGAATGGGTGCAGATCACCACATTCCCCTGCAGAGGTTTTATTGGAAGTGGGGAGTTAAGAGAAAGAATGCACATCTTGTCCTACTTGTGAGAGAGAACCTGTAGTTAAACTTCATTTTCACTAAAATTCCAAGATTTTACAGAAGGGAGGGAGACATAGGGTGGCAATCTGTGTACAAACAACTAAAATGCTCCAGAATTCATCAAGCATGAAATTCTGAAATTCTGAAATTGCTGAAATCAGCAATTCTGAAACAAAAAAAAGAAAAAAACCAAAATCCCCAAGCAAACAGAAATTCTCCAGCCTTGAAAACTGTCCAAGGGATTGTTAAACTGATGACTGGCAGGCACAGACCTGCCTGGTAACTTAGATATGTCTTGCCCTATTATTTTATATACCTTTTTTCTTAAATGAAAATAGTAATTTACAGTGTTTCCTGAACTGGTCATTCAAAATATACATTATCAAAGGGTAGAATTAAATTGCCCATACAGTGACTTTAAATTACACCTGCATGACAAACATTATAATCACTGGTGCCTTTGAAGTGAAGAGAAAGTTACTCAGCCTGCAAGTGGAGAAGTGTGGGTAACACACAATATAACATTTTAAGCTAAGTATAAAGACCTTTAATAAACAATTCTAGCAGTTTAAAGTGCGTAATTTGATACTTTTTACAAGGAAAGAACAAGGAAAAATATTTTTGGATCTTCTAGAGTTTTGGGGTTTTGGCTAAAATAAGTTTCTAGAAATACTGCTGTTGCCTCAAATTTAAAGACTTTTTAACAGCCATAAGTATTTTTCAAGTCTGGAAGATCTACCTTTCAAAAGAGAAGTGCAAGATAATTCCATATACTTAGATTGTGATCCTAGAGACTTCAACAATGAACCACTGAGGCATGCAAAACACAGAGTTTCCCTTGAAGATGTTCCTTTAGCTTCATGCACATCTAAGCAAGCTCTCAGAAATGAAGGTCTGTTCAGCATTGTGAAGAGCAGTCCTGAGCAGTTTGGCTGCAGCACACCTGTGACCCAGCATGGGCACAGGTCAAAGCCATCCACGTGCCATCGTCCTGCGGGTACCGGGCATGGCTGCTGGAAAAGAACAGTGCAAAAACACACGGGCTGAACCCAGGGTGGGGAAACAGAGACAGCATTTCCCTCAGGATCATAAAAGGTCCACACAGTAAAAAAGAATACAATCCAAAATGTCTTCTAGAAGACTGACTATGATTTACTGCCCGAGGACAGACACAGGGACATTCAGATACACATCGATAGAGCTCCGAACGAGAAGAAATTGGCCCTGGATGCTTTGGCTGGTTTATGTGGCAAGCTGGTTTGTTTAGAAGTAAACTAACTACATCTGAAAAGGCAAATGATTATTTATTTCATGGGAAATTGAACTGTGTATTTATTTTCACATTTTAAACGTGATCAAGTACAGCAGTTTGGCAAGCTTCTACTGAGAAAGAAATGCGGAAATATTTTAGCAAATGGTGGTGTATCTCGAGATTAAGTGGGTTTTAAAAACCATTTCCATTTTAACGTCTGCAGATTGCACTGCTCCTGACACTAATATACTCATGCCCTGAGCAGTCTGCATCTAATTTGTGTTGTTATTTATCTGTTACTGCCAAATCTGTGCATTTAGTGGACAAGTCTGAAATTTGCCATTATAAATCCACATGAAGGGTTCAGTGTCATCCTGAACTACACTTCCATTGCCATTTACCTCTTTTATTGACAATAAATGGCGTTCAATGCCCAGTCTATGAGAAAGCAAGAGAAACAATTTGGTTTCTTGATGGTTTTCCTTGTTAACGTAATGTCTGCTTACTAACATTCTACTGGGACAAACAGATGATACACAGGACAGTGTTTATTCAAATAAGTAGTTCCTATACATTTTAACAGGCAATTTACATGTGATGCTCAACAAGGTAAAATAAATGCATTCACCTTTCATATCTGGCATAATTAAAACATGCATAAATCTTTCCCAGGGTTAGGATGATTGTACCTAAATGCTTCCTTGCTTCCCTAGTGACAATATGGCTTTCTTATATTTACTTTCCTCTTTGTCTTAAGATTGTGAACAAAGGATCAACTGGAAACAAAACAGTTTCTTTGGGGCTTTCGTATTGACCTTGTAGACCCATGAGTGCTGCAATTAAAAGTGAAGGGGGATTTTTTTGGAAGTAAGGCCAGATTTTTGATCTTCATCCAAGTCCAATATGTCATCACACATGAACAGGAGAGGTTAAAAGGGCAAATTTTTAAGCATTTGACTGTGCAACTGCTGCCTAATCTGTATACCCACAGTTATTACAGGGAACACACAAATTTGGCAACTATGCACTCAACTGGCTCCTTGCAGCTTTGAAATTTTAACATATATGCTTAAAGTACAAATAGTCAGATGACTAAATTGCTACACTCACCTTCATAGCAGTTATAGCTGAAATTAATGGTATTTTCCTAAATGAAGCTAAATGAAAACATTTGAAATTTCATGCATAAATGAGATTTGCAATTAAACAAAAACATTTCTGTTTGCTCTACAAAGAGATGGAAGGATATACTAAAAAGACTGGCAAACATTTTCTAATCAAATGTCTTAACAGCCATCATCAATTCTATTTTATAACAACTTTGACATTCTAAGGATTCTTTCCTTAGACACTTTTACTGCAACTAAAATTTGTTATGATGATATCCCCAGAAGGCAAAAACTGGTGAGGTACCCAGTGAGCACTGCAGAAGAACATTGATTTGCACACTTATATTTAAAATTGGCTAGAATATTGGCTAGAATACTTCATAAAACTACAGGCAGCACTGAGATGTTTATATAGCCTAAAACTTCAAGCTTGATGTCTAACCAGAAACTCATCTCTGAGCAGCACAACACCTTTTAAGCCCATATCAAGTACATCTGTCATTAGTGGAGTTCTGACTCACAGAAAGAGTGCCAGTTGAGACTGATAAAGAAAAAATATTTCTCTTTAGCAATTAATTACTTTCAACGTTGAGGCTGTGATAGAACAGTCTACGATATAAGATTTCAGAAGTAATAGGGTTTGTTTTTTATTAGGTTTTTTTGCTATAAAAAGGAATAGCTTACTGGAAAATATGAAACCAATTCAGATTTTTCAAAAAATCCTAGTTTTTCTCTCTTGTTGACAGTGCTTAGAAAATGTGGGTTGACTTGTTTTTGACTGCTGTTTAAATAACAGATTAATTTAATAATCATTGGGATATTGAATAACAACAAATTATGGGGTAGGACAGCCAAGCCCTGACCCTAATGACATTCTTATGTTAATTCTTATTTTCTTTTAGGCTCCTGCTTTCTTAATAAAACCTGTATTTTTGAAAATCATTTTTAAACGTTGCAATTTATCCTAAAGTAGTTTGCTTGTAAGAGATAAGTTTACATATAGGGAGTGCATTTTATATGTCTGTCTATATTTATTGCCTGACTCAAAGCCTGCTTAAGTGTATAGGTGTCCTTCCATTGAATGAGTTCCTAGAGATGGCTGTAAATATGAGGCAGCTGTTAAAAAAGTAATTAGCAGGTAGTCCTTTCTACTGTGTGATTTATTTTAGCATATTTCAACTTAAATCCAAGTACCCATCATTAAATTTATGATTGGAAATGTTTATGAATTTTCATTACTGCAGTTGGTAACTGTCTCTCTGTGCATGGGCAGAGTATTTGTACAAGATCAGTAACAACACAACCACAACAGAATAAAACTAAGCCTCTGCCCTTCACCCTGTGACCTTGCTGGCTATGACTGTGACTTTGTTAGCAAAAACACAGTATTTGTGCCCCAAAATGTCTTATCTGAGTAACATTATATGGTTTCAATTAACATCAGTCATCATTTTTACTTCTACTAAGAGACTGTTTTTAGTCTCCTTTTTCAGACAAGGGCTCTATAGTAGTGCCTGGCACTGCAGGAACAAAAGCCAGGGATGGGGGTATCTTTTGACACAAACTTGCTTGAAGCAGAGTATTTGCTTAACTTTTGTCTGAAAACCTCTTCACAATACCTCTTCACTTGCTGACTTTCAAGTAGTTTTTCAGTATTCCACAGGGTGCATAATCAGGTAAATATTTACTATTATCTTCTTCTATTTGCAATAAATATTTGCAATTATGTGTTTCAGATCAACCTATAATGTGATCCAAGGAGGACACAGAAAATAATCCCACTGGCTCAAAGTGATGCTGCACAGGTTAGCACCAGCAGTGTCAGCTCCAGACTTACTGCTTTAAGGTTGGATCTGAATTCTGACTGATTGAGCTCATCATTTTTAAATTACACATATTAAGCAATACACTTGCTTGTAAAAATATTTATTGGTAGTGAGGCTATGAAACAGAAAACTGGGTCAGAAGATGTAGGTCTACAAAGGACTTTGGGTCAAATTCCTTAGCTGTTCTGCGGGAAAGTGTCCTGGGTTATAACAAAAATATTTGGAATCCAATGCAGTCTGCAATCTTAGATGCAATTTGTAGATTGTTAATGACAGTGGGTAAACGGTATAACGAACAACTTTCCCATGAGAATCTAATAGTTCTTCTGGATTATTTCTTTAGGTTTTGCCATTGCTTGTGGAGAAAAATAATGGGTGCCTTGAGATCAGTTTGCAACTTTCAGGGTTTTCTTTTATTTTTTCTTTCCACTGTGGAACACAAAATGTTTTTCTATGAAAAAGATCTTAGCGCATTATTTTTGAAATACTATAATTTTCACTAAACTCAGTTTCCAGCTTGGTGCGTTCCAAGTATTGCAGAATTGTATTATTTTTGAAACTTATTTTCTTTGACCTGAAGTTACCTAGGGACACAGACGAAAATCTGCATTCCTCTGAGAAAACCTAGTCCTGTTAAATTAATCTTCTTTGCATGGAATCATGTCTGTTTGCAATATTTAAACAGAATCATACAATAGTTAGGGTTTGAAGGGACCTTAAAAACCATCTGGTTCCAGCCCCCCTGCCATGGCAGGGACATCTTCCACTAGACCAGAGTGCTGAAAACCCCACCAACCTGGCCTGGAACACCTCCAGGACTGCATGATAATTTGCTGCACAACTTCTCAGTAACCTTCTGGTAAATTATCACAAAATAAGGCTGCTTAAATTCTACAATGCTGGCACAAAGCACTCACAGCAGTGTAACCTTCATTGTATTCGATATGTCAAGTGGAAAAATCATAGCTTGATTTCGTTGAGTTTGTTCTTTTCAGGCAGTGGGACCCATTGTTGCACTTAAAGGGTTCCAGAGCATCAATTTACAAAGCACTCTCATACTTCTATTCCACAAAGCCATATAAAACCAATTATTCATACTAGACATTAACAATTTCCTTCTACTTAAAAGTTGTTCTGTAGCAAATGAAAAGTGAATATTAGCACTTAAAATTTATCTGCAGTGTACTTACTCCTGTTTCCTGTTTTAAAGTAATGAAAGTATCAAGGAGAAAATTTAGGAGTAAGTCCAGAAGCACACATTGACTTCAAAGTGAAGTTTTCACCTTTATTTGCTAATTGCATATTGATTTAGCCTGGAAAGGAAGAGCTGTAACAATTTTTGTTTAACTTATAAATTCTTCCTGACATTTATATTGATAGACAAATTATTGCTGTAAATACTAATCTCCCTGGCAATGACAACCCCTCAGCATAAAGGAAATCCAATTAAGAGACTTATCCAAGTACAGAAATTTGCATGAGCAATATCTATGCAATTTCACAATTAAAATGTACCAGTACTACAGTCAAAATGTCACAGTACATGGGCACCAAATGCAGAGAAAATACATTTTCAGTGTGAAAGAGGAAAGCTAGACTGAAATCTTCTTCCTCTTTTAGCTCTATAAGGGACAAGTTTACAGGAGCACTGGTAGAAGTGACATTACAGCACTGTCATGTGAGATTTGTTATTATTAACTCAGCTTCCCAGCATTGAAAGTTTGGAGAATAGATTTCATTGTCTCCCACTCTTTCAGACTAACAGTTCTAAGAAGGAAACTCTGTTTGGCATTCCAGTAAAACAACCAGATCTCACTGTACCACAAGGGAATTCCTAACCTATCCAGCAGGGTTTCACTCCTGGACAGGAGACTGAACAGCACTTTACAGCCTATGCCCTTAGAATGCTGCCTGCTTTTAGGAAAAGAATTACAACATTCACTATTTGAAATTAACATAAACGTCTACCACTCTGACATTATTTTTTTGGTAGAAAGTAACAGGCACGGCTTTAATTTAACAGCATTAAAGTTTTAAGTGACCCCTGTAAGAGGAGAAATGACACCTCGACAGAGGTCAGTACACAGGATAAAACACAACAGACTCGTACATTCTTCAACACAGCCTTGAATAATTCAGTTTTATTGCTTTGTCACAAACAGTTGTATTAAAAAAAAAATTTGAAAGGGCTTACTTGAAACAGTCATCGCAAGCAATATTCCCCGTGGTCTCCTTTATAGTGCGCTCGGAAACAAAGGCTGGATACTCTGTGTCACAGGGCTCCAGGGTTTGTTTCAACCTCTGCGCTATAGGCACAGGAAAAAAACATCTTGATGTTAACATGAGAAGAACAGCACACAAAATTGTGAACAACATGAGATGCTGTGTTGCAGAGCTCGCAGAGAACGGAAATGTTACTCAGCTTCTGCCACCCTGTGAGATTTCCTAGGCAGTGCATAACACTATTTTTTCAATTAAATGTAAAAAAAAGTTTATCCATGGAATGTAATTTTGCAAGACATTACTGTTAAAGTAGTTATTAATGGTTTAGCCATTGCCAACCTACTTTACATTTATGCATGAGTTTTTGTTCTTTCTGTGTAGGTCCAAGATGGATTTACTGTCACTTTTATCTCCGTGGTGCTGTGCATCACTAACCTTTTTTCATGGGAGTTTACACTTATTTGGTATGTAAATTGTGGTATATTTTACTGAAGCCAAAACATCTATTTCATATTACAGCTTGGGAATCTTTGTAGGGTTTCATCAGTTAAAATAACTCTGTGGGTGGGAGAGGCAGAAGAGTCACTTTACCCAGCAGCAATGCTTGTTATCTGCTTCCCAAAATAGCAATAATTAAGACTCCATAGCACCTTTAATCTGAAGTCTTTGCAATGCAAGGAAAAAGTGTCACTATTTCCATCCTAAAGATTGAGAAGCTGAGTTTCCAGGAAGCAGTGGGGCTGGTTCAAGGTCAAACTACAGGACAGCTGCTCTTCTGGCTCTCACACTGAAGTTTCTGTCACACAATGTTTCTCCCTCATTCCCTTTCTTTTTCCTCCCCACCCCTTCATTGTTCCTTAACACAGAGATACACTTTGCACATCAGCACAAATGTTAGCCCTATCTTAAACTAATTGCTAAGTGGGAAAACAAGATGAGGTATGACAAAAATAGATTACACAGAACAGGCTCTTGGGCTTGACAGACCTTCCCTGGAGATGATCTGTTTCAGAGTGAGTGGTGGATCCACTGAGCAGTGCCAGAGAAGCCACCACATCTGCATTTCCAATCACACCAGGGCAGGCATTTCTGAACTGTTCACACTTGTATATGATAAAAACCCGAAAATTTTTTCACCAAATGCACAGATCTCAAAGGAGGTACTAAAGCTGGTCACAAAAGCTTTGTTATTTCTGATGTTTTCACTATGGTTGTAAGATTTTTAATAGTTCAGTATTTTTTAGAAAATTGTCTTACTAGCTCTACTGCACCTCTTCCCTTTCTCTTCTGTTCTCCTTATCTGTTGCCAAGAATGACTGGAGTTTATCACCTGTGTTTTGAGTCTACTCTCACTTGTATCAACATATGGCTTGTGTAACAAAGAGGCTGAAAAGATTCATTGGTCTCACACTTCCTGCACCTCACTAGAGGCCAGAAGATGATGGGGTTGTCCAAGGTTTAGGGGTTCTTCTCTCTCATTTACAAATGTGATTGCAATTACAAGATCTTGTGCAGAACTATTTTCCATAGCAGGGTTTGGCAAAGGGGCAGGTGTGTGTGGACCCTTCAGCATCTTCACAATATTCTATTAAGGTCACAATTTGAGTGGGAAGCAATTTCTCCACTCGAGGAACTGATTTTTTTTTTCCCTAAGCTTTGGTAAATGTTGTTAAGTAAAAAATAAACGTACAAGTTTATTAATTTTAATTTCATGAAGTGCAGTCATGAAAATGACAACTCTTAGTGGTAACATAGCATTTACAGAAGACAATACCTAAGCATGTGCCTTTCTCTCCTGCTCTCTTGTGATATATCTTCTGCTTTTTCTTCCTAAAATATGCTGCTTCCAAGCAATCATCCCTTGCTAGCTAACCAGAGATTAGTACTGAGATTCCAGTGAGCATCTTGAGGGGCTATTTCCAATACTATTAACTCACCAAAGAAGTGGAGCAAGTGACTTGTGAAATTAAAACTTCACTGTGAACTAAACCATGAATGGAAATTTCTCAATAATATTGGTCCATCAAAGTGCTGCACTGATAGTTTTGTTTTAAGTAAAAGGAAGTTTGCAAGTTATTATTGCCTCTTCTCAAAAGTAGTGAGTGCACTCTCAAAATACAAATCAGACATTCATTTTCATGAGCTGAAGAGGGATGTTGTGTTTGAAAGATATTTTTCTCTAGCATCCACTGGATGTTTCATGTCAGGATATATTAAGGCATATTTGTGAAGTACACTTGAAAATAAAAAATTATTTCCTACACTAGCTGCTTTGGCTGCTCTGCAAGCACCAAGGACTAGGACAGGCACAGCTGCCATTCCTCTAGGAGCAGTTTTGCATTTTCTGGGTCTAGCACAGCAAACCTGGCTGTCCTGCACAGCCTGCGTCTTAGGGATGGCTCTCTTCATGCTTAGGGAAATCACTGAACAGTTGGTCTTGGTTTTAGGGGCCTGACTGATATTTTAGCTTCAGACAGGATATTATTTTGGCATAGAGACAGCCTAGTATCCAGGCAATGCAAATATTAAATGAAGCCTAAAGCAGCAATTTTATCCCCTGCTTTGCTAAGAAATATGCAAATATGAAGCTGAAGAATTCAGTTTAAATTCTTACACCAGTCAATGACACACAGCACAATTTGCCTATTAAATTGTCACTTGAAGAGCACTGCTCTTGTAAAGTGGCCCTTTACTTTTGAGCAACACTTCTAAAAATGCCATAAAAAGTCTGTTAAAATACAGAAAGACAGCTTACACTGAAAACTTCCCATTCTTAGTGAAACTATTAAAAATTTCTGTTATTTCAAATGAAACTTCTGCATTTAAAAAAATTATTTTGAATAAACTGAATTTTAATACTTTTAAATGTCTATTTTGAATGGAAAGATAATGCAAAATAAAGATCAGTCCTTTTTAGCATAAAATTTACTATCTTAAGCTTTAAAAATTAGTTTTATATGAAATAACAGAGATGGCCATAGTTCTGAACACTTTTCACATGGCATTTTCCAGCACAATAACTCCACTACATTTTATGGCAGCTCCAGGAGAAAAAAAACCCCAAAAACTTGTATAACTAACACAGAGTAATTGCTTAATTCATAAAGATTGTTTTGGAATGAAGAGAAATGTTTTTAAAAAACATATTTAATCATTATCTACTATTTTAACTTTTCTGTTACAGTAGTGTACTGTGTTCCTGGAGTGCACACAAGCACTTATTGGTTATTCACAGAAGATCTTAATTCTCTTGTGTTTTAGGAAACATTAACAAAGAAGAGAATGCTGGTATGGGAGGAAAACTATTATCAGATGTTTATTATTTAATCTAAAACAGTGTACACACATCTGGATTTCAAAAGTCCAAATTAGTCTAGACATTTCTGCCATTATGACAGAAAAAAAAAAAATCACACTTACCTTTAGCTGTTAGATCAGAGTGCCACCAACTGCATAGATTAAATTCCACAAGGAACCTGGAGAAATTATTAGAGTTTTCACATTACCCCACAGAATGTTTTCAAAATACTAAACTGGCAGTAGCTTGATAACGTTAATCCTATTTTAAATAAAAGCTAACACAGAACTGAAATTCAAGTTACTGGCATAACTCTGGGATTAGCACCTGCTGCTATTCTCATATTTTTACTGGGTTTTTTGTTTTACTTCTGAAATTTATTCTGAAATTAACCCCATCACTAAATCATAGATTTTTATATTAAAATATTGATTTTATTTGGAGTGTCCATTAAAAGTCTCTAAGCATGGCAGCACATGCTACTTTTGCTGTTGACCATTATTTCTTCATCATGTGGGTATTTTGACTTTAGTAAAATGCCATGGGATTATAACTGGCTATCACACAGGAGCACACACAAAATAGTTTATTTTATTAATTCTCAATTTGAAATAATAAAGCTGTTTTATTTTGAAGAGCAGAAGAGATTAACCACTGTCTAATCAACCCTAACTAAATTGCAAAGAACACTAAAATACACCATGATTTACTTGGAAGAACAGACTGAAGAGTGTCAGCCAATCAGTTGTTGTAAGAATAAAGAATGTGAAACCAACATCCAGTTCATCATATGCCCATGAATCTACAATACTTATAAACTTAGAAGGTTTCTTAACATTTTCAAAGCTGTGAAATGTAGCATCAGTCTCATTTTAACACAATTTCTTTTCCTTTTATTCACTTAGAAAGCTGCATTTCAGATCAATCTCTGCCCTCTGGCAGCAGCCATTAATTTAATTATCCTCAACTATTATTCTAAACTTTGAAAAAATCTCATACAATTTACAATTAAACAAAATGACTACAAGAAAAAAATCAGTTCTATGTCAGTAAAGATAAAATTCACTCATATCTGCAGCTCTGCTTTCAGATAAGAAGAATAACAAATCATATAGCTTAATAACACAACACATTTTAAGGCTTCCTCTTCTCCATGTGATATTGCTATTTCTTAGGCACCTTCTCTTAAAGATAATGATCATTATGAATTAACTTGGAATGTTAGAAGAATTAATGGAGATAGAAAAATTCAGCAACATCCAAGTACACCTTATCTGGCACTGTAATGGGTCCTTCTTACAGAATTTTATGAAGTGACAAACCATACAGTGAGTCAGGGTAACAAGTTTCTCTTCTGATAGCAGCCCACCCAAGCAGCATCACAAACAGCCAGACATGTATCTAAAATTTAACAGTAACCACAGAAATAAATTTGGGTTGTGTATTGTGATGTGCTAAACAAAGACATGCAGATATAAGTGAAGACTGTGAGTGTGACAAAAGTGAAAGTGCAGTAATACAGCCAAAATTCTCTCCGATTTCAAAAATGCGAAATTGCAAAAAAAATTGACAAATATTAATATATTTAAATTCATCCAAGAAAAGCAGCACGATGCATGTAAAATGCAAAAGGTACAAATATTAATATTCAAAAGTACACATATTTAGTAATTCATAGAAATATTTGTTACATTCTTGATGAAATCTACTTACAAGACAAGTTCAGTCATAATCCACTTTACTGCAGCAAAGAAGGCATTATAAGGCTGGAGAAAAGAAACTCATTTAATAAAAAGTCAAAACATGCAGCATTTATATCTTAACTGAATTCTTCATGTAAAAACCATCCTTTGGATATTCAACTGCATATGGAGCATAAACCCCCCCTTTTTAAGGATCAAGAAATATTATTATACTGATTATTAAAATGCATAAGTAATGAATCTTCCTTTTTATCATACTTAGTCATATACACAGATTGTCAGTGGGAAAAGGAAAGTTTTTGCAAATGATTCTTAAATCTTTAACCTCTAGGGGTTCCTATTTCCCAGGCTATTGCTGGAGGAACAGCTCGGGTAGATAAAATGAGCTTTTCTTGGGCTGCAATTCACAGGCTTGCCTCTCTATAATGCAAATCCCTATTCATTACCTCAGCCTCATTAGGCTCAGAAAAGTCTGAATTTACCTAAATGTTTATCTGTGTCATTTGACAGCCCAGTTGTAAGCACTTTAAGAAGTTTTTTCCCTCCTCCCTCTGTTTTTCTGGATCATAACAAATACAGCAAATCCTTTGAAAATCCTCTGTTGACAGTACTTCTAATACATTCTGAATATTTCATTTTTGAAAAGACTATTAATAGGATTAATCCTTCATGAAAAAAGCCAAGCAGAAAAGTCAGCTTCCAGAAATTTGGAATTTCTCCTTGTCTCCCTCATCTTTGTTGGAATGTCCTAGTTGCATAAAATTCTGCCGACTCTGTTAGATGCAAACAGAGTATTTTAACAAATAGAAATCATGATGACAGAACTCCTCAGATATCTAAAATCATGCCTAACCACCACAAACCAGCACTCACTGAAGCAGTGCTGTTTGGCAGAGCAGTAACAGGACAACTAAAATTTGTTATTTTAACAAATAACAGATTTGTTAAAATTTGAGGGGACACAGAGACAGTTTCTGTGCAGGGCTGAGGAACTCAAAGGACTCAGTCAGTGCCACAGAAGGCTGAGATCCCAACCCAGCAGAATGCAAAATGTCTGAGACAGGAAAGATTTTCACCTGTGAAGCCCTGTCTTATAAAGATAATTGGAGGAAAAGGAGAAGATAAAGAACTACAAGACTTTCCTGGAGATGGAAGAAAAGAAAATGTCAGCCCTGTAGGTCATCTTATTTATTTTCATTCCAAATCAAAACCCCTGAAATTCCATGCCCAAGAAATTAAATTTGCTGTATACTTTTGTTTTCATAATGCCAAATTTCCTGTAAAACAATGTATTAATTATTACTTACTAAGAATACTTATTTAGTGTTAAATATACCATGTGGTTTAGTAACTATTTTAATACTAGAAATTAATTAAAATTTAAAACCCCAGTGTATCTGAAAAAATTAATTGATGTCTACAAAAAATGAAAAAATATTTTGTTTTGAAATTCCAGTGGAAAAAACATGCAATTACATTGATATAAATGCATTCTCATGAAATGTGATTTTACTCGAGAGCCTTTTCCACTCACAGACAGTTCCTTTAAAAACTGCAACAAAAACTGCAGAGATTTTATTCTCTCTATATATTTAAACCACCATTGAGAGCTAAGATAATTTTTTTCTGTGGTTCCATGGCACTGCTACATTTGCAACAAAGCGATTCTATGGAGAATCATAGGAGGTCCTCGAGCAATTAAAACAAAAGAAGTGCTAAATAACAAAGTATCTGGAGAGCTGTTAAGAAGCAATACTATTCTGATAAAGAAATGGATCATGTGATCTGTAAGTCTAGTCCATCCCTAATTTATCACCTCACTCCCACAGTCTAAAAGGCGGGGATAGAGTTGCTGATGCCTCTTCTCCATGCTGTTTAAAATAGGAACTTTTTAGGGAGTTTCCATCTTGTCCCTGTCTCTATTCCTCTATTTATAAAACCATAATTCTCAACAAAAAGGATAAAAATGTGTGAGCAAACCTTTTGCTTAAGCAGAAATTTAAATGGATATTGCCTAATAACCTGATATGCAAAAAACTGGGCAAAAACCAAGAAAAATGAGCGATCAGCCCTACGTGTCTTTATTGCAATTCTCTTTATACTTTCTCAATAATCATGGTTGATAGAAGCGACTGAATCAACATGAAAATAATAACCTAAAACTCTGTTCATCTTTCATACTGAGGATCACCAAAACTCTCTTGAGGTTTAAGGAACTTGACTATCTTTAAATAAAAATTAACCTTGACATGTCTCAGTGTATCCCATACCAGATGCAGGGTTTTTTTCCTGGGTATCCTGGACAAAATTTGGAATAATAAAAAAAATATAACTTTGGATGAGACCCCACTTTTTAAGTGATAATAAGCTCTACATGCTGAGCGCTTAGGCAAACTGAACTGAAGTCCCAAGTCTTTGGATAGAAGGTTTTTGTTAGGAGTTATAAGAGTTGTAATATATTTTAAGATATTTCATGAAAATGTGTTTCACAGCAGCCTGTTCTATTTCACTAATAGTTTAGGTCTCATTGCAGTCTAGTATTTATGATGGGAAGATGGTCTTTTTTTCAGGTTCAGACTTTAGTGGATAAAAAACTGATAAATGCTGTAAGTCCAGGCATATGAGAAACAGAATCATGTAAATATGTAAATGAAAACATCTCCAAATGTACAAAATTATAAAGTGGTTTTTTTATATAGTTAGATCTATATTTTTCTAGTTAGATATGCATGTAAAAATAAATACAGGCAACTTTTCCAGACTGGCAAAATTGCCAGTGTTTTGCTGCTGTTCCCTTTACAGAAGAATTATTTCATGCTACTAAGGACATCTACTTGCGAAAATCACTCCTTTTTAATATGCAAAACCTCTTTCTAACACCTGATCAGTTCTCACAGATTATTACAGCAATCAGTAAAAGGGATGCATGGTCACAAAGTGTCCTTGGGATTACTACCCTGATAGAGGGTTTGGCAATAAGGAAGTGTTGCCTTGGCAAGACCCAGGTTGTCTCTAATCAAGCCTAGCAGAGTGACAGGGTTTGTACTCAAAATGCAACACAAAGGTTTAAATGCATCGAAATTCTATTTAAAAGACATGTTTAAATACTAGGAAAAAGAAATTGTTAAAATCACTGACTTGCATGCCTTGTCAATGTACCATTCCTTTTGTATAAAAAAAGAAATCTCAAATTTAAATTTGAATTACATGTTTACATAGAGAAAAGGCATATGTGATTCCAGTCCCCCAGACAAAACACAACCTATTGCCAAATTTACAAATTCCTAAGAAGGCAAATTCATACAGTGCAAAGAACTTTCTGACAGAACCTCAGAAATGGTGGCCCAGCATTAAAATGATTTAACTCGAAAAGACAGAACACTTTGGGTTAGTTTATAATGAAACACCCCTTTTATGCTCTGGGATAAACATGAGAGCTGTAAGCATTCCAAATCAAAATAACAGTCTTACAATGGCCCTGAGATATTTGCAGCAATTTTCTTTGATGATGGCATGGAAAGATGCTCATGAGACGTGCTGTACTTACATCCAGTAAGCTTTGGGCACTGTCGCTGCTCTCTTTGTTTGTCCTACACATGGCCTGGTAGTCATAAAGTGTAATTCTATAGGGAAGAACAGAAAACTGCTTGACTAAAAGAAGAAAACACAGTGGAATCAAAATGATGATATGGAACATTCTGCTCACAAAGTGGACAGGAAAATAAAAAATTGTAACAGCTGGGGGGGAAAGAGGGAATGGGATCATTAAAATACAGGTTACATGGAAAAGTGTAAGAAATGCTGTGAAAACTTTGTAAGGATTTTAGCAGACTACAGAACAAAGCAAAAGCATAACTGGGAGGAACCAGGGAAGATATGCAGAGAGTGTAACACGCAATGGCATAAACAATGTGGGGAGGAGGAGAATACACAACCAACACAATGCTTAAACAATTGGTTCTGGACTAAGATCAGCACATTTAGCCCCAGAAGGTGAAAGAACCTATGCATTTGAGAGGCTTCTCACAACAGACCACTCAAACTTCAGTAAAAGCAGAAAGACTCTTCTACAGTCCCAGCATCTCAGTGCACAACTACTTTGAACGTGGCATTGCTTCTGAAGGAGACAGAGGTGGAATTTCAGTGCATTGACAGTACAGATACTTGAAGCAGGATGGGTTTACCTTTGCTTCTTTTCATGAAGGCAAAATATTCCAGGTACCTGCTGTAATCAACTTATGCTAGAAGCCTCCTCAGATGCATAGTAAACAGGGAAATTTACTTATGCTTGCAATCCTACTCATCATTGAAACATTTCAGAGATTTAAATTTAAAATCCACGACTCAGAGCTAGTACATGGAATTATTGTGATTATTTCTCTAAAGCTGTTTGTCCATAGAACAATCAATTAACTTTTTCCATCCACACAAACAAAACATTTAAAATCTGTAGCAGACGTAAAGAATCTTTAACTGATAATTTGCAACAAGTGTAAATATATAGAACTCACTATTGTTATTTGAAACATTTCCATTTGACTTGTGCATCATCAGAGGGACAAGGGAACACAACTGGACAGAGATGGTTAATAGAGGTATGAAATGGGACTAAAACGTTTTGTAATGTGTGCCTTGCTTCTAAGTGGAGCGGAAAGAAAAGCACACAAATTCAGCTACAGAGAGGATGTCCCAGAAGCTGCCAAAAACAGGTCATGAAATGCATTCAGCATCACCACGAGGCATCCTGCACTGCATGCCATGAAACCCTTGCAAGCTGTACCAATAACATGTTGTATTTCATTGTGGTAGAGAGCATATTTTATTTTTCTGAATTAATTTTGTGACAGCAATCATCACTAAAAGCTTCTTTATTATGTCTATATTTTCTTTCTGGCTTACAGACAAAATCTATAATATATTGGATGCCGCAGCTTCAACTAAACATTTACCACATGGTCATCATTGTTTTTCTTTTTTTGCTGAGAATAGAAATGCCTAGGAAGCCATTGTTGTGTGGACTGGCAGAGAGAGGCACATGGGAGACAAACGCATAACTAGAGACCTAAACATGGTGTGAGTCGAACACTGACCATCCTTGGCAGCATCCCGCCCACAGCCAGATCCGCGCACCCAGATCTGCCAAGACAAACAGAGCAGTACACCGTGTAAGCTGTGCTGCCTCTGTGGCATGCAGAAATACACCACTTCCCCTAGCTTCTCCCTTCCTTCTTCATCCTTTAACCACGGTCAGGGTCCAGCCCCTGGAAAGGAATTTCTAGAGCTCAGCCTTTCCAGCCTTATCCACTATTTTATTCCTTGAGGTCCAAGCACAGTGGTGTTGCGTGTGCACCTGGAGCACCCAGTGATGGAGGCAAGAGATAAATGCATAGGAAAAGGCAATTTAGAGGTGTTAATGTGCTCTGTGTAAGATATCAAGAAATTCCATATGGATTTCCATATGGATTAAAGAGTCCCATCTTCCTTCATTTAATACCTAGCCTTAGAAGCAGAATACATTGTTTTGTCTGTATTCATAGTAAATGCTTTTTCAATGTATTTATTAATTTTGGTGACTCTTCCATGTTTGAAAGTGTAAAAGTGTAATCAATGTCTCAACTTTCAGTTTCACACAGCAGAACTTCATGGTCAACCAGTGGACTTCATTATTCTGCTAAGCAGAGTTAATCAACTAATCAACTACTATTACAATACTTATATATATATATATATATATATATATATATATATATACACATACTGGTATTTATATATGCACTGTTATACTATTCTATACTATATATAGAATATATATACTATTATAATGTCATGTGAAAGATCTATTATAATTTGAACCTAATTTTTGATATTGATAAAAGCCTTTTCCCCCTCAGTATTTGAACTTGGATTACATTTCTTATGTAATTAGTGCATTCTGATAGAGCCAATAGTTTCTTTAAATGCTCAAATATAAAAATGTATTAAAAGAGTGAAATACGTACTCCCACAAATAACTGGAAATATAATTAATACTGCACCCCACCATGCTCGGTTATATTTTTTGTAGATTGTCTTATATTAGGGATTATTCAGCAATCTAAAATTGCACTATGATTAAGGGAAAGAAAAAAAATAAATAAATGTACTTAAAACACTCTTCATTTAACAGGGAAAAATTAATAAATTTTAGAGTGATGGCAGAAGAAAAGCGTTTCAATGAGCAACCTCAAATCATGTGGATCACTACAGAACTTGGAAAGGCTTGATATCATCTGTGGATGATATTGGTTTTAGTTAGATGAGTTTAGTTTGAGCAAATATATTTGATGCTTCCAGTGTGAATGTTCTGGTTCAGGAAAAATGAGAAGTCAGCTATTGTATCCAGGTTTAAAAAAGGGGAAAAAACCCCAAAAAACCCCACAGAAAACCCAAAAAACAAACAAACAAAAAAAAACAAACAAAAGGAGCAAATGCTTAGAAAAGTACATAGTTTTCTGTACGAAATTCTGGAATGAGTTTTGGGTTTAAAACAATGCATTGCTGTCTCAGTAACTTTCAAAGTGGGCTGTTCAACACCTAGCTCAAAGTTTCTAAAGATGATTCAAACAATTATAGCACAGGATGTGCAAAATATATCTGTGAAAGCATTACCGCAAAACATTCTTAAAAGACCTGGAAACAAATAAGAATTTTGTAACACACTTCAAAGATCAGTGCCTGAAGCTGAAAACCACGTTGAAACCTGAACACTGCAACATACTGAACCAGTTCCTGATTCTCTGTCACTAGGAATGGTATTATATGGGTTCCAAGGCATTCACTATTTCAAATCCAGTTGTTTTGGTTTTATTCTTATAAACATAATAGGGAAGAAAAAGCCTTCCAGCCCTATTCCTTATAAAAGATAGGACAGCATTTGTAGTCCAAGCAGTTGCCTAAGATGCTGTAGTGCTACTGTGCTCAGGTGTCATTTCCAGGGTGTTGTTTTACTGCTAAAGTCTTTCTGAGATTTTAGAAAATAGACTTCCTTCTCACCCAGAAAGACTTAACCCAGTGTTGCAGAAGATAGGCTTCCAGAGCACCCTTTCTGAAGTGATAGTATTTCAGCTTTCAGTAACTGTTTGCAGCTGACCATGTTGTGTCCAGCTGATGATAGTGAGGAAACACAACTCCCTAAGCCCACCTGTGTGCCCAAATCCATGCTCTGTATCACAGCACCTCCCAGGGGAGCTCTGCTCTTGCCATAGAGGACATTCCTGAGACTTTCTGACACCACCACCACACTGTCAACCTCCACACCTGAAGTCCACAGAGCAATTGTGTTCAGCATCAGCTATTCAGCACAACCAAAACGTGTACTGTCAGTTTATGTAACTTCAGCAGCCAAACACATCTTACTGAAAACCCTTTTATTGTCAATTTCCTGATACAGTAAATTCCACTCTCCTACTTTGCAACGTACTTACAATTGAGTACTGAGTCTGGTTCAAGAAAATTAAACTTCCAAGACCTACCAGCAGCACAGAATATATTGGCAGATTTATTCTCTACTGCTTTCAGCCAGGTTTTCATCACACCCATGGATTTCTACTTGGTCCTATAAAATGACACCAACGACAATTGTAGCAGCTGAAAGGTCTTCAATGCATAAAATTTCAAATGTTTTGCCAGCAGTTCAAGATTTGGTGGGTTTCAAATAATGTGTAGGAATAATAAGTTTTTTACCATGGAAGCAAACATCCAGTCTATAGGAAAAGAATGCTTTAAAGAGCAGAGCAAAGGAAGCCAATAATGCAGAAGTCCTAATTATTGACCCTATGCTTTATTCAGTAGTCTGTGGGAAAATTAGTGATGACTATAGCTAGATTGTGGTGGAAAGACGTTCATAACTCAGACCTAGGGGTGTGCAGCCTGTCTGGCATTCTCACAAGGAAGGGAAAGAGGGACAGTGCTGAATGGTGTGAAGAAGAGCAAAGCAGTTGCTAAGTCTAGAGAGGCTCCTGTGGGGAGATTGCAGGACACTGTAGGAAACCCCAGACTGTTGCTAGCTCTCACACCTGCACTGACATTATTGGAGTCCAGAAGCTGCCAGGGTAATACCTTTCACCGAAATCAATGGAAAGAATAAAACTAGATTGCAGCATTTTGACAAAACAAACTTGTCATCATGTATCTTTGCTTTTATTGCTCAGCTATTCCCAATTGCCAATGTTCTCAAGGAATAACATAATGTATAAAAATTGCAACTCAGCCTGTATTTACAGAATATGGAAGGAGAACTCATTTATGTAACAAACATGCCTGTGTTTCTCCTTAAGTGTATAAGCTGATTCTGCATATGAATACACTGCATTAAAAGTAATATTTACAGAGACATAAAGTTGAACAATGTCTAAAACTCAGATTAAAGACATTAACTTTAGAAATCACAGGAATTAAATATGAGCAGAAAACATACCCCACAGCAATGTGGGAGTTTCAGTGGGCAGGTACCAGATGCACATTTAGTATATGCTGAAATAAAAATTAAACCTTGTTGGTAATGACAATTTGTCCAATGCCAAGTCCAACAACTGCAATTTGGAATGTTCCTTCAGACTACAGCTGATCTTCTCCAAAGCATACATGTACTATTTGCCCAACTAAAAGGTGGCTAAACCCGTAACTGTAAAAATCCACATGAAAATAAACACAAATTTTAAATGTGTCAATTTAGCACCAAAAAATAATATTAAGATATTAAGAATATTAAGAATATCTTAATAAAATACTTAAATATGAAATACTAGCCAAAATAGAAAAATATCCTTCATTTGGAGGCTGTGCTGCATCAGTGAAAACTGTGTCCTGTTGTTAAGCAGCTAGTTACTGTTCTCATCATTTGGATTTAAGAATTGACTAAACTACTTTCTAGGAGGAGAACAAAGTTCTGAATTTCTTTTATTCTCATAACCTGGGGAAAAAACCCACTTGCTAGGTTTTGCTTAAAAATCAAATCAAGACATATAGATGAAAGTCTGCCTCTTAGTGCATGAGGAGAGCACAGGTGAAGGATCTGCACCACAAGAAAAATTAGGAAACAACAGAAGCTCTCAGGGCAACAAGAACTTGATAGACTGAGCCTTAGCTCCTGGGAAAGCTGCATTTCAGGGGTGTGCCACTTCAGTCATACATCCTGACAACCTGGTCAAATACCAATATTGACAAATACCAAAATTACTAAATGCCAAATACCAATGCATAGACTCTTCTATGTAAGAGGATGCCTGGTGGAAAGAGAACTGTAAGAGGAAATGATGCTGCTTCCATGTTTTTCAAATAGAATTGCTTAGTTTTCCTCCTACTGGAAAGGGTGAAAGTGTTTGGAAGTCATGAGATGTTTCATTTTCTCTTAGAAATTTATTACGCTTATTTCTTTAGGGATCTCATTGCTTTGATAGCCCTTAATTTCCCTGACGTTAGTGTTGGTTTTTAGATTTTCATGGTTTGAGCTGTTGAATTTTTTTTCACTGTTTTTATATAAACAAAGTGCTGAGAAAAACATAAAGAAACTTTTCTAAGTTATGCGAAGCAGATACTTTTCCATAAGCACATCCTAATTTATTTAATAATACATTTAAATCATATTTAAATTATTTAACTGTGTGTAATACTTAAGGTATAAGATAAACATAATTTTGCTAAATGAAATCATAGAGCATGTCACGTTGCTGTGCAGACACTGATATAGTTTTTCTCCCTAATTATAAACCCCATAAACTAAGAAAATATACATACATACATACGCACACATTATTCAAAAGAAGTACTCAGTTTAAAGAAATTGAGGAGGGAAGGAGGTATTTAAGTTCACTTTAAAAAATAAACAGCGAACATAAAAATTGAATTTTATCCTGCTGCAGGTTGAAAAGAAATACAGTCAGCAGCAAACAACCCCCTTTTGTTTAGCCCTTCCATCTCAATCCTACAAAGCACTTCTATATCACTCCAAATTTGCAGTAGTTGGGAAAGCAGACAAAGAGTTATTTCATTCCTTTTGTGGGTGCAGAGCCTGGGAGCTGGCAGGAATCACGAGGTGGGAGCACACACTGGCACTGCCACTCGGATCTCTGCACTGAAGGAAGTGGGGACTCCCACCCCCACGGCCACTGGAGCTGACAGCAAACTTCTGCAGGGCACATCAGGCTCCACAGAACCTCCTAAACTCACCCCAAAGGGAGCACAACCAGCTCCAGCAGGGCAGGGTTATAAAATTCACCTGCTGGACTGTACACGCCATGTAAGAAGCAAATTGCAGGGAAGGATGGCTCTGGGTATCACCAGAAGGAAATGCAATGACAGAGCTCTCTCTCTGCTTTGCTCCCATGGTAAGAGCAGCAATGACAATATAATGTGTGCAATGCCCACTTTGTGCTCTCAGGGAAATGGCACTGCTGACAGAGCTTGCACTGCACCAAGCATTCTTTTTGTTTTCTTCTTATTTCATATTAATAAATGTTGTAAAAGCAAAACACCTCCCAGACAAATTAATAATCTTACAAATATTGTGAATGCATCTATTTTTTGTGAGAACCAGCAAAGATTTCTTCTTCATATTGTTGGAATAATTTACTTAAAGGCCTCATCTAACACAGCTCAAAGACAGTTAGTTGGAGTTTTCTTGTTGCTGCTATCTGCTGTAGGGGAAGTTGCTAACTTGCAATTTCTCCACTTTGATTCTGTCCCATCTTTAACTGATTCGCAATGGTCAGTTTATCATGGTTGAATAATTGGCTCCTTGTGTTTATATTTTTCCATAGTATGCAGCTCAGTTACACTGACCTCATGCCTTCACTATCTCCAATAATGAAGTCCAAGACCAGCAAAATCCTAACCAATGGTCCAGTCCAAAGATCCACCCGCTGCATTTTAAAAGGAACTCTCAAGCTATGCCTTTTTTCTCAATGGTGGTACCCACCACTGTCAATGACTAAGTAGATGCTCTGTTTGAAACGCTTTGTTAGGCAGGACTAAACAAATTGGGACAAGTTAAAGCATTACCCCTTGGTTTTGACTGTATTTGGTCCTTTGCATTAAATAAAATGCTTCATCTCTTGTCCAAACAGATCCTTTCATTGCCAAATCCAGTCTATAAACAGTGGTATTACTTCACTTCCTTCTACAGCGTATGTTAAAAATGTAGTGCTAAATGCAAAAAAGTCACCACCCTCGGAAAACTAGGGCTGGGGATGATTCCATGAGTGCTAGATGCTCACATTTCAGGCCAGTCATTTACTGGGAGTGGACTGAGCTGCCATGCACGGACACAGCTTAAGGGAGCTGATTTACCAAGCAAGCCCACAAACCAGAGAGAGATTCAGAGAGGCTCTGTACACAGCCTCACAGGTAGTAACTAAGTAATGGATGGCAGCAGGGATATGTCTTTTTATTCATACTAGAGATGCACAGGAAAATAAAAAAAAAAAAGTGTAAAAGGAGTTTTCTTGTGCTGAAGGGGACAAAGGGGTACAGAACAGCTCTTTGACCACATGAACAATTCTTAGACCTCGTGAAAGCCATGAAGACTCCAGTGGTGAGTTACAGGTTAAAGGGAAATTTTATTCTTAATTCTTCAGAGTGCATAATTTATTTAAAAGGACAACACATACAATCACTGTTAGTTTTTAATGTCACCATGATAGTGAGACCAGGTCGATAGTCACAACCACGTTCAAAGGTAAGTTAGCATGTGAATGGAGATGGATTACTGGGAGAACACATTTTCCCTTCAATAGCAGGACATTTTGCACTGTCTAGCTCAAGCAATCTCCAACTTTTTACAGGTCAAAATGATAATGAGGCATAAATGTTTTGCTTTAGAGCTGTTTAAAACTGCTCAGTAGTGGATATGGCCCAATCCCTTTTCCACCTGAGCCCAGCGGGAAAAGGATGCAGTTTTAGCATTGTAGCCAGATAAACCAATAAACAATGAGAAACTCACTCCAGGCTGACTCCAATACTCTGAATATTTGATGTGTATGAAATCAAATTACACTCTGATTGTACAGAAAAGATAAAGAAGTATAGATGGGAATCCAGCCACACTGCCAGTCTTGGCTTTCTTTTACATTACTTTGATTTTTTTTTTTAATATTTTTAAGAGATAAAATGTTAATTCTTACCTCTTAAAAGAGCCCATTGTTAGTAACTTGTTCATCACAGCCCCTTCAACCTCCCCAAAAAAGTACCCAGTCTGTAAGGGGAAAATGCAAGGAATTACCAAAAGCGTAGATAAATGCAAAACAACACTGGATGCAGTTTAAACTGGCATTTTCTAGGATCTGGCAAGAGTGGCTCTGACAGCTACAGAGACAGGTTTTCAGGACTGCTGCTACATAAAACCTGAAGAGGACTTCCCAGTCAGACTAAATTGTTGGGATTATATTATTACCCCTGAGCAGATGTGAGAGCTTAAATAATATATTGAGGTACATTATATAACATCCAATATCAAAAATAAAAGCCTTCCAAACCTAAAGCTTGTAAAGAAAACACACTAATCTGATCACAAACTCTTGTGATTAAAATGTTACTCAAAAAAGATATAAACAGGTTGTGAGAGGATTTCATAAACAGTCACTAAAAAAACATTGTTTATAATTCCTGTATGACCTGTTTAAGGAGCTGGAACAGTACATTTCATCAATCCTATAAATTTTAACTGTATTCAGAGTCATTTCATACTTAAAACCACTCAGCTTGATGAATTACTCATTTTGTCCCTATTCAGTACTTGTGGACTAATAAAAATAAATCTCTGTTGAGAAAACAAACATTGCTGTTATAAATTTGGTCAGCAAGATGGAAGTGACTCCGTCATCTGCAGCCATTCATGTGACAGTGGAAAATCTTGCAAGTACAGCACTTTTCTACCTTGGGAAGACCTGTTTTATTTTAGAGCCTCAACTCCCAGGAGAACTGGATATTTCTTTTCATTGTTTAAAGGGAGAAATCCCACAATTTATGAGGGGGAAAGGGCACTACACTCTCAAATTGCATGGATTCCATAGGTTTTGTATGAACTAAACCCCAATTCCATTACAAGGAACTTAGCTGACCTCAAGTATGCACCTGGGAGTTCGCAGGCAGAGAAGTTACAGCCCTAGCTAAAAAAAGGCATTCCCTCCACCTAAAAGGCAAGTATTGCCTTCTTTTTTTTCCCTTCCTTTCCTCAGGGGAACCTTGGAACATTTTCCAAAACATATGGGTATGTAAAGTCTCCTAGAAACACAAGGAACATGACTAAAAATACCAGCTTCAATAGCCCTGGCTGACTGATGAAGAAAGATTACCCTAACGATTGGAGAGGCAGGCAACGTCAAGAAACTCCAAACCATAAATGCCTCATATAACCTTAGATAGCAATAAACCTGGTTTGTCAACTTGTGCACCAGTCTTATGAAGACATTTCAATGACAGTTCTCTCCACAAAAGCTCCCTTTGTAAATGCCAGCTCTCCCCCAAGCAGCTACACTCAGGTTATCATTTTTTTAATACATCAGGGTTTAGTTGCAATTCAGAAGAATTACTCTGCCCCACAAACCTGATTCTTGGAGCAGTTCAGGTCATGTTTGGAAAGCTGATAGATAGAAAAACAGTGCTGAAGCAACCCCAGATAGGTCAGGAATTGGTAAGGCATCATCCCACTTCTCTACCCTTCTCTATCCACAACAGCCTGCATACACACTATAAATAAAATAGACATACACTAATGTAATCTTATTATAAATTCCCATAGAGACTTCTCTGCTGCCCCTCTTTGACTTGGATACATTTAACTAATAAAACAGGTCAGAACACATTTCCAGCCTACTTCTGGTGCAACAGTTGCCCAAACTATTCACAGGAATATTAATATTAATGACTTTTATCAGGTGACTACCAAAAGAAATATCTCTTCCTAAGCATCACTGGCTGTAGCCAGCTAAGAGCTGGCCAGTCACTGACACAAGTCACAGCTGGGCATCTGTAAATAGCAACTACAACTAAAGGGGAAATAGACAAACAGGTTTTCAGTGCATCAAGATCATTCCACAATGAGTGTATTTCTTAGGTCACGCTCATCATAACAAATTTAATTCAGCTGAGGGCTAAGCAGGAGTGTGGCTATCCCTATACACAGTCCCAACACATAAAAACAATTCAACTTCAGACAATTCTGGCATCACTGGGGCACCATCCCAGCAGTTTTCAGGCAAAAGTTAATGAGAATGGTGATGGCTCCTTCACAAGGTTTGCAGGATTGAGCAAAACATTCTATGATTCTGTGATAATCATATTTCTTGTCCTCTCCATTGTGAGTGCTTAGTTTTAATCCTTCAATGACTGTAATCCCCTTCAGAAAACAAACTCCCCAGCCAACAGCTCTGTAAAATCTCATTATCTTAAGTTTGAATGTAAAAGCTCTGTGTCCTTCCCTCCCTTTCCATGTGACAAAAATGGCCACAGGGATTTTTTTTCCTTGGAGTAAAAGCCTCTTACAGAACACAGACACTTCTGCAGCGAGAAGGTCTTTAAAGAGAACATTTATGAGTTTAAGAACAGACCCTGCTCCAATGGGAGAAAGAAACTGAGCTCCAGTGAGAAAAAAGCTTACATTCTTTGTGAAAGGAATTTTTAAATGTTGCTAATTCCTTACCATTTTCAGATGGTGGCCTATTTTTAAAAAAGTAATTTTAGATTAATATGTTACATGAGAAGACTCAAGAAAAATCTTACACTTACCTGTTGATAGTCTTCAGACACTAAAATAAATCCATTGTTATCTATCAGGTAACAGTTAATTGTCTGAAAAATAATAAAATACTATTTTAATTTTTGATTTTAGCACACAGCAATAAGTAAATTATATACTTTACTTCTAAGTCAATTCTAAATGGGTAAAACTTTCAGGTTTTATAAGGTTTTACATAAATTCAAAATGAGTGTAGTCTTGGTTATGGGATATTATCCAATTTAATTTGTATGCTTTTTCCATACAAAACTAAACAAAGATGTGTACAGAATGGGAGGATATAATATAATTACAAACAAACATAAAAACCAAAATTTTGTGGTTTCAGAATCCCTTCTTAAAAGTTTTCCTTATAGCGAAGTTTGCAAAGGCACAGAACTTCAGTGTTCCTGATGGCTTCTCCTGTACTTGGAGAAAAACATCAGCACAATGTCATTACCCTAACGATGTATTAATGAAAACACAGTGTCAGCCTGCAGAACCAACAGGGGACCAGGTAGTATTTTTTAATTTGTTCATTGGGGGATGGGACCAGAAACTTCTGTAAAAGAGGCCCCACAGGTCTCCTAAAGCTTTTCAAATTGTATTTTTAATTGGGAACTGGGTTTAGAGGCAGGACTGTTAGTTTTTCGTAGGTCAGATGTCTGAACTGTATAAAACAAGGTAAAGCCAAATCAGAGCTTCCCTCCACACACACACGCACCATTTTAACCTCACAGAATCACTTGCTACAGGCAAAGTTTTAATTACTGCACTTCAGAGTTTAAACATGAGGTTTAACTCAAACTCTGAAACCTTGATATAGTTCAGATTCTCCTCAGTATTGCCAAATAACTATCTCAGTGTTAAATCTTTATTGTATTTCTATTGTTGGTCTAAATCAGCAACATTTTTATCTTTGCTTATTGAATTTTCCATGACATTTGTATAAAAGGAAAAAAATAAGCAAAATGGCTTTTAATGCAGGAATCCTCCGGGCTTTGTTTTTGATTCAAAACCTTTCCTGCAGCAAAAGGGCTGTACAGAAATATGACAAATTATGCTTTCTGCTACACTCTGCACATCCAGCAAGATCACTCTGATGTTTTAAGGAGGAAAGCAGCCCCATGCAGTAGTAGCTGTGCAAGATGTGAAAATGCAGTCTGATATTTCCAGAGATGCTCAGATGTGCCTGATTCTCATTCTGGCCACATATTAGCACTGTCCTGTGGGGCCAAAGAGGAGAAATTTGCAGAAATGCTAACTTGAAGTGGAGGTTTTAAAAAAAACCCTGAAGTTGAAATCAGGCAAAAGTTGAGAATGAACATCACTCCCTAATGCAAATGCAGGATATTCATTCTAAAAGGAAAACCCAAGCTACAGACAAGCCCAGTGACAGAAAACCTGTCAAAAAGGAAGTCGAAACAACTCATTTTCAACCTTTGATCTGCTAGAAAGCCCAAAGCTGGCAAATACAATGTGAAAAGCTGATGGTGCTGGCCAGGAACTGAGCAGAGCTGATGCACTCAGAAGAGGCAGCTCCTCAAGCCCAGTGGTGTGTGAAGGATGGAATTTCAGAAGCAGGCTCCAACTGCACAACTCTGCTCTCCCCAAAGCCAACCTGAAACCTCCCACTGACTGCACCAGGAGAGGAGCTAAGTCAACACAGAGATCTTTTGAGGATACGTATTTGCAGTCCTCATGCATGAACGATTAATCTAAAGATACTGCTTTAGAAACAATACTTCTCCAAAGAATAGAAAATAAATAAAAGAAGTCATGCTGGACAAGAAAAAGCGTAGGCTTAATTTCATAGTTTATGGCTTATGTGCTGTTGGGAAAAGACTGGCTCAATTCAAGAATTAGTGGCCACGTCTCAAATCTCTAAGATTTAGTTATTCACTAGCACAGTTCAGAACTATAAAAGATAGGAAATTTTTAGCACTGTTATTGGAAACAGGCATAATGCAATAGATGGAATCTATAAGTTTTTTTGGAGTGTGAAGATAAGAGGGTTTCTGTTTCAATCCATTTTAGAAATATTAACTAGGAAAAAAATATTCATTCAGAACCATTCATTCACCACTTGCCAGCAAGATAAATAACTTTCAGTATTACTACTGTGCTAAAGAAACAGCTTGTAATTTAACTTTAGCATGGACAAAGGGCAGCAGAATGCATTTACTCATTACTAGCAAATCTCAGATTTCTGATATAAGTTTTATGCGTGGGATATTAGCATTTCCATAGACTACAGCTATATGAAAGAGCTCTAATTCACAATGTTTCACAGGTATTGGAAGTGAACTATGCCCAGGTTTGCCCAAAGGTTCAAGTTCAGTGAATTTCAGATTTCAAGGGAATGTTCCATAGGTGGAGAGTCCCTGAGCTTGTAAAACTGTAGGCATGAAGTCCAGAATAAACACAGCAAGAATGTTAACTGAGGTCTGAGAACACATCTGAACTACAGAAACTTTGATCCAGTTCAAGTCCTCTATGTATTTTTCACAGCTCCAGTATACAATAACAGTAATGGAATGTAACATGGGTTAAGAAACCAAAAATGAAATAGAAAGAAAACAGAATATGCAAATTAAATGTGAGGAATCAGGAAAACAAGAATAAATGAGCAAATTCAAAACTCTCAAGAAAAAAAAAAGTATTTTTAATTAATGGGTTGTCTCTATTTTAGGATCAAAGGTATCACACCCTCATCACTTGACTCCCTTTATTTTTAATTATACTTGCAATCATCCTATTATTATTAATAGTCATTAATATTTATTGACTATTGTGCCATTCAATTTGCATTAATGTCTTCATGTTTTCTTTTAAATGCTTTAATTTTTACTGTACATTTTCAGCAGATATTTTCTTACCATTGAGAGAAGCTGTGAAAATCAACAGACTCACCAGAGGAGCTGTGATATTTGTTTGAGTCCTATCAAAAGTGTGTTTTGTCATTAGGAAAAAGTCTGGAATCTCTAAATCAGCAATGTTCACACTATTACTAAATTTCTACATAAGTTTGCATGGTTTCTGCTGGTGTCCAACTGAAGACTTTAAGACTTTTTGCTAGTGGCTTTTCTTTTCATTAACAATAAAGTGGTAAACAAATACCTTAGCACTGCTTCAAATTATTTCCCAAACTGGATTCACAAAGCAGAAATTATTGCAACACATGTTTGAGGTACTGGAGTCAACCTTGTATTTCAGTGGGTACCTGTAACAGGCATAAAAAAGTCTCCCTATCCAAACAGTGTAATATTTACAAGGTGATAAAGACCATAATGTACAATGAGATGTTCAAGTTAAATTCATCAACTGTATCTTCTACTGGAGTAGAGACATACAATGGAAAAAATCTGTTAAATACTTACTTCATCATCACAACTTATAGCACATCTGCCATCGAGAGATGCACACTAAAGGTGATATAAAAAAAATCAATAAAGTATTTTCAATTCTCTCTTTGATGATTACAAAATAAATCTTTATATTAATTAATGAGCAAAATTTTAAAGGAGTTGATATTGATTACATCTTTATCTAAATTAATTCTAAAAATGACTAGCAAACTTTTGAATTGTTCATCATATGTGTTTTGCTCCTCTCTGCAGAGAAAGGGTTCATTCACACTGCAACAACTCCAGCTGCTTTAAACACCACAATCTCCTCCATACTCCAAATCTTTGAGGCCATTCATAGCTGAGAGAAGATTCTCCAGCAGGGTTGGGGGCAGGGTTTATTTTCTGTAATAGCACAGCTCTAACTGATTCTCAAACCAGAGATGGCACCTCCTAATCCTCAGAAAGGACCTGATTATCCTCTTCAGTTGAGTACAAATTCTATCCCTGAATGGTTTAGGTAAAGTTTATTGAGCACTGTGGGTGCCAACCATGACTCAGTAATGCAGTTTTGTTAATTAACCTGTGTGATCTTAGTGTTAGAGAGGAAACCTAGGTGAGAAGTCATGATTCTGCTACCACTAGAAACAAATTCCACACTTCTCTTTACTGTTTACACTTTCTCTAAGGGAGAAAAACCATGCACCAACAAAGTAACTCCTTATGTTTTGAAGCCTAAAATTAATAGACCTTCAAATTGCTTCCAAAAATCAAGCAAATGCTCTTCATCATTGAATTCTCCTTTTCTGTATTCAAATGTAAAACCAGAACAAGTCTTCAAATACATTGTTTCTTTACAATTTGCTTCTGACAAGTCCATCACTTCCACAGCTGTGGATTCAATGACAAAAACCCCTTCAATTTAAAATTTACCTGTCTGCTTGCAGTCCAAAATTTCCTCTGGAAAAATTCAAGTTTCATCTGGATACCTACAGCTGGGAAAGAGAAAAAACAAACAAATAAACCCAGCATGCTTAATTCCTTCAAAATTAGTCTTTAAAATAAGTCAGGAAGAAAAGGTTTCATTATGAAAAGAGAAAGTTAAACCCTAAAATAAAGAACCACAACTAATTAAACTGAAGAGACCACACAGTCATATTTTAAACCATTTAAACAGAAAGATGTTTGTATAATGTGAAGAATACACATAGCAAAAAAAACCAAAAACAAACCATTCACATTGCATGTCTCCATAATTAATATCAAAGAACCACAAGCTGAACATATTTATGTTCACACCAATTTCATTTATATTTCACTGGTACCAACATAGCAGCTGTAGGGAAAGCCCACAATGTATTTTCTACTGAAACTCACGAAGATTTTCTGAAACAACATGAAAATGTTAGTTGACACTTCAAGTGATGATTTGTTTTGAGGTCATTTAATGCATAAATTATCAGTAGAACACAAGAAGCATTAAAAATGTATTTCAAAAAATGGAAGTTAAGAGTATTATGTGTAATTCTGTAAAATTCTGTATCTGACAAATTGTACTGGGTATCAAACTTTTTAAAAAATTAGATTAATGATAATGGATTGCAATTTTTAAAAATCCTTATTCAAGATACCACTGGTTTGAATTACATGTTTCTCATAATCTCAGGTGGGATTATGTTTTTCCAAATATCAGTGAACCTTTCTTCCAGCCTGGTCTGATGTTCCTATCACTGTTTCTAGTGAGAGTAATATAAAGCCCTGAGGTTTGCAGAAGCTCCAAAAAGCAGTTGATTCTTCTGGTTTCTTGTCTACAATGAGAGAATTCAAAAAAGCTTTAAAAGTCTAAAGACCTAACTCATAGAAAATTATTTTTTTTTAAAAAACAATACCTCAAAAAAAAGTTGTTTTGGAAAACTGAATGAAATTTCATTTCTTCATTTCTCCTCTAGGGCCTCCAGCAGGAATCGTTTAAAAACACATTTACATTTAAATTACTGGTACTTGCTTTTGCACATGCACACACACCGATGTCATGGACATATCTGACTTTGTGTTAGCAGGTAGGGAAAAGAATGTGGAATGAAATCTGTAACGGACTGATACAATGGGATGTGAAATTACATAAGGAATTTTCCTATGAGAGCAGGTTATAAATATTTTTCTGCCATCTGTAACTCACTGATGGTTTTGCTTCAGAGAGCAAGTAGAGGAATCCAGTTCTCCTTTGGAATAAACACCAGAGGAGACTCTCCAGCTACATTTTATTATCTAGGAATGAATGTTATGGTCCAGGAGAAGATAGATGCTCTCTGACAGCCATGCAGCTCATTTGCTTCATCTGTTGCTTGCCTTTGGGTTAATTCCTAGCACATCCTACCTGCTTTTTTCTGAAATGCAGGCAAAAACCCATACAAACACACATACACACACTTTCAGGAACTTTCCCCAAGGCAATCCCATCACTTCTGGGAGCTGTGTCAGCATGGGAAGGGTCAATCTCACGTGCTTGTACAGAGCTGTGTGCACTGTACTCAGATATTGTTAATTTAAGGTCCTGATAAGCTCAGCCCTTTGGAGTTCACACTGTTAGAGATACCAACACACAGAAAACTGCTGCTCTTGAAAAGTGTTCATGAAAGGTAATGGAACTATAATAAACATTAATTAAAGAGGTAAAACTCTTGTTCTCCCCAAATGAAATTGTATACAAATTTGAGCAGGATTTTGGACTCGATGAACACAGGAGATCCCTCCCACTCTAAATTATCTTATGATTCTGATTTAAGTGGAAATGTTTTCTACAAAAGTGATAACTTTACAGCTCAGAACCTTCCTTACAAAGAGAGTCAATGTGCATGGAAAGTTTTCTTTCTTCTGTACAAAACTTACAACAGGATCTGAAACAGTGACAAGAGAATTACAGCCAAGCTCATCTGTGAAAGATTCCACGTGCATGTTTCACTGAGTCACAATGGAATGCTGCAGCAGAACAACAATTGAAATGCTGGGATTAATTTCTATGAAATGCAGAGCCTCCCTCTCCATGAGGATGAGAAGGTACAGCTGCAGGTTTGGTTTCATTGAAGCAACTCAAGGATTTTGATGCTTTCTTGGACAGATTGTAAGGGAAAATAAAAGACAGTGAGAAATATTGGCATTGCTTCCACTTGAGCAGATTCCACAATTTCAGCAGCAGGGTAATTTGTGCAGAAACTGAAGGTATAGGCATTATCAATTTATCTACTGCCTGCCTTTAAGAAAGAAATCAGTTTATTTCTCTACCTAACTTCAAAAAGAGTTGTATCTCTGAGGTACAATGCCATTAAAGAGAGTGAAACAGAAACCATCCACTCTGATCAAGGTAATACAACATTACAACAACAACATTTTAACATATTCCCCTTATGAAGTAATTCCTCAAATAATTTTGATATCTTTTGGCTTGGTATTAATTAATGAACACTACATGATGTCAAGTACATTATGGCTGGACTTGATTTACAGTTGGGCTTGATGATCCAAAGGGTCTTTTCCCATTTAATGATTCTGTGATCTCTATCCGTGCTTGCAAGGTAGGAGGAGACAACACATCTCACAAACATAGCACAGTGAAAGCAGAAAATCAGGCAGTTTTTTTGAGAGGTCTATCTTAATATGAGATTTTAATCTCACAGTTTTGTCTTATTTACACATTGTTCCCTGCACAATTCCACACAGGAACTTCCCTGTCACAGCTTCTAAATATTCTATATTATTATTATATACATAATGTATAATAAATGAAAATTACTAATAGTTCCTAAAATTCTGCTAAAAATTATTTGAATGCCTCCAGGTTTGAAAGAATGAACAGTGTTAAGGTATAGGAAATTAATTTCTTTTCCACCCCTCATGTGATACTAAACCACTTCTGCAGGCTTTTCCCTCCTGAGCTTTTCAAGAACTTTATGACTAGAAGATGACATTTTTTTTTTTGTCTGGTCATTTAATGCCACAAGAGCTATTCAAATATACTTCAAAAGCTTTTTGAGCCATTATATTCTCCTGAGCAATCCCTAATCCTTCAGCACTTGAGAACTTCTGAATAAGTTCTCCAAACCACCGTTAAATCTGTGTTTTACAAACTAGCTACATGAGGGGGGGAAAGGAAACAGGAAAACTTCAAAATTATATCTCCCATGTCTCTAATTCCTAGTTTAGCCTTCTGGGTGTAACAGCTACCACAGAGATTTAGATTAAAAAGCTGAAATTGCACTGAGATTTTTCTAAATCTTGTTTGGGAAGGTACCCAGAAACTGCCACAAATAGCAAAAACTCTAACTGACTTTTGTGTGGAACGTACACTTCAAAGTATAAAATATTCTTCCACATTTTCAGGCTTGGTTCAACCAAAATGGCCAAAGTTTAAAAATTGTTCAGCCAGGAAAAAAGGAGTTTTGTGTTCACTGCTGCCTTTTCTCCAATGTCACATAGGAAGGTGGGCTGGAGCTGAGGGCAGGCAGGAGAAAAATTGATGGGAGCTGAGAGAGGGGTATTTTGTGTTATGTAAACAAAATTTATCATTGCAAACAAATATTGCAAATCCAATCTTTTGTTTTAGTCACATTAGCGAATTTACTTAGGCGATGCAAGTAAAAACCTTTAATTCTGCCTACAGAAAACAGTTATTTAACTCGCTGGGATTTCTTCTCTCTGTTTAATAAAGTGACTGTATTTTTGTAGTGCAGACCCTATGAAATAACAGATGGTTGAGAAGGACAAAGTTAAATTCTTGGCTCAGTGATAATTATTGTTAAATAAGTAATTTCCTTGTGCATCGATTCCGTGGCTGAAGGTCATATTTCACTCTCTCAGAGCGTTCCTTTCAGGATGGAAGTACTGGGAAGTGCTCAAGTGTTGCATGGCTCAGGGCTGCCTTGTATCAAGACAAACATGAAGGAAAACAAATAACTACTCAGAATAGATCAGGATTGCTTGTGTTCCTTTCAATCTCCATGGTTGAGCAAATAGGAAGATAAGGAAATCCTTCCTTAGCAAATTACTTCTGTGCAAAGAATTAGAATCCTTCTTAGGTTCTAAGTAAAAGAATAATTTCCTACTTAAAATACGAGAGGAAAATAGATTAGACTGATTTATTTCAGGCAAGAGAGGAGCTGAGTCTCCCTACAAACCTGACAAATGGATTCCAAATACATGATTATAGGAAAAAGTAGCAAAAGCTAAAGGGATTTCCATTCTCTGAAATACCTATACACTATAACACTCTATAGAAGCACTAGATCAGCAAGGTTACAAAAATATCCTAAGGTCTCCATTCCTTTTCCCACAGAATACAGTAGAGATTAAGACTCTCTCTCATACATAAAAGATGCCTAAAATCTCAAGGACATTTTAGCCTCCTATTTCCGATGGAATTATCTTAAATGAGATTTAACTTGGCTTCAAAATAAGAAATATTGGACACAGTCTTGTAGCAGGATTATTTTTCAATCTGTATCACCTTTGTGTATTGAGCTTAGACTATTTAAAATGCTCTTCTTTCTCCGCAGTAGTATTAACTCTGATTATGATCTTTTAAAAAAAGTCTAATAACTACATGTGAAATATCCCAGAACACACTTAACTACTTTTTAAAAAGTTGATTTCCCTTTCTATTTATACTCTAAATCTGTTTCAGTCAAAAAATCCATCTTCAGCATTCAGCTCAGGCAAAGAAGGAGACATTGACTCTACAGCCCAGTGCTCCATCCTGAGAAATAAACACCATGACTATCAAGAACAGCCAATACAGATTAATAGGAGACCCTCACCTATCACTGAAAATGATAAAACCTTGTAAGACATAGGTGTTTTATGGAGAATAGTTAAACATAAAATCTAGATACTTTTCTCCTCTCAATTCTAGGAAGTCTTAGCTAACAAATTAGAGGTATTCCAACAAGACCTCTTTATCTATAACATAGTTATGTAGACATTATTATAGACAATAATATAGTTATGTAAAAGTAACATAGTTATGCTTCAATATCACCCAACATAGCTGTTCTCTCAGTGGCAGTCATTCCATATCACATGCAGGATTTATAAAATGTGAACAAGCTCTTGTGAATTGGGCACTTCTCAGACTGCTTCTGGTCCCAAGTTCAGTTTACTTGCACAGTAAAATGCAGTCTCACCTTTCCCAACTCCACACTTCACTCAGCTTCCCTCGCAGTGATCTTTCCCCATTTATCTATACCTTCCTCTTCTCACCCTTGCTCATTGTTGTCAGTTCCTCTCTTCAAAGAGAAGATCTTCAGAATTATATCATAACATGAAAAATTTACTAGTTTTATTACCTGGAATGACTGACTCTGATGTAAACACCCCAAAAACAACAACAAAAATCAGCCTAACAGTTTAAGTCTGGGTATTTTTTATTATACTGAAAATACCAGCTTATGCCTGAAAGCATCAGGCAGTCTCAATCCTGGGTGGTGACACCAGCCATCCTGATTGTGAACTGTTATGGGTGGCCTGTGATAAAAGAGCCAAATGACAAAAAATGGGGTGAACTATTGAGCAGTTATACACCTTCTTCTGTTTTTCTTGTGATAAAGCACGGTTCCTACTGCAGCAAAAATAAGGTATCTATTATTCATTTGGATAAGACGTTATTATTTTTCAGAAACTGTCCTTTGCAATGTGTTGTTTTGATGTGTTGTGGTTTTCTAATAGTTTATTATTTAACTCAGGGACAATTTCTAATATTTTTACAACTTTTTCTGTTGTTTCTCGACATGGAACCTTCTTGTTTACACCACAATATGTCTATTGCATATTTAAGAACTCCAAAATTATTTTAATACTTTACAAATATTTTATTATTAAATCCTTTGAAATCCATGTAAATGTGCACATACCTTTTCCATCTCAGTTTGAGCTACAGAGCCTGATACAGCGTCAAACTCAAAATATCTCAAAGTGCAAACTATCACCTAGTTTTGGATTCTAAACAATAAGCTGGAAAAAAATACTGCATTATTTATGGTATCTTACCTTCATCTTTTTGTCATCAAATAAGTGGAATGACTGAGAGACATTTTTAAGTCCTATTTAATTATTGAGCATTTTATGTGAGACAGTTTTGACCACATAAGATTTAGCAACACAAAGACTGCTTCTTTCATCAGAGCTATTGTGATGCAGGATGTAAATGAGTGAATTCTCCTTAAATGGGAGAACTTATGCCTCTTTATTCAGGAACCTCAAGCCTGCTACTTTCTTCCAGAAGATTTTTAGAATTAGTGGTGGAAGATGATGTGTGCGTGGAGACAACCAAGCCAGAGGGAAGGCAGTAGGAAATGGTGTTTCCTGGAGGCCAAGCTGCAGCAGAAGAGAGGAGATGCTGGGAAGCTGCCGTGAGGCCAAGCTGAAAGGGGAGCAGGATGATGATTGCTGGGAGGCCGAAGTTCATCCAAACTCAAAGCTCCAGAGAAAGCTGAAGGGCTTGGTTTGCAGCCAAGCCCTGACAAACTGAACTGTGGAGGGCAGTCTGTGAACATCATCAAAAACCAGACTCCCTCTGACTCCCTGACATACATCTTCCTTCTGCAGGACTAATGAAGTAGCAGCAGGAGCAAGGAGGAAACTCAAAAAGGATATAAATTGAGTGTAAACATAAAAAAATATAGACACTGGTGACTGGAAGTCCATTGCCTTTTCAGGAATCTTCAGAGGGGATGTTGGAGGGAAACAGGTTATCTGTAAATTGGCATTGAGACAATCATTCTGTTCCGAAACTTCACAGGAGAGCAGCTGATGTTCTGCCAACACTGCGACAAAGGCTCCCACAGAAATCTGCTCACTTACCCCAGGATCAGCTTTGTGTGCCAGGAGCAAAGCTCAAGGGAGCTACTTGAGGAGCCATCTGTAACTTTTAAGAAAACCCCAAAAACCCTAAAACAAACCTCTCATAAGCCTGGATGAAGGTAACCCATGGGCATGCAAATTTACACTTGGTGCACTTAGCTGGACAGGGAGGTGCCCTGTTCCTGAGGAATGCAAGGAGTGCAGTGACAGAATAAAGGAGTGGCTTAGGTGGCCCAGTTTGAAAAGGGTGAGGCAGGGCACAGCTCAGCCCTGCCTGGTGTCTGGAGCACCCTCCCTGTGACTTTTAGAAAATACCTGACACCTACTGACACCTGGCTCATTGCATTATCAAATGAAAAACAGAAAGGAAGCCAAAAAAAGAAAACAAAAAAGAAAACTGAGTAGTACTACTTTTAGCTTCCGGAAGTTTCAGCAGCCTGCAGAAACAAGGCAAGAATCATCACAGAGGAAACTCTGCTGATGGCAGAGCTTTTATGAATTCCTATGAGCCTTCAACTTTCTTCCAGCATCTCCTTGCACTGCCACTGCTCTGACAAATAATTCTGAATTCCAACGGTATAGGAAGCATGTGAAGATTGAAATCTGACCACAGTAATGCTAAAATAATGAAGCAGTGAGAGTATTTTTATAACTCCCTAACCATTTTTTAGTTTTATAGGGTTTTCTTGCTATTTGAGTAGTACCCATGACTGAAACAAAAAATAGGAACAGTATGTATTTGTAAGCACTTTTACAAATCTTAAGGGAAGATGCAGGACTTGTCAAGTTCTCAGAAAAAGCTTTACTTCTCACAGCTGAGGTCCTAGTTCAGAGCAGCACAGCCAGGTTACCTTTCCATCTCAGCCAAAAGGCTGTGGTTTCAAGCTGGCAATTAAAGAACCCTAAGAGGCTCAAAGTCCAGACAAAGAGCCAGAAAATAGGAAATTTATCTGAATGCCCTGTGACTGGATTCTCTTGGGATATATAAGACTTTCTGCTTCCACTTGTGACTAAAACACAACACATTAAAGTCTTGATAATATTTTATTTGCAAACTTGATTTTGGCTACTACATAAGCAGGTTTACCAAAAAAGCCCCTATTTCTACGTTTCTCAGCATTGTGAGAAGGCTGATCTCAGACATGGGCAAAGCTTCTATCATAATTTCCAAAGTGGTTTACCCCTCCCAAACTGCAATCCTGTCATAGCAGAATGGGTACAAATTGTCTCGCTGCCAGACACAGAATACTTTGGAGACACTGAAGATAAATATTATGGCATCCACAGCAAAGTGAACTCATGAGTGCTCTGTCCAGTCCCCCCCTCCAGGGGGAGGGATCTGACCAAATCCAGCATTTCCTGCCTACAGAACACACTGAGCACCAACCACTCCCTGTCTGCTGCTGTCACCAGGGGATTTGTGTCCATACAAGGTCTATGAATATATGGAATCTCATCAGTCAAACCAGGCCTGGGACACTGAATGAGCAAACGCTGACATTTTATCAAACCACATCATTCAGAAATAAATCTTGGATCTCTTATTTACTGCGTCATTACAACAAGAATAGTGATAATCTCTACAAACTGTTTGTGCTATACTGTGATTAGCAAATTACTTTGAATTGCTGAAAATATGAGTCATGTTACTTGAAGTCAAATAATACATCAGAAGGACCCCATAATGAATCAAAATCTCCAGCCTTTCAACACCATATGTACTGGGTGATTCATAAATCAAATGTTTACTGTAATGCTCCAGAATAGTTCTCATGTTTTTATTTTTCTAAGATCACTACTTTAACCATGTTTTTGCTGTTTAACCACATGGTGATAATCTACAGTTTTAGAAAAGGACAAAAAAATTTATTTGTCCAAAACGAGTCAATGCATGTGTCTTTTTGAAATTGAGTGATACCATGGTATTCTGCAGTTGCAAGTTCAAAGAAAATAACACTGGCGGATTTGCAACCTGATTTACATTTGTGTCTTTTACTGAAAAATAATAATAAAAAAAACAGTAACAGCAAAAGATACAGATGCTAAACTTTTCCACGAAGAGTATTTGCAAAAGCAGATTTGTGTGCCTGCTTTTTTCATTTTTTAATCAAAAATGTATTTTTATTAAATATCTGTGTAGAAAAGAACACAGTTGCATCTTGGTTCAGCAAAATAGGAGTTAGCATTAGAGCTATAAACTGGCATTCTTGGAATCTCCTGAACTGGAGGTTTAAACCATGTCAGGAATAGAAAGCAATCAGACTAATAACACTGAAATTTTCCAGCACATTGAAATATAAATTGTCTTCTCTTTCATATTCTCCTACTTTTTATGTCTTGAATAAAAAGAAACACCATCTTTCAAGATGTGTTCAGTATATTTCAAATACCTCACTTGAAAGTCAGTTTCTAAAACTATGGATTAGCACTGGCTGTAATCTGAACATTTTCACATTTACTTAAATTTATTTCATAAGAATATTTTATTGCCACAATTTTGAAACGTGGCCAAGAAGTGTTAACTATACCTCTCAGCAAAGACCTCTATTGGGGAAATAAATTTTGCCCTGCACTGTGGAAAATACCTTATCTTTTGCTTTATTTAATGTGGAGAAGTTGAAGCCCATGAACTGGAAAACAACTAATGCCATCCAAGAGGCCAAGCAATCAGGGGTGGAATGATAGCTGTCTATTTACTTGTCTTACCATATTTCAGGAAAAATAAGAAATCACCAACTTCAGAATTGCTACATAAGCCTGCCTAAGTGCTAGCAGAGATGGTTGCTTATGGCTGATCTGGTGTATTTAGAGGTGTTTTGATATTGCTGAAAATTAGCCAAGAGCTTATTTTCTTCAGTAGAAAAAGATGAAATCACCTCCTTAAAGCCACAAAATACAAAGAACAATATACTGAACAACCTATGACCAAATACAAAATTAATAAGTTTTTTTAATTGATACTTCAGGAAAAAACTCCAAAGAAATACGACTTTTAAAAAATGTTGAGACTGATAAAATTAGAAGGCACCGACATACTTTTAAAGTTTTTTAATAAAATATCAGCATTGCCCAAGACCTGTGCCAAGTCATGACCATAAGTGAACATCTCTGGGTGAGTTATTAACTCCTGGAAATAGTGTAAGTGCTGACACGACTTTCACAATGAAAGTACAAATGGACCATACTTCACATAAACTGCTATCCAGATGCTTCAACAAGTAGTCTGTTAGAATTTATATACTAATGATTAGCAGGATTTAGCTGTCAATACAGTCTTAAGGCATATTTTAGAAGTATAAATTGTAAGTTTTGAGGGAAATCAATATAATGGGCACCAAATGTAATCCTCTTTAATGTAATAGCTTTGAAATAAATCAGGAAGGTTTCTGACAGGGAGATGTCTGATTATACATTAAACTAAGGATTTATCATACAAAATAGCTTCTCTTGTTAATAAGTAGCCTGACGAGTGCAAATTCAGCTGGGGCTTTTGCCTGGAAGGTGTTGAGCCCTGCTAAGGGCTCACTGGGGTCTGTGGGGATTATGGGATGCCCAGCTCAGGATGAGAACATGAAGCCCCTCCCAAAATGGAGAACACAAAAGCCCTGAAAACTCTGCTCAAAGGAAGGACTCTTGGCAGGACTTCCCAGGGTCCCAGAGATTGTGCTGTTCTACAGTGGCAAACCTTTCCTGACTTACAAGGAAAGTGAACCTTGCAAAGGCCAGGTATATTTTTATAGCTGTAGCACCACACACCAAAGGCAGGCTGATCCTGGTGGGCTTTCCAGAAGCACTAATTTCACACTGCAATCAGTAAATGTTGGGCTGTAATTCTGAAGTCTCTATCATATTCCTAGATATTATATATGTGTGTGTGTGTGTGTGTATATATATATATATATGTAAATCAAAATAGCTTTGAAATACCCCTTTTACCCCATTTCCAAAATGTAGACATTTATAAATTACAAAGTTTCTCCTGGAAGTTCTGCTATAACATATTTATTAAACTGATTTAATTTCCTAATTAAGGCAAATCTTTATTTTTCTGGTTTTTTTTTACAAAACAAATGCTGGAGCATAATTCCCAGAATTAATAAACCTCAGTACCTGTATAATGGAAGCAAACATTATCTTCTCCATTCTCTCACAGTACAGGGCTGATATGATCTACACTAAGGGAAAAGCCCTCCTTACTTATATTTAAAATAAAAGGAAATCAAAACCACACATTAGAGTTGCAGCAAATTAGAACTCCAATAAAGAATATTTAAACGGATTTAGTTTATATTCTTATATAGATTTTTCTAGTAAAATGGCACAAATGGTCACAAAAGGCAAAAAGAAAAGGGTCTCACACAAGTTCCCCTGCTTTTTTCTATTTTAAAGTCCAGATAGAAGGCATCTACAGGGATGGAAGGCTCTGACCCTTGCATGAGTACAGATACATTTACACTGGGTTGACTTTACAACTAAGACTCCTTTAATTCAATGAGTTTAGATTGTAGTGCTGATCATGCTCATATCCACAAATCAGAATTTTAACTGAGTTTCCATGGAAACACTATATGTCCCTGTTTTCCTTTTAGATGAGGCTATGCCTGTTTAATGAGTTTGCTGAGGACAACATGTTTTGTTTAAGTTACAATAACTGGAGCCAACACTTCCTAATTACATTACCAGAAGAAACATTTACAGCAAAGCTTCTACCATGGGAAACCATTGTTCAGCCCATCTCTGAAAACCAGGAAACACCAGCATTGCCATTGCTTAAAATGTGTTAACTGGTCTTCTATGTATAAAATAATCTCTTTTATAAAATGACAGCATTGCTCATGATTTATGATATTCATATATAAGGAATTTATCACATGGAATCTGAACTTCTGTGACACTTTCATCAGAGAACATCTGACCATTAAGACAAGGTAGGTTGAGGGTTTGAAGCACTGAAAGCTTAGGGCTGCTCCTGATTTTAATTCCTATAAATAGGAATTAAAATCAAACAGATTTTCTTCTTCAGAGTGATTTTTTTCCCCATAAGTTTGGCCTAATGAGAACTCCAGAAACCCAAGTTTGACAGGTGCCATCATCTGTCCTAAAAGGTGTAAAATATTTTGAATCTTTGAGTGGTGTATTTTGTTCACCATATCATAATATTCTTATATAGAATACCAGAAAGGATGTGCTGTATTCACACTTGCAGTTCAAATCACTGAAAGTGTTGATGGAAGGGTGATACATTTCCCTGAGATTTTAGGAGAAGAACCAGGTCCAAAGTGCTAATTAGGAATATTTAAAGAGATGCCTTAGCAAGAGTGCTGAGGCAGTACAATAAAGAGGACTGTGTAGACAGACAGGGTTTTTTACTGTTTTAGTTAAAATCTGCACTACGATGAAACTGAAATGTTCTACATTATTAATTTCAGCCAAGTTCTGTTTAGACAAAATATTACAGAAAATCAAGCATTAGGTAACTTTCACCTCTTTCTCAAAACTTTTTCACATTTTCAATGTAACAAAGTCTGCAGAAGTTCTAAGACAGGTATCTCTTTACTCCAAAGCTGAGAAAGCAACAATGTGTAAAAGTCTGACCAGGTGACGGCATATAAAAAAGCAGAGTGTTCACTTTCCAAGGAAAAGCCTGTACTGCAATTGCTTAAAACTCAAATATTCACTGAAGTGCCTATATTTGAATACATCACCACTAACTACAAATTACAGACTGCTCTGCTCTTTCTTCTTTGTAACAGGTTCATAGAAAAGAAGCTTGTAGCAGCAACTAATGAAAACCCTTTAAGATCTTAATGACACCAAAAAACTCAAGGTATGGAAATTATTATTTCACTAAAGTTAGGCTCATGGTGATAACTTCACCTTCTAAAAGCAGTCAGCCCACTCCTACCACAGAGCACTTTGAGAAGGGAGAAGTCAGTAGTGCTGCTCTTTGAACTCATCTGCTCTAACTGCTGAAACACAGAGATGGAGAGGAAATCGACACTGTCATTTTGAAAAGGGAAAAGGATAAAAAGTCTCAGCCAAAATATGAGTAACCAAGCTCAGCCCTGCCATTATAATCCAAAATAACAGACTGCACAAGGAAATAAAAGCAAATAAAGATGAAAACACACCCTTTTTGCTTAAAACAGCTATAGCTTTATAGACAGAGAAAGCTCAGTGAGGTCGGGTACTTTTGAGATCCCACCATTAATTAAAGAATAGTAAAATAGAAGTGCTTTTGGGTTAAAAGGCATTGTATTAAATGATAATATGTATTATACCTCTATACTATTAAAGTTTCTTTTTATATTTCATAGCTACACTTTTGGGGGTTGTTCTTTTTATTCTCTTTTTTTTTCCTTTTTTTTTTTTTTTTTTTTTTTTTTTTTTTTTTTTTTTTTTTTTTAATGCCTGCTGTTTAACTCCTGAATACTTTTCCTCCCCGGGTATCTGAAATCTGTACTCATCGTCCCAGTGTTTCTCTCCCACATTACACTTTTAGAATCAAGTTCCATGACTTTTAAGAGTTATGTTTACGTCAGAGGGATCAAGAGGTTTAAATTTCAGTACCTATTAAATGAATTTAATTATCCAACCAGTTCCATTTGGATACACTGTTACTGTTCTTCACTAATCTATAACAGATTTTCCAGTATTGTAATTCTCATTAATAAAATGCCCTCTGAAAGAGTATTTTCTTTTTATTTTTTTTAAACAAAAGTCTTCTCAGTAGACTATGTTACTACTATTTTACAAATTCTAAACAGAAGCATCATTATCCTGTATGCTAGCTAAGTTTCCCAGGGATTTATCCTGTCTGAAAACAGCAGAACTAACTAAACTTGAGTCATGAGAAGTCTATCCATATATCTAACTTACCCTGTTACTTCATTTAAAACATGCTGTGGAGAAAAAAAGGTATTTTAAAAACATCCTTGGTGTTTAAAATTTGCTGACAGACTAAAAAGAAGAGGGTGCGGAAAGGATAGCAGCATGCTCTGAGATCTCCAGGATGTTGTCAGAGCACTGCTGGTGCCTGCAGCTGCAGCAGTTCAAGCAGTAGGGACAGCAGAAATGCAGAGAGAATAAGGAAACTGGAACAGCAGCAAGCTCTGCACTGCCTTGTAACACTTATCTCCTATTGAAATGAGGAGCAGTGGCAGCAGGCAAAGGTATCTGCCTCATTCTGTTCACTGGAGCCATATGGGAAAATTGACAATACCCCTGCTGTGCTTGTGAGAGCAGCAAACAGGGACATCCTGGGTGCTGCCCACGGATCCTGCCCAGAGCTCTGCTGGCCACAGCTGCTACACACTGCACAGGGCACAGGCTGGGAACAGGGACCTTTCAAAGGAGCTGGTCCTTCACACTTCACCTGCTGCAAGGCAACTGAGATCCTTTCAGGAGTTACAGTTTCCTTTTCGCTCGCAGCAAAACATCATCCAATGGAAATGTTCCATCCCAGCTTGAATCCAAAGCTACTGGGCACATCAGTCCAATGGAGCACTTGCATTTCACTGATGATTAAATCCACCAAAATTATGTATTTAATGCTTATCAGCTGCATAATTTTAATGTCAGGTTATTTAGGACCTTGCTAAATTAATGAAAACCAAAAAAGCCTCCTGTGGATATTTCCAAAGTGTTGCAAGACTTAGAGAGGTTTAACTATTTGACTTTTTACTGCAGCAAATATCATCCCCACTTCTGCAAGCTTCTGTGCTCAAGTGACTACTAGGGCAAAGAGAAAGAGTCCTGTGAGCCCATAAACACAGGAGTTCCCAACATTAACAGTGAGTTTTACTGAACTAATACAATTTGCCTTAAAAGCACAAAAGGAATCAATGAAGTATGAGTTCTCCTTTGTAGCACAATTGGTGAGCAGCAGCATAAGAAGCATTTACTGCACTTTAAAACATTTCTTCCTACACTGTGAACATTTCAAAACCCTTTTACAGATGTTGTTCAAAAAAATCTTTCTAATTCTTACAAGAGCTGCCCTAGTAAATCAACCCCTCAGAATGCACAGGAGATTTATATCCTGGTTTTAAGTTTGAGTCCAGGGTGAGCTGTGACCATGAACAGAAATTCTCATTAAATAGAAAAAGGAAACAAAATCACTAAGTAAAAGCTTAGAAAAACCTTTGATGAAGAATAAGCTATCTAGAAAAATAGCAACTGATCTCAGTTTTAACATGTTTTAGGGAGGACAAAAAGCATCTAAAATGTCAAGAAGAAACAAAAAGTACACCTGTACTTATTTTTGCATGTTGTTTTTTCTTGCCAGTTTCATTTCTTTCATTTCTCTTAGCTGGATGTCAAGCAATATTATTTTCTATTGCAATAATGGCACAGTGAGTTCATTAATTTACTTTTACTGGAGATACATTCTATCAATGGATGCTCAGCATGTCTAACAGGTGGTTGACATTAGTCAGGAAATGATTGAAAATTGAATCTGCACCCCCTGCTGCTATTTGTGATGGAACAAATACTCTGCTGACACTTAATCTGCCCCTTGCTGCAACTTCATCTAACTTGCAATTAAGGTAAAGAGGCCCAGCATCTTTATTCCCTGTGCTTCTCCTCGTTCTGAAAGTCTTGCATCCATCCTGGTAATTTTTCTACCTTAAGCACACTTAAGGCTGGTGTTTCAGCATTTTCCAGCTAAGCCCTTCTCACCTTCATGTATTTCTTCTCATTTAGTTATGGGAAGGGAGTACAAGCCACGCTAACTTCTAAGAGCATTGTATTAGAGTTAGAACACCACAAGAAATCAATGACTGCACTACTGGCCAATAGATTGGAAGGGGAAGAAGGACAGGGAAAGGAAAGGGAAAGGGAAAGGGAACTGCAGACAAAGGACTGACCCAAACAGTTGTTCATAGATTATGAACAGACCTGGTGACAAAGACCTGGATATGAATACTGGAAGATTTTTCCAGTCCAGAACAGAAGAGCAATGTGAGGAAAAACAGAGTTCTGACCTAGGCAGAGAAGGCTCTCAGCCTGGCTGCTCCTGGTGCCCAGGACAGAGCAGCTCCCAGCTCCCCAGGCAGCAGCTCCCTGCCACTGCCAGGCTGCCCAGCCATGCTGTCCCCACCTGAAACATAGCATGTTCCAGTTCATCTCGTCCACTTCTGCCTCTCATACTCTGGCCTCTCCTAGAGGTGTCAGAGGAAGGTGTAAAACTTCCCATAAATAATAATTATGGAAAAAAACTGCCCACAGGGAAAGGTTTTTCTCCATAAGTTGTGTCATTAGTGGTTGATTAAAGCCCTTAAGAGTGAAAGTTTATATCCCTTCTAAATTATTTTTTTCCCCCATGAGGTAACTATGGCTCAAGATTATATATGAATCCTACTAATCTTCTGACCCAAGGATAACTTTCAACAATGCATTTCATAGATTAATTACTCACTGTATAAACAAGTACCAGATGTATCTAAGTAAGGCAAAACAAGCCACTAGAAGGCAAAAATTGGGCTCTTCCCCTGTACAAAATCACAACTCTCTGCCTGGTTTCTTGTTTCTAGAGCTGCACAACATTTCTTCCCACCTGAAAGGGAAACCATCAAATACCCCCAAACTCATAACAGTTCAGACACAAAGAAATCATGGTGTCTCCTTGACATAACCAGTGTCCTAACCAGCATTTGACATTATTAAATTCTAGCTAATATTCCTCCCCTCTTATTCTGAAGAACAAAGGATGTCTGAAAAAACCCATAAGCACACCTCTCTGGAAAATGTGGCAGGATTTTTAAGGTATAAATCCTCCTTGAGCCAAATTTAGTTTGATCCATTGGCTTATACTATTGTTGTGAAAAGCAAGCAAAAATAGGATCCAGGGCCTTCCTCTAAATTTCGTCAACTTTTGAAAAGCTAGTACCCTGCCAGGAAATATTTGAGAGAGTCCTGAGCTCTCAGAGTACAAGGAATACCCCTGAAGAAAGAAAAGCATGAGGAACTGCCAGGTCTCTTCTGCCCTGTCACCTTTGCACATTGTTCTGACTCATGGGAAAGGGCACAACCTCTCTCCATCGTGCACTACTGTATTTTTTAAAATGCCAGTCAAAGGGGAAGAATTTAAACAATAAAGGTATGGGCTGTTTCACCAAAAAAAATACATTTTTTTTTCTTCGTCCTGAACCAAAATGAAGAGGGGTTTGCATTTACCCAAAGTTTCATTGAGGGTCATGAGCAAGAGCTTAGCTGTTTTACCAATCTGGAGACACACATTAGTAAAGGAAAAGCACATGCCATTTCCCTGCAAGTATCTCAGTTTTAATTCCTTCCCACTCAAAAGCATAAGGAAAATAAACCGAATAAAGGGTATGTATAGGAATTGTCTGCTGTGGTCTTGGGAACATTTTTTAATATAATCATGTCTGCCTGCACTCAATATACAATGCAATGGAATCCAAATCCGGTAACTTTTAAATATCTGAAGTATTTAAATTGTTTCCTTTCTGCTAGAGTTTAATTAACATAATGTTCTTCTGCAAAAGAGATGATTCTTACACATAGAACTCCTTCAAAGCAGATGGCAGTAATTGCTGCAACAAAGGGTTTGCTGGCAAAGCAGAGACAGAGCTGCCCCCTCAGCCAGCAGGGATCCGATATTAGCTCTTGGGGCTTTCTCGCTCTTTGCAATGGGAAACATACCTTGCTACAACAAGGCACAGGCTAATTTAAGAGGCGGCAATAACAGTTGCTGCACCACATCAGACAACTGAAAAGAATCCTGCTGGTGGTTCAAAAGGCCAGAAGTAAGAGTAGGTTTCATGGTTATCCTGTTTCTGGCAAATCTCTACCTGTGACACGACTATAATTTTCACCACATCAGACTTCTCTGTCACAACCAAAGTTTTATTCCTAATAAATGGGAATAGGACATGGATTATAGGTTGGGGAAACTTCTGTTTACAAAACATGTTCATTCAGAGTTCTCAATATAAGGAAAAAATAGCCACATCTACATGAAAAGCAAATTGACAGATTTAATAATATGTTTCCAAATCTGAGCCCAGCAAGAAGATTTTTAAAAAAGCTTATACCATGATTCTAAGTAAATAAAACAACCTCTGCATTATTGCTGGAACTGAACCTCCCACAGGGCTTAACTTTCTGTGACCTTGTCCTGTGAACATCTCTGTAATATGGTACATACTAAAAATAATACAATTATAGTTGCAAAGACTTACCTAAAATAGGAAAGCAGTTAAGAGACATTCTTTAAGCCCACTGTTACATGAAATGAACTGCAGTGGGAGCTTCTATACCCATCTGGTCAGCAAATATTAGTTAAAATGGAAAAATAACTTTAAAAAGAAACCCTTAGAATTCATAAGCTAAATAAAATTATAAATACCAAAGACAATTTCAGAGCATCTTATCACACAAAAACCCAATAGTATAATAGCTATTACCTCCTGCAACGTTAATCAAAAGTCATTAAAAGAGCTGCCACTGATAAAAGGGATGAGTTAATGCAAGGAGAGTGGGATGTCATCTCAAGAAAAAGTACCTGACCTAACTTTATTCTTTGTAAGAGTATCCATAGCTAACATGGCTACAGCTTCTAAGGAAGATGCTATTTTATGATAGACCTTTTTACATTTAATTGTGTCTTCACTAAAATGATTCACAGGCATTTTTTAAAACAGGTCTTAGAAATAGCAAATAAATGTATCATGCTACAAAAGTTTAAAAAGTTTTTTGCATTAACCTGACATTAATCTAAAGTACAGTACAATTGATCTTTAAGCTTTCTCTCTCCTTTTTTGTGAAGTTGGGGTTAACCAGGATGACTGTGGTACAGGTTATGTACATTTGTAGTGCTCCTCCACAGTAAATCCCAGGCTTCACCCCACATCAGGACAAGGTGCCATCCATCAATAATGTTGAGGATAGTAAAGTCTGCTACTCACAGCAGTAATCCTGGGATCCTCAAGGTGAACAATCACAGAATGAGGATTTTCCTACGTTTTCCTTCACTGTTCCCATGTACCCACTGCTCCTTTGGGTACCTTGGCTGGTGTCAGAAACAACTGAGCTAGGCACAGGACACTGACAGGTACAGCCCTGCCCCTGAGCCAGGGGGACACTGAGCTCAGCACAGGCTTTGGGAAACCAAAAGATACCTATGGAAAAGATGGGGTTACTCTCTTCACAAGGGTTCATAGTGACAGGACAAGAGGGGAGGGACACAAGCTGCCCCAAGGAAAACTCTCCCTGGGTGCAAGAAAAAATTATTGATTCTGAGTTACACATTGGAGAAGGTTGCCTAGAAAAGTGATAGAATCTGTTACTGGAAATATGGAAGTCTCAACTTGACAGGACCTTGGATAACTTCAGGTAAAGACCCTGATTTCAACACCAGTTTGGACATTATGATCTCATATTTCTAGTACTCCTTCTAGATAATTGCCAACATCGTATAAATTTTGACCTGGAAAGTGAGCTTTATGTGATCTTTTCAAAAGCACCTAAAAGCAGAATTTGTACCCAGGAAAGCTGGATTATAGGTCTGAAATGTTTTGGTTGCACAGCTTCCCTCTCCATAGGACAGCTCATAGATGGAGTGATCATATGGCCTGGAAAGACTCAATTATATACGAGATCTCTCATGCCTTTCAACACCTCTGAGTTCCATCACAGTCACAAGTCATTAATCCTTTTATTGGTGTAGATGGCACAGTATGAGTTCTACTAAAGAAATAACAAAGAAACAAGCCAAGGCACCACACATTAAGTACAATTTTAGTATCATCTGCTACGTCTTTCCAATATCTTTGAAAATAAATTAATTTGTTCAATATTCATGGTGACTATACCAGGATGTATGCCATTTTTATGGAAGGAGCCACTGGTCCTGCATTCCCAAGCAATAAAATCCTGTCAGCACAACTAATGGATGTCAGATGAATAAACTTAAAAGAGCAAACAAGGGCACTGTCAAAACCATGTCATCAACCCACAGGACTATTTGTAGTGATATTATACACTCCACTGCCTCCAGTCACAGCCCAGGATAATGAAAATCCATGTTCAGATCTTGCAAAAATTGACACAGCCTGGCTAATAACCCACCAGAATTCAGAATCCATACTAGATATTAAAAAGGCAGCTTTATTTTTTGTGCTTTGCTTTCGATGGAGATTAAACAAATTGAAGAGGCGAGGTTATCAGGTCATTATTTGTGCATTGCAGCTGTTCAGTCAGAGTTGGACAGACACTGCTTGCATGGATTGTTGTCTGATTAAAAGGCAGCGTAAGTCTCTGAGAGTCATAAAGGGGGAGAGGGGACAAGATTGTGATTAAGGAAAAAACCAAAGGCTGATAGAGTAATTGAGTAGAAATAGTTGCACTTCTTCACAAGTCACAGACACCACCTAAAACATCCTCAAGGAAGGAAACTGGATGAGCACGTTCCAGATTTGAAGTGGGAATCAGAGCAGTGTCTGTCACTGTTCTACATCAGAAATCTGGACTGAATCTTCCGCCAGGGGAAGAACAAGCAGAGCAGAATGAAAGGTGAGATCCTGAAGCATTCAGATTAATAATGCAATTTTTCTGTTTGCAAAGCATTTCCTTGCCAAAGAAGAGTTTATTTTACCTCTACATTGGAAGCTGTGTTTCAGAAGCCAACTGTTGCAGAAGAGTGTAATGAACTGAAGGTATTGTTTACCTTGCATGCAGGAATGCTGGATTCTTTCAAGAGAATTTTTGATGCAGAATTCAGTATTGCAGAAGATTGTGTATAATTTTAATACAAATATTTCATTTCTGAGAGAAAATTAATGAGTAATTTGTTCCTTAAATTGTAGTCTCAAAATACAACTTTCATGTATATATTAACCATATTTTTTACTATAATCATACATTATTTCATCAATATGGTATTCCCTGTTAGTAATTCACATTTGATCTCTGTAAGTCAATAAACAGCAATTACTTTATTTTCAAAAGGTTTCAAGTAGCAACTAACTAAAATGTTTTCATTTTGAAACAGTAAAGAGTAAAAATTATTTGAAGCATCTCAAAAAATGTTATAAAAGGATTCATCATTCTGACTCTCTTTAGTCAAAGAAAATCTAATTATTCTCTACTGATTTTTTAATGTTTCATTATATGCATACAAGCATCGCTTTAAGTATCTTATTTTTGAGGTTAAGATCATTAGCAAGACATAAAAGGTAAAAACTTTTTTTTTCAGTTAAAACCACCTGAACATCAGGGAGCAGCAGATAATATAAATACTAAATATTATTAAGTACTCCTCTCAAGTAATTTATATTTTCAGAAGCTTATTGACAAATGTCTGGTGACTGTGTAGAAACTTGTATTTATGGGAAGTACAGGGGCATTCAGAGAAGGGAATTAAAGCAAAAAGAATAAATGGATATTTTACAGGAGAAACTTACAGAATCTGGATTGCTGAAAAAGTCTGCTAATAGTTTTTATAGCTATGTCTTTGAAGCTTGTAATTCTTTTAATGGTATATTGACTCAATTCTTCCAGGCAGTGATATCAGTAAAACCAATGAAAAATAGAAGTTCTGCTTGTAATTCTTCTGACACAAGATGTCTTAAAGTTGTTACTACCACAGAGAGACATTTCAATTTAATAATTTTAGAAGAAACTGTCACATTCCCTTCGAACATCACTGCTCTGCTGATGGCAAATCTTCTTGAAAAATATTTATACTTAAAAAGAAACAATGGGAAGCACTTCATTTTAAGACCACGGTAGCATTATCTTCATTCTGCATTACAGAAGTACTTCAACACTATCTGTAATTTACCTCTGTGTTATAAAAGAAACACTGTCTGTGGTATCTACATTATTGTTTATTGTGGAAGAGTACATCTTCTGGCTGTGTTTATGGCCTGTGCATTGCCTAAAGACAAACATTTTAAACTAATTTAAAATAATCTTTTACTTGTGATACAGGTAACTGGCTTTTGGTTTGGAGTGTCATCTTGTTGGCACACACAGCTCACAGCTGCCCTGAAAAATGCCTCTGCTACACAGCCTCAAAGACTGCAGACTGCAAGAACAGAGGATTTACTGAAATTCCTGCCCGTTTACCTCCTGAAATTCAGATACTACAGTTGCAGAACAACCGTATCTGGAGAATCAACCAAAATGCATTCACTGCAACTCCGTTACTCAAAATCTTGGACTTGTCTAATAATTCTGTCTCCAGTGTGGCACCTGGTGCTTTCCAAAAACTAAGGTATCTACAGGTTTTAAACCTAACCAGAAATTTGATTCATTACATAGAAAACAAGACTTTCAGTTTCCTCCCACACCTAAAAGAACTGGACTTGTCATCCAACAGCATTATTCGATTGCCTGAGACATTTGGAAACAGCACAGGGAATATAACATTGCTCTCTGTGAAGCATAACAAACTTCAGAAAATGGAAAGAATTCTGGTGGAGTCACTTCCAAACCTGAAAGTGGTTCTCTTCAAAGATAATCCCTGGCAATGCAATTGTAATATCTTTGGCATGAAACTGTGGCTGGAGAGTTTTCTATACAGAGGTAAGGAATTTTTCTCATTATATATAGTGTGAGAACATTTAAGCAGCATCTAACTGATCTTCACTTCCATGGCTTTAAAATTTACCCCACACTGTAGGTCACTTCCTCAAATAAACACACTAAGCTATATTCCCATCATAGGTCAGAATGCTTTTGTAAACACAGGTGGCAAACTAGAATCAGAGAGTGACTTTGTATTAGTGCCCAGAGAAAGAGCAAGGATGCACACACACCCATACAGCAGGTACAGGTGTGTTCTCTAGTGAGTCAATTCAGATATAGGCATTTCTAAATATGAAACAAGTATACTTGTGCACATACACTTGTTTTAATTCTACCAATATATTTTTGCTGGAAACCAAGCTACTGTTTTAAGGCTTTTTACCTGTTGCATGATGGCAAGCATCAAGGCAGATATCAGTACTGAGCAAACTTTAGAGAAACCAGGATTCTACTTTTTCTATCAATTATGACTTAGCAGTTCTTTAATATTTTATGAATACCTAGTATCACTTCCTAATTTGTTGTTAACCAGAAGAGGAACTCAATTCATTGGTAATTTCCTGACAGAAATGTGTCATGGCATCACACAGAGAAAAGTGAAGTTTATAAATAGTAGTAACAGTATTTTGGTCACACCTGCTTTTAAATATATTCATGATTTATGCTGTGAAAAAGATAACATGATTTAATTCTAAAGGAATTAAGTGTAAGAAGAAATTAATTTGTTTCTCCCAGAAGGTATGTTCAGACTGAGAATTCAGAACAGCAGGGCAATTTTCTTTTTTCTAAATCAGGCTTTGATGCTTGCATGTGACCAAAGTACTGATTGCCTGTCTGTACCAAAGTGGTATGGAGCCTGTTGCAGCACAGGAGATGTGGAGGTAGCCCATGTGGCCTGGGACTGATGGACTGCCTTTTGCAGGGATCAGAGCTCTGCAGGCCAGTTGGAAACCCATACTGCCCATGCAGGGACACAGTTACCACTGCAGTGGTCTTCCAGTGAGGTAATTTTTAGAAAAGACAAAAGGCTAAATTCCTCTCAGCAATAAAATCTTCATATCTTGAAAAGACAAAATATTACTTTAGCACAGAGCTTTAGTCTATTCTGCTGGAAATTCAGCAGGGATTGACTTCTCTTCACTGAAGAATGAAATGATCCAAGATAAACGCATCAGATTATCTTAATTACTCCGCCAGCAGCATAAATATTATCATTTATTTCAAAAAACAATGTTGTCTAGAAATTCAGTGATGTCCTTCCATCTTTCTGAACACTGCACAGATTAATTAAATGAAGTGACATGGAACTTACAAATTAATTTTAGCAACAAGCTTTAAAGGAAGCCCAAGTGTTATGTTCTCTTCTGTGTTTGTATTTCCCTAAATTTACTTGTCTGTATCACATGAAGAAAAGTTAGTTACGTTACACAATAATATTTCCCACTACTTATATGACACACATGGGATGAAACTTCACTGGGGCCCTTCAGATATTTCTTGTATGTCATAACAAAGCAATATAAGTCCAGAATATTTGAGTATTTTTAGCTGAATCCATCCTGGGCAATTGACATTTCATGCATACTCACAGGAAATCACAGAGAATGCTTCAGTTCAGGAGGAACACCAGGGTTCTATTCCAAGCACACATATTTAGTTACTTAGAACCATGAAAGGATAAGAGTTGAAGGATTTGGATATCCATATTCAATTTAACACATTGAAGATGTCTGGAACCATGCTTTGGGTTTCATCATTAAAGACCAAGAGACCTGCTACGCTCAAATCTGTCCTGGAATATCAACATTATTTGTGGAGTAGTCTCCAGATTTCAGTTTGGCTCCATCTCTATTCATTACTTTCTCCAAGTCTTTTCAGGATGAAAATTTCTGTGCCTGGCTTTAGCTGAAAGGTGAATTATTTTGGATAGAGAAGAGAAAGAAAATTCAGTTGATTTAATTAGTTAATTTTTAAAAATATGTCAGCATTGATTTTGGCCTTGTGGACTCCTTGACACACCACACCCCTAAAAGCCTATGCTCTGACTGGGCTAAGTTTAGTGTATTCCCCTCTACACACTGAGGAACAACCACATGATTTACCAGGACTGTGGATTCCTAATTCTCTCCCCATTGTACTAAAAACCTCCTTGGGGAAGCTGGCTCTAAGCAATCATGAAATTTAGCATTTCAGCAGGGTAACAGATTGATTAAACTCAACTCCTTTATACCTGTGTATATTTTCTTACCAAAAGTCTGCTTCAAAAAATCCCTCATGGGTACATACAACTTACTGAACTTTCTCTTTGTTACAGTTAGCATAGGATGTCAGAACAATGACAATTTCATGGGATATTTCAATCAAGTGGGAAATATTTTCTAAATACCTTGTTTCCATTTCTTGCCATAAAAATTAGCAGTGGTCAGAAGTTGAACAAACTGAATTTGCAGTTACCTCTTTGTTTACCTATGACAGTTTTTATTTTCCTACTACCATGTTTTTTTACACTTACATCCATAACAAAACAGATAACCTAATTCCTGATGAACTGCTTCTTGAAAATGCTCTCTTATGTGAGTTTTGAAGTGTAATAATCTCACCACTGACCTAATTGAACAAGAGCCTTTAAAACATACTAGAAATCTTTAAAAGTAGGAAGTTGAAAGTGATGATAAATTTACCTCATGTTTATGTTAATTTTACATTAAGGTGGTTCAGCAGCTGTCAAATTGTCACTGTCATATTTTCTGGAAAAATCCCCTTGCCCAGGATTTTCTCCTGGGAAGCTGAGAAGCCTCAGAGAAAAAGGAAAACAATATTATCTCATTTGCTTCTCCTGTGTTTTGCGGCTTTGGAATGTGGTTGGAGATTGTTTTTACTTAATGACCAATCCCCATCAAGCTGTGTCAGACTCTGAGGAGAGAGTCACGAGTTTTTCATTATTATCTTTTAGCCTTCTGTAAGTATCCTTTATTCTTTAGTATAGTTTTAGTATAGTATTCTTTAATATAATAGAATATCATAAAATAATAAATTAGCCTTCTAAGAACATGGAGTCAGATTCATTCCTTCCTCCTCTGTCTGGGGACCCCGAAAATACCCCATCAAATATTGAGACCACTGTTTTGTAATTTCAGGAGGAATTAGCGATGGCATTATCTGCTCGGCGCCAGGCGTTCGGAAGGGGAAGGACCTCCTCAAAGTCCCCTACGAGCTCTTTGGGGCCTGTCCTCTGAGGCCAGCTCCCATGCAGCTGGCCAGCAGCCCCCAGCACAGCCCCGAGCAGCGGAGCTGGCCGAAGCACGGCCACCACGGCGAGCCGGGGGACGGCAGCCGCAGCAGCTGCGAGCCCAGGGCCAGGCCCAGGCCCGTCAGCCTGCGCCACGCCATCGCCACCGTGGTGATCACGGGCGTGGTGTGCGGCGTGGTGTGCCTGATGATGCTGGCAGCCGCCGTCTACGGCTGTGCCTACGCTGCCATCACGGCCAAGTACCACAAGGAGCACTTGGCCCCCGTCAGGCAGCACGGGACACCCGAGGAAAAAGAGCCGTTCGAGAGCTCCATGGCTTGAGTTGCCTCTGTCTTTGGCTTCTTGAAAATAAAGCCCTCGCTGCAGTTGAAAAGCCTGGAATCTCAATAGCATTGTTTTAATACTAATTACTGGGGTTATTTTCTATCTTTTTTTTTTATATCTACTTTTAAAAAAATTAAATATATATATTGTTAGTCTCCACTAAGACTTTGTATAAACAAACAAACAGAAGTTTGTTTATTTTGTGTGTGTATATTCCAAAGCCACTATTTAGGGCTGAGTGTTTGAGATCACAAAATCTTGATGTAATGAGTTTAAAGTATTTCACCATCCTTTACTAACTCTTGATGCAGTAATAGACCAAGACATGACCTATGATGCACATGCAGTCAGTGGCTGACAGGAGAGGTGTTCTGCAAAGAAAAACAGAAAATAGCCATCTAACTTAGTTTAATTAGTTGCATTTGTACTATCTCAGAGAGTACAAATTACTGTTCAATTCAAGATGCATACAATTGACAAGCAGACTTCAAACCAGCTACTCTGTGCACTGCCATTTATGATAACATAAATATTTTTAAAGCATTTCCAAAAATGTGTTTTCACCTTTCCAGTCTGCCCAAAAAAAGCAGCAATTAAGCATTACATTCATTTCCTAAGAAAATAGGAAGCACCTTGTTAACTATTGCATATAATGTTTAAATTACTTAGTAGGGAAGAAAGAAGAGAGCTGAGAAAATGCAGAAGGAAGAAATGCTATAGTGCTTTGGATACAAGCCCCAAAAGGAGTACACAGAGCATACCTGAAGACATTGCCTGATATCCTGCTGGCTTACAAGCTTGCTACAGACTTTTCTGAAGCCATGTATTCCCAAATCGTCACACAAGTGCTCCATTTTGCAAATGCCATGCTGCAGATGCAGCTCCCATCACAGTGCTGCCCTTCAGCAGAAGGATAATGTAGCTGCATGTTTACACGTCCTCCCTCTCAGAGGGAACATTCAGCTGGATTCACTCAAGGCTCCATCCCTATCCTCTGCAGAGCTCTTTTGCCATCAGAGGAAATCAGAGCCAGAACTATTTGAATATCATAAGTTTAGAATTCCACAAATATTCTGAGTGTGCAGAGGTAGTTATTTTAATGGTTCTTAGAAATTATTTTAGGGCAACCAGCGGAGATCAGGCACTCCATTCACCTTTTCCAAGACTAGATAAAATACACTTTAGGCTATTTGTGACAGACATCTCATGCATCCCCTAACTGTCCTCAGCGACAGGCATAAAATGCTGTCCAGGTAACCAATGCAGAAATCAGCAATGTTTATAGCATTGAGGAAAAAGGCCGTGGAACAATCTGCAACAAGGGCGAGGGGAAGCTGTGTCGTGGCATTTGGAGATCTGGCCTCTCCTTCCAACAGACAGATTCTGAGATCAAGCTTTGTGGCTGCTCCAGTAACAGCCTCAACTGAGTAATGGGCTCTGTGGCAGGAGTCATGTAACCCTTGCTCTTATCTACTTTGTAATAATTGCAACCTAAATATTAAAGCTCATTCCTACATCTGTGTTACTTTCATGTCCAGAGAAAATTAAGTATCTCAGTCTTAATCTAAATCTAGCAGATATTGAAAACAATCAATTACTGTCTTTTCTTCCTGGTTTGTTTTTTTTTTTTAACTCTTAAGTACTTCATATCATTATTAGGCTGTGTTCATTCTTCTCTGTCCTGAACTAAATAAACCGAGCTGTTTCAAATTTTTCCTGCAAGACCACATTCTCCAAAGTTTTTTTCCTCCTGCATTCCCTAGAGCCTTTTCAGTTATTTTACATTTTGTTTAAAATGTGGTACCCTAGACTGGGAACATTGCTTCAGCTGAGGCATCATCAGCACAATATTTTTAGAATATTTATATTCTTTACAATACTAATATGTAGAATATTTGTATTAAGGCTCTTTAATCTGATCTATTGATGTTTACTTTTTTTTCTAGTAAATATTTGGTAAAGCTTAATGAATAATCTAATCTACTTTCAGAACTAAGTCAGTTAAATATGTAAATCTACTTTTTTTTTTTTACTCTTTTATCCATTTACTGCCACAGCATTTCACAAAGCAAAATACAGTTTTTCAGATACAGAAGATGGAAATAAGACAGGATTGGATCTTATTGCCCATTGGCCCAAAAATGAGTCTGGGGCCATGCCAAATCACATTTTTTCCACAGTGACAACCTAAAATTACCACAGTTGTACTCAAAGTGTAGATGCTGAGATGAAAGCTAATAAACTTCCAACTCCAGAGAGATTTCACCCTCAATGTTTCTAACAGGCTCAGACACAGCAGTGCAGCTTCCATCACAAATCAGATTTCTGATATTTTCAAGCAAAAGAACAGCAAGAATTGACTTGATATTTTCTAGTCAGGAATAACCCAGAACTTCTTCATAGTCCCTAAAATACCAGACCTAACACCAAAAACCTTTCAGACTTTCCTCATTGTATCATCATTCAAATAGTTAATAAAAGGAAAAAAGAAGAAGAAGAAGAAAAAATAAAATGAGGGAGAGTCAATGAAAGGCACAGCAACATTTAAAGAAACTCTTTCTGAGTCACATTGAAGATGCTTTGGGGATTTTCATGCACACACAAGGCTGTAAATTGATAGGAAGTTCTGCCAGAAAGCAAAGTATTAAATATATCCATTAGTTCCCTCTGCTGTGGGAACAGAGTAAGCCAATCCATGCCAAATCTGATGCTATACTTTCTAAAATGCTGTTTCCCAAAGGAATAAACAAAAAAACCACCAAAAAACAAACACCTCACAACAAAAACAAACAAACAAAAAGGAAAAAATCACAGGGAAATTTTTCATTTAATGTTTATAAGCCTGTATATCATAGTTACCATGGTAAAAGTGTTTGTATTTAAGAAATCCAATCATTTCTAATGATAAGGTAGTAGCAGAAAATGAACAGAGAGAAGTATTGATTCAATTATTTGATAAAGGTAAAATATTTATTATTCAGTAGAAAAAACAGAATTTTCATCTACCGAAAAACAGAGATAAAAGCCACAATTTGTTGTCTATAAAAATTATTGACTACAAGTGGAAGACTGAATATAGGGAATCCCCACAGAACTGCCCTTAATTTATAAAGCTTAGCAATGGACATCTGCCACTGAAATAATTTGTCTGCACAGATTTCTTTTTCAGATAAAGGATCCTGAGAAAGCTTTGTTGTCCTTCCAGCAATCTCATGAGAGTATTATAGTATGCACAGTATTTTTATCTAATCTCTGTGAAGAATACTCTTCCCCATCAAAGTCAACAAAATATCAGGACATGCTACTCTGCAAGGTATTTGCAAAGGCAGGGAAAGCACACATATTGTTGCGTTCCTGCCTTTCATATAAAGGCTCATTATATTGCTTTGTTTACAGAAAAATGTTCTAAAATTTCATTTTAGAACAAAAATTGAAGATTAGAATACATCCATGTTCTTTACAGAAAATGACCAATACATCAAAATTGAAAGACACATAGTTTAAACTGAAACAAAATTGATTGCCATATTTGTCTTTCCATCGAGAGCTTGCAAAAAGTCAAGCAAAATTCAGCTTCATTATTCTCTAGTAGTACAGGGTCCAAAAAAAACCTGGATCTCTCTTCATGACTATCAAAGTAGCACATTTAATGACACTACACATAGCTTATCTCTGATTAACAATTAACAGGAAAATAACAACCATTACAATAATCTAACTTCGCTGCCCAGGAGACAAGGACACACAGGCTTTAGTCAAGCATCCAAGAAGGATGCCTACTTTTACAACTTGGATCCTTTAATTTGGCCAAAAGTGGCATAGTAACCACAATCTTCAGATTCTTGGTATGTCCTGAGTTTGTATTACCTGAAATGTGGCTGCATGTTCCCCAGATCATGGGGAAAAAGGGCAGCAACAGCAGCCACAGTAAACCGCAGCAGGGGAACAGGTGTAGGAATCAGAAGCCCATAATAAACAAACAAAAAATACAAACTTGACACCTCTCTCCTCTCCCAGTGGAAGCTGTGGTTGCTGTCTTGCACTGATTGCAGAGGAATCCCTCCATGTTTTAGGGCTATGGACACTACATGCTCAACTTTTTTGCAAAGGCATTCATCCTCATTTCAAGATAAAATACATGAGAAAACACTGTTAATGTTTGGAAATACAGTACACTTGAAGGGAAAATAAATTAATCAGTTCTCAATACTTAAAATTAGGGCCATGTATTCATATTTATGATTGCAGCTTCAACCTTGCTCAGCATTATTTGAAATTATCCAAAGGACCCAACAGCTCATCTGCTGCCTTGTTCTGCTTGAGCTGCAATCAGGGATTTATTTTGCTGGCAGCAGAGTTCTTTAGCAAAATGCCCCTAGAATCTGATGTCTATTAGATCACAAGGATCTGCCTCCTCCACTAATTATGTAGAACTGAAACCAAACTGACTGACCAACAAATCCCAACAGCAAAGCAGAAGTGCAGAAGCAAAGAGCAGATGCTCTCTGCCATTTACTGTATATATTAATTGGGATACATCTGTCAAAGTCCTGGATTCTCTAAGTGCTGAGGAAAGCCCAAGAATTAGATAAATACAGGTTCAATTCTCAAGTTAACACCAGCTGCCTCAAAAAAAGCAGAAACACTGTTAAACTATTCCACACACTGATTCTGTGTGGTGAAATGAACTGAGAACAAATGCAAATGAATATAAATGTCTGAATTGTGAAATGTCACTAACTTCAGCTTCTCTGTTCAGCCCATGGAAAGGGGCAGGACTTCAGCACGTGCTCCAAAGCATCCAGTGGAGGAGTTTGCCTCTCTCCACACTCCTCCTCCAAACCATCTTTCCCAAGCAATGGCTCCCAACATGTGAGTTGCTTAATGTTAGGCTGTACAAATACACATCTCAGTTTTCCTAAAGCTGGAAACATTAGTTTGCATCCCAATATTAGATTTATGAATACAAAACCAATATTCAAAATGAACAAGAAACTCTGGAAAAACATGAAGTCGTGGTTTGCACTAAAACATGAGAAACATTTTGAGGGATTTGTTAAATGCTACTGCTGAATATAATATTCTGTGGCTTATAATGGGGAGAAAAGGTTAGATAAATCACTCTCCTGCCTGACAAGGAAAGCATCTATTTTAGAATGCCTCAAAAATTTGGTTGGTGTGTCATTATGATGACATATTCATTTTCCCCTAGGCCTCCATATTAAAATGCAATTTTATAGATGGTATCATAAATTTTAAGGACTGTATATGGCATTGACATTTGCCTGAATGTTCTTAAAATATTTTGAAAGCGATACATGTTAAAAAAAAAAAAAGGAAAAAGACATCCAAGAAGAACAGAGCAGATGTATTTGCTCTATGTACTACTGTAACATCAGCAGATTTCAGTATTTATGGAATTTCTACAGTATCTGTCACTTCTAGAAATATCAATAGTTCAAATTACTTTTGATTAAGAACTTGAGAGTCACTTTGTTAAAAGAGAGATGTGCATGCAAACCCAGTTTCAAAAAAAAAAAAAGGAAAAGGGGGTGAAAACCAGAGGTTTTTGTGTCATAAAGGTACATATTTTCAGAAATAAGGTGCATATTTCCCCCCCACTTTTTAAAAGAATCTTCCATACTTAGAGCCTAGATCAGCAGAAGTCTCAGTTACTGAAAATTTGGTATGTTCACAAATTTCCCTTTTAAACTGCTGTCCTGTAGAGTCTGATCCAAACAGGAAGAATGAACACCTGAAGTGTGACCAGCCTCAATATGACTGATTTGTATTTTAAAAGTGATTTGAGATTTTGGTTTTTTCCTAATTTCAAGGCACAGTTTGACTATCTTAAACAGCAGGATCTTCAGGGTCATTTTCCTCTGGCCAGAACAGAAGCATTCAAAATCGTGTGCCATTTCTAACAAAGCAGTGATTAAATTAAGTGCTTACTATTTCTTTGCTTAGCTTATGAATATGAACCTAGAAGGAGATGCTAAATATTCAAGCTGATTCATTCAAAATACCTGAGGCCTTTTAGCATTTTGACTAGTCTTGTATTGAAGACTAGGAATATTTAACATGGAATAACTGAATTTATTGCTATACTAAAGTTGGGGTTTAAAGTTATACAAAAGGGAGAACAAAGAAAGTGATGGATGAAGTCACTTGCAAAAAAATCTCTCTCTAACCAGGGTTTGGAGAAAAAATCCTTGAATTTGTATATGGGCTGGTTATAAAAATAAAGGATCAAGTTTGAAAAGTTAAATACTGGAAAAGTTAAACACTGTATCATGGCATTACTTGGAACAGTTTCTTTGGGAGAATAAAACATAGTATTTTTGTTTGCATAATGAGTATTTTTGGTAAGAGTATTTAAAATCCCACTGTCAGTGAACAGAAGAGGACTGACTGCCTTTGCTTCAGTTTCAGTAACACTCCTATACCTCATACAAACAATTGCTTATTATATATTAAACATAATTTAGTTCATATATATACACACATATCTATAAAAATTAGTGCAATTTTTCTTTTTATGCAGGTTCATAAAGGGTAGAGTCAGAACTGTGGCAAGGCTTAAATGCACATCCCAGGCAATCACCGTTCTTTGATAGAAAATAATTGTAAATATGCCTTCATCCTCACAGAACTGGAATACTTTCATTTCTCAAAAATGTAGCTACAGTGGGCTTCTCTTACTATAGTATTTTAGTTAAGCTGACATAAAGTATTGAGGACTTACTCATTTTCAGTAACTGCAGTATTGCTGTAATGGTAAAGTCTTTCATCTTTTTAAAACAAACAAATTCAGCTACTACTTGATTTGAATTGACAGGCCACAGAGGGGGATATGCAAGGAGGGCTCGTTTAGTGCTTTCTATTTTCTAATTTCAACTTTGATAAACAGGAAGTCCAACACAAAACTGACCATATTAAAAAAAAAGGCAGAAAATACTTCTTTACGTATTCCCTCCTTGTACTTAGGTACCATACAAACAAAACTTTTTGCAATTCTACATTTGCAACAATTGGTGGGAACAATAATAAAACTCCTCCCGTTTTTCTATCTGTTTACATCTAATATGACACACCCAGAGAGGGCATGGCCTCTCCACTTGGGAAGCATTTAAGATCTGAGTGGACACAGTTCTGGGTAATCAGCTCTAGCTCAGATTCTCTCAAGATTTAGTCCACTAGGACTGGACTAGATGATCTTAAGAGATCAATTCCAGCCTCTACAATTCATGTATTTTAGTGGTCCGCACAAAATGAGGCAAAAAAAGATTCAGGAAAATTGTAATTTCAGCTTTTCTAAGCAGCCTTGTATTAAACAAAAATGGACTCTTTCTCCTCATCTCCTTCAAATTCTAAATTTTCAGTGACTGTGAGACTAAAGACTTTGCCTGTGCATGGTGCAATCCTTCATTCTTCTGACTCAGTGTCCAGAGCTTTTTACTAAGCCTGCTAAGGATTTTTCCAATGAGGACTGAAATCCAGGTTCTGGCTTGTTCAGTGAAGAAATCTTAAGAGGACTTGACAATTTTCATTAGACATTTTCCTCAGCATTCTTTATTACTTTTTCTTTTCCCTAAGAAGATCATGTCAGTTCTGTTGTCTTTAATTAAACATACCAAGGAGCTAATTTTCATGTTTTCTGTGAACAGTGATGGCCTCTTTCAAGAAGAAGGGCTCTTAAGGCCCTGTATTGTACTGCAGCTTTTGAACTAAAATGCCTCTACAGGGAATTGCATTTTTGAAGGTTCACATATTTTGCCAACACTCTCAAAATCCCAAGAGAGAGCAATTTTTCAGTTTTCAGACTCTGATTTTCTCCATGATGACTCTTGTTTGCTTGCTTCCATCCCTGCATCTTCTTCAGAACTTTCTAGGTGAGCAGTACCTTTAATAATTTTTGTAACTAAATCATACTGATGAAACCATCATCTCTTGCTCTCTTGCCAAAATATGGAAATAAACACATACACAGCACGTAGATATCCTATGCTGCACTTATCCAGATGCCTCTGTGGTTGCCACTTGAAAGTCAACATCCAACTCACCATGCAATCTCAAAGAATACAAGACTGGAATGCTGAATTCTACCAACATTTATCAGAAATGCACTGCCCTTCACATGAGCATCTTAGAGCACAGCTCCATCTTGACTTGCCTCAGTTTTAATAGCTAAATCACTATCTAAATCCAGATATTCTATATTAGCTTCAACTTTGTCACCCATAGGAATACTAATGTTCCAGGAATCTCACTAAATTTCAAGACTGGGGTCTTGGGCCATTCTCCTATTTTTAGTTCTTGTTAAGAAGAAGAAAAAAATTCCACCATCTTTACTTTGTAACTGGGGCAGTTTGAAGATGCTCAACATTTCAATGTAATCTTGATACAGAAGACATAGCCATAGAAAACATTCAGCTAAAGAAATTTTGAACATAAATGTGTAAAGAAAGCCCTGCCTGCAGTACTACTGTCACTTCCCTCCTGCAACTAAACTGAACTCTGTATGCATAGCAATAAATACGATACTGCTACACTTATATTAAACATTTATCTACACACCTTCTGTAGAAATTTGCATTCATTTAAGTAAAAAAAAATAAATCACAAACTCAACTGCAAGAAGCAGGAGAGGTTTTAGAAAAAAATTACATGGGCTTTTTGCCAAGAAGCAGACAATCTGACAGGGAATTGGTATTAGTAGGTACAGATGGTGAAACAGCAGCAACACTCAATTCCTCTGTAGTAACAGTTGCCAGACTCACTGATTTCAGGATTTTTTTTGCCTATTTTATACAGTTGAATCTTTGTTATTTGCATTAAGCCTTAGACTTTCACATGAAATTTGTCGTAAGTGATGGGTTTCCAAATAAAAAATACAAAACCTGAACAACAACAAACAAAAAAATTCCACTACAAACGAACAACAACAAAAAAAAACAATAACCCCAAAATAAAACAAAAACCCTAAACCCCAGTCTATGGATTTTGCACTAAGAGTTGGTTTTGTTCCTTTTTTCCCCCTCTCATGGGCAGGAATATCTCAGTTTTCCATTTTATAACAATGTTCTTGTTTCTTTCTGCCAGATTTCAACTCTTGTAGTGATCTATAATAAACAACATTCTGGCACAGCTTAATTTTCTGTCAAATCCCTCTAGGGAACAGAGTGATTTAACATGAAATGTGTATCCCGTCCTGCTGCTTACTGTAATCTACTCAGGCCAAATGGGGATAAGGAATACTTACTTTACACAAATTAAAATGAGATGTTTTGGCCAAATTTGAACTCCAATGGAGGTATTTGAAAACATTACCCATAATCTTACTTCAGTCTCCCAAGTCAAGCTAATAAAAACTTCAAACTTCTCCCATTTATCACTGCTCCAGTTTCTGCCTCCAAATCCATTTTGCTTAACACAGAATATTGTCAGCCCCCTAATAAAACCTAAAAATTGAACTAGATGCTGGGTACTTTCTTGAAAGTTTTCTGAAGGAAAGTAGGACTGACAAGTCACATTCATGATCTTAAGGAGAGCAAGAATACTGCATTCACTTCTTTGTCTCTGAGAGGCTGCAGCTGGATCAGTCATACTTTCATAGAAAAAAGTTTGTATGGACCCAAAGTGACTTCCCCCGAAAAGAAAATCACCTGAAAACATGCAATACAAGAGGGAAAGGAAAAATTATTCAAAACAAACTCTTAAAAATGTTTCATGTTGTAAACAAAATATCTAGCACACAGTCTTTAAAGTTTACAGAACTAGAAATAAAAAACCACTGATATGCTTCAAAGTGTGGGCACACTGCTCTTATCTTTCATGGCATTATGCTTTTACAGATACCATGGAAATCTTCTCCATGCTTTGGCACAAAAAAGACCCTGTGTTTCTAGACCCTGTGTTTGTTTTAGATAGAAAGTATGGGCCTCAAGAAATTTTAAATGTTCAGTAATAAACAGAATTATTGGGGGAATGGAAACAACACTTGTTTTTCTCTTTTACAATTACTAAAAAACAAACTACCCCAAAGCTTGTTGATGGTGTATTAGAGATAATAATGTGATACCTTCTCAAAGTCCAAATTGCAAATAATTGTGAGAAAAGAATAAATATCAGGATGTCTATTAACCCTACACATTTTAGAGATGATGGAAAACTTCATGATGAAGCTTTTTCTAACTCCAAACAACTGAGAATTCTAGAAATTACACATCAACCTTCTTCCTTGTACAGTGAAAAATCTCAATTACATCTTCAGTACTTTGCAGGTAACTGCATTGACATTACTTTACAAGTGCTGTTTTATGCTTTAACAGGAGTATGAAGTCCAAATTAAGATTTCATTAAATGTTATAGACGAGTTCAATAATTTCTGAAGAATGCATCTTGTGGATTGGAATCAGAAAGCTGCTTTCCCATTGACCTAAAATCTTTTCTTATCAGTGGAAATATTCTGTGTTTGAGAAAACATATTTGACTTTTCCCATTTTTCTGGAACATTCTTGTTCTTTCAGTATTTTATTCACTGCATTTTTTAAGAATATTTTAAATACAGGAAAAAAAAAAAAAGGTGGTTCTTGCTTTTGTGGTAGGTATCTAATTTTTCCTGAGATAAGAGAGCTTGGTTTCTGGCAAAATAAATTGTAAGGTTTATCAAAATTCCTTCTTCAAGGTCAGTAACCATTGGGAACTAGAAAAAAACTGGTCAGATAAGCATCTGAACTTGAGTTAGGAACATCCAACAATTTCAAAATTACTTCCTCTCATTTTGAAATCAGTGTGTTTTATCTCTATTCTGTAGTTATCACGCTTCACCTTTTAGTCTTTAGGTACTGTTATACTCTTGGCTGACAGACAGTAGAGCTTTGTTATTCAATTTCTATGCTCTGAACAAACCACATCTATGATAATCTAGACAAACTCACCACATTGTATTCTGTTATAAAACAATCCTGTTATAGCATAGAATTTTCAAATGTGAAGCCTGAGTGGAACCTTTACACATCACATAGTCCTTTCTTGTATTTCCTTTTCCTTATCATAATAATCTGATTTATGGTGATATAGAATTGTGTCTACCAAAAATGCTTTACAGATAATGGTCAAAAAGTCAAACTCAGTAGCTCACAGAGAGGTTTGAGAGTCAATTAATAAAGGATCAAGCTCTTGGGGAGAGGAAGCATTAAATGCTCTCCACACTTAGTCATCCAATTATATTTTATAGGTGCAACTACATCTTCCTCTCTCTTCTTAAAAGATTTGATATCTACACCTGCTAACCCAAAAGAGAAACTCATAAACTGATTTTAAAGAATTAACGACATGAATAAATTACAACAATTGTACCTGCAACCACTGGAGATTTCCTGTCATCCAGAAGCTGAATAGCAGTACTGGCTGTCACCACATTGCTCTTGTTGGCAGTTTCTGTGGGGTGTATTAAGGGGGAAAAAAAATTAAAACAATCTACTGGAAAATGAGGAAATTCAGGGGTTTTTTTTTCTCCCTGGTTTTAGATAACAGTGTATGTGGATATAGTGTTCAGAAAATACAACAGGCACCATCACATATGCACAGAACATACTGGCACTGGCATTTTAAATTCCCCAGCATGCCAAAAACAAGCTTAAAACACTGATATGAACCATCAGATTTTGCTTCCCCTTCTAAAAGGGGCAGTGAAGGTGACAACTGGCAGGGCTTCTCAGTAACGCGGACATTTACTCTGTTGGACATGTGCTGCTTGAAGTATTTGTTAAAATGTAGTTCTGCCTGTGCAAATACTAAATGAAAAGTGTCACACCACACTTTGGGGTTTCACTTGCAGCCCCATGAAGGACACACCTGGTCAAAGGACCAGTGAAGCAGCGGCAAATTTCAATGCCTAGTTCAGATCAATATTTAAGATCAGCTACAAAGCCCACTCTGTGCTGACACGGAGATTGGGATTCTTTCATCATCCTGCATGGTTCCCATTTGGGATCCTTTCAGCATGGATCACATTTGGGATCCTTTCAGCATCATGCATGGTTCAGAATCCAAGGAATGACAAAATTAAGGACCTGTGCTGAATGGGATTGAGTAGACAAAGCTCCCAGGTATTTGTTCAGCAGCTCTTCTGTACCAGAGTGGAAAATGGTCAGCGTTAAAAATGTTCTCCTTATCTTCAGCTGTCAGGAAGTCTCTTGAGAAAAAAGAGAGAAAGAAAACAATTGTTGTTTGCTGCATGGCACACATTAGTTGCTAGCTTTGAAAAAAGCTAGAAACAACAAAAAAAAAGCAGCAATCTTTTACAAAAGAAAATGGTTTAGCACATTTTTTCTAATAATACTTGCTCAACAAAAGAGTTAAATTTAGTTACTAATAATTATTCCTGACACACAATAACTTTTGTTGTGAAAGACGTAAAAAGCACTAAAACCAGTACCTCTAAGTACCACTGAAATTGTTTTTACTGATTTGTATAAATAAAAATGCTTAGACTAAAAAGCCCTTTCCTTTCAGCAAAATATAAGAACTGTGAGCTGCACAACAAGGAAAAGGCACTGGACATTTGTTAGTCTGTTGCCCCTGGCATTCACCCTTAGGTAGTGAAAAATAGGTAATTTTACAGCATATGTTCAAAATACTGTGTCGGGGTGGTAGTGGACAACCAAATACTTTATTCCTCAATAATTTCTGCAAATTCTGTCTGTTGACAGAAGAAAATTTATGCTAAGAACAAGTATAATATCCACTCCATTGTTCTGTTTTGCTGTCTAACAGTAACAAATTGTAGTGCTGTTGATGTCACCTACTTGTACAACAATATCTGTCCTCAGACAAGCCCGTAGAACTTTATATTCAATCAAGTAAGTTTATCATAAATATCAAACACAGATTTTCTTTTATATGCATAATACCTCCACTAGCTTACATGTTCTCCCAGGAAAATGGGAAACTCTTGTACGAGGAGGTCTCCTGATTGCTCTTTCACCCACTCCACTTCTGTCCCTTGGCTTTATTTCAACACAAAAATATTTTCCACAACAATGATGCCAAATCCCTGAATAAGCCTACAGGTATTTGTTTTCAGGTGGTGTGATAAAAGGTGCAGCATGTTTGTAATTTCTCTGAAGAGGAGAGATGTGAGGCTGGAAGTGTGTGTGCAGGGAAAGCAGGTTTATAGGCTACAGGTGTAAAATAGTTCATTGTTCTAAATGTTCCAGTCAAAAAAATAATTTAGTATTGTAGTATATCTTTCTAACTTGCTCAGTGTGAAGGCTTCATAAAATAAACTAATTTTTTTCCTCTCTTTTCTTCCCTGGCTGCCAGGCACAGTTTGTTACTTACTGGTTGGTCAGCTGCTCTGGCCCCACAAACAAGTTGATCCGAGAGAGTCCAGTCCGTGTCCCAAGGAAGGCAACTTCCACCCCCTTGTCAGAGTTCCTGAAACACAGCAGAGCACCAGCAGAGCCAAAGCTTGAGACAGCAAACAGATAAAGCTGCTTCACTGCCACAGAAAGCACAAGTGTACATGTCTTTAAGATTATTCTGTGCATAGTTCCCTTATTTATTGATGTACTTTTGAATGCTGGTTTTTAAATTATAGTCATCTGGCTTTTGAATAGTAAGCAATGTAGAAATGCTATTTAGACTAAGAATCCCTAAAAAGCCAAACACAATAAATTTTCTAGGATTTGCAGGAAGGGATTATATGGATAGAGTAATAGAATAAAAAGGTGTGCCATAGCTATATACAAACTATTTAATAACCACTGGCACACAGTGATTCTGAGATGGGCAGGAGTTCCAGGTCTTGCTCCCAGTCCATTCAATATTTCTGTGCTGTATTTATGCTTCAAGTCATAGCTGTGACTATTGCTTAGGTAAGCAAACATTTTAAAACAGGCAGCTGAGGGTTAAACTTAGCTGCCATCAGGACAGGCTTTAGCCTCTAGAACTTGGGAAAAGTGTGGCAAGCAACTCAAACTGAACTCCTCTGCTGCACTGTTATCAGTACCAAGCTATTTTAAAACTAATTCTTGCATTGCTGTAAGAACTTTGGCCCCATTACCACAAATTCAGGGACCAGAGCCATTTTCTTGTTTCATTAATGAGACAGAATGAAGCAAAGTCAGAATCTGAAAGGGCTTCAAAAGTCTCCCCCTGGCATGATTCCCCAGCTGTCCTTGTGCTTTGGATCTGTTATTTCATTGTGTAGGATGACACTTTGCACCTCTCAATGGCCACAGTTTATTAACATGCAACAATTTCTTATCTTTATCTTTTCAGAGAAGGCTGGATAACTCTTTGATGAACCAGATCTTATCATGTTGCTTCCATTCATGCAGTAGGAGTTCATGCTGTACAGCAAAGTATTTTTTTTATTCAACTTTTAGAAAATGGTTGAAATTTAGGAAAATCTAATCAGGATTATCTCCCAAATTGCCTTTCAACCACTGCATTTCATGCAAACTGCCAAGCTTAATACCAGTTTACTCCAATATGGATGAAAACTTGTTACTTAACACCTTAGTACATCATAGCACAAATGAATAAAGTAGAAGATATAAACTCTGAAAAGGACTGGTTAATCTCCTGACTCTCCCTAACAGGAACTTAGACCCCAAATAGTTCTGAAAAATAAACAAATCAAGGATTAAAGAAATTATTTTCCAGGGCAAGTTTTTCTAGATATAATTTATTCTGAGACTAAGTACCAATTTTATCATTAATTTTGGTAAATTTTGCATTCAATTTTCCAAATACCCTTTGTTAAAAATATATGGAAGTATAAGTTGCAATTAGGGTACAATTTCACCAGTCTTATTGTGGAAATTTCAGCTAATCATCATGACATACTCTTTAAGATAAACACTTCACATTGAACTCAAACTTGGTGGCATTAGGATCAGGGTGCTAGTATAATTTTTTCAAGGATATCAGGATTTGTTAGACATTCCACCAGTTCATTGACATAACTAATAAAAACACAGCCATGATTGATGAATGGGCACAAAGACAACTTACTCTGATTTATTCAATGCTAGACTGGTCCAATAAGCTTCAATTGGTGCACTCACAACAGCATCAAACAAAACTTCCTGGATCAATTCTTTATCACCTACCACAGAACAATGAAATCAGTAAATGCACGCGCATATGAAGACTTTTTTTTTGGATGACTAAACAATAAGGTTTTCTTACATTTTACTTTATCTGTGATACGCTTTCAAAGTTTTGCTCTACAAAGCATTTACTACATAATATTACACTGTATTTTACCACAATGCAGTTCTTCATATAAAATTCTCTTGCATTTGCAACAATTTTAGGTCAAACCCCAATGATACTCCACTTCATGTAACTCATTCATGTATATGTTATCTAATGCTCATGTCTGCATGTGCCATAAGTTACAACAAGTAGGTCTAGTAAGAGTCACAAAAGCTCTGCATTTCTGAAACATACAGAATATGCACCTATCTGAATTTTTTATTCTGCTCTGCAGTTCTGAAATGCTATTTACATAAGCATCCTACCTAAAACACTCATGAAATATCAGGTATATTCTTTAGAGGCATGATCCAAGGATTGATTCCCATCAGTCCTGTTTAATTTATAAAACCAGATGGGATGGCAATTTTGCATAGTACAGCTACACCAGCTGAACAGAAACTTGAATGTTTCGTACAGGCACACAGTCTACTGTAAAATTCAAAAAATTGTAACTATTACTAATAACAGATCATTAATTCTAATAAATAATAACATCTTTATTGATACCCTGAAAAAAGCTCAAAACCATATGAAATTGCAAAGCAACATCAGCTAAGCATTCCTATCCCTGGTTGAAATAAGTAGCTTTGCATTTTGTGGAAGGTTAAGCATGACAGTTTTTAGCTGGATAAACCTGCAAATCCACATTTAACCAAGTACTTGCATTGGAGCAGGGGCTCCTTCCCTGTGAGGTAGCGTTTGATTGCTTCCAACTGAGTCATCTGCCGGTGCTCAGGGTGCAGGTCAGTGTTGCAGTAGGACCTGTGAACATGTTGTCAAAACAGTAAAAAGCTACATGTACAAGCACAATCTTTCTTTGTCTTTGAAAATAAAGAATTGGGCTCTGCAAGCACAAACAATATGAAACCAAGGAGGGTAACAGACACTAATTTCATGCTTTATTTAAGGCTTACCATTCATCTGCTAAAGATACATCAGGGTGTTCTAAATCATGTAAACCTGTAACAGGAATAATAATGGGTTATTTAGGGAGAAGTCTGGATAACAGATGGTTATTTGCATACACTCCATAATATAAACCCTTCTTGGAAAGTGCATTATTACCATAATGAAATAAATCACAGTAAACTATGTTCAAATACACTTTAGGGTCTAACAAACCGGCAAAACTAGTTAAATCAGATCTAAAACTGAAAGGTAAGAAGAAAAAAATTGTGCTGATGTGTTTAACTTATGTGAGTTACTCACATAATATATTAAAAGTTTAGAAGATAATTTGAGCAAAGACAAATGCAAAATGGTAACAGACTCCTGTTCATACTCCCTTGTTCTCTTTGGCCAGTAAAATTCTTTATGCTAAAATACACACTTCTCATTTCATGTGAGCTGTTCTCCTCTCTTATAAAGAGAAAATTCATTAAGGACAAGTCCCTAAAACCTAAGCACACAGCCCATGAACACAAACAGCAATTTATGGGATTGTTCAGAAAAGGTTTTTTGTATTAACAGGTCACACATATGCTTGTAAATAAGAACTATATCATTACTTATATAGCACAATAAAAATGTACTTTGGCAATTTTAAAAACTCTTAAACCACTTATCAATAGACAATAAGCAAATGGGGTTCAGAATGCAGCATCTGGGTCTAACCCCACAGAGTACACAATGAACAAGGACAGAGCAACCGTGACTAAGAAGGGCAAGGAAGCCAAAACTGGAGCTAAAACTGTGGTCCCTGGGGAGGACAGTGAGATGAAGTGAGAGAGAATCAGTGAAGGTAAGAGTGGGAACTGTTAAGGTTCTGTTAACACTTCTGGGGGTGCATCTGAGACTCAGACTGCCTGAGATGTGTGGCTGGATTAAAGAACATCAGTGACAGGGATGTTGGGAACAGTCTGGGGAGGGAGTAGCTCCAAGTCTCCTGTTTGCCTCCTCTGTGGCTGCTGTGCAGATACTCAAACCTCAAGGCACTTCTTTTCATATTTCTCCTGAGTACAAGAACATATTCATGTCCCAAAATATAGCCAAGGAAAAAAGACCTGAAGAAATTAGCTGACTTGTTTAACATCACTGACAAAAGAAGAAGAATCAGAAATAGAGACTTCAGTATAAAATTTCTATTAAAACACTTTTTGCTCAGCAGCTTCTAAAACTTTCAATCTTCCCTTCAACATTCTGAAATGCTTCCACTCTTCCTTCATCTTCAGTAACCTTCTTGCCAAACAACTTTATGACTCACACAGTTGACTCCTCCACTCATTTAGTTGGGGACTTATCAAAAAGCAAAACCAAAGAACAGTTCTTTCCCTGGGTACTTCCACTACTGTTATAAACATGCAAATCCTTGGAGCTAATCCACATACCAGTTATAACTCTGAAAGATTTCCCAATGTATAGTCTGTGAACAAAACCAACAGCCATTACAGTGCTCTGGTTGGTTACTTTATTCAGAAAACAACACGAGTAATTAACATTGGGCTATGAGTTGTTCTCTGAAATAGCGAGAGAAGAGGATGAAGATGATCCCATCTAAAGGAGACTCACAAACAGTCTGACTATGACTAAAACCCTATGAAGTAAAAGAAAAAAAAAAATCTAACACTCTTATGGAGTCTGCAGACAAGGAACTACCAAATTAACAATAAAACTACTGTGTAAGCCACATGAGAAGGGAGGACCTTACCTTCTTCTACAGTTACATTCCCTCTGAAGAAGTATTTTCCATGTCCTCTAGAGAGAGCCACACCTAAACTGTGCAGAGAAATAAAGCAGACCTTGAAATCTGTGAGACAAACAATAGCAGACATTCAGAACTATTTTCATTTTTAACATTTCCAGCTCATGTACTATGATTAACTTAAAACTGTTTGTTTCCAAACCCTCACCAATTATATTTCTTGTTCAATTAGTTGCATCAATGATGTCTCAGTTCTGATGTGCCTGCAACAATTGGCTGTATTTATGTGTGCTTAGAGGTGCACTAAACCATTATTCACTGGCAAACTAATAAATGAGTCCCTCTAAGCTCACTGCTGTTCACCCAGCATGAGATTTCTTCAGCTGAGCCTTGAACATGACCATGGCCTTACAATGAGGGAGACAATTTTTTGTAAATCAGATGAAGCTGTTGAGAAACTACAGAAGTGTGGGAATTGATGGTGCTACTGACAGGAAAAGAATTTCAAATGTGACAACAGCATCATGACTCCTCCTGGACTAATTTTTCTGTGTTTCATATTTTTAGCTAGCATAGCTTTTTTGTATTGACTTCAGCTTCATAAATTCTCAACAGTTCCACACTGTGTTTTGGTCTGGTTTTCAGTCTACCATTAAAACATCCAAGTTTAATGAAGTGGCTGGGGGATCCCATGCCTCTTGCTATTGAACTCAAACACAGAATACCTTCTGGCATTCATTCATTCATTGAAGGGGATTATCCTGAGCTAGGAATCTGCAGTAATCAGCAAGACTGCAAATGCATGGGCTAGTACTCAAAGTACATGGAGAGGCACCAAACCCAAGAGCACACAAGCTGCAATCAACAGCTCAGTCTGGGAAAGGGCTGAACACTAAACATCTTTGACACTACAGTGTGCAGTTGTCCCAAATCTAACAAAACCCAAAACTAGATACATGCCATGTTGAAAAAGGAGTTTTCTTAACTATATTTCTCTGTCCTTAGCACCATAACTCACACTACATGCATATACATAGCCTGATTTCTGTTTACCTAATAATGCAAGAGTACCAGTGCCAAAGAAAAACAAACAAACAAAAAGAAAAACAAACAGCAACAAAAAAGCCCCTCCACAATATGAAAACAAAACAAAAAACCCACTGAATATTACCACCCATCAATAAATTTTAGCATGCATTAGAGGTCACAAGAATGTGCCTGTAGTTTCTCTGTGTGGTAATGTAGCTCAAGTTATGTGAAACTCTTCCATTGAAGAAAATGTCAGTTGAGTATCACAACTGCCAAACTCCTGCCTCAAGTGCAAAGCACAGTTAGGGCTCTTTTGTTAGTGGATTATTTCTAGTTCAAATATGAGCATTTTTGAAGTGACTACCTGGTTTTCCTTTCCTTTTTTTTCCTCCTAAAATATATGCAAAAATTACCAGCTTACTTGGTTTTAGTTATAGAAATCAACTGAAGGTTGCTCAGAGAAAGAAAACATCCAAACCTCAAATTGGAAGTGAAATACTATCTCATTTTACATTACATTCTTGTTGTGGAAAAAAATAATAAAATGGGGCTCAAGATGTAGTTACTTAAATGGATTATAGTATTTATAGCTCTCCAAGTACTTGCGAAAGCCTTTCCTTCAATGTAAACCTCAACTGAATATTTTTTCAATGAAACGTAAGCCATGACAAACACTGTGAGTTTGCCTGTGTGAGCTTGCACAAACTTTCCATCCCTGGAAAAGCTGAAAGGAATGCTGGTAGGCTCCTTTTCCTTGCTATTTTCAGCATTGTCCAGGGATATTTCATTGTCAGCCTTTGCTGATGAGTTTTTAATGACTTCACAAGGTCTGTATAAGCACAAATCCAACGAGTTGGATGAAATGTCCATTTATTATGGCCGGCTCTACCTGAATGGAGTACCCTTGATGTCTGTATAATAGTAGTCATTTGTCATCACCAGGACCCGCTTCTAGATTCAGAACAAGCAAGTCAGAAGGAGAGAGGGGAAGAAGTTAGTTTGCTATAAGAAATGTATAAAAGATCAAGTGGTTAGTCACTGACATAATTAGAAGCAAAGTTTACATTCAGTGAGTGAAAAAAAATATACTGCAGGGAACCATATCTATAGCAACCTTAAAAATGATTTAAAAATTATCTGCTTGCTTTCTATTTAGTTGGAATAGTATTATAGGCATTTTACCCCTTTGTCCACTGTCTTCTTCACTTCCATGGAGAATTTTCCTGTTTTCCGATTCACCATTGCATTTCGAAGCTGAAATGAAGGAACTGTGTGTCAATTCCTTTATTTGACTTTTCTGTAATCCTTTAAACTCTGAGCTCTCCAGTGCACTCATCTGGCCTAAGTAGCACTCAGTTTTCTTCATTCCTTCATTTCCAATAATTCTACTACACACTGGAGAAAACCCATTTACAGATTTTATTAGTGACTCTATAGGCCAAGGCTCCTGCCATACCATTTCAAGCTAAGGTATATAAGATAGGAGCTCTCAGCATCCTTTATAGTAAAATACCTTTTTGTGTGGTAATCTGGATTTTATTTGGTATGAAGAGTGTGACTACTATTCTGTATTTACTGCCTGGCAAGGCAAGGACTAGATTCCTAGCTGGATTTATCTGGCTAGACCAGAGCCCAGTGTTTAAATACATCAACAGCGACACGAATAACAAGACAGGAAAAAAAGAGAAAACCCCTTATCTTACACTATTTGTTCTGCTTAAGAATCTATGTTGGGCTGCATCCTTAACAAGCACCAGAAACTTTATCCTAACTGCATCAAAAATTCACACTAGCCCACAAAAATCAGAATGGCAGCCCGGTGGATCAGAACATGATCCAAGGGGAACACACAGCCACAGTGCTCTGCAATTCCCTCTGGTTGTCCATTGGTGTCCAGGTGTACCCCTTGAAAGGTATTCCATTTTAGCTCTGTAGTGGAAGCCCTAACCCAGTCACAGCTTTAACAATTGGGCTGGACCTCTCCACGTCTTTCAAAAGACATTTTAAATCACCTTCAAAGATGCGTTTCATTGCTTTATAAGCTAAAAATTCAGAGAAGCTAGGGAAAACAGAAAACAAACGGAAAAGGCTTTATACACAACGATTTAGCTGTTGCTCTGCAAGTTAAATCTATTGCTTTTTAGATCACCACTACAAACACACACTCTTTTCCTGTAACTTTCTTTCTACATGAGCTACAGGCTCCCAAACCTTGGAGCTGCTAAGTCCCTGGCCTACCATCCCTAAAAACTCTGCCCTTAGCACACCTCGGTGCTCCCTGCCTTCCTCCCAAAGAACACACAACCTCTCTCACAGATGAATGTGCCATGATGGTGAAAAGAAGAATAAAAAAACCCAACAACCATGCCCCAGGCCTGTAAGCCGAAATGACCATCAGTGTCCCCAAGGATGAGGACAGGGACTCTGGGCTAAAACTGAGGAAAGACAAGACAGGTGTTTTGAGAAATCCTCAGCCTCCAGGTTTTGAATTTGCCTATTCATCAGTTCACTTTAGGGAGGAAATAAAAAAGTTGCTGTTTAACAGTTACACTATCCATAAATAGAAATATTTACTTTGAACACTCTTAGATTTACTGATGGAAGATGTGAGTTATTTTGCTTTTTGTGGGAAAAAACACCTATAGATCTTTCACAGCTGTAATTTTCATTACAATTTGAAAATTCCACTAATTCCACAAATGAGTTTAACATTTAAAATGCAGGAAAATACTGGCAAATTGAGCATTTTTATGTCTCTTCTATTGCATATCTATCTAAACACAATTTTGGACATCATGATCCTGCTGAATAAATATCTCCTGTTCTACAGTACCTCATGCCAGATTGAGCAATTCAGACTAGTTTTAAAGAGAAATTGTGAAGACAAATATCAATGTGCTCTGCAGGCTGAGTTAGTACAGAGGGGAAAGAGAATCACCAAACTTGCCAGTGAAATATCTAGTTTTATTCTCACAAACAAGTTGAACATGGCTGACCTATCAAAAACTGCAAACTTTGCAGCTCTTTAAATTTAATTCTAGGGTATCTAGATTTGAATTAACAGTCTTACTCTTCTGTCAGTGAGTGTAAAAGAATAATTTTTAGCTGGAGGCATATATAAAATAAAGCATATATTTTACTGTAGATTTTTTTTAACAATACATAATGGGCAATTCTGGAAATAGTTTCCTATTTTAAGTTTTGTGGTTTTGGACTTGGAAAGCTGGCCTTAATTAACCATCTACTTTCTAACATTTACAGAACAGTTCCATTTATCTTTAACATGGTTTTCATTTTTCTCCTATTGGTGCCTGCAGTTGTCTAAGACCCATTCCTCCCACAAGCCTCAGGCAAGTCATAGATTTACTAAAAGGATCTCCAAACTCTCAGTAGTGTTTAAGATCAAGTCTGCATGTGGGATTTAGTGTTTTATTCGTCTCTCTTTTTTTTTTTTCCTGCTTGCTGTGATTGCATTTCTTGGCTTTGTAATCTGGTTTCTCAGCTCTTCTGCAGTTTCATCTCCCTCCTCAAATGCATAAAATAAGCACTGCCTCAGTTGGCTTCAAGCCCCAAAACATTCATTCATGGTCTCTTTTTTTTTATTTGGAAAAAAAATATTTCATTCAGCTAGAAATTATAACAGAAGAATTTTAGGTGAGTTAATGAGAAAAAGGTTTCTATCCAAATTGAAACTTCTCCTCTTTGGTACTGTGTACTTGCAAACCTTGCTGGAAGACACTGTTAACTTAACAAGCTCATGCTAAAATCTCTGTTTTTAATAAAATGCCTTAACAGCAAGATAGCAGGTATTGTTAACCTGGAAAATGAGCTGATATATTTATGACAACAATATTTCACGGTGAAAAAATTCTAACCTTAGTTTGGCCACCTTTTCCTCATTGGATCACTGAAGAAAACCCATGTCTTCACCTTTCAGAGTAATAAGCATTATTGCTCCTTCAACAAAATATCTTTCAATCAATTCCTAACAACTCAGTTTCACTGCTGCAGTATGAGATCATTCTATATTCTTGGAAAACTATGTAACCATGAAATTAATGTGGCAAAAAGTAAGAAAATGTCTTAATCAGCTTCTACGTAAGTGTTTCATGGGAGAAAAATATACCAGTAGTAGTCTATGTTATTAAAAGCAGCTATATGAATACATTAATTCTTTGCCTCTGCAGTTGAATAAACAATGCTTTACTACTCAAGCTTGGAAAAAATAAAGAACATCAAATCCAAGACCTTGGGTGAAGCAGAGCTGCATGTAGCTTGTTTCTGTGCTACAATTAAAAATTAATTTTAAAGAAACATATTTTATAGATGAAACAAAGGTTCAGATTAAATGTCTGTATATATTTTTCAAAATGTGAAATAAAATTTTTGCAGCCTTCAGATAAGACAAAGCTCAATTTTTTAAGACATTTTCAGAAAGTGATGGAGCTTAGGGGTCTCAGTCAAAGGCAGTGCTTAGAGAAAGCTGAATCTGGACTTTCATGTGTACTCAGGTAGAATCTCAATTATAAAGAAAATTTGACTTTCAATGTCACAGAAATACCTCAATGTCCCATTATCTGAACCACTTAAATTCTAGTGAGATATGATTAATAAAGTCAAAATTAAGCAGAGGAAATAATGGAAGAAATATAAAGGAAAAAAAGAAAACAAACCAAGGACAAACAGCAATAAGGAAAATCATGAAGGTTTAAAGAAGAAAAATCATGAAGGTTTAAAATCTGTGTGTAACTACAATAATAACATTTGAAAGGACAGAGAAATTTTAAAAGGTCATTAGCAGAGAATCTGGTTGAATAATAAATGATCAAAGTTTAGAGAAAAAGCAGGGTATAAAACATGAGGCCAATGAGATTCCCAAGACTGCAGAAGGCTGCTACAATATATGAAAATCTTATGAGGAAACCTTAAATAGTGTGTGCATAGAAAATGACACAAAGCTATAAAAACGTTGAAAAAGTTTGTGTGTGCACTCCAACACAAAACTTCAGCTTAGGAAGTGAAGTGGCCTCTGAGGAGAGGCTGAGGACTATCTATCACCTGGTGAAACAGACCTTGCCTAAAACATAGATGAACTGCTTCACTATTCACCAAGGGGGCGGAGAGAGCAGGGAATGCAAGATATATATTTTGAAAGGGAGAAAGAAAATACAGACTTCTGTCAGAACAGAGATCAAGAAATTAGGACATCTGAAGACTGACAAGACTCCAGGGGCTGCTGTACGTGATCCATCCCAGATTTCAGAAGGACATGACACAGTAAATATGGGAACCTTCAGTGGATGTATTCAAATCTCTCTGGAAAAGCAGAGGTACGAGGGACTTGAGAGAAGCTAGCACAGGACTGATATTTGAGAAGGGATCCAGGAGACATCTATGAAAAATACAGACATGCAGTCGTGACTTTGGCAGGAGGGACCTTATGGGAAAAACTAAATTACGGGACAGAAAGGTGAACACCTGGAAAGTTACGATTTAATTAGGGACAGTCAGCACAGATTCACACAAAACGAATCATGCCTAACAAATCAGATTTATTGAGGAAGTGACAGAAAGAACAGGCAAAGGTTAAGCCATGGACATAAGGAAAGCTTTTGATACAGTACTGCAGAAAAGCTAAGCCTGAAAGGTAAGAAAGAATAGGATAAAGAGAAAACTACAGAGTAGATGGAGCACTGAAGAATTAGGTTAATGGAAAGCATTGTGTGATAGACCCAGAACTCATGCTCCAGCAGCTACTCATGTGTCTGAAATTATAGTTTGGAGTGAAACTCTGCTCTGCACATAGGTCAAAGAATCCAATTTTGTTTATTCATCTGATGTTTTTTGACTCTGTACATTAAGTAAAAACCTCCCATTACTTCCATTAGGAAAAAAGGATCTCATGGAAAGAATTCTGAGTTTCATCAGTTGTCTGCGCCAGCCCTGAGGAGACATTCTATTCCTGTTTCTGGTGCTATACTTGCTCTCCAGCACAAATACACAATGGGATGCATGGAGACTGCAAGGGTGATGAGTTTTACCAAAAATACAAAGAGTCTGTGTTTGTGGTGTATGCGTACATAAGGAAGAAGCAATGCAAACAGTTATAAAATTCTGAATTAAATAAAAGGGTCTATTGTCCTTGCCTTCCAGAGAGCAGTCAGGTGGCCTCTCTAATGACTACTTAAACAGTTTCCAGGTACAGTAGTGGGATGCAACAATGTCTTCTGACAGGGCTTTAAAACACATCACTTACCACATCATCTCTGTCTTCCCACTCCACCTCAGAAAGATCCACACTACTGTAGTTGGGCTTTCTTCGTTTCTTCCCCTCTTCATACTGGCACAAAAAAAAAAAAAGGTGGAATAGTTAGCGCATCCTGTTTCATTTGCACAACAATTTTCACATCAGAAGATTAAAAAAAATTCTAAATGCATGCTGATGGTCTGCAATACATTTAGCAGTAGGCAGCTTGATTCCCACAAAGTGCACCATACTGCTGCATAAATGCTCCCTGTGAACTAAAAGCCTAAAACTCATGATCATTTGCATGATCTCTTGCCATGATGCAGATCTTTTCTTGATGGACACACAGGGAGGTCAAAGTCAGCTGTTGTACATTCTTCTCCCCATATGGAAAATACACGAGACCTTGGATCTTGAAGTTTATGTTAAATATCTCCAACTGGCTCTTTCAGCTGTACAGGAAGTTATATTTACTATAATCTTATCAACAAAATGTTTACCCATTTCACTTCAAACAAGATAAGATGCAAGTCTTTGGGAAGTATGGTGTTAGCATTTGCTGATATTTCATTTTATCTGCAACTTCATGGGGAAAAGTAACATAGTAATAATTATAATGTAGGGGGTTTTATCACTCCTCACTGTTACGCTGTAAATTGCACATTTAAAATAAACATTCTTGTGACAAATTAATTTGACACCGAGGTGTTTATAACGTGGGAAATTCTGCCCTCTGCTGAACATTCAAAATTAGCCTCTTAGTGCAACCACACAAACCTGGCTCAGTGGAATAAAGAAGTACTTAGGAGGAATAAAGAATCTGACTGGATAAGTAAAATTAGGAGAGTATACTTGAAAAAAGAGTAAATTTGAGAGAGGACTGGCATAATGTGAAATCTGGTCTTTTATCAAAAGAAACCACAAGTCTCTTTATGAGGTATGACAGGAGACATTGTGATGTGTGAAATATCCCCAAATTGCTTTTGTGACTCCTCAGCAGCCCCACAGCAGGATTGAAACTGTACCTCTAAGGCAATATATATGGTTGATTCTCCTCCCTCAGGCAAGGATCACCTACACCATAAACCAAACCTGTCAGTGTTTGAGACAAGCAATTCATCACCACAGCCAGTGGAGCAGGCACTTTCAATCACGTTCTGCAGATTACACAGAGACCAAGGGAAAGCCTTGCTCTCTGAGCATTAAGAAGGTTGTTCCCATCCTTTTTCCTCTCTGAATTAAAAATTCTCATATAAATCCCACAGTTGCTTTTGTAGACCACAATACTTAAAAGTAGGAACAACAAAAATCTTCCTGAACAGAAAACTTTTAAAAATATCAAGTACAGCATATTAACACAAAGAGATTTGAGATGTAGCACTGTAAAATTTCTCCCAGCACAGGCTTCACTGAGCAGCCTTAATTTTTGCTCATAAAAAATTGGATACTCCATTTTTTCTTACAGACAGTTCTTTTAGGAAATTCTGTGGGACAAAATCCTGAGAATTCTCATTCTTTTGCATAAAAAATTCCCAGTTGGTGTAAGTTCTGAAAAGTGAGGCAGATGCAATTGAAAAGTATTTTCATGTGCTTTTCTTGCCCTCTGCTAAACCCACTGTTGTTGTAACAAGGTTGTCTACTTCTTCTCTACTAGTATTCAACAGATGGGTAGGGTAGAGAGATGTAAAGAACTTCTGCTTTCAGCACGTTCTCATATTCCAGACTTTGAATTCAGGCAGCTCAGTCCTACAATTAATTTTTGCTCTGTGACAGCCCTGATAGCCAGAGAGATAACTATACCCAAATACTGAAGTACAAAATTTGCAGCCAATATAATTAAATCTCACAAGAATAACATATAAGAAGATAACATCCCATTCATTACTAGGGCTTGATTTCTCTAACTGTGTTTTACAAGTCTTTCATTATGGCTGCAGCTATATCAATATTAACATTCATCTTCACAGGGAATAACTACATCTATTCTCTGTGGCTGCACCAATTAACCAAATAAATCTTTGATCTGATTTAGTCATTCTAGAATAGAAATGGTTACAGTCAAGCTCTGAAATACTGAGGGCTGAACAGTATTACAAAGACATGAGCTGGGATCATCTGAGTAGAGCAAACAGCTCCTGTACTGATTCCAGTGTTTAATTACATCCTCCCTCACAGATGTTGAAGAGCTTCTGGGCTATACTGTGTTCTCAGACATGCGCAGATCCTTATTTAGGACAAGAAAAGTTGATCTTGTGTGTCTGAGAGCAGAAGCAGGCTTCAACCCAAGGTAAACCATTAGCATGGGGCTTGTGTTTATTTTAATCATATAGATTCCACACCTTGCACTCAGAGAGCAAAAACCAAAAGCAAACAAATGAAGATCTGGATAAAACATCCAAAGTTCTGCAGAAAAGAATTAGAAACATTTGTCTCTTAAAAATTCATCAAAGAAGACACAAAGCCAAAATCCCAATGGTCAAGCAAGAGTTAGGCTCTATAAGCATTCAAAGGAATTGCAAGTGCACTTAAATGCATTTAGGACAGGAAATAATAATCTTCATGAAAATATCACCTTATTCCCAGCAGTAAATTTACATTATGCTTATGTAAACAGGGCATCAAACACCAATGCAAGCAGAGAAGATATAAAATACTTCATAAAAGTAATGTTGAAATGTCCATTTTCCTCTAGCTTCTTTCTGGTTTTATTGCTTAACTAATTTCTTAGTAAAAGTTATTCATGGACACTGAAGCAATTCCTCAGGTTTTAAAAATAGCATTCACCTATATCGTCTTCTCTGGTAGCAAACCTAATCTAACCTTTTATCTCTGGGGCTCCTGGGTAAAGTATAAAATGCTGATTGAAGCCTGAAGCCAAACCCATCTGCAAGATTACTATAAAGCATTGAAAAAAATCATTAAGGGACCCATGGGGAAAGATAGAAACTAGGAATTCTACCAAATTACTCTGATTTAAGTACAGGAAAAAAAAGAACTAGATTTAAAATGTGTGCTGCTAATCTTTGGCTTATATAAAATATGAAGTGATATTATATAGCAGTTAACCCCAGGGAGGGAAAAAAAGATACTGAAAAGTGTTAAATATCAGGACTGCAAAAGAAGAAACTTTTGGTCTGCTCAAAACTACAGGATAGTTCTGATTGTTTGTGAGAAAAACCCATGATTTGGTTTTTCCATTAGAATGAGCTCTATCATATCTTATTCAGTATCTTTTGTTTGAGACTGGGCCAGACCCTTAGAGCATTGGATGATTCAAGCAACGTGTGACGTGTGTTGCTAAAGACTGAACCACACTTTTTCACCACCCTGTACACACCATTTACATGTGCCATTATTAAACTCTTTTCTTTGATTTTCTTTCTTTTTTTTTTTTTTTATTAACACAAGCAGTCCCAAACCATCTGCCTTGAATATGACCAGCCACGTGTTTATAGAGTCAGAGTGTAGCAATCTGATCAAGGACAGAGCAAGCTACATCTTAACAGCTGCAATCTTGGGTCTAAGGTGATTGGAATTTCTCAGACGTGCTCCATCTGGATAATGGGGAGGTGGGAGAGAGGAAGTTGCTGTGATAGCAGCCTTGGAAGCATCACCAGACTTTGATGAACTTTCTAAGCCATAATGTGGAATGATCCGTGAGAAAAGCACTTACTAAAAAACAACCAAAACCTAGAGAGGTAAAATGATTTCCTGGAATATCTCTCCATTGCCAAACTACCAATGCGTACAAAAGTAAGGAATTAGGTACTGAAAAAACTTCTCCAATTTTAAAACAAAGCCTCATTCAATGAAGTTTCATCTTTTGGATTAGCACTTCAAAATTTGGATCTCATCAGGTATATTAATCTCATCAGCCTTTGAGAATGACCCCTTTTTCTTTTGTTTAGAGGAGACAAGTGAAAACATGCAAAAATATTTTGCTGAGCTTGAATTCTACATAATAAAATTCTGCACAATATAATTGTTTCTATAACTAACTTGCACTAAGCCAGCCTGCAAAGGTATTCTTATCTACAAAGTCTGATAGGAAATCTTAAATGAACAAATATCAGAGGAGAAGCAAAATTAACTAAAATTACACACTTTTCCATGCAGTTTTAAATAAACAAGCAGAGGTTGTAAGCACTGTCTTATTTGCAGTTCCCTTGTCTGGGCAGTTTTTCAGCTCCCTCCCTTCTCTCAGACTGCACACTAAAGCTGCCACTTATTTATTGTCTGGGGTACCTCTGACTGTCATGCAAAGCCTGCAGCTTTTGGGGTGGAAATTGCATCAGACTTGACTTCTCATGGTCAATGCAACATCCAAGAGCTTCACCAGCCCTCCCAGCACAAGCTGCTGCTCTGTCCCCCTGCTCCCACTGCGCAAGGGGAAAATGTGATTCAAAACCAAACAAACAAACAAAACAACAAAAAACCAAACCAACAAACCAACAATAGTAGTGAAAAATCCCCTTTCCTGCTTCGCCTGCTTATAAACTGATAATACAACATCACCCCCAGTGACTGAGCTTTCATTCTTCATGTGCTACTTAGCTCCAAAACATTCTGCCTGGGGATACATGTGAAGCAGCATCTTAATCTAAATCACTGCTGCTTGCCCCTTAAGCTCTTTATTTCATTTGGAATACTTTTTTCTCTGCTCACATGGTCCTTTTTTGTCATTCGTGATCTTTTAATTTCACAGTTCCCACCCAGTCTGCAACTTCAAATGATTTCTTACTGATCTGCCCTTAGCCTTGAATCTGTGGAACACTAATAGGTGTTCAGTCAAAAACCAAAGCTTATTTCAAACCTCACAAACAAACCTTCTGAGGTTAATATTAAAAAAGGTAATACCTTGACTCTCTTAGGAAAATAGGAAATACAACTTCCCTGTCCAAAGACAGATTTTCCTGACTAGTTTATTACTTAGGATGTTAATCCAGAAGTTCCTAGGTTATGTTCATAGTAAAAACCAGTTATTTTGGATTGATTCTCCATGCCAGATGGTAGTGAAAAATTGCTGCACCATAAAATTTGCAGAAATACTGCAAAGAGAAGCTGAAAACAGGAGCCATGTCGTTTGCTAGGGAAAAGAGAATAATTTAATTCTAAGTTTCCAGGCAGAGAAAAAGTAGAAACTATTAGATGTGCCATGTACACAGGAAAACCCTCTAGCAAAACAATAGAAGAAAATAGTTCTTATGCCACATGTATTACTTACTCTGTCTACTCACTCTCCTAACATGTGTTTGCTTTTCAAACAGTGCAGTAATGTTTAAAATGATAAAGCAATATGGAAATACACATAGTGAAGTAAAAGTCTACACAAAATACCAGCTTTCAGTCCCACACCTTGAGCCTGGCCAAGGAATTCATCAGCTGAGCTCAGGCTCTCAGGTGGATTGCAGACAGTTATCACAGAAACATGGATGTGATTTACTCCACTCAAGAAAACAACCCCTCTATTTGGGATTTTATTTGCATTCTCGGGATTTATCATTCGGGATTATATAAAACTGGCAGCTGCTTATAATTATTTGGGGTTCGAGTAGAAATAATTAAAAACATCTGCCTTTATCTTAATACTACCAGACTTAAACCCATGAGCTCAGTTATACCTAACTTCAAAGCTGAAAGCAAAGAATAAAAGAAAGCTTCGCATATTGCTAACAAATTTTCAGTGATTCATTTATATGTACAACCAGTTATTCAACAGCCTTCAAACCTTTAATTATCTTTTAAATATATGTAATTTTGCACTTCTAATTAGATAGCAATTTAATGCTCTCACAGGGATTCAGATGGGCTGTCTTTTTTGAAATGTAAACTCCAATAGGAATAATCATTGGCATTCAAGTGATTGAATTCTTCAGTTATTTAAATGAACGTGAGGCATTTACGCTGCTCAAATCATTTAAATATTCTACTGTCAGCTACAGCTGTAGAGTTTTATGGAGTCAATGAATAAAGCAAGGGTAAGTGTAGGTTATCTCACGTTCCAGGCGGGACTCCCCAGAGAGAAATGAGATTTGCTACTTCTGAAAAGGCTAACACTGCTTAAGTGGGGCATTAATGTTTCCCCTGACACTCGGATTTCTCTGTTTTTCTACATTAGGAGAAACAAATTTTCTCAAAATTTACAGCTACAAAAGACTTAATACTGATCTAGAATCTTCAAACACTCCAGGTCCTTCAGCTCAACGCAACACAGGTCACAGTCTAAGGATGAAATGGGAACGCACTCAGGCACCTGAACCACCAACATCAATTGGTGAGGGCACTGCAATATTACACAAAAGCTTTGATTTCTAGGTGTAACTTTCCCAATCAAGACTGATCAAGTTGAAGATGTGCATCCTTGTATAAAAAGGCATCAGTTGAATTAATTTACAGTGGTAAGAGCATTCACAGCCAGTCATAAACTCCATTACAAGTCTTACAGAGCTTATTTTGAGAGTAAGAATAAATGTCTCAATCTCCTCAGAGATAGAGGATTTTGATTTAAACCCAGAAATATTACAAAATCTTTAGTAAGCAGGGATGCTATTAGATTAACTCTTAAATCAGAACACATTTTTAACCTCAGATTTATTTTTAAAATGGTAGAACGCAAATAAAAGATGGAATTTTTTTCAAGGACATATGCATTTGTCTTTAAATGCATATTTTCTTTAATTAGGAAACTCAGGCTCCTTGTTCAGGAATTCTGAGTATTCCACCCTAGTAATTACTGAAAAAAAAAAAAAAAACCCTGTTCCACTCCCTGAACAAAAATACAAATCCCATTGCTAACTATGAATCAAAAAAGCCACAAACTTCATAAAAACTGTAGCAAGCTTGCTATTATTTATTGAAAACCACACAAACATTAGGGCTGAGAGGCAGCAGCACAAACCTTAACACCACATAAGGTTACCAATGGTGCTGATCTGTGACTGTGGCTGCCACTCATCTTCCAGGGACATTCCTTAATTTCTCTGCAATCCCACTACACTTCCCTAAGAAAGCACTTTTCCTCTGGCACCAACCTTTAATAGACTGCAGAGTGACAGTGGCAGTAATGAACAATTAACCACAATTAAGGTTAGACAGGTTAAGGTTGTTTTTAAGGGCAGTAAAAAAAGCATTTATCCCTTGTTTCTCATTTTTCCTTTACATTCACTAAAGTAGTTTCTTTGGCAAACTGTAACATCATCAACATGAAATATTTTCATTTTAAAATCAAACGGTGTAACACCTGGCACACACCACAAGTGTTAAGAGGCTCCTGAAAAGCAGATTAAATCTGCCATGATCACAAATCAGGAAGACTGCATCCTCATGTGCACATTTCACTACAGGTAAGGAGCCTCATACACCAAGTTAAGAAAAAACCTGAAAATTCAGTTTTGAACTCGCAAACAATTTATTACTTTTTAAATTAGCAGTAGGTCGAAGTTTTCAAGAGAATATAAAATTACATCACACAACTGAAAATATTCTCTCGTGGAAAATAAAATACCACTCTGTAAAAATATCGAGTTTTGGTGAAACTCAGCATATAGAGGCATTCTGATGTATCAAAGCAGTATTTAGAAAAAGGGGTTTTCCCATCAGATATAGTCTATGGGGTTCCCACTGGGGTGCTTTTGGTAGGAAAGGAGACTTAAAAAGGGCATCATCCAGGAAAATGTGCGATGGATGCTCTTCAGCTATGTGACAAAAATAAAAATTAAAAAAAAATAAAAAGGAAGAAATAGAAAAAGAGGCACAATCCCGGTGAGGGGGATAGGCCGCGCAGGCCGCGGGGGTGCCAGGGCGGGATCAGCCCCGGGCCGGGGCAGCGCCCTGGGCGGAGCGGCCGCGCCACCTGCCGGCCGCCGCCGCGCACTGCAGCCGCGGGCAGCGGGCCGGGCGCGGCCTGCCGGGCTGGCCCCAGGGCCGGGCCCAGGGACCCTCGCTCCCGCTGCCCGGTTTATCGGCTGGTTTGTCGCGACTCATCGCTCTGCTAATGTGCTGTGAGGGGCGGAACCAAAAGGTTCTTTCTGGTCCCTCTGTGGGACGGTGGCCGGTGGAAGCTCTCAGGCAGCGCTGGGTCTGGGGTTGCTCCAGCAGCAGCTCGGGATTCAGGGGGCTCCTTCCTCTCCTTCCTGCTACCCAACCACCAGCACCCAACCCGTCAGCCTCGCCGAAAGCAAAGCTTATTCAAAAAAACAGCAGAAGAATCCAGCAGCAGCTCAGGATTCAGAGAGTGCCTCCCTCTCCTTCCTGCAATCCAGCCACCAGCACCCAGCCCGTCAGCCTCACCGAAAGCCAAATGTATTCAAAAAACAAGCAGAAGAATCAAGAGACAAAGTCTCCCAGAAAAAGCATTTTTAAATATAAACCCAGTAGAATAATCAGCACAAAAATGCAGCCAGCTTAATGATTACATACACTGCTCAGTGTTAGATAAAAATCTGGTGCAGCAGGAAGCATTCTGTGCTGTTTGCTATCCTGCCTCTCTGCTCTGTGTCCCAGAAGACAAGTCCTTAAAAAGCAGTACATCAGCTCCAGAGCTAATAGATATGGGGTTAGAAACTCAAGAATTCAGTAATATTCTAGTTTCACATCACTGCCGGAAAATATAACAACAGGATAATCCAGAGTGGATCAAGTCAGTAATCAATGAGACTTGAATGTAAATCTAAGACAGAAATAATTTCAGAGAGTATCTTTAGTGAATTATCTAATTCCAGATCTACGGCCTATTTTCACATAATTACTTACTCACAAATTCCATGGAATATTACAATGGTATCAGGATTTGGCCTGCAATATTAAACCAAGGGCCCAGGCCAGCAATCACTTCACTCTCAAAAACTCCACTGAAGTCAACAGAAGACTCTCATTACCCACCACTGACAGAACCCAGAGGTAAAAATGACTCTTCCAAAAACCTGAAATGCACAGACCATGAATATATCACAATGAGTTTCCCTAGCTGACAGCTTATGGGCTACTGACCAACACTTTGATTTTAAAAAGAGATTCCATTGTATAAGGTAATGAAGTAAGTGCCTTCAAGATGTACACTTGGTGAGGGATAGTTACAGCAAACAACCTTTTGCCTCACTAAAGCAAAACATCAGAAATTAGGACGAGGGTAAGACCCTCTGTGAGCCTTAGAGCTATCCACAGTTCCTTGAACTCATTACTTTCTGTTTTATAAAATATCTATTATATACTGAATAATTAGTAATAATTTTGAAGTAAGTAACTTGCCCAAAGAGAAAGGGACACTACAGCAAAGACAAGAGTTATCAAACTTTTTGTGATGTGGAGAGATAACTTTCATTTAAATACATTCCTGTGGCTTGCAAACCTGGGATGTCAGATTTATCTATTGAAACATCCTTGTTGCACTTTTTGTAAGTTCTACTCCAGTTAAAAACCAAACTAAGTGCAAATATAAATGTTAATTTAGTGCGTAATTCCTAGCTCATATCTTAGAAAGAAAAATTGTTTTGCTTGGTGAAGACCTCAAATATGCTAATGACCTAATAAATCATGCTTGTCAATAATTTTATTCTCAAATTAAATTATCCAACTGGTTAATATTTCTGGTTTTTACGGAAATATTGTTGGAATTGAACATTGCTTGGAGTTCCTGCATGAGAAACACATGTGGCAGCCATGTGGCCACAGCAGTGGGACCATTAATGCCAGTGCTTTGCTAGGAGCCAGTGGTGATGGAACACTTGGCAGGGCTGTTCCTAAACAATGATGCAACCAGGAATGCACCAGCCCTCTGGGGTGTTAACTTGATAAACATTTGCAAAACAGTGTCTTTATTTTTCTTGCTGTGATTAGTGCAAACAAGATGATAAGAGGAAACTAAAGGTAAAAATTGCTGCTATTTCTCTTTTAGTACAGAAAATCCCTAGTGCTCCTATTTTGCTTAAAAATATGCTTTATTGAAATTTCTGCACATATATTAAATTAACTTTAACACTTTAGCATGACAAATAGGGGTTATTACACAGCACTAGAGCATTCCAACATTCCATTTCAATGTAAAATGAACATAATTATAGCAATTTTTGGCTTTGCTATTTTGCAGTAATGGAGGTCTGCATCTTTTGCAGAAGCAAGTTGTATTATTTATTTTCCTAGAATTTTTTTCATGTTAAGTGTTGTTTCCAGAGGTAAATTTTCCAAGAACTATGATGGGTTGTGAAACAATATAAAGTATCTGCTCCATTGTATTTAATTTTTAATGAAGGCTATTCACACTAGGAAGAAAACAAATGCAACACATACAGCTAAATAAAACAGATCAATAAACAGCATTCTTACCAAAGGCCTAAGCTCTGGGTGAGTCAAAATATATCCGTTGTTTGTAATTGCAAAAGCATATCCATGAATTCCTAACTGTAAAAGTAAATGAGAGAGAAATACTAATTAGCATGGTCTCCAGTAAACCCTTAAACAAAAATCAGGCAATAATTTGGCAATCCAGGGCACCTGACATTCCCAGCCCTTATCCACACAGTGCTTTGCTATAACATAGGCAAAGATCCTCGACATTTTGTGCAAATGAGGACCTGTCATGTGATGAATTCAGCACAGAGCATGATTTTACACTGTCCCACAACTCTGCAAGTGTCCCAGGGCACTTGCTCCTATGTGTGATAGAGCCAATTAATTATTATATATATATATAAAATATAGCTATATATGCGAAGCCATAGCATGTGGCATTCAGAACATGGGCCAGGACAAAGAGATACTGGGATATTACAAATTCCTCATTCCCAGGAGTGCACAGCTTTCTTCACTTGTTGTTAAAGAACCACTTAAAGATAAGGAAAGCACAGCTACAGTGAGCAACAGTGACCTGTCATATGTGATATTTACATCTTGTGATATTTACATCTTCCCATCTCAAAGGCTCTCTGTTAATTCCAGTTCGGCTGGAGCCACAGAAGGCAGCTGTTTCTGCCAAAGAATTCCCTCTAAGTTTTCATCTTTGTACTGAGTGAAACTGAGGGAGATTCCTTGAGGGCAATGAGATGCTTGATGAGGCCTAACAGTGCCCAAATTTAGCATTGTACTTATTTAAATAAAAATACTGGTTTGTTTAACAATATACTTATTACACAGCTGATTGCGTCCACTGAATGCAACAAATGTGCCTTTAAATCCTTCATGTGGTCATTCAAACAATCCCTTCTCAGCATAAACTGGCTGCTAACATAGACTTTTTCTACAGGTTCAGTATATATCTTTTGCCATGCAGAGAGTGTCTTCCTATCCTTCTTTACCCATTTTTTTCAATTCTTCAGACAATATAATATTCTGTGTATTTTTATTTAAGCATCTCATTACACTGAAATAATAAATACCTCCCCCCACAAAAAAAAAGGAACTTAAAAGCCCAGCACTATCTTGCTTTGATATTTACTTTACAGTTTTCACTACTAAATCTCGTTATTTAATTTGAGTGCATTCTTAAATGCTTTGCTGAAGTGGGTCTTTTAAGAATTTGTCTGACACAAAGCAACTTGAGCAAGGCTGAAAAGTCAGAATCCTTTCTAAGAGGCAAAAGGGAGATCAAGTTTATTGGATTCTGTGATTTTCTGGAAATATAAACCAGGCTATGATATTATGGCAAGGTCACAGGTAAAACATGCCAGGTTAATTTATAGTGTCTCTGTGTGAATGGTTGTATATGGTCAACACTGTATCTGCCACACAGAAGATTGTTTCATAAATTAGTGGTTTTCCTAGAGCAATAAACTTCAGTGAGAGCAATAGAAGGTGATACGTTCTTGGCATCTCTTCATAAAGGAGGGAGAACCAAAATAATAACAGTGGACATATTTTAACTATTATAGTGTGACAAGGGAACGAGCTGTTGGCTAAATATCAGATCTCAAGTGTAATTGTCTGTGTTGATAACTGCAGAATGACATCCAGGCAATGCAAGTCAGGTAAGGAAACAAATGTGGGTGGTATTTTTCACAGGAAAAAAAGCATTTGCCTGTTTGAGGCCTACACAGGATCTGAGGGCAGCATTTTGTCATGTTCTGTGCAATGTGTGAAACTGCACAGCCTCTGCAGTATCTGAGTGATGCTACCATTTACAGCAGCACTGCCATTTTAAACCTTGAATTCTGTCTCTAAATCACAGATTCAGAAACAAAGAAACCTTTTTCTAACTGTGGTAAAATGTCACATGGAAGTCAAATATTACCAAATCCAACCCCACCTTACTCAGGAGAAACTGCCACTGACATCTGGAGATGTTTAGTCAAGGTAACAACTGCTGAAAAAAGCTTATTGCTATTATTCATCTTCCTCAGCATAAAATCCACCTCATCCAAGCTGAGAGAATTCCAGGCCAGCAGACTTCTATTTTCAACCATCATTTTATATCCCTGTGTGAATTTTCTGTCACGTGTTGCCTCTGCAGGAATGGCTCCCAGGGGTGATTATGCTCTTGCAATTACAGAGTCTTTGTTTAGGGCATGGGGGACTGGAAGTTATAACTCAAGTGATCTCACTAACCCAACTGCATTGCATGATATTGGTGCCTCCTCTAATAATCCTCTCATGCAGTACATCCTGCAATATAAAACATACCTTCAAATAAAAATCTAATATTCAGCACAAGGATCATATATTACTTCCACAGAAAACTAGTTCTTAAAAAACTTCTTTTCTGAATCAGTCTCACTCTGTTCCAATTCCCATTATTTGGGCCTCCCACTCTTTCAAGATTCTCATATTCAAACTATGTCCAAATCTCACAGATTATTTTGGAGTAACACCACTATTAACTGGCTTTTCCTATCCAGCCATGCACAGCCAAGCTTTTATTTCTGCAGGTACCACAACACTGTTCTTCATTCTCACTACAAATGAAACTTGCTCTCCCCACAGCTCCAAAGATTGTGTACACTGCTCCAAATTTAGCAAAGGAGCACATTTTGCTCCTTTCTCCTCTACCTTCAATGATTCAGTTCTTCTGCATGCACAGAAGTGTAACATATTTTTAACATTGCTCTTAGCAAACTTTGTTGGTCTGTGCACTGAGAGGGTGCCCTGTTATTTATTCTGGGCAGCAATGCCTCTGTCACTGTGCTCTGATATCAGTGTGCAGTCACCTGCTGCCTCTTCCCATAGGTCTGGGACAGCCTTTCTGGGCTGGGTTTGCACAGCCCCTGTCCTAGTGAGATCCAGGTCACAGCAATTTACTCCAATTCACCTTATCAATAATACTGTCACTCTTTTTAATGCATCATTTTCATCAAATTTTTGTTTAATTTAAACTTTCCAGTTACTGTATAGTCATCCAGGAAATCATTTGGTAAATCCTAATGTATTCAAATTAGAATTAAAATTGATAGGAGGAATTTTATGTGATAATATTGGAAGGCACTTACGATTCAGTTTCTTCCTCCACCCTCTTAGAAATAACTAAATGAGTACATGGAAACCGTTAAGGACAATTTGTATGATATACAAATTTATGCTCAGTACAGGTGCTGTCAAAATGCAGTTATTCCAGGGGCTGGCCTCTTTAGCAAAGGCTGTCTACAATACTGTGTTACATGCTTGTTAGTCATGCAAAAAGATCCACTAGGTATTAATGGGAAAATACTAATTTAATTTTCATTTGTGAATAGAAGAGTACTATAGTAAAGCATTTCAGACATGGAGAAACAGTGAAATACTAATGTACTGCATCAAATTTAAATGAAAAGTAAATTACATTTTGTGTTTGCCTGAAGCCTACTTTTACCAAATGCAACACAATTCACAAGAGATACAGTGGTTCAGATTTTGAAAATTTTTATGATAATTGATTTCAAGACTTACTGTGGAGTTGTAACTGACTTTAGAAAACTAAGTGGAGGAAAATATTTAGCAGATACTGGGTAGGAGAGAAGGTAGCTGGTAGCTTAACTGGTCTGGTTAAGCAGGAACTTGTTTAAGTTCCTGCAATGTGCCACTTTCTTTAATTCCAGGAGACACAGAATTAGGACAGGAAGAATTACACACAAACAGGAAGCCTAAAGCCACATTAAGGATAGGTTCTCATTAAAAGTTATGCAGTTTTTCAGCATGATTCTTTTGGTTATTTTGACTTGTGTTCTGGCTGTTTCATAGTTTGATAACGTCATTGATTTTATAATTATATCGATTTGAATATGGACAGTATTTAATACTAGACCCTCCAGGCCACAAAATGTGGTCAGTATTTAATATTACCCCTGATCCACAAAAATGTTAAAATCAGGCCATACTTTAACTTGGGTTTTAAAAATGGCACTTGATTTCAGACATTACCGAGGTAAAATTACTGAGGAAAATGGGTGAAATAATGGAGCTATGTTAACAACATACTAAATGAATTATGTTATATTTTAGACATTATACTGAATATAAATGATATATACACCATTTTGTGTATTACCTTGTATTTTGGAATAGTTTTTAAAAGCTCTTTAACTGGAACATCTGTGCCAACTACTCCCAGGAGAATCCCTTTAGACCTCTGAAAGAACAATAAAAGATGCACTCAGAACCACAATAAGACTAAACATTCTCAGCACTTATTTCACCTTGCAGCTAAACTGTGAAATTGAATAGATAGCAGAAAGATTATTTAAAAAGTGGGGAAGGCAGACACTGGTACAATTCAGCTGATCAAGCAGTAATTAAATCAATAATATTGCTCCTTTCTGCTTTATTTACAATTCACATAGAAAAGGCATGCTAGGTTTTGATAGCTGGTGAGTCCCTCTACTGAAATCTTTCATATGCAAGTAGGTTTAAAATTAAAAACTACTTCCACTTAAAAATAAGTTACTCCTGTCTTTCCCAGTTTCTCCTACCATTTGATAAACAAAAGAGGAAGATGAAGCATTAAGGGGAAAGTACATTTGAGTTTCTTTAAAAATCTGTTGAATTACTAAAGATAAATAGAGACATCTATAATAGACATAAAACTAATTAAATTTTGAGTTATATCAAAGCAAGGAGGAAAATTATATAGAATATTTACTACAAAAAAAGCAATACAGAAGTAAGAAAGCCATAAGGCCTGATGTCATCTGAGATTTTCCTTCAGACATAGGGTTTCATCATTTTACCATGGCTCATAGAGCATAGGTATTTGGGATTATTTGTCCATATTTTTATGCTAATAAAGGGATTCTAACTGCAGACAAAATAATAATAATAATAAAAAAAAGAATTGGCTAAACCTATTAGATCCCTGAAAGCAACTTCACATCAATCACACCATTATCACATGACATAAATAATCTGAGTACTTACAGTCTCATTTTGCTTACTAAATACTGGCATGGCAACAGTTGTCATCAACACCAATCCCTGATCATCAGCAAGCTATATTTGAGAAAGAAATACTGTCTCTGAGAACTAAAGGACAATTACAAGCATGTGATTGCAGTTTCAATTACATTAGTTCCATTTAAAATGAGATAAGGCAGTTTACCCAAATGACACTGATGTAGCTGGACCTGCAGTCAGTGCAGCCCAGCCCAGCCCCATCTGAGCTGACCCAGCTCTGCCCATCCCAGCCTCTTCAGAGCAGGAAAGAAGCCTCATCCTCTCTCCCACTGCAGGCTGCCTTGGGAGAGGGAAGGGGCTGGGGTGGCTGTGGAAGCAGCAGAAGCAGCAGCAAAGCAGCTGGAGCTCTGCTCCACATCCCTCCCACTGCCAGCTCTGCCTAACTAGCCTCGAGCTGTTTTCTCCCAGCATAGGGCAAGTGGCCATGATCTGTGTGGGTTTTGTTCTGGTCCAGACTGAGATCCCAGCTCACACAGCAGCACAAAGGTTGACAGCCAGTCAGGATCCCAGTAGCATCTTTGCTCCAGCTGCCTTCAGAGGTGCCTCGAAGCATTGGTTGATTCTTTGCATCAGATTTCAATGTAGTTTTCCAGTTTAGGGAGCAAACAGATCTCCTGACCTTGGTTCCCTTCAAGGGAAACATGCAGGGTGTTTATCACTGGCCACAGGACAGTGAGAATGCTCAGACTCTCTCTCCCAGTTCAGATGGACCTCTGCCCTGAGGCAGAGCCTGGCTGGGGTGCTCCAGAGCAGCACTGCTCTGTGCCTGTCCATCCTCCCCAGCAGTGTGTGAAAGACAACTCAAGCAGGGAGTGGAGAGTCATTGTTCAACCCTTTCTGTCCCCAGGGACAGATATTAAAGGTGAAGAGGTTTAGCCAACATTTGAAAGTGTGACACAGACAGTTATGATCTCAAGTGAGGATTTCATAGAACACAAATTCTGCTTTGCTGCACCTGTGCTCAGCCAGTTGGGTGCAGCAACAGGGACGATCTTGCTGAGCAATACTGTAGGTGACAGTCATGCCCAATTGTGACTGTGACATTCTCCTATCACTCTTACCTCTCTGTCATCTCTTCTGCACTCAAGTAGAACTTCTAATCCTTATTTTTTTCTTTTTACAACTTTTGAATTTTTTTGTTTTGTTTGTGTTTACAAAGGTTTTCTTATAATGAAGCAATAGCAATCGGCTCCCAACATTCTCAGAAAACAATTCCTACATTATGATAAAGATACCTTATGAAGCATATTCCACATTAACAAATCAGACAAACAAAATCTAGAGAATTACATGTCCTGCATCTCCCAATCTTCTTCAGGAGGATTTTAAGTTTCTTAAACAAGTGTATTTCCTGAGGCATGGCACTATCTCATGGTGAGAAGGAATGTTTGCAGACATTAGACAGGAACACAAATGGGGTTTAGAGTCAAGAAGGTTTACATCTGATAAGGAATCACCAGGGATATGAGGCAGAACGAAATTATGATCATATTTCCTTTTTTTTTTTTTTGTTTCCTTGTTAGCAAGAAGAGATAATTCTAACCCTAATATAATCTTTGATCTATCAAGGAATAGTAAGTTATTAAACATACAAGGAAAAACCACAAAAACTTGGCAAAACTTTGTTGTTTCAAAGGCTGCACTTGAAACTCAAATGCAGCCAAATGAATGTAGGAATTTCCACTCCTTGGCCAGAGTAGTAGTGTCAAGCACACTGACATGATTTGTGGGGAGAAGAGCCCAGGAAGTGGAAAAGCATTCTGCTGATTACGAGGTGACATTTTGGAACACGTCAAGATTTTCTATGATTGCCATGGGTAGTTTTCTCTGACATCATGTTTTTGTCAAGTACTAGGACAGTATTAATTTACGAGTCTGCTCACTTTCAAGATATTACTAAAAACAATTCAATGGCTAGGATAAAGGCAAGGGACTGTCAGCAGAGTTTCAGGGTGTTTGAAATTCTTAACATGGAGAAAAAAAAAAAACACAGTCTGGAGTTCCTGGAAATTTATGAAAGAACTGCTCATTAACTCTCAAAACTGACTGTGGAAGCAGGCAAGAGTGATTGCCTTGTAATGTTATCTGCAAGTACCAACTAGAGCTGGCTGCTGCAATAATTTCTATAAAATTGCAACTGTATAATGCAGCCTGTTTGATTTTTTATTTGTTTGGCAGATGAACAGGCTGCTGACCACTTCTATAAGTGGAGTCAGAAAATAACTGGATGAGCAGGGACTCGTATTTGCAATGTTTTACTGAGTCACTGCTCATCATAATGTAGTTGCTACCTAATCTAAAGTGATGAATGTAGGAGACAGCGTTGGTGACTTGCCCCAGAATGTTCTGCTGGAAAGACATGGTGGTAACAGTTTTAGATGGGCAACTACCCAAGGGCTATGGACACTCAGTTTCATAAAATGCTTAGCAAAAAATAACAAACCTTTGAAAGAAAAGAAATCTTAAGACTGAGGAAAAAATGCCTTCCCAGGCTAATTGTCTCTTGGCCGTTTAGAATGAAGAAACAGAACTCGCTCTCTGAAAAACATACAGATCTCTAATGCCTAGTGATAGCAGCTTTATAACTGGAGGAAAAAATCCATTTAGAAATAGATTTAACTACAAAATTTTTCCCTTTGATTCCTTGCTGTACACAAGTTACCTCCCTCAGAACAACCCCAAGCAGATCTTCCCAAAAAACAAACAAAAATCATCCTCTTAGAGTTAAGCCACTTAAGAGTTTAGCCCCACACCCAGCACTAGCATCCATCTCTCAGGGCAAAGAATAAAGCAGGCTCCAGAATTAAAGCAGACACACATATACAGGAAAGAATATAAACATTTTCTGTGGTGTTCCATTACAGAAAGAGGAATTTGAGAAACATCTCTGAAATATCTTCCTTGGGAGCGCATAGTGAAGAAGAGTAGCAGTGGGTTGTTCAGAATTTCTGACACACCTGCCCAACCCACCCTGCCCTTCTTCCTTTGCCTGCTCTGTATAGATTTGCTTCACAATGTGCTGTCTTCTGTGACCACTGCACTTTTATGTGCTGATCAGAGTCATGAGGCAGGCTGGAAGCCTCAGAGAATTGGAATTTGTGTTTTATATGGACTAAAAGAATAAGGAAGAGCTATTACTTTGACATAGACTCAGGTTATGGTCGGGGACAATATAGGAACCTGTGTGAGTGTCTTAGTTACAGAGATGTTTCTGTGTTTGACACACAGAGTAAATAAAAAAACCCCTTATATTGTAAATTAGTTACTTGGAGTTTGTAAATTGCTGATTCAAAAATGTGATTAAAAGCAAGTTTGCTTGTTGAGTAATGTGAAAGAGAAATTTGGAAACTAAAGATTGCAATTAACATGTAAGTGAAAATTTTAATGTGGTTTTCTGAATAGAAACCAAATATACATTACAAAACAAAGACAATAGCATCTCATGAGGAGGAAGTAGATCCAAAGGAATACTAAGTCAAACTGTTTACTTTATGATTATTTTGTACTCCATGAGATTCCATGTAAACCTTATAATTTTACAAAAGTGCTAAAATCACTAGTCATGCACTTCAATGAAATGAAAGCTTTCCAAATTTTCTATCTTCTATTCCCAGTGACAGTTAATTCAACTCTTCAAAGTATAAGGTAAACGATGCAGAGGATGATAAATGATCCTCCCAAAAGGTTGAAATATGATAGCATCAAGATATGAGAAGGGCACAACACTACTTACAGAAGTAAAGGGTTACACAGAAAGAGACAAGAAAGTTGTAAGGAACTTTTGGGCAATAAATATCATTAAAACATTTCTGTATGGAGGAAATATGGCTCCATTAATGAGAGAATCATTTTTAAAAAAATCTTAAGTGTTCCTAAACACAGCTCTCTGCTTCTGATTTTTGTGCCTAATTTATTCACTTCTACCTTTTCACTCAAGCTAAGTAGAACAAAACATCACAGCAGGAGTAGGGCAAAAGCTTTTGAATCCTGCTGTGTTTGCTCAAGAAAGCAAGCAAAGCTTTCCTACTAGGAAACAAAACACCTTTTTGAACTATTAAGGAAAAATAGCTTTTGCTCTTCAGTGCATACAAAAAGCTGTTTAACATAACTGTTTCAAAGATAAAGGTCATTTTGGAAATCAAAGTGAACAAATTTGAAAAGTGGTAAATTTGAGTTATTATTTTGTCTTACTGATATTTTCACAGCCCTGTGGGATAGCTACCTAAAAACATGCATAAAAGAAACATAGAGGAAAAGTAAAATTCATATGAATTTGTTTGATTTGTCTGGTTCAGTTCCTCCTTTTAGATATATTAACTCTTCCTACAGGTATTTTATTCTGAAAGTAACGTAACTATACTAAATCAAAGTCTCTATTGCCTGAAACTCTGGTGAGTTTTTGGTTGGTGTTTTTTTGGCTGCTTGAGTGGGTGGTTGGTTTGATTTGGTTTTGTGATATTTTCTGTTTAAAGTACAGGGTATATCACAAAGATCTTTTTAAGACAAATATCATGGTGCAACAGGCATATCCACCTTAAATTCATCATTATTCATTTCACCTGCTCTTCAATTCTGAATTTTCACCACTTTGCTTAAGAGCAGATAGCATAAGAGTAACAGGTTTAATTGTTATTTAACTGCTGTAGACAGTTTAAAACCTACAGGTCTTCAAAATCAATAGCTTATGACCATAGAACACTGACTAAACACTGAAAAGTCTGAAGCCAAAGTGTCCCACACATAAAACACATTTCATCAAGATGGTGAACTATTTATAATAGATATGAAATAGCAAAGGTAAACTTGAAATGCCACATTTTTCTTTCAGATCACTCAAAGATTAAAGTGAACATGTTTAGAGAGACATGACTGTTTGAAATGTTTATAGAGAAAACATTTGCAAGATGATATATAGATTCCAGCAAAAATACAGTACAAGTTCAGACACCATATGGCAAAACAGTGACTAAGTCATTCATAAAGGCATGCACCAGCCCTTTGCTGCTTCTCTTCACCTTGCAGAGAGCAAGAGAGATTCTCTTGGTTTGTTCATAAGCTTTTAGGCCACACTTATTTAAAAGGCATATTTCTTGCCTGAAGTTATCAAAAGCCCTGGAGGATTACTTGTACCTGCCTCCCCATCTCATTCCTTCCTTCCCACCCATCTCTGCACAAAATACACAGTCAATTAGACTGTAGTCAGCTATGAGTGCATGTAAAAATATCTGGCTTTAGTTCTGCATTGTTTGATCTAGGGGCAAAACCATTAATAATTTGCAATTTTGACCATTTATGAAAATTGTATTTGCTAAAGGCAAACTTGAGTAATTTGTACCACAAAATTGTTTAATAGCTCAGAATTGTGGGCATCAGAACAGGTAATACAGCACCACATGGCACAAGCTGACAAACAGCCTGGCTGGTTGTACTTTCTGCACCTGCACATCCCAGTCTGACTCTCTCTTCTTTCTGCAAACTGTTGAGAGAAGCATTTGGCACAAACGTTTAGACAAGCAGGTGAAAATGAAAAAGCCAAAGTTAGCTAGTCTAGCCACTCTTTTTGTCCTTCTACTCTTCCAGAAAGCTATACACAAATATTTCTTGAAACTTTTTTTTTCAAGAAGGAAAAAAACCAACAAAACAAAACCAACATCTTTTGGTACCATATTCCGCAACTATCAAAGCATGAACAAGCTACAGACATAGTGCAGTGTCATAAAATAGCATGTTACCTGCAGGTTTGAAACTGAATTTTCTGATCTCCATGAGCAAGGAAATTTCAAATATATATAGTATCATAAAAATAAAGCATCCCATCCTCATAGTTCTTGCTTTTTAAACTAAAAAGTGGCTGAGATACATTAGTGAAGTTCTAAGTTCTGTGGATGCCCTCACCATTCTTCAAAAGCTATTAAGTGAAAGATCACTTCACTTACAGCTTTCATTAAAAACTGAACTTTCATCATCATCCATTAATGTTACTAATAGTGATGTCAAACTGACTAATTGCTGTGACATTTCTTATTGAAAGTTCTTTAGCAAGAACAACAAGAATGACTTGGACAAGTGAGTGTTGCATTGCCCGGCACATTCTATTCCTTTTTTATCATTTTAATACTTTTTTACCAAAAGCACAAAACACCAGCTAGATTTTCTAGTTTCTGGAAGCCTTGATTATATTTGTGAAATACATAAGGATGATGCAACAGGCATCAAGGAATTCTTAGCTTTGCCACAGTGGCTGTGCTGTCATGGCTCTGGTGACACCATATCAATGCAGAAGGGGTTTAAAGGCAAGAGCGTGTTGTATGGAAATATGCAACCTGTTAGAGAAGTCAAATGCTGAATGTGTTCAGGGGTGTGTTGGTAGATACAGTGGGGAGCAGTGAAAGGGTACCAGCTATGCCACGGGTTCTGCAGTCTCTGCAACAGACCCAGAAATGTTTCACATGGAGTAATGGAGTGGGTTGGGTTTTTTTTAATCCCTACTATTATTTCAAATTGTTGATAAAATAGCCTCCCTGTTGTTTACAAGTTGAAGGCTACTGGATGTTAAACAGCTGATATGTTTGAAGAGCTGCCCTCAGCAGGTACCTCAGCTGGGCTCTAAGCCAGGCACCCTCCTGGGGCCAGCTCAGAGCCCCGTGACAGTGAAGAGTTTCACTGATCACCACCTGTACCGCACCCACACCACCATGGAAACGTGAAGCACTGGTGACTACTTGGAATGACTAGGATGTGATTAAAATATTTTACCTTTTGTGCCTGAGGGAGCTGGAAAACAACAAAACAGAACAAGCAATTATACATTAAATTAATCTGAACAGCTACTTTAGCTGCTGTATTAATAAAAGCATAAACATAATATAAAACAAAGTGTAAAGGAAAGAAACTAGAGAAACTAGGTTTACATTGCCAATTGATTCAACTTATTGAAGGCTTATTAACTGACTTTATGATTTGGCAGCTTCTCTACAAGGTATCACAAAAGCACCATGACATTTGTTAAGTACTACCACACCAAGAAAGGGATTGTTTTCACATCAGATATGGTATCACTCCTTAACTGTGAAGAAGTTCCATTTTCCTGTACACAAATATAATTCAACATAGAGACAGTTTTGGTTTTAAATGAAACTGACATTATGAGGAGATCATATTAAAGCAGAAGGTTGTATCCTCCACGACAGAGGAAAGAAAAATAAAATGGGAATAGAAAGTTAGTAACTGCTTATACAAACAGATTACAATACATGCATAATATACAATAATATATGCATAGAACAATACATTTCTGTGCTGTAAACACAAGTATGATTATATGTGCATATATGCAAATCAAATGCAAGTGTTTATGCATATATGCATATTTGTACCACACAGATGTTATCAGACAAGAGTAGCCATACCTGGTTGTGTGCACAGTATTTACTGTAAGCAACAACTCACGTATAAAGGCATTGAGAGCAGGCAGCAGACTCCATCACATACAAAAGACCTTATTTATCAAGAGTTGAAAAATGGGTTCTGTTTTCACTTCAGAAAAAAGAAAACCCATTGTAGCAGGGGAAGTCAGAAAACCAAACTGTTACAGGCACAATACAGTTTTCCCTTTTTCTGAATTCTTCTCCTCTTATCCATACTTGTGGAGAAATTCACTCATGTAGCACTTTAGCCTTGTGCTAAGTGTACCTTCTCAAAAAATTTTTTTGTCCAACTCAAATTTTGTCTTTAAAGGCATCACAGAAACAGGCAGGTGAATCGATGCCAAATGCAGAAAGACCTTCAAGATCTCTAGTGAGCTTCTGACTGATCTTTTGCCCTTCCTCTGAATGAAAACAAATAGAGAAAAACACCAAACTTGAACACAGTTCTCTGTTAAAAGCTAATATCCACATGGTATTTGTCATGAAAGAGAACTGTCATGTGATGCCTAATTCAAAAATACTGGAGCAAACAGCCACAATTTCTCCATTTTCACAACATAAAATATAACAAAATTCATGGCAGGAAGAATTGCTACAAGTAAAATTCTTTCATCCCAAAACTGCAGTGATCCAATATTAAAATACAAACCAGGATCACATTAAAGTATGACTTGTATGTGTTTCTAAAAAGCCTTTTTAAAAACTAAATTACTATATTGAACACTATAAAAGGGTTGCTGCAGAAATTGCAGATATCTGTGAATTGTAAATACATGACCTAAATCCTGTATAACAGGTTAGAGCAGTTTAAAGCCTTTCTGAAAATTTAACTACTTGTTAGCCTTTGATTTGGTTAATTACTTTGACTGACAAGTGGAAACTTTTTCTTTTTTTGCGTTCAATCAAAAGGAGAAAGTTGCAAGATGATCTTTTTTTTTTAGATTTGCCAAATACAGTCAGGTACATCTAGTTTGGTGAAGTTTTGCCAAGTGAGGGAGTTACTGTCAGATGGATTGAAGTGAGGACTTCCTATTAAGAACTACCACACAAACTAGATGCTTCACACTTTTGAATACAAACTGACCCCTATTGGTTTTACTCAGATTATTTTCATGAGCACACTAATTAGCATTTACCAAGTAGAGTTATTTATTATCTGCTGCTGAATTCAGTTAGTCCATTTATAAGCTTTTATAAAATCAAGAACATTTACCTTCTCTGAAATATTAGTAGTCACAATGATTAAGAACAATAAAGTCAGCAGATGAGAGTATCTTGCTTTTTCCAGGGCTGGAATTCTTGACACATTTCACCTAAGCTTAAAAATCCAGGTTCCTCAACAAAAAACCAAAACACAATTTACAAAAACCCCACCAAAACTCTTTGTTCCCATTAGATAAATATTCATTCTATTGCTGATTTGAGACTTGGCTGTTCCAAGGTCCTGTATGTCAGCAATTCAGTTTAATATTTATTACAAATTCCTTTGAAATAAACTTTGTCTGGTATTACCCTTCTGGGAGGCCATAAGAAAAAAAATCATTTTCCTAACAATAATAGTAATAGTCCTCTGGTCTGACCCTTTATTGAACAGTGTAAGAGCTGCCTGCCTGTGTGTAAAAGCCAGCAGGTGCCTCTGATTGTGTGCTTTGCTTCATTCCCTGCCAAGAGGCAGCTTTGCAGCAAACTGTGTGATCTTTCCCTGGCCCTCCAGCACTGCAGGTATTTCTGTTCTACCTATGCCCCTGGTAAACTGTGCCCTTTTGATGGCTTTATTCAGCTCCAGCCACACCAAAGTACCTCCTGTTTCTATTTGTTTTCCCTTAGTGTCTCTCCCTCCCTCAGGTGCTTGTCCCTGAACAATTCACATAACATAGATCTGTTTTACTTGCTCCTAGTTTGCCATCTAGGTAAAGCAGTTTTTGCTAAAATTCTTGTGGCTGGAGGGCAGGGAGCCATTTGCTGGCTCCTGGTTCATCCAGCTGTGGGTCAGGAGGAGCTGTCTGAAGGAAATTGGACCTTGCCCCACAGAGCTGCTAAGGAAAAGACCTTTGCTGTACTGCCAGGTACAGCAGAGACAGGAGCCTCCAAACCTGTTAGCTCCAGGGGAAACCTAAGAGAATTTTCTGGATTTAAAAAGCAGACTGAGGGATCTTGATGGAACTATGCAGATTTTGCTGCAACCTAAAAAAAAATCTTAGATTAAAGAGCAAGACTAAAGCATGGAGCATTGCAAGAACGCAGGTAAAAAAAAGTAGTGGGATTTGTTTTCAAACTCCTTTTAACCAGAAAAAAAAATTCTTTACTAAATACATTTTCTTATTCTATTTTGTTTTGTAAAAAAATTACTCTCAGAAACTGGAGGCCCCCTGAGGTTCACAATTTGCTTTATGCCAGTAAGACATGTTGAGAATTCCGTGTCTAAATTCAGGTCAACCTGGGGTCCCGTCACACAATGTAGAACAGAATAAATAACTGCAGGAGGTTTTTCGATACTGCTGTTGCACACACTGTCATGCTTTCCACATTTGCAAATAATCTAGTATTGTTTTGAGCCCTTTATGGAAATGTGTTTGCTATTGCCAGAAAAAGAAAAATTCGACACTAATAACGGGGTAAAAAACCCCAAGACAGGCAAAGGGATTCACTATCACAGACTTTGCACTATTTGTTGGATCAGATACCTGTGAGACCAATATGACTGAACCAAACAAAACCCCAGAGATCTGAAATACTGTCTTTAGAGCAGGAGGAATAAGTTATAGGACAGTACTTCTGATAAGTACGTCATAAAAGGATATGTCTTTTCACACTTATCAAAAGAAGTTCATAAAGACTGATTTTGTAAATGATTTCATGATGATTGAAAAAAAAAGTTAAAATATTTTACACCTGTTTCATCAATTTATTCAAAATATTATGTAGCTGCACGTCCTAGATTTCCAAGATACCAAGTCTAGAAGTTTTAAAGGAAAACACAGTAGAATTATAGAGTTATTGTTCTGTTGGATCAGAATTCAACCTCATGTTTGTTTGAAGAATAGCAAAAAAATCTTCTGCAAGAGTAAATTATACTCTGTAGTTTCTTACTATATCAAAACCCACAGCTTCTACTACTAATGAAACAAAAATAACATGTATCATTATGATATATTCTATTTTTCCAATGATTTCATGGAATTATTGTTTTAAAAAGTATACTTTTGCAATTTACTAATGTTAAAACTTTGAAAAATGAATAAAAACTCTTATTTTACATTCACTGACCTTATTTCCTGCCAGGTTTTAAAAAGTCACCAGTCACAAAAACAGCCTCACTGACTTGATTGCTCCAAAATCAGATACAATACAAATCAATAGAAAGTAACTGCAAACATGTCAGTAAATAATCAGCAAGTCTGGATATGGTTTTGATAATACAGACATTTCTATAAATACCTTCTGAGCTGCACTAAATTTAACCTTAATGCATTGCTAAATGCATGGTGTTTCTAATGTTCATGTTCATCCCATCTGTGTCACAAACTGACTCTTTATTTGACATGGGATGTATGGCTTAGAACTTTTACTTTCCAAAAATATATTTTCAGGAAAGATACAAAGTGCTGTGGCAAACATGGAGAAAATGCAAAGCATTTCATACATTGCTAGCAGGTTTCCTCAGCTCTTCCCATAAATAGCAAAAACTTGGGGAAGAACAGAAAGAATATTCCTATTCTGAGTTTTGAGCAGAAAATGTAAACTTTCTGCTTTAAAATCTACTTATTCAGTTGCTATTAGATATAGCATTTAAATATTATGATTTTGATAGTTTTTCTTTTGCAATCTATGCGTTTATTCCCCCATCAAAGTACTACAGGCATCATACAATATGATATGCACACACGGAGGAAGAAGTCAAATCCAGCCTCCTACTGGGATGCTCCTGACATTAAGATTTCAGTAGAAATATTAGATGAGTGACATTAACCTGCAGCTTACTAGGCCAGCATCTCTAAGGAAATGTGCTTGATTTTTCAAGGGATTTAACACCAAATCTTTCATTGTTCACATAATTGTTTTACTGTGCTACCACATATTTTTCAGTAACTACAGCATTTTAGCCAAGGATAGATTGTGCTCTGCATGCAAAGTACACTCATCAGAGGAAATTTAAATGTTGCTATGGAGAAGAGAGTCATAAAACAAAGATAAAACCTACAAAAACCTAGTTCTCTCTTTAAAAAGAATTCCTATAGATGACAGAAAGGAAAGAAATTAGCTTCTGTGAAATATGAAAAAGAGAACACACAGGAGCTGTAAAGACATTGGATTGGAATTAAGAAGTAGAAAATAAAAAATCACATAGACTTAAGAACTTTGTAATAAAATGGCTCCACTCTTTGAAGATTTGATACCTTTTGTAAAATACATAAATTCCTTATTAATGCAAGTGACTGAAGAATTCCTACAGCAGTCCAGGAATCTTGTTTTTAAAATGAGAATCATCACAAAAAAGTATCTAAATAATCTCAGCTTTTAAAGCAGTTATTAAAGTTATGTCTGTCTGCATCTGTTCTCTGAACTTCATGTGGAAATTAACAGAAAAAAAATCCATACTCATATATTCTGTGAGTCTGCCTGTGATTATTTTACTTGTATAAACTAACTGTTCTCTTTTTAATGAATGCAAAATATTTACAGGAAAGATTATACTTACACTAACCCAATTGATTACTTTAAATGCAAAGTTTTGTTAAAACTTTATTAATTAATGTTTTTTAAAGAATTATGCTAATTGTACAGATAAGCCACATGACAACAAATCAAAGCAGCAGAAACAATAATTAATCAGACACTTCACGAGCATTCCACACACAATGGTCAAAATTTTGGCCTCATGCTTGTGTGTAAAGGGAATGAGTCCTATTTTCATTAATACATCAATAACTAAATACTCCTAAGCATGAAATATTTGTCCATAGTTAATTCTGCTTATATGTGCAAACATATATTCTGTATAAACATTACTAGATTTATAATAAACTCCCTATAGAAATTACTGACACAACTATTCTCTTGTCTCCTATATAGAAGATATATCCTTCCTAATTAAAAACTGTACAAACATTAATGCATGGAATTGAAATAATTTCTTACATATAGAAAGCTCCAAAGAAAACTAATGGTTTTAAGATACACATCACTGATACTAAGTGATAAAAATTATATTAAAATTTACATATCTATTGCATAGTCTTTTCATCTCTTACAAAAAAAGACAGGGAGGAAGAGAAGGAAGGAAAAAGGAATCAGCCTCAGAAAATGGGTGCAAATAACATACTCATTCCTTTGTTCATCTCACATAAAGACCCTTCCACATTTGGAAAAAGGGCAAGTTCTTTGACAGTCCTCCTTGAAACAAAAAAATCAACCCTTGATCATAAATCCTCTTAGGAGCCAGTCACACATCCTCTTTCTCTCACAGTAAAATCAAAGGCAGCCCGAGCAAGAGTCTCACACAATAACTATTAAAGTCAATGAGGATCCTGCAATGAGTTTAGTGGGGTTTTGATCTTGCACTATATTAATTCTCACTTGCTCTACATATCAATGTAAGACCAACATCTAAAGATGAAAGAAGATCATCTTTCTGAAGATAGATGAAAGTGTGCTGATCTAATGGATGTGTAAAGCAAGCCAGAATGTCTTCTAAAAAATCAGGTTTACTAATTGTGTTTGTGATTTTTAGCGTGCCACTCTGATAGTATTTAATGGGATTGTACTTGTAGAAGAGATGTGTTGCTCTGTAGTCTGTTTTGCAATCATCCAACACAGCCTAAGAAGGGAATGGCTATAAGAACAGGTATAGTTAGCCAAACCATTGATTTTCCTACATGTTTTTTTCATGAAGTAATACCATTTCTTGTGTGTCCAGGGCACTGCTCAGCCAGATGCAGTGGAAGGTGTATCCAGGTTCATTTTCCATTCCATTGCTCTGTCCCTCTCCCCTACTGCCACAAACAATCTGGGCCTTTTAGGGCTCTTAGAAACCAAAGATAATTTCTCCTTTGCTTTATGGAGATCACAACCTCACAGGAGTGAAGGTTTTTACAGTGACAAAAGGTTTTTGTAATGTAGCTTTGAAAGTTGGAATTAAGCACAATTCATACCAGACAGTTTTACTTCATGCATCTTGCATTTAATAAAGAAGACTCTTTTGAGAAGAATCTTTTGCTGATATTTACATGCAAATGGCATAATTTCATTCCAGCATTTTGGACTATGATCATGAAATGTGCAATGACGAAACAGACAGGAAGTTACTTATGTCAAGCAGTTTCCTGCAGAAGCAAACATTTTCTTATTTGCAGGGGACACTGTTTACAGGTATGAAGACAAAAGTGACCTGCTATAAAGTTCACACATAATTTTGTGTCACACATAATTCAGGGTTAAGAAAAAAAAAATTGCATTCCATAAAAAAACTGCCCTGATATCAGAGGACTGACAGGACTTATTTACAATATTTAATTCAAGATGATTTTGCTTTCCTTTATCTTCATTTAAGCTTCTTATTGTGGCAGTTGTTGATTTTTTTTTTTTTTTACCTTATGATGAAATCAATGAACTTGTAATTGAAAAAACAAGTTGCTTTAGGTAATACCAGTGCAAAACAAGGCACCTGCAAAACTACTGTGAAATGTTTAGCACACAACACATGGGGAAATGTAGAAAAATAACTGATTTATTTCAAATGTCTGAAATTCAGCATACATAACCAGAAAAATCAGGCATAGGGAAAAAAACCATCATTTATAAGGAGGATCTCATCAATAAGACTGTGTATACAATTAGTCTATCTGCTTTTGCTAACTAGAGGACTAAATTGATCGTGTAAGAAATGAATCTATGCTGCAAAAGATCTGGGAATATCAAAGTGAAGGAAAATGGAGCTGTGTTTGGAGGAGGAGAGGTTGTAATTAATGGAACTTACTCTTTCTCTTACTTGCTTCAAGACAAGTCCTTCCAAAAGTGTTTTGAAATTAACTTTTTGATTCTAGAAGTTTGATGCAAAGACTGAAACCACTACAAGGCTCTAAGTGATGGAACCAATTATCTTTTAGAATGAAAACACTGGACATTTTTAGAGGGAACAAACTGCTTAGCTGCCTAACAAATACATTCAGAATAATTATTGTATTTTACTGGGTATTTTTTCTCCCCCATTAATTGCCTCTGAATGAGCAGAAATTTTGTACAGATTATGTACTTAGCTGGCACAAAACACCTTGAAGGCAATGTCAGTAAGCAATGGCCCAGAACTGCTCTGCATGCAGCAGGAGGCTGGAGGGCAGAACAAGATGGAACCATACGCTCATAAGATCATTTGAGCCGATAAACAACAGGAGATGATTACAAAGGAAGAAGGGCTACACAAAACTATTAGGATGATTTCATTTACTGCGAAGAAGAAATCCACAGATATTATAATAGTTCAAGGGCACCAGAAACCAGCAGGAAATGCAGCTTCTGCCCAACAATTAAATGAGAAGCTTCAAACCTTTCAAAAAGCTTTATTCCCCTGCAAATTATCTTTTCTCTCGTTCATCAGTTTGCCTCTGAAAGAGCAAAATACTGATGAGTCCATCTCAAGTCACATCTTAAAAAGTTTAGATGAAGCATAAAGAAAACAAGTAAAAAAAAAAGTGCAAAAAACAGTGCATAAAAATACTCCATGAAGCCCAAGCAATGAGCTCAGGTAGATGTTGAAAAGTGCAGTTTTGCTTTGTCAGGGAAGAGGGATACTCCCAGAAACTAGGAACAAATCTCCATAAGAATTTTGTCCAGGTTTTGTATAAAAATTTGAGAATCAAATGCCCAATGTGAATTTTGGAAATAAATTAACATTATGCTAAAATACTATGGTCTAATAGCAAGGTCACCACCATGTGGTTTCAGGTTCACATGCCTAAGCAAAGCAACTGATTTTATTAGCTAACAGAGATTTACAAGATCAGAAGGCATGTTTAAGTCTCTAACTGTTGAAAGCATTATTTTAAAACTATGTGATAAAACAAAGAGTTTTTTAAAAATCTTAGAAAATGCTCCATCATTTAATGTTGTGAAATCTCTTAGTTGGATAAGCTCCTAATCTATAAATAGATTCTTTTTTCTATAAAATTTTTCTATCATCTTGTGGGGAGGTTGGTATTACAGACATGGTTAATGCTGCCATCATAAATGACAAAATGGCATCATCAATGCTGCATCCTGGTCACTAGCTCTGCTTTAAGGACCAGATTCTGCCTTCAAAACCTTCCTATAAGCACATAGCTAATGCATCTCACTATTCTAGGTTCACGTTGAGATTTTATAGCTACACTTTATTGAAACAGCCATGGAGCTTTCTATGGACTCTTCATACTGCAGGATGAATTCATCAGGTTCTGTAAAGGTTCACTCTATAGAAAGAGCTACAATTCTCTTGCTGTTTTATTCTGGAAGAAGCTTTGTGCCGCTACTCTGCACATCTTGAAAGTTCGAAGCTTCTCAAAGCCAATGTGACCTGATGGCCAATAACTAAAGTTCTGATTATTGGAAGATCACAAATCTGAGAGCATTTCTAGATGATCTAAGTCACATTCAAATATGCAGTTTTTCATTTTTTAATGTACTGTATGTGAAATCTAGATCAAGGAAACATTTTGGCCTAAGGCAAAACTACCCATCACCTTCCCCTCTTGTCTCCTTTATTGCATTATTCATCAGGTCAAGAAAACCTTACTCCTTCTTCACTACAAGAACTCTCAAGAAGTGGTCTCAAAATTCTTTCACCTGTCTCAGAGCTAGAGCTGTTTGCAGACACTTAGGTAGTTTTTAGATGTACTAGAACCTAAAATGGGAGTAATAGCATCATCTTGTAGTACATGGCAAAAATTTCATCAACATAAACCCCCTGATTATTGCAAAATAAATTTTCACTATCTCCATTTTTCTAAAATAAATTACAACACGAAAAGAACGAGGTGAAGGAGGCAAGGAAGGCTAAACTTATTTTTCCTACAAAGACAATTTGTTGATCAATGTAATTTAAATTTCTGAGGTTTTAAGGCTTTAATACAAAATGTAAGAATGTTCCTTCAGTCAACAGAAGTATAATCCAAGCACCTTAAACTAAGATTTTTTTTTCTTTTTTTAACTGACACAATGAATATGTTCTGGTCTACATCAGTGTAACTCCAGGTACATAAAAGAGATACTACTGATTTACTAGAAAGTAAAAAAAGGAAGAATAATAATCAATAAATGTAACCCATATGGAATACAAGTACATAGCTGACTTAGGTAGTTTTCTCTCACTTTTTTGGACAGCTTTATGGAATAAATCTGTCAGCATAGAAATCTGAAGCCTTTATTATTACTCAGAGTTCATTGGCTGCAACAGAACAAAACAACATGAGAAAGCTCTGTAATTTGTGCTGGTTTTTCATCTCAGCATACACTTTCTAATGTGCATGCTGCTGTAGTATTTGTGTGCCAGTAAATAAAAGGTAGTGTAAAAAAAAATCCAAATCTGTGAAAGAAATGCTTAAATGCAATGGCCCTGTAGAGTCCTTGTGCTAGCTCTTACTAGAGTGCCCTTGCACATTTTAATGATTTTCCTAGAAGTAGCAAATTTAAACTAATATTTAGGGTAAATGCATTTTCCTACCCCAAAAAACTGACACCAGGGCAGGTGAAATGGCTGTTTTGAATTCTAGAGAAAATACTTCTGGGTTCTAAACTTTCTCCTGATGGCACTGATGTTGCTGAAGATCATTTACCAAGTGGATAGATCATCTTTAAACTAATCGTTCATGGAAATGCCTGCTTGGAAAGATCTGATCTAACAGAATACAGTGGTGTGGACCAAGGCCAAACACCTTGTTGTCGAGAAGCAAGAGTATCAGTATGAAACATCCTGTTATTCCTTGTAAAATAGAGTATATTTCTGAATAATTTCTCTGAAAATAACCAACTTCTAGGAAAGTCATAATCACATAATGATTGTGATAAACACAAACTGTGGTGGGAATAGAGTATAATATAGAGTATATATGTGTAAAAAGCAGCTTTACTCCCAAAGAGTTGCAGCCAGGCCAATTATCCAAGATCAGAAACAGGCTTGACTCACAGCTGTAACCAATAAGGAAGACCAGTCCTATAAGACAGGGAGAACTGGGACCTAGAGTCAGTTGCTGTCTGGGCTTTGAAGAAGAAGGAGCAGTGTTGAGAAGAACCACCCATGAGAAATCACCGAGAACGTATGGGACTCTTGCAATAAGATAACAACACTTTTACATTGAGAACACAACAACAAACTTCAATGTTTATGCTTATTGTGTATATATGACTGAGTTGTATGAGAAAACTCCTGAGTATATAGAAAGAGCTATAAATTACTAAAGACTTCCATATCTGTAGAACAATAGACAAAAGAAGAGATTATTTCCTTTTATTCTCTGTTCTCCTTTTTTGCACTGAATTCTGCCACTGCAGCAAAGCTCAAATAGTACCAATAATTTAATAAGCCTTTCTTGTTATTGCAGGTTTTTACTCCAGCAGTGCAGATAAATTACATTTCATCTTCACTGCCCTGTTCCTTCCAGAAAGTCAATGAATGATAAATATGAGATCAAAGGATGGGATTAAGTAGATTATACTAAATTCATTGCCTTCCTACATTATCATTTACCCTAAAAATATATTATGTGAAAACTAAAGACAAGAACATGCCGGAAAAAGATAATATATCTGACAAAATACCTACAATTTCCTTGTAATTAACTCAATTTCACTCAGAGTAGAGGTAGTAAAACAAAAGATGGGCAGTTATCAGTTGTGAATGTCTTTAAGTAATTTCCACTCAGGATAGACCTGTCCTCCTAGATGCTGGATTCACCATAGCATGTAGGGATGTAGAATGAAATTCTTTCCCTACTTAGTGTCTTGTCACCTTTTGATCTTATTTCTGCATCTCAACAAAACTAGAAGATTCCCTGTGAAATAAGGTGGAAATGCAAAGCATCCTCTTAGTTAAAGGCACTGTAAGCCATTGGCAGATCCCAGCTGGAAATGGTCCCAAGCTGCTCTATCTCTAGTGTGCAGGTGTCTGCAAATGGGACCAATACCCTTTTGGCATGAATACACCAGTTAATCAAATTCAACAGCAGAGCAATTCTTTGTAATTTGTACACAGTAACTCGTGGGAGAACATCCAGCAGGTGAAACCTACTGACATTTGTAATTCTATGGATTCTTATTCAAATACATCCATTCAGTTTTCATCTCAGAAGCCAGTTTCAATTATTTATCAGCAGTTCTGGCTAACTAGGGAGGACCCAGTTGACTGCAAGTTACAAAACATTACACCTCTCTAGAGCAAGGGTCAAGGAGGGAAAGTCTTTGACACAGTTTCCCCACAGCATCCTCCTGGAGGCTGCTCATGGCTTGGAAAGGTGCACTATTTGCTGGGTAAAAAACTGGCCGGCTGAGTGGGCTCAGGGAGTGGTGGGGAATGGAGTTACATCCAGCTGGCAGCTGGTCACCAGTGCTGTTCCCCTGGGATCAGTGCTAGGGCCAGTCTAGTTAAATGTCTTTATCAATGCTCTGGGTGAGGGGATGGAGGGTACCCTCACTACAGTTGCAGATGACTCCAAGCTGGGTGGGAGTGCTGATATGCTGGAGGGTAGCAGGGCTCTGCAGAGGGATCTGGACAGGGTGGATCCATGGGCCAAGACCTGTGGTGTGAGGTTCAACAAGGTAAAGCAATGGGCCCTGCACTTGGGTTACAACAGCCCCACACAGCACTCCAGGCTCGGGGACAGAGTGGCTAGAAAGCTGCCTGGTGGAAAAGGACATAGGGTTGTGAGTCAAAAGCAGGTGGAGCCCAGGTGTGCCCAGGTGGCCAAGAAGGCCGGTGGCATCCTGGCTGTGTCAGCAATAGTGTGGCCAGCAGGAGCAGGGCAGTGCTTGTCCCCCTGTACTGGGCACTGCTGAGGCCACAGCTCAAATCCTGGGCTCAGTTTTGGGCCCCTCACTACACAAAGACATTGAGGTGCTGGAGCGTGTCCAGAGAGGGGCAAGGGAGCTGGGGAAGGGGCTGGAGCACAAGTCTCCTTGGGACTAGCTGGGGGTGTTTGGCCTGGAGAAAAGGAGGCTCGGGGGAACCTTATGGATCTACAGCACCTGAAAGGAGATTGTAGCCAGGTGGGGGTCAGTCTCTTCTCTCAGGTCTAACAAGTGACAGGACAAGAGGAAGCAGCCTCAAGTTGCACCTGGGAAGGTTTAGATTGGATATTAAGGAAATTTTTTTCATAATGGAATTCCATGAAATCAAGTTTAACAAAACACAAGCAAGAGCTCTGTGATTCTTGAGACCTAGAGACTTGTGTGGGAAATCTGTAGAAGTCAACACTACCATTTGAAAGACCAGTAACTAATTATTGCATTGACTTACCCTGTCTTACTGTGTCCTTACATTCTCTGACCTTTTTAAGCAACTGGTCATTCTTACCTATTACTTTAAATATGAATTATATGAGGAAGGAATTGTTATTTAATTCTGTAATCATCCATCATCTACTGTGGGAGGACTTCGGTGATTTATTAAAATTGGCAGGTCATGGTAATAATGTCAGCAGTGGTCAGTGGCAAAATTGGAGTTAAAGTCAGTGATATGAAGGAGAAAATCCACATTAAAATTATCAGTACAACCCAAAACCAAGAGTGACCTTAGAAGAATAGTAAAGGACAGTGTGGATAGTCACAGGATTCTGCAGGAAAGGAAGTGGAAAGAGAAGATAATTACATTGTACAACAACAAGCTCACATGGTTATTGGGAAACAGTTATTTTTTGAAAAAAAAATCATGATCAAGGAGGACAACTTCTTCAACTGTAATTTAGTTTAAACATCAGAACATGTAGTAAAATGTGGAAGAAGGTTAGACGGGGTCAAAGCACTTAAACATGGTAAAACTTACTTGTTTTCATTGGAAGTATTATTTAAAATAAAAAACTAAGTAGTAAACCAATCCTTTATCTATCAAATACTGAGAATATTTCAAAAAGAGATGAGGCTTTTTTTAAAGCAATATTTCTGTAGGAACTAATCTGATTTAAAATTAGATATTTAATCTTGCTTTCATCCAGTGATAAAAGATGAACAGAGACCAAGGTCAAACTGAAGTTACCTCATCATATAAATAATAAAATACTAGAAAAGAGAATCTTTTGGCAATTTATAGCTAAAAGCCAAGATGTAACACTCCTGTGATTTCCTTTCAATTGTTTAACCTAATGCTTGTCTTATTTGCACCACACTGGGAGCAGAGCTGCTTAAGACCCAGCTTTGCTGTGGCATTACAGCTGCTTCCTGATGTCGCAGAAAGATAAAAATAAATTCTATATAAAAGCCTCCAAGTGCAAAGAACTGTAAAATGCATTTAAAGACATCAACTGCAGATCTCAAAGTTTGAAGAGAACAAATTGCATTCTGCATTTCTCATGTAAATGTACCGTATGAAAAATAATTATAATAGTAATCCGATTCAATGGAAATAAAGTAGTGTAATATTTATAGTCTGTGCCAGAGTTATAATGACTGTGGGGCGAGAAGTGAAGTGTCTCAGCATGTTCCACATGTTTTTAACACTGTTTCTAAAGGCTCTGGAGGCTATTAAATTTAATGAACCCATCTGCTATGAAATAGAGGTCCAAACATAATCAGTTTTCTCAGTGCCATGTAATACAGATGGCATTCCATGTTCCACATCCCCAGCAGGAAATTTTATGTTCCTCTTTAAGTGCAGGACTTTTAGTTTTGGTTTTGATGTTTTAAACATCTTTTTGATGTATCACTTATAGCATTTTACAGTGTAAATACCATGTAGAGTAATACACATGAAAAGTGTTAATTCATTAAACTAAGTATTGCTATTTCCTTACAACAGTTTTTCTGTGACTTTGACAACTAGCAATTAGCTCTCTGTAGTAATATTCTTTGCTTAATGCAATCACTGGAAATTGCCCTAATACTCTAAGTTTGAGCATTAGCAGTGGAGGAAAACAAACATGTAATTTATCAAAAGGACTTGCCTTCAAAAAGCTGAAAGATAGACATTCTTGTGTCCATAATGTGTGCATAGGTGCTCCCTGTGATGAAGCCTTACTTGCATGTACTCCGTATCCTCAGAATAATCATTCTTATTTTAAGTGTCCATATTTCTACTAGGTCCTTATGGGCTTTATTTTTCTGTGCATGCCCCAGTTTTGATTTCAGGGGTCTCAATTTGTGTGTTTTGTTGGGACACACTACACCCAGACTCTTGTCTTGGTGTGTGAACGTGGGAACTAAGCACGAATATAAATGGCAGGAAACATTCCCTGCACTGATGAGCACCCTGCTGCTGAGCAGGAGTAAATCAGATGTTCTTTTTCTAACATAAAAGTACAACGTGCATTGTTGTTTTGAGCTGCATCTGAAAGACAATTGGAGTGCATGAATTCCATTCAGTTTAGAGGTTCATTCATTGACTATCTCCAGAACTCATTATGTTTTTTGACAGTTGACACAGATCTTACTGAATTTGAAATAGTTCATGTGTTTCATGATAACTCATTTATTCTATATCCAGCAGTAAAACAAACAGATGAGAATTGTTTGGGAGAAAATGAGAGTACTTAATTATAGCAACTGAAAATTTTGGGCCACGGAATCCAAAAGCCTTGGCTCAAATGCTTTCTTTTTTATGAGACTGTCAATGAACACTTCCACAGACAGTGCACAAGTCACCAGCAAAAAGGGATATTGCACCTCCCTATAAATGTGTGCACAACCTGCTTCTACAGGTTTTTAAGTGCATGCACAAGCAGCTGCATGGATCAGCACTGTCAATGGCTCAAGCACTGTCCCAGACCCTCGAGGTCCCGGTGCAGACACATCAGACTGTCACTGCTGCAGCTCTGAACTGCCATTGTCTTCCCATGGAAGCCTCGAGGTGAAATGGTCAGAACTGCTGTACTTTTCCAGGAAAATTGATCCAAACTGAAGTGCTGAATCAAAGGCATTTCCTCAGCTACTTTCTGCTTTTCTCCCATATCAGAACCTTCAAAAGACCACTGAGGTCTGATCAAAAGATCACTGAGATCTGTAGGAGATGAAGCAGAGCTTGAAGAACCTTATTTTATGAACAATCCTACCTGGTGGAAGGCCTGATATCCATGAATGGGATTTTTCTTCCCTAAACCAATTCACTCAAATGTCAAAGCGAGAAAAGGAAATTCCCATGGGAACTTCAGAAGCACTTGGAGGTGATGACATTCTCTGATAAAGACTTGTAAATTCTTAGCGATTAAGAGATGCTGGCCAAAAAGGGAAGGTTAGAGCATGTAACCAAATCCAAAGTGAGATTGGAAAAAAAAGCAACACAGATTTCTAGTTCTTAGTGTATTAGAAAAAGAAAAATTACTGTGTGCAAATTTTCTTATCTCAGCTGCTGATTAATGACACTTGCTGACATTCACTTCTGCAGTGTACTAATATTTACTTACTTTAGATGTGTGTGAACAGTCTGAACTCACTGATGCATTTTAATGCCTACCAGTACTGCAATCTAGAAGTTACTTTTTTGAAATTGAGGCCTGGGGAACCTTTACTGTTTTAGAACTGCTAAATACACCCACTTACTATAATAGCACAATTAACTTGTGCCACCAGAAGTATTTGAAGATATCTCTGGGAATAGAAGCTAATGGAAATGGGGTACTATTTTATTTTTGTTACTTCATGAAAGCTCTTCTGTGCATTGAACACAAAGAAAACTGTGAGAATGGAAGAAGAACTAAACAGCATTTAAAAATATGCCCAGTGAAACAGCTTTCAATCTGGAGGACCTCTGTCCATATATATATATGTACACACACATCTATATACATATATATAGAGAGAGAGTGCCTCTCTGGAACTGGTTCATAATTCTCCTCTGTCAGAAGAACTGTTTTCTAGAATTTAAATTTTCATGCACAAAACATCTGGATTCTGATGTGACAGTTGAGAAGCATGAGCTTCCCATAATTGCTGCTGCATTTCTGCAAAGAACTTGGATCAGAATAAAAAGTATGCCTAAATAGTACTTGGCTTTTTTTTTAAGGATGAAGATGAATAAATTGAATTTATTTACCATATACCTAATAATGTAATTGTAACATCAATCATAAGCATTTTAGAAATGGCTATTAAAGGCTTTACTTCAGTGGAGCTATCTCAATTTACTGCCCTATAAGGAGAAATAAGGTTCTTGGTTGCCTTCCTAGGACAGCATCAGTCTCTTGATCAGGAAATACTTTCAAATATTACCTCCTTCAATAAAAGAAAGAAATGAGGAAAATATACATATATTTACAAATACACATATATACAACAGCACCTGTAGAATTGAACTTAAAGCTGTAATGGAAGGTATGTCTGTGATAATGGGGGGATAATGGAAATGAAGAATTAACACACGGTACTCTGACACAGAAGGAAATTACAAAGAGCAAAAGCACTCACTATTCATATTAGGATGAACCATGACCTGTAATGACTCAGAACATTGCTGCTTTAAATGAACTCTTAAATTCCGGAGCATCAGGCAGTCATCTCAAAATATTCAGTGAAACAATAATTTTCTCTTTTTAAGCAAAGAACTCTTCTGATTGGAAACTGAACAGAGAGACCGTGGCAATGTTTGCCTGAATCTGCTCCCAGCTAGAGACCAACAGCCTGAAGATGAACTCAACGGTCCTTTAGATCCAGAGGATATATTCAGGTACACTTATGAGGAACTAATTCCACCAGGAAGAGTTAACAAAGGTCCAAGTAGGTCCTTGGTTGATGACCTCTATGTATTGCTGCACTTGAATGTTTTGATGCCCAGCCCATATTCCTTTTCCTTCCAAAATACTCACTTTTATTGACTCGCTATAGATACATGCTTAAAAGACGTTGACTACTTTAAAACTGTTGCCTCCCTGAAATACTGTGATAGGTTTAGAATTCCTTTCTGTTTACATTTGAAAGCTATCACTCAGAAATCTTATATTTTTTTAAGCTTTCATTAAGTTATTTTCTGTGTCAAACTGCTGAGTAGGGAAGTACAAATGGAAAAGAGAACAAGTCTAAGGAAAGGTGTGGAATTTGGAATCAGAGGACTCTGAATCAGAAGACAGGAGGCTGGCTGGTACATATCACATAATTCAATTCCAACATTTTAGCCTGAATGCATTGGCAGTACTTCAGCTACTGGGCTATTGCAAGACTAGCATTCCCAGCTGTTCTGAAGCTGTCTTTAGAATTAGCCCAAGATAATCCTCTAAAGACTGTTTCCGAGGTGAGTACCACCACCAAGCACCACCAACCAAGTACAACCAGTTCATCTCCCCACAGACCTAAATTCAAATTTTTTTTCAGAAATCTGTTGTTTCTCCAAGAGTGACTTGTTAAAATTGTATCACTATCAAAAGTCCTGGTTTTGAATGAAATGAGGCTTTACACGGTGATAATCATATTTCCAACATGAAATCCTGGGTTTAAAGGAAATAAACACAACTAATTTTCTGATGAAGGGTAACTAAAAATGCCTGTAGAAGCTCTCTGGTTACCTCTTCAGAAAGACAGGAAACAATGGGGAGAGAAAAAAGTCAAGGGCAGGAAAAAGGGAAGCATGGAGTCACCAGAGAGGCCTTGTCTCAGTTGCTTTACATCAACCAGCAATCCTGACAGTGCCAAAGGACACAGCCCTGACTCACATAAAGGTTGTTCCCTGTCATGCTTCCTGCATATCACACCTTGCCAGAGATTTCCACTTCTATAAAGGTCATATTTTTTCTAATAGTATGTGAAGCTCCTCAGGAATGCCAAAGCCATGTTGAAGAGGCAGCTGTATGAACATTTTGCAGACATCCTCTTACAGGAAAGGTGAACAGACACAGGAATTAGATGCTTTGTTTTAGTAGCAAAACTCTTCTGGGAATATTCCTAAATGGTATCAAACACTTAAAAGAACTAACTTCTGGCTTTCACAGATACCTTTGTCCTGCACAAATACTGAATGAGAACAGTCTGGGGTTACAGGGGAAGTATTTTCCACCCCAAGATTATTACACTCCAGCTTCTTTCTGTCTGGATCCTTGAATGTTACAGCCTAATGATGCTTGCTCAGAAACAGCACAGCTGGCCAGTTAGCTCTGTTGTTTGGGGGAAGTATGTTCCATGCTGTTAGGGCACAGTGACACTGAGTGCAACCATGTAAATGCAGCCCTGGGAATCTAACCCTGGCTGTTCACACACTGCTGGGTGATAAGAACATTTAAGCTGTCTGGAAATACACTAATATTTTTAACTGGAAAAGATCCAAGCAGCAGCTACACAAACTGTCTGTGAAAATCAACAAGTATGGGATGGAAAAGATTATTTTAACAGCACTTCCAATGTCAAAGCACTAGAGATGGCCAGGGAGTCTGTCTCTGAAAATAGCACTCAGGCAGCAGCACTCAGCTGAGGGAGAACCAAGCCTGGTTTGGTAAAAGGTTTTCTTCATTTATATTTTCAAGTTTTGTATTGTATATTTTGTATTATATATCCTAATTTATCCTGTTGTTTGCCTGTTTGGTGTGGGGTTTTGTTTGGTTTTTGGGTTTTTTTTGGTTTTTTTTTTTTTTTTTGTGGTTTTGGTGGTTTTGTTTTTTTGGTTTTTTTTTGTGGGAAAAATTATGGAGGAGGGAGAAAAAAGGTAGTTTGCAAGTAAGCAGATAATGGCATTTTATTTTTCAATTTTTTCTTATAGAATCCATCCCATTAGGGTCCTGAATAGAACTTTAAAGCACTTAAAATATGTGTGCATGTATGTACATGAGTGCAGACATGTATATTTATGTGTGTGTGTGTTCACAGTGACATTGATTAGTTTAGTCAGGAGAGTAGGAAAACAAGAGGAGATAAAGAGAAGAACCTGGAAGTGTTTTGACTGCATCAAAAGACATTTTGTTTGGATTTAAGCAGTTCTATTATTCAAGATTGTAACAGCTCCATTGCCTTTGATTTTCTGGTTTTCTCAAGATTCCCTCTCTACACTCCCTCTAGTGTTCTTAAATTCTCGTGCTTTTACTCACCTCTGCTGTATTCACTTAGCATTTCACACAACATTAAGTTGTTAATTTCCCTTAGCTTTTCCATAACCTACAGGAGAATCCCTGAAAGTTAGACTAATTTTTATGAGGATTTTTCTCCCTGCAAAGATCGAGGAAATACAGATTAACAGGCAAAAGCAAGAGTAAAGTGTCAAATTAATTCTGAGACAGCAATTTGTGCTTTGTTGGTGGGTAGAGGGCATGACTTGGTATTGAGAAAGGAGGAAGATTTTGTTTATAATACTTTTAATGAATGATTCATAGGCAAAGAAAGAGAGTTGCACCATTTACCTGAGTGTCTTTCTGCTACTCTCTCTAGCAAACACACAAACTCCCTTCAACATTCACACACTGATTACTTCAAGTGTTTTGAAAAAATACAGCGAATGAGAACAAGATTCTCCTGGTCATCTTCCCATTTCGTGGGATGCCCTGAAGGCACAGTAATAAAGCATATTTTCTGTTCATCTCATCTTATGGTTCAATAAAAGAAAGAGAGCAAAGAGGAGACTGGATTAATACAGTATTTTTAAAAAGGAAACAGAGATAAGCTAATTGCCCACTAAAGCAATTAAATTTTCTACTTTATAATTGCCATTTAAGTACTTATTTTTCATTACTCATGGTCACAAATGAAGACTAGAAAAGGTCTAAACAATTGTGACAATGAAATAAAAAATCTATTCCCAGAGTGGTTTTATATAGATTTAAGACTGAACCATCTAGAAGCAGCACGGGCTCAAAACAAACAAAACCCATCAAATATCAGAGTGAAGCTGGTGAGATTCTCCCACCTTACCCATCAAGTGAAAATTTAAAACAGGAAGAAAGAAACATCTGTGTCATGAGTAATTTGTGATCTCCTATCCATTATATTGACTATTTGGCATCTCCTGTACTAAATGGCAGACATTTGTACAGACTCTTGTTGTATGGATAATCTACTAACCAAAATATATTAATTGGAACAAAGGAAATACATTAAGCAAAAGAAAAAAATAAAACTCTATTACAGACTAATCCATGAAAATGAACAACCTTTACCTGCAAATCTGATGATTTACCACACATGCTACAGAAGTACCACAAGAGCTCAGTCACTGCATCATAGATAGTTGTGCTTTAACTCTAATATTTCACAGGGATGTCAACTTAAAATTGGATAATTATGACAATTATTTTAACATATCACCCATTCAATACACTTCAAAAGGCAGAATCTTCTCAATAGTCTTCCCCAATAGATCACAGTTGGATGTTGACTCGCCTTTCTACACTAAACCTATTGGTTCTTGTCAGTCTGTTTCTTTATACCCACATACACATTGACATGTTCTAAAACATGTAGAAAAAATGTTTAATCAATATAATCAATATCTGTTCAATGCCCATTTTTTATTAATAAAAGAAATGTAGGTTTGGACATCATAAACTTCAAAGTTATTCTGCAACTTATATCTTTTTCAGTATTTTCTATGTAATTACAATGTATAAATATCTCCTAAAGCTCAGTAATGTTGAATTATTTTCTTTTAGCGTAAAGGTATCAAGTCCCAATTCTTACATGGAGTTAGCACATTCCAACAACAGAAAGCAGATTCCTAATGAGTGTTTCTGCCACAGTATTTTTGCTTTATCATGCAGACTTACAGTGCTGTCAATGTATGCTTCAGTCCACACCACATCATGCTCCTGGTCGATGACCTTTGGTCGGCTGAGAACATGGAGATATTCCATAACATTTTCCTGCACGTCAGCCAGGGTAGAGATCTGAGTAAAAAACCCTGAGACAACACACAGTTCCATGTTAGAAACCAGAGAGAACAAATAAAAGTGTTCAAGAAGTATGATGTGGTTTATGTCTGTCATGTTTTTTGCTCATTTCCAAAGAGAAGATACAAAAGAGAAATGTTTCATCAGAAGCAGCCTCAAGCAGTAATTACTGGTGAAAAGTGATGTCTGTGAAACCTTTGGGCAGCCCTCACGGCCAGGGTTTCCAACACTGCTATGAACCACTGCACTGTCTGTACTAAACTTTTATTTCAAGACCATGTTTTTTGTTTAATGGTTTGGGCTTTTTTCTTTTAATTGTGTCTGCTTTACAATTTAGAACCAGTATTATCTTTGCCCAACTATATCTCATCCACTTCCTCCCATTTCAAGAAACATGATGGAGCAGAACTAACGTAACAGAATGGTCATTGCATGTGCTCTGAAACATTCATCCCTACACAGTGAGACTGAAATTAAAAAAGCAGCGTGTGATTTACAAATATGGCAGGTCACAGAAAATGTAGGCTACAACTAGAATAGTGTGCTTAGGTGATCACAGCCTTGTTAATGCTTTAAAGCATCTCTTCCAACCTGACAGAATTGAGAACAGCAGAGGCCTCAGCTATTTGAGCTGTCACCACTCCCTTTTCAGTGCTTAGATGTCAAGTATCCTTGACGCATCACAACCTTGGCATCTGGAGCCCACATCATGCAATAGTGATGAAGGACTGACAAATTTCAAGGCTAAAATTTCAACAGGCCTTATTTAAATGCATCACTTGCCTTCATTTACTTTCTGTTAATGAGAAAAGACCAACATGAAAGAGGCCTCACTACAGTTTTAACCATTTGACAAGATCCCAGCTTCTGTGGAGCTGCAATATTAGGCTTTGTTAAGCTCAGCAAAAAAACATGGCAGCTGCAAAGAACTTCTGAGCTGTATTTTTGTAGATGGGGGCAATTTTGGCAAGACAGTAAATACGGTCTGTCTGAATCTAGAACTTTCTGAATCAATACACAGGTCTATAATTCAAACATTACAAAATGGATGTTTCTGCATGAATTTTATCTGTTTCTAGCTATCTTTAACTCACAAGAATTAACTTCCTACACTGCTAAGTTTACTTCTCTTATCTAGAGATCAGAGATACCCCCGTGGAATTAAAACCCTTACTGTTCCTATGGCCAGGTTTAATCACCAGATAGAGACTTGCTCTGTACTCCTCGTGCACAGCTGCTGAGGCCATGTCAGCAAGAGCAGCAAACCCATGCTCCAGTTTTTGCATTCCAACACCTGCTCCTCAGTTCCCTGGTGTGTGAATTATGCCACCTCAGAGCCCCCTCACAGTAAGCACTACCTTTTTTTTCCTCCCCAGCAGGAAAAAACTCGTGAAGGAAATGGGTAAGATTTGGTAATGACAAGCATGAGAGATGTATAATAATGTGGTAAAAGACAGACACTTGTGCTCTGCATGTGGGCTGCCTTTCCCCATTACACAGTCCCTGCATGTTTGGCTTGTTTTTCTCTAAAACGTCCACCATTAGGCTAAATAACTTTTCAAAATGCCTCCAGCTAATTTTTACATGGAGTGCTGTACTTTCTGTTTCCTGGGCACTGTGCAGAAGAGATGCAATGCTCTTGCAACTAATACAATAGCAGAATTTAAAACTCCTCTGGGTAAGGACTAAGGAGTGAATTCATTGTTTCACGCAGCTGTAAAAGTCCCATGGAGGTTCCCCCTTTTCCCCCCAGGAGCCCCTGGAGCAGGTGAACAGGCTCAGTGACTGGCTGCCTGCCACCCCAGAGCCCCCGTGCAGGAGGGGCTGGGGCCATGCTAATAATGGGAAAGGATGTCACAGGGGCTTCCTGCACAGAGCTCTCCTCTGCTGATACAATGCTCTATAAACTGCTCCAGCTGGGGCACAACCTGCCTCGGGGCTCATCTGTCCTCTGCCTGAGCTGGAGCCACCATCAGCTCCCTGACACGTGAAGCATTTTTCTCTACCTTGCTCTCTCAGCCTCTGCTCCTTTGCACTGATGAATCCAATCCTTTGTCCATTTTATAATATGCCAAGCACAGTAATGACCCGGGACAAAATGTTTAAAAAACCAAATAAGCAAAACAGAGGCTGTCAAATTGCTACTGCAAGAGTGAATTTTACCAAAAAAAAGAAAAAAAAAATCCTAGCTGTTTGGTTAGAAAGTAATTCATTAAGTCTCAGCTTTATTTCCACAATTTTCTGCTGGAAATGATGCTGAGGGAAAGGCAGTGCCTGTCATTTCTAAGTTCTAGATCTTACTGCTAACATCTGGCATATGCACACTCAGCACTAGGAAATTTCCACCCTTGTTCACTTCAGAATCTAGTAAATCCTGTTTTCCTTAAAATGCACTTGCTTGTGATACAGAAGAGTAAATCACTGCAAATTCCACAAACCGCTCTAGAGGGATTTTGGGGATCTTGAACATTTTAATGTATTTAAAATGGTTTGGTGTTTTGCTTCATTAAGCAAGCTCCCTCTAGATACGCCCTACTTAAACAGAAAAATGTAAGAGAAAAACATGCTTGGGGTTTTTCAAGGTTTCATAATCAGAATTTAGAAGCTAAAGAAGTTTTGCAAGGTGGTGTGAATTTCCCCTGTGACCCATTTTGAGGGAAAGGGCTGCTGAGCACAGTCCAGTTAGCTGGAAACCCTGCAAACAGCCTTCATCTATGCTGTGCTTCCAAGGGGAAAATCACTGCAAGGAAAATTGATTTTAGGGTCATTCACCCTCAGTGACAACAACAAATTTTGGCCCACCCACACCAGGAGTAAACTGCAGTCCTGCTATTCAGCCAGTCTTTAGACCAGCTTTACTACACTCCTCATCTGTTGTGCTGTAATCCCTCATTTCACTGAAATAAAATGGACAAGTTGTAAGTGAAAACTGCAAGGCAAAAATCTAAACCTGAACTGTCTGACCATGACATGCTGTTTCCAATTGTGATTTTCAAAGCCAAAAAAATATTTAATTAATGATTAGAGGTAGAAGATTTTTTACATTATAAGCTATCAGAGAGCAGGTATTGTAACTATTAAACTGAGAGGGAAATAAATTTATAGGCGTAACAGTCATTAAGCTGTTTAGTTGATTCATATGAGTAAGACTCTGACTCAAAGCAACATGGCTCTGAAAAGAACAAAGTAGTCCTGAAGAATGACAAAGGTGACCACTTTTCCCCTGTGGGAATAAGGAAGACGTGGACCAGATGATCTACTAAGGCTGCCTCCATTGCCTGGTCCTAATTTCTGAGTTGCTGTACTTAGATCTTTATGAATTTGCAGAGCTGAGCTAAAAAGTTAAAAGATTTTGTTGATTAAATTGTCTTCAAAAAAGATGCTTCAAAGGATTTTTATACTATTATTTAAACTAAATTATGGTGTAATATTAGCTGATTAAGACAAGACTTCAAACTGAGTAATTTCCATCAGCTGGACATAACAGTAGTTAAAGAAATAATGACTAAATGGATAGCACCTGATGCAATTCATCATAATGTAATGTGGCACAATGGAAAAAAAGAGAACTTTTTTCTTTTTTTTTTCCAAGAGGAAAGAAAAAGGAAAACCTGAAGATTAATTGGGGTTTAGGGCTGGTTTTTTCCTGAATCATTCCTACTTATACTAGTCAATCCTTTTACTGCAGCATGTCAGCATTTTAAATGTTTAATGCTCTTTTCCTTAAAGGACATAAACCAGTTTTTTTCAATTACATTGTCAGTTCCTCAAGGGACAGGATGTCTGGTGTTTTACATACCATGCTTAACTCAGCAGGATTGTACCCAATGTTCTTAGAAACCAAACTCACTCTGAGTAATAACAGATAGAAGAGAACAAATGCTTTGAAATTAGTTTGTGCTCTGAACAAAAATTTAAGACCACATAGTTTAAAAACTTCATACATATTTTAAGGAAGAAAATTTCAAATGGTTTTTTTTTTCTGTTAAATTGTATGTTACAAGATAATGAAGTATTTTCATTTTCTGGGAAAAAGAAAACAACCCATCTTCTATGATTAGTTGCCAGTGACACCATATCTATAGAAGGGTCAGATGTGTAGGAGGGCTCAGCTCAGGAGTTCTGAAAACAAGGATTTCAGAAGAAGGTGAACCAACCTTTGTTAGCACAGGCCATCCACTTCAGGTTATCAGCAAATGCAGCTTCTCTTCCAATCAGATAGGTAAAAATACGGACCTGAAAGTAAAATGCAAAAATAAATCAATTAATACTGCATTTAAAACATATCCAGTGGACCTTCAGATACAGATGTGTAATTCACAGGACAAATCCCTGCTAAAAAAGTATTACTGGTTAAGCAATACAGTAGCTTTAAAAATATATTTCTGCCAGTAATATCTTCTTGACAAAATGTGGCTTTTGTTCTGTGTAATAGAATGGTTGGTCTTTTTGAATGTGTTTAATACGTGACCTTTAACTATAGTTATGCTTAATGTGTAATTAAGGATAAACTGAAACCATTGGAGTACAAAATGGTATGTTTCAGACAAGTCTGTTCTGCACTTACGAATTCAGAAAATTTTTATTATGTAGGGAAAGAGGCATTTAACTAGCAAATGCTTCTGTAGATAAAGAATCTGATACACCAGGGAAGATAATTCCCCTTAGTTTTCAAGGTTCATATGACACAATATCATTGTCAACACAGAGACAGGTACTCAAAGGTAGCACTTTAGTATCATTTAATTCATTTTAAAATTTAAAAAAACTTCTAATTTTTCCCATTAGCATTTTTTCTCATTCACAAATTATATTTGTAGAATAAACCAACTTAGTATAAAGTTCCCATAGGTTTTTTCCCCCACAGAAGTAGTTATAAAATACTCTGAAAATTTCCCTCTTTACTATCAGTTGTGACACCCTATTTTCTCAGTGCCCTTTTATCCATTTTCTTAATGGCCACATCCTGTTTCTAGGCATACCCAGTGCTTTGTGTTATCATCATGCCTAGAGACCAGATTCCAATCACAAAACTTTCCCCACTCTCTCAAACATAAAATATGCCCAGAACTGAATTGTGATTTATATGGTTTAAAAAGTCTACACACTGATGGTGTAGTGTTGCAAGTTTTGAGTCCAACAGTCTGCATAATCCAACTCTAGGACTCTAAAGAACACAACATTAAACAAAAGAATGGTGCTTTTATACTTTGTTGATTACTATGAAAGCATTAATAAAGAAATTCTTTGTTCTGCAAAGACACATGAAAGTGCACAGTGAGATTTATAGTCTCAAAATACAGCATAAATCACTGTCATGTTTTATCTTCCTGCAAATGATGCTTGAAAATAGCCTATGATGAGACTGAATACTCAAAGAGATTTATACTTAATGATCTGCTTTAATCTACAGAGAATCAAACTAGACTGTGTTCCTAATAAAAGGAGACCAGCCTTATCTAAACAGATGAGCAGTAAGCATGATAACAGGCACAGGCAACAAAATAGCCTACAAAAAATAAAATTTAAAAACCTGGTAACATAGATCACCATGAGGAATGGGCTGTCTCTGAGATACTGTTGCAAGGATTATAATGATTTTTTGCTGAGTGTATTTTCTATATCTAGTTTACTTAGTTTTGCTATAAAATACTTTAAGCATGATAAAAATCTGCTAATTGTAATTACTTGAAAAAATAAAGGAATCTATAAAACAGAGAGCTAGAAGGTGAGTAATCCAAATTTATGAAGTGCTGTTTCCTTCCCTGTCCCAAGGTATTGTGTGCTTTCCTCTGCACACTTTCCATGGTACATGTTATACAAGTGATTTTTACCATGGAAGTAAAAAGTCTTTTTAGTAAAATAGAAGTCACACCATAATTTTAAAATAGCCTTTCTATATTGTTCATTAATTAATAGAATTACTATTATTCATGGTAGTATTGTAAGAAAATAGCCATGACAGGATAACAGGAAGGTATTTTAGTTAAAATTAAAGCCACTGATACTTCAAAGTTTTCCTTCCTTCTTCATTGACCTTAAAGACACATTAATAGGTGTTGCAAATATTATTTAACACTTCATTCAGAATAGTGAGAAAAATCCTCAAGATCAAGTTTGACAGAAAACCAATTCTGATTATTCTTCTACTTCTAAAAGTTTCATTATATCAGGTCATTGAACCCACCTTCATAAACTTAATTCACTGTGAGCTTGCAGTGAAAAGCATTAACTATACACTGCAGAAGTATCCCAGAATTAACCAGGTTGGAAAAGCCCTTTGAGATTATTGAGTCCAACCTATGACCCAACACCACCTTGTGAATCAGACCATGGTAATAAATAATTAGAACTGGTAACTTGCATGAATAATTCTACATTCTAAATCCCATTTTTCAAAACAAGCTTGGTTCTAAACACCTTTTAAACTAGTATTAGTCTTCTGGATGGGTATACTATGTGATAGTTCTGGATGTATAACACCAATAAACAGGAAAGAAATTACAGGTTTTTATATTGCAGATACATAAAAAATATAACTAAGTCAGTGATACAGAAATACTACATCAATTTGGCAAAATAAGTTCAAATTAGTTCAACTGCTGTCCATGGATGAGACCTCGGCAGTGATGTGCTATTTATGGTGCAAAACAGGACACACAGCATTATAATGACCACTGAAATTGTCATTGTACATTGATTAGACATTAAGGATCAGATTTATTATCCATCCATATTTTCAGATCCCAGGTAAGATATATGTTGGTAGATAAAGCTGTTAATAGTGACCACCGAATTTTCTTCTTGTGCATGTGAGATAACTGAATGGAAAGTGTGTCAAATCAGTCCTGCTCTGCAAAATGATTGCAGGAAATGCTTATTTTACTCAAACAACCCACATATAGCACTAATATTGTGTAGTCTACCGACAAATATGTATAGCATTATAGTAAATATGTATAGTATAGTAAGTATAAGTATGTATACTGAGGCATATGATTAAAATCTCTGTAATTAATAATAGATTAGGAAGTGTAAGGCGTGTCCGTCTCATTCTGTTGTTTTTATTGGACCTTGGAGAAAATAACAGAAAGTATAAGCTTTGATATGTGCACTATGCAGACACACACTGATGCACCTATGTTGGTATTTTATGGTGCAGCAAAATGTTAGGACACTAAAATTTTCTTTGAACCCATATGGAGAAAATGTTTCAGCCAAGGGAGACTGAGTAAATTCAAAGTTGTTATGGGCACATCCCAGAAGATCCAGTAACAATGTTTACATAGTCTACATATGCTCTGGCTAACTGAGTATAAGACAAATGAGAAAAACACCTTTGAATATCCAAGTGCTGTGACTGAATCAAGAGACCACTTCCATCAGAGAAGGAATCAGCCTCAGAGGGTTTAAGTACCTCTCTGGCAAAAAAAAAAATTACAGAAAGAGAGCACTTCAGTCCTGAATAATTTTGAAAGCTTTACAAGATACTTGAAAGAGATACCTGAATCAAAATATTTTCTGTGTCTGACCTGCAAAGTATTTCATCAACTATACTGAGGCTTATCATGAATTATTAGGTTTGGAGAAAGAAAATATTCTCAGGCAGATGCACTAGTCTTGAATTTCTATATCCTATCTACAAAACTGAAAATTGTAGATGTCAGATTCACTGAACACAAAGCAAAGCTCACTCCAAGAGAAAAAACTTTAACCTTTAGCCTTTTCAATTACACTTGCTGTTTCTGCACAGTAGGTGCTGTAGACTGCTATTTTAAGCCAATGTTCACAGAATATGGAGTGAGAGCTGAAAGAAACTGAAAGGACAATGGAACTAGAAACTTTATTAGAGCTTGTGACTTTCTCACTTCATATTTTTCTGAAGCAAGTGTTGAATAGCAAAGAATACCATTTGAGATTGATGTATTTTAATTATATTTAGACCAGCAGCTGTGGAAACCTCCCATATGTTACCTTCTTATTATGTCTTACTCCTGACCTGGAAAGGTCACTCACTGGAAAGAGATTCCATTCAGTTCCTCTTCTCACTAAAAGATTTCTGCAATACCCCAAATGGTTCCAAACTGTGGAATCAAATTCATATTATGCAACCAACTAATTTCCACTGTGCATTTTCTGATGGTCACCTTCTGTGCACTCTGGTGCAAACCAGAAGTCCACAGTAAACCAGTGAGAAGCACAACATGCCAGCAGTTGTCACAAGCTGCGTGGGCAACTACTCCCATCTACACAGCAGAATTAACCAATATTAAAGCATCAAACCTCTAAGCTCAGTAGTTCAGACAAAACTGAACATAAATCTTTCACTGAGTAAAACACCTGAATCAAAAGCAGATACATAACTGCATAAATTATTGGTATTTTTATCTGGTTTTCCAGTCTTGTTGCCTTACCTAGGCACAGATCATGGTTTGGGCTACATAAGGGGCTGCTCTCTATTCTTTGTTGCAGCCCATCAAATTTTGAAGAATAAGAAAGTATTGTTAGCAAATTTCTTGCTTTTACAGCCAGGGAATATTCTGAAGCTTGAACCTTTAAACTCTGGACAGAAGGTCTAGCTAAAATCTCAGAGATGCCTACACTCAAGCATTAGTGAGGAAAGCTAAGAATGATGACTTCAATGACAGCTATTTCAGTGCTAAGCACTGCATGTGAAATATCCACTGAACAGTTCCATCCATTATGTGTGGGCTAATCTGCAGTCCCTGAACTGTCCTCACCTCTGAAACTTCATTAAAGCTGCAGTGTAGGAAAGAGAATAGGGACCTTCTCCCATCACTGCTAAGTAAGACAAGTCAATCTGCAAGATTCTACACAATGAAACTGTGAATTCATATCTTCGTGCCAAACAGCTGCTAAAACAGTATTTCCAGAAACTTGAAATACTGTGTGGGAGGGGAAATGGGACTTCTGCTTGAAGCTGACAGTGCAGGCCTCTGTTTGCAGCTGCAAACTATTTCATGGACACCTTCAGCAAAACAGCCTTTCCTTTCTGGCTCAGCAAGAAATAAAAATAATCTTGTGGCAAGAGCTATGGAATTTAATTGGGATATAGAGACAAAATTCAAGTTCCCGTAGTGATAATCTGTGGTGGTCCAGGAACACCTCAGCTATTCTCTGCATAGAGGAGCAAATGGACTGACTGGGAACAATGGATCAATGTGAGACCAAGTGATTGTCTGAACTCCTAAGCAGCCTCACAAAAAAAAAAAAATTGATTTAACTGTTACAAGGGCTCTCAAGGTGAGAGCTCTCTAGACAGCTTTTCACAGGCACCTCAGGCTTCCCACCCAACATTACACTGGGCTTGCCAACACTTCCAGGTTAGTCTCCAATACCACTCTTCTTCACATAATCTCATCCTCCTAGTCATCTCTCTCCAGAATCCTTTTGTACACCTCACCTCAGAAGACACCAGTGGAAAAAGGGGGAATTCTGTTGGCCCCTGTGTTAAGCAGATGGCACAACCCCACATTTTCCTGTGAGGCACAGTCGGGATGCAGCCATAAAGGATTTTGAGAGTCATACTGGATTCACTCATCATAGTCAGTAAGATCCACAATAAAAAAATCTGAACAGGCCCCAGGTCTTTGCCCAAGAAACCTTTCCACATCTGAAAAAGGAAAAATGCTGCACTTGTACAATGTATCAATGTGAGATTCATTATAGGTACTAACTTTAACTGATACACACAATAAATCCAAAAACACCCCCACAAATTCCAAGTGTATTCAGTGCATCTGTTTGTTGCAAAGGACGTAACATACAAGGCTGTGATCAGGGATGGGAAAAGAGAAACAGAAATATAAAGTCACTCTTGAACCTTCAATTTATATCTAAATGTTTTCACAGCTTTTTTTTAAACTTCAATTCATTTTTATTATGAAGTAGTAAAAAAAAACAAAACCAAACAACTATTTGCATTGAGAAGTTAACAGGAAATTCCATGAAGACAATGATCTGTATGAGCACACAAAATTCTATGGAGGAGAGGTGCAAAGCCCTGTGATGCAATATAAGACAGCACTACCTCAGTATCTTCTGTCCTATTGGAGACCTTTGCCCTGTGAGGTGCTGAAAGCCTCAACTTGCAATGCACTCAGAGCAAGGAAGCCATGAAATTGAAGACATTACCTCATGAAATTGAATCCTGAAATGTTAAGTTACTCAGTAAAAGGTTCTTCATTGTTAATTTTCCTCCTGCTGTATTCAAAATACCTCTTCTGGGAAAGTTTACATTTATACATTTCCTCATGTTTTTTCCTTCCTGCAATTGCACACTGTACCCAGAGAATTTTATAATACTGTTTTGCACTCTAGTGATATTTAAACTCCATACATTGTACCCTAAAAACTGATGGAGCAGTTAGCAAAAGCAAACCCCAAATAATTGAAATGTCTGTGCCACTGGAAAAGATGTTGTAAGCAAAGACTGCAGGAACATCAAGAAGCTGAGCCCTGCTTGCCCAAAAACCCACATCCCCAACAGCTCTTAGCACAGAACTACCTCAGAAATTTGTGCAGGAGAAAAGGAAAAGGGTGCTGCAGTTGATCCCTTGGGAACAGGGGACAGCAGCACTGTGTCACATGTGAGGAGCATTTCTGGATCTGCTCTCTGGGTCTAGAGCTGCTGGGAGTTACTTTTGGAAAACTCAAACAAGTCACAAGTTTTACATGAGACATCAAGGGAGGATATTTCTTCTAGCCTTGAAAATGTGCTGACATACTTTGCTGATTTACAGAAAATTATAATGAAACTGAGGATTTACAGAAAATTATAATGAAACTGAGGATTTACAAAGAATAATTTCCCACTGTGAAAATTCACCCAATACATAAGAAATATTGCTAGCAGGGAGAGATGGGATTATGCTGTTTTACACTGTGCAAGGACAGAGGAGGTGATGAGAAAGTGACCAGCTCAAGGCTTATTAGCACAGGGTTTATTGTTTCCCAAAAAGAGTTTGATGATTGAAAAAAAAAGAAAAAAAAAGAAAAAAAAAAGAAAGGATTTTTACATGAGACACAAGTTTTAGCCATTTTACACATCCTTGATTATTGGTCAAACTGCACTGAATAAGATCAGTTCCTTCAGAGGTGACACAAACAGCACAGCAGGAGCTTAGCAATAAAGAATATGCAAAGATGTGGCAGAGCAAATAGGTTAAATGCTATTAAATAACCATTTAGGAGATGGCATTTAAAAGCAAAACAGAAACCTTTGACAAAATAGTTCTAATGAGCATCCAATCCTTTCTAGCTCTCTTTCCTGCTTAGTGTGCAGCACATGTTAATGATGGCAAACAGGCAACCAATAATGTACTAAGTGTGGCACAACAATGTGTAGCTTGAATGTCCTAAATTCTTCTTAGCAGTTTAACAAGTCAATTCAGCAAACACAGTTTTGACAGATTTTGAGAATAATAAAATTTTTGGCTAAGACCATGTCTAAGAAATTACATCCCAAAGACTACTCTTCAAAAAAACCCAAAAACCTGAGATTACCCCAAACCAGCTTGTTGCCTTTAATGTAATGTCTATTTTCAGCATGAGCTATAACTGCAACAAATTACTCTCAGCCCCATGGGGTTGTGTTATAAATATTTCAGCTATATGGAGAGTGTGAATAAAATCTTTAAACAGCCCCTTCAAATATTGTGTAAGTACTACAAATTATGACTGAAGAACTATTTTAGAAATATTTTCCTGAGTTGTAAAAAATTTTATTTATTCTGGTTTTTATATCATTCAGCTGGTACATCCGACCACGGTACAATAACTTCAATTACATAGGAGGGAGAGGAAAATATTAACTCACTTTTTTAAAACTTTCAAATATTACCTGACATCAGTTTTCTATCATAACAATGTTACTATTTCAAAGTAAAATGAAATAAATTTATTTGAGCTAGGAACAAATTCTGTGCTATTATCTGAAAAGCAAAGGAAATTTTCAATTTCATTCTTGATTTGCAAGATTCCAGGTCAGTCATTACAAACCATTAACAAGTCAAGCCTAAATGAAGTACCCAAGCATAATTCAACTATACGTAATATTGACATTCTTCAAAATCCTGGAGGATTTGCTGAAATGTAGAACATACATTTTCTTCCTTAAATGCAAAATAGCAGCCTAAACAAATTAATTTGTCTGGATGGAGAGAAGGGGAAGGGATTAGAGCAGAAGCCAGGACATAACCAATTTTCTTGGACCTAACTGAAGCTCCTGTGGAAAAAGCAGGCTCGCACAATTCCTGCTACTACTCTACTCAACTTCCTTGTATATCAACTAATTTTTTGCAGGAATCCATGAGAAAAGATGAAAATCAGACTAAATTCTAAGTAACCAAATACTGCCAAGGTCTCCACTTCTGCTATTACACAGTTCCAGGATGTAACACAGAACAATGGTAACTCCTTTACAGTGCACTTCACCGTGCATGGTGCAGACACAGATTAGAGGATGACATAATGGATAAAGCACTGGCCTTTCACCCTTGGGATTTTGTCCAGCCTGCAGTCCTATCAGATAATGGGTTTGGCAATCTCCACTAGTCTCTTTTGGACACTAATCCCCACTACAGAGTCTCTATAATTCATCATCTAATTTAATACACCTGGCAACTTTACCACCAGTTCATTCTTTTGTTACATAATGGCCCAAAGTGAAGTCAAGGGTGGTTAATGCTCTGACAACTGGCTATTATCTCCCGTAACAGCTGATGTTGAGGGGATTATTGCAGTCATAAACCATTTTATAAAAATTGGCAACTGGGAAAGCAGTGTAAGAAAATAAGGTGATATTTAGAAGTTTTATCACTGATTTTCTACCAATCTGTAATGGAGTTTCTAGCATCCAAAAAATGCTGGAGAGGAAACTTGAGATTAAAGCTACAGATTGTGAGCCAAGAATCAGAGGCTGACAGTCAGAAAGGTTTGACTGTTCTGAGGTTACAGACACCTTTTGTCTTCCTTTTTTTTTATCTCTGTCAAATATAAAGTATATTTCTTCTTAATTTTGTCTCAATTATTTGGTCACCACTTCATCAGGATTCTTCCTTTTTCACTTTGAAGTATTTCATCACTTTTGGTACTCCAGTTTTAGACCCACAGCTTTGTTCACAAATGAACAAGGGATTTCACTGCTATCCAGACCAATCACTGAGGATTTAAGTGACCCATGAGACAAGACAAGGGAGAGCTGCACTCAGCTTCTTGCAAAAGAAATCAACTCACTGAAACTGTGGGAAAGCTTGGGAAGATGAGCAGTTGAGAATCAAGTCTGAACTAAAATGCCATAAACACACAAGCAAACAGGCAACAGTACCAAGGTACTCACAGTCAAGGGAATTAGCACTCACAACTCCCACTGTAAATAAGTATGGGTCTTGCAAAGTGGTAAAAAGGCATCCAAAATTTCACCAGGTAAAAACATAATTTTTGTTTGGTAGACATCAGACTGTGGAAGGATAATTATAAAAGGTGTAAGGTGCTTCTGGGCTCCCTGGTACATCACAGCTACATCTGTGCAATGTCATTTTGTATCGCAGGTGTGTAGCAATAGTTGGATGCTCTATATTTAATCAAGATTGCTTTGTAGAATAAATTTCACACCCCAAAAAAATCATTCAAATAAAGCCAGAGAAATTCAATCCATAGCCACTCCTGTTGTGACCAAGAGGCATTACTAAAATTTCCAGTTTAATAAAATTTGATCCATTTGTTGAAGCTTTTCAGAATTGTTTTGAAGTGAGGTTCTGTATTTCATGGCTCAGGATATCTGTATTTTTTCATGCAGGCTTGGATTGAGCAAGATTTCCTTTACTACAAGGAGACATAAATCCCCCTGGCCTGTGCTTTGAACCAACCATTTTAGGTAAAGGTCAATGTGGTGCTGATCTCCACTCTGTAAGCCTGTGTTTGGTTCTCTACAGCTGAATTTGATGACAGGTTTTATACTGACTTCAGCAGCAAAAGGTTCAGGTTCTAAGAATTCAACTTGCAACAGGAAGATTTTCATAAGGTAGCACAGAAAACTGTATGAGGTCTATTCAGAGAATGCAAAGAATTTTGTGAATTGTAGATGTAGCAGAATCATAGAATGAGTTGGAAGGGATCTCCAAGGATTATCAGAGTCCAAGTCCTGGGCCTGCACAGTACAGCCCCTGGAATCACGCCATGTGCCTGAGAATAAAACTGAACACTTACAAGAGCAGGAAAAAGTTTATGCATAGAATTTTAGGATTACTTTACTTGTTCATTGAAATACAAAATCAGCCAAAGCAGAAGAAGCTGTAAACACAGATGCTGCTCTGATGGAACAGCAGACCCACTGCTTGGCAAACTCTGGTAGGAAAGTGTGCTTATTGTTGGACTTCCTGTGAGCAGAAACACTACAACTTCTTTAAGAAAATCTTTCTGAAAATGCTGAGTTAGTGGATAGAAAAATGAATGAGATTTTACATAAAAAATGTCTGCTATGCTGAAAAATATTTAATCCTTCAGACACTACATATTTTCCCCCATTAATTGTTTGAACCTTCAAAGTGCTACAGCAGGAACATAAAGTAGACATGAAATTCCTTTATCTTGACATTTTAACCAACTGAAGGCAATTGCTGCTCAGACTGTCACACTGTACCAGTCAGTGTTAAAATTGCTATGTCTTTATCTTTGATTAAAAATTTAAATCTACTTCTTTATAATTTTTGTAGCCCTACAGCATCCATGTGTTCTCACAGTTAAGTGAAGTCAAACTAAATATTTAATACACCATTCTAATTAGCTACAAACTATTACCTGATTTAAGTCTGTAAATGAATGTGAAAAGACTCTGGAGGCCTAATGTTAACCTTCATCCACTCCAGCTATACGAGAGAAATTACAGGCTCTAATTAGACTCTTTAAACTGCAAAGAAATAGAATTTTCATAACCAGCTTATTAAAAAACGAAGACCCCCTTGGGACAGGGCAAATTGCTTCTACCCTGATCCGCTTATCCTTGTACAACACCATACAGAAGACCCATGTTGTCTGACTTGCAGCTCATATTTCTCCCAAATTAATGAGCACTCAAATTATTCCAGCTGCCCCCTTGGCACGGGGAAAAATTGAAAATCCATGGCTGCCAAGTGACGTGTATAATCCAGCTGCTAAATAAAATGTGCTTAAGGGGACACAGCTGTCGAGGTGACTATTTACATTAAAATAAGTCCATGGATACAGAACAAATGTCTAAAGACAGAAACAGTGTACAGCACTTTGTTTAACCCCTGAATTTAACCAGGTCACCAAAATTTGCAGCATCATTTACAGGCTAAAGGTAAGTGCATGGTCTTTTGACCTTATGATTTATTTCTTCCAATTTGTCTTATCTTGGAAAAATACTGATTTTCTTCTGGAAAATAGGTAAATTCAGAGGAATCACATTAAAGAGCAGAATTCACATGACAGAAAGGACAGCTGATTTTTCAAAACAACCCTACTTGAGAAAAATACAGAACGTTTAACTCCATCTCCTGCTCTCCAAACATGTGCAGTGTGACAATAAGCATGATCTTTGAGGGAGCAGAATAGAAAATGATACTTGCAGAGAATTCACACAGACTTGTGGAATCAAAAAGAGACTGTTACATTTTTTTGCCTGAACTTACACAGGCTGCCAGCTCACTTCCACATGAAACTGAGAATACCAGGTGTTATCTTTAAACCACTAAATAGTTTAAGAAATCCGTTCTGTAAGAGTTAACTGTATTCTAAAATACTCTAGGATGCTGTGATTCATAGGCCACGCTTTTAAATGTTACAAACCATGACTGTAACCCAGCTGACCTGAACAGCACTGTGCCAGTTGAATACATACCTTGGAATATAGGGGCCAATGCAGTTTCTCTTTACTAATCAGGAATACTTGGCCAGAGGACACCTTGGATCTAGGACCGTAATCTAAATTCAAATTTTTACAGTCAAAAACATTTGCTTTGTTCAGCAAGTACATGTGAGGCCCAAGTCATAACAAAATGTGTGTGCAAGCAAATCCTAACAAGAATTGTACAGAACCCAACTGTAGAGAAAGTTCAATTAGTCAAAGGTTTATATATTTCAGCCTTCACCAGACAGTTTAATTTGAGTAGTTACTATGACATAAGCATTTTTAACTATGGGATTAGGAGCTGAGGTCATATTTGGAAAAAATGGTAGATAAGTAATATGGGTTTCAATCAATGAAGCCTGATAAAATTTCCCACGTATTGTTGGAGAAACTAATCAAATAATCTTTAAAATATCAGTGAATATTTTTTAAGATCTGTGAGTAGCAAAGGACATGCCAAGGACAAGAAAAGGGAAACTAATTTTTAAATATTTTCAAAGTGAAGGAAAAAAATTGTAGAATCATTTCCTAGATTTTATTACCCAAAAAGACTGTAGCAAAATTGATTAAACAATGAATTCACAATCATATACAACACAATAACGTGGAAACAGCCAACACGAATCTAAGAGTGACTGTGTTTAACCAATCTTATTTCCTTTCATAACAAGTGTCTTTTGTACTACACAGGTAAAAAGAGGAGGAGAAAGATACCCTGATTAAATTCTCAAAATATTTTTAGAAGTATGGCTATCCCCACCAATCCTGGACTCATGGGCAACATACCATCCATGAGAGCTTCCAACTGGGCCTGACAAAAATAAGGCACAGCATATTACGTGCTCAGTGATGCTGTTGCCCTCTAAGGACTCCGAGCCTAATGAAATGAACATAAGGTGAATGCGCTTCTCACAAGATGTGCTCTCAAAGTGGATTTATTATTGTCAGGTTAGGAAGAGAATTTGGGAAAGTGAGGAGAGATCTGGCCAGTACCGAGTTCAATTTAATAATTTGATTGAGGATTTAGAAGAAGAGAACCCTTAAAATTTGTCAAATGACATGAAGCTGGAAGTCATTCTATGCCCCTTGGAAAACAGCATTAGAAAGCCAATGGCACCCGGCCTGTATCAGGAATGGTGTGGCCAGCAGGAGCAGGGAGGTCATCCTTCCCCTGTGCTCAGCATTGGTGAGGGCACACCTCGAGTGCTGTGTCCAGCTCTGGGCCCTCAGTTTGGGAAGGACGTTGAGATGCTGGAGCACATCCAGAGGAGGCAGCAAGGCTGGAGAGGGGCTGGGAACACAAACCCTGAGAGGAACCACTGGGGGAGCTGGGGGTGTTCAGCTTGGAGAAAAGGAGACTCAGGGGTGCCCTTATCACTCTCTACAACTCCCTGAAAGGTGGCTGTAGTCAGGTGGGGGTTGGTCTCTTTCTCCAGGCAGTATTGACAGAACCAGAGGACACAGTCTTAAGATGTGCCTAGGGAAATATAGGTTGGATATTAGGAAAAAGTTTTTACAGAAAGGATGATAAAGTACTGGGATGGTCTGCCTGGAGATGTGGTGGAGTCACCATCCACACACAACAATGTGTTTAAAAAAACATTGGATGTGGCACTCTGTGCCAAGGTTTAGTTGAGGCGTTAGGGCGTGGGTTGGACTTGATGTTCTTGAAGGTCTCTTCCAACCTGGTGATTCTGTGAGAATTCAAAATAGTATTTGGGAGCAACAGAAACAGTCTGAAAAACAGGATTAAATTTGTGTCAAAAAGTATATCACTGGGAAGGCAAGTTCTAATTCATGGATGAAAGATGAGGAAGAATTTAGTAGAGCACCAGAAATCGATCTAGATTTCTGAAAGAAATTCATTGCAAACTACTGCAATAAAAGCAAATACCAAACACTTGCTGGGTGTACCTAAAATAAATGGCATATAAATACTTGACATGAATGCAAGGTAAAGGAAGTGGTTATTCAGCCCTGTGTACAGGAGAAATGGAGAAAGCTTTAGCTGGACTTGGGGTGCACTGCAGGGCCCGAGACAGAAAGGTCTGTGAGATGGAGGAAACCTCCGTGTACACAAGAACTGGGTTTTTTTACTTAACATTAGCTATCCTGGGTAATTTCAGAAGCACTATAACTGAGATTATCATCCAACAGTAAAATGCATTTTACATAAGGCTACAGACATTGTAACATAATGGTCATTTTAGTTAAAAAAAAAAAAAAAAACAACAGGTTTGCTTCATCATTCTTCTCTGCCTGCATCCTGAACAACTCTTTTAAGGACTGTACCTGTGGGTGACTCCAGGTACTGTGGTTAACCCTTTTAGAGTGTTAACAAAGCCGTGAAGGCTTTCACCTGTCAATTTGAATTCATCCATGTTCTGATATTTGCTTGCTAGACATCAACAACAGCAGTTGAGGTGTTTGTAAAGAAATACTTTGGCTGCTTTAAACCTGATACTAGAGAGAACAAAGAATGAAGACCTGAACAACTGTAGACATCAAATATGAAAGACAAGCTAGAGAGGTCCATCCTCTGAGCTCAGAACTAAGTAAGCTTTTTTCTCTAACATGACTCACAAGCTGTGCTCTAAGTCCTGCAGTTAATTATAAAAACATGGTCTGTTCGCTCTCTCCATTTTCACTGCTGGTTTTGCATTGTCCAAACCATCTAAAAGTATGCAGTGATGTCACCATATGTATCATGGAGAAGAAAAAACAGATGAATACTCTATAAACACTCTTCGTTCCTAAAACATGTAGCCTAAACAAAGGGCTTCCTCTCCCTTCTTTTAGAGAAACATGGGAGGAAGGAGAACTGAGAACCACAATGAGGACTTTGAGCACCAGCACACTTACACTGAACTTGCATTTGACATTAGGAAACACAGGAAAATTAAGTTAGTGGTTAGTTAGAAAAATAGGGAACTCCAAATTTAAAGGATAAAAATAATTCATTTTGCAGGAAGATTTTTGAAACTGAGCAACTGATTTCTTAAAAATCTTCCTGTCATACTACATCACTGTATTTTTTTTTCCTTCGAGCAATTTTTCTGGAGAATAAAACTGAATCCATTCCAAAAGCCCCTTTTTCTGACCTTTTACTGCCTCCATCACAATGCCCATTACAAGGTCTAAAATCAAATCAGTAATTCCAAATTCCAGAACATTTGTAACACATAGAGGCATTTTAAATATCTAAAATTCCTCTAATCATTCTGTAATTTTTTATGCAGCTGATTAATGCTGCAGAAAAAGTAAGAGACTCTTGGAGCAGGGATGTAAAGACAAAGGAACAGAGCAATGCCCTCAGTGCCAAGAAGACAAGAGAAAGAATGAAAGCTGGAAAACAAGGCAAAGACAGGATTAAAGAATAAAATAGCTTACTGCAGAAGGAAGACAGTACTTCTGAAAACTGTAAAGGGCAGAGTTGTAAAAATCGCAGACTGCACTGAAAATGAGACATTGAGAGCTCTTAGTGTGATGAAAAGAATAATCATTAATGCATTGTTAGGTAACACAGGGACACAGTGCCCAACTGAGACACAAAATGCAATAACAGAAAAGATTATGAAGTCAAGATACAAGCCTAAAATTGTACCTTATTCTTTACGTTAAATATATGACATCTTATATGTATCTACACATGACTTCATATAAAATGAGAGCAACAAGCAAACACAAAAACACAGAAGAAAGAACAGAACATGTGGACATGCAAGCTTTCTCTAAAAAGTGTGCCTCAGAAAAGGGAAAAATAGTGTGCAACAAATTAAGTCAGATTTTATTCAACCTTTTAATGAGACAGTCAAAAGAGAAAAAGGGGTTATTCAATCAAAGGTAGAAGTAGGTTAATTAAGCCAGACAACATTGAACACATGGAATTAAATCTCTGCCCAGCTGAACCTAAGGGTCCATCAGTGCCAGGGGCCCTACAGGAGGGACAGCTGGCACAGAGGGAGGGTGGAACCCCCAGGATGGATCTTCACCCTGGCCCGGAGAGACAAGAAATGCAGGTGGGTACCAGAGGAAAAGGAATGGCCAGCTGGGGGCAATGAAACTCCAGGAACCCTGGCTGATGCCAGAGCAAGAAAACAAATACAGCTCCACTAAAATTGCCTGCCAATCTGTCTGTCATCCCTTTCCTGCTCTTGTGTCCAACTCCACAATTCCTTTGGGTTGGCCACTGCCTTTCCCTCCACAGGAAAAACATTTGGTGTCTGCACTGTTCCCTGTCACATCATGCACAGCATTTAAGGACTGCTATATTTAAACACTGATCTGAAATAAAGATATGGGAACTGAAAACAACAGCTATTCTTGAATAAACCCATACATGGCAACTTAATTTAGAGTACAAATTCTGATCTCATCAGTTTAATCTCTTTGGAAGGTATGAGGATAAGAATACCTGCATGTGAAAGATTCCAAAAGGATTCCACAGAAACTCATTCAAATTCTTAGTAATAGACACTTCTCATATTGCCACACTTAGGCTGTGGTGCTCTCTGTGCTACAAAGATACAACAGATACTTTTAAATCCCCCATATGCTCCCTGGAAGAAGAAGCAATGAGGATCAGGCTGTGGGTAGAAAGCCCCTTTATTATTTTGTCCTTGTAACATTTACTCTGATGTCAGCCATACTGCTGAAGTGAAGCACACAATTATGTTACCATTACAGTCACTGAAATCAGATTTTGTTTTCTCAGATTTTTTCTGGACAGCTAATTTTTATTTATTCAAACTAAAAAAACAACAAAACAACCAAAACCAAAAACAAAACAAAGGTTTACTTGAAGATCATCCACTTCAATAAAACTTCATATCTTTTCTTCATCTATTTTTAAGCTCTACCATGTCAATAAATCCAATAAATGAGATAGAGGTCCAGTGTTTTACTGAACCAGAACATGTGTAAAGCTCACTCAAGTACAGGAATCTCACAGAAGAATAATTACAACTTTCAAATAACAGTGCATTCATTTGAGACAGCACACTGACACTGTCATCTCTCATTTATAGCTGCCAACTTTGACACTCCTGATTTCATTTTCAGATCAACCCAATGGCCCTAATGATGCAGTTTTAGAGTGGGCATGAAGCACCCACCATATTCAGGTAACACTCACTGCAAATACAAGCCACACACCAATCTGCATGCCCTTTCCAAAATCTTTTTTTTTTCCTGGAAAGCTATTGAAGAACTTTTACTGCCAAGTGCCTTCTCCTACAGTGTTCTGTTCCTAACTCTTATAATCTTTCAGTGTAGTTGTTCACTGTCAGACATTTTCTAAGATGAGGTATGTAGAATTCTGTTGAATTCTATTCTAGAATTCTGTCAAATTCTATTCTAGAATTCTGTAATTTCCCACAACAGCAAATTCCTTCAAGTAACATTTTTCTGAAAGCATCACTAGAAATTAAGTATGTAAGTGTAAAAGAAAATTCAATGCATTCCTTAGACAAGAGATGTAGAAGAGGTCTCTAAACATCCCAAAAATGTTCATACTGCAGGAGAGCTGCACATGGACTACTAAAGTGCTTTCCTTTATTTGTTGTGACTGTGCATATGGAGCCATTAGTCTCAGTCAGTTGTCTCAACTCCCTCCTCAGCCAGCCAGTGCTATTGATTATCTGGGCCACTGTCAGAGGGAGATTAGGACAAGGCTGACAGTTTGCTGGCTGATGTTGAATCAGGAGAAAACTCACACGATGCCAGTACACTTCAAGGAAGAAGTCAGTGTATGTACTGTATGAATCTGCTCCCTTTCCCTGCAGTGTATTCCTGTGTCTGTCACACCCATCGGTGACACGGGAGCTGCACCCACACCCCCAGCTGCCCCCTGGAACCAGAGCTGAGCCCTGCAAAGGAGCTTTCTGCACAGGCAGCTAGCCAGGGAACTGCAACCATTCGTTTCAGATGTTACCCTTTCTACCATCACTCATTTTCTCAAAACCAGGTTATGGCAACATATTCCACACAGAAAAGTATCTTGACTCAGTTCAACAGGATAATACAGAATATAATTTCTACATCAACTTTAAAATGAAAGTTGATTCTTTCAATCCCAATAATGTGAACAATGTCTATTTTAGAGTCTCATCAGGATTACTCCGCTTGTAAAAGTGTTGAAGCTACCCTGACCTTAATTCAAAAGAGGTTTGCAATAGAGCATTTTACATTAGGAACTCTTGTTCCACCATCTGCCTGAAATTGTCCAGAACCAATGACCTTCATAAAAACATAATAGAAGAGCCATCTTCTTATGGAGACTTACAGCAAAGTGAGTCCTCCAAACTCACAGAGACAGGAAAAGGGTTTGCTGTTCTGCTGGCAACTTAATATTGGTTTAGCTATTTTATGCAAGGATGCCCAAGGCATTTTACTATTACCTATATAATAAAAATGTAATAACAAATTTATAGAAGGCTCAATAATTGGACAGGTGAATTCACTGACATTTTGCCTCAGGAGATACTGTTTGAATTTTACACCACTCAAAAAGATGACGCCGAGACAATAAAGAATAATGTAGGGATCTGGGATTCAAAGGCCTAAAATCTGGGGTTTTTTTTCCCTGCTGGTAATGTACAGAAAGTGTCTGCACAGCTCTGTCTAATATCCTATTCTCAGTGACTCAGTAAATGAAGAGCAAATTTTCCTATTTAGGGCTGCCTTTTTAGATGAATACACATTATTACTGAACATATGAAAAACAGAATTTTTGTCTACTAGGATCTTTGTGACTATCAGAGCAGCATGTGGGTATGAACACTAACCAGTGTGACACTACAGGAGAGAAATATATTTTAAGTAGTTGGCGCTATTTCTGCCTTACTTCACAATAACATTGATCCACTTTCATGGCTGTAAATAAAACCAAAATAATAACTAATGGGTTTTTAAAGTAACTATTACTTTAAAATTAAAATGCCAACATTCTTCACAGGACAATTAAAAAATACAAAAGGATTTTTAAAGGATTTTTGAAAGGATCCACTTGAAAGGACTTCAGTAAATGAAAATAACAAAAGAGAAAAGTACTTCAGCATTTGAATTTTAGTCTGACCTCTGCCTAGATACTGGTAGTCTGTTCTGACCAATGAACCTATATATGAATTTGCTATTAAAAAAAATCTAATTATTGTGTGTTTTATTGTTTTGACAGCTATTTTAAGCAAGTAGTCATGGATTCATGTTACTTTGTTACTGAAATTTGTTTTCAGCAATAATAATTCATCCAGTAAATTTTATTTCCATTGAATTTTATAAGGCTACTCTAGCCTTGAAGCTGTCTAGTAAAGCAGAATTGAGCTTATCATCTGATTGTATGACTATGTGGCATTTTCTTTGTAAGTCTTAAAAAGAAATCCTTAATTCAGTTGACTTTTCACCCATTCTTCAGTCTTATGTTTATTTCCAGGATCTCAAAGCAGACCATTCAATCTCATCCTGCTCCTTGCTTTAAAACTTGGTTTCTGTCCAGTCCATTCTACTAAAATTATTAGCTCTAATTTTACCAACCAAAATTTCAACTGCTGTACTTGGATTTACGTTTATCAGGACAGACATTTTCATCTGTTTTTGTGCAAGCTCTATTGTCTCACCTTGCTAAAGCCCTTTTTTCCACTGAGGTAACTCTCCGTTGGCACTCATGATACTTCTGCCCTTGAGTACTCAGTAGAATCATTTGTCTGCTTAACTGCTTGCTGTGCTGACCTGGATGGCACAACATGAAACTTGACAAAAAAACAAACCTCTAAATAGGAAAATCAAACAGAATATAATATTTCTCACAATAGAAAACTATGCAAATGTTCTAAGGTCTTTTAGGAATAAAATTCACAGTCAAAATTATAAGTCTCAAAAAAAGAATGTTTCGTTTCCCAAAGGTAACACAAAGCCAGGATTTAAATTATGCCAGTAGTATGAAGTGAAGCAAGCAATTTTTCACATGTGCATCTCATGTCAAATATTTCATGTCAAATTTTACTATATTTCTTCAGGATCAAAATCACCACTGCTATTCCATGCCATTTCTCCCACCTAGCAATCCATAGATTATTTCCATATAGAAATAGCCATTGACCAAAATTTTAATTTACCAACGTGCTTTAATTTACTAACTCCAGAGCCACTTTACCAACAAAATGGGAAGCAGCTGATTTTCAGTCTAGGTTTCACTGTTTGATAAAACTATTGAAACAGGTGAATTGTTTATCTCTAAGGGCTAGAGGAAATAATGTACTCTTGATTTTTCCTTTGCCAGTGTCTATCTCTCCCTTTAAATACCGAGCCCTTTTTAACCTGTGATTTTGTTTAGGAGTTGGAGAACCTGTATGTTAAAACTGTATTTCTGTTTAAGATTCAACCATTACATTTTGTGAGGATTTATTTATTTCAATAAAAGGATTCAAAATGTGTTTGAATAAATCAACTTAAACTGTGTCTGATCTGAAACTGAAAGAAAAGCTGCATCACCACTTCTCCTTATGGTCACTAATTAGCAGGGGGGAAAGAATTTTAAATGCTCAACCAATTCAAAACCTACAAGGTTGAAAATAAATGAATTTCTGAAGACCTGGGAGAGTCTGTTTCAACACTGATTCCCCACCAAGAACTCACCAGCTGGATAAAACTACAGAATCTCCTGTGAATAAAATGTTTAGGTTATGTCTTAACTTACAAACATGCATTTTAAAGCATCCCGTCCTAAAAGATTTAATTGATCTGTCCCCTGTCCAAACAGCAGTCCCCACCTCCTTGCATACTTTGGCATAGGCTGGGGGTGCTAAAACTGCACCTTTCATGCTCCTCTCCTCAATCAACACATATCCCATTATAAACATCTCAAAGTCCAGCCTGGCAGCCATCCCAAATGCTCCAATCAAAGACATTTTGTTCAGGTTTATCCATTCAGTGTCAGGTTTATTTTTGTTATTTTTTATGGTGATTTTTGTCTCTGGTAGCTGTAGAGATCTCAGAATCAAATGGGCCACTAATCTAAACTCTACAGCCAACTATTTATGCATTTCCATAGTATATTAAAACTCGTATGCAAAACTTTGGCTCCACTGACACAGCCTGCATGTACATTTCATTTGCAACAGGTCAGACACCCCAGGTGTTACCCATTCAACTGGGGGTCCAAGAAGTTAAATAAAATGAACTTATACAGAAAGAACTGCAAAAAAAATGTGCAAATTTGGTGGGTTTATTCATCCCTTCATTTAAAAGAAAGCCAAGATACGCAAAAGCTCAAAGGCTCGAGCAGTGTGTTACCCTGAAAACAAGGCAGGAATAGAATTCAGAAGATCTCATTTCTAAGCCAGGATCTTCAATACCTTTTTTTTTGTTCAAATAAAACTCCGTGTTCTAAGCATGGAGCAGATTTCATATATAGAGTGTTTGCAATCCACAAAACACAATATTTGGGTGAAGCCAAGGAGCAGAACACATAAAGGGTGTGAAGCTTTTCATGGACAAGGATCCTCACCACAAACTCTCCTGACAAATTTTATTCAACTTTACAAGGTAGATTAAAGTCACAATGTATCACAGGGGAACTGGAATGAGAAATTTCTCTAAAAATCTCTAGGTTGTGATATTAGGCTCCCAAATAAACTTAGGTAAATAAATAAATAGATATCCACAGAATTTTTTGCAGGAAACAGATCATTAAAAGACAAAAAAAGTAGGGAAGCTTTCTGAAAGGCAGAAACTTCTTATCTAGTTGGCAACTGCACGTATTGTATAAAATAATTATTCCAAATATTGACCAACAGTGCTGCTTGCTTCAGAGACTGTGGGACAAGGTCTTTATACCAGAATTCGTAAACCTGGGTCCTGGCATTTTGCACAGATACAGACAACTATTTCATTTACTCTCCTGGAATTATTTTTCACAAATACACTGATCAAACTCAAATTCTCGACCCAGTCCTTCCCTGTCTGTTCATTCAGGAAGTTTTTCAGGCACATTTTAAGGCCACTGAGCTATATATGCCTGCTACGTACCTGTTTTTTCACTTGCTCTTAAAAAGTTAGACAGAAATGTCACATGTTCTTTCTGATTTTATTTTTCCCTGCCCAGAACAAGCAGAGAAAGGCCTTAAGCTGGCTCAGACACTGCATATGCTGGGCAGCTGGTGAAGCAGAAAAGGATCCCTGATCCTGCATCACTTTCTGATGCAATCTCTGCATCCTGAGGGGATACATCTTCCAGTGCCTTCATCCCATCATGAGGTCAAACTGCTAATGATACGTGAGCTAATGGGACATTCAGTCTCCTGACACACAATTTTGTCCTAAAGGTTTGTTAATGCCACAATATTATTTCTAAAAATTATGTAATATGAAATATTCAAAGGGTTTCCCCTATCAGTATCCTTCCTTCATGAGTATGTGGTGCCAGATTTGATTTCTAGGTGTACCCTGAGCTCAAATAAAATTTAGGCAGTTCATGAGGACAGTAAGGTTAAAAGGTGTCAGGACTTAGTGAAATTACTTATGGAAGTGGCAAACTCAAACACAAGTAAACAGACAGGGTCACAAATTAAAATGCTTTTCACAGAAGACTGAATATTCCCAGTGCACAAAGCAAAGCACATGCTTAACCCTTTTCAGGATCACAGCTCCATCCTGACATAAAAGAGAAACAATGTCAAAAGATAAATAAAAAGAAAGTTAAAACTGAATCAATTGCACTTGGTTTTGTATTTAATGTATGCTTCATAACCATGAGTAATTAATGAACAGTAATTGCATTTCTCTCCAAATTACTTGCTAATTAATTGAATTTACAGTGGACATTAATATGTGAACATTGGGTAATCTTCTACTGACTGCAGCAATGTAGCAATATCTTTTAAGATATATCTTCACCTCATTTTGGATTAGTGAGGCATAATTTTTAATGACTCTACTATAAAGCGTCCTTAATTTCTGAATAATGCCTTTTAAGCAAAAAACATATGTAAATATTTAATAACTAAGTAAAACCTGTAAGTAATATGAATAAAAAAATTTAGACACAAAATATTTAAAAGTTACATGAAAGATAAAGAGGTACTATTTTTCCCTCTTTCTTTTGTAACTTTACAGAAGAAACAGTTTTAAGTATGAGAAAAAAATAACCATAATTTGAAGGTTGAGTAAAGGCTTAGTACATACCAGCATGAATCAAATCCATAAATGTTGAAAATTACCTGCCTTTACAGCCTGCAACACTTCCCATTACTCTGCAAACCCCCTTCAACTCCTCATCCCACCTTCCCCATGTGACCAAACACTGCTTGTTTCAGTGACAGTATTTACCTGGTGACCAATTTACAGCTTAAAGAATTAGCCAAAACTACTTTGCTTCCAAACACAAGAACATCAGGTTTGAAAAATCACCTATTATTATTTTATTATCACACAAACCTTTCAAACAGGCTCCTGCCCATGTATTTCAGGGAGCCACTACAAAAACACAGTTCTCCCTCCACCCTTCATGAGCAAAGCTCCTGCAGGACAAGGCTCCCCATCAACAACTGGTCAGTACTCACCCAGGCACCTCCTTCCTCCTTCAAAATGCCAAGCATGCAATGTAAAACTGGAGCTCTACATTAACATACCAGTGAACATTTCTCATCTATTAGATGCAGTTTGGGCTATTTGCTTTTTCTCTGCCCTGTGCAAGTTTGCATTATTTTCATCCCTTATCAAGGGAGCAATGACCCCTATCAATTTTTCACTTACTCTGATAGCATCATTGCCATGCACCAACTATATACTTTCTAGATTACAGGCATTTTCAAAGGTTTTCTCCATCAAAATAGAAAAAAACCTGTCCAAGGGGGCAGCAGACCATAAAAACCCAATCTGGACTGTGCATAGCTTTCTAAATGACAGCAGAAAAACAGAAACTGGAAATTACAGTATCACAGCACTTCAGTAGCCAGTGGAAATGACCCAATCAATATCCTGGCAGCTGAATGTGCTCAAGGCTGCTGAAGAACACAAGGTGCTGAACAGAGAGCACTACAAGGTACTCTGAGTTGATCATCAAATGCCTGGCAGTCTCCTCACAAGCCTGGCTTGCTCAACTTGACCCTGCTCACAGACATGGGCTCAGACTGGGCTGAGGCAAGGCAGAGGAAGGGGTGATAAATCAGCTGGAGAGAGCAACAGCATGTGGCTGTGGCAGGGAAAACCCCAGTGCCACACTCCATGCCAAAGGTGCGAGAGATGTGTCTGCTCTGGGCTCCCCCATTACTGCTATAAATTAATAAAATATTTAAACCCTTAAAATCTAAATAACAATAAATCAAGCTTTGCAGAAAATTCAGAATATTGAAAACTAACAGGACTACCCTCTTGAAGCCTTTGGGCTCAATCAGAACCTATTGCTGGGTTTTGGGGAGAAGTCAACAGAAAGTCACCTATCCCCCTGTCATCTACCCACTAGAGCTGCCTTCTCCTCCAATTAAAAGTCAATCTAGCAGTCAAAAAAGGGCCAGAGCAGATTTATGCTTCAGGCAGAGCAGAAGGAGCTGCACACAAACAGAAATACTCTAGTACTTTTTAATCTAGCAAGGTCAAAGCACCGCAGTAGCAAAAACACAAATGCTGAGCAGCTGTGAGAGTGAGCCCTGGGCTCCCCACAGGACCTGCACCAACCCTTGGACACCTGATGCAGCACTCCCAGCTCTGCCAGGCTTTCAACCTGCCCTGCACTGCTGGTACCCTCAGAAAGCACCCCAAGTCCTCCCCAAAACTTCAAAAATGTCATGCCACAAGGATTTGGAGTGGTGTCATTGCCACAATGGGGAAGCAGCAGATAAAGTTAAAGGTGTGAGCTGCAGCAGGCAGTGCCAAGGTCTCCCAGGGCTCAGAGGAGCACCTGGCTTGCTCAGGTAGGACAGCAGGGTTCCTCCAAAACCACAACTGTCCCAAGGGAATGCTATCCCTCCTGAGCATTCTTTCTGCTCTCTACTGTGGCTGCAGCCACCGGGCAATCACCTTTGGCACGTGCCAAATCCCTTGGGATTGAAGGGAGATTGCCAGGGTTAAAGAGGGTCCATTAGGCTGCAGGGTTCAGCAAACTTTAAGATCAAAACCACTTAAGTACAAGGAGTTCCAAGAAGAACATGTGAGTAAAGCACTTAAACTGCTGCACTGTCTCCTGGAGAGTTTTCTTAGCTCTGCAATAAAAGGCGCAGTCGTGTTGCACCTCTGCCTCTATTACTAATGTGCAGTCATGACAAATGAAATGTGATCCTGACCAAATTGCCCCTTCATAAATTTTAAACATCATGAATTTCTAACTCTCTGCAATGCATTTTCTCTGTCCATAAGCCAGAAATAAAAAAAAATAATAAATTAATAAAGTATTTTGATGACTTCAGATACAAACATTCCATAAAACTGAACAGTCATTCATTATTGTCACTATGATCTGGTCAACTGTGAAAATTTCAATGGTGATCAAAATGTTTAGAAGGTATTTTAGAACTTTTAGAAGATGTATTTTATTAAGTTTATCATAAAAGCCTACAGAGAAAAATGCTTCAAATAAAAATGTATAATATGCACAAAACTTCAGTTGTACAGAGAATATAATTTTTAATTGAGGAGTTCCAGTGCTCTTTTAAAGAAGACAATTTTCTATGTGACATTCAGAATCAGAGCGTTTTATTCTAGTTTTAATTTTGACATCCCTATTAAAATTTGAAGGATTTGATTTTTACCATCCTTATAAATATGTTTTTCTTTTTAAGACTGCATATATATCAAACAAGACAAAATCAGAAACATGAGAAAGAACGATGGTAAGCCAAATAAAACATGTGTTTGTCCTGAATATAATTGTAACATTATAAACTAATGAAGAACAAATACAAATTGAAAAATTCTTTCACTGACAGTGAGGACATCTTGTGGTTAGTGTCTGTTTCATTAAGTTGCTGTTAAATGGTTCATTCTGTTATCCCCCATGTTCTCCTAAAGTTAGTTTATCCCTAAGTTGTACCCTCCCTTAAAGCTGTCCCTCAAGCTATTCCCCTCCCTTTGTTCTAGTTCCTTCCCTGCGTATCAAGGCGACCCTGCCCCTTTTTCTGGAATGTTCCCTGCCGCTCACCCCCTGGGCCAATCCCCAATCACATCACCCGCCTGGAAATCCCCTAATGCAGGCACCCCATTGGCCCATGTGGCCTCTCCCCTCTGCTCCCCCTATCCTGATTGGTCCCACAGTGCTGATGTAATCCCCTGGCTCCACCCCTGAAACCCCCCTATTGGTTGATTTTCTGTTGCCACCCCTGGCTCGTAGCTGTATAAAAACCCGTGCACAGAGGTGCTTCAGGCTTTTTCCCTTTCTCTCTTCACCTGGAAGAAATTTTCCCCATGGAACCTCAAGACAGAAGAGCCTTCTCCTTTGTCTGGTCCTGGCGTGGCTGTAACGGCGTGCACCGTAGAGCTCGCAGCTCTTCACGCGCAGCTGTGGGCAAACCCCAGTCCCCCCGTTCCCCGCTCCTGTCGTGGCTGCTGGGGTGTTCAGAGCCAGCCCGGGTTCCGGTGGGCTGCAGCAAGCACGCTCCCAGTGCTGCACACAACAGTGGAATTTTGCATGAGCAGCCTGTCCGTCTCACTCCGAGCACCTCACTCATGAAACAAAGCAAATTTAGGCTAGTGCAGGAGCAGCTGCGTTGTGACACTTTGAATCAGGCTACTGACCAGAATATGCTGCGTTTGGATGGCTGTAAACATTGCATCCTTTCGCTGTATATGAAACTAATAATCAAATTTTCAGCAAGACCTAAAAGCATTATTTTGTCTTACAGAAAACACGAAAGTATGAGAGAAACAAGCCAATGATTTTGCCTACTGTGGAGAACTGGAAAAGGCTTGCATTTCCTAAATAATTTTATATCAATAGATTTGAATCATTATATATATTCAAATTTTTATGTATATTGAAAATTACAAGCAGAAGCCTCAAAAATTACTAGAAGGATTGGGGATTCCTAACAAACTTTTTACCAGCAAATACAGCAACAAAGTGTGTAGAAAGATTATGAAAACAGATAAATAATGCTGCATTCTATTATTTTTAGATAAGATAGCCATTTCCTTGAATATCCTCAAAGGCAAGATGAGTTTTGACTCATCCTTAAGTCTATCCCAAGTCCCCAGATCCTGTGTGAGTCAAAAGGTAACTTCTCCTTCCTCTAATATGTAATATAAGAAACCACTGAAAATAATATATGTATTCATCTGGTGCTCCATTTGTTGAGTTCCTGATACCTTACTTTTATTTCACTTATCCCCACCCCAAGCTCCAGCAAGGCTAGAATTTACGAAGTAATAAATTCTCATTTTCAGTAGATAGCAAAGTTACAGTTAATACGTTATAGATGTAACAGTTTCTATAGAAATTACTCAGTGAAACATCTTTTTTGAAACACTGTCAAAGTAAATGCAATACAACAAGTTACCAAATTCTGTTTTTTTGCCACAGTACAGCATCCTGTGGAAAATTAAGCTATTAAATATATAGCATTACATAAATATTTTTTTACTTTATAAATGAAGAAATAGTTTTCCAGCATAGGAAAACATTTCCCCCCTATTCACTTAAGCTCAATTTTGTTCCTACTAAGAAAAATTGCAATTAAGAATGTGAAAATCTACAAATATAAAATACATGAATGTAACCTCCTCTATTGCCAAAGGGAGGAACTGAGCTGTAAAAAAACCTCTTTCCATTTCATGCCACACAGTGCAGATAACTGTGAGACAAAGGTAAACATTCAAATAGGTTTTCCTAGAAGAACTACAAATTTGTGCTCGCCCACAGAGTAAGTCCTTTACGTGTTATCAATTTTTTAACTGCTCCAATTTTTTTAAAATATCAGCTAATTGTTAACAATACAATTACTAACTAGCAATTTCTAATAAACTCCTACAAATTGTATCTTAGTTATGGCCAGCTAGTGCCATTTTGTTTAATTCTCTGGTTTATAGATGAAGAAATACAGACAATGATGGCTTGCTCTCCAGTGATGGCTTTCATCTCATCAGGATGAAATGAAGTCTGGCCGAAGTAGAATGGAGAATAGACAGAAGGGAGCTCTTTGAAGTTGGCATTGATAATATTATTGTTGCAAACCTCATGTTTATTAAGAAACATGAAAAGGAGCTGTACCCTACCACATTCCTCTCACCAAAGTATCAAAACTTTATGGTATCTCATTTCTTTTTGCTAATACTTTGTTTCACATGGAAAGTGACAAAAAAAAAAATCAATTTTCAAGCACCACTTTTGCCCTCTGGACTCAGTGCAGTGGCAGTGCACAGAGGGCATGTAGTGCCCTGATTTTCCAAGAAACACACACATCTAAGTAAGAATAAAATTCTTTTTTTAAAATGAATTTTCCTTTCTTTTTCTTGCCTTTTCTCTTGTTAATGCTGCACAGATGGGACAGCTTGTTTAGAATTCCTTCCTGCATCTCTCATTGTCAACAAAGCAATGACTACATGTTCAATTTTTCCTAATAGTCATGATGAGTTTCTCATTCCCTTTTTTGGATTCAGGAGTCTGTCCATAACAGAGGAACATCACATCACTTCAGAAGGCTGCAAGGCTCTTTTCCCAACCTTTTATAGCCCTCATGTTGATGCATTGCACCTGTGTGCCCTCTGCTCCCTTTGGGGGTTGCTCAGCACACCTGGGCACTCCATGGCTCATTGCTGTCAGTGCTCTCACCTGCTGCTCACAGCTGTGCCCACTGGGGATGAGGCTGGACCCAGCCCCACTCCCAGTCACCACAAACTGTGTGCCTGCAACTTTATGGGGAAGTCTGTGCTCTGTATTCCAAAGCCAGCCAAGCACAGTAGAAATCAGCTCAAAATGTAAGATAAGACTAGGCACAAAGAACCAGCAGCCTGTCATCTCATTTCCAGACTGGACTTGTACTGCACAGCAGTGCTCATAGCCAAGTTTAAGATTCTCACACTGCACAGTGGCTCTCCAGCCTGCTGACAGTTATGAGTGTTTCTACTTCTGCATGCACCCTTGGGTCCAAAAGTTGAGGAAAATGGAAAGGGTTTGAGGACTTTTCTATTAAAGCATTTCTTCATAAGCCTTACACATGGAAGATAAAAGATAGTGCTCTTATGTGGAAAGATCCAATATCAGAAGGATGTATTCATGTGTTATTTCACAGCTGGCACTGGTGCCTCCTTTATTTTGTTTTATGACTGCAGTTAGTCCCAGTGTTGAAAGTCTCTCTCTTGCAAAGGGTGTAATCCAAAAGAAATTAGAGCCACATCAATTTATAAAAAAAGCAGAATACGGTGCTAAACTTTTTGTGCATAAAACTTGCTCTAAACTTGTATAAGATGAGATGGTACCACTTAAAAAGAGAAATATCAACAGAATGCCTAAAGAGCCTTGCTCTCTACAAAGGGCAGAGACTTCACAAGTGCTCACCTGAGCTAACAGGCCAAGGAGATGGCAAGTCTCCACTTTCAGTTAATGTGAAGTCATCCAATCATGTTCCCAGCTTATTCTGATGTGGGAGGGCAAATGGCAGAACCTGCACTTGTGTTCTTGCAGATATTTTTACATTTTTGAGAGGACCTGCCTGGGCTGCATGCCTGAGTGTTTTCACCTGGGGGGCAAGGGAAGCATCACCCTCTTACAGGCCCCATAAAAGAAAGGCTAGAAAAGTGTATACACTAACATGATCTTCTAATGGACATACTGCCTTATTTCTTGCTCAGTTGAATTTCTCCCTTTAGCATGCATCCCTCTTGCTGATCATGAAGGTGTACAAATGAAAAGCAAACAAAAATCATTTGGAAAAAAAAAAGAAGTCTGGAACAAAAGTGTTGGGTCTGAAAAAACATGCACAAAAACATGTTAAAAAACCCACTGAAAGTATTCCTGTATAGGTGACAAGCAATTTTACTTCTATTAATTAAAATAATGCTTTAATTAAATAATGGTGAGATGCAGACATAGTCATCTCCTTCACTTGTTTTTTTAAAAAAAGCCTTATGAGTGTTAACAACATAAAATCAAATCAAATATGAATATTAACATCTTAATGTGCATGCAAAGTAATTTATTAATAGATTAAAATTTTAAAAAGCTGTTCTAATTAGATGCAGCAGCAAGGCCTCTGATATGCAAGCAGTGCATTTGCCTTAGTGTATTAACTTCTATTAATGTTATTTTAATTCTTGCTTTGAACCAGAGACTATGAGCATCAGTTCTGCAGAAAGCTTGCTTTTAGGAATATGCAAATGGTAATCACCAAGGAAGCTTTTCCAGCAGAATACCACAGTACAGGACATGCACGCTCTTCCTTTTTATTCCAGGCATCTTTGTAGGATTGTTCTACTGATCAGGAAATTTATCCAAAAAACCTTCACCTCCCTGAGGCATGTTCAAGTGAGAGCCCAGAGAATACAGGGCCATTTCAGAAATAGGAAATAAAAAACCTGGATGCTTCAGAAACTTGCTAAAGTAGAGCGGTAGGATGAAAAACTAAACCAGCAGAGTACCCCACCTGTTCCAGCTTGCAAGCAGAACACCTAAAACACCCATAGAGAAATGGGACCTGGCACAAAGGAAGCAAAAGCCTCCTGTCTGTAAGATCTTACTCAGTTGTTGTTAACTCCGAATACCAAGGGATTTATTTAATGTTTTGTGACTTTGGAGTGGTTTTCAGAATTTTTTCTTGGGAAAAAAAAATTCTCTTGGGATAAAAGGATTTTTAAAAGTCATAAGGCATCTCTTTGACTTGATGAAATATATAAAATAAATACATTTTTAAAATGTAGTAAAAGGAGACAAATTATTGCAAATAATATAATTCCTACTTCAGAGAAATTATAATAGCTGAATTATATATTAATACTTGATGATTTAGAAGTATTTCACAGCCCAGTCAATTTACAAATTTAGTGAAACATTTGTGCATTTCAAGGCTGCCCAGTCTGCACATATCTCAAGGGTTCTGTATGTTTTCATCAGGGAGCACGTATTAGGCGATAGTGAGGAAATGTCATTTTTTCTCTACCCTAGAAGAAGTAGAAGCAAACAAATTTAGCTTTTTTGCAAGCAAATACAAATTATTGAACTGTAAGCAGAGCAAATAATTTAGTTATCATGGGATTTAAACAGGGAAAGGGAGAAATATTTTTAGGTTGCCAATATTTCAAATTAGTCATAATCTGATCTTAGCTTAATTGCAATTACTGCTTTTCCTAATACTAATTTTCCTGCCAGCTGGGAAATTAAAATTGATTGAAGCTACTGTGGCTTTTCAGATGTCTTAAGTACACCACAACATGAAGAACATCACAAATATATATTTAAAAGAGCTCTGAACACAGAAATTTCTCCAAGATCCGATGTGACTAACCTAATACCCTCAAACCACATTCAGAATGTGTGTTATACAGGAAGGAAGACTGACTTCCAGATCTCCTGAAGAGGAGTTGAATGGTTTTCCTGCCAGCAGGCACTTTACGTAGGATATACAAAAAGACAGTCCTGTTGTGAAAACCTTTGCATCCATTTCCAAACATTCTTACAATGAGAGTTTTGTTAGACATCCACTTTCTAACTTGGAATAAATACTCCTAATAAAAACCCACTTAAACCAATGCATATTTAGAACAACTAAAATATTAAGACTAACATTTCATAACAGAGATTAACATGGTATAAACCTCTTTCCAAAGGTCTCACTGTACAAATCCTGCTAATTTAAATGGAAATACTGTCTTTGAACTGAGCAACAATTTGGCTTGTGCAACCAGCACATACTCCAGTGAGCATGTAAATTTAGTGTAGCACTTACTGCTAATGTGCAGCATGGTTTGAGGCATGGTACCAAACAGATACAGCCCAGGAAATTCAGGTTTGAGTGTCTCGTTAGCCCAGCATCTGAGAGCACCATACTTGCACACTCACAGCTGTTCTTGAATGCTCCTGGGTGTTTCTAGGGATATATCACCTGCTTCTCTTGTGAGGAATAAAGATGTGAGAAATACCTGGTCCATACTAAACCTGGTTTAGAATCAGAGACTTTCAGTTGAAAACAGGACAGAAACTGGTCACAACAGCAAATAATCCAAATGCAATGAGTCTCTCTCCCACAATCACTTTCATGTATTCCTGCAAACACTTGCAGCTTTGGATTATTTTACTCTACCATTTCTTAGTTGCTTCACTAGGCAATTCTCAAACAGTCCTTTTAATATGGCTGAAAATGTATCTTGTGGTAACAAAACAAAAAAACTAAGCATTCTGTCTTTCAGGTCTTAAAGCATGAACCATCGTAATGCAACAACCACATGTAACATTTGCTTAAGTCAAACCTGAACATTATTAACTTTACCAGCAGACAATTTTTCTTTTCAAAACCATAGACTGCCATGAGTAACAACATATTAAAGATAAGGGGCATCCATTAAACCTTAGGCTCCAAAGCATTCTGCATTATTTTTGCATTTTTGTGTGGTATCACTTATAATAATGGCCCCATAGTCTTAGATGGGTTTAAGCTGCTAATGGAATGGTAGCCAAAGAGATCTTTATTTTATCTGAGAGTCACAAGCATGAGGCAAAACCCTCTAAACATAAAAAATGTAGAGTTAAAAAGGTAAAATCTCCGAGGTCAAATTTATTCTTGCTACTTCACACCTGAGAAAGCAGAATGTGTTCATCTCTGATGCAAAACCAGTGATTCTAGGAGAAAGATCAGCTGAGCCAGATCTATGCTGACTATAAAATCTGTGATGCAGAAAAGGATAAAAAGGAGAAGTGCTTTGATTTGAAATACTTTTGGGGACAGTAAAATTTAAAAGCTGTACTTAAAATTATGGTCTTTCTCTAAGGCACCAGCCCATAATTTTTTAAAAGAAATGCATTTCTCAGTCAGAATTGGAGTCAACAAATGGCAATACTTTGGTGAAAACCAGAAAAGATATAAAACAAAGGAGCTGATGTAACCTTGATTTTATGAACTTGCTTTGAGCCTTCCTTTCTACTTCAAAACTGAAAGAACTGAAAAAAAAAAAGAATAACTGAATTTACAGAGAAACTTCATAACCATCACAGCTGAGGAAACAAGCAGCACCAATTCCATACATTTCCCACAGGCCAGTACAGCAGCACTCAGTGGTTAAAAACACCTGGATGTAAGAAAAGCAGACTGAAGTGATGCTGTACTACAAAAAGTAGCTTGGATACCAGCAATCAAAATTGTTGTTATGACACAAAAACTGCAGAAGTATTTTTCCTTCCCTCCATTTCACAGATGCTGGCAAGGTATTGAAATTTTGTAGTGAGTCCCATCACAAGACAGACAAAATAAAAGCCACAGATAAATATCTGTCAAGACTGCAGTTGAAAGGTATAATCTTTTAACTTGTCAGTCTTCATGTATGGAAAGAAAAGGCAAAACAGAAAGGATGGAATAGGAAAAGCGTACAAACAGCCTAGGATTTGTACATTTGATTTTTGTCTTAAAATGTAATAAAGTTGCCTGAAGCTTTTCAATGCTTATACCAATTGGGAAAATTTGTATGCTGCTACCAAAAAGGAACTTCAGCACTTAATTTTCCTCTGTCCTGCAAAAGAAATACTTAGCTTTGGAATAAATTTGAATCAATATGAATACAGATAGGATTGCTGGAGGTCTTTGGGAGAAGAAAACAAACAACAAACCAACAGATTTTTAGTCAAAAAAAAAAAAAAAAAAGAAAAAAAGAATAATGGTCTGAATTAGAAAAGACTTCCCAAACAGACACAGTATGAGGAGAGACAGGGAGAAATATCAATGTGCACTTGTGCCAGGTAGAAACAAGATTCCAACAGGAAGCAGCAGGAAGAGAAGAATCCCAGGCATTGGGGAGTTCAGGGGTAGAACAGGATGGAAGGGCAGTCACTGAGCTCAGGGCAGAGGTCAGGAAGGCAAAGCAAAGGTGGGAAAGGAGTAAGATCTCCAGCACCAATACTGGTGCAGCCCCTTACTCCATCTGTAACACCAAGTGTGCTACCTCCAGTGTTTTCTTGGAACACCAGCTGCTCTTTCACAAAAGAGATTACTGACTTCCCCCTCTACACCCTACCCGCCTGTAAGGAGTATTACAGCACTTGCTGTTGTACATTCATTCACATCTACCTTTACTCTCAACTGAAAAAAAGAAATTACTTGAAATTTTTGGTTTCTTCTGTACAGGAATTTGGCATTTCCTGTCTGAAGTGTAAATATGAACCTAACCTCCTCATTCTTAGAGGTTATTGTTGAGAGATGTCATTTACCTGGCATCTCAATCTCATTGAAATATACTTCTTCCTTCAACTTAATTATTAATATTCTTTAAAATAGAAGTGAGTCCCTACTGACCTGTGTTCATTAAAAAACACTTGGTACTTCCCACAAGCCTGTGACTGTGTCTGTATTCTCAGCAGATTTGTACTCGGGCAATTGCATTCTCACAGTGCAACATAACCCTTGTAAAATATCAACTGGAAAAAATAAATCTTGGTCTTTCCAAATAAAAAATCCTTGTTGTGTCTTGTTGGTAATACAGAATGCGTACCTGCATTCCTGAGAAGGATGAGACACTCCTAAACATGCAGTGCACCTGTACTTTACAGTACAAATGTGTACTGTAGGTGAAGGGGGAACTGCCACATGTAAGCTAAATCAAATTATTTGATGACTTTTGCCTACAGAAACAACAGCATTTCAGAACTCAGAAAGATTCAAGGCAGAACAAGGACTGTATGCACCTACAGACACTTGAATTATTCTGTGTGCAAACCCAGAAGACAAGGAGCACTGAGCCATGCAGGGACCTGGGTGACATCTCCTCAGTGGCACGTGGTGGCTCTGTTTGGGATGTCAGCAAGCCACAGGCACACACCATGTGTGCAGGGCTAACACACTGCTGATCAGGAAGGAAGGAGGCATGAAATAGAAGGGGGGGAAATAAAAAGCTAACAAATTAAAGCAACTCCAAACTCCCATCTGACAGAACACACTATTTTCAATTATGTTGTTTGATGCAGTGGAACAAGCACAAACTAAGCCAGGAGAAAGTACTTTATCTTACCAAAGGAAGAAATCAGACCCAACCATCTTATCAAGCAGGGAAATACCAAAATGGGAGAAATATGCTGGGGGATACTGTTTAATGCTGAGCTGTGGAAAACCAAAATGGGGAAGATGCTTTGTGAAGGGCCCTGGAAAAAGCCTTCAAGGATTCTTGGTGTATATCCAATTTCTATGCTGTAAGGACTTTATTAACAAATGAATAGTATAATAATAATGTCAGACCCAAGAACTGAGGATTTTAGAACAGGTGGAAAGATCACCTGCTCACATTCTGCCAAAGGCCACACAGGAGGCTCAGTGCACCCACCAGCCAATCTGAGATGACATTTTCTGCATTTCTTCCATATGTTCCTAAAGCAGAGTGATCCTGGTCTATCTGTCCATTTACAACTAGCATGCAGCATATTTTGCCAGTTTTTTCCTCTTTCAAGGCAGTACATTTTCAGAAATTTAAAAAAAAAAATATTACCGAGAGGGACTTTAATAATAACACCACTTCAGAGGCTGATTGAGCTGATGGAATTAATTCCTGTGCAATATCCAACTAGTCCCTCTCCAAACGAGCTACAGGAATCAGTTAAGGCAGCTTTTGATGCAAGAGCACACAGACTTGGTGGAAGGGCGGGTTGAGTCTTGGCAGCACGGCTAACAAATGTAATTATAATGATAAAAGCTCACAAATGGCTTCATCCTACACTGTCACTTACGGCACAACCTGCTATCGCTCACTCCTGCTGCACACAATGACCTTTGTCATGCTTGAGAAAACAGCTTCCCACTGTGGTTTGACTCTTACTGAGTGGCCAGATGGGGCAGTTTTGCTTCATTATTTGTGTCTGTGAAGTGGAAATGCCAACAGAAAGATTCATTACTGTCAAGATCATCTCTGCAAAGCTCCCTTGATTTATTAGGGCATAAACTGCTGTACTGGCTGTAATGAGACATAAATGTTCTGTAAAGCCTATGAACTCAAGAAGGAAATACACTGCCATCAAGAGGCTCGGGGCCTAATTTATTAGCAGCTTCTGTCACACAAGCAGCACTGACTGTGGCAGTTACAGGAAAAAATGTAAGAGATTTGCCAATGACATGTTTACATAAAAGAATCTCTTCTATTTTTTTCCTGAAATTTGTTCAGTGCTGACAGGTGAAATGCAGTGGAATTGATAAATACAATAAAATATCAGCATCTCTCAGATTCTATTTAATGCTGAGATTGTGATCCAGACTTATAAATCATAGGATAAGGAAGCTTAAGACTCAAGTTATCTCGAAGGGAGACGATTCCCTGCCCAACTTCTGGGTGTTCTAGATTTTTTTTAAGCCCTACATTTTGTGAGACAGTCCAGATTCTCTTACATTTTTATTTCTTTCATGGGATCTTGCCTATTTTTGTAATTAGCATATTACAACTGTTTATGACAGCAAACAAGTGTCAAAGAAACACTAGAACTGCTTGTCTGTGTCTGCCATGAAGTGCAGGCATTATTTGAACAGAATACCTCAGCTACTTAATCCACACTGAGAGCATGTACAGAGCACTTCAGCAATACAGGAATAATTCAATATTCCATTGACAAAGGGCTTCTAACGTGGGATCAGGAGCTGGAGAGGCTCTCACAGTCCAGCTGTTAGGATTCTGTGTTTCTATCAGTTACAGATTCATCAGATAGTTAAATCAATGGAGCAAACAACAACCAAAACAAAATAAAGTAACAAAAATAACGAAACCCAAAATAACACAAACCAAAATAACAAAAACATGGCACAACTTAAAACTGGGTCCAAATCTGCCCCCATGGTAAAGACTCTTCAGCACGTTCATAAAGAATGTAACACATTATGTCTACACTCAGTCAACACATTAGAGAATAAATGAAAACATCCAGCTATAAAATTACACTGCTGTACAAAAATTTCTTCTAAAATCATATTAATTTTTCATATACCTCTTCCAAAACTTAGAGACAAACATGCTCAGTGTAGACTAATTTTCAGAAGTCTCTTTTCAGAAGGCTGTTTCAGAAAACTTTTCACAAGAACCTGTTATGGATATATTAAAATTTGTGCTCAAATAAATTATAACACTGGAGAAATATATATAAAACACATATATATGAGTCAAAATCATGCTTCAGGGTTTAACACAGAAGGGCACCTGGAATCCTAAAAATCCTACACTGGAATTGAGACATCGGTTTCTTCATCAGGTGTCCACTGAATAGAAACTTTAATTTGCAAGGAAAAGGGGACTTCTTCAATAGAAATTCTAAGCAGATCTCAGGACATCCAAGCCATCAGTGGCCCTAAGCGAACGCGTGAAAAGGGGATTCCCGTAACCTTCAGTATACATGTACACGTTCCCGGGCGCCATTCATCAGCAAAGGAAAGGATAAAGGAAAAGGAGCTTCGGACAAGAAAAAGACTATAAAACCTGGACTCACTGGAACGGACTTTGTGAACCCACCAATTCTGATGCGCCAGGGGGTCAGAGCTGCATTCACCCAGAGTCGAGACCCGGGCTCAGCCCTGTTCCTTTGACTTGTGGCTGGCAAATTTAACGATCCGATTCGCAAAATAAATTATATTTTTGTTGCCCCATAATTTGGCTCTCGCAAATTATTTGATTTGGCGTAATTTGGCTATTTATCTATAACAAACCTATGCCACAAAGGGAAATAGAGAGAAATATATCACAATCTGAGCAGTCCTACACAGACAATTAAACCCACATAGAACTTTTTACTGTAAAATTAGCAAAATTAATGGAGAAAAACAGAAGTAAAAAGATATCTGCTTATAATGGCACGATAATCTTGCCCATGCTTCTAGTTTCATAGCCCAGCCTCACTCAGAGGGCACCTACACTTTGTACTGGCACAACTCCTGTGACAAGCTCTGCATCATCTAGATACTGTAGTGCTGGTAACACTTGATTAAACATTAATGTGGGAGTGAACACCTGCCTCTTTTGCCACTCAACAACCCATTATTTAATCACTTTGGAGAAAGGAGGAAAATAGACCTCTTTTGTTGAGCCACCATCTTTTGGAAAGGCTAAATCTGTACATTAGTAGAAAAAATAAAGTGCATTAGTATTTGTATGTATATAAAAGAACATAAAGTTCATTACAGGTATATGTAAAATACCTCTGTGGCTTCCTTTACACTAATATTCCCTTGTGGTTATTAAATGTTCCAACATTTAAAAAGTAGCACAATAAACCGTAACTAAACCAGGTTTACTCATCTATTTCTCACTAAATGATGGACAGTTTTCTAATGAATTAAGAAATTTTGAAAATGCATGGAATATGGCAACATTCAACCCTTAGAGCTGAGCTCAAGTTCAAGTATTTTCCCCCTCCTCAGCAAAAGCAGCTGTGGTTATTTATACAACATGAGTATTTTTGTGCTGAATTCCTCTCCTTTTCCTGAGAGTCCCTGTGGTCTACATTGTGCACAGAGCCTGTCCATCCCTGCTAACCAACTATCCTTAAAGCTAATTCTTAGTAGTTGTGGAAGTGAGTCTCTGGAAGAGCACATCTGAAAGTGGCCCTGGTGCAGCAGCACAAATCTTGTCAGAGTTCCCTCAGTGGACTCAGGAGCTTGATGGAGGGATTCAGGAAAGGAATTTGCTAATGCCCTTAAAGGTTCAATATTTGTCAGCCTAGAAGTATGTTCTGACTGGTTGCCAATGATTAATGACTGTCATCTGCTTGCCTGGGAGAAGAGACCATTTTGAGCTACTTTTGTGAAGCATGTGAAGGGGCAGGGGGGTGAAAAGACATTCCATACATCCCTGCTGCTATGTGACCAAAAATTGCCTGACCTCAGTCTAGCCATGTCTACTCACTTGGGGAAGGTATGTGAAGATTTTATAATGAACCAATCTATGATTTTGAAAATTGTATTTATTATTACCTATTGCTAATGCAAGCAGAGCACAGTCAAGGACTTCAGTTTGCCTACACCTTTGCATACAACTGATTATTGTAAATAACACTGTTAAAACCATAGAGAAGCACCCACCAATTATACTGATGGGCCAATGGCTTATTAGTTATTGCTTGCTGCACACAAATTCAGAGCCAAGTGCATTTTTCTGTCTGAAATGGCACAAACATGACGTACCACAAAGGCATCCTCAGATGTCTGGCTCATCTCTAGTTTCCATACTTGGCCTTTAAAGGAGAATTTAGGTCAGCCAAAATAAAACAGTTTGTTTCAAAATGGGGTGCCATATGTCAAAATGTACTTAGCCAGTAAAATTTTTAGCCAAAAATTCAGCATTATCAGATATGGTGCTAAAAACTCTGTACTCACAGTTTTCTCATGCTGTTTCTGTAGATACTTGAATGTTTTCTAAAAATTTGTGTTTGATTGCTTAAACGTATCAAAATACTTTTTACAAATTACTGTCATAGTTATCAGAATTATGCTGATATAATTTTTTGTTTAAATAATTTGTAAGCTAAGTTTTGATCATGGACTGAGTTCTGTCACACTTTCCAAAAAGATTCTAAATAGTTTCATTGGCTTTATTAATACTGTGGGTACTACTCTTCATGGAATCAGTGATAAGTCCTAGAATAGAACATAACTCCCATTTTTGCAGGATTGTACCGACACAAGACAGAGCTAGAATCTACCTCCAGCAAAGAAAATGAAAACTCATTTCACAAGGCAGCTAACAGGATCTTTTGTCTTGGCAAATATTGCCCCCTGTGTGAGAGACAAAGAGAAAACTACTATTGATCTCTACTTAGAGGCATTTTCTAAAGAAATTCTTCCAGGAGAGCTGAACACACAGTATTGATGGATGGATCCAACCTCGGGCAGTGTGTGCCAGACCTCCCAGGACAGCACAGCCAAGAGCAAGATCTGCTGGTACAGCAAGGCACATCCAACTCAGGTACTGAGGGGCCCAAAAATGGTCCCAGCAGAGACAGAAACACTGTACTTAGAGCTCTCTGAATGCCTCTGAGGAGCAGAACCCACCTAAGCTGTGAGGAGACACATGTATGTCCCTGTGATTCCCTGCCTGAATCATGAGGTGTGACCCTGCTGACCCCACAGCACAGGAACAGAGGCAGTGGGACAATGAGGAGAAAAGAACTTGGTCTCAGTGAAAGCCCAGAATAATTTCTGAAAGGTGGGCTGTTTGTACCTTTCCAGCACAACACAAAGCATTCAACACTAGAAAACAACGGGAATCTCAGACTAACTGTATTCCCTGGACAGACTCTGTGGTTCCCACTCAAAATTGCCAGCAGTACAACTGCAAAAAGGTTTCACTGGTGGTGCTGCCACAACCTGGGGACTGACGAGGGATTGTTTTTCAATTTCAAGTGACAAGAAATGGATGGACAGAAAGATAGTCTAACCAGAGTCACTTTTGCACACAGGATGAAATTCATTTTCCATGAATTTTTGTGCCTGTAAAACTTGGTAGCGTGAATATTTTATGAAAACTCACCCCCTAACGTGATGCAAACTTAGCCAAAGCAAATGTTTACAGTTTTCACCCATCCCTACCACAGATGTTTCAGTATTTGGACAAAACTCTCATTTTATGAAAAATTCAGCCATTTCTTTTTCACAAGATGAGCAAACTCAGTAACTGTATACTCAGTTAATTGCACTCTTGCAGATTAAGTTAATAGAATAGAAAAAATGCCTAGGAATTTTTTTTTTTTTTTTGCTTTTCTTAGCAGTAGTGATTCATTGAAAGGCCAGTATTGTTCTATCTTTTGCTATTTATTGTTAGGAAACCTCCTTCATGGTTGCACTACTATCTTGTATTATTAAATCAGCTAAAGAGCACAGAAACAGACAATATCCAATACTACCTTAGACATTATTAAAACCCCAAAGAATTCTTCTTCATCAGAGGCTGAAATACTGAATCATTTGATTTAAAACTCTTAGAAAAATTACTTTTTTTACAACACCATCATATTTTATTCTTGCCAAGAGGATTAGCTAGTTTGCCTGTAATATTTGTCTGTTGTCTCCATTCAGGCAAACTTCCAAATTTTCATTTAGACATCATGACAACAGAAGGTAGTTATCTTTCTAAGGGTGTTTGTGGCATTTTTCCTCACCAAGGGTAACTTGTTTCTTCTTATTTTTAAAATAGGTGATGTGAACATAAAAATGATACCAGAAGTTGCTGAATATTTCCAGATCCTATTGAAGTGTGAGAGCTAAGGAACTTGGCTGTACAATTTCAGAAGGAAACAATTTTCCAGGAAAACAAACCCTCAAGTGGCTTCTGTCTTGAATTGTCCAGGCTCTGTAGGTGTTCTGTTTTATGAGCCTCCATAAAATACATATTTCAAAATGTTTTATAAATATTTATAGCTGCTCCTATTTTCATAATAACATGCTGAACAGCAGTCATTGGCATATACACTTTACTACTACAATGGATTTTAAAGCCTTCTTCAATAACAAATCCTGGATGATTCAAAATCCTTCATGTTTCTTCAAGATATGTCTGATGACGTAAAATGGCAGAATAAAGACTTCTGTCTTCTAACAATGAACTAAACTCAGTTTCAGTGTTAAGAGCCAGCAAAAAGCTCCTTGTAAGGGGAAACGTCTGCGACTGAACTGAAATCTTACAAGAAGTCAGTGCACAAATGACATCCCACAGAAAGAGAACATATTTATTCAGATGTGTAAATCCCATTCTGTCAGTACTGCACAGAGACAGTTATGGTAAGGGTAGTAGAGAGGATTATGGGATGATGGAGTTTAGAACCTCAAAGTAAAGAATAGGTTTTTATCAATTTTGCAGCTGATGTCTGCACATGGGAACAGAACACAAAAAGTCTACAGAGGCTGCCATGTTTTGCAGAAGTCTCAGAATGCAGTTAATGCTGTTATGCCAGTTTAGAAAAAGTAGAGATAAACAAAACAGTGCTCTTTAAATGGGTATTCTCTAAAATGCCTAACCACTAACAAAGTTAAAGATTCAACCACTCAGAAAGAATCAGCAGACCCACAACAGAGTTCTAAGGATGGGATTGTTTGGATAACTTGTTTAGTTCTTAATTCAGTAAAGCGCTTTAATGTATGCCTGAATCCATTGCTTTGGTTAGCAGGGATGTAATAACTCACATATGTAAGCATTTCACTGAAATGAATACTAAACTAGACATATATGAGCCCCTGCATGGAATGAATCTCTCGTAGTGCCTTGATATATGTGCATGCATTGAGGGATTGTTCCACAGCCAGACACCACGAAGGATAACAGAGGTACTCTGGGAAAATGGTATATATGAATAATAATTTCATATAAACAACGTCTGTTGTACTTCCAAACCAGCAGAATTTGGCCTCTCAGAGTAAAATGAGCAAGAAATACCATTTGCTGTATGTAACGGGATGCCAGCAAGAGAATACTATACCAAACATTTAACTTCCTCTCTTTGTAACATTCCCTTTCCAAACATCTCCTGAGATTTGATATTTAAACATGCAATTTACCAACCTTCTCAACTTAATGTAAATATCCAACAGAAGTTAAAGTTTCCCTGTGTAATGAAACAACACACTATGGCTCATTTCAATACAGTGAGAGTTACAGAAAATAGGAGTGTATGAAGATTTCATTAAGGGAAACATGATACAGGAGTGAACTAAGAATGGATCATACAAACAAGGTAGAAATATAATGCAGAACTCAGAAGAAAATGTCTGAAAACAGTTATCTTTTGGTGTGGCCCATAGTTTTCCAGGGTACTTACCAGCTGCTTACAGGCTGTTGGAATTGCTGTGTCTCACCAGAACTAGCAAGGAATCTGACCTATTGGTCAGGAAAAGATGCAATAACCCATTTTCTGTTGAATCCTCTTGACTGCACTGTCTCTTCTACTCATACTCCTGCATCAAACTGGGGCCATTTCTCTTAGTCATCAAAATATCTTTAATCCTGTTAAAGTCCGCTACACAATAATGGTTTTGACTCAAGCTTAATTTTACATTAAAAAATAAATCTTAAATAAAAAAGATACATATAACAGGACATCATAAGTACAGTTTTTTAAAACTTACTCCAAAAATACATGTGAATTTTTCACTCTTTCCTGTTTGTAAAGTCAGGGAAAATTTTCACTTTGTAACTTCTCCTCTACAGATCTGAAAATACCTATTGAGCAAGTTTGCAGATCTGTGATATCCTAATTTCAGGCTATTAGTGGAGGAACCAGAGATGAGTGAACATAACCCTAGTTTTATCTCTTGCATCAACTTCATTTTAACCATTACTCTTGGCTGTAATGTAACATTTAATATTAAATCACATTATTTCAACTCTTTCTAAAAGGCAAACTCTAAACAGAAAATTTAGGAACACATCCAACACAACTGTAACTTTTTTTCATTACCTATACTTATTTTTAAAATTATATTAATCCAAAATAATTGTTTGGAGTAGTGTATTATCACTTTATTGTCCAATGCAACCAAATGGGTTTTATATAAGCAGGTATGTTCACCTTTTTAGTGGGGAGTCACTCACAATCAACAATATACATTCTTGATATTTTGCAGAGACTGTTGATACTCATCTAAAATAGAACAGCTCTGACAAACTTCAACATCTCTCTTCTGTCTGTAATGTCTAAGAAGATGCATACATTATGAAGAGAATTAAAACCAGTCTATAAACTGAACCATGGCTTTTAGGATAACTGCAGCATTTCTCAGTTTAAACCACACAAACTAAAGTACAGTTTTTATTATGCTGTTAAAGAACTTCAAGAAATAAATGATCTCACCATTTCCTTAAGCAGATGACACAGTTCTTCACAAAAAAACATTACCTCAGGAATTGACATAGTCCTCAGAACAAAATGGGCATATTTGTGCAATTACCATGCCCACTTTAAGTGTCTTGCTTCTGGCATGATAATTTTGAAAAACTAAGACTTTACAGCACATAAAATATCAGGAGAAGGTTTGGTTGTTTGGGATTTCTTTAGTAAACAGAATCCATAATATATCAGCTTCTTATTATGATATTTACTTCTTATGTTTTGGTCTCTCTCGTTAATAATGGCCATCAGCCAAACATTTCAGCCACAAGGAGTTTTATGCCAGAAGCAAATAGTGATTACTTGTAGTCATCTAGGCACGTTTTATGGACACCTATTTTATCTCAAATTTTGGATCTCTCTATGTCAACATACTACACAAAAGTTATCTTCTTTTTTACAAGGAAAAGGGATCATTTTTGTGTTACTGATACTCAGGTATCAGTACTCCCTAACAGTACTTTGGACAATCTATTTCAAATTGTGGATTATTCTCCATTTGGACTGTCCCTTACAAGGTGTTCTGTATGACTCACAGCTAATTCACTTTTGTATCTGCTTCTGATTATATTACAAATATTAGCACAGTAAGGGCACTTTGAATATGCATTTTCAATGGGTATAAATTATCATTCCATCTAAAAGTCTTCAAACATTCAGAAAGCATTAGCCCCTCCATGATTCTAGCCAACAAGTGACTGTATACAAGAAGCAGTAATCCTTCCTCTGGCAATTCATATATACCCTGAGGATAATATTTAATTACCTTTATCTTCACAAAAAACATCTCTCCATTTGTTTCAATTTAAACACTGCAGGAGAAGTTTCTTCGTGGCAAATTAAATTGACAAGTGACTGAAAAAGAGGTCTTAACTACTTTGAGTGTCATATAAAAGAATTCAAGTAAAAACACTAGTGACAAATTTGTAGAAATCATTATGGCAGTTTTGGCCAAAAAAAAATATTCACTGGAGGAGGACCTACCCACCTATTTTTCTCTCTAAGAGGAGAAGCAATAAGGCAAACTAAAACCTTTTTTAAACATTTTTTTTCTCCAAATGAAATCACACTTGGGGCAAGAATCTAGCTGTGATGAGTTGTTTCTTTTTATCCTGAAATCAAAAACTTCTGTTTGATCTCCTACCCCCTCTTATATCATACTAAGGGAATGCCTAAAAAGGTAAGTAATTAATATAAGTTACATCATAGCTTGAAAGGCCTATAAAGTGTGGACCTTCTTTTGTTCTTGAGATAACCAGTAATAAAGCACCAGGTTTGTGTAGCAGTAATGGCATTTGCCTCCAAAGTACGTCAGCCTTTTCAGAAGGAAACTCAGTTTAATAACATCCAGACAGGACTGCACGCACGAGACATTCAGTTTGCTGTACAAATGCTCCCTGTTGCCAACATTGCCCCATTCCTAAGCTGCAGACTTGGTTAAGGGTCTGCAGAAAGGTTTGTAACCTGTGCATGGCAGACATGAAGAGAAAGGTGATTTGCCACGACTGCAGTGCCATGATGCAGCCACCCATTGCCTTGGAGCCTGTTCTCACAGCACCCATTAACTTCTTTAGGATCGTTTTCATGCCATGTTTTCATCTTCCTTTGCTAAAGGAGGGTAAGGAAAGCCTCCTCTCCTGTCCTATGGCAGAAACTAAATGTTTGAGGATTTTTACATATACCCAAAGTTCAGACATTTATTTCGTACGTACAAGAATTGAAGCCAATAGATTGTGGGTCACTAAATAAACTCACTAAATAGGTTTCTAGTTTAAAAAAAAGGCAGAACAATTAAATTTAAGTATTTGTTTCATAGATCTCTAATATAAATGAAGTTATAATATATTATAATGACTTACTAATAAAAATTAATGGATTGATATTAAGAGCTTTAGTGACCAAGTGACCAATTCTCACCAGGAATGACCAAGTATTTTCTTAAATACTTAAGAAAGCCATGTATTATTAAATGTACCATAAATACTGATCCTGTAAAGGTATGCATGAAAGTCCCACGTAATTAAGGAGCTATTAACTGATTATTACTGCCTGCAAATCTAGTATTCTATCATGAAACCAAATCTAAATCCAGCAAATTTCAAGGTGTTGCTCTCTGGATTCAATTATAATTTTAAGTACTGTATATGGATCCAGAGACCTGCCAGACTGTGAAATTTTTCCTATAAAGCAGATGTAAGAGTAGGTATAAACACTTAAAAGTCATGGAACTATTTATATTGTCATTTCACCAGTTCCATTCAGACATGGGCAGCACAGGCTGTTAGCTCTTTCTACACCATAATCATTTAGCAGTTGGAATAAAGATGTTATTGCAGTTATGCTTTATATTCACCCTGCTTGAAGTCTTAGCAGTGATAGAAACCATCTTAAATCTCTGCCTTGTTGTAATGGTTCATAAGCATAAAGAAAATATTTCTGTGCTATACAAAATTAATTCTACCCAGAGCTCAGAATAATAGGAGACAGACAGATGAAGTTCTATTCCCTGTGACTTGCCCAGAAAAAGAAAGGCTGCAGAATAACTAACAAGGTAACTGGATACAGAGGTATTTTTATCCCAGATTCTCTATCTGGATTTGATTCTAGAAAATGAGGAAACTTTAGGTGGGATTTTGGTTTCCTTTTGACTTGACTTAGTAAGGAATTAGTGCTTCTGGTTTTGCATATATTTACCACAGCATATAGCTGTTTCACATAATTATGAAAGCAAATGCTTTTCAGACTCAAAGACACACCCAAAGGGGAGGATAAAGTTCAAATGATTCAATGATTCTTTTGCTTTCTTTTCGAGGTTTTACACATGGTACAATATTGTGAAGCAAAGGCCTCTCAGGCCAAGGGAGCAGAACATCTCTTTCTGGTTGCCATCAGTCATGAAAGGTCACAAAGCTCACATCTTCTTTGACCACCAGAGTGCTGTAGTGACCCAAAAAGAATAGTAAAAGTCTTTACCCAAACTGAAATACTGATTTCCCCTTGATCTCAATGAGACTCTGTCCTCAGTCATGTTTAGGGAAGGAATGCTTTTGGGCTTCTCCAAAGCAAGGAGTAGATGGGTTTTGTAGAAGTACAGAACTTGACAGCCACATAAAAAACAATGGGGAAATGGAGGAGTGAAGAACACCCTCAGTATTCAAGTACTGGGTCATTTTAGCTAGTGGAGAAAAAACATCATGAGACTTCATGGAGTTGTCAGTGAGTTAATAGGGTTTAAAATTGTTCCCTTACACATTCATGCAAATGTTGTGCAAATTCATGGAAGAAAATTTACTGCATTATTTTCCTTTGCAATATCACAAGATTCTGAGAACAGTCTTGCTATATTTAAAATGACAAAATGTGTTAAATAATATTTAAGTAGATACTTTCTGTTCCAAGTTTACTAATTTTCAATTAGTGATTAAAATGACTTTCAGCTGAGAACCTGACAAAGTCTGAAGCTCTGTTAATATCTCTAATCTCTTAATAATTTCATTTTTTAATGTGCTAAGGCATTTCAGCAACATTTACAAGATTAATCTTCATGGAATTTTCTGTTACTTATTGCTGGAATTTTCCAGTAGAAAGGAAGTAGGACAGTTTTATTTAAGAAAAGATCATTAGTGGTACAATCTTCTGGGAGCAGACCTGAAGCACTATCTTTCCATTTAGTCACATCTATCTGTCTGCCTGCCTCCCCTACCCATACCCTTTCATCCTTTTGAATTAGAATAAGGGACCTAGAGAAATATCTAAGTGCAGTATTTTGCTTGGTTTCTGATAATGCATTTGGATCTCATAGTACAAGAAATAACATAGAATAAAAGCATGATTCTGGTACAACTGACATAAAAAAAGATATTTTGAGACTTAAAAGGCTTTCTCCTGAAAGAGGGCATCTTAAAAAAATAAAATTATTGCAACTATATTATAGCTCTCATTGAAAACAAACACTTCCTTGGTACAATTCCTTTTAAATACTTATTTCTGCTACATGACGAAAAGCTGGGCTTTTATATGAGATGTGTAGATTTATTTACTCTTGTGGATTAATTATTCCCTTTTTGGTACTTCACATGGTAGAGTTGCCTTGAATGAATCACAAAAATTGGAAAGTACTGAATGTAAGTTTCATGAATGAGTAAAATTATGTATATAGCACAAACTCATTTCTAATGCGTGAGAATCACCTCCTTAAGATTGCACCTATGGCCTCATAAAAAAAAAGGAAATAGATGTTAACAACTAGTCATATAAATAAAATATAGTGTGTTATAAAAATAGCATCTACTAGATTTACATTTAAAGTAGCAGAAGACACTAAGTAAGCATGGGAAATATTTTTGGGGTTTTTTTTCCTTTTGCTGAGGAAGACAGAGACTCATAAAAAACCCAGTAAAATGAAAGCATTCCTTCTTTCAGGGAAACAGTCCAGAAGATGATTTTTAATAGTCTTTTGATGGTCATAATTTCCTAGTTCATGCAAAAAATCAGGCTGATTTCCTTCAAAAAAACCCCTCAATTGCTTAATTTAAGCTACTTTGGGGGTTTAACTGGAGCCATTTTATTCCCTTTCCTAATAATTGCAACACAATTTTATTTTAATGCATTATCAGAAGGAAGATGATTTTTAATCAGTTGTAAGGCAGAATAGATCTCCAATAATATGTAATAAAGTGCTGGTTTCCCTGTTTACGTGGTAAATACATTTTTTTTTAAGGCTATCTTTCGCAAAGATTCAAATGGTTTGGAAAATGGAAGAAAATATGAATTGGTGTTTATGTCCTGCAAGTTTGTATTCACTCTCCATTTTTAGAGATTCTCACTGACAAACCTTTAAAGTCTTCACAGTTGTATAAAGATTTCTTTCCTTTCTATAAGAGAACAAAATGCTTATGCTGCAACTAATTATAAACTATTTGGTGTTATCAAACATTAGATCAACTCTAACTGAAATTGGCACTTTGCTAACCAGGTAATTGAGGTAACCAGAAACTTCAGAATTTACCTCAATTAGAGCTATTGCCTTTTCCACCACAGTATCACAATGCAGGAAAAACATAAATTATAAGAAAGATGGCAGGGCAATACATAGATAATAAGGAAAACTATATACATTAAAAAAACCAAAACAGTTCAAAGGTGAGATTTATAAATATAAAAACCAGCTTTGGAGAGAATAAAGAGGGTGTAATGCAAAGGCAGTGAATTTCAAGTGCATGGCATGCATAATTTCTGGGCACACTGACACTGCAAATATGTAGGATATTGCATTTTCAATAGCCTTCCTTTCTAGAATAACAAATCCAACAAAGACATTCAAAGCTCTAATGCATTAAAGCCTACATATGGAAATCTTTTACATTTTTCATACTGAAACATTTCAGGCTGAAAAGAGGAAAAAAGATTAGATTTTTTTTTCCATACATGTTTCTTAAAACGCAATTTACAAGGCTGTGTTAATACATTAAATATTTTTAGAAGAGTTGAGTAGAATATTGAGTTGAATACTAACAAAAAGCTGCTCCCCAGACATCATGTCCTTGCTGAACAAGGCAGGACTCTTGATGCTAGGCCTTTGCAGAAGAATTCCCAATGGAAACCTCTCCTGCTGCTTTTTGCAACAGCTGTGCTGAGCATGGTTATCTCAGATAGAGCCGTGGATTAGCACATGAAAGATATACAACACATGTTTTTGTGAAAATACTTAACTGACTCTTTCAGAGAATTCTCTCCTTGCTGATTTCCTATGATAAGATTTTCCCCAGAGTCTCTTCTTCTTAAGAGAGGAACCAACTCCAAAGAATAAGAAAATGCAGGACCAGAGGCACATCCTTCTGAGAGACTCTGAGAATCTCCTTCCTCACCAGTTTTTGCTAGATAAAGTAAAATGTTCTCATGGAATATCTGAGGGCTTAACAACTTAAATTAGATGGCATCCCATTGAGTAAGAGAGGAAGGACTGGCCACAAAACTTTTAGCTTTTAGGCCTTCTTTCCAGTGGAATCATATTATATTTGCATAAAAAAGAGATACAAGTCACTCAGAAAATAAACAGAATTTTATAAAAGAGAAACATGACTAAAAGCTGAAAATTTAAACAACTACTTTTTTTTCACAGAATACAGAACTCTATGCAGCACAGTCACATGAATCAATTACTTGCTCAAACTGCAGTTCAGACCGTGTGGTTGTTGCTTCCACAGGCACATAACATGACAAAGAACTACAAAAACTCCTCAAATAGTCCCAAAACTTGCTTTAGCAGAAGATAAAATGTAGAAGAAAATTATGTCACTTAGAGACACAAAGCCCACTAGAGCTTCCTCATCAGGTAAATTCAAGGCATTTCTGCCCTACTGTGAAATTTCCACTTGCTATATAACAAGGTTATTTAACTGTAGGCAAATTTCTTTTTACAGATCAATAGAGCCAAATACATTTTTAATAAAGTCTTACCAACTGTCAGCTCTCTCCCTCACTCTGCCAAATGAAGAAATTAAAAATACTGAGTACTACATCTGCTCTTTCTCCTGTCATAGCAAGCCACTCACTGTCCATAGTACATACCCTACCTACATATCTCTAGCTTGAAAAGGCATTGAATTATTAATGTGTATTTTGGGAGGAAAAAGAAAATTTTTTTTCATACTTAATGATGTGTCTCAGGGGAAGGATTATACAATGCTCAAAAATGGAGAGAAATAGTGCCTTTATATCTTATTAACCTAAGTCCATTACCACAGTAAAAGGCCATCTCTGTCCTCAGGCAATACTATATAAGCATCTTTTTTTTCAATTAGTGATCCAAAATAATTTTTAGATCATTAGAAAGATTGTTACTGACTTTTCAACAGATGCACACTTTAGATTGGACATGAAGCTTTGGGTTTCCCATTCAGTAAAGGTGATAACACACTTACTTTTCTGTCTGGCCAATTGTATTTTGCAAATATGGTATCATATGTGTCCACAGCTCCATCAGTGATCAGCATTATGGCTTGGCTGCAAATGCTTCCTTGTCCTGTGTGATTGAACTGCAAAAGGAAACACCCATTAGGAACAGCACATCCCTGTTACATGAAGACAGACAGGATCACACATGGATTTTGTCACATTTCTAGCATCCTTAGAAGAAGTTGAAAATATTCAGGCTGAAAACATTTTATCATAGATTTTATGTACTTGGTGAATTGAAAAATAAGAAACATACCTAAATATAGCACTACCCAAAATTAAAATGGTATTCCCCTGGTTTTGATAGATGATGAGTATTGATGCATCCATAGGGTTTGCTTTGATTTAAATATCCTTTCTAAAGAACATGTTACACAAAAAGAAGTAATGAATGATGATTTTTCTGTGAAGTACAGGAGATACACAACTGCTGAGAGACATTTGACTATTCATATGGCATTCATTCATATTCACTCAGGATTACATTCCATATGCTATTTTCCTTCAAATATTTATCTGGGAGAACCCAGTTCATATTTATATACTCTGAGATTCTCCTATTACCAACAATGAACACATACAAGTAATTCAGGCTGCTGAAGTGCAGTACTTGAGCACAGGTACTCAGACAGCAATCAGCAATCCTCTGGCATAAGCAAAGGAAGCAATGGGATAAATAGCAAATTTACAAATAGGATTTTCTCCTGTCAAAGAGCAAACACATTGTCATCATATAAGTTTTGATCTCTTCATTCTGGAGTTGGTGCTCTGACTCTGAATCCATGTGTTTCCATTTGCTTTGGTTGCAGAATAAGTTCTTATTTGTCTGTGTATTACCTTATATATTCAAGGTACTTTGGTGAAACATCCATCTTTTAGCACAAAAAATAGCAAAGTTGTAAAATTATTTGATTTTTAATTTCTCTGTGTGAACACTTTAAAAAAATCTATGAAAACATCAATAAGTTGGAAATTACAATTACTTTCTTGTAGTTTTCACGTACATTATCACATTTGAGGCCAGGCAGGGCCTCATCCTATCACCCCTCTCTTGATGCTGAGAAAGCCAAGCAAGAATTGCCTTGTCCCACCTCACCAGCCTTGCTGTGCCCAGAACAGGGTGGTCCCATTTACAAAGCAGTACCTGTGTTCATAGGTGAATTACCTGGCAGAGACTCTGTCTGCACCTGCAGTCATGAAAAACTATTCAGAGTATTCTGGTTTGATTTGGACTACCAACAGCTCTGTCTTTTAAGCTTTCCACAATCCATTTCCTCTTACATATTCACGGTTTTCCAAACTCTAAAACCCACTTTTTCTAAAAATGTCATCTTTGTAGAAATGCCTGCAGTAGGAAAGCGTGGGTGGTGGATTGCAGAAATCCTCTGCCTTTCTGCCTTCCCATTTCTGTATCTGAGTAACCACACCCACATTCAACAACCATTTCTATCACCTGCATCTCTCCTCAAGACCAGCTTCCTTTTCATCCAACAGAAACCTCAGCAAACAGTACCAGAAACACTCTGCCTTAGAGGGCAGCTACTGTGGATTTACAGGATTAGCTGTATTGTGATCACTGCCTCTGTGTAATTTGCAAGGCAGTCGCTCCTTAAAATTCTCCTATCATGACAGGTTTTCCAGTCTTAACCAGAACCAGAATTATTTAAGTGGGATTCCTTCATGATCTTAGAGCCATTATTTTCTTATAAAGGTGAAGCTACTTTGTCTAGGGATATCTTCCTCACATGGACAATATATTTTAAAAGTGACAAAGTGTCTGAAAAAAGAAATTAATGAGGGGGAAATGCCTTTGTACATTTATTTTAAAACACCACTCTGTATGCATCTGCATTATTCTACACAGTTATCTGAATATTTTGAAGAATGAGATTAAATTCAAATACTTTGATGAGTAATATCTTCTCATATTTGTCTAAAACTTTTAATTTTATTGAATAGCAAGAGTGATGAAAGTGTTTTCCATAATAATAACAATGACAAGGGGCTTATGATGAACTACAATTAAGTCAGTGATTCATCAGTTAGCAGCAAAAATTTCAATGCATCCTGACATTTACAGCAGTTGGTTGTGATTAACAGTCTTTGAAATGTCACAGAATTTTATTTAATTGGTTATGATTTTTTTTAAAGGTAATCACTTCAAAGAGCACATTTGTCACCAAAAGAGATAATTGCAGTTGTCACATGACATAGTAGGTGTCTAACTACTGTACCAAGCACTTCTGTATTCTTCCTCTCTATAATGTACGCTGCATAAATTGACAATTGGAAAGAATTTGGAAGTGGATTTTTAAACATGCTGTTCAAAGGTATCAGTAGCAAACATCTTCAAGTCTTGACAACCATAGCAAATATTGAAAGGTAATTGCAAGGCAAAATTGACTGAGTTTAATTAGTGTAACCCCTGAACCATTTTAAAATCCTAACAGAGTCTTTATAGACTATTTGTGTAGCACAAAGCTTTCTCTATTTTTTTTCCTTTACTATACCACCACCCACTCCTTCCCCCCCCCATTCACCCACTTTCTTTTTTTTTTTTTTTAATGAAGAAAAGACATCCTTAGTTAACCTATAATTCAGATAGGCTTCTGGCACATAAAGGTCAACATCCTGTAGACAAAGTGGAAGATGGTTTGCTGTACTCTGCTAAGGGAAGATTTAGCTTTTCCTCTGGCCTAGGTGGCTTTAATTGAATCTGCCAGAGACTTTGCAGATATGCTTGTATAAAATGGAAAATATTTCTGTGCTGGCATTTCTGTAAGTTGATATGCAAGAAGGCTTGTACCTATTTTAAACTTCATTTTAAAGTATAAATAGAAGCACTTAACACAGCACCTTGAAGAGATCTGAACATACATGTAGCAGAGTCCATCATGGTCTCACAGACCTCTCATCATGGGTACAATTCAGCACATGGGATGTCAGATCCCTTTAGTCTCAGAGCCATCAGATTATCTAATGAGATTTTTATACCACACTCATTATATTAACTTCAATTACTTCAGATTTTAAACCAAAGCAAAACAGATCTTATTTCAGGTCTTCACTCCCTGCAGTGTGGGGTTTTTTTTCAGTTTACATAGATTTGGAGGACTAGCATAGAACATCTTTTGCACTGAGGCATTCATACTGTTTTTCTGGTTCCCAAGGCTCTATTTAGTGCCCAAAATTGTTAATAAAACCTCTACAAACAGCCTACAGTGTCCTTTACTTCATGCACCTTTTCCCATTGTCATTTTTGGCATGCACCACACAAAGGCATTAGTTCCACACTGTCTAACTGAAGACATGAGCAGTGGGTGGAAGAAGATACTCCTTTTTTCATTTTAGGATTTTATGCCTGGAAAAGAATCAATCAATATTGCCCTTCAAGATGAATACACAGGAATTAGAACCATTAATTAATCTAGGATCACACAGCATAAAGGCAGGCACACTTGTCAAGTCAAACTTTTTTGGAGAATATTTGGGTTTGAGCTCTTATTTCCAAGGTACATTCTTCAATCAAAAGACATTTTGCCATTTAGTTTAGATGAGTTTTTTTCATCTCCCAGCAGACTAACACACTTCAGTATTTTTTCCACAAAATACATAAATATACTTAAGGCAACATTGTAAAATTTATATTCATTTTATATTCATTTATTTTCATTTATATTCATTTTCATGAAAATAAACTCAGTTGAAAAAAGGGAAAACAAGAAGGAGGTGAAAAATAAAAAGGATCTGAAAAGCATGAACTTACTTCATTGAGCATGTTGAAAGCTTCATTTAAAGCAATGTCCAGCATTCCAATTCCTTTTGCAAAAAGTTTGTCAAGGTGTTCCCTGAAATGCTGAAATGTGAACAGTAAGGTTTCATGTGTCAGAATGTTACAACAGACCTGTCAATGATTAAGGATTTTTGAATACTTTAGTCCAACTTCTTAGGCTTAAATGACCACATACACTAATTATCAAAATAATTCCCAGTTAATCCTTTCTGACTCTTTAAGTAACTAAGTAAACTAAGGATGTGTTAGTACAATAATAATGCAACAGCATCACATTTTTGATACATTTTTGGCTATCTATTCAATCAAATAATTTTGGGGGGCTTTTTGTGTTTTTATTTGGAGATCTCCATCTTTTCATTTCGTGCAGTAATTTTATATCATTTCTAACTATTTTCTTTGTAGGTTTTTGGAAACTGATACTTAATAAAAAGAATTCTTTCTAAAATTTAGCTGTGAGAGTACACACCTCTAAAAGATGGTAGATTCTAATCATTAGGTCACTGAAGTATAAATGCAGTTTGGCAATGTCAATATTAATATTAGACTTCCTAAAACTGCTCTATACAAGAAGACAAGACAATTAATTTGTAAGAAGAAAAGGAAATTTCCCGTGTGGTGAGAAATAGCAGGGAAGGCAATGCTTTTGTGAAGTGCTATTTCAGTCTTCACAACTGGCTAAAAAGTACAAAAATGCTGCAAAACAGAAAAGGGTATTTCAACCCAACTATTAGAGAAAAAATGTCAGGGCAAGCCATATACCACTGAAATATCAGTTTAAAGAAAAAGAATATGTGATTTCAGAATGAGATAAAAATCACCCTAATTCCACTTTCAATAACTTTCAGAAACCAAACAGATCTCAAAAAGCAGGAGTCCCCTGTTCTTAATGAGCCAAAAAGCATACTTCAACTTTACAACTTAAAGAGCTCTTTTTAGTAATAAACTGGTTTATCTCAGTCTCTTTTTGCTATCATTTTGGAGCCCTTGTTTGACTGGGGTATCTGTCCAACTGTGTGCACAAACATTCCTGAGCAACTGTATGCTTGATTTCCATGTGCAAATACCAGAATGTGCACTGTCTAATTGCAGACTCATATACCTAATTGACATGCATAATCTTGGTAATTCTGAATGCAAATTAGGCACACAATTATGACAATCAGACATTGATGTCTGATTACAAAATTATAGGGTCAGAGCTCCACAGAAGTTGAGTGAGGAAGCACAAAGTGTTCAGCTGGGGAGGTGTCTGTGATCATCCAGAAGGGTCTGAAAGACATGAGCTGGGGAGAATGAGGATACAAATCCACATGTGCAGGTAAGCCACGATGAGGTCTTCCAGAACTTAAATAAGAAGAAACCCAGGATGGTTTTTAATGTCCTTCATGTTCTGTGTGTCATGGGGCAGTTACACAGAACACTAAAATCACACCACTGTTGCATATGGCTTTGCATAGCTGAGCAAGAGGACAGATTCATAACCAATTATCATGATTGAACTTGGAATTTCTCTTATAATGAGGTTGTTGAAAGCATCTTTTGGTACACCCTAGTGTATTCCCCTTGTCAAGCCTCACAGTTAAATAAACAACTGTTGGGCTTTGGGATCATACTTGGTTAGATGATTACATTAAGTTTTCATTCTTCAGGGATTAGGTACAATTGTCTCTCAAAATATGATAGCAATTTGCATTTTTGTTACTTCTTAGTTTCCTACTTTTGATTTGCTAGGATTTAAGAGTTACTGAATTCAAACAATTTAAATTAAGAAATTTATTTCAGCAAATCTGTGCTTGGGAGTTGACACATATTCAGAGCCCTTTTCATTATTCAGAACACAGGCAAAGTTAGGGAGATAGAGGGGACAATCTGAATACAGGCAAGAATTTGATTTTCCTTTCCCAATTCCAGATCATTGCAGGCAATTTAAAAACTCTTCTGACATGAAGGCCAGAAACTGCATTTTTCCTTTGTGGCAGAAGCTGTCAAACTTGTAGCCAAAATGAGACACTGATTTATCCAGCCCATACAAAACCTGAAGAATGATTTGCTAATTTGGTGGCAATTCTCAGGAAATTCTAAGGCAACTCCTTTTTCTGGTCTGTATCTTAGAGGCTGCTGTAATGGCCTCTCAAGGTTTATTGAGATTAGACAAGCTGACTGATATCTATGATCACAAGAAGATGACAAATTTTTATATTCTGGAAGCAAAGGGAAAAACCCTGCAAGAAAACAACTGAGTCCAGTGTCTGCCCAGCCATGGGGGAAATTCTTTGGCTTCCATTAAAATAAGAATACTCCATAACCTTCAGAGTTTTATCCTTTCCAAACAAAAATAAAAGGAAAAGAATGAAATACAGCCATCTTCATTTGACATCTGAAAACAGGAAACAAGCAAATCTGAAAGCAGGTGATGATACATAAACAGAGAGAACTGAGCTCCAGTTCTCCAGTTCCAGGTAAGGGCTGTGACAGCCAGCCCATCTCAGACACACAGACAAAAGCACAGAGGATGCCAGCTGAGGCAATCCCAAATGCCCAGCATTCCTGTTCACTGTAGCAAACATTTGCAGAATTATACCAATGTTTTTTTTCCCCAGCATCATGGCAAACAGTGTCACAGCAGTGAGCTTGGCTCACCTTTTAACTGGCACACAAATTAGACCTCACAGGTTGCTTAAATGCATTTTAACATGAGAACACTGCCTAAAGCCTCACACACTGAGATACATCATTCAGTAAGTTGAGCTTGCTATGGTCTACAGCAGATCCCTCTCCTGGAAGTCCTGGAAACCTGTTTCCCTTTATATTATCTCTCTCTGGCACTGACAAAATGGAAGAAAATCAATAGCAAGTTTACTCTCATAAACTGACCAAATCAAGTCCCCATCTCTACTCTTCCCACTTATCTAGAAAAAATTAATGCATTTTAAAAATTATTTTTATTTACTTTAGGGCTTCAGAATTGTTAAGTTTAATTTTTATTACAGCCACCAAAGTTTTGATTTCATTCTTGTTAAGCCAATATGCTGCACAGGAGTCCCAGTACCGTGCACAAATATTTTATTCGAGCCTACTTATGTTTACCAAAAATAAGGTATCATTTATGATGAGTAGGAACACCCAAACTAGATTGGGTAAAGGACCATGGATTCAAGCCAAGGAATAAAGCATTTTCCACTGATTCTAAAAAACAGCAGTTCACAACTAATATATGCACAGAGGTTATACAGTTACACTGGAAAAGCATGATATTTGCTATTAACTGTCTGACAAGGTTGAGCTTCCTACAGAAAAAGCATTATTAATGGCTTCAACATTCCTCCAGGTTTCCTTGTCAGCTTTACTGCAAGTCTTTGCTACTTCTAGAATTACTTCCCATGCCTATCCACACATGCTGTAGCTCCAAATGGCCCTGGGACATACTTGGCAAAGTTCTATCAGATTTGTGAAGATGGACTACATCAGCACACAAACAGAAAGAAAAAAACCAGTCAGAGGCCTGGGTGAGGTGGGAGAGTGATGTTCACCTGTGTGTCACAGGGAGGTTTACCCACATGCACTGACAGATAAATGTGCATCACACGTGTAAAATACGTTTAGGCATCAGCCCATTGCAAAGCTTTGGTCAGGGCAGTTACAGGTTACCTGACTGTAAGGAGTATCCAACTCCTTCTGTTTCCCAACATGTTGTGTTGGAAAAGAAGGGGGCTTTTTTGGGAAAAAATAATCATAAAACCAATGCTGAATGAAGAGCTCAAGATTCAATACACTCAGATTAAAACCAAATTTTTAAGTAAATTAGTTACTGCAATAGAAAACGTCAGACCAAATTTCAGTGGTCAGGGGCTTACTGAACGTTTTGAGGGACTATAGCAGCTTGATAGTTTTAAAATAAGAGTAGACTTCAATGAGACTTTGCTATTTTGGGGTTTTTGATTTTTTGTTGATTTTTTTTTTTTTTGAGATCTGACAGAGATGGATAGATAAATATGCAAAAGTAATTTGCTTAAATAAAATTCAATATGCAAAATTTGTATTTACCAACCTCTTATTGGCAATTTCACTCAGCTTCTTTGCTGAATCAGTCTTCTGGTTATTTAATTTCTGGTAATTGCATAGAAAAATAAAAGCTTTTTGGAAGTTATACATTACATCTGTCTATTTCTGTCATTCGAATTTACACTGGGGTAAGTTCTTGATTTAGTTTGGAGTTACTGTGCCTATCTGTGCATCTAGAAGATGATATATTTCATCTGGAAACATTTACAGAGAAATGTCCTCAACCCATATATAGTACATTAAAAAAACATATAAAAGAGGAATGTATATTGTAATATTGTTACTTTAAATCTGAAGTTACATTAAATCAGATTGTCATCCGATTCCTTTGGGGTAGGTAAATTGTAACATGGAGTTTCTCAAAGATGAAAACCTCTTGGCCCAAGAAAACTAGTATTAAAATAGGCAGTTCCACATGTTTGCAATTTGTGGAGAAAGTGCAGACGGTGACAGAATAGTGTCTGAACTATTTCCCACTCTTTTTTAAATTTGTGTATAGCAAATTGATACACTTCAAGGTAGCAGCTGTTTAACACTGATGCCAAATTATAAAATAGTCTGGTAAAATTCAAATATACCTTGCATATTTTATATTACCAAACCACATTTAGGATCACAGATTAATTTCAACCTCAGTTATGCTATGCAATATAATTACAGATTTAATTTTTGTGATAAACGAAACTTAAAGCAAGTTCTGCAAACTAGGGATAGCTTACAATTTCCACACATCTCAACTGAACTGCACTGTAGGTATGTGCCAACACCAAAATTTATGACAATTGCTAGGCTGTGAAAACTTCTAGAAATAAGTGGAGACAGAGTGACACCTGCCATATCACCTGACATTATAATTATTCCAAAAACAAATTACTATATTACCCCATTGTAAAATGAAAGTTGAAATACTCTATCTTGGAAGAATTCTATTACTGGGATCCCTATATGTATCTTAGGAAAACTGGTGGCACATACATTAACACCAATCACATCACTGTCATAGCAAAACACAAACACATTTGAAGTTGTAACTTTGTATTTTACAAATACATGAAGCAAAATCCATTCAATAAGGTTTCTGAAAAGAAAAATGCTTTCTGAAGTGTACCTGACAGAAATTCCAGGTTGCTCTCAAAGCTACACACAACAAGCACTTAGAGAACCAGCAGTTTTGCAGAAAAGTAATAGAACAACTTGCTCAAAACATGGGGAAGTTTCTAAACAGATTACACAAATTATACTAGCATCTCCTCCTTGTAGGTTGTTGCCAGCAGTAAGAGAAACTAAAGTTAAAGGAAGATTTACTACTCAAGTCTGTGTTACTTGGCTGTTCTTTAAGCTGGCAGGGAAGAGGTCTAGATGCTTAAATCCTTACTTCTTTCAAAGTATCTTGACACTGTCTTAAAGAAAAGCACGCTACATGCTGGAGATTCGGGGCTGAAAACTTTTTTTTCTCCAACCTTTGTTCTTTTCCCATCATAAAAATGCATGGATGTGTTAAATGTTAAAATGCTCAATGACAATACAAATATTTGATATCCCTCAAAAATCTACCTGTAATATAGCAGACATTTATTCATGCTTTACCAAAGGAGTGGTCTTGATCAAGTAACCCCTAACTTGTTAGGGGTTAGGCTTGTTCAGAAAACATTCCTGCTTTTGCTACACCAATCACTATGAAATCTGTACCAGTCTTCAAAACATTCATTTAGCCAGGCTGAGCATTGCAAAGGTAAAAGTACTGATGCTGTATTATTGCAAAGGTAAAAGTGCTGATGCTAAATTTTCTTTTCTATCTGACTGCTCTCTTTACTTGACAAAATGATGCAGGATCGAGAATCTTTGGCTAACCTGAGCTCCATTACCATATGAATTAAGAAGTCTAACTTTTCACCTCTTACTGATACAGCTGTGAGAAGAGAGTTCAGGTCAGATATTCCAGTTGAATCTTAACTTAAATAAAGATGGAAATGGACTAAAGACATCATATTCTAGAGGAAAAGAATGCTTCATCAACAATGACTGGGATGTTGTTCAGAGAGAAATGCAGCTTCCTTCCTCTGTGTGCACTTTGTACATATTTACTCTAATGTTCTTACCTGAAAGAGAGAAAAATGAAAGGAAATGGATGAAACTGAAGTTGGCCTTGTAATATCTTCCCTGGTGCTTGCAACAGGAAACTAAATACATTACTGAAGGGAAAGTGTCACCACAGAGTGGATATTAGAGAGCTACAATGCTTTAAATGCTTTTTCATTCTTTAATGAGTGGATTTTTTTCTTTTAGGTAAGTTTTCCCTTACTATTGTGGTCCAGAAAATAACAGTAAGTGTTCTAGAGCCAATGTGTGGCATGAACACTGTGTTTACAATATTGTTCCCATCCCAAAAAGAGAAGAGGTGGGGAGGGGATCAAGAGTGACAGTGTTTCAGTGAGAAAATGTATAAGCCAGACAGCTTTTTTCTTTTTCCTTTCTTTCTCTTCTAACACTAATTGAATTTTCTGAATGTCTGGCTCTGTGGAAGCTTGTTACATTCCTGAACATTATGGATAAGAGTTCCTGCAACCCATCCCTGAATGTGAACGAGCACGTTTATTTGCTACCCGTAATCCCAGTGAACATCCAGCACCAACACCACTAAGAAGCACTCGTTTCCCATGCTGCTCTAAGCCCTGAGGCTGAAGCCGTTTCTTGTAGCCTACAAACAAATCCTTCCACTCCCTGAAGATGCTCCCAGGTCTGGTTTTCCCCAGGCAGGCTGGGGGTGGGAGCAGAAGAGGCTCTGGCTGTAGTGCAGCTGCCTGGGGCTGCTGCAGGTGCCAAAGGCAGGATCCACTCACGCCTGGAGCTTGGACGGCCAAGGCTGTGCCTGGGAAGGGCTTGGCAGGAGCAGGGCTGGCTGTGCTGGCACCACAGAGCCCTCCAGCAGCAGCAAACACCACATTCAGTTCTCCCTAAAAAGGAGGACTTGCTCTCTCCACACACCCTGCCCTGGCTACCCCAAAGGACTATAATTTAATTTATTCTGCTGAGAAGCCTGGTTTGCCCTTCGGCTCTCTACAAATGAAGTGCAAGTGATAAGGACAGCTATTCTAGAGTCTGTTTCTTTCTTTTGCTAAAATTTGGAGATTAAACAAGATTCAAAGAACACCATTCAGCATCTTTAAGTGACATCCTCAGAGTGGAAAGATTCCATCTGAAAACATCTGAGCCTTGCAGGAAGACAGAAAGTAGTTCTTCAATAAATAATTTCAAGACAAATATAGACTGGGGTACTGATCCTGTGAGAGCAATTTTTATTTGGAGTTATTGAGACAGCTGCCTTCCTTGTGAGAATAAAAGCTCCAAACATCTCAGAGTAATTTCTTATCTCTGTTTCTAAGAACTGTCTGTATTTGGTACAAGTGGTGTCAGATGAACCTAGCAAGAACTGGGGTGTGCATCCATGTATGTCACAAGGGGGATTTTTTTCCTTAAGGGTCATTTAATAGGATTTTTTTATATTGAAATCTGTGTATTATGGTTAAAAAAAAAAATAAAAGAGAGAGAGAGAGACAGAGAGAAATATACTGACAAAAAGGTAGAAATTCAAGTTTATTCAGCATAAGCTAACAGTTTGGTTAAACTATTTGGTTCCATGCATGTTTCCAGCCCCAGTGCTGCATTAAGTGAAATGTGTCTTAAGAAAGGTCAGGACTTTGAAAAGCAACATAAAAGAGTGATAGAGTGAACTGTTAAAAATTCAGTCCCTGCAATCATCAGCATCATACATCTCCTCTTTCCACATAAAAGAAAACTGGAGCAAGATGAAATACCATTACAGCAAATTTTAATTGTTTCCATCTAAAGTTATCATTTGAGAATAGATATTTGCCAGCTAAAGAAAAATTGTTTTAACTTTTTTAAAATATGTGTATTTCTTTTGGTGCTAGTAAAGTTTATACTAACAGATGTGATCATCATTGCACCCATTCAATTGAGAAAAATATTTGACATAAAAATGAAGGATAGAAAGTTCTGAACCAAATATATAGCTACATTTTCAGATCTAGGTTAGAATTTAAAAAAATCAGGCAGATGTAGACATATGTAAACTGAAACAATAGATTATATCAAAACATTGCCTGTCAATCTCCTGCTCTACTTTGCCAGTACAGAAACATGTTCACATGCTGATAAGGACTGCTTGGAAATGCTACAAAACACAGTGTTTGCCTTGATATTTTTTCTTGGGTTTTTCATCCTTTAATAAACAAAGGAAAAGAAAAGGTTATTATTATTACCAGTGAACTTGCAAAGGAGTATTTACCTTGTAAGACTGGTTAGAGAAAGCGTAATTTTATCTACTTTTTCTCTGATACTACAATGTACCAATAGCAATTACACAAAAAAACCCCCCCAAAACAACAACAACAAAAAAAAAAAAACTACTGGTGTAATCTGGTGTATCTGTGAGACTCACAGAAATAAACGTTATAACCCAAACAGTTGAATAATTTTGTTGAGTTTCAAAACACAGCTAAATACTCTGATAGCTCTGGATCAGTTTTGGAATATGCACATGAACAACATTTGAGGACATCTTTTTTTTTATGGGCCTGACCAAAGAGCTATGAATTCAAGAGAAACTCCTCCAGTTAATTCAGTGAGTTTTTGATGAGGCCCCCAGGTAAATTTGCTGTGCCAGTGCAGTCAAATCACACAGTATCACATCTTACAGCAGTATCAGATATTTCAGAAAGCTGTTTTTAGCTGGGTTCAGGAGAATGATAACTGAATTACTCATGTAGGATTAAGTGGCTGTCCACCTCCTCGGACAATCTCCACTTTGTACTCTGAGCTATACTGGGGACAATGGAACTTTTGTGCCTTCTAGTGTTTAGGCAAATAAATTTTTAACTTCATTACAGTGTCTAGAAAAATGATATAAGAACATATAAGGTCGCATATAAGAAAGAAATGAAGATTGGCAAAGTCATGGTATACACAAATGCACCAAACTATTACATGCTACCTATCTCAGGGTTGTTTTTTTTTTTAGTTCTGGCATTTCAAAGAAAGAACAAGAACTACCTCACTAATATAACCAACTAGAAAAAAATTCATATTGAATTATGTCCACAAACCTTGCATGTATTATTCAGTTTATAGACAAAGGACAAAGTTATTCTGTAAATAAATAAATAATTTTCCTAACCAGAAATTATATCAACATTTACTCTGAAAAACAAAATATGAACTTTTACTGTTATTTTGAAAAACTGAGCCCTGTTCTTAAAATATGACCATCATCTGGGTGGCATAAAAACTTTTTGATCAATTAAATTAAAATAAATCTGACATGAAGTAACATATGGGTATAGAGTGATCTGCATTTTGATCAGTTGCAGAATGACAGAAAGGTTAACTGTAGGATTAATTCCAGACAGGACATCTGGGCAATACATTTGAATCTTTAGGTCTGCATCTAGAACTTGCACAGATTTCATGTGGCTCATTTGATGTACCCACAAAAAAGTGCTCATTTAGAAAGCTGTGTCACAATTCACAAATGAGGAGCTTCAACATTAAATTATTAAAAACAATTCATGCCCACATAGCAACCAAATGATATTTAGATACCTACAGTGGTAAATATCCAATATATAAAAGAAGAAGCCCATGAAAAATACTTTCTGTAGGACATAGATAAAGTGCAAAGAACTCTTGGGAGTAATACAATGGAGTAAAGATCAGCATAACAATATCAAAAATCATTTTGTCTGGGTAAACATAAAAACACCCAGCACTGACACACTGCAAAGGGTGTTTTCAGAGCTGTGTTCTCTACTTCTTGATCAGTGACAACGTGAGCACAAGTGAAGTACCACAGTGGGGGTTGAGCAGAATTCAGTGTTGAGCTGAAACTTTTCTGTTCACTTTCTTTTAGGGAAAATAAAAACTACTTAAATAAAGACTGTGACTCCTCCAGCCATAGGCCAGACTCAGGAGAGAAGGACAAACCACTCTAAGACAGAAAGCCTTAGCAAGAAAGAGGATGTATAATAGCAGACGTGGCTCATTTTAACAGGACTTTCTCTCTACAAGAATCACAGGGCTTTTCAACCATCATATTTCATCATTTCACAAGGCATAAACAATTTTACCTCAGCTCCTAAAGTGGGCCTGCACAGAACCACTGAAGACAACTGTCAGGCAATAAACTAAACTTTGAGCTACAGATTCATACTGCAATCTCTCTTCAAAGAAAATTTGCACTGTAGTCAGCATAATTAGGTTTTTTCCCTAAAAAATTCTAGCAGGATGAAACTAATCTGAACATTTTCACAGAGCATTATTGAATGAGTACATTATTACATTGACAGACTTGTTTGGAATGTTAAATTCTTTTATTCTTATAGTATCACATTTATTTGGAGATTTTGCTTCAATTTTAGTGTTACTTTGAGTTAAGAATGCAATCACTACCTCAGTATTTTTTTGTTAACAGAATGATAGTTCAATTTAATGCGGTTGAAATATTCTACTTAAAAATAATTACCAAACTTTATTAACAGTATATTTTCAATGACTCCTGAAATTTTCCATTAAGTTTATTCAACCAAATTGACTAGGAGATTATTTCTTTCTTTCTGTGGAGTCACACAAAACTCTTTGAAATGGCATGAGTAGAATAATTAATAAATTTTAATAATGGAATGCATTGTACTAGGAAAAGATCATTATAGCACACTGTCACCCACTGCATCCCAGCTCTCCACTGTTTTGTTACTTTCATTCCTTACCTCTTTGTTGGCTCTGTCTGCTTGAACTAATGTTCCATTCAGACACGGCTCTACATAGTGCAGTTCTTCATTATACTACAGAGGAAAATACAAAGTATGATGAAAAATTTAATTAAAAGCTTGGGAGATACAAGTCAATTTAATGACTTAGAACTAGAGTGAATGAAATATGCACAGAAAGCAAGAACAAAAGGATTTTGTTCATTTTTTAAAACTGTCTGAGGTATTTCTTTTCCTTTTACATGATTCTTAATTTTCAGAGGTTTATACTTCTAAAGGAGCATTGAATGGATGCCAAAACTCAGGTGGACTTTAGGGTACTATCTACCACTAGCTGGAAAAAATGTCCCTCACACTGAAACTGGCTAATATTAAGATATCATGTTTGATACATCACAAACTGAACTCATAAATAACTCATAATTCTTTTCTAGATATAAGAAAAGCCCTGAAAAATATTTATGGCACTGTCTAACATTTTAAAAGGTTAATACAGCTAATTACACAAAAAAAACCTGTAAATTCAATCAATCCTATAAATGACTGACAGTTTTCAAAATTTTAGTCAAGCAGAGATGCTTATTATACACAAAGTCATGAATATGTGACAGATCTTGAAGGAATTATCTGTTTTTCTCACCAGGTATAGGTAAGCTACATAGCCTAGTCCTACATTCAGAAGCATCCTAAGCATGAAAAAAAAATTTGAAAACTTGTCTGCAGTCAGTAGAACTTGTAATGAATGATTGATTGAAATTTGAAATTTGAGCTTGTTTCAATCTTTTAAACCTTTCAACACAGGTCACATTAATAAAGCAGTACCTCCAACAAATAGTTTTCTAGACAGAGCCTTAACTAAATTCCTTCTCCTGCTAAATTAATCTCCTTTAGAAGCAGATAACTTTGTAAGTTATCACAGATCAAACTGGAAGGACTTTTTATCTAGGCTTTAGGTGGTTTCATCCTTTCATAAAGGATTAAGTGAATCAGAACATCCACAGTAAACAACACATTTGCAATCAGGGAAAATATTTCATGAGAATAATGTAAGCATTTACTCCCTTCTTCCTCCTCCTCAGTGGGAATAAAAAAAAAAAGCCCTCCAATGACTGCCTCATAACAAAAAGCTGCTTAGGCAGGGTCTCTGTCACTGTGAATTCTCACTGTCTCTCTCTGCCTGTAGCTCCAAATTTGTTCTACTCCCTTCAACTTAACACCGCTGCTCTCTACAGCACAGAGCCCTGGAACCTGATCCACTTCGGCCACCTGTCGTCACCATTCATTCCAGCAGTGCTCGACTCACCACATTTATCACCACATAATTACTCCTGCACAGGGAAGAGTGTTTAATTTGAACTGCGTGGAGGCACTGTGCCAGACTCAGTCCTCAGCTATAAGGGAATATAAGCCCAGAGTAACTTGCTATTGCTGGATATACAGATGATTTATATCAGCATAGGAACTGGTTATACAGAAACAAGCAAAAAAATACTTTTATATATATAGATATATATGTATATATTAAAGTATACACATAATTTCTGCAGCAGATTTGCACATTTCCTGATTGTTTTATTGCTATCAATGTTATTTCAATGTGTGAGAGTTTATGGACTTTTCTATTGTTCCATAGGTAATACAAAGTACAAGGCAAAAGCTCCTCGAACAGTTCAGAGTCACTGAGAGTGTCCCATGTGCATCTCAGCCTCATAACAGTTTATTGATCTGATAAATGATGTACTTTCTCTCTTCAGTCTGCTTTCCAGTCTGTCTCCTGAGGGTCACTGCAAAATAATAATGCCAAATCTACACAGCCTCTCTTATTATAGTCCAAAGTCAAGACCGTACTCCATTCTATTATAAAAAAATAAAATACTGACAATCTGTAACACTCTGGTACACCAGCCCCTACTCCCAAGCTTTTTTTTTTTTTTTCTGGTCATACACAGTTTTTTTTCTCAATATGTTCTTTAATCAAGATACTTTCTAGTTAAGCCTGTTCTTAGTTTCATCTCTGTAGTTGTCATTGGAAACTACAGGAGCACACATGTTTATCTTTATATCATACCAGGCACAGTGTCTGCAACTGGCCAACGTGCAATAAAATGCTAAAGGCTCAAACACTTGCACGTAAGTAAACTCAAGTTTTCCTAATTTTGTAGCAACACCTTTTTTTTTTTTTTTTTTAAGTCTATAACCACCAGCAAATAAATGAAACAACTTCCTACTCTATCAAGGCTTGCATCTAAATAGTTGTACTTTCTGTCCACCAGGTTTAACTACTATAAGATTTAACTACTGTTTTGAGTAACTCATGCCATCAGGCTGTTCACAGAGACTGCCCCACAACCCAGAGAGATTCCCAGCAGTTTCCTACTGAGCCTCCAGTGTCCCCCAGTTGTGCAGGATAAAGGACACTGATGCTTTCACAGAGAACGTGCTTCAAGTCCCTTCACAGCCCCCTTTCACTGAAGCAACCTGCTTCAGAAAAGGGTAATTAAAAGTTTTTTTCTCTCATAGAGAACACAATTGCATAGAAAACACAGGTCTTGATCCTTTTGAAAGCCAGACAAATTGTGTTATTATTTCCAGTTGTGGCATCTAGTTCACCTTAGATTATTACTACCAAAAAGATGTTAAGCAAGGTAGCATAAATGGCAGAAGTAGCTGGATGGTGCCAACATGTGAAAAGGAATATATTATGTAATGATGTTCTAAGATAACAAGCATAACTTGGAAGTGTTCTCTGTGTTGTGCATCTACTGTACAGGTATAAAATGAACATACAGTAAGAAAAATCTTTATATAAAAAGTGTAGAAGCTTATCATGGTTTGAATTCTTGCAAGGGTGCATTTTAATTACCTATTTTAATTTTTTTCTCTTTACTAATTGGATATACTTTGTAATAATTTTTAAAATCTCAACTATAAAGAGATTGAAAAATTCACTGCATAGAATTATTTCAGTTCCTAATGAAATTCCCAAAAGACCATCTGCCTAAGTCCACAAAAAGTGGACTTCTGATGTAACATGTGAAAGCATTCAGGCAGTGTTTGCTACTTAAACTTGCATACCCACCTGATAAGATCCTTACTACAGCTGTAACTTTCTAGTAAAATACCTAACTTCTGCTTCCTAGCATATATTTGATTTCTTTGCCCTTGTCATAGGTTGTTTTATAGTGATATTGGTGAGGCTTTTCTTTTAACTGTGCCAAATCTTTAAAGCGCAAAAGTGAAGAAATTCATCCCTCCTCCACTTCCTCACTACCTCATCAGTAATTTGGCCTTAGTCCTGCATTGCTTCTGACATTTGAAATTTCGTATTTAGTGAAATAACTTCCTGATCTGTTTAACAGCTGCTGACTTCCCCAGCAAGGCCCAGTAAAGATGTCTTGTTAATTTACCTCAGTGAAAGCCTGCATTTGGCTTTTGAAGAGTTCTTGCATTATACTGTTTTCTCACGTTTCCCAGTGTTACACATCCCATTCCTCCATACCCTGGCATGTGACATCTTTGCACGTGACAGTAGTGACAGCAGTAGCTGGGAGAGCTGATACCTGCACAATAGCTGGGAATAACCTGTGTTTTGCTGAGGGGAGGGAGGTAAAAATTAATTGCCTTTCTTTCTGAGCTCCTCTTCAAAACCCCTGGGTTACTCTTGTAATTTAAACGTGTAATTACACTGATATTTATTATTTTATTTACATAGTTATAGTTATCTGTCTTATTACTTCACATTATTTTGCCCCTCTTCTTATTTCTTTGCACAGTAGGCATAAAAATGCAAGCAGGCTGAATTGTGGACTAAGAGAAACCATATCATTATTTAGAGAGCTGCAGGCCTACATTCTGTGTTAAGATACTAGTCATATTCTAGAAATCATATATATATATGGTTTTAGCACACCTACACAAGTATTATACATCTTCCTTAGCATTTTCCATATTTCTTTGTCACATTTAAACTGCCTGGCACAAGGTCCACAGAAATAAATTAAATTTCCATTTTGTTGTGCAACAATACACAGATTAAAGATTCACATTATATTAAAGTATATTCAGATAACCAATTCAGCCCAGCCTAAGAAGCCAGTCCAGGAAAGGAACCAGAGGAATTGGTGTTTCCATAGTTCACTGTGCCAAACAAATGGCAGACAAGCACAGACCACTGCTTGGGGACTTCATAAGGAGGTGCATTTTGGCTACCTTTTTTTGTCAGCCAGCTCACACATCAGCTCTACAGAATCTGATTATTTAGGCAGGCTGAAAAGTAAATTTATCCATGGTCTATTCTGTAGGAATAAAAAAAAAAAAAAGGAGACTATTTATATTGGAAAATTCTATGTATTAATACTGGGAGCTATACTACTGTGTTTTGAATTAAAAAATACTTTTATTCTAATCAATTTTGCTAAAAGGGTGTTTCTAAAGCAGTAAAGTTAATTTAACATTCTTGGCTCAGTTAATATTTTGCTAATTCAGTGTAGAGTTTGTATAAAAGCATTTTAAAAATTTCAGCATTTGACAAAATTAGTACTCGTTTTATGATAATGTTGTTAATTTAATGCTTGACTTGGAATTATACTTCAAAGTGAATTGGAAAAACATGCCTTTTCTCTTGTTGGTGCAGCTATCTCTGTTCATGCACCAGTGAACTGACCTTAAATTTTAACATAGGCAGCACAAAATCGCTCTTGTATTTCAACAATTTTTTCTGCAATTCAATCATCTAGTCCATCAATTTCAGATGGATATTGCAACAACCTACCCATGAAAGCTAAAATGATCTTTAACATTATCCTTTTATGTTTATTTCTGGAAAGACCTGCAGTGAATTCTGCTTTCTGATAGATATACATTTATATCTATCTATATATATACAGAAATACATTATTATTACTATTATTCATTCTGTTAATCACTGTGCTTAATAAAGCCATCCTGACAGTCACAGTCATTCAAGTTCAAAGTTTTGCCTCATCTAGTAAGTACAGACAGTTTTTCCAGATTTCCCACACTAATAAAGCTCTTATTCCACCTCAGATTTTGGGCTGGAGAGAGAGGGGGTACTTGGTCATTTGTCTGAGACTTCCAGATGCCCAGGATGTCACAGAGCAACAATTTGGAGTGGCCTCTCAGAGCAGTCAGCCTGAGCAAGGCTCAGCTGTGTGCTGTGTGAAGGTTCAGTCTCCACCATCAGGGCACAGCAGATCCATTTTTGCACACACTGCACAGCTGGACAGCTCTGGAGACAGAGGGGATCTGCTTGTACAGAGAGGATTTCTTGGACTGACACATGTGTATCCTACCTTCAAATGAAACTGCTGTCACATCAGCAGGCTGTGCCGGAATTACAAAGAGTAAGATCCAATCTCACTCAAACATTTGTCTGTAGATAAAAGCTGTATGGGATTTTCAGTGCTTTCACACCAAGCAGCCTCTTGTGTGGGCTTTGTTGTCTCGTGTTTTGATCACTGGAACATCTCTGTTCTTGACAAATTTAATTTGCCCTGCTGGCACTTGGTCAAAGCAATGCCTCGGAAGCAATTTCTGCAGATAACATAAATCACAGTGGCTGGCTTTGCTGCGTCCCCTCACTGTGTCTTTCACACAGCACATTTTGAAAGCAGTTCATGGTTCAGCCCCAGCCTACCTGTGCCATTCCTCATTGAAAGGCCCACTCCCTTCTCCACAGCGCAGATCTCTCTCGCTAGCTTGCTCTATTTTCAAGCAAACAAATTTGATTTTTATTTCTTACACTGTTATTTTTTTGCCTTGCGGGAGAGCAGGAGGAAGTTGAGTCAAGGGAAGTTTATATTACATATCGGGAAAAGATTTTTCACCCAGAGGCAGTGGAACAGGCTACCCAGGGGAGTGGTCACAGCACCAAGCCTGACAGAGTCCCAGGAATGTTTGGACAATGCTCTCAGGCATATGGTGAGATTCTTGGGGTGTCCTGTGCAGGGTCAGGAGTGAGACCTGATGAGGCTGATGGATGCCTTCTAACTCAGCATATTCTGTTATTCCCTGACTTAGCATAAAACTCCCTACAGACTCTTCCTGCAGAATCCCAAGGCAACAGGACAGCTCTTTACCCCCTCTCCACCACTCCTGTCCTGCTCTGCTTGGTCCCCTGCATTTCTGTGGTACCTCTGTCAACACAATGAACACTTTCAGGTTCATATTTGCACATCAACGTCCTAAGGAAATTAAACAGCTGAGCTCATCAACATAAAAACACATTCTCCATTGCTGTTTCTATTTATTTGAACAAATACACACAAATCCATCCTAAAAGAGGTTCTAGAGAGGAGAGAACCTACAGGTGAAAAAATTACCTCAGACAAATGCTGTAATTAGCACAATAATTAGGTTTCTTCCTAAAAATTCTGAATTTCTGATACTACCCAAGCACGGCAGGAGGGCTGCAGTGTGGGAGAGGGCCACAAAGTGCCCTGTGCCCTCCCAGGCTGCAGACACTGCAAGGAGCCCAAATGGAGGCAGGCTGGGGGCTGTAGTGCCTGGAAAGAGCCATCAGCAGCTGGAAACATCTGGAAACACAGCTGGGAAAATGCCATGGTGAAAGGGGTGTGCTGCTGGACACCACAGCCTGTGGGTGACGCACGGCAGGGTGAGGACGCCACTGAGGGAGCCAGGCTGAGGTGGGGACGCCCCGAGGGACGGGGCCAGGGGTGACCCAGCTGAAGGGACAACAGTCAGGAGGGACAGTGAGAAGCTGCAGAGACAGAGCTGCTGCTGGAAACCAGCCCTTGACTCACACCCTGAGCCCTGGCTCACACCAGCCCTCGCACCTCGCCCTGAGAGCGGAGAGGCTGAAGGGCAGCCAAGGGGCTGGGAATGGCCCCACAGAGAGGTTGGGCACAATTTCAGCCTGGGCAGCTGGGAGGAAAAGCTCAGGTGGGTGATTCTTTCCTGTTCTCAACACAAATTCAGTGTTGAGAAGCTTGGGTAATTTGACAATAAGTTATGTAAAAAAATTCCCTGACTCCGTGGTGTTTTACACACAGCTCAGTTCATTTTAAAATAAACTTTAAATTGGAAAAAGTGATGATTTGCTTTTTCATACTTGTTTTTTAAAAAAGTATTTGCACAATATTTCCACTGTACTACTTAGGCAAAAATCATTAGTTTGGATTCAAGTGACATATGTTTTTACTTTTTTTTTTGTTAGAGATGAGCCTTTTGATTTTCCCAAAGTAAAATTTTCACTTAAAAAACCAACTTTTCTTTTTTCGTCCTACATAATTCACACTAACTGTTAAAACTACTGATAAACACAGATCATACACCAAAAAAAGGCTGGTCAGGCATCTTAGTAATTACTCTAGTTGATACATTCTTTTAACTTACAGAAGTTATTTGGATTACAGTTAATCACATTTTTTTTAAAGGACAGTAAATCTTTTTTTGATAAAATATGTAATTATATCTTTATACAACATGAATTTCTGCTAATTATGCAGTTATCATGCAAAGAGATTAATATGACAGTCTGAAATGCTGGCTATGTGTTAAAAATACATATACTTCATGCACATGTACTTAATTTTCTGTACAATCTCAATGATTTACACTTGTGTCTTTGGGGTCATTTAATTTAGTACACAAAGGACACTTCCCTTGTAGCAAGAAAACAAAAAGGCCAAAGTCTTCCTTATATTCAAGAAATTGAAGGCATTTATACATTGGAGAAAACCTTTTTTTTTACAAAGTATTAGCAAGAGAATATCAGCAAAAGACAATTTATGTAACAACCAATTCTTCCTCCCTTCCCTCCCCTGTAAATCACAGTTCTGATGTCAGTTTTGGATTTTTTGAAGTCATCCTTACCCACAAGAATAATGCCATTACTCTTAAGTACAGTAAAACCAGCTTCTTGTCCCAGCTTTAAGACTTGTACCTGTACCATGGAAAACTCACTTGTACACAGGAGGAGCTGCTGAGGATCTGATTTCTCACTGCTGTTAAACACAGCAACCCCTCCACACAACTTACACAGACACACATTTCAGACCAGAACATGAACACTGAGGAGTTATGCTGGCATTTTATCATGCCAGCATAGCCTTAGCAAAAGCTAAAATCTGAATCTAATTCCTACATTTTACTCATTTTGCATTTTGCACTGTAGGGCAGAAGCTGAGGGGAAAGGTGGGGGGGAAGGCAGACACACCCCGAAGTTAAAAGTTATGGTAATATACAAAGTTCAAGCAAACTAAAAAAAAAAAACAACAAACAAAACTATTCTTTGATTTTTTGCAATCCCAGACTGAAGACTACTTCTTTAAAGGGTTTCAAATTGCAAGTCACAGACAAACAGCCTGAAATCTCTGACACTTAAAGAATCTCACACTGAAAAAACAAATGTGTCTGTCCAGTGGGTTCACATGTCACCCATCACCTGTCTGCAACATTTTTCAAGTGGCTTGATAGAAGTAAAGCATGACAAATAGCAAGAAATTATGGAAGAAAAAATAGTAAAAAAGAAAAAAAAATCCTGAGACACTCACAGCAATTATATTGAAGAAGTCATCATCTCCAAGGGTATCCAAAATAGATGAAACTGTCTGTTTTGCAATAGTCAGGCGAAGCCCTTTCATACTGCCACTGACATCCACTAAAATTACCACATCTTTTGGAGAAGTTGCTGCCTGGATGTACCTGAGATGAAAGACAAAAATTCTTTTAAATGCTGAACTTTTCATCGTTTCAAATTTCTTAAACACTGGCAGTCATCAGTTGCCTACCACTTTCTGTTTCTGCAGTCAAATGCAATGACTCCATTCTCATCAGGTTCCCATTTAATTCCTGTTGTAAAAAAAAAAAAAGAGGATAAAATATTAAATTTTCACAGTACCTGTGGAAAATGTATCTGTGGTATCTGTGGTATTGGGGCTAAGTAGCAGTTAATGGAGTTTCATACTTTAATCTAACAGGCTGTGCCATCATAACATAGGAAATACTGGGGGGAAGAAAAGTTCCTAAAATAGGGCAACCAGAAATAATTCTTTTTCCTCACTCCTTTTTAGCCTACTGTAAGGTGAAAGCTCTTCATGCCTGCTATGTTTATTGCACTATTTTCACAAAATTCTTGCCATTCTTGGTCTTTGGTACTGGCAAGCTTTATCACATCTTGCCAAGTCCTTTCCAGATCTTGAGCCCTTCTGACCAATGTCTGGTTCCAGCAGCTCTCCTTACACTACCTGCTTCACTCACAGGCCATACTCTGAATTTTCACTCACATCACTATGAAGAGGTAACATCTCCTGGTTGAGGATCAGAAGAAATATGATAAAAAAAATGTCCAAGGGGAAAAAAAATGTCAGGGAACTATTCCTGCTTTTTACACTTATTTTCTAGCACAAAACAAGAAATAGCCTTGAAAATAAGAACTACTAATATTTGAAATATTATGGAGCTTGGGAACAGAAATACAATCTGTTAATAGCACAGATGTAGTAGCCATTACTCTCAGCCATTTTCAGACATACAGGCTTACAGTGAACTTGCTTAAACTCAAGACTTAGAGAAACATGGGCTGCTAAACCTCATCAGCCAAAGGAACAATATCAACTGTGAGCAAGAATCAAATTACAGAAGCTGAGAATCAGTTTATTTAACCTCAGAGTTTATTTTAATGTGGTAAATTTTGTATAGGATTAAACATAAAACTTAATAGGCAACAATATAGGTTTAACCTATTTTTATAGAAATATTACAAGTGATGTGATTGCATTTTATTACAACTGGTGTGAAAATAAACTTTCAAACAAGTTTTTTAAATTTTTAAATGTAAATCTGCCAGGTTAAGTGGAAGTTTAAAAATAAAACAACAAATAATGATGGAGTCTTACTGTGTGCATTGATAGAGCACAAAATTCAAGCTTAGTACTATATGAACGCTCATATAGAAAAAATATAGTATAGCAAAAATCCTTTTGCTCTCCTTCTCACAGCCTGTTTAGAAGTTATTTTTCAGGTGTGTGTATGTTTATCTGAATAGAAATTTTTATGAGTACGTGAGTTATCATGAGGGTTTCACCTCCTAATAGAAATTGGTAGAAAAAAATCAAAATTTTCAAAATGTTGATTGGAAATCTCTGTGAGAACTAGATGAAGTAAAATCAAACCTGCAAGTATCTGTAGCAGTCATGATTTCTGACAATACTCAATGCGGCCATGGAATTCTTTACTGTATTTTAAGAACTTCTATTCTTCCTACCTGGATATTGCCTGAAAAATCCTTTTGCACTTCCAAAGTACTGCCAGATTAGAGAAGGGTCACGATCAAAGTTATCAACGAACACCTTATTTAAAGATTCTGACCAATATACTCCATTTACTATGGCTGGATCTGGAAAAAAAAATAAAGAACACACACAATGAAAAGTGATTTTGTTAAGTAGAATCCTATAAACTCTACCATCTTCTCAAAAGTCTATTGATCGAAAACTGTTGCAAAATAGTTTTAGTTTTCTTTGTCAAATAAGTGATCCAAAAGAAATAATTCACTTAAAGAACAGAAGTATGGCTCAAATAGAACAGAGAAACCTGGTACTATTTTTTAGATAAGTTAAAATTGCTCTTTAGAGCATCTCTCTTGAACCAACCACCACATTGCTTGTTCTGGAGAACGTAAATAACTCAGTGTAATTTAGATTATTTACTCAATGTACCTTCCCTAAATGCATGGAATGTCTCACGGCAACAGTTTATTTTTTTAAACATTAAATTTGGTAATGTTTGAAAGCTTTCACGTTGGAACAGAAAGTGAAATACCTTTTATTTTGCACTTGAATATGCATAAAAACACATCTCTTCACAAATACCACTAGTTGTTATTTGGAAAACACTGAACCCACATTCCACAACTATTACCCAATTAGGTTTTATTTCCATAGAAAGAGAACTACAAAGCAAATCCTTGATGCTGAAACTGTTCTGTTTAAGACATCCCCATCTATCAATCCCTAAGACCCCAGGCTGCTCAAGTGTGTCTTTAAGCCGCAGATTTGGTTCAATAATGGGAAATGAGAAATCAATGAACATGTCTTAGAAAGTTACTGGATTTCAAACTGTGAGTTTTGAGAGGTGAGAAACAATTAAGATACAGGATATTCCCAGTTCAATCTTATGTGAAGTCAGCAGAATAGAAAGGAAAAAAACAGAACTGAAATCACAGATGCATTATTTAATTTGCAAAAGTGTGCATACATGAATACACAGTAACACTCGCTCAAGCATTTGAAATAAAGCAGCCATTAGCTTGCAAAATAATGTCACTGTACTGATTTCAGAAGACTGCTTCAAATGTGACTTTAATGGAGTGGAAAAAAGGCAAATTGTTATCTTCCCCTGCATTCATCAAGAAAAAACAGCAGAAAAATGGAAATGTCTCAGCTACACAACTTTGCATGTTGCTTTCACCTAAATATTTAGGTTTATATAGAAGAAATGCTGAAAAAGCAAGGTCAACAAAGCAGATTTTTAAAACACATGGAGTGCAGTTACTTGTTTCTCTAGAAGATGACATATACACTTAAAATCTGCCACACCAGACACATGTCAAACATACAGACGTCACTGGTCCAAGGGCACTAACTTCAGTCCTGCCTAGCTGGCAAAACCCATTGTCCAGTGGTTTCCCATCTGTAGTTATCCCAATAATGAGCTGTGACCAAAACATCACAAATCAGCTCTCAAGACTGAGATCTATTGTTGGTTTGCAAAAATATGCTCCTATTTCAGCATACCAAAACATCAGCCCATTGTTCAGCATTTAGACCTTATCTGAGATGTGAATCGCTAAAATGAGATTTCTATTCCTCAGCCCACAGGAACGTCCCAGTACCATTTCAAACACTGATACTCTGATTCTGCTCCTATACTTCATCTATAATGGAGTATCCAAATCATTAAAAATTGCAGTGGCACTGTTGACTCAGCATTGCAATCCTGAGTTAAGGCAAGAAGTTTAATTCATCTTTGAAAAGAGTGACCAAATTCAGAGGTTGGGGTATGGTTTTGTTCTTTTACTTTTCCTGGTGTTGCTAGAAAGGTCTGTTTAGAGGAAAAGAGAAGACACCATTTTTCAAGCCTCTAGAGGGCTATAGGCTCTTCATACGCCCTGGAGTCAACAGGATTTGTGAAAAGCCAAATCAAACAGAATAATTCTATATTAATTTATATTTAAAATAACCTGCAGTGCTTCTTAGAAACTTATGTTTGGATGTCATTCCAAGACTGCCCATTGTACCTTGGTATTTTACAGATTTATCAATTCATTGGATGTCTCCTATCCTGGATTCCTCAGGGCCTAAGTTTTAATGTCCTTTCCTGATGAATCAGAGCTCTAATGCCACTCGTGAGCAGAACCCTCTGCCTCCCAACCCAATGACAATTTTCTTTGAATTCTATATGCACTCCAGTTCCATAAGGTTATGGCACAACTTTAGTCATTCACCTGTTATGTTCTGAAGTCTTTCCAGTAGTATATAAAAATATATATTTGTAGACAAAAAAAAATACAAATATAAATCACTTTAAAAAAATCACATTGAAATATCCATGGATATTTTACATTACTTTTTTAGACCATCTGTGAAGAACCATTTCACATGTTTCTGTATCTATATTACAGATTAGAGAACTCCATGGAAATAAAAATCAGGAAATTTTCCCTGAATGAGTCTGGTGGAGTCCATATTTTGCTTTAGGCTGACAACACTAATCCTCCAACTCCTGATGACTAAACATTAATCCAGTGACTCTGAAACTAAGAGACTTATTTTTTTAGCTGAAAGGAGCATAAAGCAGGCATTTTAAATAAGAGGGCACAATTAAAATGTGACCTATGCTCACTGTCTTCCTTCAAAACGAAAGCTGGTGACAATTCCCTGCCTTCCCACACCTTGCATGTCTGTTATGCTGGCTGCTCTTTTTACAATATATCAAGTTACATTTTAGGCACCAACCACTTCAATAAAAGAAGCAAATAGGGCTACAGTCAGTTTGATCCTTGTAATACAAGGAAAAGTGGCATAGGGACAAATGTAGGCACAGAACAAAACAGCAGACCTGGAAGTCATGAGTCTCTGCTGGCTGCTGCACCTTCAGGCAGACAGATTTCACTCTGGATCTCTTGGTTCTGAACTTTATAACTCTGCTACATGGGTGCATCTCTGTCCACATGCACCATCCCAAATACAGCTGCGTTTCTGACCACATGTCTCATTAAAATCTTACAATCTCATCATCTAATAACCTGTATGTTAAACTGGTTCCGGGCAATTTCCAATTTTAGTAGTTACACTAAACTGTTTAAATTCCCCCAGTACTTCATTCAGAGAAGTATTCTTAAGTTTTTCAGTTACTGGTGAGCATCATCTGCATCCCCTAGATCGTTGAATGTCAATGGTGGTAAATTAATCTGTGAGAATATTCAGAAATTTGGTGAGGGAGAAAAAATAAAAAGATAAATCTTAATATAAATGCAAAATTATCAATGTGATGCTATGGGGCTCAAAGATAATAAATGGAAATAGCTTTCACCACAGTTCTTGAAATATGGTTTCTGCTTTTGCTTCCTGGCAGATAAAATATAACAAAATATTCCCTTTCCCGTGTCTTTTAGATGAGCTGGTTTGCAATTATATGGGAATTTGCTCCACCATTGTTTGTGTAGATGTTACCTGTTTTTACTGACATTTAACATAAATCCAACCTCCAGGAAAATAAGTACAGTGACACGAAACTGAAATGAGATTGCCAAAGAACAGTACAAATGCATGTAGCAATTAAGTGGCTGTCATAGATCCTGCTGGTCTGAAAAGGACTGAACAAAGGCAGGGAAGGAGCACAGACTAAAAGATGTGCAACAGCCAAAGGTAATGACTTTTTCTTTTATGTTCACAGAATCCAGAGTATGCTAAGTCTATAGAACAAAACTAGTACCTACACAATCCATTTTGCATTTGAATTATTGCAGCACGTTTTACAGAAAATAAGGGAAACCACTGAGGAACTCAGTAACTATGAAGAAGGTTCTCTTTCTTGCCATATTCTGCTTTTTTCTCAAGAAAAGAAATGTTCTGTTCTCCCTATTCTATTCCTTTTGTGATATAATCATTACTTTCTCCTGGAAAGCTGTCAGAGATGCTGGCATTGGAAACGATCTTCCCTCCTGTAATCTCTGACAGCCTCAGCAGCAGCCCTAAACTGCAGAGCAGTTCTGTCCTACCACAGAGCAATACAAGCACAGCCTAAGGGCCCAAGCATGGGAAAAGGAATGCAAAATCCTGCACTTTTCCTGGCTCAGAGATAGCAACAATATTAGCTTAGTTTTTATGACATTGACAACATATTTAGTCTGGTCATATTTTAAAGAATAACAAAATCACATACTTTGCTGGGACATATACCAACAATCTAATAATTACACTACTCAACACTAATATGAATGCTTTTCAGGGTGGTCCAGCATACTCAAGAGCTGGGGCTGGATGCCAGTTTTGGCAATGCCTTCGCTTTTTTCTCTCTCTTCCCCTCTCTCTGACTCCAGGGTAATGTGGATGCATCAGCTCACAGATCAAAGCATCTGGCCATCTGTAGACATAAAAGAAGGTGTTTGTCCATTTTGCTTCATGTACTGGGAACTGTTCACCAATGTCAGAAATCACATTCCCTCCTTGCAAGAATATGGGATGCTAAAGCCTTCCAGTACGTGACTGCATAAAGGCATAGCACTGTGCCTTCATCTTCCAACATTGCCCTAAGAACTTCACCCTTCTCCTTTGAAGTGGCAGCAGAAGAACTGGAGTATGGCCAGATGTGTTTATTTTATGCTGAGTTTCATGAGTGCATTTAGGTGATGATTTGTATTGTTTTGTGGTGGTGGTGGTGGGGGGGGGAATAGTGATTTTTTTTTTTTTTTTTTTTTTTTTTTTTTTTTTTTTTTTTTTTTTTTTGCTTGGGGGAGGTTTGTAATTTTATTTTTATTTAACGAGATGGACTGAGATTCAACTTTAGCTCATTTGAAAGCCAGAATTACAGCTGCAAACTCCTCACTAACAGCATTCTGGGATACAGATTCATTTCTGTCTCCTAAGGGCTTGCCTTCTCATGAGTTATAGAAAATGTCCTGCAGCAAATCAGTGGAGATTTGAGCCCACTTCATTTGGTACTGGCCTGGCTGGACTTTGTTTAACTTCTCAGATGTAACAGCTAAAAGCAATCAGTGTGGGGGCTGACCAGTGGGCAGGTTAGAGCAAAGCTCTGGAAACAGCATATAGGCACCAGCTATGAAAACAGAATATTAACTTCTGTTTTAAATTAAAGGAGAAACTCAGAGCAGAAGTCAAGGGCATCCCAGGACAAAACAAAAGGATGCTGCTTTACTAGAGCTGTTGTCCCAGGAGCCAGGTATATGGGGCAGTAGACCTGTCTTCTGATATGCTCCTTATAGATGGGATTGCCCATCCAGCAATTGCTTTGAGCTGAGGGCTAAAGTCAAAAGCCAGTCATCCTGACAGATAAATTAATTAATGTTACTGCAGATAGGATATTTCTGTATTTTCAGTGAAACTTACTCATTTCCACACTTCTGCATGATACAAATTGAGAACTGTAAAAAATGAAAGGACAGCAAGAAAATACAACACCACAGAACTACAAGATGCCATGATGTAAAGAGAAAGGGTGAACAACATGGAAAACCACTGATGGAAATGGCTTTCCAAGTGGAAAAGAGAAAACAAATTCTGAGAACACAGGAATTGAGCAAATTGAACAGAGGCCTTATATCCATTGCGTTTTCAACACAAAAGCAAAATTAGTCATAAATACTGCAAAAACAAGCCAGTTCTAACACACGGCAAGCAGAAATTTCTGCACGGTCTGATAGAAGAGTAACTATCAGCAGCCAGGAAATTCAAACTTCTGGCAAGTGGCAGACCAGGAAAAGTGTCACAACAAGCAATAGAGGAAGCCAGTGGAACACGCTGCAAAGCAGGGGAAAAGAAAGAAAATGTGACTGCTGCTAAATCCAGCCAACTGTGCTGTAAAATATTTAATGCACAACATACCAAAAGGGACAATTTTATTCAGAGCTGTTGTCAAAGTGATGAATGACAAAGGCAAGGCGTAGCCTTGGAAATAAAAGTCGTCCTTACAGAAATTTCTTAGGGACAGATCCATCCACCGGTCTTTACAAAAGCCATTTGAAACACAAGGCCATGCAAACCTGTTAACTAGCACTTCACAAAAAATGTCCCATTCCTATTGCACAGATATTCAGGGACACAGAGTTACAGGAGGAGGCTGACTTAATGGCACAGCACAGTGCAGCTGGGACCAACAAATAATGCTTTGGAGGAGGTTCCAAAGTCATCCTGTGTTTATCAACACACCATGCTTATTGCATACAGCAAATGGAGGCATGAAAACCTTTAGAGAGAAATGCTTTAGCAGGTAAAATGCATCCCAGTTGCAGTGGGCTGTAATAAATTAAACCTCTACTGCTCCATTCCTGGGAGCACCAACAGAGTACAAATGTGCAATTATTGGATGTAACAGCACGCTTATCTACTACCATGGGAAATCACAATCTCTTATCCTCTCAAATCAATAGGCCCTTACTTCTCTTGTGCTTTTATAATCCTTGCCCCAAAGACTGTTTGCACAATTTGAGCAAAATGGAAGTGCCTGAGTAGCGCCTCCTTGCCCAAAAGACTGTCTGCACAATTCGAGTAAAATGGAAGCTTTACTCATTCAAGATATGAAAATGTTCAGCTGGTTATAAAGCCTCTGAAGATAGTAATAAAAACACTGAGCAGATGTACAAATGTATCTTGGGATGAGTACATTACAAAATCCATTATGTATTCTTAAACACTATTTACTCCTTCAGGAATGTGCCAAATAAAAGCTGTGAGACACCTAAATAAACAAAGTATAGTGTAAAAATGTCTCTGTATGTTTTTAGCCAAACAATATTTTGAAACAGTTTATATTCTATCCAAGCATACTAATGCTTAACCAGAAGAGCAAGCCGCCGCCTTCTTCACACAACACATACCCTGGAAAAATCAAAGGGTCTGTGTAAAGTAACAGCATGGAGAAACACATTATTACAGTATTCTAAAACAGTAGACAAAATGAATATGTATATTTAGATAAACTATTATTATTCCTTGTCAAATGTCAATCTTCTTCACTACATAGTAAAGTTACAGTTTTTACTTTGCCAGACAACCATTTAATTAATGCATATTCACTCCTAAAGGTTTTCAAAAACCCAGCATTATTGTCACTTTCTAGTCCTTAAAAGCAACAGGGAAGTAGGGGTGGCATCATGATTGACAGAGGCACGTCAGGTCAAAAAGCCTCTTAAAATTGTACCTGAGATAGTGTTCAGTGACAAACATTCACTGGCTCACATTTGTAAAAAGGCAAAGCCCAGCTCTGAGTAACTAAGCAACAGCTGCTGGATCAGGAGAGGTAGAGAGCAGGGCTTTCTAGAGGAAATACTTCACGTTTCCATGTAGCCTGGATCTGACATCTAGTTGCCATAGTGATGAGGATGTATTAGAAACACAGAGATTAGATCCACGGCCAGAGACAAGACTAGAACACAGCAAAGATAAAGCGTAGTACACATCTTGCACGGCCGTGCCAACATTTCCAAAAGGCTTGCTGCTAAAGACAGAGGTTTGAGAGAAAAAAAAAATTTAAAAAAATAATCTGTGAAGCTAAAGCCCTTTTCAAGAACAAAGCAGCAGCCTGACTAAATTCTGGGAATCATATTTGAGGCAGAACTTAAGCAAAACCAGATGGAAGAAGCAGAGAAGTCTGTGCATCTCTCTCCAACAGGCAACAAGAGTTAAAACAAAGAAATACGGGAAGATAGGACATTCTCTGCAACCTTGATTAAATCTATTGGACTAAGAAAGCTCCTTTTAAATTAAACAATGTCCAGTGTTAGGAAGACAAGGAAAACACTGTCCTAGAGACCTTAAAATGTGAAGACAAACAATCCAGGGAAAGGATTTCAAAACATAAATATGGTGGTTCAGGACAGTATGTGACCATGAGTATTTAAATAACAGCTCCAGGATGTTGAATGTTCAGAAGCAAGGTCCATAAAATCATATACAACAGTGACAGACAAGATTTTATTTCTTAATTTCACACCTTACAGGAAAACGGTTTTGCATATGTGCTGGCTGCAGATTATAATCTTTCTGCATCACTTGAGAAATTATTTTTTTGGGGGTCTAATATTCTAGAAAATAGGTAATCTCAATTTTGGCAGCCAGTTGGAAGGCATTGATAGGAAAGTATGACTGAATGATATTCATAGCTCTTTTTAAGTATCAAATTGAAAAAACCTTACTTAATCAAAAAATGGTTGTGGTTCATCACATTTCAATATCTTTTAGAGAAGGCACTATTACATGCAGCAGATTTTTTTTCCTATGCAAGCAAAACTTTTGATTAGAGTCTGCATTTATTGACTTGTAGAGCATAAACTCATCTTTTAACATGCAGTGAGCATCATGCAATGGAAATGCCATTTGACACAGGTAATATTCTTTACCAGTCTCTAAATTGTTCAAACAAAACTTAAAGAATATTTGTGAAGTCTTAGTCAAAGATCTTTTGCAATGTTTTCAGCGTTCAAGGAGTAAATATGCTAAGCAGAAAAACACAGGCTACACCTGATGTCTTTTCTATGAAAGACATTGAGGTCAGAATTATTCACAGTTGTCTTCTATTCACGTTGTTTGTAAGTCATTTTAAAAGTATTGGTGATTATAAAGGTAGAAAGAGGCAAAGGATGGAAACAATTGGTAAAAAATATCTTGCAATAGATAGAATAAGAGATAAAGGTTTTAAATTAAAAGATGGTAGGTTCAGACCAGATATAAGGAAGAAATTTTTTACTATGAAGTTGGTGGCCTTTACTATGAAGGCACTGGAACAGGTCACTCAGAGTTGGTTGATGTCCCCTCCCTAGAAACACTCCAGGTCAGGCTCTGAGTACCACAATCAAAGCAAAGATGTCCCTGGTCTTTGCAGGGGAATTAGAGTAGATGACCCTTAAAGATCTCTACCAACCCAAACTGCTCCACAATCTACAATCCACAAAACAATAAAAGAGCACACCAAATATTGATTGCCAACCTTCCACAGCAGTAATAACAATAATCCTAACAGAAAGCTTTTAAACAAAGGTTTCAGTCACATGATAAAATCTATACTTTCAACAGCCAGTGAAATGATAGATGACAGAGACAAAGGGAGGCACAAAAGACAGTGCACATGTGCTGCAAAGCATCATGTCATGAGCAAAGCTGTAAGACAAAGAGATGCAGCCCCTTTGTGCAAAACAGTGTTGCAACCTTGTAAAAAACCTATGGAAAGGAACTGAATTGTGAAAATCTGAGCAACTATAAGAATTGAATTTAAATCCATAGGAAAATATTTATAGTCATCTTTTCCTCAAAATAAGTGAAGTCCAAATACACCTTAAGAGCTGTAAGATACTTTGTAATCACTTTTTTTTATAAATCCATCCTTACGCAGAGTGATCATGGTTACAGAGTCAAAATGGCTGTTAATATTTGGACGTATTCCAAAACCATTGACATGGAATAGTTTTAGTGTGTTATTAATTTAAGGAAAAACAAATTTAGACAATTATAATGAAGACTTCTTTATCTTTTTTACTTATTATTGAACTTTAAAATGTATTTTACAGTCATGAACCAATTTCAAAAAACTGGACGGATTAAAATGGATTTTACAGCTTGATTTACACAGTTTGAGACTCTCAGCAACATATTGTGTGCCTTATGTTTGTTAGTTGAGTTGACATAAACCATATCTCCTGTTGACAGAAACGCTTGAAAATATTCATGGACTTCAGCATCCATCACTGAAAAACTCTGCAGTTATGGAAAGCACTGATAAAATTGCTTCCTGTACTTCAAAAACTCCAGAACTGCAGCCTATCACAGTATCAGGATGAGAAAAACAGACGGAAGACAGTTAAGACAGACTTTTCTCTGAGTTAAAATTTATATTATTGCTTTTAGTTTTCAAAGCAGCGGATTAACTTAGACTGTATAATTGATCATCAAATTTTATTTTCTATCTTGATTCTGTCTACTCTGTCACTAAAGACAAAGCAGCATCTTGCACTAAGGCTTCTACTTCATTATCTAAATATATCAGGATAAATACCTGGCAATCTGTAATCCAGTGAAATATTTTTCTTTTGGGCTTTGTTTTGTTTGGTTAGGTTTTTTGCTTCTTTTAATCTCAATCAAGAAAAGGATTTGGAGAAAGTAATTTTCACCTGCCCAAACTGTTCTCCAGCTGCCTTAAAAAAAGATCTTTCCTGTAACATACATATATTTCCTAAATTAACAGAGAACCAGGCCTGACAATGTAAAAATGCAGGAGAAATTTACTGAGGCACCTGGCAGTTTATGATAGCAGAGATTTTATAAACTAACCAACCACTGGGCTGCTGATAGATGTTCACCAAAGACAGCCAATCTGATAAGAAAAGTCCTCCCTAGTGCCAGAACTGCAACTAGCAGAATTCACAGACCACAGTCTAATGCCAGGGGTAGGAAAGAGGGAACTCTTAATAAGGCTCCTCCCCTCTCAAATACATTATAGTAGGGAAAAAAGACTTCATTACAAAATTCACAAAAACATGACAGTGAACTCAAAATATAATTCTAAATCACATGGCAGTACTACAAAATATAACTTGCTAGATGATGTGAAAATTCACTCTTTTACAGTGGTAGATGTGGTGAAATGTCAGAAACAGTTGTAGGTAAATGCTGAGAAATGTATTCAGTATAAATCATGTCAACATTGAAAAGAAATCAGTGTAAGCACTGGGCTAAAAGTTCACCTAACTTCCTGAATTTAACATGTATTCATATAAGGAAAAAACTGAAACTCAGTATAATGAAAGTTGGTAACTTTCCAGAGCAAACACTTTTGGGTAAATGCTTTAAAATTTAATTTAAAAAATTAATGTTTTATTTTGACATATCATTATTAGATTCGCTAATTGATTCTAACATATTTTCTTCCCCATGGAGAGAGCACAGGTCCTTCCTCCCTGAAGCAGAGCCTGCCTTTTAGGTGAGGCAGTTATTGATATCAGGTTTCTGAAAAGAGAAAATGCTCATGAATAACCCTCTGCACATGCCCAGACACTGGTATTTCAATTCAGCTGGAGCAACAGGGGAAAGAAGGAAGGTACCAAAAAAGGCATGGATGGAAGATAGTTATTATTGTAGACTTCACAGGTTAATATGGTCCTTTTGTGCATTGCCCACTACATCTCACTTTTCCAAACACCAATCAACATTTCACCTTGGCCACTTCAAAGACAGTAATCAATTCTTTTCACAAAGCTCCATGGCAGGAGTGGACATTTCCATGTTCAAACTAATTTGAACAGGCATCACTGTAAATCAACCTGAGAAGAAAAATTTCCAAAACTGAGTCTGTTCAGAGCAAGTCTGTTCATTTGTACCATGGTGCTGCAGTATGTGCACCTCTGAACGGCATTTAAGAGTTTATGTGCTATTCACCCCAGGGCTTTATTGGGAGTAAAGGGCAAAAAGCCCAAGCCAAAAGATACAGATGCCAGTTTGACAGAATTCTGAAGCACAGGCTTCCATCTCCCCACACAGAGCACAGAATCTGAGCAGGTGCTGGATTTCAGGACCATGAAAATGTAACTCTGTGTGTGTGTCGGTGGCACTTGGGGCTGTGCTGAAGAGACCAGACTGCTGAGCCAGCTCTGAAATGCTTCAATAGTCACGGAGCTTAAAGGGAGAAGCTGTGCCTCAGGCTATGCAATGGAATCTCACTGGAAACAAGCTCTGGGAAAACAGGCAAGCACTAAAATACTGGTTACAATATCAGCCTGGCTCTCAGAAGTGATCTGTGTGCAGTACAAACAGAAGGCAGCGCAGAGCTGTGACCTGACAATCTCTGCACAGGCAGGAAAAGAGACATTAACCTTGTACTACTGCTTAAATTAAAATTCTTCTGATGCAGGACTTGACAACTTAGTTGCAGAACTGTGGTCACAAAACTATCTTGTGTCCATAATATTTCCTGAAATACTTCAGTGAATCACACATACATGTCAACATCCTTTGGCGTGAGAACAGACTGCACCATTCTCCACCACGTAGGAGATACCTAAATACACACACACACACATATATATGTACACACTTTCATTTATGTCTATGTACATATGCCTTTTCCCGAGACATTCACTAGTGATGGAAACAAAAACATACTTAGGATAGATAAGAGTATTTAAAATTGGAAAATCTGGGGGTTGTATCCAGTAGTTAAGTTTGGACTCTTTGCTCAATGATCTTTAATAAGTACAAAAAAATTCAGTGGATAACTAAGTGTTGCAAAGCTGTAGAATGCACTTAATTTCACTGTCAGCTGTATTAATGGAATGAAGGTTTATCCCCGAGGAAGTGTTTCTCCATTATAAAACTGAGCAAGTAAAATAAGATTATATATTCAGTAAACTAGAAATGACAACTAGGGAAAATCTCCCATTACTTTAAATCAACTTACATAAGCCTACTTCCCTTCTATTGCCAAGATAAATTGTTTTACTTTGTTCTTTTTTTTTTTTTAAGGCAAAATCAAACATACTTCTCAAGATGCATCTGATCTGATCCAAACAAAGACATTATCCTTTCTCCAATCTCCCTCTATTGGCACATGTCTGTCTCCTTCACCATATCTCAGAGATACTGTCCAGGGCTGCTAGATAGAGTCAAATATGCTCACCCTTACCCTACTTCTGTCAAAATAACCAATAAGCAAAGTCAAACTTGGCTCATTCTACAAGGCATTTTTATTTTTAAAAACATTTAGAAAGGCTGTCTTTGGGTATGTAGTATTTTAGTCCAAAATATCAATCTTAGACCAAATATGGAGGCAGAGATATTGTAAGATTTTATGAAATATAAGGGGGTTAGAAAAAAATAGTAATTTTATGCATGAAAAAGCTCTCAGGCACAGAAGTCTCTCTTTAGTTCTAAATTTCTTACTGTGAAGAAACTGTTGCACTGAGAAATGTAGTTTAAAAGGCAAGGAGAAGTGCTTGCATCCTGATATTTTTGAATCATTGAAAAGAAGAGAACCTGGGCTCTTCCCCTTTCTGCACAAAGCCTACCTTGTCATATAAACAAAGACCAACTGCAAATTCTCTAATCCAGGAGCTTTTTTCAGCTAATACTGAGACAATGGATTTCCCCGTGTGTTTCCTGGATTTTATGCAAAGCTACTGTAAGTGGATGAGATCCTGCAGTGTGTCACCTCTGGTACTATACTACTCTAGGTTTTGCTTTTCAACAGGTGCCATAACTTAGAACTGCCTGAGCATGTGTCACCAAGACACACTGACCCTCACCTTGGCTTTGGTTTTCATCTGCATTCCTCTGAAAACCACATTTATCCAAGTATTCATAAGCCTCTTCCATGGAAAAACTGCTGAGTGAAAACTCAATAGCAGAAAGTATGTCATTGCTGTCCACAAGTAGGAGTAAATATGAGGTGACAGACTGAGGAAAAAAACCCAAAAACTGGAGTAGGTTCTTCATCCCAGATACAGCACATACTTCAGACAATGAATATGGGATCTTGGTTACCTATATTCTCGTACTAACAAAAGGTAAAATGCTACTCTGTTTTTCTTTTATACACTGTCAACATCTGCAACATCAGTTTTGAGTCTTCTTTTATCATTTCCTTGTGTACATAAATCCATTCTAGAATCTTACTCTCCCCAGTGGCAATCCTAACGCCATGCTCCCCGTGGATGATTGCCAGAAAGCCTGGCCCACATTCCAAGTGCTACTTTTTAATTATATGTCACGTTCTTAGATTCTTCTAAATATATTACTGTCATCTCAGAAAGTAATAAATCAAATTTTGAAACCATGCAAACTTTAAATTAATAATCTTTTTTTCATTATCACTGATGTCTTCTACAATAGCTGTTTAAAATATACTGATTGATACGTAGAAAGTTGTATCTGAGTATCTTAGGAATGTGTAGCTGTACATGGAAGTGTACATGCAAGATGTGTCCAAGACAGCAGCTTGTCCCAAATCATTTACATTCTAAATTAATAGAAAGATATAAAAAATATGACCTAAGAGAACTTATTTTGTGCCTCTATGTAACCAGTATAAATTTTTTTAATAAAAAATCCCAGTAGCTGAATGAAACAGTGCCTGATTTACATCTAGACTCTGCCTTTGCATTGCCCAAACCAGATTCAGATTGATTCTGTACTTCCAGAAATTAAACTTTCCTTTTAACATGAAAAACATGCCTTCATTCTGCCCTTCTTTTTCCTCTGTGAATATTTTTATATGACTAATTCACTAGGAACCTTTTCCCTGCTTCCTGTCAGAAATCTATACACTGTTGATAATTGCCAAATTTGTGAATGGAAGAACTACTGCTTTCTAAGACTGTTACCACAAAATGTCTTAATTAATTAATTATTCATTGTTAAAAAGATACTGCCTTGCAAATCCTGTGGCTGTGGGCAATGAGCCTATAGGTAATGAGCACACTCTGTGTTCAGAGAAGAAATACAGTGCAGTGACAGATTTAGATTCCCAAAGTATACTTAAGCATTTCTGAAACAAAACATTATAATGAGCAATCTTTTTTCAGGAAAAAATGAAGGAGGCCAAGTCCAGGAGAATGCTGTGCAGTTAAAAAGGACCACCAGCTTTTCTGCAAAACATCCTAAAGGTGAGGGGTTCCTATGGACACACGGGTAAATACATTTAACACAATTAAAGCACAATTATGCCACTTTTCTTTGTTCTAAATTCCTTCAGTGTATGAACATTTTAGGAATACCAAAATATTTCTTTTCTGAACTGCATAGGCTTTATATTCCAAAGACCAGCAATATTTATATTTTTAACAATAATAGCTGTCCACTTGTTGTGGTTTGATGCTGGCCCAACACCAGGCACCCATGAGAGTCACTCACTCACCCTTTCCTGCCACAGCTGGGCAGAGGAGAGGAAAAAAAAATTAATGAAGGTTTCACAAGTTGAGATAAGGACCAGGAGAAAACACTGCAAGGGTAAAACAAGCTCAAGTTAGAGGTACAGAGTTTAGTGCTAACAGAATCAAACTGTCCCATGGGAGACCGTTCTCTGTGAACTTCTCTGTTGTGGGTCCACTCTCAGGAGCAGTTGGATCTACAGCACCTGCTGCAACATCAGTTCCCCCCACAAACACACAGTCCTCTCAAAACTGCTGCAACATGGTTGTCTCTTCCCACGGGGTGCAGTCCTCCAAGGACAGGCTGCTCCAGCCTGGAAGCAGGGCCCTCTCTCTCCACTGGGTCTTCTACTGGATCACAGCCTCCTCCAGGCATGGCGGGTGGATCTCTGCATTCCCCGTGGATCCTCAGAAGCTGGAGCTGGATCTCTTCATCCCCTGCGGATCCCCACAGGTTGTGGGTGGATCCCCATGGGCTGCAGGGGCTCAGCTGCTTCACCATGGTCTCACCATGGCTGCAGAGTCTCAGCTCTGGCACCTGCAGCACCTCCTCCTGCTCCTGTGCCACTGACCTTGGTGTCTCCATGTTGTTTACCTCACATGTTCTCATTTCCTTCTCTTCTCTGACTAATAGCCAAAAACTGCATCATTTTGTTTTGATTTCTTCTTAAATATGTCATCACAGAGGCATTACCACCCTCTCTCATTGGCCCAGTTTTGGCCAGCAGCATGTCCATCTTCAAAGCCATCAGGGATTGGCTCTGCTGGACATGGTGGAAGCTTCCAATCTTTGTGGCTCCCTACTACCAAAAACCAGAACCATGCAAAATCAAAACACCATTCTAAAATACAGAGAAAGCAGGGAATGGGGGTATGCAGAAGAGGGAAATGAAAAATATAAAAGCACATGAATAACTAGATCAGCTCTTTATATTTTACAATGATGATCAAGAGCTCTGTAAATGCAAAGTAATGCAAATGCAATGTAAAAGCTGTGATTCTTTGTTAAATTCATTAGTTAATCTTTCCTTCTACATTATAGTAACTGAATGCACTCAGTTGTCCAAGATGGCACTAGTCTAGTGTATGCTTACAAATTAGGTTGTCAAACTTTTTTATTTGCTCTCATTTTCTTTTTCAAAATGTTCCATGCTAAATTTTAATATCACAGATTTGATATTTATCATATTTAAATTTTCTTGATGTCATCATAAATGTAATGAAATTTGGTTTTGCTCTTTATTTTCAGATTCCAAACTTGAAGGTGTCCTTAGAATCAGATTTATTTAATCCTGTTGTTGCCATCAATATTTTTAAGCTTTTCTATGAAGAGGCTGAAAGAGCCAGAAGATAAATGAAGAACAGCAATATGTTTATGTGCCAAGATTTTTAAGCCAATCTCATTTAGTGCTCAGTTTAGGGACTGTGCACTTCAGTGATTCCACAGCTGGGCAGCATCACTGTGATTGTGGAAGTTGACCAGGCCAAACCTTTTCCCAAAGCCTAACTGAGCCCACAGTTGTGCAATTTGCAAATTAATGGAACCTGATTTCAGCCACAGGATTTTTACAATCTTTGGCAACCAGATTATAGAGCCTGCTATTAGTAATTAACTACAGAACAACTAATTAAGCTTTTAATCATCTTTTGAATAAGCTAAATGAACTGAGCTCCTGTGGTCTCAGTCCATGGCACATTTGTCAATTCTTTGATGAGTCCTGTGACTCCTCTCTGAACCCATTGCAAGTTATCAATATCTGTACAACTAAAAAAAACCAAAGTTAAGGAAAAAGTTTAGAATTAGTTTACAAATAGGGTTCTTTTTTTTTTCCTATGTTGACTCAAGAGCTCTGTGTTTAACTATTCAGTGATCACACTTGTCTGTTTTCAACTGTGAGTTCTGGCTGTGGTTCTCCCTAGTAATTCAATAAAATAAAACATAACCTGGAAATGAGCAACAGGCCTTTTATAGAGACATGGTATTCTGCAGACACTTGGTTGTAAACCTATCAATATCTACTGCTTCTACCCTCAGGTTAGGATTAAATTAACTTGTTATCACCCCTCTGCATTACAGAACAGGGCAACAAAAAATTTAAGTGTACAGTTCTCTGCTTGGTAAGAGGACCATTTCCAAACATTGATAGGGTCCAAACAAGATTATTATGTCCATGTGCAAGGAAAATGCCAGTAACAAACCAGATTTCTGCTGTTGGAATACATTTAAATGATTTTAAAATGTGGGGTTTTTTTCCTGCAGCTGCATAAAGTGACAATTTTGGATGGTCTGAATTACACAAAGTAGAAACAGGAATCATCACAGAACTCCATCTTGCCCATAGCTACAGAAAATTCTGTATGAGAGGTCAAGCCAAGATGTAGCAAGCCCTTGAACTTTGGCCTTTAACTATAAATAATCAGCATATAAAATGTATTCAATACATAGCATAAGCACATATCACATACCTGACGGTTCTTTAATTCTACTGCTCTAACTACTCAAGATAATTTCCTTCTCCAGAAAAACACTGTTGCCTGACCTCTAAAATTCCTTCCTTTTCTTTTTCCTCCTTAGCAATTCTGGAATGAATTAATTTATAGACAGGCTTGATTAAATAAATATTAGCACTTGCACAAAAAAAGTCATTTAGTATCTTTAGAAGCTTTAAGCATTTTCCAAGTCTTTTCAAAATATCCTGCATTAATCATTTCACAACCTTTCAAATACTCTCTAGGAAGATTTATTTTTCATCTCCAGTTTAAGACTATTGTAGGAGTTTTGGTTTATCAGGATTCTCAAGTCAGAATCCTAACTTTGAAAAGAAGCTGCCATATCCACTGCTTCTCTTACCAGACCAACTTAGCTGAATTAATTCGCCTTATTACACAATATCCTTGCATGAATTACCACAATTGTTGGCCTGGAATGTATTAAGAGGAAAGCATTTAATGTCCTTTTAGATGTCTTTTAGTATAGTTAAAACACAGAAGAGGAACCAGATAAGGAGATTAGGCAGCTTTCTACAGACCAATGACAAATATACTGTAGATACTGTTAGGAAACTTTGGCACTTTGCTTTTAATTTTTTTTTTTTTTTTTTTTATTACTGGCTTGAGAAAAATAAATAGGTGCTGCATAAACACTGCAAAAATACAAATTCCTGCTGTCTGATTAAAGGGAAGTGGCAAAAGGAAAATGAGTAAATGTATATTTGAGTTCAGTTTACATTCCAAATTTTTAGACCCAAGTCCATCACTTCTAACACATAATGTTGCTGTTTACTAGTACAATGTGCACTTACATCAAACAGGGGAATAGAAATTATTCCTTCTAAATACTATCTGCAAAATCAGAGCAGAGTTTGTGTATAGAGCCAGAATAGCATACATACTGCTAGAAATATTCTCAGAAGTTTGAAAGCTAAAAGTCTAATGAAATATTTCCCTCCACCTATCCTATATCTTTCAAAGACAATTCTAAATCTCAGCAAGGATAGAATTAAACTGGTGACAATGTAAGCTCTGTTCAAATGATTAGAAGATTCTGGAAAATAGTTCACTGGAATAAACAGATTCTGCCATACTCTATGACAGAACTCATGCAAACCTCATATGCAAATCATTAACCTCATTAAACTGCTAAACGGCCACAAAACAAAAGATATTACAGAACTGTCATACTTAAAACATTTTTCCATAGAAAATGTCAATATCATTGCCAACTGGAAAACACAGATAATACACAAGTAATCTACAGCTTCATTTTCAAGTAAGGGTTTGCTTTCGTTTGGCCAGTGGAATGATGAAATAAAGCAGCTCTTTTCTTACCCTTGTTGTACATGTTGGTGGGTACTTGGACATCACTCAGACTGATGTTCACAGGCAAGTTGTTGAAGTGGTCGTTTGGCACCAGGATGAACTCCTTCCCCAGCTCCAGATAGTTTCCTTCTTCATCTCGTTCATTTATGAGCACAGCATTGAAGTATTCATACTGCAACAGAAACCCACATCCCCTATTCAGAACGCACGTTCAGCATCAAAATGAGGTTTGAATGGTTTAGTACATCTATCAATCCACAGATTAACATCTCCTGCTAGAACAAGAAATCTTTATCCTCTCTCAGATTCCCTCTATACTCTTCATACAGGTACATTTATGAAAACAGATTTATCAATATACCTCAAGAAAGCCCCATATTGTTTCAGTTCTCTGGCTGCCCTGAAATTATTAAGGGCAGTCCAAGAAATGCTCTAATCATAAACAATATGTGTACTATTTTTAATACAAAGCTTTCTAAATTTAAATATTTTTCTGGATGATGACTTAATTATGAGTTCTGTTTAGCTTACTTCCACCAGATCAAGAACTGCTGTCAGTGCTGAACTTAGTCCCTGACAAACTAAAAGTGTTTTTACTTCTCAGGAGTACTAACTACAGCTGTAGATGTGTACTCAATGTGTACCAACTGACATTTCCTAAAATTATTTGTTTTATACTGAATTTTAGAAATGCACATCATAGCTGGCCTTCTAAAATATGCATACTTTAACCTGGATATATAAACTTAAGAGTGAGTTATTTTGAACAAGAAATAATTGTCTGCCTGTTAAAGATTCCTGAAGAGTATTTGGCCTATTTTGTACAGAACTATAACTAGACAAGGAAAGGCAATTTAGATAAAATTATTGATATCTTTATGACCTAGTTTAACCAGAAATTTTACTAAGCTTTGAAAGCAACAAACAGAACAGCCTATTTTTTAACCTCTTAAATACCTAAACCCTTGGCAACACTTTGTGATGTGCTTCCTAATTGGAGGAGGCCAAAGTTTAGTGTCTTTGAAGAATCATATTAATTTAAATACGAGTTCCTACCCTAATATCCATTTGAGACTAAATGCATATAATATTTAAACATAAATCTATGTTTATTTGAGGATAAAGTATTCTGTACTATAATATGCAGTAATATACTGTTCTTCTTGAACTGAACTTAAGGTATGTACCATGGAATAATTTCTACAGAAATTCACATATATATAGACTTGATAATTTCAAGGATGTAAATTTTTTTTTGCCCATGGCTTTTATAGTACTGTGTAAATGGAAGGGAAAATGGACAAATTTCAAATAAGGATGTCAGAATGTACTTGAAATCAACTCTAAACAAACATTATTTAATTTCATTCCATGGATTATTTCCTTTTCCAAAGAAATTAATTAGTAGGCAACCTCTTTCATCAAGTTCTGTAAGTGGCAAGGCTAGCCAACTACTAAAATCTGCTGTATTAAAAAAAAAAAAGGAAAAATTAAACCACTTATTTTACAACTGAGGATATTTAGGACTGATTGTTTCTTCAGTTGATTTAGTATTCATTGATTTATTAGCCTGAGTCTGTATTTTCTCGGAGTCTGTATTTTTTCTTCTCAATTCTACCAGTGTATACACAATAATATGATTTATGTTTGGGATTTTTAAAAGCTAATTGTAGCATAGAGTAGTCCTTATATTATTACAGATTATTAATATTTTCCTGTTCAGTTTGGGGGTTTTTCTGTTTGGTTGGGGCAGGGTTGAGGGGGCTTGTCTTTGGCTTGTTGAGGGTTTTTTGCAAGTGAGAAGCCTACAAAAAGAGCATATTTAAGACAGTCCTGAAAGTTCTAAGGATTAATCAGGTAATGTATGCAGCTCAAAAATAGTACTGAAAAAGATGAGCATTTAAGCAGAGCTGTTATACAATGGCTTCTTTTGGGCTCTTCCTTTCCAAGGAAATTATTGAGCTTGACAGCTGAAAGGTGATAGAAAGAATATTAAAAATTGAAGAAAAAATATGAAAGCAAATCCATCTGGCATTCTGACACTGCATTTGAGATAAAGCCCAAGGGAAAGAGGATAAAGTCCTATTTGCTGACAACACAAATACTCTTCCTAAGCTCTTAGAGAAAGTGACTTCAATTTAATCTTGTCAATGGAGGTCAGTCTTTGATATAACCTTAACTAGGTGAGTTCTGAGTGCACATAATATAACAGACCAGAAAGTTATTAGTCTAATAAATAACAAGATAATTATCCAGGTTAGCAGCAGACTCAGCTCTACTGTGACTTGTCCAACAGATGAGTTTACTCCAACCTTACCTAGATACCAGCAGATCAGTGAGGAAATCTCCTTCATGTCAGCTGTTACATGAATCATTAGAACTAAAAATCAACTTTTAGACTTCAGTACATTTAGATTTGCTCAAGTAAATACACTGGGGTTTTTTTGCTTGTACATTCCTTTGCAGTATCTGCATCATTCTGCATGTTTGAGCTGACACTTTGAAAGCCCACACTGTATCATAATAGTAAGACAAGGCAACTGAAATATCAGTTTTCAGTTTTATCCCTGTAAAGTTTTCCTAGTGCAAGCCAATATAAAGGGATCAGTATCCAGCAGAACAAGCACTGGACCTTTCTGCTCCAGCAGGGAGCTGACCATATTTGAGACACCCCAAATAATCCTCTTGCTGACAGTCTGCAGAACCCTGGGCTGCTCTGCCATACCCTGTAATCACAGGAGACAGAGACTTAAAGGGCTGTTACAGAACTGATCACAAAACTGCTTTACAGCATCATTCATGCTGACAGGCAAAAGCAAGTTTGTTTTAAAACAGAGATACCTTCAGCCACAAGGAAAAAACACTTTCTGTGTGCTCACTTAGGATGGCTGCCAAAGTTTTATGTTAATTATGAAAAAAATTAATTTGCTCAAAATATATAATAGAAAAACCAGGGAAGTGCAAAGTTTGTGGCCTGCAATGAGAACCACAGTAGTAGGTTGGAGGTGAGAAGTGATCTGCAAGGTAAGAAGGAAACTTCTTCAAAGTTCTCTATTGCAGCTTAGCCATTTATTTTGGCATGATGTCTCAGCTAAACAAGGACCATATAACAATAGGTACTTGTCTGAAACAAAACTTCAGTAATTTAGATGCAGTGTTGAAAAGTATTGCACACATCTCACATAACTGCAGTGTTGCACAAGACTGATGTTCTATATTGCCTTTTACATTTATCATTCTGTAAATAGATATCCAGTGATGACTAAATATTTTATCAAGTATTTGTTAACACTGTAAACAGCATATTGATATAAATGCAAATGTTTACTATTAAACTTAAAAGATATAATGCAAACTGCCTTTGCAACTTAGAGAGTATTTGGCATAGGAGTAAACAAGTATCGCTTTTTATCACTGCATTTTAGAATGAAGTACTTTGGGTTTTAACAGCATGAAAGAATGCAAGCCACAATTTTTGTTTGCTATATTTCTTTTCTAAGCTCTAGAAATTATTTTTACCAAGACAGCAAAAAAAAGTCTCATTCACAGAGCAATGAGGACCAGAAAGGTGTAAATGGGAATGATTTGCACTAATGAGCCAGCATTAGAGCAATATTGGGATTACACTGATAATTCTTAACTACTCAAGAACCATTTTCACAGTGTTTCTGTAACTTTACGCTCGTCTAAACAGAAAGCCAAATGTATCTGAAAGATATTAAATTAAGGAAAGTTTATGGCATTTACACCGAGTCTCAAAAGACTAGAGCATCAGAGAAAATGAAGTAGCAACAAATAACATGGAAAATTAAGGGGAAAGCACAACCTACCATGAAATAGCACAGACAGCTAGAATTGCACAGTATTTGAAACATCTACAGTTGCAACAAAATAGCTATTATCATCAGAGTTTCAACAAAAAAGATGATATTTTATTTTCTCAAGACTGACAAACAAGAGACATCTCTAAGGAGACCAGAAAGGTTCATGATATGTGATAAGCAAAACAAGGAAAGTTATCCATTCTGAGGGAGGCTGTCCTGCTAAGAACACACTGGAGACAGCAATCTCCATTCTGGTACTTGAGTTAAAGAAGAGACAAACATCTGAATGCATATCTCTTTCTAAGGCTCAAAAAAATCTCTTCTGGCAGTTCTCCAGTAAGGAGAATCTATGTTTTCAAGCATATGATTAAAGCTCTTGTATTCAATAACTTGCTCTGTTTAGCAAGCATAAAAGGTCATAAAAGTAAAGTGCCTCATTCAATAAAAACTTCTGAATTTTAAAAAGATTTTATGTTTGAGAAGACAGCATCTCTTGTTGTAAGAGACAATCTTTATAATTTCCAATTATTCTTTGAAGGTTCCTCCTTTCTCCTCAGTAGGAACATCCAGCACTTTCCCCCCCTCTTTTTGTATGTCTTTATTCAGCAGCAAGGCTCAAAAAACACCTGGGATTTGAAAAGTTGTCATCAGTCCCACTTTAATTATGGAAGTAGTACAGAAACATTACTTGCATCCTTGAAAAAACAACTGATCTGTTTTCTACACAATCAAACTAAGATGACTTTCCCCCAGGCTATACATTCTGTCCCAATATGATTACCCTATTAAAATTGCCATAAAAGAGGATAAATTAATAATTCTTCATTATAGTAGAAAACCTATTGTAGCAGTAAATTGATAAGACATGAAGGTCTCAGACTTGTAAGGATTAACTGATTCACTGAATGCACAAAGTTATTATGATGGCTATTTTAAATCATCCATTAAAGTTAAAAACATGACTTTAGGTTACAAGGTTCAGATGAAGCCTCCTTTTCCTTCACAGATAAATAACTTCAAAAATATTTACTTTTACATGCAAAAGTTCTCGAGTCTCTTCTGTGTCACAAGACTGAACAAAAACTCTTTGTTCACTAAAATTTAGTAAATAAAACAAGGAAGGAGAAAACACTTATGCAACAGGCTTTTAGTTTAATATTTTGGACACCTTGACAACCCTTATTGGATATCTATAATTTTTTGTTAAGAAGAGCAAATATTCAGTGTGCTCATTTTCATACACATAAGAAACATCTAAGGAATACTTTCTGCTAAAGACCAGAACAAATCCCTACTCTGGTGACATTGTAATTTTTCCCTTCTCCCATTGTGTGTAGGTTAAAAAGATTCCAGTTACATGGAATAATGTTCAGAGCCAGGGACCATGATCCTAGAGATGCAGCAAACCATGGAATAAATGTAATGAAAATTTCTAGAGCAATATTAAACAAGACTTTAATGACTTAAGTGAATTGTCTTGCAACAAGAACACAATGAATTGTAGGGTCTGTGCGTTTGTGGAGGTTGAGCATTTCAAACACACAGAATCACCTCCAATCCCAGGGAGCCTGCAGCCCAGCCAGTGACCAGGCAAAGCCTGCAGCCAGTCACTGTCCAACACTGGGACAGGGTGAAAAGACAAAAAATCCACCCTGGCAAATCCAGCAGTAGGGCAGTGTGGCCCTTGCTAAGGCTTGTCATCTCCTGCACACCCCGCTGTGTGAGCAGGACAGGAACACTCGTGGGGCTGGGGCAGCCCCTTCTCAGCTCCCTCCTGCTCTTCCACCTTGGCCTCAGCACAGCAGAGCTGCCTGGGCTGCAGCTGAGGATGCTTCTTCCCATTCCTGATGGACATGGATGAGGGTCTATACTTACTGCTCCTATTCAGAAACAGACCATTAGAAGGGGCTCGATTTTCTTACTAATAAACATGAGAGGTTTGTTGGGCTTTATTCAAACAATACTTTGGAAGTAGCAGCAATTAGCCTAAAACTTGGCACTCCAAAAGGACAAACTTTGCAAGATCAAAGAAAACAAGGGAAGACTAATAGGTACTTCTGAAGGCTTGAGGATACTAAAACATTTTTTAACACACTTGTATCAAACTTACAATTACTTCCATCCTGCAGTAGGGTTGATCCTCTCTTCTCAAACTAGGAAAACCAAGGTAAAACGTTACACAGTAAGCCATTATTAGATTCATAATATTTTCAGAGCATTAAAAGCCTTCACTATGTCTCATTTTATTTTTAGGTTAGAAGTAGTATCCCACTGACATAGGTGTGGCCAAATCACACATGCAGAACACCTAGATTAAGCAAAACACATGCCAACAGGTTGACAGGATGCCTTTCTTCTAAATTCCACCAACTCAGATATTCCCCAAACCAGTTTTATGGGGCTGACCTTTTAAAAAAAATTATACCATATGTGTATCCTTACAGATGCAAAAAACCCCTGCAAGATTTTAATTCATTTTAATACCATTTTTATTGCTAGCTAGAACCACAGGATTTCTTCATTTCTCTTTAAAGCCCTACCGCTAATACCAAGCTAATGAACAAGCAGGATCAACAACTTTTGCAAAATAATTCTGTAAAAGCGAAGAGCAAAATGGCAGACTTGCTTCAAAATCAAAGCACTAATATATTCTGATGTTTTTCATTTTACCATGGGGTAACCAGTGAATGGTGCTCAATATAGAGCATTAAAAAAATACCATCCATGCAGTTTAAAACGTGCTATAGAGATAGAAAAGCAAACTATTTCACAGATAAGATGAAAACTTTTAAAGTGAAATCAGTGTCGTTCTGTGCATATTCAGCTCATCTGACACATCCAGGTTGATGACAACCTCAAGGCTGCTTCCAATTACCGGCAGAGACGTTGTGTGACTTCTCTGTGCCTTTCTACAATCACATGCCCTAAGTGCCTTATTCCTACTTCCAAGCAGGGAGAAAAAAATATTTCTCAAGCTCTGAATCATCTCTGCGTCCCATGAGAAGCAACTTTAACCCAGACTCCTCAGTCTGAAGCACGCATGCATTGCTGCTCTGTGCTCAGCAAGGGCTGCGCAGCCTCCCCAGCATGGCATGCTCAGGGACAGGACAGCCTGTCTATAACCTTGGGCTGGGCTGGGGGCTCATAACTGCTCCCAAAAATACAGAAAGTAACAAGCAGTTCGTATCCAGCAGTCAACATTTGAACACTAACCGTGGCCCTGAATGATGAATTAAACATGTACTTTACCAGATTTATTTTTTTCAGACCAACAGGGGATAATCAAAATAATTAAATAGTGAAGAACTAGAACAGAACAGAATTTCATGGTGCTCACCACAATCCCATCTTTGTTTTGTTACTTCCAACCACCCACCAACACACAGGAGGTTAGATTAATATTATTGACTGCAAAAAGGAAAGCAAAAGAACACGTGCAACGTTATTGAATTTATTTGGGGGTAAAGTGAGAGATGAGATGTTGAGCAACTGAACATATACAAATCCTCTTCAAATGATTAATGACTCTCTCAAGCAATATAGAAATTTGGTCAGCTAAGCCCACAGTTGAAATAACAAAACCATGATGATGAGTTAATTTAATAAAAGAAACACATGTCTCTAGAGTAAAGGGGGAAGTACAATGGCATCTATTTTATTCATAAAATGAGTTTGAAGGGTTTAAAATCATCTCACAGGGTATCACAGAGTATGCACGTACACTTCTCTGATTCTTTACAATTTTGCTTTGTACTGATTGTACGAATAAAGTTTAAAAAAGACACAAAAAAAATACTTTTTCATGTCACACTCACTGTTTTTTTTTCTTGACTCCATTCAGCAAGCATGAGTCCTAGATACAGAAATTCAGAATCCACATAAACCAGCTGAGGCAGGTTTACATCAAATACGAGTTTTTATTTGCCCTAGGGAGAGAGCTGGGACACAAAGGAGGTTGGAAAGAGGGGCAAGTTAAGAACCTGGATATTGAAAAATATCTGTGTAGGTAAAATGAACATCTGCACACTATTCCCATCCTGAACTTGAGAGAATAAGTGAGTGGTAGAGCCCAAGAGTTAAGTTTATGAAATACAAAAGCTGTCTCTTTTATGTTTTCAACTTCTAACCATTTTTCACATCAAGCAAAGACAGGCCAACAATGATAAATATAACAGCAGCAATAGAAGAACACATTACATAAACTGAATTTGTCAGAGCAACATCATGAAACTATCTGGAGTCTGGACAACTATTTCTTCACTATATTAAATTCTCAGATACTCACAGAACAATTTACTGGGATACTCACTGAGCTGTGGACTGTGTTGCTATTGGAATCCTACACACAACTTCAGAGTTATGGTCAAACCAGAGCACAGAGGGACACTGTGAATGCAACTGCAGAAACGACTGAGATTTTCAGAAACACTACCACCATTTCCATGTTCCACCTCTAGCTCATGTGGCAATTTTATCTATTCTAAATTAAAACAAATAAACACTTGTAGAAAAGCTGATCAGGCAAATTAAGTCAACCAGAGGCAAATTTCTAGTTTGGAATCCATCTGGGGGATGGATAACTGGTTATGAATCATCTAGCCCACAATCCAGCTTGCTTGCTCTGTCTTGTTTACAGTCATCAGGAGTTTAGGTTCAAGATGCAAGAGAGATAACATCTCCCAAAGACTCTGAAGAATCCAAGAAATATTCCTAAGATGGGCTTTGCATGAAACATCTGCTGAGAGCTGAGGATGTCCCCAGCAGCCAGGGGCAGCCCAGCCTGGGTACATCTTGTATTTGTGCATTTCCCTCAGCTCAGCAGGAAAGATCACACACACAGGGGCCTCTCAGACATCTAAACAGTTTAAAAAACATTTTTTAGCTCTCTCCAGTTGCTCTCTCTAAACATCCTAATTTCCTTTTTCACCGCTCCTTCCTGTCTCTCTGGTAAAGGATAAATTGAAAATAACAAGAGAAAACACAGTATCATTCAGTCACAAATGAGTCTGAAGTGCTCATGTAACAAAAACCATGAAGAAGCCCTCATTCCTACCAGATGTTTATCTGAGATCCTGCACCTTTTGTTCAGAACATCATCTGAACAATGACGTTTTTAAGGGCAAATAGCATTTTTTTTTCTTAATTGTTACTATCTTCTTAATGGAAAAGATGAAATATAGATATAAAAATTCCACTGCATTTGTCTACATTGAAGGGAAAGAGCTGAAAAAAAAATTATATGAATTTGTTAATTATCCTTGGCAGGAAAATCCTCCATTGCCTTTAAATATTTATTGTAGGAATAAAGATTAGTGCTAATATAATATACTCCCTTATAAAAAAGATTTATCCCTTTTGAATATGTTGGCTCTGAGCTTATTGCCACAGCTAAAACAATATTCATAAAAATATAAACAAATTTACTGTTTGTAATGGTTATTTTCATGGATAACTACAACATTTAATGTCTTTTACTCCCATGCTTGCTTCATTTTAAGTCTGTGACAAAATGTACCTGTATTGCCAATAGCCATTTCCAGGTCATAAGCCATCTATAACCACTGCAATTCAGTGTCATCTTGAACAAAAGGCTTAGCCAACAGGAAAAGGTATTTGGAATAATGAGAAATTTGTGAAGCTGACCCAGAGGTTATTAATTCAGGCTTCCTGGACATAAGTTTACTGCACAGATGACTTACTCTGTAGATTCCAAGGGAGAAATTACAGTAGATATTGTTACAAAATCCTCCAACTGCCAGAAAAAAAGATCCTCCCTCCTAAATAAGGTGCCATGAAAGCACTTCATTAGGCGATAGCTTGTCATTAGCTATTTTTTTGAAATAATATATGGCATGACTGGACCACACAGGCATCTGAACAACAATACCCACAACGTATCATGGAGAAACCCTGAAATGTAACACACATCTCAGCCATTTACTGATCTGTACTTTAAACAAACATGGAGACCTAAAACAGACTTATAAACTTTAGTGACATAAATACTTTCAAAGACAGAAAGGCTTATGCTAATGGATACCATTCAAAATGCCTAATGTAACACACATCATCCAGAAACAGAAATATGCCATGAATAAATCCTCAGCAAACATTCAGGTACTCAGAGCACAAATATGAGCTTAGTTTTACCTGAGCTATATGCTGACACCGAAAATTTGCAGGGTTTGTTTATAGTAAAGCTGATTGGAAATAATGAAATGTCATCCCTGAAATATCTCTAATTCCCATTCCGAATATTACTGTATTTAGAAAGAATTTTACAACAGGAAGACTTATTATTAATACAAGATTATTTTCTAATCAGAAGAATGTCTCTACTTATATATATATCCTGTACTTTAACTGCTTTACAAATGACTTGCATATTTGTCAGCATCTTGGGTTCAGTTTGACAGTGACAAGCCATAAATACTTAAAGGAAATGAGACACATTCGATTAAAAAAAGCTTCTCATCTCTGTTGCAGCTATGCAGAGACTTTGATGTGAATGGTGGGTGCTGCAGCTGAAAACAATAGCTGTCCATTTGTCTTGGAGCATATACATGACTAAGAGGCTAATCTGATACAACACCACTTTTATGTACAGAAGAAATAGGAAGGTTTGCATCTGCACATTTTAATACCCACTCCCCAAATCCTGTGTGTGACTGTGCCAGAGAAGGTGAACTAAGTCTGGTTTTTAGTGCTTCTCCATAGCAGTTGTTCTGGCAGAGTTCAGCTCCCAGGCTCTCCTGTGAGCAGGGGGCCAAAGAGCAAATCACCTGCCTGCTCTGCACCAAGGACATTTAGAGAGAAATCAGAGTGCTGAGGGTTCATGACCCACACACAACACTGGCATCATCCAGCCAAAGTTCAGATGTTAAGTCGGGGTTTCTCCTACCTGAGCCTCACAGTAATTACTAAAAGGCAGGCAAATACTATCAAATAGCAAAAAAGAAAACAGGCCTGCAAATACAGCCAGCTTTATGGTCTCCATGGAAAGCAGCAAGATTAGTTCACCAATGTTTTCCTAATTAGCTCTGATATTCTTGTTTCTCAAACCCTTAGAGTATTTCCAAAGACAGCCTTTGTACACCTCACCACACTGGGCAGATCTGCTGAAGTGCTGCAAGATGACGGGTGAGGAGCTTCACCCTTCTTATTTTCTTATTCTATTCATTCTTTTGTTTCTATTCTTCTTCAATCTACTTTATAATAAATTCAGAGGAAACTGAAGAAGTAAATGTATCTATCACCCGGCTGCTAGATGTAAAAAAAAATCAGAAAAAAATTAGAACCTTACTTTACACCAGCCTCATTGGAGTCTTACTAATTGTGTCTCTGCTATTAACTGCAATTTAGTAGGTTAATGAAGTTGTGAAATTTTAATCTTGTTTCTGAAACTCAAAATTTTTCCTCCCACTTCAATTTTTCCTGCCCCCAAAAGCAAAATTTTTTACTTCAAATCAGAAAATCAAGCTTATCTACATATTTCTGCAACAAAATCTTGCTGAAACTTATTCCATTTTTCTTTAGATACTGTTCTTTAATCACTTTGTTAAAAGTGCAGGGAAGAAAAGTCAGCAAAAATCAGCATTATATATATATCTCATGAGAGAGATCAGTCTTGATTCCTGAGCTGCAAGATGGGAATTATTACATTTGTCATACCTGCAGAACTGAAACTGCCTGATGAAAAACCCCCACAGCATTACCTGCCCCTCGGAGCACTGCTGGTACTTCTGTGCCCTCAGATGCTCTGTCTGATGTGTCCCAGCTGAGCAGCACAGAGCAGCACTCCAGAGTCCCTGCCCAGCTCCCCACAGGCCACCCTGACACAGAGCAGCTCCAACTGCCCATGCCCGAGGTGCACCTGCCCCTCCTGATCCCAGCACTTCAGCTCCCTAACGGGTTCCCTTTGGATGAAGCCTTCTCACACTGTCTAATTCCAGGCAAGAGCAACCCTAGCAACATGAAGAATTGAACTCTCTCAGATTTACCTCCTGAAATAATGCCACCTCTGTAGTCAGGCCACGCTTCTATTTTCAACAGCAACAAAAGAATTATACCTGCCTGTATCTCAAAGCCTGGAGAAAACTCTTCATTTGACCTCATGGTCACAGGCAAGATAATCAGGGCATCATTAATTCAGAATGATTAGACAGTTTCCTAACATGCTCTTCGTATGTATGAATTTGTCCCACTTGTGTGGATCCAGATCTTTTAGCATCCTAGTACAGCTAAAAAACCCCAACTTAACGTTTTACATTTTCTATCAAGCCAATAGCTGAAGCATCACCATGAGTCACAGAGGTTGAGTAGCTGGGGACAATCAAGTGTTGAAATTATAAACGTCAAAAGGCTGTGATTCACTGAAATCAAGCGCCTGGGTCTAATTTATTTATATTAAGCTTCCACATTTCTGAGACATGGTTTCACCCAACTGCTTCCCTAGGAGTGTAAATCACCATCAAAGTACAGAAGAGTAAATCTGCAGAACATAACTGGGTTTCAAGATGACGCACAGCAAACAGTTGCAAAAGCACATAGAGGGATTCATTGTTAGAGCTGCTCCAGTCTTGGAAACATCTCCACATTTTTCCACAGTTTATGCAGGAATTCAGAATGTTGCAAGTATATAATTAGTATTAGATGTGATTAATTCATAGTGTGGGAAAATACAGAAAGAACTGAAATAGAGCTTTGTGAATCTCCTTTCTCTCCACCCAAACTGCAATCAAGCATATGCCTATTGACTCTCTGAACATACTGCCAGAACCCAATTTTGGAGCTGGCATTTTTCTCCTCTGGCTGTAATACTGAATGTTTCATTTTTCAATGTCACACTATTTACCATGCACATATTTTAGCCATATCATTTCACAGTATGTTTCTGGGGCTGGTTGGCTCAGAGCTTCTTCGTACCTATTTTCCTTCATTCTCTTTTCTTTCTCACCAGAGTGTTTGCCAACTCTTATCTGTCTATATTTGTAAAATAAGAACAAGCTATTATCAGTCCTTTGAAAGGCACACAGTACAGACTTCTAGGAAAAAAATCTGCAGGTTTCATCTGCATGGTTTGAGAAGAATCAGTTTTGATTTCTACTCTGGCTCGCTCCGGATTTTGCACTTGACTATGCGTCAGGATCAGAGCTTCCAAGTTTACTTGTAATGCTGAAAACATGAAACCCAAACCATTTCAGAGTTTGATGCACAACAATAAATCAATCCTCAGACTACCGCCATGATGCTCACATTTGCTTGAGGAGTTCTGTGAACCTTAGCAAAATTTGATGGAAATTCAGCTTTTAATTATAGCTGAAGTCCATCAGTGCTTGGCATGGCTCCACAAGTTCAAACATAAGTTTTGGAAAGGGCTGGCAAGCACAGTCCCTCACTGGTGTTTACTTACCTGCAATCAGCAAGAATAATACATTCCTAATGTGTGCTCAGTTTCTGAATTTGGTGTGCATTTCACCATGCTAAAATTAAATTTAAGTGAAAGCAAGATGACAGAGGGAAAAAGTGATATAGGGAATAAAGCATGGGAAAAGGAATTATTACTTTAGTTCTTCTCTGCCCAAAATTCCACATGCCTTCTGAAAAGATAAGTGAAATGGAAAAAATAAATGCCTGGGTGACTTAAATATTTAATTCTCATTCTCAAACCTTACATTTGGCTTTAAATTTGGCGTGACCTCTGCTGTGATTAAGTACAACTATGCTGTATAGCACAAGCCAGGGCAGCAACTCCCTTAATACAGAGACTGAAAAAAAGTGAACTGGAAGCTGTTACCTTGCCTACACAGGACTGTGCCTGAGTTAATTAGAATTATTATCAGGAGAGCCTATGACCTCGGAGGCAGCCTTATCCTACACAGATCACCTGCTATCAAAACCCCAGCCAGCAGCTTCCTCATGGCCCTGGGGCTGGCCACACAGACCACAAAGGATGTCAGAGAAACCCTGGAGTCACGTTTTTCTAATCATGTTACCCAAAAGTAAGTTACAAGGGTCCCTTTAAACTGTCCTGACCTACCCATTTCTTACTGTGATTCACTAAAAAGAAGCATTCCGTACATTGATAACGGAAAAAAACATGAATAAACAAATTGTATTGTAAATGACACATCATAACACTAAAAGTGTTCGTAACACATTCCTCATTCTAATCACAACTTCCTACTCTGATAATAACTATCATTATGTTGATTTTAATACAAATTCTCCCTAATCCCTTTCTATCAAGGTTATTATTTTTTTCAGCTAAAAGACATATAATCATTGATTATATCCATAGGCACATTGATTATTTTATTGTTCTTATTCTGTAGTAACTATTTTTTAATGAGGCTCAACATATGTAGGGATGTAAAAACAGAAAAAAACCCTCTCTCTTAACCACACTTTATATTTTTAGTCCATATTTATCTGGCACTTATTGGCCTCCAAGTTATATAACCACACTAATGGAGGAATAAACCTCCTTGTCCCAGTATCTACTCAAAAAGCATGTCACGTACACTCTCTTAAATTTAGTGGGTTTTTTTACTTTTTCAGTTTTATTTATAAAAGGTTATGCTTACTGCAAATTCTGTCCTGGAACAGACTTTATTAGATTAAAACTAATTTCCTTCAAAATGTCTGCCCTTCTACATCTGAGGAAAGCATCCTGACTTAATATTGGAAGAAAAGGGAAAAAGCCCTAGTTAATTAGGGGAGAAAATATGCACAGAGCCCCCACCATGACAACAGACACCCTTTCATCCCTGTATGGCACAGTCCTCTCCCCCTCTGGGGCTCCCTACAAGCTGTGCCCGAGGTTTCCCACAGGAACACCCCAGTGCTGGCCTGGCCCCTGCTGCAGATCCAGCTGCAAGCCCACCGAGGCAGCCCTGCCCTGCAGGCAGCTCCTTCTGCCCCCAGGCCCAGCTGGGCCTGCGCTTCTCCTGACTGCAAGAAATATTGCAGGAGTTGGGGTGCAGCCACAGGATTGGAAGCCCCATAACAGAGTTTCCCCTTTTAGTTATCCCAAAAGTGGAACGAGCAAGGTCGTTTATTGCCAGACATTTCCTGACACCGGCAGCGTGCCCATGTCAGGGTGAGGAGACATCACCTGAAGATCAGCCCAGAGAGGAAAACTGTACTGGATACTCACACTTCTTGGTTTTAATGACAACAGCAGATGTAGGGGGTGCGCTGTCCTCATGCCCCCCAGCTGCTGGGAGAGGTGAGGATGGACACTGTGGGCAGCAGGGGTCCCATGGGAGATGGACACTTCTCAGGAAGCACAGGGGAGGAGATGGATGTGGTGTGAGGGAGCTGCTGTGGGGTCGGAGGATGCATGCCCATCCCAGGAGCTGCTGATCCTTCAGATGGTGGCTCTTGAGCAAAACTGGCATCTGCAAACCCTTGACATGGAGCTCTCCAAGGAAGGGCATGGAATTACTCTTGACAGATGGAACTGCCAGGCATTGCCCCTTGGGGAGGAGGAAACTCAGCACTTTTTCCCATTTCTGTGAGCCAGTATAGCTCTGTGAGGGGTTTATATTCTCCAGATACACCCCGTGAGGACGTGCTTCAGAAAAGCTGACACAGAGTCTCTTTTCACCACCACCACTAAATAATCATAGGAAAGGGAAGTAATGGGGGGCTTGTTGGGAAGAGATTACAAAGGAAAGATCTGATAGTAGAGGAGAACGGAACTACAGAGCAACCTTTCATAAATAACTACAGTGGTCCCCAGCGAGTTAATAAAATTACAGACTAATTTAACCACATCCCTAAACTTGCCCTTCAACAATTGCATGGTCAAGACATTGTATACAAACAGAGAGGTCAGCCTTTGCTAATGACCACAAAAAGCTTCCTCAGTGCAGCAGTGCAGACAGGCTGCTGCTACAGACTCAGGCGCTGAGTCACGGACCATACCCTTCCATACATGTGTAAGGCATTAAGTGTTCATCACAGAAACTTAAATAAATTAAATCATTCCATTGCAAATGACAAAAAAGGAACTTTCAAGTTACGCAGTTATTATTCAGAGATATGGAAGCAATAAAGTTAAGGTTCCACAGGCAACCTTAGCTCTGGACTTTGGTCTGCATGCAGTGTGGTTGTTAGTTCCATAAACCACTAATAGTTCTGGGGTTTTTTCTTAAAAAGAGAATAATAGTTTTTATTGGCATACAGTCTATCAACTCTCAATAAAGGTATCTCTACTGTATTTAAATAATCCTTTTTACTGACATATTTTAATGCACTAACATCTTTTCCCTCTATTCTTACATTTTGATGTTCCAAAATCACATTTCTCTCCACAGATCTCAACCAACAATCCTCACCTCTAAGAAACTGAGCAGAGAACAAAAGGTTTTCTCCATGGATCCATCCCTCTGCACTTTTGTATTAATTCACAGCACTCCACATGTGCAAGAAAATGCTCAGATAAATTTTAATCTAACTTAAGTGAATGTGCAGGAGGTCTTTATAGGCCTATAATCTTTCATCATTATTCAGCCATGTTATTCACAAGTTTTTGCAGGTTACCTACAAAGTATGTACTATCTATCGTTCAAGCAAGTGACTTCATCAGCTCAGGCTGCCATATACTTAGCTTACATTGAATTCATTAAAAACTGAAAAAGAGCATTTGATTCTGTATAGAAAACAGTATTGAAATCACAACATCTATATCAAGTTCACACAAACAAGAGAACAGTCTAGCCAACAAAAGAAATTTAAGTTTACTGTTGTGCAGATAGAAGATTATAATTTTGTTATGTTGAAGGTTGTAGGGATTGCTTTGTCTTTTAAATTTTTCCTCTATTGTCTTAAATAACCTGAACATTTTTACACTTATTCTTCCTCAACTACCTGGCTAAGAATATCCTGAAAATTGAGGAATCTACAGAGAGGCAGCTTTCTTGGAAATGCCATGACAAATGTAGTAAAAAGGTTATCAATGGCAAAATCTGAGAAAACAACAATTTCAAGACCTTCCTACTGTATCTGATATAGAAAAAAAATGCAAAGGTGAAGTTCTTAGGAGAATTTTTTAGAAAATTAGATTTCGAGGTTCTTACACCATAAGTGGCTGTGAAATCAATCAAACATAGATGAATACTTATGTCAGAATTTTGGGAATCCCACCCAAAGTGAAAAATGAGAGCACAACACAGCTATGCAAGAGACCAGCAACAAAAATATTGTCTAGAAATAGCTTTGAAATATTTATAAACAAGTGTAGCATTACAGCAGAGGGAAGGAAAACTATAAACAACAGGGTCATATTGTAAGTTTAATTGAGAAAAAAAAATATCTGAAATACGAAAGGAACATCTTTAAAGGGACCTGGGGGGTGGGAGGGCACAGTCAGGTTTTTTAAACAGCCATAAATACTCTCAGGCTTGTACTGGGATGAGACAAGAGTGGCATCTAGTGGCTCCCAGCGTTACGGTGCTTCTTCCCATTGAAGAACTGGGATACAAAGCAGCCCAGACCTGCTCTTCTGCCGTGCCCATTGCAGCCCTCTGGGCTGGAATTGAGCGTCTGGGGAGTCCTCAATAGCAAAACTGGGGAATGGGGGAGTGAGGAGGTTAACAAGTAAAGGAATAAAGAGATTTTATTCTCGCTTTATGGGTGCTTTGTTAGGATCTTTGCTTAGAGGCAAGTAGGTGGGATTTCTGTTTTAATCTGGCAGGAATAAATTGTACACTTTTTAATAACATGTTCAGTAAAGCTGTAGGACTAATATTGATTTGTTCTTCATGTGTGCTTGTTTACTTACACCTGACTTCCAACTAGAAAACATATTAACAGAGCATGTTCATACCTTGTATACACATTTGGCCAAATTTACCAAAATTTACTTATACTCTCATGAGTTACATATTTTTAACATGAAAATATAAAAAAAAAAAGTTCCCCAATTGAAAATTTTGGAAGTTCCTTATGAGACTAGACAGTGCATTTGCAGGAATGTGTTTCCAGAGAATCATTCAGATCCCCTGGGGGAAGCTCACTTGCCTAGGAAAAGGTACAGTATTATGGCATTAGGGAGACTTGATGAGGTTTTGATCCAGGTTCCATTTTAATTACGTATTATTAATCATTTTGCAGTTGGAAAAATCCTCCATTGTCTATGTATAACTAATTAGGAACTCATGTTTCTTAAATTAAAGAAATGTGTAGAGGTTTCTTTTGCAATGTGGGGTTGAGCGGAGAATACATTGCACTAGAGCATAAATTTTCCTTCACAATACAAAAACTGTTCCTCTACAACACAAATATACAGGAAATTAAATTGTGTATTATATTCCAAAACTGCTGTGAGACACTACAAACATTCAAATATCACTGCTGAAAAGGCCATTAATGTTACTTCATCTGCTTTGCATTTGCCATTCTTATCTCTTTGAAATGGTTTTCTGATAGTAAAAATAATTTCTCTATTAATCCCTGCACAGAGTAACCACACAAGAATAAGCATATATTAATTGATATTACTGTTTATGACTAGGTGCCAGTGACTGAACATTACAAATGCTGCTATTACTATCAGCAGAACAGCATGCAAGGAGGATTTGAATTGTAATCAGTGTCAGACACAAAGCCATTAAACTAATATTTAACGTATATTAAACAGAATCCAAGTGTTGAATGTTAATACATATACATACAGTGACGTAATTTAAAACATTACAAAATGTATGTAGCAGAGAATAGACCAAAAAATCTATGTGGTGGCAAGTCATTGCATTTGAGCTCAGCTTACCCAAGTGTCCATTTACTTCAGAAGTGACTTTCTTTTTTTAGCTTTCAGAATTTAAAGCGAAATTTAAAGCTAAAATTTCATTTTTAAAACTGGAATACAAAATTATTCCAGATTTTTGGAAAGTGTTTTGATTCTGCCAGACATTGACATTCACCAAGTCCAAACAGCAGTTTTACAAGTTTTTTTTTTTCCCCTGAATTTTGGTTAAGAATGATCACTGGCTTAATATGGTCTATGTTATGAGAAAGCTTAAATTTAAATTTCTGGAAAATAAAGGATTTTGATAATATAGCTGCTGACTTGCAACACAATAAATGAAATTTGTTTGCACAACTTGCCATAACTGCAAGCTTTAAGTACCATCATCTTCTCAGTAAAGAAAATTAAAAAGGCAAAAGCAAAGCCTCAGTCAGTACCTTTTCTGCCTACACTGTGTGATTCTATCCAGTGTTTTCAAGATGCATCACCAATTTTACATCATTATAATGTTCTAGCTATTAAGTTTCCATATTCTATAATTATTGAGAAGACAAGAGCTCCGTGGCTTTTTGCTGCACCTGCAAAACACAATGTTCAAATTAACTTTTCAAATTTTGTTTTTCCCATGTAGGCCAGCTCTGTGTGCTGGATCACTCACCAGAACTTCCCTGGGACCTTTCTGTTAGATCAGGCCAAATGTCCAGGGGCCACACCGAGGAGCTAAGCGGGAGCAGAACTGCACCATTTGTTGGTGTGAGCAAAGAGAGGGAGTGGGAGCCACGGATTAGCACTCAGCTGTGCTCACTGCCCTGCACTGCACACACCATCACATGCAGGCACACAAAGCAATCCCTGCTCTCGAGTTTTCCACCTAAACACAAGGGTGGAGTTTTATGCCATCAGGGGACATCCATAAATAATTAGGTAATACCAATCAGACAGAAAAGCAACACCTTCGGATCATCAACCCTTATTTCACCATTGAGGGTTTGCAGGGGTGGCAGTGGGAGGGAGAAGCAGTGGACCACTTGTTGAAAAAGGACAAGCAAAAAGAAAAGAATGTAATTAGCAAAACATTGCAAAGTAAGAACAGCCAGCTCCCATCTGTAATCGCCCATGAAACCCAGAGGAGTGATGGCAGTGCTCCCCAGCAGTCCTTTGCCAGAGCTGGGGGAACTGACCATCTGCAGGTTTGTACAGAGCCTGCCCTGGATGTGTGAATGGCCACTTTTCCTGAAGTGTTGGAGACACGGTTTTAGTTCATGCAGGACATTTCAGCCGGTAAAATGTTACTAAATCAATTGTATATCAATCTACATTCTGGTATCTCAGCAGTTACAGTTCAGCGTGTAGGGTAACAATAATGGAAAACAGAACTTGCCATTATGTATCATTAAAGCATAATCAATTACAGGAATCTGTTAGTGCTTTCCTTCAGAGACTCAATCACGAGGAAACACAATCTACTAAATGTGCAGATAACAAACGGAAATGATTTTTAAAACAAGGTGACTGGGTTGAAAACATTTTTAAAGATAAACTTTAACAGATTTCCTGACCTCATTTTATTAATGCAAAAGTCAAAATAGACAAAAATGCTGGCTTTATATTCCAAGAATGGAATATGAAAGTTCCTATTAAATCTGGGCCTGGAGCATGTATTTTCCAGCCAATGTGCAAGACTGCATTTGCTGTATTCATCATTATATATTTGTGTGTATATACAATGATGTCACTGTTTATGGCACTGGAAAGCCCAAATCAGAAAACACAGATTTTATACTGTCCTTCTGGAGTTCTGTCACACATGGGCTGAAGACAACATTCCCCAAATTCACCAGTCAGTGTCAGGGCTAATCTGGAGCAGAGGTGCCTGCACACGGCTGAGCGCTCCCAGGGAGCCAGCAACCATGGCAAGAGTGATGAAACCATCGGACACATCCTCGGCTGTGAGGAGGATTTGTCACTGCAGAAATGCTTTATCAGTCAAAGAAGAGCTGAGCTGCAGTCTGAAGAGTAAGGGCAAGGCAGCAAATGAAGCAGCTTTGTGTCCCAAACCCCTGGTATCTCCTCCTGTCTCTCTCCTGATTTATCTCAGCACACCAGGGGCTCTCCTGGCTTACACAGGTGAGTCACCCAACTAAAACAAAAACTGCATCCACCCAAACTGGCCTTGACAACAATCCCACCTCTCAGTTTTGTCTTCTCACACACAGAGACAAAACAGGAAGATGAGATGAAAAAATGAGCTGTTGCTCTATTTCTCCACAAGCCCAGCAACCCCTGCTAAAGAGCAACGCTGGTGCTGCCTGAATGTAGAAAGGCCAAGGACTGGGAATTATTTGGAAGAAATACACAGCAAGGTATTTAACAAGGAATTAATTTTTTTAAAAAACAAGGCATTTCATTTATCAATTGGGTTAATTGTGGGTACCCTTGGGGCTGCTATTTTAAGGAATTCAGTGTGGAACTTAGATCAAAAATGAAAAAAAAAGAGGATTCAAGTGGTTTTATAGTACATGCTACACATTCTTATTCTCTGAATTTCAATTAATCTTTAAGAGATTTCTCATTCTATAACCTGTAATAGATCCCAATGAATGTAGGTCCCATAAAATCTGCAGAAAATTGCTATTCTAAGAGATGAAACAGAGTAGGGAAGGGGAGAGGATATCAAAATTGAATGATGTCTCATAACACTACCATTTTGTATTTCACCTCATTATTATGCCTCTTCATATTATTGACATTTGAAATGTAGTTAAAGCCTGGAAATTTAGGTCTCCCGAGGAAAAAAAATTATATTTTGAGTTTTAGGGAGCTGCCTCAATCGATATCTACATGTATGGGAATTTCAGTGAAATTGAAGGACATTTTCAACAGGCAATGTAGGATTTGCCCCTTTACTGAGAGGTTTGCACTTTGAACATCTCTACCCCATCATTAATCTGTGGCACCACAGCTATTACACCTAGTGGGACTGGTAACTTCCCAAGTGTTTGCAGGAAACAACTGTTTCCCCAGCTGCTAAATGCATTAGAAGATGTGACACTTGTGATGGGGAGAGCCAGGGGTATCTGAAGTGTTGCTGGGCCCTCTGGGACAGGTCCTGTGTGAGACACAATCACCCAGCAGACAGGGCTGTGTGCAGTACAGCCCAGACTGTGCTCAGGGCAAGGCAGAAAGGATGAGTTAGGGCAGCACTCTCCCACAGCAGGAGCCCAGCCTGTCTCCCCAGCCCTCTCTGCTGCTGCCAAGGGGGCAGAATTTGAAGCAGGAGAGGGGGGAACTGAGCCAGGTACCCAGTGAGGAGGGGAGTGACTGAAAGGAGAGGAGACCATGGAGAACAGTTCAGCACTGTGCAAGGGCAGCAAGGCCACTGGGCTGGGCAGAAAGGCTTGGGAAGACCTCACAGCCTCCAAAACCTCCCACAGCTTTTCATAACCTCAGAAGGCCTCTCTCTGTCCAGACCATTTTACCTCATCACAATTCCATACACCCTGTCAAAAAAAAGAAAAATAATCACAAATCCAACATAAGCTTACACATGCCATAAAAATTGCACCCAATCTCATCATCTTGCTGTAAACCAGCTGGGCCTTTGTCATCCCTATACCCAAAACCTCCATGGTTCATTCCAACACACCATATCCCCCTCTACTCATCTCTTCTTTGCTGCAGAATTCTGGTTTGCCTATGATGCTGAAAGCTCTTGAGCTGACTTTGTCAGCAGCAGCTTCACACAGCACAGAATATCCATTAAACCTTTCATTAATATCTCTGATTGGCACCTATCGGATGCACAGCAATATTTCTCTGAACACATGCTCCTCATTTCAAAAAGCTAACTGGACACAGAAGAAGATTTTTTTTTTTTTTTTTTTTTTTTTTTTTTTTTTTTTTTTTTTTTTTTACATCTCAATTGAATAGTCTGAAAGCTTTAGCTAAACAGCTAATGGTTTAAATCTGAAACCTAAAATGCATGAAAAGTTATATTAAATAAAATTACTGTTATTTAAATGATGTTGTTCTTTTTCTTTTTTAATGAACCACAAACAAAACACTTATTTAAACTTGGTGTGCATGATTTTTCAAGGAAAAGAACATTGCTTTTCTCCCAAACTTTTCCCATGTGCAAGTGCATCTTCCAATCTTTTATTTCATGCAGTTAATCATTGAGCTTTGTTGAGCAAAACTCATGATCTGATCTTAGGCATGGTCTTTTACCAGGAGGGTTTTTGGGGTATTTTTTAAGGAGTACATCTCCTACGAAGAATAACCCACAAAACCAGTGATAAAGATGTGCCCATCATGCATTATACTTAAGGCTGAATTGCAGAACTTTGAACAAAATTATTAAAGCATAAATACTAAACTATACATTCATTTAAATGTGCATATTTAATTTGCCCTCTCAGCCATGGCCACAGTCCTTGTGGAGTACAGCTCAGAAAGTTGCATTTCTAAGTCTGAAGGTTTTACACATCATAGATTTGTAGAATTTTGAAATCTTCCATTTTTATATTAAAAAGACCTGAAAGTCATTAACTGTGGCCCTTGACATCAATCTATTGTGTGCTGTGCTGTCACCTATTATTAATGGAAAAATAATTGCTTTTGTTTTTCCGATTTTTTTTTAATAATCTGAGTTTAAAAGTCACCAGTGACTCTTTCACAAGGAGAAGCTTCCAACTATGCATTAATTAAACATGCAAGAGTATTTTTTTGATTAAAAAACCCCATAGTCCACTGAGTCCAGGCATATCCTGTATATTATGAATTGACAAACCACAACTGATGAAATGATGCATGAAAATAGAGATAGAGGCAAAATAACCTACTTGAACCCAGAAAATTTTCAGACAATAACCATTACCAGGTTTAATTAACTTTAACACAAAAGTGGGGGCTCCTTCTGTTTCAAGTTAATGAAGCTCAACACATGGACACTACAATTAGAGACAAAAGCATAAGTCTAAAGCAAGTTATATTTCAAGATTGAAATAATGAGCTTGGTATTTTAATTTCACAATCAGCAATTACGTGAGATCCAGAAACAAAGACACAGTACATGCACTGGAAACGTTAAGGCACAAATGCAGCTGGTTTTCACTCAATATCTTTCTTCTAAGCCAGAGGCAAGAAAATATTTTTTTTTCCTACAATAAGCAGTATGTACAATACCCTGGAAATATTTCGACTACGATCATCTAAGATTTACTCACTTTCATACTACACAAGTCAGAAACGTGACCTCATCTAGAGCCCTGAACTGCTTAGTGACTCCTATCGTGCCTTTCTCATATATATTCATTAAACCTCTATCTATAATACTGTTATTTCCATTTAAAATGATTGTTGTGTAGCAAAAAAAGCTGCTCTCCCACAAAAATGAATAAGCCTAGATCACTTCCACCCTTTTCAATAATTTGCCTATTCCTAAATACTAGGCTGGAAGAATATATGACCCTTAACTTAATCTCATCACCAAGCACCTCCAAAGAAAAAAAAAGGCACAAAAAGAGAAAAGATGGTCTGCCATTTATGTCTCCCATTTATAGTTTATTAAACCTAGAGATAATAGGAAAAAGGTGGAAAAAAGCAGAGAATGTCTGGGCTGTAGTATCAGATATCACTGCTTATTACTGGCTATCTGCCTAGTAATCATAAATCCATTGGGTAATATTCTCAAATCTTTTGCTTTTCAGGTAGGTGTGAGCCAAAAAGAAAAAAAGTTTAATTTTCTATGAAGAGCAGAAAACAGCAAGCACAGCACAACTGGGTACCAGGATGCATAAATATTCCTGATTATGAACCCTTGCACATAAAGCAAACAGGAAGAGTTTGAAGTTAACAGTGTGTACATCATGCAAAAGGTATCTCTGTCCCAAAAGATAGATATCACATAGACTATGAATGAACTGCTCCAATAAATTATATTATTCCTCAGAGGGGAGAGGAGAGCAATGTTATAAACAGTGACTTCAGAAAAGTGAGAACAATAGGGCATTGAATTTTGTAAGAGTGAATTAAGGATCTTTTTTTTTCCTGGAGGAGAGCTCAGTATCATTGACCAATGAGCCTTATAAATAAAAGCATTAACTCCAGCTCTGCCTGTTCCCCTAAGCACCTCAGCATCTTGCACTTGCAACATTCTGTACTTGCAACATTCTGTACTTGCACCATTCTTTACCTGTATTTAGTTTCTGATAGAAGTACAAGTATACAGAATTAAATAGAGGTTTCAAGTAGATTTTTTTTAAATATCCTTTCCAGGGAACTCAGAAAATATGATCCTGGCAGAACACACATCTCAGACACAAAGCTTTGATGAGAGGCTGAGTGTGCCTTTGTAGAAGACTTACCAAATCAGAAAACAACAATCCCTGTACATCACCTCCTCCTTGTGCTGTCGGATACGCACTGAATATCCACGGATAAAGGAAAGCTAAGCCTGAGCAGCATTTTTCAAAACGAGTCTTGATAGGATCAAACTCCTCAGATCTGTCACTTGCCTTTGGCATCACTTAAACCAAGAAAAGTCATTTTCTTAAAACATTCTCGGAGACCTTGCCAGGACTGGGAATGTAGGAGTAAGTGTGGCTCCCAGTGTGAACCCTGCTCAGTGCTGAGGGCAGGGCACAGGCACAGAGCTCAGAGTTCTGCTGACCTTGTCTGCAGCACAAAGCTAAAAGCTAATTAAAAAGCATTTTCAGAAGATGACAAGCTTTTTCTCTTTTTTTTTTTTATTTTTCTGTGAGAGAGGGATGTCCAGTATTTTCAAGGCCACAAATCGGAACAAAAGAAGACAAAAAACTGCCTCCTATGAAGTGAATTTCAATGTCAAATTCCTGTTTGTTATCACCAATATGCCAAACATTAAGCACTGGCAACTCTAACTTCACCTTGTATGTCAATTCTCTGGCTCTTTAGCTGCTTTCTTGGTTAGTTAGAATTGGAAATTGATAGGCCCATAAACATCTACGAGAGACACATTATTAAACACATCATCTCTGTCTGCTCTGACAACGATAAGCCAAGTTCTCTAAGGTTTACAGCAATCTCAAGGAGTGCATGTTTTTCAATAACATTGTGATCTTTTTTCCTCATCTATGCAGTGTTTCTCCCTCATTCCCAGTGCATACTTGTTTTGCCTGACTTCCCTGAAACCTGTTTTAAAATTTTGTTTGAATGTTACCTACTCTTCTGTTCTCTCCAAAGGTTTTTTTTTTTTAAGTAGTTGAAAATAGTTTCTCCATTTTAGCCTCACTTTAAGCAAAGGTAATGGCTCTTGCAAAAAGATTACTGTCAGTACTCCTGAAACACTTGGATATTAACACTTAACAGCTTTGCCTTTACACATTATTTAGGTATTTCTCCTTCTCCAGCCTTCTTCCCTGCACTTCACAGTCTTCTGACACCTAACCTTTTCCTGCGCTGTTTCTGCTTTCTTCTGCATCCTCCACATCCTTCCTTTCACAAAACAAATTTTGCCTGTTTAATCTGTTTTGCCTAGAGGTACATCCCTGCCCAGGGCAGGGCCTGGGGTGGGATCACCTCTTCCCAAAGGACAGTCTGTTCGAAATGCAGAAAAGCCTCCAACTGCTCAAACTGTGGCATAGCACGGTGCACACTGCTCTGACTGGGTGGGAAGGCAAAAATATTGGCTGAATCTATTCTGGTTTGGGCAGTCTTGGAAGGAATCCTGGGCATTTTGAGAGTAAATTGTTTTGGAGTCACAGGTAAAGTTCTTGCAAGTTTACCCTCACTCCCAGTTCAATATGACAAATTTCACTCTAATTTTAAGGATTAAGTACTGTTATTGATTTTCTGCTGAATGTTCATTTCATACTGTCTCTCTCCTTTTTCTTTTTCTCCCTATTACCTGCTTGAAAATGAACTTATCTGTTTTCAGGTGACTGGTTTCTTGTGGTACATCATTATCCCCTTATCTGAACAGTATTTGTTCATTCCTCTGTCTGTTCTATTGGAATAAGTTAACGAATTGCCTTGCAAAAACAGTAAATGAAAGAATTCTGTGTTGCAAACAACAAATTGTTTTATCACAATTCTAAAGAGAATTTCATTTTTATTTATAAAATCCATGAGTTTGTGTGAATATGCGAGAATCTAAGCTTTTTAGTTCTTTTAAACATGTCTCCAATACTTACAAGATGCATACAAAGAGCATTAAAAACCCAACCTGGAGATACTTAATGACTTGAGAATGGGAGAGGAAAAACTGTACAGGTACTGTCTGTATGCAAATACTTTCTGTTCCATCTTGTTGGTGCTGTTAGATGTGACCTGCTAATCTCCTTAGTTTTGGAAAACACATTTCTCTTTTGCAGAACTGTGCCAGAGAGGAAAAGATCTGTGCTGCTGTTCAAAGCTGTCCTCTGATCAAGTAGGAGAGACACTCAGACTAGAGCCTCTGAGATCCAAAACAACTGCCCTATCCATCAGGCTTTTCTGAGCTCAGTGCCTCACTGAGTCTTCTGCTGAATTGTTTCACATAATACAAATAATTTAATATTCACTAGAGAAGCAACTGGAACAGGTTGCTCATATCCTGAGAGCCCCACCTATGTGATTATGAGCTGCTCTGAAGCAGAAGTTTCTCTTGCTCAGGAAAACCTTTGGGGTGTCTCAATGTTTAATCAGAGAACTTGAAATTCTGAAAACACTCATGGGATTATGAAGTTATTTCCTTCTCATTGCTGGTAGCAAGCAAACATAACAAAGGAGCACATAAATATAAAAGGTAAAACCTCAGGAAAACAGCATTATCAGCCCAGTCATACAGTTCTTTGGCAACTCCAGGTTTCAGATTTCTGTGATTATTTACAGCAGGTACCACGAGGCAAAAGCACTGTGTCCATATTTGATGGGTAAAACTGAATTTATGGAGTGTTCTTCAGCACACACCTCACACACTTCAGTTAGAGACTGCTGTTCCAGGAGAGGCTGGCAAGAGAAAATCCAGAAATGTCTGGAAACTACTTTTGGCTTAAGGGTACCAAGAGGACAAGTCCTGTAGGTGAAGTGAGAAGAACCAACCTCCAGAATCCTGTGCCAGACTTCCTCAGAAGCAGAGAACATTATTTGCAGTAACAAAGTCAGCCCAGAGCTGCCAGTTCCTTTGCTGTCAAGCCCCTGTAGACAGGACAGCTATTGAACCAGACAGGCAGAGAATTACTGCTCTTTTTATAAGGGCCCCTTACACACAGCAGAACCACAGCAAAATTACAAAAGTGCTGAAAAATCATCTCTCCTGCATCTCTGCTTCTGAGACAGAGAGTTAAACTCTGCTCTTCTGTGCTCAAAGTCACTCCTTGTCAACAGAAGTTATCAACAAACAAAAATAAAATCACTCTAGTTATTTATATTTGATTTGTTTGTAGCAAGAGAACATAGTTCTTAGCAAGATAAACATGTGGAAGGAAGGAAAGTAATAGAAATTATCCACTGATCATAATTGTCTTTAAAAATTCATTATATTCCCTCAGTGCTAAAAATCCCCAAACTGCAAAACTCCAAAGTGCAAAAAAAAAAAATGAAGTCATTTATCATTAGGAGATGAGCTAAAATATTGCTAGCCTGGCTTCACAGAACCTTGTTTCTCTTTTATTCTTCCCTTGCCACAGAGTCAGAAAACATAAAAGCTCTGAACTAAAATCACCAAAAAGGTGCATGGCCTCTCTTTCTCTGTACTCCCTGCCTGATACTTAATCCCTGCCATGCATGTAGAGTGAAGGCCAAGTGAAAGTCTTCCTCTGAAGATTACTTTCTGCATGAATTCTGCTGGATTTTTTAACCAGTTACATCTGAATTCAGTTTTCCTCTTACCAATCTCAACAAATAAATAGGAAAGAGTAGACCAGCTAAAATGCTCTCCACTGCAAGGGCTAAAAAATCTGAAAATCAATTTGTTGCAGTATTAGAGCAGTTGGGAAGACCTTAATTTGAGCTCACAAAAATCAATAAGAATAATACAAAACTAAGAACTGCAAAGAGGAACCTTTTATCTCTTTCAGAAAAAAAAATTCAAGTATTTTGTGAAAGAAAAAAATACCAAAGGAAAAACTAACACCAAATAAAAAATCCAACAGATGCTTTTATGATTTAAATGTGGCTTGCTGAGTCTTGCAGTTCATTAGCTCACTAGGCACTCACATTTCTGTGCACTTTTTCCTTCCTTTTAGCTTTTAAACTGCACTGCAATTCTTAAGAGCTTGGGCCTTTGGTGATGCAGTCAGTTTTTAAGGACATTCTGAATTCTATGCTTACTGTCTTTCCATAAGATCTCCCTTATCTTTTGATCAGTATGGAAAAATTCAAACTATTCAGAATAAGAACCACACCTCAGGCAGCATTTTGCACCCTGGCTATATCCAAACCATGCCTCCAGCTGGATGGACAAAACCACAGAGACCCTGAGTGTCAGAGTGAGACGGAGATGAACCCCTTGAGAGCAGATCCTGGCTGAGGCACCTGGGGAGAGAGCTCCAGAGGCAGATTTTACAGATGAATAAACTGCAGTGCTCTGCAACTGCTTCTGCAGGAGCTGTGCAGAAGTGTACAGCTTAGATTTGTGTGAGCTCCCAGGGATCTCTTCCTCCTCCTGCCTTATTGGGAGCTCCAGCTGCAGGGTCCACATCCCACCCAAACTGAGCTGAGAGCACCTGGGCCGGCAAAATATTTCAAAGAAAGTCTCAAAGGAATTTAGGCTGTTTCGAGGCTTGGAGTTTAGACAGACTGAATTCTGATTTAGAAAATAAGCAGTTTGGATAAATAATCCATGAAGTACATCAAACTTCAGCTGTTGCACTGCTACTTTAAATGCACTTTTCCAAAAATCATTTCAATTGCTGCTTACAAGTGCTTGAAGTCCAACAGGATTCCCTTTCCCATTGTGGATGTCCAGGACCCTTCAAGAGCTGACTTCAGACTAGTGGGCATTATTCTAACAGCCAGAAAAATATTAATAGACTGTAAATCTAGTTATCATGTGCCTCATGCAATATTAGTGAGATAATAAATGCACAGACAGACTTATCTGAAACACTAACACAGAAGTAATACATGCATTATAACAGGAGTTTCATAAGATTATGTGAAATACCTGTTCTCAATTATTTTTTGTCCTTGTATTTTTCAGTGCCTGATATCAATGTAATTATCGTCTATTTGTTTAAATGCTGATTAAATCCCTAAACATTTAATAATTCATCTTTATGAATTTTTGCCTGGCATCATTATACTAAATAAACATTTAGGTCAGATTTTTTTAAAGTAGCATCAATTTAGGTTATGATTTTATATCTATATATATATATTATTTTATTTTATTTAGGCTCCATATTTAACAGCTAAATTGCAAAATTAGAAAAAGTCAGGCAGCTCCCCTTAAACAATAAACTAGTGAGCAATATTAACAGTTGGAAGATTAGGCCCAGAAGCTGTAAACAACATGAACTGGATTAATTGTGTTCCTCAGCCCTCCTTTACTATTTGTGCTTTCTCCTAAACATCTCAAGTCTTTCTTTTTGTATAAAAAAGTGCATTGTTCACATGTGTAAACCACTGGATACCCCTTAACTCTCCATCTGCTGATTTCACAAGATTTTTTTATGTAGCCAACACACATAGTCTGAGAGTAAGGATGTGATTTTTCAAGGACATAAAATGCAATTTGGAGTTAACAGACAGCAAAATCTGGCAGACAGGTACCTAACTCTGGTATAGTTTTGCAAACCTTTTCCTTCAGGCTCAGCCATATGTTATAGATCTTAGAAAAATGAATAATGAAAAACAGCCTTACACCAGTATTCCTTTTTCATCCCACTAAATTAACTTTAAGAGTATTCTTAAAGGAAACTAATCTTTTCCTAAAAACTATTTGATTAATCCTCTTCTAGTCTTCAGGCATAAAACTGAAATAAGGTCAACCATCTTAACACATTGGCACTTGAATCTCTCTTATCTTCTGCAGGAAGTAAAGCTACAACAGTCAGAAACATAAAATCTGGTCAGTCCAGCGCATCCACTGTGCAGGGGCTTTGACTCTAGCAGAAAGAAATAACCTTGCTTTTTTATCACCACATCACACACATGCAGAGAAAACTCGGCAGGAATGTAAAGCAAATGAACTAATGAACTTAATTAACACACAGAAAATAAAAGAATTACCCTGCAGATGTGTATTTGTAGTGAAATCAGTCAGCAAATGAACTAGTCATGACAAAATTTTATATGACTTCCTCCTGCCACTGGGGTCAGAAGTATGAAAACTGGGTAGGAACTAAGTTATTATAAATCTTTCTTCTAAAATTAAAGGGGTTTTTTGTTTGTTTGTAAGAAACAAAGCACAAGTTATTATTACTTCTGCATTGGGTGAAGCCCAGCACCAGCCCCACCGCTGAGCACCCACCTCCTGAGATGATGGGAACCCAGAAAGAGCCCAGCCCTGCCAGAGGGATCCTGCCCTGGCTCTGTACAGGTGGTGACAGCACAGGTTTGTGTGCACTTAGCTCAGTTAGGGTGACACAGGTGACACAGTGAGCCAAGGGCCCAGCAGCTCCCCCAGCCCCGTGGCTGCAGGCTGAGGGTTCGTCACCACCCTGGGCAGCAGCTGCCTGTCACCTTGGTGCATTCTTACCCTCCAAAAGTCCAGTTTTGCAGTGGTTTGATCAAGTGAGGTTTAGAGGCTCTCTCCTCCCACCAATGTGGTTGAATCAGCTGCATATGCAACAAATTCTTAGGTTTGTGGCAGCTCCAGGGAAGAGTTTTCCACTTCAGAGCCTCTTCCAGAGGTCTGAACACCAAACCCCCCAGTGTTTCTGTGAGCCATAACAAGGCAGTGCACAGCTTAGGAAACACACCCCCAAGCACAGAGGTAGTAAAAGATCAAGACGCCAAATTTCAGTTACCAAAATAAATAATTTGAATTATTTTTTTTAATTTATCACCTCCTAGAGGAAAATGATACCCTCTTTATTATCTTTCTCCAAATTCTTTTCTTTGGCAAACAACTAAGCCAAGAAAACTAAAGGATGATTGTAGAACCACTTCAAAACCTGCAACAGCCAATACTCTTGTCCTGTTGCTGGGTATATGGGAATGGCAGCTGACCTCTATGCTGGGGGTTTTTCAATTATGTTCAAGTGACAAAATCAAGATAATGGCTTCATTTTATGCAAAGATAAGCACAGAGACATTCCCATATAAAGGAAGCAATTCTTTACACCTGTGAATATATTGTGACAGGGCAACTTGCTGTAGTAATACAAATAGTAATTTACTTTACATCCCCAAATGCATTAGGCATGACTAAAGAAATTCCACTCATAAACTTGAAAATAATATTTAATAAACAGAATGACTTGCACCCATACCCACGAGGTAAGAAAACGCTGGACTGAGACTCAAATATAAGTAGCATTTAGAAGGTTATTTCCTGATAACCTCACATCCCTAAGAGAAAAAAAAAGGATCTCCCAAACCCCAAATATTGCAAGGTAAATCTTTAAGGTCTGTTGCAAGGTAAATCTTTAAGGTCTGCTCTCACTGATTCATAGTTTGGCCATTAGTCAAACATGCAATGTATAATGCTGATGAGTTAAACATCACATCACCCATTTTGATTTATTCCTTTCAATTCTCTGGGAATTTTATTTATGTTTATAACTACAAGGTCAGCGGTGCCAATAGATTCAATCCAGGGATAGATAGTTGAGTGCTTAGACCATTACACAGAATTACAGTGTATTGATTAGAATACTTATGGAATAACTAAGGACAAAACTAATAATGTTCCTGAGAAAAATGCCCAGAAGGGATCAGGTTTAGTCCAACCAAGTAATACAGTTTCAGAATTGCTGAAGAGAATACCAGCAGTCTAAAAGATGAACTCTTACAGTTATTATTTTCTTTAAGTTGGTGCTCTTCTACAGTCAATAAAAATATTAATATTATTTTATTTCTCTCTTCTATCATTTTTATGTAGTAAAACAATATTATCTATGCTGTCCTCAAGACACAGAAGATCAAATCCACCACAGTGTTTCTGTGAACCATAACAAGGCAGTTCACATCTTACAAAACACACTCACAAGCACAGAGCTAGTAAAAGATCAGGAGGTCAAATTGCAGTTAACAATAATTATAAATTATTTTATTTTTTAACAGAACATCTCCTAGCAGAAGATGTTACCCTCTTTATTATCGTTCTCCAACGCAAAAAAAACCACTTTCTTTATGTGCTTTCTGACTTTCCAGAGTATCTGAGCACAAAGAGCAGAGGTTGGTGCTGTATCACATATCACTAATTCAAAGCATTTAATCCTGTCTTCCACACGTCGGCCAAAGCAATACAAATGCCAAGAAATTCCTCTTTGATAGCAGAATTGTATACACTGTACATTATATAAGCCTTCTGTCCCCTTCCACTTGAATGTACACTATCAAATCATCCTGGCCATTACTTTCTATTGAGCAGATGGTATTATGAGGTTTTTGATAAAGGACAACAATCACCCAGGAAGGGTTGCAAAGGGGTCGCTGAAACCAAGATTAACAATTGATTAGCTTTAATGGACCGTGACAGTAATAAACAACAGAGCTCCACACAAAGATTTGATTGTCCTGTTAATGCTGCTGACACAAACGCCTTTTAACTGGCTTCCTGCAAGTGTTAATATCGCCAGAGCCCCGGCAAATGAAGGACTTTGTCAAAGTGAGAACCGTCCGGCAGTGAAGAAGCATTTACTGCAGCCCTCTAAAACATCTTCTATAAAGCGTGTTTCTGATTTATTCAGACAATAGTTCCGATTTCTCCAAGGCTCAAAGTTCAACAAAATGAAACCCAGCACACCTCTGCAAGGCTGGAGTATAAAAGAACTCTAAAGCATTTGAACAGAGAACTCAGCATTCCTCGAATATACAACAATAATGTGAATGATCATTTTCAGTGGGCTCATTTTATCCTTACTCCAGCCTGGGCTGACAGATCTCAGTATCACAGCCTTCTAAACTCAGTTTTTTTATGCTTAGTTCTGATAAGTTGACTCTATTTTTTTTCTTCCTTTCTGCACAGAAATCAGAAATTTGCATCATATTTTCATTAAAATAAAGTGTTTGTGATTACTGGAAATAACCATGGCAAAATCTGAAAACAAAACTTAAAAGATCTGCTTATTTCTTCGATACACGTATGGGAAAATGTCGATGGAAAAAGTCTCTGTTTCCTTTAATTCTGTAAGCCCAAAATTTAAATAGACTTATGCCAAATGTTCACAGAAGGTTTTAAAATTAAAACTAGGTAGAGGCAAAGTAGACAAAACTCCACCTAACACATCATTCAAGAAACCATGGATCTAGGAATTCAGTTAAAGGTAAGGGGGTATTTACTCATCTAAGCATTGAGTAAGACTTTCTGTTAAACTTTTAATGCCAGGTTAAATTACTCAGTTTCTAAAATCAACCTTTTTTTTTTTTTCTTTAATTATGTGTCTTATTCAGGAAAAGGCTTTTGTTTTAAACAATTTTAGCTGTGAGCTGCCACGGTGCTGCTCCCTCCTGTGTTATGCCTAAAGGGAACACACAGCAGTGGTGCAGCTCTAAGGGCTCCTAGGAAAGAGAAAAACCAGCGTCTGCTCCAGACACAGATCCGAGCACAAACCACTTGCACAAATCAAGGTCATGCTAATCCCATCCCTGTGGGTCCCACCCCATCTGCAAACTCGACTCTCTGCAGAGCAGCTCCTGCCCAGCACACTGCAGCGACACAACACGGGGCTAATTGCTGGGTTTAAAAATGTGATCTCCACAGATATGCAAGGGAATTTTAATGAAATCTCTGAAAGAGTAAAAGCCACCTGCTTGGTGTCCCAACACACAAGCACTAAGTACATAACCTGTCAAAATACTGAGCCAGAATTCATTAATTCCATCTTCTGTAATCAGCATCCTTCTATTACTCACATGCTTGGCTTTCTACAGCAGCCCTTCAAGCAAGCTGTTGTATAAACCATTAGATATACTCTGATGACAAACATTCAAGAAAGTAATTATTTACTACCTGTAAGTCAGCATCAAATTCATGTTTCAGGTAAGCATCTTCTGCAGCTTCAACAAGACGCTAAAAAAAAAGAAAAAGTGTGGTTTTGAAATAATGGATAACTTTACAACACAGTATAAAAACAGAGCTTGTTTGAGCATTTTGTGCAATTTATCTGCTCTCACACTTCACTAAATATAAACAAGTTATTCATATTTTAAAAAAGAAACAAAGGACCAAGTTTTTTAAACCCTCAGTACCTACTGTTGATGGTACAAAACTCTAAAAACAGCTCACTTATTAATAAATAAGAAATAAAAGTCTTTTTTTTCACCAGTGCTCAGCTTTCTGTAGCTCCCATTCTGAAATTCCTTTTGAGAGAACAAAAATAAAGTTGATTTCACATGGACTTTATTTTGCATGTAGGAGCCCTTTCCAAAATCTTCCTTGGCAGTAAATAGGAGGAATTCCCCAATAATGCACTTGATTTCAAGGAACTGACATAAAAATGAATTTCTAAATTACGCATCAACTATGAATGATAGGAAAAATATAGACTAGGTTTGTTTACCAAGCAGACTGAAATACTACCTTAATGTGGTACATTATCACAAGATTTTTCTGCAATTACAGAAGTAACATTTACTGAATGGCAGCAATTCAGTAGTATTTTTACTCTCTTAACATTATCCAGAACTCCTTGTTATTAGGTTAGTTATTTTTCCTCACCATTGTCATCTGACAGGAAAAAAAAAACATGGTTGCACCAAAACACAGCTACCTGAACCATTTAATTCATAGAGGGGTTTGCTGCAGATACTCTGTTGGGAATTGACATTATACCCTTTCTAAGGTTTTACCCAGAATTCTTTATACTTCAGAGTATTTTAACCATGGAAGAAACTCCTTCTAGTTTTTATTTAATCTACCTGAACATTCATATATGTACAAGCCAAAATCAAACAAAGAATAAATACTCTGTGTGTTTTATTTTCTTTGCTCTATCAGACACTGGTACACACGGATATTTTCACATATTTTACATCACAAAGCGAGGTCCAGACTCTCATTAACAATAGGCAGAGTGGGCAGCCATGCACACATTTTTTTCTCCCTTTTCCTAACAGTTTGCACATTTATCAAGTCTTTGGATATAAATCAAAATGAAATCAGAATTCATATTGATTGCTATACAGTTTGAGCTATAATGGAAACTGAACCAAGAAAAATATTTCTGGTTGCCAATGCAGAACAAATGGTTGAGCAGAACGCTGACAGTTTGAGCAGAGCCCTGGTGGCTGCAGGGAGGGTTTGTGCTCGCTGGGTCCACGGAGCAGCAGCGAGTCCCAGCCTTGATCTTTTGCCCCATCCCATCTCCCCCTGCCCCATCCCATCTTCTGCTGCCCCATCCCATCTCCCCTCTGCCCCATCCCATCTTCTGCTGCCCCATCCCATCTCCCCCTGCCCCATCCCATCTCCCACTCACCCACGACCAGCACCAGCCCCAAAAACCCTGAGGCCCCTGCTGGGCTCCTGCCCCCTCCCTACACACACCATGGGAAGGCTCTCCAGACTTTTTTGGTGCAGAATCACAATCTCAAACACACAATTAAAAGCTGGAAATGCTCCTGATGCCTCAGCTGATACAGAGAAGCAAAGGTTCAGAGCCCTGTGCTGGGAGTAGCTCCCTGAACATTGACTGGTTCCAGCTTCAAACATCCTGTCCCATGAAAACCCAGCTGGTCACAGCAAACCCTTTTGACCCTAACTGGAACTGAACTGGTCCAACACTGGGCAAACCAAACCACAACTGAACTGGCAAAATGTCCAAGCTCACCTTCCTACGTACAGGGGTGAAAGAACCCAAAAATAACAATGCATCCCAACCTGCTGCAGGAGGAGGATCCAGGGGAAAATATTTCAAATGGAACTGTGAACTTCTGTGTCACTGTTCCCACTACTCCCATGCTATCTGAACAGTACCAAGAACAGACCCTGCAATGTGAAACATTAAAGAATGTTCATTTGAGCCACAAATTTTTGTCTTTGAAATCTAAAAAGGGAAATAACACAAATTTTCTCCTCTGAGGGGAAGCCTTATAGCAACTGAAACAAATCCATACACATTTGAACATTCTCAGAAACCCATCTTTAATCAGCATGCTAGCGACCTGCTGAAAGGATTTTACAAATACAGCCCTCATTTTTCAAACATGAAAAAGGCTTTTTATGTAAAATAACTACTCTAATTCAGTGCATTCCCTTTATTTTCCTTTATTATAAAGGCATAGGTGTATTACTACTCTGTGCTTCCCTGACACAAAAGTTCATGACTGATGAGTTTGAGAGTAAAAAAGTGAAAGGATCAAAAAAATTCTTCATACAAAAAAGAATACATGGAAAAGGAAACCATGCTTTTCTTTTTGTGCTGAAATACTTACTTAATCATCAAAAGAAAAGTTATTATAGTATTTCATGAGATACCAGTGATATTAGATATCAGTACCTAGCGGGCTAGAAAAATAATTCATGGCTTCGTATATAGTTTGTATTGATCCCAATGTGTTTCAATTACATTTTTGCCTCAGTGAAATAAATTTAAACTAAGATTTATCCCCACATATAAGAAATAACTAGAGAAGCATAAGATGGGCAATAGTAGAAACATCTGGTAACAAGGGCAGCTCAGAAATGAAAAGTACTGCATGTTATTTTATTGAATTATTCATTAACATTTCAGTTGTTTTGTTGTTTTTTTTTTAATGTACATTTCAGCAACATTCTCTACAAGAAACTCAATGACAAAGAATAAAGTGTCTACTGACAGGAATTTTTCCTTGAAGCTGTAGAAGCAAATATGTAAGCATATTTTGTGCTTTGCCCTCACAAAACTAAATAAAAAAAATAAACTTTTGTTATCTGAAATGAAGAAAATACGAGCATGTGCTGCACTTTCTATGTGTCAGTCCTTAACCACAGTTTGCTTTAAGTATCTCAACACCATTATGAAGGAAACCATGAGAAATCTGGGAGAGCTACAGAAAAGCAAAGCCAATAATAAGTCCAACTCCACAAAATGACATATTAGTGGATATACACAAATTATATTGGAATGAAGAAATTGAATGCAAATGTTTCATGGGGTTTTGTTGTGTTTTTGGGTGGGAGGTTGGTTGGATTTTTTTTTTAAGAGGTCTCCAAAGGGATGAAGCACAATGGAAGAAATTCCTTAACATTCTGCAGGCAAAAACATAAAAACCACATGTAATACTGCAACTTTTTTGTATGGACTCAAAAGATGCCTTTTAAAATATTTTAATGACTGAGCAGTTATCTAGAAATGAGTCTCAACATTAACACGATTAACAATTTTAGCTTAATAGTCCATAATGACGCTGTTAATAGAAATGCCAATACATTTTCATTTGAATAACCATACTCTCAAATCCTTGCTGGAGCAAGTAAATGCTTCCCAAGCTGTGGTTATCCTGAAGGGAATTGTGAGTTATCTGTGTGCACTTACATGGAATCAATTATGAAAACAGAGTGAGAATTGGTGCACTCACACTATTCTAGGGTGTTTTTAGAAAAAATTAGCCCTAAATGTGGAAAAGTGTCTGTGTGCACATAAACAGGCAGGTCAAGGGCAGCACACAATCTTTAGATAAAGCAATTATAATGTTCTAAGGCACAGCTCAATTGGGGTTCTCCCAGTTAAGGAACTAATCCTTAGAATTTTCCCAACACACGTAAACATGAGTAAGATGAACTGCCTGACCCAGAATATCTCAATGCAACATGAATAAAAACAGGGCATGAAGCAGATGAACAAATAATATAATCACAAAAAATCTCAAAATATAAGCTCAATTTTTTGTATATTCAGTAGTACTGATGTTATAAATAACAGAAAAAGTTGAGAGATGAAAAATAAATGTTTACTGCCTCACGGTATTTTTTTTTTTTAATAAATCACTGAGCTATCTCTCAAGTTACCTAACAAGGTAATTTTCTTGACAAATGATATTATAATTTCAGTGAGCTGATATTTCCAGATAAATTCTTTCAAGTTAGGTTGCTATAGATAGAGCAAAGGAAAGGTGAAACAGAATGGATGAAGCGCAAGAAGAATCCAACAAAAAGTAAGGGGGAAAAGGAACAGAAATGGAGAGGAAAGGTGAAAATAAAAGCTGCAAGTAACAATTTCAACAAAAAAACATCAGACAGACATCCAGAGGGTAAGGTAGTTATTTTAGCTTCTGAGATCTTTTCTCTTTTCATGTACTTTTTAAGGGTTTCAGATTACTTTGCAATGATATTCCTTCATTAGAATCCCATTTTGAAGTTAGATTAAATAAATTCATAAGCATAACTAAATTTGAAACAGTTTCTGAACTCCTGAACTGTGGAGGGTTACTGATCTTTATCCAAGAATGTTTCTCTCTTTTTGGCTATGAAATCTTAAAAAAAAAAATCTATTTCATTGTTTCCTTTCTATTTTTCTGAGATGAACCAACTGCAACACATATAACCAGAAATGCTTCTCAAAATTGTTCTTAAAACCAAACTGCTACAAATCAGAAAAAAAGCATTGAAGATGGGTCAAATTAAATTATAACTAGTATCAGCTAGGTACTGCTATCATCTAAGTCCATAAAATAAATAGTTTATATTCAATAATAACAATTTAATAACATTTCTTTTAAAAAATGCACAGGCATATCACAGTCATTAAAGTATAGACAAACCTGTAGGCTGCTCTTATATTCTAGCATCAAATGCATTAAACCAACAGCAAAAAAATGGCCCTGAAAAACTTTATCATTATTTCCCATGGCATCAGATATGTTTGAGGTTCCTAAAAACCATGAATATAACTTCAATGTTGATTTGAAATGTGTTTTGGAAGAAATAATAATAATAATACTCATTTGTGTAACTTGAACAGGTCTGTTTTTTTGACTCCTATAAGTGGAATTGTAAGCAAGATTTCTATCTTAATGAAATATAATGAACTTTGTTAGGAAAAACAGCAGATAACAAGAAAGGAAAACCTATGCCTGTTTTTAAAACCTTATTTCTTTCATTATCTTGTAGCATATCAGGTAATACATTACCAACCAAAAACCAGCAGCATTCTGTGTGCTGAAACACCAGTTTTCTGTGTGCAGAAAACACAAGTACCAGTAGTTACCCTTCTTCGGGGTATATTCAGTGCAATTTTAATAGCCTTACTATTGATTTGCATGTCTAATTTCCAATCAAAATTTACAATAATTGAGCTGTGAATATGCCAAAAACATTTCCTAAAATGCTGCCAGATAACTATTTAAACATAGTTCAGCAGTTGAAAATATTCCTGGGAGAGAACCAAGATTGGGTTTCCATCATCACAGCAATTTTCCTCACTGCCTTCCCCGTGAGAAGCCTACACTGTGCATGTGGGAGCACTCAGCAATAGATCACTGAACTTTGAGAACACTACCCAGGTACCTTCCTGTGACTTCCCCATTTTGGGGTTCATTTCAGATGTGAAAAAGGGGTTTTCCTCTCCAGGAAATCTGTAAGGCTGCAGGTGCTTTGAAAACTTCTGAAAAGGTGGGGCTGTTTTGAGAGAGAACAAGATTTATTAGCATTAAGTGAGCTTAGGTAATATTCTGGCATGGTGCTAATTCTGCTGCAGGTCCTCCTGAGTTCCCTCAGAGTTGTGGGGTTTGCTCCTTTCACAGCTCATTTAGCGGACAAGGTAAAGAAGCCAAGAGAGATTTTGATGTTGTTCCTCAGCCTCACTTTTATTTCCCATGCCCAAACCCAGTATCATATCAGATAGCAGTGAATGCCTCAAGGTGCAAACAGAGCTCCCAATCTCAATGTTTTATCAAAAAAAGCTTTGCAGTGTTTGCCATAACACCCAGAGGAGCATCAGACACTGATGCTGACCTTGGAGGAATGTTTGCTCCTCACAGGAGCACACCAGCAGGGCAAGGACAGCAGCCTGGCAGCGTGGCTGATTCAGTCCTTGAGGTGAGGACACACAAACAAACACAGAAGGTATCCTCTTTCCAGAAGGGCTGGCAGTGTATTTTATACCCCAGATTGTTCTCCTCAGCTGTGTGGTATTTTCTAGGAACTTTTAGCACTAAAATTGCTGTTGCTGTGACTAAGATGCACCAAAAATTATTTGGTGCCTGTTACCTTGCTATTCAAGTTCCTAGTGCTTGTGGCTTAAGATAGATATCAATCTTGCCACTAATGCCATGCAAAAACTGCCTGCTCTGTGACTACTATCAAATTCCACTGCAAGCCAGCCAGACAATTCTCAGCCACACTAAGTGCAGCAAAGCTCAATCAAAGCAGAAATTATAAATAAAGGATAAAAATAAATTAAAAGCTTAGCATATGCAATTATCGCAAATAACTTCAATTATCCACTTATATTCATTCAAAACTGGCAGATATTCAGGTTGATTGTTGTTAGAGTGCTAGCTGGTTTTTTGAAGCAACAAGAGTTCAGCTTGGCACAGTGCTGGACAAAACAGAAATGAAACTGCAAATGGATTAAAGTACGTGATATTCACACGTTGCGTAACAGCGGCTAAGACAATCCTGGAGTAATTACATGCATTTCTACTTAACTATGCTGACACTACATTTAATTATGGCATCTGGAGATTGCCAGGGCATTGAAGGAAGACTCCATATGAAGAAGATAACACATTTGTCTCGTACCAAGTTCTTCAGTGCTCAAAGGCTGCACAAACCCGATATATCAGATATAAAATATGCAGATTATCAAATCTGCTCCTACCATGTTATTATGTCTAGCACAGAGCAGAATGAGGTGCTAAATAGGGTTTTATTCCATACTTTTAATTCCATATGTCCCAGACATCAAGGAATCAGTTCAGCTGCAGACACAACTTAGAGCTGTTCCAGGGACATTTAAAATGTGATTTGCCTGGCTGGGGTACAGCAACAGCCAGCTCCTTCAGCCACCTCTCCTACCTCAGGGCCAAGAGGAAGATTCTTCAGAATTTTGCACCAGCCACACATCCACCCAAGGTTGTGTAATTCTCTGGCAATAGTTTTATTCATCCTTTTCATTTCATTTGAAACATGGCAGTACAATTTGCAAAGTTATACTTTCAATGAGTAATTCACAACCAGTGCATTTTTCTCTTCCACATATATTTAAAAATTTAATCAAAATGTTATTTTGTAAAACACCTTCCAAAAACAAGGGAAGCAGGCCTGTGTATGAGTCCATAGACTCACCTGTTTACACACACCTTTAAATGTTGTCAACACTAACCTGTGAGTGTCATTATGATCCTTTTTCCCTTCTCCTATATTGAAACCGCTAGATTAAAACATCTAATTTATTAATTTTTTCACACATTTAGTGTGCCATAGGTCATATTCTTTACCTGTCACAATTGCTCTCCTGCTTGGATAACGCCAGACTGTCTTTTCTGCATTTGAAGACAGTGAGGATGTACATGGCTGAGCAAAACCAGCTCCCCCTCAGCTCTGACAGTTCTCGGCACCATTGCTGGATGCTTGGCAGGTCTTGCTTGATAAAGACCTGGGATAACTGTTTTCATGCTAATTCTTTTTATGCAAAATTCTCCTTTGGTAGAATTTATCTCACCCAACCTCATCTATTTCAAAGTTAATCATCTCTCCACTGAAGTTTCCTAAACATCCATCATGTGTAGAGACAGAAAACTCCAAAGGTGCTGCATGTTCCATTCTAAAATAGCTCATAAGATACAGAAAGACCTTTGGAACTTTTCCTTCACTCTTTTTTTCACTAGATGTTTAACTTTATATGATTTGAACTAAGGGAGATGAACCCCACACCATATGTGCAATACAAATGAGCTAAAGAGAAATGGAAATATTCCCATGTTCACTCAATAGGGGAAAGGACCCTTGAAAGAACACTTTGTCTGGCCAGCAGTTCTGGGATGAGTCAAGGTGTTTCTGTTCTGTTTACATTTAGAAACAGCAAGTGAAATCAATTGTCTTTGCTTTGTTCCCTTAGCCTTTTCCTCACCTCTGCACTAAGGCTCAGTCCCCCAAGTTAATTCAAATTCAACTTGCAATTTGTGGTCTGCTTCAACCAAACCAGTCATGATATACTGTCCTCCTTTCAGTTTCCAACCAGATTACCGTCACACAACAGCAGAAAAAAACCCCTCAAGATTTATTACTCCAAACAAAGGTCAGTTCCAGAGTTTGCAGGGACTGACTTCCATTGTCCAGCCCAGCACTCGATCACAAGGCACAGAGCCTTGTCTGCACTTTCAAACCAAACACTGCAATGTCCATTGGACTGGTTTTTAATTCTCACAGGGTCAGGATGTCAGTTGCCAATAGATTAACTGAAAAGAAAAAAAATATAAAGACTGAAAGGAAAGCAAAACACCAAGTTTTCAACTAAAAATTTCCCAGCTTCTTCTTGCAAGTAGAATTCTCTAAGACAGATATTGAGGCAAATAGAACATTATTGTGAAGACGTGAGGAAAGCAGCTGGTATCCATTTCTAAATGCATCAGTAGTGGATTTTGCAAGCATTCACCAAAGACTTAGAAATCCAGTGTTACATCTCAAGTTAAACAGGCATGGATTCAATAATAGAATGTACCAAATTCTGCCTTCAAACACAGCCATGGCTTAGTCCTGTTCCTTCCCTTACTGGGCACAGACCTAGACCTACTTCTTTCTTTCCTACTCCTCTCTCCATATCCTGAGTTCATCAATATCACATCAGGTGTCCCAAACTCCACTGTTAAAGTTTCCCATACTACTTTCCACTTCTTCTGTAGCACCTATCAACTAATTCTTTCTTCTGCATAACAGCTTTGGTGTGCACACTGTCAAGCACGTTTGTGACCGGTCTTTTCTAGGTCCCTACCAATTCCTCACTGCTGACTTCCATTTCCAATTTTCCCCATTCCCTTTGCACTCTCATTAAGCACATCTAGAATATCTTGCACTAGCACAGTCTAATTCTGTTGCCTTTGTCTCTTTGGACCATCTCATTCTTCTCCAGTCTCTGCTCTCCTTGTGGCAGCACCTTCCTCAGCCTCTCCTAAACCCACCAACAGACCCCCTTGGTTGCTGACCCTCTCATTTTCCAGTGCCCCAAGGTGAGCACAGAGAGATGAGAGCTCTCTCCTGGGTCCAGAAGGCACATGGGCACACTGACAGTGCTTCAGCAGAGAAAGACACTCTTTCCCCTGCCTGCTGCTGCCTAAGCAATAGGAAAGCAACGATCCAGCTGGGGGAAAGTCTTGTTCAACCCTGCACAGAAAATTCACAGCACAAAGAACTTGCAAAGATTTCACTTGCAGACAGTCTTGCTGTGATACATTTCTAATGGCCATATGCCTCCGTGTGTGGAGTTTCCAAATGCTAAAAACTTGATCCAGCTGGAACAGAATTTCAAAGAAAACCTTGTGTCAAGGCCCCAGCCCTGCCAATTTCAAGAGCTGGTTCCCAAACACAGAAGTGCTACAGAGTCTTAATGAAAAGAACATCAGTATTATGTTTAAAAGAGTAAACCAATGCATTTCCCCCCGTTTCTCTCTTGTAAAAAGATGACGTTCAAAGATAAAATTCCAAGCTTCTTTGGTCTCCTGAACTATACTTTATAGTTCCGGAGACTTCATTGCTGAGAATGCTGGAAATAATTACAAAATCAACTTTCAGACTAAGTGATAATTTAGTCTTTTCATAGTTTTGTATATTCTGGCTGGTCTGGTACAAAAAAGGAAAAAAAGACTATGTTGACACTCTCTGGTTTTGGACATATTGGCAAAAACTCTCTGGTGTAGACATTTGTCCAGACTTAGTAACTGGACATGAGTTCCATGTACCTGAAAGATTTTGCTGGTACCTGTGGATTAATGCTCAAGTCCCAGAGAGTACAGGGCTATCACTTTGCCAAAGTCACAATTAAATACAAGTCTGTATTCAGGTACAGATGGCATCCTATCTATTCATTTCTTTATTTTAATTTTTTTTTTGGTAATAATAGTATTTTCAATTCTATCTTAAGAACAATATTAAACTGTCCTTGTAATTAAAGAAAAATTGCAAATTCCCAAACCCAAAAGAAAGACTGCATTGCATAGTCAAAACCTTATCTGCTTTGCTTTGTAAAGGGAATAAGTTCAAATCCAGTGGGTGTTTTGTTCCTTATTAAGAAGAGTCTTGTAACTTGTATTCTTCTAGTGACTAAAAGATAGCTATACTTTCACCTCTCAATTAGTTTTTATCAACTGAAACATTCACCATTTAATTATCACATGCAGATTTATTTGGAAAACGAAGTAAAATATGCAACACAGCACATAATTTCCATTAAGTTTGACACACCTCTAGATTTTGGTATGACCTAGGGAATTCTTTTCATAGAATACTCTCATTTTTCTGACTAATTTTTTTCTCTTGCTTCTCAATGTGCTTCTAAAATACACCTGGGGAAAAATAAGAGTCTTCACAGAGCTAAGCAACACCTGCAGGTTCAAAAAGTAACAACCAAGACTACAACAAAGGCAACAAAAACTACTTACTTAAGTTTGCAGAGGCAGTGAGTAAATTACAACAATAGTTCTCCATTTATCTTGGATTATAAGAGAAATGTGAATCACCCCATACTGCTTTCTTCCTCTACTGGCTGAAATCCCTCACCCACCACCACTGGTTCTCCCACCATGCATTTATCTACAACCAGAAAATGTGCTCCAACCTGCAAAGTCCTAACAAGGAAAAGAAAAAAAAAAACAAAAACAAAAAAAAACCAAAAACAAACAAACAAACAAAAAAACCCGTAAAAAAACTAATGATGTTTTTACTGTTGCTACAAGCAGTTTTAAGTCCCAGTCAGCTCTCATCCTGAGGAACATGTGCAAAACACTTCCAGGAACAAACCAGGAGATCACAAAGGTCTGTAGCTGTTGATGGTCCTTGCCTTCTGTGGCTGTTGGATCTAAAACACACACATTGATGGAGAATCCCACAGTATGAGAATGGGGAGATCTAAGTTAACTCTGTGGTTCCATGTGGAGGTAGGCTCCCCTTTTACTAAATACTTTTACTAAATAATATTCCATGAAACTGTGCACATTTGCAGGCTGGAGGCCCTGTGAACACCTTGACTTTGTACACTCCAATAAATCTGTCCTTGCTACGGCAGCAGCACAGCCAAAGGCAGGGATGGGAATGGGGGGTTGTTCCTCCAGCCCGGGCTCTTTGGGGGGATTGCAGGACTCACCTTGAGCGAACACTTAGAGCCAGCCTTGGACCAAACCTTCATGAAACCCCACTGGCACCACTGAAAGGGGCTCATGATAGACCTGGTGTGTTTGTGCCGTGTCAGATTGTAAAATTTGTCATCTATTGGTTATTGAACCTGTTGGGCAACCTCTCAAAGACTTACATATTAGATTTAGCTTCCAAAAAGAGTCCTTCATGCCCTTTTAACAGTTACTACTCATTCCAAAGTAATAAACTGAATAACGTGATTTGCAATATCTGTCATGAAACACCTGTAAAGCTAAAGCACCTACAGGGGCTACAGGAGGGCTGGAGGAGGATTCTGTGCAAGGGCGAGTAGCAATGGGACAAGGGGTAATAGCCTTAAACTGAAAGGCAGCAAGTTTAGATTAGATATCAAGAAATATTTCCCTGTGAGGGTGGGGAAACCTGGCACAGGTTGCTCAGAGAAGCTGTGGCTGCCCCTGGATCCCTGGAAAGGTCCAAGGCCAGGTTGGACACTGGGGCTTGGAGCAGCCTGGGATAGTGAAAGGTGTCCCTGCCCATGGCAGGGTAGAAGGAGATGATCTTTCATGTCCCTTCCAACCCAAACCATTCTGTGTTTCTAATGAAAAGAAGATGAAATTAAATGTATTTTCTATGACCAAACCATTATAATTAATGTTTTCACTACACCAGGACACAAAGATGAGTCAAATATGCTCAGTAATTAGGGTTTCATCATAGGCCCTTGAAGAAATAAAGAGCAAATTGAAATGAAGAACACTTCTGTGTAACACTTAAATGGTTCAGAATGAGTTCTCACCAACTGGATTTTTTCTGGTTTTGATATCTCACACAATCCCTATAAATTATATAAAACCTCAATCATGTAAGTACCAATAAAAAGACATAAAAATTTTTAAAAGACAGAGCAATGACTTCTTTCATCTGAAAACATCTCAGTGGTCTGCTGTAACTATTCCAGAAAATCTGAGATAACCATTGACTGAAAAACCTTGGGAGAAGGATTCAGAAAATTAGACAGAGAGCATACAGAGATATTGCATCTATAACAAATACAAGGTGCAGCTCAGTTTACATTCCTTCCATGCTCTTCAATTGGTGACAACAAATTTGCCTGCCACACTTCTGAATTCAGAGTGTAACACTGGTAAATGCTAAAATGTCTTAATTTTTCTCACTTTTAACTTGATGATCTAATAGGTGTTGACATGTTACTAACTTTCACAAGCTTCTTGGACTTCTCAGGTATTTCCTCAGCTAGGTAGAGGAAGCCCTTGCTGTACTATAGGTCTGACAGAGCCCTGCCAAAAAGCCCATCTTCTCCCCACAGCATGAGCAGATCTCACTGTAAAAAATAACAAAACCACAAAAACAAAATCAAAAGAAATACAATTTTAAACACAAAATATATAGCCAAATTTTTGAACATATTTAGCAAGGCTATCATTTATCATCAGTTCCCTTTTTTATATTTTGTTTTATAAGAAACCAATCTGTGCTTTACTTGGATCTGACTGAATCACTTGTAAAGAAAAATCAACAACTTGAACGTGAATCTTAAAGGAAGTGGATTGTTTCTATTAATTTCATGGGGTTGACTGATGAGCACAGCAACCTACTGATCTAAAGCATGAGATCCTAACAGCATCTCCAAAAGCTGAAGTACTGCAGGCACTAACCAAATCTGAGACCTAAGTAGTTCTTACTCATTAGCAGTCTACTTGTGAAGTGCTCTTTCCCCATCACTGCTCCCCTCCAAGCTTTGTTATTTAACATTCCACTGTCAAAATAAAATATAACTATAGCTATGTCACCCTTAAACATTCAAATATAGGAGGTTTTACCCTCTACGTCTGCTTAAAAAGTAATTTTTATTATCTGGTGTAGCTAGGAATAAATTATGTTTGCCATATAACATTTCCTAGAGAGCATAGGATTTTGGGGACAAAGACTGCCACCTTTTGGCAATAGTCTGTAACAAAAAAAAAAACCAGTTTCTCATGTAAATTATCTTATTCTAGGGAACATCTTTATTGTATTATTTTAGCATCTTATATCCTGCAAAGTGAAGAACAAAACATTGGGTTTAACTGAAGCAATCCTAAAAGAATTCCAATTTTTAGGATTGTTGCATAGCAACATAGGTTTATTTAGCATGGAATCAGAGAAATCAGACCTAGGAGTTGTTTTTTTTTTTCTGCAGGACACTCTGAGGGGATAGCCCTGGCACACAAAGTTGAATATTACATAGGAAAATTCATTTTTTGAACATAAAAATTATTTTTAAAGGCATTTTTTCCCCATGCAGCACTGATTTAACCTTTGAGTAAGTCGGCTCTATTCAGTAGATTAGAAGCTCTAAAGAGAAATTATTAAATAATTAGAATGTATCAGAATATAAAGAATCTACTGCCAACCTTAAATGGTATTTTCCACTTTTTCAATACTTGACCTTGGGAACAAGGATTTTTCATGATGTTTTGAGTGTTGGGGCTTTTCTAGTAGCTGAAATAAAAAGGGGTAAAACCAGATTCTGACATATAGTACAAGGGATATACACCCAGGGATAAAATTTCTATTAGGCAATGTACCTGATGCAAAAAACCATCAGGGACGGTGGAATCACCAACCAGCAGTGTGTGTCACAAGCACCATCTTGATAGAGCAAGGCAAAGGAATTACTGAAATAAATAAATTAATAGAATGTATGAAATGTTGGGTTCCATTTGAGAAATGCAAAAGTGCAAAAGTAGAATTATTCCAAAACATGGACAGAAACTCTTGGGGAATAATTCAAGAATGGTTTGAGGCTTTGGAAGAGTCCTTAGAGGTTCCAGAGAACACTCATAGCAAATGAAACATGTCATGAGTATGAAATACACTGAGAGATCCAAAAGTGAGCAGTAATAGAGGACAAAGGATGGGCCAAAACAGGACAACAGAGGGCCTGAGAACAGCTTGTAAAACAGCACCATGGGGAAAATAATTATCCAAGTTTTTATTTTTACCGGAAAAGTAAAAGCCAGAACTCACAGAGAACAGCTGAGAAGATGAACGAAGATAACACTGATAGAGCCAGATTAATCCTCTACTTCAATACGTGAAGAAATCAAAGTTGAAGAATGAACACAGAAATGCAGATATATTTTTGTTAAAACAATTACAGAAAGATCAAAAGAGTATTTTACTGAGCTTCTCAGTGCTGAAATTCACAAAAGAAATCAGCCTTTTTCCAGACAGCTGAGCCATTTGTAGAAGAATGAAATTGTGAAGAGCTTCAAGAGGCAATCAGAATACTGAGGAGAAGCAAAAGCACCAGGTGTGAGTAATCTTGGCACTGAATTATCAAGAACAAGAGGGGCAAAGGAAGTCAAACACTTTATAGGGGCATTTGGTTAGTTTGAGTTTGGGGAAAATTTTCAAACATTAGAATACATATGCTGCATTAAAAAAATTTTTAAATAATCTAATTTCACAAAAAAACTAGTCTTACATCGAAGAATAGCATTTTGAAACTTTAGCTGTTTTCAAAATCAGTTACATTTCTAGCACGCTAAAAACATATACTTCTACAAGTGTTGTAGGGGGTTTTTTGCTGGCACCGTTTTTGGGGGGGTTTTATGGTGTCTCAGTTTGTGGGTTTTTTGTGGGTTTTGGTTTGGTTTTTTGGTTTTGTTTTTTGTTTTTGTTTTTTTTTCAAGGTTGCTGGTAGCTTTTTAATTGTATTAAACACACATTAATCAACTAAAACCAGGAACTTGAACAGCACTCTACTCCTGATTTTAAGAACCTAAATATCATCAAAATTTTGAAAACAAGTGACTAACCCCTTGCCATATGGAATTTCATTGATTTAACTGAATTTCAGCAGTATAATTCTGCTTGTTCTAGTGGGAGTCATGAAAGCAGATGAAGGGTAGCAGAGCACAGCAGAGTCTACTACCTGTCTGGCACCATAGGCCTCCTGCACAGATGGAAGAGGGATATGGTGCAGGCTCCCAGGCTTCCACACCACACAATTCACAGCTCTTTGGAGCAGGATAACAGTACATGCTGCTTAAAAACTATTTTGCTGCTGTCAGCAGGACTTCCATATGGGGACTGCCATGTTCCCGCTGCACACATTACATGGCTTGCTGAAGAATGTGCCATTTCCAGTCTTTCCAAAAACATGTCCTGGTGGTCAGGCTTAATGTCTGCAATCCCCTCGGCCTTGATAGTTTTCAACTGACTGAGGAAGTAAAGAAAAACATTTTTTTAGAACTCTTAGGTATAAAGGCTGGGATTAGGGTTGTAAAGCAGTATCATCTTGGCAGCCTCAACTCTGAATTCCTTCAGTGTTGAAATTTGGGCAACTTTTTTTTTGGGTGGAGGGAAGGGGAGATTATTGTTGTTTTGGGATTTTGAGGAGTTGTTTTGCATATGCTGCTTACTCTGTTAAAGTTAAGTCTTTTTCCAATAGGTGTTTGAACTGTTTGCCAAATGAAATTCAAATAAAAATGTGTGAGACGTTTCCCATGAATCTTTAAGATGTATGAAAGATGGCTAAGTCATACACTAATATAACTTGCAAGGTCAATTTTATTACACAAATGTGTAACAGACCGTGCAAATGGCAATTAAATCCTCAATTTTTGAAAGTTGGGATATTGCTTTCTTCTTCAGACGTTCAGTAGGGATTTCCAAAAGCAGGCATTGAACCCCAGGGATCTCCACTGCTACATCTAGAAAAATATTTCAGTGCCTCATTAAGAGAAACAGCAAAAAACCAAAGAATAAGCCCTTTTAGAGTAGTGAAACAGTGCAGTAGCTATAAGTACCACAATGGAGCACTCCCATGTATAAATATGGATATTGATTAATTCAGATCCCATGTTGTTACAAAAGTTGCACTGACCACCATCACTCTGAACTCTGCTGAGGCAAGGCAAATGGAAGAATAAGACAACATCTTAATTTTACTTTTTTTTATACATGGATTCTATATATGAACTTTTAACATCTGCAAAGAAACAGGCAAAGAAACAGGGAAATCTGCAACTCCAGCCCTACCCTGTACGTTCCAGCCCACACAGAGACGGTGGTGACCTCCAAAGGAAGCAAGTTATTGTCCCACAGTGTTTCACCAGGTAGCTACTTAGTCTTCAAATCTGCTTCAGAATCAATGGAAAAACCCATCTTAAATAAAGATTGTGAAGAAGAAAGCTAGATTAGAAGCTAATAGAAAGTCCCAATATTATTATTTCTGACCTGCTTATAGCAGTTTCACAGATAACGCTTTCATTTATGCAGACTGCACTGGCTTGGGCTCGTTTCCCAAATCATTTACATTGTGATACAAGTTTGCACTGTTCTTAAAACAATTTTATCTTCATTCCAGACACTGCAGAAAAGGTAAAGAAAAATTTACCGCTCTGAGTGAGCCAACGCAGTAACAATATTGTTTTGTTTACGAGTCCCTTCTCTATTTTGGTTTATGTCTTTCCTGATGCCATGGAAGTATCAAAGGATATGCTAATGATAAGCCTTAGTGGCAGTGCCAGATAACACTTTAAAGGTGAAATGCATAATTCTCTAATAACCTTGGTAGGATAGTCATCCTCCCTGAAACACAGTGCAAAGCCACTCTTTTTGCATCACATTACCCTCAGAAATGAAGAAATAAACCTCAGGTTTGGGATTTTATTTTCTCCTTTGGGTTTAATACATCTAGAGCTGAATTTTATTTGTAAGTATCCCTTCTTTGAAATGGATAGTGATTTGTTTCAGGTTCAAGAGTTAAGAGGATAAAAAAGGAGATTTCAGCTCTATAAGACAGATGATTGTTTGCTGCAGGTATTCTGGTAATACTGTGCTAAAATAGCTGTTCAGCCACCTCATATTACAGCACTAAATTCTTGAGTTCTGTGTGGCAACTGCTATATTCAAATATTGTTTATATATAAAGATCAAACCTTGAAAAATTCTGTGGTTTGCTCTGCTGAGATGTCTAACTATTGACATCCCCAAAGTAACTTGGAGTCGTGTAGTTTTCAGCTCATTTAACAGATTTTACACAGATTTCTTCCGCATCAATTAATATTGTCTAAAACATTATAAATTATGAAATTCTGTCATGCTAAAGACAAATCAAATATTAGAAGCATTTCCAAATAACCTTCATCTAGCAATTATCACATGTACATTATGAAACACCACAGACTCTGCGCATCACTTCCCATTTTGCAATCAGAAATCCTACTTTATTCAGTCTATTTGTCTTTGTACATGATTGTAAGGCAGCAGTTTTAAAAAGCTTTATTCTAAAAACTCAAATGCAGAGGAACCTTGCATTTTCAAGCCATATATTAATATTATTTTTGAGCAAGTCTAAGAATGAGAATTTTACATCTACTGACTAATTTGTCTTAAATCAAAGCTACAAGAGATGTTAATTAGTAGCAAGCTATCTGGCTTTACAGTATGGACAGGCTTGAATTGAGCATCTCGAACCTGACACTGTACAGGAGAGCCAGCAGTGCACCAATCTCCAACTTGTCACAAATTAAACCTTTTCTTTGTCCCAAAAGATGATAAATACACACTGTTTATTTTTAATTTTAGTAATGTTACCTGAGAAGGTGTTGATTTTTAACAATTACTCTCCAGTCTATCATGTGATTTTTTGTTCTATATATTAGCATTGCATCCAGTGGGGAGAGCAAAAAAGAAGAAATGTGCTTTGTATTTGAGAGGCCAAAGAGAAAATGTGAGGTTATTTGCTGTGCATTCCTGTTAGAATTCATTTTTCTCCTGTGAAAGGTAAACCTACCTCCCAAATACTTTTACTGGGGAATGTTCCCCTGCACCACAGAAATGAAGCCATTGATGATGCTCCTCACAATGGAATCACACATTCACTCACACACATTTGCAGGTCTCCAACAGCTATTTGAAAGCTGGTTTTGCCAGGGTCCCCAAGTACAGAATTCAGCCAGGGATCTCAGGAATGGCATCCAGTAGAACCCATACTTTGCCATTCCAAGAGTTTAGAGGGCAAGCAGAGAGTGGTCAGGATCAGCTACAACACATGTTCATTCAAGAGGTTCAAATTCATCCGTTGGCAAATCAGGATTTAGAAGTTTGGGACCACCAAGTGCCCCCTTGTTCTGGGATCAAGAGAATTAGTCCCTTCCCATTATTCATGGGAATACTGATTAAAACTACTGATTAAAACTTCACTCAAGAAAGCCAAACTTGATACCACTTTCTCAGAAATTACTGCAAATCTCCAGTTTTTACAAGTTCCATACTTACATAGGGTGACAGGGAAGGAATTTGCCTGATGTGTAGCAGAGAGTTCTGCATCACCAGGGCTGGGCAGCTCCTGGCACAAGGCAATCAGCACATGCTGACTGAGCACAGACAGGTCAGTCCTTTTGGAGAATTCAGTGGTGTTGAGGTTGCTTTGTTCATTTTGGTTCCCTAAGAACTTAATAAGCAAATAAATACTCTTAGATTTAGGAGTACTTTCTAAGAGACACCAGGACAGAATCATCATCTGCACAGATGCTTGAACAGCAGTGAGAGAAGCCAGTTCCATCAGAGGGATGGAAATCATTCCAATTTCAATTTCACGTCAAGTGCTAACAGAGGATTTTAGAGCAGGCATCTGACCCAGCCAGCACTGCTCTGGTTCCAGAGTGATTTGGCTTTCACACAGGCTCCTTTTCACAGCCACTCATTGCAAATCTCTTCTTCAGAAACAGATTTGGAAACTTCAAAGCCAATTAATTCTGTCCTTCAGTCCGAGAGAAAAACCGCAAAGCTTACTGTGTCTACAGCCAGACCACGGAGAGAGGGAAACAAAATCAAACAAGCTGCTCCTTCAGATGGCAGAGAAAGTAAACCGAGGAGCAGGGAGGTGTAGAAATACTGTGCCTTGCTTATTAACAGACAGGAAGATTAATATCCCAGGTACATCTCTGTATCTGCATCCATGCAATTATCAGGGAGCAGGCAGAGAGCGAGTGCTGAGATCTGTAGATCCTTCCTGGGGATAAGAGGGCTAAAGCAGCCAGAGAGCTGCAGAAATGGGAGAGACCTCTGCTCACAAGCCTCCCTCCACAAAAGGCTACGGGGGAAAGGGGCACAGATGTGGGGGGAATGCTAATTCTGGGCTGGTTTATTGTCTGCTGGAAGTAATGAAATGAGCCACAGTGGCATTTCATCCTTGAGGTTTAAGATTTATTTTCAAATCCAAGGAAAATGAATCTCAGGGATATGGTGAACTCAGATTGACAGATTTCACACAGCTTACCCCAAAATTAATAAATGCCTTGGTGGTGTTCCTTTCATTCTTTTTTAATTAAGTGACATCCAGATAGAGTAGACAGAAGTACTAAAATTAAAGAATACACCAAATCTTATTACTAGTTTTGCTGTTCCACAATTCCAGTGAGAATTTTACCATTTCCAGAAGCTCTCTATATGTCTGACTAGTTTTGTCTTGTTCTGAGGCAAATTTGATGCCAATTCCAGAAGATAGGGAAAGTGCCATACAGAATTAATTTCAGCTGCAATTCCTATTTCAAAGTCTCTCTTTGAAGGTAGCACATGAGCAGATTTGATAGTCTCAGAACATATGCATTCACTGCATATCTACTTTGCCTGACAGTTTAAGTGAGACATTTAAATATTCTCCCTGGATTGCAGTGTTCCACATTTCACCTACATCCCACAAAATCCATTGCTCTCAACCTTTTCCTTCTGTATCACACAGTACCTATCACGACATATTCTGAATTGTAAGGAACATCCACGGAGCAGAAATACCAGGTATTCCCTATGGCAAAATTCAGATTAATGGCTAAAATGAGAAAGAGATAAAACACACAGCTTCGGGGGCCACGGTGCAACAGTGTCTGTCTCTTGCCAGAGGCAAGCTTCTGAGGAAGAAAAAATGGTCCTTTATGAACCACCAAAACTGTCAGTACAAGACCTGTACATACGTCAAAACTAAAGAAAACTAAATGGCCCTCAGGTTTAGAAATGGAACTTGATTTCAAATAGAAACAAAAAGCACAAAGCTGTTTTTCAAAAATCAGCTAGATCAAAAACTCATCAGGATTTCGTGTGTGTGTGGAAGGAGAGAGGCCTCAGAATACATGACAGCCAAAGATCTGGGTAACTGCATTCATAAACTCTTATTTGGGTAGATGGATTCTAGATTTGAGCTGACCTTAAAAAAACCCCTCCCTGCAACAGAAATTGTTGAGCACTGAAGTTTTCTTACTTCACTGTCGTTTAATTAGCTTTCTACACAGAAATCTCTCTCCTTGCTAGGGAGCTGCTGAGTTTGTCCTTTTCAGGCTCTAAGCACCCCAGAGCTAGACTGGAGTTCCCTTCCTACACCTGGGAGCAGGTGTGTGCATTCAGAGCACAGAGCCCATCTGGACCACAATTGTCTCACAAGCGGCCAAAAGAAGAAATTCAAGGAAATAAAGTACCAAGTAACCATCCAGTATGTATGATAACATTCCAGGGTTATTGGTTATTGAGTTACAAAGCTTTCTGTGTCTGCAGCCTGACCATGGAGAGATGAAAACAGAATCAAACAAGCCGCTCTTTCAGGTGGCAGAGAAAGTGCCCTGGGGAGCAGGGAGGTTTAGGAATATTTTGTCAAGCTTCCAGTCTGCATCTCTGGGACTTCACAAGAGCTGAGCAGCCTCCCTTAGGCACACTGCCCTGGAAAACAGAGCAGCTGCTTGCCCTGCAATCTTCCCCACCCTTTGTGGTGCTATTCACTCTCACCTCAGCTCTTTTCCTCAAGAATGAGGAATTCACATGCATGGAATCCTCTTGCAACAAAGACATTCCAACCTGCAATTGCCTTTGCTACTCTTCTCTGAGCTTTTAAAGTCCATTATTGCTTTCCTAAGACCTGAACCCTGCACTGCTGAAGTTGCAGCTGTGCTTTGAATTGGGATATTAGCAAACAGCTGACACAGAAATGAGGGAGTTCACAGGGGCCTTTATTACACCCAAAAGCACAAGGTGAAAAATCCTCAGCACAAACCTGAACACAGTTACCAAACCATGAGCCAGGCTTTGAGGCCTCAGATGAGATGTGATGAAGCCTGAAGGGTGAACAGCAGGTGGCTGCTCCTGCTGCACCACGAGACCTTGGTCACCAGCAGGTGAAAGCTTATGATGCTTCCTGGTGCCAGTCACGGCACATCACAGTATCATTTGCACTCAGCTGCCAGAAACATACATGCTTTTTGATAAAAAATATTAATCTGTGGTCAAGGATTGCAAATGTCTTCTCTGAGTTTCTATTTATATAAAAATGGGACTGTTCTCAGTGTTTTTTACCTTTTAAAATATATTTAACTATTTCCTATCAATTCAGAATCCCAGCATTTTTCAATTTTTTTTTCTCTTCTGTACTATTTATTTTGATATGAAAAGGAATTACAACAGAAATACTGGAAGTGCCAAATAGCATTACTGAGCAAGGAGGAGAAGCAGCTACAGAGAGAGCACTGGTTAAGAATCTGAAACACTGAAACAGTTTTGGACACCTCAAAAAGGGGATGGGGATCTCTCCAGATCTGCATTAAGATACTAAAAGTTAAGACTTAGAAATGAGCTCCTTCTCAGTTGTTGCACATAGAGGACATTTGAATTTTTCTATTCTCTTCTGCTAAAAAAAATAATTACATTTATTGAAAACTCTGAGGTTCATACCAAGCCTTGAGATCTTTAGAGATGATGAGATGAAGAAGCTTGGTTTTAGCAGAACATCACAAAAGATGAGAACATCACCTTTACTAACAATATAATCATATTAAATTTACAAAGTTTAACTCTACTATGACTTTTATTTGGAAGCTTCATTTGGCATTTATTATTTATTTTTATTATTACTATTTTTTAAAAATCACAATGCTGCATGTTATAAAGAAATCTCTGGGAAAGACCAAATTATCTCTGCTGGAATTTGATAGGACAGTGTAGCACCTACTCTGAGACTGCCAAGTTATGATTCACTAAGCAGAGTCAAGGTTAGACCCAGATGCCAATAAAGATTCATTAAGTATGAAATACAATATCAGCAGTGTCTTTGTAATGACCCAAAGGCTAATTTTGGCTCAGAGTACTCAAATTCCCCAGTGAGAGAAAGGGAAAGTGGAACAATTTCACAGCTTTTGACCATAAATGTGCTAATATGTAAAACACTGGAAAATATACTGGGAACTATGCAAAAGTGAGAGTAGGCAATTGAAATACAACACTGCAAATTAGAAGTGTTTAGTTAGATTTTTCTTTCTTATTCTAAATCAAACAATTATTCCTTTTCCTAGTTATTTGAATTTTGTTATGATTACTCCACAAAATAAGTTTAAATTATTTTCATCACCTAATTCATATATGATGTAATACCAGGAGACTAAACTAGCTTACTAACACTAAAGCACTTAGAGTAGAGAAAGGAATAAATGTCATTATTAATTTGTCTATTCTCAACTCTTCATAAAGAGCAGAAGAAAAATTACAAGAAAAGGAAGGCTGTATTTTCAAAACAAGCAAAATTGTACTGGAGAAAATATTGAGTTTAAAGTGCTCTTCTTGAAGGAAAAATGGAAATAAAATACATACAACAACAAAATGAAATCTTACCCAAATAAAAAGTATATTAACCACTTTGTGTTTTTATTAAATTTTATAGGCTCTTTTCATGCCAGTAGGTAATACTTCTTTGTCTCCCAAAAAGCATTATAAGAAACTAATATTGAAATCAGACTGAATGAAATTTCATCCGGGATTTAATTTTATGTTCTTTTACTTTGGTCTGAAATTAAATGTTCAGCCACTGAGGACTGCAGTGCAATTAATTTCTGGAGTAAAAATCACCAGAGCACTTTCCCATTTCACTTCTTAAAGCATTAGTGCTTTGTAACACAAATAAGGGGAAACAAATAACAGACATTTATAATAGATAATGTAGACATTACTCCTGCAAAACACTTTCTTAAATTCAGTCCCATTAGCAATAAGTCAAATGTGCTGTTGCAGGCTGGTCCAAGCCCTCTGTGAAATCAGCTGCTGGTGCTAATAATTTCTGTCTGGACAAAGGTCCACGTTGCAATCAGGATGGCTCAGTCAATATGTTAACTGTGACAGACTGAATGCTGGGGATTAAGCAGGTTTTGAAACTAAATTATTTTTGTCACCACACACGTAGATTGAAAGGAAAAGCAGCCAAATTTACTGTCCAAGATGTTTTCCTTTATGCCAGCAGCAATGATAACACAAAAAAGCATTTTATGTGATATAAAGAAAAAAAAAAGGCACTTCATTGCTTTTATTTTTTTTAATCTGAATATATTTTATATATGGCATCACAAGTTTTTCTACATCAGAGCTTTAAACTTTTATGAGGTTGCAATGAGTAAATGTCTGTGAGTTTATCTTGCCCTGGAAGTGTCTTGGAAGACTTCTACTTCAACAAATTAAAATTAACCAGAAATCAAGTATACCATCCCCATCAGGGGTTCCTGCCTTGTAAGATTTACATGAACAGTGTGGATTTATCTTGTAGGGAGCACAGTAAGTGCAGGTCTACACCCATGGAGCATCTGCCCCAGGACTGGCACTACGTTCTCCTGGAAGAAATGCACAATGCTTGTGCCTACTTACAAATACCAAGTCTCTGACTTCCTGAGCAGCATCATATTTACACCTGAAATGTTGAGCATCCTCCTGAGTCCTGCTCTACAGCATAATCAGAATAATGCAAGATCAATTTGTGTCTATGACAGGAAGCACCGGGTTACACCACAATTCTCACCTTCCCTGCTGCAGAATGAAGCTATTTAAGACTTCATTCATTCATGCATAATATATGAAAGGCTTCTTCATTTGTCTTAGCTCTGCTACTTTAGATGAAACATTTTAGTTATGCATTTAGAAAACCTAGAGTTTGTGTTGACTACATCCTATATCCCTTTAACTCAGGGAATCCTCCAGGAACAGCTGGACTTTTACAATTTTGCAATTACAGAAGATAACATTTCTTCTTTATCTGCCACATTCTAACGAGCCACCAACAGCAAAACCACATAGGCCTACAGATTATGACAATATGTGCCATAAAAATGTTTGAAGAACATATAATATAAAAGCCATTGTTTTGTACTTCACTTTTTAATCATTTTTAAACTATGCTCTATTTCTCTGCTAGTTCTGTAATAAAACCACATCCTTTTCTGTGCCATCACCTGACTGTATCATCAGAGATTACGATGACACAACTACATTCTCTCACCTGTTCCACTCATATTCCATTTTTATAGAAAGAAGTCTTGCAAAACTCAATCTGCAAAAGTCTGGGTTTCTCCTGAGCGTTGCTTTGGGTTTGCACAAGGCAGCCTGGCCAGTGCCACCTGCACGGCTCAGTTTCTTTGAGCTCAGAAAACAAGGTGATAGATGAGGAGAAGAAAAAGCCATAAGCATGCAGCATTTTTCAAATAAAATATCACTTTTAAAATAAGAATACAGCTGCATCCACAGAACTGTGTTACAAGCTCAGACTATCTGGTCTTTCAAAAACACAGAATTCATCAAATAACTTTTAAGTTGAACTCTTCAAGCCATGAACAGAATCTCAGCACTGAGTGTCAGCACAGAGAGACACAGGAGAGCTCCCAAGCCCTCTGCAGCAGTGATTGCTGGAGTAAAGAACTTGAGAAATAGGACAAAAGTCTTTGTCTGTTTTCTCAGTAAACGATTTCAGCTTATGGCAATCAGTGTTTTATGGGCTTCCTGATTTAAAGGTTGTCCATTAGTATATTAATTAGCCACCTATGGACTCATCTTTTATCAATTTATCCAATTCCTTATTGAACTTCTATCAAAAATAAAGATCAAGAGGTTAGGGATTTAATTACTAGATCATGAGCATGGAGATACCTAAAAGCAAAAGGAAAATAGCTATTCCCATTTCTATAACAATTCATAGTGACATTTAAATGAAAATTGCTTAACTCACAAATCAAGGCAAAATTTCCATTTTTTTATGTCAAAAATATTCCCATTAGGATTATTTAGTTTTCTTAAACCCATCTAAATAGTAATATTTTTCAAGTGTAAAAAAGTGAAACCCCATAAATATCCATAGATGTAACACAATTAAGATAAATGCAAAATTAATGACTCAAGAATTACTAATTTACTGGCACATTTACAGAGTACTAAATTACCATCTCACTACAAGTTATGGGAGATGAGTTATAAAAGTATGATTTTACTGACAAAACCCAGTTTTTTCAATATAATGGGAAATTATAAGCCAATCTTTTTTAATAATAGATGTTATTCTAGCCTGCTCAGTGTGTTAAAAAAGGAGAAAATCCCCATGTTGTGCTAGCCCCACCAAGGGGTTTCAAAACCACAAACTCCACTCATGAAAGAAACCAAGACATAAACGAGCAAATAAAGATGTTTACCAGGGTTCTTCCTTAACCTGTGACAAAGGTTTACCAGTTACAGCGGTTTTAAACAATCTCTTATCCTCACATTTAAGAATTAAAGAATTACCCTGAGATGTCCCTGAATTTTTCTCTGATGAATAGAAAACTGCCCTGCAATCCTTTTGGGAGGCTGTGTCCATGTTATGATACATGTGGCAAGGGTGATGTGAAGCTACATGAAATCTCTAAATGCTCCCTAACTCTTTTTCTGCACACAGATTTTGCTATGCCTTTTTCTGTGCCTTGCTTCTCCAGTTCCATCTTCTTTTTAAAACAAAGAGTCACAGGTACAGAGCAGTTCTTTCCTTTTTGCTTGTGCATACTACTGCTCTTAAATGACCCATGGAAATACAGGGCACAAGATTTTTCTGTAATGTAATATTTCTGTAGTGCTTTGTGCCACAATGATTGCTGTAATTTAAACTTCACATTAAAAAACCCAGACTAATCAATAAAACTTCAATTTATAGTATTAGTTTGGAACTGTTTATCTCTTACATGAAACACCTCTTTTGTTATGATTTACTCAAACAATTTGTCCTCCTGGAGTACTTGCACAGCACCAGAAGTAATCATCCAAGATATGCTGTGCTAGCTTAAATGACAAAGAAATGCATGTAGGCCAAGAATCCATGGCTGTGTATCTATTCATGTGGAGGCAAAAGAAATTAAAAAGTGATCTCTATAATTTATTGTTTGTCCCTTCACTGCAAATAATTTTAAAACATATACCAAAGGTAATGTGGCATAATTACATGGCATTGAAATCAAGATGGTCCTGAAATAAATGACTAAAATTTTTCTTACCATAGCCCCTGCAGCAATCACACAGTGATTAGGACAACTAATCTATATAACGAATAATATTCTTCCTTCCAAATGTAAAATACTACAAAATCCAAGTTCACACCTTTGCTCCCCCCACGCAGAGATTTTTAACTTTGTGTCTCATCGAAAGAGAAAAGCAAACTCCAGCCCAGGTGTCAGGCTCTGCACCTGCTCTCACCCCAGTGTGCTGCAGTTCTTGCCAGAGCTAGGGGCCTCAGCTGTTCCTGCCACAAATCCTAAATCTCCAACAGAAATGTATTGGGATGCTTTTGGCTGTGCACATGGAAAGCTTTGCCTAGGCGTGAAACCTCACATTCAGAGTCTATCTTTGGAAGTAATTGAAAATCCATTAACATTTTAATTTTAAGGATAATTCGATCAATTAGTTAAATTGATCAACAGCAAGACTATTATTTTAGTAAGAGTCTTTCCACCCCTCCTATCAGGCCTAAAGCTGGCTGGTCTCCAGGGGCACAGACTGAATTTGTGCACTATGAGACTCAGGAGGAGTCCTTTTGTCCAGCAAAATCTCAAATCTATCAATATGTGCCATGTGTGAGCCACCTTGCCTTATTCCCTAGGAAAACGAAATTTTAAGTCTTGTCTATATTTTACTGAACCTGTAGAGATTCAGGTTACTGATTTGAAACATTTTTGCTCAGACACCCACAGCTTGAACCAGGAGCTCAGCTTTCTGCAGCCACCACACACAAGGAACTGATCGCCTCCAGACAGGAAGAGATTCTCACCCTCTAGTACAGCATGCAACACAAAGCACACTTTAGCCCAGCTACACACAAAATACCAGACCTGAAGGGACCTATAAATAATTAGACCATTACCCTAAACAGCTGTAGAGTCACCAGAGTTTAAAAAAAATCATCCAAATGGGGAGATTCAATAGAGTTCTAAGTCATCACCACCCCTTCCATGAGAAAATAAAAAAGTAGAGTCCATCATATCATCCAACTCATTCCTGTCCCCCATCTCTTTCCTGGGCCTTACTCTTACAAATATTTTTCACGTCATGCAATGAACAAGATCCTAATTAATCTAAGGGGAAGAAAGCCTCTCCTAGCTTTTTGTTCTGGGGATTCCGCACTGGGTAATTCTTCAATCTTAAAATTCTCTGACTATTCTGCACAGCTTTGCCACAGCTCAGTGGAGTAAAAGTAAAGGAGAAAGGAGAGGTGAGCAAGCACCTGTGGAAGCCAGAAGAGCCACTTCTTAAGCGCCATTGCCAATTTGCATGTCAAAGTACAGGCCAGGACAGTCCAGAAATCTAATGTTAGCAAACAAAAGCTGAGCATTTTTCTTGGTATTCATCAAAAGGAAGATTAGTTTTGAACATTTGAAATTCTAGTTACAGTATCAAATCTGATGTTTTTATTTCAGCTGTTAAAATACAGTTCAAAGCAAGAATATTAACTAAATGTTTGGTTAACTCACTCTCAAAATAAGCCCATACTTTTCCAGGGAAAAAAAAAAAAAGAAAATGAAAAAAAGAGAGCAGCTTATTTCATTGTTGGTTTGCTTTTTTCTCCCAAAACAGTTTCACATACCCCAGCAGTGATAATCATGACACACTGATTTAATCCAGCAGAAACTGTGACCATCTGAAATTCAGGGCTGCTGGGAAGAGTTTCTTTACCCCCACTCCCATCAGCAGCTCCCTGGAAGGATCTGAGAGCCCATGAGCTTAAAAAGGACACTGCAAGAGTCCGTGCCACTCTCCAGCCTCAAAGAAACTGTTCAGCTGGGAGAAGGAGCACAGTGGGTTTACTTTATAAACCTATAATTCCATTCAAATTAGAATATTAAAGAAACTGTAGTGTCCAGAGAAAATAAGATGAGGCAGAATAACTTTTGAAGCAGTAACTTTTAAAAATCCAAAAGGTGAGAGAGCAAGGAAATGCACTGACCACTGCTGGGCATGTTTGGAATGCAGAATCAGCTGTCAGAGACATAAAAAAATCAAGTAGACTGGAGGTATTTTAGATTAAACAGGTCACTTCCTACCTAATTACACTAGAGTCAAACTCAAGAAAGGTGGGAGTGAAGAGGATAAATGGGGTATTTGCCCTCAGTTTTGTGTGTAGGAGGCTCTTCTGGTGCAATGGTGCTCCAGGGGCAGGTCAGCATTTACATTACATCAGGCTGAGCCAACGCTCCTGACCTGGCACAGTCCCTGCTGGAAGCTCCAGCACAGAGCAGAGGGAAGGGTTAATGCTCTTAAAAAAAAAACACTCATGAATTCTCTTTACACCTCTTTTCATTGAAATGCTTCTGAGCACTTCAAAATGAAGAATCACACAGAGATGATAGTCTCTCTCCTCCTCAAAATATTGATAAATGACCATTCATTAAATGCCTCCAAGAAAGCCATTAACAGGCTCCTCCTCCCTGCTGCTCCCCCATGCTCCACAGATGGAGCAGAGGAGTTGGAATCATTCATGGAATGGAAAAAGGAAGCAGCAGCCTGGAAACCTGCTCTGCACGGATACAGGCTGAGCAATCTCTAAAGGAAGAGATATATTTTATTACCTAAGCATTAAAACAAATGAACACAAGGTTTCAGAAAACAGGTTAGCGTTGCATGAATGGCAAGTTATAGTGCATCTTCTCAAGAGAATATTTATAATCAATTAAAAATAGGTATCAATAAACCCTCTAAAATTGATATGTCACTGAACATCTATCACTTCTTTGACATAAAAGTACCAGTATTTATTTTTATAATTCCTACAAATAGATTCAATGAGATGTATTTACAATATGAGATCGGGATCCTAATTGAAAATTGAGAAGATGACAGTTGCGCAAGTGAAATTAAATTTTAATTAAAACATTACTAGTTGAAGTTTAAATCCCATATTGAACAGAATGCTGGACAATATGACTTTGTTAAAATAATTAATGTTAATATAAAGCACTAAAAATGCTAATACCCTAAAACACTGATAAGAAGGATAAATGAGACTAATTTATCCTACTTCATTCTTCCAAAACTACTTTACTAGTTTTTTCTTGCTGCCTGAAAAACTATTTTATGTTGATTGCAGAGACTGAATGTTATGCACTGTTGCAGTGAAGTCTAATACAGGAACTAATCTGTGAAGTGGCTGGATTTCCTTGTTGTATTTTCACATAAATGCTACATAGTGCATTCAACTATCTTTAAATACTTTTCCCTTCTTTTCTTGGCACTGGAGGTGAGACCATCATAATTGTCTCCTACAGCAAATGCTTTGAAGTTTTCTTTACAAGTCTTAATTTTTCTCCTTTTTATGTATGACTACTTTTTCTTTTTTTTCTAAATTTAAACTTCAAGAAATTAGCTAAATTTCCTGAGACTGACTAGACCATGGATTCTTTTTTTCCTTTAGCATACAAACAGGCTAGGGTTTAAAAGACAGACAAAACCCAAAGATGGTTCAAGATGCTTTACTTTTTGTAGGTCTTTATTTCAACTCTACCCAGACATGAAAGCCCCACGTTTGCAGAGCTATAGCAGAATGTGCTCCAGCAGGGATGAGTTGGGAGCAGGAATTCCTGGATATTGCACATCCTGTACATGACTCCCTGGAAATCCTGGCAAATATATATTCCCTGAAACATCTCTCTGAATTTTTCAGTGGTTTTCTTTTCATTCTCTCCCACTGAGCTTTTCCATGTTTCACCTCTTCCCCCCCACCAGGACCTGTTCTGACCACTCAGCTACCTGGGTTTTAGGACATATGAGAGTTAAATATTTCATCAATGCACTCGGACTCCCTGCTATGATTCAGAGAGGCCTACAGACAGAAAAACTAACTTCCATTAAAGCTGCCTATTCCAGCTTTATTCCATTACACACAGGTATGAGGTAAACTGATTATACCAATTTCATTCATTCCTCCTGTTTACCAGCAAATGCACCTGAGGATGGTCTGAGCTCTCACACCACAGCCACGGGATGGGAATGAAGGTTAAAGAGAAAAGAAGCCCACCCACACTCCAATAAAAATAGACTTTTCCCCCCTTTCAGAACTCATAGCAGTATCTGTTTACAAATACAAAAATTTCTTGGCAAACTCAAAGAACTAAAAAGAGAATCAGCAAGGTGGGATTTAGTTGATCTGCATTAGAATAGGTTTGCCAATCCCTCATTTGTTGGATATCCTAAATTCTACACATTCACCAAAAGCAATCTTCAAGTTAAATAGCAATAAAGAAGAAAAATATTTACTGTGCCTTTAAATATTCTCCAAATCATGGCTATCAAGGTTATGTATTATCCTATTGAATACTCCACTGTCAGTGGATTGCTATCCATCTTTTCATTTTCTAATGTATTCCAATTTTCAAAAAAGTAAAAATAAAGCTCTTCATTCTTTCAAGAACACAAATTTATTACTGACACATGAAGGAGACCAGTAAAACTATGAGCAAATTTAAATGACACCAAAATTAAATAGCAACAATTACAGTTAAAATACTAAATGTGAATACAAAAATATTGCTGAAAACCTTTAATTTATTAGCAGTAATTAACACAAATGTAGCCATCTCTCCTTTATTCATTATATCTTTATTCTGTCAGTTAAAACTATTTATAGTGATACTGGGTTGATTCACCATAATTTCTTTCCACCCACAACCATCTATAATTTTTTCCCCTCAGTAATTTTATAAACTTAATGTTGAGGTTCTTTTTTTTTTTTTAATTTCCATCTGCAGATTTAAAAAAAAACCCCTGTCTTACTATATTTATAAAAAAAAAAAAAACCAGAGGTCAATACAGCCCCCATTGAGCTGCTGCTGTAAAGAGTGCACATTGATATTCATTTTTCTCCTAATTCTACAGATGCAAATTAGCTCAAGGAAGGAACTTGGTTTATTCTATCTTTGAAGTAGTGAGCCCAGAAAAGTAATATGTTTTGACATTAAAGATCTATTTCTATTATATTATATAAATATAAAATATGAATTATTGTTTGCTTCTCTTCTCAAGAATGCTATTCCCTATCTAGCCTTGATCAAAGTGATAGAAAATCAGAATGAAAACACAGTGCAATAAAATGCACAGTGGGCATTCAAGCCAGTGCACATTTAAAACAGTCTCCAAAAAAAAAAATCAGTTCAAAATGCACCTGGAATATTCCTCACTGTGGCCTTGAATAGGAAGGAACTCACCACTACGTTGCACACTAAAGTTAAATTCCAAATACACTCAAGGAAAGATTAAAGTATTCAGAGGTGGATTGTAAATAAAGCTACAATTATTGACTACACTATTCAGTACTAATGTTTGACTGAGCTTTCATACACTCTATGGAAATCTTTTGTAGTGCTCTGAATAAAGAAACACTCATCAAATCAAGTTCATTTTGCACCCATTAACACATCACTTTAAATAAAAATTCATTTATTGACACCAATTTACCAGTATTTGATTGGAAATATCTGAATGCAGTATGTGCTGTTTAATACTTTCTTACATATATATGCACATATACATGCAGAAAAGCCATACTATATTGCAGCTGTTGATATGGCACATATAAACCCCAAAATGCACATCTAAAGATGTGGACCCTCACAAATATACCTGTGCATACTAAAATGTGCACACCACATATGCATATGAGTAAGCACAAACATCTCAAACACATACATTACTTTAACTGTGCATAAACCATATCATCCTAATAGTACCCAAAAAAAGCTTAAAGACTGGTGTAAAAATCATCAGTGGGAAAAAAAAAATCCATTTCTCTTCATTGCAAATGTTTGTTAAATGTAAATGCTGATATTCTACTCCTTGGAAGAACATTTGTCTGCATGTGGAATTTCATGATAAAAGGCTTTAGAGTCCCAGGTTTCCCTAGATAAACCCCGCTGGTTTACTGATGCATGAATGCACTGAAATTGAATTACTGTACAACAGCAATTACTTTTCACAGTACAGTTATAATGAGAATCAGCTTCACAATGAACACCAGGTAGCTATAGTAGGAAAAGTTAATAAAAAGAAGCCTCTTATTTGCATTTTCCACTGCAGCAAGTGTAGTTGCCTTAAAGAAAAACCATCCTTAACACTTGATTTGCCATCATAGCAATAAATCAAGATTCATTTTTATAGCACCTCTTTATTTGCAAGGAAATATTAATGAAAATCAAAATTTTAGTACAAAGCTAAAGGTATAATAATAGCTCTTCAAATATTCCCTAATGACTTGGTTATCTTTCATTTTGCTATATTTTTCTCTTCCCTCTAGCCTTCAATTTTTTCCCAGTATGCCAATAACTAGGAAAAGTAAAAGCACCAAATGAACAATTTTAACTCCACCTATTTTTCACTATCCAGTTTGTTGTCATGGTCATTTGTTACTGAGCATTATGTTACAGTGTTTCATTCCCATTCAGTTTCAAATTAGTAAAGTCACTGAAGTATCATAAAAGCTTCTAAAAATGATTAAAAAAAAAAATCACAGGTAACTTTAAGACTGATGAAGCAAACTTACTATGAGTGAAATAAGTACAAGCCCCAGAAAAGCAGCAATACCTCAAGTGACAGCAGACTACAAAAAGGACTCAAAGGGATTATTTGTGTTTGGCTGTAAAATTAAAACAACTGCTAAACAGTGCAGGAAACATTTCTGTGTCTGTCACCTTATGGGCAATAAGATTTTTCCTATCTCAAGCATTGTAATATTAAAATTAAATGGATCCATTTACCTTTGTCACAGATAGAAACAAAACACTAGCGACATTGAATCAAAACCACAGCTCAGGGATTTCAACTTAATTCATGTCACAAATACTTCAAAATAAAATACGAGGCTGCCTGCCTGAAATTCAATCAGGTAGGGCAGCATTAGGAAGGAAATGGTTAACAGGAATATCCTGAACTGATATAAACCCAAGGTAAATAGTGAACACTGGGGAGAAGGAGGGGGGGAAATGTTGCTTGCAAGGTTTTCCATCAGAAAGTAGATGACAAAAGGTTATATAATTGGTTTAGTACTTTCAGTTTTCCATTTATCTTATGTATCTGACAGAACAAAAATAGGACAATCTGTGATAGGATAATTGCATACTGAAGGGTAATTCAAACAGGGAATGAATATGATAAAAATCACACTGAACCAACTAATCACTATGAAAAGCGATGAGACAGAAAGATAAAAATTCATCCAGAATATTAAGGGGGAGAAGGGAGAAGAGTTCACATGTGATTAGTAGCTTCAAATAAGTTCATATGTTTGAAAGCATCAAGCAGAACCACAAAAAAAAAAAAAAAAAAAAAAAAAAAAAAAAAAAAAAAAAAAAAAAAAAAACCACCACAAAACCCTCAAAAACTCATTCTTCTTGGCCTTTTCTACAAATCAAATACTTTATGTGCTATGAATTTTTGAACATTTTCAGAATGCTACATCTACTAACACCTGAACAAGTATGTTTAGCCCAAAATGCTTTTGGATAAAACATTTTAATCAACAATGGATTTTGCTGTGTACTTGAAGCAAATTCGCTCAGTGGTGTAGGGTAACAATTTGGGCTAATATTGGAACACATTTTCTGAGTCCTTGGATTTGCAGCCTCACAATCACATCCCCATTATTTCTAAGGCTGAGGGATATTTTGTATGGTATGCTTCGTTTAGTACTTCCTCCAACATCACCACCAATATACCTGACATATTGCTCAGAATTGTACATTTCAGTGCTCTTGCACAAGTTTCCATCAATAGCTTATGTCAAAATTCAACTATTTTAGAGACAAGATGATCCAGTACCAGGATGGAAGAGATCTTAAGTGTAGAGGAGTCATCTAATTCCCATCTCACCTCCCCAGATATGAGGGGAAAATTAGTTGTGATGAACCAACGATGCAGTTTATGCAAAACCCACATTGTACCAAAGGTTTTTGTACTTCTCAGGATGCAAATTACCAAGCGCTACTTACTACCAGAACAGAACAGGTCACTCTTTACATCTCTAGCATCAAGAAGGACCAATTTACGTAACTATGCAAAAATTAAGAACTTAATTGGAAAGTACACTAAATAGATCATTTCTTGAAAGAAGTGACCCTGTCCAAACCACGCTTTTAGCTTCCTTTCCAAAGATGGAAACCTTCCAAAAAGGCTCTGGATTTCAGTCACTTTTTCCAGCACTAAAATCCATTCACTCAAGATTATACGCATGGTTTGACTTCGCGGAATTTGGGCTTGTTTTCACTCAGAGCATGGTGGTCTATATCGATCCTGTATTTTTTTTCCTCTTTAGATAAAAGCACCATCTGTATGAAGAGACCAAACCTGTTCTAAACATTTGTTATGAAGCTCTAATTGAGACACAAACTGCTCTTCTCCACCAGCACTCCTCCCTGATGGAATTCTATTCCCTCACCAGCCAAGCGCGCAGCTCGCTGGTCACTTCGCGCTCTAAACAAGTGCTGCTCCAAGAATGCTTCGTTCATATTATGATCTCAGGGGACCCGTTTTCTCTGCAAAGAAACAAGCAAAAGAGTCCTCCCCCTTCCCCAAGTCAATATTCTTCAGGCTTCTGGAAGCTGTTGCACACATATTAAAGTGTAGTTTTTCAGAGGAAAAACACACTGTAAAAATAGCATTGCGGGGTTCCATGTTTATTGTCTTTCTCTGCTTCCCTGCCAAGTGAGCTCAGTTTTACAAGCTGAAATATGTTTTACTTCACTGCCAGCCCTGAAAATTCAACCTCTTAAATGTAGCCAAATTCCTTCCTCCCTTTTGCACCATAACAAATAATACAAGGCTGAGGGTGGAATTGTATCCTCAGTCACACAAAAGGAATCCCTGTCCTCGGGTGATACCTCCAGCTCTGCAGTGGAGACAGGAGGATCTTCAGCTCAACTGAGCAGCTAAGTCTGGCTGAAATAGAGCAGCTGATGGTAAACAGCATCACCATACTGTCCTGTAAATCTCCTGACACGGGTGATGCCACATTGCTCCAGGCAGTCACCTCAATTTCTAGCAAAGAATAACACAAAAGGAAAACTACAACAGGAAGATTTTTTTTTTCCTCTTTAGACCACACATGTTACAACAAACTCCTATTTGGTACAATAAAACATAAAAATCGGAACTTTTTTCTTGGTTCTATAGTAAGTCTAATAGACCGCAAAGCTATTACAAATGGAGGATCACAATGGAGATAGAAAAACACAAAAAAAAAAAAAGAAAAAAAGCACAAAAACTTACAGACATACAGAAAGCAGTCTACTTATTCAGTGATCATTAACAAGCTGCCTGAAGAGTGATGTAGTACTTACCACAATTAAAATGTTTACCATTTGAAGTGTTTGCATCTTTTTCTGAACTACAGGACATTATTGCACTCAGACATTTCCCTGCACTACTATTTTTATAATAGTGAGCACTGATATTAAGTCTGCTTTTGTTGAATATTTTAAAATCTAACATTTCAACCATCTGCACTTAGGTTTGACTGCACACAAGTGATGTGTTACAAACTCATATTGGAAATTGGTAGTCCCAATCTCGTTGCACACTCTTACATTTGTCTATTGATGGTATACATAATTTAAATCTATTCTCTTGAACAGTGATTCTAAAATACCTCTGAATGCTTTAGCATTTCCACTTCAGCACCTTCAGTTGGTAGTACAGTCTTCAGAGCAGAGCCTAAACTATATATTTAGTTTTACATCATAGAAGGAAATAGCAGATTGATCTGCTGCTTACCCGTACGGCTTCAGACTTCTTATGAAACATTTCTTCCATATTCTTTGCTAACTTTTTCACAAGCTGAAGGCCATCAATTTCTTCTATTGCAACATCCTTCTCATATTCTTTGTATTTCTGGAAGGAGAAAAATAGAGAAAAGTTACTCACAGGGAACCAGCTGAAATTTTGACAACTAATTATTCGTTTTATATTACACTTCTGCTGACATTCTTCATTTATTTGATGTTTATTTGCATGACAGCAGGCTGCTTTGTGCCAAGATGCTGTCATGGGGAGAGAACAATTGGATTAGAACCAGAAGTCCATTTAAAAAATAATAAAAATATTTATCTCATGCACTGTAGGAAAATGATAACTCCCCTCACAATGTTTAAATTACTCTTTCCCACAACTAAACAAGAGCCAAAAAAAGTAACAAAAAATCCTTGTATCTCCTCCAAAAATCATGTAAAAACAGTGATATGATTGGCAATCCCTCTGCCTTAGCAACCTAGAATCCTCCTCCTCAGCTGAACTTCCTGTAGATGCCTATTTCACAAGCTTTATACAATACTTACATTAGGAGTGCTCACACTAAAAGCTTATCTAGACATGCTTAACTTCTCATGCAAAGAAAAGCCTAAACAGAGCGCATCAACTTGAGCCTGCATCCAAACACAAGCATCAAAGTATCCTTTGTCCAATATGATGAGCATTGCCACATTTCACAGTGTGAATAACTCTCAGAATGCTGAAGCACTAAAAATATATTCAAAACAAGTTTTACCCTCTATTTTCTGCATATCAATACTTTTTTTCCTCACCAGTGTTTATGAAGCAGCTTTGTAAAAATTATGAAAAAGAATTTGATGCTGATAACATTCTTCTTCCCCACATTATTCCACTGCAGCCCGTACTTCAAGAACAGTTGGCTTCCACTCTGGCCATTGTTTGCCCCTCTCTCTCTATAAAACATGCACAGTTTTGTTGAACTCATCCCTGCCCATCACCAAACCCTTCACCTGATCACAAACCTTCACCTCCATGACAGAGAGAGGGAGAGGAAGGCACACCTGCCTCCTGCCAATTAGCCCCTGTGCCAAAAATATCTCCCCAACCTCTACAGCAGACTCTTGGGGCAACCCATAGTGTTTGAGTGAATAAAATGAAATGGTATCATTTAAAAAAATTATCATTAAAATCTGCCTGCAGAATGATGATTCTTACTCAACTCCAGAGAGAAAATGGAGAATAAGGTGATGAAAAACAGTGGTTCAAAGCACCTGGATGAATATTAGAATGCTCAAAACAGTGAATAAGCCAAGACTAGTTATGTCCTGGCTGGTGATGAAAGAAAACACTCTTTTGTTAAGAGAATGCCTGCACATGTTGTACCCATTTCCCCCAACAAAACTAATTTTCAAGATAGACTGACACTTTGTACTTCCTTTAAACTTTACACTTCTCTGTAAAAATTTGTGTGAATGTTTTGATAATGAAACAATATTTAATAAAAGATAATTTGCAGATAATTTTGGAACAAATCTAAAACTACAAAGTTGTCAGTAAATATTTGGGGCAATTTTTAATATATGTAATTTCAGAAATAATTTCATTTTTCCACATTATTGCCTGTCATGAATCTCTAGTTTGAGACCTTAAGAGCAATCTAGCAACCTAAGAAAACTCAAACAAATCCCTTGCATTTTACTCCCTCGAGGCAGGCAGAGAGATTTGGGTTTTCCCCCTCTTTGATCTGCACTTAGATACCATCAACAGAGTTCTGGTTTCAATTCTTGAAGTCCATTAATGTCATTACTAGAGATAAAAGGGATTTTTCTAAAATAGAAAAATACACTTTTATTTTTTATTCACTGGAGAAAATATAAGAGCATGTTAGACAACAGAAGCAAATGCGATTGTAACAAGCACCATGATAAAATGCAGTAAATGATCAGTAAACTGAAAACACTGCCAGTTAATTAATGATGTCAATGTCTGTCCACATCCCACAGGATTTGAAGCTTTGGGGAATTTAAAACAAATCAAGTACAAATTTGAATCACTTATTTCCAGCTGCACAGATCATGTTCAACATATCACCTCCTGATAAAAATGTTTCCTTTAGACTTGACCTTTGAGTTTTTAGAAAGTATTCTAAAATGCATCACTTCAAGAGACAGCTTTCAGGTCATCAGATTTATTGATTTAAGCTTTGCCATTGAGTGAAGAAAGCCAGGCAATTATTCACTGTGTTTGCCTGAAAACTGAATGGAACTGTTGAAATCCACAACATTTTCTAGGCACACAGAACCCTACCACATGGTCTATTAGGCTCTTGTGAAAGCACATTAAAAAGCCACACCACTCAATGTTGAGTAACTGGTACTTTTGAAGACTAAAAATAACTTGCACTCAAAGGAGATGTGAATGATTTCTTAACTTGTAATTTTTGATCTTATAATTATGCCAGTTCATAGTAAATAAATGCATTTTTTCATAATTCAAATGCCAAAGTTCCAACACAAAAGAAGAAATTGGAAGAAACAGAAGATATTATTTCAGATCTATCTGAAAAGACCCCACATCTTGCATGGTGTGCAGCTCTGCTCAGTTGCTGGAAACCTTCAAGAATATTCGCAACAAAACCAGGAGAGCTTGGTCTGCAAGACCCGGGCAACCAAGAGGTTTTTGTTGTAAATATTTTATATTTGGAATACCACTGCCATAAAAAAGTACTTCTATCATTTTTTTCAGCCATCATTGGAAGGTTCCAAAACAGGAAAATTTTGTGGTTGGAGAAAACTTCCAGCTGTTTTTGCTCTCCTGGTGCCTGAAGGGGAGAGGTGCCAGCCTGACCTGGGGGTGTCTGTGCCCTCAGTGCTCACTCTGCAGGATGCTGGGATTTAGATTCCACCTATGAAGAACTTGATTTTATAAAACTATCAATGCAAGAGACCTGAATCACACAGGATAGTGAAAAAAACAAAACAAAGACACAATAAAACTACAACAAAGGCCATCATTAATACTGTATTCTCTTCCTTTCACTGCAGAGGCTGTCTGACCTCCAGGCCCTCATCCTTTCCCCAGCACTAAATTTTTACATATTAAATTTGGGTTTAAGTTTCAATAAATCAAAAAAGCAAAGACATAGTTCCTCTGAAATAAATTTTTTTTTCAATTAAATTATTATATTTTGATGTCTTGAAAAAGCAGCATGGCACTATTGTTCCAGTTAAGCAAAATAAGTAGTGAAAAAAACCTAAGCTATTGGGCCAGGCTTGCCTCTATACTCCAGACTTGCAAACTACTTTGCTGTACTACTGCTATGAAGCAGCTCAAACAAGCAATGCCTTAAATTACCTTTTCCCTTCCCTGCAAAAATAATGAAGCTGATGACAAAGGTGTTGTTTTGTTTTATTTAAAAAAAAAAATCAGCCCTTAGGCTTTTTTTAATCTTCCCTAATTTTACTTCATTAAGAGATACTAATAATTCTCATAATTTGTAACATAGGCAATAATACATATGTATTGTTATTAAATTGAGAGAAAATAGCTCTAACTTTGCTATAAACAACTGACTTGCTTTAAAAAGACTATGAAATATTAGAGGCATAGTTGGAAATTTCTTCTGATAAATGAATTTCCAATTGTCTAGAAGATGAAGCAGGTACAACTTCTGATTTGCTGCATTATAAAAAAAATACTTGAAATGCCGATTCTGTCGGCTTGCAAAAATCAGCATTTGGTAAGAAATTCTCTAGAGAGACAAGAACATTTATCATTTGAGAAAGCCCACAAAAAATACATTATTTCTTCAGTATCTGTTTTGCCAGATCATTTCACATAAGCACCGGGGAAAGACAGACAGTATTTCACTGTCAGAACCCTTAATGCTTTTATGTTTCTCACTGGTTTAGGTGTGGGGGTTTTTTCTTGGTAAATGATCATCTAGAAATAACAAACCAAAAGCTGTCTGTACAAAACTCAGATCAGAAGTGTTTAATGCAATCTAAATATTTGGCACTGAAAGATCAACACAAAGACACAAAAAATAAGAATTGCTAACAAAAAAAAAAAAAAAATACCAGAGAGCCCTCAACACAAACAAAACCAAAGCAAAGCCAAACCACACCAAAACCCACAGAGCTTGAGTGACCAAGGCAGGAAAAGAAATCCACTCCTGAAGCAAGACTCTTGACTTCAGCTCAAATTCTTTTCTCCTTGTCTTTATTCTAAGGAGAAACATGGTCTTTGTGTTCCTATTTGAATCTACTTCTATCAAGTCTTATCAAAATCAAGATATTCACCTTTGTGCTGTAAACAAAAGTATTTCAAGTTACTTACATGTGTGCACACCATCCACAGTCTGTCTTTCCAAAGGGCTCTGGTTGCTTTGTACATCTGCAGAACACTACCCATTTATGATGAAAATTCTTCCCCCTCCCTGGGATTTTCAGAGCCAGTAAATACCACTACCATCCTGATTAAAGAAAGGAATTCAACAGGAATCTTGCAATAATACTTTAAAAGTCATCTCTCTGTGCTGCCTGTTTGGAGCTGTTATTTGCCTCTGAGGTGCATTCGTAGCTCTATTGCACACACTTCACAAATGTTGCTGGTTGAGAGATTTTGTCACGGGCATGTTAAAACTATATGTGCATATATACATTTTATGTTTTATAATGAAAAAGCAGAACCAGCATGCAAATGGCAGATCAAATATCCAATCCATCCATTGTTTCCATGAAAAAATTAAACGTGTGTTTACTCCATGCCATTTTCAAAAAACCACTTTCAGATGTGCGAGCCTCAACATTGAAATGTAAAGAGAGATTGCAGAAACATACACTTTTGATTAAATCACCAACTTTTGATTTCAATTAATATCTCTGGCCCAGCAGGGAGGCTGTGCTAGGCAGTGCTTGAACTGTTTAGGCTTGCTTCACTCCCTCTGCCATGCAAGTTCTAGCAGAGACTCCCCTCAGAGAGGCAGTGCTGGACTGAAGGGCCACAGGAGTTAATGAACTTATTAGAATTATTTTGATTCTATTTTGAGATACCCCAAAAATCAGATGCAATTAATGAAACTGAAAGGCTGCAAAAAGCTTGCAGCTGATACAATTTGCAGCTCTTAAAGCAGTTTCTTTAGTTACAGAGCCAAAAGTTATGCCACATTCCTGACCATATTCTTGACCCGTAAATGCATGAATTTATTACTGAAGTTGACTTTCCTAGCTGAAGGAGCCTTGAATTTTTATGTCAAGTTCTTTTAAATTGTAGGTATCAGAAGGCTGATAATAAACTGCTTTTCTATGCATAAAGAAATTATTTTTTCTTTCAATAATCAATTCCTCATTGCAGTCTAACATTGAGCCCCTTCATTTTCCTTTACTCCTCTTAATGTATAACAATTTTTACTTTTTTGGTTTTTTTGGGGTTTTTTTTTTTTTTTTTTTGGTTTTTTTTTTGTGGGTTTTTTTGCACAACTGCACATTTTTTTTAAATGTCATTTATTCAAGGTGCTTTAAAAGCACCTCCTCCTCTTTGACTTTATAGAGGTTTTGGTTTTGTAGGCTTTTTAATTATAAAACCCAAAACCTGCCATATACATGGAGAAAACTCAAAATGTCTCATTAGCTGCTGTCTTACCCCATTAACAGTTCTGTAGAAATTTTTAAAAGCTATGCACAGAGCAGGGACTACAGCAAAATACAGCTTTGGGCTTTTGAATCAAAACAAATATAAATTACTCTTCATCTGGAAAGTCTATCACAGCATTTTTATAAGACAATATTCATATTCAAATTGATGGGACAAAACCAGTAACAGTTCAAACCTTATGTGGCCTGAGCTCTTGCAGTGCTCTACCATATAGCACACATCCCTTCTGCATGTGGGAGATGGTAGAGCAATTCCCAGGAGAAGATTTAAAATTATCCAGTACAGCCTCTGAATGCCTCATTAGAGCTGAGGGGTCACTAACCATGTATGCACTGCTGGAATAAACCTGACTGGAAGCCAAATTAAAAACCTTCTCCAGCATCACATGTGCATGTGAGGGGGAGTTTGAGCTTTTCCACTAAGCAGAAGGGTACTCAGATGGCACAGGCACAGCAGAGATATCAAATACAGATGGTGCACTCCTCTGACAGACTCATCTGTGAATCTCTCATTCCTACAAGATTTTGTATTTTCCCCTTATCACACTGACCCCCTGCATGATGATGGACCCCATGGGATGATTTTGTTGGAGTGCCACTCTTATGCTGCTATCTGTTCCTCCTGACTCTGAAAAATAAACATCTAGGGGTTTTTTATTTTGTTGTCGAACAAGATTATTTTAGTTCAGAGTTGGTATTAAGTTTTTCACCCACAGAGTTCCAAGGAATTTATAAAGCATGTAGATCAAAATCTCCATGTGGAAGAGAATATTGGGCTATCCTTAAATTCAGTGATGTGCTCAATGTCACACAATAGTTCAGAACTACAAGGAGAACAAGCTGTCTTGGTTATTCTTCCAATGCCCTGCTCAGTAAACCACAGTCAGCTTTGTTAACTTCCTCTTGATCTGCATGGCAAGATGAATCACAACAGCACACTTCTCCTCACCTTGACATTAGAGAACTCCTTAGTAATTGAAAGTTTGTGTTACACCACATTACACACTCCTATTAACCTTTCCTGAACCTCTTTGTGTTGATGAAATCCATCAGCAATGCCCAGTGTGATGGCACACTCATTTTCTGCAGAGAAATTCTCACTCACTTCATCAAACAGCTCCTGGGAGCTCTGGATTAGCCCATCACATTTGGCTCTCACACACACTGGTGTCTGAGGAACTCCTGCTGCCTCAAAGTCCAGTTTGGTTCCTTCACAAAATGCACTTTTAAACTATTGGAATATTTTTTGCATACTTCTTTACTGTGATTAGCTACTCAGTGCTGTACCTGGTATGTTATAGCCAAAGATCAGCTATCCTGGGAAAGCTGTTATCATCAGCAGACTTGACAAGGATAGTTACTGCTTTCCTTGCAAAATAATTTACACATTAAAATCACTGCAAGGGCACTATACCCCCAGCATATTTAATCTTTACAAAGATATCTACTTCTGACCTATTTTTACCTCGTGGCTATATGTAAATGCCACAAAATCAAATCTATTAAAGCATTAAGCTGAATGATGATCAAAACCAAACAACCCAGCTCCTGATTTAGCAACATTCTTCTGCCCCATCTGTGAAAGGCCACACAAGGTGTCTCATTGAACCTTTCACAACTAGATATGTTTATGTCTATCTATATATAAACATATATAGCATCTATATAACCGAAAATACCATGTAAAGAGCATTAATTGGAATAAAAGCATGGTTAAAACAGCTGAGCTAGTGGGGGAAGTTAAAAGCTACTCTACCACAGAGCACTTCTCATCACAAGTACAATTTTAGAAAAGCAGCCACATTGGTGATGCATAAATTATAGCATCTAATAAATTAAAAGATAAGGAAACACACTCCAGGAGGTTCAAAGGCTTGCTCTCTGAGATTAATTCAGTATTTTAACTTTTCCCCAAAGTAGCTAATGAAAAGAAAATCACCACAATTGGGTGTTAGGCAATCTAATTCCAAGCAAACAGCAGCTGGAAATACATTCCCACCTCGCCCTTTAACAAAGTTGCTTTGGTCAGTGCTAACCCCAGTAACAAATGTCTGGCAAGGTTTGCCTGCTGCCTCCAGAGCCCACGGCAGAGGCACCTGGGACTCCTTCCCCAGGAGGGTCACCTCACCAGCTTTCCAGAATCTGAATTTAATCATAACTGAAAATAGCTGAAAAAGCAACTATTGTCTTGCAAATTCTTTCAGAAACCTGAAACATCTCCAAAGGCCAGCAAGGATGTTTCAAAAGCTAGTTAGCAAAAGCTATTAAGAGCTGCTTTGGAAATGTATTTCAAGGAAGCTGTCTATACAATTACCCACACCTTTGCTTCTATTTTAGAAAAGAACATAAAGCCCTCATTTAAACTAAATAAGAACATTCTGGAACTGCCCTGGAGACTCCTTTTTCCATAAGGCTGTTCTGGATACTCTTGAAAACTCACTACAGTATTTCACATGAACTGCTTTCCATGAGGAACAAAACACCTATTAGTATAAATTTGCAGAATTAAACATGATCCAGAGGCTGTGCTCATCCAAGGCAAAGCCTTCACTGTATTTTCAGGTGAAAGTAAGTATATTAAAAGCATGTACAACTAATCATTTCTTCACAAAACACTGAAGCAATCTGAGAATGCAATCCTTTCACCCTGGACACTTCTTCTAAGCCACTGAAGATTCAGAAGTAGGTAACCTGACAGTTCCCTACCATCACCAATTCTCAGCAGGGATGAGATACTACAACAGTTTCTTTTGTAGACAAAGCTGCATTTTCTCCAAAAGCCTCGATGGTTGCTGGCAGCAAGAACAGCCAAAAGAGACAGCTTACTGTGTGCTCTAAGGTCACAGGATACAACCACAAAATACTTTTTTTCAATCAGACATTCTGGTAATTCTATTTTTTTTCTTTACACTCCTCTTATCACTGAATGTCTCTTTGTCTCCTTACTGTTCCCCCTCAACCTATGCCTGTCTTACACCAAGCTCTTCTACCAGGTTTTGCTGTTTCTATAGATTTGTATTAGACAACACTTTATTTTCCATCTAAGAAAAATTACACAATTGGCTTCCCAACCTTCATGGTTGCCCCTAAATGAGCAATAAAATAAAATGAGCAGCCAAGAAAACTTGAAATAAAGTGGAATGTATGCAGTAGAAAGAAAAAAAAAAAAAAAAAAAGAAGTGTGTTCCAAGACAAACCTTTGCTTAGCAATATCCATGCCTTTTGAGAAGATCCAAAAACACTGCTTTTAAGAATCTCTAATGGGTTTTGTTCCTCAGAAAAAGAAACACAATCTCCTCAGGACACAAATTATGTTTTGCAATGTTCTCTTCCATGAACATTTGTCTGCTTGGATGCCTCTAAACCATTGTGTGGTACCTTCAACATTAACTCTTAAATGAGCTTTTTATTTCATTGTTTGTCACTCTGAAGGACATGGCATTGATCCCTGCTGCTCTGGCTCATCATTGCACTTTTCTGTACACACCTGATAAAAGTATTTATATTGATTTAGGGCTTCAGAGAGGTGTCAGAACACTACAGATCAAAGGGGAATTGTAATAACAAGAAAAAGCATGACATCTGAATACCTGAATTTGGGTACCTAAATTTAGGCTCCCAGTTCTTCAGCTCATGACTGAATGTTAAAAACTACTATGTTTTTAAAAACCTGGACTCCCTTCAGTCACATCAAAGCCAGCATCATCAGTCTATTCTCAGCATCTGTGAAAATCAGACCACCTGCATGTGGTCTGAGGGCAGATGTCTTGAGAAGAATTCAGTAAGTTACCCATTAAAAAAAGAAAAAAATATTTGGGAACCTAACTATAGCATTTGGCACTGCCTGGAAGTGTGAAAACATATTTGTGGTTTTGCCACACAAGCTAATGCTTTTCACTTTCATATGTGATTCCCAGTCACTTATAAAACTTCAAAGAAAGAGCAGAGGATGGCCAGTCTTGCTGTATCCTTCCAGAGAGCAGCAAGTCCATCATGATTTCCTTCAAAGCTTCAGAAAACAAACTGCTGAACAGACAAGAACAAAGGGTTAAGGTTCAACTGCCAAACCACCCTTATTCCAATATTTAATAACTGCCTTTGAAAGGCTGTAATATGATATAAACTAATGCCCTGTACAGCAGAACTTGTGCAGATCCTCTCTCTTTGGACCATTTAGCTATGAGAGCCTTAGACTGGCAACTGGCATGCTGGATCTGAAAATGTTTTTCCCCCAACAGAGTTTTTTCTTTCTCACACTTTTAAAAATGACACTTAAAACCTCATTAAGAAAAAGTCCTGAGCACCAAAATCCAAGCCAGAGTTCTGCTTGTAGTTCTTTCTTTGGTTTGCTTTTTCTTTTTCTGTTGGTTTTTTGGTTGTTTTTTTTTTTTTTTTTTTTGGGGGGGGGGGGGTGTTGTTTGGTTTTGGGGTTTTGTTTTGATTGGTTGTTTTGAGTTTTTTATGAAAATCAGATGAATACTCTAGACAATAGAGTGGGTACCACATCATACCCACATGTAGGTATTCCCAAACATCACTACAAAGAGTAAATAAACCCTGAGCAATTTCAAATGTTGCAGATAGGATTGTAGTACAGCAGCCCCAATTTCTGCCTTTATTTCCTCCAAAAATGAAAACTCAAGCTGGTTTTATTGATTGTACATATCTGCCTAATGATATCACCTTCATCAAAATCTATCATCCAAAATGAACGAGAGTCAGACCCTCTACTTAGAAATTTGCATATTCTCACACCAGTATTACAAACCTGTCTTTTTCTCCTCTCTCAAAAATCACACCAAACTAAACAAGAAAATAAGTTGGCTACCAAGCTAGAGAAGATTTATCTGATCAGATTGGAAGCATTTCAACAAACCATCAGCTTAGTTCTGGTTTTGAAAACTTAAAAGAAATTTGCCCAAATTAAATCTGAAGCAAACCTATTTCAAGTTAACATGCAGGGCACATTGTTTATTCTTCTACATGGAGAGGTTTGTAGGTTCAGTTAGCTGTAAAATACATAGACAAACATGGGATGCTTGTCACAGCATGTCACAGGTGACACAGCCACAATACACAGAGCATCCCCACACAATTTCAGAAAGCTTCAACCCATACAGAGCAACACCTTACCAAATCAGAAGGCTGCAAGCATCTGCCCATACAGAGTAACATCACTTTAGGAGGCTGCAAAGGTCTGCCCTTTGTGTTCTTCAGCCCAACCTTTTATACCCCTCATGTTGATGCACTGCACCTGTGTGCCCTCTGCTCCCTTTGGGGGTTGCTCAGCACACCTGGGCACTCCATGGCTCATTGCTGTCAGTGCTCTCACCTGCTGCTCACAGCTGTGCCCACTGGGGATGAGGCTGGGCCCAGCCCCACTCCCAGTTACCACAAACTGTGCACCTACAGATGCTTATTCAGCTTTTTTCTGAGTCTCAAAAGAAGCAGAAGGGTTTTTTTGTAATTTAGGAATTCATTACATTACCAACAGAGACCATCTCACAAAAAAATGTGTGCACCACAACAGATCATCACCCTAGTATATGGAAATAAACCATCTGACTCCAGAGTCTGTAATAGACTGCACAGACAAATACATTTATCAGAAAAAGTCAAGAGCTTTGGCACTAGAAAGGACCCAACAACAGCTTTGTTTTGCTTGGTCAATAAACCACTATTAATGATAATGTATCTATGAATTAAAGATGCATCAATCTGCATAGCAGAGAATAGAAGCCATGAATAACAGCCAAATCAATACTATGAAGTTGTAAAGAATACAGTGTGCTCTCCTTCAGGCTAATGGTAATTAATTTACTTTACCTCCCTTCACACATGAGAGGAAGCAAGCAGAAGAACACAGTAATCACATAAAATTTTTTAATTACAAAATGAACACATATTGTTATCTCCTTACTGTATCTTTTCTGTTCATACATTTAGAGCACTTAAAAATTATTACTTTATTTGCACATAATAAAAACAGCTTGTGGTTCTGGGAGCATATGCACATACCAGCTGATATTTTTAAGTACTGCAATTTGAAAATTTGTTTCTTAAATAAAAGGTCTTGCTCTGGTTGGGTTGTTAGTATAAATGACCAATGCCTAAAATTACATTTCTGCATCATAAATACTCTCCTAGTGAATGTACCTATAGAAATGTTCTAAGTCTTGTGTGGTTCAATATCCCATAATGGAAAGCCTTATCACTGAAAACTACATTTGCTTAGTTGGCTTTTTATTCAACTCCGCTGTTAATTAAATAATGTCCTTTTTTTGCAATTGAAAAAAAAAATACAAGGTTTAAGTGATCAGCATCTAATAGAGGCACCCCCTTCTTAGGAAAAAAGTATTTGGAGGTCCTGTTAATCCAATGAACTATCTCTAGACCAGCAAGCTTCTAGGAGAGGAAACAAGATAAAGTGACTGGTTCTCTGGTTTTAGAGAGTGCTGTTGCTTTCTAAAGAACACAATTTAAATATTCATTGTGTAAAGTTCTTCTAAGTACTGTTTTTGTATGAAGTAAACTTTAGGCTGCTGTAATTAACAATGCATTTTCACAGACATGGAAATTAAAGTTTCCATTTTTAAAATATATACTTCGTGACCATATTCAGCAAACTGCCATCAGCAGATTGCAACTATTTCATTGCTTAATAAAAATACATAATTTCACTAAACCTCAGAACATCAAACAAAGGCACCACAATCACAGGTCACTTTGAGGCAACCTATTGATAAATTCCTGAGTGCGTACCACAACACAATGACCTTGGTGAACTGCATTCAGGCCTCTAAGCAGCAGAGTAATTAACATATACTGAAGTTAAAATCACAAGTGGTGCTATTAAAGCAGGCACAACAAGTCAGCAGATAAAGATACCCCTGTGTGAATTAGGGTCTCAGTGGTCATTTCACATCCTTCGGTGGTTCTGTGAAACCACTAGCACCAAACAGAGAAGCTGTTCTGAGACTGAGCTGACCTTGGGCTTTTTACTGTGTAAAACACTCGAAGTGGGGCCACATCTCCATCTTGTGAGCTTTCTGAAAGTTTTTCTATGAAACAACATAATGCAAATAACCAAGGGAAAGGTACTCTCAATTTCCAACACAAATTTTGTCACATTAATCTACTGAAAATTATAATAATTATTTAGATTCTCTTCAGACTCTACCCTGCATTATAAACACCCTTAAATTTACTTTCCCTTTTTCACAACAACATAATTTGTCCCTTATTATTACAAACATACAAAGAACAGTGTACACCAATAAAATATAATTGTGGCAAGTGGACATTGTGTTTGCATTTGGAGGCATGGCAGAGCCTGTGCTGCCTGCACAGCACTGCCAGAGGCACACATCTGTTTGTGCAGTTCTAGTTCAGTAGTTTAAGGAATGAAGTATCACCTCATTACAGAACTGCCATGTATGAGTGAATTTGTGGAGCTTGCCCTCCTCACAGTCAGACAGTTCTAATCTCCTTGCGAACCACAGTGGCAGCACAGAGATGGAGTGTTAAGCTTATCAGGCCTCATCTGTACCATCACCTACTTAGTTAAACCCAGGCCATCCATTTCTCTGTCATTTCTTTGTTCCTGAGGTGCCTGGATGCATAATAGCCACTGGCAAAAGATGCAAGATATCTTTAAAGACTTCAATAGAACACCACCTTCTTTTTTTTTTAAACACAGACTGAAAACAATTCACAGGGACCATTTTAATCATGGGTTGCACTACATGCATTTCTTCTTGCTCTAGAATTCCAACTTGCACTATCACCACATAACCTGTTGTACAGAGTTATTAATTTATTTTATATTTACTTTCAATTTCTGCATAGAAATTCCTGACTCTGAAAACAGCTTGCATTCCTATCACAGTATCACAACTGGGAAGGGTCCTGATAACTGAAAATCCTACAGCATAATAAAACCTACTCGATATTCAACCACTCTTTTTTGACATCATTAAGTCTCCTGTCAGCAGGCAGACTCTGGGAGAGGCCAAGGGGCATAAAAAGGGACTGCATCCTAAGCCTTGGGGGCTTTTTTGAACTTGCTTTTGGAGCTTCTGCTTTCTTCTTGTGGGGGCTTTTAGAATCCTATGCTTTTTGCACTGGCCTCAGCCTATCTTTTGGCTCTCCTGCCCTCGCTGGCTCTTGCTCACCCTCGTGTCCATCCTGCCTCCCTCTGTCCCTGACCAAGGTCCTGCCTGCTTGTCTCTGTGTCCCTGACTGGGCCACCTTGCCCACCCCTGCCTGCTGCCCATCCAGGCTTCTGGCCCTGCTGCTCTATCCCCCTTGAGCTCCTGTCCAGCCGTGGGTGCTGGCCCCAGGGTGGCAGCGTGCCCAGCCCTGCCATGGGACATGGACAGCACCCCCGAGCTCCACTTGTCCCTCTGTCTCCTCTCTCCCACCTCTCCCCCAGGCCTTTTCCATTTTTGTTCCTTCTTTTCTGTCTCTTCTAGCCTTCTTTTGTTTGGGAAACTCCTTTTCCATCTCATTTTTGTCACCAAAAAACAGTTCTCAGATACGACGTTTGCCTCGTTTGGCTTAATTTCGTTCCTGACCATCCATTTTTAAAATAACTCCTCGCAGTTTCCCACTGCAGTGTCCCAGTAAAACACGACAGAAAGCTACACCCAAACTCTCCTCAAGGGCATTTGAACATGGAAAAGGTCATTTCACAGCAACAGCCCAAGCCTGCCTGCAACACTGTACTAACACTTAGCTTGTGTGGATTCCTGAGCGCTATTTATGCTTTAATGGTGCCATCATACATCTCTGGATGTCTCTAGAACACCCTATTCAGATGGATGCTGAACGATGCCTTAGCTGATAAGGGAATGTTTTCCAGCCTTTAAAACAAACAAAAAACTGCACTGTTCATGATTTGCTTTTGGCTCATTCTTCAAAGTTTTGCTGTTCCAACTGGTGATGAAAAGTCAAACCACAAGAACACTGCCAATCAGTACATCCATGCAAGCCCAAAAAATAAAATGATACGTTTGTAAGGAACAGTGAAAGGGAGCATTTAGTACAATGAATTAGAAAATTTTGCAACAGTTTACATTAAAGAATCTTTGGTTTCTGTCAATTTTACTGCTTTTTTGTCAATACTACATTTGGAAAAAAAAAAAATCAAGAAATAAGCATGCAAATACTTCAATCACACCCCCGGCCCTTTTATATTCTTGGTTCAAATGAAGAGTGTTTGGTGATCTCTTTAGAAGAGATTTGTGTTTGGCAGAAACTTCTTTCCAAAACACCAAATAGAAAAATCACATGAACCCACTTGCTTACCTATCTAAAAATCAGGGTTTAGGGGACTCAAGGTGTGAGATAGGATACATTTTAAAAAGACCCACTAGAAGCCCTGACAAGACAATATTTTTAAATAAAATGGTGGAGTAGAAATTGAAGAAAATGCAGAATATCTAGAGAATATGCTAAGAATACCTGACCTCTGGTACTCAGTACTAGAAATGGAAACATTCTTCAGCAAACTAATCTTTTATCATACTGCCATGCTTAAAACATAACTATCAGTTAACAGATTTAGAACTCTTTGATGACCCTGATAGCTGAGAAAATCTCTCTGTACATTAGGATCTCATGGCAGAACAGACTGAAGATACTCAAACTGCCACCATGTAGTTTGAAGAGTGAATCACTTCACCCTAAACATTTCTCTCACAATTAGGGGTTACAGAAACCACCCACCCTCTATCCCTTTTTGTGAACAGTTGACATCTCACTCAGAATCCCAGCTTAGATTATTTTCTTCTCCCCATCTGGTTCTGCTGGCCCAGTGGGCAGGATTTCTCCTGGAAAAGAAAACCACATGGACAGAATGAGGCGAGTTTCTGTGAGGCCCTCGTAAAAGTCTCTGGTTACCGCGGGATGACAAGAGGAGATGTGCCAAAGCACACAACAGCACAGCTGACAGGAGATAATGCCCCAGTGCAACTGCTCTTGGATATTTTACTGTTATTGCTTCTGTAATCCTCATCCCTTTGTTCCATTAATTAGCATGCTGTGGCTATAATCCTGCCCAGAAAAACTCTTTGTTCCTAGATAATAATTTCACTAACAAGCAGAAACATCTCACCAATTCTCTAACAACAAATGGTAAAGGTCATAATCAGATGGTCATCCCTGGCTTTCCTCGGAATTCCTCTGTAATCCAAATTCTATATAGTATCAGTTAACAGCATATGAAAGGATAAATAGGTTTAGAATATATATACAAATCCATGACTAGTTAGGCAAAAGCCTAACTTTTGCATATTTTCCATAAAAATGCAACGGTTCCCTCCTGGTGTGAGAGGGTAGAGGTGGGTTTGGAGGTTATATAGCTGGACCAGGAGAGAGGATAAAAAGGTCCCGTTTTGCACAGTACACTGAGAACAAAGCACTTGCTAAACGACAATTGGGAAGACAACACAAATCTCCTGAGCACTGCAGCTGTCTTCCCTGCACTGCAGCAGCCTTCTGATGGAATTATTTTCACTGTGCTGTTTCTTCAATTCTTCATTCATAAAACAAATTAAATTTTGTGCTTCAGGAATAGTTCAATGCCAAAACTGTTATCATTCTTCAATATTCTTGTATAGATAAGATATATAAACATTTAAAATACATTATTTGTTCATTCACTAAAATATTTACAAGATCTTCTGAATTAGTTTAAGAGGATCAGGTATTAGCATACAGCACAGAGCAAACTGAAGAATGAATAATATCCAAAAGTACCATTACATTTATTTCTACCCCAGTTGGCTTCTTAACAAACCAGATCACTGAAGCTGCCTCTGAAAATTGAGTTCCCCTGAAAATATTTTGGCAAATAAAATGCTTGTGTGTTTCCTAAAGCAGCACACACATTAGATATACAATACTTCAGACTTCCTTAGTGTTCCATTTCTTTCCCAATTATTTATATAGCATCCATGATGACACTCCTAATTATTTGTTGTTCTTCCAGTTACTGCTCCTGATTTGTCACCCTTTTTCAGGGCTGAACAGTAAAACAATTCCCATATTATTCCAGATGGAGTTTCACAAGTTGCATTAGAAGTAATAACTTTGTTCTATGATAAAACATCTTCTAGACAGGCAGCATGTACTCATACTTCAGTTTTTCATCTTGAATACTATACTTTTAATTCTTTAAAGTGAGAGCTACAATATAACTCAAGTCTGATGTCAACTGTCCCTCTACACCAGCTTTAAAGTTTAGAACATTGAACTGCCACATTATTAATAATCCCTAAAGAATTCAGCTTCCATTTTTTAAATATATATTGAGAGAGAGAAGAAATATAACAACCATGCTTTGTAGTTCAAATATTGCTGAGATAGACACAATCTGTCTAGTTTCCAGAAACAGTTACAATAAATGATAAAATTCTCAATAGTATTAGGTGGCAGAGGAAAGAAAAATTCAAAGAAAGCATAAAAAGTCTTACTATTTAAGTTCAAATATCAGTTATTTTACCAACAAATTCACCTTAATAATAGTCAGACTATGCAGAGGCAGTTTTTAAGTTCCTTGTTACTTGAGAGTAACTACAGAAAATTTAAGTCAAAGGGATTTTGGTTTTGCAGTAAAATTAGCATAAGTGAAATTTTGGGTTAAAATGAGAGCTACATTCTTAGAGGAAGAATAGTCTGGTGGTTGAGATATTAACCTTGGACTTGAAAGAAGTGGACTCACGTCCCAGCTTTGCCACGGAGTTTTGCATAACCTTGAATTAATCACTTAATTACTTGGTGCTTCTCTTCTCAAGGTATTAAAAACAGATAATAATATTTCCATGGTCTGCTTCACCTTTCTCTGGCAAATCAGGAAGAAAACAAAAATCTGTGAAAGGCTCCAGTAGTTTTTTGCCAAGAACAATTTGTTTCAGGACTAAGTTTGAAGCCTTGGCATCAGTCTCGGTTTGTATTGTGGGATCCCAAACACCAAAAATCCTAGGAACTACAGTAAAAAAAGAATCAATAATAATAGAATTCCAGCAATAACATTTGTGTTATATATATATAACATATATATATATATATATATACACACACTACACTGTATCTGCATAAAACGCAAAGGCTTACTACATTGATTGTTAAAATAACAGTAGCAAACTTCAAACCTAATATAAAAACACAAATATTTGGGTTTTTCAATAAATTACTATAGTTTCAACACGTACACTCTGTGTGTATGCAAGTCTCTTTAAAAATGGGAAGAACACTGAATTTTGTTTAAAACTTGTATCTGATGGAATAAAATGTACTTTTCATAATTCATATGCAAGAGAGACATACACAGCTAAGAAACAACACTCTTTATGTAACAAGAGCAGCCAGTACCTGTGCTTCTGAAGAACTGATATATTGAAGTGAACATAAACATTTTTTTCTTATTATCTTCCACCAAATGCTGATGTACATAATGCGTTATACAATTTGTAAAAGAGTTATTCACTTTTCAACCTATGATAAATACATACCATAAAGCATCACAAGTACTTAATATAGCTTAAAAATAAAAACAACTGTTTTCTGTATAAATCCCCTATTTTTATTTTTCCCAAAGCATTCTTAAGAGATGAACTGCAAAAAATATTTTCAACCATTTATTTAAAAGCATCACAACTCCACAAGAAGTTAACTGCAGTTAGAACCACAGCACACTTATTTTCTCTTTAAATTCCATAAAAGCATACACATATCGAGCTAAGAGCTTTTATCAAACACAAGGTCACAGATTTTAAGCCTGACTGATGAGCAGCTTTGGACATTTAAACAAGACAGCAATAAAATCATTCTAAGTACAGCTGAGATGTCAGTTTGCAGTAGTTTAAAAATGAAAGGTGTTATTGCTCCCTTCCTGAAGCTTGCAAGAAAGAGGGAACAGGCTGGGAGCATGAAAGATAGAAAAATCCTGATAGAAAAATGTGGGGACACACTGCTTAAAATGGTAAAAAAGGTGAGGTTCAGGCGTTGAACAAGAAAAGAAAATCTCAGGAATTTGGAATTAAGGGCCTCGAACAGGAATTAATTCCTCTTCTGAGCTCCAGTGATGGAGCACAGAAACCACCCAAGCTTCACATTTGAAGTTTATGCCATGCTCAGAACCCCTCAGAGGAATTATGGATCTCTAATTCACCGTTGTCACTATTTATTCTATACCTTATGGTTCCCTGAATTTCTTTTTCACAAAGCATGCAGGGACATACTCATTACCCCTGGACCATTATGTACTGCATAAATCATCATTGCTTTTGTTCTAAAGCTGAGTGTGTAATCCACCCCAATGGAGGAACAACAAAAATCTAACTGCATAAGCAATTTTCTTGGATGTCAGGTTTCTCTAGTCCAAAAATAATACAGACAGTTCCACACAAACTATTTGCTTCTCCTTCAATTTCCCATTCAGAAATACAAAATGTCTATACTCAGTTTCTTGGAAGTTGTAATAAACAAACCAAAGGGGAACAAAATATTCACATTTTCTACAAAATCAAGCCCACAACAAACCAAACATTTTATTAACCACAGCAAAAACTTCTGTGAAAATGAGGTACCAAAGTAAAATCAATATTACTAAAATAGCTTGAAAGAAACCGTGACTTTCCTAACCTGTTTCATAATGCTAATGTGGGGGGAGAGGGGAAGGGACCTGAAAAAAAGACATTTAATTAGCTAAAAAAACCCTTCAGGTAGGAGTGGATGAATCTTTTTTTAGGGTTTTTTTCCCCTCCATAAATCTGAGGGGAATTGCTTAATGCATAGTATGCAAGTGTTCTAAATAATTTTAAACTAAAAGTAATTTGCATACAGTACATGATACATTCCTGCAAACCCTCCTTCACCTGCTTGATAAAACTGCCATCAGCGCAGCTCCTACTTATGCAAACAGTAATCACAGGAGGAGCAGTTGCCATAAAAAGATTTTACACCTTAAAGCCTGTGTGGGTAGCATGAAATAAAAAGTCCACAACAGCTAAAGTAGTATGAAATAAAATAATCTGTAATTCAAGCAGCAGCAAGAATCAGCCTTCTATACAATCTAAATGCAATATAATACAAAGAGCAGAATGTTACTGCAAATAAAGGCTGGGAGTGATCTGCATGAAGCCCCAAACCCGCAGAGGCAATACTGCAGCAAGCAGTATTTTGTAGCACTTCACTGAGGGATAACAAGAATGTTTAATATTACTTTTATTTGCTAAACCTTTAAAATTTAATTGACCCCATCTGAATTTTTTACTTACTGTAGTTTATGAAAAAGGTGAGAGGTTTCAAAACACAGTTTTCCTATAAAATCCTATAACCAGAGGACAGTAATTTGATTTAACTGATGTCATCAATTTCTATTAATCTAAAAATAAAATGCTTTAAGAATCCTTCACTGAACTATGTATTTCAGATTTGTGTTCTATTTAATCAAAACATAAAAATCAGTTTTATTACTATTTTAAGAATTCATCCAATAATTATAAATCTAGTGAAAATCATGCTCTTTTTTAGGAGCTGATTCTGTATTTCCAATTGCTATAGAGGCTGCAGTCATCTCACTTGCAATTTTGTTTGGAAGTGACAAGTCTGAAAGTGCACCCATCTTCTCCTTGAAAAACCACTGAAAATACAGAATCTTTAAATTCTAGCTTGAAATGTCAGTCATCTGTATACAGAAATTCATCTGTATTTACTCTAGGGAGTATTGATCCAGATCCAGAGTGACTGTACTTTACCATGACAATTTGGTTACCTGCTCCATAAATCTGCCACTGAAACTTTCTTGTTGGAAACAAATCCACGCACAGGCACGATGGCTACTTTTCAAACCACAACAACCAGATTCATTTCCACGCAGTTTTTTTTCATATATTCCCTCATCCTTCCAGTGTAAATTGTGCATTACGTGCACTAAATCTTTATGCTCTCCCATACAAAAGGAGAAATGGTGAAGTCTCAGTTTTGAACTATTTTTAAAACTACAGATAAATAATGCAGTATATATATGTTCAGGGGAACATATATATACTGCATTTTATATATATATATATATATATATATATATATATATATATATATATATATACACACACACACACATATGTTCAGGGGAACATATATACACACAGGTGAACCTGTTTCATATTATTTTCAGGTCTGACACCAGACTTATCCAGGAAAGAATTAGAGATTTTCAACTTGGAGCAGAACACTAGAATATATGCATTACCTTCAGCTATCCACATACAAATCAATCAGATTAAGGACTGTTCAATGGCAAACTGAATCAGGAGGATAAAAATAAAACCACATAAAATCTCAATATACTTCAGTGGCACAGAGCGCTGTCATTCTGGGCAGGCTCTCACAGCTGCTGACTGGGCTCCACTGGCCGGAACTGCCCCTGTGGCTGTTCCACCTGCACAGGTTCTTCCCTACATCCGAAGGAAGCCCTGACAGCACTCTGAGGTCTGCTGGGGAGCTCTCGTGGTGGCAAGGCAGCTTAGCCAGCTTTGTCCCTGCTGTCCTGGTGGCTCAGAGCAAGGCAAGGAGCCCTCAGCCCCGGGCCAGCCTGTGGCTCAGCCCGGCTGGTCGCACCTGGCCCAGCAGCGTGCTCCACCTGCTCCCGGCTCCCTGCCAGGCGGGACAATCCATTAGCTCTGCCTCAGGAGATCCAAGGGGGAATGCCCCAGCACAAGGCCGAGGGTGTGCCCCAAGTGCTTTGGGCACGCAGGAGCTGCGGGGCTGATGCGAGGGCTCCGTCCCGGCGCAGAGCACACGGGAGAACTCCAGCGCTGCCAGCGGGGCCGCCCTCCACCTCAGGCAGAGCCCGAGGACAGAGCCCCGCAGCAAAACGGGCGGGAGCACTAATTCCCAGTGAGCACAGACCAAACGCCAGCAGAACACCCCAGTGTCCATCAGGTTTTACACTCCTAACGTGCCCAACTGCTTTCAGCAAGCGCTCCAGATTTTCAAAATGAAGTCACTTCAGCTTTACTCCCCAAATGCACGGAGAAAGGGGGCAAGTAATTCCTGCTGACAGACTAAGCTTTAGGCAGACAATTGTCAGCTGACAGGGGGGTTTTGTGACCGTGTCAGATGAATAACCAGTACCTGTGAGAGACAGATTTGGGACCGTTGACTCAAGTGAATGAAAGCAGACTTTTTATCCATTTTTCTCACGAGTTTTAATCATGCAATGCATTATATGTGCCTACATTTCTATTATCCGGGATTAAAGTATAAATAAGGAAAGAAAAGAGAATTTCTGAAAGCTAGCATACATATGCAGGCGTATGAGTTTTTTAGAAAAAGTGATTTCCAGTTCTGAAACAGACAAACTTAATCCTAAAATCTGCTAATCCGATCAAGGCATTTATACAATGAGCACTTGCTCCTTCAAATATGTCTGTTGGGAATGGAGACAAATTTCTGGTTTTAAAGGCAGCATTTGGTTCAGTTTCAATAACACACTCAGGTTCATAACTGTACCAGATCCAGGGTGTCAATAGCCACAACTTCCCTCTGTCCAAGGATTTCCCACTCAGAAGTGTTCAGCTGTTTTTCTTCATACCTGCTTCCTTCCTTTATTTTTTTAAATAACCTGCTTCAAGTAGGCAGTTTTTCATGCAAGAAGGGTGAATTTCCAGTGTGCAACAAAGTGCAAAATAGACTTCAGCTGTAGCATAACATTGCAAAGGGGAAAAAAAAAAAGCCAAAGTACACCTAGCAGAGCTCTTGGATAGAGAATGTTTATTTCTTTAAATTATCAATAATATTTGGGCAGTAGACAAATTAAAAAAAACTTTTAAAATTTCAGATTCATGTAATATTTGCATTTTTATAATGTTAAGCAGATAAATACATAGCCTCCACTACAGAACAGATACCAAAAAAATGGCAAATAAAAAGAACAAATGACTAGTTAAGCCCACAAAATGTTGGGTGATTTATCACATGAAAGTTTGCATAAATATTTTCCTGACAGTAGTTATATTAACACTACCAACAAATGAGAGCAGAATTTTTATATAGCAAACAGCATCAAATAAATGGAAGTTTTAATGCTTTAATACTTTTTAATAGTTTTTTTTTCCTTATAAAAATCAGCATGAAGGTAAATACATTTGTTTGCTAAGGCTCAGAAAATAGCAAGTTCTGGGGTTTTTTTTTCACCTAAATTTCATTTTATTTTAATTTTTGAAGAAGAAATAATCCGTTTTTGTTAAAACTGTACATATCAATGTTTAGGCATAAACTAATACAATCCTTTCTTTTTAAAAGAATACTGAAAAAAAAACTGGGCTCATCAACTGCTCCACACACACACCAGCACAAAACCTTACACAAAGAGAAAACTGAAGTAACAAACTTGCTGTGGAACACTGTTTAAATACAAGAGCCACCAAAAGTGAGCATTTCAGAGAATTTCAAGAAAACTCATTTCTGCCGTTCAAAATGGAAAGCATTACTTGAAATTCAAGCAGGGGGATTATGTTCTCTGCCCAGAAAACTTCTGGCTGAGGTGAAGCTGTCCAGACTGAAGATAAGCAGCTGTTATCTGCATCTGTGGGGCAAAGCAAAACACCTCAGGATGGCTGGTCCTACCAACCCTCTGTCCTGCCCTGCAATACTACCTCCTTTCATCTCTGGAAGCAAACCATGCACTCTGATTGTCTTTTCCTTCTTTGTATCACTGAGACTTCTGTCCTACAAGAAACCAAACTCATAAACATCCATCAAGCAAGCAAGCTTTTGAATTTATTCTCCTTGCAATTTAATAAAACTAGCTGAAAAATCAATAAGTGTAGAAACAATCTCAAAACTGTAAGTGACTGAGGGTGTGTTATATTTGATACCCTAGATAAAATAAAACTCCAGTGATCACAGATCACACACACCATAATAGCAATAAAGCAGACAGGATTATGGTAATTAAGGAGACAGATCAATAAAATATCTGTTACATTTCGGAAAGTCAGCAAGTAACAGTTCTTTGAGTTTCTGACCTAGAGAACTGCCTGATATATTTCTGTTGTTCTGGCATGATCTATCTTCAGCAAAGAGCTTTGTTGTGTGTTTAGCCTAGGGATGAATTGAAGATAAATGCTAGATTTCAGTGAGTTCATTGCAAAAAAACAATTTCAAAGAGCAAGTCAAAACTCAACAAAAAAATAATGAGCTTCAAAAAAAGAAAGCTTGGTCTTTAGGGGGAAGGTGCATTTTATTTTGCTTTTTAATTTATGGAAGAACCACCATAGTTAATTTGTGTGCATTGTTTTTGATAGATATATAAATGTGAATTTTATAACAAAATTGAAATTCAAAAGTTTTGTCTCAAGAAATATATGAAAGCTTAAGTTCCCTGCTGACTGCTGCAGTACAGATACATGAGAAAAAGATAACACAAATCTAAATCTCCCTGACAGGTTTTTTGTATTTGCTAGAGTAGAGCCACAACTGGCCCTGGGCTTCCTTCATTTGTGTTTGATTCATGCCTGCATCCTGGAAATGCAATTTGAAATTCAGATGACGGCATAAACTTCAACTGGTTCAGGCAGAAAAGAACCAAACCTCCAAACAAGTTTTAAATAAAACCCCAAAACTCCATTAGCACAGGGCAACTCTTGAGCCAAATGTTTCACCAAAGATTTGAAATTTTTTTTCTGTTATTTTATAAAACTCAAGATATTTCTTTCTATATAGGAAATTAGATTTTTAAAAAACACTTTTTCCACTTCTAAATAATACTTGAATCTTTGGTCTTGTTGACGTACTCTACTAACACCTACATGGTACAAGGTGAGGTCAGAGTGATTCAGTGAGACTCAGGATCTGTGGTGTTTGCTGGCAGATAATACTGAGATTATCAGTGCTTAAGAATTTTGGTATTCAGTACACTAGACAAGCACTGTGTGTAACTGAGCTCCTGCTCAGCACTAAAGCATGAGGCCAGGCCGGGTAGGGCTTGGGGCAACCTGGGCTACTGGGAGTGGGGTTGGAACAGGATGCTGTCTAAGGTTCCTTCCAACCCAAACCATCCTGGGATTCTCTAAGACATGTCACAAATGTGAAACATGGGGCTTAGGGGAGATGTGGTATCAGTGTGATACCAATTCAAGCCCTTCAACAGCTTTTTTCGGGCAAAAAAGCAAATGTTTGTCTGTTAAGTGGCATTCTTGAAAAATAAACCATCTGTGCATCTGCTTAGGGTACACTAAAAACCTGTTTGTAGTGTTCCAGCACTGGAAGATTCCCTGGGAAGAGCATAAGAAAGCAGTTTTAACACAAACAGAATGAGCAAGTCCCTTCAGAAGTAAAACCCTCTGAGCACCATCACTTTACACAAGGTATCTCTAAAGCCATGAAATTGCCATCACAAAACACCCACCACAGCCATCTAGATAAGCAGCATTTAACAAGATTGGCAGTCTCCTGTGCTGATGAGAGAACAGTGGCTTTAGGACAGGACTCTTTATCAATAAGTGACTGGAGCCTTTATATTTATGAAAATAAATCTATATTTATGAAAATAAATGAAAAAAATAAACTATCTAATTAAGAAATTACACTTAAGTTTTTTTATTTTTAACTCAATAGCCAACTACCTATAGCCTGCAATGCAGACTTTTTTATCCAATTATACAATACTAGCCAAACCCATGAAGAAGAAAGTAAAGAAAAAAACTCGTCTCTACCCTAAAACCTCCATCTTGTTTTATATTTATTACTATATTCTAAAATCTTAAACTCTAAGTTTTCCACCATATAATATTACACACTTCTATTCAAACTACACACTCACAGTCCCAGTTCTATCTTTCAATTTTAGAAACATTCTCCACAGCCTCAGGTCAAATGTAGTGTTCTCTTAAGGCTCAGTATATGTCAACAGAAAAAAACCAAAATTCTCAGTAACCAGCATCCAACAAGGGACTCCGTGCTGGGCTCTTCACTCCTGCAAGAAGGTTATTCTCAGCTGTTCACAACAGAAATATTAGCATCATCCCCAAACATTTAAGTCTGACACTATTAGACAGAATGGTAGATTGAGAAATGTCCATTGAGTTGCACAGCTATTTCTATGTTTTCCATATTTAAATCAGTATACTCATAGCCAGCTATGAATTTACTTTGCTAGAATTTACACAGATGCAGTGAAATTACACATGCATGGGTGCACACACACCATGCCAGTTGGCAATAAACTTGCCTTTCATTTGAGAGAGAACAGCTTATACAAAAAAAGAAGAAAATGGCAAAGTGGAATAGGATAAAGTTAAAAACCTTTGAGTTCAAGTATTTTAATATCATGAATATTCTCTTAAGAAAACTAAAGCTGAAAATTAACATCCTCAAAGTAGAAACACACAAGTGCAAGGGCAACACAATTTTAGGAACTGTACTAATAACTGTCACTTCATTATCACAATTAATTAATTACTTTCTATTCATTAATAAGCCATTTGTCCAACCAACCATGAACAGACCATAGTGGTGTGGCACAGTACATCTATATTTATGTTTTTAAATATGTTCTCTCCCTGCAAGTAGTCTTTTTTTCCACCAAGGCAATTTGAAGATAACATTTTCAGTATAAATATTCATTAAAAAACACACTAGTAATGATGCAACATTTCAGATGAAAAAGAAAAACCAGAAAAACAGCTTTTGAAACATTATCTTGTTCTGCTATATTTTCATACACAAGGATTTTGAATTTCCTTGCCTCAGTTATACTCCTGTATTTTAAAACCTTTCAATAGCTTGGATGATAAAGCCTATTTTTCTCTTACCAAGATATGTAGTTCCATTCTGAGAAACTTGACAGAATATAAACTTTGCCAGAGCCATTGAGTCACAAATTCCTTTGATTTTACTTAAAAAGGGTAAAAGGAGCGATCTTGCAGGGAAAAGACAAAGACCAAGAGAGCCACACCTAACATGGCACCAAAGCTGTACTGTTCCCAGGCTACACACGGCAACAAATTACTCTCTCAAAAGAAGAATGCAGGTCTTACATGAAGTGGAACAATTAATTTCACGCCTGTCAGCCCAGTCTCAATAGTGTGTTGATTTGAATCCGATATTTGTGGCGCATTACGGCACGCAGCGGACAGCGCTGATGCCTCCTGAGCAGACACATTGCAGTGATGACTATCATTGCAAAACAATCCATCAATAAGAGTAATTACAGTATTGATCAGAATGGCTCCTTGTTTCGTATCAGAATCAATTCTCAGGAGTTGCCAGAAACAGAAATATCTAATGGACTATTCCATCACTGCAGCAACTGAAACAGCTAATATTCTGGAAAGCTCTTAATAATTACTCATTGACTCTAAATTTCTGCTTCAGTGGTTAACTATAGCCTGCTTACTGTTGCTTGAAAGTCAGTCGTAGTGGCTGAAATAAGATTCCAATGCAAATTTATAAAGTGCTAACATCTGCAAAAAAACTCAAAACCACCTTATATAATTTCACTGTGTTCTGTTAATCACAGAATCTAATTATTTTTCTTATTACATTGTTTCTGGGTGAGAAACTGCATTCTGGATGCCGACAGCTTGTTTTACAGTGGCTGCTCTTACAGTACTCCACAATAGGCAGGGTGGAATTCATTATGGCTCAGATTGTAAACAATTGAAGCCATAATACCATTAATAGCATATTTTTGTGTAAATGTCACTGAATTACATATGGTCTTTTGAGGTAGCATCAGCTCTTAATGCTGCACTATAAACCCTAGAAGACAGAAAACCATAGAATAGTTTGGGTTGGAAAATACCTTTAATGTCATCAAGTCCAACCATTAACCCAGTACTGTCCAAGCCACCACCAACCCACATCCCTCGGTGCCACGTCTACACATCTTTTAAATACCTCCAGGGGTGGCAGCTCTACTTTTCCCTGTGCAGCCTTCTCCCAGGGAGCTTTGCAGCCCTTTTACTGAAGAAGTTTCTCCTAATAGCCATCTAAATGTCCCATGCCACAACTTGAAGCCATTTTCTCTCATCCTGTCTCTTGTTACATGAGAGAATATAAAATAACAACCCCCACCTGGCTACACCTCCTGCCAGGTAGCTGTAGAGAGCCATAAGGTCCCCCTGAGTCTCCTTTTCTTCAGGCCAAACTCCCCCAGATCCCCTGTGAGACTCATTCTCCAGAGCCTTCACCAGACCCCTCTGCAGAGCCTTCCTTCCCTCCAGAAAATCAACATTCCCACCCATCCTGGAGTCAACTGCAGCTGACTGGGGTACCCTCAACCCCCTCATTAGATCATTGATAAATGACTGGCCCCACTACAGATGCCAGGGACCAGCACTGGTGACCAGCCCCACCAGAGGTGACTCTATTCCCCACCGCCCTCCAGGCCCAGCCACCCAGCCAGTTTTTCATCCGGCAAAGAATACACCCACCCTAGCCAAGAGCAGCCAGTTTGCCCAGGAGAATTCTGCAGAAATGTTGTCAAAGGCCTTCCTGAAGTCCAGAGAGACAACAACCACCATCTTTCCCTCATCCACTGAGGGGTCCCTTTGTCACAGAAGGAGATCGGGTTGGTCAAGCAGGACCTGCCTATACACTGGCCATGCTGACGGGACCTGATCCCTGGTTGTCCTGTATGAGGACACTTGAGATGATCTGCTCCATGGCATTCCCTGGCTCCAACGTGACACTGACAAGCCTGACCTTCCTGGGATGCTCTTTCATACCAATCTTCTTACCCATTCCTACCGCATCTGATGGGCATCACATTTGGCAACTTGCAGTCAACTGGGACCTCTTCAGTCACTGACAAATAATGGAAAGTGGCCCAATGAGTGCTGCCACCACCTCCCTCCATACCCTTGGGTGGGTCCCATAATCTGTGTGTTTCAGGGCTGTGGGAGGTTGCCGGCCATTTCCCCTTGGATTATGGGGCTTCACTCTGTTCCCCAACCCTCTTTTCCAGCTCAGGGGCCTGTGTACCTGGAGAACAATTGATCTTACTATTAAAGACGGGCAAAGAACTGGCATTTGGTACTTCAGCCTTTCCCTTGCACTTGTTCACTATGTTTTCCCCAAGGCCAGTAAAGGATGGAGATTCTCCTTAGGCCTCCTATTTGTAGTCAACACCTTTATAGAATCATTCTTTAATTCTCTTTTATGACAGTAGCCAGATTAGGATTCAACCCACCAATTTTCTCCCTGCATAACCTCATGACAGTTTCCTGAGTTCAGTTCTCCTGAGTTCACTATCCCATTTGCCAAGGGTCATAAATCCTCTCTTGATTTTTTTTTCCCCTGCATTCCAGCCAAAGCTCTGTTCAGCCAGGACAGTCTTCCCCACCCACTCAACTTTTGGCACAGGGGGTCATCCAGCTCCTGTGCCTTTAAGAGTTCCTTCTTGAAGAATGCCCAGCCTTCCTGGACTTCCTTGCCCTTCAGGAATGCCTTTCCAAGGGACAGCATCAACCAGTCTCCTAAAGATACCAAAGTCTGCCCTCCACAAATCTAAGGTAGCAGGTTTGCTATCTTCCAATATCTTCATACATGTTCCTATTTCAATTCAGATTTGTCTGTCCTCACACCTAAACTGTCCTGCAAGGGAACTGCATGTAATTAAGACTATATTAAAATACATTTGCATGCTGATATAATCTTAAATTGCCAATAAAAACATGCTTAAATTAATAAACTGGCACATTACACAGGCACTGCAAGAGACAGCATTATACCAGTTCTAATAAAATACTTTTATGTAACACATTAGCATTATCATCAATTGGAAATCTCTAATATTTCCTCTGATGTTTGCTGAAGTAGCATTAATTACGCTCACTTTCTTTTGGTATTCATGTACCATCAATGTAATTAATTTGGAGTTTACTGAAGTGTGAAATGTTCTGCCTGATAATAGATTTCCCAGAATCTGATACAGCAGTCAACCTTAAACATTCCACTTTTGCTCTGGCTAAACACAGAGACTGAGTTCAGTATTACAGAATCCTCAATGGTAAACAGTCATCTGGAAGAATTTTTTAAATTTTTTTCCTGATAAAATTAGCGTAAATATTTGAGTATCTCAGATGAAAAGGTAAGCTGAAACATGAAAACAGTGTGGTTGAATTCTGACTGCAGGGTGAAATTGCTTCAATTTCGTTTTAATTGCTACGAGTATATCTTACAAATCCGTGAAGGTCTTAAAACCAGACTTAATAATATGGAACATTTTGAAGCCAAGATGCTTAGGGCAAAAGAAAGGAAATTTTGCATTGTAAGAAAAAAGGAACAATTATTATATTAAATAACAGCTCATATTTAGTCTGTTATTGGTAGTAATGAGGAAGCTCCAGAAGCTTATATACCACCTGTTTCACACCCTGCTGAAGACAAGAAAAAACTTCCTTTTTATCCTCCTATGTTTAGGATCAGGCCTCATAATCCAGAGCTCTCCATGAATACCAACAGAATGAGAATATAAAATATTTTAAGTCTTCAGATAGCAAAACATTTTTCTCTATATTGTCTATTTATACCCCCTAAGCTGTGCACTACATAATTCCATGTCACTAATGCTGCCATGGTTTTTTCCTCAAGGGGATTACATTTCCACACTAATGATATTATCAGAAAATTTATCTATGCTCATCCAAGATGCTTTAATAATTTCCTGGATTAACAGCTGCTGAAGTCTGTCAAATGCAGCATCTTAAAGCTTGAGAACTTTTGGTGCAGGAGGCACCTGACACTATGACTGGCACAGTTTTGTGAAGTTTAATCATGAAAGAACTACAACCACCACATACTACCAAACCACTTCTGATCAATACTGACTTCTTAACGTGCACCAACATGTTTTAACCCCCATCACAAGGATGGTGGCAGCAGCTTGTACTGTTACTGCACATTTTGCTTCCTCCAAAAAATGAAATCTTGGGAAAAGCTTCTCCAAACAGTATGCCTAAAATTTACAAAACTGAGGTAAAAAACTACTCCCAGAAACCCAGAAAGCAAAACCAGACAAAGCAGATTGCACATCTTTAGAGAACAGGTGTTTTCCTTCCTGCTCTCCATACAAACATATTTATCCTGTGCTGAGGGTTCAGAGTATAGCAGGACCAGCTACAAGCCCAGGCTCCAGATACAGGAATAAAATCAGCCTAAACTGAATTGTGTATTCTGAAAATGCAAGGAAGTTTTTGTGACAGTATGTTTTCAAAATACTATAGTAAGGAGTATTTATGAGATAACTATAAATTATATGTCACTTAGAACCTACAGGAAAACTCCCACAGAGGCAGATCTCCTCTGAACCAAATGCATATTCTGCACTCAGGGTATATATCCTTATGTCTTCCTAATTTATAATTTTAATTCATCATAATATTATCTGTTTTAGAAACCTTCCTAGAGCGAAAGCTATGCACAGCTGGTGAATGAAATGTCATAAAACCCTTGCCCTATGAAAATAGCTGACAGAGTGGAATAGCTAATAATGCCCAAGGTGCCTGTGTGCCACCATTAACACTGAGCTTGTCCATTCTATTTCAACAAGTCATGCTTTTTAAAAAAGAATTTTAAAATGCCAGCAAGATAGTTGCTTGATGAGCCATAGGAAAAAAAAAGAAAGCACACCTCACTCCTCTGCATTGTTTCTATCACTATCATTTAAAATTACATAATAACAAACATCATTAAAATGTTGACAGTGGCATTCATTACTGATTAAGACAGAAAATGTTATTAAACAAGGAGAGATACTTTCAATAAATTGCAATTACCTGAACATTTTGCTATGATCATAAGCCACCTTCACTAAAAAGTGGTAAAATAATTCAGTTTGTTTCTATAGATTTCAAGTAACTCTTCCTGCCATGATGCTCCCAGTTAGGGCTCCCTTCAAAGGGTCAGAAATCTTTGTAGGGAGGTAATGCTCAGAGACAATTTGCTGATGCTAAAACATCCTGCTGGACTGCAGCTCAGTTTAGACTAAGGCTTGCAAGCAGGTTATAAGGCACCTATTTACATTTTCCTACCTGAAGATTTTACCAACAGGGAGCAATCCAGCTGCTGAGCTCCTTCAAGTCTCCTGTAGCCCATCAAAGGATATGCCCTGAGAAACTGCCACCTATGCACAGATATGCAGAATTGTAACAAATAGCCAGGAAAATAGTTAAGAATTCTTAGATATTTTGGATGGAATATTATTCCAACTGATTGTCTTGTTTCTATGCATTTCACGTTAGAGATTCAGTTTCATACTGTCACTCTGACAAAACAGAAAATGTTTAATAATTGCAATTTTCTCCTCCCACAACATTTTGTTGATTTAACCTTTGTTTAATGACACAGTTCCTGTGGAGGCACTCACACTTACACTGACTGCTGATTTGGATTTCATGCTGACTAAACAGCAGCCTATTACACACACAGGAAAATCCACAGCACTGCATGAATGGAGTTGGTAAAAACGGCTTCCTTGGGGCTGGAGACACACAACACAACTCTGTGTTGTAATAAACACATCATGTTGTTTCAGCAAGACAGGATGTGTGACACATCTCTGCTCAGCCATAGCATAAGCAACTTTCAAAACTGAGAAATTTGCTGGCACTACGACTGCAAGCACTGTGAGACACAACAGCTCTCTGACAACAAGCAGAGCAAAATTAATCTCTTGTAAAATGGGCATAAAATGCCACTTATGTGAGAACTAAGTTGTGGTAAAAGGTTAAACACTTGGCACGGCAGATGGGACGCTGCTATATCAGAGTAAAAATATCTTCCCTGGTCTTGTTTCATATGTCCAGGTACACCAGAAAGGGACAAGGAGGCAAGAGAGAGTTTAAACGGATGACCAGGTAAGATATAAAAAAACTGAATATTAAAAAACTAATATTTTAATACACACAAATGCTAAAATGCAATACCACCAGCATTTTATAGTAGAGTCACCAATAAAGTCAGCATAATGTACTGTATTTAAACAAGTGTGGGTTTTTACATAAGCATTTACCATTGCAAGCAGCTTTCTCTCCATCAGAAACACAGAGATCAAAGGCAGAGCAGCTACTCTGTGTGTCAGTAACACACAGTGCATGCACAGAAACCTACTGATAACTGCATTGGGAAAAAATCACTCTTAACCATTTGCCAGAGCTGAGGCAGCACACCTGATTAACCAAATATTGCAACCAGCATTAAGTTCTCTAGCATCAGTTCCTGCCAGTCTGATTAATGCACTTTGGCAGACTTAACATAGATTTTAATGCACTCATGTTTTTTTTAAAGTATATTTATACTAACAAGTGCAAAGAAAGTTGTGGCTTGGTATGTTTTTTAAGGATTCTTGCTTCACATACATGGGGCAAGCCTTGTTGGCAAATCTTGCTGAATGGAGGAAATATACAGATTTTACACCCTACCCTTGTGAAAAATAAGTAGAAATGTGTGCAGTAAATACAGCTGCCAGATATTGATCAGAGTTACAAGAGACTGAAGCCTATCAAAAGTTTTTATGCAGAAAAATTATCAAGTTCTACAATATTTTATTCTGCCCTGAAATATTTTGAGCAACATCTTCTAGTTTCCTGTTTCATTTAATCCTCACAGAAACCTCCACCTTTTTAAGGCTATCACACTAATCTACAGAGGAAACACCTTTTTTCCAAACCAATAAAGAGAGAAAAAAATTACTTTTAGGTTTTTAATACAAGAATTATTATAAAACATATATTTTTCTCTTCTTATACTGCCTGCTGGGATGTTTGTTTCTCCATCAGCCAAGTATCTAATAAAGATGATAGCCTCAATTCATACAATTTCATTAGAATTGCTGAAGTTTTGTATAAAGTTTGGTCAGACCTGCTCGTTCTATTAGTTACTCTTCCATTATTAAGGCAGTTTATATACAAGGGGGTCACAAAATCAATTTTAAGCAGAAAGATTCAGAGAAATAACTTTAAAGTCTGCTTACATAAAAACAAATCATGATGCAAGCCCATTGTTCCACCGCTAAATGTCAAGACAATTTCAGTTTGGAAGCTTCACCTCCTCAGTGTACCTGCAATTTCAAAGCCATTTCTACCTTTTCTGCCTAAGTTATATAATCTTTCTCTCCTGCTTACAGTGCATTTGCAGTTTCAGAATGGTCCAGCTTTCAATGCAAGCATTAACATTTCTTTAATGCAAATATAAACACAAGCAAAAGTGCAGAATTAGTGTTTTGGAATAAAGGGCAGCATACATACTTTTTTCCTCCAATTGTTCTCAAATGTCACAGCATTTTGAAAATCATTAAAAAATACAGAGTAGCAAACCCAGTGAAGGTAAAGTTGAAAACATCTGAAAGTTTACAGTAAAAGACTTATCTTTATTAATTTTCTTACCACAATCAGCACAAAAATTTTAGAATTCAGGATAGCAGTAACATATACTCAACCATTCATAGCCTGATATTCCATATTAACAAAAATGGCTTTTTTATAAAACTTCTCCAAAGTATTTGGAATAAAACCGGTTACTCTCCAAACTCAGCCACATCATGAGGAATCTCTGCCCATCAAGACCTTGTCCTTTGCCACAATGTTCCTTTTTTCCTCCTTTTGATTAAAAGAGAGGTGCATCAGGAAGCTGCAGTTCCCTGGAACTCAGATTTCACTGGGATCTGCAGTCCTGCTTGCTCCCAAGAGGAAAATAACAGTCTCCAGTAGAAATAGCTTGTAGCCGTTAACTGCTCTGCTTTGTGTCCCTACAGCCACATGAAGTCTTTACAACTTTTACTTTGAGAGAAGCAAAAATCGTAATTCAGGATGTATATTGTGAGCACTCATGGTAATGTCTTACACTTTTCCCTGTATGGTATTAGAATGAAAAAATAATCAGCAGATTATAAAAAAATTTAAGACAATTGTCAATGTTCATTTTTAAGGCATGAGAATTATCTGAAAAAATTCAAGACTTTAGGGCTGAAATACCTTGTCCTAAAACTGCTGTTAAAAAAAAAAAAAAAAACACCAACAAAACAAACAAAAAACCTGCCCCACGTTTCCCCACATTCCATTTGTCTTCTAATATGCCCTTGCCACAAAATATTTTCTTTTATGTTGAATCAGAGTTATTTGAAAGGAAACAAAGTAATACTTCTGTAAGACTGTAAATGCAACACTGTTTGCAGACACGAGAGACAGAAGTGTCTGTGCTTTCAGAAGACTGCAAGACTTCTTCATCCAGACGCCTCATTAGACATGCAATCATACTATTTAAGGCATTTTACTCATTAAAGTCATTAAACTACTAAACAGACAGTAAATAAATGACATGCTTGAAGGTAAACACTACCAGGAACAGTCAGCATGTACATGGTGCTATACTCTGGGTGTGCAAGCCTTGTTCATCTGCTACACAAAAATTGCCTCAGAAATTGTGAAAGAGAAAACTAATAATTGCTCACCATGACTCAAAAGATATGGCTCTGCAATGCATTTAACTCTGATTACATGTGGGTGTTTGCAGATCAGACAGGTGAGAGAGAGAATTAGACTAAATCAGTACTAAATTCAGCCTTCCTCTGACATAGACAAATACCATTTATTCCAGCATCAATTATATAGGACATGGCCTAGCAAGGAACCTGTGAGCACTGCACTGCAAATTGAACCCTGAATGGCAACACAGCTCTGTCTGCAAAGTATTTTTTAATCCTTCCATACCCAGAGCATTATGTTAAATAAGCCCTTCCCTTACTTTTACTATAAATCTCTCCAATTCCAGTTTTTACCACATTTGTTACTATGAAGCACACATAAATGCAGATTAACTCAACTAGTTCAAAGAACATCACCCTTTTAAGACAAACAGTTTATTTGTTGTCATCCTCTTAAGTTCAGACTTTTCTCAATCACATTGCCAAGATACATTCTCTTGTTATTTCAGCCACTAATAATTTACCCCTCGGACAAGTAAGAAACTCACTTGCAAGCCTCAGGACAGCAAACCAGAGCAGCTAAACTCATGAATACCTGATCCAGTTGAAACTTTGCTTCATGTTGGTGAGACAGCTGGTCTGCTGTGAGCACCCCTTATTACAGCAATCACAATTATTTCACTCATTCCAGAGCACCTGTGCTGCTGCAGTGTCCAGCTGTTCTCTCTCCTGCTGTATTTACACTGCAGACTTCTGGGGCTGCAATTGTCTTTTCATTGCCCACATGTAACTATACACAATTGATCTCTGAGATCTTCTAAAACTAAGTAAAAATTACTCAATAAAAAGCACACAGTGTGAAAGGCTTTCATTGTCTCTCAGATTTCTTGCCAGTATTGTTGTTTATATTACAGAAATTATAAAAACACTAGACTTCTTAGCCCAGTGGATAAATAAATTACTTTAGCTTGTGTCAAGAGGAGTTATGCCCTTCCAGTCCTTTTATTTTCAAAAGTAAAAACAGATTGTAATTGGGAAACAGAAGTGGAGTCCAGAGAAAGCCCAGAGTTTGAATTTTGACTTTAAAAAAAATTCTGAAAATGCAAAAATTAAATACTTCACATTTCCAGGACACTATACCATTACTGAATTAATAATCTCCTGGGTAAAAATAGGAAACAAAATCCAAGTCTGTATAGGGGTAAAAGACAGCAACCCTGGGTAAAAGACAGCAACCCCTATGTTTAGCTTGATCTTTTCTGTTAAAACTGCTTTTGTTTGCTGACAGAGCTCTTGATATTCTCAAAGGACAAGAAAACAGTCTACAGTGTGCTTTGTGTCAGCAATATGGGAAGAGCTTCTCCTTTCGCTCTCTTGGATTATCAGAGGCATTTTACTTTGTCACCTTACCAAAGGTGACACTGGCAGGTGAAATCTGCAGAGCTCTCAGGCAGCGGCCGCTGAGCTCAGCAGCAGCACCAGCCCTGCCACAGGGGATGGAACATTTGGGAGGGACCTGGCAGCTGAAGGAGGGCAGGCAGAGACCAGAGTCACCCAGCAGAAGCAGCACAGCAGTTTTAATGCCCAGCTAAAATCCCATCCTTCTGTTTTCCAGGCTCAGCTCCCTCCCAAGCCACGGGCCACCAGCCCAGCCCCAAGGATGCAGTGCCCACAACCACAGCAGCTGCCCAGGTCCACCCATCCCCAGAGGTTTGCAACGGGAAACACAAGAAGCTCTTTGAGGATTTGCCTTTAAAAACAAGCAAACAAAAACCCTCAGGGGAGTAACAAACAAACAAGTTGTGCTAAGGAAAACAATTTGTCTGACAAACTCCAGCCTTTGTAAGGGAAAAGAAACTCGATTTACAGTTTCAAAAGCAAAAGTATTTCAGCTTGCGTGTACAAACACTTTATGATGTAAACTTAACTTTCTTCATTAGATCAGTGACTTCCAGTGCACAGGATGGTCTCTCAATGTCACAAATTGAGGCTTCAAATGTGCAATTTTGCAATTGTGATGATGCTTTTAATGCAAAATTATTATATTTAATTGCTATTTTATTTCTATTCAGTTCTAATGTTCAGCAAGGAAACATTTCTATAGATACAGCAACATTTTATAACTCCAGATGTAGATCTGAATCATTGACTGAACCTCAGAACACCAGACACTGATTCCAACAGCTGAAACAGTGTGAATAAAAGCAAAAGCTGCATCCTATGCATTCCTATAAACCTCTTAAGAAAATACACCCCTAAAAAGACTTGCCTTTGCATCTTCGCTTGAAAAAGAAACGCTTAGTGTTTTGATTCTACTGACTGAGATCATCTCCCAAAACCAGTTGTGACTTTCACAAAAAGAGCCTTCTACAACCTATGTGAAGGTAAAGGGATTGTATTTTCCATTTCAAAAAACATGCACAAGTAATCCAAGAATGTAGAAGTGGCCAAAAAATGTCTCTGTGCTCTTCTGATCCAACACTCAACATGCAACCTGACAGTGATTTGTTTTCTGGGTTCTGTCAAGGAGATTTGTGCTGATCGGACTGCAGAAAATGCAACCTGAAACTGTTATACTTGTACAACACCACAGGAAATGTCAACAAAGGCTCTTTGGCAAGTATTGCTGCTCTCAAGGTACTTTTTGTGCAAAGTAGAGGTTTAGAGATTTCCATCCCACTGACAAACTGACAGAGAAAATCAACTACAGCAATTTTATTATCTAAACTAAAGCAGAAATCTCTGTGTTAATGAGATACATTTGGGAGCTCAGGGTCAAACCCTATGATGGTTAACACAGTGAAAAGATATGAAACATCACAAAGCACTTGAGGGGAGTTCCTCACAACATTAATTTTTAGCCTGGCAGAATAATACTCATTATAAGATCCCACAGATGAAAACTAATGTACTGTGAATTTTATACCACTTCATTATAATTCAAATTACTTTTTCTTCCTTCTTACATTTTCATTGTTTGATAAACTAAAATACCTCCTTTTATAAAACATAGGAAGAGTGGCAAATGTTCATCAAATAGCATATTAAATAAGCAATATTCCTCAGCTAGATATGGCTGAACATTATTGAACTGTGTTCTGTCACAAAATTGTCATTTCATATCAAAATATGACTTAAACAGAAAAGAAAAAAATCAAAAGGCAAGCATTAAGGGGAAGTAAAATCAAATCTTTTGCATTAGTCATACACCATTTTAAAAACCTTACAGTGGTTTGGGTTGGAGAGGACCTTTAGGATAATCTGTTCCAGCCCCACTGCCATGGGCAGGGACAGCTTCCAGTATCCCAGGCTATTCCAAGCCCCAGTGTCCAGCCTGGCCTGGAGCACCTCAGGAATGGGGCATTCCCAGCTTCTCTGGGCAGCCTGGGCCAGGGGTCCCCACCCTCACAGCAAAGGATTTCCTCCCATTAAAAACTGATCTTTATGGAAACCTTTTCAAAGACACGCTCCAGCTTAAGAGGATTTGAAAATAAATGTTATGTCCTACCTATGAAATAAGCACATTAAGTTCCTTATGTCACACCAAAGATTTTTGTAAGCCCCTAGTAAATAATTAGCCCAATTTACACAAAGTTTTGCATTTTACACAGATTCACAGACTTTGATGGGATCAAGCACTTTTGGACACTCAATAATTTCTCCGTACCTCCCTTATTTTCATTATAAAAAGTCAGTTTTGCTGCTATTCACAAACTAAAGATATATTTGAAGTACTGGTGTCTTTTCTCTTGAGACCCTAGTCCCAATGTAGGCTGCAGGCTACCACAAAAAAAGATTTAGTTATTTTACAATAATAAAATCAGTTTGACAAACTATTTTGCAATGCTACTTTGCACAATCTCAAGATTTCACTGTCTCATGACATTTTCTCAGAAGAATTTAAAATGTCTGGAGTTTCTTGGAGTGCTACTGCAGCAAAAAGTGTTTTATTATGACCAAAACTATTTGTGTATCACAGCACAGAATGGCTATTTCCTTTAATCTCTCAACTTAAAATCCTTCATATGCTATTACTTTCTGCTTTACAGGAAGCTCTAGGATTTTCTGCACAAAAATAATGACTTTCATACCTTTCAGCTGCACACAGTAAGTTTTTCCCTTGCTTTTCAGAAAGTGGCTCGGAGCCATAAATATAAAATAAAATGAAACAAAATATACAAAATGAAACAAAATATAATATCCCACTATGTGGGATATAATAAACTAATAAACTCTGTGTTTATTTCCACAAAGATTTTAAGTAGGTCAAAGCCTTTGAAGAGACCACTAGCAACTCAGTTTTCTTCCAGCTTTAGAGTCTCTCTGCTTATCTATCAAAGGTTCTGCCCTGGCTCCTGGTCTGCAGAACCAGATCCAGCATTTTAAAATGATTTTCAGTGCTTCCTCAGAGGTTTGCAGTTCAGCACTCCCTCTGCATGTTTCAAATTTGCCTCCAAATTCCAGGGGCTCCAACCAGCGCTCTGTCCCCAGCTCTGCACTCCAGCATCAAGGGCCAATGGTCCCTGCTGTGCCAGCAGGGTGGGTCCCCTCCCAGCACAAGTGATCCTCCTGAGAGCTGGGAGTCAGATCCTGGACACAGGAGAGGGCTCCTTGTAGGAAAGCCAGGGGCTAAAAGCAGCTCTGCTTCCCTCACTTGCCAGGAGGTGACTGGAGGCACCAGATGGTTCCAGCAAAGAGCTGCAGGTCTCCAGCACAGCCAAAGATAATGCTGAGGGACCACTTCCCTTTAGTGAAATTGATAAAGGGATGATTAAGCTGTCAGAATACATCAGAGCCCCTTCTTAACCATCCAGATTGAGAACATTTCAGTGATTTTGGAACTCTGACTTAGTAGCACTGCTGTTCTGGAGAGCTGGGGGTCAAACACGCTGTAAATTGATGCCCCTGTTGTGGCTGACACATTTGGGGGAGGGAGGATGTTTGCCTCAAATTTCTGAATGAAAATAAGGAGCAGAACATGCAATACAGGGGAAAGGCGCTCTGCAAAGATAGTTAAAGAGGCTCTGAGGCAGGAATTATCCAGGAGGAGAACAAAAGCCCAGGGCAGAGGAAAGCATGGGGAGAAAGGAAGAGCCCAGGAAGGAAGCAAAGCCTGGGCAGGTGCCTGCTCTTTGTGCCTGCCCTGCAAACACCTTGGTCACTCTGCCCCCGTGTTCCCCTGATTCCTCCTTCCTACAGCTGACTAGAAACACACTGACCCTGGAAAGAGCATGGTCTGTGCCCTGCCTTGGCAGTCTCTGCTCGTGGGGGACAAAGAACACATGGAGAAAACACCGAAGCTCCAGTGCCTGCGTGTCCAGTGGTGAAGCTCCCTGGGCTGCTGCACCTTCTGTCAGAAACAAGCAGCAAAGGGGCATTTCTGAGAGCATCATCCTCTATAAACTCCTTTTTTCAGAACTTCCTTTTCCTGCAAGTTCTTAAAAATTTCTTTGTTTCAATGGAAATGCCTGCCAATGACACAAAACCCTTTAAAATATGCTGACCGTGTCATGATCTTCATTTGCATATTAATAGATATCTCTCTCTCTCTCTCAAGGGATTAATTGCCTTCCCAATAGAATCCTGCAATCCCATTTATTCAGGTTTATTCTGGGTCTGGGGGTGGGGATGGACCCTGCATTGACTGCAATTTTACTGTTTCACAATTTGGAATTTCTCTTCATTTACCTTTTCTGAGAAATTTTCAGTAATCATGGGCAGCATGAAATAGAGCTAGACCTTTTAAACCAAGCTTATCCAATTCAACACTGGTTTATATTCTGCAATTATTCAATTTCTGATTTTTAAATAGGAGGGCAAATTAAAACGTTTGACTATAGAATTCTACAAAGTGGATAAATAGCACATTAAAAAGGAATTGATATACAATATTATAACTGTGAAAGCTAGAAACTTGAGTGCAGTGATTATCTAGAATTCCTTCCTTTGCAAAAAGGGAATTTTATTAAGAAAATACAATGCTAGGTTATTCTTTCACACAGGCTACTCTCAACACATGTTGAATGAGGCCAAATGTCTGTAGTCTCTTCTACAGCCAGTAAGAAAAATATTTTAAAGCACCCTCACAACATTCTGTGACTGGATTTACCTAAAAATGCAATAAAATTCATTTTTATCAGATATCTGGCAATCATGGAACTTACATATTAAACCATCATGAAACTTAAACACTTTCAACTGAAAAAAATAATCTAACTTACCCAGCATTCATGTGACTAGAGCTCAACAGGAAATCTGACAAAGGGAACAGGGAATTTCTAATTTATTGCAGTGACCTGCAATACAAGAATGCACTTTACAGATTCCAGATTCAAAAAAACAACCTCTCCCAGTGATTACCTATTTAACTTTTCCCCTAAAATGGATAAATAAGGTGAGGGGGACAGAGTAAAGCCCTATTTCAGAGTAGACACTAAAACCTTTTCTATTGTATTTACCTGAGAGATATTCCAAAATTCTTTGGAAAATATGTATTCATTTCTGTTTACAATCTTTTTTTCCCCAAAGCATTTTCCCCACTCAGTCTTCTGCTTCATCCTTTCTGTAAATAGATTTTATACAACTTGAAACACTTTTCAAAAGGTGCAGGAGGAATTTCTTGAACGCTGTACTTGGCACAGCTGGGAATACACTGTCTTTAATGACATTCATTTCAGTGCTTTTTGAGCCCAAGGATATGCAGAAAATAATAGCAGAAAGTAGTTTTATAAAACATCACCACAGTAATTACCATATCTTTTTTTTGCACTACTGCTGTTCCAAAGCTTCTGTCTCTGCTACTTAGTGCATTTCAGAGGAAGCTGATAGATATAATAAATTCTCTCCTTTTGCTGTTCTGATGTTATCAGTGATCAACTTTGACAGACATAATAACAAAAACCTAAGATTTTAATCAGCTAATAAGAAAAGCTCAGTTGCGATGCACTTTGTGTTTTTCTCAGATAGAACAGGGCAAAACTATTGAAGGGGATAAGAGAAATAAGTACACAAAGAGAACATTATTCAAGATTCTAAATATAATTCCAGCAGGCTCCATGGAAGGCTTTACAGGACTTCCCATTTAGACCAAAGTTGTCCTTTTGGATGAAGGGCCAAAGACAAAATTGTGGATGAAGGGCCAAAATTGTGGATGAAGGGCCAAAGACACCTTGACAGCTTTTCAGGAAAAGAAGGCTTGCTTCTCCCATGTGGGAAAATCAGGTCAAGTCAGGTATCTTAAACATAATCCTCTTTGAGAGTAAAAGGGTGCAAAATGCTTTCTTTAAACACTAACAACTACTAATCCTTGCCTTAAAAAAAACTATTTTCTCCACCAAGCAAACTGTGTAAAAAGGAATGTGATGAGATCAAGTTATATAACCAGGTGGTTAGGATAGTTCTACGTGATATTGAGAGCCTATTTCTGCTAATACATCTATATAGCAGTTGCAGGTTTGTGTACTGTGCAAATCTGATCATCAGAACTATTGATTCTGTGCCTGATTTCTAAATTGCCCAAATCACCCCTGATTTCCCTAATGGGAGGAGTCTGCATGTGGTCCAGTCACCTGGGTTGGAAGGGGACTGTGTGCTCACACCAGATTAAGCGGATTAAAAAGAAGGTAATGGCTAAAGAAAATATTTGGCTAACACTTCATTATGTGTGATACAACAGAACACTCTGAACAGGATCCAGTCTTGGTGTTTTAGCCCTAGAAATTAGTTTTATATACTGATGAATCTGAAAATTTTCTTAAACAAACTCTTTAAGGAAATAAGACAAATATACAGAAAATATGTTCACTGTAAAGCACTACAAAAGATCACTTACTTACAACAGGTGTGACCCATACTACAAATACTGTGTTGGGCTATTTCCCTTGGTAAGAATGTATATAAATTGCATGAAGAGACTGCAAGCCAAATTCATACAACCCTTTTGGTTTTACCACAATTATTGCTTTAGTGAAGCTTCAGAAAGGCTTGACGCTTCTGATCAAAAAGGGATTGTAAATCCTATTAAAATGGATTAAGGAAAACATTGCACGTTGCTAAAAATATCAAGCACAATTTAAGAAGATATTCAAATGCTACCATTGCATCACACTGATAAGATTTCAGCAAAATGTAAGTTAAAATGGAAAAAAAAAAAGGCAGTTGTGTTTCTACTAGAACATATTTTGCATGGACATCATAATATTTTTTATATATCCTGCTGTCCCTACAAGCCTCCTTGCAGGTAAGTGTTTTAACCCCAGCAGCTTCTTTCTGCAGGTTTCAACCTGTTCCACTATAACCCTTCAAAGAGATGTCTGATGTTAAAGGTCCCCCCGCACTGGCACAGGGACCCACTGCTGTCTGGCACTGTGCAGGAACTGCAGGTACAGCCAATTTCACACAGGGGCCACTGATCAGCTGGGAACAGCTGAGCACACTGAGGCAAGCTGAGAAGCCTGAGATGAATCTTCCTAAAAAGATTGAGGGTTTTCTGTTTGTTTTTTTCCTTTGCTTTTTTGTATTTACATAGAAATGAAAACATGCAATTAATAAACCCCAAAGGCAATTTTATAATAGCTTCATTTTGTTGAAATCAGTTCAAGACATAGTAGGAAAGGTCTGGTCTCTTCTTATTTCATGTGCCTGTTCTTCTTGATAGGCTGTGCATGTTTTCCACGAATATTCTCATCTGTATTAAACTCCAGGGCACTTGATTTGTCATGCTAGAGTGAGCTCTGTTTCTATAGTACAATTTTTTTTTTCAGATATCTCAGATTTTTAGAGTTTAGGTGGATCCACAACCTGTTTAATACTGTAATGTGTTCAGATTCCCAGAATACAGATGCTCTTATAGAGCTGACAAGGCTTGCCAGTAGGTTTTTTAGGACCAAGCACAGACCTTTGTAGTGACTGCAGCCTTCCAATTCCCTCAGTCAGCTCCTAATCAGTTTGGTCACTTTAAACATTTCTGCTGAGGCCAATGAGACTGTTTATGTTCAGAAAATTGTGCATTTCCACAACTGTTTATGAAACAGGATTTAATGCACAGCAGTCCAAATTTTCCTCTCATTGAAGAGAGGAAGCATTCCAAACGCATCCAGAGATTTGTTTACACTGGAACTTTGACATATTAAATTAAATTAATCGAGATCACAGAATATATGATACATGCAGTTTATTTCATTGACATATACTTTATACTTAGCCAAAAACACAAATCAGCCCTTAAAAATAGCCAAAGGCAGGCTTTGCCACCCTACAAAAATACACTAAAAGATGCAGCTAAAGATGAAAGTCATGAAACAGTGAGTTAGCAGAGTCACAGCCAGGCTGCCCTCAGACCTACTGCCAACCACCCTGCCTGATGCTGGTTCCAAACTTGTGCCTGAACATCAGATAGGGGAAAACTCGTTGTTTGCCAATGCTAAACAGTGCCCACAATCCAGTAGCACTTGCTTAGAAGTTTGAGGCATTGGGGACTCAGAGTAATAGACAATCCAGGGCAATTTTTCCCTGCAACAGCCAGCAGAAGCCACCACTGAAGCAGAACTGTGTCCAACCCACCTCCTGCTTAAACACCTTTTTTACCTGACACAGGAGAGGCAGAAGCAGGGCATTTGTTTCCCAAGGAAGGGCCCCACATGAAGAGGACAAGGTTTTGCCACATGGACTGCAAGGGAAGCAGGAAGCTCATTCCTTCCTTAGGAAATGATGAATGGAGCACCAGGGAGACAAAGAGCTGCCTGTGCTCCCAGCAGCCTCCACCATGCCCTGTACAGCAGCCAGTGGGCACCAACCTGCAAGCACCCAAGGGATGCTTGTGATTTTGGTGACTCTGTAAGGCTATTATCTGCCTGAGACAGTCTCCTACAAGCAGGTAGAAATCACCAGATTAGGAAAAAAAATTAATTATCTAGCAAGATAATTTGAAATTTTCATAAAATTGGTTTTATGCTGCTCTACAGGTGAAACAGCCTTGGAAAAGTGTTTTTTGAAAATACCCAGCTCCATTCATCTCCAAATCATTTCTGTGCTAACACTGTTACAAACAGGATGCTTCTAAAGCCAATTTTTCCCTTGGATTTGGGAAACACTGAGTGCTAAGTGCTAATTCCTGCAGTCAGCTCGTGGAATAACAGCTGGATTTGGGCTGCTGCTGCTCAGCTCCAGGAGCTCCTGAGTTCATCTGAGACTCCTGAGCTGTGAGAAAACAACCCCAGCCCTGAGCACAGGCACAGGGAAAAGGAAAATTCTGTTATCATCTGCAGACAGGCTCTTATCAGCACTGCCATTAGAGCACAGTAAAGGGCTACCAATGATAAAATTAGCAGTAATGAATTTTAAATGCGTTATTGATGTACTCAGAGGGGGGGAGCTGGGCGTGTAAAGATGTTAACCCTTTGGGGCAAACAGGATTCCACTACACTATGACAATTTTTCCATTTAAAATACTTGTTAGTTCGTTGGTAGTCATTAACACCTGTGTTTCCAAACACACACCATGCTGGGTGCCTGCAACATCTCGTTAAATCTAAGAAAGCTGAGAAAAATCAGCATCTCATGTGTGATCCTCAGTATCTCGCTGCACACAGCTCCTGGGTTTTGGTCTTTTGGGGTTGTTGATTGGTTAAGTCAAGTTTGTTTTATTTGGGGGGTTGGTTTTTAGCGTGTCGTGGGTTTTTCTGGTTGGTTTTTTCAAGCTAGAGACAAGCTATCCAACTTCTTGCAGATATTTCTGTTATTCTCAGCCACAAAAGTTTCATTTGTCCTCTTTCAAACAAATGGCACATGGAGTCACTTCTTGTCTTGGCAACTGGGCTTCTGCTAAAGCACAAGTTAATCATGGACAATAAATCACCATTTGTCTGAACCTGTAAATATTGATGGCTGTTTAGTTTACAAACCTCACTGTAAGTATTCCTTGGTGGTGTTTTGAATCATCATGCCCTCTGGGTTCGTTGCTTCACCATTTAGTTTTAAAATAATTTTCCAGATAATGTAACTTTTAAACATTTGAGTTTTCCCTCTAGATAAATCATTACTCTAATTGTTTATCACAAAACTGCAGGCTGCCAGTGGATTAGGAGAAAACAAAGGGGCCATATTTAATTCCACTCAAAGGGGAAAAATTTCTACAGAAAGTTACATTTAACTTTTCCTCATAGGATTAAAACTTAAACAGAAGGAATGGGGACATTTTCAAAACTAATTTTTATGGCAAAATACAAATTCTAATAAAAAAATAGTGAAATATAACTAATTCTCTTGAAGTACAGTATGGATTCCAAACTGGCTTATGCTCAGAATATTTAACTTATAACAGGATTTTTTCAGCTTTTTCCTACAGCTAATTGCAGAGTGAAACTCTAGAAATCATTTGAACTCATAGCTTTTATGAAATGAATTAAATTATACCAATAAAATCATAAAGACAGTGATTTTTACTGTGTCAGGGTGCACAAAACTGTTGTTAGAGAAAGAAAGGCCACAAACCAAGGAAATTATACAGCCCCAAACCCCTTTTAATTTTTTTCCAGTAAATTAGGCACATCTGGCATGAAATTCAGATGGGGCAATAGTATTCAACTGCATTTTTTATACTGCAGCAACATTTTAATACGCCTCCTTCAAAGGTCAGCATCAGAAATTCTTAAGCTGACACTTATTTCACTACTAGCACCCACACCAGCCCCACAATTACATCTGCCCTGAAAATAGAAATTAAGAAATTGCATGTAAAAGCTGGCACAGGATCTCAGGCTTTGATACCTAACAAGCAGTGTTAGGGATGATAAATAGGCCATCACACCATCTGAAACTGAAATCCTGTGCTCTACCCATTACAGTGCTTTCAGGTTTTTTACTAACACTAATTACTACCTACCAGCCCCAACTTTTAACCCTGGCTGGCTGAATTTGCTTTTCAGGAGTGATATGAAATGCTTCCTAGAGCCTTGCAGGTATTTTCTTCTCTGTTGTATATTAGCTCAGGGTTTACAACTATTCTTTTGAATGACATCTGAAATTCAAGTCCCTGCATTTGTGAAAAGATCGCAGGGAACAAAAAAAAATTGAACAGGTCAAGTGATGTGAATATGCATGGACAAATCATAATCTGTTCTTCTCCTGTTCCTTTGGTAATTGGGTAGAGGAGAAACATAAATCATTGCTGAGCATGTCCTCAGCCAGCTCCTCTTGCCTCACACATCCAACAGCACTCTGAAGAAATGTGCACACAAGATTTGGCCTGGCCACACTGGGGCTGCTTCCTTTAACTCATCAGTTTACAGGGGGAAAAGCCAAACAGACAGAATTTGGACCTATGTAGAAATTTATCTTAAAGTTGAATTAATTTAAATTAAAGCTGCCTTTTTTCCAGTTTTCCTCACAGATTTAAGTGCTAAGCATTTTGCACTTTACCCTTTTAATGGAACAAAATGCATATATTAATATTACTTAACAAAAGCTTTCCTGAAACAAATGTAGAGCTTAGATTTGGCCTGAATTGTCCATTCTCCTTTTACAGAAGAATAAGCTTTCCAGAAAAAAAATAACAAACCAAACGAACTACAGTTCTCATAATGCTTTATAAATAGAGGAAAATGAAACAATTCAAAAAACACTAGTCAGTAAAAGGTAGCACAGAATAGTATTTCATTTTTCTTGCTGAATCCAACAGAGAAGAATGGGTGAGAGAAATTTAATCTGCTGCAAGAAAGAAGAAATGGTAACAGCTTTCTAAAATATCCCAGTTGATAAGAAAGTTGTCTGGTTCTTAATTTGTCAAGTAAGACTTACAAAAAATACACGACGGCAGGAGTACATTATCCCTAAAATTTCCTAAGCAAACTTTCCACACCTTCCACAAATTCACTGTTTCCTCCTCCAGTCAGAAATATGGTGAGTGGGATCTGGGCACATATTACAGAACAGTCTGAATGTGTTTCCAGCATTTCTCCATTCACACCTCTCAGTTGAACAAGGTATTTCATGAGGCACACACAAAGCATGGAGAAAATCTTCCTGGAAATAACTCTCCCAAAACCAAGTACATCTCCACATCTAAGAATGGCTGCATTTTACAGCACATTCAAATGTGATGCCCAAACAACTACCAACTCGGGAGCTTTGCTATCCCAACTGAGTGAAAAAACAATAGAGAAAATTTATCAAAATAAATATGAACTGCTCCAAAGATGCTCCAGTTGGAATAAATAAGCAGGCATTGTCTCTGGGAAAAATGCAGAATGAGATTTTAACACATAATTGCCAGCACAGCTTTAAAACTGGCGCAGAAGCACTCTCATGGCATGGGAAATATATTTTGAATGCTAAATAAAAACTGACAAAAGATGTATATGCCTGCATTGTCAGTGTGTTCCTTGCTGCCAAAAACCAGTCTGTTGTCAAATAGATTATGTTCATTTGGCCTTTGGGAATGGCAACATCTTAGAATTTCAATTTCAAAATATAATTAGAAAAAGAAAAAAGAACTCCACAAACATTAAAATGGCTGGAGGAGGAATTCCTTGTATAGAATACTTAATTCAGGTTCAGATTTTTTTATTTGGTGTTTTACTGGAAACCAATAAAGCAGTTAGAGATTGGAGCATACATACTGCTATCCCAGTAGTGCACAGACCTGCTTTCCTCAGAAACGCAAATATTTCCAATAGAAAAGAGGGCAATCATTGTGCAAGTCAGAGCACAAGCTAAAATACCCAACTTTAGCCACAAATTCACTCAGTTGAGGATAGCCACATATCATGGAACATATTTCCACTCAAGTATTTAGGTAATATTAGAAAGTGAAGTGTGATGGTTAAATAATAATAATAATAATAATAAAAAGTTTTCCATACATACTCTGCTTTTCAATTTCTCCATCTAGGTGACAACAGGACTACAAGGAATGTTATCTGACAATGCACTAATGTTTACCTCAGAAAGCAGAGGAAAATGTTGAAATACATTAAAAAAAAAAAAACAAACAAAAAACTAACAGATGGCTTTAAGTGAATAACAGAATCACTTAACCAAACATTTTATTTCCTGTATCTTGAATAATTAACAAAAAAAGTGTTTACCAACAATTATATAACAGCTTTTATAGTAACACAAGGAGGAGAAAAACATTTAGCACTAAGTCTCATAAATAATTCAAAAGGTCTAATTTACCATAATCATGTCTGGCATTTATCTTCAGTAAATAATGTATTAGGCATATACTGTGCACTCTTTCCTGCAGTAGCTACTAGAGAGCATTAGGAACAAACCCATCTGTGTTTAGCATTCTGTAAATCAGGCCAGCTCCTGCATGCATAAAATGATTGCTGATGAAGCCATTTACCTATGCAATGGCTAGAAATGACATCTTTTAATGTAAAATTAAATAAAAATTATAGAAACTGCAAAACAGATGAGGGTTTTTGTGTACCATAAATATTCATATCTTCCCAACTGAGAAAGCATACCTCTGAAACCATAGGAACCACTCTGGGAAAAGAAGTTGGGTCTTCCACATTCAGTGTGCCATTGACAGGTTAATTTGCATAAGAGCAAATTAACATCTCAAAAGCTTTCTCTTTGCTAACAGTTTCAAGAAATCATCCACCATTATCCTGAAACCACTGCAGCTACCTGGGCAGGACAGAAATGTGAGTTGGGTTGATGTCCAGGCTCAGGGTGCTTTTTTTGTTTGCTGCTTTGCCCAAAGCACCCTGTCCCAGCTCCTTCCTTCCACACTCCCCATTCCCAATAAATGGCGCCATACACACAGCCTTAGCCAGGTAATAGGTATTCCTATAAACTTTCAATTATTTCCTATTTTTGCCTCTTAAATCTGAAATGATTTCAACTCTTCTGAAACTTGCACATTTTCTAAAAACAGAGAATTGGAATCTGTCACAAGCACATCTCCCCAGAATTAACTGGGGAGAACACTCTAGTGCAGCTACACTCAAACTGATCAGCCACATCTGTGCCTTACCTGTCAGGAAGAATACAGAATACAGTGTACCATATGGGCATAAAACAGGGATTGCTGTTTTTACAGCTATTTTATAGCTCACTTCCCCGTTTGTTTGGGGTTTTTTTCAACTTTTTGTAATGTGTTTACAACATAAGCAAAATACCATAAGCAGAATCCTTTGAAACACTGGGCACTTCACTTCTTCATTTGGATTTTTAGTGTTGTAAATGTCCAGGGCTTTGTAACACCATTCTCACATTCTGAAACACATGCACCCATATACAAAATCAAGTGAAATCAAGATATTTTCTCACAGAAATCCAGGACATTAGGCAGCTAAATTAAGTGATCTAATGTCACACATCTTCACAAGTGCTAATTTCAAGATCTCCAAGAAGTTTACATTAAGCACACCATGGAGCACATTTAGTAGGATTTTCTGTCATTTTCAAGCACATTTATGTTTATTTGTTTAGACTGCCTTTATTCCCTATTCAGGTGTAACAAACACCAATACACACCACAGCCACATATTTGCTCACTCACCTCCTAGTCTTATTTCATCATTTCACCATTCAAAAGAAAGGTTTTTAGTAGGAAATGTAGTTAGAATGTTTCACTTTAATTACAACGTATCTTCTTGCCTGATCCTTTTGTTAAGAGTTATGTCCCAAATAGTAGCACTTCATATCTCTCCTGTGAAACAAACCAGTCCACAAGAACGATTTCAACAACTGTTGCTTCTCTCAGGTTACATCACTATATCAACCATCCAAACTAGCTTAAAAAAAAATAAATAAATAAATAAAGCCCTTGCAAATTGTCTGATTTGCACTCTCATACAGGTAAATAGAAAAGAAAAATATTTTTTTCCACATGTCTCTCAGTTTCTTTAAAGCTTAGGTGCAGAGAGTTCACTTTAACATGGCTCAGACTGCAAAGAACAGGGCACCAGAAAGCTGCTGAGCAAACCCCCCAGAGACACATCAGCAGCTCAACACAAGGCAAAGCCCCGGTGGCAGCTCAGCAGGATGGAGAAGACCTTCTTTGCACAACCTGTTCCAGCTACAAAAGGGATGCGTGGACAAAGATGGCCCGCTTCTTATCCTGACATTCCCTATCCCTGTTGTCCCTGCTGCTCAACACTGTAAGTTTTCCTTTTGACATCAAGGTAATAAAGTTTTGTAGGGCCAAAGGCAGAGTCTCCAATGGGTTAAGACCCCAGGTCAAGGAGACCTGAATTCAGCCTGGTTAAATATCAACACAGGAAGGCTGGCATGTAATAACCACCAGGCACACATGTTTAAAAAACCTCCCACCAATAGGAAAACCACTGTTTGAATTGGAAAGGAATTCTAATTATACTTGCTAACTGAAATCATTAAGTCTCCATAAAGAAACCACAGGAGAATATCTTTAAAATGGAAATATGTATCTTCAGCAGGAGAATAAATAAAGCAAATTATATGAACTTTCTGTATCTTGTCTGTAATCATGCCTGCATCAAACACCACGTGAGGAGAGCTGCACCCTCATTATGAAAGAAGGGCTCTCAAGAGCAGACAGCAGCATATAAACACAGGTGCTCCAAAGACTCTCAGAGCAAAGAGCATAAAGGTAATTTATAGGGATACTGTTGAAGGCAATGTTGCTCGGCTGACACTGTGTAATTTAATCACACATAACGCCATAGAAAGGTTTTCATCAAAATATCTTTCAGTCATCAATCTCAACTGCACAAAAATCACAGTTAGTTGTAAGCTGTTCCCTAAAATTTCCTTATTTGATTTCCTTTTAATTATCAATACCAGCTAAAAAGCTGCTTCTGAAGTTCAAATACAAGATATCCACAGTGCAGAAAATACTTCCTGTGATGTGCATATTTCATCTGAGGCTACTATTATGAACCAAATAAAACTGCAAACACCTGAATTAGTACATATGAAACAATACAAATTGCATTTTCCCATCATGGCATTTTATTAAGTCAAAGGCCCTTATCCAGCTTCAGTCTCCTCACCAAGAAAGGAATCACTTTCCCAGTAGAAATGCCTACTGTCCCTTTGTCCAGTCCACATAAAACCTAATTTCACGTGACTTTACCCCTTACATGGAAACCACTTGTACGTAGCCAGGTATTGTGGTTAGAACTAAGAAGGAAATACATAGAAATATTATTTCTATATTAAACCTACTGTTTATTCATCAATAATATTACTTAATTTTACGTTCTGACTTCAGTTTAAGTTGTGTTGTCGTATAACAGCCGGTCATAAATAAATGTGGTCTTACTCAGAGTGGAGAGAGAAGTTAACACTTGAACATAAAATGAGTTTTGAAACAAGAAAATATGTTAAAATATCATTTTAGCAATTATCACAATATGTTTCCATGCCTCTGCAAAGGCTGCTGGAAATTAAGCACATTAACAATTCAGTCAGTAAAATATTTTGTTCCTATAACCAGAACTCATCACCAAACAGCTCTGCAGAGCGGCACTGCAAAAAAGACTATACATTCTAAATGAGATTGTTTGAATGCTCCTTTTCTCATGAAATCCAATTTTATCTCTGTCTCATCTAATCAAAAGTTTTTGACAAATATTGTCAACATTTATTACAGGCATGAAATAGAAAAAAACCCAAACCCTGCCTTCTTAGCAAGGACAGAGCAGTAAATGAACTTAAGGACTGACACAGCAGTTTTTAGTTGATATTTTGTGTTAAATGACAGCCTCAGACATGCTGCTTGGTTGTTTTAGGAAAGACAACATTTAAATCAGACTCTATTAACAAGTCTAATATGTTCAAAAAACATGCTCAAAACTAGTGACTTCAACACAAAAAAGGGAAGCAACAAGGATTCAGTGACATGATACTGCATTTCTGAAAAAGGATGAGATACCAAGAAACACAATTTATGAAATAAACGTTTGTGAGATACACACACAGATACTTTTTAGTCTGGAATATAACTCTTATTTTCTTAGTCAGTTTGATGTATTCAAGTTCTCTGAAATGTTTGACAAGAAATTAGCTTTAATAAATGCTCTGTTATAACCCTGAATTTCCATAGCAGAAGAGTGTCTGCTAAATTTTCTAATTCATGATTGCAAATCTCAAGCTGTTTATGCCTTTTTAAAGGTTTGTTTTCTGGGGGAAAAGTTATTACATATAAATAGAGTTCTGATGAAAAATATCCATACCAATTTCATGATTTTAGAGTAAATTCTGCAAGTTGGTCAACTTCAAGATTAAGAACTAGTGGAGCAGATAGATGGAATGTACTGGTTCTCTCTTTCAAGCCCATCTCTTGTTTTAAGGGGATTGTTTCAAAATTTTTGATGCCTTAGGACTGGCAAAAAAGGAAATATTTCCTTACTGCTTAGAAGCCTAGAAGAAGCCTAGAAGCCTCAATAGCCTAGAAGAAAATGCAATGGACAGGACACTAAGATCAGCCACATGAGCAAGGAACTCCAATGTGGCTTTTACCTTTCCCACTGTGTCTTTTGAAGTTTCAATTCCTCTTCCTACTTTGTCAAAACCATTATAACCTTTCCTTTCTAAGCATTACTTGATATTTAGAGGTAAACTTACTGTTTCTCATGCAATCATTAACACAATTTTAATTTATTTGGACTCAATGTAGAGACCTTCCATTCAAGTTACTGTTTTCTTTTATGACAATTCTTCAGATAGCTTACCATAAGATAAGAAGACCAAACCTAAAAGCCCTTCAGGATTTAATTATTAATTTAGGTAATAATTCTTTTCTTCCTATGGTAATATTATTACCGTATGGTGGTTTTAAAATATCTATTTCACTTCAGAGTCTCCCATTAAATAAACCACTATTTTATGTAGGTATTCATAAAATGGTGCAGAAAAGGCAATATCCTGGTTTGCACTTTCCTCCCAAAAGCAAGAATAAATGCAGTTGGGACTGGAACAGATGCTGTGGTCTAGTCTCATTCAGTGCAGCTGTAATTATATAATTTTAGCAATTAATTCTGATTTAATGTTCTGTGATGATTGTACAGAAAGTGGCCTCATGCAATTAGTTTCCTCTCTGCAGTGAAACACTGAGATGGCAACATTTGCTCTCAGCAGTCTGAAAAAAGGACAAGAAATCCTGAAGACTCTTTAGGATTCAAGTGATAATTTGAAAAGTCCAAGCAAAGCAGCAGGCAGGGCTTCCACTCAAATTCTTTTGAAAAAGAAAGAACAGCAGAGTACAGTTCTCTTATGCATCAGGGCAAAAATCAACTTCAGATTTCTGCCGCAGCTCAGAGAGTTTTCTATAAAAATGCAAGAGAAGCCTGAAGCAGATGAACTGAAGAGTTTAAATCTCACTATTTAGCTTAAGTCACTGATCATCCAAATAAGTATATCTACTTTGTATTCAAAACTGGAATGAATGAGAATTATGCCAGGGATGGGAATTAACACAAAAGAACGGCTTTCAAAAGTTAATGTTGGAGCAAAAGACATAAGGATTTAAAAAAATACTATTTTGGAGATTCATAATAATAATTTCATCATCATAATAATAATTTCATTTAAAGCTTTCAAATACATATAGGATCAAACCCATTTTGTACAGTTTCTACTCCAGAAGGAAGTACTGTTTTCCACAAAAACTAATGATTTCACAGCATTTTCTGAAAAATCTTCAATTGGATTGGCAGTCAAGGGCAGTGTACACTTTTCATGTTGCACATCATTTCAAAGACAGATGCTGCTTTGCAATGGTGCTTCACAGCAATAAACTACTTTGAGATTCACTGCCTCTACAGTTTAGGGGTTTGCTTTGTTTCACTGCCATCAAATTCATTAAGCTTTGATTTCAGACTTTGATTTCAGACAGAAAGTTTCAGGAATTACAGGAAGACCCTCAAAAAGTACCTGCCACAAAACTACTTACAGAAACTTATGTGAAAAACTGTAAATCAGGATGATGTCTGCCATCCAAGGAAACAACTTTTTAGGTACTTCAATCATAGATATTCATTACATAGATGTGCAAAGACTCCTATCAGTGAGAACATATTCTGTAGACATTATTAACTAGATATTACCACTCCTGTCATTTGCAAGTGTATCCCTTTCATATTCTCGTAGGATGAGAAACTTCCCATCTCTGGAAACAAGACAATCACCTTCAGGTTAAATATGAGAATTCTCTCTGTGAAATAACATCCAAGCTCGCAAGGAGAACCTGAGAGGCAGCTACAGTCAGTGTGATTCATGTGCTCCCAGAAAGAGGCAAGAACACTCCTCATCTATCAAACTTGCCTTTAGAAGTGTTTCTGAGTTAACTTGGCAACTCACACTTCTAGTTGTCATCTCATCAAGTGAATGTTGAAGATCATAAAGCTCACAAAACCATATATATGAATGTGAGCACGTTGTGCATTTCTTCCCCACAGTGGTTTAAGCCTGCACTCCCCAGGCTACGTTACATTTGGTTGTAATGATTAATAGCACCACAATAATTGGTGTCCAGTGCCTATTCATCACAGGGGTTCCATTTCTTCGTGGAGTTCCTCTTTATGTAATGAATGTAGGACTTTCACATTGTACCTGACAGCTTGATTAATGATGCTACAGTTAGTTTCTTACACAATAAGCACAGCATAAGAATTGTAGGTGTCAGTTCGGCCCAATTTTAAGTCGATTTACTGCTCTTCACCATTAACAAAGGGTAAAAGAGGTGAGAAAGAGGTGTATATACTGTAATCTGTTCCTTTAAAATTTATTTTAGCTGTGCCTAGTTCTGCTATTTTTAGCTGGAAAGACAAAAGACAAAGAAGCTACTGATACCTAATCAGTTGAACAGTTTATTTAGAGCAGCAGACTACAAGCTACACTGACTATGCAGCAAAGATTTACTATGGCAGGTTATGTTTCCCATTTTCTTTTTAGCTGTTTTACAACAAAGAAAAATTAATTGAAAGCAATAAATAAGAAGGAACTGAAGTGAAATTGCACAAGAGCAAACATTCAGCCATGCAACTCCTAACTCATGAAGCCTTCCATATGCTTCAGGCATTCATAACTTTAAAGTGCAAGTTCATTGTAGATGGGAGGCTCCCACATCTGGAGTTCAAATCTAACTTCATATCCACTTTTGTCAGTGAATCAGGCACTTAATGGTGTCTTCAAGCAGTTTTTCTGATGTAAATTGATTTCTCTGGGCTAAGTAATTTTAATTGACCTTCTAAATAGGCACACTAACAAATTATTTTATCAAGGAATTTAAAAGTAATTGAACTAACAAATATAATCTACAATGACACAGCAAATTATGTGAGGAACCAGCAAGAGGAAACAGTTTGGTGTGGTTGATATTGCTGTCAACTATTGCTGTCAAAACCACCTGTTTTATTGTCTTCCTTTTATGTGTATTGAAGATGCCACATCCAGCTCAAGAGACAAGCACTGTAAATAAATCATTCCTTTAGAAGAGATCAAAGATTACTTCTCCTGGAGTGGTACCAAAGCTCACAATGCCAAGCTGAAGTCGCACACTGTACTCAGCAAGGAAATAACTCACAAAACACACCTATAATGGAAAGCAAAGCAGCCAGGTTGTTTGTAAGAGCTCCTATGACACATCTGAAATTGTTCCTGTTCAGCACAGGAAGTCATGCTTAAACTTTATCTCCCTGAAGCCACCACGATTTATGCTGTCACCCTTAATTAGCATAAATGAACAAGGTATGCTTTATGTAGCCTACAATAATCATTATGGACACAAGAACAGTCACACTGGATGAACACAATATTCACTGCTACAGTGTCCAGCAGCAGATGCTTAAATGCTATAAAGAGGGGAGATCTAGGTGTTAATATGCTCCACATATATTCTCCCAGGCATTAAAAACCTGTGATGTCAGAACTTCAAGATAAAAGTAGCATCTGCATCCACCTAATTTTTAATGCTCTTTGGTAAACCTTTCCTTTGTGCACTTGCTTAATTGCTTTTTGAACTTATTTATACTTTGGCATTTATAATATCCCATGACAACGAATTGCATAGATTAATTATGTCTAATGAAAACAGCATCTCCTTTATATCAAAACTTTTAACTGAATGTCATATGATGCTTTTCAACTCCTTTGTTAAAAGAAACTGTGAATAATTTCTTGATCACTTCTTTCTTGTCATCAGTGATTTTACACAGCTTTCAAACTATCCTTTCCCTGCTTTTCATTTCTTTTGTATGCTGGTCTTAATTTCACCCCGCAAAGGTGTCTTGTACATTTCAGCATATTAAAGATTTGCCTCTACCTTTTCTAATCCTACTGCAACCTTTTTGGGATGAAAAATCAGCCCTGCATATTTTATTCAAGATTTGAGTTCAACATGCATTAATAGCCTAGTATAACATTTTATTTCATCCTGTTCCATTCCCAGCAATTCTTACTGTCCTCTTTTTCAGTTTGGAATTCCACTCTGCACAAAGCATGATTCTACAGGACAGTTGCACCTCCAAACTCACTGTTTTGCTGGGAAAAAAAGAGATGCTTTTTGTAAGAATGCAGAGATCGAGACTGACCCTGTCATTTGTTGAACTGAGCAGCACAAAGCCTGCAAGATTCAACTTAGAGTCAGAAAGCCAACACTGAGATTTAGCCAAACACAACTGCAATGTAGCACTCGACCACTCTGGGTTTTCAGCAAACTCCTGGACTCTAAGAAACTGTAGCTATATGAATTAGGTCATACTGAATGTATTAGGATGTATTGGTGGATTGCAAAATTTCTGTATTATTCTCCTTTCCAATTGCAAGGCATATAACCAACTGCACACTTAAAATTGGTCCTGGTCACATGAATATTATCCATTTAACTGTTTAACTGTATTTCTTGAAGGAGTTATTGCTTTCAAGAGTAATCTTAAGCTCACAAAAGAAAACCATTCGCCTTTTAAATCTTTCAAATTTAAGAACCCACTAAAATATACCATCCTAAGGAAGAGTCCTGATTCAATTCAATTTTTAAATATAAAATATGACAGATTTCAAAAATTAGAAGGGACAAAGTAAAAGGAAGAGATATTTTTAAGCTCATTTCAAATTCTTTCATCTTTTCATTCACTTACTCATGCAGCTGATGGAACTCACTCCACAATACCACTCAGTTGCTAGGCCTTATTTCCATTTCTATAGAGGCATATCTTGAATCCAGAAAAAATAGGAAAGGATTTAAAATATTACATAAAATAAGCCTGATTCGTTTCTGCACATGGTCAACATCTGAATGGATCTCACTTCTAGAGCAGACAATAAAGAAGAAATAAGAAGAACTGATAATGTGAAGCTGGGACCAGAACAGGACAAAAGCACTGTGATTATGGCTCAATACAGAATGCCTGATTTGTGCAAGCAGTGCTGTATTTCCATAGTGCCACTCAACTGCAATGGTGATACAGCTAAAGATGTAAGTCTGAAAACAGACAGCAGTCCTGAATAAATGCTGCTTCAAGCTGTACTGGTGTGCCAGTACCATGGACACTTCCCTGCTCTTTGCCAGAGACTACATGTTAAAATTGAAGAAAAAGAAATGAAAATATTATATCAAGTGACTAGGAAAATGGAGAATCAACACATTTTCTTTAAAAAAAAAAAAAAAAAAAAAAAAACAGTTTGGTTTAAGAAGGGCAAAAACAACATAATAAGTGATTGTCCTCAGAATTATTCAAATTGTGCAGGGCTTCTCAAAGTCTCGACCTGATGCCCTGGTAAGAGTTCTCAGATGTTTCAGCTGCAACATTCTCTGCACACATGCCATTAAATGTCTAAACAGCTTTTGTCCTAGCACAGATTTTCTCATTTTAATCCAACACTTCAAGTTTTATCAGTATCTGAAAATGCAAAACAAAGAACAAAAATAGGATAAAGTAGTATAACTACATTTTGGAGAAGAATAATATTTTGGGACAAATTCCCAATAGATGCAAGATAAGTTCTAGGAAGTCCTACTAAAGAAGTGCCTTCAAAGCTCTTTCAATCTTGAAGAGAAACCACAGAAATACCTCTTTGTAAACTTATCCCTGGCAGAATTATCTGCACCATAGAAGAGTTGCTTGCATTAAAGTTTGCCCAACACCATCTGTAATTATTACAGTGTTTTCCTCATATAGCCAAACTATTTAAATTGCTATAGCAACACAGCTTGACCATTGTTTCACACAACTTTCTTAAAAATATATAAATATTTTCAGAAAGAATAGATTCCACTGGCGAGTGAAGAACACCAGCAAACAGGATAACCCAAATGGATAGTCTGTGTTCTGCCCTGCAATTTCAAGCAAAATTTCCTATATTCTGCAGCCATCCATTTTCAATGCCAGCAGCACAGTCATGTTTCTTTGGGTTCACCAATAACTATCATGTGAAAACCTCTTTTCCTCCTGTAGAGCCCATCCTGGAAGGGCTCTCACTTCATGGCAAGGAGGAATCCTGAAGGGGAAAGTTTTTCTGAGCAGTTTCCTTCTTACGACAGAAGTGACTTTATAGCAGGCCCATAACTCTCACCAGAATGGGGGCTTTGAGGGTGATTTTTAGAAATCCCATCCCTGTGCTTCAAAATCAGTTTTCTTCCCGTAATATCCTACATAAAATATTCTCTAAATTTAGTCCCAATGTTCCTTGAAAAAAACTTAAACCAATAACTTGATCTATCATGTACACAAGACTAGGCCTAGAGAACACCACAAGCTTCTTCCTAAAGAAGGAAAACAGTAAAAATTCCCAGGTCATCTTGGGGGGCTTCTCAGCCCCTCAGACCATCAGGCTCTTCTGTGGGGATAGAATGTATTCAGAAACAAACAAAAAAAAATTGCTTTACAGAAGTGGCATGGTATCCATTAGAGACAACTTCAAGAGAATGACATTTTGTGAAAAGCTGGAGTTTAGTTATTGGTGATAACAGATCCTTCTCTTACTCAAAAATATGAAATAGTGTGTCAACTCTCCATGGTGAAAGAAAACTTTCTGGCTTGGTACAAAAGACAGCAAACAAATATGACTAAGCCTGGCTCTGCAAATACAGCTGAATTGAAAAGCCTCTCCCCAGTTTTGAGCCATGTGAAATGAGCTGAAACACTGTGCTACTTTCCCAGAGCTGATCCTACCACACTGCTTTTAAGTTTAATCCTTTTTGAAGACTATGGCAGAGAACAGGAGAAAGGCTCTGCTTTATGCTTTTCAAACACCTTCCCTCAATTTTCAGAAAATAGTTTATAAACATTAATGTGCCCATATCCACTAAACAGATAAGGAAAAAATATAATAACCCTAAATAAATACCTTCTACAAAATCCTTACAGCTGAAGCTGGTGTCCACTAACTGAAATCACTTCCATAACACCAGGCAAGAGATTTTCTATTTTTCTGTCTCAAGACAGAGTATATAATGACAAGAAGTAGCCAAGAAAATGGATTCTCATGAGAGGAGAGAAATAATGGAAGGGGGTGTGGGATGTGCCACCATACATCAACTTCTTATATCACATTTCCTACTCCTTACAAATAGAGGAACAAAACAAAAACCCCCCTTGCTCTTCAAACATTACCTTTTTTTTTCTCACATGTTGAAAGACTGTAAGCTCAGTGTTACTACTCCTTTATGCAGTTATTCCAGGGCAGTTATAAACCCTGTAACTGAACGACTCACATGATCATGAGTTTCAGAACCCATGAATTTCAATTATGTGAAAGACATCACACAGTTTGGGAGAAATTAAACTGCAAATAAAGAAAATGTAAGACCTGCTAAATCCAAAGTTTTATTTTTAAACCAAAATAATCATAACTCCAAATTTAAACTCCAAAAATAACCTCTAGATTTAAATAAAAACCTCAAAAAAAGTTATGCTGAAAATATATAAGTGTAAAATAATTAAAACTATACACAGTAAATCACTTCTTTTAATGCAAAGCCCATCTGTTTGAAAATTTCCCTTTTTCAATTATCAGCCATATTAAGAAATCAATTATCTTATCTGAATTGCCCATCAAGCTTTGAATCAAAAGGCATTGCAGGTGCACGTAATCCTAATTCATTCTTTCCTAAGAAAATTGTGAAGGTTGATACTGACAATGTCAAATTTTACCTGTGCCCATGACTAAGCAACACACATGAGAGTCAATAATCCTTTTCCTAACAGCCTGATGAATTCAGTAAACATTTAATTTCCAGAATCCAAGCTACAATACTATGATAAAGAGAATAGTGGGCGGGGGGAGGGGGGGGGAGTTCCACTTGCTAACTAAACCCAAAGTATCTTGGAGTGTGTGAGGATGAGGGAAGAAAAACGTGGGGAAGGCAGTCAAATTATAGATATAATTTAAACAAATTAAATTATATTACCTATTACTTTCTTTACCACATAACAGGTGATCTAAACTAATACTTCAGCTAGCACTGTCTTCTTTCTGTTGTGAATGATAATTACTGAATCCAGGCACTGCATTTTCAAGAAATAATGCTTGGCATCAGGATACTTTTCATTTTTTATTCACTGGTTTTCAAGGTTAGCAGCTAATAACCCAGAATAAGTTAAATAACACACTTTAGATGAATGGTATTGAGTGCAAAGCATAACCATTGAATGCTGCAATCCCTCATAGGATGTGTGGGTGAGTGAACACAATAAAAGAGCCCTGCCAGTGGTCCTTGGGACACACAGACACACATGGTACCAAGAAGTGACTTGTCCAACCTTGGGCTTGCCTTTTGCCATAAAAGACTGTCAGTACAGACTCTATTCTTGCACAGAACTTGCATTCACCTCTACACTTCAGTGCATTTATGCAGTAGTTTGCAGAGATGGCAGTCCAGTGCTACCACCCTCAACAGCACAGCAAGGACCTACTGGACCATTTATATATTTTATGACTAGCTGAGCATGCTGTTTCAGTGATTCAAACCAAATAACATTTTGCTCAAGCAAATTCTGAGTTTGACAGAAAACTCAAAAGCCTGACACAAAGTCACATGATTCCTACTTACTTTACTTCTTCAAGTCCATAAATGCTTCCAAAATGCTGCCACGCCAAAATAGTGTGACCAAGTCCCACATTCAGCCTCCCATGAGCTTGCCTTCTCTATGTAGTTCATCTTATCTATTGAATGCATTAAGCCAGAACCACGTCAAAGCAGACATTTCAGAACTCTGCATCATAAATTTCCCCAGTTCTCTCTGAAGAGTGAGAAGCTACACAAGCCTAAAGAAGCTGCCCCATTAACATTTCACTTAGGAGGATCTTGCTCCGTTTTGCAACTGTGATGTATTTGAGCTATTTATATCAATCAGCTCATTCACTAGCATATACATTACTAGCAGATACTGGTTTTCCTTCTTGCTTCATTACTATTTTTCAGTGAGATTGCTGGTAGCAGCACACTGTGATCCTGCTGAGAACACCCACATGCTCGCTGTTCTATACAGTTGTTCTGTAAAACACGTAGACTTGCCTAAAATTCAGCTCAGGAAATAAATGTTAACAAGTTGTCATTCTTAATTCTTGCCTTCAAGGGGATCTTAGAACATGGACTTGACAGCTCTCTAGTTATGCTACACTGAGATCCCTTTATGTAATATCACTTATTACTATTAGAACCTTTAGCAAAAAGGACAAAATAAGCATAATTTCTCTTTCCTGGATATTGAAAGCAAATCTCTTTATGCTCATACTTCTTCCAAATATGCCAAAATAGCTCTGTAAAAAGAGGCCAATAAGAAGATTTGTGTATATATTTTTATCATTGCATAATAAGAATCACTCTACAAAGGCATTTTTAGTGAAGGAGCTGGTATGGAATAACTAGAGATTTTTAAAGTTACTCTCTGGCTGATTCCACACTTCATGTGGAAATCTCTGGAGAATGACCCAGAACTCTTCACTTCTTCTGCTCATGATGCCACCACGGGAACAGGATGAGCTCCCCAGCTGAGCCAGGTGAACTCAACGCTGTGGTTTGCTAATGGCTGCGATCTACAAGTACAACTAATGAACATAATGAAAGTACACATCTTCCCTGCTATTCACTGCATAAGTAATGGAAGTAATTGCTTTCAATTTCTGGTCACTGCTAGCACAACATAGAGTCCTTGAAGATTGCAGACTCATTCTTATGCTGCATCAGCCTCACAGAGGAACGTGGGCACATTATCATTTGAAGAGGCCTAACAATGGTCGGGGGATATATTCAACTGCTACTTGTATATCTAATAGGCACATTGTACAGCATCAATAGATGAAATTGTTCACATGCTTTTCTGTGAATACAAATATACTACTACCAAGAATGTCAAACAAATTAGAGCTGAAATAACACTCGAACAGAAAAATGAATAGGAAGGACGTGAACCACTCACAGAATAAAATGGACAAAGTAATAGAATTTGTAAATGTAAATCTGCATTGTGAGCATTATACTTAAAGCCTCTAAAATTACTGGCAGCTGGGAGCACTACAGCAGAAGTTTGCTCAGCTCCCCAGCAGCAGTAGAAAAGCACTACGCTGCTGTTCATGAACTCCTCTGTAGACTCAGAACCAGCACCAATGGCATCTGCAGGGATAATGCAGAGCCCTCTTCATCTGAAGGGTGTCTTGGTTTGATGCAGGATTGGAGTAGAATTCTTTGAAGCTTTCAAAAGGGCCCAGAAATTCCTGAAAGGAAAATGACTAATAAACACCACAGAAGTGATCAAAGACATCGTTGGCTTTGTGGTTGACATAGCATTATGTGAGAGCATATGACAACTCTAAGTGGTTTAGAGCAGAATTATCTGCAGTGGCAAATTAAGACCCACTATGAAAGAAGTCTGCAGGGAAATAGAGATTACATAGTCAGAACCACACCAAGTGATACATCAGCACATGAACCACCCAAACCTCATCCTCCCTCCTCTTGTAATTCCCCTTTCTATTGACAATGCCCTATAATAACAAATCTTGTTCCTACAGAAAAAAAATAAATAAGTAATCTATTGCCTCTCACCATTCTGCATTTACTTCTAATAGCTGTAAGTTGTATAAATACGATGGCTAATACTGGATTTATTTCAGACTGAAATTTTTTGCTTCTTATCTGAACCCAAACTGCTCTCTGTAACCAAGCCATAAACTTCCAAGGCTTAGCGCTTGGTCATGAAGATACATCCTAGGATCTTTGTATTGAATTAATCTATGGAAAGAGGGTGAAGAATTCAGTCTACCATGCAGAGAGTTTTCAGTAAGAAAGTATTTTTCTTTGTATCTCTCAATGTTGGAACAAGTATTGAAAATCTGAATCTTCAGTTATAAAACTCCTAAATATAACAGTGGAGCAGGACACAAAACTATCAGAGAATATAATTCCCAGGAAACTAAGGCTGTAAAATTTGGAGAGTTTCGATTTGAGTAACAGAAAGAAAATGGGAAAGCATTAGGTCACAAGTAGGAGTTGGGTTTCTTCCTTTTGTATTCTACCTTTTTAAGGAAAGAGTTTTGAGGATAAAGGCAATGGATGGCAAGAAAAATCAATCCATAATTTTGTACCAATCAGAACACATGTACGTGTTCAAGAACCACTTATTGTGAAAAACAGGTGCTTTTCCAGATGAGATATTTGAGACACATCACTGCACTTGACAGGGGCATGTCTAGCAGTAGCAGTTGTCTTGCAAAACCAGTCACTTTGTGAGATCTTCCCGGGACCTGGTTAAACCCATGATCAAATAATTCATTTTAAAAACGGGTTTGGCCTACAAAGTTCTAATAGGTAAGATGCATCAGGGTTTAGGGATCCAGGCATTTCGTCCAGCCTCAAGCATATGCTCTGTGAAATACTTTGACAAGCAAAAAGTTGTTAGTCCAGTAACAAAAAGGAAAAAAAAATCCAAGTCATATAGAACCATGCTAAAATGAACCCTGGATTCTAATCTTGAAAATAAAAGGCCAACATATAAAAGTAAATTCTATTCAAAAGCCTGATCTGAATGGAAACTTTATCTTTCAAATGAGAAGCTTATCCACTCCATCCCTTCATAGTTTGCTCTCCAGATCATAAGATGATGCACTAGCACTGCAAACTTAGTTAATCAGTCTTTAGGATGTAAAATTATAGCTGATGTCTCTCTCAACAAATCTAACCCTGTAGAAATCTTTAAAATACATCAAAAAGGACTCCCTGCTATACCTTCTGAGGGTCTTACTCATGCTGCCATCCTGTGACAAAAAACAGTAAACGCAAGAAAAAAGTTCCACTGAAAAATCCCAGACCATTATCAAAACACTTCTGAAATTCCTTCCATCTTTTAAGCTTAGAAGAAAATCTTGCATTACACATAAAACTTCAAAATACAATGCCTTAAAGGTGTGTGTAATTGCTTTACCATTTCCACAGTGAAAAACTGACACTTCTTCTGATCCCTATTACAGAAATTGTCACAAAAAGTAAGAAAAACTACTAAATAGGTCAAGTTAATAAAATCTTGTTATGGATCCCATAAGTCTTTTTTTTTTTGTCTGCTATAACAGCGTAACAGGTAACATTTCCTAGAAACACCTTGCCTTGTGGCAGAGTCGCAGGAGATCAAAATGCTTCTCCTGACTTGATGAAATGAAGTACCCATAATAACACATGAAATGAGATGGAGCCCAAAAATCCCCACATTAGGCTCAGCACTCCTGAGGACAGAGGCATACAAAGAGTCAAAGCTTAACTGAATATCCTCAAGGGGTTTTAATTATTCTTAATGGTAATAAATCCCAGAAAGATAAGAGAGTTTAATGAGATTTGGTGTTTTTTCCTGTGTTTATTGTGTGAAACAGGACAATATTATTTTTTAAAGCATATGTCATAGATACAAAATGTTTAGGCAACAGCAGGAATGCTGAAGGGTTTATATTTAAAAGTTGAGATAGATTGCCTAAAAATTCTGGCTGGCACATGGCACTGGTTAAAGAGACCCTTCTGAAGGGTGGAATCATTTGCCTGAATATTTGCATCTGCTAGTTGGAGGAGAAGGGCAAATTATCCTCAGCAGCCCAAACAGATTAATAAAATGGTAGAAAATGAAATATTGATCAGTGTGTACAAAGCAATATTTTTCCTGATTGCAACTGTTCTAATTTGCTTGTTAATAACTATCTATTGCTTATTATCCAACCAGATGAGAGAAACACATAAGAGAGTGGAATCTGAATACAGGAACAGCTCACCCACAGAGAAGCAGGGCTGAAGTAAGGGGGGGGGGGGGGGGGGGGTGGGGGTTTGTCATAAATTTGATTCCAGGTAGGAAAGGTTAAAAACTTAATGAAGTCCAGGTAAGGATCTGCTCATAGACAAAGTGTTGTCTAGACTGAGAGCTGTACCCCAAAGATTCCTTGCTGGGACTATTAGCCAGTACAACTAAGATTCCTAGCATGATTTAATACCCTCTGGCACTTTTGCAGTTTATCTTTTAGTACCAGCCAAGTAACTAAAAGCCAATGGTTCTCAAGAGGAATACATTTACCTTTGGTGAGAGGAAAAAAAAAGAAGACAGAGCTATGCCTAGACAAAGAGATAAATACCTACTGTTGTCTTACTGGGCTGCCATTCCCAGTTCCAGAAGAGAAAAGCTGAGGAAATGAGTATTCAAGCAACACTGATCTTCAGAAACACAATTTTCTGTGTCTGACACACAATAGGCACTTTCAAATAGCACTCATCAAAAACTACAGGACACATCATTAAAAAAATCCCCCTTTGATTAAAACTTTAATTTTATTAAAGTTTTAGTCAAGAATTATTTCCCTTTGAGCAGTTGCTTTACATTCTTTACAAAGCATTTGTGGCAAGGACTCCTCAGAAGGCAGCTCAGCAGATTTGGGGCAAGACACGCTCACCATGACACACCTGCCTCTACACCAGGCTCCCAGGCCAACCTACAAACTCCTTCATTTCCTGCTCTTTTCTCTTCCACTATTTCCCCTCTGATGTCAGCTACCCACCCAACCTTAGAAATAAGATGATTCCACAAGTCAAGTTTCCTCAACAATTCTCTGGTTTACTTTGAATTTGTTTAAACTGCACCAAACAAAGTGAGAGCTTTTTATACCTATACCCCATCCTCCCCAAAAATATACCAGTGACTGATTTTAGCATTTCAGTTTTTTGGTGTTTTTTTCTCCTGAACACCTGACATAGCAGCTGCTCTGGGCTAAGAAGTTCTCTAAACAGTAGCCAAGCACTACTAAAATACCACTTCTACATGGGACTGGATGTACATGGTTTAAGTAGCAAATCGTTACTTTGTCCTTATAAAACTTTGGGTAAAACAAAAGTAAACCTGAAACAAAAGAAACACACACCAAAAATAACTAGGTAAAGCTAAGATCTCATTCACAGTGTGCGCTGGGCAAATCAGATGTCCTTGCGGATGTTGCTCATTTTTAACTCTCATTCTTTCTATTTTTCATTTACAAGTATGCAACAACTTTGTGGCAAGGAAGGTGCAAAGGATACTTTTATACAGAAAGGATTTTTTTCTTTGCAACGTCAAGAAAGGATCCAGACAGTACCTTACCAAAAAAAAAAAAAACAAGAAAAAACAACAATTAAACCCTGCTCTTAGAACATCCCACACAAGACTTGGCTTGTTTAGGACAACAGTATCCAACTTCACCTACTGTCTTCCTCCTTTACCTCTCTAATTCAGAATAAACAACTGTTAATACTTATGTAGCACAACAAAGTAAATCTCTGTTCACATTTTCTCCACATTTCAGAAAACCAGAGTAAGAAAGAGTTTTTTTCATGGCTGGACAAACACCACCTGCAATACAACATCTTGCTGCAGTGCTTGGGTATTTTTATCTCTGCACAGGTAGAGCAATCCTTGAATGTATAATGAACACATGGCAGAGAAGGAATCTGTACAGGTGGTTTTTTTCTTAGCCTTTTTCTTGTTCTCCTAGATAACCACGTTATAAAAATAAAAAAGTTTACCCTGTAATCCTTATCAAGACTTGGAATCATATCACAATTCTACGATATGATTTTTAAGGACTATTTAGACACAGTAAACAAAGAATAGACAACACAGTATGTAGCTCATTAGTGATAAATTTCATCATCTCATACAATAAGGTGTATTCAAATGGCTCTATAGCTTCTTTTACCAAACCTCATAATGCTTCATACAGCTACATAATAGTCAAATATAATAGAAAATTTTTCAAGATTTTTGGGAGTTTTGGTTTTTAAGGATGGCATATGGTTATGTACACATATATATATATATAACATACCTTGTAAAATCTATCAACAGCAGTGAGAGAAAAGTTAAGATGGACCTGGTAAATAGTCCTAAAAATTGAATTTTGAATATGCAGTTTAAAAAGAGGCATAAAACTACACAATTGCTATTTGTTACCCCTTTCTAGCACAGTATTTAGCCTGCAGTTGTAAAATCCTATAAAGAGTGTCTCTCTCTTTAAATGAGGGTGGTTGCCATTAAGATACAGCCAAGCAAATCAGTTTCTTTGTGCAACTATAGCAAATCATGACCTTGAGCTGTTTCATGCACAATGAACAAGCAGAGAATAATTTACACTTCCCAGACGAAATCACATTCCACAACCAAGGAGAAGTTCTAGACTAAACGCAGTCAAAAACAGGGGGCGTTTAAGAGGCTAAATGACACTGGCAGAGACTGAGAGGTCCATGTTAACAAGTGATAGGGCAAAAGGAAACAGGCTCAAGTTGCACCAGGGGAGATTTAGATTGGATATTAGGAAAAATTTTATCACTAAAAGGGTGGCCAAGCACTAGCACAGGCTGCCCAGGGAAGTGGCAGAGTCACCATCCCCAGAGGGATTTTATGTACATCAAGGTTAGCTTTTGTATTTCTTCAGAGACAGGTATTGGGGTATTTCCAAGAGCTGAGAAGGTACTAACAACTTTACTGTATGTGTATATATGTTAAAATTTTTAAGTTAATACACAGGAGTAAATCTGAAAACAAAATTAAATAAACTGTATTATGAAAAAGTGGATTATCAAATAATACCAGAAGTCTGAAGCAAGGACAGGCGATTGTGGGGGGAAGGAAATTAAATGTATTAGAAAGGAGAATGGAAATAAATGCTTCAGGCAAAAGACATGTTGTATATCAAGCCACTCATTAAAAAGGGAAAAAAGCAATTCTTTATACATGATACAAGGACAGAGAAGAGTTGGTGTCACAGAAGCATTGCCAGCTCCTGTGGGAAGCAATGAACAGAATTAAGAAGTGCATATCTTGAAATCAGAGGTGAGAGAATCTCATTTTATTGTTCCTCTACAAGAAATGGGATTCTATTCCAGTCACTCTTCCTTTTAGGCAATTAAACAAGGAAACAAAAGCCATCTTTCAATTCTAACCTCCTACCCACCAAGGAGAAAAAGTAGAAATCAGCAAAGTACACATACTTTTGCAGTGAAATAAATTACAGCTTGACTTAATGTGAAGCCATGAAGAAGATTTATAATTACTCTTCATATTTAAACCAGAATGTTTTTCTAGTCTGAAGAACATTGCCCCCTCAAACATTCTCCCCCTCTTTTCCAAGAGAATACAGTTTCATTACAGACAACAGTCTCATTATTGTGTATGACTATTGTGAATATAAAAGAAAACTACTGGACTGAAGATCCAATCTTTTTACAATTTATACAAAATCCAGCATTCCAAGAACTGGTTTAAAGGCTTGCAAGGCAGCACACAGTCACAGTAGATGCAGACTTTCTCATATATCCTAGATATTAGGTGGAAATTTTTTCTGGCTTAACTACCTGCCAGTCAACAGCAGTTCTTTCCTTCACTTTTCTTCCTTACTTTACTTCTCATCAGCAGTGATGATTTTAGCCCTAGACCCTCAACAGAGAATCTGCTATTCTTTGACAATAATTGAGGTACACAACACTTTAGGCAAGAACTTTTCATTAAAAGCTACCCAAAAACAACCTCACTTCAGGCACAAGGCTGCTGCAGAGGTGCCACTCACATCCACAAGAGAAGTGACTCCCATCTGCACTGGCCTCAATCGACCCTGAGCTGTTGTGCATTCAAATGTTGTGCTAATTAGTTTACTTCCAAATGAGACTGAAATAATAACATTAATCCAGCACACATCTTGTTCTCATTCAAGCCTTTGGAAACAGATGCTATAAATGCCATATAGATGGTTCTCCTTTTTTGACAGCATTGTTGTATATGCAAAGTTACAGATAATTGACCTGTTCAACTAGATCATTCATCTATACCTACCTGTGATATTTGACCCCTTTTTATAAAAAAACCCACCCAACTTACAAAACAAAGAGTACTACACCTATTAAAACACACCTCACAAAAGCACATTTTGCACAGAAGCTGCCATCAAATTGTTTTAAACTGTAGACAGAGAGCAGGACTTTGCACATCTTTATCCGCATGGAAGAAGATATTTCAGAACTGAATTGCGTAAGGTTCATCACCAGGTCAGGGGCAAACCAGAACTGCAGGTTTTCTCAAGGCTTTGAAAGCAGGAATACTATTTAAATCAGGTTAATGGCTGCACTGGACAATGAACATATCAACATTTCAGCCAAGATGGGAAAGAGTCATCTCTGCCAACCTACAGGTTAAATAGTGTTGAAAATTTTGCTGGGAGTGAAGCCCAAGCAATGCAAGCTGCAGTACACTCTGCCTGGATTTCTTGTCCTTTCAGCCACATCAGAAAAACCTAGGCTTTTACTAGACTCTGGAGAGGAAGGTACCCAACAGGCAGAGAGGATTTGTGTGAAGAATGGGAATTCTGTACTTTTCAATACATGATTATTTAGGTTGTGCATTTTACTGAAGATTCTTGAGAAGAGCTGAGTTAGCAGCTGGTTTTGTCTGACAAATTATGCTCAGAATAATTAGAGCTTTCAGTAATTCAACTCCTGTATATTTATAAACCTAGATAAATAAGCAGCATGCAATCAGATAAATATGGTCTAGATGAATAATACTATACACTAACATTTGAATTATTCCAACACATAAGTATGGGTCCCAGTCCCTCATATAATGCTGTGTTCTGCCATCCTTTTTCAGACAAAATTCCCTAGACATCTTGCAATGCTGAGGAAGTTCTACTGAACAAATATATATCTACATTAATATTGTGCTTAAGGTGGACTGGACAGGACCACTGCCAATATATGAAGGTAGCTGAACTATGTTCCTATTAAAATGGGGTTGTACAGAATAAAGCACTTCAGCAAAGCAAACTAGAATTTTTTTAAGTGTTTAAGCATTCCAGTTTTAAGCATCTGAGAAGCAAAATACGAACGTCAGAATTACATCACTACTAAATCCAGTTTAATTTCAGATGCCTTTCCTGAATTGAAATTTACATTTCTTAGCATATAATTTCTTCTTATTTTCAGTTCTTGGCTAAAGTTTTAAATCATGTCATACTTGTGCAAAAAAGTAAGCTTAAACTTCTATGACTTAATATATTTATAGCATTTTATTTAATAGATTTGTCAAAAATAATCACCAGAACACAGATATTGCCTGCATTTCATAAAAACATATTTATTCTCCAATTGTCTTAAAATACAGAGAAGAAACCAACATTCTTCGTTCTGCTTCTTTGCTCTCAATGTGTTCCATTCCTCTTCATTTTGCTACCTTTACGTGTCCCTGTTCTCACCTTTGGCTGTTTTTTGAGCCTGCAGCAGCCTCCTGGTGCTGACTCCTTTCTGCAAAACTTGCCTCCTCTTCCATGACAGAATTTCCCTTTGGTTTTGGAGGAAATTCTGTCCCTCCCACCCCATTTCCTGCACATGCCATCCAATGCACAGCAAAGTATACTGGCTGTCACTGGGGAAATAACCCCCATCTTCTCTTTCCAATGACATTCACAACGTAGAAAGTGCACCAATAGATCCTAATCTATTTATTCCTCCTTTTAAGAGTTCATGCTTCATAATTTAATGAAAATATTTTAAGAAAAACAGCTTTATTTGCAAAACCTTCCCCCATTCTTAGATATAAAAGCATTACCGAGCTATTACTCATTTTATTTCTGCATCATCTTGTCAGGTGACCAGATGCTTACTGCAGTATTGTGATTGCAGGCACTAAAGGAACTTTTAGAAAAATTAAATTAATGGCAAAAATTTCCAAAGGAAAAAAGCAATGGCTATAAACAAGTGGGAGTAAAGAGAAGGACAGAGCGACAAAGAATGCATGAAAATAAATTTCTATGGTTATTGAAATGTAGACGGAAATAATCAGACACTCATAAAATAATAAATAATATTGCCCAATTCCCAATTTAGCAGCATTTAACAATTGGGAATTTGACTCTAATGAGAGTCTTGTTACTTGGAATAAAACCAGAATAGGTCAGAAAAGGTCTGAAGGATCTAGACAGGGAAAAGTAGTGCACAACTATAGTTATGTGGAAAATGGATAATAAGAAAGAAATATCAGCATGGAAAAATTATAAGGGAAAGAAGAAAATGTTTGCAAATTTGCAGATTACTTTCTGATATCAGCAGAGCACATCACCTCGTATTCAAAGCACCGCAGGGATTCATCCTCTGACGAAAAAGGTTCAATCTCACTTGCCAGTGCAATGCCATATGGAGATTTATTGCCAGCTACAGACACCAAATATCAACAACAGGAAAAAGCGAGTTTTTATCAATTTTGTAGATATCCAGGACTGTTACGGGAAACCATTTATTTTTTCAGTAATGCAAGCAGTTATATTTAAATAGTGTGTTAAAATTAATGCCTTGTAGCTCTCAGAGTTGATCCATTCCATTCCACTTCCCTCTGTTTCCACATCCATATGCTAAGGGTGTTCTTCACCAGCCAATTCTCTCTATTTACTAAACTCTCTATAAAGAAGAATTGCCTCTAATTCTAATATCAAAGTTTTAAAATTTGAGGGCAAAAAAATTATTACTAGGCCCATTTTGTACAGAGAATTGGGGAAAGATGCCTCTAGATGGGGAGAGAGGGGAGTTACACTGGTAGTTTTAATTTTCAATTTAAGGTTTCTGGCGCTCTCCATGAAATCGTACCGCCACTGCGTGCACCAGATTTGCCTGTGTGACATTACAGGTTAAATTAACATTGTGCTTAAGGACTGCACTGAGTTTTGGCCACCAGGATTAGAGCACTTAAGTAGACCATCAAGAAATGGCTATCACAGCCCCAGGATAAAAGGCAGATATGTCTATACGTAGAAAATTACTGTTGACCAACAGAAATTCTCCAGTTTTCTTTCATTCACACTCTTCTCCCTCTCAAAGGTTTCATGGGGGATGCTAGAATTTATCCCTACTTTTACAGTAAAGCTGCATTGCGGTTTGTAACGAGTGTATGTCTGAAATGTGAAGTGAATACCCAGATTTTTTCTCTTTCATGCCATCTATAATATCATTCTTGTTGTACTTTGATGAAGAAATGGCAGAAAACATTATAAAAGGCACAATGTGCATAGGGGGTAATAAATCTGCTGGATGCAGATAGTCAATGGCTGCAAGTCATAATCTAAAGCTTTGCTCTTAGCCTCCTACCAGTTTTCATTATCAGTGAAAATTGCTATTAATGTAATACGATAGCATCATGGCCAAACAGCTCAGTACTCATACATTTCATACAGCTGTCAGAAGATGATAGACATTTAGCTTCAAGGTAAAGCCAAAGTTTGAATGTTCCTGCTTTTTATCTCTGAAGCTTTGTTACTTTAGAAGATAATTATCTAATTTTGTGGCCAATGATGTGTTCCCAACACATCAAATTTTAATACCCATAGTATGTAGATTTTTTGTGTTTCTTTTGAAAGTTAGCAATTTTAGATAGCTTGACACAAAATCTTCAAAGTATATTGAATAGTCAAGTATTAAAATGGGACCTGAAGGAACAATAGGAACACTGCATGCTGGGGCCCTGACCAGAGTTTTCATAATGCATTCCAAACAGCATTTTCACTGTGCTGTTACCTAACAGGCTACAGATATTATGACTGCATAATTTTGAATCCCGCTTTTTGAAAACAAGTAAAATCCTTGTTTGTGTATAAAAGCACAAAGAAATCCCTTGACAGCTACTGTAGAATAAAGTAAAAATAGACAATAAGACATAAAACCTTCTGCCAGCTGACAGACTCTTTCTGTACAACACTAAGTTCACTTAAGATAGTGGGGGGGATAAAGATAGTAAAAGAAATGGCTGCTAAAGCAACTGGGAGCTAAATGGCTTGACTTAGCCCTAGATTAGAAAATAAATTCCTGTGTTACCACGACAAATTAAAAAGTCTTCTCCTATTCATGCAATCAGCTAAGTGAAAATTACTCTTGAGAGTTCCTAATTATGAGAACAGTTACATATGCCTATTGTGAGTGGTAAAAAACCCACCTGAATATCAAACAGCAGAGAGCTCAGAGAGCTTTAAGAGTCTATAAGGCTACTGAGAAGTATTTAAAAATAATAGGTCAGAAAAAGTGTTGAGACCTGTTGAAGCAACTGAAGAATTCCATAATGCTGTGTATGACTGGGACCTCAGGGGTGCCTGCCATGACAAAGTGCTGAACATTTCCATGCCCTCCAGTAGATTACAAAGACAATGAACCAACAATGTTTAGGGAGACAGAAGTGACACTCGGGAGCCAGGTTGAAATAGGAAGTTCCAGCTCAAGTAACTTCTCGTCCAGACTAAAGACAAGCATTGGAACCAAAGAGGTTGTGGTACTGCTGCCCTTGAAGATTTTGAAGATCAGACTCAAAGACCCATGAAATATGCACTGATTTTAGCTTTGACCCCGCTTTGAATAGGAATCAGAGTTAAAAGACCTTCTAAATCCTGTTCCAAAATTCATTATTCCGTATGTCCAGAAATAATGAAAAACAGAGCTCCACAGTGGAAGACAGGAAGACTTTGTATAGAGGGGGTGATGAGTGTTGGTTTCCAGAACCAGTTTTGTGGAGTCATTAGTGTCAAACACAAAAGTCTCAATTCCTAGAGTATAATTAGAATTTTTAAATTCAATATCACTATAGTCAGAAAAACATTAAGCAAAAGAAATCTACTCAACTTGCACATTGTAAAGGAATGGTATCAACAGGACATATAATCCGTCACCTGCACAAAACTCAGGGAAGCCTGTCAAATCCACATTTTGAAAGCACCAAGGAAAAACATCTTATGAGGCTATTAGAAGCTCTTCCACCCTTTCCTAAAAACTGAGAGGAATGTTTCAAGGAAATTACTCTCACTGATAGATATGAGAAACTTGACTAATCAACAATCCACAGGATCCGTGCATTAAACCCTGATATTCTGAATGAATTATACACACACATTTCTCACTTTATATCACCAATTGTATGATGTAGATTAGGCCACATTATAGTTTGGTTTGTTAATGGACCTGAGAACAATTTTTTCCTTCATCTTTTACTTCCTTAACTTTGGAGCGCTAAGATCACAATCTAGATAAATAGAAATAACTATCTCTAAGTGCCTCCTGTACTATAAAATTATGTATGCAAAACATTTGGCATCAGGCTCAGAAGAAAACATTTCTCGCTAGAAAACATGCCCATTTAAAAACTGAAAGATTAAAATGAAAGATAAATAAGGTGGTTCAGAAAGAGACAGGGAGAGAAAAAAAGACAACAATGAAGCATGTCAAGTTAAGAAAAGTAAAAGCAAAACACACCAGTAGGAGCAGGTACTTTGACAAAGAAAACACCTTCTAAGATTTTATAATTTTTTTTAATCACCACAGTGAAATGCATTGGTTTAACTCTTTCCAGTTCTTTCAGGAATCTTGACAGATAGAAAACATGGTTAGAAGAAACACTTGTCAAACCCTTTTGATGAAGAATCACTACAAGAACCTAGATGCTTTGAAGACTCCATCCAATCAACCTACCAGGCTCCACCCAAAGAGGCAAAACTTCAGTGCAGGTACTTCTTCAGGAAAATTCTTCTCAAGAATAACAGCAGTGAAGAACAAACTTTAACAAGTATCAATTGTTGATAACAAAGCACTAGAACCTGTGGCAGGTACATAAGGAATCAACCAGGAGTTTATATCTGATCATTTCCTTCCTTCTCCCTGGAACATCTCAGAGTCTTACAAGCCCCACTCAAGTTCCATTGTGGACTTCATAGTTACATTCAACACAAGAACACACAGGAACACTTGAAAAGCTCTCACTCTGCTGATACCTTAGCACATGGTTGTCAGACCTGAAGCCCAACAAGAGATTATATGAGCAGTCCACATCTTTTTTGAAAACATTTATTCTATTATAGCTGACATAAAAGATCATTAAAATGATCTTTTTAATATCTAATAAAAAGATATTAAAATAAGATCATTTGTTTGTGTGCTTAAAAGAGGGGGGGAAACCAGTAAGTCTCATCCAGCCTGTCTACCTGGCTACCCTGTACAGCACTGACAACTGTATTTATGACTTGCTTCTGCTCTGAAAAGTGAAGGACACCCCAGCTATGCCTTAAGGAGATATAAACACAAAGATTAATAGCACATAGATACAGACATCAAAGAAGAAATACAATTACTGTAATTGATGATAGTCCAAAATAAAGGATGTAGCTCATCTTCCTAATATCAGGCAGTTCAACAAAGTCTACATAATGGCCAGGACTGGTCTCAGCAGCCAACCTTCAAGAGTTCCACACTATTCTAGGGTTTTCCCTCAGTAAAAAAAAAAAAAATTTAAAAAAATTTAACAAATAGATTGATAGTAGCAAAAAATTAATTAATTCTTGTGTTTAAAGACCAGTTCTTGTACATCTGCCGTGGATGTGGAGAACAAATTTATATTGCCCTTTTTTGGTATGCTGAATCTGTATACTCCTATGTGAAGGAGTGTCTTGAGCAGTCACAATCCCCTCATGTCTTATATCGTTGTCTTTAAAACCAGAGTACTGGTTCTCATCTCTTACATGGGTAACTTCACCTGGAAGGTCCTGGCAGACCTGAGGGCAGGATATTTTCAGTGATTATGTGTCTCTGGATTTAATCACCTCTGGAAAGGCTACCAACACCCTTATCAACTTCTTGCCAACTATGATTTTAAAAGAAGTGGTTTTGTGAAGACTTCTTTTTTAAATACAATACTTGCAAATATTTTATCCCACACTCTAAGAAAGTACAACAGCTTTACACAAATTAACTTAGCAGATGCTAAACAGGATCATAAAAACATCCATGCAATTTTTGCAAAAAAAATTGTAAAAAAAAGCAAAATGGAACTCCACAAGAACTACAAATTAATTTAATTATTTCATTAAAACCTGTCAGTGAAGCTTCTACAGAAAGTAAAATACCATCTATCCTATCAATATATAATTTGTGTTGTAAAATGTGTTCAGACTTATTATCAGCAACACAAAACTGTCCCCTACAGAACAGTAATGACATTTGAAAGTGTGGAGTATTGATTAGCAGCTACTTAAGAGTGAATCACCACTACAATACAGCATCTACTCACGCTCTACATACCTTCACTGCCAAGATAATTTGCATGGAGAGCAGCTCCTTTAACCTTGAAACGTAAGCATTTTCCAATACAGGATGTGAAAACAAACAACCATAAATGCATTAAACAAGGGAATTAGCATTCTCTTCCTTTCAAGATCTAATGTTTTCCAGTTGGATTGTCTGCTCAATAATTTCCATATTAAAAGACATTAAAAGAAGTGTAATGCATTTATCATGAACTTACTAAAACCATCTCATATTCCTCTTACATACTAACAATACCACTTTTCTACTTTCAATAACACAAGAGGATAACACTCAAACCCAGAAAGACACAGAACATACTGCAAAATAGAGAGCGCTGAGGGAAGCAAAACATTAATTCAGCATGCCTTCCCTTTTAGACCAAGTGAAATCTAAAACATGATGTTTGATATTCAAGCTGATTTGACTACATTTTAAAATCAACACCAAAAAATTATTACTCTCACCATAACAGTCAAACAGGAAAGGAGAGTACAAATCACAGATCATTCAAGGTGCAGTTCTAACTTCACAGAACAGAAAGAAAATTTTCCAATACTTCCAGAAAAGGCAGAACTTTATTACAGAAAAAGAAGGTCAAGGGTTTTTTTTGTTATGGAGACAAATAAGAAAGTATTCAAAGTTTGATAAGACTAATCCTTTCCTCTACAGATCAACATACTGTCTGAAAATTAGCATGGAACTCACCAGGTTTTCTCACCAAATACATTAGTAGCATAACAATGTGTTTGATTTCTTTTATTCTTGACCAAAGTTAAAATATCTATCCAGAAAAATTTACACCTTTATGGCTGAAGATAACACTAAATACTTCAAAGCACACTGAAATGTTCTGTACCTAATTTGGCATGGAGAAGAATCTCATTGTTCATGTAGCCCAAAGATCTTTAGGAATTAAAGGGTATGGAGATTCAAGTTCTTCAAGTTCCAAAACATCATTTGCATTAATCAACAGAATTACACTGGTGTAAGACTCTCAGGTGTATATTTCTTTTATTTTCTAAGGTTTGATTTTAAGTCAGTGCTAAGAGACATTTTACATGAACCAGACTTCAGGAGTCCAAATTATAATGAATTAGCTCTGAGTACAGTTTTTGGTAAGCTCTACACCATTTACTTGGCTGGTGGGGTTTTGAATTTGGGCTTTGGGATAGGTGTCAGATTTGATGGGTGGGGAGAAGGGTTGTTGCTGTTGGTTTGGTTTTTGGGCTTTAGGGGTGGTGGTATTTCCTTTGATGGGGTTTTTGTATTTTTTGATTCACAGCCATATGTCTACAGATTTTATTGATAATTTTTCCTTTTTTTTTTTTTCCTGTTTTAGAATTGCTCAACTGGCAAAAGTTTAAATTGACATCCAAAATGTCAGTCCATGCCTATCCTTTAACCTGCAGGTCTCAGTCCTACTTGACCCTTCCTTCCAAGCAGCAGTTGCAGTGTCTCAAGCAAAGAAAGAGCCTACAAAAACCAAAAACCAACATAAGGCTGAATAAAAGAAAGGCAATTAATGTCAAGATGATTGCACTAAACTTGCCTAAGAATTTAAGTTCCTATTATACAATTTAAACTAAAGATAGATGTACTGTATGAATCAGATCCACCAGCTGAATGCTAATTGATCTAAATCACCCCGTTATATTAATTTTGCACTGACATTTTCCACAGTTGCAAGGAACTGCTAAGGTACAGCACCCCATCCTAGTCAAGGAGATAAAATGCAATTCTGCATCCTTAAAAACAGGAATGCTCTCCTGACTGAAAAACCTGCTCTGAGAAAACAATGATTTGAGAACTCCCAACACAATGAAGGATTTGTTGAAAGGAGCAGGCAGATGCAGACTCCAGCCTGCTTCAGACCAGGCAGGCAGTGCTTACATAACACTGAGGGCTCCAGCAGACAACTTACATAAGGAAAATCTCAGGGAGCCTGAAACAAGTCAGGAACAAACCCTGGCGGAAAGACCAAGAAATTAAGGGTATTTTCACCATTCCTACATTTGCAATAAATAATATTGACAATTCAAAAGGAAATTAGGAACTGTCAGAGCTCAGAATATTTTTTTAAAGAGCCTCATCAAAAGGAACCTGAGAAAGCACAGATCACACTGCACTTTCACACAAACACACACTGCACTGATTTAAGAGCTTTACTGTATTACAGCAGCATTCCCCAAAGCCTGTTTTCCAAAACTCTAATTGCAGCAGCAGAAGTGAATATGTTCCTGGCACCTAACCCTTGCTTTGTATCCCATATTTGAAGCCTGGCTTTGCCAGTGGACTACACTCCCACATTCAGTACAGGACCCACAAAACTCAGGGTGTTTACAAAAGAAAAAAAAATCAAAAATGTCAGGATTCAAATAAGGCAGATGTCTTTTGACAGTCTAAGGAAAAAGAAACAACACCTAAGAGAAAATATTAATTCTTAGGCCCCAGTAGTATGTGCTAAGTGAAGAGTATGAACATCTCTACAGCATCAAGGAGTCTCTCCAAATCTATATGACAACTGTAAAGCCTCTGGAAACCAGACATATTAGGAATAATACAGTCCTGTTTGCTAGTGGATGTTTTCTTTTACATTTAGTGGTGTTCCAGCTCTTTGAAAGCAAGGAGTAGAACATTTTTTAAGTGCTAATTTTGTTTAGAACCTCATCATAATTCTGAAATTACTTACTGAACTATTATTTTCCAAGCAATTTGAAGCATCTGTATTCATCTAAAGTCAGTTTTGGGAAAAGTCATGCATCCCAGATACTTTTAGGAGGCATAAAAAAATACTTGGATAAGATTATCATAATGGCATAAAATAATGAAACATTCAATTAAGATATGGGAAGCAGTGGATTTAAAAATATAATTTCAAAAAGCAACTAAATATCCTTATACATCTTTTACAAACTCAAGAGGACATCAGTGCTGGTCATGTATTTGATGTTCACAGTACAGCAAGACCTTAAGAATTGCAATAACCCCATCAATATTCACAACTGTAAACTGGCAAAAATATTCTTTACTGAGTATCTCACACGAATTAATTTGCTCAATGAAATTTTAGTGTGGGTCAAATGACTCAACGTGGAAAACATTTGGGCAGCAGGGACTGTCAATCACGCCTCAACTGTGAGCGCATCCCTTTGAAAGCAGCACTCACTGTGTGTGCTGACAGAATGAATCAAGTAACCTTTACATTAATTTTTCATTTAGCAAGCCTGTATTAAGCTAAATGGCACTCCAAAGCCGTTGACAGTTGAGGAATCTATACTGTCCAGATCCATAATCATACACACATTTTATATCTTCACTTGTTTAAGGATGCTTAATTCATAATCAGGAAATGTGGGCTCCTCTGGTAATATCAGAAGTCTCACTGCTTCTAAAAGTGGAATCTTGACTTTAAAATGGCATGGATTCTGATCACCCAGAGCTCACACTAAATACCAAACATATTCTTGATGCCTGGCTAGTGGGGAGAGAGGGGGTGGGAAAAAAAGTCATTTGTACTTCAAGCCCTCCTGTGCTATTACCTCCTTAACTGCTGTGACAACCTCTTTCACTGACTTTGCATGTTGAAAATACTTGCAAACCTTGAAGTTTGGTATGTTTCTATTCACACAAGCTTACAGAAAAAATATACTTTAAAACCATACAAAAAAATACATGCTAAAGTCATCTGTCATCCAGGCTCATTTGCCACAATCAACACCAGGATACAGCAAGCTTAAATGGACAGAGACATTTTGGAATTGTAAATAAAAGAAAAAGCAACAGACATCTTATAAAAACTACTGAAACCAGAAGGAAGAAAAAAAAGAAAAACCAATACATGATACAGAGGAATAGAAATGCTCTAAATACCTGCCAAACCTGTGTTTTTTCTTTTCTCTTTCATTAAATAAGGAAATATAAGCAAGAAAAAAAAATAGCTTTGAAAGAACACAAACTGTCCACCTTCAAAAACAGGAGCACAGACTGGTTAGTGAAACAGAAAGGATGCTGATGAAAAGGTAAAATGAATAGCTTCCAATTACCTACAATTATAACAACCAATAGGAACCAGTCTTGCTACTTCAGAGAGAAAAAATACATCCCAGAAGGGATGACAGCAGCATGCACTATGAGGAAGAGAAGGAGGATTAAGGATTCCACACTGACTGACTCTTTGTGGGTTTTAGCATGATTGCCACACACGGTACGTTCCATATTCTCCTAGCAAACGTTGGCCTCAGGATTGGGCAGATTTCATTTCTAAAGCCATTTTTGCGCAGAAATGGCTGCACATGGAAGAGCTCCAAAGTTAAATAAAGATATTTGTTTGTTATGGCCCAATAAAATAATCTTTTTAATAATACTTGATTACAAACTAATCAAAAATGAAATCTCCATCTGCTTTATGAATTTAAGGTGTTCATAAAAAACAGCGACAATGCAAGACTACACAGACTTTAAAGAATGTGAGCTGGAAGTATAATAAATATTGAGCGTCTAGATTCTCATAATAAAATCAAAGTTTGCCTATTTAAAGGCCTTGAAAGACAGTAAGAGACCGCAAATATTTTTGTTCTTAATAGCTCAGTATTTTCACTTAGTGAAATTCATGTTTTACAGTCCTGGGTACACAAATCTGAAAAGGCAAGCTCCTAAAGAACTCATATGTCTTTAGTAATTACTAAAGCCAGTAGCTTTCATTTTCAAGGATGGCACAAGCTTTTTATTTCAGCTGCTGCACGTACTGTTATATAATTTCACACATATATAAGCCTTTCGAAATAAATGCTAAAAGCTCAAGGAATAATTTCCTTCACAATCAGACAAAAAATAAAATTAGTGTTACTCAGAACTAAAAATCATGCCTACACAAATTCAGCAGAAATTTAATATATGGGTCGAAGGAGTGGTTTTGATCAGTGAATACCTCAATGTTTTTCCATTTACATATTGCATTTTGAGAATCATATGTTAAATGCCCCAAAATAGCAGTCTCAGTCTAACATATCCCTTAGTCTGTCATTTTTTTGCAACTGTTATAAAAATAAACTGTCCACAATATAGAAGTTTACTATAGGTTGCATATTTAAATTAAATAGAGCCCTTGATATATACCTAATACTCAAATCTGCTTTTTCATTACCCTGTGTCCCAATTATGTAGACTTATACCAATTTCTCAAGTTTTTCCTATACTTCACCACCTTATTACCCAGCTGTGCAGCTGAGCAAGAAGATAACCACATTCATTCCTCTTATCTGTAATGATGTAATACATCTCAGCACTGGGTTGAGATGATTGGGGGAATAATGGCATTGTAAAAACTGCAGAGATGACAAACAACAGTGCAGCCGCCTTCTCCTGATACAGTGCATTGTGTACATAGAGCCCCGGGTGAAAATAATACAATATGCACTAATTCTGCTCCTTCAATGAAGTTAGCATCTTTCATAAGAAACAGCTGTTTCTGCACAGAAACATCATCATCATCATCACAATGCAGCAACCAGACTAAACACCCGCAACCTGGGCTGAAGCCTAGGCTACAAGAAATAAGTGTTGGAGTTTACTTTCCAATGGAAAAAAAAAAAAAAAAGAGTCATTCCAACAGAAAAATATCAGGTTAAGCAAGGACTCTACAGATAGTGCAGTGCAATGCAAAGAGTCATCAGGGACTAGTATGCAATACAAAAATAGATCTTGGACAAAAGCATGCACAGCACTGCTTTCCTGTTCATTTAAAAAATTAAATCTGCCTCCATTTTCTCTGTTAAAACCTTCCTTATTACAACCAAAGAAATCCTTACCTTCTGTAGGAGCTGGGAACCTGAGTATTTGGCTGCAATAGATTTGATCTCTCCACCAAACGCTGAGGCCCAGAGCTTTACACTGTGAAGAAAAAAAAAAAAAGAGACAGGAAGAAATGTAATACACATGTCAGAGCTAGCAACAGAGACTGTAACAGCTTCAGCTGCACTCGGAAGGATCCGAGCAATTTTGCATTAGAGAGCTCACTAAGGAACCTAAGCACAGCAAAAGATCAGTGAAGCTGTACAAGTATAAGCACAAACTAGACCCTGTGCTAAGGTAAGGCCTCTGATATCAAACTACCAACCTGAGGCATTAAAATTTAAGGAATTAACTTGTACAGAAACATGCTTTGGCGCAACATGACATATATCCATTGAAAGGAAAATTGCAGATAAAAGGGCAAAACAGTTCTAAATGATAAATTCCCACATGAGAAAGTGTTAACAGCATCAATTTCAGTAAATGCAAGCATTTAAAACTCAGTGGCCACATACTCCACCAACACATGCTCCTACAATAAAATCAAAGTAGTGCCAAGCACCTTGGAGACAACCACTTTAAACACAGCTGACAGAGGAGCAAAGGTGCCCTGGAACAGCCAAATATCTGCAATACAAAAACAGGAGAACTTGAGCAGCCAAGTTCTCATCCTTGAACATGGTCCTGAGAGAAATAGCATGAAAGCACTTACACTGACAAGGGGATCTGCTGCTCCGATCCAACCACATCCACTAAGGCTGTGTTAAAAGCTGTCCAGAAGATAAAGAAAAAACCCCCAGAAGCCCGAAGAAGATTCAGGTTCACTGGCATTGTGCCTCTCTGTGCCTGGAAAGGTTTGGGGAAATTCAAGTGAAGCTGAGTTCAGCAGCAGTGGGGGTTTGCTTCTAAAAGCTTCTTTTCCCCCACTCTTACCCCCCCCAGAAGGGGACACTGGAACACCGGAAAAGAAATATTCACAGTTCCATCCTCATTCCTCCAAAGAATGACCCTCTCTGTGCAATGAAAGGAGCGGACCCGAATCGAAGCTCTAATGACTTGAAAACTATTGTGTCCCTGGTAACAGCAAAGCGTTTTCCAGCACTACTGCAGCCACTTGCATGTAGTTCTTTACAACTCCGCAGTCAGCAGTGTGCTGAAGTTACTTCAGTGACCTACTGCCGCTCCAAAGTGCCCTTAGCAGCAAGAAAGCAGACTATTGATTCCAGCTGGGGAGGCTGTCTTCTTGCAATTACTGCTCACTTTGCAAATGGAAAGCTGCCTAGAGTTCTCCCTTCCCTCGCCGATAACCTCCAGCCTTCATCCCAGATCAAGGCAGGCAGAGCATTGGTTCAGCGGAGCAGGAGCAGCAGCCTTTTAACGGGATAGCGCCGAGACAGAGGCAGGCACAGGAGGAGCTGCACCGGAGGGAGGGTACGGCGAAAGCAGAGAAAGTCTGGAGGAGCTGAAAGTGTAGTTGAGCCCTTCCAGGAAGGCGAGAAGAGAGCGCCGCACATTGCCGGGGGCTGAGCTTGGGAGGGCTCGGCAGGGCTGGCAGGGGCGGGGGCGTGGGGCCGTGCACACCCACCGGAGAGCGATTCAGGCAGGGCACGGCTGCGTGACAAGCACCTGTCTGTCACACAGCCCGGCGAGGCGAAGGCTGCTGGCAGCTCAGCGCCGTGCGGTGCCCGGAGCATCGCGGCGGCAGAGCGGGGAGCAGAGCGGCGCTCCCTGCCCGGGGAGCATCGCCCGGCAGCGGCAGCGGCGGCTTCCCGGAGCGAGCCCCGGCTGTCGCTCAGGCTCGCACATTTAATCGAGTCGTAGGGAGCACGTCCTTGTGCATAAAGGCGCGTTTGCTGCTTCCTCCCACGCCGGAGCACTGCAGCGAGTCACTCTCCGAGAGCTCGGGACCAGCAAAGGCTTATGAATGAAAAGAAATGCAGCATAAGTAAATCAATGCGGGCTGACTCCAGCCTATGAATAAATTATTAATTTGTGCTCATAGAAGAATCCTCTTGATATAGCAAATATAGGATTACAAGCTCTTCCACTGAGAGAGCAGCGTACGGAGCAGGAGGGATTGGTCCAGGTATTTTTGTTGTTGTTGCATTTTAAAATCTACCCTCCCTCCTTTTGCTTTTATTCTTCTCCCTCTGCTTTTTTCTCACCTTCTTCTCCCCTAAATGCGCAGACTTAAAATAGCAACTGAACTTTAAATGTAAACAAGTATGGCAAGACCATGATCTGAGCACGGGCTGAGTCATCCTTGCATCCTACAATATAGCTCCAGTGCCCGCTCCAGAATTCTAGTTTCTTCCCTCTGTAGTTAGAATTAACACCTCAAAACATTCTCCCTGCCTTTGTACGCTGGTCTTATCTTAACGTTTTCTGTCTTGAAGCTCGACATGCAGTACCTGTATTTCTTTCCACATTAACATCTCTAAGAGCGCTGAACAGTTTGCTTTAAATATCAAAACCTCTATTCAATATCTAGCTGACAAAAGCTCTCAGAAGAAATGAGAAGTTTAAAGATAGAAAGACTAACAGGGGAACTGTGCAGAACAGAGTAGCACAGCACCCTGCAAGTTTCACCACCCACCAGCCATCCCCACCACAAACAGTAAATAGATCACATTTGCCTCTGTACTAATACCTTTGTATGAAGGCAATAAAGAAAAAAATTTCTTAAAAGGAACATTTATTTTGTGTATTACTGAACCATTTTGAAAGTCCTGTTATCCCTGCTGTTACTGGATTTCCTAAGCAGTATTTAAAACATGCTGCCATGTCACCAGGTGTTCAGCTTACCTACAGGCAGAAATGTAAAAATGCACATGGCTGACTAACAGTATATAATCAATTATGTGCTCCTTTGAACATATTACATAAACAATAGTATCTTTCCAAAGCCAGGAATGAAACAGAAATGGGTGAATGTCTCAGTACTTGTGCTGTTTACTTCTTTTTACATGCTGAACACTGTCAGGCAGTAAATACATAATCTCATTCAGTGAGATTTCAAACAGTTCTTATGTTAACAAAGATCCTTATCTGCTTCAAGCCAACACAGTGCCCTTATGGCAGGTAACAGTTACCTTCATTTCTGTAAGCATTACTGGAAGCTTTTTGAAAGCACACAAAATGCCTGTGTTCAAGAGGCCAGCAAAATTTAACATAGATTTAACCCATCACTAATTATTGGCAAGAAAAGATGATAAAGTCATTCATCAAACCTTGAATTTGTTTACATTTACCATACATTCAATACAATATCAGACCTACAGTTCATGCATCTGCTGCGTGCAAAACTGGACGCTCACATTTGCTTAATACAAAAATTGTATTTGTACTATTGCTAGTCTAAGACACTAAATTCACTTGTGAAAGAATTTTTTGCTTGAAAGAACAATCTTTGTTTGTGTTAACAAGCACTTGTGTACACTCTACCTCAGAGTGCTTTCATTAGTGCACGCTGGGTTTGTCCATGCAGGAAATCAGCTCCTCCCGACCATTCAGTGAATGGAAAGCAAACCTGAGCCATAACACCCACAAACCACCACAGGTGACACCACAGCCTGTCTGCAGCTGTGTCCTGGCCTGACCACTGCTGACTATTCCTGGTATGCAGATCACTGCAGTCGTGACACCGGATTCAAAATTCACATCAGCGTTTCTCCCATCTTGCTCCCCTCAGGATGCAGAAACTTTCCCTAAGTGGGTTTGCATAACGAAGGACCAAGGAAAACACAGGAAAAAGAAGTGGTAAGTTCTGCTGGAGAGTTTCAGTCCTTTTTACTGGGGGTAGAGCAATGTGTTTCATTATTTGCCCTACTCTTCTGATGTCCTGGAGCAAAGGCAGCAGAAAGCCAAGTTTCAAAGCATAGTAATGAATTTCTCTTTTGGAAGTAATGTGGCATTTCTATCATGTCCTTATGCTGTTATAAACAACTGCTGAATTTGGAATAATTTCTGGTCCCACTAGAAAAGTGTATGCACGGATAACTGACCAGAGAAGGAAAGCATTTATGCACATAGCAAATATATATTCAGAAACCAAAGTGCACCTCAGCAGAAAGTGCAGGTAAGTTCCTTGCATGCCACTGGTCTCAGAAGTAGAGCTCCACACAATTGTATTAAGTTGCATCTCCCTGCTCCTGGCCTCTCATTTTTAAGGGATAAAAAATGGCAAGTAATTTTCTGCTGTGTCCTTGATGATCAAGCACAATGGTTCATTTTGGTATCTTACAGAAAATGAAAGAAGTTGTTTTCCCTATGAAAGCAGAAATAAAACTTGGATATGTGACTCAAATGTTGTAATACAAAGTCACAGACAGGGGCAGAGAAACTTGATTAATCCCCAAAGGTCTTTCAGAGGACCACATTCAAGAAAATAACCCGGGGATTGGAGGAAAACCAAAAAACAATCAAACCAACCCACAAATAAACAATCAAAACATCCAGGTCAAGGGGTAATGTGAGAGACGACACAAAGGCTGAAGCAGAGACTACAGACTAAGGCAAAGCCCCATAAATGCACATAATAACTACCTGATGAATTAATCCCATTGTTCTTTTCTTTTACCTCCAGGTATATTTACACTTCTGAAAGGGTGTAGAAACAGGGTCACAACTGCATCATCAGCACGCACTTTGAGGTCTCTGGTTAGACACGTATCAAGCCCTAATAACAGTCAATCAAGAGCCATACAGAGAAGAGAACATATGGAGCAGGGGAGAAGGGTAGGAGGAAATTATATAATTAACACAAATGTTTATTGTATTTTTTTTCCTGATGCTTATCTACAATAAGTTCTAAACAGAAGTAATAAATGCAGAAGCCTGAAGTACTAAAAGCCTTGCTGAGGATGTAAGACACCTCCACTGGAAATTAATATTTAAAAAAAAAGACAAGAAAGGAAATAAGTCAGTTTATCTTTGTTCCACATATATTAGAAGATTCAGATACTGCAAAAATAGAAAAGCTGTAACTATTCTGCATGACATGGTATTAATACTTGCTTTGTACTACATTCCTCTGCACTTCTAAATACTAAGATCATAATCCTCAGATGTGTTCTCCACAGTGATTTTTTTGTATTTAACAGACTAAATTGTCTATTCTTAGTCTCGTTTGAAATACTTCATTTCAAAAAATCTCTTAAATAAAAACAGTGGGAGAATAAAAAGGAAAAAATTGAAAGAATATAGAGTCACGTCATACAGTAAACAATTTATTATAATACCGTGGTGAAACTCCCTCCAGCCTTTAACAACTCTATGAAACTCTCCCTTACTTCTGTGTAAGCATAATGTTTCACTTACACTTACTCATGGTAAATAGAAGCAGGGGAAGTAGAGGGATAACAAAAGTTATCTCAGCTTTGCAAAGCTTGAGACTGTCAGATGAAAGGCAAAATCTGAAGGTTCTGAATTTATTACCTGGAAACAACCCAGTGGTGGAAGCACTCATGGAGTAGTGTTTGCCTGCTGTGAGAACACAGGCTCGCTTGTTTCAAGTGATCCATACATCAGAGGAAGAGCAGGAGGCTGCACATGAAGCCTATTCTGGAGAGGCTGAACGTGTATTCCTAGAATTTTATGGAGGTCTCCGGTGTATAACTCCAAGTGTTCCACTGGTGTGAGAACGCCAAGTTAGTGACCAATTCCAACCCACTTACAGCAAAGATTGAGGTCAAGTAGCATTACTCACTGGCTTAAATGAGCACAACTTCACACAATGGGCATGAGCTCGTGTTTTGGAGAAACAAAAATCCTGCAGAAATTCTGAACCACATCAGTATTTCTTATATGCAACTTCACAATATTATAATTTTGATAGTGTATATTGTTTAGGTCAAATCAAGCACTAGTATTTCATCCATGAGAGCACTAAGAGCATGCACAACCAATTTTCACATATAATCAATCACTCACACAACTAGAAATGCAAATCTCTAAAGATTTTTAAAAATACTAATACACAATCCTAATTAGCATGTTGGTAGTACAGCATTTTAGGTTATTGCCACGTTATCTTTAGCACACTTCAACACCCAATAAAGCTCACAGTTTGCCATAACCCCCCAAGGAACGCGTGGTTAATTTCGCTTCCACAAAGCCTAAGATCAGCTGGCTTTTGAATCTCCACAAGGAGTTAAAATGCAAAAGAGCAAAGCATTATCAATCCCAGCCTATGAGAGCTCACACTGCATGGCAAGCTAGAATGCTTTAAGCTAATTATGTTTATAGCTACCCAAATCCAATTTCAGCAGTCCACTGTAGCTCTAGTCTGTTACTGCCATTTTACATAAGCTTCATTTATTTTGAATTTTCAACTATTAAGACAAAGTCTGCCTTTGGTTTCTTTCAAGTGTTTCACGCTGGGAAATGAACTCTTCTCTAAGCAAATAAACTATCTTTTTACTCCCAAAGCTGGTGCTAGGTTGTAAATGTTAATGCTTTCAATGAATTCAAAATACCTGCAAACTGAAGATAGGACTTAAAAATGAGAAAGTGTAATTAAGAGCTCTGACATAATGGACAGAATGCTAGGGAAATGAACCTATCTAGCATTCTTTCTCTGAAAATTAAAAAAAAAAAAATCACTAGAGGTCACAGCATATTTAAGTGGGAATCTCTTACTGTCTATGCTCTAGAATGAACCCCTGGTCGTGTCTATAATGGCCTGTGAATGTTCCCCCCAAACATTACAAATTCCTCAGAGCCACCTGAAGGGACCCTTGTTGCAGCTCCAAGGGTTAGGAAAAGCATTGCCTTTACTCCAGCCCTCAGCAGGGTTGGTGACACAAACACTGGGTGCCAAAAATCATGTATTTGAGGGGGGAGGGAGGAGCAAGAGCCGCGAGCAGCCACTGTCAAAGGGGCACCTTCTGCAGCAGGAGATGAAGTGACATCTGTGGAGCCACTGTCATCAGGGAGGTCAAGGTTCCAACCACTCAGCTGAAAGCAACCAGAAAACTTTAGGTTGGCATGCAATTATTTTCAAAATAATGTTCATATTTCCAAGCAGAAAACATAACATGGCTTTTAATCCAAGAAACAGGGCCATGTCAAGTAACTACATACAGCCATAAGGTACTTCAGAGGCCTATAATTCTGTCACTCTCCAATTAATGCCTACATCACAAATATGAATTTAGTGGTGGGAATGTGACTTCTATGAAGTCTTGACTAAACTGCCAGCTTCTTATCTGATATTCACCACAGTTCTGCTTCTTGAGTACAGAAAATGGATTTTGTATAATTCCATGGCAGCAGTTGCTAACCTGTGATCCACCTCTGCTCTATCACTTTGTTGAGCCTTTTTCATTTATTGTGAACGTTGACTTATCCTGAAAATCAAAGTTATCTCAAAAGGAAAGTTCCCTCAAATTGGAAATAGTATGTATTAAAAAGTAACACACTGTGGTAATGAATTCCATTAAATTGTTGCATAAAAAAAAGCTATATATATCAACAGAATAAAGTGTCCTGTGAAGTTATTAGGCTTACATATCTGATCTCAATTGCAGATAAAGGCCACCAGGAACTACCAAAAGAAAGAAAAGAGATTTCAATAACATCTAAAATAATACTGGGGAGCACTAAGCAAATTTCTCAGCTTTCCAGAGTTTGAAATTGACTTAACTTCAAGAAGAGTCTAAGCTAGTCATTATTTGTCTTAAGGTCACAATAGCAAGCTGATAAAACCTATTTAAGAGTTGCTGGTTTATGCAAATCAAGTTTCATTTCTTAAGGGGTTACTGTCACCTTGGGTAAGAATCAAATTTAAGATTGCATTTTTCCCCATAGTGCAAGTGCCTTCTTGTTCTGGTGAGCATTAATTGATGGCATCTGGCTGCTGTAGACAGATGAAAACATCTATTATCAGGGCACTTCTATAATACTCTAAAGTGGAAAAGTGGACTTGGGCATAATGAATGATTCCAACATCACACAAAATACCCCAGCACAAGAAAAAAAACACCAAAACAACTAGCTAGTTTCTTATTCTGGGGTTTCAAATTCTGGCTTGTGTGTAATGCTCAAATTCTACTTCAATAATATAACTTGACATTACATATCATGGAAAGTTCACACCTGCAGAAGAACAGCAGATTTATAGGTTTGTAGGTTTTTAAAATATATTAAGCCATGATTATGCTTAAAAGATGCAAAGTGAAAGTAAAATTGATACCCATAAATATACTAATAAGTGTTAGGTAAAATATTTGCCAGAGCATGCATTTCTATTTTACAGGCTGTTAATCCATCATAGTGTCACTAACATTGCAACAGACACACTCAGACTGCTGTGCTTATTACTTTTTAATGCATCACTCCATTTTAAACATTAATACTAACAAGTTCAGGCTATAATATAGTCATTCTTCCTATCCATAAAAAGGAAAAAAAAATCACCACCCAAATGTCAGTTTATACTACAAGTTTACTTATAAGCACACAATACTAGATAGATTTTAGAAAAAATACAGAAAAAAGAAGAAAATTTCTGAGTCAAACCTATTATCAGGTTTTTCCCACCCCAATATTTTGTGGTTTTGAGGGCTGGAGTTTGGCTGGAAGGGGGGGGTTGGTTTGGTTCAGGTTTTTTTATGCTGTGAAAACACTTTTGCTTAGTCTTCAATTGAGACCAATAAAGTAGATTTAGATAATGGATTCAATGCAATGTTTGAGCAAAAGCCAGTGACAAAACTAAAGAGGACACACTGGTGACAACACCAGTGAAAATACAAAGGGGATGTTTTATCACATGTGCCATTTATCAGGGACCTCAAAAATGAGAATAATAAGGTTGTGCAGCTCTCAGCTGTTACTAGAAATAACTGTATCCATTTCAATGGTGGACTTCTTAACTTTCCTCAAAGTGTTTTTTTTTAATTAGCTGAGGGCTGCCGAGATAAAAAGCAATAGGCTATCTTGTGAATGTTTTCAAAAAAGACAGACAAGGACACAGGAAAGGCATCAGACCCCAAGAGCTTCTCCTGAGCATTATACAACCTGATACCTACTTTGGTATGTGCAAAGTACCAGGCTCCCTATTTCTCCTCCAATACATTTATTCCCCCACCATCTGGTTTTCCACTGCTGTGTGTCTCTATTTTCAGTTCTCACCTTTATCTATTGCAAGTCCCACTTTTCCCAACCACAGAAAGGTACCCCCCATTTTCTCAGAAAAACACACCAAATTCCCCAAACAGTTTTCCAGGTACTCGGATCCCTAAATTCCATGCTTCCATCCTCCTTTATAAATGTAGTGAAGGCTATTTCATCCCAGTTGCCATTCTAGTTCCTACAGGCTTCTGGAGAAGACACAGCCACGTAAGTCACAGCCTATGCTCAGTTCTCTCTCAAATTACCATAAACCTGAACTGCAAAAGCTGCTCAGTCTCCAGAGCAGGAGGTGCCAGAACTCCATGAAAAGCTTTCTCGAGTGATGCCCTGTGCTCCTGTGACACTTGCCTGATAATCGAGGGCTACAGCCACAAGCCCCTGAGGGCATCACTGCCATCCATCACCATGAGCATCCTGACCCCCTCACCAGCGCACTGCTGATTGCCTGGGTGTCACTTGTCCCCAAGGAATCTCTACCTGAGGCGTCACCTACTTGCACTGTTTAAAATCCTCCTCCCAGCAGCTGTTCTAGGAAGCTCCTTACTTTTCTTCAAGCTTTAAAATCTAAAGCCAGACCTTTTTTTAGTTATGAAAGGAAAGCAACACTATGATGTTTTTGTTATCAAGGAAAACTGCAACAGTTCAATGGCACTTCCTTTCTAACAGTTTTGTCCTAGTAGTCAGTAGTCTGGTAGGTTTGCTGAACCAAACTAATTACTCCCAGGCAGAGCAAGACAGTCATAACACACAGCTGAGAAACCGCAGAGCTCTGAAGAGATAAGCTCCCCCAAATGGAGTAAATAAAAAGCTTCAGTTTCCCAAGACAACATTTAGGTACTCTGGATGCAATCAGTACATGCCCAGTCTTTAACCTACAGATGCACAGAGTCACCTCCAGTCCTTCAGCCAAGCTGAGCTCTTCCCCAGCACCCCGGGTAACATCTGATCCCACAGCCTGCTGGCAGCGAGAGGCAGATCTGACAACAGCCCACACTTCAAGGAGCACATTTTAGAGCAGCAGTTACATATTTCTTGAAGCAGTAAGACCAGGAAACTGCAGTAGTTGAAGACAACACATGTCATCTTTCTGGGCATCTTGCCTTGCTGCACCACCCAGAGAGCCGGTGTTACACATTTTGAAGAATTGTAGATGAAGTGACTAGGGATTTATTTTTTAAAAATTGAGTGCCCTAATTGCCCTTTCTTACCACAACTGGCCCAATATGCACCCCCCAGCATCCTGCCACCCCCATCCTGAGACTGAAATATAGTAGAGCACAGGCTGTTCAAGCATACAAATTGCCAACGGGGAAAAGTAATAATCTCAAGGCTTGCATCATTTCACAGTCGAGTTGTTTGAAGACAGGCTAGCCATTACATAGAGCAGCTGTGTTATCTGGCTTTTCCTTTCATTCATTTATAGACTTGAGCTGCTTTTCTGAGTATGTTGAAACTATTTCCCTTATTAACAGTTTTTGTTCAGTATGCAGGGATCTCAGCTATATCAAAAACACACGAAGACTTCCATTATATATGTCGATACTTTAGGGCCATTGTTAGATTGGAAGCCTGTCAGGGCCCTCCAGATATGTCACAGTATTGGCTGAAATTCACCAGGACATGACAAAGATCCATCTTCACAAACTTGGGCAACCTTTTTTCCCACAGAGCTGACTGATGCAACTGCATCTGGGTGTTATCAGTCAATGTAAGGAGCAAAGACTCTCTCCTCTATTTGCAAAACAGAATAACCCAACAGAAATAAAATAGAAGATTTTCACACATTCAGTTATTATTGCCCAGAAACAAAGGCCATTCCACATTATTCCAAGCACAAAAGATTCATTTAAAAACTACTGCAATCCAAGGCGTAAGAGTTGCCAGCTCTTTTTTTTAATTTGACCAGGGTTTTTCCTACATGCCACAATGCAAAAACTTAGGCAGAAATCTGCAGTTAAATTTAAGATGGGATTTAAACCCAAACCACCAGAAAAAAATAATATCAGGTTAACAGGGATACCTTTCAGTCCTTTAATATTTCATTCTTAATGATGCTTTACCTACAGAAGGTTTGTTCCTATTTTTCACACTGGAATGCTCTTCTACTATCATATTCAAATATTTGTTGTTATCTCTGTACCAGTACTAACATACACACACACACAGGGACAGAAATACTTTAAATAAACCCTATAAATTTAGGATTTACCAAGAGGTTCCCTATGTTTTAGCTATTTGTCCAATACTACCACAAGAGATGGTGCCTCTAAGACCTCAATTCTCCTTTTCTCCATCACATCTTCTTAAGTGTCCCCTGTGTATCCCTTTATTTAGGGGTGTATGTTTCTTTGCTTTTAAATTCCACCCTCATTACCCTTCTATGAAGTAGATGCTTAATAAAGATAGTGAAATAAAAATATAGTTATCACACCAAACAGCCTTTCCCCTTCCAGTAGTAGGTAGTAAGATGCTTGTATAGTCAGCATTTTTCTCTCCAATTCAAGTTAGACTAAGTTATAACAAAATGTTCTAAATTGCAGGTTTAGAAGCCTCCCTCCTGATGGACACTGTTACACTGTTTTAAAAAACAGCATTCTGTGTAGGAGAAAAACATTCTGCAAAATCCATTACTACTCCATAAGAGTCTCATACAGAGGAATTTACATAATGAACTGCAATTACTCACATTATATTTATCTAGTGAAGAATGAACCCATTGTGTGCAGTGGAACGTGCCTGTTCTGCACCAGCACAGGCACAGAGGAAGTTACCTGGTGAAATAACACATCAGTCAGGGGTTAACACCAAGCCTGCACCCGTGTAATGCCATTTCCAGTTCATTAAAAGGAAACCAGCTGCAGAATCTGCCATTGTGTCAGCCTGTCAAGGCTCAGCAAGAGGTTAGGAAGAGATGTGCAGCGAGCTTGAGAGCTGTTTGTTATGGGCAGGGAAGCCCTTTGTGTTGAGAGTGCTGTGACAACGATCATCACAAGGTTTACAGCTTATGCACACACTAAATCTGCCTTTGCTGAGCAGAGCCCTCAGCTCCTGGCTAATAGGTGTTATGTGACATAAATAACACCACAGAGAGCTGCAATGTACCAACGCAGGTACTGAAGTTCTGGAGTCACAGAATGGGTCAGGCTAGAAGGGACCACAGTGGTTCAACCTCCCTGCTCAAGCAGGGTTATCCTAGAGCACAAAGTCCTGAAGCTGAATCCTGCCAGAAGGAATTCTTCTCCTTGCTGACACCACAAACCTGCATATGTATTTTAAAATTTAATGAAAACTTGACAGACAAAAAGTCTGCTCTACTTACTGAGTTCAGAGTGCACAGGCTAAGTAAGGCTGGCTGAGCCTTCTGTTGGTAAGCATGCAACATTCAAAAATGCCTACAAAAACAGTTAGCAAACTGGACCCTGATGTCTGGATTAGAAGGAATTTGATTGATTTTTGCACACATCTGAACCCTGCCAGTTTCAGGTATGCACATTTTTACTACATCTTGGACTTCCAATGGTACATTCATACATAAAGTATCATTCCCTGGGGAGTACTTGCAGATCAGATATAATTTCCTCTGGACCACACCTTTGAGCCTTTCTCTTTAAATCTAACTATTTGGAAACTACATAACCCCTTCATTTGACTTGTCAGACTGGGACTGCTCTTAAGTGCTCCAACACAACAGTAATCCGCCCCTGCTAGACTGAAAAGAAAAACACAGGTATGTTTAGACCTTTTGTAATATTTCTTAATTCAACTCTTCAATACTAGCAAAGTCCATCATTTAGGACTATTTTCCTTTATGATGGTGTTTTAGAATGACATGATCTTTGCATGGCAGCTGTGTGAGTGCAGCAGGTCTTCACAACACACAAAGACTCCTGCTGTGCTAAAGCAAGAGTCTCTCTCCTTCCATTTCCTTTAACAACTATATTCAGCTGCTGCTACAGCATTTCACAGTCCACTTCAGAGGCACGTGGGGTGGAGGAGAGGATAAGAGGCAGATAGACAAGTTAAGCATCTGTTTCAGTCCAAAGCAAAGTGCAGTTCAAGCAGCTGCAAGCAGGGACTTTTAAACTCAGAAACCTACTCTGTTGGTTCTATGTACACATGCATCATCTAAAATTAAAATAGAAAAGCATCACTGCAGCAACCATTTCAAAGAATTAAAACACATCAGAATCCCATTCTCAAATCCCCTGCACACACAAGATAAACTGCATCAACTCATCAGTCTCCTCTTCCTTTCATTAGCTGCTTCTTTTTCAGAGATCAAGAGAGGCTTTAAAATTTAACTTACGAATAAGCACTTGTCTACCAAAACAAAAGTTCATTTTTGTTCTTAATACCTTCAGTTAAAAAATTCTGTTTTTCCCAAAAAATTCCCAACAAAGTAAATTACAATTGTGCGTTAGAAAAGAAAAATTAAACTTAGGACACATTTTTTGTCTGGGACATTTTTCACTTCCATAAGTACATAAAGAATAATATAAGCAACTTTAACATCCCTGCTAAATAAACTCATCTTTCTGCATAGGAAGGCCTATCTATGTGAGAGATAATTGCATTTGCTGAAGGGGTTTTTACAATGCCAGTTACAGGTCCTGACTCAGTTTTTTACTTTAAACCACAAAACAAGTACTTCTGAGATAATGCATAAGAAAAGTAAGGAGTCCAAATATTTTTCTTACTGTAAATTCATGAAAAAACTAACATAGACCAAGAACGGTGAAGAACATCAAAAGTAATTATATTCTAGAGGAGCAGAATTTTGTCACAGCCATGGGAGATAAGAGCCAGGATCCCAAAACAATACATGGACTGTCCCACAGAGCTGGAGGACAGTGCCTGAGGGGAGGCAAAGATACCTGCCCCAACATCCACAAGAGAACACAAAGAGAGAGACATCCGTTCTTTTCTTATGAATAAAGAGAAATTTGGGATGTTTGCAATCCCAAGTAAAAACACTTGGTGAAAAAAAAAGGTATATAAAAATTAAATCCTCATTTATTTTGATGACAACTATATGAATCAGATGAGCTAAAGAAATGAGTTCTATGAGAGAAACAACAGACCACACAATTAAGACTGAACCAGAGAAAAAGTAATTATAAATAGTAATTAAATATTTTTAAAATCCCACTAAACCCAAGAAGCAGACCTTGTTTCAGCTACTATGTCCATAATTATAAAGGTGGAGTACATGATTGTGGCTGAAACAAGCAAATGCTAAACATACAGAGCTGTTTGTCAAAGGAGGGCATTGTGCTACTGCACAAATAAATTAATGGTGCTCATAGCTCAGTTGTTTGTTTTTTTTTTTTTTCCCTAAGGTGGTATTAGTTCTGTTTCAGAGTTCTGTTTCACAGTTTAGGCTCATGCCTGACACATTCTAGTCTATCACAATTCTCCCTCCCCAACTCCCAAACCATGCCCTTAGTGGAGGGAAATGTGAAAAGCAGGTTTTCAGTAACTTGAACTTTCAGTGTGGCCCTGCTTTTGCACAGCCCCATTCAAAATCACTCAATTACTGTTTATGTACACATTGACACTCATTCCTACTCTTGGTTATTTCAGTTGTCTGCATCCCACTGAACTGTGCAAGTAGGGAAAACCAAACACAAGGTTTAAAACAAAAATGATCCACTGCTAAACCCATCCCAAAAGTGGGGAGTGCATGTTCACCCTGTCCCTCAGGGCTGCTGGCAGCCCTGCCTGCCATCAGTCAGAAAAGTGAAAACTGCTTCCAGTAAAGGAGGGTTTTTACCACCCCTTTGATCCTGATCACCAGGGTCACTTTGTACACAAGTCCTCTGCAACAGAGAAGGACAGCAAGAAGTTGGGGCAGAGAAATTAAATTCTACTGCACTGTGTCACACACAAGCCCAGGAGTTTATACCTTCACAGACACATGAAATTTCTGAAACAGTAAGACACATTTATAAAAACGTAAAGAATGGCTTATTTGAAGTCTGCAGTTTAACTACACACAGAACTAGTACACAACAGTGAGGACAAGGACTAAGATGAGTTCTTTTGTTTATTTTTAGCAACCAGAATTGTACTTTGAGTTGGACTAGAGCTCAAGCGAAAGTACTGCACACAGGAGTAAGAGCCAGAAGTATTTCATTATATGTGTCTAAAATAAAACTCTGACCAAGCATATGAGAAGTTATTCATTGCATGTATACAGGATGGCACTTGAAAACTTCGCAGAAAATGAAAGTGCAGACAGACATGTACTCTCAGGATCAGCAGGTGGCATTAGCAGAGCATATTTTACGTGTTTCTTAGCTGAAGCCTTAGGCTACTTCAAAAAAAAAAAGCTTGGCAACTAGGAGTTAATTAAATTGTAAAGTGGCAAACAGTGGTTCTAGGAAGAGTTACATGCTCACAGGAGACAAATCAAACGCGTCAGTCTCTAAGGGAGCAGGCTGGTAAACTTTCAAATCAAGAAAAGCCTATTACTTACTAGTCAGAAATATGCTGTGCTTTGCAGTTTCAACAGCTGAGCCCCTTCAGAACAGAATCATTCTAGAATGAGACTATAGAAGATATAGAATAATCTCTCAGTTTGTGTTAAATATGTGAGCCAGGAGTAAGTGCCAGATCAATACACAGCTACTTAGGGTAAACATATTATTGTGTAAGCACGAGTTCACATATCAGTGAAAAGGAAATATTATCTAAAACTTGCAAGGCTTTGAATCCACCAATTGAAAAGATCCTTACTGCTGGAAAACTTGCCATTACAAGGTAAAAATCCAAGCAAAAGAGCAAACCAAAAATAGCTGTTTGATTCTTTTTGATGGATTTCAGATTTTATTCTGTGCCCTGTTATTATACTTGCTCTGTAATTATTGAGATATTAGAACAGTCTCCCAGGACTTGCCTAGAAAGATTAAGTTATTCTTTCCTCACACAACCTGTGATTTATTTCAAACTTTTAAGACTGAAGACTCGGAAAGAGAACGCATGTGTTGTAGATGTTTTCACACCCGTTCTGGGAGTGAATTAGAAAAAGGAAATGCTGTACAATGTAGGAAAATGCTGTTAAACACAGGGACAGTGCAGTGCACACCCGTTTTCCAGCCAGCACCCATCCTACTGCACAGTAGGTCCAGTAATGTATCAAGAGAACAGCAGCACACAGTTCCTCAGGGAGGAACCACAGCCTGTTCCCTAACCAAACCCCCTCCCAGCATGGAAAAAAAAAGAAAAAGAAAAAAAATTGCACCATATGAACCTTTTGGGAAAGGGCATTCAAGTCTCCAGGATATGAATTCGCCTGTTAAACATCACTGCCTCCGTGCCAAGTGCCCATCTGTGCTACAGGCTGGTTTGGAGAGCTGTGTCTGCCTTTTGTTTCTGAAAACCTCCCTTTCCTGATGCTGTATACTGGGCAGATTAAGAACTATTTATTAGACTGGTTGCCCAACAAAATCCCCACCACTGGGCACTGAAGAGAAACAGAGTTGAACCCTTCACAGCAAATTCCTCATGCACAGAGAACCCAACCAGCCAGGACTGAGGAAAATGAACTGACACAGAGCAGCAGGAGCCCTCAGGATGCAGTCACAGCTCAACTTCACTGAAATGTTTTCTGCCAGGGTAAGTCCATATCATCACTGGCTCAGCACACTGCACAAGACATGCTCAAAGTCTTGCTTTTTGACTAAACCAGCTAATCATTCCTACCAGATTTCCTACTTCTCAGATTGTTTTATTGACCCCTGGATCCATCACTCATCTTTTAGTGCAAGATTCTTCTCTGGTTTTTCTATATGGTACCTAATTTGTTATCAAATAATCTGACTACACTTTTAATTACCTACACTTTTGTTCACTTGTTCCTGCTGTACAATGGGGTTTTTCCCCTTTTTGGTTGAGATAACATGTTCAGAGAATACATTTGGAACATTAAACAGTATTTTGAAAAAGCTTTGATCTATTATCATTTGTGTGCTCCTCCCTATTTCAGTCTGTTTCTGATCTTCTGTGTTTACTACAGCTACAAAAAAACCCAGCCCACAAACTGCCACCCAACACACACTGAACTCCTTACAGATTATTTCACTATCAAGCTGTTAGTTTCACATGCTATGTCAGGAAAATTCCTTCTAAAATACAAAACACAAAATCCATTATATGCTTTGAACAACCTGTAAAGATTATCTCATTCACTGTAAATCTTGCAAACAGTCACAAGCAAAAAATATCACACTGCAAGACCTTTAGAAATCAGCTGGTTATAAGCATAGCTTGTAAATCAGATTCTTCCTACAAAAGGAGCAAGCCAAAGGGGAGGAGTACACATTATTTGATACCAGCTTGTTGTGGTTTTAAGGGTATATGGCCAGTTTGGGTTTTCCACATATATTGTGCATTCCAAAACTTGCCATTTTGTGGACTCTGATTTAACTTTATTAAACTATAAAATGATAGAAATTCTATTAAAAAAAAAACCCAAGCTAGAACTATAAACTGTGGCTCCATGTTATTGGAAGCTGCTGAACAAGGACATTCAAAAGGACCTGCATGTGCTATAACCATAATCCATTTTTATTTACCAAGTCTGCCTCAACATTCCCCTTGCTTTATTAGAAGTAAAGGCAAAGAAAAGCCCTAGTCTCATACTAGACGAGGCCAGATTTTGTGCAAGATAGTAAATATTTACCAAAAACACTCTTAACAGGACTAAGTGACTTCTTTTCCCAGATTTCCACATTTTCACAGGAACAAAACACAACTGAATCATTAAACTCTCTCCACAGTAAAGCACTCAAGCAACACAGTGCTTCAAACACTACGGAGAAACCGAGAAGAAACTGAAAACAAATCACATGAATCTCTGCTACTTTTAATGAAGAATCATTACCAAGTAAAAAATGTCTTCCTACAAAGAGTTCTAGAGCTCTTTAAACCCAGATATCACAAACCTGCATGTAAGGTAGTTATCAACTCCTTATTTCTGCTCAAGAACAACCTGCTAACATCTGACAACACATCAGCCAGGCAATTTGCCTTAGCTTTGTCTATGCCTTTTCCACACCACACACATAACTCAGCTCTTTTTGAGCAAGGCATCAATCTTCTGGCCATGCACCTGTGCACCAGTTTTGCAGGAGACTGTGGGGAAATAACAGCCAGGGGTACCCCTAGAAATGTGCTTTGATGGCAGCCTGGTAAGAGCAGCACAGCAGCAACCAGAGCTCAGGCCATTCCTGCATTCTCAAGTTGCACTAATTCAGAATTTATTCTCTGTGGGTAAACCAGCATCACTACTGAGAACAAGTCCAGGTGGCAGCACATCTGAACGGCCAACAGTGGTGGGATAGAATTTAAACTTGTAAATTTAAGTTTACAAGTGAACGTGTAGGGCCAGTAAGATGGAAACAGATGCTGAACAGCAGCTCACTTGAAGACCTCATCCCCCCCCCCCCCCAGATGTTCAATTATCTGTCTTGATAAATAGATAATTATTTTGTTATTCTCTCAGCAAAAGAGATTTTAAAAAATAATTATTGTAGTACAGACATGGCTGAGGGCACAAAGCTTTGAACCCCCAGCATGGAGGTGAGAAGCAGCTTCAGGGCTTTCTCTTGGCTGACCAAGCTCACTACTTCAACCCAACCCCCACATTTTTTTCTGGCTTTTTCTTCTGGGGAACAATGGCCAAGGTTGCTTGGCAGAGTTTTCTGGAGAGTGTCATCCAGAACATCAATCAATGTCATCATAAAGGTCAGAGTCACCACTTGCCAAGGCCCAGAAATTTTCCATTTCACTGATAAGCCCTCTTCCACATCCCAAAAAGGAGTTTCAACTAAAGAAATGAAGAATGTATCTGCCAAAATACCTTCCCAAATTATGCTGTAAGTACTTCCTCAGTTATTCCTTACCACTGTGAATATAAGGAAGAACAAAAAACACCCCTCCCAAAAACATCAGTCTCACAGCCATCACCTAACCACTCTTAGTCCCTAGACATAATCAACAACATCTATGGATGGATCAACCACAAAAATAAAAGTAAAATCAGAAATCACTTTTATGAGTGTTTATATCCACAAATGCCATGAAAAATGACCTTTATTACTATTTCAGTGAACAGAAAGTATCTCAAAGTGTTTTACCTGTGAGATCACAAGTAAAGCATCCTTCAAGTCTTGCAAAGCATTCACAGAAAATATATTAGTAAGATAATTTATGTACCTGAATCTGCCATGAAAATCCTACTGCTATCTACAGGGGGTTTTTAGCTTTTTCAGACCACATTCCAAAATGTTGTTCAAGTACCTAAAAATAGAGTTAGACATCTGCTAGAGTTTTGAAAAGCATCTAGCACTTCAGATGCCTGACTTGGTGAGAACTGGCTACAATTGCTTTCCGCTCAAAACCAGCAGCCAGCATTTCCAACCCAAAGGAGTAATAATTCCTATTCAATTCTTCTCAAGTGTTACACAAAACCAGTAACAGGCTGTAAAGTCAATATCCATTTCCAAAACAATACACGGACATCAATGAAATGTTCTGAACATACAAAACTCATCTGAACAGCCCCAGCCTCAAACTGTACCAGCCTACACTTACAGGCCTGTCCTGTACATCCTGTACCCACATCATGCAGGAAAAGACATTTATTCTCTCTTATGTCTTTTAGACAAGTAATCGAGTCAGCATTCCTAGAGCATGAAATGACTCACAGTCAGTCAAATTCGTACACTACCAAGACCAACCTCTGAAAGTGCTCAAGATTGGATAGTTGATCTTACACTTGGATTTTGACTGCAAGATGTACCGATCACACATTAGTTTTAGGTAAATATTAAGTGGATTGTAAAAAAAAAGAAAATATTTACCATAGTGCAAAAAAAAGATCTTTCACTAACTTTATAATTTTGGTTTTTTAATCAATGTTTTATTGTTCAGCATGAGAACACATCTCTGCTGCTTGACACCCTAGGGTCTTCTTTTGTTTCTTACCACACCATCACATACAGAAACGCTCTCCAAATGCAAAAACTATTCTATGTATTCCCACTATTGACTTTTTTAATCCCACTTTTTTTTCCAAAACAGCTGCCACTGATCACTATCAGATGTAGGTAGTGGAGCAGAAGCAGGACTACTTCAGTCAGAGATGACAATTTCTAGGTCAGCATTTTCACTAAAGGGAGTAAGTAAAATGAGATTGAAATGCCAGACAGCAGCTGTTAATACTTTACACCAACCTGTACAGAAGTAGTGCATCCAACTTAATTATTTATTACCACCTTACAATAAAGATAACAAGAAAGAAATTGTGCCTAGATTTGACTACACATTAAAAATAATTTTGCATTGCTGTTTCTTTGAATCTTAAAAAGCATTTGCTACTCTTCTCTTCCCTCCCCCTTCTTCTATCATCTTTATGGAAGACTAAAAGAAGGTTAGAAAAACAAAGTCTCAAAATAGAAAAAGCAGACCTTGAATGCTCTAGCATTACTTGGAAAATGGAGTGTTGTATTCTGCTACAGGAGATAGCACTTCAAATTTGAAAGGTCAGCTGCAAAGCTTGGCTTCAAAAGCAACTCACAATCACAACATCAGAGAACAGAAATAACTATTCCTGGGCCAGAAATGAGCACAGAATCCCGGAGATGATTGTTTCCAGGTAAAATTGATGACGGAGTCAAATATCCTCTGATGCAACCCTGCCCATCTTTAGTGAGACAGGATAAAGTCCCAATTCCCTGAAGACAGCAAGAACTAAGGAACAGGAAGCATTTTCCCTGCTCACTGCCTGTGGCTCTCTCACCAGAGCTCTGAGTGTTCACACCCTGTGCTGAACCTCTCCTGTGACAGCTGCCAGCTCCTGACACCACTCAGCACCCAGGGGTTCCTCTCCCAACCCACTCATGTTGTTATCCTTCCTACAGCCCATCCATCCTCCAAGTCCTCAATTGCTTCATGCATATCATAAATGGCAAACACAGGATCTGAAACACCAACCAGATGTGCAAGATCAATCCCTTTCCCCCTCCCTGCAATTGCTCTCAGATCAAATTTGGTGGCAGATATGGAAATGGTAGCATTTTTCTTCAATGAAACTCAGACTGTAGGTCTGATAGCTTTTTTTCCTTCCCCAGTAGGAGCTATGTATAAAATATTCACAGCATATTTAGACAAATGTGTTTATATTTATCTAATACAATGTTTGTTTATACTGGAAATAAGCCATGCAGAGTAGACAGCCCTTATTCTTTGGAGAGTAATGCTGGCTCTATCTCCACCCACCCAGTGTGTGTTAGATAACCACTGTTGATTTATTAACATTCTGCCACCAAATTTTAATGCAGAGGACATTGGTAGCCCTACAGTGGACTGAAAAAATTCTTTTGTATCATGATACAGTCTGCTGAAGCCAATAAATGTCTTTAGTGGTCCTCATTGATAGCATGACATTACTCTGCAAAGCCACACATTTCCCTCCCCCTCCTCTCTCATGTTGTTTCACTTGATGGAAGGATCAAAGCCATCAAGTCATTTTTTCACCCCAACTCAACCAGGCAAGTAGCTCTTTGAAGTGATATTTTTTTCTTCCTTATTTTTCTTTTTTTTTTATTTTTTCTCTTCATTAGGAAGAATCTTTCCAAAAACAGTCTGACATTCTGAAGTTTCGGAATGTTAATTCTACAACAGGTGTGACATGTCTCCGAAAGCAATGCTCTGATGGTTTATTTATGGGCTTTACTCTTTCTTTTCACTTTAGAAGAGACCTTGAATATGTTTTCATATGTCCAACATATATTTAGAAGCTCTAAAGGCAGCATCCATTCATCAAAAACATGAAAACTAAAGACAAGAGTTCAAATAAATCTGAAAAGCCATTTGTGGCTGCAGCTTAAGGCTGTCATGGAAAGAAGAATGTCAAAATGCCTCCATTAATGATTGCCTTGCAAGTGCTGGGAAGTTGAAAGCCTGTTACTAACCTTCTTTTCTCTAATGGGAATTCAAACTACTGTGCAAAAGAAGGTGAATAAGAAGAGAAAAGGCAAAAAAAAAACAAATTCAAAATTATTTAATTTCAGAAGTCACGAAACATGGCACTTTGTTCAGCACCACAAAAGAAACACCACAATTTTCTCCTGACCCTTGATAACACAAAGCAGGAATTGTCCAAAGCAGCAGGAGCCAGAAAATTCAGTAATCACTGACAATCTGGACTATTAGAAAAAGCTTAGTGATTCACTGTATTGTTAAAGTGTGCTCATCACTGGAGCTTTTCTTTAATATATTTCAGCACCTTCATCACAAAGAGCATTAAGAGATTTAAACAAAAATCAGCACTTTCCATTTCGAGTCTCACCATATTTTGAAACATTTTTTCTTAATTTTAAATAGGGCTACCGAAACAAGAAGCTACTAGAAGTCACTGGACTGAAATCCAGTGTCTGCTGGCCAGATAACACATCACTAAAATTCAAGGGAAACATTTTAGAAGGGAGGAGGGAAAGGCAGAAACAGGCAGCACAAGTCACATCCCTTCACACCTCAATGGATCTGAAACAGCTCTGTTACAGAGCAACTAAATAACACAAAATTATTTCTCCATCAAATGGAAGCTTAGAGTCCCCTTCTTGGGCAGGGGCTGGTGGCTGAGATTTGTCCTGAAGTGTTCCCTACAGCTGACACCACTGCAGAGACATCAAACATGCAGCTTCTGTAATCATTCAAAAGGACATTGGAACTCTTGAGTTTTCAAAACAGAAACTTTAATTGAAAATGCAATCTAATTTATTTTAATAGCCCTTATTATATTCCTATAACACTCAGAGAGAGGAAAAATATCAGAGATATTTTAGTTAGGCAGAAATTTTTATCACCAATTTAAAGACTTCAGAACTGAGGTCTACAATTTGTACAAAATGGGAAACAGATTTTAGGAGCAAGGACCCAAAACCTGGGAGTGCAAGAAAAACAGTTAGTGCTGTTATCTCCAAACAGAAACCCACTCTTCATTTCCTGCCATTTTCACTTATTCATAGCTTCAAAAACACTCTTCAACTTTGCAGTGGAATTACTAATTTAAGAGCAGTTAACTTTGAGCTCAAATTAAAGACAGCAGCGATAAAAATTACCAGGTGCATTCATCTTTAAACAGCAATAGTCTCAGAAGCAAAAGCAAGCCCTATTGAAAAATCAGAACCATTTCACCTGGGAAGAATCTCTATAAAGTAAAAAACAAAGGCAGGGATAAGAGAAACTCAAAACTGCTGCTGGAAGAAAAAGGAGGTAAGCAACCAATTCCTTGGCTTCATTTTCTGTGTAGGAAATGGACAAAACATGTCACTTTGGTAACCTTGGCCCCACAGCTCTTACAGTGTGTTTCAGCTAGTTTAGGTTTTTTTTAAAAGTGCCACCATCCAGATGCAGGAATTTAAAAGCATTTTTTCAATATCAATGTTTTTCCTGTCACTTTCTCCAAGGCAGATACAGAGTGCTCTGACCCATTGCCTCCAGCCCAAAGACTGACACTAATGGTAAATCTATTTCATTCAAACTGTTAATTCAGCTGCATAAGGGAGGTCAGGAGGTGCCAGCTCTTGTTTTAATATTGCCTTGCACATTTAACACGGAAATCAGTGATGGATTTCAGGATGTCATCCAGCTTCCCTTAAAGCTTTGCTCTAGACCTCAAATGAACTGGTAAAGTCCGGAACAACATCTAGACATTGTTCCAGTCAAAGAACAAATGGCTAATTATAGAAGAAGTCCTATAAGCAACACAGTTTATATATAGCATTTTTATATAGAATATAGTAGTATACACAAAACAGAAAATTCATAGACAAAATTAGTTCTGTTGTTATTTTTGTGAGAAGAATTTGAAAAAATAGGCAAGCTTTGAGTAGTCAGACATGAGCAACTGATAACTCCAGAAGCTGTTGGTTTATAAATGGGTATCTTATATGAAGCAGTTAAACAAAAAAGCCACCCAGCAGATCTGCACCATGCCACTGAGTTATAAAGAATGAAAATACCTAATGTGGGGCAAGGACTTTTTTATCCTCAAGCCCTTAAGCACAAATTATACTGTTTAATTGCACTCAAAACAAAATCTATATATTAAAAAAAATTATGGTTGGCTGAAAGGAGAGTCCTTGATTTCTTTGTCTTTGTGGATTTAAGAAATAAAATTTGAAGATAAAATGTGTTCAAGTAATACATTGAAGCAAAGAAGAGAATTCATGCAAAATAGAGCCAACTTTCAGAACGACAAGGGGCTTTTGATCTGCTGTAAAATTTCAAGCAGTATTAATACATACCAATGGAAGTAAAAAGTTGTGGGCACTGCAGGAACGTGAGGACTGTGTATTGTAATAACTCACCATGATACAAATTATAATTATTAATATGCAAGTCATTTGCACACACCAGGACTAAAAATATTGTTTCATTGTGATAATGTCATAATAGACATTTTCAGCATCTGTTGTTGCATTTGTAGCAAATGAACAGTTCACTTCACACATGGTGGTTATGAACAAAACCCTTCTCATGTCTAGCTGCATTGCTCAATATTTGTTCTTTCTGTTTCAGTGCCATCTGCAAACTCTGTTTTCAATCATTAGTTCCAAGGAAAATAGTACTATATTTCTTGTTTGGGATCTATTTTTTTTTTTTTATACTGGCCATTTATAGTTTAGATCTAAATATCTTTATTAATGACCAAGGGTCTTGCATGATTCAACTTACACCAACTCAGTTCTTGGTAGAAGACTGTAGTTTCCATATATGAACCAGTTACATAAATTCTGTGGAGCTCCCCAAACAAAATCACCTCACAGTTTCTTTCTGTGAAGGGACACAGCCCTGTTATCACCTATCACACAGTATGCAGACTATAAATAGGAATATTGAGTAGGTGGTGTTAATAGTATAATGCTGTACACATAACAGAATTTGTAAATTTATATCAATAACAACAGCTGTGGGACCTGTGAAATAATGTATTACAGTTATTGCTCTTCTCCCTGCATTAAGAACAATTTCAAGAATGCATGGTTTAACTGAGTGGGAAACACACCTGTGCTGATACTTGCAGGTCCAACAGCACAGAGCTTTACAAAAGGCACTGTTTATTGTCAGGGATCTTCACATATTAGTCTTGAGAAATCCCCAAAGACATTTGAAGATATGCCCTAGTTCTTTTTCCCAGCCTTCTTTGTTTTCATTCTCTTTTTATAACTCCTTGTTAAGGAGGTAAACCCCAATTTTTATTCACAAAATTCTAACAAGTAGAAATTTCTCATGAGTGCTGTAGAGCAAAGATATTTACACACCACCAAAGTGTGTGATGTCTTTGTGCATCTCCCAGGTCTCTATTAAAGCAGAGCAGGCTACCAGCACTGCAGATGGCACTTTTATTTTAAAAATATGCACAAAAATAAAAATGAAGCTATATATGTGCAAGGTTGCCAAGATGTTAATTATGACCCAGAAAAAATTCTGCAAAGCCTCAACAATTGATAATACTGTTTGCCAAACTGAAACATGATTTTCCACATAATTCCCAGTAACAGTTTAGCTTTTATGAGTGACAATAAAAGAGCATATTGTAACTTTTTAAACCTACTTGCTTTTCAAAGAAAATTACAGCCCATAACACTTTTTCCCTCTTGTACTTTAAGAAAAAAAATCATTTTTCCAGCTCTGGTTAATGTTGGTTCATAGATAACAACTTATTAAAAAAATTGAAGAGTATTTTCTGGGTAGCAAAAAATTGGAAGCAATGGAATAAAACTAGCTAGTCATTTCTGCACCTGGGAAAGTATTATCCTGCTCTACAAAATGTAGAAGAGGCCAGCTAATGGTTCCACCACTACAGGGCTTGCTGCGTTATTTTTAAATATAAAAGTTCAGTCTGCAAATTTCTATTGCATTTATTAATATTTGCTTTCTTTTCAAGCAATCCTAAGGTTTCTTCAACAAAACAGCTCACCATAATTTCAGCACACACACAACTATTCAAGCCCTGAAGTAGAACAAAAGTATTTTACTACTTTGTAATTGAAAAGTCAGTAATGCCTGTGGTTTACACATTCCTAGAGCCACAAGCACTAAAGATCAACCTTACAAAAAGGAGACTTGGTAAATTCTCTAATACAGTCATCAAAGAAAATCTATAGGTTTGAAGCATATTATTAAATCTAATTCTTGAAATTGCTGGTTGTGCTCCAGGTGGGCTTTTATCTACAATTTTAGACATGTGCAATGTCACTGTTGATTTCTGAGTAGTTGAGGGTCAATAAAGCAAGGAGATATTTCAAAAAAAAAGCATGAACAACCCTCAAAGTTTGTAAGCAGAGCACATGTATCTGGTGCTCCTACAGATAAGCATCACCTTTGTGCTTTACTGATCACTGTGAGGAGAGTTTTTCCCTTATTAAACTCAATTGCTTCATGTTTTGTTCTTCAAGACTCAATTGAGACTGTGTACAGAATTCCAATATAATTGAAACAAATAAAAATTACTTAGAGAATCCAGGAAACCTAAAGACAGGCAACAGGGAAGAATTACTTCTTTTTGAATGAAGACTGAAACCATTCATCAGTGTAGATTGTCCAACCAGCAGGGAGAAGTAAAAGCTCCAAGTAGGACATGAGGCAGTGCACCAGAGGGTTGGTATCATTCAAAATGCATAGAGCTTCCAAGGAATTCCAATTAGACTCCAATTAAATAGTCCAAAGCAGGTTCTAGATTGAAATTATTACACATTTTAGTACAAGCTTTCTTAAAAAAAGAAATAACAGACTACTGAATCATTAAAAAAAACCAACAAACAAAGCTTTGAGGAATATACAGCCAGATACACCAAAGATGAAACTAAAAAAGTTTTAAAACTAAAAATTTTTCACCAGTAACTTCCTAGCTGTTGAACAGGACTGGATAGTTTCACTAGCAAATTAAAAATATTTTTTACTTCTATTTCTATTCTCAAAATTAGGCACATGGTACCATCTTCTCCATGCTATACATTACAGTCCATAGAATTTTCTTTGTTAAAGTTAAGACAGTGAAATATGTTAGCATGTACTCCTAAAGATATTGCCATAATTTTTTTTAAAAATCATACTTTTCCTGTTTGTCTTTCCCCCACCATCCCCCCAAGTCATTCTTTAACATAACAGAAAAGAGATAACAATAAAAAGGCAAGGGAAAACAAGACAAAATCAGCATCACTTCCTTTAACAGATTATTAAATCTGTATATACATACATTTATCTGACATACTAAAAGGAGATATGTGTAAACTCAGTCACCACCAGTGTCCACTACCCACAGAATTTTATTTTAAGGTAGCAAAAGACAGGCAGAGCACAAGCACGTCTGCAAACTCACTGCTGCTGGCTCGCTGGCCGGTGCTGAGCTCTGCAGCTGTCAGCTGCAGCAATCTCACAGAGGCACAGGCTGCAGCAAGCAGATTGTAATTTGGGCCCCAAGAGATCTGGGCAAGGGATGCCAAAGATAAGTCATACTTATCTAAGGACTGGAGTGAAATGCCAAGCATAAACAAGGTATTGTTAAACCTTCTTTGTTTTCAAATCCTTGTCTTTGTCCAGTCTGTATTGCTCAGTGAGTCACAGCTTTACAGTTTTGTTCTGAAGAACCTTTAACATCTATTTAACACCATATTTCTTGCAGCAGCCCAAAGTGAACTCTTGTAGGTACCAAGGTCACTCAACCACCTGATCACAAGCAAAGACACTCCGAGATGAGATAGGGTGATTCAGCAGTACAGTCTGAGGATAAGAACTGAACATAACAATAATGCAGCAATCCAGGCTGAATTGCCACATCAGTAGGACCCAAAATGGAATAGATCTTTCTAGGAGGACACATAATGAGCATGGGGATGAGGGGAGAAAGAGCTTCTGCCCCAACTACATTGGAATGCTTGTGATGAACTTGAAGTTGTTACACCACTGACATTTTCTAGAACCTGGAATTCAGATACATCCATGTCCAGCTGCAGACTTACTAAACACCACAAAAAGGAGTGAAAAACACTCATCTCCATTGTAACACGAGACATTGCTGTAACCAACCAAGGCTTAACCTCAGTTCTTAAACCTTGAGTGATATATTCCAGCAAGATGCCACTGTGCCAAAGTCATTCCCACTAATTGCAAGACAAGTTTTTCATATCAGAACTCGAAGTGAGTAACCACATAACCACCTGGATGGGCACTTAGACCTTCAGAGCAAACCTGCCATACAAAAGCTTTGTAAAGGAGGAACAAAAAGGTCTCACAACTGATTTGACCAGAAGGGCATTGACTGCTAAGTCAGAAAATAAGCACTTACATGATTCAGCAGGAATGTTACAGGCAGGAGAAGGACAAGATCCCCTCAGGGATTCTGATCCAAGCCAAGCCGTGCACAAGGGGTTATGAAGAAGTTACAGAGGAAGTTCACAGGTGTGATATTGTTTAGATCAGCCATTTTCACCTGTTTTCAACTAGAGTCCCCATATGGCAAATACAAGTTTACTGGCAGTAGCTACTTTTTGCACCCTTTAATAGTAGCCCACAGATTCTCATTATCACCCACTGCTCTACGTGAAATTCTAGAGAAGAGGCCCAGGGGCTAAGAGCTGACTTGTGGCTGAAGTGAGACTCCATTTCTATGCACTTATGAAAACTCAGAATATCTTCCTATGCCTGGCCTTGTCCCTAGCTCACAGTTCTGTTCTGCAGAACTGCAAAACCTTTTCATTTTATGAAGCAACAATGCATTGGTGGAGATTTCTTGTAGCACGCAACAACATACAGTCTACTGAATTTAAAGATCATAAAGAACATAACGGCACAGGTGAGAAAGACAAATAAAATTTAAGAAAAACTGTTTTACTAGGGAAAATAAAAACCAAACACACAAAACCAGGATGAACAGAAGTTAGGTGGGCTGCAAATGAGGATAGGAAGATTTACTTACCCAACACACAAGCCCCACATCCACCTTCCCATAAATCATAACCTCTTTCATACAGTAAGAAAACCAAACAGGATGAACTCCAACAACTCCTTTGTATTGCACTCTACATTCTCACTTCTCCAGCTTTTGCTCCACCTCTTCCTTCACAGCCAGCCTCATCTCTTAAAACCTGGCTTGTTGTTCCCAAAGCACCTGAATCTCATATGCAGATTGGTCCCAGATGGGTACAATAATGATGAACTCAATGAGGACCCAGTGTGTGTGGTGGTGTCTTTTAAACCACATAAAAATCTGTTAAAAGATTTACTAGTTTGTATTTATTTAGAGTTATTTACTACAAATTTCATCTCTGCAATTTTTTCTGTTATGTGAACTTGAACTTAATGTAAGTTTCTCCTTTTTATGTTGTCATGGTTTGACACTGGCCCAACACCAGGCACCCACAAGAGTCATCTGCTTACCCTCCCTTGCCACAGCTGGGCAGAGGAGAGGAAAAAATAATTAATGAATACTTCATGAGTGAGATAAGGACCAGGAGAAATATTTCAAAGGCAAAACAGGACCAACTGGATTTCTGGATCCCCCATGGATCCCCATGGGCTGCAGGGGCTCAGCTGCTTCACCATGGTCTCACCACAGCCTCCAGAACAATCTTAGCTCCTTCACCTGCAGCACCTCCTCCCCCTCCTGTGCCACTGTCCTTGGTGTCTCCATGTTTCCCTCACATGTTCTCACCTCCTCCTCTTCTCTGACTGAAAGCCAAAAACTGCATTATTTGGTTTTGTTTTTCTTCTTAAATGTGTAATCACAGATGTTACCACCCTCTCTCATTGACCCAGCCTTGGCCAGCAGCATGTCCATGTTCAGAGCCATCAGGGTTTGGCTCTGCTGGACATGGTGGAAGCTTCCAGCAGCTCCTCACAGGAGCCACCTCTGTAGCCCCCCTGCTGCCAAAAACCAGGCCATGGAAAACCAATACATAAGTGAATACGTTACTGTAACTGTTCAAGAACTAACCCCTCAACCTTCAGGAATTACTGCATCCAGAAGCAACAACAATGAAGAACTGGTATTGTTTCAAAAAAAACAAAAAACTTTTTTATTGTTACTTTTTCTTTAGGTGATGATTTTGTTTGTAGTAGTTCTTTATTTTATGACTCTAGAGAAGTATAATTTGACCATCGTGCAAAATTAGATCTCTCCTATTTCTTTACTAAAACAAAATTTGTCTAACAGAAGAGACAGATGATGTGCTTTGAGGGCAAAGACAGACAACTGTGGTGTGATAAAATATCAAAATACATTATCTCTACCATTACCCCTGATTTGTGTTGTTCCCTAGGCACTACTGTCATGGACATGAGTAATCTGAGCTCAAGAATGTGGATTATCCTAACACATGATTGTGATAATAGGAAGTGCCATAACAGATACAGATTGGGTCCAAATAGACTGAGTAAACAGGATCTATTTTTCAGTTGCAGGTGCTCTAATTAAAATATCTGAAGCCATTTTTGCTGTCTGACAGCACTGAACCCCATGTCTAAGCACACAACACACAGGTCCTAGTATTTCAGCAGTGTTCAGATCCCCTGGCTTGAGTAAGGACCTTGCTGTGCAACATGTGCATGGTAAGCAGCTCTACAAGTTGCCTAAGCACAGGTTTACGTGGGTGTCCTGCCCTAAATCTTGCACAATTCTCTCCTAAGTACTATTGCATTAAAACAAGCTTCTGTTACCTTGTTAGAGAATGCTGGTCACTTTACAGAGCAAATGTTTCATTTCTTTCTGAGGTTTGTTGTAAAGGAAAAGCAGGAGTTAACTGGTTTATTTAGATCCAGAGAGATGACTGTCTGGGAGGAAAAGGTCAGAGAACAAGCACCTGCCCAAAGCCACTGCTCTGACCCTTGATAAGGCTCAGTCTTCCAAATGCAACTGCCAGAACCTTTAAAGCAAGAGTTTAAACATCACAAAATATTTACATCCATCAAGCAACTCTAGTGAAAGATGCCCTGCCCATGGCAGGGGCTGTGGACTGGATGATATTTAAAGGTCCATTCCAATATAAACTATTCTATGATTCTGTTAAACACTTGAATATTTCAGCTGCCAAGAGGCATTTGGAGTTATTCAAGCCTGTGCCTCTTTGCTTCTTCTTTGTATTCCTTTCATTCCTCAACCAACCAAAAAAAATTCAAAATTATGCCAACTTCCATAGCAGTAATAGCCATCTTAAAGTGAGTATACACTATTATTTATTTACAGCTTAGACCCAGAGGAAAAAGAAGTATACTTACTCAATTCAATTCCTCAACAAAAAGCTATTTAGTCCCTTTTTAATTCCACATCATTTAAATTGCATCCAGAAAAATAATTCCATGGAGAAAACTTAGCAGATAAGGTAGGTGAGTGAAATCACCTGGATGTAGTCTGAAATATCATCCTTGAAATCTGTCCCACAAAAGTAGCACAATAAAGAAATTAAATAATTCTGTGAACAAATAAATGGCTAAAACCACATTTATTTAATATAGCCTAAAAAAGGCTAGAGGAACTTTCATTTATGAAAAGACAGTTAACCAGAAATGGAACATATCTCTGGATGTCTGGTTTTAGAACAAAATATATTTGTTCTAAATATTCTTTGGAGTTGTTTTTTTAATAATTTTGCCATGGATTTTAGAAGAGACCTGCCCAGCACAGAAGGACTTCCAATGGAGCTGAAATACTATAAATGACTGTGCAAAAATACTGTTCATCTATTGAACAGATCTATAGGGAAGATGTTTTACTAAGGGTCTGACTCAAAAAAAGTAAATTTTTGTCCATAAAACGTAGAGGTTCAATCCAGCCTTGATTTGAATTCAGGGCTACTTGGTCTTGCAGCTGCCTGGTTGTCTACCCCATGCTGCATTAGTCTTCTTCATATAGTAACTTACATGCCTATTTTTTATTAAGCATTAAAATAATTACCATGTATGACACACACAATCTCAACATATCTTGGAGGTAACAGACATTTTCCCAACTTTTTTTTTTTAAATAAGAAATTGATTTCTGAGAACCTAATCAGCTTTCAGCAACTGAAAAACACCTTTGGCATTTCAGGGATTTTATACCCTTGCAAATTCCTCATGACCCAAGATATTCAGAGGAGCAAGTGCAAAAACAGAGCTCAGTGCAGGTGAGTAGACAGGAAACCACATTGTACTGGTAACAAGCACATGGTATTGGAAACACGATTGAGTCGTCTGTCAGGGGCAGGATGTGAAAGGAAGGAATCTGAGGTTGCAGTGGCTTTCATGTATCTATCAAGATAGTCAGGTAAAGATATTTTAGCTGTTGAGCTGGCTGGGCCCTTGATAGCAAAGGGAATCTTCATTTAACCACCTCGGACTTACTTTACTCTTTGCTCAACTAATGTGTTTGACATTTAAAAAATCTACCTGTAATTAAAGCTACTAAAAACACATTTTAAATTCTTTGTAAACAGCCTTGCTTTTCAAAGGTACTGAGACTTTCACTGCTCAGCTCTGGCTGTTGTTGTGAACAAGGTATTTGGGGGTTTTTTGAATGTGTTCAAGCATTTTATTCTGCTTTGCTGTTTCAGTTTATGGCTTCTGGGTCTGCTTGCAAGGCACAAAGATAAGAAATAAAATTTACAATATCCAAAAAAAGGATTGTCTCTTCAAGGAAAAGAAATATTAGTGTTCGCTATTATCTATCAGATAGTTTCAGAAATCTCTCTCCCACATGGTTAAAATTTTAAGAAGGAGCTACAAACATGCTGGTTTAATACTACTTTAGTGATCCCAAATCAACTCCACTCAACACAGTTGTGTGTATTTTTCCCAAATGTGTTTACTATATATTGGAACAAGCATTGGGAGGATTATTTATGATGCGACCAGAATACAAATCACTAAGCTATGCTGCACTGTTTGAATAAGTACTAGGTTTCCTGCTAAATTCCCTAGGGCAAAAAGAAAAGATGCACAGATGGGAACTATCTCTGTGGAAACCCATGCATTGGGACAGAAAGATCTGATTAAATCACAGTTATTCTCTCCCACTTCATGAAACACAAGAGATCTATCATATCAGTGGCCATAATTTTAACCCTTCCTTAGAAAATATTTGTAAAAATATGATATTCAGGTACTTTGACATAAACACTGATAAAATATTTGACCAAAGGGATGAGTGAGGGATTGATCTGAGCCAGATGAAAGGAGTGCACATGCTACACTGGTCCACTCTCAGTTCCTTACCCAAGGCTGTGTAGCCTTTGGTTCCTCAGGAGATACTGCAGACTGGAGTGGTAGAAGCCTACACCTACCATGGGTCATAGGAGAGAAGGCAGAGACAGAAGTTACTGAGGAATTAAATCTCCTACATTATACATTATTTCTCCTCCTTTTGTCCAATAAATCCTTTGGTTGGGGGAAAGGGTGGGGGGGGGGGGGGGGGATGGGAAGGGAAATTCTGGAAATTCTTCATTCTTTTTAATGTGTTTTAATTTTAGTTTGTGCTCCGCATCTAGTCAGGCATAGCAGCAAGGGCGTTTCCATTCGGATCCAAAATTTAACTCCTTGACGGAAAAACAATAACATAAATGCTAATGAATTCAACCAGATCTTAAGAGTCATTTCAGCTTTTAATTCATGATTTCTAGAAACTCTAGACTTGGAAGATATGCCCAAGGTATTCCAGATGAGTGGCACAAATCAACAGGCACTGTTTGTTAAATATATAGTAGGAGTATGTTTTATAGTCATTTCCGTTCTTTTTCACACTGATATCTAAATTTAAATGGACACTGGTATATTTTACTACTCATGTCCTGTGCTGTTGAAACCAGGATTACATTGGCCAACTTATGTGGCACTGCCTTCACTGAAGTAATGATCTAAATCAAACTGCTTTGGTGGCCTTGGAGGAGCTGAGGACTGGGGTGCATTTAGCAGAGATGCCTTCAGCTGCTTTGCAAACACCATACTGGTAAGAGGGGCCAGCTTGGAGAAAGAAGTTTTTGTACTCTGAGAAAACTCTCAACTCTCTAAGCAGGAGCAAGTGGCAGAGAGATTTCCCTGATGATCACAAGCATCATTCTTGTGACCCCACTAAACTAAAGAAATCCCTGTGAGGTTTATGCACTAAGGTGTCCAAAGACAAAGACATTTTTCTTTTCTCTTTGTATGATACAAAGCTCCAAAGCCTCTCTCGTGGTTGCACTGTTTACCTCTGTTTGCAAGGAAATCCTGAAAGCAAACACAGATACTCCAGTCTGACATTTCTCACTGTGGGTCAATGTCTTGCCATCAAACTAGGTAAAACAAGGATTTGTGTCTACTTACATCAATATTGCGGTTTAATCCCAGGACTGTCCAAGAGAAACCCACATATCCAAAGCGTTCTGAGCACCAGGCAGGCATAGAAACAGCTCTCAGTCAAAAGTTTCACCTGAAATCTCTCCCAGGTCTTTCAAGCAGCTCTGCTGACACTGCAAGGTGGTTGGTCTTGACAAGGAGTTCAGATTATTACTGGAAGCTAAACCTTGGCTCTGTCCTGCTCTGAGGAGTTATCAGCCTGGATAGCATTCACTGCATTATACTCTGCTGCTCAGGGCAGACATACATTTATCATGATTTCAATATGCCATTTTGATGATTCTGTGGATCACAATCCAATGACAGTGCAAAATAATTACTTTATGTTTATATTATGATAAAACCACATGCATAAAAAATTAACAGCATTAATTTTTTTATACAAGCTCAAAGAGAGAGACTGACCCATGAGTGAACACAGGTGGAAGCTGTTGAGTAAAAGTCTGCCTTTAAGTGAATGAGCACCTGTGACAATTCAGTCAAGTACTGCATCAGTGAACTTCAGGTTGAGCCCAAACACCTGAAAGTGTTTGAATGTAATAGCCATTGGAGCCAGACATGCAAAAACAGCTTAGGAACTGAGAATATCCATTGAGAGACTCCTTTTTATCAAGTCCTCCAAGTACTTACTACGTGCTCCAGTCATAAAAATCTGTAACTAAGTTCTAAATGTGTTTTTCATGATGTGCTCTCTCCCACTAGCTGATCTTTTATTTCTGTAAAGCCTTCACTATGGGACTGAAGTGGTTTCAGATTTGCACACAGCTTCACTTAAGTACTTTAGAGAGATTTCAAGCAGCATTGAATTGAGACATTTGACCAAGACAAATCATTTTATTATACTTTCGTTAGATTGGCCACCTTCCTTACTGCTAATTTCTTAGTACAGCAGACATTTCTAATTTTAGACTTGCAGAGGTATTGGACTTCCCCTGAAAAAAGTGTGACTGAATTCCTTCCCCCACTCAGTTTCTTTCCCCTTTTCTGCTGTCCTTGACCATTTTGACTAGCATAAGATATTCTTTATTCAAATTGACCTTCTTCTATTTTATTGAAAATAGCCAAGTTTTATCAGTGTCATTCATTGCTTAGCAGCAGACAAAAAGACTTTCATCCCTCTGAAGAAAGAGAAATAAAAGCAGGGAAAAGAACATGTAAAACAGCACCACTGTAGTTTTAAGGTTTGAACAAAACAGTAAATTCATTTCTAACCTGGGCAGAACCAAGCTGTTTGAAGAGAATTAGACAAAAGTCTTTGGCATCTTAAACAGAAGAATTCCCATCAGCTCGAGACAGCCTTCTAAACTTTCCACTAAAATAAAATAATTGCTTTTGTCTAGATGATAGAATCATATTTTACTTGAGTCTAAGTGCAACTAATATTGTATGTACACATGTATAGAAATAGTACTCATCTTACTCTTAAAAAACTGATCTGGGGTCTACACCTCCAGCTTTCAATATTAGTGCATGATAACCAAAGAGAATGAGAACAGAGTTACTCATATGTATTCTCATTAGTATAAAGCTTTGTGATAGTTATTTAGGGAATGACCCTGCAAGAATATTTTTGTTAAAGCCACAAAAAGTAAAGCATATATTTATAATATATTAAATATGACCTTTCTTAGCCTTGATTTTTACTTCTACAGAGCTTTTTTTTTGTGATATCCTGTCATAACATCTGACTTTTAAATAACTATGTCTGTGGTTTTTAGGCTGAAGTCGCAAACATAGTTATACCTGATTCATACATCCATATGTAAATGTTACAATCTCTAATGGATTGGGTAAACCAAGCATGATGAAATGTGGAAATTCTCATCATCTCTGTGGAATTAAGCATCAGGAAGATCCACTGCAGCAGTTGATCTTGTATTTATCGGTTGCAGCCTGTCCCTGAATTCACAACCACATTTGCATCCCAACTCCCAGCCAAGGAGAGCTGTGGGGCTGACTTACTGCTCCCATGGCAAGATACATTGAAGGTTCACAGATTCTGCCTTTGAGTCTTCACCACCCAGGCACCGTTAGTGTGGTCTTTACTTTTTCCCTGCAAGCAATAAATGCCGCTGCACAGCAAAGCGGTTTCTGCCTCTGTTGTACAAACTCGCAAAAGAAATCCCAAGGTGAGTGTAACTCTAGTTACAGGCTTCCCTGGGATACTGGATGCCATTCATCCCAACTTTGTCAAAGTGGCCCTAGACAGAAACATTTTCACCCCACACAGATACATATCCATGAACTGCACGTGTTTAATCATCCTAGAACTTCAACAAAAGTCATGGTTACCCTGGCAACTCCATGTATTTCCCTATGGATACAAAACACACACTTAAAAGGAAAATTACTATATCAATATGAAAAATTCATCAGTTCTTTCTAAATTAAACATTCAAGCTAGTCAGAATACAGCAGCTATAGTGTTGGAAAGATCTAATAAGTTATTCACAGGTATTTCAGATGCTACCCTGGATGTCTCAGGGTGTGCTGTGTGTGGCTGCAGAGGGGGACACGGACACACGCACACCCCTATGGGTATCAGCTGCATCCCCAGCAATGTGGAATTCCATGTGAGTTATTGAAACAGCAGAGCCTTATGGCAGCTGGGTAAACAACTTACAGAAGAGAGGCAACATTGGGATAGCAATTCGCTTTCTGTGTTCACAGTAACTGAGACACTGAGAAACAGATAAGTTAACACACAGAACACAGATGTGAATTGCTGTTATGTTAGATTTACAATTAATTAGAGGATGCAACTATCTGGCAAAAATACATTTTCAAAGTACTTAAGTTTTAAGGTTTGCTTTAGTCATCTATTTATTTCTGGTGTACTTAATAACTGTAAAATCAAAAATCAACTGTTGAGGGGAATATAATCTAATTTCCACAATCAGAACATAAACATATTCAGCAGAGCCTGCTTTCCTTCAGTAGACCATTCAGGTGGGTCATTTTGGTCGCTAACATGCAGCCATTCTGTCATTCCTCCCTTGCAACTCCAGTTTTACAGAGGCAGGTCTAGCAAGGCTTAGCCTGACCTGTTTGTAAGCTTAGGGGTGACCATAAACCCCAAGTAACTGAATGCAGGCCAAAATCCAGCCCACAGAACCACATGTTCCCATTCAATTCCCAATACTCTCAAGTTTTACGAGGCATTTTGGGGAATCAATAGCTACATTGTTTTCTTCTGTAAGTTGTTCCCAATGTTTTTGACATATGAGCTATGCTTTTTTGCTTTTCCCAAACTTTTTAATGTTCTATGTAAATCCCAGTAGCACTTATGTACCAATTGATGTCTTTTCCTACTGTCAATGATTGCATTTCAAACCCGTGTTTTGCTTCAATCTGCTATCCAGCATTTCCACTCTCAGTATTTATTCTTTGCTTTTGAGTGGATTTCAAATTGTTTGCTTTGCAGACATATTACCTTCTAGAGGCAGAAAGTGCATTATCACTAATGTCAGCTCTCTTCTTGGTGTTCCAGAGTTATTATTCACCATAGCTTCTTCCTGTAATGCTCTTCCCTTAATGGATAAGGGAACAAGGGGCTGCAGTTCATTTAATTGTTCCAAACTTTCTCCTCATTACCTGCCTCTTCACTAGGAGTAGTAAAAGCAAGTGCATTTCATAGGAATAGGCCTCCAAGCACCTTTCACACAGTGAAAATGGTGCTGTAGATGAGTCTGAACAGGTGAACATGAAATGCTTCATTTTCCTGAGACATGGCAAATGGTAACTTTTATTTCCTTACTTTTCCTTTTTGTCCCTAAGCAAGGGAAAAGTACATCAATTCACCTATCAACATTTATTCTTTCTCACCTTTTTATTTCATCTCTTATGCTGAAAGTTGTGTCTGAATTAAATTCAGTTTTGGAAATCTGCCTGATTTTAAAATAAGTCAATACCTCCAGGGCCCTATGCCTGAACTACACCACTCAAAAGTCCATTTGGAGCAAAACTAGTACCAAGCAGCTACATTTCTGTTCTAGAAAAGAGAATATTCACAGATACTAAGAAGAAATAACTGGCTTCCAATGGTCAAAAATAGTCAGATTGATTAGGTCAATAAGAGACATGGGACAGATATTTTGATGATGGATTTGGATACAAACTACTGCCACAGAGACAAAAGGCGTGAGTGGAGATGGAGTTCTGTCACGATCATCAAATGATGCAGCAAAATGATTTTGCAAAAGATTCCATGACCAAAACATTTACAGTTACACAGGGACAGATGGGATACTAACAATGATTAGAATAACAATCTTTCATTGCACTAAGTCCAAAAACTCATTTAGTCCATGCTATGGAAAATCCATTCCTCTGGATTCTTGCTGAAACATGGGTAAGTGAAAGGCTTCATAAATTTGCCTTGAGCTGTCTGATACCTCACCTCTTGCATTTTTTTTCCTACAGATTGACTTACTCGTACCAAATACTTTCTCTTATTCCTAATGCTGAATATGCAAGATTCAGAAAGGCAAGTACTACTAAAACTACCAGGAAATTCAGGATTGTTCTACCATTTTAGTCATCACACCGAGGAACTTTTAAAAATCCATCATGGTGCAATTTTCACTGAGGTGTTTGAACTCGGAATGGTTGATATAAAGGCAAACCAGAGAGCCATTTCCACTGCTTGCATTAATTGCCTACGCTTTTGTACAGAGTGTTTGTGTCTGCAGGCCAGCAGACTGGGAGCTACTGTGACAAGAACCTGTGGGAAGTGTCCTGCTCTGTTCTTAAATATGAGGCCAGAGGAACAGGAGCTGCAGTTAGAACTTCTGCTGATCTTTTCAAGTCAACTTGAAAAAAGGACAAGTGTCTATTTCCTGGCTGGACACAAAAGCTGGCACAAACAGACATGATAAAAGTATTCATCTGGATTTGATAATTGGCTCGTTGATGGCACCTTTGATAAAAGAAAAGAGGTTGGCCACGTTCCTTCCTCCCTGGGGAAACTGTGACCTGTTGGATATGAGGGAGTTGTAAATGTGAAAGCTCTTCCTTCCACGGGGCAAACAGCTGAAAATCTAGTCGTAAATAATATTTCTGTGGACTGCACCAAATGCAAGTCCTACCACAGTCTGAAGCTTCAGCAGCGGAAAAGAATTCCTGGCTGACAGCCCACTCACCAAGATTATCCATCATGCATAAAGATATCATGCTGCATGATCCAAAATAATTTCCTTGCAATATTTTTCCATTTCTGTTGTCACAAGTGCTCCAAGTGCAACTGATGGTGGAAAAATTGCAAAGCTGACCTCTCCAACTGGGGCTGATTCACTCACCCACCTCCTGAAACCATTAACACAGAAGAAAATTACACACAGTGCTCAGTCCCTTTTTACAAGTAGTGTTAATTTAGGGCTTTTACACCTCTAAATCCATTCTCAGATGTCATAATTACTTCTTCAGAGAACAACATTATGCCACTACAGGAAAAAATGAGAAGGAAATGCAGACCATATTTTACATCACTTAGGGCTTTTTTTGAACATTTGGATACTACAGAAACTCTCACGTCAAGGAACATCAGACAACTTTTAGGCCAAAAACTATCAAATGATGATTGACTCACCCTACAAGGAATTATTTGTGGAAAATGTGAGTAAAAATATTACATCCCAATTTTTTTAAATAGCATAATATTCTTGAGTATTATGAAATATTTAGAAATATTCAGAAAGCATTTATACTTTATACTGAATTAATTAGCCTGGCATTTTTTTGCTCTGAAACTGATGACTACATACCACAAGTGCAAAACTAAGACAAAGAACAAAAAAGGAAAAGGTCACTCCTATCTCCCTCCTCTGACTCACCACTCCTTTTCTCATGCAGTCAGCCTGTTTTTCCCTAACGTATATAAAACGCCACATCTACAAATTTTCACCAAGGTGTATCAGGTTGCAGCACCACAAAAGAATCCTTCTTTGATGATGTGAATCTTTTAGGCAACTGCATTATTTTTAGAGTGATTAATTCTAATCTAAAAAGCTTGCCACAAAAGATGAGTGATAATTACAGTAATAGGTTAACTAATGAAAAGGCAAAGAAAAATGAATAATATATTGCAGATTTACAGAAGATGTAGCCTCTCACACACTCTTAATTAATTATATATTCATCTACATATGTTACTTATGTAAAGAACCTCCATTTTCTGACAACCTCCCTATGCTTTTTGGCAAGGTTTCATTACATGTGGCTGTTTCACAACTGCAAGGAGAAAAATGCAGCCAAACACTGAATATGTAATTAATAATATATATAATTAATAATATATGTATTCAAGTACTTTAAAACTTGCGCAGGAAAACTTTTGGGGGAGGGGGGCTGGGGGGTGGGTGAAATCTCAGTGTGTTGTGCTCACAATGTTTTAAATCTCTCTATTTTTCAAAATTTCTATTTTTCCATACCCTCCCAAACTTACACAGAGTTGTCTGCATATACCCAAAAGATACATCAAATTAGCATATTGGCAGCTTACACAAATTTCTGGAGAAGCAAGTATTAAAGGATAAAACAATAATATCTTTTTCCATTTCAGTGCAGTTACTCATGGAAAAATGCAAGCATTGGAGTCAACACAACAGGAACAAGGTGTTCACAGTCCTGGGTCCTCAGCTTCTAAAACCTTCTTGAGCTGGGGTTCAGAAACTCACTATGAATTCTGTAATGATCAGAGAAGCAGAGAGAATTTTCCATAAAAAGATATAATTACCACATCAGTTGTCATCTTTTTAATGGCTATCACTCTGTGAGTACTCACAGAACACTCATTAACCTCTCAAAACTTCCTTCAAGAGCCATCAAACTAAGTTAAAATTCAGAAAGTATTTTTCATCCATGACCTTTTCTTTGCTCCCTGCTCCCAAAATCCTGCTAAGAAAGAACCTAGAAAGGTCTAGATGCAAACAGGTGGATACAAACTGGTGCAGCACTGCATGTTTTATGTTTGGTAACAAAATATGGAACCACAACAGTGTTAAGACTAACATTTTAAGTGTTTGCACAGTAACAATAATATTAAATCACTAAATTGTGGTGTTTCATTTCATTACAAAATGTCTTCCAGCAGAACAGGGGTATATGAGACCATTCCTGTCCAGGTTTACTTGGGTGCAAACCCACACTGGCATTTATTCCATTTAGCTCAGTTTACATCTTGAGAAGTTCATAAATATTCAGTAAAGCAGCATTTAGCCCCTGGATTTAAACACCTGGCCATCTGAGAACAGGAATTTCAATTACACAATTCAAAAGTCCATACAAGTTCATTAACAACTTCTCATGCACAACATTTAACAAAGATCAACAGTAAAATTTAGATGTGACAAGAAAGAGTTATTGAATACATCTCAGAAGTCCAAAGTCTGAGTTTTCCAAACTGACATCTAAAACCAGCCCCTGGTATCCATCCCTTGGGAATAACTCCCATTGCTTCAGGATGACTGACCTGCTATTCAACTTTTTAAAAATCAGGCCAGTTATATTTAGGCACCAATCTATGGAGTTGGAACCTGATTTCAGACTTCCAAATTTAAATTTATTTCAATATTTACAGAAATCCACTCAATATCTTTGCCAATGGGTCAAATTACTAAAGAAATTCAACAATTCAGTCACCATAGACTTTTAATATCCTGAGGACATAATTTCATGGACTTGTGTTACAGGAAAACTCTGCTTTCTGAGGCTCCTCTCTTCCTGCTGTGTCTGTGACAGAGCTCACCTCCACCTCCAAAATTCCATGTGTGCTTTTATCCATGACTCTAAATAACTACTAGGTAGCCAACCTAACACATTTCTCACAGCAAGAAGGACTTGTGGAAACAAGAGTTTAGGAAGGGGAAGTAATTTGCAGAGGAGAGCAAGGAGGAAAGGCTTGGAAAGGAAATACTGCCATCTGTGCAAACGATGTTGATGTCTTCATTAAATACATTGTTTTTTCTGAGATACACAAGTCAAGGTAAGAATGAAAACCCCTCCATGCTCTATAAATTCTTAAATATTGCAGAAAGAGTTTGTTTTCTTTAAATCCACTCCATCAGCAACAAGTAATGTTCTTTTTGTCTACACTGGGTCTAGAGAAAGGTGGCTTACAATCCCTCTATAAATAAGAAAAGGAGGTAAGAACATATTTGAACTGGAGGACAGGTAAATTTCTAAGAGAGTTCTTTTACAAAAACTTTTATACAAAATATTTTTTTATATTACTAACAGAAGCATTTAAAGAAATTGTTGTGTCATCTCTGATGGCAAACCTGCTTCCCTTGTGAAGGATCATTCTCCATCTTTAATGGAAGAGTAGTGGAATCATAGACTGCAGAAAGGAAAATAGCTTAAAAGCTGTAAAAGAGCAAGAATAAAGAGAAAAATGCTGCACACTCATGTAGAGATATAAAGCTGCCACAGAAGCTGTCAATAACTTGAATGAAACAGAAAAACCCCTTTATCATCAGTTCTTCAACTAGATCACATTTGCTCTGTGCTTTTGACATGGGAAAAGAAAAAAGGCTATCTATGAAAAAATCTTTTTGGTATCGCTGCAAATATAATATATCTTAAAAACAGTTCCATCCTGATAGTTTCATCAAAGACTAATGCATATTATGGATGCTTACTCCTTTATGATTGATTTTTTTTTGATTGCCAAATTTAAAAGTGATGCACAGCTTCTCATCCTACCAGAAAATCCAGATGAGAGATATTTTCAATTCCATTAATTCTTAGAAAAAATTGTAATAACTTGCAACTCCAACAATATATAATAAACATCCCCTTGGACATGCCCAGTGTAAAGGGGAATTGGAAATACAGAGAACCTGCAATTATTTGCTGTTTTAGATGATATAATCCTCAACATTGGCGGTCAGAATTTTACTAGTACTTTGTCTCCTTTTTTCAAATTCTAGACAATAAAAAAAATAGCTGACAAACAGGAAAACAAATGTAAATGAAACTATACAGGGCAAATATATCTTATAAAATAAAAATACTCAGTCACAAAGCATTATAACAAAGCCTAGTGTACTATTCAGCATGGAAATTTCTAAAATTATGATGAGATGGTTCATGGCAATTCTCATTATGTTAATCCAGATTCCTTCAGGAATACCCAAGATAAAAGCTGAATCTGACAGAAGCCATTTGTGGCTAAGCAAACAGTTTCTGCAATCACATCTCTCAAGTTTGTGCTAGTTCTACAAAAATGCCTTGTTCCTGAATTTCTGAGCTGTTCTTCATTAGGCATGCAAATCTCATTCTTGTACAATTTGACCGAGTTACAAAGGTAAAACAGAAAAAGTTTATATCCTAGGCAACTATAACTGGAAATAGGTATCTGAAATTTCATTCAGATGACCAAGCAAGTGGAGCCAATGTTGGGGTTTGTTGCAGAAATTTTGACAGTTTTAAATTCTCTGTGGTTAGCGTAGGTATTATTTCTTAAACAAAATCAACACATGCATATTTTCTGATCCAAAGAAGTATGCTTTACTTCTGCAGGAATTTGAAGACATTGTGATTTTCAAAGGGACAACGCTGATACTTATTTTGTAACCATATATGCTTTACTAATGATTCAAATATGGAAGACTTTAAAGAATCATTCCAGCCTTAAAAAATTTTCTCTCTTATCAGAACCTTGTGTTCCTTAGTAATATAGCATTTGCAAAATTTAATTGAAGTTGGCATTAAAAATGCCTCTTGTAAGCTGAAAGCAGTCTTTCTTCATGCAGTTAGCAACATTTCAACTCACATATGTAAATATTTCTTACAACTCTAGCCAGCTTTTCTCTCCCACCAGTAAACCCACAAAAAGATATGAACATCTGAGGCAACAACACGTTTACATTTTCAATCTCCTGACTAGAAATATGGTATATTTGTGCTTAAGAAATACAAACACACTTTCAGGAAGGGGAACAAGCTCAGAAAGAATCCATAGGTAAATCGGAAAAACCAGGATCATTGATACATTAAAAACTTCCTGTCTTTAAGTGTGCCTGATGTACCTTACTCAAAACTACTGCACGTAAGGGATGGGCCAGAGCAACGACTGCAACTCTAAAATGTGAAATCCACAGGGAAGTTCTCTCAAGCCACTGTTGCCTTATGACTTCTAGGAACTCATACAGCTTAGAGCTCCCTGACTATCCAAGTAGCACTAAAAGTGAAACAAATTTGTCTACCTACCATGATTATGATTTTTTTTTGTCTTACCCTGAAGATGAAGCACTTCAAGGGTACTTCTTATCAAGTCATGGATTGTGTTGGACTTAAAACACTCTGTACATGTGGCTATTCACTTTAGTGTGGGTTTCAAAGTAACTGCTGTAGAAATTCCAGTGCAGAAATAATACAGCAGGTAGCAGCTGATCTTTATCTCAACACAAGGCATAAATAATGCCACATTTGGTCATTTGAATTGTTGTGTGAGCTGCTGATTTAATCCTCATGTCCTATTCTCCAAAACAGCCACAAACTCATAAGCACCACTTCAGAACCATGCTCTCATCAACAGCTTCTCAGGGATGATGAGGAAAAAAAAAGAAGAAAAAAGGAATAACAGCAAAGAATAACACTTAATTTTGCAAGTTATTAGCAGGCACAAAGAAGAATGGTGACTAAGGATTAAGAGCATCATTTTAGAATTCTGGTAGTACTCTGGTTCAGTGACACCCAGACCTGGTCACTTACAGAGAAAAGCTTTGCAGGAAAGTGAGACATGACAGGTCTTATCCTTTTCCACAAAAGGACATTCCAGGATCACAGTAGACATAAATCTGTATTACTCATGCTAATCCTTACAGCTTTTGATGAGCTACCAGCAAGGGATCTAAAACTTAAATGTGGAAGTTATTATGACACAAGCACATGAACAGAACCATCACTTTGCACTGAATAGCTCAACATTTCCAAATGGAAATAACTTCCAGTTTCTGGAATATATTTGAACCTATGAACTATAAATGAAATATAATAAATAAAGAAACATTAAATAAAGGATAATAATTCTTCTCCTTGAACCACTCTAACAGGTAGTTTTATTTATCTCATGCTTTTCAGTGATCACACCTTTTGGTCAACTTCCATTTTGTGTAAGCCTATTCTTTTATCCAAAAGAGTTTAATCAAATCCAGGCAGTAAGTTCTTTAGTATGTAGCTGCATGCTTCAGAAATAACTTTGTTGGGGCATTAGCAACAGCCTGCAGTAGTCAACAATTCACAGTTATGAGGACTGACAGTGCTATTAATTGCAATATAAATTCTAGCAAAAAATTCCACTGGCCAATTTACAGGATCAGCTAATTGTTTTGAACAGAGAAAAAAATACTTGTTATAAACATGATTTCCAATAATGGGATGGATGAGTCCAAATAAAGAATAGGTCTGTATATTTGAAATGTGTTGAAAAAATGAATAGGTATGCCTGCAGCCACTGTGGTTATTTTTTAAACAAGTCTTAGAACCAAATTTAATATTAAATCTAATTCATTACTCTTAAGCATATGGAAGATGAAGATTGTAAGAGTAGCTAGCAGTCCTTACTTTTAAATTACAATTACAATATATCATGACATCTTTAAGAAAGTATGGTCTTCACTCATATCGTCCCTCTTTTATTTTAAGGGTTTCAAAAGTGAGTATGGTGGGACTGGAAGGTAATATTAACAAAATTCTTAGTGCTTTGTCTGAAGGCAGGTGACATTTCTGATAGGATTTGGTGAGCATAAATTGAACTGACCTTGGAAGAAACCTTAATGTCCTCATGTGCATAAAGCAGTAGGAGCTATCTATATGCAGTTTCACACCTCATCAACTTTTACACATTACTCATCTAAATCAGAGATCCAGACACAAAATCTGGCACTTGGGACTTTATATGGATTTCTGGTATTCCTTGGCAAATGGGGAGTTCTGAAATAAAGGGCCATATTTAAATGATTTACAGATGTAGGGGCAGGATAGTGGGGAGAGGGTTATTGGCATTATTTTATTCCAGATGCACACCTAAAGTGTAGATAATCATTGTTCTGCCTAAGTGGTGTTTCAAAATACCACACTGGAGAGAGCACAGTGGCTTGGAGAGTGATTATACAGAACATCAGCGGAGACTGCAGGATTTCCTGGCACCTGGCACCCTCGTTGAAATGAAGAGCTTGTCAAATGCTGGCTCCTCAGCTGTGGCACATCCCCTCCAGTCTGCAATGCCGTGGTGTGGGTGAAACACACAGCTGATGAGCCAGGATGTGACAAACCTTTAATTTCACACGCCAGGCATGGCTGCATCCCCACTGGGAAATGTTGCTGTGGCATTTTTTTCTGGTGAAGTTACATTGTTTTGCTGGACTGTTTACTCCAGTTTGAGGTCAAATTAGCATTTGGGATAAGAGAAGAAATGTTAGCTAAGCTGCTTTAATGGGACACTTTCACTGCAGATTGTTTTTAATCCTCTCATAATGCTAAGCACCATTGCTACCATTATTTATTATGTGGTATCTGTCCAGCAGATAAATGGTTTTTTTGTGAACTGGACTATCAAATAAGATCTGTGGTAAATACATGAGAGAAACCTCAACAAAATTATTTCTGGCAGAAATCAAAACCAGAACAAAACAGCAAAATTATATGTCCTTTATAGAGAAATCAACAAAATCTATGGTTTAACATATATATATATACACACACACACACATATATATACAATATATATATGCACACATATACATATGTAACTTATTATCAAAACTTCCAGAAATATGTTAGGTTCTCCTACAGAAATGACAAAACATACAAACCAAGACCTATCACAATGGCAGAAATAGCAAAGGAACACAGTGCCATGACTGCAATCACAGAAATCATCTTTCATGTTGGGACACTGAAATTTTAAAATTTCAAATTACAGCCACAAGCATATAATTGAAACACAGAGTTCTGAAACAAAGTTTTTGATAGCACACGTCTTAAAAAGACAAAAAATACCTAGATTCTCAACCCACTGTTTATGAATTTGTTTCTTTAAATATCAGCTGCTCTCCATCTCATGTCTGCCTTTGTATCTCTTGCAGGAAGGATATTTCACATCTTTATTCAAGCAGGAATGTAAAATACTGACCATTTGATGATTAGCAAACATTCCACCAAGGTTAAGCCCTTATTTTTTGTAAATCCACAGTATCTAACAATTTTATTTTTCTCAGTAATAAATCTTTTTAAAAATACAAACATAAATGCTACTAGAGGTACTTTGAGTAGCAATAAAAAACTAAAGTTATGTTTGAGAGGCTTTAACACTGACTGGCCAACAATCCTCAGTCACTGTCTGGATGCACCTAACCCAGGGTAACTCTGTCTCTGAGCCTGTTTAATGCCTTGCTCTTTCTGCTAAAATAAACACATAATTTTCCTATTCCAAAGAGGTAATCCAAGGGATTTTCTCTTTTTGCCACAGTGTGGGTCAACACCACCTATTTGGTTATTATTTGGCACTCCAATGAGCCAGTGCCCATCTCAGGCCAAACAAACATCAGTGGCATCCTGGGTATCCCTATGGCCATCCCAAAAATGCCATTGTTGCTATTTTGACTCAGTAGTGGGGAAGATAACAATTCATTGAGCCTTGATACTTCATCTATTCAAATTCTAAGACACATAAAGGATGCACATAGCCTTTTACACATGTAATAGCCCTATTATTTTTGCCCATTTTTATTATAAAAAGTCACAAAGGGATTCTTAACTATAGTTCCCTTATGGTAATGAATATTTTTCAAAATTTGCTGGAGGAATGATGCAATTGTTGTCAGGATTTGAATATAAAAAAAAGGCAAAAGAAAGAAAAAAGTATGGGAAAAAATCATTACTACCTTGTCAGAGAAGGACAATTGGTATTGAATCATCAATAAATGCAGTGTGAACAGTCTGCCAAATTTACACCCAGAACTATCAGAGAAAATAATTTTGAAATATAAAAAGAGCTCTGAAAACCAGATACAAGGATGTAAACAAGAGCTATTCTCTCTATTCTGAATTACCCACCTGACTCTGTGCCATAATTTTCTAGGTAGGAGGATGAGAAAGAATAGAGAAAAGCCTAAATATCATTTTCCTTTACTCTCTAAGTGAAGAGATAGCTGAAGAAAACAAAAATCTGAAAGGGTACATTTTCTCTTGTGATTGCAAAAGTTGGGATGTGTGGTAAAGCCTGGGGCCTTTTAGCTGTGTTCAAATTTGTGATGTTATTTTAAAAAAGAAATAATTGGTGAAAAATTATAAGATTAAAATGCTTCCCACAAATCCCCTAACAATTTCATGCAAATATCTTAACTGCACATCCCTTGTTCTTCATCTTCTGTTAACCCTTTCCAGTGGGATGAGGAGCTCTTTACACTGGGCTGTACATGGGCACAAAGCTAAACCCACAGACTGGGACATTTCTATCACAGTGATAATTATGCACCAAAAAAAGCAGAAGTACACTGATTAAATTATTTGTCCTAGAGTTTTAACTGAAGCTATCATGTCTTTAACACAGCACAGAGTGGAGATACACTAAAACTGCAAACCAGTCTGTGAACACACGAGTTCTCTGTGAGCACTTCTCCCCACAGCCTGGCTGGCAAGTGGACTGGCTGCACATTTATTGGTGCAGGCTTTCCACATAAATCAGAGCTGTCCAAAGTCTAATCGGGTTTTCTCTGCCTGCCAACGTTCCAAAGGCTCCTGCACCATCAGCTTGGCACTCCCTGAGCACGGCCCAGCCCCGCACAGCTGAGCCTCCAGGGAGGCTCCTTCTGCTCTGCACATCCCTCCATGGCCAATTACACTGGCTCCAGAGTCACCTTGTGCTGGGCTGGTGCAAAGAGCCTGCAGTGCAGGCAGGACTAGGGCCAAGGTGCTGTCAGAGCAGATCCTAAGGTTGGGGAACGCTCTCAAAGAGAAATTCCAGAGTTACTGTCACAGCTCTTTGCAGAAGCACCACAGAAATAACCTTCTGGTGAAATAAAACCCTGCCCCATGCTAACAGCTGGGAATAAAAGCATTCTCACCTCAACACAGAGCAGCTTCACACCCAGCAAAGCAGAACTGCAAAAGACCATTATGGCTGTTGACCATGGAAATTTCTAAAAAAAGCCTCAGAAAGTATTATGCATTATATTTTCTTGGTATAACAGATGAAAACACTTTAAGAAAGACCCCTATTTTAGGAATCATTTAGAGGTTTATACTGCTTGCAAAAATTCTAAGTCAATTAAATATACAGCATTATTCAGTACAGCGTTTTTACTCTTGTACTATACAATGACAATCACCTATAAAATGCTGACTAACCAGCAGCAGCTGTTGAAGAACTTGCTGGAGCTGCAAACCAAACTTTCTCAGAAGTTTGAGCTACAAGCTGAGAAATTTGAAATATTAAAGAAAGAATAAATTGAAATAATTAATGAAAACTGGCAGCTGAAAACACAGTGCTTTCCGAAACTGAAGATTCAAGATCTAACACAACAGTTACCTGTGACCTCAGAAACTTGACCAGTACATCATAAAAATGTGGAGGTACACTAAAAAGACTTGGGGAAGCAGCTGTTTAAAGACAAACACAAGCATTTCACATTAATTAATAGCCAAATACAAATAAGAACTATATAAGGAAGAATAAATTTTTATTAATATATACATAGAGCTGTGCATGCATGCAAATATATATATGTACACTAAAACCTTTTGGTAAGGTCCCTTTTTTAACTGAAGCAAAGCTATTTGCACCACAGAGTATAGATGGCTGGATTCCATGTTTCCTGTGTTTGTGCACATGCCACAGCTGGCCTTAACTTTAGTAAGAATGTGCTCAGTGTTATTTAATCAGTTATAACCAGGAAGCTGTGCGAATGCCCATTATGAATATAATTAAATCAATTTGCAGTAATTCTCTTTAAAGTATATTTTTAACACATGTGGCACAGCAATGTTTCATTGTGTGGTACACATCTTCACATCAACACATTCCTGTGGACCTCTGTTTTTTTGAAACGTTAGAACTGTTCTTTACTCATTTGTGTAAATTTCACTACTGAAGGATTTTTCTTTGCCTCTTACTTAATACTTTTTTGCATCAAATCACTCTCAGGCTTATATTAAAAATTATTTGGTGTATTTATTGACACAAAAATAATTTATTTAACACACTACACATTAGTACCATTTTTTGATTGCACATTCATTTTCAGCATGTAGTTATTAACATAAATTCATATACAGAAAATATCAAAAGTGGACTAACTCAAGAAGCTTAATAGAATCAGGATGTGGAATTCAAACCCAGATCATCTATTTGCCTGGAGAAGAAAGCAAACACCAAAAGGAAGAAAAGCCTTCCTGAGTCCATCTTTACTCTCAATGGTGTCTTTTCTTGGATGGAAATGGACAGTATTTCTTTATAAAAGTGGACTCCTAGGGATCAATGTCTCAAACCTAAACACCCCAGGTGAGGGACCTATCGACAGAGTGATTCATGATTGCCACTGCAGCCACAGAAATAAATGCCAATGATCCAAGCTGCCCTGGAAAGCAGTGTGGCTTCCTTTGAAAACATCGTGCTTCAACTGCAGATTGCAGCTCCCAAGAGGCTGCCTTCCAACACAAGCACAATGGGTTCCTTCAGCACACTCATTGCATTCTTTGAACATTTCCCAAAATATACCACTTACACACAGACACACTAAAATTGAATTTTTCACCTTTTCTACCACTCTAAATAGTATGCAGAATAAAGTAATGGGGACATTAAAACAAAAGAGAAAGAAAAAAAAAAAACATTTCTTTGTCTAAATCCAGGTATTGTTCTCTATAGCTGAACTAGTTTGATTGATACAGTTTCATTTGCTGAGTACCAGGAAAATACATTCCATGCAATTAGAAAATTAATTTGTATTTGCTATGTAATAATACTTGAAAAAGACTTGTAGTCCTACTATGTTGAGCCACTAACTAATCAAAAATCTTCTTACTCACAGTGTCGCTCTCTTCTGTGCTAAGATGCTCAGCAGAGGGAATGGGAATTTGAGATTCTGCATGATGTCAAAAACAAAATCAGCACTGAGAAGAAATAACACATTTAACCTCATGGAACAAAAAAAACCTATTCATTCCAAACCCAACAAGGAAAGACTTAAGTGATTGTGATTCAGTAACTTACAATCATTTGTATTTAGCACAGGGTTCTCGATTAGGAGAAATGTTTTCCATTTAAAGTAACAGAAAATAAAATCCTGACTCCCATATATTTCAAATAGGACATTATATGGATCAGTAATGAATAATACAGTAGGATTCCAAGAGTTCAGACTTCAGGTTATTTCTAGCTTAACAGCAACCTTTTTGTGGGCCCTGAGTGAATCTTTCTGGTTTTATGCTTTAGCGTTCCTATCTGTAAAAGGGGAATCAAAAAAATTATTCTTCAGCTGTATTTTCACATTTTTAGAAGATACCAGGCATGTAAAATGTCATAACACATTCTTGGTGAGATAACAAAATGATACAGTAATAAACAAAGCCCTGTTGACACTCTTAAGTACAACTAATGTAAGTTTTTGCACTTAAGATGTCTTGTGAGACTCCAAACTGAACATGGGCAGAAAAGTATCTGAAAAAAAAATTAAAAACAAAACCAAAGAAACAAAAAACAAACAAAGAAAAAACTTCAAATAATTACAGTGTAGTCAAATAAGAGACTCAGTAACTATAAGCATTTGATGGGACTAATGGCAAGATTTTTTTCCTTTTTGATTCATTCAGAGAGCAGGAATGACAGCATCCATCATCTGGAAAAATGAAGCTGGGAGCACGCAGCCGCAGAGCTGTGCAGAGGCAGGGATGGTGTGCCAAGCAAGTGTTCTGCCCTGTAGACCACAACTCACTATAAATCCATCTATCCAGCAATTACACACTGCAGCCTGAACCCTCTGCTCAAAAGGGCACTGGTACACATTGCACTGAAACCAGCAATTATCCTCACCCACACCAACGCACAGCACACAGAGGAAAGGAGGTCTCAGGAGCCAATCATTAAGGGCTTCCCAATGGCACACAACACTAGACCTCTCTGAATATTCCTAATAAATGTATTGCAGATCTCTCTGAATATTCCTAATAAACATATTCCAAGCTTTCATGAGCAAAATGAATGCTTAAATGAAAATTGCTTTTTTCTTACAGGAATAGTCATGAAAAACAAGAGCATTGTTTTGGTGGGAACATTGCTGAAATGCATGGAAAGTTTCTTGATATGAATAAGAATATTTACTTCCATATTCTCTCTCTCTCTCCTTATTGATTAAGTTCACCAAAGGAAACAAAACTGCTTGCTGGCCTGCATGGCAAAAGCAGCAAGAAGGTAACCAAATCAATAGGGAAATGATTTTGTGCTGAGCAAGTAATTTTTAAGCTGTATTTCACCATCCTTGCAAAAATATATAATGAAAAACACAAGATGTATGCTTGTAAGAGAGAGGATTGAACATTTCTTTATACCAACCCTGTGGAAACTTCCCTTGGACTGCAGGAACACCTCCAGACAGTAGATTTGTACCTGCATTAGGGAGGGAAAAGATGGCAGACCCCAAAGGGAAGTTAATACACAGCAGACTGCCTTCCTGTTAGAGAAAAGACTGATGAAAACTGGTCAACAAGAAATGAGGAAAACACCCCCATCAGAAATCTTGTGTTCTTCTAATGGGAATTCACATTAGAATTTAGAGATAACATTTTTCTTCTTGTAGTTTTTTTTTTTTTTGAAACATAAAATTCCATGTAAAAAATATGAATGAAGCCCTGCAGAACTGAAGGATTGCCTTGTTCAGCATTAGAAGTTCAAATGTTCAATAGCCACTCAAGGGTTTACTGCTTTGCCAGCTCTAAGACAGACTTTGCTCAGAAGCAAAACCAGAAGGGATGCCCAGCTGTGCCCCCACATCTGTGAGCTGCTTGGCAGGTACGCACAAAACAAAATTGAAATAACTACAAAGACAGTTCAAAAACCTTTCACCTCAAGAAATAAAACACTAGTTTTAATACTTTTTTTTATCTCAATGATTAAATGAGTTGTAGTTTTCTTTCCACTGCTCTCACTTGTTTGACCTGTCAGGATGTACACTATCACTGTTACAGCACTTCAACATGAGGCAATAAGATAATGGAACAGCAGATCCCATTCTCCACTCTCACCTATGACCCACTTTGGCACAATAATTTCAGTGCAGGAACAGCCTGGGAAACACTTTAAAATTTTTAACACTTAGATTTTTCCATTGTATATTTATAGCAAGTGGGAGTGAAAGCACAGAAACTGCCAAGTCTGTGTTGTCAAGAACTGAATATAGGTTCTTAGACTACCACACACATGGTCTATAACTGTATCATAGTCCATAGGTTTTGATCCACTTAGCTCTTTGATGAGCTCTAATTATAGCTAAAAAACAAATTAAAACTTTTTTTTTAAAGTATCCAGTATTGACATGAATACATTGAGACACAAAGATTTACCTTCCTCAGAGGTGTTGGTCACAAGCTTCTTATCCACACTGGTGTTTTGAGTGGGCTCTTTTGCCCAGAAAGGGGCACTGGGCATTAACACTGCCTCAAGAGACCTGCCAGGCCTCTGCTGCCCCTTCATCACAGGGCTGGAGGAACTCCCAGGTGCAAAGTGTTTCACTGACTGTGACATGCATTTTAACAACAGAAACCCAGCTGACGCCAGGCTCAAACCCACCTGGAAGGTCTGTAAGAATTCCACTGTGTTCAGCAGCTATGATGAAATGATACCTCTTCTAATAGTCAGAATTATCCATCACCCCAAAGAGAAACTGGATTACAACAGCATCCTGTCTACCACAGCCACGCACTTTGGTTTCACCACATCCTGAAGTGGCAATGCCAACTTCCTGTGATCCCAAGCAAAAAGCTGAAGTGGATGAATAACTTGGCAGGTGGTTTTGCACCTCCCTGCAGCCAGCATAAGGATGCTGTGAGTCCTGAGGGTGTTGATGCCAAGAGGGAAAAAAAAAACAAAACCAGTAGTCTCTCTACCATGGATCTCTAGAGAACATTAAAGAGCAATGCTGGTATGGGCAGGAGAACTGCAGTTAAATGTGGTCAGCACCCATACCTGGGAGAAATGGGTTGCAGGTGGGTACCTCATTTCAAAGCTATCAGTCATTGTCATTGCACTGTGAAGTGGCAGTGACTGTCAGCTCCCAAAGGTGAAACGAGCTCAGAAAGGAAATTCTAAATAAGGGTCGGGACCAGAATTCTGTAACTAATGCACAGAGGATTAAAATAAAATTAAATAACTAAAGAGATAAATAAATAAAGTGGGGGGAGGGAGGGGGTGGAGAGAAAGGAGGGGAAAGGAAGAGGGAGAAGAGAGAGAGAGAGCAGGATCTGGGAATTTCTCTTTCCACCACTCCTATCCGCTTTGATACTCCACTGGGACAGGAACTCCCCAGTGCGAGATCAGCACAGAAAGAAATTACCAGCACGCATTGCTAAGCTCTCGGGTGAGCGGCAGAAGGGCCTCTGGCACCCCGAGCTCCGGAAGGGAGCGAGCGCCGGGTCGGAGCCGCGCTCCCGAGCAGCGCTCCCGGCGCTTCCCGCGTCCTGCGGCGCCCCCCGGTGGCAGAGCGGGCGCAGCGCAGGCGGGCGCTCCGGGCACCCCGCGGGGCTCCGGCCGCAGCCTCCCCGCCCGACCGCCTTCCCTCCCGAGCGGAACACGCAGCTTTACCCCAAAACCCGCCGTAAACGACCCACTTTAACCTTCCCCATGCTGTGTTCTTCTTTGAGAGCTCGTTTTTGCTGTGATTTGGAAGGAATAGGAGATGATAAAAAACTATGGGAGAGTTAAAATTCATAATTTTCTTTTTTAGCAATCATAAAAAAATCTCCGCAAAAAGTTTGGGTTTTATACTTTGAATAAAGATTTCATGTTGTGTTCTATTTCCTGATACGAATTTATCTTCCTTTCCTTAAAATGTACAATAAGTGCAGAAACAGGAGAAGGAGCTCAACAGAAAACATACGCGTGCTACTTACTTGGGTGACCCTGCAAGAAGGTCACTTTACTGTCTGCTGCTTGTGTAAACCCAATACAATAAATTTCCTTTCTAAAAGAAACATTTTTCTTAGAGTGAGTACTCCTTTATTGTACTTCTTGTGACTAATGAGATCCTCACAAATCTTTGTCAATGTAGCAGGGGAAATAGTTTAAAGGACTTAGTTTCACATCATTCTAATACTTCTTGGAATTATTTTTTAGAGGATAACCATTACTCAAAAAAATGGTAGAGTCCAAATTCTTCTTTCATTATGCTATCTCCGGAAATTTTTCATCTGACCAGTGCAGCAGATGAAAAACAAGGAAATAATTACAGCTCCACGATTCTGTGGGCAAGCCAACACCAACCTAATGTCCTAGGAACACATGTTTTCCATAAAACATCCATATCAGATGGATTCATGGATCAAAATGTTGTCCCTCTTCCGATGTCAGAGAGGCAGAAGTGTTTGGTGCAGAAGCCAGCTCTGTGTGCTTTATTCCAGCTGAGAAACTTCCATCAGCAGAACAATTCTCTAGTGATTAATTACAGCCAGCATCTGGCTCCTTTGTGTCACCTGAACAGCAACAAAATCTCAGATCAGTGCAGAGATATCTGTCTTTTCTTGTAGCAGGCAGTGAAACTCACACTACAGCATGTTGTAGTTAATTATTTCCCACTATCTATTAATTCTTGGAATAAATTAATGGTATGAATCACAGCATTAAGTGCCACTACAAGTGATTGATGGAAAGGGATAGCAGATTGCTACAGATTAAAACAAGTAAAAAGGGACACAGAGCTGCTCCTTTTACTTAGTATTTTCTGTTAATTTTGGATCTTTAAGGATCTTAATTTCATCTGACTGATCTACTTTAAAGGAACAAGGTGGACATGAGAACACTATGAATAAATTTTTTTTCAAAATAAATTTGCTAAAAAAAAGTCAAATTTTCATCAAAATGAGTATTTTCTAAAGCCACTCGGAATAATAAACCTTCTGCTGACATTCTTAGAGAATCATCAAGGATATCTCTGGGATTTTTTTTTTTCTCTGAAAAACAATAGCCAATTTGGAGATTACTGTAGAATTATATTAGGACAACTTCTGCTTACTACCTGTCTTTTTTTTCTTTTTTAAATTCCTATCATGTTACTGCATCATACAGTTCTAAAATATCCTTCTCAAACTCTCCACAGTCCAATTAAGTTTTCACTGTTTAAGATCACTGAGGAAACAAAATTTACTGTTAATAGTACTATTTACCTTTTTTATTAATAATTTATGCATATACAGCATATATAAACCAGCACAAGTACACAAACAGTTCCTTGAGGCCTTCATGAGTAACTTCATCATGAACATGCATAATTTATTTCTCATCTGTCTTTTAAAATAGTATTTCAATACTCTTCTAACCATTACAGAACTGCAGCAATGATCCTTTTTCAATGCTCTTTAAATGCATTTACTTTTGGATAAGCAGGCGTAAAGCACATGCTTTGCTCTTTGGCAACTTGATGGGGGAAGACATGAAGGTAACAGGAGAATTTAACTACAATTCCCTTAAATACAGGTCTTGTCTCTTTCAATAAGCACAAGTAATCAGGTATTCAGTAAATGTTTAAAATAGCCATTCACTACGAAATCATTTGAGGAGAGATATGCAAAACCTCACTCTATATGACTAAAATTCAACAGATTGCACTACACTGCAGCTTTACAGCTGGATCTCTAGACACCCATTACATTTTGTGAGCTGTTTGTACTGTAGCTTTTGATATTCTTAAAGGATTGATGGCATCCATTTCCTTTCAAATAGGGTCGTTTTCAATTTAGCAGCATTCAGCAACCTGCAAATCTGAGTCTGCAAGGCACTCTTAAGAATATCACTTTCAGAGGATGGATGTTTTCCAGGTGGTTTTGCACAGAACCATGAAATGCAGCTGCTACAAAACCTTTGATGAGACATAAGTAGAACAACATCAAAAGTGTGCTTCTTTTTGAGCAAATACATGAAAGCACAAAACTAGCTGACAGTATCACATCATGGAATTCATTTGAACTTGCGGACAGAAACCAAGACGAAAGACAATTTCTGTGGCCATTGCTTGGAGCATGGCCTATCCTGGATGGAAACAAGAAATGGATTTATAACTCTGTCCTTAAAGAATTAGACAAAGCCATTATTAAGTCTTGTGAATAGACACACAGAGATGCACACAGATATATTCCACTTGTTATTTTAGTGCTACAGCAAGGTGTGGAAGCCAAATTCACAGCTTCACATGGCCTCCTCAAAGGTCCAGCAGCTGGTAAGGACAGCACTGCCCAGCAAGCCCACGGCAAGCACAGCACACTTACCCCCACTTATCTCCTTTGTTAACAACAAGCCCAACCTAAAGTGTTTCATCAAATATTGATAAAACAGAACACTGGCTGCTGTAGAAAAGGTCACTTCTCTAGGCAGAAAGCATTGATTCCAATGTTAGCATATGCTTAAGTTCCTTGTGCTTAAGGCATATATTTCTTTATATTGTTCACAATTTTGTGCAGAAAAGGAAAATTTCAGATGACAAAGGCACCTTTCTGATTTCCCTTTGCCTTAGGAAGGGGATTAACACACCTACTGAGATTTTTCATTTGCTTGTTGTCCTGAAACAAACCTGATTCTGTAGCACAGAATAAAGACATCAAGTTGTTAACATAAATTATGATAAAGGAAAATATTTTTAAATTTTAAATTGTGATTTAACTGCCTTTTTTTTAGTATCTGGTTATTATGCTTATTTTCACTTTAATACATCTTTATTCATATTTGCTCCTTGTTATCACCACAGTTGAAAGTACTATTTTGTATTTCAGTTCTAAGTCCCTCAACACTTTGCAGTACAAAAAAAATTCCCAGCAACTTTGACTCAGAAAAAAACAAAAACAAAGTTTAATTTCAGTGTCACAGCCATGATGATTGGTGAAAACTGTAAAGTACAAGGAAATTTCAGATCTGTTAACTTGCAAGGATGTCTTCTAATGGAAAGAGAAACTGAACAGCCTCAGTTCATGGAGTCAAAGTCTTGGCAAAGTTTTGGTGGCTCTTTCCCTTTTATTGTCACTTGCCTTAGGTGTTGTTAGATTTCCTGGGAACAGCCTTGCCAACACTGTGCTCTCACAGCTGTTGTCATTTGCATCTTTCTGGTAAAAATGATTAATTTCAGCTTTTCCCCTCTCATGGTTCTTAGAGAGCAGCCACAAGAGCAAGAGGGTCCTTTGTCCTAAGCTTGGCATGCACTCCCCTTCACTCTCACCTAGGTGGACTGCTTTTACCCCGAGTTATCCTCCTATCCTGTCTGGAATTTCTAAACTATTTGTAGAGTTTGAGCTTTGGTTTTTAACTTTGTCTTAATTTTTAAGAACCTCCATCATAGTGACACTTCAATGCACAAGACACGTAACTAGTTATTTATATGGTTTAAACAGTCTTGCATCTGTGGCAAATTCTCCCCCTGAATAACTCTCCCAAGCTGGCCCTACTCACACACATACATACAAGGAAATTCTGTCGACATGCTTGAATATCTGCTATTGTGACTGGCATTTACAAGGCACTCGTGAATCTTTTGCATTTTACACAAAATTTTTCGCAAGCTGAAAAATAAGTGTGCTGTTTACAGCACGAAGAAATGACAAAAGGCAGTGAAGAGGAAATCACCTTTACACAAAAGCTGGACAGCAGCATGGGAGCACAGCTGTATGTCCCTGATTGCTATCCTGAAGGATGACTTTAATTTTGTTGTTCTGTATCTGTCTATTGTCAACATCACAAATGTTCAGCCTGGCTCCATATACAAAGCACTTCCTGATGAGTACAGAAGGATTTTTTCCTTGGTGCTATAGGATATTTACACTTTCAGGAATGCTTCAATTGGGAGCAGCACTTAAAATATATCAGCAATATTTCTTTGACATCTGTCACACACATTTCAGCACAGCCCTTTCCAACAACGTATTCTCATGAATCATCTACTTAAAATCTACCTCATGTGCCAAAGACACAGTGATAATGGAAACCTGACAGTTTCTTGGACTTGTTACTCTGAAGAAACCAAGCAATATGCTGAGACAAGTCCTAGCACCTATGGGGAAGGAGATGGAATGATACAGTTGAATTCCATCTGTGTTACAATTACTTGGTTTCTCTACATCATGCAGTGAATTATTCACATTACTTCCCATTCTGCACCAGGGTAGTAAGTCAGCCACCACTGATCACCTTAAAAACAGAGGAACGTCAGTTTTAATCAGGTAAGATAAGCTTGCTGCTAGAACCCTAGAAGGCACAGTCATCAGGGAGACAGCAACAAAGATTTAGGTTCAAGAAGATACAAACATATTTAACCTCAGTTTGGAGGCTATAAACAATTCCTCCCTATCTGAGAAGGACTGAGGCACCCTTAAGACTTTTTCAAAAGAATTTGTTGCTAAATATTTTTTCTTGCGAAAAAAATCCTTAAAAGTTTTAAGAACTTATTGTAAGTATCTCTGCATTAAGCCAGCCAGCCAACTCAGTGCTCCAGCTCCAACAGATACAACAAAGAGCAAAGGGGGAAAAAAAAAAGAAAAATAACTTGGAATGATAACACTAAAGTATATTCTCACAACTTCTACCAGCTTGCACCTTAGACATCTTGACCCAGAGTTGATATATTTGTGCTTCCCCATCCTTCAAGAATTTTCTTTCACAAATTTGCATAGCCACTTCTTGAATTCACATAGAATCTACAACAGGGTAGAAGGGTTCCACAGCCTAATTCCATGGTGAGAACTACATAAGGCTTTGCAGCTCTTCTGTGCCAAAAACCTGAAACTGACTGGAGTTCCTTCTGCAGTTATAATGGAACTCTTACAGCATGTTCTATACACAAATTTTCATCAGTAATTTGGAGATGATCCCTGCAATGAAAACCTGTTGCACAGAATCTGCCAGGACTCAGTTGGAAAAGTGATGCCACAGCTGACCTGCACATTTAGCATTTAACTGGATCACTGTCCTTGAGATCAGGAGCTGCACCTGCCAAAGCAGGGAATGCATATGCATCAACCACAGTCTGAAACACAGAGAGGCACAAGCTACAAATCCTTTCAGCAAAAGGACTGGTGAGAGAAGGATAGTGTAACAGGTAATTTCAGAGTAGACAAGAAAGAGGATATTCATGTTTGTAATGTATATCCAACATCCACAAGTGCCTCACATTACATCTAAATGCTCCCATGAAAGAGGATCATTACAACAGGCCTGTTCAAATAACACCAAGGGCTGATGATTTTGCCTGACCACTCTGCAATATTTCTCTGTTATTCTGCATTATAGCCCACAAGTGGCTGAGTCTTTTGCAGATGTAATCCTGAAGTTCAGTATCACTTACAAAAACACATACTTTGCCTTTTAACACTTGTTGTGAGTTTTGTTTGCTTGGGTCTTTTGACAGTTTTGATATTGCTTCTATCATAGATTTTCAAGGACGCACTGAGAACATGGCAATCAAATTTGGAGCTCTGCAAAATTCTGATATCTCAAGGAGGGGCAAACAAAAGTCCATTATCTGTAATGATACCCTCTGGAAACACATGCTAGACAAGCCATGCTATGGGAGAATTTTCCATTACTACATGAAAAAAATCTATTTCTTCTTTGGAAAAGCAACAAACTATCACATGGTGCACTTGATTTGTTTCACCCTACCCCACTCCTGCTAATTTGCTGGAAATGTATTGTATATTCTGCCCTGGTTTTACTGTGTTTTATGCCTAAAACTACCTGATCAATAATGAATATGCTTTGCAAAGGAGATTACCTTGCTGGAAAGTGTCAAATATGGATAGTCCATGAGGGCTTGAAAAATCTCTTTTTCAGAAAATGGAGAAATTCCCATTTTTCTTTTTCTCAAGATTTCCACAGAATGAAACAGCACACACAAAATTGATCTGGGAAAGAACTTGTGGTTTTGACATGAGAATATGTACTAGTATTAAAAAGAGAGGCAGAAAGGTAGCTATTTTCTGTTCTCATAAGCACCATAATTTTATATGCATGATGACAGCTTTCTGATAATTATGTGTTAGCTATCCATACATACACACTGAGATTTATACTGTCCTTGCATGCCACTTACTGAATGTAGGTTTTACATGACATGGTCACTAAGCTCCAAATCGTCCAATATATTTTGTACCAAAATCAAATCACAGTTCAAAGTGCTAGCAATTGCTGTGAACTATCAAATCCCCTAAGGAGAGTTGATCCTCCCAATGAAAGGTCAATGTACACAATTTAGGCTTTATATCTATTTCATCCCCTTTTATGGCAGATATTTTATTTTACTTGTTGTTAATATGAAACACTGAGCATTTTATTCTGCTTATGAACTACTCCACCTTAATTTAAATACAAGCATCAGGCAGAATTCCTTAGAGTCTGCCTTACAAAATACTGAATGCAACACTAGTAAGAATAATAGCTTAATAGGCATCATGTACTGGGCATAATTTATGCATGTTTTTGTATACTCATCTCATTGCAATAATCTCTTAACCTTGAAACGCACTTTTTTGTTTTTAATTTTGTATGATTTTCATCTGAAAGGATTAAAAAATTCATCCTGGGAATTATTTTACACTAGTCTGTGACCTAACATTTCTCATCCTCAGCTCTGTGCTCTCTGAGGAGCTAATGAGCTCATCATATATGGAAAAAACAGATATATAAAAATTTGGAGTTTTTTTACATGAGCCTACATAAAATAACACCTAAGGCTCTTGGGTTCCCTCTTACTTCCCTGAATTGATTTAATGTGCCACAAGTCCTTTGGAATGCAGTCAAAACAGGCTGCTACCTTTTTATCTTGAAGGGATACATTATGAAATGATTCTCCTCTTTTCATCCATAAACAAATCCCATGATACCTTCACACAAGTCTGTCATTCTTTTGTCTCAGATGAGGATTTCACAGTATCCTTTATTTTATTTAAAGAAATATCTTCTCACCTCCCACCTGGCCCCTAAGTTACTCCTGACAGGCACACACCATAATAAGAGTGTGAGGTTCAGTTAGCAAATCCTCTGGGGAACTGGGCAGGAGCAATGCACACATAAAACATCTGATAAACAGGCACATATCTTCCCAAGTACCTGGAAAAGGGAATGCCCAAAGAACATTCACTGGGTTTTATCACTTTAAAAATAGGAAAAAAAAAAAAATCAGTATTTGAGGAAGATGCAAAGGATGGAAGTGCAGATATACCTAATCTGCCCAAAAATTGTGTAGGATTTTGCACAGAAGAGGTAAAATTTTATCTCAAGGAAGTGGACTAGGTCATTAATGGGAAATTTTCTTAAGCATTATACATTCACAACCCCAATTTTTGGACAAAACTTGAGAATATCCTAGAACTTGCTCTCTCAACCATCCTCCCTCTAAAAACATAAAACACTAAGAGAATCTATTAGGAAGAATTTCTAGAAGTACATGGCTATTGAATTAAAAAAAGAAAGAAAACCAGGCACTGGATTACATACTTTAAAATAATTAACTGGTGAAATGAAGGTCATCACAAATGAAACAATGAAGATCAAACGTACATTGGAAACCATTGCCAAGAGTTTGGACCAGAGTGTGCAGTGTGGAATCTGTGGGATCCATCTGGCTAGTGCACAAGAAAAACTCCATCTTCCTTGGTACTTATCAAGTCAGATGATTCTACAGTAGTGTGAAAGTTCCCTCAGTTTATTTCAAGATACAAAGTGCTGCAGACATATGCTTGCAAAGGCTGCTGAGACAAAAAAAATAACAATTTTGGAACAGAAGGGCTATTAGAAGTAATTCAGTTTATGGTATGTACCAGGGCTGAAAGTGAAGAAGCTAACTTCTATCCACAACCAGTTCCAAATTTTTATTTTTTAGGAAATGATGCAGCCATGGAAAGAACTAATTAACACAACACAGCTCCTGCTATGCATGAGGGAGATGGAATCTACTACATTCTTCACCAGCTCTATGGAAGTAGGTTTCCATACATTTAATTCTAACCTTTCAGGTCACACTGCAAAGCATAGAAAAGTGTTTTGAAAACTACAAGAACTCAGAAGAAAAAAAACAATCAAGGAAGAGGTTAAAAGCAAGCATAATTATGGACATGTAGCTGTTGATATAGATTGGTTCATAAAAACATAGCATTGCCTGTTCCTGAAAGAGATCTCCGAGTGCTTTATGTACTTCAGAGAAAGCTATACATTTAAAAGCAGTCACAAAAGTAAAAATAAACAGTTTTACATTTACACTTTGATGAGAGCCTCTCTTGTATTTAATGTGGTACAAATCTCACTTATGGAGGTCTTAACCTTATTCAGTGAAGTGACTTTAATTCAGTGATTGTTCCTAGGTATACAAGCCCTTGGACAACCATATGCTTTTCTGCAATGGAACTGTGCACCACAAGTTATGAATGTACTCTAATCTCACTGGAATTGAGCTCACAGATCAATTTCCACCCCAGCTCCTAACAGACTTTCACATGTTAGTGAACACAACATGTCTGCAATTTAATATCTGACTACTTTTAAAACTCTCCCAAGTAAAGCAACATGAACACTTGAAGAGCATATCTGAAATTCACTAGCAGATGCATTTGTGTATTCAACGCTTCTCTAGGAATTTTTTCAGAGACAGACCCACATAAGTGCATTTCCTCCTCACTTTAAACTCAAGGCCAAGGACTCATTCTCCTAAAGTCAAACACATGCAAATTATATAATACTAATTTATTTTAGACATTTTTCTTACCCTTGCTCCCACATGTGAGCAATGAGAGCAGCGACAGACTGATATCTTTAATTAAAAAAAAATCAATGCTTTCTTTTTTCTTCTTTTGTTACATTACATTTCTAGTACAGAGATACTGTTATATGTGATATTAAATCACTTCATTGTTTCAACTATAAAAGGAATTTCAGACAAAGACTAGAAGCCACCTGCACCAATTGCTGCCTAAGTGTTTCTGTGCATTCATGGCCGTGTAACTGACACCAGAACCTTTCCTCAAATTTCTACTGTATGCATTTCACTTCACTCACTGGGACTCTTTTAAACATAAGTTGATTTTCCAAACCAGACCAGTATAATATGCAGGTTTTGCCTCCATTTAAGTTATTTCTAAAAGCAACATCACTGGTGTCTAGACCTACTGCCCACATCTTCAGACAGCCCTTGTAAGAGTGTCCAGCCAATCCCAATAGTGCTCCCCAGAAAATCCAGCATGGCTTGATGGATCTTTTGAATAAAAGGAACTGCTTGAGAATTACCTGGCAATTCTTCTGAGCTACACTGCATCACATCTTTTATAGGACCTATGAAGAGCTCCAGTTTTCTTTTACTCTAGGCAGCCTTGAAGATTAATGATAGAAAGATTAAAAAAACCACATACAACTGGCTAAACACCAACAGGTAAGCAAACTATGGGTATAAAACTACTTGCTGCTATGTCAGTGGAAGTTTCAAGTGGCTAAGGGATAAAGGGCTGAATTTTTTCCCCTATTAATCCAATATAATTCTAAATACATGAAAACTGAGTAATATCTTGAGAACTAGAGAAACATTAATATATTCTTGATTCAAGTGAATGCTAAGCAGTAGTACCTCCCTTAAATAAGGCAAATGCACCAGGGAGAACACGATGACAGTGTTAAAGTTAACGACCCAGTGCAGTAGTATTTAAAACAGATTTGGCGCTAGCTTAATCACATTAATTGCCACATTGGACAAAGTGGAGAACAATGAATACATTGTCCCTGAAGACCTGAAGCAGCATCTTGTCCGTTAGGTTAAGGATGCAGTGACATTCATGATCTCCAGGTAACTGGAACTTTGAGTGTACTTTGTTTGTCCTGCAACATCAGCTAACTATGAATTATTAATCTAAGCAGTCTTCAAAGTATTTTTTCCCTACTCTGTGAAGTACCTTCAACAAGGCAATCTGTCTCTTTACTTAATCACAGCAACGCTTGTCAAAGGCTATTACCAGCTTGAGGATAAAAGGGTGAGAAGAGGAGAGAGAATGTCATCTGCTGCTACTGCCCCAAGATGACTGGCACTCAACTTTAAGTTTGTGTACTCTTCCCTTTCCTAAAAAAAACTCACCAGGAAGGAACTGGATTTGTCAGAAAGCACCAACAGCCATTCCCCCAAAAGTAACCTCCGGTCTGCCTGGGAAGAAGTTGACAGAGCCTCGTTTTCTGTGAGGTTTCAGGGTGATGAAGAATAGCTGCACTGTGCTCCTGCAGCAGTCCGAGTGCCACTGCAGCCTCATGCTGCCCACAGCCACCTGAACAGTCTGTGCTGGGCTGGGGGGCTCTTTTTCCTACAGCCACACAGTCTAAGTACATCAATTAATTCATGCCCCTCAGGCATTCCTCCTTCACAACTGGCTAGCAATGCACAAGAGTTCCCATCATTCCTCCACAGGTCCAGAAACAAGGAATGAGTAGACTGAGAATAAATAAATAAATAAACAGCACTGTCACACTGTCTTCTTCACTCCTGTGCAATCAATAGAAAAGACAAACATGGCAAAAAAGACATGAACTAAATCAGGACACTACAAAATACATCAGTCTGATTGGATGTGTGTTACAAAAATCAGATTTCACATAACTCAGCTGCTATCACAGACAGACATTTAAAACAGGATCATTGACAAAAGAGAATGAGAAATAACTGGAATAGTATTTCCCATGATACAGTGAATACAGTCAGATTAAAAAGTCCTATTTTGATTCAAAAATGTCTAAGGATTATACTCACTAGTGAAATAGACAGTATTATTAATCAAAGAATCTTATAGAATAAAGGCAATACTCATACCTTTTTAATTAGATAAAGGTTTTCAGGGAAAAAAAAACTGATTTTCTTTTTTCCTTAGTAGATGGAATGAACACAAAAAATTAAGAGTCTGTGTTTGTTCACATCTCAGAGAGGTCAATTTTTAATAAAAAAATTCTTAGGAAAAAAAATCAATTTAGTTACCTTTCATTTCAAGCTCCTAGATTGAATAATTTTTCCTCTTTCATAAAATTAGTCAAGTTTGTGTATCCGACTATCTACACATTACTTGAGCAACAAAGCTGAGAAGTTCTAATTGCATCCAAGGTCATGGAATCAAAGTGGACAATGAGACTTCCAGATTTTTTTCTGCTTACACTATCTTTTTTTTTTTTTTGCAAGCATTATCTCTTAAGGGAAAGACTCTGCTGTCAGCAATTGCAACATTTTCTGCTAAGTCATTCCACCACCTTGCAAAGACATCTTAAAACATAAAAGTGATTTACAACAACATTTTACAACAAAATGCTGCACTAGTTGTATGAGAGAGGAACAGTGTATCAATATGCAAAGAATAAGAAAGCTCCTGCAAAAAAAATTAGCAACAATCTGTAGGAATTTTGCAGAGTCACAGCAGGCCTAGGACCTCAAAGACCCAGATGATTTCAAATACAATAAATTCTGATAAAGGACTGACCAAGCTTAAGAGGCTCTGTAAATACTATGCATGAAGATGTATGAATCAGTAAAATTAAACTGGCTTCAGAGCAGAGATTGTGAAAACTCTTTGTACACAACACAGGCAGTAACCTCTTGAGCCTAGAGAGAGACACTTCTGCCTTATTCTAGTTGGTAGAAGCCACAACACAGTCTTACAGAAACAGCCACAAAGACAGTTCCTTCCTAGGGAGGGTCTTCAGACCTCTGAAGATGACCTGAGTTTTCTCAGCAAGGAGATAAGTAGCTGCAGCTCATGCATAAAATCCACTTGCCCAGAAAACACTTTTCTCCCTTGTTTCTATATTTAATTGCTTATTTATGTACTTCCTCTAATTTCTGCTTATCCCAACTGTTTTGAACTTACCAGTGGCTGTATAGATGCCATGAAATACTGAAGGAATTAATTGCTGAGATGAGGGTAGGTGCATAATTTTCAGGGTTTTTCTTACTACAGGTCACATATGGCAAAAAGGAGATTTACAGTTCTCAGCCAGGGGATGGCAGGTTCAGGGAGGGCAGCAAGAGGGAGAGGAAAAAACCCAGAAAACTTACAAAAAGACATAGGTGCTTTTTACATTGTACTGAGGTGATTATGGATCCCCACAATAACATTAATACTAATTATCTAGGACAAAAATATCAGAAAAATATAGACTTAAATAAAAATATAGAATTAAAAAAACAAATATGGAATTAAAGTTCTTTTGTTCTCACAGTCAAGATCTGTTGAGTCTATTCTGAAGGAGCTTTGGTTTTGGTGTACCAGCTGTACAGAGGGAAAGTTTATGTAATGACATGGAGAGGGCTGCAATCCCTGTTCTGTCCCTTTTAATTCTAGCTTTTCAAATGACATGAGGAACCCAGGTGGAAAGAATTGCTCTGCATGTCTAGCCATAGGGCAGAAAGGAAAATGTAATTGATTATTCTTATTAAGGGAACTGGTTTTTTCCAGAAGTATCAAGTTTATTCAGTTTCATGCTTAAAATGAAATATGCAGTGGAGTTAAATATTCTGTCTTTGTTTTAGACATAGCTTAAGCTGACTATAGGCATTTCAATGACAGCAACAATGAAAATTGTAATGTAAACCTAAAAAAGTTAATGGAAAGGGAGTGAAGAAAGCTGTGGTGAAAAACTCAGATCTTGAAATGCACTCACATCTCCAAGTCTGCACACTGTTCCTGTTTCTGTCTGTAAAAACATTAAGAGTTGCCTCAAGTCCATCAAAAAGAAAGAATGACCAGAAAAAGACTGAGACATTAAGAGATTCAAATGATGGCTTCAGAGGCTAAAAGGAAGAAATTGTCTTCCAGTTTTTCTTTTATATAAGTTTAATAATTAATTACTCCTCTGTGCTTAATCACTTTGCAGACACATCATTCTCTGGGTACCCAAATGCTGGATATATTCACCCAGTGGATATGTTATCACTGCAGCATTTGTAAATGGACCAGAAACTGCTGAAGGAAAGGTTCAAGGAAGATAAAGAACAGTATAAATAATTTACCCATTGGGAGACACCCCCACATTTTGAATTGTTTGTAAGAAAACACTCAGAAGCAATCTCTACACTTGTGTTCCCAAAGGACACATGCTGTCAGTAGTTATCAAGAATCTGTGACTTCTATGCAAATTAGGTAATTTACTGTCCAATTATAACATTTCAATGCTAAAGCAAAGATTTCATACACTACTATTAAATTTTTGTTTTAAAAAAAATTATTCATGTAATCAGGTGTCATCTGAAAAAGGGATTTAGAAAATAAGTCTTGAGAGAAAAAAAAAAAAACTCAAAATCAACACATGATGCTGTCAAGCAATGAAACACAGCTTAAATTTGAAGGCAGTAGTGTCAGTTTTCCATGCATGGAAAGCTACTAACCCAAAGTAACAGAAGGAACTTTAGGCTATTAGTGGAGTTTCTGTGTCTTCAAAACAGCTGTAATTGACAAAAGAAAGCAACCTGACAAAATACAGCCCATGGTTCCAGAACCTGCATTCTGCCTCTCTGCATTAAACAAGTGAACTCTGATGGGATCAGTCACATTGCAGCAGGAAAGCAAGTGATAGCCAAACCTGCTCTCCATTGATTTTTTTTTTTTCAGCTTGCTCTCAGGAGCACGTTTTGAACAGCTTAAAGAGGGGAATCTGGAAACAAGCACTTTAGAAAGTCTATTAGCCTAATAAAGCATTGCAGTCTGTTGTGAGTTCAATTTTTTGGAAGCTTCTCTCACACCATTTTAGTTGTCATTTCTTTGATTAAGTCTACAGAGATTCATGTACCTGGCTAACAGGCTGGAAGACAGCCTTGTAACATAAAGGATTATGTGACAGGGTGAAAGTGTGAGCCCAGAGAAACAATCTTTACCCTTTCTCTCTCCTGAGTGACTTAAAATTATCAAAGGTTTGAAGGGTGCAGGATAGGTCTTCAAAAGAAAACAGCCAATTAGACACAGAATTTCAGCACCAACTGTCTCCTGCTTACCTTGCTGCCACACACCTGCAGATTTTCTGCATGACATCAAAAACAGTTGCCTCAAGCCTGGCATTTTTGTCCTTCCCTCTGGCAGCCACCTGAAGAGCCAGACACTGAGCCCCTCTGTCCTGTGACCTGCTGGGGACCGCATGTGCTGTGCTGGGTCAGCAGCAAACCCCAGCCCACAGGGTCACGGTGCAGCTGGGAAATGCTCAGGAGCACCTTTTCCACAAGTCACACCCACCTAAAGCATTGCACAGGTGATATCCAGCAGCACTTTGAGAGCTTCAGGAGACAACTGCTGCCAAAGCAACTGGGCTGCAGTAAGTTGGATTGGGGTACATCCTTCATAAGGAAACCAGCCATGAGACCTGCTTGTTCAAATCCTTGTGTTTTCATGCTGGTGCCTGACTTCATGCTCACAATGAACTGGTGCTCACCGGTTCTCTGCAAGACCATGTCACACAGTGGGACAGCACAGGACAGGATTATCTTGCCTTAGAAATGAGTCAGACAAACACTGCCAAGACAGACTGAAAACCTCTGTTAATGATGGGAGATATGCAGCTGGAACACAGAGGGAGAGAAGCAAATCTTGCAGCCCAATGGTTCTGCTTCTAATATCCACAGAAAGGCTGCAGATCCACAGCAGGAAGGTAAGCAGGACACAGCAAGGATGATTGGAAAGTCTCTGAAAGCAGTTCCAGGGATCAAATGCTTTGCTGGAGCTCTACACCAGTACCTGCTGTCAAATACTTCAAAGAAAAGCTCAGGAGATACCAGTTGAGATAAATATGAGAATAAGCTACTTAGTCAAACATCTCAGCTTAATTCCTACTGCTTGGAAACTCAGAGGTGATTGCTTATATACCTGATTGGTTTTAAAGCACAAATTTAAACACTCTTCTTATGCAAAAGTGTCCAACTCCTTTTGATTGTCAGAGATTTTTTTTTGGTCCAACAGCAAGAAGACTGAAGGAATCCAATGACTAAGGAAAAAATTTCTTTCCTTAGACTCACCTCTACTTCTTCCAAAAACAAATTTAGTTTTAATAGCAGCCTAGAATGTGAGCATCCTACTATAAAAGCATTAGATCCAAAATGCTTGATTCTAAAGTCTTGCTCAAGAAAAAGTCTGACTCTGCAGGTTTTGTTGGGGTATTTTTGTGGAAAGAACAACCTCCTTCCACATGGAAGTGCTTTTCTGTCAAGAGACCATAAAGGTACCAGTTACCATCCGCTAATTTTCACTATTATCAAATATTTGTTACCAAATAAAATGAAAAACTTTCTGCTGCTTAATCCATTTACATGTTTATATATTTCAACACTCTCATTATTTATTTTTTCAGATGCCACCTATCTTTTACTGCCTTTGCTTCTAAAAGAAATCAACTCTTACAATCTTCTTCAATACCACTATAATGTCCTTTTTATTTTGATGCAGTAATTAGAATTCAGCATATTACTTTATGGAAGAACTCAACAAGAAATTTTATCACATCATTACTTAGTATGGCTTTCATTCTTTTTCTCTACCACTGAAGCTCAGCTTCACACTGACTGGATAGCTGGAGAGCTTCAACTTTTACCATAGTTATTGATGAATAAAATTAGCACTTCAGAATTCTTTACAGGTAGGCTTTTCTGCTTCCTTAAGCACAAAACATATAATAATTCAATTGCAATTAATTTTCAACATAAAGAAGTTACTGGAAATTCTTCTGAATTTGTTCCCTCTGAATTTAAAACCCATTTAAGTCAAGCATGAAAGGAAGACTATTTTAAGTCATGACAATATGACTGTAAAGAACTGAAACCATGGCTTTGTCACCCAAAATCTGTCATCTGATGAAAATGAACAAAAAATATTCAAGTTTATATTCAAATTCTTACTGGGGGCTAGTTCTGCCTCTGATAGCAGAGAGCCCATGTACGTTATGTTCTGGATTGTGAGGCATAATGCAGTGGATTGCATTAAATGAGAAAAAGATGGAAAATGCAATAAATAGGATAGTAAAGAGTGTCATCTGTATTTTAAAATCAGAATCTTTAGTGTCCTCTATCATGTGATAACGACAGAAGCAAATGTGATTTTCACACAAAAACTAAACCTGGGAGGGGCGTGTGCTCCACAACCAGATATTAGATAACACTTCTCCAATTAACTCTGTGAGGTGGGTTGGACACCAGGCACCCACCAAAGCCATTTTATCACTCCCCTTCACAACTGGGCAAGGAAGAGAAAATATAATGAAAGGTTCATGGGTTAGGGTCCAGGAGAGAGATTACTTACCAAATACCATCACAGGCAAAACAGACTTGAACTGGGGATATTAACTGAATTTATTACTTGCAAAATCAGAGCAGGATAAAGAGAAGTAAAATAAATCTTAAAACTACCTTCCTACTACTCCTCTCTCCTTCCCAAGCTCTGTCTCCTCTCCCCAGCAGCACAGGGAGACAGAGAGTGGGGCTGCTGGTTAGTTCATCACAGACTGTTTCAGCCACTGCTCAGAGTCTTTCCCCTCTTCCAGCCTGGGTCCCTCCCATGAGATATAGTCCTGCATTAACTTCTCCAGTGTGAGTCCACCCCACCTTCAACAACCATGGGCTTTTAGAATACCTGCACTGTTTGCCCCATTCAAAGTTGCTCTGATTGCACTAACATATTCCATTAAAGTCAGAATTTTTTGGAAGACAAAAAATTGATACTAATACAACAACAGAACCATAAAATCTCTTTAGAACAATGTTCCAGTTATCACATCAACATTTCATTCACCAAATAGATATGGAATTGCCTTCATCCACCTACTTCTGCCAAGTACCCCAGGTGCTATTTCTACCTTAGCTGTTAAGTCTGAAGCAGTTGAAGAAAGTTTAACAGCTGAAAGGGTATATCAAGTATCAGAGATGCCTCTAGCCACAGCTAGAGCCTTGCTCAATTTGCCACCTTATTTGCATCACCCTTTCCAATGCAGTAAGTGAAATTCTCAAAATTTATGTTAATCTTGTCATATACAGTTTTATACAATTTCCACTGACAAGGAAACTGCTGGCCATTACTGCTGCACAGAAAGGAAAAAAAACCAGTTTCATTTGCTGAAATCTGTTGATTCCAGAACTGCTTATCCACACAGCATCTTTGCCAGCTGCCAGTCCTCACTGTGCATAGCACGTGAGCAGAGCTGATCACCCTGTGCCCACACTGCAGGAGAGCTCCAGCTGCTGTGCAATCTCAGCCTTGCTTCATCAGGGGGAATCCACTCCTGGTACGGCAATGGCACGTTCAAGTGCCCATTAAAAGGTTCCAAATGCAGACACAAAGCTCCAAACATGCAGCAAAGCAAAGATGAATCAAGAAGAAACACTTCTACCCGCCCAGTAATTAGTGTAAATGCAAGCCCCGCATACCCAGCAGGAAACAGCACAGGGATATCCCAGCTGCACATATTTTCAGGGATATCACATCAGTGAGGCCAGAGGACTCCAGTATGTATTTTGTGCTGTAGTTGCCTTAGACACAAAAATAAAGATAAATGACAAACAGTAGCACCTTGCTGGAAAGCAAGTCTTCCCACCTTCCTTTCCCACTTTTCATGCAGGAGTTTCCTCAGTCAAACAGCCCATACCTGTCCCACCAGGTGGCTGATAAGAATGTTCCAGCTATCTGCAAGCAGCTCCGCAGCATCAGTGAGCTAAAGCATTTTTCCCTTTTTGGAGTGTATTCACAACCAAGCTATCACCAAAAACAGACAGTCTAATGTATGCCAAACAATTAAGACAGCCTTTACAGATAACAGAAACACACTATATGCCCTAGCAGGCTCCAGAGAACACATTCAATGTAAAACCTTTTGAAGGAGACCAGGTTTACTTAGATATGATAATGTCTGGCATTTAAATCACTCTTCAGCATTCTGAGATGCCATTTCCCCCTTCAAATGTTTTCAGTCTTTAGAGGATCTCTCCCTGATTTTCTAGTACTATCATGGAAACAAATCATTACAAGCAAATTTTTGTGTACAGATAAGACCAAAATCACAGTGGAAGACTGTGCATCAGCTGAACCACATGGTCACCTGCAGCTGATGTACTGCTCTGGTCTGTGGGGTAAACAGTCTGGCAAAAAAGGCAACATTCGCATCTGTCTTAACAAATCCCTTTCCCCAGTTAATCATTCCTTTTCATTTCTAAAGACACCACAACAGCATAATGACATCATTGCTAGTACCAAAAAGTAAAATCTAGGAGGTGGCAATAACTATATGAAATCTGTAAGTGTGCTTACAAGCTACCTTTACAAAGAGGATTTTAAAATAAAGGAGCAGTAGTGAAGAAAGATAATCCATAATGTGAACACTTACTCTTCAAGTTTCATTGTATTAAACTTTACTTTTCCTTAGAAAGCAAAATATTTTTAAAGAATTCAGAAAAAGAAGAAAAACATGCCAAAGTAGGCACTGTGTGTGTCCACACATTCACAATCATCAGGTACATGAAAAATCAAATTCTCATGCATTAGTAGAAAGCATAACAAGGCAAAGGATAGCTGCCTTAAACCAAAATGCTGATAGAGTCTGAGACTGCTTTTGCTTCCTCTACCTGATAGATGCAAGTAGATCCTCAAGAAATTACATAAGTAGGAGAGTAAGGAGGGCAGTTCTAATTCAGGCTTTGCCATTAAGTTACCAGCACTTTGAGGACTTGGTTTTTTATTTGCAGTTGACCCACATCATGATCATAATTTTTCCTATATGCTATATTTCAAAAGGCCATTATTATTTCATTCATTTATGTTCACCTTTTTCTAATTTATTTAAAAAAAAACAAAACAAAAAAAAAAAAAACACACACACACAAAAAAAAAGCCAATTGTTCCAGTAACAAAAAAAGAAAGTCTGATATTCCACTAACGGGGGGAAGTATGCAGAGATGGAAGAAAAAAGGAAGAATAAAAGCCAACAAGCGCAAATCAAAAAAAAAAAAAGCCAATCATTCCATTAATAAAATAATGGTATGTAATCATACAAGCATTTGTCCCACTTTACGCAAAACTCTGCCAATATGAAGCCTCTAACGAATTCTTAATCTGTGTAGCCGACACCAGTCCTCGACGCGGGAAGCATTTGCCATTCAGGCATGACTAAAAGCGGCAGCGGAGCAAGGACTTTTCAGTAAAGCAGGACCCAGCAGTGCTGCGCCGAAGGCGCCGGGCGCTCGCAGCGCGGTTAAACGAGGCAGGTCGCGTTCCTTCACACGCGCTGCCACCCGATGGACACTCCAAGCATCCCCACGCCCGAATCCCGGGAATTTCCTCACTCAGTTCTTTCAGCAGGGACTGAACCTGCTCTTTCTCTGCCCGACGTTAAATGCAGCACTACTCACTCTGCCTGGAGAGGGGAAGTCTCTTTCTAGAGTCTCATACAACTTTAAATTGGTGACCACCGATTTCATTCTAGTGCAGAGTCAAGTCTTGGTTGTTAAGAAGAATATGTAACACACACAGACAGTTATGGCTTTCTGTATATAAGAATATGCTGTTATCTAAAGAAATACAAAAGCACAAGGCAGTCCTTTGGCATTCCTCCAGCACGTTATCTGCTTTCAAACTCTTAAGTGTAATAATTTCGAACTAAATGGCCCACCTGCTGAGCCAACTCCACCACAAACTGAGCTGCACGGAGAGAACTCCTCCCATTCCTCCTCTCCTCTCAGTTCCTGACCCAAGGACAGGACAAGAGATAATCAGGTTGATAACTCATTGTTTTTTAACCCTAGCTTATAAATGTCACATTTTCACATCTAAAAGTTAAATGTGGAAATAAATTAATAAATAACAAATACATTAGTGCTTTAAAAACAGTTCTAAAAGCTTGTAAGAAAAGAGCAAAGCCTGACACTACAGAAAATTCCTAGGAAGCAGGGAAGAACTTAGATTACACCCTATGTAAGAACAGAAAAAGTATCCTATTTCTTCAAAGCCTGCAAATCTTGAGAAAACAAAAAAAAAAAAACAGGCTAACAGATTTTTTACAGCCCGCAACTGGGTTATGTACATAGGGCTGAACAAAGATCTCACACTAATTATACAAGTACTGTCCTAACTCTGCAATAAAGAGATTCACTTCACTCTCAGCTTGTAAGTCTTGTTTTCATAGGCTACAAACACTGACATTTCCATGTGTCACGCACTATTTTCTAAATTCTTTTGTATTGCACCTTTATTGAGTTGCAGATTAGCCAGCTCTTACAATAATGATAAACATTTACTTTAGACACCTTGTTACTGTCACAGCAAACGTCACAGCATACCTCACAGTCGAGAGAGCCACAGTACACAGATTATCTCCACACAATTTCAGAAAGCTCCAACCCATGCACAGTAACACCATACCTGTTCAGAAGGTCTCAGGTGCCTGCCCATACAGAGAAACACCATGACACTACAGGAGGCTGCAAGGGTCTGCCCTTTATTAGCCCAGCCTTTTATACCCCTACTGTTGATGCATTGCACCTGTGTGCCCTCTGCTCCCTTTGGGGGTTGCTCAGCACACCTGGGCACTCCATGGCTCATTGCTGTCAGTGCTCTCACCTGCTGCTCACAGCTGTGCCCATTAGGGACGAGGCTGGGCCCAGCCCCACTCCCAGTTACCACAAACTGTGTATCTACATGTTACAGACACTTTTCTTTGCTAAGTGCTTTCAGTTGTTTGCAAGAGCTTATGTATAAACATCAAACATTTTTAAACACCTTTCAGGGGCAAACAATTTCTTTACTGTGGGACAGCTGCACTGTCAGAGACGCTGTATTACAATTTCACCTTCCGAAAACATTCTTCTATTATTCCCCTCTTAGCAAAGGACTTTACCTCCTCATCATTAGGAAAATACAGCTGTTGCAAAGGAAGTATTAAAGTATTTTTACATATTTTTAATCGCTATTTCAGATCAGAATTAAACATCCCTTCTCTATTAGTTCAGCTTAAAAAATCAGAGAAGGTATTATATTTAATTTGCCTATAAAGCTGTATAGTTACCTCCAATTTTACAAGTGTGTATTTTCCTAGAAAAGGAATGCTAGCCCAATGTTTGCATTCCACTAACATAATGTACATAGCCCCATTCTCGTCATTAAATACAGGGCACAAAAGTTCTCTTTGGAGAGAAATGTTAAATCATCTTTATACTTGGTCATATTTCTATCATTACTGCAGAAGGTGACTAGGAATACTTTGTTTTTATGAAACCGTGACAGACTATTCCTGTGGGGTTTCCAGCCCCAGATTGGGGTGACCCCGAAAGATGGAAAAGTCTCTCCTCCAACCCATGCCTTCAATGAAAGACTCAGTAGTCCTCTGTTGTCTGTTCTTTAGGTTGTTTATTGTTGTTTATGTAAAAGATTCTTCTCCTGAACTGCTGTGGCCCGTTCAGCAGGTCAGACAAAGGCACACTGCCCTCCCAGGGGGCTGGTGCCATCTTTTATATCATATATTACGTACTACATGTTTATACTTTTTCCCCAATAACTACTATCTATATTGAACAGTGACTTTCTACACTAATCCAATCTGTGAGTGCCAACATCACCAAAGACATGGAGGCTAGGAAGGAGAAAGAAGGAGGACAGGGCACACCCAAATCCCTCCATCTTAGATCTCCTTACCCCCATGTACAAAACTTGGACCCCTGCGTACAAGGCTTAAAACCCCCCTGTACAGCACTCAAAAATCCTTCCTTTCACTTCGTGACTACTTCTACTACAATACCTAAACTTGTGTGTGTGTGGCTTGTAATTCTTCATACAGAGTTGGTAATTTGCTCCACGGGCTAAGGTTGAAACCCCACGTGTGTCTTTGGCTGCATGCCATGGTCTCAGAGCCCCCTGCCAGCAGCTCTGGCCACCCAGGACACCCAGAGGGATGTCCTGGGTTCCCACATATTCCCACTCCCGTTACTATCGCTAAACGCGGCAGAGAAACTCGGACAGCACGGGAACGATAAATCATCATTTATTTAAAATAAATCCATTTTTAGGCGAACCAGACCCGCCCCCTCGGAGGGAGGAGCTGTCCCGCCTGAGCGCCTCAGGCCGGTCGCGCTGCGGCTGCTGAGGGGCCCTGGTACAGCGGCGCTGAGGGGATTAAACAGCGTTAATAACAGCGTTATTAACCTCGTTAATAACAGCGTCTGCTGAGGGGTCCTGGTACCGGGACTGTGAGGGGATCCCTCGATTACCAGGGGCACTGGGAGGAACCTCCTTAATAACAGCGGCTGCTCAGAGGGATCCCTCGTTATGCGGGGTGCAGAGCAGGATCCCCCTTTATCAGGGGTGCCGAGGGAAAACTCCTTAGTAACAGGGCTGCTGGCAGGGACCCTCGATAACAGGCGGTCCTGAGCGGAACCCCGTTAGTCTCAGGCCGTTGCCCTGAGGCGAGGGCACGGGGAGCCCGGCACTGCCACGGCCCCGCGGCCGCTCCTCCGCGGGCGCCGCCGTCACCGCTCGCTGCCCATGCGCGCGGCGGCCGCGCAGGCGCACGGCGGGGCCGGGGCCGGGCCGGCGGGCAGCCATGGTGTACATCTCGAACGGTGAGGGGCCGGGGGGCCGGGGCAGTCGCCGTCTGCGTCTGCAACGGCGCGGGGCCGGGCCGGGGGCTGGGCACCGACCGGGGGCACCGGGGCCGCGCTGCGCGGAGCGCCGCCCCCGGCGCTGCCGGGACAGCCGGGCAGGGTCTGGCAGCTGCCGGTGTCGCGTCACCCCGCGCTGCCCTGCGGCCTGTGGCCGAGCCTGGTCTGCTCCTAAAGCGGATCTGGGGACTTTGACGAGTCCAAGTGCGTGCTGCAGATACCGGGAGCGTCACACGGCAGCACTTTAACCGCTTACGGGGAATCAGACTCTGCGCTGGTACTTTGTGCGGGTATTCTGGACCTAGAGCCCCTGTGGCCGTGCTGACCCCTTAGCTGACGTATTTGGGCAGTCACCTGCCGAATGTGAAACTCGCTGCCATGAAGTGCAGTTTCACCGTCACAACTGCAGACTCTGGACTTAGCAGATCTGGTTTTGTGTAATGTAGTGTACAGTGTCATACACTGAACGTCACTGGATGTCTCGTATCTGGATATGTTACAGGACAAGTTTTGGATAACCAGAGTCGGGCTCCCTGGAGGTTGTCATCTATAACAGATTTCTTCTGGTCAATAGCAGATTTTGTGGTTCTGTTGTAAGTAGAACTTAATGCTTTTGGTGAGCTTCATTTTAGATTTGACATAGGTGGAAGTTACACAATGCTCTCAGTAACACAACAATAAAAACATTGTATTTACTCTCTAACATTCCGTATGTATAAATACTTCACTACAGCTATGTCATTGTGTTTATTAAGCACAGTATACTTAACAAAAAAGTGCATGAAAAGTGACTCTAACTTATTGGCAGTTCAAATGAGTTTTCTTACATTTCATCTATTTTGTTACTAAAAAAAAATATACACTTTTGTTAAAAAGCATCTGCTGATCTAGCTGATCAAATAGTTAAGCTGCTTGGAGAATTTCTACTGGTGACAATAGATTCTGACTATGTAAAAGCAGTCACACAGTAAACACAAATTTGGATCAAAGCCACATAAACAGAAAGTTCATGTGATGTATTCAACAGTTCTTAGTGATTTCAGTTATAAGTTTATGCATTTCTTGCACAATAACAAGAAAACTAGATTTTATAGTTTTAGCTTCACTGTAGTTTGGAATTATTTCAGGTTTAGTTTCATATGTAGGAAACAAATTGCCAAGATTTAAACACCAGTGATTGTGAGAAGATACACTGTTCTTCCTGAGCACTACTTACTGTTTTTCAGGCTATTTCTTATCTTCCAATCAAAATATTCAAAAAGTATATCTAGCTATTAATTCACCTAACCATTGTTTTAATTTTTCAGTTTCCAGAGCATTATTCAACCAGATTTAAGAAGAAGAGGCTACACATCGTCCTCCTATTCAAGATACCATGATGGAAGAGGGTATTTTTTTCATATTCACACAGTTTTTTCCCCTATGTTGGTGAAGCGACATGAATCTGAGTAGATTACAGTTGTGACTTGCATTGAATTGGGTTGTGCAGGAGGGCTAAAGTGGTTATCTGGGCTATTGTTGGTAACAATACACAGCTTTGGACAGCTGCAATAGCAGTACAGACAAACACTCTCTGAAAATATTTTTGAAGCCTGCCTAGGGGACAAGGTATATCTTTGTTAAAATTCTTATTTTCTTACACATGTTTGTACTCAGCATTTGACTTGCATTAGTGCAGTCATTTCTTGTATTACATTAACTAAAGCAAAACACTGCTATAGGGCTGTAATTTCTATGAACACTGCAGCCTCAGTGTTTTGTAGGACTATAAAAGCATCAGTGATCTGTGGCCTTCTCACATCACACAGCAGTAATGAAACAGGAGAGCATTTTTGTGAGAGTGGGGTTAGGGTTTTCTTAGGCTTTCCAGTTGAAACTCAACTTTTTCAGCGGTTCAGACTTTCTCCCTACTGACATTTAGAGACAGTGTCATTGTATTTCTTGTTGAAAAGTTTAATGAAGGTAGAATTCCTTTCTTTTCAGGCCTCCAGCAAATCCTCGCCGTAGGATGGGCAGAATAAATCACTGGGGTGGAGGCCCCAGTCCACCACCAATGGCTGGAGGTGGATGAGGAAGGTAATTCCAAATCTGCTGCATCCTACTTTGAAGGGCTTGGGGTTTTTTTAATAGCAGTGTTAATTCAGTGTTAAGGTAGAATGGAGTGTTTTGTCATCCTGCTGCAAAAGTTACCAAAACAGGAAAATAATCAAAATTATGAAAAAGCAGGAGGAAGGGATGTTTAAAAGGATTTTGGTTTAGGAATGGTGGGCTTTCACTTTTAATTGCACAGAAGTTGATAGACAAAGTGTGGCAAAGATTTTTGAGCACAGCTGATAAGTTATTTATAGCTTCTCATCTTTTTTGGCTGCAAATTTAAAGATCAGATTGTTAGAAAATGCTTTGTTTGCATTTCTAATGGTTATATGACATGTGATGGGTTTTGGTTAAAGCTGATATTTCTCAACAGAAAAGAAAGGAAAATATCAAGTTGTTACAAGACAGTACAAATGGGGGTTTTTCCCCCATTACAATGATACAGCCATACCAATCTTGAATTCCATTAAAGTGTAAAAATCAGAATTGCTTAAAAATAGAGGTAAAATTAAAAGAGGTTTTAAATTTCTTACAGCTACCTGATATTTAAGTCTGTTTAATAATTCGTTTGGCTGCTGGGAGTTACAGCTGACACTGAGTATATTTACAGTATGGTTTAATTTACTTTAAGACTTAAGTAAACAGTCCTTGTTTTTCATCAGTCACTCCCATTGTTACTATAATAAAAGTTACAAGGGAAAACAACCCATGCAGGTGGCTAATACCTGTAAACCTTGTAGGAAAAAGTTCATATACCATGCAACCAGTATTTCAGTTCACTGGAACAAGGATGAGCTTCTTCCAAGTGGGAGAAAAACCCCAGGACGTTGTGGTGTTTTTTTCTTGTTGAGTAGATAGAAGGCCAACAAAGACTGTGGAGATGGCTTTTGGGTAATCACAGCAATGTGTAACCTGCTCAGAAATAAAGTTAGCAACTCTTTAGCATGTCTCATTTAACTAAATTAAAAGCAATGGTATTTTAAATTTCTTTACTTAATTTTATCTCACAAAGAAAGGCTTCTTGAAATGTACCTTTACTACTTTATCTTTTAGGTAAACGCCTGCTGAAGAGGCAGGCACAAGCATACACATCAACCAGATGAAAAGAAGAGTTTAGTGGTGGACCAAATGGGGATGTGTATGCCTGACTGGAAACTGTTCTGTGATAGAAGCAGATCAATGAAGTTGTACTGGGAACTCCTTCCTCAAGGATCCGGTGTAACTGAACCACAGTTTCATTAAATACGTGTTTACTGTCTAAAGTCTTTGTATAGTTTCTGAACATTTTACTGTAGTTGCAAAGTTATAAGTAAATTATATTTGGCTTGTCACAAGGCTGATTTTCTCATCATTTTTAGAAACTGAAAAAATCTGAGTACAATAAGCCTTCTGCTATTTGGATGAGAAAAAAAAAATACATATTTATAGTTGACAGAGATGGTCCCTCTAGAGTCAAAGCAGCACTTCCTAAGAGCTTTTGTACTTACTCTCTCAGGACAAACACTCTGTACTTTGTTGTATATTCCTTCTATTAATGATACTCTAAAAGCACTTCAAAAATGCAGTTAACAAATTACTTTGTTTTACAACCCTTGCTTCACTAAGGTCCATAATGGTTTTTATAACAGAAACACCTCTTGAAAGAGCTTCATTCTCCTCTATAAACTTACTGAAACGTGTAAAAACATTTACTGTACAAATTTTGGGGTTTTTTTACAATAAAATTCGGAGTTGTTTTTACTACATGAGGAAAAGAGGTCAACTCAAATACTGACAGCTATCCCAGAGTAGTTATTTCTTTCAAAGAGTAACTATCTTTTATGTGATGTACCCCTTTTCAGGGTGGGAGTTTCTCACTGTTCTTGCACTGAATGTATTCCTTAGCGGGGAAATCAACAATGGCCCTCAATTAACAAGCCACTCCAGCAGATACCACGCCTACCAAACACAAAATTCCACTCTTTTATACGCGGCTGTGTAACAGCAACTTTAAGCCTTTAAAAACCACATCTCCCCCAGCTCGAGTCAAACATCCTCTCTGCACAGTTTATAGAGGAGCTCACTGCCCACATCGTTAGCCTCTTACAGCTGTGCCACGTACCCCAGCTGTAGTACAGCCTTTGTATAGAGTATTTTGAGCTGTTCCAGGGCCGTATGTCCCTCCTGCAGCCCCTCCAGCAGTACCAGCCCAGCTGACAGCGTTTGGCTGGCGCTCCACCAGACCCGCGGCAGCGGCGGGGCCGCTCCCCAGGCTCCCCGTGCCGCTGCTGGGCTCCTCAGCGCCGGGGCAGGAGCCCCGCACTCCGCTACGAGCGGGGCCATCCCAGGCAGCGCCCAGGAGCCGCCGAGGCCCCTCCCGGTACCTGCTGAGGGGCGGTGCCGGGCCGGGGCCCGCCCGCTTCCGCCCCGCGCCGGGCTCGGCGCCGCTCGGGCCCCGCAGACGCGGCTTCCGCCCGGCCGGAGCATGACCCAGGCGGAGAAAGGCGAGGCGGAGAACGGCAAGGACAAGGAGCGCGACCGGGAACGCGAGCAGCGCGGCGTGAAGCGGCCCATCGTCCCCGCCGCCGTGCCCGAGTCGCTGCAGGAGGTGAGGCCCGGAGCCGAGCGGCGGCCGCCGCCGGGCGCTGCTCCCTCCCCGCTGAGGCGGGCCCGGCTCGGGCTCAGCCTTTTAAAGGCCTGCCGGGGGGGGGGGGGGGGGGGGGGGGTGCGGGGTGCGGGAGCGCCAGGAGGGCTCCAGGTGGTCCTGGGGGCTCGCTCTGACTCCGTGCTCGTTGTGCTGCTTTCAGCAAATACAGAGCAACTTCATCGTGGTGATCCACCCCGGCTCGACCACCCTGCGGCTCGGGCGGGCCACGGACACGCTGCCCGCGGGCATCCCGCACGTGATCGCGCGGCGGCACAAGCAGCCGGGCCAGGCGGCCTACAGGGACAGCTGGCTCCTCAGGGACGGCCTCAATGTAAGCGCCTCAGGCCCCGCCTCGCCGAAATCCGCGCGTCCATCGCCTGTTCTGGGGCGGTTTGGTTTGTTGTGCAGTGCATATGTGCCCTTCATCCCTCATGGTTTTCCAGAGGAGAATGCATCTCCTGTTTTTCACCCTTTTTGTAGATGCCACCTACTGAAGTCAGTAGGCTTGGACCAGTCTGTGTTTGCGTTTTGTTTGATTTGTTTGCGATGAACTAAACCTAAGGAATTGATAGGTTGAGGGTTTGTGCATGTTGATTTCCCTGTGCTATGGTCTGGTACCACGCTCAGTATTTCTTCTGGTGGAATGCCAGCTGTAAGATTCGAATCATACTTCTCCGTTTGTGAATGTGTTGGTTACTAGTTAGTTTGTGACTTGGGTAACACAGCAAGTCATTTTAGTCCAGCCTGGTCAAAAGACATATGTAATAATCTTATTTGTAGTCAGAATCTGTAAAAATCGAACTAACTTCTCTAATATTAAACCTCACCATTAAATTATTGAGATCTGTTTAAACATTTTTGCCCTATTTCATATGTCTATAGTTAAGTAGATAATGGCCTGAGCACATCACTAGAGATGAAGCCCAGCAGCCACTAAAAGGAGTTAAAAGATTCAAGTTGACTTGAATAGGTGTTGGGAACTCTAATATAAAAATTAATTTCTTTAAAAATGAGCATAAGTCAATTTTGGATTGTACAAACATCTGTCCTTTCTACTGTCTACCTAAATTTAATCAGTAATGATTTCATTGTTTCCTAATAGCTTCAATATTACTAGTATAGAGATGTGGTTTGAAAGTATTTACCTTGCATATTTGGGGTTTTTCCTTAGAAACCTGAAAGTACTGAGCAGAGACAAAATGGCCTTAAAATGGTGGACCAAGCAATATGGTCCAAAAAGATGTCGAATGGAGCGAGGCGCATACCAGTGTCACCTGATCAGGTAACTCATTCTTAAGGTCTTATTAAATTGTCTATTCACACAATCCTTGGGTGAGATGCTATGCTTCAGTGGACAAGATTTCTAGACCAAATATGCATAGGTGCTAGTGCGTTACCTAACTGTAAAAACATGAGAAAATTAGGATTATAAGTTTTTCCTCAAGGGCTGGGTTCAAAGGGGTATTTAATTTTTCTTCCATGCATAAAAAGTGACCGGTGAAATATTTATCAACAGGATTTGGTTTGGTTACATTTCAGGCCAGGTCATACAACAGACAGATGAGGCCTGCCATTTTGGATCACAGCTCTGGGGCCAAGTGGACAAACACATCAAATCATCCTGAATTTTTGGTAGGAGAAGAGGTAAGGTTGATTTTCCTGCTGAATGAGGCTTCGTGTGTTTTAATGCAGCCATTGATCAGTTGCAGTCTACTATAAGTTAGAACAGACTGAAAGATGTGTAAAGCTAACCAAGCAAAACTGAAAAACTTTACTGTGGAGGAACTGAGTATTTTTTATCATTCAGCAAGACAAGAGGGCTTCCCCCATTTGCTTAGCAAGTATCTTGGATCCTTTGCTGCTATAAATTAGGGTTTTTGCAGGGAGTAGGTGAGAACTTTACCCATACGGCATAATTCAGAGAAAAGGTAAGAAACTGATAAAAGTATCACTACATGAAATTGCTGCTGAGTAACTTGATATTTATGGGCTTCAAAGTGTTTAAATTACTTTAGTTTCTAATATGAGGTAATGGAAAAATATACCTTTATATTCACTAGTTGTCTGTGGACAAAAACATTCAAACAATTTAAACAATGTATTGGCTGTCTTTTTATTTTAATGGTTTATAATCAAGCCCCGTTACAAAGAAATCTGCTGTATTGCTGTTACATCAGTCTGAGCTCTGCAGTGGTTTGTATTTGCTTCTGAAATACTTTTCTTCCCAGTTGTTACTCATTTTGTTAGTGGTTTTTTGGGAAAAGCAATGCCCAGAATGTCATCTCTCATTTTCAGGCACTGTATGTTAATCCATTAGATTCTTATAACATTCATTGGCCCATTAGAAGGGGGCAGCTGAATCTCCACGCAGGACCTGGTGGCTCCCTCACTGCAGTACTGGCAGACCTGGAAGTTATATGGTCACATGCAATCCAAAAATACCTGGAAATACCACTGAAAGACCTAAAGGTGAGCTGTGAACAGCACATTTTCGTGGTGTGGGCTTCTCTAAATGTTAGTATAAAAGAGAAGCAACTTGCTGGTATTGGTAGCCTCTTACTGGTGCTATCCTTAATACCTTCTTTCTGCTGGTGTTCCCAAGACTTCATCTGGAATTTTGTCCATGTCTTTAAGACAAAAGCTGTTGATAGAACTTCTGACAAGGATGTTTAGAAATCCCATGGTAGACATTTCAGTCTTAGTCTTTGGGGTTTTTTTTGTTGATGGTAAAGGAGGCACCTGGGGAAGGGCTGCCTAGTACTTGTATAATTACTTATCCTTGCCAAGTAGGTGTTTGTCTCATGCCTGATGTACTTTTAAACATTTTAATGGTTATATTTTTTAAAGTATTAAAAACCTTCCCCTTTCCTAAAATTTGGGGTTTTTTTAATAAGTTGTATGTCAAACTTTATTTGAGAGCTGGCTTTAATTTACTCTTCTTGTCTTCAGTACTACAGATGCATTTTACTGATTCCAGACATCTATAATAAACAACACGTGAAAGAACTGGTAAATATGATCCTAATGAAGATGGGCTTCTCAGGTAAAAACCATAATGAAGCAAGTACTTACTGATTAATTGCATAAGGATTTTTTTAAGGCATATTTTTGCTAGTCTCAGGTTAGCTGGGACTAGCACCCTCACTTTTTGCCAATCACATATCTGCTATCTCTTTTAAAAGGGCAAAATGGTTGGCTAATATTGAAACAAGTTTTTTGGTTTGCTGTTATGCATTCCAGCTGTGGGAATGACCTTCTCATTCAGCTGAGGTAAAAGCAGCAGCAGTCTGTTTTCTTAAATATTTCTAAAATGCATGACTGTCTAGAAGAACAAACTGGAATCTCTGGTATTTCCCAGGTTTCAGTATGGGCTTGTGACACAAATGTACTCTGTAGAGATGGATTATAGGGAAAACAGAGGGTCAAATTGGATTTTATTTCATAACTACTTAAAGACTGTATCTGAAATGCTAATAATAGTGCTATTTGATTAAAACCAGAAAAAAAATAGGAAAACACTTTACATACATCTGGTAGCTAAGACCTTGCACTACCAGATTAAAAAAATACTTGCAATTTGAAGACAACACCTTCAATCTTGTAGAAAAAGGATCATTTGACCCTGCTCTTAGCTTCTTTTCAGCACTTTTAAAGCCTTATTCAACAAAAAAAATATCTAAGTACCCCCCACCCCATCTTCACTAAATACACAGGCTTTCAGTCAGGCTATTTGTAGATCTTGAGGAGACATCAAATGTCCTTTAAATGTCAGCAACATGACTGTAAAGTTTGGCATAAATTTAATATAATTTTTTCTCATGTTGCTAGGAATTATTGTTCACCAGGAGTCTGTCTGTGCCACCTTTGGAAGTGGTTTAAGCAGTGCATGCATTGTAGATGTGGGAGATCAGAAGACAAGTGTTTGCTGTGTGGAAGATGGTGTTTCCCATCGCAATACCAGGTACCTTAGAGTGTGCAGAATTATTAGAATCATGGACTTAGTTGCTTACCAAAGATTTGACTTCTAAAAGGAGACAAAATTTCTATCAATATAAGGGTTTTCTTACTCTGATGCATTTAACAAAGACAACTGTAATGATATGAACCTTAAAGAATTACCTTTAGAAGAAGAAAGCAGGCAGATCTGATCAGAACCAATACTGTGTTCTGCAAACTCTGTGGAAGTCATGATCCTAGCATGTCTAAAATCTTCCTAGACTTCCTCTCCCTATTGCTGCAGTCAGCCAGTATTTCAGCAACTACATAAAAAGATCTTTGTCTTCTCTGTGCTTTAGGCTGTGCCTTGCATATGGGGGATCTGATGTGTCAAGGTGTTTTTATTGGCTTATGCAACGAGCAGGATTCCCATACAGAGACTGCCAGTTAACTAATAAGTTGGATTGCCTGCTGCTTCAGCACCTAAAGGAGACATTTTGTCATCTGGATCAGGTGAGAAGGGGAAAATCGTGTGTTATCCAAGTAATTATTTTTTCTTTGACAGAATGTTACTCTGGGGAGCCTTTTTGTGAGTCCAAGTTAATTGTAAATATTTTACTCAGGAGAGTACTGGCAAAAGCTGTAGAAGCTTTAGACTTGAAATGTTTGTAACTTGGTTTGTTTTTCCTCTAGCTGAAAGGAATCCCAACCCTTAGAAAGATAATTTCTTTGTTCTTATTGCTGAAAGAAGCTGATAATAGTTGCATACTTGCTGGTTTTCAACTTCAGTTCTGTAAGATCTGCCAGCAGGTCTCTTCTTCCTGCAAAACCCTCACTGTAGAGGCTTAGGTGTGTAGAAAGCTGTCTGGCACATCATACTACATGGAAAAGACTTTAAAACTCAAGAATAGTTAAATAAAGTCCATAGTTAGAAGAGAGTTTTGTTACTTTTTGCTGTTTTCTGCATTTAAATAGATTGAACGCTTGATAAATATAAAAGATACTTTTTTGTTTGTTTTCATTGTTTCTTACCTTAGGATATTTCTGGATTACAAGATCACGAGTTCCAAATTCGACATCCAGATTCTCCAGCTTTATTGTACCAGTTCCGATTAGGGGATGAAAAATTACAGGTGATTTTTAAATAAAATTACAAGTATAATGATCATTCAGACTCAGAGCCTCAATTTGGATCAGTCAGTGCTACTAAGACCACGTGATCTATGGATTGTTCTTAAACTATGTTTGTAGATAAAGTTAATTCCTATATGGATAAGTGGGCCTAAGGCAGCACTGGTGAATACCCAAGACTTTCTAAGTAGCTTTAGCCACAATGGTTGTTGCTTCATCTAAATATGATAATAGTCCTCCAAGTGCAAAGCATTAATGTTAAATTTGCAAGTTTTTCAGTTCACCATTGAATTTTCTAATTTTGTAACAATCTATATTTGAGTACTTGTTTATCATACAATGCTAAATCTGTAAAGAAACTAGTATATTTTTTGGGATACTTTTTAATTATAAAAAACAGACACTTTGGTATTTTACAAATCACCTGGGAAAAAAAATCTCTATTTAATTTTGAATTGTGAGAAAAATAGAAGGAGACTTTTTTCTCTAGTAAATGCCAAAAGAAGGAATACTGTAGTAAAACCATGCCAAATCTCTCTTCAGGCTCCCATGGCTCTGTTTTATCCAGCAACTTTTGGAATTGTTGGACAAAAAATGACAATTTTGCAGCACAGGTCACAAGGTGATCCTGAGGATCCTCATGATGAACATTATCTGCTGGCCACACAAAGTAAGCAGGAGCAGGTGTGTGATTGCTGGTTTGTTTTTTTTTTTTTTTCATTAACTGTCATTTAATTGGGGAATAAAATGAGGACTCAATAGCTCATCTCAGAAACCAGAGTTTGTTACCTTGGTCAGAAGTATTAAAGAATAAATTTAAAGTAAGTAGTTACAGATGCCTAAACAGTTCTTTAATTAGAAGTGTGCATTTTAAAAGTCTAAGAAGGGATCCCTCTATTATGGGATTGAGCAATCAGATGGAGTTCACAATAAGCCCTTACTTAGAACATGAGGATTAAAATGAAAATTAGAGGAGGCAATAATGCAGGGCTTGACCTTGCTGGGCAAAAAGGTGAAGGGAAGTACAATAGTGCTTAGTTAAGTCTTTGTACTGTTCTGTAACCTGCTGTGACCTTTTTGCATTTTTGTTTTCTCATTTTTAAGTCTGCAAAAGCTACAGCTGACAGAAAATCTATGTCAAAGCCTGGCGCATTTGAGGGAGAATTGAGGGGCCAATCCTCAGACATTTCAGAGAGGATGTACCCACAAGAAGTGGAGCTGGGCTCTTCCCAGGGTGACTGTATGATACCTGGCAATGATTCAGATGAACCTTTAACTGCACACATGTCCAGGAAAACTGCTATTTCTCAGTTTGAAGGCAAAGCCTTGGGCCTGGACAAAGCCATCCTTCATAGTATCGACTGCTGTGGTAAGAGTTACATTTGTACCAGTCAGTGAAATAGACCTCAGGGTGAATTTATGTAACTCCTATATTTCACCAAAGAAAGATGTGTCCCTAGGTTTTATCATCTGGAGAGTAGCTACACTGTTTCTTATACTTGCATCTTTGTTGATGTTTCTTGAGCTATGTATCCAAGGAATAGAAGAATTTTTAAAGTAACCATCAGTTTCTATCTAGTTTGACGTGCACTAAATTAATTGTAATAAAGGCCATAATAACTTTAAAAAACAGATGTATTTCTGTATATTCATTCATTCCAGCATCTGATGATACAAAAAAGAAGATGTACAGCTCCATCCTAGTAGTGGGAGGAGGCCTTATGTTTCATAAAGCTCAAGAGTTTCTTCAACACCGAATTCTCAACAAAATGCCACCTTCTTTCAGAAGAGTTGTTGAAAATGTTGAGGTCATCACAAGACCCAAGGTAACTGTTAACTGATAGCTAAGTAGTTAGTAAACTATGATTGGTTGAAATTTTTGAAAGGTTAAAAAAATGCTTTTAAAATCCCAGAGTAGTTGAAAATCTGAGATTTAAGGGAGCTTTCAGCCTATAACATAGCACTGGCTGGTCAGAGACAGGGAGTTAGAGACATAGCAAGAGTGTGACTGGTGCAGATCACTGAAGTGTTTATTAGCTCAAGACCCTCTTCTCAAAGAAGCAGTTAGTACTGGCCCATGAAGGTAACCTGTCTCCTCAGCAAGAAATTGTGATTTTTTTTATTTCTAGTACTGTAAAGATAATAGAAAAACAGGCATTGAGATTAATTTTCATTTGGCATTAATCAGGCAAAACTTGTAAATATACTTCCATCTATTTCAGAGCCTCCTTTACTGAAGGCAAGATTTTCATGATGGACTTAGAAAGCATCATTAAAACAAAAACTTCTCAAAGCATCTTGAATATCAATTAAATGTTTTTATCTCAGTACTTTTTCCTGGTTAATACTGAAGAACTTTTCTCTTCTCCTACGCCACCAGATTCTAACTGGTGAATAGTGTTGGGAAAAGAGGATACAGCTTTGGAGAACGATGCAAAATGAGACTAATGACTGTGTGCAATCTGTGTTTTGAATTTAGGATATGGATCCACGTTTAATTGCCTGGAAAGGAGGGGCAGTTTTGGCCTGTCTGGACACCACTCAGGAGCTGTGGATATACCAGAGGGAGTGGCAGCGCTTCGGTGTCAGGATGTTACGGGAGCGAGCTGCCTTTGTGTGGTAATGGAGGTGCTTACAGAGGAACCTGCAGGAACTGCACTGAAGATTCCTTTCCCCAAATGCCATTTTTTCCCAGTGCACATGAATTGATCTTCTGCTGATACATATTTTTTGTATTTTATTAACTTCAGCTGAGATTTTTCTGGACGTGTTGTAAAAAAGAAAAAGACTTACTGAATTCATTTGACTTCAGCTACCCTTTGTCTTTTAAATTGTATGCATTGAATTCTGCATACAGAGTACCACTGTCATCTCCAGAGTAACTATATTTATATTATACAGGTAATGTATGTTAAAATTGCACAATGTAGGAACTTAAGGTATGAAATATTATGTGAGACATGTTAAGCCAAGAGTCATTCCAGAAACATGTACACAGAAGCAACAGCTGAAGAGTGCAGCTGTGGGTTTAATGTAATATTCTGATGGCTACTCTAATGTTACCAGGAGATGAAGTTGGTATATAAGTGAGCATTAGGGTAAAAGTGAAATGAAGAACTAAAATTAGAGTCACTGTTTGTATTTTACATATGTAATAAATTATTTTATTCAGTGGAAAGACAAGGAATTTGGAAGTGGAATATTTTTTTTTCTTGCCCTGTATTTATCATCAAAACCTCTTAGTTTTTCATTGTCTATTGTAGAATCCACTTTTTCCCTTATTTTACAAAAATCAATATAATACAACCAAAAGACCTAGCTGCAATTTTACACAGCCAGCACCTCTTCCAGTTCATTCCACCTGAGGGCAGTGAGGCTGCACTCCTCAACCACCCTGCAACATCAACCAGACCTGGTTTGGTTGGGCAGCTGCCTTCAAAACCACAGGACTGGTTTGAACAGAAATGCTGAAGCTTCCTGAACTAACTTGACAGCATTCCTATTGCAATAATACCTAAAACGCAGTCTCTTTCATATGACCTGATCTAAGATGATGCTTGCAGCAAAACTACAGCATACAAAAGCTCAAGAAGGTGAGAACTCTTACCTCTGTCTGAGATGGCAATGAGACACAGTCACAAGTAGACCAGCAAGGAGAAATCACTCACATCCTCCAACTGAATTGATTGTGAGGAGCTCTAAAAGAAAAAAAATCACTTTGAAACAAGTCTCTAAAAGCTATCAGTTATCATAAAAATACCTACCAATATATGGGATGTATGCATTTGTTTATGTGTATTTTAATAGAATTTGGAGAAAATTTCAATAATTCTGTGGGCATTGTCATTTCCAATATCCATACATAGAAAATGTGCTAAAAAGCAATGCAAAATGATAAATCATCAATATTGGACTTGTTGGTTACTTAATTTACTTAATTTTCTTCCCTGCTTGGGAAGAAACAAGGCATATCAGTCTGAGTCTGCTCCCTGCCAATTCCTCCCATTTTACTGGAAGGTACCTCCCCCTGCAACCTGAGGTCTCATCAGTCATCCTCTCATCTCCTCTCTTCCTTTTTGTTTAGAGTTTTACCCTGAGCAAAAGCTACAAAATAACAAATTCCTGAAGTGCAGTATTACTCTAATAAGCATAAATCTTGAAAGGAGGAAGATGAAAAGTAAAATTTGACAATGCCAGTATATATAAATTCACTTAAGACCAAAATCATCTGCATCTTGACAGGATTTCAACATTCAAACATCTGTATAGCCAAAACATTTATTGTTGCCAGATTTTTCAAACATCCAGAGGAAAATCTGCTGACTAGACCTGATAAATATTGCAACAGGAAGCAATTAGTAGTTTCAGCTTAGTTTGCAGTGAATACTGACTTGAGAATGATAAATATTCAAGTATCCATGCATTTAAAAACAGCATAGTCACCTACACAGAATTATCAAAATTTCTGTTTAAAGGCCATGGGTATGATGCAGTTGGTATCAAAGGGATGATATATCATCACCAATTTCTAGTCTGCAAACCTGTGAAATACTGGACACCTGCAGGAGCCCTCACAATGGAGTGGAAACTCCTCTATTTTTTCACATTCCAAACAAAGAACTTAAGAGTTTTGTGCTCTACATCTACCCCTATTTAACTGCTGAAATGGCTCTGTTACTTCATGAAACTTCTATACTCTTACACATGTTTAATGCATGTTTTTATTTGGTTACTAAATAACAGCATTGAAAGTGTACAAAATTTTTTCAACACTGCAAGCACACATCAGTTTGGTTTCAAGAATTCGTAACCACTGCAAAGATTAAAGACCACTTATATCAAGTACACATTTACTCATAGTTCCACAGGGAGCAATTACTCTTTTCCATTAATGAATAATTATTCAGAAGTTTGGAATGTGGTGCTTGAGTGTGAATAACCAGAGACTGTCCATTATCTACTTATCTGATTAAGAACAAAAACATTAACAAGTAATTAAGCTAGAAAATTATTAATGGTTCAATACATTCTGAGAAGAGTGGTAAGGAAGGACATGGAAAAAACCCAGTGTCTACAAGCAACATTAAAGATATTGCAGCAGAGACCATCGTCCTCAGATGATGTTGGGGAAAAGTACAAGATGTCACAATAATCTTGGTTTGTCTTCATTATATCAGTTTTGTTCTGCCATGAGCATTCTGAAAGGGTAAACAAGACTCCCGAGATAACCCTCTCAGAGTGGCACTGCCTCTTCACACAATACCAATCCCTGGCCACTTCTCGTTGAGTTTTGAGATACTCTCATTACCAGCGCGTTTTAATGCGGTTCAGTCTACGAGCACGCACTACATTCACATATACTGGAGATAATCAGAGGTCAAGGCCAATAGAGAAGTAACTTATCTGGGTTATATTGTGGAATTATTACTTCTTCTGCCTACCCAGCGGGAAACTGTTCAGACTTTGATTGAACACACGTTTCTCAGTGATACAACCAAACCCGAAAGTCGTCACTGCTGAGGTAACGAATCAGCCAACACCGGCAGGCCCGGCGGGACAGCGAGTCTGCTGCTCTCGCTTCAAACCAAGGCTTTCTCCTGGGGGCACGCATTGCACAGGTAAGGATCGCATTTAAAGCCCTCAGCTGCGAGTACCAGCTCAGCTTTCAGGGGCTGCCTTCGAGCACGGTGCCCAGCGCTCTTCCTTACAGAGCTACCTCTCGTCAGCGCCGGGACGGAGCGAGGCACGGGCACGGAGCGGGAACTCCTGGGGTTTCATCCCCAGCCGCGCTGCAGCTCCCAGTGCTCCCACTGAAAGCGTTTTCGCAGCCGAGGGCGGGGGAAACGTTTTTTCCACCCCGCTGAGAGCGGGGTGAAAAACTTGGAGCGCTCCGGGAAGGAGCGGGGTGGGGTCGCCTCAGCGCGGAGCTGGGTCTGTCCCGCGCCCCGGGGTCCCGCGGGGGACCTGGCAGCCCTGTCCTGGGGGAACCTGGCAGCCCTGTCAGCCTGTCCCGAGGGAACCTGGCAGCCCTGTCCCGGCGGAGCAGCGTAGCCTCCCGGGGGAACCTGGCGGGATGGGCGAGGCCGAGGACTTCGCCCGCTGCCCCTCTGGGCGCTTTCCGCTCTGGCGAAGCCGCTCTTGCACCGCCTGCACAGCGGCCAAAGGGTGCATTCGGGGGGAAGTCCCAGCCGCGCTCCTGCCCTGCCTCCCCGCGGTCTCTCCCCCCGCAGCCCGCACTCGCCTCCCGCCGGGGCCCCCCGCTCCCAGAGACCACCCCGCGCTCCGCCCGCCGGGCTGGGCGGCGGCTGCGAGGGTCGGCGGCAGCCCCCACACACGAGCGGCCTCCCCGGCCTGGGCCGGGACAGACGCGGCCCGTGGGTGCCCCGTCCTGCGGACGGGATCGGGACAGACCCATCTCCCTCCGGCTCGTGGGGCCGGGCGGGAGCGGCCGCGGTCCCGGTCCGGTTCGGGAGCCCCCAGAGCGGGGTCGCGGGCAGCCCGGACCCGCCGGAGCTCACAGACACGCTTGTGCACAGAAGAGGAAGCGGCGAGGTAAGTCGGCTTGAACACTTTCAGCCCTGGAAATGAAACTCACAACGATGTTTTTGAAAGTGAATGAACTTTCTCCCTAGCAGGAATGAAGGGAAAGTTACTTCAAAACATTCTGCAGCAGATACCTTTAAACCTATTGCACTGCCTGCAGTAGGGGAAAACAAACAAAAAGCAAGATCTGCTTCAGCCTGAGGCGTTCTTCCTCCTGCCCTTTACACAGTCAGGCCTGACAGCATTCGGTGGTAACATGAAGGGTTAACGTCCTGACAACGCCCCATTGCTCTGCTACGTTAGGTGTTGTCTGTGCTGTGAACATCTCAGGGAGAGGGTCATGATTTCCATCTGCCAAAGAGAATATTCTTGTTTCTCCTCTATCAACAGAACAGGGAGTAAGTGTTTCAGGCACTCTCCTTTTTGTTTCAGGATCAGTTTAGAAGAAATGGAGTAGGATAGTGCTCATGCAGAGGGACCACTGAAAGAAGAGAGTGGATGTGAATCAATATCACGAAAAGAATCATGCATTGAAACTAGTACTTCACTCTATTGAAACTAGTGTTTTAATCCATCCAATCAAAATGTGTGCTAGATTTATGTTAAATCAGACTGACTTAATTTTTGACCTCTGCACTTCAGAACTCAAAAGCACCTAGGTTTGTGAATCATCTACACACTGACTGTCAAAGTCACTTGACTCTTATGGCCAGGACACTGCTGACTGACTTCACTCCCAGCTCTCATTGCAAGACAAAAATTTTCTCAAAAATTTATTCTGCCAGTCCCGTTCCATTTGAAGTAAAACAACAACAAAATGCAAAGAAAACTGATGCAACATCTAGAAGAATTGGCCAAAAAACTATAGTTCCCTGTTGGGACAGAGTGGCTTCCCAGATTACCAGAGCCCAGGCCCGTATTCTACCAACCCCCTCACCAATGTGGTGCTCCTGGATCGATAAAATCCTGTGGTCCAAAAGTTCTGCAGGTTAAACACAGGTACTGCAAAACCATAACCCTCTTCCTCACAACCAAAACAAGTACCAACCTCCCTACCTTTGCATCCTGTGCTGCATCACAAGAAGCTGATAAACCTTTTTCTTCAAGAAATAACCCTTTATTAATAGATTTCACCTGCAAAAAAGAAAAAAAAAATCCTGTCACGTTACCATGTTCAGCTGAGAACAATTTCAAGTTATCCATGTGAGGAGAATCAGCTGTCTGAACTTTAGGCTCAGACATATCCCCAGCATCCCCAGCATATATTTTTTTCTTTACAGAACAAATTGCAATCCACGGCTGTTGTTCATTTAGAAATTTTGGGGTTTGTACAGCCCCAAACAAGTTTACTACAAGTTTTTCTAAAAGAAGTCAGAGCGTCTTCCAATCTGTTTCCCAAGAGTAAAGCAACATACTTTTGCAAGTGAATGTGTATAAAATTGTAATTGTACATGGAAAATTTTTAACATTTAGCAGCAATTTACACCTAATTTTGTTACAGAGGATTCAATGTTTTCAGGAGAATTCTTGCTTATCTCTCTCAGCTGGGCAGTGCTGGAAGAGATAAGTGTAATGGACTCTGGATAAGTTGCTGTCTCTAGAATACAGGACTACAGCTTAAACAGAAGTCATGGGCCAGGGAGAAATATTATTTAAAGTCCGAGGACACCCCCCTTCACTAATTGTTTGGACCAAAAGGAATGGCTTCAGGGGAGGGAGGAGGAGAAACCCTTCAGGCTGGCCAGCAGGATCAGTACCTGTGACACACAGAAAATCTGGCACTGAGTCCCTGTGCCCAAAGCAGTGCAGCAAAAACTAAACCTGTGGTACTTCCAGGACTCACAGGCTTCTCTGAAAGTAAAACACTTGCCATTCTTACTCAGCCCAAGGATCTGGTGGCACTAGATTGTAACTGTACTTGGAGTACTCTTGTAGGATCTGGGTTTATAGCAAGGTAGAAAGGCACAGATGAACAGGTCTTGCCTTTCCCTGTGTCAGGAGACACAGCTGCAAATCCAGCAGTTTTCACCTTAGGGACTGGAAATGAGTTTTTTACATGTTTGTTTTGTGGAGACACTCTGGCAGAAGTGAGCATACTCATAATTTCCATTGTGAATTGTCTTGTGTGATATCACTGTCACAGACTCACAGGGAAGTTTTTGAAATTGTCGTTGTTCTTAAATTCTTGCCTATTAGAGGTGGATAGAGAGAGACTACAAGGAATGCAAAAGTTTCTGCCTCTTCTGGGTTTGGCAAATACTTGAAAATGTTCATCTGTCTCAGGAACCAGAAGCAAATCAAAATCAGACTACATATAATACAGGATAGTACTGCTGCATAGACTGCACTGAAAGAATAATAAGATTAAATAATAAATAAATAAATAAATAAATAATAATGAAAGGATAAATAATAATAATGTTTATTGCCATTGTTGTTAATTTTTTGGGTAGTGCAAATGGGTAAAGCATACCACTGTCACTTGAAAATGACTGACATTTTAGAGGTAGTAATGCTTACATTTTAATTAGTATCTTTGGGTTCTTTTCTAGGGTAAAGTACTGGATTTTTGTCAGAAATTCTGCAAGAGTGACTATCAGTAAAGATGTCATATTTAATGAAAGGATTTAAATGTCACAGTTCTGTGATGTGCAAAGTAGCAGGAAGCCTGTGTAAAGCACACACGTTAAAGAACGCATTTGGCATCAATGAACAATTCAAAATTTCACGTGCATTGTCCCACCTGAGCTCTGAAAAGACAAATTCTTATAATTACATCATTGTGGGAGCTGGATCCGCAGGCTGTGTGCTGGCCAACAGGCTGACAGAAGACCCGCACAGCACCGTGCTGCTTTTGGAAGCAGGCCCTAAGGACACCCTGCTCGGCAGTACGAGGCTGCTGTGGAAGATCCACATGCCCGCTGCCTTAACGTACAACCTGTGCGATGACAAATACAACTGGTACTACCACACCACTCCGCAGCGGCACATGGACAGCCGGGTGATGTACTGGCCCCGGGGCAGGGTGTGGGGCGGCTCCTCCTCTCTCAATGCCATGGTCTACATCCGCGGCCACGCCGAGGACTACAACCGCTGGAGCAGGGAGGGGGCTCTGGGCTGGGACTATGAGCACTGCCTGCCCTACTTTAAGAAGGCACAGACGCACGAACTGGGGCCGGATCGGTACAGAGGTGGGAGTGGCCCCCTGCATGTGTCAAGAGGGAAAACAAACCATCCTCTCCATCGGGCGTTCCTGGAGGCTGCCCAGCAAGCCGGGTATCCCTTCACTGATGACATGAATGGCTACCAGCAGGAAGGCTTTGGCTGGATGGACATGACTATACACCAAGGTAAACCAGAAAGGGACCCTCGAGTAATTTCTATTTCTGACCCAGAAATAATGTTGAAATATGAGCATACAATCTACGCTGAATGCCATTTGAGTGTTCAGGTTACTACCCAGTTATGACACTCTGCATTTACACCCTATTCATTTCTCTTGCTATCTGTACAGTGAAGTACTGTATACTTCATTGCAAGTTGCATTGGTAGAAAAGTCCTGATTCACAGTTAAATTATGTCATTGTGAAATTTGTTGTGTTAAAATAATATCTTTAATTATCATATCAAATCACATTTGCTTTGAACTCTATAAACTCTATGAAGACTTTCCCTCTGTGGCATCCTGGTGGTTATTGGCCAAAATCTGAAGCATTCTGAGCATGACTGTTTTGATGTTTAATGTAAATATACATTGTAGGTCAAAGATGGAGCACAGCTAGTGCTTATCTTCGCCCAGCCATATCACGCCCAAATTTCTCAGTTGCAGAGAAGACACTTGTAACAAAAATCTTGTTCCAAGGAACAAAATGCATTGGTATTGAGTATGTGAAAAATGGGCAAAGGAAAAAGGTAAGAGATTTTCAATTTTCAGTATGAGAGGTATGAATCAAAGCTAAATTATATCTTTTTTTTTTAAAAAAAGTCTATTAAAAATGGGACTTCACTGCGCAAAATGTTCTCCTTTTTTAGAGGTTATGTTGTTTCTTACAATATATGATTCCTTGTCAGTTATTTTACAGTAGATGATATTCCAGTTGTATTGATTTAGAGATTAACTTCATCACATTTCCATCTGCCAGTGCTGAGGGGACAGGCCATAACTTGATGTTCCGCAGAGTGTTGCGTAAGACTGGAGCCTATGGTGCAACCCTGTCCCAGCACATTGACCAGAGTGCTGCAATGGGGATGTTTCTGAAAAACAATTCTGGCAGAGGAAAATCTGTAAAAGCCAGATACTGAAATCTGAATTGCTCAAGGGATAGATGAAAAAGCTTGCCTTATGGTTGGCTGTGGAATGAATATGTCTCAGTTTCAGTCCAACTCCCGCTGAAAATGTGATTGTGTGGAAAGAAGATTGAATTGTCATTACAAAACTCTGGATGCTGGGTTCATTTTATGCCTCTTTCAATCCATTAATATCTGTGAGACCCAAACCCTGCTCACTTCCCTAAACAGCTGATTATGGATTAATCTGTAACCAGGATATTGCCTAAAAGGGGTTTGTGTGCTAATAACTAAGATATTAAGTCACAAAGGACTATAAAACAATTACAAAGTTTAATAATAATATCCTAGAGAGAGCTGAGTACAGATCTTGGTGGTTTGAGTTCAGTAAGCCTTATAAAACTCAGCAGACAAGTTCTGTGACTGATCACCTGCCAGAAGTTAAAATGCAGTATAAATAATCTGTTCTTTGATTTTCTAAAGCACAGATCAAATCTGCTGCTTTCTAAGTGGATTGCAATTGATAATCATTTTACCAATATGAAATAAAAGTTGCAGAACCTTTAACTGATTTCATAAGCTATTAAATTTCTATGAAAAAGTACCTCTAATTGCTGTTCTTGTGCCATTATCAAGACCAATTTTGCTGAAGAACGTCTTGAAAACCCAATTACACATGATCAAAGACTTTATGAGTACTGGACCATTTAATTGCAAAATTCTTCAATTGCTATGAATTTTTCATACATACTAATATATGCATAAATTCTGCATAGTGAAAAATATATGTTTATATCATGTATTGTATAAAATACACCTTCAAAGTATTTCCCTTCCTTCTTTCCCCCTCCCTTCCCTCCCCCAGCATCAAAACTGCAGGATTAGTATCTGCTTTTACTTTCTGGAAAATTGTATACCTGTCAGCATGGAAGAACTAATAATTTTATTGCATTATGACCATCAAGATGAGGCAATTGACTACATTAAACTGTTTTTGTTTTTACAGTCTATTTTAGATATAATCTATTTTACATCAGTCATCAGCAAAATGAAAATATTATCAAACCTGATTCAAAAGTTACTCAGAATGTATTCACCAGCCACTGACTTGTTATTTGTCTAACACTGAAGTCCTAGAGATCTCCCAGGACTCCACTAAAAGTTGGAAAGGTAGACTGAACATTCCTGCAGTTTTTAAGTTCAGAATCAAGCAGAAAAGTATATTTAAACTTCCTATTTCATATAAAGGATGAAAATGTTTTAATGTATTATACACTAACTCAAACAAAAGTGTATCAAAATCACTTTTTCCACTTAGCACGTTAGCTGTGACAGTATGGAAAACTTTGTGTGGGCTAGGAATAGCTACAGTGCTGACTTTGCAGGGGGTTTAGACTGAGCATTCATCATTTGAATGCTGCTCTGAACAAACTGGTACCAGTTCTGTGTGTACCATAGAAAATGTAAATAAGTTAAATAAGTTTGTATAACATGCAAAATACAGCTCTAAGTATTGATTCAACAGGCTCTGAAATGGTGTTTATTAGTCTTAACATACTAGTGATTGCCCAGAGCAATCAAATAAACAAGTAACAAATAAAAGGTAACAGCACTTGGCATCTGTTGGCCATATGGGATAAATAGTGTCAAAATGCTTTTTACTATTATTACACTTGGATGTTACTGTAGCAACATTTTGCCATCTTTGTGTATAGCTGAGGTGTCACTCAAAAAGGACAGGGTTCCAACTTAATATGCATCCCACGCTAATCTGTTAAAACTCCAAGTCAAAGGAAGAGGAATAATTTAGCAGCCTGTGTCATGACCAGATCAGGGCTGGCCATGACCAAACCATTTGAGGAAAAGACTGTCAGCAAAACAAAATTCAATCTATGCCTGCTACTATTTTATCAGTAGTACTTTAGTGAATGGTAGTGGGGGGCTTTTGAGGACTACCACGAGCTGAGAAATCAAACTTTAGCCTAAGCTCTTAAGAACTTTTTAGCTGCCGTGTCTGTGAATTCCAAATCTTCCTTAGGAGTTACAGTTTTAATTTATAAAGGGTTACTGAAAATGGCAGAGAAGCTTAGCTGTCTGATCTGAGTGCCACAGGTACTATTCCCCTGACAAGGACAGGAGCTGAATGTTTCTGTGCCATTCAGTTTAAATGGATTGTAAAGATGGGAATAAATACAGGAATGATCAAAGCAAAAGCTTGATTGCTTCTCTCTGTGGAAAATTCTGACAAGACAGGAATACATTGAAATGAGGGAAATGTGAGGGAAGGGTGTCTAATCTGGATCAGAACAGCATATCCAAACAGCTGCCCCTGATGTTGCTTGCATTCAGCTCAGACTTTATAATCTTAGGGCTTTTGTACTCATTTCCTTTTAGGTTTTTGCCAATAAGGAAGTTATTTTAAGTGGAGGTGCCATAAATTCTCCCCAGCTGCTTATGTTGTCTGGAATTGGAAATGCAGATGATCTAAAAAAGCTGGGGATCCCTGTTGTTTGCCATCTTCCTGGTAATTTTTTTTTTCTTTCTTCTTTCATCTTCCTATGGATGCAACTGAATGACCATTAAATTAAATTAACCATGAAACAGAGAGGTTTTTTATGTCAAGTTGTGTAGACTGAAACACAAGCTGAAAACGTTTGTTACAAATCAGTGGAAAGATGTATTGATTTTACACAAATCAGCGGAAACATGCATTGATTTTAGAACTAAGCAACAAACTCCTACTCTTTCTTTACCACATCTGACAGTGAAAAATGCCTTTCTGAGGGCATATTTTTATAATTAAGCACCACACTTGTCATTAAGTGTTTTGAATTAGTTTAGAGCCACTACACATTGTGTAAAGTCCCACTATCATAAATATCCAAATATAGAAGAAATAACATAAACTTTTCCTTAAAGCTTAAGTTAGCACAGCATTTAGAAGCAGTGGCAATTTTAAAACAACTGATATATCTGCCATTTAACTTTCTATTTTCATTCTAGTTATGTATGTAACTAGTATTGTTATTCTAGTTATATATGTAACTATTTTCATTCTAATTATGTTTATGTAAAACCTTATTCTGACATGAGCAAAAGGCTGATGTGATTTATGGCCTTGGTCTGTGCCACCACTGCCCTTGTAAGAGCTTGGTTTAGTTCCCACTTAAGATGTTCAAGATGTTCTCTGCTGAAAACATGGTGGGTAATCTTTCTGTATAAAATAACTTTTTTTTTCTCTCACTTTCTTCTCCCTCCCCTCTTTCTACCCCCTGCAGGAGTAGGCCAGAACCTGCAAGATCATTTAGAAGTGTATGTCCAGCAAAAGTGCACCAAACCTATTACTCTGTATAGTGCACAAAAGCCACTGAACATGGTGAGGATTGGTCTCGAATGGCTTTGGAAATTTACAGGTATGAAGCAAAGTCTGCAATCATTCTACAACTGACTGATTTAGAATTATGACAGCTTTTTATCCATGAGTTTTATAGGCTGAGAGCCTTAGTATATAATCCTTTTCATGCTCTGAGAAATAACTGGAATTTGCAAATGGATTTGAAGTATTTCTTTTCTTCTATACCAGAATATTTAAAAAATTTTATATCTTAGGTAATGAAGTAGGTTATTATTAACATTCCTATATCTCATGCAAAGAAAAATTCTACATTTAAAAATCAGTGCTACTAAGCAAGTGCAAAAAAGATGGAGAAAATATTCTATTTTAAATCAACGTGATGTCAATAAAAATATATTGTTGAACTGACTTCTGTATGACTTAAAAGAAATTTGTTTGTTGTTCTGATCAGAATCCTTTTGCCCTGCAAGAAATGTGAGTTAACTTTCCTTAGAATGACTCATGAATTTTACAGTACCTCAGTCATAAGTTGTACCTTAAAAAGAATCTGTGAATATAATCCTTGATGGCAGTTAAATATCTGGGCCAAAGCTGAGCTCTACATCACTTGCTGAATTATGTTATTATTTGGCAACTTATTCTGGGTGTATGTGGCTTTTTACCATGCAAGTAAATATTGAGAGCTAACTTACAGTTTTAAACAGAAATGAAAATAACATAAGGCACATTGCAGGGCTTTCATCCTTCCCTTCAGGGCAGGCACTGTGGATGGCTCTGCCTGTTCCATGTGACTGATGGGATAACTGGAGTGCACGTCACCAAGCGAGCAGTGCAGGAACATCAGGATGTGCAGCCAGTTCCCTCCACACCTGTTAGGATCCAAATCTGCTTCTGCAGTCAGAGCCTTGGCCTGCCAGTGACAGTGAGATAACTGTAACATCCCATTCTCACATCACTGGGATTTCCAAAGTTATGCATATTTACATTTATATAGGAATTAAAAGGCAGATGAAAGTGGTGCACACTAAACTACAAGCTGTTCATAATGGATTTGCATTCCTTGTAATTTATGCTGTACAAATCAATTATTCATGGTAGTACATCTACAGGTTAAAAACAAGTGGACTTGTTGCTCTTTGGAGGTATTTTAATGGCATCTTCTCCCTCCTTTTCACTCCCTAGGTGAGGGAGCCACTGCCCACCTGGAATCTGGTGGTTTCATCCGGAGTGAACCAGGGGTTCCTCACCCCGACATTCAGTTCCACTTTCTTCCTTCCCAGGTGATTGACCATGGCCGGGTTGCTTCCACAATGGAAGCTTACCAGGTGAGTAGAAGAGAATGTTCCCATGAGACTTTGTAGCCATTAGCAAGGAGGTTTGTGCTCCATTATAAATGTTGATAATTTGGCTATATACTGAAAAATACTGTGTTCAATGTAAAGTGAAATAGAATGCTTAACCTCCTTCACTGGGGAGAAAATACAGCCTTGTTATTTGGTATTGCCACCAAAATCATCTCCGTTTTTATCTCTGGGAAAGAAGGCAAGTATTGAATTAAGTGTTCACTCTACTGAAGTGCCCTAGTGCTCTGAGTTAGGACACAATTTTGCCATGGAACAAAACTGTTCCACTGCAGTTTAGACAAAGGTTTAAGTGAAAATGTGTAGAAACACTCATTTATTCACTGGCACAAATCCAGGCCCCTTTTTAGTCTATCATCTTGATCCAGAACTCTGAGTGCTGATTCTGGGGAACTGTCACTGAATGTACGTGCTTTTCCTTGCTAATCTCTTTTCTTCACAGACACAATAATTTGGTCCAGTTGCTGATTGTATTAGAGTGCTCTGATACTACTAAATCAGAATGGTTGTATTTTAAATGAAAAGAACAGCTGTGAATTGACATGTGTATTTGCTCCCTGCAATGGAATTACACATTTACAAAATAAATTATATAAAATGGAAAAATGTTCAGTGGTATTTTCCACTATCTCTGGGTAATATTTATATTTGCTGAATTTGTAAAGTCTGTCTAGTTTGCAAAAAAAAAACCCAAAAATCCATGCTGAATTTGGAAGTAGACCTGGTGGAATTGTGTCGGGTGTTGCAGGTCCACGTGGGACCCATGAGGAGCACAAGTGTGGGCTGGGTGAAGCTGAAGAGTTCAGACCCAAACGACCACCCCATCATCGAGCCCAACTACCTGTCAACAGGTAATTGCAGCCTCTCCTTGCTCTGTCAGCTTATTTCCTGCCTGTTTCAGTAGCTGATTTTTGCACCTACTCAACACCAGCTCAGAAGTGCTGGTTGGTACATTGTTATTTATTTCTCATTTATAAAAGTCAACAAGTATGAAAAGAGGTGATTGTGCAAAGCACTGTGTAAACCAGAAAGAATTTCCTGTTGGGGATGAAGTCAGAATTCTCAGTATCTGCTGTGTCTTGCTGTTTGTTTCATCACCACCTTTGCTTGTGAAGGAATTAATTTCTTTTGCTTCTTTGTGCTGAAACTATTTTCCTTTTCCTAGACAGTGGGTAAAGCAAGATAAAGTGCATTTCCTCATAGTTCACATCTTTCCTTTTGGGCTAGTGCAATATAAACAACAGTTTTGCTCACAGTGGCTGTAAATATCTGTGACTTTAAAAAATATTCTGCTTGATCATGGCTTTCAGAAGAAGAGAGTTTGAGACTTTTCTTCCAGCTTTTTTTCCACAACGCTGCTTTTTTCTGTTTTGCATTCTGTCTATACTGGTAAATTAAATGTGTACTTACAATTTTCTTATTTTCTCTCTGTACAGAAAGAGATATTTGGGAATTCCGCCAGTGTGTCAAGTTGACCAGAGAGATCTTTGCTCAGAAAGCTTTTGAAAAATTTCGCGGGCCTGAAATTCAACCAGGAAATCATGTTCAGTCTGACAAAGAAATAGATGCTTTCATAAGGCAAAAGGCTGATAGTGCTTATCATCCTTCCTGCACCTGTAAAATGGGTCAGCCTTCAGACAGCACCGCTGTAGTGGACCCCCAAACAAAAGTAATTGGTGTTGAAAACTTGAGAGTAGTTGATGCTTCAATAATGCCCAGTGTTGTCACTGGAAACTTGAATGCCCCAACTATCATGATAGCAGAGAAAGCTGCAGATATAATTAAGGGCCTCCCATCACTTCAGGAGAAAAATGTTCCTGTATATAAGCCCAAGACCTTGGAAACACAGAGATAAATAAATACTCTCATCCTTTCATATCATTTGCTATTTAGGCTTTCATCTGGATGTTGGTATCTTGTACTGAATATGCCAACGTGATAAATGTCATTCAAAACAACATATCCTACTAAATAACTATTAATTTGAATATTTTTTCTGTATTAGACTATCTACTGGTCTTTTTTAATCAGCTGACTTAAGTTCCTTTTTTAGAATCATAGAATATGCTGAGTTTCATGGGACCAATCAGGATCACTAAGCCCAACTCCTGGCCCTGTGTAGAACACTCCAAGAATCACAAATTTAGTTAAATATGACCTTTTGTGGTAAAGTTAAGTTTTCTGTTGAAGAGAAGCTGTTTCTAAATGACAAGATGGTTGTACACATCAGCCAGAAATACCATGTGGCTGCATGAGGAATGGAAGAGATTAATGTGGGCTGTTTTGAAAATGATTATGTTATTTGAAGAATTTTAACTGCTATGAGAATTTTACCCAGGAAAACAGATAATCAGTAATCACCACATCCTGCAGAGAATGGTCAGGCACATGTAAGCACTTATGAAATTTCAAATTCAAGAGCTGAATTAGTTTGTATCAGAATTCATAGGAAAGGGAGGAACCTGCATGTGCTCAGAGTTTGTCAAACATGACAAACATTTCCTATATGAAAGGAATGCACGGTTTAGAAAATCCACTCAAAGCTAGATTTCACTAAGCTCAGCAGCCTCTAACTGTAGAGCATTCAGTGAGAAGACATACAGTGTATTTATCGGAACTTATTTTTCTAAAAATGCAAAACTGGAGTTGAAATTTATAAAAATCTACTGGAAAATTGATATTTCTCTTTGTTTTGTTTTGCTTTTGTTTTTTTCATGAAGTGCTTAGTAGAATTCTGCTCACAATTTAAGCTGATGTCGTTTTACCACTCTAGCAGTAAGAGATCTGCACTTTGTATAACATCCTTAATGTGATTGGTCTTTGCTCAGATGATTGTTTGCAAAAGCTGTTTATCAGTAAATATTCCGAATGGTGCCTTGCTATCACTCAAATTTTATTTAGAAAAATTACAACCAAACTATATTTAAAATGAAAGGTTACTCAAAATAACTGTATAAGGTCAGATATTGATGGTATGGGAAGAGGTCTTTTTAAATTAGAAGGAAAATGTCTTATTCAGTGAACCAATGCTATATTCTAGTTAGTTCTTAAATCTATGCTTTTTTAATTTTTCAGATGTGTAAGTTAAGATACTTGAGCTTTCATGGCTGGTTTTGGTGTCAAACTAACTTTCAGGTACTGATTAAAAAAAAACAAAACTAAAGAAAGTGAGAAAGTGAACTTACTGAAGGAAATTTATTCCATTGATTATTTTACATTTATTAAGTATTCCAAAGTAACTTCTGACTAAGCAGATGTCAAATCATAAAGTAAAATCTTCCATAGCCTAAGATTGCTCAGGACTTGTGGCAAAGAGAATAAACATCTTTGCAGCAAAAAATTGGAATTTTACACAATTATAACAGACTGTAGAAAACCTTGCTGACTCAGATGTTGGCTGGAGGAACAACTGCAGATGTTCAAGGCAGATACTTGCACCTGGTGCTGCTCTCTGTAAGGCACTGACTGGGAGCTCTGCTGAAGCAAAGGACTTAATTCCTTAGAGCATCTTCATAAACACAAACAAAACCATTGAAGATGGAAGATGACAGCAGTGAACTCTGCTCCAAAGGGAGACAGGTAAACCCTTTCTATGTATTGATGCAGTCTTTTGAAATGAGGGGAAGAACAAGAATATTTCACTTCATAGGTGATCGATTAGCTGAGTTAAGGAGACAATGATGCAGCTGTTTGAGAAAAGCATGGACTGTGTATTTTGTGTACCTCCTCATGGCAAATAATTCTTTCTCAGCACTTACGCTTGTGAGATTTTTCTTTAAGGTTATTCAGTAAGTTCTGCTGTCATTTGGAAAACAATGAGGATATTTTAAGTTATATATACTGGTGAGACTTACCACAGTCCTGTGCAGTAGAGAAGAGAGGCAATTTGGCAAGATGAGACACTGAAGTTCCTGCAATTTGCAGAGTTACAATGTGGGCTTCCACTCCTGGGATGCAAGGTGGGAATTGTTAGTATGCAACTGCAGAGGATTAAGTAGCCACTGGCTTACATAACTCACCACTGAACATGCAGGCCTCTCTGCTGTTACGCCAACCTCCAAAAAGAGAAGTAAATAGCAAGGTTAGGTATTCATGTGTCTTATGCTCAGGAGACATTGCTGCACTGAGAAATCAGATAATCAGGCATTTCTTCTGAAACATCATCTTTTCTTGCAGTTCTAACCATCCACAGACATCTTGCAGATTCCTCCCCTTCTAAACACTTGAACATCTCCATTGCTGTGAGCTGCAGTTGCTTTACTAATTCCATTGAGGCTCCCTCATGACATTCCTTTGATGCAATGCTGAAGGGTTTGTTGCCCTGGGGAAATCTTGAGTAGCATCAATTTGCCATTAATTTGTCCTGTGTTGTACCTAGTTGCTGGTATTGAATTCCTGTTAAAAATTGTTGTGACTTCCAGCAGAGTCACGTCTGCTGAAGGGTCCTTAGAACAGGTCTAGGTTATTCTAACATATCCTGTGGAGCTCTGGCAGTCTCACAGCTACAATTCACCATCTTTTACACCTTACTGGACTGCAGAACACAGGTTGTAATTCCACAGTTTTACCTATTTAACAAAACAATACAGTGTGAGTATTCCCAACTCTACCCAGCTATAAATTCTATAAATATGCAGATAACATATTATGTGTTCAAAACCAGTTAACAGTAAAAGCTGTTTAATTCAAGAATTCCTAGACCTGCCAGCATAGCTTGGAGCAGCAATGGTACTGCAAGAGAGAACACCAGCATCTCCTTGGAAATGGCTTGCTGCAGATGCTCCAGGCAGTTGGAGGTCTCTGGCTGGAGACAATGAGATTAAGAGAAAGAAAAGGGACCAAAACCATTTTTTTTTGTACATCTCAGCTCAAGTTGTTTCAGTACGAGGAATGCTTTTAAAAGCAGCAGAATATAGCAGTTTTTGTAAAATTGCATTGTGTTCAATTAATGTAAAATTTTGTACACCACAACCTTAAAATCCTTGCCAAGTGCCTGCTGTCAATTAGTCTGCAACCAAATTAGGCAGTTATAGGAGCACTGGAAAAGTGAGCTTGGAATATGCATTTTCTATAAAATAAACATAAAAATGGATTTTGAGGAATAACAAAAGCATCAATATATTAAATTATAGAAAATATAGATATATCATATATCATTAAATAATAATAAAAGTAATTAAATACTTTTTATATTATAGTTAAAATGAAGAGGGAGAACACAAGCATATCTTATTACATTATTACAATTTTTAGTCTCAATACTTCTGTCAGCCAAGTTCCAAAAAAAGACACTGTTCAAATATGAATATATGTTATAGATTCATTTTTTCAGTGAATTTACTTCACTGTAGAATACTTACCAGTGTTTAATTATTTACTAGTATTTTCTCTTATTAAATACATATCTAAACAAATTTGGAGTCTCATAAATGATGATTTAATTGTTGAGATAACTTCTAGGTTTTTAGTACTAATTACTATTGTTGGTAGTATTCTAAGGGTGCCAATTACTACGTGATTACGCATATATTGATCACTTGTTACCACATATTTCTGCAGTAAAACAGAACAAGAATTCTTTGATTCTTATACAAATGTTCTCCCCTAAGCCAACAGCCACATAGAATGTGGTCTGCAACTAAATTTCCTTCATTGTTTATTTTTGCAAACAGTTCTCTCATAAAATTTATCTACCTTAAAGAATCTCTCATCACACTATTAAAGACTGAGGACAAAGAGCATGAAACACAGTGAGGTCAGCATATTGTTTTCTGTCTCTTTGGAGAAATCACTAATTAAAAACCCTGTCACTCTGTTCAATCTGCTGAACCTGACGTGCTATCAAATGTCCCTGCTGGACAAAATACAATCCTGAGATTATTTTCCTCCTTTTTTTTTTGAAGTTTAACGTCAGTTGCCTTGCAGGTGGTTATCATCAGTGGGTTTACCACAGTAGGTACAACTTTGAAATCTACTCATTGTTACTTCACAGGGGTAGCTCCATTTTTGGCCTCCCAGATTTTGTTTCTGTGAGCTGGGAAAGCATAACAAAGTGAGTATTGCTGGGTAACCTAACCTACCCAAGAACTTCCCAAGACAGGATGGAAAATTTATTTAGCTTGTTTCAGAGTATTTTAGTCAAATTTTCCTAATAATTTCCCTAGGTCTGTCTCAAGGGAAGTAATAATCCCTTTTGCACATGAATACTCTGTTTGTTTTATTTCATTGTGGTTAACAGCAACCATTAATAAAAGATTTGCATGATGTGACACTGCAGACTGATACCCTATTCCAGACATCCCCTCCCATTCTTATAACATTACAAATTTAATTTAACCTTTGGAACTTCTTGGTGAAAAAATATTAGTAAAAGGACTCCCAGGTATAATAAAATTATTACACAGTTTTATTTTGAAGAACATTTTGCATTTGTTTTAATACAAAATGATGTAGGTCAAGAAATAATTTACAAACCTTTAAGTTCTTATCCTGGCATTTGAAATAAGAACGATTTCAGAGGAAGTCTGTAAGCTATTCATAGGAAACTGTCATTATGTACAAAATGTTTATTGACATGTTTTAAACATCACATTTGTAAAAATGTGAACTGGATTGCTATCTAGCATAGGAACTACAGGTAAAACCTGATAAGAGAACTTGTTAGAACAAGTCATTGTTATCCAGTGCTAACAAAATAGACAGTAGCTTTCAGGGTGTTTTAATTATCCTCCAAGGTCATTTCAGCCTCAAAGACATTTCAGGGTTTTACTGCATTGTGAACAATATTGAAGCCCTCTCTTGAATTGCATAAAAATAAATCTTTGAAATAGTACACATAGAACAACAGAAAGGTAGAGGCAATAAAATAATATATTTTTTATATCAAGATTTTTGGTTCTCTGTAGAATCATACTATCACATTTCTTCTCCTTCCAAGCAGAGAAAGTAGTACTGAAGTAAAGCATTTTCATTTGCCTGTGAAGCATTTTCTGCTTCAGATACTTTCTGTGTCAATTTAGGGTATGCAGTTATTACACTTTATCAAAACTAATTGTCTCATGACCAGGAACACCCTGGCATGAACTTGCCAAGGTTTGGGGGTTTTTGCATGGGATTATTACAAAAATAAAATTAGAGCTTACTTTTCAGTCAAAAAAAAAAAAAAAGGGGAAATTACTTTAAATTTTTTACCTTTCCAAGTATAAGACTGAGTAGTCAATGGTGCATCCCTTTTGCAGAGAGCTTCTTTTGACTCAATTATTTTTAAAAAATCTGATCTGTTGCCAAGTTCACACTTGACACTTTATCCCAAAAAGAGAATTACACCGAGAGGTGGCTCTATTTAAATATTTATGCTATAGATCTATATATTCCAAGTAAAAATACTTCTATCTAGAATTCTGTGGAGAGTTACAATAATTAGGGTCCATAAATATTGCTGCAGTTCAATTACGGTACAATAATTACAAAATATAGAACATCTCTTTACAAATACAAATCATTGTATATTACAATTAATTTACAATATTTTCTACTATATAATTTTTAGCAAACTATCTTATCTAATTCTACTATAACCTGGTTGCAAGTGCATTAGTAAGAATGCAATTATTCCAGTATATTTTGCCCTTAACATGATAGTCATAAAACAGACCATCTGAATGATATTTTCCTATGTAAACTGATGTTACATATGACGGATTATTCTTTAAATAACTTCTTTTTCCAATGATCTCTAACAGGTAGAGCATGACAAATTGTATTTTAGAAGAGCATTAAGAAAAGAAATCAGGAGGCAAAACAATGTTAGAATGGATATGCAATGGGTAGCTGATATGCTCTGAGCACTGAGGTAATGACATTACTGGTTGTCATCACTCATCTCATGTTGCTGTTTCCCACACAATCCTATGCCAGACCTATAGAGACATTGTCACTGACAAAATCCTGCTCTACTAGGAAGGACAGCAGCACAAGGTTGAAAGACAGGCAAGATATTACACCTCAGAATCCTGCTCTAGCCCTCAAAAAACTGATTGTCACAATCTGCTTGGTTTCAAAAGAACCTCATTCCTACAGAGGAACTGAAGATTCCGTGGGAGGAGACTTGACCTACTGCAGCTCTGTTCACATTTCGGCAACCTGGAGATAATAAATTTATTAGTTATGGCTTCCTTGAGGTGCGACATCACTCGTACAAAACTTGGATTGGTTATTCACTCCAGCTAGTGCCTAGCATCTTGAAACTATGAGGCACTTTTTCTTTTATTAGAACATTTCCTTGCTAAATACTATAAGCTTGTAATGCATATCATTTCATCAGCTAAGTCTTCTTCGTATCGTCCCGTTTCTGGCTCTTCGTCGCTGTAGCCAGGACCAAAATCTTGAAGTTCATAATCTTGTCTGCTTAAAATTGGAAACATATCCCCGTTGGTCCCATTGCTGATATTCCCATTGAGAAGGTTACTTGCTGCACTCTCCATCTCATCAATAGTCATGTCACATGCATCAGCAATCTCGTGTTTCGTAGCTGAAACAAATTTAGGGTCCTTTGCGTATCTTCCTAGGCCTTCAGATATAAGTACCTGGCAGAGGGAGGGGAGAGAGTGAGAATTTCAGTGGAATTACAGAACAACAGACAGATCATAGCATTGCTCATTGGTGAAAGCACTAGAAACCCCATGCTGAATCACTAGAGCAACCCACAGCCAAACTGTACAGGTAAATAACAATTAAATCAACAATGAAAAGCCTCCAAAGAACATCATGATGTGTGATAATGTAAGCGGTGCTGCTGTACATCTGGCACTTCTCCTTAGAGATCTGGCAGTAGTTTTTGCTGAGCATCAATCATCAGGCTGATACACTAAAGACAACAGTTAATATATCTCAGATGGTGCAGTTAGAACAATACAGATTTTGTATATGTTCTCAGTTCTTTAAAGTACATGAAAAAAAGATGTCGAATTCCCATTTGCAAAAACATAACAAATGTGTTGTATAGCTCACAGCAATGGAAAGGAAGTGAAGGATGGAAGCTGCAACATTAACTATGATTAAGAAATGCTGTACACACTTAATCTTCAAATCCTTTTTAATATAAAAGGGAATTCTTAGCATTCTTTAGTGCACCTACAAATCAATCCTTGCAGTTCTTATTCTCCTCTCTGCATTTAATACACTGATATCCATAGAGTTTTGGATCTTTTATTCAGATTACTGCAAAAATGGGGATTTATTTCTGTAGAAACAACAGAGAGAACAGGCATATACATCTCTTCCTTATTGCCATTGTGGAAGGATACTTCAGAACTGATGCCCATCTGGAAAACTTACATTTCAAAATTCTGAAGTATATTTAGTTCTCTGATTAATCTCCCACTAATGTGAATATCTGGATTCAGTAGAAATCCTTTACCACATGATAGTTATGAATAAATCCCCCTCTTTACCTAAAACCAGTTTGTGGCTATAAAAATAAAAATCCATTTTCAGAGAGCTGATGTGAACTTGATGCCTTGTGAAGGCTGACCTAGAACTGAGCCTAGACGGAGCTAAAGAATAAAGTAGGTATTTATTATAAGGCTGCAGTGGATCCACCTTGGGTAACACCAGAGTCCAGCCAGGGCTACACCCAAGATGAACCCAAAATGGACAACCCCTCACAGGGTCTCACACTTTTCTAAGTTTTGGTCCATTAGCATATTGGACTTAATTATCCAGTTATAGATTTAGTTTATGAAGTCCCATCCTTCTTGTTTTTCTCTCTTCAGTCCATGTTGTTTATGCTCTTGGGCCTGAGATATGGGCTGGTTGTCCTTGGCTCCCAGCCAGAGAAGGAATTGCCTTGCGTCTCTGTTGAAGAGAGCTGACTATCTCCTAATATGAAGCCCAGAAGTACACACTAAAGCAGTACAGAATCTAAAAACTATGAGGCATCAAGCTTAATTCTGTGCTTTGAAGAGTGAACCCCAAACCCCCCGGCGGGGCACTCTTGGTCCCCCAGAGGCCGTGCAGCACTCACCGCCTCCACCAGGCTGTCTGCGCTCCTCTGCTTGTCGCTGTGTTTGTGCCGCAGGTCGTTGGGGACGGTCAGGCTGGCTGGTGTGAACGTCCTGTAGGAAATGTCGGGGTCATCCGTGTACCAGGAGCTCCTGTGCAGGGAAGGCAGGCTGCCGTTCATGTGCTCTGTGGAGTCGGCCCTGTCCACCTGGATCAGAGGGGTATAATAGGGGGAGCGCTCCCTGTTGGGAGGGGTGGCAGGTGGGGTGGCCCAGGAGCGCGTGGAACGACTCGGTGAGTGTTTATGAGCTTTGCTGGAATCCAGACCTGCCACGGCCATCACCTGGCAAAGGGAAGAATTTTAGAAGTTAGTGATTTCAAATGCTCAGTCAGACTCATTTCTCACTTCAGCAGTTAGCTCAAACCAATTTCTCAGGCAGCAGCTATGCAAAGTTAACATTTTCTGATGTGTAATAGAGGAAAAGGACTGAAATTGGTAAATTGAATCAACAAAATGGTATTTTTTTCTGTTTTACTCATATCACAAAATCTTTTTGATTATACAACATATTAAAGAAAACAATATATAAAACATTCCTTCTGTCCAGGACAGGATAGGAAGCAGTCAGCATTTTCAAAGCTGGGCACTGAGCCTCAAAAGCTGTCTGAGTTGTACTTGCAAATTGTCACAAATGGAGTTGAGGTAGGCAAACATTAACAGACAGCTGCTGTATTATGCAGTCCTGGTCAAAATTTAGGGCATGGTGACTCTTTGTGAACACTCAGAGTCCATGGGGCAGGCTACTCATGCTGTGTTTTGTACAAGGTCAATGTTTGAGAAGCCTCGGGTCTAGCAGTGAATACCCCAGTGCTGCTTCAAACAACAGCGAAAGTCAGGAGTGCAGTGTAGAGGCTGGAAAGATGTAATTCACTGTTGGTTAAGGAGGAGTTTGAGTTTACCTGCTGTTGCATTAAGTGAAGTGGCAAAGCCGTGCGATGGTGAAAATTAGGAGAGAGCGGGATGTCGTCTTGGCTACTTTGTCGGCGGAGGCATTCGAAGTTAAAGGAAGATCGTCTGTGTGCTACAGGGAAAGCATAATTCATTAGAGTATTTTTCCTCAAAGTCTATCATTTCCAGAATTCCAGGATGGATGAGCTATGATACAAATTAAAACAGATCCTCCAGTAAGAAACAAGTTGTGCTAATAGAAGCAAGCGCCAGGTTATAAGATTAAGGACAGATTAATCACGTAAACAAAAGCAGTCCAAGGCAGAAATCATAGAAGCAACCTAACACGACAGAATTGGAAGCAGATGTTTCAGAAAACAAGCTTGTCTGATGCAGCTGACTGGCTCAGACACTCAACTGCAGAGTTTCGCCATAACCTGCTGTGACTTCTTTCCTCCCCATGGCCTCATGCTCTTGATTCTAATAAACCAGATATCCCAAAGGAAATATGAAATCTCCAGTTCCTTGGAAGCAATATGCAATATGTAAAACCATGTCCAAGTCAACTCAGGTTGTCAGTTCCTGATGGTTATTCTGTTGCTTAGGACAGCAATTATTCATGGTCTCTGCTGTTACGTGCACTTTCATGATAGAAAAAAAGTAGAAATTTGAACTGAATCAAGATGTTTGGCTGATGTGGAGATGTTTCAGCTGATCTTGTTGAAAGCCTGCAGAATGAAGGGAAGCACGTGGGTATCATTCCTCTGTGCCAGCTTCAATGCTGAACTGCAGCTGGAATCCAGATCCACCTCACAGCTGCAAGCACTGTGGGAGTGGGACACTGGAGAGAACCTGGCTGTACCAAGCTAAGTGCCATGGAGTTATGGCACCCCACAGTTATCATCAGACACTTCATGCTGGATACTAACAAAGAGCCACTGAACTAAAACAGGCACCTCCACGAGGTCATTCTGTCCAACTGAAGCAAACTTTGTCCCTCTCCCTCATCTCTATGGCAAATCCAAATACAGGGATGTAAGCCTTAGCTCCTGATCCTAATATGCTAAATGTCCCAATAACAAAATGTATAATAAGCAACCCAAAAAGTCCCTTCATCCAAAACAAGGCACTTCATTGCACATGCTTCCCTGCAGAGAAGAGGCTGAAAGAAAATCTCAATCATTCCTCAGTACACTTCTGGAAGGTGCTCAAATACTGTGGAGATGAGTTTGGTATAGAAACATCCAGAAAGCTTGACACAGAGTTCAATTTACTGACTGCAGTACTCAGCCAAGGCACTGGATGTTTTGTTCACTTGGACTGATTCAGATGCTAGCAGGAACTGTTTAGTGCAATGTTGAATGTTCTTTCTTTTTTTTTTCTTTTTTCTTTATTCATGTGAGACAATCAAGGCTTCCTCCCCAGGCCAAACAGCCCATACACTACTTACAAATAATAGATTTGAGGTTCTTTTAAAATCTGCTCGGATCCTGAGCTGCTAAAATCTTTCAGCTCTTTTCCTGAATATAAAATAAATGGTTATGACAGAAGGTCTGACACTGATTGCTCTTATGACATTACACTGGTGAAAGTCAAGGACTTCCTAAATTACCCTTTTGCAACTTTGATCAGAACTATGTCCTCTTATGCTAGGATATCAAATAATCTTATCTAGTACCTTAATCTAATTTCCTGTAGATGAGATAAAAAGCATAATTTCCTCTAAATAAATGACTGCCAAACACTGTCATTAAAACTTTATCTCCAAGCCTGCAGTTAGAGGAAACCTTTAACCTTCCACTCAAAACATTTTCGTGGGCAGACCCAGGACAATTTTATATGAATTTTTTTCTCCTGCAATCTGTGGAATGGATATACAAAGCATCTATCTATTTCTTTGGCTTAAAATTCCTCTGTTATCAGAGAAGCTTGTAGAAAGATGTACAGGGGTCTCCTTTCACAGTCTCTCCTTCATCTGATGCCTTTCCCTTCTGCTACTGAAAGACAGACAGCAGCTTTCTGTACCCTTCACTGATGTTCAGCTGAGTTATTTACTCTCTGTGGTGCAAGACCCATTCTGCCCCTGTGCCCCCTAAGGGGAGAAAGCCAAAAAGCAGAGAGCATTGCCAGTCTCACAGGGAAATGAGTGCCTGAAGTGTAGATCCGGTACTAGCACTATTGCTGGAGAATGCTACCTTTATGATATAAAAATATATTTTGCTGCTGCCTTTTGCCACAGCTTTCTGTAGCTTTAAACAGTCTGAGACTGTACCTCAGATATAAAATTATCTCAATACACTTGAGAATCTCTGAGACAAGAAAAAGCCTTAAAAAGAGGTTGCTTTTGCACTCAGAGGTCAAAGACCAAACCCAAGAATTTTGAACATGTGCCTAGTTTCAGCAGAGGATTAGCACTGCTAATCTCTGCAGTATGGCCTGGAACATGCAAAGACAGGATTGCAAGATAAGAACCATGACATCTTGTAGAAATGCATATAAAGCAATATTGTTCTTGAGATAAAGAAAAACCAAGGGATAGATATAAGGAAAAGAAACAAAAATTAAAGAATCAGGAAAAAACATCTGTTGACAATGCAAATTCTATCTATAAATTGAAACATCATCTTCCTCAGAAGAAACACAGAATTTGAAGCATTGTTCCTGAGACAGCAGAATTAAGTACCAATGTCAATCTGAAATAAGATGCTTTAAATCCAAGCTTTATAAAAAATCCTTTTTCAACTGGAATCTGTCTGAATGCATTTGAATGATCTCAGATTTGCAAACCAATTGTCCTTAAAGTACTTACGTGGTGGTGTTGGAGGTAGCAGCCGTCTCCTAGGAGATCTTTTTGTATCATAACAGATCTGTGAATCATCTTCCTCAAAAAAACCATGTGGGTGATGGTAACCTTTTGGTCTCTCAAAATCTGACTCATGGCAGTGATATCTACAGTGGTAATCATATCTATGCCTGCATTAAAAAAAAAAAAAAGAAAATATTCTTTCAGTGCATTTTTGTAAACAGTTACAAAATTAGTTTCCTTCTAAAAGATTTTCAACTCTACTCTTTCTCCAGCAAGATAATTAAACACTGCATTCTGTAATTGCACAAATCAGATTTAAAATTCTGTCTCTGTAGGATTTTGAAAGGGCATATAGTTCTCTATTAGGTCAATTCTCAGGTTAAATTTTTAATCATATTGTATTTTCAATTAATTTATTCTTACCAGTACAGGCAAAAATCTAAGATCTCAGTCACACACTGCTTAAAAAAATAAAATAAATACTCTCTTCTTCTCCTACCATGTTCTCCTGTGAACCCTGGGTAAGGTGCAGGAGCACAGAAGCTCAGAATGGATTTAAGCCTCTTACATTCTGGATATTCTCATGTTTAAAATCAGGTCTTAAAAGGGTGTTACTTGATGCTGACTATCATATGAAAAAAGATAGTGACCTGAGAATTCTGTAAAGTTTAGCTTTCATGCAAATCAATGGGATGCAGATTAGAGTGCCAATCTTGCCAGAATTCAGCTGGTGAATGTAGCCCATATAGCAGGAGAAGGAGCAGGAGAATTAAGCATGTCTGGCACTTGAGCATATCCACTTATGGGTCTAAGATAAAATGGCAATCAATTCCTCTACTTCTGGGCTGGACTTGAAATTTTTTAAAAAACAGACAGAAGTGGAGATTATTTTTGAGATGCTACTGAATGTAGTCAGTAGAAGTGAAACATTCCATCTTTGGAATATCTTCCTTTCCTACTCATCATTTCCCATTTCAGCAGTTGTGGAGTATTAATGTCATTAAGGAATTTGCAATGTGAATATTCTTCGTGAAGCCTTTACATCTATGTACCTAAAATACCGAAATATTTTTGCATGCTATTTATTTAACAAATATTTTTACTTAACAAAGATCCTCACCTGTTTCCTGACAACATACTGTCATCTTCATAATATTCTTCTCCACTGTAATACTCCTGCTCTCCCAAATAATGATCATCATTGCAATAGTCTTGCACTTCATGTTCTTCCCGGCGAATGGTAGGTCGGCGCCCGTCACCTGTGTCAGACCTGGAAGCAGGCACCAAATAGGAATTTTTATTCTATTTATATCAATTATATATTGTTTATTATGTCCTTATAATTCTTTTAACGTTCTTCAAAGAGGAGAAGAAAAAGACAAGCATTAACAACTCTCTAGTTCAGGATGTGGTGTTGCAGCAGTGCAGTTCAGAACACGAATGATGTATCTGTTTCTTACAGATGGTCTTCCTTTGTTTCCTTGTGGTACAACAGAAAAATAATAAAAGGATGCTCAGTGAAATCAAATACATTCAAGACATTTTTATATGATATATATTGTCATTTGGAAAAACACAGCCTCTCTCCAATGCCTGAAGTTTGCCAAATGGCTCAAATATTAACAAGTTCTGGCTGAGGGATTCAAAAAATCTGAAACGGGTATGCAAACCGAGACATTAAAACCACCACTGAGCATCCATTTAGCAATGCACTTCAATTAAAACAATAGATCTTATATTTTTAAAAGTGCCTTAGAAAATATTCAGATAGAAGACCAGGAAAGATTTTGGGTTCCCTATAGAAGGAACTGTACGCATTAACATTTATCCAAGCTAACACCGGTGGTTTTTCCAGTCTTGGTCTCTTTTTAACAAGGGCTACAGTCAGGTGTGATCTTTAGCCTGTTGAAAACTGCAGAAACCTGCCTGGACTTTCAAAAGGGCTTGAATAATTTTGAACTTTACCAAAAGTTTGTCCTTTCAGAACAGGCAGTAAAAAATTAGACTTAAAAATTGTCACTTTAGTTACCGAGCATATGCATTGTTGTACAGTTAATTTAGAAAATAAATAGGAAAGGAGAAGAAAAAAAAAATAAGAAAAACTCCCTGTCCTCTTCAATTATGTCAGAACAATATCAACTCACCTAATATATGTTTCATAGTAGCGTGTTCTATCCAGGTAGGCCACAAAAATGAGAAAAATATTTTAAGAACAAGTCATTTAGAGAAATTATTTGGTGATTACAATATCTGTGCTGTAACTAATGATTTAACTCTAAAGAAAACTGCTACTTTCAAACCCCAGTAAAGCTTTATGCATTTCCCATTCATCAGAGCTACATTTTAAATATAGCTCATACATCAGTAGGCAACAGAAACGAAGATTCAAATTCATTTCACTTCGCTTAAGTTTCCTATAGTATATTCATAAATTTATTTAAAAACAAATACATATTTAAGTTTACCTCCTACTGCTTGGCCTTCTTCGTTTCTCATGGTCAGTCCTGGAGTGTGAACGGTAACCGTTCTCTGATCTGTGCTCGCGATTCCCAAAACTTGTGTGTTTTCCATGGACTTTGGACACGTTGGCATTATTGAGATTGGCATTTGTTGAGTTAGGAACGTGCTTTCCTACCGAGTTGTGATTGTGGTGGTTGTGGTACACAGAGTTTCCTGCCTGATGATACATGTTTTTCTCAGGATCACTTGCAGAGGGAATTGAAGGCCGCTGGACGTGTAAGGGACGGTGTGTGGTGTTGATTTGCTGAAATGAATCTCGTCTGTCACTGCTAATGTGGTTTATGTGGTTGCCAAAGAGGGCACCATTCCTCTGTTTCAGGGGAAGAGAAAGAAAAAATTACATCAGATACCTTAAGAGAACATACTCTTGACAGTGACAACTTACTCTTCTCTCCTACATGCATAGAAAAGTAGCAATTCAAGTAACCTGTGATTTTTCTTTCTAATTTTATGATGCTTCAGATGGGATCTCCTGAAGTGATAGAGATGTGATTGTGGTGATGACAATATAGTATTTCAGAGTCAAATCAACAGTATGCTGTGATCATTATTCTTTTCCACCCAAGTAAAAGTGACATATCCAGCTTTCTCCACATTTTATTACGCAGGAGAAACCTAGATTCCCATAAATGAACATGCACCAGCTTCCTCAGAAGGAGAAGTTTGCTTAATTTTTGGGAAGGCCTTAGTGGAGTTCTGTGCTGCTCTCCCGGGGCAGGGGTTTGCAGCAGGCGTCACTCAGACAGGATGGAGTGCCATGCAACAGCTTGCAAGCAAATCCCAGGTAGGGAACATTCAGCTCCAGTGCTTCCATTCTTTCTTCTCGCAGAGGTACAAGAAAGAGTTTCTGTTTATCAGCCCTGGGAGTGTGATGGATGGTGAAAGAGAGGATGAGGTGCTAAGGTATGACTATGACATGCAGCTCTCTTGGACACCTGACCCAGGTTAGGGAGCCTCCCTGTCTAGCCAGGTGTGGGTCCTGGATGACAGCAGTCTGAGTTGCAGCTCAATCTAGAGAAGACAGGAGGTAATGATGGTTGGCAGAGAAATGCATCTACTGATGGCAGCTGAGGCACTGTCTCCAGTGCCACATCCTCCTCTTTGCAAAGGACAGTAGCAAGCTATGGGGCTTCTGCTGCAATTCCTGCAGAAGCATGATTTTACATCTGCTTCTTCTGAAATGCTTGGGAAAAAATAAGTTTTCTTGCTGGCTGACAAATGGTTTGCAGACTGCCTCTGATTATAACACCAAATTTACATGTTCACCATTTAGGACTAAAAAGCATGAAGAGGAAACCTAATATTTTTTCTGATTGATTCTTGTTGCTATCTCTTCATGGGATTAGAAATGGCATTTTATTTAGTTGACCTCTATGTAACCCCATGCATTCATTTTTAAATATGCAGCTCCATGTCTGTTGTGGTTTTCTTGCATAGACTTTCATTCTCTTCTTCCTATCTACCAGCACAGGGGTTAAAACAAGTTTCAACCTTGTCACTATCAAAATTTGAGATGGTAAGGTTCATACCTTTTGATAAGATTTGCTTAAGAAAAAATAAGTATTAATGAAAAGGAATTAGGGGCAGGAGAACCACCCTGCAGGAACTGCTTCCTAAATTTATGAAGAAATGCAAGTGTCCTGATAGTACCATTTTTACAGATTTATACATAAAATATACTTATTTATAGAATATTTATATTTTCTTATTTGAGAGGTTTAAAAGTATTACTATGTTATTTCATATTCAAGGACAAGGTCATTCTTTACTCTCATATTATACAAAAAACAATTCACATGGTTGTGTTCTGACATTACTTTATAAACATCTTCCTCCTCCTCTGGATTGTTTTCCTCTGGTTCATCATCTTGCAAGTCACAGGATATAGCTCGGCGTATTTCTGGGCCAATATCATGAAGTGTCCTTAGTCCTGCCTAAATCAATGACAACACCATAATACATTAGGAATGAAAATTCTTTTTTGTTCTTTAATTACTGGTGTTAATATTATTTTAAAGGACAATTAACAGTTGTTGTATCCTGACATCCACAGAGGATGTATTCTGCTGTAAGTTCCTTTACTGTTATTAATAAAAAGTTTATATATTTCAGTACCACCCTGGTGGTACTGAGGTGATAATGTCTTTATTATCACAGTGTAGATACTGACTAAAACACCACTGATATTTATGGACCCCTATAGAGGAAAAATTAATCTTATTAAAAAGTGTAAGTAATCAGCAAGAACTATAATAAAATGCATTTCAATGAGATGTATATTTAATGTTCAAAACATGTTTGCAGCCTGTGTCAACAAAGGAAACACAAGGAGATTTTTGCTATAGCAACAGCAATTTTAGCAGAGCTCAGATGGAAAAGAAAGCAGTGAAATAATTCCAGCTCATCTGCACTGCACTGTGATTTGCAGATATTTGGTTTAAAGCTTTAATTTAGGATAGAGAACCGTTGAGTTACAGCAGTGGAGACTCGGTGTACACCAGTTCATATTCCTCTCAAGTTTGCTACCACAAGCAACATTTAGGAAAAGGGATAAAGCTGACACTGTCCAGGACAGACCTGCACATCAGGGAGGAAAGAGCTCATACCCCAGACAAAGAGCTCAGTGCTTTGTGCAGGCCTTACTTCAAAGAGGAGACATTCTTCCTGATTTAACTCTGTCTGTTATGATCCCAAGCAAGAATCACAATCTCGTTCTTCCCAGCAACTTCTTTTATCTCCTCAGGTTCAGAAAAATCCAAGAAGTGTGTGTTTAACCCTTTACTACCACTATACTTACACACTTCTAAAAATCCTGTACAGCACTTGGCTCAATTTTTGGTTATAATCTAACAACCTGATTTATTCTTTTTTAGCATTTTTGAAGGAGATGTGAGGGCTGTCCCAGCACAACGCTGACATTGCATGTGACTAGCCCTGGGGTAGCACGAGGATGTGTAGAGAATTTTGTGTTTCAGAGCTACAGAATGAGCTGACAGACCCTGGAGGACCCCAGACATGGCTCGGTCTCACTCATGGTGTTTCCACACACACTCCCAGGAGCACACTCAGAACTGCTCAAAACAGAAACAGCTGCTTTGCTGAGGAGAAAAATGGCATCTATGCAGTGTGGGCAATCAGAACCTGGAAAGGGATGAACCAAAAAGCTTTGAACCTCAACGGTGTAGATTTACTACATGCTCCACTTCAGGTTTCACTCACTCCAGTATTTCCCTTCCTGAAAAGGTGCCTGACTAATCATATTATCCACATCTATTTGGCAATTCAGTTTTCTTCCTCAGGGATGAACTTTGAGAGTTATGCTGTAATTGAACAAGGCTCTAAAACTCATTTACTAGTGAGTTAATATACAATGCTCATTTCATGAATACATTGTGCTTTCTCCCACTTCTTATGCTAATTGCATAGTCAGAACCTCAGCAAGGTTGCTAATGTCATCATTTTGCAAGGTGCTTAAGGAAAGCAGAATTAACACTTTAAGGTACACCTATTCAAGTGGAAGACCAGAGGCTTCTATTGATTTAGCAGAGAAAATGCAGCACTTATTTACTAGAGGACTGCTATTACATTTTGGTTATTTGACTATTAGCTAGAAGAGCCACTTGCGTTTCACACTCACCTGCTGACTTTAGAGCAAAGGGAACCAAAAAGAAAAAAACCTCAACTGGCACTTTAACATAAAAATAAACCTAGCTTAGTATGAACAGAATACAAATTTGCTAAAATAAGGTAATTAGCATCCAGAAAAATACCTGAATAGAACTATACTACAGCACTGAACACATCACAGTAAGATTCACATAATAAGAGACACAGCAAAGTCTTGATTGTCCAGAGTTATTCATGCTGGAGGAGCCCATCTCTCAACTCTGGCTGAGTGTGCTGCTCTACCACTGCACAAAAGCTCTGAGTTTTCTGCCAGCCCAGGTTGCCTTTGAGCTGAGCCCTTCTGTGAACACAGCGCTGTCAGAGAGCAGCACCAGGCAAAATTTAACTCTGACAAAATCTACCAGCTCATACTCCTGTCTGCCAAATTGTGACAAAGCCCCACAAATATATGCCTGGAAGCTGAGAAAAGCCACGTGCTTGACAGCAACACACTGAATAGTAATTTAATTTTGATTACATTTCCAACTGCCTTCTGGCTTACTTCTTGGTGAATTACCCCTCCTTTACTCCAGAGAAAGCAGGCAGCCTTTATCATCTCATCTCATCTCTCTCTAGTAACACTCATTTCCAAGTAACAGACCTCTTGCATTCACACAGTCAGCATTGGAAGAAAACCTGGATCACCATATGCAAAGGTTTATGTTTATTTCACTAAACCCAGCAGATTTTTTCACTCACAGCTAGCACTGAAGCTCTCAAGCAACACCAGTCTACAGAATTGAAATATTCCTCCGTTTATTTGCTCTAATGAATGACCTACAACAATTTTGTGAACTCTCTCCTTAAAATTACTACACCCACTTACTGTCTCATTTCACCTGGTGCAATCCAACAGCATCATAAGTAATCTAAGAAACATTTTATGGGGAGCACCACATAATGATACAAATGCTCATGCTGATCTCTCACTGAAAGGACAATTCTTCATTAGATCAGTCGGCTGAAGTGGGACTGGCATAAAAACCCAGGAATTGGTACTTTTATGTCAGTAGGAAAATCCCTTCTTTGAACCTTAATGAACACCTAATGTCTTCTGCAAAGACTGAGGCAGCACAGACTGATCAAACATTTGACTTTACATTCAAGCACTTCAAAACCAAAGAGCTCTAAAACAAAAGAGTGCACACAAATATCAAACCAACCTTTTCCCACAGCTCTTCTTTGGTTTACAGGGAAGAAGTGTCCTTCAGATACACATTCCCTACATAATATTGCACATTTTAGTCTACCTAGCAAGAGCCCTGGTGACAATGGAACACACAATGGCAGCACTCCCTGCCCTCCACTTGTGAGGTTCTAAAAACTGCTACATTTAAATCAGAGAAAAAAAAACCAAAAGCTGAGCAGATGGGGCTTTTCAAAAAAAAGAGCCTGGATAGTGAATTGTCTACCCTTGCCAGAGGTGTGCTTGTTTCTTTTTCACTAGGACTGCTAAAGTTCTTAGGAGGTGATTATTACCCTACACAGAACTTCATAAGATTTTATTACATACAGAGATTCGAGATGTGCCACATCCCTGAAGCATCATGTGATAATGACTTTTTACAAAAAATCAAATTTGAGTGTTATAGAGGGATTGCTTCCTCACAGTCCTTGAGCATGGCTCTAACTCTGCTCTACAGATTTCACTAGAAGTTTGCAAAAGAAGCTATTTCTTGTTTAGACACATGGTTTATCCAAAATTTAATTTTTGATTCCTTCCTTGCTTCATCTTTTTTCCTTGTAAGTGAAAGAAAGATGAGAAGTATCAGTCCAAAGGTTACTCAGCAAAGCAGTGACACATAGAGTGCTGAACAACATAATTACATAAGAAACCCAAGCATGTCTTTAATTAGGCTTTCCCATAAATGCCCACAATGACTGCAGATGAACATGGTAATTCTGTGCAGCTGTGCTCTGGAGGCACAACAGCACCTGCAATGTTTTCTGGATGGCACAAGGCACTGAGAAACCAGTGCTGGGTCCTAAATAGCATCTCAAGAGACAATGACTGATGCCCCTGTTTCTGACACACCATTGAGATGACACAGATGTGTTTTCAAAAGCAGAAATAACAGAAATGTAGGAGTTCCTCATCCACAGTGAGAAAAGATATCATATGACCAATAACTACCCCTAGACAGGTTATTTAGAGATATGCCTTAAGAGGATTGAAAGGCACCTCACACCAAACCATCAAAACATTAGGAAGTTAAACATGTAAACATTTTGAAAAGACTGCTTTTAAAAAATGCCAAACAGATTGTAAATCAACTTCCCACATCTACAGTATGCATAAAAGGGTAACACCATTTTAAATACATGTCTTATACTAAGAAATCTGTGTCTAACGCAAGACTCCAGCCATGACTTACAGAAAAAAAAACCTCAAATGCTTATAAATACTGGAACTACAAAAAAATTGTTTTCCCTGTACCTAAATTCAGTCCACAATCATTTTAAGGTATGGTCCAACCGACATATAGATGCAGTTTAAGCTTAGTTTAAGGAGTGCAAGCACACTACCCTTATATAAATAATATCATCATCACCTACACTATTTCCAGTGGTTCCTCTTTTGAGGTGTCCTAGAGTGGTACCAGGACCTGGAAGACACTGGCAAACTTTGCTTCACAGACTTTAGAACAATTATGTATATTTGTGTATATTGCTATATAAACTCACTAGAACTGGAAAAAAGCACAAACATGAATTCTAAATGCTTAGGTTTTCAGAGCTTCAAAATCCTGGAAGCCTATGACTCTAAAAAACGTTCCTGTAAACCATTAGATTTATAGGTAAAGAATATGTTTTTACTATCAGCTTATTTTAGAGCAAAGAAAACCACAAAGAGTAAAAAACCTCAGAGCTACACTGACACTTTAACATAAAAATAAACTGAGGCTTGTATGAACAGAATACAATGACAGAACTACTTTAAAAAGGAAATAAGCATGCAGAAAAATAGCTGAATGACCTACACTATAGCAGTGGACATAAGAGACATAGTAGTCAAGCCTTGAGTGCCCAGAGCTCTCCATCCCGGCAGAGGCGGCTCCCAGCGCTGAGCGCGGCAGCTGCACAAAGGCTCAGAGCTCAGCCAGCCCAGGCTGCCAGAGCTGAGCCCTTCTGGGAGCACCACAGGAACATGGGAGCACAATTAAATGGAACTTGAGCAACAAATTAACCCCTCAGCTGACACCTACCAGAGGGTTTGGCTTTTTTCTTTTTCTATCACCGTTTGCTGCACGGTTAATAGCAGTTGTAACATTTGCAGAGAGAAAAAAAGCATAATTAATTTAATCAGAAACATGTTTCCAAAATCAGACTCGGGTCAAGAAATCAGTGCTTTTATGTACTTGGGATGTGAAAGAAAATAACCTTTAACTTTTATTTGTGTGTATTAACAAAGAGGGCTACACATAAATAAATACAAAATATAGATGTGTTACATATATAACACATCTATATACAGATGTTACAGTAAGTGTTTTCCATAGGAAAAATAGTGTAGAATTAGTTCATTCCCTCTCTGAGCCAGATGAAAGTAATTAAAATTGTTCATGCTTCACTTAACATCTATTTTACTAGCAATGTGACCACTGTTTGGCTCAATACAAGTTTCCATCATTACACAAAGACATCCCTTTCTGACCCAGAAAATATATTTGTGGTCACTGCACAAGTATCAGCCAATAGCAAAAAAAAGGCAATAGAAACCCTTTTTGGTGGTGACCTCAGGGCATGTGTAACACCGCAAAAATGGCAAAAACAGCTGACTCAAACTGGTCACCCATCATTTCAGAGCCTCTTGTTCCCTGGCCTTCATAAGGGTGTGAATCCCCTTGGTCTGCAGAAGACAAATTGTGGGGTTCCAAGGGATGCTGTTACTGCAGCTCTGAAGATGGGTTTGGTGACAATATGCAAGTTTAAACAAACTGCTGCTGGTTTTCATCTGAAGTGTCCTTCTCTGAGTGAGGAGGAATTTGAAACTTCATGGCGGAAAGACTTCCTTGACTTAACAGCATGAGCAGATAATCATCCCCTCTTCACTTTCCAGGCTGCTGCCTCCCTTCTGACATGTTCCCAAACAGCAGCCTGGGTTAGGCTGACAGCAAATGCTACACCCTGGAGGAAAACTTGAGCTCTACAGAATAAAAATCACCCTGAATGAAGTGACTGTGGAGTAAGAATAGGAATCCCTGCCTGCTGCATGCTCTGGCAAACACCAAGCAAATCCAGTTCTGCAGGGAGCTCTGCTCTGATTTTCTAATTCAACCCAAACTTCCATTCTTTCTTCTCCTGCACCAAACACATTTCAAATCCAGTGTCAGAAGAAGCTGCTTTCCTTATTGGATTGGGTGGAGGTTCTGGCTGCCAGGGACATTCTTGTGACACAGCTCACACGTTTTGGGTTCATATAACCAAACAAAGCTCAGGCAAAGGATGAAAGTTTCAGTTCCGTGTGTTAAAATGCCTAAGTCTTAATGACATAAAACCCCTATTCTGTATATTCTAGTGTTCAATCACCCTGAAATTAAATGTTCTGTGTGTCTCTGAAGATATCTTCTAAGAACAGTATTTTTACACATGCTCCTTGGTCATTCTGCCTTCCTGAGTGCATGGACTGGATCTTTAGCTAAGTAATGTGGAATCCAACGGAAGATTTATTCCCACACCTGGTGAAACAGAACTTATTAAAACAACTGCTGTAGGCCACCAGAAACCCGGACTGGACTTTCTAGACTCAGAGAATTTTACTCTATGATATGCAATTCTCTTAAGCTAACTAAAGACAGTGTGGATAGCTCCCTGTCTTTCATACTACACTTTTTCTGGAAGTGCTTTTCTTGCTGAAATCATTACTTTTTATGACCTTGAACTCTAGTTCCAATATTGTGGAGATTCTCTTTTGCAGTCCTAAAAACCCTTTTTATCTTGCATGTAAAAGTTCTTATACTGCATCACTTTTCTGCCTATGTTCATAAAAGTCATTCTATCAGAGACAGCAGCATAAGAAGCACGTGTTTTTAAAAGTTTTAGCTAAAAGCAAGGCATCCAATTTAATATCCTAGATTACAACTAAAGAAGTAGTTAAAAAAACCCAAAAGTGTAATCCTCTTGGAAAAACAGGACCTTAGGCCATTTGACAGTTACAGGCTTTCCCTTCAGTATCTTCAAAAGTACTCAACGAAATTCTTGTAAAAAATCCAGCCTCCTGAGCATGAGGAATAAGAGAGCAAAGAAATTATCTGTGTTTTAAAAAAGGTTGTTTCAGTCTCATAAAACAGGGAAAATGGCAACATCCATTAATGTTTTCCCCAGCACTTGCCCTTTGAATTAAAACACAATGGGCTCTGTCACCAGGAGCCTTCTTCTCACAGGAGCTGTTTACTCTCTGAGGGCAGCAAAGTATGACATGGCCAAGTGTAGGAATCAGCAGGATTATAAAACTGTAACTCACCTCTTGCTTCACTCAAAGGTTAGGAAGGGACTGTGAATAGCTGAAGAGAATAGCAGGTTTTTTTCTTCCTCTCTTGCAAGAGATAGGAGATAAGGAAAGACAGGCTAGATAATGCAGGAACTGCAGGGTTTATTAGATTCTTAAGAACCATGTTCTTCACTAATTAACCAGTTCATTCACCCCAAGAGAAAGTCACAGATATCAGCAAAAGTACAAGAGCATTTATGGCTCATAAGGCTTTTGACACAAATTGGAGCAGGTTACATTGTTTTTATCTGCTGGTTTGCTTAAGGATTTTGCAGCACGATATCCAGCTCTGTTTTAAAGCTCTAGCCTCATATAAATAATTATTCTAACAAACACAGCATTATGACTTTGAATTTGACATGCTGCAGCCTCCAGTTTAAAATTGTATTATTCATTTATGTGCTGGACGGGGCTTTTATTTCCAACCACAGGTTTCAGGTCTCTTTGAAACAGTATTTTCATTTTTATTTGGTCAATCGAGTTCCTTCTGATTTGTTACAAAGACAAAAGCGGAAAAGAGGAAGATGAGAAAAAAGGAAGCAATAATCTTCCCATCTACTGGCCTGGGTCACTGTAATACCATTGTTTTAACCAGAAAAAACGTTCCATGTCTCAAATCCCACAGGTCTTTGCAGATTTCTAGTAGCGATTCATGGTCATTTTTTAAATTGAAAAATATTTGTCTAATGAGAGAGGAAGAGCTGAGTCCTTCCAGTTCCATCTTGCTCTCAGTCATTGAAAAGAAGCAGAGCCTGATAATAAACAAGAGAGCACACTCACATTTGAGAACTCAGTGGTTCTCTCTACATTGTTATGTGTGCAACTTCAAAAACACAAGTGGAAACCTGCAATACTGAGCCTCAAAACCAACTTCGACCTCCTTATGCTCAAATGCTTCTGCAATAAAGTCTGAAAAGTCCTGCCTAAAAATCCAACATCTTTCACTGCCCTCTCAGCTGTTTACAGCCTTTTTATCAGTTCCATTGCCAATCATTTTCTCTTTTTTCCTGTATGCAAATCCAGTTCATACATCCCTGGCAAGCCCTGTGGGTGCAAACACAGAGCAAGGATGTGGTGAATCTTCCCCTGCTTGCTGCATCTCTTACACTTGTGGTGATCTGGAGCACAGAATCAGAGCTGCCAGCAGAGGCTTTCTTAGGAAATGGGAATGAAAACATTACTCACTTAACACAGCAAAGATCATTTTGCTAAACTGCAGTACAAACCAACAGGGTTTTAACAAACAGTATCTGAATCAAGTTAACACAGTTCTCCTCGTTTAGAAAGGGATTTTCAAAACAGTCCTAAATTTTGGCATCAGAATAAAAAACTATCAGAAACAAATACATTTATAGCTTGTAGCAAACTGCTAATCAATTCATGAAGTCCCAATCCAATAAAAATGGTGCAGTGTATGATGTCTGGAATTATTTGAGAACAGCTTTCCATTTGCCTGTATCAAAGTTCATTCTACAAAGGTACCAGTGGAAAGAAGTTGTCAGAATTTGCTCTTTAGATCACATGTACTCTATGGACTGCTTGCTGCAGGCCTGTTGAGAGACAGAGGGCCAAATCTATTGTCCTTGTTTCCATGTGATAGCTTGTTTTAAGAGATAGAAGTGTGTGACATTAATGCAGTATGTTAATCCTTCCTATGATATAAATTCATGGATGAAAAATTCAGAATTTGCAAATGAAAAATAGGAAGATATTTCACCATATCATAAGTGGAAAAGAAAAAGAAAAATGAGAATTAGGAAAAATGATACTGTATATAAACCTATTTACTATGAGGTAATGCACAGTAGGAAGTTCCCGGAGAATTGGCTTGTAGCATTTCAGGTACACAAGAAATCAAACAGTTAAAGCAAAACCAAAAACATAAATGATAGCTCAGAGCTTTATTTATCCATTATGCAATCAGCAAATTCAGACTGGATTTTATCTGCTAGACTTGCTAAGAAATTTCATAACTATTGCTACTGTTTGAGTAATCCATAGAGAATAAGTTTTTGCACTTACCTTATTATAGACAGAACAGCAGGATTAGCTTTTACTTTTCTGATGAATAGGGGCCAAAAGTGTCCCAGCTAAATAAAATTCCTGGCAGCACTGCACAATCATCAATATTCATCTACCTGCTATTTCAAGTAAGCTCACAAAGTGGTTAGTTAAAAACATGAAAAAATCACCTGCAGAGCAATCGTGGTGTTCTTCGCAGGATATTTCCCCACCAGTCCTTGTTCTTTGCGTTTCTTGAATTTCCTAAAGTAGTCCTGTATCAGGAAGGTGGCATAGAACTTCCCCACGGTTACCTCATCATCTAAATGAACAGACCAGACAGATCTCTCCCAAGTCAGCACATTTATCAATAGCCTGTACACTCACATCTGATTTGGGGGGAAATGTGATGGGTGCAACAGGTACTATGCTTCCAACAATGGAGCCTGTCAGGGGCCCAAAAGCAATGTTTCAGCAAGCAGCTTTGGTTCAGTCAATTAAGTGAACTCATCCTAATAAAAGAGAAAATTCAATACTGTACCAAGACTTGTGTACTTCTAAGTTTCTACTGAAACCATAAACATGTTTGTATATACATAGAAGCTGAAGTACTGGCTTTAGTTACTTAGAGTAAACAGATTTAATAAAATCTACTATATCTGACATACATTGATGTTCATAAGAGTGACTCTGCCCTTTTTTGTCCTGGCTGAACCAAATTTGCTTGTCAGTGTATGTATTGTGTCAGTTCTGTAATGCTGAAAGGAATGGAAATAACTTCCATCAGTGAATTTTGTACAGTTCAAACAACAGGCAAACAGCCAGGGCACTAAATTGTAGCACTTTTACAGAGTCACTGCTGTGAACAAAATCCAAATTTGAAAGTTTCCAAGGGCAGGTGCCTTGTGAGGACACCAAAATCTCCTGGTTCATAGCAGGTTGAGAATGAATGGGGCTGCTCACGAGTCCACTGAATCATTCAGCTGGGCAAGTCTCTCAGTGACTAACGCTTGCCAGAAAACTAGAAATAGTTTTCTATTCAAAAACATTGCTTTTGTTGTCACACATATTTTTCTCTAGAGTTATCTGACATGAAGTTCCATTTCCCTTCCTGCTGTACTGTTCAATCTCCCCAAGTTTTTCAGTATCCAGATGTAGATTTTGGCAACAGGATTTTTGGCTCCTGCAGCACATAAAGAGGGGCTGGTGTGGTTTAGGGATTTAGGCATCAACTGATTTTCTGTCCAGTCATAACTTGACTGAGCATGAAAATCTAACAAGCCCAGACACATTTTAACACACCTCTGTTAGAAAATAAGGGCTTTTTTTAAACATGTGATTAAAATAAAGTGTCCATGTGTCTTATCAATAACATGTGCCAATGCATCTCACTAAGGATAGCTTTTGTAGCACTATTTTTACCTGTAATGACTGCTTTTTGTAATTTAAATTGACTTTCTTCTTTTAGTGACTTGCTCTCATCAAAGAGGGGGGGGAATCCATTCCATGGACAATACTTTTTAAACCTATTTTTACCTCTCTGATAAAATTTATCTCAAAATGAAACCTCTACCATGCAAAATCAGCTCCTCTCACTATAATGTCTGAAATGGGCTGTATGCATGTGAGAAAGCACAACAGGCTTTAACTACAGTGAAAATGCACCCAGAATGTCTTCTCTCAGCAGTTTGTATTTAAATATATCAAACCAAAAATAGTTATAACAAAAATCAAAAGATACTGGTTGGGAGACCAGTCTGTTGCAGGAAATATCTTAGCATATTAAAGAGCCTGCTCTGCCAAACTCTGACAACCCCTCAAGGTTCAGAGCCCCCCAGTTCCTGCCAGGAAAGGAGGAACTAGCAGGAAACATCAGAAACACCTCACAAGAAAAGTTCACCAGTCTATGGATTCCATCTCAGCAATAAAAACCTTTTTCAATGACTCCATGTATCTCATTAATAAACTTTTTGTGAACATTTGCTTTGATCACCTTTGTTCACCTGTAATCTTCCTCTGCAGCTCTTCAGGAGACTAATGGTGCATTGCACTAGGATGAGATTGCTTCCACAGAATGTAATGTAAACTTGCCTTCCCTAGTGTAGACAAATCCACTGAGCTGCAGCACAGCTCTGGTTTAACTCCCCAGATAAGCCTTTCCCCATCCTTCATCCTATTTCATTCCAAGTACTTGAACAGAACTTTTAAGGAAGTGAGTTAGCAAATGGCTCCCGGGAAGAACAAGCACACGGAAGTGACAGACTGGATATCACAAACACTGCTGTGGGTGGCACTCGGCGTGTCCCACGTCAGGCTGCGACTCTGCCCCACCACTGACTGTGCCTGAGATGACAACACCTGTGAAACACCAGGATGCAGAAATGAAGGGCCCTCACTGATCACTCTGGACATGCACCAATTGTTCACAAGCCCATCAAATAAATGCACTGCCAGTTTGCTGGACTGTGCCCAAGGCTGTCTGTGTCCCCACGGTGGGGACATGTCACAGGCACAGCCAGGTGTACTGCAGACACCAGCACACAGGAGCTGCTGCCTGGCCAAGGGGAGCCATCCTTGACTCTCTTTTCTGAGTCTCACACACACATAGGCAGATACAGACAGCTACAGGAAGGCAGCTAAGCATAACTGACCACAGAACAGACAAATCACTAATTACAACTAATGACAGCAGTAGCAATCATTTAGAAAGGAAGCACTTGGAGGAGGCAAAAGGTACTAGGAAGCATTAAATGGATTTGCAGGTGGAGACTGGGAAGTTTAGAGAATATAGGTGAGTCCTTAGTGACTTTTATGTATTTCTCTTAGTCCCTAGTCTCATTCATTCATCAACCATTTGACTGACATTCTATGTTTTTGCAAAGCAGTTTCACCTTTCTGTACTGAAAATGTGTTGCTAACTATTAACAGTCTCACTGAGTTATAATATAAAAGTTATTTTATCAGAACTAAGAATTAAGTGTTTATCTCCAGTGCATCTATTTATAATCCAAGGGTGGGGGGGGGAACTGCTGTATGGATTATTTTCATTCTGCTCTGCAAATAAGTGTTCTGGAGACATGGCCATGACACACAAAGGACGCAGCATTCAGTAATTTCAGCACAAGTAATACTGGAGCAAACTACTATAAACTGCATCTCTCCGTAATTTTAAGTGTGAGTCATTTTAACATATTGAATTTGAATGGCTTTTTGATTCATATTGAAGAGAATTTTCCATCTCTCGGGAAATTGTTATTAACAGCTGTCACTGGTGTTAATTCATAGACAATTTTCCATTGAATATTAAACATCAAAACTAATTTCTCCTGTACACTAAGCTATTTTACACTCCTACGGCCTATGAACGTAAAATAGCTGTATTCCTCTTTTTTTCTAGGTGGTTTACAATGTTTTCAATTGTCAGGTAAATCATAACGAAGTCTGGAACAAAGTAAACTGGAACAAAGTAAACTGGAATTGAAAACTCATAAATCTGCAGGAATTCCCAACACATTCCTACTTGTACTGGGTTGCCAAAGCCATCCTATTTCCTACCAATTGAGCACATCCAGGTTTTCAGCCTTTCAGCTACACTGAAGAGCTACATTTGCAGAATGAACATTTAGCAATGAATTTTAGTATAGCTGAAAATAAATACACAGCTTATACTCAGCAATGAAATGAAGCTGAAGTTAAGAGTGAATCTCTAGGTAAGATTAGTTCCAGGAATGTAATCTGTACAGGTTCTTTGTCAGATTGATTTAGGCAGGCAGAGCTCGCTATTCTGAAGCATGCGTCTCTATTTCAATAAAAATGTAGGGGAATAAAGTTGGCAAGAGGCAACACTAATTCCATGCCACCACCCTAAAACAGAATTGCTTCAGAATATTCGGAAAGACTCATAGTTGAAAGGAACAGAGGCTGCAGAAAAAGCTCAAGCACAGAGTTACAACAATAACAAAGCGATTCATCTATGCCATGCAAGCACTTAGGTGTAAGGCTAAAAACAACAGAGTAGAACACAAAAGTTGTTTTAAATGTGCAGTATCAGTTCCCCTTTGCAGAGTCAATTTAGCCAGATTTTTGGCTTCATCCCCACTATTATCCACTGAGAGGATGGCTCCTCCAGCCACAGAGCTGCTGCTGCTGCTGCTGGGTGATGCCAAGAGCAGTGCAGGCAGTGCTCCTCCTCCTCCTGGCACCGAGCAACCCCTTCCAGGGCCATCCCCTTCTGGGGCCAGGGGCTGGAGTCTGAGCAGCCCTGGGAGCTGCCATAAGCTGTGACAGTACAATAAACTTCAGAAAACACCAGGGGATTACACTGGATCTGAGGATTGGATGTCTGGGTAAATATACCCTGGGCATGAATGACAGTGAGACAGATCCTGCACCTTTAAAACTTGAAAGAGCAAGTAAAAAACAGTCACCTGAACCTACACTACAGCATATTAATAAAAATGTATATATTGAAAAAAGGCTAAATATATATATCAGAATATATATATATTTATAAAGCGAGATATTGACATGTCATTTTATGGCACGTAAGAACATTTAATAAATGTGCCTTGTAGTTCTCACAAATGTTTGGTGCCATTAGAATTCAGATGTCTCTTTAAATGGACCACATTCATATCTCAGTCTTATCAGCATAAATCTGAACCATTGCCATCATCTGTGGAATGGCTCTGGTTTAAACCAGTGTAACTGAGATAATTTAGCTTCTTGCTTTATTAATTTAGCCAAAAAAATTTTTAGCTGGCAATTATTTTTTTACCTCCCAGAAGTATTCAACATATACAAGCAAATAAGCTATAATGTAGCATAGTACAAAACATGATGTTTTGCTCAATGCATTGAAATCAAGCTAGTTTACTTTGCTGAATGATTTGAAATCAAGGCTCTATTTAGGTCTAATAAGGTATTTTTTTCAAGCAAGAAAATAAGCATAACATTTTCCTCTCTCTCTCATTTTGATCCAAGCTTCACTTATCAGTCCTCTCTATATTGTCTATTGCAATAGGATATCATTGTCTCAATATTTATTTTGCTATTTTTTGTTGTCCTTAAATCCCACTATAATTGCAAAATTTATCAGTTTTATTCCTATGGTTCCCGACACTCTAGAAAGACCAAGGTGCACAGAGAGCAGCACACGGCAGAGTTTATCAGACTGACCGCCAGCGGGAGGGACAACTTGGTCAAGCAATTTCATGCTCGTTTTCTTCCATATTTTCTTTATGACTGCTCTAAGTTCTTCGTTGGCTTGCTCCAGGTTACCTGTGGCAAGGAATGGCAAAACAGAGGATGGCAATTATGGTTATCAGCTGCAGTGAATGATCCTTTGGATATTAATTAGCTGTATACAATTAAAGACTGTGATAGAGATCCTTTGGGGCAAGCCCATTCTCTGTGATGTAGCAGACAATGCCACAACTAAAGAGAGAAAGGGCATAAGACAGAAAATTCCTGGTGCTTTCAAATCCAGCTCTGGAGCAGTGCAGAGATCAAAGGTGACTTCCAGACCTTGGCCTCACTCTGTCACTCCTTCTGCTTAAATTGTCCAGAAAGTGATCGCTTTCTCTTTACAAGCCACTTCTTCCTTGAAGCAAAGCTGAGCCTTTATTTACTTAATCACAGTAATTACTCAGTTGTACAGGCTTGAAAGTTCAAACAACTGAGTACTGAGCAGTATTTCATCTCTTGCATTGCTCACACAGCAATGCCTGAGGGGCCTTAATCTAAGTTTGTTATTGCCAGCAGAACCCAGAACCGAAAGCAGTAAAAGATGGCCCAAAAAATTGAAAAATGTGTAAAAGTAAAAAGATCTTTGAAACATCCCACTACCTTTAAAAACCTTTCCCTCTTTAATGTAAATGGGAGAAATCTATTCAACCCAGTCAGAACCGGCCTCGACCACATTGAGAATGTTGCTTTCAAGTGTGCAGAAGTTGCACCACTGTGGGATCCAAGGCACTGAGCTAAAAGGTGGTGAGAAAGGAGCACTTTATTTGGGCAGGCAGAGAAACTCATTCATTTCTTGCAGTAGAACTCCTGCTATGCCAGTGCTGCACATTTTTATCTGACCAGACAAAACCACAGAATAATTTCTGAGGTATCTTGGGCTCTGGCCTCACTATCCCCTTCCTTTCATTGTCTAGCAAATCAATCCTAGAAAGAGTGAATACAGCCCATGACACAAAAGCAAACCAGATCCAGTGAGATCAAGGCAGCCCTACTCACATCCAACAAAAGAAATAAATTGTCACTTCTCCTCATTGTGCTTTCTGACAAGGGTAGTGAAGGCTTTACAGTAAAGAACCTTACCTTCTGTTTTTATCTTTAGAGCAGTCCTAACCAAAGCAAATAAAGTAGCATTGAACATGACGGTCCCATCACTGTTCAGTGGCATATTCATGGCTACTAACCTCTGAAAATAAGAAAAGGAAAACAAATGCTGATGCTGCTTTCTTTGAAAAAAAAGCTCCTGTAATGTTAATTTTTGAAAAGCTGATGTCTTCAAAGAATAGTATTACTGAGAGGAATATAAATTATGTAAGTACTTCAAAACAAAGTGGAGTTTTCCATCCTACCTGTGTATACTATACAGTAATTAAGAACAACATTGCTTCTTTTTGATTTTAATGACATGTATGCACTTATATACACAAGTTAAAACTGTACAGAAGATTTCTTGAGCTATTTAATGAGCTAACTTTCAAACATTGAAGTTCAGGTTTTGACTGAGCCCCACTGTGCCAGTCCTAAGGGCAAAAGCAGTTGTTTGAGGGCATGCACCCCAGCTGCAGTCGTGTCCCAGGCCCCCCAGGGGTTCCTCATGCTCCATAGAGAACCAGAGCACCAGGTCTGAATGGTCTCAGCCCGTTCATTCCTCATTGATCTTATGCCAACTTATGCCAGCTACTCAGAACTGCTGTGAAAGGTGCTTTTCTCTTTGGGTCAGTCCATCCTTGCACCAGAGTTCTCCTTCTAGAGCAGCATTGCTGTGACCCTGACTGCCAAAAGGACACAATTTCATCTATCAAAATCTTTTCCTAGTGTCTGACTTGGATTTTCTTCTATTCTAGTTTGAAAGCATTACTCAATGAATAACTGATGTCAGCATATAGACAGATAGAGGCTTGCTTTAAGTATGCCTTGTGACATTGAATTCCAGCCCAGAGGTTTACATGTCACCTTTACTATATATAAAACAGATATACAAGGAATCCAAAAGATAGTACTTTGTATCAATCCTTCAATTAACAGGTTTGATCTTATTCCCAATGAAATTGCTAAAATCTCAATATCCATAATTCCGAAGCCATCAAATAATGTAACAATCATTCAGCTCCTGTGTATTGCTTTTCAACATTTACATTAAAATCATTTTACATTAATCCTCATCAAAATTACACATTTTGCCCAAAAGATTCTATATAATTTCAAACTCCCATTAATTTTCTGTCTTCTCACTTGCTGCTATATATTGTAACACACTGTTATTCACTCCAGCCTGGTCTATCTTCTTGCAGCCAGACAAAATCAGGTGGAACCCACCTTGCAGGCCACTCGGTGGGGGCATAACTTGCCAAAACCAAGGGGGGGCTGAATCCGTCTCAGCAACGTCACCACATCGAGGTGCTTTATCCTTCCCCTAGAACAACACACATCAGTGAACAAACATCCACTCCCAAAATATACACCCTGCTCTGCTTGTTTTTACCAAATAAATAATATCAGAGAAATGATCTAACTCACTTTGCTTCAGGGTCATATTCTGACCATATTCTTTTGAATTCATCCAAATGATGGGGGCCCAGAATAGACCAGTCACGTGTCAAATAATCAAAATTATCCATAATGACAGCCACAAATAAGTTTATAATCTAAAAAAAAATAAAAAAAGTAATTAAGAACAAGCTTCCTTCATTATTTTGAATTTTTATCAATTCAATATGTATTAGCTTAAGAACTCAGGTAAATCAATAGTTTTTTGGCATATATCATCAAATATCACTGAAAATATTTGAATTTAACTAAATGGAAGTCTATCAAATAATGACATAACAAGAACATGGTAATTTGGAGTACTCTGTTTTTTGACATAGGCTACAACACAGTTTTGTTTCTCTTCCTCGATTTACCAGATCCCACTACATCAAACTGGAGAACGGGTCCAATACACACATTATGACACAGTGTGCATCTCAGGAATAGGATTCAATTCCATGACAATACATTTAGTTAACACAGAAAAGTGACACAGAGCAACAGAACATAAGTTTACATCAGTTCACAGAATTTTGTTGGACCACTCTCCTTTTGCAAGGAAACAATTACTGTGAATAGAACAAATCAATCAGCTTATACCAGACACCTGCAATGAGGAAAAACATATTTCAGTGATTATTTCACAGCAAATAATCCATTTCTGCCACATATTAGGGTGAAAGTTTACTGTTCACTTCTCATGTGCCACACATCAGGACACTTGTAGAGATGCAAATCGAAATTCCACTAAGTTTAAACAAAACAAACAGCATTACTGCTCAGTCATGGGAATTGCAGCTCCATTATCAATGAATATTTAATGGTACCATCGAGAAATGCATGAAAGAGCAGCTATGAAAAGACTGCTAACTCAGCTCACTCAGCCAACCATTCTGCACACCTGTGCCTTCAGAAGAAACCCTCACCCATGAAAATTTAGAATCATGGAATAGTTTGGGTTGGTAAGGACCTCTAAAGGCCATCTACACCAATTCCCTGCAACAAGCAAGGACATCTTCAGCTGGATCAGGCTGCTCAGGGCTCTGTGCAACCTAACTTTGGATATTCCCAGGGATGAGGGTCGTCAACCACCCTTCTGGGCAACCTGTGCCAGTGTTTCACTACTCTCACTGTAAAAAATTGGTAGAAAATATAGTATTTAAGACTGTATGGAAGAACATAACCTTGCCCAAATATTTTGATATGGGATTTTCAGTCATTCTCTCAACTCACTACTCTTCATTCAGAAGAAACCCAAAATGCCAAAGCTCATTGCTGTTAATAAGCACAAGCTAAACTCACCAAAAATGCACAGAGCATGTAAAAACTGATAAAATAAATGATGGCAAAATTGCTTCCACATGTGTATTCTTCCCCAGGGTTATAATCGGATTCTGGGTCACAGCGCTTTCCAGGCAAACATGCCAGCATGATTTCCTGCCAGGCTTCTCCAGTCGCACACCTTCATAACACCACAAAGATAAATTCAGCATTGTTTGATCAAGATGGATTCAATATTAATTCATTTGTTACATTCTGTACACATTGTATACAATCACAAATTTAAAGACAGACTATGAACATTTCAGAACAGGCACTAATTAAAACAGAATCATTTTATAAGGTAACTAATGCACAAAGACTTGTACATAAAAACTGTAACCCCAAACAGTGTTTTACAAGTTAAATACTTACTGCAGTGGAGTTACTGTGTACATAAGCAGTGCTGTGTATGAAAATCAGTCATAAAATTTCAAAGTACGTATTTGTAAAAGATGAACTCTCCCTTGTGTATGAAGAAATGCCTCTCTCTAATTTCTGCTATTGCTTTTTTTTCACAGTTGCATAAAGCCTGTGTGTGTGCAGTCCCACAATTTTAAATTTTTAAATTACAATTACAGAATTATGACATCTTTAGCTGTGTTCATTATCTGGTGTCAAAGGCATAAACTGACTTAGATCTCAGTGGGTGATGTCTTTGGTGCCAGGAATGTCCTGCCAGTTTTTCCAGCCAGGTGAGTAACAATGCACAGGAGCTGAATTACAGAATCTCAGGCCAGAGACAGCTCAAGGTTGTCACCTTTAGAGGCATCCCTGTCCCATGCCATTCTCTCCTTGCTCCAGGACATCTTGAAGAACTCCTGGCAAATGTTTGCCTTCTTCTTAAATTCTCCAGAGATGGAAATCCCATAATCCCCCCCCACCCCATGAAGATTAGCTGCCTTCACCATCAGGAAGCTTCTCCTATGGCTCATCTGGCTCATTTCCCTTCTGCAAGTTACACCCCCTTCAGAAAATGTAAAGAACAGTTTATTTCTTTATGTTTGCAAAAATTTTTCATTTCTTCAAGTTATCACACAAGTTGCACTTCCAAAGATACCAGTAAGGGCAGAGACTTCTGCAGCTTTCCCCATGCTCAGGCAGGTTGATGGCTGGGCTGTAGGTTTGGGCTCTGCCTGCCCAAAGGAGGAGTTTCACAGGAGCTGTGAGGAGTTCAGGTCTGTATCACCTCCTTAGAACCCTCTGTGCCAAAGGACACCCAGCACACAGCCACAAACAGGAGGTGCTTGTTGAGCTGAACTGATTCTAACTTGCAAACACAGTTTGCACATTTTTCAGAGATCAGTGAAATGGGATGTACTGAGTGAGAGTTAAGGGTTGCTCACCTGAAGAGAAGAAGCACAGCTTGGGGGAAAGTCTGAAAATTGTTGTTTCTGTTTATTTGATTGTTGTCCCTCATGGCCACTTTTCCAAATACCTACAATAAACCAGAATTTTGACTCTCATTCCAGTGACCTGTGCTATCAGAGGCTGTAGGCCTTGCAGTCTAAACTTCCTTTGGGATGCATGAAATTTCACAAAACCACTTTCATTACACTTTAGATTTTTCATTATATATATAAGTGCAGTAAATACATCACATAAACAAGGGAAAAAAAGCAGCACCCCAAGTTCTTTTCTTGTGTCTTTTGGAATTTCCTGATCAAGAAAATCAGAGCCGAATAAAGATTTTTCCATTACTCTGAAAGCTCTGCCTTATACATAGCACCACTACCAAAGGAATGTTTCAATAGAAACAAGAAGAAACAAGTCTCAGACAGATCTGTACTGTTGTTCAGTGCTAAAAAAAACTCTAATTACCTGCATTCCAATGACAGCATAGATGAAGAACAGCATGGCTATCAGAAGAGCAACGTAAGGCAGAGCCTAGAAAGGGACAGGTGCATTGTCTTTTAATAACCTCACACCATCATTTCTATTTCAAATTTGCAAAAGTAATTTCTCTGTTCAACACAGACTTTTCCAAGGTTTTTCTTCCTATGCAAGTGCTTAAAATGTTATTATCTGTCACTCTTAATACTTTGCTGCATGCAATGTGTACTAGCTCCATTGTATTTTAAATTACTTCTGCCAGCAATCCAGAGGGAAGGATCGTCTTTACTGCTTTTAATTTTACTTTCATTCTGACAACACAAAGATACTTCTTTCTATACAGTTACAGAGTTTCATTAACTTCACATTCATCAGTTTCCAGGAGGAAAGATTCATGTATCTATTTCACTTATGAAATTGGTTTTATGTAAAGTATGTGTTAAATTCTTCTTTTCCAGTCATCTAATAAAAATGTGTGGAAGCATGAGATCTATGTATGTCAAAACTATCCCATCTCTTTTAAATATGCCAAATATTTTCCAGAAGTACCATCAAAGCCTCACAGTAACAGCTAATATTAAATGACAAAGAATGACCCTCAGACTCCCAGAAGTAATTGGTGAAAATAATTTTGGCATTGGTATGCAAATATATTTAAATATGTCATTACTGATAACATTAACATAAAAAATATTTTTGCTTCCTAAAATTTGGTGTATAAATGGCTGTAATTATAAAGCAAATTTAAACAACTTGTGCTAACCTGAAATGACTTGATAAATGTCCAGAGTAAAGTTCTGATTCCTTCTCCTCTGCTCAGCAGCTTCACCAGCCTCATCACACGGAAGAGACGGAAAAAAGTGATGGAGATCCGAGCGCTGTCCTCAGAGTTCTGAAGAGCATCAGGAGAAGTCAAACCAAATACAAACTCAAACATGCAACACTTCCAGAAAACCAACATAAAATGCAAAGGTGGAAAAGGTAAGATTTGGAAATGTATCTCGAGAGCCTGTTCACCTTGATAACCATGATATGAAAGGAAAAATTACATGCTGAAAACACAGGACCTGTAGAAATGTTTCACACACCACATGCATTTCCAAGTTTTCTGGTTTGTTAATAGGATCATATTGGGTTTGCTTGTAATAGACTCCAATAGAACACTGACAATGGATGCAAACCACTGCGTAACACCTTTGCAGTCAGACAGGAATGAAAAATACAGAAAAACTTGGTGGAAAAAAGACATGGTAAAAAGAATAAACTCAAGTATAGGTAAAACCACTGGGGTCACTTTACTGATCTTACCCCAGACTCATCAGTTGTGACTGTTTCAGTTGGCTTTGGCTTTAAGAAATTAAGAACATTAAATATTAAAATCAAATAAAATACAAAAAAAAGTTAGCTTAACCATAAGCAAAACTAAGAACATTTAAAATTTCTAAATGAAAATGAACATCTTTCAACTCAATATATGTTCTGAACAAAACATTTTAATTGCCTTATTAAACCATCTTATCTGTTCATGTTGGCTAACTCATGCTAAAACACTGTTGGCTGACTCATAATAAAAACTGCTGGTACAAAACATGTTTAAAAGATAAAATTGAAAGTAAATACAAAATAAAATATCTGCTCCTATGTAGGCTGAAAAAAGTTAGCCATCAATTTGCACAGGTTGTATGAAATCATAGCAGGAAGCCCACCTAAAACTCAAGAACATAGCTTTGGGCCAAACTAGCCTTTCAAGGTCCTTTTCTGCTCTGCCCTTTTTGAAGATTAATTACTCCATCACTGGAATCTAACAAGAGTCCAGTAATTGTGTTTGATACCACACCAGGAGCTCCCTTGCAGCAAGGTGAATTCACTGAGGTGACTCAGTGAGGAGCTCTGGGTGTTGCAGTGGCCAACAAGGACAAGGGGATGCACAAATTTCTCAGCCCCACGCCCTGGGGGCTGAGCCTGCCCCAGCAGTGCATGGGAGGCAGCTCTTGAGCTCTCTCCCCACACCTGAGCTGAGGGAACAGGATCAGGCATGAACAAATGGATCAGGATTTGATTGATCCTTTTGGGACAGATCTGTGCAGCCCTCGGGAGCTACAGGGAGCAGAGAGGCTCACACAGCTCCTTGTTCACAGAGCCAAACTCTGTGTGCTGTGAGGAACATCTCACTTTTCTCCTTTTATTCTCTCTGTCTGCTTTTGAAGAAGCTTTCCTGAGAGCCTAAATGGTCACACACTTTGCAGAGCAGGCAGCAAAGCTTAAAGGACCAATGGTCTGTGCTTGCTCGTGCAATGACAAACTCGCAGCAGCTTCTTCCAAAATTGGAGTGTCTTTAAAAACATTTATAGCACCAGAAAAAATGGGATTCTGGATGTTAGATCCCAGTGATGAGTCTTGCCCTCTTGCCTAAAATACCCTCCTTTTAGAGAGGCACCTTTCAACAATTCCTGTCACTCAGAGCAGCAGTGAACACAGTGCCACCCCAGAGCTGCTCCAGCACGCCGTGGAGGCACCAGCCACAGTCACTGCCACACTCCACCTACTCAAATCTCACAGACTGCTGGTATTCAAGATAAAACTTGAGGAGAAGGAAGGGAAAAGAAAGGAGCTGGTTCTGTTGAAAATATACTATGCAAACTTATTATTGTAAAGAAAAGCAACAAGAGCTAGTACTTTCAAAAAATCGGATCATTAGTGAAATACTAATTGTGTTCTCTATTACTTTTTTCCTTAAAATAAAGGCATCACAAGGGGGAAATAAGGTAAAAATAATGGTTTGCTCAACTATGTGCATGTTATGTATGGATAAATTACTGCCCTGCCAGGATATCAATATATTCTGAAACAAAGAATTTTTTTAACTGTATAAAGGATTATTACAAAATTTATGAATTAAATTACCAAAAACCCAGATCTCCTTATTAAACTTCAGCAAGCAGAGTATTTGTAAAACTGGCTGTAACATCTAAACTTTGTAAGAACTAATATAAAAGAGATGGAAAATCTTCTACTAAGGGAAGACAACTGCTTCATTAGAAATTCTCTGTATATTTCAACAATTTGAAATCATCAAAATATAATCAAGGAAAATTCAATATCACAAACACCATAAATTTCAAGATATCAGAGATCATGGAAACAATCTTGCAAAGCTGCCTACCTAAATCAATCCCAAACCTGCATCAGTGCACACAGACCCACACTGCTACTGACTTTTTAGCACAGAAAAAAATCCTTTTGATCTGAAGCTTTAAAGAAAAAAGGTTTAATTACACCTTCTGCAGATGAAGCCTGAAATGCCATACTAATCTCTAGTGACTGACTCAGGTTGAGCTTGATCCTCTCTTAAATAGTGAGCAAATTACTTGATTTGCTTTGGTATTTTGTATGATCAAAAACTGAACATAGTATTTGACAGAAAGAGATCAGATTAAATTACAGTATCATCACAAACTGACACTAAAAAAATGAAATAAAATTTCAGGGTTGGCATTTGGGAATTTTTCCCATTGTGTTTTATGGGAGCAGGATTGGCCCCAAATAAGTTAGCATCAGTATTAGGATGGCAATATATAATGGGATAGATGACACCAGAAAAAGGATACTTTGGTCCTTCATATTTTTATTTAATCACTTTTCCAAATGCAAAATTAATGAGCTTGCATTATGACTTGGTTATGAAAAAAAATCAAAAGGAAAAGTCAGTAAAAACAATGTTTTCTACATATAACCCTCTTAGCATTTACTTAATTCTCATTTTTTAAAATGTCAGATTACCTAAACTATGTGGTCAGTTCTACTGGAGCTGCTCTGGAATGATGATCCCTCATTTTATTTTCTGCAAGGAGGTCACTGAAGGGATTTGTGTTTGCCCAGTGGAGTATGCCCAGGACTGCCCAATGCACACTCCTCTCATGAATCCCTCTTCCTCAGCTTCTTTGAACTGAAAAGTCCTAAGTGCCTGGTTCTGATGGCTGATCTGATGCTGCTGGGGAGTGTTAGGATGTCATATGCAAGAGATTACAAATTATGGACACTGGCAAGTGCAGGTCCATAAGGAAAAATAAAAACTCTCTGTTCACAAAAAGCAAATTGTACAATAATGCCAAGGTGGAGATAAATGCTAGAAACAAAGTAAGAACATGAACTCCTGCTGAAGCTGAAAGTATTCATCATTGGGCAAGTGTTTTGGGTTTGACATTTTAGGGTGTATCTAATTTTTTACCCTCTTTGGCATTTCCCTCTGATAATGAAGCAGCTTAGTTTATTTTACTAATACCAATTTTAATGAAACTGGTGGAGTGATATACCACAAAAGAAAACATTATTCATACTCATTTATAAAGGAACTGCTCATCTGGGAGACAAAGTTAGCTAATGGTAACATGTGTCCATCCAGCATGAAGCAATGCTCAGATCTGGGAAACTGAGATAAAGATGAGACAATCTTCAGCAACAGTAACAGACAGACTGACAAAAACAGTGTCTGCTTCCTGCAGATAAGGGAAAACCAGACAGTCCCCAAGCACACAGCCTGACTGGCAGCACCAGTGACATCTCGTGCACACACACACGTAAGAGGGTGGCACATTTTGATTTTGTACATGTAGGGAAGTATTAGAATAGACTTGAGACTGAGGGGTACAGGCTGAGCAAAGGGATGGTATCTCTTGACAAGAAGGTAAAAAAATTACCTGTGGTCAATCTACCAATGCTACTTGGTCCCAAATGCTTTGGGACTGGCTGGATTTATTTGGATTCTTTTGTACCCCAAAAACTGGGACTGCATGATTCCTAAGATGGCAGGTGTGCTTCTCTCTGCTAGAAGTCTGGCAATGGTCACAGCTGGAATAAATGGACAGCTTCTGCTTTCCCTGCTTGGCTGACAGACACCCTGCAGTGAGGGGAACGAGCACAGGCTCTGCCCAGGTCAGCAAAGCACTCCATAGCCATGTAATTTTGAGCCAATCCTTAAATACTTCAAATAGGCAGTGATACGTATTTTTTTCTTTTTTACTTAATTGAAGTGCAACACAACAGTTTTCTTCCTCAAACAATCCCAAAGCTAAAAAATATAACCAATGATCAACATAAATTTCTGACTCACTGATGAAAATGTTTGCCACCTGCTACCAATTTTGGTCAAGTACTAATGCTGCTTATGAAAAATTTAGCACATTTCCTAAACAGGAACTCCTTGTTACACAAATGTTTGCAACAAAAGTTAAAAATAAACATCCTGACTAAAAAGAACTTCAGTGTCAAACTGTGAACAGTGTGAAACAGATTGAATCATGCCTTGAAGCAAACTCTGTGCTTAAACAAAAAATAAACATGGTGAAAACCAGTGATGTTAGTAAATGGTGCAGGTCAAAAGCTTCTTTTTTACATATTGTGCCAAAGGGTCCAAGATTATGTCAGAACAAATGACACATGATGATAATGTCCTCATCATCATAATTAAAGAAGGACGCATCTGAATGACAAACACACATGATGACAATAGCATTTATAGCAAAACATTCAGGTTGCCAAAATATCTCCAGAAATGTGTACTGTGAGCCCATGTGCATAAACATACACAATTTGTTCAGAGAATAGTTACTGCCATTCAGATGTGAGCAAGAAATTTTCATTGTCTTATCTGTGCTCTCTATTCCCTGTTCAACATGAACCAAATGCCCATAGACATCAATTAATTAAAATTTTAAGTCAATGTGAGAAACCTCTGAAAATATTTTTATAAGTGCCTCTTCCCCTGCAAAATATGTATTTAAGTTCTAAAGTCACAATTAATATGTTGTTATTATATGATAACTAATAAAAATTATTTCTGGCTCCAAATTAGATATTACAACACTGCAGAGATTTGATATTGCACTAAGACTTCACACTAATGAAAGCAAAGCTGTATGAGAACATAGTTTTCTGACCTACCCTTAAGCCTAAACAGAGATGTTTGCAAAAGTTTACAAAATATATCAACAGTATCCAAAAATACAAATTACAAGCACCAACACCCAAGTTGTAACATGTGATAGGGATGCATAAAGTTGTACTCAAACTAAATTGGACTGCTCTTGTTCAAAGTTGAATCCTGAATCTCTTACAGGAGGCAGATAGGGGCTTTACTCCACTCCTCTCACACAAGCACAAGATCAAGATTCAAGGCAGATGGGTTTTCCTGAAGGGTTCAGGAGGAAGACATAAATGCTGTTCCTTTAAGCCCTATTTCAGCAGAAAACCTGAAGGGTTTTTTTATGTCAAGAATAAAATCAGTCCTGTAAATATGGCATTAATAATTTACGTAAAAGATGAGGAAAGGGAACTCTCCTTTACTTTCTCAACATTTTGGCAGCACATGGATGGTAAAAGAAACTTAAATAAAAAATGTGAATTAAAACCTTCACAACCACTACAGAAAAAATGTGATCATGCTTCTAAGTCATTCAATGTTGGTCATCCAAATGGTTTCTGAGCTGACAAATAAGATCATTTCTATACAGTCAGGCCAGATTGAAACTTGTATGTTATTTCCTTTTATCAATTTGTTTATTCAGATTTTATTTCCAATTTATTTCTCTCTCATTCTCGTAAGTTATATACTCCCTCTCCCAGACTGGATTAATCACACTTTGTGTCTGCCAATCATTACTCTGCAATTTTAATTGAGAAAGAACCATTTCTATGACCACACAAGATCTTGCATGACATGTGAAAGTTTCTGAAAACAAAAGGCCACAGAACCCAGAAGTAATTATATAGGTTTTAGTAGTGATTTTAATTTTTTATTGCTATATCACATGTATATTTACTTATATATACTTGCCTCTAATAATCTCTAAAAATAAAATGAACATGAAAACCAATTAGGTTCATAAAAGAAGGTTGAAGGAATTAAATGAAAGAGTAAATTAAAAAGATAATCACAGAAAATATTTTATTTCCAAAATATATGTTGCTCTGAGGTGGTTCATTTCCTGAGCTGGTCACTGATCCAGTCCTTGGGAATGCTGAGCAATCCTGTAAATTGCTTAATACATTAAAGACTGAATTCCACAGGCATCAGAAATAGTCAAACTCTAGTAATTTCCTGGATTATGTGAGAATGGGAGGTTACTGGATCAGAAGAATCAGCCTCAGGGAAGCATATATATTCTTATAAAAGGTTAAAAAAATTAACAAAATAAGAGATGACATTTATTTTCTAGTATTTAATAGTGAAATCAAGGCAGTGTGTATCTAGACAGTCCAATGCATTCTCCTGTAAAAACTGGGACAGATGCAAACTTGTTGTGGGCTAGAGGAGCTCACTGGCCTTTGCAGGGGATCTAAGCATCCCCAGGTGCACTGTCAGGATGATGCTGAGCTCTTTCCACAGCACGGGGCAATCCCATCTGTGATCCCACAGCAGTGTTTAGTTCACACTGAGGACATGAAATATTCACACTCATGTCTCCTTTGCACTGCTCAATCTAGATGGTTCTGCCCCTACAATTAGAGCTGTGACAAGACTGATTTTCTGTCAGTGCTGGTGATTTACCCTGCTCAAACAAGGCTGAGCTTCCTCAGCTTAAGAAGTTTCTCTAGTGGGAATTTTCACAGGTGCTGTTTCAATCATGCTTGAAATCTCAATGGAAACAAAGTCTCATTAGCATCTCAGCAGAGATGTGGCTTTCCCAGCGTCACTGCCAGCCTTAGATAACAAGTACAGGTGGAATGGCACAATTCAGAATGCTGAAAAAATACTGAGGAAAAGATTCTGAAATACTGGATTTGGATGACAGAAATTTACACTAAACTACTCAAGTAGGAATAGCTCAGTAGAATCAAAACAATAAAAGTAAAAACATAAGCAATTTCCCTGGACGCTATGCAACATTAAATGTTTCATGTTGAAAATGGGAAATCAAGGCCAGAAATGTATAGAAACCAGAATACATTCTTGACTTGCACAAACAAAGCACAGAAAAGTGGCAAGACCAGAAACAGACAATGCTTAGTACACAGAGAGTCTGCTGTGCAAAAGTAGAAGAAATAGAAGATGAGCATTTTTTCTCTTGTGAGAATAACATGAAAACTAAGAAATAGCAGTGCTGGTTGTTGCTGTGGTGTGTACTTATCTTGGACATCATTACTTGGTCTCCAGAATATTTTCAAGACAGCTGTGAGAATTGCTAAACCCCAGCTGACAGCTCAGTTAGAGTCACAAGGAGTGTCCAATTAACACTGCCCATGCACTGCTGAGTACAGACACACCTGCTTTGGTCATGGAAGCACCTCTGAGCTATCCTTCAATCTCTTCACAATCAAATACCTTTTGCAGTTATGAGGGAAAGCTATTCCAAATGAATGGTCTTTTTACTCTCCTCAAATACTGTGCTCACCTACACCAGTACTACTGGGAATGGAAATCGTGGGTAAATTGCAAATACTTGAGCTGTAAGTCTAAATGCAAAATTTTTCTGGGGAAATAAAACAAACCCTAAAGTAAACAAAACAGAGGGAAAAAAACCAATCAAAATAAATCAGAGGCAGTTTTTACAAATGTGCTCCATGAAGAATAATTATACTTAAAGAAAAGTCTCAAAGGGACACTGGAGTTCTGGGCTGACTGACCCTCCCTGTCAGCTCAGGTTCGTTCAGTTCACAGAAAGATCCATCCCCACAGAAATGAGAAAAATCAGTCTGAAATCTAAAGGTCAGGATAAAGTTCTTCTGCTCCCATGTTCTCTCATCACTCCTCCATTTTCTTTCCAAAAAGTCAGTCAGTCATGAGATTCTCAGTTTAACACAAGAAGCAATTTCAAGGTTGCCTAAACACCTATTATGTGCAATGGCCATCAGACAAAATTCTGGTAAATGATGGAGTTTTCCAAGTACTTTAAGAGTAATTCAAACTTCCAAGCACTTACTGCAGGATATGAAAAGCAAAAGGACTGGGAAAAAGTAAACATTCTATTTTCCACAGCATGGAAAGCCTGACTTTCTATGTGGCCTTCTTCTGCAATCTCTTGAGATATGAATGGCCTCCAAACCCAAACCTCTCACAGAAAAAGAAATCATCATTTGTCAAACCAAGCCACTGAAAACTTATAGAATCTTGAATTATTTTGGTCATGTTAACTACAAAAAGCAATAAGCTTCAAGTAAGATAGTAACATAAGTTTAAATACTTCTTTTTTTTCTGTGCAGATATAGAAAAACAATTTTTATTGTCTCACTGTGCTGTGTGCAACTATACAAGTATATAAATAAATAACAGCAGCTTCTACAAACATCTGTATCAGTGTTTAGGTCTTTGATTCCAGGCTTAAACATACTTTCATAAAAAAGGACTTTTTGGGGATTAAGTTTACATTTTCTGTATTTCTTGATGACAGCAGTTACTTTTTAGTGCATGAACAGTTGCTACTTACATTAACTTCTGTTATAGCAATATCAACGACGCTACCAACAACAATTAAGGCATCAAAAGTGTTCCATGCATCAGTGAAATAGTGCTGTTAGGACAAGCATTCAGCAGAAAGAGAGCAAGAGAAAAACACAAACAGAAAAAGAGAAGAAAAGGACAGTGTTATAACACAGAAACACTCTAGGCTTCTCTGATGTACCACTATACAATCTAAACTTTCCCTTTCATAGCTAAAAAAGATTGGTAGAAAAAAAAGGCTATTTATTTCCCATATCAACATAATTGACCTATGACTGGTCTGTACTCAAAACTTTAGAAACATCAGATCAAAATCTGTGACTTGTCCAGATGATGGAAATAGTGGGGAGACAGAGAAAGAGAAGTAGGGACTGGGGAAAGTAAGCTGGGATATACTCACATCAGCTTCACTGAGAACGACGTCTACTATGCTGCCAATAACGATGAGGGAGTCAAACGTATTCCAGGCATCACTAAAATAGCCCTGAACAGAGCAGGCAGGGTGCAAACGTTTGTGATTACACATGAAATGTCAAATATTTGCATACTTCTGTTTAGTTTTGCATAAACAGAAATTAGTTAAACAAAACCTGTGGTCTAATGAGAAAACAAAACAAAACCAAACAATATTGCCTACTGAAGGAAAAGCAACATATATGTGCATGTGTGTGTATATATATAATTATATATATACATGTACAGACACACACACAGATACACACACACTCTACACATGCAGAACACACCATCAGATAAGCACGATGTTGGCAAGCAAGCCATCATCCAAAATTGGTTTTGGGCTTCTAGCAAGGCTGAAAAAATCTAACATATATACCCTAATGAGGAAAACAAGACCCTTTCATTATATTTCTGCAAGACCAAGCCAATTGAAACCTCCTTATCATCAAGGATTTTGTGATAGTCTTATCTAAGTGGTTGGTAAAAATATTGAAAGGGTCATGTCTCATCACTGGCTAAACATGCACAGTTACTAATGTGAAACTGTGCATAAAGATTAGAGAACTGACTTAATCTTCTATTCATAAACTAGGTCTAATATAGGAACTCATCCCACATTTGCAGTCAGAGGGTGATTCCGTAGCCAGCGAAGCCAGTGAACCACAGCAACCTGAACAATTTCTTAATGCTTTTGGTTGGTGCAGCCAGTCCAGTGTCTGAAAACTCATTTTCATCAATTGCTTCATCACCCTTCTGATATTTTATGCCTTAAATATACTCCCCACATGTGTGTTCCATGGCTGCAAAGGGTTATAAAGGTCAGTAATGCCATTAGCTGACTGTGGGCATAAAACAGCACGTTTGAGCAAAGAGGTTCTTCAGAAGAATCCTCCAGGTAGGTCCCAGTGTGGAACAAACCAAAATGTTAAGATAACTGTGGAGACCAGAGGTTTCTGCAATATGTGGCTTTTTCCTAGTTATTATAGAAATCCAGAACGGCAAAAATTACTGAACTTGCCCTTTACCTCATTCAGATATATTAAAGTATCAGTCTACCATGACTGAGAAAAATCGGAATGTACATTTTGTACTCGTACATTTCTTGGTAATAAATTTTAAAATACTAACTTTTCAGCCACTATTGAAGCTCTAAAATAATACATTTAGCAAGAAATTTAAAATTTAAAACGTGCTAATCTAACCTTATATCTAGTTACACTTTTTATTACACTGTTTGCACTAAGATAATGTTTTAGCTGAGTAGTTTAAGTTATTACATGAGTTGTTAGCAGAGAAAAGAAAAATAGGTTCCAAAATCGATCTTAGAATTGGACTGATATTTTTCTCAAGATTTTAAACTTTTAGATTTTCTAATAATTTTACAGTTTAAAGTAATGCATCTGAGTGCATTAATATTTGAAGAAAGGCTTCTTTTGAGGGGAAATTTCCTCTTGGAGACTATGAGAGAGCTGCTACAGTAGACAACAGCTCCACATTCTTGGAGAGGAAGCAGGGTCAGGAAAGGCTCATTATGTTTCTAATGCTACTCTTTTAAAACACAAATTGCTACCATCATTCCTTCATCTAAGGAAGGGGCTGAAAGAGGAAAATTGATCAGAGTACTGTTATTTCTACAATCCTTTGCACTTCGCTGGTTCTTTGGGATCACCCATCAATTCCAGTTTTGGAGTAAAAGCCAATGCTCTTGGATTTGGCCTCCTGAAGAAATGCCTCCACTCCAAAGAGCTCTTGCACCATTCCCTGCTGCTCCCTCCTTACTCTTCCTGCTCATGGGAACAAGCCATTCCCAAAGCTTTACTGAGAATCCCACTGAACCACCACAATCATATTGAAATTTATAATCCTAATGAGATTAGCAGCTGCCAACCGAAGAAAGAGAGCTGCTCTCATCATGTTCTTCCTGATCATTAGCATTCCTTATTTCTAACTGTTTTCCTTGATTTTAGAATAGCAATATTTTTATCTATATATACAGAAAATAAGAGACTATTGGGAAACAGCAAACACATAATCAGCACGATCCTGAGCTGTGCTGTCTTCCTCTACAATGGGAACCAAAAAAGGTCCTCCAAATAAAGGGTAATTTCGGCTATAGAAAAAGTTACTTTACTAGACATGCTACAAGATAAAGCACTGAAATAAAAAAAAATCACATTTTGATTCAATACAGCTAAAACACTTTACAGCTAAAATAATTAACACGTTTATTTATTTATTTTATGAAACCTTTTCCATCAGTATAGACAAATATTGTTCAAACTAATATGTAAAGCAAAAGCATACAAATAAACAAAAAAACTAAGAGAAAATAAAGATGGTTTTGGAAAAGGGAGGAATGGACAAGTCACAGCAAATAAACATCATGCAAATAAGTTGTTTTCACCACTGCAAGGACCCAAGATCAATTCACTTACTAGCCATCTTTCCTTTTTTCTTACAAAAATCTGATGTAAAACGACATGGAAAATCATTACAAGTTTAAGCAACAACTGGCTACCAGGAGGCTGTACATACGGCATGTGTGGATGGATTATTTTTGATTCCATAGCTGTATTTTGTTTTGAACGGCACTGAACCATGCTGAGTAACAGATTTTAGCAAATGTGAGGAAAAAGACCTGTTCTTTTTAGCTTATATTATGAAAAATTTGCTCATTGGAAATGCGGAAGGACAAAATCACAAATCCTGGGGAATAGGTAGGCATAGAGAATTAGCAACAAAATATGTTTCCATACATCTACCACATAAATATACTAGTTCTTTTAGTACTCTCTTGGAAAATTTAGGGCCTTATTCTGCAAAGCCTTGTGTGATCCAATCTCCCAGTCAAGTGTGCCAGACACTCAGCATCACCTTTACTACTGAGCACTTCTCCAGGTTTTATGTATTTCAGAGCTGCAAGGCAGTCTGCAGTGCCTTGGTTTTACACAACACAATATCATAGGAAGAGCATCAATAATTTATAGTAGCCTTAAGTTTATATAACCAGCAAAACCAAAAGATCACCGTTTTCACAGGACTTTTTTCTGCATATTAAGGGGACACTGTCAAGCAGATGAGATAAAAACTTAACAGGTTTTTTTCCCTGATCTTTTTTTTACAGAGTTAAATGGAGTTTTTATTTGATGCTTTGAACATCTCTGAAATAACTTTTTAAAGGCACAAAATTAATAAATAAAACTTTATTCTGTCAGACTAGCCTAAAAGACCCACCTACCAGTGACACAGACATAGAAGAAATTTATCAGTCTTTCCTCATGACCCTAAAGCAAAGCATTAAGTTTGGTTTCAGATTGTTCCTACTATTATTAAACTTTTATATGAGGTAAAGCAATTAATTGTTGTTTCAAACATGCATCTATTTTGAAATTTAAATGAAAGACATTAAAATTCTACTTAAGGCTGCTATCTGATATTTGATTATTAATGAACTATGTAATACGTGTTGCCAACAAGTTTTGTTAAAAAGTATCTGGTAATTTAAAAGGTCACAATCTCCAAAGAATAACAGGAACAACCTTAAATATACTTTATTCCCTTTCTGCTCATTAGTCTCTTCCAAAAGTCTGATTATCATCATGGTCTTTAATCCTTGTCCTGCTAATTAAAAAGTTTAAGGTGTTCTGCACCTATGGGGGACTGAAATTCAGGAAAGGAGACCCTTCCACTGGCAGTGTCTGCCCTTCAAACTCTCAGGGTTCAGATCCAGGGATGTCTCACAGCGAAAGCATCCAGTCAAATAGAAAGCATGTTGACACAGAATTAAAGCTCAAATTGTACAGAGTCTTAGAGACCAGTTTTAACACATTGCATTTGCTAACAAGTAGGAAGCCCACAGTACAAATGGAGCACTGTGATTTGTACACTCATGATCAGACCACTGTGTTTGGCATTAGCTGCTATTTCTGACTACAGTCACAAGTGCATGGAGAACCATACAAGGATTCACAATCTTCCTTCAAAAAGCAGATGATAAAATGCAGCAAAGTCCTCTGTGCGAAACAAGGATATAGAACAGGAAATACAGATCAGGAAACACAACCAGCATACTCATGACACCGTGGTCCACGCAGCTGAGCTATCTCCTCTGGGGCCTCATATTGTGCTATTTTTAATGTGAAACCCTTAGCATTTAAATAAGATAGCTGACACAAAAATACAAATAAATTCATTAGAAATGTACAATGGACTGGACAGTGCAGAGCGAGACCACGGGAGAGCGGGCAAACATTCACCCGGAACTCCACAGTTCACATCTCAACACCAGATCTCAAGAGATGGATCATTCCTTCACTTCTGCAGGCAAATAAAGCTGGCTTTCAACCAAGCAGCTCAGGCTGCACAGCCAAGCTCAGTACTAAATACAAGCTGAATAAATAGTTTTGAATGTCTGGAAAGCTGTTGTGCAGCTGCTGCAGCCTGAGCTGTGGGCAGCCGTGCTGAGAGCACAGAGCTGCCCGGCTCAGAGCAGGGACAGGGCTGCACAGAGCCAGGGCTGCTCCACAGCAGCAAAGGGCACAGCTCTGCCGGCCCCTGGGCAGATATCCTGGCTGCTTTAAAAGAAGGGCAGTGGGAAAGGAAAAGTACCAGCCTTGGATGGTGAGAGCAGTAAACCTCAAAAGGCTCATCTGGCTTTTTTCAAATTCCAAGTGTAGCAAGTGAACACGTTTTACTCATTTACATAACCCAAGATAAACATTAATTTCATTGTACTAGAAACAAATTTAGTCTGTTTGTTCATCATTAACTTCTGCACTTTATAAATGCAGTATGAGAACTGAACAAAAAGGCTGCATTAGCTGCCACAGGATAGTTTTATCTTTTTTTCAATTATAGTTACCAGTTTCTCTTGCATATCTATTTTGAAAATGTGCCTGCATCATTCATATTGACAGTGTCCCTTTAAAACAAGGAATCAACTACTCAGTGTGGGGCCTTCTACCAAATATTATGTATATATTACTGAAAACATAAAAATCTAAAAAGGCTATTGTATATGTAAATTATTTACACATATGTTTGTAATACTTGGCTGTATTTTTTAAAGTAAAGAAATTATTTTGCAATTATTTTAGAATGGGAAATTATACTGGACACAGGTCTTTACTGGAGATTAAATTAGTGTAAAGTAATGGATGTAGTACCCAGAACAGGAGATGTAGTAATGCTTCTAACAGGAAATGATTTATCTGATTTAGAAAGGGACATTTTTATTACCTCAAAATATTCCAGATCTCATTAACCACTTTCTTAGATTTTTTTCTGATATCTACATTTCATTTCCTGGAGTTAAACTTCTATCATAATTTCTCTGATAGATAAAAGTGGGAAATGTTGGTTCTTTTTGTTCTTTGAATAATATACAACAAGTGTGAAACTCATCATACTTAATTCCTGTGGTGATGACCTAATTAAAGCATATCTTAAACTTACCTTGGGTTTGAATGCAATCAGTTTCAAAACCATTTCAACAGTGAACACTCCTGTGAAAACCATATTCATAATGTCCATGGCATCATTAAATAGCTTAGACTGTCCATAGTGCTGTGAATGAAAAATGAAACACTTACAAAAGTAAAGGCTTTAAAATGTGAAGTGAAAGCAAGGCAGCCTAAGACAAAGTTGACAAAAATGCAGCATAGGAAAACATTTTCTAGTAAAATTTGTGAAGCACATCTATATATGTGGAAGATTAGCTGAGTATCCTTGGTCAAGCATGGAACTGTTTAAATTTATTCTGTTTAGGCACAGAGCAGAACAAAACTGTCATTCCTCAACATCTTAAGGCAATCTCCAGTGAGAAAATTGTTCCCTCAAAAGAGGAGTATTAGATAACAACATTTTCCTAAGTTTTATACGCAAGGTTTTAAAATTACACAGCCTTGTGTCACACCTGCTTAGAAAGCCTGAAGTACGGTAGTCACAAAATAACACGGTGTGTAGGAGGTGTATTTTTTAAGAGGACAGTGTATGCAACTATACTGAAAAAAGCAGAATGATTTTGTAAACTGAATTCAAACCATGCTTTTTCTTACCAAAATCTGAAACACTAGGGAAAGAAAGAGACAACTAGAACATATCACAGAAAAGTACTGAGATCAGAAGTGCTTTCTTTAAAATTCTACTTCATAAAAAAAATACAGGTTGACATCATTTAATGGCATTTTACCACCCATACCCTTCCCCTTGATTTATGCCATCTTCAAGAGAGTTTCTGGTTTTCCTACCTGCATAGCCAAGCAAAGGGTGTTCAGCATGATGAGGACAAACATGATGTATTCAAATCCAGTAGAATTCACCACATACCAGAACTTGTACTGGTAAGGATTTTTTGGAATATATCTACGGAGAGGACGTGCCTTCAAGGCATACTCCACACACTGCCTCTGAAAAGCAAATACAGCAAAAACTGTCAGGCTATAACCTAGCAGAGCATCAACTGGGAATAGAATCATTAAGTGAAAATTGTTAAATATACCTCTCAAAACCAGTCTGTCCACTTGATTTGGGGCCTTTTATTATTAAGCATTAATAAAGTGCAGAAGGAGCTCACCAATCCTTACTAGATTATTTACAACTGCATTGAACCATATCCACTACTCAGCCACAGGCAAAAATCAAATAATGCTCATGGAGATTCTGGAGGGCTTTGCCTTTATACACTAATACATTATAGTATGCATGGATATAGTACACAGCAGGACTATTAAGTCATCTCTAAACCATGTTTTGTCTTTACTCCCTTTTTAACCACCAATGGGCCTGCATGGCACAAAACCCTAGAATCAGCAAAACAAATACTGAGGAGGTGTTTCTTCTAATAGCTCAGTTAAATTGCCCAGCAAAGTCACATACGTAGGAACATCATCTCATAATCTATTAGTGCCCAAAATCTTCAGGGCTGAGCCTCCTACTTGTCTCTGAAGAATTTCTTACAGGCCCTGACTAATGGCGCACATGGTGCAGAAAGAATCCTGGCTACAGTCTCATGTTTGGCATTCTTTAGATGAAGTCATCCAAAAATACCCCAAAAAATTTGACTTATGAGTTTCTCACTCAAAGGATTAAACAGTAAATGGGGACAGATTTTTGCAATTTTAGTCTGAATATCCCCAGTGAATTTCTAAATAAATGGGGGCGAGAAGTGGAACATTTTGAAAACTTGAACTTTGGACACTTTCAGACTATTTGGAACACAAAACTATTTTCCAGTTCTTAGTGTAAAACCTATCTCTGCCTCAGGATAACCTGGCTGTATTCTTATTAATGTGACACCAAAAAGCAAGATGCAAGGAAGCCAATGAGCTTAGTGGACACCTTTCACAACAAAAACACTGGTGGGTTGGGCTCACAGAAAGGTACAGCAACCTGAATACCCAGTTAAATAAATACCCAGATAGCAAAAAAATTAATAAATACTAAGCTATGTGTTTGGTGCCCTCTTCTGCCCCAAAGCAGAAAGGATGCTCTTCATGCATAAACATAAAAGGCTACTTTCAAAACTTAAGAATTCATTATTTATTTTAACCTGATTTTTGTCCAGCTCACAGTTCTTGTACTCTTGTTCTCCCTGTTCTTGGAATGTAACAATCACAAAACCAACAAATATGTTCATCATAAAGAAAGCAATAATGATGATATAGATGATGAAAAAGATGGAGATCTCCACTCTATAGTTGTATACAGGTCCTACATTCTCGCCATTTGAATCAATGGCTTTGTATAGCAGCCTGAAAAACAAACAAAATTTTATCTTTATTACCATTAAAATGAGAAAATATTAAAATATGCAGACTCAGAGGACAGGTTTCAGAAATGGTCTGATATTCATTGATATCTTCTTCTAGTTACTGATAGTGCTTGCAAGAATACAGAAAGCAGAAGAATCACAGCACACTTTTTTATATTCTTTTTTTTCCTCAAAGAATTAAGTTAATGACCCAACTTTTGTACTTTTCATTTATTTATTTATTTCACCAAACAAAATTTTCTCATTTAGGGAAATACTGAGTGGAAGATAGCTCTTTCTAGATTTTTCTATGAGTGTACTGCTGTCTGATATTTTAGCAAAAGGTTTATTTGAAGGCCTAAAACTTTCAAATTAGCCTTATTTAAGGGCCATTGATGGATAAGCATCTAGAACTGTTACTTCCATTAGAGCTGAGGAGAAGATCCTTATAGCAAATGCAGCAAGACTGGAAATCAAACAATACAAAAAAGTTCACCTTTTCTTATTTTTCCATATTTTGAAACATGGGATAAGTGCCCAGATTCAGGATAATAGGTTTCTTTATTTCCTCCCTTTTTACACCACCATTTAAAACTGCTTTATTGCCCAAAAATGTCAGGTAAATGATAGTGAATTGCTCTGGAAAATGCAACTCTGGAAACAACGCTGGGCAAACATGGAGAATCCACTCACGCTGGCCAGCCTTCAAAGGTGGAGACTGTGAACAGGGCCATCATAGCAGACAGGACATTATCAAAGTTGAAATCACTGTTTTGCCAGACCCTCTCTTTGACCATGGGACTATCGACATCTCCATCCTTATAAACGATGTAAATCCCTCTGTGGGAAAGAAACTGGCATTAGTGAAATGCTGAACTGACCTCGGGGTTACTCAATGCTCTATTCAAAGCTGTTTCTTACACTGCCTCCTCATGTTTGCTTTATTTCTTTGCTAACCTGTGTTTTCTGGTGGGATTGAGATGACAATTCCAATTTACACAACCCTAAACAGCCTGACCCATGCACAATGCCTGCCCATGCACAGTTTAAGTTATTCAGAACAAAATGTGGCACATTCTTAGACCAAAGATCTCCTCACCGGCATTCCTCAGGGTTCTGTTTGGCCTCATCAGTGCACTTGTAGAATTTTCCCTACACATAAAAACAAAAAGCAGTGACAAAATGCAGAATATGCAAAATACATGCTTTTATACTGTGATTGGTTCAGGATGGGACCAGCCCAGTCCCAGCAGCAAACCACCAAGAATTCAATTCAACTTTTCTTTTCTTGATGGACTGTAAGTTCTGAGAGTGTCTCACCTTAAACAGCTGCACCCCAATACAAGCAAACATGAATTGCAGCAGAGTTGTAACAATCATGATATTACCAATAGTTCTAATAGCCACAAAGACACATTGAACAACGTGCTGGAAAGAAAGAAAAAAAAATGTTTCAATGCAACTTGTCATAGACCACATATCATAAAAGTCATCTCTGCATTCTTTTTTAAAATTACTATTTTTCTGTTGCCAGCATAATACCTAACACTGTAATTTCACTTGTTTTCTAAATTTTTCTGTAAGTTTGTTGACACAGACCCATCAATATCAATTGACTAGAAATTACATAGGCACTATGGATAAGCAACTGAAATGCACTGACAAGTTGGCTCATCACAGTCCAAATCTGCTCTCAGTGGCAGCTCCTCCACACACAAACTGCTGTAACTGTGGGCAGAGCCTGGGCTGGCCAACACCAGACATGTTTAAGAATCAATAACTGATTTCTGCCATTGCTCTGTGGATTTCTGCAGACAATTTCTCTTGAGCAATAATTTTTAACCTAAGGCAGGACTGGAGGATCAGGCCACCAGAAATATAACTTTAAAAATAAAAATAAACACCTTAAGTCCTTTTGCTCTGTTTATTGCCCTTAGAGGCCTCAAGACTCTTAAAACTCTCAGAATCTTCACCACTGAGATAGCACTTGATCTGGAAGGAAAAAAAAAATTATAGTGTTACTGTTAAGGTAACCGACTTATTACAGAATAACAATATCCTTGCAAATTTCTGAAATGTGAAATTTGAAAAAAAAAAACCCTTCAACTAGAACTCTCAAGATATGTATACAAGGCTTTTTTTAAAATTCTTTATTGATTCTCTATTATTAGAAAATAGTACCAATCTCTTAAATACCATAGGAATAATTTTGATTTCTGGAGCAAATTTGGAATTAACAGCTTAGAAGCTCATCTAAGACCATAATGGAGCAAAATAGTCCCCACAGTATTTTCCAGTGTTGACAAGATCTTTTGAAGACACTGTGTAAAACCTGCAAATCAATGAGTCCTTCAATTCCAATTAACCTGAGATCAAAAGATCTCAAATGACTTTGATTCTCTCTGTTTAAGTAGCTTGGACTGCATTTTGAGGGAATAAGAGGGCAGAGGGTTTTAAGGAACACCCTGTGAAACTGAAAGTTTGTGCAGTAGGAGGTCTGGTACCGACAGAGTTCAGAGTGGGGAGCAGCTGCCTGACACCCTCCCCTGCTCTCTTTGAGTCACTAAGGCTTTCACAGATTGTTTTTTTTAATATGGAAAAACCACTCGATGAATCAAGAAGCACGTTTAGATTCTTTTACTGTGTTTAGTCTGACCAAAATTTTAAAAAACCCTCTCCACTACCACTTACTGTCCTGATTAAGGTACAACTTCTCCCCTCCTCAAACAGTCTAGTTCCATACCCCCCAGGTCAACACTGAAAGACCAAGCTCATAAAATCAGATTGCAAGTGTGACAATAGCTCAAGAGAAGGGATTTAAACCTCCTGCAGCTCCAGGAAATCCCTGCTCTACCAATACCAGTGTCATGGGGCTCCTCCTCGCTCTCCTGGTAATTGTGGGAAGTAGTAATTTGTTTCCAACCCATATTAGCAATGAATTACAACGCTCTCCATGAAAAGCACTCCCTCTTGCCAGCCCATCCCTGAGCACTGGCACTGCACACCCACACACCATGGGGGAACAAAAGGAGCTGGAGCACTGATTTCAGTATGAAACACCAGAGCAAAAATAAACCATTCACGTTCTAAGTGTAGTACTTACTGAATCCCAAATGATACCAGAGAAACGCCCACCACCAGCAAATCCAGCAAATTAAAATAATTCCTGCAGAAGGACCCTTTATGAAGGAATGCTCCAAAAGCTGTCATCTAAAAATAGAATTGTTACATACTTAGTCTATATTTCAATTTATTCAAATTCGCATTTAGGCTGTTTACAAGACACTTGCCTTGAGTGTGAATGCATACAATACTATCTCACTTTCTAAAATCCTTTGAGATAAAAAACAATCCCTCTACATACATTAAATCTTTCACTTAAATCAGAAAAATTCTGCTCAAGCAACATCAATAAATATGCTAATTTTTTTCTCATGTCAACAAATGTTTTATTTTGTGTAAGAATTGATGAGGCTGAGGTGATTACCCTGAATTAATTTGGCCTTTGTTAGAAAAATTGCTACCAAAAAAATTTGAGATTTCCACGTTTACTAAACTGTAGGGTCCAAATTTTGACTCCTAATTATTAATACTATCTTAAGAACTGAAAAGGAGCTGAAAATGTACTGTAAACACCTGAGAGCCAAAGCTGGTCCAGAAGCAGGACAAGGCTGTCCTAAGGCAGCACTGCAAGGCTATTTAGCTTTGGCTTATGGCAGGCATTAGAGGCTATCTTGGAATAACCTGATAACAAATAGAGGTTTTGTATTCTGTGTAATCAGAGGTCCCTAAATTTTGCTGTTCTGTGGGGAATATCAAACGTTGCTCTTCCTTTTGGACTTTCTTTAATTTTTTTGTTTTCTGTCCCTGTATTTAAATGAAAAAAGCTTACGAAGTGGATTTTGTATGCATCATTTGCAGGTTTAATTAGGAGCCAGTGATAGAGGCTCTATTAATTATGGCTGCAGCCAGCACGTGGGCAGATGGTTTTGGGTATCACAAAGCTGAATTTGACTCCTAAATCCATCAATTAGACTTCCTACCATAACTGTAAGTAAGTAGCAGTTAAAAAATGCACAGGGGAATCCAAATAACCATTAGATGCACAGACTCACCAGCTGAAGGTAATATTGCATAGGTCTTTCCATAGTAATGGATTAAGTCTGAAACACTGAAACTAAAAACTCATAACAAAAGCAAGGATACCTCTGAAAAACAACTCATAGTCAGCTCAGTCACATGAATTCTAATTTCTTCAGTCTCAAGATCCTTTTACAGAGCCTGAACACTGAGCTATTCCTTATTTTCCACAGGTAAGAAAATTTGATGCCATCTAGGGAACATCCCATACTGACTGTGCATTTTAATCCCTTTACTTTCTGTTCTGTTCCTCGAGGAATAGGGAAGAGATTTTATTTCAGTTCCCCTCACAGCAAATTACTACAGCTTTCAAGACAGTTCCCAATGTAGAGCAGAGCCACAGGCAATGGGCATCCCAGTGCACTGCATCCCTGTTCAGTGTGCAGACATTTCCAGGCCTTCTGCATGGCAAACCACCACCACCAGTAAAGGCTGGACCTCTGCAAAGGAAGGATGCATTTTTTTTGGGAAGCAAAATTTAATTAATCTCCTTATTCTGTTATTAAGCCCTCTTTTTGGTGATCAAAATACTAAATATTCCCAAAAGCTAGAAGACTAAAAATGCTAAAGCTTTAACATATGCCATGGCATAAGACATATAACATAGTTATATTATAAAATTTCTATTAAATTAGCTCGTTCACTTACAGCTGTACAGAGTATATCTAAATTCTGTTGGGAGCTGAATACAAAAATAACCCTGAAAACCAAACTAACATCTATGATAAGAGCAGCACACAAAGTTTCGTGTAACAACTCCCACAAAAATTAGGTGAATAATTGACATTAAAGTGCAGGTGAGGTGTATATCTCCCCATCTTCACATGGAGAATCATATTTCAATGACCACAAATCCCAGTGGAAGAATTTGCTACAGCTCTCTAGTAAGTTTAAATGGTGTGGGATCAGCACAGTAGGGGGAGGTAGAAAGCACATATCCCTAACCTGACCTTTGCTGATGTTTTCACCTTTCCCAAGTTGTCCAAACAGCATGATAAACTGAATTTCAATGTCATGCAGGGAGAATTCTTAAATTCTTTAAAGTCATGTTGCAGCTTTTCTGTTTTTCACATCCTCATTCATACCCTCAACACTGTGCAATGTGGAAATCCTTGTTTGAGAACAAGGATTCTTGAGCAGGGGCACAGGGAAAATTCTTACATGCTGAGTTATTCTGGTTTAATGCTTGCTTTTGTACAAATTTCTTCACTATAGGTGATAATATTGCCTCTGCTTATCTTAATTTCAGTTTTTTTGTTTGGTTTTTTTTTTTTTTTTGGTCTGGAAATTAAGGAATAATTTATTTCTCAGCTTGCTACAAATGGCGCCCAAACAGGGACTTGAACCCTGTTAATAGTTACTTAATAGTTGCTGCAGGTCTAGTTTGGAATCTTCTCCTTGCAGAGCACTCTCCGTCTGCACAGCTTGGATATTGTGGGAAGCACAGCAGAGGACATGGAGGGCCCCAGGCACAAGCAAGCAAAGCCAGAGTCTGAGACATGTTAGCAAAGCAGGCCGGTGTCTGTGTCAGCTCCTGACTGTCCACCACATCTGTATGGTACAATTTATTTTCCTTTACATGTGAGTGCACTACAGAGCTTCCTGGAGAAACCAGAGTCAGAAGCATCACCATTTTTGGTTGTGATGTAGCTCCTTGTTTCCTTGTAATCTTTACAATTCCAGATTTCAGCAGCCCAAGCTCTAGAGCTTCCTGCTTCCCTTGGATAACTCATAAATTGCTCAGTGCCAAAATCTCTTGCAGTTTGCAGGAATGTTGCTTTTCTTAACCCATCCAGTTATGCCTCTTTATCCTGCCCTTTATAATTCCTCGGCCTCCTAGAAAAACTCAAATGGAACAACAGGAGCTGGAGAACCTGCTGCTTCAGAGCATGTGGAAGTTTACTGCCTTTCTTCTGCCACAGTTACAATGGTAATATTTTTATGGCTTCCCAAATTAAGAATTGGGAGCTAGTCTGATTTAATGCTACAGCTCTTTTCAATGCTCTGTTCTCTCCTTTAGTTTGGCCTTTCTCTAGCAGCAAAACCCCTGGATATTTATTTTAGTGTGCTACAAATAAGAATGATCAATTCTATACCAAGCTTCTCACTGCTGAAAATGTGAAATAAGGGGATAAACATTAAGCCTGGGAGAAAATTCACAAGCACAAAAATAGTCTATTACTTACAGTACAGCTTATCTTGTAAACAGCCCAAATATTGCACCAATTAGTAATAATCAAATTGCATTGTGAAGAGTATGCACAGCAATATGAGCAAAAGCTGGGAGAAGAGATCTTGTTAAGCTTAATCTTCAACTGGAAATGCATAGTTTATGTACAGATTCTTAGTGTGCCAGCAATTTTTAAGTGTATAAATCAGGGTTACTCAACCAAAAACTTGAGGTGGGAATAAGCACAGCATGAAACATTTATGAATAATGGGTAAATCTCTGAAAAAAAATTTTGCCAATTTCTAGTGAAAAATTTTACTTCCTTGTTCAGCATTTTGTTTCATCTGAATGCAATTTTTGGTTATTTATCTTCTTTACCACAGTAAATCTTGTACATTGAAAATCTGAGTAACCCCCATAGATATCCTTAACAATCAGTACACAAACTATACATAAAAATACCAATTTTCGGCTCATGCATGGGTAATACATTTAAGCAAGCATAATTATGCCTGTCTGTGAATTTAAATGTATGCCCAAAATAAATGCAAAATATCTTAGTGTATAGATAGATAAATGCAAGATATCTTGCAAGTCCTATTGCAAGAAAATAGTTATCTACTATTTTAGCTCTGTGGATATAGCTCAGCAAAATAAATCAGAAATTACATGCTCCCTCCTTATAAGACTGATTATCTCTTTCAGAAATGCCAGAGCAAGGAGAAGGAAAAGCTCATGCGCAGTGATTTATTGTTCCCTTTTCTGACAACTGTAAGTTTAAAAAGGGTAAAAAATGAATTATTAAACTGATGTAATGATAAAAAATCAGCTTCTTCATGCACCCAATGGTAAAAAAATAACCAATCAAAACTATGAGGAACTGTCAAATAAAAAAATCCTCTAGTTTAAAAAAGTCTAGCTTTGATAGCTTAGAGAAAAGGCGAAGAACACTTCAAGTGCCTTTTCTTGGCAGGTGACACACAAGGAAAATCCTTTTAAACAAGCTTCCTTTAAAAACCTGTTACCTTCAAAATGATCTCAAATGTAAACATACTAGTGAAGACATAATCTGCATACCCTAGGATCTGGAAGGTAAACAAAAAGTTACAAACATTATTGCTAAAGCTGCTTTTGGGCTAACAAGGATCAATTAACAATGCATTACCTTTAACAGGATTTCAACAGTAAAGATGGCTGTGAAAGCATAGTCAAAGTAACCAAGTATCTGCAAGGTATAATACGTGCCACAGTAAGAAATCCATTTCTTAATAATTTTCACAACTTAGACCACATACACAACATCTGAATTAATCTAAGTAGATAGATGGAGAATTTAGACAAAGTATTTTAAAATTCCAGCTATGGTGCAACCATTTTTATTTGCCTAAAAATTGAACAGATGCCACTGTGCTCAGGTATTAGATTTCACCCCTCAATAATTGACAGGACCCAATAGGCAACAATTTCTTTCAATTCAGACTTTCCTCTACCAGCTCTCACAGATACTTTCTTCAGCCTTTAGCAGAGATAGAGATCTTCAAAACACAAAGAATAAATACTTATTTATTCTTCAACAAAGAATAAATACTTATTAATAACATCTGTGGGTTTTACCAAAGTATTGCATCGCAAAATAAAACTTCAGTGGCTGCTTCTAGAGCGCAGATCACTCCACATTCTGCTACATTATATTGTTCCTGTACAGGCTTGTGCAGAGTGTCACAAGCAAATTAATTAATAACTAATCACTTAAAATCAGCACCACAACACCTTTTCCTTGAAGTGGGAAGATACAGCAGTGAATTATTGGTAGGAAATCTAAAAGAATCCACTAGAGTTGCACAGTGAGATGAAGTTTCTAAGAGGATTGTGGCTGTGGGACTGCCCTCTCTGCTGTCAACAGGCACAAGAACTGGTATTTCAGAACCATCCAGAGCTGTGGCCACATCACTAACACCTAAGTCAGTGAACTGCAGGAGGCTGGGAGTTTAGTCTCAAGGATCCAGCAATCCACCTAGCCAACAGTTGTGCACAGAAATATCCTTCCTGCAGTTCAGCAACTAACCAAATGGGAAGGAGAAATAAAATAAAGAGACAACACACAAAGAAATTAGTTGTACTAGATTAAATAAGAACAAATAAATTTTCCCCCATGTTCCATTGAATATCCCATCCTTCTGTCCCTTGGTGTGGCTGAAAAAATAGGCAAATGTTAAAGCCCTATGACAAAGATTAATCAGTAACCAATTCACTCCAGACTTAAAATAAAATAAAAAATATTTAAAGGCATTCTAGTTTGCAAATGTTCATTCTGTTGCAGACCTGGCTGATAGAGGGAATGTGAACCCTCAAGGCAGTAAAAAGAAAATTATGCAGGCCTGGGACATGTGAGAGAGTACTTACAACAAGAGGGGGAAGCCTTTCTGAAATCCCTCACACATTTTGTCTGCGTCCCAAACAGAAATAATCTTTTCAGTTACCACCACTTTCCATTTACATTTTCCTAATGCACCTCTAGTTACAAACACAATTATCAGCCTTTGAAGCCATTTCTATAATAACAATTTCAGTATTCTCCACCAGCTCTCTCTTTTTCCTACCCATTAGTGTGATTTATTTATAGGATTACATTGGTCCAGCTTTGTAGATAAGGGAAGTACACTGCTCTGCTGAATAGTGCATGAAGAGTGTCTTTGTGCTTTGGCCTCTTTTTACCTCTGGAGAAAGTTTTAGCTTTTTGGTTTTTACTAAACTTACTGGAAAAGTGTTCAGAGAATGCCAACAGCTTAAAGAAGACTTGCAGAGATTGAACCAACACCCACAAGAACTAGAGAGATACAACTTCTGTAGCCTCAGCAGGGCCACCTGTCCTGTAGGATGCAGAAGAGTTTCTCTGGCTCTGTGACCATCTCTACAGATCATTTTGTACCTCAAACAGGAGAGGGCTGGAAGTTCTGTCAAAGCATCCCCAAAGTTCCCACTGACCACTACCAAGCTGCACCATCTCAGCCATTTCCTACCTAGTCCAGAGCAAACCCAACTCACAAGAATGTGAAAGTCTTACTACACAGCCAAATCAAGTGCAACAAGGCTCAAAAATCCATGGTCATGAGAGTGGATTTATTTTATTTTCTCTGTCTAATAATTGTGTTTTTGAGTAACAGTTAAGCCTTCCACTAGATAAAGCATTTAAAATGTGCTTAAACAAATTCAAGAATTTGTTTTGGAAGAACACAGATGTTTAGTCCCCACATAAACTACAATTCTATCAATTAATAGAGACATTACTGAAATTAAAGGTTTTTAGGCCGAAATGGCATTTTTCTCTGAGTCAAGGCAAGATCTGGGCATGTTCTGATCCTCCTCTTACATGTGAATTTAGAGAAAAGTGAGATTTGTTTAGTTTCTGATGCAGCCAATCAAGAATCCAAACATCTGAGTCCAACGTGGGGGTAACTGAAACCCCTCAGAGTGCCACACGAGCTTCCCTGAGAGAGGAGGTAACACCCTCATGAACCCCTACACTCACTAACAGAGGGATCATCCAAGTGCCCCAAGACCACATAATAGAGTCAAGGAAGAGAGGACACATCAGAGTCTGTTCCAAACATGATTAACAGCGATAATTTTAACTGGCATTTTTAAATCAGCATCAAACACTGTGAGGCAGTGATTCAGGAACTGTATATCAGGTACTCCAGCTGCAAAGTTGGAAAAAAATATGAAAATTATAGATACTATATTCAGCTAAAGAATATTTTATCCTGATATATTTATCGTCACAGAAAAAGCATTATGTAAATAATAAACACTTCCAATACTGATGATGTTCCATCAATAAAGCCAATTTTCTTTAAAGATATATGCTTCTTACAGCAAAAGGAATATAAATGTATAGCTGGAAAAAGAAGGCATGTTTTTTAACCTGAAAATTAAAAATAAGGCACTAGGCCCAAAGGATTGTATCTCTGAGGGTATATTTATCTTCAGACAAAAATGAAGTGCTTACATTATTTCGAAAAGAGTGGCTGCGAATTGGATCTTCTGCTGCTAAGGAAACACTGCTCAGCATGATGAAGACAAGGATGAGATTGGTAAAGATGTGGTGATTGATGAGTCTGTGGCATCCCACTCGAATTCTAAAGAGGAGATAAAGAAATACACCATTTTTGCACACAGAATTCAGCAGATAGTTAATACACAACATGTTTTCTGTTACTCTGCCAGCACTGATGGAACAGAGCAGCAATCAGCAGCTAGAAGCAATGAAACCCCTGAAGCCATCAGTCTGATTCCTTAGAATGAAAATAAATTCAAAATCCAATTCACCCATAGTGGACAGGCACTTAAAGCCATCTGGGAGGGGTTGGTTTCTACTGGGTTATGAGCACCACAAGTTCCAGTGCTTGTAACACTATGCACATGCAGTCACAGGTCAGAAAGACCAAGGCTAGATAATAAATCATTCCAGATCCCCAGTTTGATTTGATCCTCACTGAAGGTGTCAAAATTACTCATCTTGAGAGATGCAGCTTAGGCTGCAGATCTCCTTGTGCTACTTAGGACTCAAATCAGAATCTCTACTAAGATTTTCTTATAGACTTATAGAACATGTGGGTGTTGGAGGCTCCAGAGTTGTCAGGCTTTAGCCACATGACATGAAGTGTAACTGTGCATATGCTTAGAGTCACTGAGCCCAAAGTAATCACAAATACAGAGCAGGTCTGGGATTACAGTGACAAAAAGGCAGGACCAGGATCATAATTGACTAACAATGAAGTTGTCTAAATTCTGATGAAGACTCATAAAGTTCTTGGCTAATTTTTTTCCTCCTGTTATTAAGTAGATGACTGGAATGTGATGTATCTTAGTTAAGAAAACTGGCCATTTTAAACCAAGAATACATTGTGTTAGTTGAAGCTAGAAGAAATTTGAAATGTTCAACAAACTTAATGCTTTTGCATCCAAAATATTTTATCTTGATCTTCTTCTAAACTTGATGGCCTCCATCACTAAAAGGCAGCATTCTCCCATGCCAAAAAATATTAAGTATGGACTTCTACTGACTAGTCAAGCTTGCTGTCTTCAGCAGGGAAGAACTCCAAATGCTCTGGAGTTAGACTAAAGTGGTGAAAGATTCCACTGCCTCCCCAAAATCCAACTATTACAGTTCTTGAGTTTTTGAAATAATTTGTCTTTATCTTTGATGCTTGTTTGAATCTGGAAATGCTGTTACCCCAAAAGGAATTTATGCAACCTTTCTCCTACTTTTCTCTTTTTCTGGTTTCTCCTCCACAAAGGTTACTAGGGTTACTAGAAATTCTGTCTCATGCAGAAGATGATCTTTTCTATCAAGCGACTAACATAGTACATAGATAATACACCTCCAAGGGTGCTTTGCAGACATATGAGAACTCAGACTACACGTACAAAATGCTATTATCTTCAACAGTGGGAAGAAAAATAAGATATTTTTCAAATTCTTTCTTCTCATTTACCAAGTAAATCAGAAAATTTTAGGAGGGAAGCCAATCTCTTTTCAGTTGAAGACACTGGATTTCTCCTCCTTGTCTCCCTAGAAGGAGGTCTGTTACTTCACTGCTAAACCTTGATGTCTAAACCAATATTTTTCAAAATCATATTTACGGGTTGGTGCTGCTGAAGATGAAGAAGGCACTGCCTTCAGGGATAGGTGTTATCTTCTCCTTCATGTTGAGTTCTGATATTCTACGGGGACGTGGGCCTGCTGGTACCTCTGGTTCATCCTCCTCATCTTCTTCATCTTCACCTACTTTAGATTAAACATTCTTTTTACTATAAACTAAAAAATTTCAAGGTTTTGTTCATAACAATAGAAAAGCATAGCTTGTATGAGAATACACAAGGCTTATAGGAAATGTACATTTGTAGCATGACTCTAAAAGTTTATAAACCAATATGTGAACATCCAAATATTGTCACAAGCTCTCACAGAGTGTTGTGCACATGTGGGTGTGTGCATGAGTGCATTAACTGGCTTTGCTGGTCCTGAGCAGCCTCACCTGAGGACTTCTGGAGCCCCAGCTCAGCCGTGACAGCCTGTCCATGCCTGAGCTGAGTGCTGAGCTCTGGGCACTGGGTGAGCACTGTGTGCTCAAAATTCAGGACAGATTTCTGTGCCATGCATCCAGACAATCAGGCACAACTGATTTTCTGATTAGTATGTTCACTGGGCCAAGAAAAAACTGACCAAACATTATCAGCCCTGGAATGTCCTCTTTTTGCCAAATGTTTCAGAGAAGTTTAGAATTTGCTCTCCCATCCAGATAGTGTTACCAAAACAGTCCTGAGGCTCAAAATATTAACTCTCAAATGCTGCTTGTACTGTCTAGGAAGCTGCAGAAAAAGATAATACTTAGGCCCATTTATCCACTGATAAGACAGCACAACTTCACTGGCTTCAAAGGAATTGATTTAATGTTCACCATTAGCAAGTTCAGGATTTTTTAGCAAACAAACTTCAGTGTGTTTCTAGCTAGTATTCACATACCTGGGACATCACAGGGGGGATAGGGATCTTTATCCTCATCCTCTCCTTCTCCATATTCACCAATTGTCACCTACAGCAATGAAAGGGATGCACAGGAAGAAAAATAAACTTTAATATAGAGTACAAAGCCCACAGAAAGCAAACCAAATAAGCCTCTGAAGTCAGAGAAATGAGTTTTCTGAAGCAGAGTAACTCCAAGAACATAGGGGAGGTGATGTTTTATTACTTTTTTTTCAATTTTTTTTTTCTATAGTATCCACATTTCTCTGGCTGTGTAAATTACAATAAGAATAGAACCAACACACTTTGATAAAATCTACCAAGAATGTTTGAACATTCTAAGAGTTGATCATTCACTGATCTCATTTGACTTATCAAGCAAAATACCTACAGGGTTCCTAGGAAAAAAATCCCATTTTCTAACATTAATTATTTTGTTCTCTAGGAACTTCCCCTCTTGGGCTATCCTGGAACCAAAAGGATTTTCCTGTTTAAGACACACTGTGAGGATGCAAAGCATCAGAACGAAGTTTCCTTTGCCTGGAAAAAAATGTAGGGACGATGGGCTCATAAAAGATATTGTACAATGGACAATACAAAGTACTACCCAGCAAAATCAGTTAAATTGCTTCTTAGAAAAGAGACAAGTTTTAGGATAAACACCTTACTATCCTTGGGCTTCTTCTGGTCGCCTTCTGACTTCTCACTTTTTTTATTTTCCAGACTCTCCTTTCTATAAAACAATACAATAACAATTACAAAGCATGCCATGTAAAGACAGACAATTTTAAATGAACTATACCAATTCTATGAAAGGCTGAAAGCCTTATAATAAAATATTTGAAATACTTTGTACAGCTGTGGGTGTCAGAGCAATAAAATCTACTACATTCGAATGCAATGATCCATTTAAAAGATTATTATTTTGAATATAATTCCAAAGGCTAATCCCTAAAACATTCAATGCATGATCATTACTCCTTTCTAGAGGGATAAACTGTGCCCTTGGACTCATACAAACAACTTTCATTGACTTCAACAGGCTTGCACTGTTTTCAAAAGAAGGTTTTCTACTTGTCTATATAAGGCTTAGAGAACTGATTCCACAGGGAGCTGTGCACTGGCAACAACAGATAAATTCTTGTGCTAATTGTACAATAAATCCTACAGTTGCAATGTTTAAATATCAGTTGGTTTATCATTACATTCTTAATTCACCCCAATTACTACCTAACTTTCATCTAAAATTATATTGTTTGTCTATTATTTTAGTGTCTAGACAAACCCTTTTATTTTTTTCCTGAGTCCAGCACATTTTGAAGTTGGTAAAGACATTCACATAAAAAAGCCCTTATGGAAGAATTCAATACCCTCCTCCTTCCCTCTCCTGCTGGTTCAACATGCCCATCTATTTTACCTCGCATTCTTTTTCCTTTCCTTTTCTTCAGCTTCTTCTTTCTGAGCTGTATTTAGACTTTCAGCATCTGCCAAGTTATCCACAGCAATGGCCAAGAAGACATTTAGCAAGATATCTATTTCAAATCATTTTAAGGACATTATGCCTTACCACACTTGTGTGGTTTATTATCAGCATAAACACTGACAATGTGAGAGATATAAAACACATGTTCCCAACCTACAACGTGGAGGATTGTGATGCTGGAGTGTAGTGAAAATAACACCCATTTAATGGACCAGGCTGATACCAGCTGCAAAGTGAGCAGAGATCCATTAGGGTCATGGGTTTTAAAATAGCAGAATGCTTGAGGTATTTTTTTAAATAAATGAAATTCAACTTCATGCTAGCCTGAGCAAGTCCATGAATATGAAATTGTCTATTATATGTGAAGATTGTTCAGGCATTTTGAAATATTCATTTTTATAATGCACTGTCTTTCATGTCTACAACAATCTATATCAAATTCAGTTCTTCAGTCCATATCAGTTAATCACAAATACTGATACAAATACCATATAGTGCAGAAAATACAATGTTTTTGCCCTTTCATCACCTCCTGACCTTTTAAGAACTTCTGAGAGTGGCAGTACTTTGTTTCTACGTGGGGCCAAGGAAGCATTTCCAGACCACTGAAGGCAGGGAAGGGAATGTTGCAGCAGACTTTGTCCCAGCTGTCCCAGGGTGTGTCCCCTGCCCTGCAGAAGGTCCTTGGCTCACCCTCAGCCCATGCCAGAGCTCGGGGCTGCACCGAGTGCCAGGGATGGATGGGGCATCATCGCTGCCCAGGGGCTGGGCTCCAGCCCTGCACTGCCAGCCATCACAAACAGCAGCAGGGCACAGCTCCCAAGCAAGGAAGAAAGAAAACATTCTCTGCTTTCTGCCATGCTGGTGGCAGGAGGTGGCCTGGAGATCGTTGCTTCTGGCTCCTCAGGGAACAAGGAAAGCTCTGTTTAAAGGACTCAGCACATGCAGAGAGCCCTTGCCTGCAGCTATCTACCCCGTCCCAGAGGGATTTTGTGGATGTCCCCACTCAGAGACGTCTCCAGCCAGTGTAAAGGATACAGTTACCACAGATGAAGAGGATAATGAAATATATACAGACGATCATGCCTGAGGATGAGGGACCACCGTATGCCATTATGCCATCATACATGACAGCATTCCAGTCTTCCCCTGTTAGGATCTAAGGAGCAGATAATCAGGGATTAATAATAACTCAGCATCAAAAGTGAACAGAGAAACTCAATTCCTCTGACCACACAACACAACTAGCCTGCTGTATGCATAAAGCAGTACCATGTTCTTTTCACGCATTGTTTTAAATTTCCCATTTAAACCTCTCCTGAAAGCTTGGGTTTAACTGTGACAGCTTTTATTTTGTGCTATGCATTTATATGACTGAACTTCAAAGGCAAAAATAATAAAAATGAAATTTTATTGAATTTTTATTGATCCTGGCATGCCAAAGTAAGAGCCCTGGTTTTCAGTAATGCCACTTATGTAGCAATGCCAACAAATGTCCATCACTTAAAAATCAAGTTAGCATATGTTTTTAGGTTCCTTTTTTTAAATACTGCTCACAGTATTTTTTAATATTTCTTTTTTAAATACTGGCCACAAATCTGTACTATGAAAAAAATTCTGAGTATTGCAATGCAGGCTTTGGGGACACTTCCTATATTTCTCAAAAATTATCAGTTCCATCCTGAGAAAACATGTAATATTCACTCTCCTTCCAAGCAATTAAATGGTTGTTTAAGAATATTAAATACATGCCATTTTCTGAAATTCATTTTTGGAGAGCTAAACTTATCCAACTAATTTTCATTGCTGGTGAGCTCCCAACAGGCTGATTGCTCCTGAGTGTCTTCTAAAACTGAAGGAATCTCCATTCCTTTGAAAATGAGGAAGCCTAAAATCTGAATAAAATCTAACTCAGCTGAATTGGAAAGTAAAGCCTTAAGTTTTTGTAGGGATAATGTCAAGTCAAATGTGAACACTCTTCCCCACAAGGAAATTTTTTCATTAGTATTTCCTTATCTTGAAATTAAATGGAAAGATTTTCTGCTTGCTCTGGGCAGCCACCAGATGAGGCTTCCACCAAAGTGACAGGGAGTTGACACCAAGGTGAATCCTGCAGGGTCAGCTTTAACTCTCATCTACAATGGCTGAAACCAAATATTGTGGTAATGTACCCAGCCAAGTGGGAAAATGGTGAACAAGACTAAACCAAATAGCCTAATTCCAGTATTCCAATTGGGAAAAATAAGTTTTAAAAAAGCATCACAAATAAGTGAAAAGTAAACTCTAAGTATGCCCCTACCATTGCACTAGTAGCAGAGACAAGTTTGCCTTAAGATTTTAATACAACCTGGTCTCTAAAGAAATTAATGCTTATTTTTATGTTACAGTGATATGACCCCAATGTAAATATGTACTCTTTAAAGACTTATTATTTTTTCTTGCTTGAGAACAGTTGAAATGTTATACAGCTAATGAAGTTAAAGAAAAGAATTTGATCAAAATAAATATAACACTCCACCTCTTCTAGTCATGTGTTTGATGGACAAAGGAGATTTAACTCTGTGAAGTGACACGACAGCTATGTTGCATAGATAGATCAAAGAAGGTATGAAACAAATGGTACAAATGGTGCAAAGTTACCCGAGTACTGAATTTAATGAGAAAAATGCTACTTAAAGTAAACTGAGTAAATAGTATTCATGATTTCATTTTCAGGCAACATGATCACTTAAACAGTTTTGTTGATCAAAGGTAAAATGTCTCATACGGGATGAAAGAAAGTTACCTGGAATACAGTTAAAAGGGCTTGTGGAAAATTATCGAAGGTGCTCCGTTTTGTTTGAGTTTCATCAAAATTAAATTTGCCTCCAAACAGCTGCATTCCAAGCAACGAGAAGATTATGATGAAGAGGAAAAGCAGAAGCAACAGTGAAGCAATGGACTTCATTGAGTTTAACAAGGATGCTACCAAGTTGCTCAGGGATGCCCAGTGCCTATAAATTAAAATGCGTGTGTTAACACACAACAAAAAAAAAAACCAAACAAAACAGTAAAAGAGCAGTGCATGATGAAGTATTACAAAACAATTGCTGATCACTCTTCAGCTATCCTTAGAATTAGCAGTATTAGATAAGCTTACCTTGTTACTTTAAAAATACGCAGGAGACGAACACAGCGAAACACTGAAATTCCAAGGGGTGACATAATTTCCAACTCCACCAAAATGGTTTCAACAATGCCACCACAAACAACGAAGCAATCAAAGCGGTTAAAGAGAGAAACAAAATAGGCCTGTAGGCCCAAGCTGTACATCTTTACTAACATTTCACAGGTGAATAAAGCCAGAAGAACTTTATTTGCGATATCTGGAATAAAATATTAAAGAAAAAAAGATTCTGAATTGCCTCATAGATTCCATTTTTATTTTAACATGTTAGTACTATACTTTCTATATGAGTTTGCAGCTTTTTGTTTAAAAAGGAAGTACTGGGTTTTTTATGTTGGACTGTAGTTGATGCTTAAGTGGCAAAAGTTACACAAGGATGTAAAGCTTCCTGCCAGCTATAAACTATTCATCTTTCCAATCTGTTGTGCAGTTCATGGTTCCTCAGCTCACAGCTTGAGTCCACACTGTAACTTAAGCAACCAGCCCACAGCAAGTCCTGCTGTGCCAGTTCCCGCTTCCTCCTCATCTTTTATGCACAGTTTCATGATAAAAGTACAGTTATTTACAATTTAGTATTGTCAGGTCTGTGCTGCTGCATTACTCAGCTGTGTTACAGCTATGGAAATCAAAGACCACATCCAGTCATTTCTTTTAGCTCCCTCTGGCTGGGCTGAATATCCTTCAGACAGCAAACAACAAAATGGCAAAGTACGAAAGTAGCCACTGATAGAACGCAACCACCCATACTCAAGACCAGGACAAATAATTTTGACTGTACCTTGGATCTGGGTCAGCCAGTCAGGTTGATTGTAATGCTCTGATGAGATAGTTAACGTGTTCAAAAAGACCAAGACAATAACAAGCCAATAAAATGTGACAGATTTTACTGCAGCCCTACATTTTCTTCTGTTAAAGCGGTTCCAGCGACGCCAGCGTCGACTGAAAGTTCAAATAAAAATAAATTTATTATTATATGAACTTAAGGAGAGTGTGGTTTTCTTCTGTGTAAAAAACAAGTTCAATTGCGTTTGTGTGAGCAGGTATATTTTCATAAATATGTGTATTATACTTCAATAGCTGTGTAAATCATTACCAGTTGCAGATTATGGACTGCTAATGTGTTATAATTTTTTTTTTTTTGTATTTCCTTATATATTTCTAAATGTAAGCCACATTTGTCTCCAACATTTGGAGACTCCAATTACCTGTGACACAGTTAGATTAAGCTGCATTTAACATTTCATTGGGTAACAAAGTATATCTATCTTTCCAAGGCCCCATACTCTTAATAGCAATAAAGAAAAGTCAATGAATCAACTCAGAATTCAAATTAAATTCCATCTAAAAATGTAGGCTTTTAAACCCCAAAGAGAATTCTGGCAGGATTAAACAGAATAGAAATGCTGAGGTCACCTTTTAGAAATCTACCCTATAACATCAGAAACCCTCTTTAGTAATTCCTAGAGATTTCTACTGATGTGCACTGAAATTGTGTCAGTGGGCAAATGTCTGTGAAATAAATAAGAGTGACAAGCTGAGGCTGTAGCTAGATGTAAGCTGGATTCACAAGCGAGGATTGTGATTCTCTGCTTCACTTCTGGGAACTCTGTTCAAGCATTAACTAAGTTTTCTTTGTGCATCTTAAATTTGCACTTGCAGTTAAGGAAGTCAATACTGGTTTCAGATATCAGTACAAAGACATTTCAAGCCTTTGCAGTATTGTAACCATATAAAGGAAAAATATCCTGTCCTGCCTTAAATCAACATGGAATTCAAGAACATTCTTATCTTGCCAATCCCCTGCTCTAAGGGCTGTCCATGGCCATCAGCAGGATGCCTCACTCCCTGGGTAGGTTAAACTGACTGTTCTTACGCTTACAGAACACCCTATCATTGAAGTCCATGAGACAAGAATAACAATGGTGGGATATCTCACTTATAAGACTCACAAGCAGGCTCAAACTGTATAATTCCAAGCTTTCTGAAGCCAACGGAGCTACTTTTTGTTTTCCCCAAAAAGATGTGTGGAACCAGTGACAGTAAAGTACAGCTAACTGGTACATATATGAATGTGTATGAATAACAGAGGCATACATAAGCAGACTACAGAAATAAAACAAAAATTCAAAAAGGAGAATAATAAATTTCCCCATTAGGTTGATACAAGGAAAGGCATGCTCCCAAAGATTAACTTCTGTTTTGACTTGTACAGCAGGTAGGCAAGCTTGCAATGAAAAGCATTTTCTATTTTGATCCAAAGGCATTTTGACATTACTTTCAAAACAATATCCTTAGTAAGTTATGGCCTGACTTACTTTGGGCTCAAACTCAGTGTACTGACATTGCAGAGTAACATTCCAGAAGCTGGAGTGAGGGTCAGCCCAGAAGAGTGAGAATTTGATCAAGATTTTCCATTTACCTTAGAATGTGATTATAAGAGGAAAATACTGACCTGAACTTGGATTTTGAGATGGTTTGACTAGAAGAAAAGGAAAATACATTTTTAAGAATGGGGGAAAAGTAATTAAATTCATTTTCTTTAGAATTTTTCATTGGCATTACACATTCATAAAACAAACTTTTAACAAAATGAAATTCTTTTGTCTGTTATTTATTTTCTGAAATACCATTTCTAAAGCCTTACAAATTTTCTTAGTGAAAGAAAGGGAATCTCCTTTAAAACTCAGTAAATAAACCTTGAATAAACATGTAGAAGCTGCCTGGAAATCATGAAAATCTGAGCAAATAAATACTGAACACCATGGGTTATAGAAATCCTCCCATACATTCAGTTATTGTCTAAAAAATACATATTCCCCAGGTCATGCACAATTTAACAGAAAATATTTGTTTTTACATGTCATTAGAAACTTCCATTCTTTTCTTATCATTTTGGACAAAAATAGTATTTTATAAAAGCTTTCAGGAAATCACAATTCCACTTCAAGTTGAGTTGAATTGTTTTATATCATATTACCCTGAGAATTTTAGGAGCGCTTTAATACTCTTATAATCGGTCAAATATCAAACTCCTGCAAGTGCCATACAAAGCCTGGCTATTTGAAGGCACTTTTTGGCTAAACACACAGTGGGGAAAGAAGGACCCTTTGAAATGCTGAGATCCCCTGAGCTGATGAGGTGGGAACTCACCACAAACTCCCACAGCACGCCGGGCTCTCTCCTTCCCCGCTGACGTTCTCCGTGTTCACCGACTCGGTCTCGCTGGTGGGCATGCTCGCTGTGGGGACACAAAAGTGCCTCAGAGCCAGCACCACGCAAGGCGTGGCACAGCTGGCATCTCCTGGCCTGTGGCAAGAGTGCCTCCAGCTCTGCTGAGAGCTTGGAAGATCTGAGGAGTCGCAGATGAAGTCAGACACTTCATCAGTCCTCCTCTCTGACCGAAAGGAAGAACGCGGAATTCCAGAGAGAGTGGTGGCTTTTTCTGTTGTTTCTTTTTAGTGATTCAAGGTACTTGCTTACAATTCACTGCAGAGTATAAAGTAGAGGAAGTTTGTACAAAGAGTATGCTACCCCAGCAAAGAAATTAACCTGAGCTAAATTCTGCAACTTTTCACTTCAAGAAGTGTTCCATTAGCACTTTGGAGGTGCTTTTCAATTGAAGTGCTATTAAAAGCTTGCTGATTCCAAGAAATATCATCAAACTTCTGAAAGGAGGAACAATCACACCGTGGTCACACTGACCACTCTTTGCTTTTACTGACATTGTGAATTATTGAGGCAAGATGCCAGAAGGTAAATGTGCCTGCAGACACTGTGAGCAGCAGGCAGGAGCAGGGGAATGGGAGAATGGTCCTTCAAAGCATGATGAGAGTTACCACTAATAAAAAGGGGACAAGTACATTTGCCACAGAGTGAATTACTGCACATGTAGTGGATTAGTACGGAGTGGTTAGCAATTGTAGCTGATGGTTTTTTAGACAAAACTCATTTTCAGCTGGGTCATCCCTATTTGTCTTCAAATCAGCTGAAATACAGAGGGAGGACACATGTCAAAAAGCATTAGGAAATGATGAACAGCCAAAGTTTTCAGTACTTCCTAGAGGAGAGCACTGCTTCCATGTTTGCAAAGTGAGCATGAAAGGAAAACCTCAGGAACAAGAAAAGGGTAAATTAATGTTGCTGGTCTATACAGTAGAAATACCACTTAAAGAAACATAAGAGAGATGCAAGATGCACTGAAATTACTGTAAAACAGCAAGAACAAAAGAAAAACAGAGCATCCTAAAGGTATTCTGGTGTGTACCTTCCACTGTTTTGATGGTTTGCTTGTTTGGTTTGGTTTGTTGGGAAGGGTTTAAGCCAATGTCTGTGAACTGACAGTACTGAGGGCAATACACTGTCAACTTCTGATAGGGAGATGTCACTGTTTTGGAAGCCTAAAGGATGATATGAGGTTTAAGAACCAGACCGTGAATTTTCTGACTTGTGTACAAATCAGGTACAAAGTGATAAGTGTTAGGAACAGTCTCTCTGCACAGCCTCTCTACTGCCTCAACACTGACATGAAGACAGAGGGGAGTGGGAAGTGCTGGTTTGGTTTCTGTGCCCATCAGTCCCCTCCAAGCTGGAGACTGACGGGTCTGTGCAGGCCAGGTACTCAGCTACTCTTTGCAACAGCTGAGAATCTGTCCCCATAAGCAAGTCACTCTTATATTGAATGCTAAACAGAGTGGCATAACAAAGAAAGATCCAAAATGTCCATGCAAGTGTTTAAATAAACAAAGCACTTCAGGCAGTAAGCACAGCAAAACCTTCTTTCACAAGGTTCTTCTGTTCTGATGATTCCTTTAAAATATTACTGTATTGACTTTATATATTAAAAGTCTCTGGTTAGCACCTGCAAGTGTCTCAATGCTAATATCATGCTTTCCTTTAAAAATCAGTTTTAAAATAATGAATTTTGCTGGTCCTGTCAGAGCTTCACAGCTTACAGTCACAGTTCAAAAAGAATTTCACTCAAAAGTAAAGAAAACAATCTTTGATGTTCAAACTCAACTATTAAAATTTCAAAGGGTTAAAGAAAAAAAAATCATGAAATTATTTTAAACATAGTCTCAGGGCTTTGGAACTAAGAATTTTTATTTTAAAATGCCATTTTCTTTTGAAATAACTGTAAGTATATATAAGTATACCCTGTCTGGTAAAGAACTGAACTGGTTGCCTTGTGCCAGGTGACTTTGCTGCTAGAAAACACAGCATTACAGTCACCTAATGATGAACATTTCAGCAGTTGTGATGAGCAACTGCAAAATAAGAGTGCTGAAGTCTTGTTTCACACACCATTAAGAGCTGCCGGGAAAACACAGCTAGGCCTACTTCCATGATTATTGCATATGTGCAATGTGTACCACACTTGTATTTCAAATTTATCAACCCTTCTGTTCCCTGAAAAAAAGGTACCTAGAATCCACCTCTTCATAAAGTGTCACTCCACTGAGTGACAAAAGAGCTACATTTAATGCGAGTAATGCAAGTGCATGTAAAAGTGAAGTACTGTAATTTTAACTCAAGTCTACCTTGACTCTATGTGTTAGCCCACAAAAAGAAGTGCCAGCCCCTTTTGAACACGATTATTTGAAGAAAAACAAAGTAAAAATATCTTTGTCCCTACTGAAGTGAGTGTCAGTTCTGCTAATTATTTAATACATCAGAGTGTTGCTGTTTCAGACACCACAGGGCTCTTGCTGCATCTCTATCAGTGACTTGCAGGTGCTGTATTACAAACAGAAGAGGGGAAAAAAGAACCAATTCACATTAGAAACTCAGCTGCCATTATACTGTAATTTATATGTCAAAATGAAAGTCAACAGAAGTACTGAGAAAGGCACCATGTGGAAGTCCAGCTCCAGCAATGCCAGCAAGTCATCAGGTCTTTAGCCAGAAGAAAAGAGCAGCACTGCATGTCCACATCCACTCTGCTAATGCAAGCAACCTGCCAGGACCCAAAAAAACTCAGCTTCATGGCCACAGCTCCATAAGGGCAGGTGGTGCCCATGAGGCAAACACAGCACACAATTTTGAGAGACTTTCGAGAGACTGATCTCAGCAGGGTCAGCTCTGAGATCTGTAAACTGGCACCCCAGTATTGAAAGGAAGATGCCAAATTTTGTCTTTTCTTTATTCACCTTTTGCCCTTATTTTACTGGCATTCTTCTGGAAAGATTATCTAGATTTCAAGATCTAATAATCTCTTCAATTAAGCTAACTGGCTTCAAACAAAAGAATGCTTGCATTAGATGGTATAAGCAACCCATACAGCATGCAGCTTAATACTTTCCTGAGTGGATAGAAAACAGGTCAAATACATCAACTACTACATTTTGCTTCTGTGGATAAGAATATAACATGAGAAAAACAATCCATTGTATTCACAAGGTACTCTATGGAGTTTTCAGACTTTGGAGCAGGGATTTCCAACTCCACTCCAGGATGTAACATAACTAATGCACAGTGAAGAGCAAGCCACTGTCTATCAGCAATGGTGGGGCCTTGCCAGGTAGAGTTAGAAGAAATAAATTCCATAATCCTGAAACACAACAATTCAGTGTCACTGTAGAATCCAGAAGCAGGCTAAATTACAACCTCAATTACTGACTTGTGGTTTCAAGTATTGTTTTTGGAAATGTTTTCCTCTCTAATGTAAATGATTAAAATTTTAACCTGTTTTAGCTTCAACTGTGCATTTTCAATGCATAGGCTGATGTCATTTTCACACTGGTGCATGGGCAGCCTTGTGGTTACACGTGCTGAAGGAAAAGTGCTGCAGAAGGGAAGTGATCTGCACAGCTCATCAGTATTGGCTACTGCAGAGAATCTTGGCATTATATTAAACTGGCAAAATTTTTGATCACTCTTACAAAAAATTTAATGTTCTGTTTGCTAGTAACAGCCAACCAATTCCTTGAATTGCTGGTTCCAAAATTTTCCTAATTCTTTCTCAAATTAGTACATGAATTTTCTGAATCCTTTTTTACTAAATCTTTGAGGTAGTCAAACAGCAAAACAGAGTGGAAAAAAATCCCCAAAGTGGCAACATTATCATTGCAAATTCAACTCAAATTTTCTGCTGTATGCCCAGAAAACACTTCAGAAAGAAGTGGCACTATCTCTTCTGACTGTGAAGCTTCTTGGGGTAAATTCAGTTTAAGGAGAGTCTGCTCAGAAGATGTTCTCCATGATAGTGCAGCAAGATAACTTTTTTCATAGTGCAGACTTAATGTTGTTGTAGATCATTCTTATGGGCTCTCTGTTTTTATAGGCAGCCCATGGAAAAGCAATATAAGGCTGGCTGCATAGCAGTGGAAGGAGAGCAAATAAATTGGGTTTTGTTGTAGTAGCATCACTGAACAAACCACTTGTGGCCTGAAGGATGAGAACCTTGGGAATGTTGCATATTCTACACACATGTTGCTTTTAATGGACATACAGGTAGAGGGAATACAAAGCAAAGTATTTAGTGTGGTGTTTCTAATCCAGAGACAGTCTAAGCTTCAACTCCTCAGATCAGCATAATCATCTCAGGAAGAAATAAACTCAGGCCATTAATTAGTACTTTGGAAAAACCCTGCTCACAAAAGATGCAAGTGCCCTGCAAGGCAGAGGAACCCAAGTCAGTGCCCAGGAGTTTGGGACGCCTTTGACTTGCAAGGTCAGGCAGCAGCTGTGGCACAGCAGCCACTGCCAGCAGGTGACAGCAGGTGCCAGGCTGGTCCTGACAGACATCAGAACCTGAACCTGCTCGTTTAAGGGCTGTGTTGAAATACATAGTTCAAAGTAAAATTGCAAGTGTCTTCTCACAATTTTTATAGGAAAACTATTTCAGCACGCAGAGCTGAGTGAGCTATCAGGCAGTGACATGTATATATCTATATGTAACAGCTGCACAAACAATTTCAAGCAGATTCAGTGTTTCTATAAAATGAGTCTATCAGGTCCCAGCAATTTCTGACTTTGAATTCTGAATTCTCTAAAGTAACTGGATGAGAGTTTCAGCCTCAGTCTGGGCCACAATAGGAATTGTTAGGACAGCAAGAAATCCAGTTGGTCAAATAATTTAGCTGCAGATAGGAGTAAAACTAGATCTAGTACTGCAACTGTGCTCATGTCAAAACAGAACATTTGCCAGTATTAAAACAATCAGATTTGAAAACAATTAGCATACTGTAAACCTCCTGTCCATCTCCAGTGTGGGTGGGGAAAAGTGAATAAAACAAATACAGAAACAAAACCATCAATAACAAAAGGTGATACAGTAAAAGCTTGTTATGTTTTGTTAGATTCTACATCATAAGTATCAAAAGTAAATAGTATTATCATCATGCTGTTCTAAGCTTACACTATGATTCATTAGAAAACTTGTAAAATACTTGTATTACTTTCTTCATGCCCAAATTTAAAATACATTTTTGACCTGCGTTACCTGACTTCTGAAAAAGAAAACCTATTCTTCAAGAACAGTCACAGACAAAAGACACTTCAGGGGAAATGTGAATGAATTAAACACTCTGCTTTAGGGAGGTAGAGCAGCAGTTCTGTTTCAAACATGCACTTCAACCAGGAGGAAGGGCTGCATGCACCAGGGGCTCCATGCTGCAGAGGGCTGCGCCTCGGTTATAGAAATGCAAACAGTCTGTGCTCCACATCCAATGCAGTATGGGCACAAAAGAAAAGTTCAACTGCAAATCCGAGCACGTTTTACCATGTTTATTGGAAGAACGGCCAAAGCAGCTAAGTCTGCTTTTCTTCTTGTCTTCCATTAAGTCAGCCAGTGTAAGCCCTGGGGAAGCACATGTAATCCCAGCAGTGACGCGGGAGGTGGCAGCAGTCGCAACGCAAGAAACAAAAACGTGTCCGTACACACAACACAGGCAAGGTTAGGCAAAACAGACTGACATCACCGGCAGCACAACTGATCACAGCTAAACCCCTCACCTCTCACGGCTCCTCGCATTTTGAGCTAAATTCGCAGTGCTTTGAAGGCAATGGAAGTTTTTTCATTGGCTTCAGGATAAACAGCTATCGGTTCATAACAAAGATTTCCAACTTTCACTAAAGGCATGTTTACATTTCTAGTAATTAAAAGGTATTCTGTTATTCAACAGCATTGAATACCTGCCCATTATCAGCAACAGAGATGTACAAATACATAGGATTTATAAATAAATGCCTTAATGACTACTCTGATTAGAAATTTTCAAATGCTGGGGGGGCATTGCAGAAACCTCAACTGCAATTTTAAACAATTACGTGAGAAAATATTCCTCACTGACTTAACCATCTTTGAAATCTCTACCTTTGCCTGCCACAGAAATTTTCTGTATCCTAAACCCAGAGCTCTTCTACATCATTGAGGAGCACCATGGTAATCATCTATCTCCATAAACCAGTAGTAATCTGGATCACCTAGAGGTTTAGATATTCAAAACAGGGGCACAGTTGTCTAGAAGCCTGAAAATTATTATTCTATCTTGAGACCCATCTCAACTCCATGCTTCCAAGATTGCTCAAGAAAAAACATCACCAATATATTTCAACTAAATTTATTACCTAAAAATATTTTAAATGCAAGGAGGTGGAGCAACTCTGCAACCCTTCCTCCTTTACAGGCTGTTGCAATTGATATTAATATTGACACACCAAGCCACATATTTAAGGACATTTGCATAAATCCAGGAATGCTAGGAGATTGCCTGTTCACTGGAAATTTCCACACAAAAGCATATATGTCTGCCTTAAATTAAGTTCTTGGCATTTCTCTTAAAGCTCTTTTAATAACTTTCCTTCTATTTTCACTCTACAAGTCTTCTACAACCTTTAACTTAGCCTAAAATTATGCCTAAGCTAACAGTTTAGACTTAAAAGTTCTTTCAAACTCAGTAGATATGCAACATATTTTTTATCTGTATGACCTCAAAGCTGTTTAAGGAATGCCAGAGCAAATAGGGTTTTTCTGCAGCCTATTAACAAACATCCAATTTGAACAGGACAAAAAGGGTTCCTGGGATTTCACCCGTAAACCCAGTCCACTGGCACCACAGCTGACAACGCAGTCATCCAACACTATGCAAACTCAGCATCACCTACAATTCTGCTCAGCAGCCTTCTACAAAGTGTATTTACTCCAGAAAATGTGCCATGTTTTACATCTCAGGGTTAGGATTTTATATGAGTACTCAAACCCAGAGTTTATGTACTCCTTCCACACATTACTAGCAATAACTAAGTATAGTGAATTCTGGCTTTTTTTGCTCTGTTCTAGATAAAAATTGTATTTGTGCAACACATTTTCCAATAGACATAAATTATTCCTTTTCAGTGGTGCTGGAATGAACAGCAACCCAGAGTTTCTCTTGCAGCCTCTCATAAAAGCAGTGTCCTTCCAGTCAGTAACACAGTCCCATACTCCCATACTTTGCTTTTACTGTGAACTAAAGGACTAATAAAATTCTGAAACTCAAAGATTCTGAAAAACTACTACTATCTCTGCAATACAGAGATAGGTTTAAAAACAGATACTTCAATATCAAACTACCAGATAAATCACCTGGTTTTAACAGCCTACTGTTAAATAAATACATCATAAATTATATTTCTTAGTGTCAAGTAAAAATCCCACAAGATTTAATTTATTGCACACCCAGTTAAGACAAGTAGTAAAAAATGTTCTCTGTTGTATTCTGAATATCAAAAAGAAAGACAGAGAATGTGGTTTTCCTACTTCAACAACAAAAACTCCTCAGTGCTAGCACAAGGTTATTTCTTGACTGTAACTTTGGCCAGATTTTTAAGCTCTTTATAACATTATTGTTTCTCTTGCATGCACTCACAAGACAACACATTCTAAGGATTTACAATGAGACTTAATGGCACATGGCTTCTCTGCACTAACTCTTTCCAGAACACAAAGAAAGCAAAGTTTATAAGTCTCGGTAGTGACTGAATGCAGACAGTGATTCATACATGGACACCCCAAGCAGAATTTTGTTTTAAGATTCCAAATTACCTTCCATGACTCAGCATCTCCAAACTAAGAGACAATTGCTCTGCTAACCAACACTTCTGCAAACTGGGAAAGGGAAAGCACAGGCCAGGCTGCCTTCCCTGCAGTGTAACACCCCCAGGAGGAGTCAAACTGTCCCCAAAGAAGTACAGAGGAAGGAATACGTACTGTTCCTCTTGCCTTCTTCATCAGCCTCTTCATCATTCTCGGGGTCAATGTCTTCTGCCTGGGTAATCCAGTCTAAATATCCCTTCAGGTCTTCTTCAAGCTGTTGTTTTTCACGTAGCTTCTGAAAGTCCCCTCGGGCCTTGGCTTTTTCCCTTTCTTTGGAAAATTCTCTATCAAATGCAGATAAAGCAGAAAGAAAACACTGATTGGCAAATTCTCAGGCATTTTGATCAAAGTCGTGACACTGCAGATTAGCACAGTGACACAGAAAATACACCGAAGATTGGAGTGCTACTTTGAAAACAAGGTAGAGGTGCAAAGAAGTCATGGCAAATCCCTACCACTTTACATCTCAACTTTCAGAGCTTTTATGATTTAATCAAAAATTAGGCAATATTTTTGACACTTCCCATAAGGGAAGAGTCTATTCTTCTTATTTAATTATTGCTCTTCGACAGATCTCAAAATTTCTTTTATCTACAAATAGAAACTAGCTTGCAATAAGAAAGCAATTTCACATTTAAGTATTTAGTTTCAGTGAAAAGAATCCTTCCTCTGTTCTAAAGTCCTTTCTCTCCCAGTCACAGTTCATCGGCCATGTCCAAACATACAGAACCCCACTACTGGGGTCTCCCTTAACAATATCACACACAGACTCCTGTGCTGCTGGAAATTTGTTCCCTGAAACAAAACCTAGAAGTCCTCACAGATCAGAAATAAAAACTTAATCTTCTATCTCACTGCCTCAATCTCAATACAATGTGTTGGACTGTCTATCCAGTTTAGTTCATGACTGGGATCGATCCCTGAATTATCATGGAACGATAATAAAAATAATGAAATCATGCTCTTTGATGAGGAGATTGGATAAAACGGCCTCCTAAGGTCTTTTTCAACCTGAACTATCCCATAAATCTAAGATTCCCTGAATATATATGATCGAGACAACTAAGAAGTCTAGTCTCCCCCTACAACATCTCAGATGCCAATATTATTACAACTTCTGGTGTGATTCCCCAGCTCCAAATGAGAAACCTCCTTTCCTACAAGGACCAACACATTCCAGTTTATCTGAGTATCAATATTTAGTGTTAGGGGCCGGCAAGGATCTTTTGGACTGTATTCTAAGTACATACAATTCAGTATTTAACGTTAAGCTTGTTCTGACTAACATGTTAATCATTGAAGGGTTTGCGCTGGGGGGGACCTCAAAGTTCATCCCATTCCATGTTCCTGCAGTGGGCAAGGACACCTTCCACTACCCCAGGTTGCTCCAAACCCTGTTCAACCTGGCCTTGGACACCTCCAGGGATGTGGCAGTCACAGCTTCTCTGGGCAATGTGTACCAGGGCCTCACCACTCTCAAAGGCAAGAATTTCTTCCTAATATTGGTATAAACTCTCTTCATTCAGTTTTAAACAGTTTTCCCCTTGTCCTGTTGCTACTCACATTAATCTTACAATAGGGCTTAAGTTAAATTTTAAGAAAAGGCTAGAGCAATTTCATTTACCATGAATTTGCAACTCCTTTATTTATTGGAAAGTTTCACTTGAAGATATTCCCTAGTTGATATGCTCTTAAGGGAAAATTTATTGAACCACTCAATAATACCCTTTCTCAAGTGGAAAATATTATAAAATTAGCATAAGACAAAAATATTTTAAGAAGGTGAAACAATTAGCAATAAAAATATTGCTCTAAGAAAGCAGAACAGAATAACAGAAAGTTTCCATTTTTCAAAATAATATTACAATTTAGTGACATACGCTGTTTGTTTAGAATTACAAAGATATAATCTCTCCAGGGGGCTTCTTATTTATTTTACTAGCTTTTTAAATCTTCAAACATGCCAGAAGAAAAATTTAGTATTTAGATGGCATCAGTAAATTTAAGTGTTAAGCTGTTTACATTCAACTATAGAGAAGCTGGAGGTTTTCTTAATGTTATGTTGCAGAAGTTACACAGCTTTCTGCTGCAAATGCTAAGAGGCAGGCACTTCATCTTTTACAGTTGAGATCTTAATTCAACAGCATTTCAGCTTGGCACATGGGGATCATCCTGTTCCATCTGATGGCACTGTAATGAAGCTGAAGATTGCCAGTGCTTGCTTTGCATTTGCTACCCTTCACCTCCCATCCAGGACGAGATCCTGCAAGAAGCCATCTCCTCACAAAAATGCCAGTGAAAGAGAGAGCTCTAAAGATCTCTCTGAAAGGTGATCACTCTAAAAAATAACCAGAATAATTTCACAAGTCAATAAGAAACTGTTTGGGTTAAGGAATGCCAGCTTTAAGCTTCTCTCAGAGAGAGGATTACAGACTGTCCTTTACACCTGATTGAGGCAACTCATGACTCACTTCCCACAGGCAGGATCTCTGGAGAAAGCTATCATGGCAGAGTAGGAAATGAGAAGTAACAAGCCTTGCTGGCTTTTACTAAGCATTCATGTGTTTTTCATTTCAAGTCCTTCAGGTATTTCCCATTAATTCAAAGGAGATGTGATGTGTGAGGGTGAAGTAAAGCAAAAGTTGTTGTTATTATATAGAGTGAAGTGAACGAAATAATTTTTTAATTAATCAGCTGGCAAGGCTGATATTTTGAACAGAACTTCATCCATGGCTGAACTGCTCTTTGACTTCAAATTAAAACAGCTGCATGCAGAGAATTAAACCTCATTTTTATATACACAGCTGACTCTGACCTTTCCCTTTAGTACTGCACAGAAGTCAGATGCTGCCTTGCTACAGGCTGCTGCCATTTATCAGTAGGGGGAGATGCAAGGGTGCTTATTTCCACAATATTTAAAAATTTCGATTTTATTTTTAAAACCTAACTGCCTAGAAGAAACTATAAAACATAAGAAGGCAATTTTCTTCGGGGGAGGGAAGAATCTAGCTCTATGGTATTTTTTCTATCACATCCACAATGAAGGGGCATCCCTCAGACACATATGTACATACTCCTTTTAGGGGAATGCCATGAATAAGAAAGGAGAATTTAATAGAATTAGAAAGTAATTAATTTCCTGTTGGCAAAACAAAAGCATCTCTTTTTTTTTGGCCAAGAAATAAGTAATTTGAAAAAGATGATGAGGGTGAGAAGAGGGAGATGTTGGCTCTTTAAAGCTTCTGACAAAGATTTCTGGACAAAAAGATACTTGAATATTTAGGTAAAGATACATAGACTTTGGCTGATCTGCTGGAAGGAGGACTAAGACAGCTGCTTGTGCAGCATTCCATGGCTGTGGAGTGGGAAGGGTCCAGGGCAGAAAAGAAAAGCTTTTAACTCTGTAGGCAGCATAGGGACTGACGTGGTCAGACTGGTGGCCTGAACTGGCCTCCCTGTCATCAACCCAGCACTCAGGCCAGCAGCCTCTGAAGCTGACAGGCTCAAGAAACTGCACATTAATTGCAGTAAGTGGACTTAAGCTCTGTAAATATTTGGTTTCACAAATGCCTGTGCTAGGAGCTAACTTTGAAACACGTATTTCATTCTGGTTTGATAAAGTGACCTGGATCTGATATTTGAAAGTATTCTGGGCAGGGGGTACTGCATCTGCAGCACAATGGAGACATCACTTGCAAAATGAAGCATTTTATGGAGACTAATTTACATAATCTCATTTACTTTTAGTGATAACTAACCTGCTATATAAAATTCAGGGTTTATTTCTGTTGCCCAAAAATTCCTTGTCTCCTAGCAGAAAGATGATCTCATTTCTCTGTTCAGGCACAACACCATCATCAATGGTTGTTGAGGCAGAAGCATATAAAATGCAGGGCTTGAATTCATGCTTCAATAGTCTGGGGTAATCATGCCAGATTTTTCTTTCTTCAGCAGAGTGAAATAACCCCTGCTGGTATGAATCAGTTGGGAATGGCTCGATGCAACAAGGTGGAAGTGGCAGCAGGGAGTGCCTGCTGGGACTCAATTACATCTCCCTGGTTCTGACACCTTCAATTGCAGGCAGGGTCATATTAACCAAAAATCCTAAGGCAATTTGTTGAAATGCTTTTGGTACACTCTCCCTTCTCTCTGTGTACTCACAGATATAATAACTAGAGACACCTCTACCAGCCTCCTACCAGCTGACAGCTTTCCCATGCTAAAGGCCAGGGATATTTCATCAGGGGGCCTGCACAGCACCATGAATGCTGCTGAGACTCCTGTGTGTGTCTAGGCATTGATGATGGGAAGAAATGGGTGCTGTTGATATCAGAGCATAAAGCAGGACACAAATCCTTTGCTAGCCATGTTCCTGCCCTTTTGTGTCACTGCAAATGCAGTGGGAGGGAGAGTGAATCTCCTGCATACAGAGCTCACTGCACACAGGGTCTGGTATGTGGAAAGTGTTAAGCTGATTCTATATGTAGAACTGCCACCCAGACATCCCAGACTCATTTATTCACAGAGAACAGTCACATAATAACAAAAATGTACTCACACGAGTACCGTGTTGGCCACCAGACTTGCAGGAGAGGTTTCACACAGTGGTAACCATACCAACCAACAAATCAGCAGAATCAAGTCAGAGAACTAAAACTACTTCAAGTGTACAGCTAAGCATGGACAGCAGCTCACAACTGGGTGTAAAGTGTAACAGATGTGAAGAGACATAAAAAGGTTAAGTAACATCACATCTTTAATTAAAGGAGATTTGTATACCTCATTGTCACCCCTTCTTTTAGAGGGAAAAAAACCTCACAGGCTGAACACTAGCCTTATTACTGTAGGGCAAAACCAAGAAGTCCTAGCAGGAATTTTTCTCGAGCAAGGAGCATTGGGCCCTTGATGGGGAAATGCAGACTGGCATTACCTACCCATGGCTATCTCCATGCAGTGGGTTAGCAATTACCAAAATGTGCGTTCAACAGCTCCAGCAGCAGCTCTGCGGAGCAAGGCCTGTCCAGCCTTACTGTGCCAGGATGCCCAGGAGTGCTGTGGGATCATCGGTAGGAACAGACAGACAGGGAACCATTTGATGGAGGACCAAAACTGAGATCTGGTGTTTCAGACCATTGTTAATTAGATCTGCATATTAAGACGTGCCCTTTCTCTCCTGGGTCAAGCACTCCGGATTTCTTGGCAGAAGAAGGGGCAGGTGTGAGCACAGGACCAAATGCTGCCACCCCCCGACATCGGTTCGTGCCCTCTCCATGGGGTTTCTGAAACTGCCCTGGGTTCTTCCCTGCCAGGGGCTCCCAGCAAGCATTTCACAGGACTAATCCCTAAAAAACCTTGGTGTGGTGAGTTCAGACAGGACTGAAATAAAATCAGTTCCCTCCAAGCTCTTATTCAAGACTACAGACCTGACCTGACTTTAGTGGTTTCTGCCTAAAGCAATCAGTTACTTTCTGCTCTATACAGCTGAAAGTATTTGCTGATTATTGTTAGTATATTCAACTGATTGATCAAATATAACATTTGCTTTCAAAAGGAAAGTTTTATTTTAATCAGGTCACAGAAATTAAGCTAGCCCGCTTCATCTTATAACTTCTTGAGATCTACAGCTGAAGCCCTCCCCTTGTTTTCAATGTATATTCAAATTATCTATAGGAAGGAGTTAAATTTTTAATAAATTTTAAAATTTAGCAATAATTTTTCTTTTATTTTTTTCACTAGACCTTCCTGCTGCTGTGAAAAGGAGCCCTGCCAAAACCAGTTCATTTTCCTTTTGCTGAAAGGCTATGGATGACAGTTCACTGCCATTTTCTATTTGGTGAATCATTATTCAAATGTCTTTTTCTATGATTTTTTCCATATATACTGTAGACAGCAGTTCTTAGGTGTATAAGCTTATCTGCACCAACATATTTTATATGACATTAATTGACAGATACTGCTGGGAGATTGGGGTGGATGAGCACACACCCTTAGCTTTTAGAATCACTACGTACATACATTGCTGGGGAAAAAAAATTGAAAAAATTAACATCCACTTAGTAACCTGCAAGATCACATGCAGGAGGATGTAAGGACATGTCAAAGCTTATGTTTTTGTGTCCTTCTGCAAGGCAATAAAGTCAACTTATAGATTTAATAAAGTGTGTTTGAAAGGTTTTATTTGTTCCTGTGGCTACCCAAAGAAATACTAATGCCTTGAGCAGAAAATGCCATCAGCAGAACTCATCTCCTAATGATAAGGACTATCTTCAAGAATAGATTATCATGCGTCATTAAAAGCCATGCCTCTTGGTAAATAATTTATTTCCTCTGTTCATGGCAAACCAGTTTAATACATGCTGAATTACTGACATGCCTATTTTAACTTCTTTTTTTTTATTTTAACTTTTTACACTTTCAGGATGGATGAGTATCTGCATCCTGATCTTTTTTGTTAACTTTCTGTAACCTTAACCTTATAATTGGTAATTTTTAATTTCAGCTCACTCTTTTGCACCTATAGCCATTATATGCTCTGGTCTTTTACACTGGAATATCTGGAGGAGGCCTGTCCTGAGCTCCCAGCTTCTGTGCCTAGTATTTCATGTCTTCAGAGAATTCAATTTTAGAGTAATACAAATACTTCTAGAGTAAAAAGAATAAGACTAAAAAGAGTTTTTTAGAGGTTTTTTAGAGTTTTTTGAAAAAGGTGAATTAACTCAAGCCTATGAATTCTCTCCATCCTTGTTATTCAAGGGAATTACTTAGGAAAAAAATCTCCACAGTCAGCTTCCATGCAGAAATCACAATATTTACCACATGCAGATTCCATACACACATTGTTTCTGCTCATTTACAGTACTGCTATTAAAAATATTAACTGTATTTTTAAGACTGTCACCTTCTGCAGGCAAGACTGACAAGGATCACTAGGAAATACTCACCTTCAGAAAAAGCTAGATGTAAAACAAAAGATCTGCCAAATTATCATTCTCATCCATTTTACAGTATCTAAATACATCAAACATGCAGTGCACAAGAGGCATTACAGGACTACAAAGGGGCAGATGGTCAAGGAATAACAAAGGAGTGCAAAGAGAATAACTGAATATTTTACAACAACAAACAGATCAAAAACAGCAAACAGATGAAAATGTACACGGCATAACCTGATATAAAGGAAGTAACACTTCCATATAGAAAAGGTATTAAGCATTCAGATTCCAATTTCAAAATCTGTATGCAGAGCCATGCTTTTCAAGTAAGTTGGCATAATAGTTGCATTCTTGATATTTAATTGGTTTAGTACAATTTAATTTTATCTATGGATTTATCATAAACCAAGTTTTCGTGTTATGGTTTGAAGAGTATAAAACATAAAAGCTAATAACTTTTAAATAAAACCAAAAAAATTATGCATTACATATTCAGTGCTTGGCTCAGAATGAAAAATATCTTTCTACTAAGAAACATAAAAACATCCACTGGATCTTACCAATACATCAAATTTATCCATAAAATTTAGACAAGACTCGTAGCTCTCAACAGAAAGTATGGGAGAAATTATTTATATACAACTGTCATATACTGCTTAAAATAAATCAGAGTAACAGTATTCCACACTGGCCCTTGTTTGTCAGAGTTTCAAACAAGTATGCCAGGACTTTCTCTTCACTTCTCTACCAAACACCAGTTTGCTATGATTGGGATCTTTTAGGAGCATCTCCTTTGACTTTCTCCTTGCACTATCAATGTCAGTCCTTGGTGATATTTATACACCACATGTCTCAGCCCTCCAGTGTCATTGTCTTCAGAAAGAAAACAAAAAATGGGAGTTTTAGGAAGGCTCTTTCATGTATTTAGGGCAAACATGGATTCAGACAATTCATTAAGCACCCTGAGCACTCAATTGACCCTGGCTGACACTATGGGAGAAAAATTAACTTAGCAATTAATGGCTTGATGAATATAAGGAGATTTCACATCCCACTTTTCACTGCCATTTCTGTGCACTGAAAATCCAAGGGAAGCCAGCAAGGGTTGTGAGGAGCATTAGAGCTCTATGGATCACACAAAACCTAGAAATCAGTGGTGATGTCTTGTCTGCAGGAAGGAACCCAAGAACAAGGGGGCACCTCTTCCCTGTATTGGAATGGCAGCTAAAAAACTACACCATATTCCAAAAAATATATGTATCATAATGTTGAAAACTTCACACAGTATTTTAAGCTCATTAAATCAAATGTTAAGCTGATTCATGAGAGTATCTCTAAATTTCCATGACTCCAGGAAAAGAAATTAATATGTGCAACAAAACACCAAATTTGGTGTCACTTTCCCTGTAATTTTTTTTAATAGAAAAATCTGAAACCAGTAACAATTCAAGTCATGGAAGGGAAAACAGGAATATTCATTATCTGTTACCAGACATCTTCCCAGGACAGGAAGAAAATTAATTGGTGCTTGTGATGTTCTTAAGGGCCAGAGAAGGAACTGTGAGAGCCTAATCCTGTAATGACTTCAGTGGAAAGGCCAGTCACACAGCAAGGTTAGGTAACAGCATCAAAAGAAGAAATAAATTACACTGTAACTACCATCATTTATCTGTTCTTCTCCTTCTTATTTCATTTTCCAGTGTGGCTGAAAGCCGGGCCCTTAGTTTTGCAATAATTTACACATTTACACATTTGTCCTTGGAAGAACAAGATTAAATCCAAAAACCAGCAGTGTTGTTTTAGCACTACCATTTTTCTTCTAAACATCTGCTTTTTAAAGCAGGTAAAACTATGCTTTCCCTGGTTTCCTGTATGCAACAGTAATCTATCATAGATAAATAGCTAAATATTTTAAAAAGCACATTGTAAAACCACTCATCAAATCAAAGTGCTCTTGTAACAAAGTTATATCAAGACCTGGAAATCTTGTTTGCTTATCTGCTTTCCAGGAATATAATCATCATTTTATCATTTCTTTCAGATATAATGTGGCAAAACCATGAACAGGGCTGCAGACACAATCAGCATCCTGATGACACCATCACCTGCACTGTCAGGCTGCTTTCCACGCAAGGGAAAGGTTTCTGTTGGCTGATAAAGGTGGCACAACTGGTCTGAGATTGCCAGAACAATACTGTTTGCTGTATAGCTAAAATCTAATGCATACAACCATATTAATTTTCTTTTCAGCACATGAATGATAGCTGGATCTTTCATATATTTATCAAGAAATATCTTTACCATAGACTGGAGTTCCCCAAGCTCAAGTGTGTCAGAAATCAGGAAACGGCAAAGGAAATAGGGCTGTAACTTCCTGTAAGAGGACTTTGTAAATAGAAAAATCTGGCAAACTCTTGCCATAAACTACAGTTTTAAAGCACATTATACAGCTAGAACTGATGTGGCTTTAGTTCTTGGCTGGAGCCTGGAGTGAACAAACCAACAAAAAGCTGTGACAATCTCCCACTGACATCTATATTAACTTGATACATTGTCATTGATAAAATTACCAGCCCCTGGTGCCGGTTGTCTCAGCAGTTCACAGCTCTACAACCCAGGAACCACTGAACACTGTCAGGGTAGTGCAACCACACTCTGTAAGACAGGTCTTGAAGCACTTATTAAAAACATTTTGCAATATTTTGAGCGAAATATGCAACTGTTAAACATAAGTAGCACTCCAAATGCACTATGACTATTTGAAGAAAAGCAGAAGTTGGTCTTTCAGAAAAAGACATTTGTCTATAACAGCAGGGGAGGATATTTGTACTGGTGCACCACCCATCTCTGCCCACAAAATCTTTTTCTCTGCAGGAATATTATAGAATAAGGAGATTAGTGCCTCATTGAATGAATACTTTTGGCAAGCATGGTGAACGTGATGTCAAGACAGATACAGGCACTCGAATCACACAGTTCAGTCCAAAGAGCAAACACTGGTAGGATGACATAAGAATCTCAAGTGCATGCAAAAAGCCATTGCTGAGAAGCTGGAGTCAATGCAGAGGCCATCTTACAAGTAGCAGTAGCATACACAATGTTAACTCAACTGCTTACCCACTAAGTACACCAAGAACCAGGTTAAGTACGAAAAATGAGCCAAGGATGATAAGACTAACAAAATAGATCCATGGCCACTCACATCCTATTGCATCATTTACCTGTAAAACGCAAGGAAATAAGTTATGATTCAGTCATTCATTAAACAGCAGAGTCCTTTGTGCAGCTGCCAGATCACGTAGGTTCAACGCAAAATTTATGGCCTATCCAAATCTTTAAAAAGTGAATGAAAAATGGCTTAAATTTACTTACCCAAATTATGTTGTAGATGTGAGGCTTTAGAGGATTAATTGAAATAACATCCGAATGAGTGCATGGGAATTTTTAGTTTTTTTCATAACTGTGCCACGAGGACATGAGGAATATGTACTGGTATGTGTGAACTCCAATTTTGGTGTTTGAATGTTATTTATAGGAGAGCTACAAGAAAACTTTTTGTGCTGTAATACGAGGAGGAAGCATTAGAGGTTTATTAAAAGATGCCATCCCTACTGAAGTTTCTCACCTGTATGAGATAACCTGTGTGTTCATGGCAACTGAATTCAGGACTCTGCCCTCATGATGAAAAAGGCGTATGCTTACCCGCTCAATACACCAAGAACAAGATTTAGTACGAAAAATGACCCAAAGATGACGAGACTGACAAAATACACCCATGGCAATTCAAATCCCATTGCATCATTCATCTGCAAGAAATAAGATGATCTTATAGAGTAGATCACTATATTAACAGCAATGAAGAGTCAGAGAAAGGAGAATTCGATCATTCAGATTAGATATCATGCTATGCATTCCTTCAGAAATCAAAGAACAACAATGAGAGCAAGAAGGCACTGGTCACATTCACTTTGCATCTCCAACACAAACCCAAAAACAAAATTCTGAGTGAACCTAGCATTTGGATCAGAAATATTATCAAACATAAATGGAGCACTGCAACAATTCTAATCTTTTACCCTGCAGGAATATTATGGAATAAGGGCTATTAATAATAACAGAGAGAATAATAGTAACACTGAGAATATGAACTAAATTTCAGATCTCCAATTAAGACAATGACCACAAAGTATATTGAAATATTAGGATTTTTAGTTCATGTATATCCAATCTACATGAATGATTACTTGAGAAAATAAGAACAATGTGTATCTCAACCGTACAAGCAGTGTCACTTTGTATAACACAGAATTCCCACAGTTTTTCCTGAAATAAAGCAGGCAAATGCAGTCATACATCTTAAATCAATTCAAAAAGAAATAAATGAGAATGAATCTGTGTAAAAAGCATGAACACAATTTTAGGAAAATGAAAATTTGAAAACAAATTTTAGAAACACAATGGAAACATGGAAACATTCCAGGAAAACTTCTGAACTTGAGTTATATCCAGATCAAGGTTGAATGAAATTTTAAAAGTTGTTGAGGATATTCTTTCTAAAGTAAGGTTGAAGCCACTGTGCTTCCAATACACTCCCTATAGATTCACACAAGGTTTTCTAGAAAGATTTCTTCCACTTGCTATTCTTAGCCAGCTCATCATACCTATCAAAGGATGGAATTGTGAAATATACCCATTAAGATCTAAAAAGGCCTATTCAGAAAAAAGGAGATTTTAAAACAAGGAAATGGTTTTGTGTGTAGCATTCAGGTGCAAAAAGACATTTCAATAAGTCACGAAAATAATTTGGACGTGAAGCTTCTTGGAAGTAGCTCTTCTTGAAGAGGAATTATTCTGGCTTTTGCCTTGGATTCTTCTTAAGATGTTTTCTATTCATGAAAATTCAGCAAACAAAATTATGTGAGGCAGTGTAGAACAATCTAATTGCAAATCTGTTTTCTCTTCTGTGAATGCCATTGTATTGTTTTATCTGAAATTCGTGATTAGGCTTTGAGCCCTATTGACAGTCAAGTTTGACAGCTCTCCTTAACATGTCTCTTGGAATAAACCTACTAAACATGGGAACAAACATTTTCCAATATTACTTCTTTTATTTTTTGCCCTGTCTTTTAATTAAGCATCATAATCTCAGTTTCTGCAAGGGTGCCCTATGGATGGTTAGACAGAAGCTTTAAGTCTTTGCAGGTTAAGGCCCAAAGGCACTTCTCTTCCATGGTGATCTGTGATAGCACCAGTTTGTACTTGCTGAAGTAAACAAACCTCCTAAGCAACCAAACTACCTGAGTTTAGACTGCTTCTTCATGCACCTTTTAAAAGAGTCTATGTATCCTCTTTTAAAATGATTTTTGAATTGAAGTGAGGTACTGAAAAGTAACTTACAGTTACACTTGCTATAAAAAAAAAGAAAGAAAATTGAAAACACATATTTGATTTGGATTTTTTCTCCTCTTCCAATAAAACTGTATTTTTGAGGAGGTAAAATAAACAAGAGTTATAGCCATTCAGCAAGATTGGCTTCATTACCTTCAAGAAGTCCCAAGCTGTCACCGTTCAGCTCTGCAATATTCTGCATATGGGAAAGTCTTTGACAATGCTGCCATTACACCTACCTACTCTCCTGGGCAAAGCTTTCAGCAACCCTTGGCATGGCAGGGGCTTCTGTTAAGGACAGTGCCTGTGAAGTTTTGGGTTTTATCCCCCACACCCATTCTGTCAAAGTGAGTCCCCTGCATTTGAGAAGTTTCAGCAATGAAGCCCCAAAGTTAATGAGTAGAACATCCCGTTGCCCAGACTGAATTTCTCATTCCAGTGGATGCTGCCCTTTGCATCTTCTTTCAAGCACAGGCATCTGGCCTTAGGTTTTAAGAGTATTATTTACTCAATGTTTTTTAAAATTATACTCATAATTTTTTATTACATTAGAAATTAGTTTGCTTCATAGACCTGACTCATGTCATACAGGTCAAGTGTTTTTCTAGCAATAACTGATCAGAGCAAACATTTGAATTAAATTTCAAATACATCTGAATGGATTTTACATCTAACAACTATACAAGTAGCAGACAGTTGTTTCCAAGTCACCAAAGTTCAGAGTGCAGGCATAAATTCATTTGGTATTGGTGCCAGCATTTTTCTGCTATGTATTATTTTGAAAAACATAAGAGATTAATATTTGCAATTTTACTTTGAGCAGAGCTCTAAAAGCAGAGCTCTGGCAGTCACTGCAACACAACTCCATGCTCTGCTTTTGCTCATAAAGAGAACATTTTCAGGCAGCCAGGCACTCTGCTAACTTAGTTATCCAGGAGCAAAGCTGAAATTCTCATGCTCTGTCACAAAGGCTGTTAGTATGAGCAGCTGGGATTTGTACTCAATTTTTAATGTGCAACATATTAAAAAAAAATTCTCATTTATGCAGCTGGATTTCAAGCCCAATATTTTAGGCTAATCTATCTAGGACTAATGCTTTGTGAAGCAAAAATTGTCAGCTGCAGCTAACCAGTACTAGGAGAAGTGCTTCACTTTGGGCAGATGTTGAACTATTTCAAAAGCATTCCTTAACTCAGGAGCACCTGAACCTGGCAGAACACCTTGGAACAATTCTAAGATTGAATTCCTAAAAGCTACTCAAACAAGTAAAAACAATTCCTAAAAACAAGTTTACCATTTAATTCTAGATACAATTAAACCCTAATCAAGTATTGTAATTTCTATTAATGAAATAATATTTCAGATTGCATTAATACCAGAGATCAAAGTACAAAAAGAAGTCCTTTCCTTTTGGAAAACTTTGCTCCTCATTTCATGCATGTTAAATGGCATTTTCCATAACTTCCAATTAAAGAAAGATTAATGGAATTGATTTGCCTTCTGATTAAAAATTGAGACAGAGCTTGGTTAATACACGAGAACAGGAAAATCTCCATCCTCAAAACCAAGATATATTCATTTGAAGGGATTAATGCCGACTTCTGACACAAAGTGCAGAATGAGTTAAAGTCACAAATTTCAGATGCACTAAAGCAACAGCAGGAGTTCAAAGAGATCTCACATCTGAAATCCTCAGCAAAAGCTCTTGTCTTGCAGGAGTCTCCTGCCCTGTGGCTCAGGGTGCACTGTGCCAAAGGAGGTGTCATATTTAATGGCTCTCAATGGACTTGTTCTGTCTTTTTGAGGCCATGAGGCTTTTAGCCTTCAAAACACCTATGGCAAGGACACCACCAAGCACCATCCTTCTTGCCCTTTGTCTTTTTAGAGATCTAGTCTTACTCTTTCAATGCCAGTTCTCAGCAGTTTGTCCATCACAACAACCAGAGGGCAGATGAGATAATGGACAATAGGAAGGACAAAGCTTTCTTCAAATCCCTTCATTCTGTTTCACCATAACAGTAGTTGTGCACCACACATTATTTATTTGGCTCTTTATGTTTACCCATATATGTTGGTGAGTCTGCAGTCTTGAAGAATTATCTTGGATAATTGATTGGACAAACTTGATACAGTCTGAAACTGCCTCAAGTGGCATTTGGATTAATTATCTTGTGAGCTGTGCTGTAGTTGGAGTCAACTATCATTGCAACACAGCATAAATGATCAGAGACCAAGATTGAAGTGAAACAGAGGGAAAAGCCATGTTTACTGCAGATATAATCCTTAGTTTTACACAGCAGCAACCTAAAACATGAATTAGAAATCATTAAAATCTCATTTATCCCTATCTATAGTAATTGTGAGTAAAATCCTTGTATACAACTTCATGAAAATCAAGGTCTTAACTTTTTTCTACACTTGGTATTCTTTTATTGAAAATTGTTGCAAACTCAATTTGCAATCAATATAAGCTCTACCTGGGGTTAATGATAAAACCTCTAACTCTGCATTTGTAGCACTACAGATACAAGGCACTGATGCATGAACCTATTTTGATTTTCCACAGTGTTTCAAACTCTCTTAAATTGGTTGAATTTCTTAGCTTCCTAAGGTTTTAATTTTACCTTCCTCTTTTCATACCCTGCCAACAGACACATAACTGGTGTGTTCACTTTGTGCTGGCGGTAATCTGCCTCATCATCTTAAAAATTGTTCAGACTGACAAGCTCAGTCTCTTGACAGGTGTAAAAATTCTGCAGATATCAGTATTTTGTGAAGTGGGACTATCCCTGCATTCTTGGAAGCCTGGAAGGGAGGTTCACAAAACCCCAGATCAATCTATTTATTCTACCCAGTGAAGAGCACACCAGAGAGCTCTTCAAAGCTGCCTGGCTTCAAAGGCTTTGTCCTGAGATATTCTTGGCTGAATTGGAGTTAACTTAAAGCTGACTTAAAACAGGCTGTGCTTGAAGCACAGCACACTCCAGGTTGATTTATAAAAGCATGGAATTTTATATTCAGTGCTCTGGAGTCAAAGCACAGATTTCCCTGGCACTGTCCTGGCTGGACAGACTCAGCACTTTGTTGTGCTTCTGACACAGAATATGGAGATGCACTGATGGGGTGGGCACTGAGACCACCCTTTGTTCAGGCATTTCAGCTCAGCAGCACCTGGAAAAATGAGAGTTCCATGGCTCAGGCAGCAAGGTAGGCCTAGAGAGAAAGAGATCCCATGGAGAAGTGTAAAACTGTCACAGGACATAGAGAGCCTCATAATTGCATAATCACCTCTTAAATTTGGCCTCTGTCTTCTGTATATAAACCGTACTGTGCAATTACATACAAGACTCAGTGTCCTCAACTTGGAAGACACTGCTTCAGCTTAATGAATTTGATCAAGCTGAACAGACCTCATTTTCTTCCTTCTATTGGTTTCATCCATTCTTAGCAAATGAATTATAGCATTGTGGTATTGCCATAAAGCATTTACTACATGATTGTTTATAAATTTTTACTATGATTGTTTGGAAATGAGTTTAGATGCAGGTTTTTCATTCAGACACTGGATGGTATCTAAGACTATTTTAGCTAATTCCTGTTAGTGGCATTCCATTAATCAGCTTACTGTCATTAACTGGGAGGAGGGACTGGGCAGAAATCAGGTAATTGTTCCAAGGAAAGCCAAGATGTCAAACGTGACTGTTAAGAAACTGTTTTATCTTTTTCAGATAATTATGCATCCCTGCTTAATCTGCAGAGCAGATGGACAGAACCATAACAACATGGAGAGTGTTACCTCTACAAAACAGCAACCCAGAGAAGGTTTGCTGATCAGCACTACCATGTTTACAAAATCTATATTTCAGATATAACAAAATCCAAGTGTTTGACTCCTCTCATGTTAATTTCAGATTAAGAATTTGTTAGTGTTACCTATTTACGTGTATTGCCCAAACTAATTTCACAAAAATTTATAAAATCTATGCATAGATTTGGCTTGTTAAATCTAAGGGCTCAATGAAACTACTAAAATTAAGTAACAAATGTGATTAACAATGTGTTTAATTTTTTTAATGGTTAGTTATCATGTATGAAAATGAGAAGTTATAATATGTACACACCTTTCTTTTGGGATCTGCTATTCCACCTATATATACCATACATTACATAAAAATTGGATGTGTTTAATATTTCCCACATACTAGATACAAAAAAAATTCAAGTAGAATGCATTTACTATTCAGTCAGATGATGTAGAATTGTTACTTCAGTTTATGTAGCAACAACGAGCAAAGCCTCAATACTCAGGAAGATCTAAATTTGTCTACTAAATTGTTATCCTGGGACAGACTGGGAACTAGGATTGTTCCAGTTATTGTAAAATAATTCTTGGCTTCTTGTGGCAGAGTTTTTGGAAGAAACTCTAGCTGATGGACTAGTGGAATTCTTAGAACTACCCGAAGTTCAGCCTCTATTTCCCATCCAGTTTTGACCCAGTTTTATTTAAAATTTCTGGGGAGAAATAATGGGTTCTTCTTAGCATTTGCAATGATCTGTGACAAGAAATTAGTTCCACACTTTGACTGCAGTACAGGTCAGCAGTCAGCTGAGGCTGAGATACCAGATATCTTGTCAAAGTCAATCAAGTTCACCTCATGGGAAAGATATTTCCCTGTGAGTTAGTTTAAAATCCTCCTCCGCTGGGGTCATTGTGTTAAGATGCTATTTGGAAAAAAAATTATACTATAATCATATATATGTGTGTGTGTGTGTGTGTGTGTGTGCAAGATACATAGAAGTCACATCCTTTTTGATCCTAAAGCAAATCTTTAATCTGTACATTCCTTGGCTTGGTAGCTCTGTTTGCATGTCTGATTTTGATCACTCCATTTTTTCTCTTTCTGAAACTAAGCCCTATCTCTTTGCAATCAAAAACTGGATGATTCAGAGCTTTTAATAACAAGAGAATATAAAAAAGCAATTAGTACAAACCATTATGTAAAAGGCAGGGAGGGGGTTAATCTTGATTTTAACATGAAACCAGATTCAAGTAGTAAACACTCAAACAGAAAAAAATCTGCTTGCAATCCCTGGCTCTTTAGGGAGATGTATGCAGTATATTAGTGCTGTCAGTCAAAATTTCTATCACTGTGTCTCCAGCTGTACATCATGTGTTAACTTTCTGCTATGTAGTCATGGAAGGCTGGGAGCTCTGTGCAAGCAGCACATGGATGCCTTCGGGGATGAGCTGACTTGTTTCACTCCAGAGCCTCCCTCAGATGACCTGTGAGTGGTGCTGAGCAATGCCAGCAGAACAGCACTAAGCTTTCCCTAGGTACATAAGAGGAAAAGGCAGGAGTAAGTATTATCTAAGATTTTTCAGGCACAATTCCTCACAGCTCTTAACATTGCTAAATATTTGCAACTGATTTACAAATGGGAAAAAGCTGTGAAGCATTCTTTGACTTCTCTCAGACAATAAGCTGAAATTCATTGCTGACAAATATTGCTTGGATGCAGGAACACGCCTTCCCTTTCTGCAGGTGGAATGGGACTAACATGGCTTAAATCACCATAATTAGTTGATTCCCACTAGCTTATTAAATCATTCAATTCAAAGTTCTAGACTGTTATTGCTTATTTGACTCTTGGTCACATTTTTGGAAAAGTATTTTTAGGAGACTCCTTGTCAGCACTCTGACAGTTTTGGTAATACTTGAAACATATTTTGCAGGCTTTTCGTTTCTAGCCTATTAATACATTTTGTGCACGAGCCAAGGGATTTTCTTGTGTGATATGTATTTGTAAAACATTTGTTTGTGTTTAGGAAATATCTCTGGCTGCACATCAGCTGATTTCAAGTACACTGTATCTGAGACCACTCTTAAATATTCTTGAATAGAAGAAGTCTAAAAGGTGTCAGGAGTAGAGATTGAGCTCCTGACCTGATCTGATTGACATTAATAGACTGCCTGTGCATACACTTATGCAAAAGTGCATGTAGATATACACAAGAGTGCAGTACAGCCTGAACAGTCTGCATTACAGAAATGATGGATTTTTTTTCAGATGTCCCAAGATGTTTCAAGGAGTATATTGGGGAATTTAAAGCTCAATTTCTTCAACAGGAGAGAGACTCTTAACTGCACCCTTTTTTGGAATAAAAGCAGAGGAACAATGAATGAAGGATTTCTTTGATGATAATATATGTTATTAGCAAAAAAGTATTACAGTTTTTTAAAGCTGACATATCAGTAAAAGGTACATTTAAAAAAACCTGCCATCTCTTTCCTTAAACCTTATATGAGTTTTAGGTATATTTTAGATTGCCTAGACATTTCAAGTAATGATCTGAGTATTTTAAACAAGAATCCTTCAGAGAATATCTTTTTAACATATCATTAGGTGTATTAATAGGCAAAACCATGTAAGACATCAGCGTATCATTATTCAGCAATTTTAGCTCGAGTGCTTCAATCTCAAAAATCTTCAGATCAATCTGAACAGGGCTAAACAGGTATTAGAGAACTAGGGAGCTTTAAAATTGGGGTTAGCGATGCAGCATCTGGCCATAAAATTGACCTAGTAAAATTCAGTAGCCACTAATACATTTGTCCCATCTTTGAAGCAACTTTGAAGCATCCCCTTTGTTTCTCAGAGGCTCTGACCATCTCTCATTCAAGCTACAATTGGATTATTCAAGTGTAGTAAGTCAAGATAACTTCACTATGGTGAAAACAAGAATTAAATGTGATCATTTTGGTGCTCATGGGAAAATTGGGGGTTTTGCTGACAAGTATCACTGCTTGTTATCTGTGCTCCCATGTATCAAGTGAAGCAGCTCAAAATAAAAAGCAATTTACAAAATATATGTTTGCCATTAAGAGATTATACATCGAGATGTTCCAAAGGCATGGGAAAAATCTGGAGCCAGATATGCAAATGCAGATTCAAGTTCTGCAGTTCCTGAGAGCTTGCTAGCACAAATTGGAAATGAGGCAGAGAGTACTATGCTCTCAGCTTTAGAACGTGAGCCAGAGTGTTAAAAACTTGGGCACACAGAGGCTGCCACTTGGCTGATAACAAGGACTGCACCAGGATCCAAAACCAAAAGCATAAACCTCCAGTGAGGGCTCCAGAACAAACAGAAAGGACCGTGAATGGGGATAAACATGGTCCCAATAGAAATGGAGAACACACACAGATGAGCAGCCACAAACACAAACTGGGAGCACACGTGCTGCACTGGCTGCTGAGAACAAGGACAACACCCCCTAACCACCCAATTCAAACCTTTGGCACTAAGGAGTCACAATTTTTGTGGACAAACCATGTAGTGCCTGCTATCCAGTGAGTTACAAGTTAGAGAGAAGAGGCCAGATGAAGACACTAAAACCCAGTAGGACATTGGGATGGGATAGGATGGGATGGGATAGGGTGGGATGGGATGCAAACTGGTGAGCAGCAGGATGCCCACATGAGTCACCATGACCTGAAGGGTGCCCAGCAGCAGCAGAATCAAGGCCTTCACTCACAATAGATATGCACAAGAGAAAAATCATTATTGGTGCTTGGAGAATTTTCCAAGCAGTTTACTGTCATTAACCAGGTGATAACAGTTGTGCCAGTGAGGGCTGTTGGAAGCTGTCATTTTCAGCTCTCATCCTTGCTGACAGAATGCCACTTAACACGAAGAAAAATACTGCACAGATTTCACCCACTCACATTATACCTCCTAGCAAGAGAAGCATACATAAGTTTATTTCACTGTTCACACAGTGACCAAACGAAAAATGAGAATTTTGTGCAGTTTCTAATATTTGTGGGTTTGGTTTTATTTGTTTTGTGTAGAACTCATTCAGTCTGTGTACTAATAACAGAGCTCTAAGCAAAAAACAACCCACAAACCCCATGCACATCGAGCTAAAATGGCTTCCTCAGATTCTTTTATTACAATTTGGTATCCCCCTAATGCTTTGACAATTTTCAAATGAAACGAAATCTTTTCCAATTTTTAGCTAAAATCTACTTCAGCTTGATCAGTGATAAAATTCAAACACATAAACTGCCATTCCTCTTGTCCTCAGCAAGTAATTTCAGTTTGACAATGGCCAACTTGTTGGTCTATAAGATAGAAAGGATCTGAATCAATAATTTAATTATATAGGCATCAGTTAAGATAGATTCCAAAGCCACCTGAATATCTGATTCTGATTTTATTTCACTAGGTCAAGAAATATTTGCTTCATTGTCTAATAATCCCTGTATCATTTGTAATAAAATGAAAAATGACGCCTGTGTACCTGTAAGTACTTTCTACATTGGAAACTCCTTATAGAGAAAGAAGCAAAAACAACTCATGCAGTTATCAATTGTTTATAATTTTCTTATACTTTTCCTTTTGTCTGATCATGAAAATGTTCAACATCCTATCTCTATTATTTTATTTTTTCTGCTGTCATTGGAGACTCTACAAAGGTTTATAAAGGGCAGCAAATTAATTAGGGCATCAAATCCCAGGGGAAAAATATTTAATTCTAAAACACTCAAGTTGTTTCTATATGTTTTGTAACAATTGTATTCTAAACACAGCAACTCTCCAACGCTTTTATATTCATTTTATTTGAAAAAAGTTGGAGGAATTATCAGCTCCTGAAATGTGGGCATACTTTTGCCTCAAAAGATATTAAAGGTGTAATTTTTCTCTAGATAACCATGGCACGCCTTCCTTTTTCAGGAGGCATTAAAATAATTACCATCACCATGAACACAAACCAGAAAGCACATACTAATTCTACATTCACACAGTCTCCTGGTAAATTAGGGAGAGCCCGAGTGCAAACTCCAAGAAACTGAAAAACCTTTACAATGGGAAATCATGCAATAGCCTATATGCAGCCATACATGATTGTTACTCATTAGTGTTGAAGGTTTGTGTGTTTCTAGACAGTTCTGTAACTGATAACAGACCATGGAAGAAGATATTCATAGTTGCCTTCTTTTTAATCTTTCAGTCCTAAAAGAATGCCATTTTAACATCTTAACTACCTTTAACAGTGATATTCTCTTAAAAACATGTCCATATTCTATACTTCAGTAGTGCAGGTTATATCTGGGACTACACTCTGTGCTAAATGTTTTAGCAACTGCTTATTTCACCCTGATTTCACATAAAATCATGTGGTCATTTACTGGATAATATCACATTCTTAAATGTGTCCAGTACTCCACAAACGATGCACTGTTAGTAAATAATCCCACTTGGCCTGACAAACTTCAGCAAACTCACCAAGTGAGCTGCTTTCAGCAACATCACCTCAGGTTCCACTAAGATACTCCTTTAGGTAATCCTTTCTAACAGCTTAACAACAGTGACCCTTACCAGTAATTGTGTTTCTTCTTCCATACATATTTTCTAATATTTGAACTGTTAGAATTGTGATTTTTAATAAGGTCCTAATAGCTGCGAAGAGTTACTGCTGAGTACCACGTAGTACAGAATATTCTCACCGATGTTCAGCACCTGTGGAAGGTTCTGTCACAGACTTCTTGAATGCCCTTGGACAAATCACTCACATCAGATATTGAGATACTCCAAGATTCACAGAACAAAGTCAACGTCACTTAGAGTGGAACGGGGTTAAGCAGAGAAATATCTATCTGTGGTTTTAGGAGACTCTGCTCTTTTAAAAATCTGCATGTTCATTTTCCTCTATCCTTCAGTTCCACAGTCTGTGTCCAGCTGACTGTGGATGTTGCAAGGCTCTGGAAGCACCATACCTTACACCAAAGGAGCATTTAAATGTGAGGATTTAGGGAGTTTGGTTTTTGAATACCTTTTGCTGCTTCCATGGAGATGATATCAGGGCCATAGTTCCTGTAAATCTGTAGTTTCTGAATGGTTAACATGATTTTCAGTCCCCATGGCAAGCAATGTCAGTTGAGAGCTTGCTTTGTTCTAATTTATTAGAACAACATGAAAAATTCTGCAGAAACACTGCAAAAAGAGAGCTCTTAAGCCTAATCAGTGAAGACATACTTAATATCTGTAGGCTCACACAAAAAAATGCTTGTCCAAAGGAAATAAATGTACTTTTACATTTATCTAAATGGAACAGGCAAAAAAATCCCTCAAATAAGCAATGAATAATTTGTTTCTAAAATGTCCTTTTAGCCTGAGGAATCCCGTAACAGGCTGTGACTGAAACAAGTATGCAGCTGAGCTTCTCTCCTGCAAAACTCACCAAGATTTCCTGTTGATGGTGCTGCGAAACACAGCTCAATCCCCACTAGAACAGAGAAGCTTGTTTAAAAGCGCACAAAGCTCAGTGTTTTATGAACTCACCCAGTACAGCACATCAGTCCATCCCTCCATGGTTATACACTGGAACACAGTCAGCATTGCAAACGCAAAGTTGTCAAAGTTGGTTATGCCTCCGTTGGGTCCAACCCATCCACCCTTACATTCGGTGCCGTTCATGACGCACTGACGGCCGTTCCCTGAGAATGCACAAGGTGCTGGATCGTCTTCAACTAGTATATCTGAAAAAGGACCAGAAAGTCACAACTCTTGAGTCCTCAAGCTTTCATGAGTTAGCCCTTCACATGAGGAAATACCAACGCTGTTGTGGGATAAATCCGGATTTCACGCTGAGAAAGGCAACACATCAGAGCTTTGGAGCTTTTAGTCTCACTCAGATCTCGGCCTTACAGCCTCAAGAATAGGTTAATAAAAATAACTAAAAATAAATAAAAAGTAGAAAGAAGCACAATGTAATAATACATCATTTAGAAGTGCCTCATTCTGATTATTTCTTTCCTCTTCACTGCTGCTACTTCACTTCATGGCACTTCACTCCAGCACAAGGACCACTAAGGAAAAATGGATCTAATTCCTATACAGAGTTGTCTTCATTCCTTAGCTGAAAGATAAGCACCTTTAGCCACCAGGTAGGATGGTTTGACTCTTTCAAAGATCTCCCACAACACACTTCCATTTCATTATTTCACCTGCATGGAAGAACACTGTTCTCCTTCACTCATTTCAGAACTGCACACCTCACCACATTGCCACTATCTGGATTTGTCCCTTATATGTTGTCACCCTTATTTTCTTCACTGCTGGTATTTAAGCTACATATATCAGAAATTAAAACCCATTCAGAGCATGGTCTAGTCTCTAACTAGTTTGATTTTCTTGGTGACTTTGGTATTGAGGTGGTTTTTTTTCATTTAATGCACTGTACCTAAAATTGTGAACCAGTGTAAACTGGGGTAACAACAGCTTAAGCGCTTTGGCCCCTAGTTCTATTTCAAACTGAAATCCCACAGATCTAAAAGAAAACCTCATCAAACCCTTATTTTAAACAGTTTAATGACTTACCTGAATCAATAAGAAAACAAGATTTGTGCATTTTTCCAATAAAAAGTTCCAATCCTATAATAGCATAGATTATGATTACAAACAATACCAAAAGGGCAATATGGAGGAGGGGGACCATGGCTTTTATAATGGAGTTCAGGACAACTTGTAAACCTAAAAAAAAAAAGAAAAAGGGGACAAAAATATGAACCATATTTCTATGTCTTACTCTATCAAATTTTATATAATTACACATGCAGAGATAATCAGATTTTTTTTGTAACATCTATTACCCAGAACCACAAAATGTTCCTTTAACATAAAAATCTTTGTAAGAATCTAAAAGTTTCTGCGTAATTAGTTCCTCTGTTAATAAAGTTTATATCATGGAAGTCAGTGCTTGAAATGTGTCACAAGAATCTGTGGGTGATTCATAAAGAAAGGGCACTTAGTCAGTGTAAGTAAGTATGCCTGTAAGTCATTTATATGACCTTGAAGTTCTGTGCTAAAACAAAAACTTTGCGGCAAGTTCTGAGAAAATGTGCACTCAGCCAATTGTAGAACTGTCTTCTTACTCTGGGAGACAAATATAGTTAACTGGGAAAACACATTTTTAATCTGAACAAACTTGTTCTTTCATCCTTTATCCCTTTCAAAATTGCTCTATTTTCTTTTTTCTCAATTAAATATTTATCCAACTTTTGGCTTTACCAAAATTATCTAATCCCAGACTAATGAAGCTGCCACAGTACCAATGAGAATGAAATATGCCTCTTTTTTAACTTGATAGACTTCCTCTCTGACATTTCTGGACTGGTTCTATCCTCACTGAAGCCCTTTTGCCAAAAATCAGTCATTTCCATATAACAGTCCATGATCTATTAAAAAAAAAGAATTAGCTTTTTTCCTTTGAATGCCTTGGAAAGAGCTGAACTGGAAGTCATGAACCTCATATAGCCCAAAGAGCTTCAATAATTAATAAAGCATTCAAAGAAAACAGGAAATATCAGAAAATCCAATTGCTTTCTTAAACAGTATTGCTCTACTTTTTAAGTTCCCTAATTTATCTGTTAGCTCTGCTGAGATAAACAGAAGGCATTCATGTGCATTGGAGAGGGCAGGAAACACAAAATGTGTAATGTGCTCTGGCACACACCAACATATAAACTATTTTAGGACCACCTACACTTTCAGTTGCAGGGGTTTAGGATATAAAAAAATCCGAATTTTATTTTCTGGTGTATTTACATTTTAACATGTAATTTACTTTTATATAAAGCTTCTAAAAAGGAAGTGTATTCCCCTGTCTGCTTACTGAACTGTGTAAGGAGATCACACACTGACTGAATTCACAATCCCTTGTTCAACTTGAAATAGGGTATCACTCATCTTGAAATTCACTTTATATACATAGCCAGATAACAAAACCTCAGCTTTATCCCATCTCATTTCTGTAGTGCCTGGAAGAAGACAGTTCAATAATGAGAGCAGCCACATTCCTGATTGCAATGGCAATAAAGAGAGCAGAGCTTACTGGGCACTCCTGATACGAGTCGGAGAGGTCGCAGTACACGAAAGGCTCTTAGGGCTTTGACATCAAAGCCACCAGGTTTGCCACCTGAGTGGCTGCCACCGTCTGTTTCTTTGGTTAATTGTTCCAATATTACACTAAATAATCTAGAAAATGAGATGAAAGGTAAGGTCATCACTATCTATTTACCACACAGTCAAAGATATTACTTTGGAAATTAGTTGAACTGCAGATCATTCTGCAAAGCTGTTCAGATGTCAAACTGAGAGGTATATTTACACCTTAAATCATGACAGACAGAGCTATGAAGTGCAAGACTTTATAATCCCTCTAGAGAATGAGGATCACACAGTTTCCAATAATTTAGCATTCAGCTTATATACACAGTTTGCTATTTTTAAATAAATGAAGCTGCTTTGCCACTTTTGTTCAAACATTTTAGCTTTAACATTTGGAGAATTAATCTTCCCTTTAGAAGAAGAAACAGATAATAACTGAAACCATCTGGTTTAATTTTGGTGGAATATAAGAATTCTAAGTGGCACAGCAGTACAGTATTCTATATACAATCAGCAGAAACTGAATATTTTAAAAATAATTAGAGTTCACCATTTAATAACACCAAAAAGATTTGTTTCTTACACATAATACCTCTGAGGAAAAATATATTCCCAGATGGCTCATTTATTATATTGTACTTTTTCCCTGCAGAAATGAATTAGTCATTCATTAGAACAGTTTGCAAGACAAGACTTTTATTTTGTTTTCCCACTTTTAGCAGCAATTTAAAGTGATGCATGTTCTTGAAATCCAAATTAGTCTTAGGTTTATTTTAGTTTGGAGCTCCATCTCAGATGCATGGGTTTCTCGACTGCCACTAGACCACACAAACGGTGTTATCCTTTGCACAGAGACTGTAGTTCAATAGCTGCAGAGCTGCACTTCTCCTGAAAGTATTATCAAGTTAATAGAGTTTTGCAATCATGAGAAATGTTTCACACTTGTAAAGGATGTCTGAAATGTGCAGGGTTTTAGTTTGGTCATGAAAAGTTTTCACAACTCTGGTTAAGACCTCTGTCACGCTGGATAGTTGCCTGAAATCATATATCATTTAATAGGGTGCCTAAACTAAATTATTGAAGGCTTTACACTCCTCCAGTAAGCAGCTGACCCACATCAGTCCATACCCATCCCTAGACTGCTTCGTTCTGCTCCAGGGAAAAACTCAGCCCCAAAGACTCTATAGATGTTAAAGGGAACCTCAGCAGCCCACACACTGCTCCACCAAATCCAGACATCCAGTGCCGGCTCCTGATTCAGCCCTAGAATTTAATGGAAGCATAATTGCAGGAAAACTAACACCTCAGTGATTTTAAGAGATGTTTTAAGATATTTGTGCTCTAATGACAGACATTATTAAAAAGGCTTCTGAATCAAGTCCTGAATTCAGAGAACCTTTCAGCCTGTCTGTTCATAAAACATTCAGAAAATTAAAGAGCATAGGCAGGTGCTATGAAAGCTTTCTCTACTGGGACCTTACTCTTCCACAGAAATCAATGGAAATTACATGAGAGACCATGCAGGTAAGCAGACTACCCAGAGTAATTCATGCTCTGATGGGTTACAGAGAGAAGTGACAAAGAGTAGAAAGCATCACAATCGCAGCTCTGTCATTTTGTGTTGTCCAGCTGAAACCAGGACATATGTCATTTCTAAAAAGCCATTAAGGTATAAAACTATTGATCTTCTTTACTGAAATTTACATTCATATTCCTCTACAGTTTACCAGAGTTTAAAGGTTTAATTAAGATTTGATTTTAAAAATATCTCTGTATGTGTTTCCCTTTTGCTTGTAGAGATTTCTTTAGGTATAATTAAGATTAATGGAATTGGACTGGCTACAGTCTCTGCTGAGAGGGCAAATTTGAATACATTCAATAGAGAACATCGTGGCAACTCTTTCAAAGCTATTAGAATACCTAATGAAATTTCCCATTGAAGCTAGTCAAACAGAATCAGGTCCAGAAGTGGTTCCATATACACCTTGGGTTATATATGAAAATCAATTTTTCACTCTAATACTATGTAGTAATTAAATAAATGGGACTCATGCTTGCTTAATCGTGCAGGTTGTGCTCTTCCTGAAAGAACAAAAACCTTGCTCACAATTTTGTCAGTGTGTGACATGTTAGGAAAGGTCCACCTCATCTTACAGGTAGGCTGCTGACAACCTGCACATGAGTTTATATGCCAAACTTCTGGATTCAAATTAGGACTTAATCTTACTGTGATATTTTAGGCATTTTATAAGATGTAGTCCTTTTTTATTCATATTTTTAACAAATCTGTTGTGAGCATTTGACCTAACTCCACTTAGCCTCCAATAATGAGTGTTTCAGGAATTAGTGGAAAATTTTTTAGTTATCATGTATTTAGGACACAGCCAAAGATAGAGGTCATGTTAATTAGACTGCTCCAGGGTTACTGTAACTCCGTGGTCACTTGACAAAAGGGAGGAGGTCTATTCAAGGGACTGCTTGGCAAGGGAGCAGAGCTCGTGTGTGACAGTCTCCAACCTGCCCACCAAGCTTCCCCTTCAGGCACAGCAACCAATCTGTTGAGAATGACCTGACCTGATGAAGGATCTATTTATACACAAATTTTAGTGCTGGACCAAAACTGCCTGCATGCCAAAGGACTGGCCCAAATACAACCTTCTCAGTAACCTTTAGTCTCTCATCATCAAATAGTTACAAATCAGGCATTCTTATATCCACAGTACTTCCCCAAATTTAACAATGCTTTACCACAAATTCCTTTACTTAGCAACTCTTTCTTTCCCTTAATGCAGTGACAACTTAAAAGCAGCACACACTATAATTTCTGAGCCTTTTCAAATACAGGCAACCCTTGATATGGTTTGAATTTTAAAATGAAATTAGAATTGCATACTGCAAGCCAAGGTCATGTTTGCTCCAACATACAAAGTTATACAAAGATTATGTTCTCCATGTTCTAGATAATGTATATTTTTAGCAAACAAAATTTGCAGTACTGGTTAAACGGCTGTTTACCATAACCTCCACAACATTCAGGAAATTGATGAATATACATCTCAAGATTAATTCCCTAGATAGCTGAAGGTAGGATCTAATGAAGTAGCACAGCCACTGACATAGAGTTGGTGACACAAAAATAATTTATCAATAAGTAGGTGCATAATTTAAGTTCCACCCCTCTGAACCTGCATAAGGCCCAAGCAGTCCCTTCTCTGAGGCAAAGAACAAACTCTCCAAGGTTTCCTGGTACAGCAAGGTGCACAGGGTAAAGAAAAAAAGGCATTTTTAACATACATTCAACCCCAGGCAAATCAAAATCATATCTGTATCTTGGGGCTGACATGTAGCACCCAATTTTACTCAGATTTTGGGAGTATCAAGGAATCACTATTAATTCTGTCTCCCCAACCACTCTTCTCCACTTTGAAACATGTGGGTCCTCTCAGAGGTCCTTGTGAAACAGATGAACTCCACATGACTGCAGTGAAGGGTTAAACAAATAAATTAAATAACAACATGCAGCCCTTAAGAGATCAACATATGGAAAGACACCAGGAGTTTACCTGGAGAAAAGCTTCTGGAAATGTCCAGCAGGACTCAGAATTCCCTGGAAACTTCTACTATAAATGCAATACAGTCTACAGCCACAGATAGCACTGAAAAATTTAGGACTTTTTAACATTTTTTCACTCAGTTCATTCTTTTACACCAAAGAAAGAAATCCAGCATAGGCTGCTACTCCCAGCAAACCAGGCCTATACCTACCTCACTGTAAAGAAAAGTTTAAATATTTTTATAATGGAAGATAAGCTACTTACCCTACTATTACTATTACAAAATCCAATAAATTCCATCCGTTTCTAACATATGCATTGGGGTGTAATAATAATCCATATGCTATAATCTTCAAAAATGTTTCAACTGTAAAAATTATCAGGAAGGCATATTCTACTTTTTCCTGTGGAAGACAAAAAAAAGTACAGTGAAAGACAATGAATGTAACAACTCTTTTTACTATTGACAATTTGCAACAAGTGGGTACTGATCAGGACTAAGGAAACACCTTCATGGCAGTTTATGTCACAGGTTTTAATTGTATAACACTTAATGATAACTGTACTGACAGGGTTATAATTACATAATTGCACAAGGTTTTCTTGTTTTCACATTCTGTGAGAGGAAAAAAAGGTGTTTCTGCAAACATGGAAGCATACTGTACCTTTGCTTAAGCCAAGAGTGCCATCCAGGTCAATAGGATTCTCTGCATTCATTATAACCAGAAAATGCTGTAGAGCAGAGCCCTGGAAATATCCTTGAAAGGTAAGCAGTGGTATACTTCCTTTCGCTATTAAAAAAGTCTTAATTTTTTAATATTTAATTTTACACTGTCTTGCAATTTTTTAAATCTTGATATGGAAGCTTGCATTGACTTATTCTCCCTTCCACATCACCAGAATTTCTTTTCAATACCCTATTATGTTTGAAGAAATGTTAAGGTACTGTACCACCGCCTCGTATCATTAAAGCTCCAACATCATCAACTTAAATGTTAACAGATTCTGCATCTTACCAAAATTTTTATTTCAGAGGTATATACTGAATATCTTTTCTTAGGTAACTAGATACTCTAGAAAGAAGAAACCCCCAAAAATATTATTAGCATGCTTGACTTGGTAAATTGAAGAAGTCACCACTATCAAAACAGAGTAGTTAACAACTGTTCTTTTTACCTTCAGACATGATAACTAAACAAAATGTTATAGAAAATAATGAAATTATCTGTTGCTACTCAAATATTACAGCCAAGAATAAAATGTACAAAGAATATTACTCATTTTTTAAACTTGTTCAGGAACACATGATGTTGCTCATTTATCACATACAAAGTTAATTACATGACTGTAATTGCTCAGTCAGGATTACCATCTTCTACTATCATTACTCAAATAGAACACCAACATTACACACAAAAAATACATCGTCCTTATTTCTTACACACAAAAATACACATTCTTTATTTGTCACACAGCTTGGCACTTTCATACACAACCAAAGGAAAAACCAAACCTTAATCATTTGCAACTTAAACAAAGATCTTGATATTCTTATGTGCGAATCTTTAATTTGGGCAGCTAGATTTCTTTTGCTGCCAAAGAGGCCATTTAGGATGGTTATGCATAGGATGTGGTATTTCCATTTATAAATCTGACACTGGTGACTTGATAGAGGCATAGGCTTGTCAATAAACTCCTCTCCAGGCCTTTACCTGCAGCAAGCAGCACCCTGGGATCACTGGGGCAGGTCAGGCCCTCTCATTGCAAAGCAAGGTTTCCTGGATCTCACCTCCTGCTCAGCTCAGTCCTGTACCCCTGCCTTTTTCCCCCTCTTTTGAGTACACTTCATCAACACTGTGAAGCTTCATCCAAGGCTCCTCAGCTACTTTCCATTTTGGGTGAGACCTTCCAGCTCAGTGAAGCCAAGGGAACCTGCAGTGAAACCTCCTTCTCCTCAAACTTCCCCATACTTCTTTCAAATTTGTCCCTTCCACTTACCCATCAATTTATCACCTATCAGTCAGGCCAGTTGCTAGATAACAAGAGTGAAGTGGCCTCACACAAGAAATGTGAATGTCTTGTGCACCAAAAGCCATCAGATCTCTTTGGCTAGAAAGCACCACTGAGATTACATTAAAATGAATTATCAGCATTCCTGAGAAACACACTCAGAAATGCTTCAATACAACAAATCCTACCACATACACACTCCACAATAACAGCTATTTCTGTCTCCCTGCATACAACTAAATTTGCAGCTAAGTTATCGGAAGATAAATAATGTAGGAAAACATAAGGAAGACAAGAATATTACAGCTGTCGTTTGCCATGAGCAAAATTATATATCAAAATCATACTAGTAAAAGAAAAAATGAGACAAAATATGTATGTTTCATATATGCCAAATTTCAATAGCTTCTTTACTTAAAAGGAACACAGGATCCAGGACTGGATGGGACTTCCTGAGCCAAAATAACCTCATGGGTCCCTAGGTCTTGTTTTATAGGCAACCATGTAATTTAACTCCATCCATTAAAGTACCAGTTCCATCCTAAAAACTATCTTTGCTCTTCACTGCTCCCCTTCAAAAATATTCCAATTCTCTTCTTCTCTCTGGGCTAAACACCAGCCCCAGTGCTAAAGTTACAACTTTGTTAATGTCACACAGCCCCGCAGCTCATTTTAATGGGACTGTTCAAATCTGAACAATTCTGCCCTATCATTTCCCATCCATCCTTGAAATATAGTATTGGTCTCAATCCTGTTTATCTCATCTCTTTTATGGAAGCAGGAGTGTTTCTTATTTCCTAGACAGTATTGCAAACATTCCATTAGAGCCATGTGGAATGTAGGACAATCTCATTTTTAAACCCACTGGTGGGCTCGAGGTAAGGGTGTGTCACTTCACAGATGAACCATAAGAAACCTTGAGAGCTGCACCAACAGAAGCCACATGAATCTCAGCAAGGAAAAATGGGAAGTGCTGCACCTTGGGTTAAATAATCCCACACCAATATGGGCTGAGAAAGGACATGGAAGTTGCTCACTAATTTAAATATGTGCTCATTTAAATCAGACAAATTCCATAACTTCACCATTTCATTTTCCCTCCCTTCCTGCTTTCCTCCCTTTCATGCTCTCACACACTCTATTTATTTCTTTGTAAAGCACAACCTGTGTCTTCCACAGAGGCCAGATGAATGACTTGGCCCCATAGTTAACACACAAAGTACAGGCTGTGCTTTCTTCACAGACTGGCTCTTTAATAAGAAGGCACCCAACAGATGTTCTCACACAAACTGCAGAGTTGACATCCTGCTCACTCTCAGGAAGCTTCTGGTGGTCTCTTCTCACACTTGGATAATTTCTTGCTGGTCACTATGGACATCAATTTTTGCCTCTGCAGCCCTGATACATCTGTAAGCCATGCATCATCTTGTATATCCAGAGCGTAAGCAACAACTACTCAAGAGGAAATAACATTCAATTTTCAGAATTCAGTTGTAGAGGCAGGATTGGTTTGGTAAAGTAAAACTAAAAAAGTAAGAGATAAATTCAAAATACAGACTCAAGACTGCAGTTTTAGCAGGATATGATAGACACATTTATCTGCTCTTTTTTCTCCACAGTGGTGAAATCATATTTAGTTCAAACTAGTTGATATCTTTAAATGAACACTTAACTTCATTCAAAATGGCAGTAGGAACATTAAAAAGTAGACAACTAAACAAAATAATAAGGAAATACCTAAGAGTATGTATTGAGTGCTTGCAAAAGAAAATCTCTATTAAAAGAAACCAAGAAGGTGGTTGTGGTTCTAAGAAACTGCAGAGATTATTACAGAATGTGCACATAATTTCTAATATCTATTATTGCGTTTAGTTCTACACTGCATCATAAAATTAGCAGAAAAAAGTGACAGCTGTAAACCTAAAGAAGATATGAAGCACAACAATATGTCTGCGTTCTGAAGGATCTAATCCTGAGGCTGTATAGATTAATAGTTGTTTGTTCACTGATTTGATAAAGCTAGGTCATCTCTCCTCACAGGCAGCTGATTCCAGCAAGGCTGTCTGACACTTTGGTTAATGCTGCTCGAAATCTCCAAGTCTCAGCAATCTTTTTCTGAATATATGATGCAACAGGACTGATAAGATAAACTGCCTTTCTCATGGAATCCATGGAGCTTGCCTTTGGTATTGATCATGGAGCAAAAAACAAAGGCTACCCTTACCCTATGAGCTTAGGTGCAATCATAGATCCTCATTTTCTTAAAAAAAAAAAAAAAAAAAAAAAGAAAAAAGGAAAAAAAAAGCAAGCATTTGCTTTGCTTTCTTATTTTAAGTAAATCAGCTTAACAGAAACCCTGTTGCTCAGGAAATCTTTTTTTCCCCCACCCTAGCCAGATGGTGTACATTAGTCATCATTTATTATCTTCATATTTTCAAAAGCTCAGAAAGAAATATGCAAAGCTACTGTTACATGTCAGAAGGTGACACACCAAAATTCTGAATTTACGTTAAGATGTTTCACAAGATAACTGTTTCAAAATAGGAAGTCATTAATTTGCAAAACCTTAATCTATTATGCTAGGTAATTAATTAAGTCTTACTAAAATAAAATTTCTATTCCCTTAGCATCAGAGATGGGAATTATTTCTTAACTGAAGAAATACATTTTTGCATCCAGACTAACAAACATGCATCAGAGTAAAAACTGCTCAGCAGAAAAAGTGACTCCATTTCAGCAAATTAAGCAGACTGATCAACTTTTTGAAGCTTAGAAACAACACAAGATACTTTGACATAACTGATTTAGGGATCAAAAACAAAACAAAAAAAATCACAGGCTGTTTAATAAGTTGTATGACTGATGTTTGGACAACACTTATAAAGCCATTTATCTTTTTGACAATCAGCAATTTTTTTCAAATTCTGGCACTGGGAAAACATTCCATCTACAAGACAAGGAAAGTAAATTGAGTTCTGAATTTTAAAATATAATGATTTAATTTTTCACTCTGTATACCTGTACATATATTGTACACCTGTATTCCTCTGAAAAATATCTGTGACATGCAACACATGTAACAATTACCAATAGCAAAGTAAAACTATTTATTCCCACATGTGAAAAAATGTTACAGCAGTTTCCAATAAAAAAAAAAATGAAACACAAATGGAATCCATATACCTGGCAAAAAGAAATCTATATACTTGCCTTTTTGTCATCAACTTTAAAAGCAGAAACAAAGTAATGTACTACCAAGATCAGACATGGAAATTGCTCTCTATTCATTAGAAGAATTGGAATTATTTATCTCTCAACAATTTGGTGATAACTATTGGATTAACTGTGCCTTTAGATACATAACAACAAACAAGGAGGGCAAGTTTGAAAAACGTATTTTAAGGATTCTTGTCCTGATCAATCCAAATAAACCACGTTTCACCATCCTCATCAGGCCTGACCCATTGGAGGGAATACAGCCGCTGCTCTCTACTTTGTCAGATGTCTGCATTGCTGCCCTTGTAAGTGCAGCTTTGCTCTACAGCAACTTTAGAAAATGTAATTATGTACACAAAATTGTACTCCTTTAATATAGGCCTGGGTAACAGACCTTGTTTCCATACTTCAAGGGCACATTTCATGTACATGAGATCTTTTATGTTTGAATACATTGAATACGTGTAAAATCCAGGGCAAGACTGGGCAGGAATTTGGCATCAGGCCCAGAAATATCTCCAGTCTTTTGAGGGGCTTTACAGGACACCATCACATTACTGCAGACCCAGATGCTCTGGCATTTCGGGCTGGTGCATCTCATGGCAAGGCTGACACTTGAAAGTCAACACCAAGTACAAACTCCATATTTAGGAGTAGAAATAAGTAGGGTGTTACACAAGCAAGAACGTTCTTACAGCAGTTCAATATTAAATGAACAGGATTTCACATTCCTAGTACCACTGCCAAGCAAAAAATCTCACTCAAATTTTCAAAGAGAACACAGAAATCCTTTCATCTTTTTTGAACTGAGGATTCACAATCCCATGGTCTGGTCACAATTAACAACAGTTGCACCCTCCAGATCTCAACCAAGCATTTGTGTTTGCAGGAACTGAACTTGCAATAAGAACATCTCAGACAGGGAGCACAGCAAAGGAACAAAATCGATGTGCAAGCTATATGCTGAGGTGTAATGAAAAGAAACTTAATTGCAGGTAATTTAAGTCCCTTTTTATCAATGTAGTCTGAAGGAGCACCTGAATAACTTACATCACTGAAATCGTACCTCAAGCTTCAAAGACAGTCAGTTTTACTTTCATCTGGCAGGTTCTGGCAGCCAGAGGTAGAGGAACAAGCAGAGTATATTTAACACTGGTTACTTTTTTATTTCCTACAATCACTTCCTCTAAATGCACTGTAGACCTGCATTTCATCTTTGAGCGTGATTGCTTCTCATATGTATTTTGTACTTTATGTTGTAACACAATAATGGAGATGTCAACACCTCTGTTCTGTAAACAGCCATTTGTACTGAGAGAAAAATGTTGCATCCAAATTACAATTTTTCATACAGATTACAGGCTTCTGTGTGCAGCCACATTGGTTTTATTAATGTAAAAGTTCAATTTAGTACATGTTAAGTATTTTCAGTCCATAAATAGAAAAAAATCCAAACCTCTTTGTCTGTTTTTTCCTCCTTTATATTTAGTCAGAGCTCTGCTCTGGGACAGGTAATGCAGAGCATTGCTGAGCAACAGCTGGGAAAACAACAGACATCCACTCTGTGTACACATAACTATTAAATCCAGTATTGGCACTGCCTTGTACACCCTCATAGAGGCACAGACAACCCTTCTGCTTCCTATTGCTGTGAAGAAATGGGACAAATGGCTTTGAAAATTTGATCATACATAACCAAAAGCAAAACTGAACTCTTGCAAGTTGACCATCTACTAAAAAATCATCAAGAAGAAAAGGCCCACAATAAAAACAATCACTTGGCAATGACTGCAATCTTGCAAGGTGTGAAAGGCAGGTTGTAGAAATGTCAGCAGGCAGAAACATGTGAGCTTCAGTCCTAAAACCACTTGAAGATTGAGCACAGTATTCCAAAGAGTTACACAAGTGAAAGCTGGCCAACTAAGCAACAAAAAATATACCTGGAATAAAATCCAGTTTGGTTGGGTCTTTTTCTGCCCCCGTCTAACTGATGATATTCAGGAAAACAAGGCCAGCACAATAAGTAGAAGAGAATATTTGTATATACTGGCACATGGTCTCATCATTTCCCTTACATAGTTGAATAGAATCAGTGTCAAGTGGTGAATTAAACCTACAACTAGTCATAAAACAGCATTAATAGTAAATATATGTTGATACCTACTATCAGATTTATTTCTTTATAAGACATCAGGTTTTGGCCAGAAACCAGGGTATGTGAATATTAGTAGGTCTCAGATACCTTAGTGAACATATTAAAATTCTGAACACAGAGAAATCAAGAGAATTTTGTAATCCTTATAAATTCATTCTCACAATGCAGAAACCCGTGAGTAGAAAACAGGCAGGAGCACTGACAGCATTAAATCGTCTATTGAATTTAGGGCAAGGTAGGTTAAAAAAAAAACCAAAACAACTGCAAAAGCTACAAAAAATTACTTTCCCTTCAAAGAGAAAAACTACAGACCAAAATCTCACCAATCACATCAAACTGTAATTTCACTATGAAACAGATGAAAAAAAAGATGTGCTTTAGAAAAACTCCTGTGTGAGGTCTTCCTAATCATACTTCAAAATCATACTTCAAAAGCACATGTTGATACCACTTATATGTTTCTTAAAATGCTGCCATAAAAACTTTCAGCTCACAAAAACTTAACTACTCTGCTGATGCTGCAATAGCCTGAATTTAAACCTACCCACAAATGATGTCTTTTTTTCCCCTGGTTTTCTAACCCATGTACGTCTTTCTTTGACCAACAGAATCCTGAAAGGCACAGGAGTGGCTCTCACCCCAGTCCTGGTCACTCTGCACTCAGCTTTTCTGTGGGTGAGCTTGCCAAAGCAAGAGTCTGTCCCTACAGACCAACAATTCCTAGTGGCTCTGAAGGAATATGGCATCCCAAATAGAAAGACAGGGAGAAGACCAAACAGGTCAGGTTTTTTGTGTGTTATTTATTCATTCACAGCTCTATAATGATCCAGTGTTGCATTTTAAGAATGTCAAGGACTTTCTGTAAAAAATCAAACATTAAAACAATATGGAGAACAGATTGGGTCTGTAGTTCTGTTCTGCACTGGTAGTGTCAGCCAGGAAACAGAACAATGACATTCCTTGAGTAGGTGTTTTTTCCCTTGATTTATTCATCTGATTGAAAATCTAATTTCCACTTTCATTACAAAAGAACTGGACAAAACTGATAGAATAATTTCATCACAATGCTTTACTCATTAATCTGCCAGATATATGACTCCATCAGCTCTTTGCTTCTGTCAGTTTAAGAACTACAGAATGATTTGTATGAAGAACATACCCAATGAGACAGTTTGTTTTCCTAAACACCTTTAGTAGGGTAGAAACTTGCCTTATGTAAGGCTTAATAATTTAGTTTGGTGGGGTTTGGTTTGAGTTTGTTTCATTTATTTGGTTTTGTAGGGTTTCTTTGTTGGTTGGTTTTTATTACAGTTGAAATGGTTTAACAAATACCCACCAATAAGGTTTTCAGAAACTCAAACACACTGTATTACCCCATGTTCTGGTCTGACCTTGAGGTGAATACAAAGGGAAGACATGGTTAGGCCTGGCACTTCATTGGAATTTTTCTAATCATCCTTCTCAAGTTTCAAATGGTAGAGCCCAGAGAAGTGGTCAATCTGGGAGCTACGTCCTCCACTTGTGGTCTACTATTGCCCCTTGCAAACCAGCAGCATCAAGAATAGTTTCTTCAACCCTCTGCTTTCATTACCAGGACTGGGTATCTGTATCAGGACTGGCTACAGAATTAAAATACTATTTTTAAAAATTTCAAGGGCTTTAAAAAATGTGAATCCCTCACATTGATATAAAAATGTCAAGAAATTTCTTCAGAGAAATCCGTATTTAGTTCTGACTTTTTTCTTAATACATCCTAATATCAGCTCAGCACTAGGATTTCATACAGAAGGCATTGAATGCAATACATGATGTGGAAATGATGATTCTGTACTGAGAGGAAGGTATGATTGCTAAATAAGTTCCAGTGTGAAATATCTAATGCCTTTCTGAGAACGACATGCTGCACGCTCTATTACCTCTTCACTATTCTTTTCTTTTAGAAAGAATTTCTTAACTCCTTGGATACTCTTTGATTTACTCTATATTTTTGTTTACAGGTAAAACAAAGTATTACACTAAAAATCAGTCCAACAAATCTAGAAAGACTGTATTATTTATGAGCACACAACCTGCCAGAGCACTAGAAGCCATAAACTACAGAAACGTCAACAGCAATGCTGCTGATGAAATACATTTTCAACTAAAAGAGAAGGCAGGATAGAATATTCCTGGTAGACGCTGCCCAGAACAACAATGTGAGGAACCAAAAAATGCATTTATCCAAACTGACAGGAGAATGGTCTGCAGTAGCCATGAAAATGTTAAAGCACAACTTTATCCTTGAGTGTCTCTGTTACTGACCAAATTCTCCTTTGCTGTTTTCTTCTCCTGGGGAGCTTTTGAGCCAATTGCTTGAGGTACCCCTTTAATAAAAATTTTATTTCATAGTCAAAAATCAAATAACACACTAATAAAAGACTTTGTTTTGAAAGAACATCTTATAGTAAATTCCAGATATGTGAACTATATTGTGGCTGTAGAAATTGGTATTTCCCTGCAGCAATAGAATGCAGGAAGATTCCCATTTTGCACATCCACTAAGTATTTGGATAATTATGAAAGAAAAGACCTCTAAGTTCTTTCATCTTGAACACAAGGCTAAATGAACATAGAAACATTTTCATCACACATCTGAGGATTAGATTGCTCTGGCTGTTCTGTAACAACAAAGAAAATGAGGATCTGCAGAGAAAATACAAGGGAAATGTGCTCTTTTGCCATGACAGTGTTCAATGGAAGCCCTTTGCTCCACTGCAAACATAGAGCTCTTGGACAACAAATATTAAAAGCTGGAACGGCTCTCTATAAATTCAGAGGAGTTGCAAGAAAAATTCAAAAAATAGCATATCTAAACCAATGATTTTGCATCCAGTCCACAAACAAGACCCACAATACATCAGCTTTAATTTCAGCAGTGCTCAGGTACAACACTGATCCACTCTTATGAAAATTCATTACAAAGTCAAGCATTTAGCTGGTTTCTACTAATAGCACCACCATGAGGCTTTCCTGTTTTCTTGATTCTAACCATGGTAGAAAAGCATTCAAAGTAACCCTAAATGTACCAATATTGAAATAAAGTAAACCATGGAATACTACTGACATCCACTGCTAAGGTATCAGGAAAACTTGCCACAGTAGAAACAACTGAAATACCTGAATAGAGTTGAAAACATTTTTGTTCATTTCCTCTGATCTGCAGATCAAACCTTAGTGATAAAAATCCTCAACTCCTGACAGAAAGTAAAATATGAGTTTGCCTGCCCTAAAGCCACATTTCTTGTTTCTTTATGGATGAATCAGCTTTCCCTCTATCTTGTGGAACGTAGCCAACATAATTTAGGGTCCCTCCAGTGCCTGCTACAATTACAATTCCAAATTCTGCAAATGCTTCTAAGTGCATCTTTGTAATCTCTAAGTAACAATGCAAAATCATTTTCTTCCTTTCATTCCCATACCATTTGGCATCCCAGGAGATGTATTTAGGTTCTGAATGTCTTATTTCATTTTCCACTTCTCCACACAGAGCACTTGATCAAGAAGATTATTTTATTATTATTCCCATCTGAACTGCATCTAAGCCTGTTTTAATTTATTCCTCTATCTGGAATATCAGTTTTGATTTCCAGAGAACTCATTGTCCACAACAATATATTCCTGAGTGCTCTGTCACTGCTTCAAGTTCACTTCTGTTATGACTATAAGACAGTCTGAGTACACCAACACTTGCTTTTCTTCCACCTATAAAACTGCTTTCCAGCTGACATAGAATGCCACGTTCCTGTGATTTTTCGCCCATCTATTCAGTGGAATAGCCCCCAAAGCACATTTACAAAGAGTGTTCTTCAAAGTAATTACATGAAACAAGAGCCATTACCTCCCTTTTGGAAAAGTTAGGCTTTCTCTCCTAAAGAACCAAAGTCTCTACTATCCTCAAATAGGCAAGAAAAAAAAAATTATTTTGGTCAGATAAAAATGCCAGAGACCAAGAGCCAAAAATGAAAATACTTTTTTCTCTTTCAGTTATATGTACAGAATTGAAAAACCATGCATTTACTGAAGGTCACAGAATCATCAAGGTTGGAAGACACCTTCAAGATCACTTGGTTCAAATATCAACCCACCACGACCGTAATCACCCCTGAACCATATCCCCATATCCCCATGTGCCGCTTCCAGATGTTTCTTCAACACTTCGAGAGATGGCAACTCCAGCACCTTCCTGAGTAGCCTCTTCCCAATCCTAACCACTCTTTCAGTGATTTTTTTCCCTAATATCCAATCTGAATGTTTCCCAACACAATTAAATGGCCATTTCATCTTGTCCTTTCTGCCGAGATTTGGTAGAGGACAACAATCTCTTCTAAGGGAGGTGTAGAGAGTGGTAAGGACCACAGACTAAACAACCTCAGCTGCTCCTTGTAGAACTTTCTAGACCCTTCCCCAGCTTCACTGCCCTTCTCTGGGCACAATCCAATGCCTTAATCTCCTTTTGAAATGAAGGGTCCAAAACTGGACAGAGGCTTCAAGGTAATTTGATTGCCTAAATAAAGATATTTCACAGCCAGAAGAGCTGAACTGAAAATTCTATTAGTGTCCCACTGTTTCAGTGATTTGAAGACAGCTCTAAAAATTATTTTATTCTACTTCAGTGAGTGTAACTAAAATACAAATCTTTGTACCTTAATAGCCTGGGAGTTGATGACATGTGGGAGTCAGTTTATACTGCATACTGGTTTTTACAATGACCACTGAAACACTTACAAATATTTTCACAATCCACTGCTACACATTGAATGGCCAGTGAAAATATTGGAAAAATTAAGGTCCAAAAATTAGTCCTTAACATGGGATGAGAACTAACAGGAATTTACATTCCACAGGCTTAATTCAGAATCACTTTGGAGTCAGCAGCAACCATTTTTTGTTTCTGTCTCAGAACTGACAATTTGACGTCACAAGTTTTCTACTCTGATTCCAACACCAGTGCCTCAAATTTGAAAAGAGGGTCTTCATCTCTGCAGAAAAAATGCCCAATACCCTGCAAATCAAGTCCTCAAAGTGCAACAAAATGCTTTAATTAAAGCTATTTCCCTTGCTTAGTGCTATTGCTAATTTATGATTTGCCAAAGGCACTGTTTTACTCGTGTTTCGATGGAATACTTAGCACAGCGTGAAATAGATGGCATCTCCTCTGTAGCAAAAGTGAAAGGTTGACTTCTGCCCTGGGCATCTTTTATTTTTTCTGAAAGCTTAGAGGTAGAAACTGAAGCATGATAATTGAACCTTGAAGGAAAAAGTAGTGACATTATAAGAACTACTTCTGTCAAGTGATAAATATATTGTATCACAGGATATTTAATTTGTACAAATAAATTTGTAGTGTTAATAAAGATTAAAAGGTAGTTATGCCATACAAAATGGGACATACTGGACATGCTGACAGAAAGTAGGCCCCACTTACCATTCCAAGGAATTGTGCAGGTTACTATCAGATGAAAATAAAAAGGATAATTCACCTAGCCTTTTTAAAAAAAATAATTCTGCATTTACATGTATTATACACAGCATATTTAAAAGGTGGTTTTCATATTCTCCAGCACCCAAGGCATAAACCTGAAAGTGCCAGTGGAAATCACAAATGATGTAATAGAAGTGTGTAAAACCTGAGGCAAGAATACGTCGCAGCCAGAACCCAGTGGCTCTGCTCAAGTGACACACACATTTGCACTCAGAAGTTTTGCCTTTTTTTTTATTTTGGTTAAAGCTACCACAGCAACATTCTCCTAGTGAGGTGTGTCAGAACTAATGTAGCTGAATGTAGTTCACTGTAATTGAAAGTAATTCATGCTGTCACATTTACTGTAACGAGACGTCACATCTCCAGGGCCATAAACGTTGTTCACATTAATCGTAACTGACACCTTTCTCCTCCTTCAGGGAAATTCAGCCATATTACATGGCTTAGTTCACATCCTTTTTAAGTATCTGAACTTTTATATGTTTGCCTGGTTTTGTGGTTTATTTTGGGTTTATTAGTTTTTTAAGCTAAAAACAGGCAAAAACATCAGTAACAAATTCTGCCTTGTGCAGAGTGATGAAGTCATCTCACAGAAAAGTATGTAACAATAATTATAATTACCCTGATCTCCAAAAATCCTACAGATTTGACCCCAAAAAAAAATTACCTGAAATCTGGCTATTTTGGAAACAAAAACAGTTCTTAAATTATAAATACATATAGGCCATATTCTAAAAGAGTAAGTAAAACACAACACACTCCATAACGACCCCCTGGAGTACGTGCATTAATTTCTTCCTAGTACTCACATATATTATGATTTAGGAATCACAAAGCCCCAAAGTAAACCTTGTACTTATTTTGGAACAGTTAAACTCCATACTGGCATGCCAAGGAATGACCTCCATTCTCAACATGACTGTACATTTCAAGCCTGATAATTCAACTAGGACACCATTTCCTTTTTAAATATTAACCAGTTATCTGGGGGCTTATGGCATGAAAGTGAAAATCTTTTGATCCTATTTAACAAAGCTACACACCTGAAGAAGGCCCTTCAAAGCACTGAATGCATGTGCACTCGATAATTAACACAGTGTACAGAAAGTGGAAAGCTTTTAATCTGCATGCTTACTTTATCCTGATTTATAGTTAAAAGATGAAAGATGCTGAAGAAGAATTGCAATGTAAAAACTCACTGGCAGGAGGATGATGTGCTTGTTGGCCAAACAATAATCTAATTTTCCTTGTTTTGTTTTGGTTCGGTTGACCAAGAATCTGGGTTTTCTCCTTGAAAAATTCAGTGGTATCTTAACTCAGAATTAAAAGCTTAGGATTTGGATTTTTTCTAACAGATCCTTATGAGAACACAAAATGTAAATTTTCTAATTTTCCTTGTTTTGTTTTGGTTCGGTTGACCAAGAATCTGGGTTTTCTCCTTGAAAAATTCAGTGGTATCTTAACTCAGAATTAAAAGCTTAGGATTTGGATTTTTTCTAACAGATCCTTATGAGAACACAAAATGTAAATTTTCTAATTTTCCTTGTTTTGGTTTGGTTTGGTTGACCAAGAATCTGGGTTTTCTCCTTGAAAAATTCAGTGGTATCTTAACTCAGAATTAAAAGCTTAGGATTTGGATTTTTTCTAACAGATCCTTATGAGAACACAAAATGTAAATTTTCATTTAGTCACAACACCAACTGATAATATTAATGATAAAAAGTTTCACTGATGACTCTCAGAATTGTGTATTAAAGAAGTGAAGAACATAAAAATAGGAGGACAGATTCATTTTTATAATAGCTTGGAAAAAATACTATTTTTTGAAAGACAAATTAGCCTTAAAGTTAGAATTATTTTAAATTGATCATAACACCACAAGAAAATCAGTTGTTTGATTTCCTTTGGTATAACTCAGTAATAATGCTACTGAAACCAAATAAATTAGATGAGTATATGAATTTTTGAAGAATCGATGTTGAAAGACTCCAGACTCGCTATCTGTCACAGAACACAACTCTTCAGGCATAAATAAAATTGATTCTTTCAGAGACCAATTTTTCTGTTGTCTGACAACGTCATTTAATTTTGGTGAGGCATCCAGTAATTGTGTAATTTCCTACAGAAGCATTTGGTGTAGACATACACAAAACATTGCTGTGAGCCCTGCAGTCAAAGTTTGCTGAATGACCTGAAACACCAAAAGAACAAATGTATGACCTCACTGCAATAAAAAAGTCATACCATGCTTATTCTTCTTACCTATAATTAACATTAACTGTTATCTTTTTAGCAACATCACTCAATGTTTCTCAGAAATAATTCTAGGTTGTTCTTCCAAACAGGTAAGGACTTCATGTTTCATTATTACCACACTATTGCATAATATTTGTCCTGCACCAGTATCTACAATAGCCTTGATGGTGCTTGTTGTACCAAACATAACAAGGATAAAAACATGATTTGCATTTCAACTAGTTCCCCATCTCAGCCTTAACTGATTATAATTCCATCAGTTTCTTACTCTGTAGAAAGGCATTTCAGCACTTCTACCCAAGTACCTCATTCATTCCTAATTGCCAAGGTTATCATTAATCTATATTTTCCAATATAGTATCACTTAGGAAAATAGCTCAAAAGTCATCGTGAAACTATATTCCAATAAATCACCATTGCCTCAGCACCACAAAAAGTATACATAATTAAATAACTATGGGCTCTTCTAACCAGGGAAGTGATTTTCCTTCAGAAATACTCTCTTCTCTTCTTCTCTAGAGAATAAACCAGAACATAAAAATACATTTAGATAATAAAACATGCACTCCCATTGAGTCCTATGAAATACAGGAAAGCAGGTCTGTAACTTGCTTAGGATTCTTCATGTACTTCAATAAAACATCAATCACTAATTTCAATGGTTTTGGTGGAAAGAAGCAGCAGCAGTAATTATTAACCAGTCTGCCTAAACACTGAACATGGTTTTGCAGATATTCTGAAGTTCATTTTTGTACAAAAGTATACAGTCTAATACTTTATTAGGATTGGGGGCAAATCAAGACAATATGCAGGAAATTCAAATTTTCTAATTTCCTGCTTTATTTCTTCGTTATTTGCTGCACTCTTTTCCAGCAGATTTAACAGTCCTAAGATGTGAAGTTGTGGGGCCAAAGCCTGCCAAAATGAATGTCCTGTTCACTCCTACTGGAAGTCTGTTCCCATATCTCACCCCTCTGGCATTTAGAAAGCTCTTCTAATCACTAATGGAACTTTACCCACAGCTAGTTGATACCCAGCTGTTCTTGTGCCAACACTACCCTTTATCTAGAGCAGCTTTCCTCTCCCCCTCATGTTCCCCCACTGAAATTCTCTCTCATTCTTCAATTTTCCAAGCTGAAAAATGTCACGCTGTTAGTTCCCTCTTATGAAATAAGTTTATTCTACACAGTCATCCTATTAATCTTCCTCTGCACCTATTTATTTGAATTGATCCACAAGAGGATGATTAACTTACCCTCTGTCAGAAAGCAATTTCCACATTGTGACGAAGTATGCACATAAATCTGTTACGTAACTTTAAAATATGAATTTCTTATATGTCTGTTTCTATGAATCTCTTTAAACTCCATACCTTCAAATCCTTACTTTAGGGTCAAAATTGTCACATCTTGAACTCCGCCAAAGAAACAACACTGGTTTCTCCAATCACATCTGATTGAAATCCATTACTTTAGTTTTTGAATCTCCCCAGACTTCCAATTCAGTAGGGCACCTTAAGCATTTATCATTTCTATATAAACACATTGAGCTTCTTAATATTGCACATGTAGGGAGCTCTTTCCATAAGGATGCTTAAAAGACATCACTTTTCTTGGAGGAGAAAAGGATTATTCCAGCAGGCTCACATAAAGTCATCTTTTCCCTTGTTACGTAAGCCTTGATGTCACTTGACTTGTGTTGTCAAGTATTTTTCATGTCCAGAGTTAAACAGCATTGTCTTTTAAGTCAAAAGGAGTAGGTCTGAACCCAGAATCTGGAAAGCATCCAGCTGTAGTAATGTTTTCTTTGGATGAAATGTGTTGAACAAATGTAAAGCCTTTTTACTACTGTTACAGAATATGGTTGGATTAGGTCTTGGGGCTACACACTTTGTCATTTCCATTCTGTGACAGCACCAAGCCATGAGAGGAGCAGAGAGAACTTAGTCAGGCAGTCAGCTCCTGTGATTATTAAACACTTGACATTTCTGTAAAAAATACTTCACACTGAAAGAAATAATAATTTTCTTAACCTTTACTTGCAGTCTTCTAGAGGTATGATTAATCAGGGGCTATGCTCTGTAGCTGTTTATTTTTCTGGGTTTTTTTTCTGCATGTACAGGCACAGGTCATTTTATATGCTGTCACTTGTTCTTTCCCTCTCCCTCAAATGTGCACCCTTTCACCTTAACTTGTTTTCCCAAAATAATAAACCTACTTCAGACAGAATCATTCTGATAATACTTAGCCCAGGTGAAAGTACATATTTTGAAAGTTAGACCATCAATTATTACATCTATTATCCCATCTGCTAAACAGAAATACTGGAGTACTAATGACATTTTATGCCTCAATTAGATTTTGGTTCATTACATAAGAAATGGCAGCACAGATGTGTTATCAAATAAAATTAAATTACAGGACATATTTTAATTCTGAAAAATTATGTGTTCTTCCACTCTGGAAAAGCATAAAAAGTGTCAAGAAAAGGCCAAGATAGGTTAGTTTAGACCCTGAGTAATCCAGGGTATTCTCCAGACCAATACCCCCACCCCCAGTCAAGCAGAGCTCTGCTTCCTCAGAGGACCTGAGACACCAGAAGCCAAGTCTGAAGTCAGGCAGAAAAATATTAGTACAGTAATGGCACAAGAAAATTCACTTGACATGCTCAGGACAGAAAACTGAAGACAAACTGATACTAAGCTTTTATCTCCCTATTTCACTTCACCTCCAAGTTTCACTAAACTCCACAAAACATCATTTGCAAGGCATATTTGCAAAAAGAAAGTAAAAATACACCATAATTGCCTATACACATTCCTGAGAGTGCTTGCTTTAAGCTAGAGAATAATATTTTGTGCTCACTTGGTGTGACATTACTTTAGGGTGTCTATGACAACAGGTATTTTATTCCTAAACTCCCATTAAGCTTTGATCACATTTTTTTTATTGGTTCAATGGAATCAAAAAATAATTAGTACACATGTATAATATAAAATGCATCAGGGAAAGATGCATGCAGATAAATGTATCTTATGAATACCAAAGTGACCGTAAGATCAAAAGGCAGATTAGTATCAAATGGATCTAACTGAGAAATAACCTTAAAATTGTAGGAGCAAGACAGCAGCTCAGGCTGACAACCTGCAGCCTGAGAGGGAAGGCACTGACTCTGCAGCTGCACTGATCTTCCTGCCCAAGCCAGTGAGCTTTAAATCCACCCTGCCTATTCTGTAATTAAACCTCTGGCTGCAGTGAACACCAGCTGGACCCAGCAGTTTGGCAGCACCATAAAACCTGGTACTGGCTGGCAAATCAAGCAGCCTGATCCATGACAGCATTCTGGCTGTCCAGGACCTCTATTTCAGCACCCAAGAACTGTATGCACAAACACAAACTCCAGCACTGCTCACACAGCAGGGATAAAAGCAGACCCTGCAAACAAGAGAGGAGCCCAGCCCAACACCACTCTCAGCAGCTGGGCCAGCCGAAAGGCTGCTCTGTGCAAATTCTACCTGCATCTCATTTGCTTTCATATTTTAATGGTAGCTTAGAAAAAACACATAATGCAGAGCCTGTGTATTATGGACTGCATGTACACACAGTCTGCTTACATGTCATACAGTCTGTACACAGGTAATGCACGAATGACTGGCACAGTGGGCAACAAAGTGCAACAATTTCCAGTTGTTGTAAGCAGCCGTGACTCCTCACAGCAGCTTGTGCTGAAAAGTGGGGAGAAAGGGAGATTTTAGGCCAAGCCCCTCAGCTGGGCTTTTTCCCAAATCCATCTAAAGCACAGCACAAGGATAGGAGAGCATTCTCCTGCCCTTCAAAAACAAAGTAGGTCAATATGACCTGGCTGTGTTTCCTGACATGTTTATGCTGGCCAACTATTGCAGACTGCAAGGAAGACATTTCAAATATACATCCATCAGAAACTCTTCCATATGTTTGCTGTACCCTCACATATAGAGCCAGAGGAAACAGACAGAGGTGAGAAACTGAAATTGAAAATACAGAGCTGTTTTTATTTATATCTAAATTATCTGTGTCCTCGTATTAATCTAATCTCCTTGCCAGACAAATGTAATGTTGATGAATATTTCTTTTTAAAAAATTATATTCCCCAAATTTTTGCTTTCTACTATATTATCTTTGCTCTTTAAAAACAAAATGCAAAAATAAATCTTCCCCATCCCAGATGCTGGTAATATTAAAATTTGATCACTAACACTCTATTTCATAGAGATTTGCATGAAGTCTGGTTTTCAGCACAAAAATGGGCGAAAAGTCTGAAAATCCTGTGTGTGTTCAGTTTAGGATGAACACAAATACAGAAAGTTCATGTAAGAAAAGATTAGTAGAGGATTAAAACTTAGAAACATAGGTGAAGAGAAGGTTAAAACAGGATATAGATCCTATCACCTTTCAAGCATTTGTTTAAACTCTGTTTTGGTGCATAAGGGTTGAAATTGGATTCTCTGGATGTTCTTCTGCAGCTCGAGTATAACCAACCACCACACACAGCAAATCCTACCATGAGTGCCTGCAAAACAAACAGCTGGACAATCTGTTTGGCACAAACTGTGGAAAAGCCAACAACCTCAATCTACTGACTGAACTGTGGGTGAAGTTATTTTCTACTTAGCAAACATTAACTAAAATTAAAATATTAATATATATACACTGAAGTTTAGATACTGCACTTAGCTGTGCAAATACCAGATTCAGTGCAGGTAAAGGACTAAATAATAAACTTGAACCGAAGTGGAAATCAAGGACCACACCTACACTTACAAAAGGAAGTAACTTGGTAAATCGTTACTGTCTATTTTCTGTTCTTCTATGAAGCACAGTAACTGAGCAATTCAAGGAAAGAGTTGAATCCTTTTGGCATACAGAGCAAGATCTGCCCTAAATTCTGGATTACATGGCAGGAACCATGTAATCCTTACACCGTGTCTACTTGGAAAATGTCAATTTAATAGAAGTTTAGATCAAGTTCTTCAGAATCCATCCTTATATCTGTCTTCAATCACTTGCCCAGCCAGACCAAGTTCTTAGTAGATAACAGTAACTTACAGCACTTGAGGCTCACAATGAAACATCTGACGACTTGCATGAAGACTGCCTGGATAGTATCATTTTGTAGATAAGGAAGTTCAGCCTGCTTCAAGCAATAAATTCACTTTCCATAAAGAATGCAGATGGTTAGATACCAGCAGGATGAATGCTGTACTGGCCTTACATGAAAGATTTAAGCAAGCAGCTTCTCTATTCATCAGCTATGCAGGAAATTCAATTTTTAAGCATTTAATTTGCAAGAGAGTATGTGTTATTATGGGATCAGACCTAAATACAACATATTTCACTGTTTCATCGTAAAAAACTGTGCTAGCTTTTTTGTGTGCTACCATACCTCAGCTACTTCAACTTACCAAAAAGTGCATGTGAAAAAATTCATTAAGCCAAACTACGTTTTTAAATGTTGTCCTAAGACATTCCATCCCTCAATAGTACTACATATACTGAGCCTACGTCCTTAACTTTCCATGGAATGGATGTTCTTACACTGATTCTAAAATCACAGAGCAAAAAAACCCCAAAGTGTTAAGCAGAGAACCTCTCCCCTCAATGTTTTCATAACTACCCCACAGGAAAGCATTACAACGCCTAAACACTGAATGCTCTGCAGCATTTGTGTAGTCATTACAATACTTTGAGTCACTTGACAACTGCACATAATATTTGTACTTCCAGTGGCAGAAGCAACCATGATAATGTACTTGTAATCAAACTGCCAACACCAAAATAAGCTCCAAATTAAAAGTCATTATACTACAAAATTCGAACACTGAGTAGAGCAGAAAAAAGGATTCAAAAATATTCATTAAAATGTTATGCCTCAAAAGCATTATCTTCACTGTAGTTTTGGGGAATATTTTCGTAACATTTTCACGTGCGTTCATTCAAGATCCAGAAATCCACAGCTGGGAGATCTGAACCCACAAGGCCCCAAGCTTTTCTCTTAAAATTCTGCTCAGAGAATCCAAACCCAAGGAAAATCTGGGAGCTGAGGCTGTACATTTACAGTATATCCATGCCAGTTCAGACAGTAAAAATTTTATTCATGTCAGACAGGGACATGATAATGTGTATCTTCAATTGTTCAACCTGGAGCTCATTAGAAAGTTAGACTTCTAGAGCATGTCAGATCCCTAGCAGGGCAAGGAGGCAATACCTGCCACGGCTGAAAGTGTCACTGAAAAGTTTATCAGCTGAAATAAACTTTTACCAAGCTTGAAAAGCTGCATGAGTCTACACAAGTTGGCAGTGCTGCACATGTGCACATGGCATTTAGCACTTTGAGCCCACAAACCAAACTCTATTTGCTGGACTTTGACTTGGAGGCTAAGTTGTCCACAGGTCCTCACTTTACTTTAGTTCTCCATACAATGAAATACTGAATGGTTCTACATTCAGCCTGTGACAGGATAAAAAATGTGGGGAAGGACACTGACAACCCTTTTTTTTTCCAGCAGGAGTACTGAATTCAACAAAGCATTTTTCCATTTCCATCTTTTCAATCTTTTTCACAAAGGCAAAACCATTTCAACTACATGAGAATATAGTGGGCATATGTTGATCCAGTTGAGGAAAAAGGTTTATTAACAACCATGGGGAGGGGTCATTTTCACACAGATTTGTTCATTGATCTGTCTCCCCTAACACTGTACAGTTATGTCAGCACAGTCAAGCAGAAAACATGCACTGGAGGATGAAGGCACTGCTCAACTAAGCAATACGACTGAAAATTGTTCATCAAGCTAAAATATTATATATTCCATCTTCAGGGGAAAAAAATTTTAAAAATGAAAATAAAGCAAGAGTTTAAGAATAAGAGTCCATACAAAATATAAAATAGAACAAGAAAGTATAACAGAAGACATATATAACATTTTATCAGGGAAATTGCTGAAGAAGTATCAAGAGCTGGATCCTCTAAGTAACTTCAGCAGAAGGAGAAAAGAAGAAAGCAAAGTCAGCTTGATACCAGACTTCATCCTCCAGGAATTTGAAGAAGGGACCATAGAAGTTAGCAATAACAGCAACACAGATAAAAGCTCAAGCAAAAATCATCATTATCTGATCTCACCCAACAAAAGTCTAGAGTGCTCTTGCCAGCCTGAAATAATGACTGCCAAAAGCAGCCCAGGGAAATTTTTTATAATCAGACAACTTTATTGCTATAAAAACAAGAGCAATTCAACTCAATTAGTAAAATCTTCTCCCTTCCTCAGGGCCAAAAAGCAGTGCCCTTCAAGCAACCTAGAGGAAAGAAATTAATCTATGAATAAAGAAGTGTCCCTTAATAAGTTTAGTAACTCCATTTTGCCCTCCAAACATATCTCTGACCAAATCTGCTCTTTCTTGGCAGAAATCCTATGTAAATTTGTCAGAAGAAAAGCACAACACATGAAACTGTGCTTAAGCACTAAGAGTGAATACCAGAGACTCATGTCATTCACTAAAGAGCTGGATCAAAAGCTCTGACTGGTCCCTAAACAAAGATTTTCTTCAATTCCAAGAATGTAGAATTTCTTCTGCCCTCTTTGAGCAGCAAAGACCATCCCACCCAGACTTGCAGACTGGTCAGATGCACATGGGGCATCTCCTGTCACCACTCCCATACTGCTGTGGTGCTATTGCTCAAAGATTTCACCTCACATCTCAAACTTTTTACAGCTTCCCCATCCTGCATTAAGATATTAAGTTTTTGCTATATCCAAAAGGTTTGGGACTTGGACAAAAACAATGTAATAATCCAGCCCAGTGTTTCATGGCCTGTCCAGGACTCTTTCAGTTCTATTATATGCAGGCATTGACAGATCCCAAAATGACCTTCAGAACTCTAAAACAGAATACACAATACCTACCTAAAAACAAAAGTGGAAAGAATTACAAGATTAGCAAAGAGCTACATGATAAAATGAGAGGTAATGCAATTAACATTAAAGAGGATACAAATATAACTAACTAGACTAGGAAGAAAAAAGTCTGATTAGCAAAACAAAATGTAATGAATGAACACAGTTAACAGTAGTCACAACTAAGTCAGCCTACACAGAAGTAAGTTTGGAAGAACTGGGTGAGTCTACCATAATTTTGCAGGCAGCAATTTGCTCTAGACAACATCACGAGATCTAAAGTATAATGGGAACAAATTGGATTAGCACCAATTGCAAGGAAATTAAATGCAGGAGTACTCAAAGAGGAAAGAGACATGCAAATTGCTTTCATAGCAATGATTTTCTTTGGGACTGCAGAGATTAACCCAGCTTGTTTCAGTAAGTGCAGGGGAAGTCTTGTTTAAAAGAACCTGGTTTTAAGAGGGGAAAGTGAACATTTTTAGGAAGACTTTTAAATGCTTTTTTTAATTCATAAGAAAACACAAAGATTTTTACAGCCCAGTTGAAAAGCAAAAGTTAAAAAATACAAGACTTAGACAATTCAAAGGAAAAAATAATTTGCTCATTCTTTTGTTCCCCAGAAGTCCCTCAGGTTCTCTTTGCTCCTACAGTTATCCCTGAAGGTAACCTTGTCTAGGCTTCTAATCTCACAATGAAGAGCTCAGCAAAAGTTCACTTTACTCAAGCATACAGTTCTTTGCTTCATACTCCGTATACTCAAAACCCCACCACAGAACACCAAAAAAGCCAACCAGTGACATATGCTGCATGTTCTCTTTACAAATAAATTTTGCACTAGAGTACTTTGCCATCACAAGTTTCTTCAAATGCACCATGAAACAACCAGTTTTTGAAACAGTGAGAAATCACTTGCAGCTTGGTTATGCAGTACTGATCTTACTTTTTGAAACTGGCAAAAACTGTTGAAAATTCACTAGATTCATGCTAAAGCGACTGGAGACTTATTTTAACACCTTATACTAATACATCAATATTTATGTCAAATGGCCTTAAGAAAATATAGCTTCATTTGTTCAATATTATTTAAATAGAGATGCTTCATTTACTAGATTAAATTTTATTAATCTTTACTCCAGTTAAATTAAGTTCTTCTAGCTATTTTTTAAAATTCTTTTAATGAAGATATTTTCAGTAAAACAACTGCCCTGAAAACACAAATATAAAATTCAAAATTGATCAGAATTATTTTCTCTCATAGCTCTGCACTATTAAAATACTAATTGTCTAGTACTGTTTCTTCTTCCTATAATGAACAGCCAAATGCAAATAACCACAAAGATCTGCTCACAAATGTGACTGAAACACCTTCCTGACAGCTTGGTGCATTGGATATAAAGCAAATTCTCTGGAGAGTCTGCCCAACAGTGAATTTGCAAGAGATATGGAAATCACCTGTCCCCAGAAATTATTTTTTAAAGTTTGTTGCTTAAAATACAGCAGGCTAACAAAGCCCTGTCAGGAAAAACACGGTACATGTAAATCACCTTCTGCTTCCAGAGGCTTCTCTTCTCATACAACAGGATTCTTATTTCCCTCCTTACAGCCATGGAATAACTTTCTAACGAGAATTCTGGCAGGACTTTAGAAGGTCATGAGCCCCAGACTATTTCTTGTTGACTACAGACACGTTGCTCAAAGAAAAGTAACACATTCTCCACTGTGATCACAGTCCCTTCTAAGGAAACGATCGAGAACACGATGGAATCCTAAAATATTTAACAAGGATGTATTTTAGAAGCTGCTGCTGACAACTTTACTATTTCTGTGAGTATGTTTTACAGCATGACTTCCTTCCAATTTTGAAATATTACTACCTTATTTGGGAATACTGAGATCAAAATCTTACACAGGAGAAAAGCTCCGAAACGGTACAGAATGGAATGTAGGTAAATGCTGAATATTCTTTCATTACCTGTTATATGAATTTTAATTTACAGCCTGATGACAGAAGTGAAAACTTCAATGGGTTGAAGAGCATGAGTACATGTTATTGCAACACTAAAGGGGGAAAAACACCCTCAAAAACCTGTGCTTTATCTGCATAATGGCAGTCCAGAGAAATACACTCCTGCCACCACCTATATTAGGCCAGTATCAAGGTTGATATCAATGTTCACAAAGCCCCCAAAACTGCATACTCGACCAACTCTATCTCAGCACTGTTGCATTTTTCATCCTCTAATTTGATTCTAAGAAGCTGAAAAAGTCACCTCTTATATTTCTGGAAATATATCCCTGAAAACCACCAACAAGTTCAAGGACATTGGCAGTGGCCATATTAACTGAAAAAAAAAATGAAGTGTACCTGAAACCAAACAGAGGTCTGAAATTTCTTTGATTACATTTATGCCCAACTCTAACATCCCTGGTCACATCTAATGATAATATGGTCCAGAAAATTCTCATCTCCTCATAGCCATGTCAAAAAAAATTACGTTATTTAATTTAGACTTTAGAATACCTCCAGAGTACGGACTCATTCCTCTGTCAACATATTGGGGTCCATTTCCTTTCAGTACTATGTAAGAATATAAATATTTACTAAAAATAGTTCAGCATGAAGATGAGTCACATCATCATGTCCTTGGAGACCAATTAAAAGTGGAGTCATTCTGATCAAGTGCTACAATAACCATCTAATAATCAAAACAAATAGAATTACACCTTGAGTAAGTACCATTTAATGCAAGAACAGCTGAATCATACCCCAAGTTTTAAAAGGTTGCATTGTGTGCAGAAAGAATTTCATTACTTACAATGGGTTACACATCACAAGAGGGCTTGAAATGCTGGTTCTCACTTTTTGGAAGGAAGTTAGAATGTGTGTGGGACATGAGCTTAATTAAATTTTGCTAAAGAATCCACTTATCCCCACTTATTTGCTGCATATCATGAATGAGAAAAATTGACAGGAGTGGGTACTCCTCCCTTTGGGAAGGAGACCAAGCAAAGACCAGTTTTGGGGAGAAATTTTTTTGACCTTGGCTCACACAAGTCCATAGGACTGTGAGCCTGGTATCTTGTGTGTAAGGCTAGTGAACAAAAATGCCAGCAGAAATATTCCAAACCATAAACCTCTCCTTTTAATGCCAAATGGCCCCAAAGAATGGTCAGAACCTGCCCATGGGAGGCAGAGTGCCAGAAACTGGACACTTCCCTTACAGGATCAACTTAACCCTCAGCTTAACCCTCAGATTAACCAGAACAAGACCAAACAGGATTTTCTGGAAACCACAAGGGCAGATACAGAATGATGTTAGGCAGCCACTCGGCCTTTTACTTCTGCCCAAGCCCAGAAGACAAATGCTTTTCTCTCTCTTTTAATAACTCAGTGCAAAAGTCTGATATTTAATGAGTAACATGTTGGTTTCTGACTCCATTTGCAGAAGTGCCTCAATTTCATATACCTAAAATCAGCAACCACCTTTAAAAAATTTTGTTCTTCTTTGCAGAAGCACTGCTCACAATATTTAATGAATAAACCACTGATACCTTAGCAGTACATTACTATACAAAAATCTAATTTAAGAATTCTCCATTAAGACCTCTTAATGAGCCTAGCTACAACTGAGGGTCCAACAGGCCAGCTTTCAATGAGTTCCTCTATCACAACTGCCAAGATGAGTAAAAAAAAAATCATTATTAAAGTCTTCCCCAAATTTCCAAGAGCATTCCACAATATTTGTAATAAAATCCCGTTTTTAAAATTAGTTTCTTCAAATCGATCAACATTTCCTTATTTGGAAGGGACATTAAATATTTACATGGGATTCAACAGATATATGAATGTTTTGTTTGACATATTCTGATATTCACAAAGCTTGAAACAAAACATGGCAAAAAATCATGTGGGGAACAACTGAAAAACAATCAAGATTTTTGACTGCATTGCACTTTTTGTTTCAAAAAGTTATAAACAAGTTTAAGAACTTTTTCTCTATGCTATCCCTTACTATGAAAGACTTTTTTGATCGCCAGTGAAAAAGAAAACTGCCAAGATCCAATTACACTGTTATGAACTCTATATGACAACCTGTTCTTGTTGTTTCTCTGGATCAATATTCTGTCATTATTCATGCCAGAAAACTTTTCAGACACCTCAATTTAAATGAACGCCACAATAACTGATTTGTAATAAAACTGGCTGAAATCCCTTGTCATGCCAATGTGTGCTCATAGACTGTGCTTCTGTATCCATTTACATTTGAATACTTGTTCTGATGACTAAGCAAAGTCCTATAGAAGCTGTCTTATTTAATGAAAGCAGTTCTAGCAATTCTAATTAGGAGCATTTGTTATTCTACAGAGATGCAATTTACAGTGGGGGTCATAAAATAAATCGTGATAAAAGCCAGGATAATGTTCCTCTACCAGCTCAACTTGATAGATATTGTACACATGAGTTTAAATATTAACTCCTTCTCCAGCAGGAATAGACATACTCCTGCTTCAGCTGTTTTCATGCATGGAGAAAAGCCAAAGGTACTAAGAATGGCCAGGTGTGGAAATTTCTTGGTTCAACTCTTGCTACAATACCCATAGCGCTGCCTACAAAATTAAGTGTAGAGCAGTTAGCCAAAGTTACGTGTGCATACTTGAGCACTAACACTTCAAATTTGGGGGCTTGCCTGCAAAATTGGTTAACACAATGCTGAAGAGAATTCTTGGAGGGGCAGCACCTTTTCCTGACCATCTCTCCTCTCAATTAGTAAATAAAACCGGGTGTCTTTAACTGTGACCTAACAAAATATCCTGAATCAATAAATGGTGAATAAAAAATAAACTGGCAATTGAATACAGAACATATTATTCCTAAATTAGTAATGTAGCTATCAAAATATATGTCTACCTAACAATTGAACATAAATGTATGCCTTTTCTACCAAATTCCTGATTTGGTCATATGTTCTACTCCTTTGACTACAATCCGAACATATTATACACGTGGAAGTACAAAAGTAGCTTAGAAAATCTAAGGGATAGTAAGCAGATCAATTCAAAGACTTCTCCTAATCTGGGCTAGACCAAAAACGTGCAATGAGATTTCAAAATATAAAACTAATACTGCTGCTAGAAAACAAAATAGGTGACCTGTTTTTGATAAGAATAATTTAGAGTTCCTATGCAATTAGTAAACATAATAACACTTCAAGAGCAAAGAGTCATCTGTAACAAAGTAACAGTTGAAAACTGCATCTAAAGCAACTTCCCTTACATAATTAATATGGGCCTGCTTCCTAGATTAGTACATGCACAAGGGAAGTCTTCTTTATAGGGAGCTCTGATTACAAGATTGCAGGGAAGGTAACGAGTTCCCAGGGCATGTGACTTTGGCATTCATTGTCTTCGTCTTCTAATCCTCCACAAGGCAAATTTCTACACTGTACCTACTGAAGGAGAAATGCAAAGTTATTCAAACCAGAATACATTTAAACTATCTTTGATTGACCATGTCACTAGATAAAGCAATTTTAATCCTAAATCCCTGAGAGTCTTTAAAAAGTATCTAGATGATGCTCCTGCAACTTCTTAGCTGTTCATTTTCAAATATACAGAAACACAAAGCTCAAAGTGTCCCAAAATGTGGCTTTTCAAGTGCATTTAGACATCAGAAAAGGATTCTGTCGCCTTCTTTCTCTTAGATTAACTATTACTAATAGTTGCCATTTGTATCACAGTTTCCTAATCAGAAGCTTAGTAATGCCTTAAAGCCTATAAGGTCCTGCATGAAATGATTGTTTCTGTTTAAGACATAAAAGTATTTTCTCCCATAACCATGTGTTGGGACCAGAATTCAGAGATTCTCATTTTCAGGCATGAACAAAACCAAGAGATTCACACTTCTTATTCTCCCAGTATGTGTTAAAAGAGTCCATTCCAAAATATTGAATAATTCAAAGTTTTTGCAGAAGGAATCACAGGTTTATACATTTTTGTGACCCACACTACTCTGTATTTCCATTGACCAAAATATGAAAGTCTTCCTGGAAAATCACATCTTTGCCAATGAACCAGATCAGTTTGGACTCACATGCAAAATATTCTTTCAATTTTACAGTAGTCCATGATCAAATCAGGATTATATAATTGCATTCCTGGTGACTGGCTTGCAAAACCATAAACAAACAAAAACCCAAACAGCAACAGCAACACAACAAACAGAAAACCCAGTTAAAAGAGTACATTCCATTGAGAGCAATCTAAACTGCTGCAACAGCTGTCTTGGAGCTACTCAGACATCCCTAAGAAATGACTATATGCTGTGTACAAATGCCATCCTTCCCTTACTACTTTTTTTTTTTTTCAATCACAGGCTTCTTTTTTCTTTTAAGTTCTTCCTAATTCCTTCTTTGGACTTCTATATCAGACACAGCTTTAACTGAGCTGACAGACCTGGCCAAAATAGAAAACAGAAAGGGATCACTTGCTTTTCAAGTCACAGTGATGAGTCATTTGGGTTTTTATAATTCATAGCTGTATGTAAGAAAATAATGTCAGAAGATTTGGGAAAATAAAAAGTTGTAACTCTTTCATATACAAGTTTAGTGTCATACAGAGGGAACTCCAGTTTTGCAGGGGTTACCTTACATGAGGCGTAACTCACTTCCTTAAAAAGACAGTCTGACCAAAAGGTTAAAGAAGAAAAACATTAAAATTCCAGAAAGAAAGTGTTCTGGCAGTGAATCACCATGCCAGGCTGCTATGACACTCCTTCCACTCTAATCAACTTTAGTTTTAATGTGATTTCTGTAATTGTACAGAACTTTATAGGCAGAGTCTGTAACAAGTACTCAAAGCCACCACTTCCCAGCTCCTGAGAAGATACAGCCTGTGAGAATGCATAAACGAGAACTATTTTAACATTAATATCTTGGTCCACAGTCAGCAGAAATTGTATGGATCACATTGCTTGAACACAAGTTATTCAAGATGATTCATTCCTTCTTCTGATACAGAAATTCCAATAGACATTTCTAAATATAGATACCCAGTAGTTTCCAACTCATTTTGGAATACACTTAAATTTGAACTAAAGCTACTGGCATAAACAGGCCCAGCATATTTATTTGGCAAGAGCCACAGTAGTAGTTATAGCCCCTGTTTATTGATCTACCTATTCCAGTTGAACAAAGAAATTACTTGGTTTGTTTTTCATTTAAAATGTAAATAAGCATTTTAGAAATCCTGAAGGATAATGCTGCTAATTAATGGCATTATTGAAAAATAATTAATCTATTTGGTTATAATATCTAAAATATGATATTTCACAATTCTTCAGCAATATAAAGCAGGTTCAATGAGTGTACTGACAAACTTTCCACCAGTCTTAAAACATTTCAGTATTTTCACCCCCTATTACTTCAATAGCATGGAAATCTATGGAGGGGAATTATAGCCCTGGTAAGGTCATAGAAGACAAATTAGGGAACTGTGTTCATAAACATTAGGTACTATATTTTTATTCAAACTGTGAAATTTTTCAAGTTTTCGTTTTTTTCTGTACTTATTTAGTCTGCAGTCATGCACACCACACACACATGCATACACAAAGATTTCTTCTTTCTTCCTGCAAAGTTTCAGAGTTTCCACATTTTTGTGCTCTTGATTATTCTGGTGTAGTAAGATGGACTTTTATTAGTGATCAATTTTGCCATTATTCTTGCTAGAGAAAAGACACTATTTTGAGAATGGACTTAGGAAGCAGCCTCTTCTGAAGCTCATATTGTTTTTCTCTCTGTGACACTGAAACAAGACTGAGTTCAGACAAGAACCACTCCTAGGCGAGGAATAGCTGGATAAGGAACAGGGCTAAATAATTTACTTGCTTGAAGAGAGAAATCCTGTAACCTCATTTTGTTTATGAGAATTTTCACAGTGCAGCCCTTACAACACATTTCATAAGGACAAAACCACAGCGTTTGATCCTGCAAATCATCATGAGGGCAGTCAACAGATGAGAGGACAACATTTATTTTGTCTCGGGTGTAGTCCTTCTGCTCCATGTGTACATCCAAGCCTCTGACTACATTAACAAAGAAGTAAACAGAACCTGATAAATTAAACACAACTGCACATAAGAACCCTGTTTTATTTCTTGTCTTGATTTCTTGTACTCTGACTTTTGTTAGAGAACTGAAAATTCATCTTCTGTGAGCAGAGAACACCAAAATTGCTGTTTTCTTCATTTTATGTGCATTTTAGTTTCTTTATTAGATGTAGAATCTGATTATCACATTAAAAAACTATGATTGTTCACAACTTTAATTTAGAAAACTATTGCAGCCACACTAGGAAGCTATAGAGTCATTCAAGAATAACATTGCTGCTTTGAAATTAACTCTGTATTCAAGTAAGGAATCTGAGAGTATCTGAGACTCAACTGTCTCAGATACTCAATTCTATTCTCAATTCTATTCTCAACAACTCAATTCTATTAATCTCTGGATTTCTCTGAAGCAAAGCAAGGTTATTGCCTTAAAACTGTCAGGACAGACACCTGCACCACATGTTAGCCATCAGCTGTGCAAGGATCTCCTGGGTACTCTGAAACCTGTGCTGAAAGTGAGAGCAGCTAGGCTGAACATGTCAAATTTCACTGTATTAGCAGTTGGTTCCCAGTTAATATTTAAAAAATTAACTAGGAAGTTTTAATCATTGCATTTGCACTGCTCTGGTAGACAATATTTCCCTCAGAGAGCCCCAACAGCATGCATTTGGCCATGAAGATATGCCTGCAATCTGAGGAAACAGGACGAAGATAAAGAGCAAGAAAAAGGATTATCTTCTGCAAGCTACACTTGCTGAGGGTCATTCTCTAATGAGCCTCCCCACGCAGACACTCCTGCATCACCACAGCACCAGTGTGTCAGTACAAAGCACTGGTCCTTTCCTCCTCCCAGTACTTAACTGTCCCCAAAGGCACTGACCCAAAAACACATCCAGTGTTATCACCTGCAAGTGCCACAGCACATCTGGGAGCAGCAGTTACAGCCTCACTGCATTGGTTCTAAACTTTTCTTTGCAGTTCACATACAGGCACCGCATTTCTAACGTGTAACTCCTAGTGGAAAAAGCATTTATGCAACATGGTAGAAGGTTGAACATTTGTAAACCCAGTAACAACTGCAAGTGTTTGTAAACATGTGCTCCTCAGAGCATGCACATCCCTCACTTGTCCCAAACAGTTTCTGATAAATGAGAGTTTTGGGAAAGCTTTTGCTGCCAAAGTAACTCACACAGTTCCTCACAACCACCTCTTTGGAGGAACATTTTGGAAGCTGTACAGTTTTGCAACAACAAAAAAAATTTAATCACTCTTATGATTGCAATCCATTCTCATATACCAACTTTTCAGGAATACTTTGACTTCTCTGTCACACCACAAAGACATTTATAGCCCTTGAAACACAGTATTGCCAATGACAGGGCACAGGCTCTGTACCCAGTGTGCTGGGTCTGGACCAAAACTTGTCTCTCTCACCTGATGCCTTCCTTCCACTTGGTTTACCTCGCACAACTATATCTAACAGCAGGTAGCCATGCCTGGTTTGGAGTGGGACAAATCAATTTGAGGGTAATGGAGAGCAAAAAATATAACTTATGTCAAAATACACTGTATGTGTGGTGTGGTTTACACAGCTTGCAGAGCACTGAACAAAGAGCAAGATCTAAAAGTACAAGCAAACTCGCAAAAATGATCCCCAAGCAGATCCCAGAATGAAAAGAAGCCATCAAACAGCCCCTGGCTCACACAAGCAACACCAGGTAAGCCTGAGCTCTGCAGTCCCAGGGGAGAACTGCCCCTGCCTTGCCAGTCAGCAAAATTTTCAGCAGCATAAACACACAGAAAGTGCCCAAAGCCTGACGTCCCCAGTACCTCAATATCCACATCGCAAATTTAATAAAATATTTACCTAGCCCAGAGGGACATGAAGAGTAATCAATGAGACCCAATTATACAAGGTATTTTAAAGGTCCCTGGTAACACCTTCCAGCTCTGCACACCTTGCTTACACGGCTAGGAGCGAGCCCACGTAGTGTGGGCACACACCTCCATTCCCCAGGCGCTGCTGCAGCTCACCAGCAAAACTTACAGCTCTCCAGGGGAAGGGGAGGAGGTTGCTGCAGCCACATCAGCTTGCAGGACCACAAATAAAATTTTGGTACTGTTTCAGAGAGTCTGTGCCTTGCTACCTAATAAAGAGCCCTGCTAGAGCTCTTTTGATTACCAAAAAAGCAAACTGGAGCTGCTTTTGATTACCAAAACCACTCTAACAAGAAATGTTACTGCTACTACACCACTGAGGTGCAAGAACTGACAAGAAACAGATTATTACAGAATAACTTAAGGTCATATGTGCCTCCTGTATTTACAAATTAACATTTAATTAAGCACAAAACTCATGTCCTATTTTTTCCTAAACCTTGTTAATTAAATACACCATGACAATGAAAAATCTCTTCTGGTTTACTATTAAATCACTTAGAATTTTGTTAGACCAAAGCCAATTTCTTATTAGGAAGGACAATTTAGTTTCTCATGTTTTTCATAGAAGGTACAAAGCACATTCATTTCTGGTACAGTATTACTAGCAATGCTTTCACTGCTACAGAAACATCTTTTAGATTTCCTTTCCTCCAGAAGCATCAGCTAAACAAGACCAGAAAAGTACATTTTTGTGTGTGATTTGCTTTGGCCACAGCCTTGCTGCATCAGCAAAATGTCACTAAAACAAGACAAGAACAGCAACTGTTGATCACATCCCTTTTCTGCTGCACATGAGGCTCCACTCACACTGCCCACATTGTACCTCTATATTCAAGTAAGGAACCTGAGAGTATCTGAGACTCAACTGTTCTATTAATCTCTGGATTTCTCTGAAGCAAATCAAGGTTATTGCCTTAAAACTGTCAGGACAGACACCTGCATCACATGTTAGCCATCAGCTGTGCGAGGATCTCCTGGGTACTCTAAAACCTGTATTTCCTGTTGCCCTTAGCAGCTCTCTGATGCCATCTAAGCCCTCCCAAGTGCTCCTCTGCAATTCCCAACGCTGTCACCTTTGTGATAGAATCTTTGTGAGCACAGATCTCTATATCCTAAGGCCCACACTACAAAGATGAGAAAGTTATCCTGATGATCAAAGACATCCAACTCGCTAGAAGTGTATTTGACAACACCTTTCATATTTTATGTTCAGACTGGAATACTAGGAGCTCTCAGATCTCTGAGAATGTAGTAAAACCCATGTGCAAATTCACCTAAGAAAACTCCAAACAGCAGTTTTTTTATAATCAGACACGTCAGTGATAGTGGTGGCAAACACAGCTCACAAAACACATTAGAGACAGAAAAGCTTTCCCTGCTCTTTGCTAAGGAGACAGGAGATCATAATACCATTACTGACCTCGACCTCTGACAGTGTCAACAGAGAGCAGATGCTCTGTTACTGGCAGAGCACTCTGCTCTTTGAGGTAACAGCAGCTTGACACAACATGCTTTAAATGACATCCATGCTTGTCACATGGAAGTATGCAGGCTGTTATAGGCATTTGTCAGCTTACCTCTAAAAATTCCAAAATAGAGAAGCTGTTCCTGACTGAAAACCTCACACACTTAAAAATGCAGAAATAAAATAAAATTAAAATTAAGCCCCCAAAAAAGGAGTTGCATGTATGCTTCAAGTAATTTTCACTACAGGATAAATTAAAGTCAATAATTAAATCATCTGTGTGCATTGGGTGGGGGGGAAAGACACTATTTTTCAGCTGCTATGTTTATTTTTTCCTCCCAAAGCCAGGACTAAATTCAGATATAATTCTAGAACTGCAGAATTATAGTCATAACCAGTATAACTAAAATAAGAACTTGGCAACATATCTCTTCATGCCTTGTATGGCATTAAAGATACCATCTGTGTGCTTAACAAATTGATAATAATGTCTTGTTACCAAATGCTGCATGCTCATGTATGTATTAAGGCTTCTACTCTGAAAATGCATTGAGGCATAAAAAGAGACATTAATTCTGAATTACCTGAACCAGTACAATTAACATTTTGGCCATGTGCTAATCTAAGTACCATTTATCCACAAAACAAACAGTCCACAGAGGGCAAAACAAAAACACACAAAAAACTCGGGTTTCCATTCCCAGAATTTTTGTTATTTTTCTTTACTCATTCTGAAATTGCATCACTCCACAATTGAAGGACCAACATGAAATGCCAGTATAAATGTATTGGAAAACTGTAGATTGCAATCCATCATGTGAAATTTCATGCAAGTCCCTTGCTCAAGTACTCCTGCCTGCTTCGGTCCAGTCCCTGCTGCTGTGTGATAGCAAAGCTCTCAACCCCACTCCCCTCCTGTGCTTCCAACAAAAGGAGGGAGATTCTGGTAGCAGAATCCCTCACAGAGGGGAAAAGCTGCCACTATTGTATGTCAAACTTGGAAATGAAACTGTGGGCAAACATCCGGATCCAGCTGAAGAGCAGAAAGGAAAACCCCATTCAGTTTAGTCTCAGCTGTTCATCACTGCTTAGTTTAGGGGAAAAAAAAAAAAAGTGAGGCTTATTATTAAACTATTTCAATTAACTCACTTTGAAACATGAGGGTAAGGAAGAACCACAGTGACAGCTCTGGGAGACAGGAGAACAAGTTCCCTCCAGCAGGGAAGAGGAGACAAGATCTAATGATTAATCTGGTTTCTAATACAATTCAATACATTTTTAAAACTACTTATAATATTTCATATGTATAATTAAACTTGACTTCAGATTTGAACATCAGTCTTAACAGGTTTCTAAAACCTCTCCATGAGTTTATACAAAAGACATTTATCCCACCTTTGCCAATGTATTCTGCTTTTCCAGCTAAAGGTGATGTTAAATTTTAGAAGCATTTGGATTTCAGAAAAAGAAGTAAGGCCAAAAGAAGTAATTCCATAAGACAGTTCTTCTGAATAGGTCATCATAAATGCTTTATGTAACACTTATGTATACTTTATGTATTTATAATATTCATAATGCAAATAAGTCTTAACCTTTTCAACAATTCTCAATGTTTTGGAAATGTTCAGGGTTTTCCAAAATGTATTAGTTTATTTTCTTTCTGTGCTTTCCGCCCCAGCCCCAGAAGAACAATTGATTCGATAGATGGTCATTTAGTTTGCCAAAATCAAAACAGGAGGCCAGGAATTTAATATGTAGTCCTCCTCACTATTAATCAAAATCCTTCCACGTCCCTGGTTTCTCAGCTATGAAACTCCAGATTGCATTCCTGAATCATCCATGTATGGAAAGTTTACTGGTATAATATCCATTTACTCTCCTGAAGGGTATCCCCCACTTCCTTGCTGTTCAAGTAACTTCACACCAACCAGTTAAGTCAGAAGAGTCACTTCACTGTCCCCATAAATGCTGAATAGCACAAATGTGATATTTATACAAAGTAACCCAAATCTATGCAGGCACATCTGGGCCTTTTAAATTGAATTACAATGGTTAATAAAGCCAACACCAATAAAGACTTAATTCAGACACCAGGAAAATATTTTTGTATATAGCTATCTCATGAATAAATTGCTAGTTTATAGGACTACAAATTGAATTGATCCAGGTCTCAACTTCAAAAGAAACATCCTCTTGTCATATCAAAGTAACAAAGTTTATATAAGAGCATAGTTACTTCCCACTACATGCCATGTTCCTGATTAATACTTAAATACTATCAATATTAAGATCTCTGCTGTGCCTTTCAACACTACTCATTAAAAACATTTTCATTTCAACTACATCGTGAACTGGGACATTGCCCAGGAACTGAACAAAATATCCAAGTTTATTAAATACTTGACTTTCAAACCCAAGAATATTAAACACAGTTCTCACCAAGTATCCAGGCACAAATTTAGCTTTAGTAAGAATGTTAGGTTGGAAGCAATACATTCAGTTTGCTCTGAATTCATTCACAAATAACTGTGTCAGGCTCACTTCTATCACCCCTAATTCCTTATCACCCATTTATAAGCTCTGTCCTCTGTTCTGACAGGAAACCTAATGTGGACCATTTTTAATCATTTTTAATGTCCTTGAGACTCTGCAGATGAGATTCCCTGGCTGTACAGGCAGCAGAGTTCTCCTGCTGGCCCTTCTTAGTCCCAGCCTCCACTTAGCCAGAAGTGCCACTCTCCAGAGACACGAAAGGGCTCCCATTCTCTCAGCTTTGCTGCGTTAGCAAGTGAACTGCTTTTTCAGCCAAACAGTCATTACTGGTATCAAACTCGAGGAGAGGTGGATCAAAATTTATATAAATATCACCTATCAGAAAGAAATCAAATATCAAACAATAGCTAGGAAATGCCAGTGAGTAAAACAAAAACTGGGACCCCTAACTTACAAATACACAAATCCACCTTACGTGGCACAGCTCAACACCTGAAACCTACAATTACATGATTGTGAAATCCTAAAAGTCCAAAAGCAAATTCAATACAATAATCAGAAAGCATTTACACCTCGAGTCCGGCAACATTCTTTATAAAAGACAGATAAAGCAATACAACAGCATTCCTGTGCACTGTCCCCACTGCCAATCAAGTATCCACATTTCATTATCTTTCTATCCCCCCTTAGCCTAACTGCAGGTTCAGGCATTGAAACCCACTGAAAACTTGCATGTCATTGACACCTCAGCTGTTGAAAGGTGATAAACCACATCCTTATCACAGCTGGATAGCTGAAATCAGCTTGCAAATTGAAGACAATACCACTAAGACAGAAATTAATACTTCAAATATGCACTTTTTAAATCCTCAATCATATAATTTTAGAATGGTCTACAACATAAAAGCACTTGTTTTATGAACTGCCAGCCATGAGCTCCCTTTTGCAAATTACTAAACTTCATGTTGAATTCAACATATTTGCCCTAATTTGCTGTATGCAGTCATTGTCTAAAATATGAAAATAAATTATGAAAAATAAATTATTATATCACAACACATTTTTGCCTAAGAATGTTCCATAAAGCAACTGAAGTAGCAAGCAAACTCTGTGACACTAGTGTTTATTAAAGGTGGTATTAAAAATCTAATTTTAGATAAAGACCCAAAGAAAGAATCACAGAACACATATCAGCATCTTGACTTTGTATAACCCAGCCTTTAACACATTTTGACACCACAAAAAAAAAGACACCTGGCTATAGAAACCTGATATTTCTTTACAAGCTATCCAGAAAATGCTCATATGGGCCAAAATTCTGACCTAAACTAAAATTTTTAAAGTGTTCTGGTCCAAAGAGAGAAGCTTTGAGACTACAATTTCAGATAAATTAATTCCATTTTCACCAGGGGGTTTAGTGCATATGACCCTAATACTAATTCCACACAAAGCATCCACTAAGGACTTGGCTATTTCTTTCCCCCTCTGCACCCCAGACAAAACTGGATTCATGCACAGAGTGTGAGTTCAAGCTCACTGTGCAAAACAAGGGATAAAGTGGCATTATGATGGCTGAGAGTAACACTAAAACCTGCTGCCTTATTCTTCCAGAGGTAGTCAGCACACTTGCAACAGATAACTAATGCTAATGAGACACACTAAACCTTCTACACTTTTATGGAAGACAGGCAACAAAGCAGGACTTTTCCTCAGCATGAAAGAGCCCTCTAATGATTTTTGAAGTATTTAGCAATGAAAGCTTTCTGCAGTGAAAGCAACCCAGAGCGTGCCTCTCCCAGCTGTTGTCTCCATCTGAAGATAAAAAAGACAGGTACAGCTGACTGATGAGCTAAATGAAAAGGCTTTTCTCACAAGTACAAAAACTATTACAGACATCAGCCCTCAGCACAGAATAACTTTCTACTTCAAAAAAAGAGGATGAGTTGTACTATACAAAAATTACAGTATCAACTTCAAAAGTTGCACTAACCTGCATTTTGGAGGCTGACAGAAAACACAAAAACACAGAATTGAAATATAAAAGTGGTATCAAACACGCTAATTTATATGACTGGAAAATGGTGTATGACTTCCAGAACGTATTTCCTCATTTTCCTGCACCTCCACAGAACCATAGAATGGCTTGGGCTGGAAGGAGACTTTAAGACCATCTAGCTCCAACCCGCCTGCCACATTTTCACTGTTTCTGGTCAAAATGAGGCCCCAACATTGACAGTCCATCATGCTGTGAAGGTTACTGATGGCTATTTAGCAAAACATTTATCTCAGCAAGCATCACCCTCACTATTGCAGCAAGCATCTATGGCTCCCTTAGACCCCATTTAACAGCTGATCCCCATCTTCTCATCCTCACCAGAGGAGGACAGGAGATGGTGCTGAAGGAGAACATCACACTATCAGGCATCCAGCTTGCTCACCCATCTCCAGGTAGAAGCCTGTGACCTGTGTGGAACAGGAAAACCATGACCAGCTGCTCCCAACCTGCCCCACGGGGAACTCATTTTGGGGCCTTTCCCAGAGAGACCCCCAACAGAGCAACTGAAACATGTAGGAATCCTGCACAGAAACTTCCTTTTAAACTGCATCATGCCAATATTATTTTGCCAAAGTCCTGCACCCTGGCAGTGTGGGCACAGCAAGCAGACCCAGGGAGCTCCCTGATCCCTGTCCTGCCTCCTAAGAGATGTGCATTTAGAAACAAGTAAATTTACAGGAAAAGACACAAAGCTCAGCTGAGAGGATCTATGATAGACACTCCTCACTGAGCCTGCTGACCTTACACAAGCAACAGAGCTGCTCATGAGATGGCTCCTTACTTAGGAATCTGCACCACTTGGAGACAGAGTCTCCTTTGGGAACTCATGGAAGTTCTTATCAGTGATCCAAAAGCAACTAATGGAAAAAGAAATTCCTGTAACATAGTTTCATCTTTACTGTACTGATTACTACATACTTCAGCAGCAGCAGCTAAAGAGAGCTCTTTTCAAGAGAGAATAATCTCCCACTTAAAATTTGAGTTGCATTAAACAATCAAGGCAAGGGAAAGAATGCATGGAGGTGTGCGCCAACTGCCAAAAAAATGCCACAGTTTTAGCTCCTAGAATTTGGAAGATGTTGAAGTTACCAATTTTACAGAGGCATGTTCTCAGATGACTGTATCCCTGGCTTGTTATCCAGGTTCCCTGCTTTATTGCAAGGGAATAAAGTTGTCAATCAGTTAACTGAAAGGTTCTGCATAACAGAGAAATTTAAGAAGAAATAAATTTGCAGTCCACCCCTTCTTATCATCTCGGAGACCTGAAGGCTAACATAACTGCTGGACAAGGCAGGAGAAGAGTTTGAGTGGAATCCTCTGTATTCACTAAGAGGACAATGTCTCTTTTCGTATCTTGGCTAGATATTTATTAACACCAACTCAGCACTGCAGACAGACAACATTTGGCCCAAAGGCCAAAAGAAGGCCCTGATAATGAAGCTTGCCCCCCAGAAGAATTTCCATTACTCCTTACTGACGTGCTCCTACTAGCAAATGCAGCATCATCATAATAAAAAACATGCCTGAACATGATCCCAAACCTCTTCTGATGAATAATTGTAAACATTCCACCAATTTGCATCTCATAACGAGACTTTAGTCAATCCCACTGGAAAACAGAAGTGTGATGCTGTTGCTGTCATCATCATCTCCTACAGGACTGGGGAAAAAAGAGCTTCATGATTCAGGGTTGAAATACTGTCCCTTTCCTGCCTTCAGGACTTCTACAAAGATTTTTATTTTTAGGACATGAAGAGCAGGAAGAGCTTTCCAAACAAAACAAGCAAACACATTTTGGCACCAAGTAATTTCAATTGAACTTGTTTTCCACTGTTTAAGTACAATGTCTTATTTTCTCCTAGATACTTCTATGCTCACTTGATCGACTAATTCACCATTCATCAGGTAATGAAGACAGTATAACAGCTGATTATGTTGCTGCTGCCTATTGTTGACCAATTTCAGTCCCACCTTGTGTCCCTCCTACTTCAGCTGGAATCAGCAGCTTCTTTGACCATTTTTCAACACTAAGAAGGTTATTGATTTTTTTGTATATACATGTTAACCCAGTAATCGGGTAATAGAAATTTGTTTTCAAGAAAACTATAAATCAGTCAATTAAGATATAAAATTAGATTAAAGCCTTGGGACAAGAAAATAAAGCAAGAGATAGTTGTGTCCACCCCACATGTTGATATGAGAAAATTGTTTGGATATTCTATAGCTTCCTTTATCAGCATGGCTGCCTTCTTTGCAGAAAACACCAGAGAATGTGAATAAGTTTATGGTGGCATAATACAGAATATGTTTCTATTTACTAACACATACACTAGAAAGGCATTTATAATACTGTGATACGCTTTAATGAGAAATACTGCATGCAACAGTATATTTAGCAACAGTGTTCTGAGCCAGCATTATGTGCAGGCAATATGTAATGTGTTCCTCCCAATAATGTACAGAAATTATGTTTAAATATCTGCAGATAAGCTGATTTACCTTAAGTCATTACTAGAATCTGTCCAACACCTGCTGGCTTTAACTTCTACCAAAGAAATTACTCAGAAGTGCTACAATGAAATGTTTGAATCAAAATGAGAAACCTGTGGCAGTGTAAGATCTGAAAGGCACAGCTGACACAGCCTTAAATGATGTTTCAAGTTCCACATGCATATTCTGTTTACTTGTGGTACAAAAGCAGATATATTATTATCACAGCTGCTACACTTCTTCAAAATGCACCTTTCCATTATACAAGAAACACCACTGCAATTCAGAACCTCAGCAGCACAGAACATGAAATGTTGGGGGCTAGTTGTAGTATCCAAAATGTAACTTAAATTGGAGGTCTAACTGAGGGAGGAAAATGAGATTGGTATAGGGATCAAATTTGTTGTTGGCCTCTGTTTAACACCTGACAAAGAAAACTTTGACTACTTTGAACTTCAAAGTTTATTTGCCAAAAGAAGCATTACAATAAAGAGAAAAAACACCATTGACTACAGTTTTTAAAAGGCATCTGGAAACAGAAAATATTCCATCAAAAATACTGTCTGATCCTGAATAAATAGTATCTATCCAATACACACTAAATGAGACTAGAAATGCTTCACAGGCAGGAAAAAAGCCCAACAACATTCTGGTAACCCAGATCACTACTTGGTAATACTGGGTCAGACTCAATCTGATGTAATACTCCAGTGTGGCACTGTGTACATGACAGCACTTCAGATCATCTTTCCAAGGAATCAGAAAGTCATTGTGTCATGATGTTTTCTGATTCAAAACATTATTTCTGAACAAAAGAATGCAGTGATTGCTGCAAAGGTTAAGTTCTACTTCCTAACAGAAAAGAAAAATATCTACTACGGTGATATAAAAGGATAAAATAGCTTGGTAAAGGAGAAATAGAATAACCAAAAAAAAAAATCACAGGTGAGTTGGAGAGTGCACCACATCAGAACATTTTTAATAGGCAAGATGTTAGAATACTTGTCTCTGCTAAAGCATTTTTAGAATCAAAATTATAACAATGAAGCACAACGACCAGATTATGATCTCTCAAAGCATTTAAACAAAGTATAGTGGGAATTATTAAGTGCGATATGAACTGTCTCATCTAAAACCACTGAACATAAAGGCCCTAGCTTAAGCTCAAACTTCTTGAGCTGAGGATTACTGGACCCAGTAACTGGGCATTTATTTTGTTTCCCTAGACATCCTCTACTGGCCAGCATTAGAGCCAGGATCAAGGGGTTGGTCCTGCAGGATCAGTACAGCTGCCATAAATTGCTGTTCCTACACTAAGGAAAATCTTGATAAAACAAGAGTTGCTTCTAGCACGCCCAAGTTAAATTTGGGGCACAGACAATTCTTGACATTTAGCTTCCAAATAATTACAGTGCTTAAGTTATTGATAAAAATAACCTTCCATACATTTTTAGAAGTGTGAATGCTTTTCAAATTTACATAAAACCCATATATGCCAACTAGAAATCTACAGCTCAGAACAAGCACATCACTCTGTTTTAGGCAAACATACACACACAGAGTATTGTAAAACAGAAAAAAAACCTTGAGTGCTTTGCTTGTCCCCTTTGGAAGATCTCTGTCTGCCCAAGCTGAAAAGGTCTCCAATCCCTATGCACAATTAGGACAGCAGAATACAGGCCAGATTTAGCCCTCCAAACAAAGAATTTCTAAGCATGTCTTTGATTTTTATTTTTTCCTGCGATTTATCCAACAACGAAGGTCACTGCAAACCACAGAGCGCACATTTTACTGCTCATTACAGCTTATACAAAACCACAGCTAGCAACTCAAAGCTAAAATGTGTGCTACTTTTCTTAACTCATGCAGAGCATGCTTGCATAGATATAGCACCAAATTATCAAGTAATCATCGCCTGTGGCAGCATCCAACTATTTCTGAACTTGTGGGAAACCATTCACCAATTTTAATGCCTTTCGAAGTGCTATTATTTCCATCACCAAAATATCACTGCTTATAAAAATCTTTTAGTAGGGAAGAAAAACTGTATTGGGAAAAGCTTTAGAATAAATGTGCCAGAATCCAACTATTTTGGTGGAGTGAAGATACACGCAACACATGGCTAACTTTCAAATGAGGGAATCAATTCTCTTAAATGTTTATCAACCTAACAGCTCCTGACAGAGTAAATTCCATTATGAAGTCATGATATTTATAAAAATTAACCCGCTCTGATTTTTGCCTCTGGTTTTTGTACAAATTTGCTGTAACATGTACTTATTCATAGGCTTCCAAAGATGCGTGGATGCTTCAATCAATTTCTGGGAACCAGGGCCTTTTGTCTCTAGCCTTAGGAAAGAGTTCACTACATGCAAGAAAATGCACAATGGAGTTAATACTACATATGGCAACATACTAAGTTAGATAAGCTGCTTCTGATTTGAAAATAGCTACAGTAGCTAAATTACAGAGCTAGGTGCTTTGAAAGGCAGGTTCTGTGTATGACATCTGCACTCTAGGCTTGGCTTAAAAAAAATCTACAATCCCTTGAGACGCTACATCCTACTCAGAGTTATAACAATTCTAACATTTAATTAATTACAATCTGAAAGCTAAAAACTTCTCTGCTCCCTGGGAGTCAAGTATTCTCATGTGATCATAAGACCACAGCAGTTTATCACTCATTAGCTAAGTCATTATATTTTTAGTGTTCATGGTTAACACCTCTAATCTGCAAGTAAAATGCATTCACTTAAAATATGAGCAGCCATGAAAAAGTGGCATTAAGATGATTCACCCTGCAGTTGGGGTTGTCTCAGAGCACCACCTAGTCATTTCTAATCAAGTCAATACATGAAGAGAAATAAATATAAATAGGTCTTTGCGTAAGGACACACAATTTTAGGATAAAAAGATCCGTTTTGTCTTCTAGATAGAATGATAATGATAAGCCCTTTTAACTTCCCTTTAAGTCAAGATAAAGGCTTCTAATTACCCCTTTTTAATTTTCAGAGAAACAAACATTCTACCACAAACTAAAATTTGTAGAGTAACATTCAAATCCAAGGATTCACCTTCAATAATTTTATTTCATTCCAGTAGGACTCTAATGTGCACTGTTCATGGCTGAAGTCACAGCAAGTAAAAGCAAGGCAGCATTTGGAGTTTTGTAACTCCTTTCTAAAATACACAGTCAGAGCTTGATAGGAAAATTCCTGAATTGTCACTGTGAACAGTAAACCATGGACTCGAAACTCACAGACTTTATTTCTCATGGTTACTCCTCCAAAGTTTTAGAGGGATAGGATAGGCTGTACTGTTATACTGTTAAGATTTCCCTCTCTTCAGGCACTGTAAGGGGGTTGCAAGTTGTGCAGTGCAGGAATAGCTGATATTCCAGGGTCCCCCTGCTCAGCAGTGACCCTGCACTGGAGTGTCTGGCACTCTGAATGCTGCCTGTCAGCTGAGGAAATGCCTCCTGCAGAAAAACATGAGCCCATGTATCTGCCCTTGCCCAGGAAACCAAAGCATCTCTATTATTAGTGACCTCTCTGATAGGTTAGCAAGGAGCAGACATCAGCATCCTAGCCTGTAATTACAGAGGCTGTGAGTGTGCACACCATGACCATGGAGAGACACTCAAATCCTTTAAGTTCATTGATAGCTGATGAGGTTACCTTTCAGTTCATATCACTCAAGATCTAGCTCTCAGAAGAACAGATAAGCTTCCCCCTATTTATCAAGTTTTATAAGTACATTATTATGTGAAAACATCAACTTAGGGCCTCTACTAGCAGCTTTCTTCCTGTGAAAAATGAGAAAAAGTGGGAGAAGGAAATGAATAAACAACTCAGTAGAAAACAGCCTAAGTACCTGGACCTCTGGCACCTTGATTTGTCCTTCACACTTGCCAGGGACTTACTCTGAGATTACTGGTTAATAATAGCCATACATGTCAAACAAACTCTTCAAAATTTCATATGGGAAACAAGAGTCTGATACAAAATACTTTTGTGCTTTGTGGGATAAAATGGATACGTTCACTTGCATTTTAAGTCTGAAGATTTAAGTAAGATTTCTGGGGGTTTACACTTTTTCTTCCCCATTCTGCAAAAATGTTGTTTACACAGCTGGTTGAAAAATTTCATAATCTCCTTGAAAGACTAAATCCTCTTCACATGACAAATATCCATTTCCCAAAAAAAAAAAAAACACTGAACTCCAAAGATCCCAAAACCAAAGATTGAATTACCTACATGTAAACTTCGTTCTTTACTAGAAGTGAAATTTTTGACTGAGAACATTAGAAGTTTTGTACTTCCATAAAAGCAAATTCAGCACTATTTCATTATTTCATGGTTGCAAAATACCACAGTGAAGAATTTCATGGCTTTAGTAGTATTCTACAAAGCAATATATCAAATAATGTAACATTACTATTTAGTCTCTATCCCTGGAAGTGTTGAAGGACAGGTAGGATGGGGCCCTGAGCAACCTGATCTACTGCAAGTGACATTGGGACTAGACCATCTTTAAGGTCCCTTCCAACCTAAGCCAAGATTGTGATTCTATCCTTTTTTTTTTTTTTTTTTTTTTATTGCTAAGTGATGAAATGCAGAACTCAAACATTTCTGAAGACAGAATCTTGCAATTCAAAAACACCTTCAGTGGTACCATTCCCACCAGTTGGACAGCTCCCATAATTTTGAACACTCAAATTATCACCCTTTCTTTTGTCATGTGCAGTTTCTGCTGAATGGGGTGTGGCCTGCCTTGGCTTCACTGACAGATCACCTGTTCAAGGAATCACTGAACTTCCCAATTAAATGCTGAGAGGTGCTTTTGCCACCAATATAGCAAATAGAGGCTTAACATTAGCATTTCCAGATACACATGAGACTCTGCCTGGAAGCTTACTGTATCTTCTGAGACATCTAACATTAACTCCCCCAAATTTCCTGTCCTACTGCTGTTTACCTAAATGTCACTGCTTCTGCTGTATCACTATGGGAACAGTGGCTGTTCCTTCTGTTCCCATATTGCCACTACCAATCACTTTTTCTTCACCAAAATTTGCTGCCAAAACACTATGTACTCAAATTTAAAATATAGCCTCTAACAACAAAATTCTCCAGAAGGCATTCACCAGAACGTCAGCCAAACCATTTCCAGATAAAGACAAAGTAACTGTTGTAAGAGAATTCCCTAGATATCATTCCACTGTCTATACAAATCCTATTTACCATATCTGGATCCTTCACAGCCTCAAATTTACTTTTCCTTTCAACAACCTTTTAAAGCAGAAAACTATTTTATAGGCAAGAAACTAAAATTCTAAAAAGATAAATATCCTGTCCAAGAATGCCAAGAAGTTCAGGGTAAACTAAAATATTCAGTGCTTATCCCTGAAGTTCTTGGATAAAGTCTTACCTATATTCTCTTACCCTTTCCCTTATAGCACCAAACTAGTTGGCTTTCTTAGCCCACATAGTTCAGTGCTCCTTTAAGCATGAAAATTAATAAAGCCTGATCCCTTCAGCCTGCCATTGTTTGAGTTTTGGGATGACAAGTGGCCTGCATGTGGGGGAAAGAGGAAACACAAAGTTCCTCTCCCTGTTCTCAAAAATCATGTAAAAATAACTTGGAAGTGTTTGTTTCTGCTTTATTTGGTTGAAATCAGATGCTCTGAGAAGTCTAAATCAGCAGCCTGTGCATTTTTCATCCACACTGGTGCACACTCTGAGCCATGCAGTGCTTAGGGAAAACAGAGATGTGGGAAACAGTCCCACAACAGGAGCCCAAGTCCTTTACTGAAGTCACAAGTCTAACCTGTGCTGACAGGCCAGGCCTGTGCATGCTCAGTCTACCTGGGCTCAATCTGCATTACCTGTGGGTGTTAAGCCTGCAAAGCCTCCTGCAAGTTTCTGAGTTCAGGGTAAGGTCCTCTTAAGGCATTAGGAATGCAGATGGCACACGTGCCCGGCTCAAGGTGGGCTCACACCAACGCCCCCGAGACCACACAGACACACAGCAAAACATCATGGCTCTTGCCAAAAACATGGTTTAGTGACTTTCACTTCAATTAGATTGTTTATTATACTAAAGAAAAAATGTAAATCATTTTAAGTACCATTCAACTTGGTACTAGAACAGAGAAAAGCTTTCTGGTCTACACTGGGCCTTGAGAATGAGAGCAGCTGAGGCACCTCAACAGGGCCAACAGAGCCAGTCACAGACTTTGTACCTGGAACTATTCATCTCTAGCTTTCAAACTAGGAAGCATCATTTAATACCATGAGACTTATAGGGACAGTTCAGTTAAACATTGATCTTTTTCATCACTGAATTTTTCATTTAGTTTTCTGAAGTCAGCCTTGTCAAGAGACTTTGAGACTTTATTTTAATAAACATACAAGATGTACATAATTTTGGGGGTTGCTTTCTTTCAGATTTTTCCTTTTCTATAGCAAGAAATACATTATGTGATAAAGTTACTTGGACTCAGAACTACTAAGTATTCTTGTGAAGCATATAATCACTTAAATATCATTTCATGATGAATAACGTTAATGCCACACATCATTGGTACGTGTTTTCAAGGATTCTGGATGAATACATGAAAAAAAATCAGTAATGGCATCATAATAAACCCAACAGAGTGAAAACTGCACTAACAAAAGGTCTGATAAACATAATACAGCTTTGGGGTATTTGCTACTCAGTTCCATGGAAGGACTGCATTTGTCTGATTAGCTGAGCTGCAGAAGACGCCGTCTTGCTGGAGGCTGCTGCACTCTGCAGCCACCGTCAGCAACCCAGAAAAGTATAATAATTAAACTACTGAACCTTATTAACAAACACTTCTCATGCTCATATTCTTACACTGTAAAGAGATTTCCTTTATGCTGAACCAATGTAAGCAGCTCTGTGGGCTCCTTTGTGCCACTGGATCTCCCACAAGGTTTTACTGAAATGCTGCCTGGTAGTTCAGCACAACATACATATGCTGTCAGGTGTGATTAAATCCAACATATCACCTGGTTTGTATCACAAGAGAAAAGGACAACTAAAACAACCGAGCAAATGAATTTTCAGGCTGAACTATTTCCCTCAAACTAATATTTGATGTATCTTAATTACTGGAAAATTTCCAACAAAAAGAAATCTGAAGACTAAATTCTGAGCTTCTGCCGGTTCTTTGTCTACTGTGATCCCTTCACCTTTACCAACCCACAGAGACCATGGCCTGTATTATGTGATTTACCACACTAACAAATAGTAAGATCCACGCCCTTAATAACAGCATTACCCAAAGGTAGAATTCCACAAGATTGCAAACTGGTAACAGCTCTCTACCCCCTTGAATAATGATCAGGGTGAAAAAAAATCATAACAGCAACAGTCTTGGACACTGCCCAGACTTCTAGCCATGCATCTAAACAAAAAATGTACTGGCCCAACACCTTGCAAGAAGTTGGGGGGAGGAAATCCTGATTCATAATTAAACAAATCCACACAACTCAATCTGCCTATCATTTCAAACTTTAATTAATCCCTAAAAACATTGAGAAGTCAAACTATGCAGCATGGTCAGCCATGCTGACATAATGAAAAATCACAGAATTATGAGCATACATTTCAAACCTTTATGTAAAGTTTGCTCCAAATGCTCAAGTCAAGCACCTACATTTCTGAGAAACACAGCACTGTTCAATCAAAGGATTCTTCAAAAAACAAAAGGAACTCTAAAAGTTCTTTTCTTCATAAAAATAACTATGAAAAGAATCACAAACAATTGTAAGTGGCTAATCGGTTTTACCAAGTGAATCTTATACAAGCAGAAACACTCAGTCTCAATCTCTTCTGAAGGAGGCAGTGGGGAGGAAATACCATGATATTCCATTTGCAATTCATTAAATGAAAATGTTATCACAAATGATTACGCAATGACCAAAAAAAAAAACCACATCCATCCTAATTAATATTCTCCCACTATCACTATATGTTCATTTAACCTTTGTGGCCCTCTTCTTACAGATGGCCCTGCAAAAGAAAGGTTTTGGTGCATGACAGAAGGATAAACAAATCTAAGTTCTTACAAAATGAATAGTAAACCAAATCACACATTCAATTAACCATGACCAAAAACAGTTTGTCATTAAAGCTCACCAGATTAGAAACTGCATTTCAGTTGATTTAACAGCTGCATGAATCTTTTGAAATACTCAGGGACCAGCTTTCTAAAAGCACACTGAATTATTCCAGTTCTGCTCAAATAAAGCAAGCCATCCTTGACCAGCACTTGCAAAAACCATGGGTTCCAGCTCTGGTATTTCAAGACACAGCGCTCACACACAGACCATGGTAAAAACAAGCACAGTTCTCAAAGCCTAAGACACATCTGATCTGAACATTTTTTAAAAGAAAGTAAACACCCGTACTCAGCATAACTTAGAGTTTTAAAACAGAGTTTATAGAAAAAATCCAAGTAATGTTTATGGCAATCTGCATTTGGTGTGGCATTAATACCTGGCGACATGGAAAGCTTCTCAGTTCTACTGTGTTCAGTTTTTGGGAAAAACTTCCAGAAACAACTTTCAGGGTTTTCTTTAGCATAGCAACTGTTGTCAAGGAACAAAACCATAACCAGTATTTTGTTAGGTTTACATACTCAATATTGGAGTAAACAAGTAATTCATATGCTTTACATAAAGTCAGTAAACTAGTTTTATCACCAGGATTTTTCATGGGTTTTTTCAGAGTATTTCAAAATCTACTTTTACTCTATTCCAACAGTTTGCATATAAAGTACAAACTTCTCCCACTCATCTTAAATGCTCAATTTATATTTGAATTACAGCTATTTTAATACCAAATCTAACTACTTTCCCCACTGGCCACTCCAATGATACAGTAACTAATATGATTGTTCTGTGTTTTGAAATTAACACATTTATTTTTATTACAATCACTCTATACTTAAATATTGCACAATCATATCTTCATCAAGCAGGGAGTAAGGGAAAAAGAGTGGGGAATTGCTGCTCTCCACATAAAGAAACCCATAAAAACCAGTTTTCTCTACCAGTGCAGCCCTATTCTGTTTGGGAGAATGACTTTAGGCTATAATAGAAAAAGAGCTCTTTCTGGTGTATGCTCTCCCCCCAGGCAGCTTGCCAGTAGTGCACTACCAGCAAACCTCTTTAAGGAGAGACAAGCCCTTAGCAGGAATTCCCCACAGGAATAAGCTTGCAGCTTTGAACATGGAAAAAACATTTCCTTTCAAATGGGAATGATTAAGTGCATCTTTTTGTAAGACCTTCTGGTCTGGACAACTGAGAAGCTCTCTCTTGCATATTAAAAAAAAAAAAAATTAAAAAAAAAAGTCTTGTAGTGTCATTACCTGAAATCTGTAACACCAAACTGCAGATCTTCACATACCCTTATACACCAAACAGACATTTTAGGATCAGCTACTTCAGCACAGATTAAGTTGTATTGGGATACACAAAATAAACTAAAGAGGAACAAGGACTTGACTGTGTTATTCCCACACTCCTACAAACCCAAATGACCTTTCTGTCAGTTGGAAATTGCCAGTCATCCTGGCCACAGCTTTCCTTTGGGAGTGCCCCTCTTCCTACACCGGAATGAAATAAAATTTCTATTTCATTCACAGCTGGAGATGGACTTGACACATGCAGTTACATTGATCAGAAAAATTCAAGAGCTATGTCATATCACTGAGGTAGTGCAGCACAGACAGTGCACAGAACTTACTCCAGGATAAAGTGGGACTAAATCACTAACTCAGAATTTTCATCTGTTTTATAATATTATATCTGTTTTGTAATATTAAACAAAGAGTTGAAATTGAAATAGGAAGATAGGGATGGGTAGTAAATTACAATTTTTTATAATCCTCTTGCAGAAATGTCATCTACTGAGAAATTCTTGCAAATGTGCAAAGGTTACTGACGTATTCTCTTTCACCTAATAACCATGAAATAACTATTATTAATTTTCAGAGAGATAAGTCATGTTGTTCTTGTAGTTAAATTGTTATTTCATGGGTTTTTGAATAAGAAAATACATGTCAGGGTATCAATGTACATGAGAAATAGCAAAAAACATTATCAGAACTATGCCTCAGAGTATTTGCATATAGACAAAAAAAACCTGACCCAAGTCTCCTAATTTTAATGTGTGAGGATTTCTTTTTTTTTTTCAAAATTGAGCTAAGGACTTTCTCATGGGCCCCTCCTATTCATATACAGAAGTGCAAATACATTTCACTGACTTGAATCAATGCACAATGTAAAATTCCTAGGGCATATCAGTTACAATTAGAGCCTATATTTGTGCATCTTTTCCAGATAAAGTTTAACGATATTTTCTCTTACAACAAATTAATCTGATATCTTTAGTATGAGTAGTTTGGGTAAGTATACATAAGTCATTATAAGGTCTCCATGCTTTCCCAAGCAATGTGAAGTATTTTCAGTAGAGTCCAAATTATCTTCCATCTTTCCTCAAAAGTTTACTTGGGTGACTTTGATGCCAGCTAACAGAGACATTAGCAGAGCACATTAGCTAAGAATCCAAAGATAGAAAAATATCAGAAACACAGTATCCAAAAGTTATTTAGATTGGAATATTTTTCTAAGCGAGTGGAAAGAGAGCCAGGCCTTAAAGACCCTTGAGCTGAAAAAGTAAACATGGCAAAGACAGTAGATAAACACAGAAATCCTTCTAAGATACAACACTGAGCACTTAGCAATTAAACAAAAAATCTTGAGAATTATTTACTAAATGAGATTAAAATTTATAGAATTCTACAACAATATTTTCAGATAATCTCCTTATAAAGGACAACTGGGTGCCAGGTAAAAACTAACAACCTTTTCAATGGATGGATTAATTAGTCATGTGGCCCCAGAACTGAATGAGTCATCGAGTTGCTAATGAGATAAGGACAGGAAGCTTGACACCTCTAAGTCAAGAGTTCAACCGGTTCTCCTCAGAGTACTCTCCTGCTGTGCCCTAGATTGAAGGCACAACTCTGGCTTTCCTCCTGCTGAAGGGACTCAAAGAGCCACGTAAAGCTCCTTACAGAGGAAATCTTGGCCTGAAAGTAGGACACAAACATCACCTTTCTCCAGCAGTGTCCCCACTACGGCTGTTCCAGTCCCAGCCCGGGACAAAGTGGCATCCAGGACCATCAGCACTGTCCTGCTCTGCGAGCACAGGCTGAGACAGCCTTTAGCACATGGCCTCACTCAGAGGCTTCCCCACAGACAGTGGCACTCAGACAAGGCTGAAGAATCCTGTTATCAGAGTTGTAATCAGCATTAGGGGCCCTTGGTGCACTACACGCAAGTTCTTTACTCACGGGACTTTGCCAATTTGCTGTCATTTACCCAGCTGGGTCTCCCACCCCTGACTCTGCTGTCAATCTCTTCTCAAGTAGCACAGTGTCACCACACAAACCTTGGGGACCAGTCACAAGAGATGCAGTGCAACCAAAGACTCAACTCAAACTTCAGGGGTGTGATTGTCAGCAACTCTGGATTGATGGATGGATGCCTTCTGACTGTTCATATTTATCAAAAAGAAGGAAAGAAAAAGAATAACCAACAATGTCTTGACCATGGCCAAAATCCATTGTATGGTGCTGGTCTGGCTGCACATGATAAAGAAAGAAGCCCAGTGCAAGTTGGGCAATAGGAAAGGCAGCAGGAGGCAAAGCACAGAACAGAACATGGGACAGCAGGATGACACCAGGAAGACAAATTGAGGTGGGAGAAGGAGATAGAGAAAAGCATGCTGCACAAGAGGACAAACAGAAGAGAAAACACAGAGGGAAGCACAGAGGGTAGAGGCAAAAGATAACAAGAAAGAAATGAGTGGGAAGTTAAAAGACATGAAGGGAAATAACATAGCACAGATGAGGAATAGAGGAAAAGGCAGAAACAGAAATAAAATATATATACAGGAAGCCCTTTCTGCTAGAAACTGCTTCTTATCAAGCTCAGACAAGAAACACTTCCAAAAAGAAGAGCTCAATCAAGCATGGAAAGTTCAGATCACCTGAAACTTCTGAAGGCAGATGAAAGAAATCACTTTAAATTATGAAGCAGGATTTCATCCTAAAGTACATTGCCCTTGCTCTACCAGAAAACTAACCAGTTCCATAATAGTTTCACCCATCTACTTGGAGAAGAACAGGGCCCACTTCTGTCAGTACATTCAATGATTAGGCACTAACTACTAATGAAGTAGAATTCAGGCTCAAGTTCATCACTCTGTGCTGCAGTCCATGCAATACACACAGCCATGAGAGAGCTACTCCAGTTAAAATACAGAAAAGAGGATCCCTGCCTCCTCCTGCCTCTCCTGGCACACACCAAAGACACATCAAGGTGTTTTAGACAAAGGATTACACAAAATTTCCCATAGAACACAGAGCTGCAACCCTTGGCAAGTGGTCATGCACAGCCCAGTCTGAATCTGATTCTGCACTTCTGCTTTGTTTGAAGGCATTGTTTTGTATCACTCACTACTCACACCTCTGGCCTGACAGAGGATAAGTACAGCCATGAATCCCCTGAGCAAGGAGGTAACTGTAGTGCACCCTTGATCCCAGAGACAGGCAAAAAGGCCAAACACAAACCACAACTTGTGCATTCAGAACACAGAAACACATACCAGAATAAAAACCTAATAATGAAAGAGACTCCTGTTCCTACAACATCAACCATTACCATCTGCTTAATTCAGTCGCCAATATAATGAAAAAAACCTTTTCTTACTTCCCTAAATTACCAGAAATATCACATAGCATGCTGCTGGCTCTGTCACAAAAACATCAGTAATCACAACTAGCAAATCAAAGACAAGTGACCAACACAGAAACACACAGTGGAACCATCCTTGCACCATCAGTTTTCTATAAATAGTCCACTGTTACAAAAGGAAGAGTTTGGAACCCTCTCACAGATCTTTATCTTAAGATATTTAGGATTAAAGATAGATTCATTTCCCAGAATAAATGATACCTAAGATACAGCCTATTTAAAAAAAAATAGATAAGTTTGCATTTGATTTGCTATTCCTCTTAAGACACATATACCTGTTTCTTACAATGTTTGTTATATATTTGGTTATAAAATTCATTTTGCCATTACTACTGCAACATGTAAGTGACTGTGTTGGAAGCATTAATGAGAAAGGGAGAGCATGGCTCACACAGCCAGAGTTTGGGTGGTTGATACAGGGTCAGTGTTCCACTGGCTCAGCCACAGGCAAAGACAGACTCAGAAAGCCTCTCAGGTTTCTTTTACAAGTCTTGGAAACTCCATCATACAGACTCTGCCTTCTAAGCTCCCACCACAGAGGGGAGGGAACACCTGCTCTGCACATACATCCTTGCACTGAGGTTGCCACTGCAAACTTTCCAAGTCATAAAGGATGAGCACTTGGCCTGCTCCAATTCTCACATATTTACCAATTCCCACATGAGCCCAACCAAAAATGAACAAGTTTACATTTCTAGTTCCTATTTTCCAGTATTCCACTGGTTTTTCCTGCGCCTGATTACAAATAATGTTTATTTTGTATTCATAGAAAAACCCCACGTGTATAAATATTTCATTTTTCTGTTTACAAATTTTAAAAAAAGCCAGTTGAGCTAGCTGATAGAAAGCAATTAATCCATTTAATTCAACATTGAGAATGTTGAACATTGAGAGCAACCAAGCTAGATATAATATCCATATGCAAACTAAAATTTATGAAGATGAACTTGAATTAGAGCCAAAGTGGGGTCTCTTAGCAAGACCAAGGGAGCCAAAATCCTGCCAAAGGTTCAATGATGATTAATATTTGGTCTGTTCACAAACCAGATGAAAAGTCTGAGCATTATTAACAGAATAATCCCTACTCCCGTTGTAAGACAGTCCTCTCCCGACACTTATTGACATAAGTACCTCAAGCAGCAGGAAACACAGGATCCAGCAGGTTCCCAAGCAAGCCTGAAGCTTTCTCACTCAGCTCTTCTACTATATTCCCTCATTGTGCACTTGAATCCACACTAACCAAGGAAAATTGTCAGTGAAATACCAGAGAGACATGGACCCAGACCAGTGGGTAACATATTTCATGGTAGAGAACGCCAATCATAGGAAAAGCCAATGCTGCTCATCCCAGAACTATCTATTTTATTAGATTGAACACACAGGATGTGTCTGTGTGCTCCCTTATTGAGTTTAAATCTGTCAAAGTACATAGCCAGTATAAATTTTGCTCTTTGAGCAAACTTAGTGGAATGACTCAACTTCAGGATAAACAGGATGCAAATTTAAATGAGAATTTGAGATGACTTAATGGCCAACTAAACTTTATATACATATAATTGGAGGGGTTCAAGAGCCCTTCTACTTAAAACAGATAAGGTTTAAGAACCTCTTACTAACAGAAAAAAAACCAAAACCACCAATTATTATTCCTTAGACTAGCCTGGCTACATCAAATAAAAAGAGAGGAATCATCAGGCATGAAAATGTCCATTGTCTTTCTAAACATTAGCACATTGTAGAATTGAAATTGGCTCAGAAACACCAGACAGTAACCTAACAAAACTAATGCTAGAAACATTTTTCAAAATGATTAGCCTCTGACACAAGTAACTACTTTACCCTTTCCATGTAATGCTTTCTGAAATTAGATATAAGTGGACCTTGGGGTGGACTGACAGCTATGGAGATTTGTACCCTGAATTTCTCAGGGGAAAAAAGAAAGTCAGTTGTTTGGCTGGATACACAGCTGCATAACCCTTTCTTCACACTGACCTGAATTATTCTGCCTTTCATCAGCAATTTTTATTGTCCATATTTACTTAATTGCAATTAAAAAAAAAAAGTCATCTGCACAAAATAATTACTTTTAGAAAAATAAACATATACACACCACAAATTACCCAAACATGTTCATAAAATAGAAGACCTCATACCAACCCTAATTTTACAGGTAAATGGACACAAAATTATCTACTTCTTGGTATCCAGTTCTTTATTTCATGAACTTCCTTTCCCATCCAAAGAGTCACATGCAGATTATGAGTGCACAAGACCACTCTACTATTTCAAGATGGAGTTTCATACAAACAACAAAATCATTGCAATGTGATTCAATACTACCCTTGAGTGACAGCCTTGGTAAGTTTTAGAGAATTCTAAAAAATTAGTTTCCATTTTATCTTTTCAAATACAACCATAGTATACTGTTTTCAACCAAAGACATACATCTCTACACACCACCTATTGCAATACCATCCCTTTTTTGAAAGATCATTTATACCAGCAGCGACTGCTTTGAAAATTCACATTGATGTTCCTATCACTTTAAAATGTATTAATGCAAAATCTCCCACCATCCTCTCGTTAAAAATTAAAATATCCAGTAAAATAAACAGCCAAATAACACCATAAAAACTGCAAACAGAGCAGACAAGCACACTAGGAAAGGCAGTGAACCTTCAAGTCTGAAACAGGTGTCAGAAACAGTAACAGCTAGGAAATATATGTAATCAATTTAAGCAATGGAAACAAATTAAAACTTTTTTCGCCACACAAATATATGGACATACACAGCATATTAATGCACATTTCTGTCCAAAGAATTTTACTGATAAAAAACCTAATTTGGAACACATGACAAAGTAACACTTAATACTGGGGGAGACAAAAAACACAAAGAAATTCCATATACATTTTGTATATCACTATATACCAATTTCTTTTAGTGAAATTACCTATATTTGATGCAATCTCAAATACTTGCAGTTAATCCTGTCAAAAGCACAGCAAACAAAAAATAAAAATTCAAGATTACTTACCAAATTATGATTAGTTGAATTAGAATCATCTTCTGGGAATGGGATGTAAACAGCTAAGGCCACACAATTGGCAAAAATAGACAGTAGTATAAATATGTCAAATGGTCTGGAAAATCTTGTTAAGGAACTCATGACTTATGAGTATCTGCAAACTTTTAAGTCTATTTCTCCATTCCAGCATCAACAATGGTAAAGCAAGTCTTTGCTTTAGGGCAATCTTTTGACTGATAACTCTGACAAACACTCCATCACCTTTAGTTATAGCACTATATATACCATATTATTTTCCATCACAATGATCCTTCAACGTCCTCTTCCTTTTGAAAAGAGTGAAAACTATTACTCATGCTGTCACAGAGCACTTTGCATTAAATTCCAAAGATGAATATAATTATCCACTCCTAAATCTACATGCAGGTCATCATTGTGGGCAAGGAATACTCATGGAGCTCTTTGGTGCTCATATATAAGTTTCATAAATATACATCTGTCCAAAGGAGGAAAACCATTGGAAATACAGTCCATAGTAGGATATGAGAGAGATTCCCAGAAAACCACAACTATTCTCTTACAGGAGAGCTAGAAAGCTGTACAATCAACACAGGAAAGTTCTGAGCCACTCCATGTCTCTGACAGTTGTATTCCTGAATCCTGGCTTTGGCCAAGCCAGATCAAAGTTTAGGTGAGTTGAGAAGAAAATAGAACACCATGGCTGGCTTGGCAGCCACACAAAGAGAGGCTACAGACTTCCACACTGACAACAGCATGGACTGCAGCTCTGCTTCCTATACTAGGGCTGGAAACAGCAGTGGGAACCTGGAGATACCTTCTGTCTTCCAGAAAAAAAATTCTTCCTTTTCTTAAAATTCATGCATATGAAGTTCATCCTTCAGTTTGCCACTGATTTTCCTTTCCCATGAGGTATTTTACTGTTATCAATAACCAGAAACATGGAGGTACTGAGATGAGCCTATCTGTGGGAGCTTGGAAAAGAAGTACTTGGACCTCAGCTACAATTTTTGGCATCCTTTAATGCACCACTTCTGTATATGTTTCCATAAGAGTCCAATAAAGACTGGAGTTGGAGTACTAAATACATTCAAAAGCATATTTTTGCCAGTTTAAAAAGTTCCTTGGGAAAAAATAGGGGGGCGGGGGGCGGGGGGGAAGAGTCCTGCAAAGCCCATATATCCTATAAGATGTGTTACATTTTGTTTGCTAGCCTATTAAAAGTTTGTCACCTTGAAGGCCACTTTTATGTCTACAAAGCAGATCAACATGAACAGCTGCTACATTGTGTACAAAATAAAGTTACAACAGCATTTTCCAGACTGGAGTGAGCAATTGATACCATCACAAGACTGACAATCTTGTTTTATGATGTGATGCTGCTGGGACAAATTCTCGCTGAGTTATTCCACTCCAGATCCATAGTAATTTCATTTACCTGACCTTAGCCAAGGAGAGGCCAATTTACTGAAATTAGTTGGACTTCTACCAGTTTAAATGAAAGGAGAAGCCATTTCACTATCTTTAATTTGCAATTGAATTTTGTACAAAGAACTGAGAAACACCAACCCTATAAATGAGTAACAGCTCTTATTGCCAGGTTGGCTGTTCTGTTTATAGTAACAAATTGAGTTTTACTTCAGTAATCTACTGTCTCAAACAGCTGTTTCTCATTACAGGGATGTTGCCATGGCTAATAGGCTAACATTTTTCTCCTTGCACCCCAGCAAAACTATTTCCTATTTCAAAGCTTTTCTTGGTAATTAAATAATATACCAAACCAACGTGCTATTCATTCTGCCAGAGAAATGCACGTATTTCCACATCATAACCAGAGAAATAAAGGAAAAGCCATTCTTCCCATCACACAGGTCATCATGAACACAAGGTAGCATCCCTGCTCTCCCATCTAGATGTATATGCTTCCAAATATGTTTGGTGGTAGACAAATTGTACAAGCTCAGCAGATTATTATATTTCAGACACTTGTGTATACTTAGAACCTTTCCTTGGATTAAGTAAAAATCTTTCCTACTTTTAGTACTGGGAAAACAATCTTTTTAAAAAGATTTCTACATCTGACTCATTTGCCCTAATGGCAGTACCCCAAATTGCAATATGGAAGATATAGGTTTGACATCTTTGGCCATCTCCATAACACTGGATGGCTAAATATATTCCCATCCATTCTTCCTTATTTGGAAAAGAAAAAAAATGCAACGCAGAGATTTGCTGGAATGTGATGTTAGCTTGAAAATGTTCCCCCAACATCTCCCAGAAAAAAGGAATAGCTATGAGCTCTCCTCTGACTTTGAGCTGCCTACTTCAGTAAATGATATTCTGTGTCAATATGACACAAGAGACTATCTTTAACAGCTCCTGAAGCCAAATTAACTCCCATTGACATTAATGACAGTTACCCACACATACAAGTGATGTAACATTTCAGTTGTGATGCTCTAAGAGATCCCGTAAAACAATCCTCTTTATATGATCAGAAAACATAAGAAAATCTTTTAAAAAGCAAACTGCAACAAAGGATACTTCCATTCTACTAGACTAATGCAGGCTCTTCTTATTGGATTGTTGAGGGATAAACAGAAAAGGGCACGGGGTGGCCGACTATTAGATGTGTTACCCTGTTTTTTGCTCTTGGCATATTGCTGGCGTTTTCTTTGGGACAGAGATCCTACAGGCTGGGCTGTGGTGGTGCTCATGTTTTGGGCAGCCTTTGCTTGTCTAGCAGCATCGATAGCAGCTTGCCAAGATAGAACAGTTTGCTTGGATGGTGCTGAACTGTTTGACTGAATAGCTGGTCCGTCACCAGGGAGAGGAATCCTGGTGCTACTTGCATAGTTCACCTCTGTGGGACAAAAGAAAAAGGTACTTGGTTATAATTGCTTTACACTAAAATGGGTCTAAGCCAAAAAGATTGTTCTAAGACCTCCTGTCAGTGTGATGTTTGCATTACAGGCACAGATACATACACATACACTTGTGCTGTGGTATATGCAATTGAACAGTAGAAAACATGCTCAGGAATCAGTTTTACAACTTCAAGATTGATCTAAGTATTGAGACACAAATACTTATCATTTTGATTCTTCCACTTACAATGTCTTTTTCTAACTGGATGGAAGCCTTCCTGTCCTCGTGTTTATTCAGTAAACCGTACCTATCCTTTAAGATCAAGTTTGCTGTAGCACCTTCGCATTTACTACTCTCAATTTATTTTGGTCAAAAGAATAGTCATTCCAAATTCTTACACATTATTCAATTAAGAATAAGCAGCAAGGTAGAGGGGGGAAGTTCTGTAAGCAAGTTAAATCTTGCCCTGCTTTGCATTCTCAAAGAAAAATGCGTGGATGCCTCCCACAAGCGAAGATCCAATACTGTCTGTGATAAACACGTTCATAGAGCACGGCTCTCTTGTGCACAAGGAATCACAACCAGGAACCCATTGTAAAAGGATAAGCTCTGGTTCTATAAAAGGATGGCGTTCGGTTTTGCTTCTTCATGAGAATTTAAAAAATAAACTGCACCTTCCAAATAATAATCGAGTGCTCTTTATGCAGATGACAGCAAAGAGGCAAAACACCACCTCCTCGCAAGGATCCTTCCTCGCGAGCTCTTTGACTAGCGCAACAGTCTACTCCTACATGCACCTGTAGGAAGGAGAGGCTCCTGAGCGCGATTCAAAACTTGATGCCTGGGTGGGGAAAAAAATGGAGGAACGGCACAATATACGTGTTGCTGGGAATTCGGGCTGGCAAGAGGGATGACTGTGAAACGGATCTACCCAGGCAGGGAAGGAAAAATCGCTCCCCGTCAAGCAGCGGCGAGGCAGGGAAAGCACAGCCCTCCTGCTCCAGACGGGGGGCACAGACCGCGGGAGCGCCGCGAACGCGCGTGGATGCGGACGAGGCCGGCGCCGGCCCCCGCTCCGGGGGCGCGGGAGCCCTAAGATGGCTCCCCGGGATGGCGGCGGGGAGTGGGGGGGTCACGGCGGGGCCCCCACGGAGCTGCCGCGGGGAGCGGCACCGGCGCGGCGAGCGCTGGCCAGCGGCGGCGCATCAACAGCTGGGTGACACGGAGGCCAGAGCCGCCGCGGGGGCAAAGGTGGCACATCTACCTCCAACATTTTCCCAAAGCATCCCTGCTTCCCCTCCCGCCCCCTCTTTTTTTTTTTTTTTTTTCTCCCCCAGATATAAATGCAATGGCACAGCCATCTCCCCCGCCTTCCGCCTGCCCTTCGGGATGCCATGAAACGTGGCTCGGCGCAAATAAACCACCCACCTACTCATCTATCTATATAGCCATCGTCTTTTTAAATGGATGCTTGAAAGGGAAACAAAGCCCGGGTGACTGCGTTCCTCGGGGGCAACACAAACTTGCTGCTGATCGAGGAGGGAGGAATCATTTATAAACAACAGCGGGGGCTGTGGCAGCGCCGGAGCCCGTCGGCGGAGCGGATTAGCGGCGCGGAGCCCCGCGTCTCGCCCCCGTGCGCCCCGCCGGGCAGGGGCCGAGAGCATCGTGCCCGCCGCCCTCCTGCCCGGCGCGGGGCAGCCCCCGGGAGCCGCAACTCCGGGCAGGTTCAGCCCCAGTTACACATGAACGAGGCAAACGCAGCCCCAGCCGTGTCCTCCCGCAGCTGATATTAATGGCCCCAGGACAAGGGACAGACGCGCATCAACGCGCTCGCACGTTGGTCACACGCCGAGGGCAGCGCCTTGTCCCGCCTTCGCCTCACCCCTTGCCCTTCGCGGTCCCTCCTCGAACGCAGCCGCTCATTCCTTTCCCATCCCAAACCGACCCCATCCTCAACCCCTTCCCTAATCCCCCCAGTCCCCGACTCCCAAATCCCTCATAAATCCTCCCCCGCCCCCACCCTCCCCTCAGCCCCAAGCACGCCGCTGCCCTTGGTGGGCGCCCCGGCTCTTACCTTCAGGGTGCTGCTCGGGCTGCGGCTGCTGGTGCATTTTTCTCACTTTCTCCAGCGTGTGAGAGGAAAACGAAAAAACAAAAAAGGGCAGAGACGCCCCCCAACCCCACCCCGAGCCAGGTGCGCGCTGCCCCTGCGCTACCCGCTACCCGACCCCCATGGTAGTGACTAGAGACGTGCGAGGGGCTGCCGCTGCTCCTCCTCCTCCTGCCGCTGCTGCTTCGCCGCTGCCAAATCCCTCAGAGTTTGGGCCAACATGACACTCACATCCGGGTGACACGGGATCTCTCCATCCCTAGCAACCCGGCTGCTGCTGCCGCCGCCGGCTCCTCGGTCCCCTCCTGCCGCTGCTGCCTGCTCCCCGGTCCCCCTCCTCCCGCCGCCGCCTGCTCCGCCTCGGCCCCCTCCTCCCGCCGCCGCTGCCGCCGCCCGCTCGCTCGCTCGCAGTCCCCCTCCTCCCGCCGCCGCGGGCTTTAACTCCCTCGCTGCTGCCACCGCCGTCACCGACACCTGCTGCTGCGGCCGGGCGGGGGCGCGGGGCCGCTCCGACCGCCCGGAGCTCCGGCACCGCAAACAGACCCGCGCCCGCCGCCGCCTTAACCCCGTCACCGCCGCACCTGCTCCCGCCCGGGTCCCCGTCCCTGCCCAGCCCCCTGCCCAGGACAGGGACAGCGACTACGCCCGCGACACCGGCCTCAGCGACAGCGGCTTTAGCGTCTCCCTCTCCCCGCGCTCCGGGCGGCTCAAGGCTCCCCGGCCGCTCCGTACCTGCCCGCACCCTCTGCTCTCCCCTCCAGGAAAACTCCCGAGTTATCCCAACGCCGAGCTCTCCGCTGACCTGTTGAAATGCTGTCATGCTGACTTCAAGCTAACATAGGATCTTCAGAGTTTATCCCAATAAATAAATTGACTTGGGAAAAAAATCTTTTTGGAGTTACCTTCCACTGCAGAACCTTCAAAGATTCATTTAGGTTTTGTCTCATTGGTGGTGAAGCTACCCCAGAAGTGCCGTGTACTGATACACGCGGCTGGAGGGACCGTGAGCTGCTCCCACAAAGGAGCAAACTTGGGATAGTCACCTTCTCTTACGGCAAGGCAGGGCTTCAATCACAACAAAAAGTGATTAATGAAGTCCGGTAAGAATTATAGACGTAAATTCCAATTTGAAGCACCGCTGATGCTTCAAAATTATAGTTTGTTTTCTCTGCAATGAACCTTTCCCCATATTTTTTAAAAGTAGTTCAAGCCACAGTCAAACTTGGGGGCTGTGTCCCCTTATCTCTGACAAAGAGTGTTAAAAAAACTTTTCCATTAAACTATTTCTACTACACCTTTCCTCTGCCACTTCTGTATTCCTGTGCCTACCCACCCTTTCATCCATTCTTCACCCACAACTGTCTCCATCTAATTAATAATAAATAACATCTACAGCCAGTAATTAGAAGAAGAGCAATAAAACCTTAATACAGCTGATGTTCTCCAGGGATCCAGTGAAGAATGCCCACCCAGCAGCTTTATAAGAAGCTTGCCATTAGGTAGAGCCTATCCTTTTAGGCTTTACCTTCGTTAATTAAAGAATTTATATTAAAAAAAAAAAAAAAAAGGCAGCAAGGCTGATTTAGAGAGCAACCTTCCACAGATGCTTCTCGACCTTGGGTTCAGAGCTTCCTCTTTTCCAATTTTCTGACCTGATTGGCTCAGCTGTTGCAGGTTTGGTTGATTTGGGAAGGCACCACACCCTCTTCACAGGTGTCATTACAGTGCAGGTGTTTCCAGTTTAAACAATCTTAACGTACTTAGGTACTTGCCTTACATGTCCAGAGGTTAACTAGAAGTTCTACTCTCAACAGTCAGATATTTAGGTGTCAAAAATGCTTGGTAGATTTTTCAAAAGTATCTAAATCAAGATTAGTTGCCTAACAACCATGCAGGCACTGAAGAAGGCACCTCATGTGCTTAGCAGCAGTTTGTGTTTAACCCAAGTACCTAAGAAGTATCTTGGCAAAGCTGGACTCCAGCATCCAAATAATTTTATTTTTAATTAGGCTCATTAATTTAAGCACTGAGACACTACCGAGAAATTCACATCTCATAAGGTCTGGGGCTAAGACAAACAAAAACATCCCCCAGAAAACTGCTTCCCTTGAAAATGTTTTCACAAATTTCCTGATTTTGGCCTCACCAGTGTCTATTTTCTAACTGCTAGTCCTTATAATGACCACAGCAATATGTACTGAAAGCTACCAAATACTCCTCAAAGTCAATAAAACCATGAAACAGAGAAAAAAAAAATCACAGTTGGTCCAAACTTGTAAGCATATAGTTGTGCATATTTCAAAAGCTAACTGTCCCTTCATTGAAAAAGAAAATGCAAGTCTGTTTAGAAATTTTTGAGGAAGTATTCAGGAACACTGATAGTCTTTAGGAATACTGATAGTCTTTAGTTACAAAAGTGCTAATTACTGAAGCCATCAATTCTTCTCTGAACAGTTTTCCCTTCCTCTAGAAACTGGTGTCCAGTTGTTTCTCCAGGATTTCTTCAATTTTCTGTCACTTTGGTATTGGTTAGTCACTCCTGAACGAAATGGCCAGCATTCTGTGGATGTTTTAGAATATGTCCCAGCTACTATAACAAGTGATGATATTTTGAATGGAAATAACCATTGCCCAGAAAAGAAAGAAATATGGATGTCCCCATCTGTCATACCTCTGTGCCACACCATTCTCAGTGTGCTTCATTTATGTTATAGATTGGTAGAGCAGGGAGTCAGTACATTCAATATTATAACACATTTATTGCAGATTTCCAGCTAAATAACCATATTCCCCTCTTGCTAACATTTACTGCTTCTCAGGAATTTAGTCTGTGTAAGGGAAAGAGGGAGATGAAGAAACTGACTCTTAGGGATATATCATAGAGAGCCTATTAACAATTTTGGGGTGCTGTGCAGAAGGATAAACCTGCTTAACCAAAACTTCAGCCACTATGAACTGGTGCAGTGGAGCACAGCAATAACGTGAAGGAGATCATTGCAGGAAGCAAAACCAAATCCAGTTACAATGCATGTGGGAGGAGCTTACGTCACAAATACGTAATTTTATAAAAAATGGGAAGCTGCAGAAGTAGCCTCATCCTTAACAAGGGAGGGATTCTCACTCATGCGGGTTAATCCATCATTAATTCTAATAGTCCAGCTGAAGTTATTACTATGCTAATATATACTAAACTATTACTATCCTTACTCATGGGAGGACTATTTTAAGGAAACATGGCTATGTTGCAAACAAGGATTTGCAGGATTAATTCTTGTCCATGTTCCGAATTTCCTTTTAATTCTGTATATATTTTCAGGTGCAGGCTCTCTTCTTTTCTAGAGACTTATATTTTCATTCTTTTCATCTAAAGCATGATGGAGCTACAGTTTGAATTTGAAGATCTAGTTTGAATTTTTATCTAAAAAGACCATGATGAAATTTAAATATGTCCATATATTGTTTATGTCAGATCAGTGAATATCACCTTTCTGATGTCACTGTGAGTAAGGGTGACTCTTTAAAGAACTTAAAATAGCACATTGTTATTGTGGATGTAGTTTATATAGACAAATACAAAAAGTACAGACTTCTGAAAACCCATTAACTTGGATCTCAAAAGTAGATAAAAATGTACATAAATGAATTTTAAAACACATTAATCCACTATAGGATAAAAATGCTGAGAGGGAGGATTAATTGTCCATGTTATTGACCTTATCCACACTTGAGATTTAATAGGTAAAAGAACTTTCAAGAAGATAAAACGCTGAATTTTTATATGTCCTCTGCAAGAATAGTCTTTTATGGTTTTGCATCATTGGGGTTTTTTACTAATTTGCATGAGCAAAGTATCCTGATACTAAGCCTAATTTTTTATTTTCTTCTCTCCTATTTAGCTCTTGATAAAAAAACTCCAGATACAAGAAACCTACCACACTGCGGTCTTGCCATGTAATCATTTGCATATAAGCTCACCAGAAATACAAATTTTTGAAAGGTGAATATAAATGAAGTAAGACTACTTCAGTCTAGCTGAAGATTTAGCTCTATATTTTGTGAAAAAAATACCATTGTGAAAACTTGTACAAAGACAGGGAGAGTGAGAGGGAGTGAGAAAGAAGGGAAAGAAGGAGGGAAGGCAGCAGGATGGACAGACAATGCTCTTTTCATTTGTTTGCCTGAGCTGAAGCTTCAAGTGGGTTAAAGAAATGGGTGATGCTCTACAGTAATGCTTACCAACTCAACAAAAGTCCAGTTTATTCTGTCCACTCCCTCTGCAGAAGTTCATAGAATGGTACCCAGATAGCAAGGAACAACTGCAAACATGATTTTGAATTAAACATTTTTATATATGTCTATAAAAGACATATAGTCCGCAACTATATTTTTCATTATCTCTATATGCAAGTATAAACAGTATAATCTGCTCTGAACACAATGAAATCTGTCAAATTTAAAATCCAGTTGGACTTTTTCAAAACAAATTACTAAGAATGTAATGAAATGTGTTTTCCTGACTAATTAGATTCTTTGGCTTTGTGTGGCTTCAATTAGGATGCTATTACTCAGAAACACAGTTTATATTCTTCCAGCAGCTCCCTCTTCTAGCTGCAGTTCTTCACTATTTTCAGTGTTTACCATATCTTTTCACCAACTTGCTTTGACTGAAAATACAGCTAATTAAAAGTTGCTGGATATTCTGTTGTTCTTTATCTCAAAGCTTCATTTCCTAGTTGTCAAAAATGAAAAAATAGTCTTCTCCTTGTTCCCCTCTGATCTACAGTCATGGATTGTCCTCAAATTATTCTCCAGGGATCCCCTGCTATTAATAAATACTTTCCACTCCGTGCGTTATCCACCTTCAGAGCTCTCGCATGGCAGTGCCAGCCCTGCTCCTTTGGGGCCCAAGTGATTTGGCTTTGGTGGGCACCAGACCGGGTTTCCAGCCAGAAATTATTTCCAGCTCTATTACTGTGCTAGCAAGGTGAATTGAAGTGGTGACAGCAGGACTACATCACCTTAAATTTAGAGTATCCATATTTAGGATAGAAAATATTTAAACTGTTGACTGCAGGAACACATTTCAAACTGTCATTTAAGTAGATTCAAAATTTTCTCTCAAGAGTTTCATCTCTATTTTTAGCGCTCGGTAGAATGATGATTTCACAGATGGGCAACATAGCCAGCTACCAAAAAAATTCCACTACACATAATTGTGCTTGAAAATGTCACAGCAAAATGGATGGATGACTCACGGTATCAGCACATGTGCCTCACGCAAACAAATAACCCTTATAAATACAAGCCACGCTCCAGGTTTTTTCAGAATGTTCTGCTGGTGGCTTGTGATGGAGTTTCAAAACCCCGCACCGGAGGCTGGAAGACTACTAAAAACTGCACAGACTTTAGGCAAGCAAACACATCCGTGTGGGGGCTCTCCCCCGGCGCCTGCAGGAGACAGCAGCCGGGCAGCTGCAGCCCTCGGCGGGCCGGGGGAGGCTCCGGCAGCGGGGGCGCCGCTCCGCTCCCAGCGCCCCCAGCGGGAATTCCAGCCCGGAGCCGCTCCCGCCGCCCCGGAGCTGCTCCAGGCGCTGCCCGAGCGGAGCCCAGCCCGAAGGAACGCACGCTGTAGGGCACAGTCCCTGCGCTTCCCACAGGAGCCCTTTGATATCTCCTCCCAAAGCCCAAATGAGCCCTTTCAAATGTAAACTTGCTTGGCGGTTTTAAATCAACTTTATCTGCTGCGCTACCTGGAAGTGTTTTTGCCAGAATAAGTGAAATTTATCAGCTCTGTATGAAATATTAACAAACCGACATAGATATTAGGGAATGTGTAAAAATCCACGTGTTTTAACATTTAGCAGAACACAGACCGAAATCAAATTCTCAGGTTACTAGTAAAATTCTTCAGTTACTAAACATCACACATTACCTGGGCTTCCAAAAATGTGTCTCTCTTGGCAGATAGAGGAAACTGGAATTGAGCAAATTTCTCTGTACAACCTTTCCCAAACTGACTTTAAACATTACTTTGAGAGATATTCCTTGTAATAAGAAGACTACAGATGCGTGGTTGAGCACACCAAGGTCAAGAAATGTCCTACCTCATTCTGGGGCTGTGTCATGACACAGTTTCACATGATCCATTCTGCCTTTTGCAGGAATACGTGCTATGCCATATGCCAGACAGCCAGCACTTAAAGCCAGAAATGAAAGGTAAATACTCTCATATTTATCTTTTCAAACCATTAATTAATTCATGTATTCAGCAATGGAAATGACACAAAATGTATTTCAAACTTATTTTGTTGGAGGGCAATGTTCTTCTGCAGCAAAAGCACATAGGATTTGCCCATACCAGTTTCACAATGAGTAGGTCTAGAAATAAGCACAAAGTGGTTTTAAAGTAGGAATTAACAACTGTAAGAAGAAAGCTTTCTCTCTGGGCTAACTGGTGCCTACCGGGGGAAATGCAGTCGTCTCTTTGGTGGCAGTGGCACCCCACACTGAAACAGGAACCACAGAAAAGGAGAAGATCACAGGCCCATAGAACGAGGGGAGACACAGTAACTGCATTAGAGAATGGGGGAAGCAAATATACAATGCTACTGAAGAGGAATGCAAATCTAGATTTCAGATCTAGAGCAAGCGTTTAAGGTAATTTTTCTTTAAAATCTGTCAGTCTTGCAAATAGATCCAATGAGCTGCATTACTCACAGGAGTAAAAGATTGCAGTTAAATAATTTAGGAAGTGGGGTGTAATCTCAATACTAAATGATATGACAATAATTTTTCAAGTGTCTCACCAGGTAGAACAGAGACTGTCCCACAAAGGTTCCATCTTTGGCTTTAACATTAACACCTTCAATGAATGATCAGTCTTTGTTTTTATGAGTGTCTAAACACATATATGAGTTATGTATTATTCAAAAATTCCTTTCTCTCCAAATGCTGTAGGATATCCAGATTTCTACCCTACCAAAAAGTTTTCTTCCTGGCATTATGGTGACATTCGACAAAACACAGGACCATGTTAGGTCAAACCTCTCACAATGGTGCTTTCACTGGAATTCAAAGAGCTTGAAAGGACAAAAGCATAAATGAGGAAGCAAAGTAAATATCCCATCATATCATAAGACTTTACTGTGTAGCTCTTGACAACACAAAGACCAGCTTAATAGACTAGGGAAACAAATCCCTATAGAAAAGCACTGAGGGATCACGTTAGTAGTAGACAGGGCAACAGAGGAGCTTTCAATCAGTAACAGAGGAGATGCAAACAACAAAATTCCTTCAGCACACTATGGACTCTATGTGTTTCTGTTAGCAGGCGCAATTACCAAAAGTAGCTTGTGAAATACACTTTGTCACTTAGAGGGTTTGGGGATTTTTCTGTCATCAGAGACATCACTGCCCAAGCACATCAAATGAGGATATGCTGTGATGTGTTTCATTCCATGGAAATATTCCAGGTTTGCATCATATTAATATTTCTAAAACAACTAACAAATTCTGTCACACTTTTGCTTCCTTCTGCATGCCCTTGAAGCTAATTGAAAATCAGCAAGTGCAGCCAAATCTTAATATTTTATAATCACCTGCCTCACACAGTTGGCTTGTTGATGCAGCTCACTTACAGCTTTGAACTTATGTGTAAGGCTCCTTTCAATGGCTGTGGAACTGGGGTCTCAAGGTAGGGTGCCACTTCCCAGGGAAGGGGGTGTACCCCACCATGGATATCAGCTTGAGACAGTTGACAGACCTGTCAACACACTCTGCAGTTTCAAACACAACAGAGCTCTCTTATGCATGCAAAATAAAACTTAGGATCAGGTGGATTAGGTCTTGGGGCTTTTCCCATTTGTTATTGTAGAGAATTCTCCAAGCACTTCTCTGTGCAGGAACCTAGCTAGGCAAACACTGCACACTAATATCTTCAGTCATTTAATATACATGTTGCCTTTTCTTTTCTTTTTTTTTCTTTTTTTTTTCTTTTTTTTTTTTTTTTTTTTGTCCTGGGGTCTTTTATTTCCTGTCTAATAAAGGGATTATTCCTGAAAATGACTCTCACTAGATTCAGTAAGATTTTTATCCATTTCTACGTCTGGAAGGTTTGCATCATCAAATAAGAAACTAGAGATTATGGCTATGAAAATATGTGAATAAAAGCAAAGGGACAGATGCTGAATCCATAAAAATTACTAAGGCATAATCTGTGCTTGCTGTTCCATATAAATACACAGTTAAAAACAAAGAAACAAAACCACAAACAAAACCAACATAGAATAAAATCTCAAAATTTATTTTCAGCTTCCAGCCAATTTAGTAGATGAGGGGGTTTTGTTTGGTTCTCTACAAAGGCAAGTGACTGAGCTTATTTACGGGCATATTTAAATTCTTTAAAGATACAGACTGCTTCCTCTTGCCTCATACTGAATTTAGAAAATTGTAAACAAACCAAATGGTGAATTTCCCTTAAAGGTTCAATTTAGATAAGTTGATTTTGGTTTAAGGGCTCTGCAAAGCTGAAGCACATTTTGACCTAGTTTGTGTACAATGCAGTGGGTTAAATAACACTTGATGACAGTGAAATAATTTTTAGCATTTTTAGCCCCCTGAGAGCTAATATAGCTAATACAGTACTTAGCAATATAAACCACATGTGTGTGCCCTATGACACAAAATCCCATTCTAGAGTCACACAGTGTGGGCAGGAAGACACAAAGCTTTGTACTTTGTCTCTTACACAGTCTTTCACAAATTCCAGCACAAATATATTGAAGAATTCCAGGTATAAACAAAGTTGAAAGAGAAAACCACATTTCTTTCAAAAATTCTAGGAAAGACTTTGTCTCAAGCATCACTATTTTTGAAATTTTTCTGTCTCAGGAACCTCAGAACTGCTTTAGCCCTCTGTACACTGTGTTCTCAATGGAAATTCAAATGACTGTGACCTTTGCCAAGGAGATCCCTGGCTAACAATACAGTTTCTTAGCATCTTGCAGTCAGGCATACACTCCAAGGTAAATTAAAGCATGTCAGATATTAGACCAGCCCCTAGATGTAGTCCTGGACTGCCAGAATGTGAAGACATACACAAAGTACCTCTCTCCATCTGTGCCACGTCTCCACAGAGCATCTCTAATTGAAGAACAAATTGTAGTTGAAAGTTCTCTTTCAGAGTGGAAAGGAGAAAAAGGAGCTCAAAAATATTTCAGGCAGTTTTGACAATAATAAGTTTAAAAAAAAAAAAAAAGAAGAAGAAGGACTGCAGGTCTTACACTGCTTTCAGTACCTGGCACAAGAAAAGGTGGCTGTGCTGCCTTCCCCCCACTCATATTCCTGAACTGTGGATCTCACCTGGGAACACACAGCAGGAGGGACCCAGGAACACAGAGCTCCAATCCACCCACACAGGGACACTCACCCCAGCCAGCGAGTAGCAGATTAAAATGAGGCACTCAACTGCTCCTCATTTGTGGCAGTGAGATGTGGTGCTGCGATGCCTGGGAGGGAGAGCTTCAGAACTCCGGAGAGAGCAAATGGAACAGGGGCTTCCAAAAAGGGTGGTTGTCAACATGTTTTTTAGAATAATAAGCTGTTTGGCTACATAGAAAACATAGGGAACAAAACTATACAAAAACAGCCAGAAAGCTTCTTCATTAGGTTGAATTTTTGTCAAAAGTCTACCCTGTAAACCATGTGAATTATTCTTTTTCTCCTTCCTTCAAATCTAGTTTTGTTTTCAGATACAATATTGCAATGTTATAACTTCATCAGAAACACTAATTAAATTATATTTAAATATGAAAATTTGGGGCCGGAGTGTGTGCGCAGAAAATGGATTTGATCTCGCCTCTGATGGAGAGGTGCCCACTATACAACCAGATGCCACATTTCCTAACACGTTAGCTGACACACTCTGCAGGAGGATGGGGTTTGGCTTCCTAGAAATACAGCACATCATCTGAAAAAGGCAGCAGTTTATTTTTTACCTCTGCCTAAGCATCCTGCTTCTATACAGATTTACCTTTTGGCAAGCAGGATCTGTATCTTTCCAGCCTGTGCCTGTTGCATCACCAAGCACCACCTTCTCTGCTGTGCAAATGAGCCAGCAATGCAGCAGCGGCCTGGGGGCAAAGGCTGACTCAGAACCACTGAAGCCAAACATCAATGCTTCCCCGAAATAGGCAGACACTCAATATCATTGACTTCCATGAGATCTGGTATTTCTTTCAATCCAGCCACATCCAGGGCTAAATTATGGACAAAGCAGGAGTTGGGGCAAGGAAGGGAGGGCAAGGGATTGCAAGAGCATAAGATCAGCTATTCTAAGCATAAAAGAAAGATGAGACTGATGTGGATGACTAAGAATGTCAAAAGAGCTCTTGAGGAAAAATAGAGGGTATATGACATATATAAGAACATGAAATCTGAAGAGGATTAAGAGAATTATGAACTGGAACTGAAAGGATGAAAAAAAAACCCAAACCCAACAAGAGCACTGTGTAAGGCTGCCAGAATTCACAAAGTGAGAAGACTGCAAAGAAAAGTAATAAAGTATCTCAAAATACTGAAGTGATATGAAGATCAACAGGGAAACAGCTCCTGAACTGTTAACAGAACCTGTGCATGACAGAAGTTTACAAAACAATAAGATAAAGCAAGAAATGTAAATGCCCACTTCTATTCAATATCTATGCAGTAAAGAGAAGTGAAATGCCAGAAAAGAGAACACAGCTTACAGAGGAGGACACTGAATAAGTAAGATTTTGAGAAGAATAAAATAAGTTATAACCTTTGTGCCGTTTAGAATAACCAGTAACACAAGGAAGCTGTGAGGATAGATTATTTGCAACAAATATACTTAAAATGTCAAACAACAGTGACCCTTCAATGGTGATTTTGCAGAAGGAACTCAGGCTGAACATAAAAAGTAAGTAATGTTACTCCAGCCTTCAGAAACAGAATTTGAAAGAGCTGGGAAAGCAGAGATGACTCATTATAACCTGAGTGGCCATTGATCCTACTGATATTAAAGCAGAAGATCAGTAACCAGGTATGGCATTAGGAGAAATAAAAAGCCTTCCATAGAAATCCACAATGGGACATCCTTTGCCAATAAAAGGTGTTTGAAGTTTCGTTTTCCCACTTTACTTTGAAGTGAAGTCAATCTGAGGCAACAGTTTGCAATCTTCCCCTGATTTCTGTCTTTTTCCCACAGAAACCAGTGGCTCACTACTTAGGCCAAACCAAAGCAGAGCAGCAGTACCTGTATTTTCAGTGGGAATCTTTCTAAAATGTGACAGCAGATATGAAAGAATGGGTAATTCAGGATCTGTCACGAGCCCTATTTCAGCACCATAAAATAACCCTAAAGCTGAAAGCTCTTCACAACAGGGTATTTATTTTATATTCTACTTGCTTTTTGTATAAAAGGTCAGCAGGCCCATTCCACATCAGATCACTAGCCTTAGATTCAGCAGCAGGAAGGAAGGAATTTACTGACCCTCTTACATTCACAAGATAGCAGACAAAATTAAAGAATGCAAAATGCTTCTTGTAACCTAAAGTTAGTTTAATTAAACCCTTTGTATAAAGTAAGTAACTCAGTCAACCAGAGAAAAAGAGAAGATGGTGCCTTCCTGGCTTCTCCACACCTGAGCATGCAGTAACACTGTGTAGCTTCTTGATTAATTGACACGTTTTCTGCTGTGGAGAGGTTGTTGAAGTAATGTCTGAAGCGGAAGAACTGCCAAAAAAAGGCTGCAAAATACATTTTATCCAACCATTCTCTTAATCAGATTGAGAATACTTGTGCCCAGGTTTTCCACACTAAATAAACTCACCACTATGCAAGCTGCATCTCTTTTTCTCTACACATACCCATTTTCTGAGTGCACATTCAAACAACCTTGCAGCTTCTCACCTTTATGTCATTGAATGCTGCCTAATACAAATGTCTGGACATGCTTCTTACCTCCTGCCTGACCTTCCCCTGAGAGCCTCCACTCTCCTGTGTTTCAGGCTGTGCTGAAGCTACTAGGGATGCTCTATTTGATGACATTACATCAAAGAGATCCATGCCAAAGCTCCTTGGCCACCAGCAGCACTGCTGATGTCAGCATAGCTGGAAGAACAAGGCTAGTTAGCTAATTGCTTTACAGAGCAATCACGGGCAGTGCAGAGCTTGGAGCCAAGTGCTTTGCTGGGGCAAGCAGGCAAAATGCCACCGAAGGCTCCTATTCCCTGGGCCAGAACTGCCCCTGCAATGACAGCCAGCACAGAGGTTCCTGGACCTGCTCATGAAACCAAGGAACAAGGTTTCTCTAGGTTTGCATCCCACATAAGCACAGCAGTAATTGTCTGGTTTATTTACAATCAGTCTGATCATTTGTGGGCATCCCTCCACAGTAGCTTTCACAGCCTTGTATTGATTTTATCAGCATCAGGAAAGGTTATGCATTTAGGAGAAAATCATGGAATTACTGAAACCAGAGGGAGCTCTGCTGCTATAGTGTCAGGACTTTCTGCTGCAGGAACTATTCCAGCAGTGCAATGAAGATTAAATGAAAGACAACAACTCACTGGTGTTAGGCAGTAACTCAGTGATCGTGCAGTGAACATGCAGGTCGAATTCAGATTCATATCTTTAATAGTCTTATTTATAAGACTATGTTATAAGTTATAACTATGTTTGTTATAAAGAATATGTTCCATAAGATTTGTCATGATAAATTCTACACACTGTAAAATACACCTTGATCCTATGGTTTTCAATATAATCAATACTACAAGTAATTGTAAATAAAATGAAACATCTCAAAATTTATTATTTAATGATATTTAAATGGCATATTTTAATATTAAATAGTTTTTCATGGAAAGAGAAAGGAAAAAGTTAAATACCTCTATGATAGATTAAAAGTGAAAAATTATATTATACGACTGAAGTAACTTATAATACTTACATTACAATGGGCAGGGAAGTAGAATCAAATTTGTAAAGATAAACCACCAAATCTTCAGGAAAGCACATTGTGCTGAATAAAGTAATACTTTTTATTGGAGAAACAGTCTCCTACTCATGGTACTTCTGCAATGAAGTTGCAGCCATGAGAAACATTAGAGCTTAGCTTTAATCATAGCCTACTATTTAGCATGGGATGTAAAGTATTAAAGCAGTAACTCTCTGGAATTCTACAGAGAAATCTAAGAGACAGCATATTCATTTTAGAAGTCTCCTAAGTACTGCTTTTCCTTCTTTTTTAATATTATAAAGACCTTATTCACTATAAAGACATTCTCACTACACCAATGTATTTTAATCAAAGCACTACTAAAATTAACATTTGATTTTTATTTTTTTTCACATCTGCAATAAGGAATGAATCTGGCCATTTAAGAAAAGTCCTCAGCAGTCTTTCACTTCTTTTATATTTAAAAATGCAATACATACATTGATAAACCACATTGCTCCCTTGAAGGACCCTCTGAATTCATAATCAACCCATGATGGTTTTGAGTTCTTATGAGCACTAATTTGCTTTTGCAAATTGCTTAATAACTAGCAAGATGTTTTAACTTGTTTTAACTTGTCATCTTTTGACCTCTAAATAAATCTTTATGCAATAATACAACCTATCAGCCCAACTTGCCCTCCTGTGTGCAGGAATTCCAGTGCTGCAAAATCATCCTATGCTCACTGACTGCTGGACTAAGCAGTTCAAGAGAATAAGTATTCAAATCCTAACTGCACACAAGTTAATTCTTATGAAAAGAAAATCATATTTTAAGTCATTCTCTACTGCTACAGGTTTTTCCTTTTAGATGTAAAGCCTAATTATATAGAAAACCATTTTATATCTCAATTACATATGCTTGTGGTTTCAGGATGTGAATAATACAGTATCAGATATTATTTTTAAATTTTCCAAGGACAGTCTCACAGCTTGGAAGGAGAAATCAATATTAAAATTCAGCTTTAGAGGGAAAAAAAAAAGCTAAGTCGTGCCAAACAGTGTAAATGGAAAGACCGAGGTAATTTTATGTCTGTCAGCCTGACAGTGATCCTGGACAAAATAATAAAAAAGGCAGCACTGGAGTTTTTACATAAAACTAAGGAGGCAACATGATTTATACAAGTTAGCATAAGGCAATGGAAAATAAATCTTTCAGACCACCTAGCCAGCTTTTACCAAGAGCTGTCTTGGTAAAATTATATTTCAATTTCTCTCTGGTATTTGACATGTCCTTTTGGTAACTAAGGCAGGATGATATCAGTGTGCCATACAATGGATTAAACATGGTCTGATGTCCCTTATGAATGAAGTGCAAACTGTGGGCTTGCAAAGGACTTCCCATCACTGACTATTTTCCTAAAAGCTCCATTCTCTCTCAGTCATTGCCATTGGACATACTACAATGACTCATTCATAAAATTACATAGTTCAAAATAGACATTCACAATGGTCTCTCACAAGTTCAAAATCTATACTTTATATAATCTCATGTGGAATCACTGTAAAGTGGAGATCATTCTTTTAATATCTTTCCAAGGCACAAATTAATGGTTCATGTATCAAGTATCACACATTTAAATGCTATTACTGAAGGCAGAAAAGGCTATTTGTGGGCAGGTAGGATTGTGCTGTTTTCAAAAGAAAACCCTGAAATTTCTTCTTTAAGGTAAACACGTATTGGTTTGTATTCTGAGTTTCAGGAACTAAATAACCTCAGCAACATTATGAATTAAGAAGAAAAATGAGAAAAAAATTAATAAATCAGTATAGGCAATGCAGTATGCCTGACAGATATATAAACCTATATTAATGCATCAGTATCTCAACAGAAATATTGTTTCATGACAAGCAGATATATTTATCTTCTAGAAAGCACAAATCCTAGATCTTGTAAGATTTTATGGAAAGTATTCAAAAACACCTAGGGAAAAAAGGAGGTCAGTTCTTGAAGAGAGCTCCTCTGTTCCTCTTTAATGTCTCCATTAAATCATTTCAGCTAAGCAGTCAAATATTTGCCTCAGCCTGTGGAGCTCTGGTCTAAGAACAGACATCCACTACAAAAGCCAAGCACAGGAAGCCTTGTAAGAAACCACCTGAAGTCATTTCCACGTGGCTGTAGGAGCTCCCAGAGTGACTCCAGGAAGGACAGGTCTCAGACAGACAGCATTCCACTCAGCTAAGCCAGGAGGAAGCAGAAGAGCTACAAGGCATCAGAGGCAAGAAGGAATTATGAGCATTAGCACAAGTAAACATGACTGCAAGTGACAAAGTACCTGTGCCTGTGTGCCTGTGAGGTTAAAACACATTTGCATTTGTGAGGAGATAATAAGAGCTGTGCCGGGAGAAGGTGTTTCTCTCTTGTTGAATTGCCTTTGTTGAAAAGATTTCCATCCAGAAGGCACAGACCTCCAGAGCTGTGAGAGCTTTCCTTCCTAACAGTAGCCTGTAACAAAACCCTTTTGACTTTGGTAGGTTTGCAGGTTTTACACTTTATTCATGCACAATTTATTTATAGAGTGTCTACTCTGCATTATACTTTATTCGCTGTCTCCTTTTTTACAAAAGTATTCTCTTTAAGGTTCTTCTAAATTTACTGTGATAATCTAATTCACCTGGGGCAGGAGTCTTGGAAGTAATTTGTTTCCAGTTCTGGAAGTCAGAGTATAAACTGGATTTTTGCAGGTGCCTGCAGCTAAAGGTATAGCTCATGGCTTTGCTGGAGACTGCCTTCATCTGTGATTTGGGATGTACAATTGAAAAAGGTGCTGAAAGAGAGAGAAAGGTGTCATATGACAGTGATCTGGGGCATTCTCCTATCTGCTTAAACTGGCCACTTCACTCACAGTGCTGAAGACACAAACTGATCCATCTGTGCACATTAATGCCAAGCTAGGTTAAATTGATTTTTAAAAGATTCCACACTATGTATTTATTATACAAAATATAATTTTCTTAAAATAATATTCAAATACTATTTTCACCAAATTTATGACCACACACTGAATGCAAAACGAACTAGAAATAGCTTCTTCAAATGTGTTAAATTCCCAAACTCCTGAAACAGCCAGAAAATACAGTGAATTGATTTCCAAAAAGTAGCAAGTTGTTGCTTTGTGACCACACCTTTTTCCTGTTCCCAAAACAGCAGCAATGCTACTTCATCTGCCACTGCCTACTCTGCTACCTACTCTCATTTCCAAACTCATATTTTAGCAGTGACAGCAATGTGCTTTTACAGAGGAAGTAAAAGACATTTTCCTGAAGGCATCTTATAGAAAAAAGCTTTTTGCTGCACAAATTCAATAAAAATCTGGGAAAAAAAGAAGCAACTATTGAACTTCACATCATTTCCCATAAATGTTATCTAGTAGTAATGAATAACTGAAGTAATAAAACTTTAGAAACAGTCCTAGACAGAAAGCAGTTAAATATGTGCAGGAGTAATAAAATGTGACTAAAGTATTCCTTAAGTTTCTGTCCCTTTCTGGTAATTTTTCACACCATAAACACTCCTTTCTTCAAAAAATAGTTTTATAGTTAATAAGGAGTCAATCAGTGTGTAGAGGGTTAACAAAGTGGAAGCCAATATAGGTCTGCTCGGTCTACTATGCCTTTAATTTCAGAATTGTTGAAATTTGTGTATTTTTCACATTTTTCAAACACAGGAATATCCCACCAAGCAATCTCTGTCATCTGCATACATCATCAGTTGTTTCCCATTACAGTGCTTATGTAAATCTGGGAATTAACACAAAATTGCAGGGTTTAAATTCTCCATCAGCTCTTAATTAGTATCTATTGTGAGTATCCAATAATTTTAGGGTATTTTTAAAGTAGATGTTGTCTATGTGTTTTCCATCCTCTTTTTCTATTCTTTCTCACACTAAACAAGACTCTCATTCAGTTTATGTGTATTTGACAATATGAATGTGAGGGAGGATAATAACCCACGTTATCATACAGCCAGATCTCAACAGAAAAATGTCTCTCATATAAAGGCACATAGATGAATGAACTTTTGTTAACTATTAAATGCTTTCAGAAAAGTTAAATAACTATTTATTTTTCCTGCCCCTCAATTCCTCTGTAGTCATGGTTGCTTAAACTGCATCCAAAACAGCAGCTACAATTGGAGCGCAGTGTGTGTGTGTGTGTGTGTGTGTGTGTGTGTGTGTGTGTGTGTGTGTGTGTGTGATTTTGGTGGTTAGCTACCATGAGAAAATTATTCCTTCCATTTGGTTCTCTGAACTTTGCTTCATGCCCAGAAAGAGAAGCCTTTACTGAAGAAATTAAATGTTCTTGCTTCGTTTAGTTCCTATAGGGTTTTATCTGAACTAGGAGCTCATGCAGAAGTTTAGGATTAGCTCTGACACCAGAGAAGCCAGTTTCAGAACTGACCATTTCCATTTATCCTCCTTCTGAACTGGGCTGAGAACTAGGTTTAAAATTCCAATGGACATTTGACTTGGAGCTCACCCTGCACATTAGTCTGGGATGGAAACATAATGTGCAAACCTGTGCAGCAGTCATATGAATTAAACTTCTCTTAACTGCCTGGGAGGAATGTCTCAAAACATTCCCTGAGATGCTTTTTTAATCTCAGCCGATGAAATAAAGCCTGACCTGAATAAAACTGCTGTCTATAATCAAGAAAATGCAAAGCTCCTAAAGAACAGTATTTGCCAGGAGATGGGCTCTCACTTCAGTAGCAGGGTGACCACAACCCGACATTATGAACACTGGCACTGAGACGTTCACTGCATGTAACAAATGAAAGTATGAAATAGTCATTTTTTTTGGTCTTGGCTGCTCACAGGATATTCTGTAAGGCCACCCACTAACACTCAATAGTAAAGCACAATTCCACAGGGAAATGAAACAGATGTTTGCCAACTGGCATTTGTGAGTCAGGGTACAGTTTGAATGGCACTGTCAAAATACATTTTCACTTTTATGGCCCAGGAGCACAAGAGTGATTTGAAAGCTGAACCATCACGTTCCGCAGGGTTTTCAGTCAGAATACTATCAAATGGATGTAAAAGATATAACCAGAGCTGAAGCTTTTCCATTTTCTCAAACATAAAGCACTAAGAATTTTATAGTAAATTGTGGCATCATTAGGAAAATTTTGTGGGTTTATTCCCTTAAAGTTGGGCTAAAATTTTCATATTGTATGTGTGAACACAACACAGCATCCCAAACTCTTGCACACCACATACAGTGCACAGTACAACAGTGGATATAATAGTTGTAGGAGCAGACAAGATCAACAAATAATTTATTAAATTACCTTCATCTGCCTGCATCATCTGAGAAGGGTGAGTGTCTGTAAATACAGGAGTATATCTGTCCCTGTGTCACAAGGCTTTATGCAGGGAAAAAAGTGTAAGGAAGGCTGGGTTTGAAAATTAAACAAATGGAATTTGTATGAGACTGATTCTTACAAACCAGAAAAAGATCCTGAAGACAACATTTGCCACAAAATTGTATTTAACTTCAGAACATTTGAGATAATACTCATGTATTTAATATCAAAGTATACAGAACAAATATTTAACTTGTTTCTCACATACCAAATATATACTTGTCAGAATTAAATGTTCTGAACAACAAGGATTCTTCTTCTGTCGTTCTGCACTGAGAGACCTGTAAACAGATGGATACCAGGCCTTCACTGGGAACACAGAAGAGTCTCAAACTCTTCAGGGAGTGGAAAGTAAGTATCCCAATGGTGGTTGTCCAGGTTCCCAGCTCTGCCACCAGAATAATCTGGAACCTGAGTGCCACTGGTTCCCCCCACTCCTTCACAAGCACAGCTCAACCTCAATCTGCTGAGGAAATGGTGTGGGCTGACCTACAAGATCTTTCCCTCACTGAAGTTTGCAATTCTGTGCTCTCTGCAGTGATGATGAGAGAGCTAATTTATGAATGGCTGGGTCACAAGAGAATTAATGTACCACAGCAATGGAGCACGATATGCAGATTGGAGAGGGAAGAAGAATGTGGAGCTCAGCAAATCCCTTCTTTCTCATATAAGCTGATGCTCAGCTTAGAGAAAAACCATACTAATGATGCAGCTGATGCCTTGTTAGAAAACATCTGAACTGTGACCAATTTTTTTTGACAAGAATTTTTATTCTGTATAAAAATTAGATGTTTAGTCATACAGAAAATAAAGACTAAATCAGTGATGTAATTTCATTCAATGATGGAATTTCAAAAAGGTTGGGTTTTTCCTTTTATTATAAAGAAAATCTTTTAACAAGTCTATTGAACCAGTCCATTAATAAGCTGTTTCCCATCAGTATCAAAAGAGAAGTGAGAGCACAGTGCCTAAAGGATAAACAAGGATATAAAACCTTTTCTCACTGTTTTAACATTCAAAGTTTACATGTCCCTGCATAAGGCTGTATGTGCATGTTCATGCACAAATAAGAGTGACAGGCAACAAATATCCTCAACAATTTTTAGCGTCTTGCTGTACACGAACGAAGGGCAAATATAGAAGGAAATGTAATGTGTCAGACATCAACACACTTCTTCCCCCTGCAAGATACATGTGAGTTCTCCATAGGGAAATCTGCAGGAAAGTAATTCTTAGAATAGAATGCAGACTTGCTGATGATTTAACACATACATTTAAGTGGGGGGAAAGGGAAATGAGCTAAAGTAGCTGGTACAAGTTTCAGCAGCAGTTAATCAAGTTGGTAAGTGAGCCCTGAGAACGGGGGGCAGAGGAGGGGACTGTTGTCTCCCACAGGCCTTTGCCATAGTCCCTCTGAAAATGAATTTGTAGTTTTCCCTTAGCATCCAGTGAAAAGGAGGCTGCCAGAACGAGGTCACTGGGCAGAGGTGGCTGAGAGTACAGCCACATACCTGGCTGTCTCTTTGCAGAGCAATTCTTTCCATGGCAGTCTGGCTAAGCCACATATTTGGTGTCTGTATAACCAACACAGATTGACACATTGCCTTAACTACCAGAATTTCCTACTGTCAAATGTTGCCTCTGTATGCAGGGATGAAAAATTGCATTACTGTTTGAGCAATACATATATATTTGGTTTTCTAAAGCTTTCCACTTGACTTAACACTTTGGACTTCCCATAACCTATTTGGAAAAGCAGTGCAAGGGCCAAAAAGTCTAGAATTTATTAGACTTATAGTTATGCTGGTATTTTTGGAACTTTTCTTAACATTTACTTGACACTCACTTTACTTTGAGTGAGATGTTTACTCACTCAAATCTGTATTTTTTTATACATCAGATCACATCTATGTCTCAAAGTGCAATCAGAATGAAATCAGAATAATGCTTAACACTCAAATCATACTATTCATTGCATAACTTTGGTTGTACATTCAAGAAAATAAGTGTATCTGTCTCCTGTATGTATTCTCAGCTCTGGAGTCATTGAGATCATTTATCTGTTCTGGAGGTGCTGTATAATTTCTGCCAAGGGCTCTTTATGAATTCTTTATGTCACACTGCAAAATAAGAGGCCAGAAAATCATTCAAAAATATCCACACCTAGATTTTATCACCATTGCCCCCCAGCACAGTAGGCTCCTAACCAGCAAACCTTTGGACTCCCATGTCTTCTTCTAAATGTTTCAAAATAATGTACAAAGATAAACAGATTAAGCTTCTAATCCTTCTTTTTAATATTAATCAAAACCACTGCATTTTACATGGAGATAAGATGAGGCACTGAGAGACGAAACAAGTTTTGTCGCTATCACAGAGAGGTCTGGGTAAGAATAAACTTCCCAAATTTCTGACTTTCCTTCATCTGCTGTGATCTGCACCAGAGTACAATGGTGGTAAAGCCTAATAAAGCAAGGAGGTTACTTGGGGGTTTTCCCATAAATTTTCTTTTGCCCATCTGCTTATGTCCAGCAGAATGTTGTCAACAAAGAGCCCAGAAACCTGTTTTCACTGAAGAGTGAGGCACAACCCAGAGAAGGCTGTTATCATCTGCTTTGCAATTCTGATTCTCAGAAGCTTCTCCTGATGATTTTTTACCTTCTTTCATCAAACCTGACTCAGAAAATAATGATATCACCCCCACTGCTGCTGTTCTCACTCTTGTTAGCGTGGTCCCTCAAGAGACTGTAAATGAATAACTGGTGGTAGCTGCAGCTCAAGAAATCAAGTGTTACACACAGTTGTAGGGACAATGTGTCTGTGTGCCTTCTTCAGGTAGTGAAATCTTGAAAGACCAAGGGGAGTTAGAGAATGATCTAAAGAGTTTGTGGTGTTTCTCATAGAAAGCAGCATGCAGCAGTATTCCCCAGGGCTGCACTTCTATTAACACAGTTCCAGGAACCCCACAAGTCACACATACTCCAGGGAGCCTGAGAAGTAGGTGCAAGGGCCCTGATATTATGCTGTTGTGTGTGAAAAACAGAACCGAAAATAAGAGTAAAGGTAGGTATGATGCACAATCATCTCTGTGAATCAACATCATTTCCATACAGTAAAGCAAAGGAAAAGTGGGAGGATTTCAGACAAAGCAGGTGAACTTTTGAGGCATAAGCATTTTGGTTCAAAGATTGTGATAAAGGATGAGAGAAAATAGAGATCTCACAGTGACAGGGAAGTACAGGAGATCAGAGGAAAGCTTGTACCCTAACTTTGCTGACAGCAATGAGTTAATTTGTTGGTGGTATAACACACTCGAAGGGTCTGCCTCAATGATCCTGCCAGAGCTATGAATTCCCTGTAGGCAGGTCTAAACAAGCACTGGTTCAGTAGTTGAGTCAGAGTCACAAAAGAAAGGACAATGATTTCACCACTAATCTTTCCTTCAATAGACCAAATTGGTAGAGCAATTTCAGCTGAAAAGGACCTCTGAAGTCACCTGGTCCTATCCCCTGCTCAGAGCAGAACCACTTTGGAACAGGATGCTCATGGCCTTACACAATCAAGTCTTCTCCATGTCCAAAGATGCAGATTTCACTTCCCTGATGGAGAAATGGGGCTGAGCCTCATGAGGCTCGTGTCAGTGGATGTCTGTGGGCTGCTAAAATCCCTCTGCACATACATCTTGCTTTAACTTTTTAAATATTTGCATACCATTTTTACTTTGTTCAAATTACCCCTCAAGTTAATCTCAGGCAGTATGGGGAGATGTATGGTGGAGCTAAAGGGATTATAGTTCCCTGTTCTTTAGCATTACCTGGTCACATGGCAGAAGAGAGCCACACATCCACCCACATGCTAATTGCAGCTGACTGGAATCAGGCAGAGGCGATTCCTGGAGCCAAATCCTTGTCTAGTGTAAAATAGCAGGGCCTATTCAAGATGAAACAACTTCTGCCATTTTAGAAAAGCTATAGATATAAGCCAAAAGGCATCTTAAAAATTTGTTTCTGCTTTCACTGAAATCAAAGGAAAACTCCACAGGATTGTTACTTCCATTGCTGCAACATCGGGTACATGCAGACAGGGAATGGGCATTTCAGTACAGATTCCTATCTAGTCCATACATTATTTGTTCTGTGTAATGTCAGAAATGTTTTGGACAACATCTGCTCACACAGCAATGCAGACATCCATCTTCAAATTACTTAGAGGCTAAAATATTAATGCCTACAACATCAACTAACATTTCTTTACTACGAGCTAAATTTTCTCACTCTTTGAGGCTTCATTGTTTTCCCATTTACAATACAAAATGTGCTGTTTCTCCCACCTCAGAGGACCCTGGCCTTACCTCAGCCAGTGTATATAAAACAAGGTGGTGTCAGAGGGAGTGATCATAGCGGTCAAAGTTGATGGCAGTGCTGGAATGGCACTGCAGTACTGACCATCTTGCTGACAGTGTTTTTCCTTCTCAAACCTTGAACTTTTCCACACATCTAAAAAGAAGGTAGCCCCCAGAGAGAGATCCTTCCACCCCACTGAACAACTCACTTAACCGCACAACTTCTAAGCCATAAACCACTTGAGTAATCCCACTGCTCAACACGGGATAAAAGGAGAAAATAGTATTAAAGATTTAAAGCAAAGAACACAGCAAACTCAAATGATAGCTGCACCATTCACGTCATTACAGCTAAGGGTTTGTCAGCACTTTCATTATAATGCTCATTCCTCTGCTGTCACTCCAGGCTGAAATTTGGCAGAGCATAAAACTTAAAGCCCGGAAAGACACAATAAGAACACAGCAAAAAAGAAAGCAAAGGTTTCAAGGACAGCATCCTAAGATACCTTTACATGTCAGGAGCAAACTGTGTCTTACAAAGCATGATGCAAGAAATTAAGCCAGGAAAACTATCTCTTCTCATTAAGATGGTGTCACAGAGAGGGGATTGAACTGGAGGCTCAGTGACACATATTGTTATGAAACTACTATGAGTCCAGAAGGATAAGTATTAGTATAGTAATTTCAGTTAAATTTATGCTGCAGTACAAGGGAAATAAATAAGTTAGAAAGGAAAGACAGACCACACACAAATATTCTATCTGAACAGAAGAGATAAGACTTCACTTTGGGAATGCAGGAAGATGTGTCTTTTGATTGGTTTGGGGTGATAAGTCTACCAACATGAGCAATTGCTCTCAAGCACTGTGGAGTACCTTCCTCCCTGCCTCCTTGCAGCATTGAGATTGTTGCTCCAACAGTCCAAATGTCCAAAATACAAGAAAAAAAGAGGATTAAGCATAGGAGCAAACCTCTTATACCTCTTATAGGACAATTACCTCTTATACTCCAGTAGTAACCCTTAGATTATTGGCATTAATTACTTGCCCCTCAATTCCCCTCAGCTCCTTTGTCCACCTGGTACCCATGTGGATACAGAATGAGCCAGAGTAAAGAACTGAGACCAGAACTAAGCAATGACAGAGGTCAGAGACTTCTTGCAGTAACAGAGATAGCTAATGCTAACTGTAAACAGATTACAGTATTAGTTACTTTTTTTTTTTTTTGGAAGTTTTTAACAGAGTTGATTAAAAGAACAACAAAGATAAAGTTACTGTTGCACAGACTTAGTGCATTGGATGGTTTAATCATTCCCCAGCTTTGTCAGTTGGTGCTGTGGGACTTATCACAAGACTTCTTAATTTTGTTTCAGCATCAATGAAGATGCTTCTTATCTTTAAAAAGCACTTAGAGATGAACTGCACTATCTATACAACATATGATTGCTATTATTATCTCAGTAAATTTTTATGAGGATTTGAAGAATTCCAGTAAGTCAAAAAAGAGTGTGCTTCATTTCCCTGTTCAGAATTAGTTATAAAAAGACTGTAAGATAACAACTATATAGGTCATCTAATCCCACTGACTTCATTAGGATCATGTCTTCCTTGACTTCCTAAATGAGTGAAGGTTTGGACTGTGATATTCTCTCAGCAGCTTTTGAAGGAGGGCAGCTGTGCATCCTTCATAATAAACATTCAAGCACTTGAGAAAGTCTAGTGCATCATTCTTAAAACAGTGCTACTGCTGAACATGTGAAAACGACACTGTGCTCATCTTAGGAGAGCTCTGATGGCTGTAAGAAACAGAGTATTAAAAGCAATGTTAAAACAAACATCTGCCCACATAACATGAGTTTAATTTGGTAGCAAAGGCACTGTAGTAGTTCACAGTGCTGGTGCCTAAGAACCACTGTCTGTCGTAAGTTAGTGAGGTCATGCATGCCTGTGATAATATAAGATTTGTTGTCGTTTATCACAGAGAAGAGGTGGAGCTCCGCTCTCCTGCTTGCCTGTGCTGTCAGGGAAGGGCACACTGCTTGCATAAGATACAGGTCACACATTCAAAAGCATTTTCCTGGCACTCTCAGTCTTTTGCCTTTGTGCAAAACGCTGATGCTTTTGAGATGCAATGATTTAGCGTGTCACCGCACTGCCAGAACAGATGGCACAGGAGAGTAGAATGAATGAACAATGGCCATGTTTCACTTTGTTCAGTGTGCAATCTTCCAGCACTCCTGATACAAGCTATCTATTATTCACTCTTTTTAAACCAATCTGCTCCCTTTGGTTAACACTACCCAGTTAATAGTGAGATACATCTTTTGAAAAATTAGGTAAAACGTGAGTGCAGCATGCAGAATTAATGGGAGAAGAGTCAGGGCTTTTTAAACCTGAGGTCCTTCCTCCCCTCAAGCAGGATTACCATCACTGATTGCCATCTTCATTGTGTGTCTGACCATAGAGCTCCCTGAATCAAACCCAGGTATTTCCTAGTCCTCTGCTCCCTACAAAGGCCTCCTCTACAAAGCACAAGCCTCCTGTGCCACTGAATCCCCTACCAACACCTGAAGCCAGGTTTTACAGGAGGTTAAAGATATTTGGGCTTAACATAGACTTTGTGATTTTTAAAAACATAAAGCAATACAAGTACAAAACTTACAAAAAGTAAGAAAGGAGGGAAAAGGTTGAAAGTCTTCAAAGCAGGGTTCACATGAGTGGTTTATTTATTTATCATATTTAGCACCTCACAAGGCACAAGGAACAAAGACAGTAGATTATAAGAACCTGTTCTTACCCAGAGGTAAATCAGAAATAGCTGCAATATGAAATGCAAAGAATAACTTCTCTCCTGTGGATCAGAAATCATTGATATCCAGCAACATTTTGTCAGACCTCAGGCAGCTGTTTCACATATTTCAGGGAGTACAGAAATGAAAGAGTGATACTCCTAAATACCAGTGTGTGTGCTAACACAGGAAGTGATATATCAGGTAGAAAATAAATTATAAGCTCTTCAAGTGTAAGTATTAAAGCATCAAGCTATGAAAAGCACTGCAGCACTCTGTAGTAACAGGCCAAACATTGCAGTCTAAAAATGCTCCAGAAGTGTTTACATAACCGGATCTAAGGACCTAATCCAATGCTCATGGACTTCAGTGAGACTAAAAATCTTGATGCAACTTCTTTTTTTCTTTAAATAATCCCTTGGAACTGTAAAAACAGTTCTGTGCTATGTATTTGGAAACCAAAGGTTTTCTGCTGATAAAAATCCCAGAAAAGCCATTATTTTCTGAAGCTACTACTTCTCTGAAGATTAATTAACACTGGCTTGATTTAGTTTTAAAGTGAAAAGAAACATGATTTTTTTGGTCTTGATTTCCTTTGATTTTAACCAGTGTGTTACTGATACACAGTTCTTACATGCTACACATTTCTTCTCATCTGACAGCTCTCATGCTTTGATCACCAAGACTGCAAGAAGCAGCATGCTGTGTAATAAGGACACAGATCCTACTTCAGGGAGCACTGTGGCAAAACACGCTTAGTTAGAGAAATAAATTGTCTATCCTTTGGGAAATTCAGGCATTTTGAAGTTTATTTCCATCCTTCATGGATAAAAAAAATATTGAAACCCCAAAATGTTCAGTGAAATGTAGATTACACTGTCTTTTAATTTGGAAATATCAGCCAGGTCCTGTTGAAATATTTTTACAGTAATATTGAAATGTTCTAGCTCATACAGCTAAAGGTTTGCACAAGAAATATATCCAAATAAAAAAACAGAACTACGGTATTCAATTTCCTTTTTAAAACATTCTGAATGGTTTCCAAATCAAATTCTTCTTGACAGATTTTGAATTAGGTATTTCTCAAGAGTAAAAATCTCCTTTCTACAGTTTACTGGAAATATTAAATTTTATCAGCTTTCAAAGAAGCAGTAAAATAAGATAGAATCACTGACGCTGTCCTGACTTTACGGAACGTGTCTGCACTTGCACATATTTTATAAATCATGTAATCTGCATCTGTGATCCATATTCAGGGAGAGAAAAAAAAAGAGAATAGAAACAGCTGCTACTATTTTAATGCCTATATCAAATTCATAGAATATGAAGTTTAAAGGTGTTTAAAAGCCCATGCAGTCGGCATTTTCCAAATTCAATATTTTATATTCTCCAAAAAAAGTCATTACCATAAGACTCTTGAAAAGATATAAACAAATACTGTTTTTTACAAGATTCATCCTTGTGAACTGCTAAAGACACCTAAAAGTTGCTTTTATTCCAAAAACACCTTCCACATCACTTTTTTTTTTTTTTTTAATAATTTCAAAGCCTTAAATGACCTCCAGCCAGTCAGAAACATGTGTCAAATTATGCAGTACCTATTGCTGTACTGCTCTCCCAACCCCAGATTTTTTATTGGAATTCTGAGAGAACAGAAGACATTCAAGCATGAAGTCTGGGCAAGGTCAGCATGCTCTCTGCCTGAGCTGGAAATGATGTTGGAACTTCCACTTGGTTGGTCTCAGCGCAGTTTCAAAACAGTGCAAAAGGGATTTGAGAGAAGCAAGGTCATGGAGAGCACTCATCCCCAGCTCTGCAAGGTGGGAATCCTCTGGTGAAAGGCATTTTCAGCTTTTCCTGCAATGCACCCAGATTCATAGCAGGGAAAGCCTGGTACATCCAGGGATATGTAACAGCAGCAAAATGACCTCGTGGGGAATGCTGCAGCCACTGTTCTGTTCCTGTCCAAGTCCACCTGTGGCCAGAGGAAAAGGAGCCACTTCCATGCAGAATGCAGGGATGGAGCCATTCCACCTGCTTGTGCATGCAGTGACAGAGCAGAGCAAGGGACTCTGAGCCAGGCTGAAATATAGATACTTGTCCACAAAGGGATGAGGCAAAATGGAATTTTTCATTATAGTTTTGCAATTGTTTGTCTAGTTGAAAAATTATATTAATTTCTTCCTGAAGGTCATTAGATTAGTTCTGAGTGTACAATATAGGAAGTAGACAGGAACTAAAGTGAAAAAATTAGGAGGCAGAATGACCCTTCACTAGTATATATGTGGAGATTAAAGGCAATTTAACCTCTGCCATCAGTGTGAAGGTTGTGTAGCTGTAACACCTCTCACAGCCAACCCTGTAGCACATCCCAAACCAACACCTTCTGAAGGCTGATCCCCCAGCTGTGGACACAGGCTGGTTTAAAGACATCTTTGATCCCGTGACAAATAGAAAGATCTTGTTAAAAAAAATTAAAAACAGATATGGGGCAGGACTTGGAAGATAATCAATTCAGTGGAGAAAAAAAAAGCCTCTTAGTCTTTGACAGGTCTTTCTCATATATATGGAGCGTCTGTGTATCATAAAATGTATCAGTCAGCATGTCAGTATTAATGAATAATGAGAAATACAAGGAAGAGGTCAAAGCCTGAGAGCAAAGGACAAGGAAAGCTTCAATGACTTTTCTATCTCTCAAGTTAGTGAGTTGGTGTGCTTTCTAAAATATCTGAATTAAACTGAGTTACAAAGTCTATGCATGGTACAAGTCCTGTGCAACACCAAATATAAGGAACCCATAAAACTTGCTTCTCTCAAACTAATGATCTTTATATACACTGCTGAAACACCTGAAACTGTGCATCCAGTCAGTGTGAACAACTCATGATGAAATGAAACTTCAGCTTCTTTTGCAAAATCAAAATACAGCAACTCCAGTGGTCAGTGAGGTACAGGCGCTGCAACAGTGATGAACAATCCTGCAGACCTTCCCAAAGAGCAAACTGGACCCTCCATCTGAAAGACTGCTGAATTATTCACTGTAACTCTTCATCTAATTCCACTCAACCATTTAATTTTAATGAAAGCATTCTAAACAGCATTTAATAACATCTTAGTAAGGAAGTTTATATAAAATAAGAGAGGAAGCATCATAATTTTAAAGTACCATTACTAACCCCTTCTGCCTCAAAAACTGACTACTCCTTTAAATAAATTTTTTAAAACATGTTTATGGGACCATGGGGTCCCACTTCTCCTTTACCATTCAGACCAGTTCAGTTTTGCTGTTCATACGAGAAATGTTCTGAACTGACTCAAGGTCCAACCTGCTAAAGCCCAAAGATGATCTTGCCCATACCCTTTAACAGACCCAGACTCCTGTTCTGTAACAAGAGGACTGTGCCATGTCAGTTGATATGGCAGTTTTAATCCTGTTCTTTAACACATTTTGGTCCTGGTATGAGTTAGTTTCCTTCATTAGGAAAAATTCCTTTTCTGTGCCGTTTACTGCTTTAATATTCTAATATTGTTGGATGAAGCAACAGCAACTTCCCCACCACAAACATCTCTAAAGAAGGGGCAGGTGTTTAGTTAAGGAAGAACTAACAGACATGAAAATATATCATTTAGGTCTCTGCCTATTATATATGAATATCTAAAATTATAGTTTCTTTCTTTGTACCATAGACATTTCATAGAAAACAAAGCTTCATGATTTAACAGAAATTCAAAATGTAGCAGCAAAGTTCTTAAGAAACTAAAATTTAAATTATTTTTTCAAATAGAAAATTGGTGGTTTTTCATGCTTTTCTATGTCCATACCATGAAATACAGTCATACACATTTAAACTAGAGTTACCAAGCCAGGCCCCCAGTTTCATTACAGTTACTTGTAATGGGGGGTCTCTTCAAATTAATCTACAGCACATTAAACTATTCAGTACACTAAAATGTGGAGTTAAAACTTGGTTTCCCTGAAGGAATAAAAAAAAAAAAAAAAAACTGCAACAGATGAACTACGATGCTGTGTAGAATAATGCTTAACATTTTTAAAGTGCTGAGTTTTGAAGGAAGCATATAGTGGAAAGGAGTTCCTAAAAACAGGAGTGTGCTTCCTCCCCACTCAGCAAATCCCAGCATTAAAACTGACTCTCAGTCATACCTGTGCATACCTTTTGTATACTAAGATGTCTTAGATGTGCTGCCAGAACTGGTCTTAAAACAGAGTCAGGCTCAACCCTCAAATCTACCACCCTTTCATTTTCACTATTTATACAGTAGTATGTTTTATAGATCAAAACAGAAATCATCTGATAAGACATTAAAAGTAACAAAAAGCCTGTGGTTTTTTTTTACAAATTGCTGAGAAGAATGACTATGGTACAGAGACTCTCTTTTCAAAATAACAGCTGCTTGTACCCTGCAGGAAAAGAAGACAAGAAATCGGGCTTTTGGATTCCAGCAGGGGTTCAGCAGAAGGGATAAAGATCTGGCAAATTTCAGAATGCTGCCTTAATACATACCTGCTACCAGGACATGTTCTGTTTGTAAAATAACAGCAAAAAATTAGGGGGGGGTGGGAGAGTGTAATGGTGTGACTAGAACTGACAAATGAGGTGTTCATTCCAGACCATATGTATTGAATTCTCCCCCAGAAACCCAACGAACAGTCACAGAGTCCATCTGCTCTCTGTGCTGCAGAATAAAGCTTCCTTTGCTCAGAGCACTCAGTGCAGCACACGTGTGAGATTCAGCTTCACCTTGCTGTGATTATCTCGGTGCATTCCCCAGCCAGCTTGTCTTATCCACCTGACAGCTGCCGAGTGATGTGGGCTGAGCCCAGCGCTGTCCCCAGCCAGAGGCACGTTAATGGACAGCAGATGTGACAGTGCAGCCCCGCACTGCTTTATCTGGCACCTCCTCTGCCCACTTCCCCTGCCTCTGCACAAGTGTCAGCACTCAGCAGAGCTGATTCTCCCTATCTAAGCAGCCTTGCTGAGGCCATGACAGGGATTCCAGTTCGAAATGTTCTTCTGCATTCCAAGCCAGGCCAAGATTGCCTTAACTGAGAAGAAAAGGATAGTCAATAAGTCCTGTAAAATGATGCCCACATCCTCATGAGGAATGACTGGGTCTATTTCACTGAGCTCTGGGCTCCAAGAGCAAGGTGTGAGACAAAGGTTGGTAAGCAATTGAGAATATATGTCATGTACTTCCTTACATCTCTTTTGGTATTAAATATACTGAGTAATAAGCACTTTGTTATAAAATACTGTTGAGGCTGCCTGAATAGACTTGTAGTTATTTAATAAATTACTCAGCGAAAGAGTGAATTTAGCCAGGCATCCACTGGTGAGGAGATTGCTAATTAACTGATATCCAGGCAGGCAGCAATTACCCTTCTCCTCCCAGACAAGAATACCTCTATTCCAAATATGTGTTGGGAAAGAATCAAGAACAATAAAATATACATCTCTTCCAGTAGGAAGCGATTTGGAATGGCATAGCAATCAACCTAAAGATTTCACATTGTGTGAACTAAACACAGAATAAGATAAAATAAAGAATCTGTGCTTTACGAAGAGAGTGAACTGGCTTCAGAAATAAGTTTCCAGCTGGGACCAGATTGCAAATGCCTTTATTCACTCTGCAGGAGTGGTTATTCATGCAAACAGTCCCTGCAAAGCCAGGGAAGCAAACTCACATGAGCATGTAGGCACAACTGTGAACATGAAGCTTTCCATCTGACCTCCAAAAGCAACAGAACCTTGTGATGCTTTTACTGAAAATACCATAGGGACCTTGGGGTTGTGTTTATCTTCCTTAGACATGATTTTGCTGCCATTTCATATATCATGTTTTAGGAGAAAATCGGCTGATGTAATATTAATTCATGAGAGTTTTTAATTCTTACACAGTCAGTCAAATTTCCAGGTTGATATCTCAACAAGAGATTTGTAGCAAACAGGATGCTGAGATTCATCAGGCTTGCACTCCTTTTGGCTTTTTGGATGCCCAACCATCAGGCAGACTTGCCATGGCCAGCTGCAGCTGAGGCTGTGCTGGTGGGCACCCACCCACACGCACATCCCACAAGTGTGAGCACAAAGGAAACCAAGAGACTCCCCATGGTGAGCAGGAATCAGGGATTCCTGGAAGAGTGTCCAGACAGCTCTGCTTCCTCCATTTAATGAGCCACAAGGGAAGGGATGCATTTAGAATTGAGCTGTTCTGATTACAAGAGTTTTACATAAGGGCTGAGAAAGAAATGTAAGAAGCACAATTGGTGCCCTAAGGGGAAAATTTCAAAAGCACATATAAGATTTAAGAGCCAAGCTGCAAGATGCTGTTAGAGCTAATATCCAAAATTGGAACCCAAGGCTAGGACAAGAGGCGATCTGGCACCCAAAGGTCAGCAGTCAGGCTAAATACCAAAGGTCAAGAGCCGAGTCAGAAACCAAGATACAGCCAAAGGTTAGGACTGAAATAGGTCCTGGATGCAAGCCAAAGGTCACAAAATGAGCATTTTCAAATAGCCACACACCTCAACCACTGAGTAGTCAGTGAACAGATTTAGATGCTCCCTCAACAGACTGGTGCTAGCAGTGGGAGCATTTCTGGGCTGTGGACTTGCTGAAAGGGTCAGCCCAGCCACCAGTCCTTAGCTGCCATCACTGAGGTCACTCTGAGGCAGCCACATCCAGACTAAAGCTGGGAACAACTCCCCTGGATTACACAGATGAGTGAAGCCTAGGATAGCCACAACTTATCTGCAGTTTCCATTGGAAAAATTAAGTTATATAGATTTGCAAAGTTCCTCTCTTGCATAAGCTCAGTGGAAATGCAAACAAAGGCAGTTCCAGAAGAAATATTAAAAAAAAAAAAAGGGTCCCACAGAGGCTACAGAAGCCTCAAAAATCCCTGAACTAACAGAAGGTCCTGTTACAGATCTATATTTCAGTTGCCTTGGTCCTCTACTACCTTTTTGCTGATTATAACAGAAGTCCTGCTGCTACTGTATCTCCTTGCCTAAATTCAGGTAAGCAAGACATTCACCACTGATAATTTCACAAGGTAAACATTTTCTAGTGTTAGCTTATTTCTAATGAGAAACAGGTAACAAAAGTATCAAAAATAACCTTTTAATGTATAAATTAAAATAAAAAATTAATCTTAATGTCCCATTAAATGCCTCATTAGCACATCCTCTGGAGAGCACTTGATGGTTTTGGGAGCATTTCAAAAATCAGCACAATTCTGCTTAAAACTACAATTAAGAGGAATCTTAAATAATAATCTCAGTGAACAGTTTGCAAATAGCCCATATACCAGTATATGTTTTTGCAAACATTAATAATTAAATTCCAACTAGAGATCCAGATGAAAAATCAACTTAAAGAGACAGAATATAGACAATTTCCTTATCATCCTCTCTGATTTTTTTTTTCAAGGTCATAAAGAACTGATGGGGATTTAAGTAAGTTTAATAAGTCTCTCTGTTCTTCGGACATGATGGTAATAAATACCACTGTACAATTATCTTCATTGTTACACATTTATTTTTTTCTTTCTCAAAGTGTTTGACAAAGTGCCCCTATTCTGGCAGTCATGCTTTTCTGGTAAAGTCAGTGTTTCAGTTACCATCTTTCACTTGCAGTGGATTTCCCTTACTGAGCCTTTAATTGTTTAAACCCAAATAAATAGTTACTACCCTTCAAACATCTCAGCAGTTGGCTTGGTGCCACCAAGCCACAGACAGCACTTTGCAGACGTGTGGCCACTAAAGAAGCACCACAAAGTAAGCAAGAGCCTATGAAGGAAATATCTCAGGCTGGATAAAAGTAAAAATCCAGATATTACACAATATTAGGGGGATTTTCTAAAGGAACAAGAATAACCCCTTTAACTTGAGCATTCCCAACAGCTGTTTGTAAGCCAACAACATTGCCTGGCTCTTGTGTCACAGAAGCTCATGAATCACACAGTGGCCCTGAAGTGCTACATCTTAGAGGTTTTGACAGCCTGCTTGGCCAGCCCCCACTACAGCTGGAATTAAGGAACAAGTCAAAAAAAAAAAAAAAAAAAAAAGGAGAATCTTAAAACATATGCCCATGATATGACCAGTCAAACAGTCCCCTTCCCACACAAACACATTACAAAGACATGCCTGGTTGCCTGGTTTTGTCTCCTAGACCTTCCCTCAGCCTGAGCTCCCCTGCTGCTCCTGTGTGGACACTCTTGCTACCACGGGCAGGAGGAAGAGCCTTTCCCTCAGTTCTCTTTCTGCAGGAGCACTACCAGCTCTCCTCTGTACCCAGCTCTCCTCTGTACCCAGCTTACCTCCCAGACACAGCACCCCCTGAGCACTCACATAACAAATCCATCATGAAACAAGAGCTGATCAGAATTTTTCTATCCAGTAAAGGATGCCAGTTTTATCTCAGAGGGAAAACACTTTATAGAGGCAATGTTTTGTTCTACGTTTTGGTAGCTGATTTTGGGTCTTTTTCTTTTGGGTAAATGGTGGACTCTGGCCACTCCTGCCCTGTGGGACAGCTCATCACTTGTGGAATTCAGTTCTCCTGGCTGACAGGGCTTTTTGTCATGGAATTGTCAAACTGTGTAACAACACCCCATCTGTGTCTGAGCAACGTCAGATGCACACAAGGACAGGGAAAGGCCAGCATGGCGAGCTTCACCTCCCCATCCCTGATTTCTGTGCCAGCTGTCAGCAGCCACAGATTGCACTCAGGGGCAGAGGAGGAGCTGGGCAGGCAGGCAGGCACTGTGTCACCCTGGGACTGCAGAGCCCAGCTCAACCTGCCAGCTCTGGAAGGTGTCACAGCAGAAGGAAAAAGCAAGAGGAGATGTGGTCCTTCAGCTGTTGGTGCATATGTGCATTGTTTACACTGCAGCTCTCAAAGTCTGTTACATTTAATTGTTTTGAAAATCACATGGTTTGTACAGACTTTAGATGAGGTAGTAATTCTGAAAATGAGAACTACTTGTACTGACCATGAGAGTCTTGAAAGAACCTATTACAGTCTGTCATGAAAACTGGTACTCAAGAGGTCTTGAAATAATTATTTGAGATTATTACAATCTATTGGAGAGCTGTTCATCAGCTTGGCAATCCTTACCTGACAAAATCTACCACCACTACACAAACTCTTCATAGTCAGCATTTCCGTGCACTAATTCCACATGCAAAAGTAATTTTATTGTGATGCAGCACTGGGGAAAAAAAGGATTCTTGTCTGAATGCAAGGGATGATTTCAACACACAACATAGTAGTTATTTCCTTTTTCCTTTGAAAACACACCAAAGCAAGCAACCTAATTTGTAGATTAATCTCCCAGTTTATACTTATTTTCCAAATGAAAATTCAGGTAATCTGTGTAGAGGATTTTGTAGAAGATTCTGTAGGAAATAGTTGACTGCCATTTCTCTTTACACATGCAACTGCACACAACCCACTTGAAATTAATTAAATGAGATGCTGCTGCTTTTGTTCTTTAATACTTCATTACTATTAGATCATTTATTTTCTAACACCAATGTCAAGGGACATGAGGTCCCAAAACTAAAAAGCTGCAATTTCACTTCCACCACAGCCCTTCAGGCCTGAGCTCCAGTTGTGTCTTAGCTAAGCTTTGTTCCAGTTTGGTTGCAAATTTCCACAGCACTGCGTGTGAATGCTTTCCCCTGAAATGCCCTTCCTGTGCCACTCCTCACACATCTCATCCACAGGGCTCCCCTGATGATCTTCATCACACAACTTTATGGCTCTTTTCTGAGTGACTGCAAGCAAAGGAATTCTCCATCAGCCAGAACTGAATTGGAGGAAAGAGGCCAAATAAGAGGTGAGGATCTCATCCAGTTTATTTCCCTAGTCATGATGTAACAGTGACTCCTCCCCACCTCTGCCAGCCTGCCCTCCTGAGTCCTTGCAGGAAGGCCATCCAGGATGGGTGGCTCTACCTCAGAACTGCATTTCAAAGCAGGAGCACATTATGGATTCTTGACTGCAACTGACAGAGGCAGAATTTAGCACATGACACACGTTCCGTCCTTATGGTTTATGTCTCTGAATACTCTTGGAGAAGATACATCCTGGAGAAAGCTGCCAAAGCAAAGAGCAAAGATCCCTGTGCTCACAGCAGGAATGAAGGGATGCTGTGCTCCAGGCTCTCACTACACCTGTGTCTGTTCCTGTTTTCAGCCCACAGAAGATGAGACCCACAGGAGGTGTTGGCTGACAGTGAGGGGCTCCAGGACACCCACCCAGCCAGAGCAGAGCTCCAAAGCTGCTCCTCTGTCCTGGTGACAGCACCCAATGCAGCTGCTGCTTCACCTTCCAGAGAGGTTCTGTGATGCTCCAGCATCCCACCAGCCCTTCCCTGGATGAGTGAAATATCACCAGAATGCCTACTGCTTATACTGCTCTTCAGAAAGGATTCCAATGGAATTTATGATGAAGAGTAAATACATCGCATTCATTTTATGGCTGGGAAAATGCAGGTGGAGAGAGCTGCAGTGGTTTAATAACCTCTGAAAGGAATGCAGGTTTGCTGATTCCCATTCCTCTGACACTGAAAAACCCAAGAAGCATCAAAAGCAGCCCAAACCACTGGGCTGTTTTACATTTTATTTGTTCTCAGTCATGTCTGAAAAGCTCTAGAAGCTATTTGCTCTCAGAATTGTGTTGCATCTTCCTTATTAGTACAGTACCACATCAAGAAAAGCCTATTGAAAAATACACATTTGCTCATAAAAAATTAATCTAACCTATTTTGGAGATGATTGCTCTGATATGGGCATATTTTGCAAGAAGATAAAATATTTTTAAATGAAACATTAAAATAACATATTAAAACAAAATATTAAATGAAAAATACTGACAAATAAAATAGTACTTATTAAAATATTTGAATATTTAAAAGAAATACTGACTTACTATTTTACAGCAAGGCTTCAGAGATAAAGAAACATAGAAACTTACATTTTAAAATTTATGTGATAGTCCCAGTATTTAAAGGGGCAGCTACATGGAGCCATCAAATGTGGCTCAGGAAAAACAGGATGCTTTAAGAAGACAAAAATAAAAGTAGACAACAATGCAAAAAAGTTGACACTGTATATTTAGAATAAATCACTCAGTAATTAAAAATTGGCTGAGTTAAAAACTAGTATGGTTCTACTAAAGGAGTTTTCTCAAGGCTCAGGGTTACTACTATGATGCACAATTATTCCTGATGTATTTCTCAGTTCTGTACAGAGCAGGACCTTACTAATCCAATTATCTTTTTCCTTTTTTTTTTTTTAACTGTACAAGTAGACCTAGGGGAACAGGCTACTCTGCTTGTAATAGTAATTGAATATTTTTCCTGACGTTATTATAGCAATAAACCAGCAACTACCTGCAAAATGAAATAAGCATTTGAAAATCACTGATGGTGCACTTTTGCTACTGCAATATTTTGACCAATGAATATTTGCAATGGAGCTCATTTTCAGCAACGAAATTAGCACAGCCTAATGTATTCAACAGCAAGCCTTGAGGGTACAGGCAGATAAAATATCCCAGAAGTAGCTAAAGATGTTTGTTCAAAGCCCAATGTATCACATTATGCACATCAATCAGTAAAAGACAGGCTGCACACCTGCATCCAATGGACTTACAGAGGCTGCCATCACTGAAAGGCTTGCATTCAAAAATAAGTTGTATTTAAATTTTTCTTCGATTTTACTCAGGACAAACACATTGCTGGATTTTATGCAAAATGCAGAGTCCCAGGAATAACGTTTTCTCTCTAGTTCTGATTTATGTCAATGATAAACTTCTCTCTTTCCTCTGTCAGTGACAGATTCTAAGGGTGAACAAGTCACAATTTGGAGCTGAACCTCTGTGCTCTAGTTAAAAAAAAAAATCATTTTACCTGTCTAATTTCACTACCTACCTTCATCAGAGAAGAGCTGTCATATTTTGATGCAAATTCCAGCAATTTATAATGTTTCAAGCTGGCAGGCAATATCTTCCTAGAAAAACTTGCCACCCTTCCACAATCTCCTGTGAAATGGCAAACCAGGTTAGAAAGACAGAGGAGATTGGATTACCTGTCTGCACCAGATCATTGTTTCTAGGAGATAATCCATAAATGATTAAGCCTCCTAATGTTATTGAGCAATGTAAGGAGGGCTGCCTGTGACCTATTTCACCCTCTTACAGTGTTGTTGTGGGAGTAGCATTACTGGACAAATCGAGTATTTTCATTCTTTTGTTTTTATTGAATTGTAACTGTAATTTAATTACTTTTCTCTGTTTCTTTCAATATTATTTCAGAACCTCTTGGAAGGACCATAACTGTTGGTTACACTCATATCCAAAATGTCAGTATGTCAGTGGACACACAGATGGCTGTCTTTTTTTCTTTTTTTGTCATTTTCCTTATACTTTATTAAGTTACATTATTTCAGAAAATGCTGTTCAGAAACATTTTTTTAATGTTTCATGCTTCACATTTTCTAGAAGATTTTTCCAATTGTACAAGGAGGGAAAAAAAAAAAGAAAAATGAAAGTCATGCATTCCTTTACAGAATCATTACTGCAATTATTTCATTACAAAGAAACTTCAGGTTAAATTCACATTTCAGTACTGCAACAGCTGAGAAACTCAGATGTTATGCAAAGCTGTTCTGTGTTATATCTGTTTTATGCAGAGCATGGAAACAGGAAAAAAAATCCCATACTTACAGCTGGGTAAGTCAGTAGTCCCAGAACAATACTCCTAAACCTTGTCACTCCCATATGATGATCCTGCCAAACCTGGAGTCCCTTTACACACCATCCTATCCCACCAATTTTAATTGTTTGGATTAGCACTGCTGCCCTATGGTACTGTTAACATGCAGCAATTTGGAAAACTTTCCTCTGAAAGAGGAAGAAGATTTTGCACAGCTAAAAACAAGTATCTGTCACCATGAATATGCAATAAGGTACCTGTGGCTGCAGCATTAGTGCAGAGAGAGCACAGTGCAAGCTGGAACTCCTAGGAAAGGCTGCTGATCCACTTGGCCCTCCAAAGAGCAGAAGAACTGCCAGGGAAGCTAACTATAGACCCTGAGCAGTTCATACCATATTTATACAAATGAGGAAAATGCTCAAGTAATGCCACCTGTGAAATAAAAGGGTTTTTCAAATAAAATGTCAGCACGCCAAAAAATTCTAGCATCCCCTGCCCCTTAGGGGTTTTTTTTAAGAATTATAATGCAAAATTTTTTAAGAAATAAAATGCAAAAAAGTTCATTAAGTTATTAAGGAAGTTATGACCAGGACATTTTGTCCTATCTAGAACAGCCCAAATAAACAGTCTGTAGAATTACAGCCATTATCCTGAAATTTATGGTATAGATAACAATGCAGTTATTAATCAATAGCTCAGAAATTGCCTCCCATTGCAAAACAAGGAAAACACCTGCAAGCAAACCAACAGAAGTGTGTCATTTGCAAAACAGCTCATAAAACCAGGAATATCTGGCAATTGTTTTGAGTGGAAAACTGTACAGATAAAATACAAGCTCTATGAGTCACTCAGATTTGCAGGACTCCCTGGACCCTAATTCAGCCTGGAGTAATAACAGGAAATGCACTGACTGGGAGCACTGGCTGCACTTCTCCCTCATCTGAACAACAGCAATAAATCTTTTGCTGAGGATCTTCAGCCAACAAGGGAAAAAGAAAAGGACTGAAGAATGAAGACTTTTTCTGTAGGAAGTTGAAAGGAGTGACTGCAGTCCAAATAAGCTTTGGGAATACATCAGTAATCAACTGTGTAAAAAGAGGGGCCAGAAAAATAGTTTGTATAACAGAACTGCCAACAGCAGAGCAACAGAGACCCAGCCATGGTGTCACAAGCAAATGAAAGAGAAAAAGAGGGTCTTTATTACTTCATCTACCTTAATATTTACACAGATTAGGTAGACAACAGTACTTAGGGTAATAAATAATCATATCCTGTCCTACAAAACCTCAGCAGTGTAAGTGAACTATAAAACACGATGTTGTCTTCACCAGTTGAAACACAAATGGAATCGGTCCCACTCACGGAGAAAACATGAAAAGGGCATCCTGTGCATCATCCCACTTGTGCCTGGCTCCACGCAAGAACCAGGAGCAGGGAGTGAGAGAGGAACATTTCCCCAGCACAGGGGGAGGCCTGGGGAGATTCGCACCACACAACACTCCCAGCACACGCCTGAGCAGCTCCAGCTCCCCAGTGTAGCTCAAGACTCTGCCTGTACACGCACTTTGCTGTGCTGCAAGGCTCAGGAGGCAGAGGACAGGCTGTGCCTCCCTTCTGATACAAAATATTTTATTCCAACGCAACAACAGTGAAGACAGGGAGAATAAATTCACTGAAATGCAGAACTGGAATTAGCTGATGAAGGAGGAAATCCATCCATAACCAGAAAGCACTGCTTCCCTTTCTTTCTTGCTGCTCCTTGAGATTCACTTTTAATGCAAGATGAAGACAAGGAGTTTTCACAACTGAGATCTCACACTGCAGAAAATTTCCTTTGCCAATCAGTTTTTAAATTTGAAAGATACCTTTTCTTTACAGTAATCTTGCAAAAAGGGGCAAGACGTTTAAGATGCCATTTAGAACAAGGTTTTTTTTAAGTTTTTGTCATTTTCTTTCTGTTTTGAGTTCTTAGAAGTTGTTGCTCTATAAAATAATTTTCAAACTTTAATTTCCTCCTATTGTCTTTCTCTAATATAAACTGTTAGTGAATAATGAGACATTTTACATCAAAGTATTGCCTTTAAGAGCAAACCCTACAGAACCTGGGAAAACCCAAATTTTATGGATTACGCTCTTCTGTGGTCAAACCATTAGAAAGGCATGGACAATTTAAGGAGCTCTAAGACATTCCATATTACTTCTGTTGAGGTTTTTTACTGATACTTATGCTCTGGGGTTCAAGGGTGAGTTACTGGGATGAAGTTTTCTGTCTAGATTACTTTCCTCCTAAGAAATTAATTTTTACTTTACACTAGAACTGTTTGACATCAAAACAGGCACATTATTGTTCTGCCCCAAAAGCTTTACAGTTTAAAAAATATATTAGACTGGAACTTGATATTTCCACTTCTTAACAGAGAGACTTTTTGTGGAATCACACAACTGCCGGGTCCTTGTTTATGGTTTGTGCAGTAAATGTCAGGCACCATGGGAGAGGACTATCCTGTAAAGCTGTACTAAAATCAGAAGTTTGTCCACCTGCAACAAAGAACAACATGACCTGTGGTAAAACAGAGCACAGCACACATTCTTTACATTCTCAGGAGGGTCAGGAGCTTGCCATAAACAAGGTTTTGTTTAGACATTTACAAACCTGTTTTTTTCCTGTCAGATTGCACAAAGTGCTACAAAGATACTTGAACCTGAGTGATCTTATCTTGGAAGTAATTAATGCCCTGGTCCTGATGAATATTCTATACTTTCCTGTTCCTATAATCACCAGTAATAGAAAAAGCTGCAGGAATAAGCTCAGTGCACTGCATGTTATTTGTTCTCATTTCAGCAAACACAGATATGTACTGCACAGCACCCTACATATGACAGTTTATTGTCCTGTGTACCTTTACCTGAGAAATGTATCTGTGGATACCTTTACTATACCTGAAAGAAACACTTAATCCCCAAATTCTTCTAAAACATTGAAAATTCCATATCCCACTGCAGGCTGTGAACGACTGACACACCAGAAAATGACAGACAGGGGAGCAAACAGCATCAGCCTCCAAGTGCTGAAAGACAATTCCCGAGCCTGTGACCCAGCTCATCGCGCTTCCCAAGGCAGGCTGCAGCAAACCGCAGAGCCTCTGGATTACTAACGGGGTAAATAAATACTAACGAGAGGCGAGGGCCGGCCCTCAGCCCTGCCCACGCGTGCCGCCGGGGGCGCGGCCCTGCCCAAGGCCCACGGCCCCGGGGCTCCGCCAAGGGCCCCGCAAGCCCCCAGCGGCCGGAGCGGGGACCCGGGAAGGGGCCGCGGTCCCGAGCTGAGAAGAGGGGCCCGGGAAGGCCCCAGAAGCGCCCTGCGGGCCCGGGAAGGGCCCGGCGGGGCGGGACGAGGCGCGGGCCCCGGCCGGTGGCGGAACTGCAGGCGCGGGCCGGGCGCTCCGGCCGGCGGCGGGGCCGGGCGCGCCGCTGCACCGGCGCGGCTGTTGCCGTTCCGCGGGCGGGGCTGCCCGGATCCAAGATGGAGGCGGCGGGCAGAGCGGGGCAGGAGATGAGCCTGGCGGCCCTGCGGCGGCACGACCCCTTCATCACCGGCATCGCCGACGTGACCGGCCAGGTCGCGCTCTACAGCTTCAGCCCCAAGGACAACGAGTGGGTGAGTGCGGCGGGGCGGGCCCGGCCGTGCCCGCGCCCCGGCAGCCCCCCGGCCCGGCGCGCCCGCACGGGGCCCGCGCGGGGCTGCGCTCGCCCGCGGGGAGTTTGGGCTTTGGGCGCGTTCTCCCCGCTTGTGCTGGGGGAGAGGAGGGAGAAGGAGACGAAGAGAGCAGGCGAGAGGGAGAGGAGAGAAAGAGGAGGAGGAGGGGGAGGAAGAGGGCGACGAGGAGGAAGAGGAGGAGGAGGGAGAGGTGAGGCCGTGTGTGCGCTCGGGGAGGCGGCGCCGTTTCCCCTCGGCCCGGGGCAGCGCTGGGGCAGGAGGGCGCTTTGGCTGCTGGTGGCCATTGACTTTTTCTCTTTTTTAACCGTACTTTGTTGTTGTTGCTCGCGCCTGTTGCACAGAGCCCTACTTCGGGAAGAGGGGGATTTAAGAGATGTGAGTGTTCGTCATTGCATTAAAGCAGAGTTTTGGCTCGACTGCCGGGTTCATCACAGAGCCATAAAAATGGGAATACGGGGAACTCCACACTGTCACGGGCAGCCCTGAGGCTGCAGCAGCTCTCCTCGCACACAGCCGTGGGGAGGGTGCTCTGGAAGCTGGGGTCTGACCCGCAGCCATGGCCCACAGCCCTGCCGGGCCGTGCTGTTGTTGCTGGCCTTGGAGTAGAACCGGAACACCACCTCGCCGATATTTGGAGCCTGCCGCGTCAGGCTCAGCAAGGGACGGCTGTGGAACACTGTGTGTGTATCACATCGGCAAATAGAGAGAGTGAGCAAAGTCTTTTGGAAGTGGGTTTAACTTCCTAATCTTTCTAATTAAAAAAATGGTAGTTTCTGAAAGTAGCAGAGCATATTTTTAGACCTGTGATGTCAAACCTTATGCAAAGATAAGGATGTTGTAAGTCTGTTATTAAAACACTATCTAAAACCAACTTGTCTGAACAAGCTCAACCCTGAAGTGCTTTTGTTGTTTTTTGTAGGAGAAAACCGACATAGAAGGGACCTTATTTGTGTATAAAAGGTAAGGGTTGATTTGGGTTGGTTTTTTTTTTTTTTTTGGGGGGGGGGGGGGGGGGATATAGTGGTGATGATGTTTGTTTTCTTTCCTTAAGAAAACAAACTCCAGATGGCTTCCAGCAGAGCTTTCATACTCATCATTTTTTGCTTGTCCAGCTGTTAACTGCTGTGTACTCATTCAAAAAGAATAAATTCTGCACATGGGTGAATAACTCTTTCAAAAGCCCCTAAAAGTATTGCTGAGAAAGCGTAAAACCTGAATGCTACATATGTACCCACATCAAAAACTGGTTTATTGAGCTTATTTTATTAATCCAGTAGCATTTGTTAGTGCATTGAGTTTGTTAAATGCCAAATCTCCCTTTGTCTCCTAAAATCCATGAAGCTGATTATGAAAACCATAGAGATGAGAAATTAAATTATATGTTTTACTTTACTCCTGGAATATGGCATAAATTTTTGTAAATGGATGAAGTTGCCCAAAAGCTGGAGATTTTGTAGTGCTGGTTTGGGGGCTATTTGATTTCCTCTCAAAACCATGGGAGAAATTTCCAGTTCTCTAGTACAGGTAAAAGGGGTGAGGATGAGAACCAGTGCATGAAATCTATCATAAGTTCAAGTTTTAAATTATAGGCAAATAAAAAAATTAAATTAAATAACACTTTGTTGAAGGTAAGAAATAGAAATCATGCAGACTTGAGCCATCCTGAAGCAGACTGTCATAGTTTGGTCGTTACATTATTTTATCCTGGCTCTGTGTAGGGATTTGAGTAACCACTTCCTGCTACTTCAGCTCCCAGTTTGGAAATACCTAGTGTAAGAAAGTGAACCAAACTTAAAAAAAAAATCAAAACAAAAGCTTTCAATGTCACTAGCTGATGATATCAAACACTTCTGTGAGGTGCATTAAGAGACTCACTTGTGGTGGTAATGGTTGTTTACCCAGTTCCTGGAAGCTCTTGACAGATTTTTGTTGTCAATCATTAGGTAAAGGTGGCCACATTGTTACAGAAATCTTTATATTTACCAGCTAATTGTGTCTGTTTTTTAGCCTGCCTTCATTGTGCTGCTGTTGTTGGTTATACACCAGTTTACAGGCACAGCTGAGTGCTGACAGGACATTCATGCAGCAAGAGAAAACAGATCTAAAACTGTCTTGAACTTTCAGGGCTTGCTCTGTGTTCTCTTTTTCCACTTGATGTCCAGAAAAAAATCTAGATAAGTAAAAATTGCTTCACTGAGCAATACAATTCTGAATAATTTACTTTCAGGACTCTGGGTGAAGTCCTTATTTCAAGAGTCTCCCTTTAGGAGGAAATTACTGTTTATGGTTCTCCCTGTAAGTGTACTTCATGCTATTTAAGACAGCAGCTCTTTTTTGTTGTCATGTCTATTTACAGTAAGGTAATGGTGCTGTGTAAGTGGTTTGGTTTTTCTCCTCCAATAAAAAAATTCTGAAATGCCTCAAAACGATCTTATGTCAAGTATTGCAAGTATTGAATACATTTGCATTTTAATGATGGACCTGCCCTAGTTTTTTGAATAGATTTTTCAGAGGCATATCTTTGATTCAGCAGTTTAACAGTGTAGAACTGTAATGTTAATCCTAATCCTGCTTTGAGGTAAGTGTAGTTTGAAATTGAAATTAGGTGGCATGCCAAGAAATGGCATAGAAAAACAACTGTGAGAGCTGCAGGACTGCTAAAGCTTCACATAATAAAGCAATGGAAATTTCAAGATGAACTCATGACTTAGTTTCAGAAAATTACTTCTGTTGATGAAGATATTCATCCTTGGTTTTGTTTTAATTGACACAATAGGTCAGCTTCTCCTTATCATGGTTTTACAATAGTGAATCGACTGAACATGCACAACCTGGTTGAGCCAGTAAATAAAGATTTGGAGTTTCAGCTCCATGAACCTTTCCTGCTCTACAGAAATGCCAGCTGTGAGTATAACTTTCTCTAATCCAAATAAACTTCAGGTTCAGTTTTTACCTAGATCATTACTGATTACTGTGATGTCTGTTTCAAATATGATGTAATGGGGCAGGTTCCAGTGAAATATCTGATGATGTTTTCTGTCTACAATGCTAAATTTACTTAAATAGCTGTTCTATTGTATTATCATCACTGCCTGCTTTCAGTAAAAGCAGATATACTACCAAAGTGCAATATTGCTCTGGTCTTTAATTAATGATTTGGTATGTTTAGATTAAACCTATCTCCCTCCTCCATCAGAATGTCTCCTTGATGTGAACACTGCTTTGGCTGTGCTTTGGTGTACCTAATAGACCAGTCAAATGTTAATCCCTTCCTTTTTTCCCCATGGAAGACCTCTGGGATCTGTAAGTAGGATAGATTCCATCACGGTGGCAAAGAACAGCCCAAGGCAGATGGTCTCCTCTGTATCATAATCTTAGCAATCCTCCTTCCATAAGTGTCACAAAGAGGAAAAAGTCAAAAATGATCAGTAAGTTCAAAAGTCTGGGAGGTTAGGGAGGTGACTGGCAACAGATTGGGAAAAGTACTGTATTGAGTTGGGTGTTTAAGCAGATTGCTTGCTTTGCAAAGAGGAGCTGTAGGTGGAGGCAGTAGGGATAAGATGGACCTTAAGGTGTCAGGAAGGAATTGCAGCTCTGAGGTTGGTGACATAATGGAAGCAAGAAGTTGATTCATTTGTTGGGACTGCTGATGGTATAAGGAAGCAGGAGCTGCTGTGGAATCACCATGGTGTGTGACACTGACTAGAGGATCATTCAGAGAAAGAATCACAGAATCATTTAGGCTGGAAAATACCTTTAAGATCATCACACCTAACCGTTAACCCAGCACTGTGCAGTCCACCACTAACCCACGTCCCTCAGTGCCACATCTACAATCCTTTAAATACCTCCAGGGGTGGTGGCTCCACCACTGCCCTGGGCAGTCTGTTCCAGGGCTTGACAACCCTTTCCATGAAGAAACTTCTCCTAATACCCAATCTAAACCTCCAGTGGCACAAATGGAGGCCATTTACTCTTGTCCCATTACTTCTTAGTTGGAAGAAGAGACCAAGCACCATCTTGCTACAACCTCCTTTCAGGTAGTTATAATCAGAGAAGGTACAGGCTGTGTGTGAGTTCATTAGAAACCCCTGAAGCCAACTGTTTTCCTTTCCTTGATAAAAGCTCTCCTTTTCCTGTGGGATACTAGGGTAAGATCTGTGGGAGGCTCATGGGTTTAGAATAGAGATGACAGAATAGTTCAAGGAAGGGAGGAATTCATACAAAGGTCAGCAAGGAAGAAATGACAGACTGGATATGGGAATTGCATTCTGAAGTAATCAGGAGTATATTTTTTCCTCTTATTTCTTTGCCAATGACATTTTAAAAGACTTTGGTCAGAAACTGTCCTTTCTTTCATTACCCCATCCTGTCTCCAGTGACTGCAGATGGAAGATGTCCAATGCAGTTAGTGTGTCATTAGTTACTTTCTCAGGTGCCACAAATAAACTGCAGATGAGTTTTCGTGCCCTCTGAGAGTGTTCACTTTGTTCAAATACAAGCTTAAAAGCATTGAAAATGGCATCTAAGCTTTTTATTGCTTATGATTTCTACATCACTTACTCCCTTACATTTTGCATTAAGCTGTTTTTGTTTAGATTATTTTCCTTACATAAGGTTTTCTAAATTTTCTGTCCTCTGAAAGAGTTAGAAAACAAATTATATGGTTGAATTGTGTTAAAGCTGTTTGCCTCTATTTGCACGGTATTTGTGAATTTGCAGGCAAATTGGGAGTTGCAGACAAATTTCAACACGTGTGTGTTTTGTTTGTCTGGGTGGATCAGGGGATTCTTGTCCGAGTTCTCTTCATGCGGAAGGATCTCCACTTCCGCTCGGTTGCCTGCTGGCATGAAAAACCTTTGCATTTTTGGAACTAATTCAAATCAGAGGTTTAAGCCAGTGGTTACTATAATGTGTATTTCCAAGGGCTTAGTGTCATGAGTCTCTAATGGCTTAAGGTGAAGTTCTTCTGAGAACCCTTAATGACTGAAAGAGGATGGACTGCTAGTTTGTGTGAGGAAAAGCTTCCTCTTACACAACCCTGTGCCTTGTAGAGTGGCTTTTACTGCGTCCTTGAAGAAATCGACTGTCATCATTAGGAGCCCTTTCTGAGGAAACCCTTTATGAGTGATTGAACTGCTGATTCTGTTTCCTTAGCTTACAAACAACGGCTCAGACTATCCAGTAAAAACCTAAAATCATGTTAATAGTGCTGTTGGTCAGAGACAAATAGGTACTTTGTGCCTCTGTAGTTACATTGTAACAGGATCAGTAACAAATAGTGATTTGTGCTTCACCAGGGCATGGTAGAAACAGTAGAAGATGATCAAAGCAAAATTATGTCACCATGCATTTGGGGAAGGTTCCATGTCAACGATATTTATATTCAATGCAGTACTACTGTTTTACAAACTTCGTTTTCACTTTGTTCTGGGATTCTGTTCTGACTTCAAATGAGGCCAAGTCTGTTCTGTGTAGCAAGTCAGACCTCTGGCATTTCTGTCTTCAGCAGGTCAAGAGCTGTTCTGGGACAGGGAGTAACCTGCTCTGGTCTGTGCAGAGCTGCTAATGACTTATGTGAGGAACTTTGCAAGCACTCTCCAAACATTGTTTTTGCTTGGCTGGAGGCTGTAAGAATGATTTGCCTGTCATACTAGATCATGATATTTTGTTGGGGTTTTACTGTTCTTTTGTAGTTTGATATCTTCAAGCACTCTTACTATACCTAGGCATTGTTGGTTTGCTGCATATCAGAAGTTACTTTGTTAAGCTGTAGATGTGAGATACTTTATCCAATTGCACAGAGGCATTTTCGTACTCTTAGACCAAGACTGGGTAATTGCCATTTTATTCTTATGGGAAATTACTGATTTTCACAGCTCTTGGGGGGAATCCTCCCATTTTTGGCAGGGTGGGGGATGAAGGAAACGTCCATGGGCATTCTGGAAGGAGAGCAGATAGAGCACCTTTCTTATATTTGCCTTTTGCTGTTCTCTGAGCACGATAGAAAACATTTGGATCAATTTGTTATTATTCTGTGAGGTGTTCCCCCCATCCCAATCCTACCTTTTTCATATTTCAGCTTTTAATGGGGAAATCTTTCCTCACTCCAGAATTTTTGTTCTCAGAAATATTTTGGCTATATAATGTGGTTCCAACCCCCAAAAAATACCAAATGCAAAAAGTTGGATATAATACTGCCCCAAAACTTACACCATTTATTTTGTTGGGCATAAGGCCCAAAAGCAAAAATAGTAAGAGTGTGACTAAGAAACTGCCACTTGCAGTGGTAAATAGAAAAAAGGTATTCTTGTTTTCACTGTTATAAAAAATTAAGGAAAGCAAATATCACCAAACATGAACAGATCAAGAAATTACCAAATTGAAAAAAAAATATTTGACTTATTGTAAAGTATTTTAACATTAAAATTGCTCTTAAAAGGTAAAAATTTTGAGATTATGCTCCATAGTTAATGTGCCATTTATTATTTCTTAGTCTGGAATAGGTATTGCCAAGTATATTTGATCCTTGTTGAACTCTCCCTCTGGACAAATGCACATTCTTTAGCAAACTCAGATTATTTGTTCATTAAATACTGAATCCCATTGACTTTTTTTTTTTTTTAATGAACCTAAGCTTGTTTTCTCTTGTCTGTGTTTTGTGGAAAGCATGTTAAACTCTATTTTAAAAAATGTGTGCAGTTCAGTCAGTAACATAGTAACAGTCTAGTCTGAAGTTTAGTACTTGCTTTCAATCTGTAGTGTGAGAATCTGGAGCTGTTAGTTAATAGTTTGCTTAATAATTAAGGAAAATTAGTCAAAGTCTTAAGCACTATTGAACTTACCTCCTAAAGTCTGCAGGGAAGATTCTTCTGAGCCTTTCTCATTTATAACTTTTCCCTTGTATCGGTGGTGTTGGCCTTGATAAAAAGGGTTTTTAATCCAAGCCAGTTCACTTGGGAGGTCAGACAGGCTGATTTCCATGGTGCAGAAAAGACAGATGTTTAGCATAGAAGTTGTGCATTAAAATAAATGGTCCTTGTTTGCTGTGGGGTTTTTGTTTCTGGTGGTGTGGGTTTTTCCTTGCTTCTTATTCCTGTCCAAGGTAAGAGTTAGTAATACAAAAATAATGGATTTTGGAGAGGTTTATACATACAAGTTACAAAGTGCTGTCTTCTGGTCTTGTTCTATTATTGATGAAAACAACTTGTATCTTGAACAGCAAAAGAGAAATGAGTTGCATTAGAAGTGTTTCAAAGAGCTCCTGACTGGTTTCAAAGCTGGTAAGGAAAGTCTCTTATCACACATGTTCCATTAAGTGTAACATATCTGTGATTGCTGAGGCTGCCTGGCTCTCCAGCAAGCACATTAACCCAGTGGTTTAGTCTGAGATAAGAAAGGAGCCTTTTCTTCATATCTACATAGCAGAAGAAGCAATGCAAGCTGGGGGAGGGGGGAATGATTGAAAACTGTAGAGATGGTCTAAAAATACATTGTTTGACCTGAAAGACAGCACTCTAACTGCAGGAGGTTTTTGTCTGTAGTTCAGGTTGCAAAGAAGCAATCCTTCTCCCTCCATATAATACTCAGTTTATGTTCCTGAGCTTGGCTGCTGCTTGGCACCTGCTGAATTACTCCATTTTCCTGCCTCTGGGATTGTGCTGTGTGATGTATTTGTGAAATGCCTTTAGGTATTGAAAACAGCAGGAAAGGGAGGAACTTTTCCCATTCGTTCTAATGGTTTGTAAGTCTATGTGGCAGGCTAATGTCTACATGTAGGAAATAAATATGAAGAATGTCAGTGATACAGAGCTGACTGAGGAGAGGTGGCATTTCAGCTGACATTGCTACTAGAGGAAATAGGAGTTTTAAGAGAGAGAGCTTTGTCATTTTGCCTCAAACCCTGTTTGAGGTGTAAAATGATGCATATATGTGCTTTTCTTTATGGAAGTGAGATGGGGTTGTTTTCCATGGTTACATTATAGGAGGGCTTTCAAAATACGAGTCCTTTTATTTCAAGAGTTTGAAAAACTCCACTTCCAGTTGTTCTGCTTCATTGTATGGCAACATCTAAATTGGACCTGTAAAATAAAACTTCTCTCTCTTCTACCAGCTCTTCCAGACAGTTAAGAGAAGTTTTAAACAAATCATCTCTTTGAGTGAGTTGAGGATGTATTTGTACAAATGGCTAAACTGCCTGGGGGAAGGGAGTGACAGTGTCTGGAATTGCTGAAACTGGCAGTGCTGATGAGTCCATGTGCACTTCCTCTGGCACACAGTTCCATTCTAAGTTTTCCCTTCCTGTGATTCCCAAGCTCTCTAATGCTCCAATGGCCTTCTGTGAAACTGATGCAGAAATGGGATCAAGGATCTGGTCTGGACTACGATGTACCCAGCTGACATGAAGGAGAGGGGCCCCTTGGGGTACAGTGGGTTAACAAAGTTGTGGGAATGTGAGGGTGGGGACACTGCCTCTTGCTGCTTACTTAAAATGAGAGCTGAAGTGAAACTGCAATTTGGGGATGCAGCTTCATTTTTTGTTGCCAAGGATGAGGCTTCTGTCTCGCAGTGGCGCTTGGCTATTCCGACTCTTAATCCAGATTATAGAAGAGTCCAAGACCTTCCTTTTGGTATTATTCAGCTGTTAGGCTTGAGCAGGAAGTCTTCCATAATCCTTCTGTTCTCTCAAAAGCTCTTTGGTTTCCCATTTCAGTTTTAATCAGGTTTTAAGGATTGATCCAGACAAGTTTGGAAAGAAGTTGAGTGTTATGTGTTTAGATATAAATATTTATGGGTCAGTGTTTCTAACAAAAATTACATATGTCAGAGAAGAACACAGATTACGAAAATGGATGACTTCTTTTAGTTCTGTGAAACCTGATTTGTCTGTGGTATGGGTTATTCATTATTCCAGGGGTGTCAAAATGCAGTGTGAATCCTACTGAAAGAATTGCTGCTGATAACAAACTACTGTTATTTGATTACTAAAGATGCTGCCCAGCATTCAGTGTAGAAAAGCTGGATGGAAAAATTCAGTGGCTTCTGTTGGATGAAACTCTTGCAAAACTGCAGTAGAAAGGTGGCATCAGACATAGGAATGGTCAGCCAATATTTATGCTGAGTATGGCAAAAAATCACATATTTAAAAAGAGCTGGTAAGAACCAACTCTGTCGTTGCTATAAGGATGTTGTTTATTGAAGGTGCATGCATGGAAGGAAGTAAAATGTATAGGAAAATATGTGTTAAATAGTAATAGTAATGCTGCTGGGACACACACTTCTGGGGAAGGGAGCTGAACTGGCAGTACAGGAGGGCTCTTGGAAAGAGGAAGGTAAACATTCCAGCCTGTGGACTGTACCTACATTAATGCCCGAGTTCATTTGTAATCTGCTTTGCATCTTCATAATATTGTGTAAAATTGTTTTGCAGTGACGCCCTGTGATTGCTTGCCAGTAGTACAAAGTGGAAAAACGTTTCATACTCTACACCAAACTGAGATTTGGATCTACTTGTGGTCTTGTCTAGGCCTGTTTCTGGCAAAATTGAGTGTGACTTTTATCATTTGTCCCATTTAAATATTATTATAAGTTCCGTATCTTCATTTCTTCAGCAAGTATGCTTTTGAAGCAGCTTTCTCCTCTTGGCAGTTTGTCTGATAATGAAGTCTTTTCTTCAGTGCTAGAATATGAGCTACTTCTTTAGTCATGTAGCAGTCTGGAAACTGTAGGTTTCTATGCAGCAGAAAATCCACTTGTATTAAACTGCAAAGTTTAATAGCATTTCATAAGCATTGGCTACACGTGTGAAATGCTTTTTTATTGTCTTATGTCTTTTGTGCATTGATTTCTTTGTTAATGACTTGAAAAGCTTTGTTATCTATTACTTAAGCTGGAACCTGTAAAGAAACAAACACCCAAATTAATACAGCTGTTATTTAATAAAAGAAAGAAAAGTCAAAAATTTCACCTTGTCATAGGATATTCTTCTAGAAATTAGATGTGTACCTGACTTCTTGAGGATTTTAGCCCAACAAAGTATACCTGGGATAAGTTGAAGGGCCAGAAAAAGTTTGGTAAATAATTGCCCTCTTTGCCATGGCTTGACATTATTTTGTGTGGGCTTTGCTTGAGGTTTTTCAGTATCTTATGGAGGAAAAAAAGTGAGTAAAGAAAGAAAAAGGATTTTACTGTGAAATAAAATTCTACCTCTAGCAGGAAATGGTTATGTAATTTTTAAACAGTCCTTTCTTCAGTTTAAGTGTATTTATAATCAGTGATTTCAGCTACGTAAAATCATTGATGTTAACTGCAGTTATAAAGATGGGTTTTAAAAGGCTGGAAGCATTTTTTCAGAAATTGAAATACTTTAATGGTACCATGTGTAAAGTGTCCAATTGCCTTTGATGTTCTAGCACTTTATGCATTGATAAACTTCATAAGTGAACTAAGATTTAAAATAACCTGCATTGTGGGCTGGATTCAATGCAATTCTGAGAAGAGTTGTGGAGCTTTGTGGCCTTGGTGCAGCTGTGGGCCGTGGGGAGAGGAACTCCCTTGAAAAGGCCCTTGGCAGGATTGCTGGGGAAGGAGCAGCTCATGGCACTCCTGACAAAGTTCCTCCCTCTGATGGAGGCTCAGTGGTCAAGCTCCAGCTCTGCAAACTTTCAATGGAATTTTACTTATTCTGAAACCAGAATGAGGCTTTCTTGCTGAGCTGGAACCCTTTTGCTCTCAGTGCTTTGTCCTTGGTACCTTCAAAGAGCAGGGGTCACTGTCAGTGTAGTTTTAGGCTGTTCCATGAATGTCACTGTGGGATGGGAGCTTTGGTACTGCTTCCTTCTGGAGAGGGAACCTTCCAGAGAGGCTCTGACTGAACTGTCACGCTATAATTCAAATGTTAATGTTGGTCTTAGAATTTGACAGATTTAAAAATCAGTTTGTTTTTTTTTAATGGATATTCCTTGGCCTAGCTTAAAGGATGAAGTCAATTCAAAAGTGGAGGTTGCAGCTGTAGTGAGAAGGCATCTGCTGGTTAAAACATTTTCCTGCCACTTTTATTTGCAAACAGTATAAAGATTCTATAGTTCTTCCATTTAATCTGACTGAAGTTGGGTTTATGTTTGCACTTGTGCTGTTTCTGATTACTTTATAAGTAGTAGGTGGTGTCACACAGTATTTCAATGGAAACTGATGGAAATTTGTATGTTGCAGATCTAATGGACTCCTGGTTTTTCTGTTATTGATTTAATTACTTTTTTTTTGTCTTACACTTGCTTTTTTTTTCTTGTTTTCTAGTGTCAATTTACAGTATTTGGTTTTATGACAAGAATGACTGTCATCGAATAGCAAAACTCATGGCTAAGTAAGTACTGGGGCCTTATTATTCTGTAAGCCTTTTAGAGATTATTAAATGTGTGGGTTTTTTCCTCACTCTCCTGAAAATAGAGGAATGCAACATTCTTGCTCATACAAGTTTTTTTTAACTAATGAAAATTACAGGTATGTTTAAAAAAACCTGCAGCATTAAAATTTTCAATGGAGTGATTAAAAAAAAAGAGTTTAAGTGTTAGTTGGCATTCTCCAAAGAAAGCAACTATGTGCACTGTGCATTATTTTATATTCTATTTTGTATGGGGGTGCTGGCAAAAGATTTTCTGATGCAGAGAGTGTACTGAAATAAACAATGGTTGGAGGTTTTTGCTTGTTTTGTGGTGAGCTGTTTTTTTCTTGGAGTTTGTGGTTTGTTGGAGTTTTATAAAGTTTAGTTGTTATTCCTGACTAAAGTGAAGAGATTAAAGACTAGTAGAAGAGCTAGGTAGAATTTTGTAGAATTATAGTGAGTTTAGGAATGGAAGCAGAACTGTGAAATAATAAGAGCTTGGTGTTGCTAATTTCTGGGTTTTGGTATAGTTACTCTTGCTAAAGTACAGAGTGTAGGTGTACTACCCAGGGGATCTTCTCATCCCTCATTCTCAGCTTTGCTCCTCTTTGCTATCACTCTGCTTTCCTGAAGCCTCTTATCTCTTGCATGCCTTCAGCAGCATGTCAGGGCTTGCCAGTCAGGCCATCCTGAAGACTTGCACAATTTAATTACGTGGAAATGCATAATATTTAATTATATGAAAACTAGTCACAGTGTAGATATTTAAAGCTGAATTCTAGTTTCTTAGTGTAGGGAGTTTGGTGTGGGTTATTTTGGCTTTTTTTAATTATTATTATTTTCACACAGGAGCAGTGAGAGAAAACACAAATGACAGACATTGGTATCAAGATATCTTTCTAAATTCTTTTTCTTTTTCCACATCCTGATAACCCCATTTCCCACTTTTTTTTTTCTTCCTAGTTATGTTGGACTTACTGTTAGTTGGTTTGTCTGTATCTAAGGATACGGAAAATAATTGTGTGAACCTGACTCTTGGATGTTGTTACCAAAACAAATAACAAAACATCTGCTGCCTCTCCTCTTTATAAACAGAGCATCAGAAGGACATGGCTTTCTCTTCTAATCTAAAACCATTAGTTAATGTTTGAAGTGTGAGAGAGAGCTGAACCTGTCAAACTCTAACGAATTCTTATTCTGTCACACACAGCTGCAGTGCAGATCTAACTTTAGAGAGCAAACCTTGAACTGGTCTGGCCACTGTAGCCCAAATGATGGGCTACAGATACTTCAGGAGTCTTAAAAAGTGTGATCAGGTAACAGACCAGTCTAGCCATGGCACAGCAGTCCATAAAGCACATTTACCCCTTTGGCTGCATTGCAATATTTACGTTTTCTTCCAAGAATATTAATTTTGTTCTGTAGTTTTTGGTTTTGGGGTGGAAATTTGGGTTTTCCTCCTTTTGTTAAGGTGGAGTTTTTCTTAATCACTGATAGGAAAGAGTGCTGCTGCCTTCAGCACTTCAAAAACATAACCATAAAAGGTTTCAAGGAGATTTGCGTTCTCTTCCCTGCATTTAACTTGACCTTATTGTGCCAAATTGAGTTAACAAGATTGCAGGCCATCCATTTGTATTTTGGTGGCTTATCTTTGAAAAGAAAAGTAAATTAGGCTTTGTAATCACAGACTTCACTTCTCACGTTCTCTCCCTCCCCCTGCCCTTCTATGAGGTTGTGCCAGGTATGTTTTCAATGCTGTAACTCCAGATATTCTTCAACAAACTGTCACAGCAGCCACTGTGTCCCTGAAGGAATGTGTGCCTCTTCCACTATCTGATATAATGGAAAGAAACAGCAGGCCTTGCTTAAAAAAGATTTAATCCTGGATTGCACACGGAGCATGTTCAGTGTACGGATTTGCAGGAGTTGACTTTTTTTCCCCAGGAAGGGTATTTAGGTATTTGATTTACAGATGTTCTTTTATGAATTCTAGAATTTTCTGACATGAAAACATTTCATGGGAGTCAAACTCTTGATTTCAGAAACAATTAATTTGTGTCAAGTTCAGATGATTGATTGAGGGATGGCCTTTCTAGAAGAAGTAGGGCAGAAACTGGAAAGCTTCAAATATTTGAGAAAACTATTGCATTCTGACCTGTGTTATTTTCAGTTTAGTTTATAAACTTGTTTTACCCTGTTTCAATAGTCAGACCCAAAGTGGCTTCTGAGATACAGGAAGCAGACTAGAATTGAGAGACAATCTCAGAGTTCTGGGGATACAGTTTCACATTATATTCCATCACCACCATTGAAATGTAATGTGCACAAGACAGAAGATGGAGTTTAAAGTATTAGATAGTTACCTAGATGAGAAGAGAATTTGTTATTCTTCAAAAAGAAAGTACACTTTAAACTTTGAAAAGGTAACAAGCACTTCATAATGAACAAGAGAAAAATATTATTAACTGGTTTTCAGAAATTTTTATGAAACATTTCTGTGAAATGCCTGCACTCCTTGAAGGTGTTTTGCTGTGAGTTCAATAAGTACTGTTTTCCAGGGAGGATGTTTTATTAAAATCTTCTGGGCCAACTAATTAGGCAAAAGGAAAGTCTCAAGAGTGAAGCCTTTGCTTTGCCTGCCAGGCACCATGTGTGATATCACTTTGCCCAGAATCTTCCCTTTAACTGAAGTGTTTCTTTTTTTTGATAGAATTATGCTGGCATTTAACATCTCAGCAAAGCATTCTGATTCTCTTACCTTGCTCTTTCTCATCATTAGTTTTGGAGTTGAGTTTAGAGAGGTCCTAAGCCAGGACTGGGTGACCACGTGAGGTGCTAGAACAAAATGTTCTCTCGGGGTGTCACCATAGAAACACTTGTGGAGTATTGAGCTGCTTCATCCAAACGAGCACATGCTGCAGTTCTCAGAAATTATCAGGGTTACATTGGCCTCCCTATTGTGAGTTACCTTGTCAGGTGACTGCTGCTTACAAAGAAGGTTAGAAGTAATCAGGAGCTGGTTAAATAACCAACTTGTATGATGAAAAATTGTGAAAGCAACATTCAATTGTTAAAAGTCAAATCTAACCCTTTTTCAGCTAAACTCTAGTGAAGTAAAGAAGCTTGGTAGCTAGAAAGCTGGGAAGAAACTTCCAAAACTAGAAGTATTTCTTCCTCTGAAATGTAAACGTGGAGGTACATATAAATAATTACAGCCTATAAAATCTAGAGTTTGTCCTGAATCCTAACTGACCCAAAGAAACTGGAGGCTGGAATGATTGACACTTTCTGTGATTGTTGTGATGGCACCTCTTGGCTTCCCCCTCAGCCATCAGTTCCACAGCATGAGAGTTCTCAAGTGACATGCCAGCTCCAGAGCTCTGCCCTGTTTACAGTGCTTGTTTTTTCTTAACATATTTGATTAATGCAGGCTTAAAAAAGAAGGGATTACAGGCTGGTGTGTGTTTATTTCAAGAGGATAAGCTTCAGCGCATTGCACAGCCATGTATATCTTGTGAACTGCATATGGATTAGGAGTGTATGCTGCTTTTACTTTTATTAATGAAATGACCAGGTACACATCAGCTTCTTGCATCTCTTACCTGTCCTTCTGATTGAAGGTTTTGGATACTTGAGGCAGGCAGGGGTGGAGTAGAAGTGTTCAATGAACCATAGGCACCAGAGGCAGTGCAGGTAATTGGAATGACTGCAGGGCAGCTTGAAGAGGAAATGGTTTGCTGTTCTTTCCAGAGCCTTAGGTGGGGGTGTGAGGGGTGACTTGCTCTAAGTCCTCTTGCAGACTGATTCCAGAGACATCTGGTGTGAGCCAGCTCTCTTCTTTCCCACTGTCTCTGTTGCATAATGGTAGGCCTCATCCCAAACTAGAACGGTTTGGTAATAGATTTTGTTGAATGACATGGCTTAAATATGGAAAAATGCATGTTAGGAAGTAAAGAGTAAAAATTGTATCTTAGACTGTGGTGTAAAACGTGTGCTTTTTGTGTATCACGTGCCTTGATGTCCACATATTTAATTGTAAAAATGTCTAAACATGAGAGTTTTAAAGGAGTAGTGTTTACTGTAGGCAAACTTTGTGAGAGAGAGACCAGTGCTCTGTGAATGGGAGATAAGTCGTGCCGACCATTTGACAGTTTGTCTTGTATGAACCTTGTAGCAAATGAAAACTTGTGTAACTTTGGTCAGCTATGTGTTAGGCTTTTATTCAGGCAGAAAAATGGGTTAATGTGCTTGGAGTACTTTTTTCTTTACTGCTTTTTGCAAGATGTTAACTCTAGTTAAATTTTTAAATCCTGTTTCTCCTTTCCTTTTACAGAGTGGTTGAACAAGAAGCTCAGAGGTCGCAGCAAGTTTCCCAGGACAGAAAAAGTCCCAGCAGAACCAACGGCTGCAATGAAAACAGGCCCATTGACATCCTAGAGATGCTTAGTAAAGCCAAGGATGAATATGAACGAGTAAGTAAATGTCTCTTTTCTGGAAACCAGTTTTTAGCACATCAGCTGTGCTTTGTTGAAAGGATGGGCAGTGTCTGCAATAGTTCCAGCAGCCTTGTTTTCAGAGTGATGTGTTGTTCCCTCCCTCAGGAGCACTGTAGGAAACATTCTGTGATTTCAGGCAAGATGGATTGAGTCCCGATCATGTGGTCCAACTTGAAGTGTAGCAGGGTGGACCCCTTTTATAATGATTTCTCCTGCTGTGATAAAAATCTTGTCTCTGGGAGTAGCAAATAAAAATTGCACTAAACAGCTTCTGTCTCTTCTTAGTCTCAAAAGATGAACTGTGGTGTTAGAGACTGAGGCATTCAGTTTGTGGACTCTGTGAAGCATATTTCTTATTAGCTGTAGACTAAGTGTAACAGTACTGTTCCTTTGTCTTTCTGTTCTCCAGTTTATTACTTGTGTCCTGTCTACTGTTTCTCCCTTTAATAAAATAATTCATCTCAGAAGGAAAAGCCTGTTATCCTTTGCCAGTGCTAAATCCACAAGATTACATAATGAGGAATGTTACTTCTCTTAGGAAAGAATTACTTTATATAGTCATGAGGACCAAATTCATACATGCTGGGTGAATATAAAGGTAATGTGTGGGAGATCCAAAAATGGAAGCAGAGATTCTGAACACGCCTCTTCCCCAGAGTAATAATACAGGAATGTGCCATAGTAAAGCAATATGTGAGTATAGCATTGCAGAACCATGGTGTGGCTTCTGTGCCTGTGCTGCTGGGAGAAGAGGGAGCACATTTGTACAGTGCTTGATTCCTTCCAGGGGTTGATTGTGCTGCAGAGTTCCTTTGAGTACTTGAAATTGAGTCTTTGTGAGATTCTGGATGGTTACAATACAGTGTGGGACGAGGAGAAGAGAGTAAGCATGTGGATTAAACTTTGTATGAGCCATCTTAACCTGTCACTGTCTGATGTACATTGAGGTCAGGGCAATGTGATAAACAATACAGTATCTTTGACTCATGCTAGATACTCATTTCTGGAAATCACTCCTGTGTTCTTTCAATGCTTTAAAATACAGATTAAAAAATAATTAATTCCAAGTGTGTGTCAGTGCTGTTTAGGGAGAAAGTGTCTCTGTATGAAGGCCAGCATTGTGCAGGTAGCAGCTTTTGTGAGATCACAGAAGGAAACATCACAATCTGATTCATCTTTCAGTGGTGTATCAATCTGGACAGATTTGAAGAAATTGAAGTCTTTTTGCAAAGAAGGGAAAAAGCCCATACCACAGGAATGCACTGCTTTGGTAGTGCCCTCCTGGGTGTGCTGAAGCCTTTCTCCCTCTTTGTCCTTGCAGTATTGGATAATACACATTTCCAACAGATGGCTGTTGGATGACTTGGGATATTCCAGCTTCTCTTCTAATTTTCAGATCTTTGTCATATGAGAGTACTGAAAAGCTTTTGCTAGAAACAAAGTTCCTAAGCATCATGGATGAAGCTCTGTAGACATGTCAAATTCTGATGAACAGGAACATATGCAGATATTTTAATGGACAGACAACATCTGTGGTGCCAATAATACAACAGTGAAGTAGGCAGGGCATGGGCTACAGCAGAGCTACTTCAAAATTGGAGGATTTGTATCTTTATTTCATCTTATTGTTGTATATGTGTGTCTTTGTTTCTTGATATTTTTAGAACACCAGGGAAACTGGAATAATTTCTTCATTTCCTTTTTGTGTGTACATGAACCATAAATGAACCTGTCCATGGTGATCCCATGAGAGCCTGCTGTGATTGTAGTGCTGTACAGTTGTCAGAAAAGCAGAACTGAACAATGTTGGTCACATTTCAAGCAAACTTCTTTGGAGAATGTTCTGTTGACCACCTCAGCTTTAGCAACAAACCCCTGGCACATTAATTTTGGAGCTCTTGTAGCCAATGTGTGCCAGTGTTAATGTGATCAAGTAACCAACTTGTTTGGAAGATGCCTTCTTGAGAGACCTTTCCTGACTAAATTTTTTTGTTAATAATTTTATGGCACTTGGTAATTATGCATGAATTTGTATTTAGGAGCAGAAAGTACTTATCTGCTGGTACATTCCAGATGGATCATACAGTAATCCTTGTGTGCAGCCCACATGAGATTGGCAGAGTGTCAGCATGAGAAGGGGACAGAGGGAGTGAAAAAGAGATTTATGAAGGTCTGAGTGCTTTAATCTAGGATTCCAAATCAGCTTAATCCTTCAAGTACACACTACATCAAGCCCATATGTGAAAATGAATGAACGCTGAGATTTTTTTTTAATGAAGTGAATGGATGCTTTTTATAGTGTGGTTTTGTGTTTGTATTTCAGTTTGAGCAGGGAAACATACTGCAGCTTATCCTCTAGTGAAAAAAGACTCCGCCTTTCCTGATTTTATAACTAAAAGGCCTCCAGCCTTTCAGGCACAACGAGTTTTGACCTTCAAGTTAGTGGCTAAAAGTCAGAAAGATGCAAGAGTCTGCTTCTCTCCTGTGTCCTTAAGTCACAATGTATAGGTTTGATTTTGTATTCATTACTTGCAATTGGAATGTGAAAACAAAAGAATAAAGCTCAGATTGCTTTTTAATCTGTTGCTAAAAAGTTTAACCCATATTTTACTGCTCTGGGTAAGATACCAGAGCAATCACCATGTGTTGTACCAATGGTTGAGCTCTACCATATGCATCAGGTGTAGTTTACCCATTGAAAGCTGGGTTATTCTAGTCTGGGTTTTTCTGGTGATTTTAACAGTAGTAGAATATCTGTATTTGTTTATTTTTATGTTTATTAAAGATGAAAGTCAAATCCATCTGAAACATACTGTGTTATAATGCAACTCTCTTGCCTGGTTTTGTCTTGTTCACAGAAAACCAAATTAACACCTGAAAATAAATGTACATGATTGGTTAAATCTGATGGAAGTAAATCAGTGACAAGCTGTCCTTCCATCCACTTAGAGTGCTTTCCAACAGGACTTTTTTTTTCCTAAGCATTTCTAGTTTGGGTTCTTGATTGAATGAAGTGTAGCAAACTTTTCTGTTAGCAGCCAATGCAGATACAGGATGTGAACAGCCCACCTTTTCTTTAATGTATCATTTTTGTTCTTGGTGAAAAAGTATAAAATCAGTTCTATTTTCATGTTGCTTTTCTTATAATAATAAAGAGTAAAAGTTTTATGACTGCATACCAGATTCTGGATGTCTTGGTGTGATTTTTATTTCCTAAAATAAATAATAATATTTGTGAATTCCGCAGTGTCTTACAAAAATCAGTGCTTTGTGCATCATCTGTATTTCAGTCCCGAGTGCCATGTAAATAGGACTGCATAGTGGGTAAATGTAGACTGAAACTCACGTATTTATATTAAATTTTTTTTCCATTTTTTTCCCTCCTCAGAATCAGATTGGTGACCTAAGTATTATATCAAGTTCTGGAATGCAACAGAATTCAAATCCTCCAAAGCCAGAAAGCACAGAGCCTTCAGAACAGAAGCCTTCATTACAAGTGCAAGAGCAGGTATGTTTCATCCAACCATAAGTGAGGGTTTTTCTTTTTCATTTAGTACTTTGTTTTGGTACCAAAATTGATTTCTTTTGTTAAGATGCCTTCAGTGTTTGCCCAATGTATTATTGCTAAACAAATTAGTTTGAAGACTTTTAGGATCCTAAATTCTGTCTTTTGACTTAGCATTTTAAAAATAAGAGGCTCTGTCCACACCACTGTGAATATCCACGTTTAAATGGGCCCACTTGGCTTCTGGAAGAAGTCAGTCCGAGGTAATGTGTGTAATGACTTGGAAAGACAGGGAGCAGGAACAGATGACCGTGCCTGCTGGTCAGGTCTTTCACTCAGGAACTCAGGCCCTGGTCTTCTGTCTCAGACATTTACTGAAGGTTTGTCTCTGCTTCAGAGCCACAGCTGTGGTCCTGCACGACGAAGCTGGGGATTGATACAAGACTTTGTAGAGATAAATTTAGAGAAAAAAGTAAGTGAGCTGTGCAGTACCTGAACCGCCTGTGACAGGGAGGTGCCGTGGGCCTGCTTGCAGTGCCACCCAGTGGGCGCCGGGCAGGCACTGCTGGTGCTCCTCAGAAGTGTCCCATGGAAAACTCCTCTCCCTGCCGTGCATCACTGGGGTGCTTCTGATGCAATAAATCACCGTACCCGAGAAGTGAAATCCCCTAGGAAAACGTGGGCAAATTTGCACTTAGTACTTGTAAATGAAATACACAGTTTGGAGGAGTAATCGTAGTTCCTAGTTCGGGTTAGAGCTGGGGCTGGGCAGCAGGAATCTGATTCAGGGGTAGGGTAGTAACAGTTAATGAACTAAAATGAGGGGTGGGGAGTTTCTGGGATTATTTCTATCCCAGCCCTTCCAGCCCCTGAGCAGCACCTCTGTGTTTGGGTCAGTGATGGAGTGACCCCTGGCAGCCAGCTCTGTTTGCTGCATGCCATGTCTGGAGACCTGGCACCAGGGCTGCCTGAGGCTTTGCTTTCAAAGCACATATTTTCTTTGGGTCATTCCATGGAGACTGTACAAAATCAGCTGAAATGCTCCACCTGAAAGTGCATGGAATTGCAGAACAGGAATCAATTAACTAGTAAAGGAAAAACTGGAAAGATAAGATTCTAACAAATTGCTCTGAAGTAATTAAAGGGAAAGTTGATTTATGGAACATGTAAAATGTCATATTTTTAATTCTGTTGAGCTATTTAAAATATTAGCTGCAGAGATACTGGAAAAAATTAATTGGGTAACATAAGTGATAGTTCTATAAAGCAAATTAACTTGGTTCAAATATATCTCAAATGTGTTGGTTCTGAGTCACATCTTTAGTAACATGGACAACTGAGAGACTACTGGAAAAACATTCCATTTCAACTATAAAAATATACATTTTTCGTCTAATTAAAACAGATGGCCAGTGAAATCAAAAAACAGTGTGCATATGATAACTACAGTGAGATTGCTAAATCCCCTCCAAAATGTCACACTTGCATGTTGATTCACTTCATCTCATACTAAAGATACCACACATTTGGGAATAAAAATAAATGTCTTCTGTATGATAGTGTGTAGTTAAGTGTTGCATCTTGGCAATTCAAAATTAAAATCAGTTGTATCATGAAATGCTTCTGTGCCAGCAGTCTGCAAAACTGAACCAGACCACTAGTACTGAAGCATGAATAAGCAGAGCTGGGACTACAAAGTTTAATTTATCTGAAATCATTTCTGGAAAAACCCTCTGAGCAGCATAATTCTGTTCCTATCAAATAAAGTGATCTTGTGGCCTTTTTGCAGCCCCTTGTGATTTCATCAACACTCAAAGTACACCTCAGCCAGACAAGGCAAAAGAGGTATTTTATACTCCATGCTGGAAAGTAATTTGAGGTTTGAGACTCTGCAGTCTGACTTGGATCAGGGCATGGTAGAGATTTCAGTTTATTACTTGACTATTGTAATGTATCGATAAAGGAAGGCTGGTTGATTAATCTTAGTGAAGTGAGCAGCTGAGTTTGAAATGATCTGGAACAGTGATTTTTCTCTTAATGGAATCTTTATGGTTTAAGGACAGGTCTCCAGAACAGTAGAATCAGTGGAAAATAGTAACAACTTTCTAGGAAAAGATTGCTAACATAACCAACAAGGTTTATAAACTATAGTATGTCCCAGCCCCAAAATGAAAGGGTGCCAGTCTTTTAACTAGCTAAAATTGAATAACAATGACAGTAGAGATGAGTAACCTGGGCAAAAGATAGTGTGACTTCAAGCTCAAGGGATTCTTGTTGGGCTATTTGTGGCACCTGTGCTGCTGTGCCTTGGCTGCTGTTCTCTGTGCTGGGGAAATCAGAGCCAGCAGAGCAATGTCATGGTGCAGTGGTTGTCATTGTGAAGTAGCATCTTTGTTTAGACATACCGTCAGAATACACTGGAATTGTGCTTCAGGCCATTCAGTCTTCTGAACAGAATGTTGTATTTCAGTCCAGCTGTTTTACATAACTTCTGGTCCTGTGCAACCTCAAAAAAAAAAAAAAGGAAAATTTTGAGATCACTGATGTTAATAGTGGTTTCTTTTCTCTTTACTGAAACACATTTTAAAATATTTCAGCAAAATATGATGTTCTTAAAACCATTTTTTTCTAACAGTATCAGTGGTGTAGGCTAGATATATTTTTTAGGAGAGACTAAAGGACTGGTAGATGCAACTGTGTACATTTAACGTACTTTTCAAGGAGATACATATGTAGGTTTATAGAAATTCTCTTACCTATTGTAACATCTACTGCACTTTGGCTAGGAAAACTGTCTAGGCATGTATTGCTAGTTCAGTTGTGCAGCTTCTGGTTTTTATGTTCCTTTCCCATCTTTTAGAGTATTTAATTATTTCCAATTCTGTAAGTTCTGTGAGGATTTATTCAACATGTATGTTTTTCCTTTCACTTCCCTCAAGTGCCTTGTGTAGTTAGGGCTGATGGATGATGGCAGGTGCCATGTTCCTGAGAGAATGCATAGCCATCTCCCTTCCTGACTGATGCTGCCGAGATTGTCCTGAAATGGCCGTAAGGAAAAGCCATGCATAGCCAGGATGTTCCTCATAAATTAAATTAATTTAAAATTCCTATGAATAGGGCACCTGTGGTATCCAAACTGTGTTTTATATGCATTTGACCTAGTTGTCTCTCCTAACTTCCTTGAATTTGTAATAGACTGTGTGAGCTGCACAGTGCTGCATCTAGTTCTAAACTGAAATCTTCTCCTTTCTTTGTAGCCATTTCAGTCAAGGCAGAAGCATCTGACTTTGGAGGAACTGTTTGGAACCTCTGTGCAAAAGGAACAGCCTGCAGCTCCATATCCCAATCCAGAGAGAATGGAGAAGCTGCAGACAGATGTATCTGCCAGAGAGCAGCACAGTTTGCTTTTGCCTTTTTCCTTTGACCAGTCACCAGTAATGCAACAATCCCTGGGGAAATGTGAAAGTCCGAGCGTTAAAGCCAGTGCCAGCCAGCAGGACTGTTTGACACCTATGATAATACCTCCAGCTTCAGTTTCCCAGCCTGAGCTGAAAAACGTTCCAAGCTATTCAGTTCGTTTAAGCCCTGTTCTTAATTCAGCCTCAACAATGGAAGCTGCCCCTGCTCAGATGCTTCCTGGCCTCAAACAAAGCAACAGTATAATGCAAGTTATGCAGCAAGCTGCCAAGCCCATATCCCCGCTGGTGAATCAGCCGCCATCTGAAGTGAACCACGCTCCACAGAATCTATTGGCTGGCCAAAGCCAGCTCATAGCACCCTTGACTACAGCGAACACAGGGACTGTTTCAAATGCATCTCATACAAGTGTTGATCTTCTCCAGAAACTCAGGTTGACCCCACAGCACGACCAAACACAACAGCAGTCTCTCACTAAGAGTCCCTTAACACCAAACATCTCTGCCTCGGTTGGCCAACTTGCAACACCAGAAAGCTTCAAAGAATCTCACAGTAAGCCATCAGCCTTGAACAGCAAGATAATCTCTCCCCTTCAGGTATTCTGTGCGCTTTGATATTCGTGAAGCTTTAGACTACGTGTATTTTTTCCTTTGAAAACTGTGCTGTTATATATTAGCTGTTTGAAGATAATGAAGAACTTCCACTGTGTGGTATTGATTGAATGGCTAAGTTAGAAATTTGGTTCCATTAGTTTTGTCTCATTAACACCTGCTGTCATTGACAGACCTGTCTCTAGAGGAGGAGGTTTTCAAACTGCTGCTGTTAGTGGGTGAATAAGTCCTAAAGCTTTCATCTTGTGTCAGAAAAGTACTGCTCAGAGCTGGGGATGTGAGAAGGGACGGAAGGTTGGAGGCTGAGCACTGTGGTGGAAGATGATGTGTGCAAGTCTACAATACAATTAACAATTTCCTTTTTCTGATTATTTTGCTTTGAGTGTTTTGTACTCCTTCAGTTTTGACCCACTTCTTCTGTGGGTACTTGTGGGCTACATTGAGATACGGCTTTATAGGTTTGCCATAATATTGAAAGCATAAAACATAAGTTCAGATTTTTTTCTCTTTTTCCAGCTTCCCATTGATTACATCAGTTTTACAGAATTTATTGAATTATATCTAAAATCTTGAAATTTGCAATTTTGTGGCTTTCTTAAAAACAGAGAACGACCTCTAGAAATTGAGCTGTGGATGGTAACCTGTGAATTTTGCCTTTTTTTCTCTTTCCCTTAACTCAGACTGTACAACAAAGCAAAGAATCAGAAGTATTTCCACAGCCGAAAACTTTGTCTAAAGCAAGTCAAGTAAGTGGATAAGTACCTCTGCTAATCAGTCTCAGGGGTTTTCTTAGGGGGGAAAAAACACAGCTGCAGTACCCAGTTGATATCTGAAATAGTCACTGCCCACTGACCATATTGAAGGAGATGTTATGAAACAGTACTGGAGGAAGGGGGAGTTGCTGTCAGTGCTCTGCTCTTGTGCAGTCACTCTTACTGTTGGCTCTAATGCAGAAATGAAAACACATTTTTGGATTTGCAGCCCTGCACTGAGTTTGTACCATTTGAACTGGGTTTTTTTGTGTTGCAAGCAGGGAGTACTAATGCCATAATGTTGTAGTAGGGTATATTAACCTTGGCCCAACGTTAAGCACCCCACAGGCTTAAAATGCAATCCTTGTCTTGCTGTGTCTCAGTTTTCTTGAGATACTTTGTATCTTATGAACTAATACAAAGCAGAAAAAATTGAAGATGGAGAAAAAAAATAACCTGTAATTGCTACTACAAAAAAAAAAATAACCTGTAATTGCTACTATTTGTGATAGCAACTTTTAGCCTGCTAAAAGCAGATCTAAGATTCTTAGAACTGCCTTGGGTAACAGTTTAAAATAATGTCAATATTAAGTTTCAGGTTATAGTTACAAAATAACTTGATAATAGTCAAGTGTTCAAGAACTGGTTTTAATTACCTTTTTGTTATGTATTCATTTTAGGACACCATCTGTATTTTATTTCTGCTTTTCCCTTATGCACCCACTCCTTTCTCAGATATGTGGCCTCATTCTTGTCAAACTTGCTCTCCATGGAAGCAGTTTTAGTAGCATGCCCAGATCTGATTGTGAAGGCAAAAAAATGGCCCTACTTGAAGCAAAATGCTGTTTTATCTACTGGGATGCAATAAAATAAGCTCTACAGTCTGATCATGACCCAGTTAGCAAATAATTACATAATTCAAAGCATTTTATATGTATTTGGGAATTTTAAGAAACAGGTGCATACTGTATAGTAAACTGTCAGTTTAAACACATTGTCTTCAGCTGAAATCCCACGCTGTGAGTCTCCACAGTTTTGACTACGAGAAAATCAATTTTCTAGTTCTGCTGTTGTTGATCTTATTTTATACACATTAAATTTAGATGGCTTTGGAGGACTTTTTCCTCTGAATGTTGTTGGTTATCCAAGGGGAGCTCTTTCTGCTGACATATCAAACGTCTTTACAAATCACATTTAGTGTTGCTTTTCTTTGGAGTGAGATTGGCTTATTTTTTTTCTTTTTTCTTTTTTTTTTTCACCACATTGATCATCCTGGAAGCCTGAGCAAGACAGATATCAGCCTGAGTAACAATTGCAGTTATCAGGAGATGTCAGAGTTACTCAAAGAGGATGTTTATTCTTGTCCAGTTGATGCAAATGTAATAGTCCTATAAATGTGCAATTTATGTTTAAAATAAAAAGTGGTAAAGGCATTTTTGTAGTGAAATGGAGACAGACCTGTGGAATGATGAGGTGGGAAGATGGTCCTCAAAATATTTCCATCCTTCATCCCCCCAAGGGAAAACAGAATGAGAGTATTTCAGTGTACGCCAATGCTTTAATTATAATTCAGCAGTCCTATTAAATATGTTTGAAATGCGCTTCAAATTTGAAGTAAGTATCTGTGGGAGACCATAGAAGTGGGGGTGCAGGAAGCAGGACTGATCCTTCTGAAAATTCTGAAGGAAAATAATTTGCTAAACAGCTACAGGCTCCTTAGATTACTGAGGTGAAAAGCTCAACTTTGCTTGTATGTGTTCTGTTCTAAAAATTCTGGAAGGTAGCAACCACATTAGTAGAAAGGAGTCTGCATACAAGAATGTTCAAGGCTGCTACCTTCTTCAGCTTTGAAAATTATAAGTACTATTGGTACTAACACTAATCTTCATAGGCAGATATTTCTTGATTAGGAGCAGCTATTCTGCAATATCTGACTGAATAATTGTGGCTGCAATTTATTTCATTTTCTTTATGCTTATCTCTTCAGCCTTTACAACATCATTCATCCTTTACTGAACACAGTGCTTATTAATTTTCTGTTCTTTTACAGGTTGCACCTCCCCAGTTTGTTACAGCCACGACAACAGTAACGCCTTCAGTGCTCTTGTCTCCAAGTGTGTTTCAGCAATCAGCTACAAAAGCTACTGAAGTGGAGAATAAAGCCAGCTCTTCTTCGCCTTTAACACTTGGAACAACAGAAATTCAGACTACACCTCCTACTGTTCTCAGCAGGTCTCAGCTTCAAGAAGCACTGATACATCTAATAAAGGTAGTGTCTGTACAGAGCTCAGAGTTTCTGAGGGATGGGGTTCCAAGCACAGAAGGCAGCACTGACAAGTTCTGTACCCCTGTAACTCCTTTTGCCCTGAAAGATTAGAAAAGATGTTCTTTTCTTTTGGAAGGGGCAGATTACTCCACACTGTACACAGAGTGTGGCACAGCTTGCTGCTTTTGGTTGATGTGTCCCCTCACATCCATATGAATTTGTAGACAAGTGAGGAGTAACTTGCAGTAGTAGAAGCTGGGATGGAATGGGAGTTGATTTGCTCTCTTTTTAAGTGTTACACTTCCCCAACCTTTCCTTATCTTTACTTTTAGTGTGTTTCTTTGAAATGGAAATTGCCAAGTTTTAGCTCTGCTATTTTTAGGGACTAAAAAGTTCTGTTGAATTAAATCTGTGATGTTGGGAGCAGCTGTGCACTGAGATGATTTTGACCTCTAATGTCATGGTGAAGTTGCCATGAATGACAAACTCTTCTTTCTTAGCTCAGGATTCTCTTGCTCACTCCATGCTGGTGTTAGTAGAGCTTTACCCAAAATGCAAGTCTAAAAATAACAAACAGCATCTTCCCAGTGACCAAGCTGTTAGGACCAAAAAGGTCATTACCAGATCCCGTCGTTAGGTTGCCTGATTTATCTGTTCCATTTTACATAACCTCTTCTTCTGCTAGTGTGTATGGGTTTTCTAATTAAAGACTTAAACTAATCTTGGGACTGAGCTCACCTGCTAATATTCTGAGTGGTGATTTTAGGGAGCTGACAGGAATATTTGTCTCCAGTCTTTAGGGAGAGAGAGCTGAATGAAGACCAAAATAGGCATATCCTGCAGCACGGGAGTACTCACACAGCACTCACAGCAGGATACCAGTTGCTTTTCAGGTCTTGTCAAGAGAGTATTACACTCTCAAGCTAACTGAGATACCGGTCTTGTAACATGTCATTTGAAGGAATTAGACTCAAGAAATATCTGTAAATATTGTCCATAGATGAAACCAATTCACTTCCCAGTCATGCTTTGACTTGGGAATTCTTGCAGAGCACACTGCAGTCCCATTCGGGCTGCTCTGCCTGACAAACAGCATCACATCTGACACTCAGGCAGACTTGATTGGGAGCCTGTACATAGAATGGGATTCTTTGTGCCTAAGACTATGGTTTGGACTCTGCAGGGAAGCAAAATGTGGCCAGGCTGACACAGTGACCCCGCTTTGTGTGTCTGGGCATCCGGAGTGCCTGGTGATGCCTTCAGCTGCTGACCAGCTTCATGGTTCACAGCCTGTGTGTTCCAAAAGCGCCTTTTGTGCAGGCACACAGCTCCTTCCTTTGCCAGCTGCAAGGAAACCGACATTAAATTAAACTTTTTTTGGCATCTTTTCACTGATGTTTCTAATGTGTTTCTGTTTTTCCTGCAGAATGATTCCCGTTTTCTCAGCACTATCCATGAAGTCTACTTGCAAGTCCTCACCAAGAGTACAGACAACATTAAGCTATAATTGAAGCTGAATCTACTTAAAACATGTTCATTTTAGAAACAATTATGCCTCATCTATAAAACTAATATTTTTGTAAAAGAATATTTAGTTTTCAATGTCTTGAATTTGAACCTGTTAGGAAATATTATTCCTTAAATACTTATGAAAGTAATGTTCTCAGAATGATCTAGGTTTTCACTGTGATCATCACCAGCAAACTTTTTTTTATTGGGGAGGGGACTTAAGTTGCATTTGAGCTCTCATTAGCATTAAGTGAATGTGCAAATGTTTGCTCTGGCTCTCATTCCTGGCTGTATTCATTGTTCAAGGATTATAGACTCAAAACTATTTCAACCAGCAAATGCACAGTATAGTACACTACAGCACACCAGGACCAGATTCAGTTGTGGGAACCTAGTTCCAGTTTGGAGGACTAAGGAAAATGAGAGCAAATGCCTTGTGATTAAGTGTGAGGAGGGAAAGGGTCTGGAAGCCAGGCCATTGGAGCTAAATCTTTAACAAAAGGTCTAAAAATGTGATTAACTCAATACATTGGCAGTCTCTAGCTAAGGCATCTAAATTCATCTTTTCAATATTTCATTAATCATATTTGTTTCTTCGTTACTGACATAAAACACCCAAGTGGGTAAGGCCATTTTCTCTGAAGAGGCAAAATTTGAAATATGCAATATCTTCAGTGATTGTACTTTTTTTTAAGCAACAAAGGAGTTGCATGTTGAAGTTCTCATTTTGAATTTATAGTTAGAATACCACCACTAGAAGATTCTCCTCCTGTTCAGCAGTTTGATAAAATTTAGACATTTTGTTTCCTTTTAGCTTAAGGATGGACCACACCGTAGTTGGCTTTCACTCCTCAGTTGTGTTGGAACTGCAGTGTTGAAAACTATGCAGATGGGAAACAAATGCATGCTTTTCTTCTGTTGCCCTCTCCCCAGATAATTAGTGTACGCTTCACAGTCTGAAGTTAATCTAATTAAAACGTTACTGCTTTGTATATGTGATTTAGTAAGTCACTATTCACTAAGAATTTAACTGGGTACTTCCCCATTGGAAATCAGAAAAATTTTAATTATACTTTCTTATGCTGCTGTGTTGGTTTACCCATGGGTTGTATTTATTTCTTAAAGGCATGCAAAGGTAATTAATCTGAGTTCAGGTCCCAACATTTTCCAGCAATAGTAGTTTAGTTTTTTAGTAGAAAAGTGTTGGGTTATTGAGTAAAAAGATAATCTGTAGTGAGTTGTGATGCACTGCTTCATTCTTTTCCCTCAAGCACTATTGAAATATGAAGCAAAATATTGTTTGGCTCCTTACAACAATATATGTAAGTATAGATCTCCTAAGGATTAGTTAATGTTGACATAGTCAAGGTGCATGGCCATTTCATTGGAAACTAGTAATTGAGCTTTAATTGTGACTTGTTCACAAATCAGGATGTTTTAGATACAACAAATATTTACATACATTCAAATATTTTTATGTATTTGAACTATTTTAGGTTTTTTTCTTAGCTTTTTAGTGGAAAATATATTTTGTTTAGCACTACCTGCCTTCTGAAAAGCTCTTCTCAGCCTTTGAGTTCAGTGTTTCCAATTAAAATATATAGTATATTGTTAGAAGAATGTTCAAGATTCAGGGAAAGATGCTAATGTGCATTCTTCAAGAAGTATATTGGATTTAATGGTAGCATCTAAATTCAGCAATACCAACTCAGACTTCTTAAGGAAGATAGGAACTTCTTCCATCAATTCTGGAGTTGCAATACTGTGTATGCACATGACCAGTGAGATTTGAGTTAGATTCAAGGTCTAAACTGATTTTATGTTGGGCTTTCTAGGAAAAGTTTCACTGAAAGGGACAAACCAGGGGGCAGTTCCTCTGAACAAAAATGGATGGTCTAAGCCAAATACAGGGTTGCTCTTACCTAGATTTAGCGGAGATGGAGTCCGTAGCTTTTCATTTTCATGGACAGCTTCTGGTTTCTTCAATGAAAGATTTGATAAAGGTTTGTAAGAACAGAAATGTTGGAAGCTGATAGTGCACGTTGGTACTGTTTGCTAAATACAGTCATATCCAAAGATCTGTAGAAATGATAGGAAGGAGTTGTATTTTGAGTTCTTCAGCCATATACAAAAGTAATAATACTTTCAATATCCTTAACTTGTGAGGGTTCTTGTGCAGCTGGAAACAAGCAGTTGGCAGATCCTTACTTCACTTTGGTTTTGTAGCGTCCTTGTAGCAACAGGTTGATGGTTTACTTCCCTGCCCAAACTTTCCAAATGAACTGGCAGAGGAACGGAGTTGGAATTGTAGTGTCCACAGCAAACTTTATCCCTTGAACTTTACAGCATGTGTTTGTTCCAACCTCTGTGTGGGGCCAGCAGACATGGGAACCCCCCAGTGCAGAGGTGTGACAAGTGCCAAGGGAGTGGCAGATAAACAGATGAACTCCTTTAATGAAACGCTCATTGTAAAACACCAGCTCAATTACAGTGTAAAAGCTGATTGTTTTTTTAATGTGCACTCTGTATTTAAAAACCTTTTTCCCGAATTATTTTAAATTTTTGTGTAAGTTTGAAATGACCAGCTAGTTGAAGTGCTTGATTTGTGTTATCTGCATGTAGGGATAACCAATGTGTAGCAAGTTACCTTGGGGCATCACAGAAAATTATTGTGACCATTTTAAAGTTGTTTTTTTTTTTAATTGCTGGCTTAATGGGGATTTTATCTATTCTTTCTGGGAATCAAAATATTATTAGTTCAGACTACACTCCTCCTGAGGTTTTGTGGCTCACATTAAGTTACTTTAGGTTTGAGTTTGGATTTTTACTTTTTCCCTAATCAAAGACAGTTTTGAAACCTACAGCTGCTGAAATGTTCAGGAAAATCAAAATTCTCAGTTTTGTAGTTAGTCTTTATCTGTTATTTAACAATGCAAAGTTCATATGAAAGGTGCCTAACAGTTATTAACTTTAGAAGGAGAATATCTTTTCAAATTCAACAACATTTGCAGAATGAGTGATAAAAAAAAAATTCAAGTGATTCATCCTGATTTAATATAAAATGTGTAATTCTGTGTATAAATACTCAATATTTAAACACTCGCTGCTGGATGTATCATTTTTGTTTGCATTTCTAATTGCTTCGTTTTGATTTATTTCTGAAATCCATTATGCCATGTGTAGTCACTGATAGAATTTCTGCAATGTTTTGGAAAGCAAACTTTAATTTGGGACTTCTTGGTTTTTAAAAGTATTCTAAACAAATCAGCCACCTTTTTGCCAGGTATTTGGGTTGCTTTGTACAGCATATCTTAACAAGAGGAATGTGTGCAATATGTATCACCTCATGTTTGTCTGGCAATGTTACGAAAATGTTAAGATGCAATATCTTCTTTCACTTCAAGCTGGAAAAATTGCAGTATCTCTGATTTGGTGGTGTATTTATTTTTATCTATTCAGTGTATGGGCATATGGTTAGTTAGGTTCTTTTATGTGCATTCTGTGCTTTTAGTAATTTCTGAGTTTTATCACTTCTGCATATGCACCGGTTGTAGCCATTTGCATGTTCTTTCAATACGAAGACGATGGGGAAATGGGGGCTTCAAGGAAAGATTTCTGGAAACCTGAATAATTGTAAGTCAAAAAATGTAGATACTGCATCATTAACGTTTTTGGTATGGTGTGGGTTTTATAGCACCTATGTATGTTTGCAGTTATTAAGTTATTGCATAAATGTTTAAGAATGAGCATTTTTTTCATCCAAAATTTTGTATGTTTGCAAATATATTTTTGTAATAAAACTTCAAAACAAATGTTTCAGCACCTCCTAAAATCCTGTGACGTTTCCTTTTATTTCTAGAGTTCTATGAGCCTACTGGAAGGTTCAGTTTTTATTTAGGGTTAATATTTTTCAGAGAAGAAACTCAAATTCCTTCTCCCTTCTGGGGGTTTGCATTTGTCCACATAGAAAATGCAATCTGACTGCTTGAAGGGCACTGAGGAACAGCTTCTACAAGGTCCTCTGCTGCCTTGTGCTTTGAATTTGATAAACAGAAAAGTTTCCTCTCACATTAAGAATGCAGCTGCACTTTCACTGGCTCGTAAGCACAGCTCTGTGTTTGGTGCCTTCCTGTATCACTTTTTTATGGTATCCCCTTTCATCCATCTAGACATGACATTTGATTCTCAGTCCAGTGTTGGTCTTTGGTCCAAGACGTTGGAAATTGCAGTTGTCCTCCTGCCATATCTGATTGATATCATGCAACGGTTGCTCCAAATTTCACAAAGTGAAATAGGGAAGAAAAACATAGAAGTTCATCTTGAAATTAAATAAAACCTTAGGCCTAAATCTCTAAATGTTAGGTAGATGCTAATTCCCCATTTAACTACTCACAGGAGCTGGTGATTGCAGGGCAGGTCAAACGTCAGGGGAGGCCACTGGAGCATGGCATTTGTTGCCCTGATGGTTCATTTTGGACTGATTCCTGTACTATGTCCAGAAGCAGATTCTTCTAATAGAAGACTGCCATACAAAACAGGTACAGAAGTCATGGATTCACTGCAATATAATTGAAAAAACAAAGTGGAAAACTGCTTAGAATCAAACTTTAAATTCTGGAATCTAGATGTAAATTCTGTATTAGGTGTGTTGCCGGTCTGGTCAATATCAAGAATATTTTTTTCATTCTCAGTGCCATTAATCTGTTTGTCTTCTCTGATCCAGATATTCCTCTTCACTGGTACACACATGAAGTGCTGTCCTTTGGCTTGGGAGTAAGGGAATACTTCTGAATTTCTCTGTGTAGCTCCAGCTAAACCAGGCACTATACACTGTACACTTGATCCTGTGTGCTCTACACTCATGTTTTTTGAAAGTGTATGGCAGAATGAAGCCAATTCCTGCTATGATGGTGATATGTACTGGATAGAATCAGGGAATAGGCATTAGGCTTCCTAAAGCTCATCATCTAGAATTCAAATTTCATTTACAGGCTTGCAGAATAAAATAACAACTAGTTGTAGCTCGTGTTCATGGGCCAAATTAATTGAAGTTAGTGGACTCGTGTTTGGTAAGGGTTCAGCTACACTTCTTCTCACTATAGAAGGTAATATAGAGAGTAACAAACCTGTCATTCCTACAGTTGTTTTTTTTTTGTTTGTTTGTTAATAGGATGCCTTCAAGTTGCTAAATAGTCTTTATTATGACTGAGGTAAATTTCAGTTTAGTTTTCTAATCAAAATATTAGAAATTTTAATGTATGTTATCGAAAGATATTTCCAGTGCCCAGGTGTGGATTTTTTTCACTTCACACAACTTCAGGTGTGAATCAGCTTTTTTCATCTTCTAGATTGATTGGGGGATTTATTTTTTGACCTGACCTACTAATTTAGGAGAATTAAACTTCTGTGATAGACCTTACTTAAACCTAACTTAAAATACAGCCATGTAAAATTCATCCTTGTCAGTTATGCAACAATTTTTTCGTAAGACACTCCTAATCAGGCTCAAAAAGCATTGAGAAAAGAGGGCAGTGAAGAAAGATTTTTATCAGTTGCTGCATTTTTGAAAGAGTACTGGCAATAAAACAAGAGGGAAAGACAATGGAATAGAAGATTCCTGAGAAGAAAACAAGGGAAGAAATAGCAAAAGCTACTCATGTAAACATGAAATGAAATTCATGGAAATATGAAAAGGGATATTGTAGAGAGAGAGGTATGGCCTGTGAAGGTATTTCCTGAAGCACAGAGGAATTTAAGTTACAGTTTTGCTTCCGTACTGCTGCATGTCTTCAGGTGTTCTCAAAGCTCAAATGTGGATTGCCTGTGAGAATTCAGAGTATTTCAGGGTGTGTTCAGAAAATGACTGGGTAGGCGTGATTTCCTTGCTCTAATTCTTCAGGTCTGCTGTGGAGATTTTAACCTCTGGTAATGAGGCAGCACAGTGCAGTTGACTGATCACAGCAGTACCTAATTTTTGTCTTTGCTTGGTGGCCTCCCATTACAGTTTAAAAGCTGCTACACAGAACAAGGCTGCTCATACCTTGTTGCCTTTTGTCTTTAATTTTAAAAATATTTCTACCAGAATCCATTCTTTAAAATTCAAGCAGGTTCATTTTACAAAATCAACCTTGGGAAATAAAACCACAAAAGAATAAGCTTTATATGCTGGCTGAAATGAAAGTACTTACCCTTAGGCCTTTCTTGGAAACATGCAGGGATGTGATGTAAATGCACAAGTTTTACTTCTTTTCTCCTCATAAATAAGTTATGAAGCCTTTAAGAGCATCTACAGAGCAAATATCACCCAGCCTGGCTCCTGTAAACAAAACTCTATGTTGGTTTTAATTTAGACAGCATATGACTTGCACATCCTGCTTGTACTTCTTGTGGTTTGGAAGAGGGATCAGAGAGGCTGAGCAGGTTATCCAGCATTCTCCTGTAGTTTGAGATTTATTGGTGATGCTGAGTGCCTTCTCTGGTTTGTGTTCAAAGCATCAAACAAATTCACTTCTGTCCTCTGGGGACACAGTTCTCCCATGTAACAAAACTGCTGCAAAGGAAGCTTCTGTCATCTTAACCTCCCCACAAGAAGTGAGGTACAGGAGTGCAGTTGAAGCCTGCAGGGTCTGCATGTGTACAGAGTCTGTTGTGGTTTACAGCAAGCCCTGTTCCTGATGTGATCTTCAGGGTGGGAGGCACAGGGTGCCCATTATAAAGAGACAGCTCTACTTTTCAGTGGTTTAGTAGGAAAATCCTGCCACAACAGAAGCTTTTACAGAAGACCCCAAGGTTTGGTTAGAAACACATGCAGTACTTTTAATAAGGGTTTGAAAATAAATAAATATTCTTCAGCTATGAAGACAGCTGTCTGAGGGAAGCTGCTAACGTAACAGACTTATGTGAAAGTAATGTAGACTCATAGCCTGTAGTGCCTGAGCCTAGGCCTGTGATGTAGCTTTATCTGTAACATCATTTTAGATAAAAAAGCCTGATCTTATTACTGCTCCTATACCTGTTTTCATGCAGTACATATAATTTCTTACAATTACTGGTGATATGCTGCACAGACTTTAGAGTTTTTTCTTTTTCCTTAAATTCATTAGCAGCTAAATAATGTTACTACTGAAGATGAGCTGAACAATCTGTTCCATGTCTAACTGAAGTCCCTGTTTTTGCATGTGGAAGGATGTGCTGGTGGTACATAATGAGAGAATGCTCTGGCATCAATCCATTTCATCCATTCTTGAATGATTTCCTTCTCAAAGGGCTTCTAATGCAGCTGTTCTTTCAAAGGAATAGTCAAACCCTGTTGTGTTGCAGAGGTCAGGCTGAAGAGGATTTTTTCCACTTTCTCTCCTATGCCTTACAGCACAAATAAATCCTACTTTATTTGGTCATTACAGTTCTCTTACACCTCCTTTCTAAACGTGCACACCCTGTGAAAGTGTTGCTGTTTGGGAGATTTCACTTTGCACAAGTTATCATCAATAACTTTCTTCTTTCAATTTTGTCAAATTCAGTTAATTGAATACAGATATTCATTTAAACAAAGACTAAAGAGACTAATAACTTCTGAGCTTGTTTGAAGAGTGTCATAGAACTTGATCAAGAATCAAATAGAGAAAGCAAGCATGGTGAAGTAACTGTGGAACATCCATGTATTCAGCAGGCCCTTCAAGCACAGATGCAGGAAAAGGCCCTCAAACTCCTACTATGTAAGTATTTCATATTAACATAATTTGAAGAAATTGCAGCAAGAGAAAAGTCATATTATAAATTTAAATAGTTTTGTAAATAATATCTTTAACTGGTTGTACTAAACTAATCCAAATACCCCAAAATACTGCAATATTAGCCTTGCAAGCTTTGATTTAAATACTGTAATTTTCTTGCACTGCTAGTGGAAATATTTCCCTAAATATCATCAAAACAGCCCAAACCTAATCACTGTGAGTTCCTTTTAACGGTGTGAGACAAAAATGCTTTGGTTTTACTCTGGCAGGCTAAATGTTAGATAGACATAAAAAAGTCTCACTGCGTAAGACTTGTCTCGAGTTATTTGGCTTAATCAAAACATTTTTCATGTATCATAAAACTGTCATAATCTTCTGAAAACTTTGCGATTTTTTGGGTTGGGTTTGGTTTTTTTTAGTAAATGACGTTTTTATTTAGAGGCAATATAAAAATAACTGGTTTAAAATTGTTTTTATTCAACATTGCCTGCATGTAACTCAAAAATGATCTGTTCTTTTATGAAGCTTTCCGTATACATTTTTCCTTTTGCAGACAATTTTGTCAGCTGAGGAGAAAGTTTTAGTTGAGCTAAACTATGAATCTGTTCTGTTTGTATGTATCTTGTCCTTGTATCTTGCTGCTACAGGCTTCAAAGGTGGATGGATTTCCCTTCTGGATGTTTCTGCACCAGGTGCTGCACAAGAGCCCTGCATTTTCCAGGTTGCTGGTTATAGCTGTTTGTAGTCTGTGTAGCACAAACTGCTGTTCTATGGCAACTAAAGGATGTTGAGAGTGTTTTTCATGCTCCAATGGGAGCTGCAGAGCTGATCATTATTTCACAGACTGCTGAATATTCTTTTCACAGGGTGTTTACTTGAGTGTGTGCTTGTGCTTACCTAAAACCACTTGTTACCACTGATGAAGGAACAGAATTTATTTTGAGTGAGATGTGACAGTAAGGACTGAGTCTCTGGAAAATTTGCAGCACCAGACAATGGTGCTGACAATGTACTGCATTCTCATCCATCAGGCTACAATGACTGGAATTCCACCACAATTCCACAGTGAGTGGAACTCCACTTCTCTTTTTTAAGCTGCTCTGCAAATGAAAATAAACCCTGTGCACTACATGGAGGTGTTCAGGACTAGCAAGGTTACAGTCCAGGACAGCAGCGACTGGCGATTCCAGTTGTTTGGAATCCATACAGCGCTCAAACTGCAATTGCACAGCCTGTTGGTCTCCTCCCACGCCTCCAAGCATTTTCTTTACTCACTACTGTTTGGATTCTGTAGTGATGAGCTCTTACTAGACTTGGATTTGGCAATCTTTTGAGAACAGTTTTAAAGCAAAATTGGGCACATAGCCCCATGGTAGGTAACTGGCCTGAGTTCTAGCAGTGCTGAGTGCATGCAGCTCCTGCTCTGGTAAACAGGGTTGCATGTACTTATGTCAGCAATGCATTTTTGCAGTATCTCAGCAAATGTCAGTCATAGCTGAGCTTTCATGCTTCTGCTGCACATAATGCCCTGATGCTGAAACGTGGACGAAGGGATGGAAAAATCCAGTTATCCTGTGTATGTATTTAATAAGCTGTCTAGTCTAGTAGCTAATTCTGAAGCTAACGAGATGTGATTGTATGTTCTGAGCAAGGCTGTTAGTCCATACATTTGCATCCTTGGTTTAATCACATTGTGCATGGTTTCAGAGGCAAGTCTGAGGAATGTGGAAGAAATGTCGACTGTTGTATGCAATGTATACCATGACTGCAGCTATTGCTTTACAGTCCATCACACTTGGTCAAAGTTGCAGAAATAACACGCCTCTTCAGTAGATCAAAGAGGAGGCACTGACACAAGGTGGAATTTCATCCTGTGAATGCTTGAGCTGCTGTTTTAACAACACAATACCACAATAAGCACTCGGTGATGCAGCACAAGGATTCAGGGAACTGAGGGGGAGTTGTGGGCAGTGATCTCCCAATGACTTTGTCTAGGCTAAGTCTTAAAGTCTTTTTACCATTCAGACAACAATGGAGGAAACAAAAGAAGTTGTGAGCTGTAGCAATACTGGACTGATCCAGATCAATCCCCTTATTTTCTTACAGGAGGGAAACAGCACTATATGTCCAGCCAGAGAAGGCACTTGCTATGATTGTTGTTGCCAGTACACTTGGGACAGTTTGTGAGGGAGCCATCCAAGGCAATTCAAGAGCACATCACCACCATGATCACAGAGACTTGACCACAGGCCTTGCTCTTCAGTCAAAGAATGGAATCAGCCTGAGCCAACAAAGGCAAAAGCAAGGCTATGATCTGGCCAGTTTTTTTTTTAAAAAATTGCGAGAGAAAACAAAGGACATTGACAAAGGAGTGAGGAGTCACTCAACTCCACATTTTAGTTGACTGTCATTTCACTATGCCACTATCAGTGATTTATGCAGAGAAGAACAGTAACAGCCTGGCAATGTTCACCTCTTAATCACACTGTATAGAGAGAAAACAGGGAGTAAATTAACCTGTTAGAAGCAAAAACTTAGTGTAGAAATTACTTCATAGTTTTCATGATAACTGCTTCCATTTTGATATTTTTCTCCTGTGTTTGTAAATACTACCAGCCATCCAGAAAGATGAAATAGCCATATCACTAAAATAAGCTTTTCATTTCCTGGTGCAAATGTATTTATGAAGTTTTTTGAAATTTGTTTTTCTGCAGCTGAAATTGGGTGCAGAGCCATGTTTTCTTAATGTATCTTTGGTCAATACAAAACACTGTGGAGTTTGCCATCATAAATGTGATTTCACTTATGCTTGGCTTCATTTGAAGAACTTACTTTATGTACCTCTTCTAAACCACAGATTAGAGAAGACCAAATTATCCTGCCTAGCCTCCCTCAGCTGACATGGATAACTCAGTGTCAGTGAGATGATGGTCAAGCCCAATGTCAACATCTGCCTAAAGAACAGTGTTTAAACAGCAGGGGTAATAGAAAAAGTGTCATTCCCTTCCTCAGCGCAGCCAGGATTTTAACAACTGCTCTCCAATCAGTGAGCATGGTACAGAGCTCAAGCTAAGAAATGCTGCTGTGCTGCTAAAATGGTTCTGTGCCTTTGACTACATCAGCAGGTAGGTGATTCCAGTAGAGCAGGTCTATGGAGCACATGGCAAAGTGCTGAGGACTCCCCATCTGCACTATAAGGGAGTTTGAATTCTGATCCAGACTGGCTCTTGTCTGTCCTGTTGAACTGAATACTCATTAACAGCTGGGATGCATTAGCTGCTTTCTCAGACTGAATCCTCTGTTTCATCTTTATTTGAAAGGAATCCAGTTCATGAGCTGTGGGACTGCTCAGCAGAGAAAGCCAGAGCACAGTGAGCAAGGAACAACCAGGAAACTTGATCCGAAATGGTGGCTCAATGGTGGCTGCCTTAGTCTTACCTTCTTACCTTCTGGCCATATGGCTGCAGACGGAATCAAGTGTGCTGCTGCCTTGAGAAGGCTGACAGATTGTGGAAAGGATGCAAGAATGGACAGAGGAGAAGAGGAAAAGTTGTGCAACATGCTCACAGAAGTTGGTCACCCTCACTCTACAACATTAATTTGATTTTAGGTAATTAATTTGATTTGGGACAATGGCACAACCAGATCCTGAGCAAGATATTTGCTGGTGTGTAGCATATGTAAGGTTCAGTTAAGGATCTTGTACAGGGAACTTAGGTTTGAATTTACTGTTACCAACAGTTAGGCTAGATTCTATAGTTTAAAATCTGCAAAAGAAGAGGAAAAAAATCAGCATTTCTCATAGATGCTACTTGTAATTCTTGAGATCTTTCATATTGTCATATACTGACAATATTCCTTTGGGCATCAGAGCTCCAGGAGGACAAAAGAAGTCCCTATCTTGTACCAAAGTGGATTTTAAAAGGAGTATTGTGGGAAAACTGCTATTAAGAATGGCTGTTGATTGTCCCTGCCGTGTCTGGCAGTCCTGTTTCTGTTTCCTCAGCTAGGATATCTTTGGTATAATTTCCTGTACAAGTAGCTACTTTCTAGCTATCACATGTTACTTCATTTCCAAGCTGCTGTTTAAACATAGTGGGTTTGCAAGGTGTCTTTCTATACCCTGAGAGGAAACCTGCACAATGAAAGTGCATAAATACCCTCATTTCTTGCCCTCTGCTCTTCCACTAGAAGCTCTTGGCATTACAGCCCATGTCTTCAAAGTTCCTAAATTTAAACCAAGGCTTGTGTGATTCTCATCAGGCTCTACCCTATCCCGATTTTATTGTCCATAGAATTTCAAAGTGTATTACTGAAATGAAAAGATTTTGGTAATTGGTTTTGCAGAAAGAAAAACAAACAAACAAAAAACCAAAACCCCCAACCAAACCAAACAAACAAACAACTCAACAAACAAACAAAACCAAACCAAAACCACCACAAAACCAAACCAAAACAAAAAAAAAAAAAAAAACCAAAAAACCAAAAACCACCACAAAAACCCCACCACAGGTAGTAGGCCTACCCTACCCAATCATTTGAAGGTCGAATATAGACTGGAGCAGAGCAAATGGCAGTTGCAGCAGTTAACCTTTGTATAGTGCTCTCCAGAACAACCTCTGCACTTTGCTACTGTCAAGTCTTGTTGTTTGGCCCTGTTTTATCCTTCCTGGCCTATTTCCAGTCTAGTTTTTCTTCCAAAGAGTTTTATTTAAAAGATTTTCAAGGAAACAACTGATTAAACAATTTAAGACGACAGTTAAGCTAAGAGAGTGGTGTCTGCTTTTATTTCTTCTAATAAATTGGTTAGTTTATGGGAAAAAAAGTTTTATCATACCTTGCTAAATTTCACATGCTGCTTCCTACTGGCAGCTTGCCAAGTGAGTGAGGCTGAATGCTCTGTCCATAGAGGTGGCTCCTTTTGTTTCTGAAACCCAGAGTCTGCAGAGCCTTGAAGGTGAAGGTGAAGGGTTTTTTTAATGGGAGCGATTCAGTGTCTTCTGGAAGTAGACAATGATAGCATTAGTTCACTACATGTATCTAGAATATTTTTAAATCAATACTATACAGTTTCTAGGACAAACTACCAGTGGACAGAACACTGAAATACAGGAGGGCAGTGCAGGGATACCAGGTTGAATGAACAAGATCTGAGGTATCTTAGAATGATAGAATCATCAAGGTTGGAAGACACCTTTAAGATTGTAAATTCCAACCTTCAACCTAGCATTACTACTTTTTTTGTCATAGTTGTCTGATTAATCTTTTTTTGTTGTTGTTTCTAGATTGTGTCTTCTAGTGCCACTTGAGCTTTCTAGAACAAATATGAAGCATTTTACGTGCCTTTTTAAGTCTAGCATTAATGTCATAGTGTTCAGAATTGCTAGAGAAAATGTATTGGCTGATTGATGGCTGGTGAAGTCAGTATTTTATGTAGAAGTCTCTGTGTTCATCAAATTTTTTATACATATGTTATGGAAATATGAATTATATCCTGACAGGAAGCCACACGGGGCAAGTCTGCTACTGTTTCTCCTATGTGGAAACCCAGTCTACTGTTAAGCTGTGGGATACTGTAACATTCTTTTAAAGCTGGGAACAGACTGGGGCAGAGACCAACAGCTTTATGGAGCAGGGGTTGAATCAAACATGTCGAGGGAGGTGATCCTGCCCCTGTACTCGGCCCTGGTGAGGCACACCTGGAGTTCTCTATCCAGTTCTGGGCTCCTCAGTACAAGACAGACAAGGCACCGCTGGAGAGGAACAGTGGAGGCCACAAAGATGAGGGATCTGGAGCATGTCTTATGAGGAGAGACTGTGGGAGCTGGGCCTGCTCGTTCTGGGGAAGACTGAGGGGACCTCATCAATGCATATAAACATCTCAAAGACAGGTGCCAAGAGGATAGTTTTGGACTCCTTTCAGTGGTGCCCAGCAACATGACAGGAGCAATGGCCAAATCTAAACCACACAAAATTCCACTTCAACATGAGAGAACTTCTTTAGGTTGAGGATGGCAGAGCACTGGAACAGCTGCCCGGGGAAGGTGTGGGCTCTCCCTCCCTGCAGACACTCCAGACCCACCCGGACCCGTTCCTGTGTCACCTGCCCTGGGTGACCCTGCCTTGGCAGGGGGGCTGCCCTGGGTGATCTCCAGAGCTCCCTTCCAGCCCCAGCCCCGCTGGGATTCCCTGAGCGGCGGAGAGCGGAGAGCGCGGCCGCCTCACCCTCAGCGCCGCCGGAGCGCGCGCCGCGGCAATGGCGCCCGCGGGAGGAGCCGGGGCCGCCGCGGGGCCCGCGCAGAGCGCTGAGCGCAGAGCGCAGAGCGGGCCCGCCCCGCCCGCGGGCGGCAGCGAGCGAGGGAGGGAGCGAGGGAGGGAGGGAGGATGGAGGGAGCCGGCCGCTCCTCTCTCCGCCCCCTCGCTCCTCTCCCCTCCCCCGCGCTCCTCTCTCCGCCCCAGCGCTCGGCCCCGGTGAGCTGCGCCGCCGCATCGCTAAGCCCGTCCTCAGACCAGGTCCAGCCGCCGCCGCCCGAGACCAGCCGCCGCCGCAGCCCTCCCGCGTCGCACACATGGAGGATTACCACAAACCCGACCAGCAGACGCTGCAGGCGCTGAAGGACACGGCCAACCGGCTCCGCATCAGCTCCATCAAGGCCACGACCGCGGCCGGCTCCGGGTGAGTGAAACAGGCGGGCGTGCGGCCACCCAGCCCCGGCCGCGCACCAGAGCCGCGCTCCCGCATCCCGGGGCTGCATCCGGCCTCGGCATGGTGCTGGGAGGGGCCGTGCCGGGTTCCCGCTGCCCGGAGACGCTCCGGTGCCCCGGGGGCACGGCCCCCGATCCCGCGGTCCGCTTCCCGCCCGCGGTGCGGGGATGCCGCGGGCCCGGCCGTGCCGCCCGCGGGAGCGCTGGGGCGGCGTGCGCGGGGATGGGCAGCGGGCAGGGCCGAGCCCAGCGGGGCCCCGGCGCCGCCGGCGCTGATGGATGCGGAGCTGGCACGTGTGGAAATGGCGGCCGGGGGCTCCAGAGCCCGCCCGGGCCCGGCCACGTCGGTCGCCGGTGCCGGCGGGTGTTGTGACTGGGAGAGAGGCCGGGAATGCTAAGTTGGGGCAGGACTGGAAAGCAAAGAATTTGTGCCCGAGGCGCGAGCGGCTTCTTTTTCATTGCGTGCCCGTCAGTTGGAACTAATTCTGCACAGAATTTCAAGTGAGCCCAAGTGGGATTATCTGTGCAATGCCCGCGGTCTCCAATGGGCAGTTTATTCAGGCCTCTGGACAGGATTTAATGTGGGCTCTGATGTGTGCAGATTCCAGCGTTATCCTTTCTTTGATCGTGCTTTACCTATGGAAAAAAAAAATCTCTGCAAACAATCCGCTTTTAGTCGTGTAAAATTAAAGCCATTTTTTCCTGCTTGAAAAATATATGAATGCTTGCTAATAAATATACAAAGTGCTGGGCTTTTTTTCTTTTTTACCCATATCCCGTCTTGTTGCAATTTCCTCCTTTGGCACTCTTTGAAACTAGTTGCAGTGTTCAAAAAAACCTGAAGGAATCCCTTGGATGCTGAGGTTTGTGTGAAGAAGGGTGATGTGCAAAATATTATAAAGCTTCTTTGAATTGCCTTCCAGTCCCCACCCTGCGCCTGGCATGAGCTCCCTCACATGGCTCTCGGAGCTGAACTTTACTCGTTCGGTTTGCAGGCAGCAAGTGAAAGTGCTGCAGTGCTTCTTCCTGTGAAATGGGGTGTTGGACACGGGAAACCTCTCAGCAACTCAGAGCAGTGCTTTTTCTACAAATCTGTCTTGTTGGCTCCAGTCTGGAAAGAGAAGTATGGGACACCCAACAATTGCCCTTTTAGTTCTTGATTTGATTCAGAGCTGCAGTGTACACTATTACACAAGTCTGTGTGAAAGTGTAAATTGAAAAATTGTGCTTTGTAGAGCTTGGGCTTCTGCATTCAGCTTCCAGTAAGTATTTTAAGTAGGCCACAGGGACGTGTGGTATCAGTTGTCTCATCAACAGATAAAATTATTTCCCTGTTTTGTCTGATGTGCTGTTAAAAATTAAGGATCTTTCTACAGCCTCTGTTTCTGTTCCGTGGTCCATGAAATTCACCAGTAAAACCATTCTCACCATACTGATGAAGAAACAGTAAATAGTTTTACTCAAGCTTTTTATTCCCTGGTTCATCTGTGCTACAGCACTGAGTCCTTCTAGCACAAAGGCATTTCATTAATCCCTCTGGTTTATTCTGCCACTGGAGTTGTGTAGTCTGAAATTATTACACAACCTGATAACAAGCAGATTATGAAAGATGGGCTCTTGAGAGAAGTTTCTGTTGATAAGTAATATATTTTCTTAATAAGATTTGGCTGCCAAGATGATGGTGTAGTAATGTGCCCAAAAGACATTCAGTCTGTTGTGGAGTTAGGCAAAGCATGTACATTTCCAAAGCAGCTGTGCATTATGAATGTTTTCCAAAAACTCAGACAGTGTGCTTTGCTTAAATTGCTGGTGTGCACTGAGGATGGGAAAAGATGTTTGAATGCAAGTTAAGTTTAAATATAAGCTTACAGTTAGTTAAAATGTGAATTGTCATGATGGCTTTGACTTTGTTAAGGAAATACATGTTTGTTAAAGGTGTAGCTTGTAAAAACTGAAGGAAATACTTGCAATAAAAGCAGTTCAGAAAAAACAGGACCTGCCTACTACTTTCAAGGAAGTAATTTCTGTGAACTGTGGCATGTATTGCAACACAAATGGTGGTGTGGTAGATATGTCACACCAGTTCTTGCAGTCTTTACTTTTTTTACCTTCTGTTAAAGAAAGTGCAGTCTTTGCCTGGACAAGACCTGACTCAGTCTGATCCTGAAGTTGCTCAAACACATCACTTTGAGTATTTCATCAGCTGGAGTGGAAAAATTCAGTGAACTGGAAAAAAAAATTTTGCGCTCAAAATTACTTACATGGGCAAAAATTTGATTAGGTTAGTTGTAAAGATTGACCATACTTGCTTTGGGGTGTGGAAGAGCCTTTTCTTTTAGATAAGTAGTGCACACATTCGCATTGAAATGGGTAGAGTCTCTGCTGTAGCTGATGATAAATATCTTCAGTTTTGAAACAGTGTCTTGGCTTCCTAGAGCAGGACGGATACATTCTTAAAAGTGGAAGTTGCAAGGGTTTCTTAAGAGACAGTTAACTTTCATAATATGTGATGTGATCACTTGTTGCAGATGATTTTTTCTTCAGTTTTTTTGGTATTGACTCAGTGTTCCATTTTAGCTTTCCACTGCTAGCCTTTGAAATATGTGGATACATGTAGATGGAACAAATACCAATTGATTCACAGTAATAAAAAACCCCAAAAAATAACTTGGAGCAATTATTTTGCCTTTTTTTTTTTGTTTGTTTGGGTTCTTTTGTTTGTTTTTTTTGTTTGTTGGGTTTTTTGTTTGGTTTTTTTTTGTGTGGATCCAGGATTCTGGTGTTCTAGTGTACTTTGGTTTGGTTTCCTACCAGAGGACTGTATTTCAAAGTTAAGGGTTTTTTTTATTTCTGATAGTAGAAATTTATTTAATTAACCTGTAGCTTTAACAAGATGTTTTTCCAATTTTCAGGTAATTTATTAAATTTTTCTACCTTTTTTTTTATTTCCACATGCTACCATTTTAGGTGGTTTAAAACTTTTTTAATCAAGACCAGGAGTTCATAGAAGTATGGTTAAGTATACAGTTAATAAAATTAAAGGAATGAAAGCTTTAAACAAGCATGTAAGGCTTATTGATTAACTCAAATACATAAATATTTACTAATATGTTTGAACCATGGTTTAAAGCTAATTCTCTTGGTTCCCTGTGTGTGAGTACTTACTAAGGGATGGACACTAACCATAATTTGTATTTTGCTAGTGTTTTTGCATGTTTTTATTCTCTTATTGCAGTTATGTTGGGGATGTTGGGTGGGAAGGTTTATTACTATCAAAAGAAAATATTCTGATTAAAGTTCTAGTGAAAGTGTTGTCTAATCCTAACATGCATGGTAAATGTACATGTAGGAAACAAAAGTGACACTTTCATAGTCAGTTTGTCCTGTTTTACAAGTAGGATCAAATATTTGAAGAATAGCCTGCTAAAGATGAAAAGTAAATGTTGGTAGAAGAGGAAGTAAGAAGAAACCGCTTTTTCAACCTCCTTACTATTCATTATCCACTTTCCTGTGCTTCAGTAGCAATGGCTGATGTCAAGAATTATGTTTACATCAGTAACATCTGAAAAATGCTGTTTTCCATAGTGAATAAAGTTTTTTAAAGAGCCTCCTTACCCCTCTTAAGCTTTATGGCAAGTGAAAAGCCAAGGCTGGTACTCCCAAGTGGTCAAATGGTGCCACCCATTCCAGGTGCATAAGAACTACAGTGATTATTATGTAAATTACAGTAATCTAGATAAATAAAAGTAATTCTGTGCCCTTCTACTGCACTTCTAATGAAATATATGCCTTATCATGGAATAACGCCATATTTGCTACTTGCATAACCTCTTCACATAACTTTATATTCACTTGGTACTTTATGGCACAGTTCCCTTGAAATGGGCCTGTGTATTCCTAAGTTATAGTTGAGTATGAATTCATGCTGCTGTTATTCCAGACTATTCAATGGGAGATACTACAAGATACTTAAAAATGTTTGATAAACCAACTCATACAATATTTCAAACTTACAAAGATGTAAATGTTACTTCCCCTCTTAGCCCAAGATTAAGCAATTTAGTATTTTACAAAATGTATCTGGGTGTTTACTGGAGAGAGACAGTAAATTTCCATATCCAGTTTCAGTAGAAGATGAAAACAAGAATTGCATTATTTAATGTCCTCTTTAGAAATCAGAATTCTTATTCTGTCAGCTCTAATGTGGTACAATGAAATGGTTCCTAAGTTATACTATTATAAATGTTCCAGAACTCTCTGCAGAAGTTAATCTTGCATTTCCAAGCCCTGCATGTACATCGGAGCCTGAACAAGTCCTGATGCCGTGCTTTTAATTTCTCCACTCAGTGAGTGGCTCCAGTTCTGTGGAAAGCTGTCCTTGTTTCCTCTGCATTGGTGTGAATTTCTGCCACCAGATAAATCAGTGGAGTCTGATTTCAGGCCCAGGCTGACACAGCCTGTGTCTGACTGTCCTGTGCTTCAGCCACCCCTTCAGGTGGTGGTCCTTGGCATGGAGAAGGGAGATCTCTAAAAAACAAGTCCTTGAGCTGTCAGCAAGGTCTTGATTGAACACTCATTTCAAACAGATCTGAGGCTCCCTTTGTCTCAAAGTATTTGATTGGCACTGGGCGAGCAGCATGGGGGTGGGATATCAAACACTTCAGATTTGTGTATTTTAATGCTCAGGAGTTGGGGTCTAATGACGTGATACTTTGAAGATGTGGTCCTCAGGAAACAGTAACACAAGTGGTAATCTTGGGTCTTCTTGACTTGTAGCCACCCTACATCATGTTGCAGTGCAGCAGAGATTATGTCTGTGCTGTTTTTCCATACCATGAGGTACAAAGTGCAAGACCCCAGAAACGCCAGCAACGACCGGTTTGTTCTTTCAAAGGTAAATAAATAATTACTGGTTTGCTGTCCTGTTACAGTCTGCTAGCAAAGAGCTGTCTGTCTGTAGATTTAATTGACTTGTCTTCTTTGACTTGTGTTTACATACACTTACATCTGCAGAGAAGTCTGTTGGAAATATTTGAGAACCTGGAATTTGCTTCAGAAAGAAAGAAACTGGCTGAATTAAGTTACAACATAACTTAAAAACAGTTAAAAAGGGGTCTTTGTAATGTGTCCCGATAAGTCTTAATTCCACCGTGTTAAGTTGTTGTAATGTTAAATAATAAATATTATATTGTCCATACAATCTATCAGGATGCAGTAAGGTCTGTTTTATTTTTCCAACGAGGCAGTTGCAGTTGGCTTTTGTGCTCTCTTGTTAAAGGCAGCCCTGCTGTTCTGCCTGCAGCCATGTCACAGTGGGCACTAACTCCTGCCAGCTTCTCAGGGAGCATTACATGAAACAGGGCAGGTTAGTCAGTAGTTTGTAGTTTGCATTCCTACTGTGCCAGCATGGTACTAAAGTCACTGTACGTCTGAAGCCACTGTGGGTCAGAAAACACTTAAACCCCAGTCTGTGCTGGCTGTTAGTGTTTCTGTCCCCTTTTACATTGTGTCCTTGCAAATCATGGGGATGTATTGCTCATATGACATAAAGGCAGGTGAGGGGCCTTCAGAAAACATAAAACATGGCAAATGATGTAAAACGTGGCAGATGAAGTGCTCCAGTGATGCACATTCCACCTTTGAGTCAGAATTCCTCAAGTGGTGGCTCGCAGTAGAGCCCATGGTGAGTGCCCTTGTGCTGGATGTAACTGTTGCCATTTCTGGTGGCCCCACTGGAAGAAGGAATTGAGTGAGAAGCAAGCAGTTGATGCTGAGGTGGGGAAGCTCTGAGAGTCACTCCCTCGTGTTTGCTTCAGCACTCTAATTAGTGTTTCTGTCCAGAGTTGCTAAATGGCTTCAAACCTCTGTGTGCTCTTTTGACTCCTGATGACTCCAGGAGTGGAAGATGACTGCTCCACAAAGGTCTGAGTGTACAAAGCTTAAAACTTTGCCTGTTGTCACTCACTGCATTCAACCCTGAGTACGTTCATATTGAAGGAAGCTCTAGTGAGATAACACTGCTCATCCTGCTGGGGTGCTGTAAGCAGGGGCATGGGGAACTTGGAAACAAACATCAGTGTGAATGTGTGCATTGTAAAACTGTTTAATAACTCTAAGAACCTGATTTCAAGGTTTGTCAGCTTTGTAGAGTTTTGTCCTGATAGTCGGGAAAGTGAAACTTGTGTTTTGTTGACAATTTCTGTTTCTCTCTAGGGTCACGCAGCACCAATTTTATATTCTGTTTGGGCAGAGGCTGGCTTTCTACAAGAAGCAGAATTACTGAACTTGAGGAAAATTGATTCTGTCCTGGAAGGACACCCAGTGCCAGTGAGTGCTCATAATATTTGATAGGAAAGTGTTTTCTGTGAAACAACAAGTGTATGTATTTCACAGCAATTTTGGTTGCCAGCTATTCAGTACAGGAAAGATAAAGACTTCTAAGAAGGATGATGGCATTTATGGCTTCACAAATGAATTTGAATTTGAACTGTGTTTGAATGAGCCTGTAGAAATGACCTTAATTGTTGTAGTAAAGTTCCCCTACAGCCCTGCACGGTAGTATTTTCCATTTCATAAATGTTTAGGTAAAGTTCCATCCAGGCTTCACTTGCCCTTTAAGCAGCTTTGAGGTATTTCAAGAGTTTACACCCAGTTTGGCCACCTCATTGTCTTTCCATTCCCAGCCATTTGTTTCAATTGATTCTTTTTTACACAAAATCATCAATTCTTAACTGTTGCCATCCAAAGCATAGCTGAGAAATTCCATTCAGTCTCAGAGTAGCCAGCTTGTGACAGTCAACATGAAGGAAATCTGCACTGCAGGGAAATCAGGGGTTCAAGATTTAGAGGGACTTGCACATTGTTATGGCTGAGAAGCTGCATTTTGGTGTATGTTGAACCATCTTCTAGCACTGGAAATTACTTCCTCTATTTCATAACTATAAAATAATCATCTTTTTATTCTCAGAGACAAGCCTTCACTGATGTGGCTACTGGATCCCTTGGGCAGGGTCTTGGTGCTGCTTGTGGAATGGCATACACTGGCAAATTCTTTGACAGAGCCAGGTAATTCCATTTTCATACTTCATGATTATAGGCATTCAATGGGAAAATATTGTTAAAATAAGATAGACAGATAGATTCATTCTCCTTTATTCAATCCCAAATCTGATTTCACATTCAGGTGTTAAATGATAGATAATTACAAAGCTGTTGCCAGTGAAACTACCAAGGGTTTAAAGATTAGCAACAATTAGTGCATATGTGTGTTTCTTTTGTAACCTGACAGCATTGCAAGCTGATGTTCCTGAACAGAGAAGACAGGGAGTTGTTGGAGGAGCCTCTAACTTCCAGAAAGTAACTGATATCCATTTTGAGACTGGATGTGTCCCTTTAGAAGGAAAGTGCAAGCTGGAGAGGTCTGTTCAAAGTCAGATGACAAATAAAGGAGAATGTTGGATAAGGAACTGTTATGGTCAATAATAGCATAATTGAATCATAAAGTAGGGCTCCAAAATGTTATCAGAAAGGCACTCAACTCCACAGAGACAAAAATGACTGCTCCTGCCATTGGTTTTGTGCACAAGAAAAGAAGATGTCTAAAGGCAAATCTGTATGAGGAGGAAAATAGCCTGATGTGGTTGATATATTTTATTTGACAGTTCTAGTACATCCAAGCATAGGCTGCCCAGTTAATGTGTCCTACACTTCACTAGCTTGAAATCATTTCTGTGAAAGATGACTTGCTGATTTTAATTGAGTTTAGCAGATGCTACGTGTGGAAAAAATCTAACTAGTGCTTACATGACAAAAGGAAAAGGTGGTCTTGCGTGCAGCACTGGGGAGCAGCTTAAGTGCAAGGAGTTCACATTTAGCTGAAGGCAGGTAGGAATCAGATCAAAAGTCTGTTATAGCTTCATGTTGAGTAAAAAAATAATCACTGACAGCCATCTCAATTATTCTGTTTTATAATTATATATTTGAAGAATAATTTACTTTTTTTTTTTTCTTTTCATTTTAGTGGGGAATAAACATTTACAAAGTTTTGTTGTCCAGAAGAAGAGTGGTAGTAAAAGACAAATGCTGTGGCTGAATTTGGTAGAGATGAGGCAGTACTCCTGCTAACTGACTTTTACCTAAATAAAGGGCTTCAGTGGTTGGAGAAATAGTCTACAAAGTCATTTAATGTTGGTTATCTTTTTACTGAACTCTGAAGCAGTATGCTTCAATCCTAGCTGAGCTCATCCACAATTTAGAGTTTCCTGAAATTAATTCCTGTTGGTTGTCCTTCCAGAGGGTATATGGGAGGAAGGAGGAAGCAGAGGTAACTGTCCCTGCATTGTTCAGGATCTTGCTGAGTCACAGTGACAGTGTTCAATCGGCCTGTTCAGTCAAGCCTTGCAGTGGGAGGCTTAAGACTTGATTTTTTTGAGACAAAGGTTTGGAAGGGAGTGCAGTATTTCTCATCTTATTTTTCTAACGTGTAACAGCTCATAACTATTTTCATTTGGTTTGTCTGAGGTTACGTAATTTTAGCTGAAGTGAATGCATTGAACAATGGGAATTGAGTTTGGGATAGAAAAATGAAGTCAATTCTTACTATGAATTATTGGAGGAGGTTTGATTTAATAGTGCTTACACATCAAACCAAATTTATTTTCATTTTTAATTTCTTCTAGCTACCGAGTGTACTGTCTGCTTGGAGATGGAGAGTTATCTGAAGGCTCTGTTTGGGAGGCAATGGCCTTTGCTGGCTTTTACAAGCTTGATAATCTTGTTGCTATATTTGATATTAATCGTCTTGGACAAAGTGACCCTGCTCCTCTGCAGCATCACGTTGAAATCTACCAGAAACGCTGCGAGGCCTTTGGGTATGTGAGTGGGAGAAGCTCAGGATAATCTCTCATTTGAAAATGTATGTTCTCTTTGCTTCTCAGAATTGTTCAAATGAGCTTTCAGCGCTAAAGGATTCTATCAGCAAGGAAGAGGGTCTTTCATAATGCCTGATATTGGTCGACTTTAGGGCTGCAGCAGGAATATTGGAAGTGGCAAAATTTGTTGGTTTTCAGGGAAAACAAGAACTGCTTGCATAAATAAATCTGTCAGGGGTCTTAAAACGGTTTTAAACACATCAAATTCAGATTTTATAACTGTGACCACGTGTCCTATTATAGCAAGTAGATCAGAAAAAAACAGCATGGAAAGTAAGAGAATTCTTTGTGCATTGGCTTTCATTTAGTTTCATATTTCTATGCAGATGCAAAGTCCATGCTAAAAAAATTGTCAGATACAATAGAAACCAAATTATGCCTGAGTGTTTTGGGTTTTTTTAATCAACGTCTATTGTCAGTTTTCATCTTATTTCTATATGTTTGATTTGCTCTTGTGATTAAAAATGGCCATGATGTCTGAAGAAAAGTAGGAAACTTAAGTTATCTGTGGGCTGTGAATTTTGCTCATAGTTGTTGATCCCCCTGTGACTCATTTTGCATTATAAAAAAGCAGCTGTGCTATTCTTTATGGTCTCAAATAAACGCTAGTTCGTGTTTCTGGCATACTTTGGGTCTCCTAAAAAGACACTGCACTGGAATGAAGTTAGTATTTGTTATTGTTATTGCTGACTACCAGAGAGTGTCACATGCTAAAACCCTTTAGAAACAGTTGATCTGTTTGTGTTCTTAGCTGGCATGCCATCATCGTGGATGGGCACAGTGTGGAGGAGCTTTGCAAAGCCTTTGGCCAGGCCAAACATCAGCCAACAGCCATCATTGCAAAGACTTTTAAAGGCAGAGGCATATCAGGTAATAAAACAATTCTTGCTTTGCATACACATGTAGATATGATGTACATCTAGTGCTGCAGTACAGGTAGCTGCACATCTCAGCAATAACATGCAGAAGGTCTTTGACCCTCTGTACCTCCCAGCAACATTATTGCTGAGAAAATTGGTTTGTTCCTATCAAGTAAGACATGTGCCAGCTACGGAGTGTTCTACCCATGGGATGGAGCAAATGCACAATCAGCGTGTCAAGGGTTGCCATGATTCCCTTTAGCCACAGCTTTTAGCAGCACTCTGAGCTTGCCTTTCTGACCAGATAAATATTAATAACAGCAGTGAATATCTTCATTCCTTTTCATTGAGTAAGCGAGCAAAGTTCATTATTTGCATTTACTGAAGGAAAAGCAGTGTGTCAGCCAGGGAGGTGATTTGGCTGTTAGTGCCGGGTGCACAGATAAGAGTCCATCAGAAGCTATTAACATAAAGCTGTAAAATATCAGATCTTATTTCAATTGGACACCTTGGTTAACTGTTGTTGCAAACTTATCTGAGTTTGTTTAAATACAACTGTTGAAATTTCATGGGAAATGTTCACACTGATTTACTGGTTGCTTCCTGCCACACTTAGGTCTGTTAGGGGCAAATTTACAAATAATTTCAGTAGAAGGCACTGGGATTTTGTCACAACTTTGGAATACATGTAATTTGATGATGTAAAATTCCTCCTATTTGTTTAAATCTGTCTGTCTTAATGCAGTTGAATACTACTGTAATTGTTCAAGGAATTTCTTCCTTGGAAGAAAATACTGGACTGTCATACTCCACTGCACTTTCATCTGGGTACAATCTGCAGCTAAAAACTTAAATCATTTTAATACTTTTTTAAACTTGTAATGTGACTTTAAATACACAGGTGTTGAAGATAAGGAAAGCTGGCATGGAAAGCCCCTTCCAAAAAATATGGCTGAACAGGTCATTCAGGAAATAGATGACAGAATCCAGAACAAGAAAAAGCTTTCTCCAGCCCTTCCAGAAGAAGATGCACCTATAGTAAATATTAGAAACATTAAGATGCCATCTCCACCAACTTACAAAGTGGGAGAAAAGGTATTTCCTTCTTTTTCACTGATGGTCAGGTATTTCAAAGTGTGAGACTGTTTACCTGGATTGCAGGAGGTTTTGTGTTATCCCTTGCCCCAGTTGCAGCTACCCACCTCTTCTCAGTAGGCAGACACCTATTCCTGTGGTGTGACACAGACAGTCAACTCGCTGGGTACTGAAAAGGTATATCAATATATTAAAATACGGAGATTCAAATCACACTTCTTCATTTCATGTTTATTATCAATTTTCTAAACTATTTTATGTGCCTCTGAAATTGAAGAAACTCCTTGAGCTTCAGTGAATTTCCATGATTGGAAAGCAAGGTTTTAAACATTTCCTAGCCAGATTGGTGGGGAGTTAGCAATTTCAGCACAGATGTATTTTCTAATGTTTCACTGTGGGTTTGTTTACTCTTCTGTGTGTCACCATACTCATATGTACTTTTGATACTGCAATCATTTGAAAACCATAAAACAGGAACAAAAAAAAAGCCTCTAGAAATCAGCGAGTAACAGCAGCCCTGGTGTGTTTTCCTTTTGCAGTGGGCCACCCGCAAGGCCTACGGGGTTGCGCTTGCAAAACTGGGCCACGCCAACGATCGAGTGATTGCCCTGGATGGCGACACAAAGAACTCCACCTTCTCAGAGCTCTTCAAGAAGGAACATCCCAGTCGCTACATTGAGTGCTACATTGCTGAGCAGAACATGGTAACTGCTCCCTTGGGTTACGGAAAGATCAGTATGACCATTCAGTGTCAGTCCCCTTACAGTGGGGGTCTAATACTTGTTTTGCAAATAAATATGAGGTAATTGTAGCAAAAACCTATTTAGGAACCTTGTTCTAATTTCTAAGTTGCTAAAGAAGGGCCCTTTTTAGTAAATACAAGTCCAAATAACACAGGTAAATCCATTCCCTCTTACTAATGATGATTTTTGTCTTCTGGAGATAGCAAGACCATGTCCATTGGACTGAGAACCTAAGCCTTTGATCCAGGAGAAGAAAGAGGGGGATAAGTCTTAAAAATCTTTGAATGGCTGCTTTAAGCAGATAAAGAAAAGAAGCTGCCAGTAAGAGTCAACAATGACAGCTAGCAGTTGAAGCATGGAGCAGAGGAGATGCAGGAGAATAGATACTGGGAGGGTGAGTTGCCTCCTTTCCTTTCTGGAAATGCCAGCAAATAGAAGCAGGACTCAACAGAGATTTTTAATCTGCATTGAGAGCTTCTTGCTAAATTTTTCGGGCAAGAAGTCCCACAGATGATATCCTGGAAACCACTGATAAATGAGGAATTCACTGTTCTTATCCAACATCCCTCTTTCAGGTGAGCATTGCCGTTGGTTGTGCCACTCGTGACAGGACCGTTGCTTTTGCCAGCACCTTTGCCACCTTCTTCTCGCGGGCGTTCGACCAGATCCGCATGGCTGCCATCTCCGACAGCAACATCAACCTCTGCGGCTCCCACTGCGGCGTTTCCATCGGTAAGGGCACCCGCGGCGCCCCAGCAGCAGCCCCCATCCGCTCACTGATAGGTGTCTGGCAGCCAGACGGATCCTGCTCTCTGGAGGCAAGCTGTACTGTAGCTGGGGTGGTGTAACTGTGGCAGCAGTGATAGGAGGAAGTCGTATTTGCAAGTCTACTTCTGTTGTATTTAGAAAGAATGAGAAAAATTTCAAGCTGTCATCGGCCTTGTTTTTCCTCTTTGGCCTGATGAAAATAGGACTTTTCTCTACAAGCTTTCCTACTGTACAAGTAAATACTGATATAAAGGGATTGGACTGAAACTGAGGGGTTTAGATTCCATTTCATCTTTGCAGTTGATGAAAAAAGAGAATATTCTCTCTGTGGAGAGAGTTGTCATGTGCTTATTGTACCGTTTTTTCCCAGTCTCTTAAATGAGAAACTAATGATATTGTTCTTGCACAGATGCTCTTGCCCATCCATCTCAAAAACACTTTAGAGATCACACATTTGAAATAAGCACTTCAACTTATCCCAGTATTTTTTTACTACTGAAATTAATATGGCGATTAAGAAAATCCAAAATCTCTTCCATACTAATGAAACAGGAACTGTGAAGCTGTTACACAGTTCAGAAAATTGAATCACAGAAGGTTTTGGGTTGGAAGGGACCTTAAAGGTCATCTCCTTCAACATCTCCCACCAGACCAGGTTGCTCAAAGTGAACCAGAACTTACCCTTGGCTGTCTTGAACCACCTCCCTCTCCCCATGTGCCTTAGTACAGCTTCTAGGAGGATCTGTTCCAGGATCTTCCCAGACACAGAGTGGTAGTTGGTAGTTCCCAGGATTCTCTTTTCCTCTTTTTAAAACCAGGTGCAGTGTTTCCCTTTCTCCAGTCACTAGGGACTCCACCTGGTGCTGCTGTGACTTTTCATGGGGAGTGTCCTGGCAGCTACCTCAGCCAATTCCCTCAGGACTCTGGGATGCATGTGGTCAGCTCCCATGGACTCTTGTAGCTTGAGGTTCCTCAGGAGGTCACCAGCCTGATCTGTTGTGCTTTAATCCCAGCTGGACACCAAGTACCACTTAGCCATTCACACACTCCCTGTCCCTGCAATGGGATTGGGAAGAGAATCAGAAAAAAACTTGTAAGTTAACTGCTACTATTAGTACTATTACTAATAATAATTGTAATTATAAAAAAAAAAAAAACCTCCGAAAAACAAGCACAGTACAATTTCTCAACACCCACTGGCCAATGCCCAGCCTGTCCCTGAGCTGTGGTCAGCCCCTTCCAGCCAGTCCACCCCAGTTTGTATGCTGAGCATGGCATTCTGTGGTATGGAATGTCCCTTGGGCCAGCTCTCTGGGCCATGGTCCCTCCCAGCTTCTTGTCCATCTCCTCACTGGTAGAGGATGAGGACACTGAAAAGTCCTTGATTTAGGATAACACCACACAGAAACAACCAAAACACTGGTGTGTTATCAACAGTATTCTCATCCTAAATCCAAAACACTCCACTATACCAGCTAAGAAAAAAATTAACTGTCCCAGCCAAACCCAGGATGTCTTACTGCAGAAGGAACTTTGCTTGTCCAGGCCCTGTCCTACAGTCCATCCTCCTGAGAGGTGTGGGAAAAGGGTTTGCCAGTGGAGACCAAGGCAGCAGAGCCAGCACATCTCAGTCCAACTGGCTGAGGGCCCTCACCAGCAGAGTCTTCTCTGGTCTTAGCTTCCCACTGTAACTGTTTGGAACATGTCAGATCGTAGTGGGGTTGGCTTTGGTTTGAAGGAGGAAGAGAACTTTAGTTTTAATCTGAAATGCATAGACATGACCCATGAAAACAGGAACAGACTTGCATACCAAGAAGAGAAATGCAAGTAGACATTCATGCTTGAAAAACTAGTAGGTATTTCTAGGGAAAGTGAAAGAGAGGGAGAGCTGACAGGGGTAGTAAATTAAGGTTCACTGCATACATCAGTTTTTCAGTTGATTTAATAGTTTTGGAATATTTTTTTAAACAAAATAGTTAAGTTGATCTGTAATATTGGTAAAGACTTAAAGATGCTTCACAAACACATGTAATCTCATCTCAAACCTCAAACTTAACTTGTAGCAGTATAATTCTCTGGAGCAGAGACTGGATGTAGTGTGTATCAGATTATGGCTTCTGTGTGTAATTACAAGCCTCTTACTAAAATCAGTCCTTCCAGCTTCAGACTTTTAGCAAGCAGAGTGTTGATGTAAAAGCCAATTAGGTTTGGTCTTTGCTGATTTAGAAAGATAAAACTCTTTTGGGTTACCTGAATTGTCTCCTAGAACTACACTTCCAAGTTTCAATTTTCAGCACATGAAATGTTCTGCTGGGAGCTGTGACTGCGAAGTGCAGAGTTGGATTTATAAAGTTATTAGAGGTACAAATCTCATTCAAGCCTCAACTTGATTTTTAAAAAAAAAGAATTTCAACCCAAAGTTTTGCAACTTATATAAAGAATATATAAAGTTATATAAAGAGTTACATGATGTTAATGTAAGTTTTGCAACTTATATTAAGAGTTATAAAGAAAGTTATTCAGATAAATCCTTTAGTAGTTAAAAAATTCAATTTTAAATGAAAGGGTATGAATGAAGCATACTTCCTATTAGAACTTTGGGCCTGCATGGAATTCCAAATCTGCATGGAATTCAGAATCCAATCTGCATCTGTGGTGAAAATTGAAGTGTTATGTATGCAGTTCTAGGCAGACCTGGGCTTCTGCTGCACTGAAATTTGAACCATTAAATTGATGAGAAATAGCTATCACAATGACTTTCTGAACTTGTACAGGCTCACTCCTAGACCAGTAGTTGCTGATGGACTGAAACATAAGTTAAAAGGTCATAGGAGAATAATGGAAAAATCTGTATTTTTCAAACTGAACATATAGTAAAAGAAATCATAGTGTACATCTGCCAGAAATAGAAATATCAATTGTTCAGACTGTTATATATCCTGGACATTTGCTACTGCTCATATTAATAAGTACTTCTTTTATTAAGCTATAAATGTAGGTTTTGCAGATGTAATTGAGAATTATACTCTCATTTATACTCTCATGATCTTTGGTATTCCAAAACCATATTAATTGAGATTTTCATAAAGACTAGGGGCCGGACTCAACTTGGTGCCAGTCTGTAAGTTACTTTGAATTGAACTGAGGAGCTTTCAATGTTGGTGGTATTGGCACCACCATAACAAAAGCAGGACAAGCATGAGTAACTCTCCACATTGGATAAGATTCAGATTCAGGATATTAAAATTATCACCTGATAATTTCATTCTTCATAATTTCATTTTCCTTTTATGCCTTCATTGTGCGAGTGCATTTTAGGAAAGGAAAATGCCCGATGGATCCCTCTCACTCAGAGTACACACATTTAGAAACTGTGATGTTGAGAGGGTGTCTTCATGTCATGATTGAAAGCTGAGACACTTCCTTTTCCTGGTCTGTGCTTACTTTATTAGTAATGTGCAGTGGCAGAGTTCAATGATTGATCTCTTTAACGTGTTTAAAGTTCTTCAGAATTTTGTGCCGCTCTTAGGAAAATATTCTCCTCCTTCCTCGTGAACTCGTCCTTCCTGAATAACAGGTAGTGGGTGCATGTGGGAAGGCTCTTAGCCCTGCTGCTGCAGGCTGTGACATGAGTGGATTCAGAGCTCTGTGCATGGCTGCTCTGGAGCAGTGCCATTCCCAAAGCTCCATTACATAAGGTCACTGGGGGCGGGGGGTGTTGTGGTGGTTGTTTCTTTACCCATGGAAAATCATGGCACCCAGCACGTGTCCTGGCTAGCAGTTCCTTTTCATAGATCTGCAGTTTGTGCCATGAGGTGCTTGACTTGTTAAATTAACAACACAGATGCCCTATTGCTCCTTAAAAGACCTTTTTACAGCATTAAAAAGTGCATACATACCCTTCATTTAATCTTGAAATCAGCCTAAGAATTTGAGAGTAGTTGTACCAATTGCACTCTCCATTTCTGATGGGACTCATGCAATTCTCATTTCCAGCAGTTTAAATCTGGAGGAACACTTATTGACAAGTATAAATTTTGCCTCAGCACATGTAAATCTGAAGATGTTCAGATATCTTGTGACCCCCTTTCTGTATCTGTACCCTTCCTATTTGGTTGTATTCCTTTTGTGTTGTTTTATTGTTATACTTTATTTCCTATTTTTTCTTTTTAATCCCAGTTCTCTTTCTTTTTAGTCTCTTTCTATCCTTATTTACTGTTTAGATGGTTCCAAGTTTAAGGAGAAGATGATTCTTTTCTCAAGCAGGTAGACTTGCATGTCGTGTGCGTGCTTGATTTTATCCTTTTCTCCTTTTTTGCCTGGTTTACGTTGAACCTCACTTCTTTATTGAGTGATTGTCAAAAATGTGCACTTGCTCCTTTGTAACCCTGCTTTAATTCTTCCAGGTGAGGATGGGCCATCTCAGATGGGGCTGGAGGATCTGTGCATGTTCCGGGCTATTCCCAACTCCACTGTGTTTTACCCCAGTGATGCTGTAGCCACTGAAAAAGCAGTGGAAATAGCTGCCAACACCAAGGTTTGCATCAGAGTATTTCTGAGCCAGAGAATAATTCTGTCTTTTGTACTACTCTTGTTGCTTCTGGCATGTTTCTTGCCTGTCTCTACCCACGTAAATTCTTCCCAAGGCTCCAGTGGGGCAGTGGGATGTTTTCTTTTCAAGGGAAGGTTGCAGACATTCTGTCCAGGCTAGTGCAGAATGAACAGTCTTGAATGCTGTGGGCCAGATTTGGGGAGATGTAAATGATTACACAAGTGCAGTTTGAATCTATATTGAATTAAAATATAGGTTTTTAAGGAACCTAAAAGTGCTCTCCTAGTACCTTATCTCTGGGGTCAAACTTGAAGCTGGATATGGAAATATCTCTATATTGAGGATTTTGATCATCTCCTTGATCAGTATTTTCCTTGGCTGCCATACAAGTTTTTCTTAAGAAAGTAGCAAATGATCTGAAAAAATTCAATCTTGCTACTACAGGTTTTCAGTGAAGGAGTGTGGAAATTTGGTGTGTAACAAATATGATGAGTGGTTTGTGGAAAAAAAGATGAGAGGTAGAGAAAGAAGTGGGAAGAACAGATTAAAGTACAAGTTTGCTACTTCCTCTGGAAGGGCATCTGAACTTTAACTGATTAAAAGCCTTTTCCTTGCTTTCAACCCTGCATTCTTCTCTAATTTAAAACTGACAGAGTAAAAGTTGCACATGTATGGTAAAGTTCTAAGAGTCTAATTAACTCAAGTAGGATTCTCCATTTCCACAAGAGAGCAAAAGAGAAGTACGTATCTTGGAATCAGAAAGGAAATTGTAAATTATCAGAGTGCTTTAAGAGGAGGTGAAGTGTTTTGTACTGTTTGAAGCAACCAGCTGCCACTAAGGACTAATGGGAATTGGTGGGGCAGAGTTTACTTATAAAACCAGAGGCAACATAGGAGGGTAAACATCAGGCAAATAGAAAAAAAGTCATTTTGCTGTATTTTTTTTCATAGGATTTATCAACTAGAATGTCAACACTTTTCTGTTTTCCTAACTTCTAACATGCTTACCTCGGAAACAGGGCATTTGTTTCATCAGAACCAGTCGTCCTGAAAACCCTGTCATTTACAACAACAATGAGGACTTCCATATTGGACAGGCAAAGGTAAATACTGCACAGATAAAGAGAATCAGAAAAATATGCAATGTTCCCTTTGTAAAAGCCCTTTTCTCTCTAAAGTGTTGCAAAGATTTGATATTTTCATTAAAATCTCTAGAAATATTTTTAAAAACCCAGTAAGATTAAGCATTAAAAACACATGGACATGTTTTCTTGCAGGTGGTTTTGAAGAGTAAGGATGACCAAGTGACTGTGATTGGAGCAGGAGTCACTCTGCATGAAGCACTGGCTGCAGCAGAGCAGCTGAGAAAAGGTGGGACTTCTTTCCTTTTTGTCATGTAACACAAAAAAAAATCAATACCAGTCAGCCAAACTGCTCACCCTTTGTACTGGTAAACATTCATGACACTGTTCAGACAGCTAGTCAGGCACCTGTTAGCTGAAACAGTTCAACACAGCATGCAGCTGCCAGTCTTGCCTAATGGAGGAGGTTTTAGTTGGCCTAGCAGCATTAGTAGCCATGAAAATTGACTACAGATCACATCAGGGTTCTCCTTAGAATTGCTGATCTATGGTAGTGCCCTGTGGGCAGAGGCTTGGGGACACTGTGTGAGAAGCAGGAGTGGCACCTGGTCTGGTACAGCACAATCAGCTGCAAACAGGCTGGGGCCAGGTCCCTAGCTGCAGCTTGTCACCTGTGTGTGCCCGTGGGCACCTGGCCCTGGGTTGGGCTCACTGCTGCCCTGGGCTCCTTTGAATGCAGCAACTCTGAACCAGTGTGGGACGGGCACAAATCTGTGGCAGTGCTCAAGCCACTGACATCTCACAGCAATGGTAACCCTTCAATGAAATAAGAGAAAGAAACCATCAAAATCCCCTCTGTGAGTCAGGAGCCTCTCCCCAGGAAGAGATTACAAATAGCAGGAGATAATACAGTAATGCTGCCTGTGGCTTATGGGGAGCTTTGTGTGCAGCATCTGGGTGGACTGGTACTTTGTCATGACCTTGAGTCACCAGGCTTAGGACATTTTGAAAGTTGTATTTTCAGAACCATTGTTATTTTTCTACACTTACCATGCTTTACAATGCTCTGCTGATCTTGAAGTCTGAGTAATCACCTCTGGAGAGATAATCCCATAGTGCAGAGGCAGGGTCTAATACCCAAAATGTATTGGCCACTAAAGAGCCTTCAGTCACAAAACTGACAATAGGGCCTCTTCATGTGTAGGAGTCGGCGCAGTGTTCAGCCAGCCAGGATTAGAGACAACCTCACATAATTGCTATTCTTTAAAAACAATTGCCATTTGTGTGCTGCTTTAATGAGCCACTGGGCCTGCCTTATGAGGGCAGGGCAAATCTGGGTTTGGTGCCAACCAACCTTAAGGGTGCCCTGGTAGGGCTGGGCAGCTCAGATAGGCACACCGGAGAGGTGGAGCCTGCAGTGAAGAAAGAATTCAGAATGCCTACACCAAAGAATCAGGTGGAAATTGCACTTGGCTTGACAATAAAGGTAAAATAAAAGTCTGGAAAAAAATTACAATTGACAGCCTGAGTAAGGAGGATTTCTCTGGTGACTGGATTCTCTTTTACCTGGGGAAAGCCAGTTAGATTACTTTTTTTACTGATGGGTGCTCCTGGTTACCTTGAGTCCCTCATCCAGGCCCCCTCCATCATGTGTGTGAATAAATGGATATCGCTATTCCACAAGGTGCATGGAGAAAGAATACATATAGACATTAGGGTTGGCTGGGTTCTGTGGTAGATGAGCCATAGATACAGGTACCTGGGAGTTCATGTGGGCAGTTCTCATAATGGTCTAGGAGATCACAGCCATTGCCTGTACCACTGACATTGTCTTGCATGTTGCAATTCACTGTTGCAAATCCTTTTCATTTATTTATGCAGAAAAGATCTACATCCGTGTGATTGATCCCTTCACTATAAAGCCCCTGGATAAGAAGACAATACTTGAAAATGCAAGAGCCACCAAGGGCAGAATCATCACTGTTGAGGACCATTACCATGAAGGTGAGAAGGGTCTGGGGGGGTCACAGCCCTCAGAGGCTGGAAGCTTCCAGCTTCTGAGCTGACAGAGGAGTATGAGACCTGATGCTGTCATCCCATAAAAGCAAAAGAGAGATTTCAGGGGGTTTTTCGTGCTGTTAGGATTATAAAGTAACACTAAGGGTTGAAAGGTTCCAAAGATTTAAGGGGTAATCAGAGCTGCCTTTCTGATTAACTTGGCCTTGTGTGTCCTTTGTGTGCTTGGGCCAAGTGAAGTCTGGATTCATTTGTGCCCAGTGAAATTGTCAATTCCTGCTGTGCTGCAGGAGTTCTGCTCAGAGTGTTCTCTGAAAGGCTGTAGCAGCTTCTTTGCAGGTGTGAAATTGAAAGAGAGACCATTGCTGTGCAGGTTTAAGTATTCCATGTGTCCAAAAGCCTGGCTCCAGGTTGCTTGAAATCAGATGGTTTAGACAGTTGCATACTTCTTCCAGTTACTCTGGGATAAATTCTTCCCTTTTTCTTCTCCACCATCATAGATACCTACTAACAGAAATTAGTAGATATAGTTATGAGAATATTATCTTAATTTAAGGTGAGCATCACTCTTGCCAGGTACCTGAAGTGAGCTGGGTCTACCGTAAGTGCTGGATACACCATGCTTTTGTCCTAGACAATGGATGGTGATAGATCCCTGAACCTCATAATTTTCTAGCTCAGTGTTCAGCTCTGGACAAGTATTTTACTGCAGGTTTGCAAGACAGCAGAGTCTTAACTGTGAGCCGCTGAACAGGGGCTTTGTGCTGGCATGCTGCTCAGTGGCGCAGGCTGGGCAGGTGTCTGTGCATCAGAACCCTGAGTGCATTGCAGGCCCCATCACACTGAGCTCACCAGCTGCATCCACAGAGGTACATCTGGCTGCAGGCTGTTTGGTTAAATCCCACCATGCCTGGAGCTGTGGGCAGCCCTGTGATCCTGCATACACTCTGGCTGAAGGGTAGCACTAAGGTGTCTCTTCTACCAGGTCTCACAGCACACGCTTTTCACACAAGTCCTGGTTTCTTCTTCCCTTGTACTTCTGCTTCCAGTCTCTCCTGCCTCCATGCAGTTCCTGTTGCATCCTTTGTCCCTGTGACTGATAGTGAGTCAGAGCTGAGCTCTGAGCAAAGGTTGTGAATACATTACATAACCCAGAGAGGTGCCCAGCAGCACGTACAGGCACTGTGAAAAGATGGAGCACTGAAGTGCTGCTGAGATTGGTTGGAATTTCAGCACGTTAAGTACACTTGTAAATGCTCTTCAGTCAAAGTGTATTTTTAAACCTGGTTCCTGATGGCTGATGCTGAGGTGGTGAGAGCTTGCTGACAGTCCTGTGCTCTTGAGAGGCAGGTGTGTCCTGCTGCTTATGGCTGAGTACTTCAGAAATGGCAGCGTGCTTGTCCTCAGAATGCCTTTGACACAGGACAGGGTTTTCAGTTCGCAGTCAGCCCACTCAGACATGTGTGATTGGTGTTTTCCTGAGGCTGGGAATGGAGGCTGTAAGTTGCAGGCCTCACACACGCAGTGTGGATGCTCCTGCTGGGACGCTCCATCAGCGCCGTGTCTGCCCTCTCTCCACAGGTGGCATTGGCGAAGCCGTGTGTGCCGCTGTCGTGGGCGAGCCCGGTGTCACCGTCACTCGCCTGGCTGTGTCCCACGTGCCCCGCAGCGGGAAGCCAGCTGAGCTGCTGAGGATGTTTGGCATTGACAAGGATGCCATCATGCAGGCGGTGAGGGCAGCCGTGTCCAAGTCCAGGAATGCGGAGTAGATCGGAGCATCTCGTGCTGTGTAACGGAAGAGCTGCGTTCGGAGAGGTTAAGGCAGGCAAAGGTGCTTTATGTAGAGAGTTCTAATAAAAATACCAGCTTAAAAAACCTTCTGGAGTTTAATGTGTTCTTTTCTCTGTGGGGTTTGGTGTTTTGGGGCAATACCCGCATGTTTAGAGCCCCTCCTCTCTGCATTGCCCCCAGCCATTTAACACCAAAGGCAAGGAGGAAGTACTCAGTGTGCTGGGTGATGCTGAAGTGGAATGACACGTTCCAGGTCCTGGGAACCAAGGGGGAGGTGAGGCCCAGCAGAGCCCTGGGCTGAATCGTAGTGCAGACAGCACAAGTGAAGGAAAAAAGTTGGAACTCCTCATAGGAACTTGTAGTTTTGAATGCTTGGCTGATGCTACAGCAAGGGTGATGCTGAGAAGGACTAAAGGATCTGGAAGAAGAGCAGGAAATTCTCAGGCACTCAAGAGGATGCAGCTCAATGTGTAAGTTGCTTTTTTGTTGAGAACTAACTTTTCTCATGGGACCTGCCGTAAGTGGCTTAGCTGTTCATCTCACATGGTCGGATGCACTTGGTGACTTTTTACATGTTTTGCTGTTTTTAAATGTTTTGCTTATTTTACCCTTATGCAGTTTCTGTTAAAATTAAAAAAAATATGTTTACTGCAGAGTACCAAATTTAAAACATTAAATATTTAAACGTGATTCTCATCTTGACTGTTCCACAAATTGCCTTTCAGAAAGACATTAGACAGCAGAGGACATTAAAAAAGCCCTTTGCATCAAAGCAGGGTGACTCTGTAGTTTTCAGTTCACCCAGAAGCCATTTGCCACTAGCATGGCTACAGTGGTCTGAGCAAGACTTTATTTGCAGATTAACACAAAATATAAAGTAGTTTTGGATGGTGAAATATTTCTACAAAGACATTTAAAGGAGCATATAAATACTATGAAATAACTTGTATTCATCCTTCTTGCACAATTTAGCCCTTGAGGCATTGGCTGGCAGCTGTGCTGTGTTGGTGCAGGCCTGAGTGCAACTGTTGGTGTTTCTGGCAGTGCAGCTGGAACTGCAGGCAAGAGTGACTGACACTGGTGCTTCAAATTACATACAACAAAAAGTAACCTGTCTAATTTTCTGAGCAAGGCTTGATTGTTCCTCTAACACTCTGAGCTGTTTGGCTTTACTGCTTTCAGATTTACATCTCCTTGAAAGTCCATGTTTATGGCTTTTTCTGCTCAATTGGTTGGCTTCATCATCCTGTGGGTATGAAGACCTTACATTTTTACTTAAAATGTAGTTTTGTTGCAGTCTTCCTATGATTGCAGTAGCCCTATATTCTTGCAATGTGTAACATATCCTATAATGTCAAAGTTTTGTGTTTATTTTACTCCAAGAAAGAAAGGTTAAGGGATGAGTCAAATCAAGTACTTTGTTTTTCTCCTGAGAAAAGATGAAATCTGCAGTTGTTAATAATCTCATTACTGCAGCACTCTGTCAGTGCCTGTAACATCTTCCCAGCACTCCTCGGGTGCAACTACTGCCCGCCCACTGCTTCGAGTTCTGCCACAATCGATTCATCAGCCCCAGCACCGCCGGGGCTCAGCTGGGAGAGCAGGGCCGGCCTCTGCCTGCTCTGGGCAGCAGCGCAGGGAGGAGGAGGAGGAGGCCAGAATCCCTTCAGAACCAGCCAGAGCCTCAGCCAGAACCAGCACAGGACATTGTTCTGTTGGTTCTGGTACACCACGGGCAGACTGGCATGGTTTGTTAAATGAGGGATGCACCACCACGTGGCTGCCTGGGGCAGGGAAGGTGACTGTGTTTGTATTTCAGTGGAATTGAACACAAAGCTACATCTCCATTGTCTTCCAAGCTCTGCTGAGCCTCAAACCACTTCAAAATCCAGAGTGGGGCCCCGTACCCCAGTTTCAGGTTTATTTTGGAGGGAAAGAGTGATGTTTTTCAGAGGTTTCACATTTCAGTATTTCACATTGGCCATTTGGTTGTTAGGTTCACCTCATAAAGCAGTTCCTTTAGTACTGGAAATTTGGACAGCCAGGTTTGGGGAACTCTCCTGAAATACTCCTCCTAGGCAGCTTTCCTCATGCCTGTGGGATGTAGAAAAAGACAGCTGTCAGGACTGCTGTGTTCAGATTGCACTGAATCCATGCAGCTTTTCAGTATTCTTTGTGTTTTGTGTCCATAAACATGGAGAAACATGAACCAGGAGTCAGTCTGAAGACCCAATAAGTGAAGACTCCTCCACTCCCTGAGTTTTTATTTAAGCTATAGAATTCTTACACGGACACTGCCAGGATATTTCCTGTACCCCATACAGGGTGGAGTATTAAAAATGTGAAAATGTTCTGCCCCAGGGAAAGAATCAAGACTAATTAATTTTCAAACCCAAGCAGCTGTAATGAACTACAGTAAAATACTCCTTTTTTTTTAAGGCAGTAAGATGGGAAACTATAATTTAAATTAGTTGGTCTTAATCTTGACCAAACCAAGGTCCAGGGAAGGCATGCTGTCAGGAAAAAGAGCACTGTTACCTCTTGGCCTGAATCTGTCAATCAGAGGAACAAAGCTGTCAAGGACACTCCGAATTCGGTACACTGGGTGTGAAAACAAATGTACAAGATAAGCAACATAAAACATACATTAAAAAATGACAAAACCCAAACACTGACACTTGTTTAAACAACCACATCTGAAATATCATTAAGAAGAAAGATAAGGCTGAGTCATGAGAGAACCATCCACAGTCTCCCACCATGTTAACATGACCATCCTTAGGGATTGTCAAAATGCACAGCTTTTAATATTTCCAGTAGCTGCTGCCCCAAGCTCATCCTCAGTCCCAGGGGAATGCATGGCAGCCAGGATGCACAGCATCTTATCCAGTGGATCTGGGAAGACAGGCCTTGCTGTTAAAATTACACATTGTCATGGCAACGCAGCATTCGGCCATTGCTGCAGAGAGAGGTGACTCAGGGTCTTGTGATCACTGAGATGGAAAAATGAGTCAACCTCTCCCTTCAGTAGCATTAAGGCTGCTTGTCTGCATCCCCTCTGTAATTGGGGGATCTTGGGGGAGTTTCATGGTGAGTTACAGAATCTCAACCCCGGCAGTTTTGTGGGCTGTGGCAACTGTGTGACCTTGTCCTTAGTGCAGGGACACAGCTGCTGCTGGAGGGACACTTACCTAGACCAAAGTATATCCCAGTGGTTTCCAGGGAAGCAAAGGTGATCAAACCAATCCCAAGAGAAATAGTCCAGTCTAAGGCAACAAAATAAATGTTAGTTTTGTTCCTTTTTCTACAATGCAACAATACATCCTTCAATTGAATCTTGCCTTACCTTTGTGGTAGTAGTAGCAAACTAGTAAAGCTCCAATTGCAAAGCAAAGAATGACAAAATGAAAGAATTCATCTGAAATTGAGAGGGAAGATTAGGTCACAACTGCAGCCATGGCCCTTCCAAATTCATCTTTAGGTACAGAGTCTCTCTCATGGAATGAAATCAATTTCCCTGAGATTTCTCAGGGATTAGGCTCAACATTCTGAGAAGCCTCAATGATTTTCATCATGAAGCCTTGATGCACGTCAACAAAACACTCATGTTGGAAAAATAAAGTTTTTTTTGAACCAGAGATCTTATTCTTGGACTAAGGTTCGACAGGTTTGACATCAGTTTGATTTAATAAATCAATTACCATCCTTCCGTATGCCCATCCACCGTACTGTCCACTGAGGGGGGTGAGTGCTCTCTTTCTCATATGCTACAAAAAAGAGAAGTCTTTTATTACCATGGAACTGTGAAATTAGGGAGTTTAAAGTTTATTTCCTTTTTTGTATCTGAAATAGATTGTCAGAGCAGGAATATATGTAAAACTGTTTGTTGGTCTGCAAACCTTTCAAAAAGATCAAATCAGCAATTTTAAAATCACTCCAAAGAACATGATTTTAAAAATTAATTTTAAAAAGTATAACCAGATGGCTGCATTAACAATACTGAATTGTTTTAAAGCACTCTGTGTCTTTTCCGCCTCTTCTGGGACAAGCCATAGTCTCAGAATGACAGAGGGGGAGTAAAGCCATAGTACAAGGGAGCTTCAGTTTGATCCCTGGGTGCTTTGCACAACCACAGCTACAGTAAAAATTTCCCCTTCATTACTGAGGGTGTGAGAACCATTCCTCTACTAACACCTGACACCAAGTACTTCTGAACCTCCCAAAATGAGACCTGCTGCTGAAATGAGTCTCCTGCAGCTACACTGGCATAGAGAAAAAACAACATAAGAACAAATGAGGTATTTTAGAGGCTTATACACAGAGCAGTTTGCTCTTTGTCATGAATGGAGTTGCCAAATTCTCTTTTTTCTCCATCTGTATTGCCAGAAAGAGCTGAGTATTTTACCATTTCTCCAACAACAGGTTCAAAACAGAAGTTTTTTCCCTTTTTTCTTAGTTGGTGGTTTGAGCAGCCCTGAGGCACCTGCTGCACCCAAGACTTTGGGAGGCGATTCAGAACAAGTTCCGGATGTTGATTCCCCCTACACTGGGCAACCTCTGCCTGGCAGTGAATTTTCTCTAAAGATGTAACAGGTGAGTACTGAAAGGGTCTTTTACATGAGCTGTAGACTTTTGCTGTCGTGCTTTTGAACCACAGAACAACTAAACCTTGAACAGAAACTCTGCTCTGGGTCACCTGATACAGGCATCAGATTTTTGCCTCTTTGAGCAGTCTGCGTTGATCACATTCTGGTTTGGGGGCAAACTCAATTATTTTCTTATTAATAACACAATACTGCACTATTCTGACTCACAGATACAACTCTGTGCAGTTGTATGAATGATCTATAGATAAAGAATTTAGCAGAACATCAATTCACACTTGGCAAGTGTCTGTCCTGTATTATTCTACTTTCTAAATGCAACAGTGTCACTGTAACTTGGCATCATGGAATCACTTGCACAGTATTTTTTCTGTTAAAGCATTCCATGTTATTACCTGTTTTCAACCTTCTACTTTTTGATTAGACAATCTCTAGGCATCAAGGAGCTGGTATTGCCCTCACCACACTAAGCAAAACTCCTGAAAGAACATCTGCAAAATAAACTTCTTTATTTGCATGTTTGTACTCACCATCTACATCTGAATCTTCTCTTCTGGCAACCTCTGAAAAGAAATATAATTTTGTTACTTCTAATGGAAAAAATACAAATATAGAGCTTGCCACCATACTCAGCACCAAGAAGCACAGTGAGTAACCACCTGTCTGCAACAAAACTGGGGTGGGTGGTAGAGAGGCCAAACACCAAGGGGAAAAGTACCACGACCCTTTCTGCACCTGGCAGTGTGGGGAGAATATGGCCCTGCAATGGATCCCTCTGCCCTGGTGTTCCTGTGGCTCCTTGGGGATAGGTAACTCAAAAACCTCCCCAGGGGATTATGCTGCAATTTGTAACTTTCCACTGCACAGAACAGAAGTGGAGCAGATGTCCTCTCCAAAGGCTGCTCCACTGGGCTGTTTGCCTCTCCTAACTCATCCTGTGGCCTTGGCCTGGGCACAGGAGGGATGTGCTCAGCAATGCAATTAAGCTGTTGGCAATTTCCTGCTGTGGGCTTTTTACAAACATTCAGGGGCTGTGCAGCAGTGTCTGGTGGGAGAAAGTCTGCCTTCACACTGCCTGTCTGTGCAAGCCTCTTGCCTGGCACTGTTGCTCTGTTGCTGACATCTGGCTTTCACCTGGCACCTCCTGCTGGGAATGCTGTGTATTCAGAGCCAAGCATCACTGCCTGCAGAAAGCAGGTTCCAGGTCCCTCCCAGCCTTGCACACCCGCTCAGCAGGAGACAGAGGGCTTCAGGGAATGCTGAAAACTGCCTCCAGCTTTTTTGGCTAAAACTGAACAGCTGCCCAACAGAAAACTGCTGGGTTTTTCCCTAAAGAAAGACTGCTATGAGCTGATCTTGTGAGAGCCTGGCAGGCCTACTAAAATGGGTTAATCTGCCAGAACACCTTGTACAAATCACCTGCTGCCTGCCAGTCACTACCACAGTCTTGCAACAGAATGTCTGCACCATGCCCAGGCCCAACACCAGGCTAACTGGAAACCAAGGGATGTACAGCCTGAGATTATTTTTTAATGTCTCAGCAGGTCAGAAAGAAGACACTGCAGTTTTAGTCAGTCCAGCAGGATGAGGTGACCTGGGAGCACTTACCTGAATCTCTGTAGGGAACCACCTCTGCTGGTATTCCTAAAACATGACCCAGAGATGAGGTAGGTTAATACCTATAGTGAAGGTGTCTGGTGCCAGTGCCAGCCCATCAGCTCCCTGAAATCACTGTGGGTGTTTTACAGAGACAAGGAAGAGACCAACTCTAACTCCTTGAAGAGGGTGGCTCTGCTGGGGGCTATGCAGTCAAAAAGTGGGAAATGACTGAATTCTTATCTAACCCCCATATTCCATCTCTCCAGGTATCTGGAGTCAGGTAGAATCAGACTCCTGTGAGACAGATTAGATCTCCTAATGTCAATTTTAAATGAGCAGCTCTTATATTTGGGCTAAGCTCAGTTTAAGACATTAATTAAAATATTAATGCTTTACATTTTTACATCCATAGTTCTATAGGTATTTCTGTGTATTGACACAGCACATTTTCTTCATCTGCATTGTGCTTATTTTCTATTTTTCCTTTGGTAGGAAAGGAGAAGCCTCAGGAACAAGGTGGTCCTTGCTGATGACCTCCAGTCAGTGCTGTGGGCTGACTGCAGCCCCTCTAAGTAGTGGCTGTGACAGATGTTTTCAGAACCCTCTTGCTGCATTTCAGTGGCAGCTGTGCAGACCCAGGCAGCAGGACTCCTCCCACAACAGCAGATTTTGCTGCTTTCCTGGTTCAGCACTGAGCACAGGGCATGGCTGAGTGTCAGCATTAGTTGAGTTTTATCTTGTAGGAAATGTCTTTCCTACAGCCAAATTCTGACTTGTCTTTCTTTTACATCTACACATGTTAATATACCTTTGTTCAACAGCCAAAGCAAAGAATGCAAAAAATAATCCTTTTTTGGTTTATATTGTTTGCCTCTAGTAAAAGCCAATACTGTTGTCACTTTGTCCTACCTCCAAGTAACTGGCCTTCAGTCTTTTGTCTTCCTAAATCTTCCTCAACACTGTCTGGATAGGAGAAAGTATTTGTTCATCAGAGTAAAGAAAAATGTGCTAGCAGCATCAGAAACAACAGCACTGTAGTTGTTTGCTCATAATATAAGCATATGAAGGTAAAAATCAAGGCTTTGAAATGCAAGGATCACTATTGGCTGCTTTTGCCTCACAGCTTCCTTCAAAGCTGGCTGAATAGCTGAAACTCAGCAAAATCTGAAGTTGGATTAACTTGTATAAAGGGCTGTAGAGAGAAGTTAGGATCTTTTATTTGGGGAAGGAATCTTGCAGCAGATTCCATGTTTCGGAAACCAACTTCCACAAGAGTGGGTGGCAGCCACTATTTTACTGAATATGAATCAGGTACTGATGACTTTCTACGTTCTCTCTTTTTTGCACAATTTCTTACTTTATTCAGAGCTCTACAGAACTGCCACATCTCCTTTGTCAATTCTCACAAACAGGCAGTCAGACTAAATTATGTATCAGGGAAAATAAAATAAATCCTCTTTACCTTGTGTATCTTCATCCGTGGACTCCTGGGATGAGTTTTCAGACTTTTTGTCCTCTTCTGAATATACAAAATTCCTTTCCAAACTCTTCAGGAGTTTCACTTTTTCATCTTTTTTGTAAAGAGAGAAAAAAAAAAAAACATTATCAGTGACTACATTTTCTATTTTACAATTACAGATTTCCCAATGCTTTATTAAAAGTTGCCTGACAGGAAATCAGACCTTTATCTAAATTCAGTTGTGGTTCTGGCACACAAAGATTAGTACAAAGCATCAAATGAAAGCATCATACATACTACAGTTTAGACCTTCTTAAATGGTTGTGGTAGACACTTAAAGTTTCAGATTCTGGCGTTTAATTATTCATAATGTTACCCCTGTGCAAATTCCCAGTCCCTGAAGCAGCAGCTGAACGATGCTTCAGCAGGAGAGGGTGGCTCACCCTGCCCTGGGCTACTTCTGCCAGGGCTCCCCGTGCCGACGCCGCGGCTCCAGCTCCCTCTCGTGGCACAGGAGCACCGCCCTCACAGCCACGCCAGGATCCCAACTGCTCCTGGCTCCTGTGGCCAGGGGTGACTCTGAACATCATCTCTTCATCAGGAGGTGCAGGATTTGGGCACAGGTAGGTAGATGGGATTGCTTCTCCTCCAGCTCCTCGAGGCTGCTCACAGCACAGCCCAAGGGTCTTGTAACCGACATTCCTGCTCTGAGAGATGATCAAAGCTGGGCTGTGCACCAGGATGGGAGGTCTCTCCCCTTCAGGAACACATTTAATCAAGGCAGATGCAGGAACAGGATGTCCTTGAGGGTCTCCAGCTAAATTTAGGGTCATCTTAAGTGAGTGCTCCTCTGTCATCTATTAAAGACAATTAATGACTGTGGACCCTGTGAAACTGCCCCTGGTTTCTTACTGCACAACCAGGCAAATAAGTCTCTTTTATCTTGTTGCCAGGTTCAGCACCCAGTGTACTATCCCCTGTCCATTCCTTTTAGTTTTACATGTGCTGCTAGGGAATTATATTTGTACAAATATTTTCACTGGCTCAGCTCTGATTCCCTACCACTGTGAGTGCTCAGAGGGGTCCTGGCTGGCTGGATAACAGTCTGTGCAAGAAAGTCAGGAAAAACTTTCTCAAGTCAGAGAAACTTCTTTGGCAGCATCATCCCAGGACATGCTCTCTCCCTAAACACAAGTGGTTTTTTTTTCCCCAGAAGCAGCCAAGTCTAACTGCAGTAAAACACTAACTTTGGCTCCCGTGACCAGCACACCTAACTGCCTTTCCTGAGCAGCACTTCCAGACAGTTCAGCTGTTCACTAATAATCACTTCCAAGCACATAACAGAGTGTTCAAGCTGCTGTCAAGTCCCACTGACAGCTGACAGGAGGACAGGTAGGACTCACCCTTTCCCTTGGAGCTGGGCAGCTGCCTGTACCCAGATGGGTTGGAAGTCTTCAGCAAAAGGTAGAGAAGAGCCATTGCCCTGACTCCTTTCTTCTCTATGGCTTTCAGGCAGGCAGCACAGCCTCCGGGGAGGGCATCACAGGTGTTAAGGAGCTGAAAAGGAGGTAAGTAACTAGCAAATGGTCTTTCCAATAAAACACAGCCTGTAGAAGCACACCCTGATGGGCAAATGAGTGTATCCCACCCTGTGGGAAATGTATCCCACCTGCTCCTACTACACAAAGGGAAAACTGGGGACAAAGAGTAATGTCAGGGATAGGAAGAGAATGTAAACTCCATTCAGCAACTCAGAGCAGAGCCTTCAACTGGGAAAAACAGCACGGTGGGCAAAAGTTAACTATTCAGAGAGCTGAGAAACAGCTATAGGGTCTAAAAAAGGCCATGCAATTGCAGCAGTATCTTACAGCAAAATGTGACAATGGTCCTGCCTAGAACATAGTGAGCGGAGCTGATCCTGAGGAATTTATACAGAGCCAGTTATTTTTGCACATGGAGAGCAGTGAAGTAAAAAGCAGTACCCTGAACCTCATTTATCAAAGTGGCCTGTTACACCTTTTAATATATTTCAGTATATCAGCTAGTGGGACTGTGTTCTCTCTCCCCAGAGTATAGCAGAAAAGTAAAATAACAAGCATAAGTGTTCCTGTGTAACTTACATTGTTCTTTTCTTCAGTATTCAGGATAGGTGGGTCAGTAGTGGCCAAGCATTTCACAAGTGATTCCCAGAAGGGCTGGTTCATTTTCTCATGATTCTCCAAGTACTTGGCATCAGCAGCAAAAACTCTCTGAAAAATATCTGTAAGGAAAACAAACCTGTCACTGTGCAGGAGTAGAGGGGGGGTTTCATGGCAGTGTTCCTGTGGTGTTCAGTGCAGGTGTGGAGACAGACACCAGGCTGTAACACACTGCCCAATAACAGGACACAGGAAAGAGAGTGGTGCTGTATTGTATAAAGCATCTCAGTCTGCCACAAAACAGCAGACAAATGTCAATAGTTCACACAAATGACTGATGTCTCTGTGATGCTGTTGTCTCAGTTAGAGAAGCATGGCAAGTGTTCCCAAAGTATTCCTAGCTATTTAACAGGTGTTTATTCTGACCGTGCTGTTTTACAGACAGGCACAAAGACCCCAAGACACTGAGATTGCTCATCAGGCATTTAATGCACAGTAAAGTCTCCTTCATGTATCTAAATTCCCTCTTGCATGTGCACAAAGCCTAACAGGAACCTGTGGAAGAGCTGGGAATTGACTGCTGGTCTCTCTTTTACAAGCAAGGAGATGGATAGGGTGTGTTTTCAGACGAAACAGATTTCATTGACTCATGTCCACCCTGGCAAACACTGCTGTGCACTGTGCATGAGCCAGAGGTCTGATCTTTGTGTGCTTCCCTCACCTTGCTGTTCTTCAGTAAGATCTGGGATTGGGACATCCAAATTCTCCATTGCTGTGCCTGTTTGAAAGGGGAGAAAAAGCACATGTAGAATCAGGTCACTGACCCTCCTGGTTTTCTGTCTTTGATTTTCTGCAAACACAGTGTCTCTCTCTGGGCCTTTCAGTTTTGAAATCACTTCTCTGTTTCACATCATGATTCATTTACTCTCCTGGGACCCAATTCTTGACTCCTCCAAGTGAGCCCTACTGGCCTTTGGTTATTAGGAAAGAACAAAAGTCTGATCATCGTGAGTAAAACAAAAAGAAGTCAGACTTGATCATTCACATTGTTGTTTTGTAAAGCTACCAAGGTGTCTAATTAAACATTTACCACAGATGTGAGTAACCTAACAGGCCGGGTTCCATTCACGAAACAGAACAATTATGCTGTAGCTTTTACATCCTAATACTTAAAATGTATCAGCCAGGAAAAAGAGCAGAAATTGTTCCTAGGAAAGTCCTACAAGACTTTGAATTCTTGCCTCACAGAAGACTTTGACGCTTCAACATCAGTTCTTCCCAAGTTGTCATGAAAAGGAAATTTCCATTAACTAAGCTTTATGAATTACAAAATTTTAAATGTTGATCCCAGACTAATTACTGGTATTTGCCACAGAAACAAATGTTCTGACATCCCCAAAATTCAGCATTTCCTTTTGTTTTGATGAACTTGCCACAGAAGTTTTGGGCTGAGGCTGGAATATTCTGATGGTGCACATTTTGTGGTGGCTGTGGTTCTGAACTGCTTCTGCCTGTCATGGTCCAGGCATTGTGCACTGATGCATCTCCCCTCGTGCAACATTGCCACTAACTAACAGCTGCACTGAGAGATGCAAAAGAAGGGCTTTGGGGAGCCTAAAGCAAAGTTTCCACTATGCAGGATGCAACAGGAAAACAGGTTGTATGTCCACACATTTTCTTAAAATATGACTTTTGGATCCATTCAACAAAACACTTCCAGTCAAGCAGCTTGAAAACTAAGTATACCCTTCAAACTTTCCAGAGGAAAACCTGTTTTTTTTTCTACTGGTAGTTGCAGTTCTCTAAAGACCATAATATTAGACAAAAAAATATTCTAATACAGAACCCAAAACAGGTCAGTTAATATCTTCAGAAGGATACCGTAACACATAAACAAACACTCAAACAGAACAACTTTTTTGGGTGCCATTTCTCAGACAGAGGAAATTAGACACAAACAGACTTCAAAAGACTTCTGGGAAAATTACATAACCACTTCCAAAGGCTCAGCTCAGAAAACTTGGCTTACCTGCCTCTAAAGTGTATTGTGAGAAAGCAATATTTTAACAACATTTTGAAATTATTCCCAGTGATGAACCTATGCAAAAGATCTACAGATCTTCCCCCTTCCCTAACTTACATCCAGTCTTTGCTGCTGTCACTGCAGCAGCAGCCCTGTGGGAGCTGGGTGCCTGTGAGCACCCGATAGGGAATGCAGGAAATGCATCTGTCCCCTCTGTGGGTAAGCATCAGCTGATGTGGAAATGTAGGAACCCAGCAGCCACACCCTGGACAGACTCGTTCTTGGCCACTCAATCAAGAATGCCAGTTCATAGGCACTTATATGTCTCCAGCTATGGTCTTCTGCCTTTTTCAGTCCTTTTCTTGCCTTCCTATTTGCTCAACTTAGATCTTGCAATAGTTGCTTGTTTAACCTAAATCCTTTAGGCCTCTCTCTGGACTGCATGCTTAAAATACCAGAGATAAAGGTACTTTACATATAAACATTTTTTTTTTCCGGCTGATTGATTCAATTTCAGAAAATTATTTTAAAGTATTGTGATATTTTACTGTCAAGTGAAACTCAGGAGTTTTGTCTTTGGGGTTCCAAATACTTAGTACAGGCCACTTTCAGTGGCACTTTAAGGCAGCCTGCTATTCCCCTGACAGGAACCTGTCACAGCAGCTGCCCTATCCCAGCTCTGCATCATCCCAAAGACAAAGTGAGCAGGTTGGCACTACCTGACCTGTCCTGCAACACATACCGGAAGAACAAATTCAACACTGAAGGCAGGGCAGACACTGTCAACGTCATCTTCATCTGCTATCAGACTGATTTACTTCAGAACTGCTCATTTGCTGGCCCAAATGAGCCAGCAGACTGCTCAGCTGTTCCAGCAACAGAAACAGAGTTGCCTAATGCACTTTTGCACCCTGCTGCGGTAAGACCTGGATGCCACAAGAGGATCCAGGAGCACCCAGCATCTGCTCCCATCTCCCTTTCTGTGCCTCCAGCACAGCTCAGCCCAGTCAGTCACCAAGATTTACACTAACCAAGGAAGTTGGGTAGCTAATTTCTCTTAGACTATGCACATTAATTTGCCTGTGGCTCTTCTGGAAAGAAAATCAGATCTAAACAAAGGATAAGTATAGGTGCCTAATTATTGTATGTTTTAAAAGTGACTTAGTTGATTATACCTCATAATGAGAGAAGGATGATGATATACAGGCATTTCAGCCTGGCCATGAGCTCACTGGGGAATGACATGAACAACAAACCTCACCTTGCTTTCCTCACAGTAAATCAGAATTTAATTGTAGTGAGGTCTTTTGAACGTGTTAAAATAAAATTTGTGTGCAGAGTCAGATTTAGAAAGTGAAGTTAACAATTTCCATACATGAAGTTTTGCTTAGCTGATGAAATATATCTGAGGGAAATTGCTCAATGCGAAAACAAAAAAATGCAAATAAAATAAGATTGTTTTAACTTCAAGACAAAAAGTCAGACAATCCCAGACCTTTTCCCTTTGAAACTACTTTCACCTTTCATTTTAAGTTATATGCTGACACCTAAACCTGCTAAATTTTATTTTAAAGTCCCTCAATGCCCTTCTCTCAAATCAAACCAAACCAACTTCTTAAAGCACACCTGCAAGTCTTAGGTTGGTCCCAGCAGTTGGTTCCACAGGAAGATGTCCTGGAGGGCCGTGGCCGTGGTGAAAGCTGAGTTTCTTCCTGTGAGACAACAAAAACTGATCCACAGCAGTTCCGTTTGAAACCCTTCCTGTTCCAGTCTCCTCGGGCTGTGGTAATAATTCTGCTACCCTTCTGTTTACCTTCCTGTTGTCAAATGCAGCTGAAATGTGACACAGAAGTAGCAAAACTCAGACTTTTCACTCTCCTTGAACACAGGCGTGTAGGGAGACCCAGCAAGTGCATGTCAGCACAGCAAGGGCAGCTCCCCAGGCTCTTACAGCCCCATGGGGTGAGCAAGGAGCAGGCACAGCCCATGCACTCCTTGCAGCAGCTCCAGCACTTCCTTCCTCCCCTGGCTTTCACAGCAGGCCCAGACACGATGGCTGCACTGCTGCCAGCCCCACACCTGTAAGCCCTGGGGAGGTTGCTGCCCATTTTCCAGCTCTGCCTTAAGCATTGACGTGCAACGTTTGAAATGACTTAGTTTGTGTTTCTCCTTTCACACCCTGTGCCTCTCTGCGGTTGCTGTAAAGCTCTGAAGGAAGAATATTAACTCATCAGAAGCCAGAAATGTTTATGCTTGTAGCCTGAGTAAAATTAAGGCAAACAAATCTTTCTCTTTGCATAAAGTGTTGGGCATGCCATGAGGATTTTAGAGGAAAAAAAATATTTAAAAGATGGGGAAGTTGAGTCAAAAAGACTCCAGCTGAGTCAAAAAGAGAGGTTATAGGGAAGTGCTGCGATCCCCAGAGCACCAGAACCCTTTTCTTGTACTTCATGCCTCAAACAGCAATCAATAACTCAGCAGGCAGCCCCCAACCACTCTCAGGCTTGAGCCCCCAGAAGCTCCTGAACCCTCCCCAGCACTCACCTTCACGGCTGCGTGGCGGTTCAGGATCCCGACTCGGGGATCCCAGCCCTGGGCGGGAAGGCGTCGGGGCTGGGGCCTCACGTGGCCTCCCCTGACTCACGGGCTGAGCGGTGGCGGCTCCGTTGTCCTGTGGCCACTGAGGTCACACTGCAGGCGTGTGTTCCCATGTCCCTGAGCCCTGGGGGAGGTGGCCGAGGGCTGGTCCCACTGGCACAGAGAGAGGAGCTGTGCAGCTCCCAGCCTGCCTCAGGCACTAATGGCCCTCAGTAGTCCTGAGCAGCTAAGACCCCTCCCTCCTGCCCATGGCTGCTCCAGCACAGCCCCTGCTCAGGCTGGAGACCCAGCCCTGCTTGTTTGGCTTCCCTGGGACATCAGGGGGGCACTGGGGACGTAGAATCCACTCTGTGGGGAGAGGCCCTGGGCTCTGGTTAAGGTAAGCAGGGACACCATGATAAGGGTGTGGAAGGCCAGGCATGCTCCTCTCCTGCTCAGGGCATCCCAGGATGGCACAGGTGGACTGCCTGTGCAGCTGGGCCAGTGACAGCAAAGGGAAACGTGCCCTCCACCCCACCTGTCCCCAGCAGCCACAGAGGGCGCTGACAACACAAAGCCTCTGGCTCTGCTCATCCTGTACCCTCTGTAAGGTCATTGGTGCTCCCCTCCAGCCCTTCTCAGCCATCTCTGACACACATCTTACAGCACAATAGTTATCTGTGCCACCCCAGGGCTGTTTGCTGTTCAGGGCAGCTGCTCCCTCGCTGGCAGGTGACGCTTTCTGAGCCAGCCAGCCTTCACCACAAGGAAACAAGAGTAGGAAAGGAGGGGGCAAATTCCTGCAGTGCACCACAGCAGAAGGTGGCAGATGTTTGGTCACCTGAAAATGTATGTGAAGAGTGACAGCCAGTGTCTAAAGAGACTCCTTGGGACACTCCAATAGCACAGTGGCTGTTGATTGCACAAGGTGTGGTCATGTAAGTCATTTGTCAAATTCAGCTAATGGTTTGACCCTGGAGCAGTTGGTACCCCAGGAAAGATTGTACTCCTTCCTTCTGCTCTCCTCACTTCATCTCCTGATGCTTCTGGACTGACTGGGACACAGGTAAAGTAAGTTATACTTCCTAGAGTAGGTGTGCATTTATTTTTCTTCTCCAGTTTGTTTGGCTGTTTGCTGTGGATTTTTGGTGTTCTTTTAGAGGGGGAAAGGATTGGGGTTTGTGGTTTTTAAGCCAGGTATTCCACTGCATTTATACAAGTGCCTATTCAAGTGCCTTGCCTCACCTCCCCTGACATTTTTAATTACATGTAACATTGAACACTTAAAGCAGCTAATACCCTGCATCTACTGCTGAGAAGATTATCTAATGAATTAGAATGCTTTATCATGTATTACATGTGTTTACTTGGCCCTTTTTTGGGAACCGTCCTCTGAGAGATTAGGGAGAATGGTGATTTATTCTTTGTATGCTGGGAAAATTGCTTCCAGGAGGGGTTTAGAGAGGTGAGACACAGGCAGAGCAGCTCTTATGCTTGACACTAATTGGGTGCAACGTGTGTGTGGATTTGTCACACAGGCAGGTTGCATGAGAAATGTAGAAATACTGCTAAGTGAGTGTAGGAGGAGCCCAGGGATGGAACATAGAGTAGTTATTGCTCATTATGTCATCACATTTCTGACAGATTTAAACATTCCCATGACTCCTCTCGCCCTACCCTGACTTTCATCCACTGGGTTGGTTAAATTACTCCCTCCTGTGCATTTACGTACTTGCTACTTATTTTCCTTTAAATAAAGTCTGCTTCAACAATTGTTGTGAGCCTGTGAAACACAGGTAAGTGCAGGGGGATTATGCCTCACTGCCAGCTCTACTTTGCAGGCTACAGGTAGTTTACAGCTACCTTTCTGCTTTTAAACTATGAGACTTCTGAGAGAGAAGAAAAAAGCAACAAGCAGTGAATACAACCCACTTCCTAACCTTCCAGACCATCACTGAACCAGTTACACCCTGTTATGCTGAAATCAGGTTAAAGATGTTTGCTTTTGGCTGGGACAAAACCTGAAAAACACCTTTTTTTTGCTACGAAAGCTTGTGGGAATCATATGAGAGTAGATCATGTTGTACCTATGATTTTTGGAAATTTTTTTCTCATTCTGTACTCTTCAGTGGAATTACTTGCCATAATAAATAATTCATTGTATTAGTATTTTAAATTAACACAGTAAAATTTTTGCTAAAGCTTGTTAAATTTAAGAACTAGGCCTTTTTGAGCAGGCTAAATCAAAGGCCAGGATGTATCACTCACTTCCTGAAGGATTACTGAGCTCCTCAGGTGCTGCTATCAACAGCTCCTGAGGCAGGAGAGTCAGTGCTTCCAGTACAGACAAGCACAGATCCTCCCTTTAATGGCTACAGGTAATGATGGAAATTCCCTCATTATGGGAGCTCCCCTTTATCATGGTCAGCACATTACAGGCTCAGAAATGGGCTCTGAGGGATGAGAGGGAGGAGGTGTCTGGCCTCTGGGACACTGGCTGCTGGTCCTTCCAATTCAGCTACAAGGGCAGTCTTCCAGTTACAGTCTGGCTGCTGAAGCCCAGGCCCATCAGAAGAATGGACAGCGCAGCCCCAACACAAAGCACAAATCCAAAAAGGGCAGGCTGCTGGCTGACAGAAATAGGAACTGTGAACTTCTCCCAGCCCCTGGCCTGGCTGAACAGTGCTGCAGCAAGCACAGGGATCAACATGGGGTCCCAGGATACTCTCCCCACCCACTGCGCTAACTGAAGAACTGCTTCCATGACCAACCTCCAAAAATATCTGCTCCAGTATCTGCTCCTCTCCTCTTCCTTGATCTCCCAGTTCACTGAGCTCCCTCTCCATCCCCAGTCTTCTGGTCTAGCAATAGGGCTGGAAGTGCCTCATGCAAGCAAAAGGCAGGGGAGCACAGATGCTCCCTGGGAAGCACTAGGAGCCTGAGGGACAATTCCCAGCTTCAGCTGATCCTCCCTCTTGATAAAGCCCTTCTCCTCAGCACTTTCAAGCACACAGGCAAGGATTTCAATATTTAATCCTGATGTTTTGTGCAATGGGTTTGGTCTTGGAATCCATTTTGTAACCCTGTCAGCAAGGCAGGCTGTGACCTGTCCCTCACTGCTTTGTCAGCAATGTACCTGCCAGGAGATGGCAAGGCCAGGAAGCAGAACAGCCTACAAAGGTAAGGAGGCACGGGCTGGTTACCTGGTGGGGGTACCTGTTGGCACAGGGGCAACACAGGGAGAGTCACAGAGCTGGGTTGGGGCTGGGCCAGCAGCTCTGTGCAGCACTGACCAAGCTGGCTAGGGCATCCCCCAGCCTAGGTGAACCTCAGAGCTCCCACTCAGAGTGGGAATCAAGAGTTTGATCTATCCATTGTTTCCCCAGGATGTTATTCTCAAGCTTTTGCTTCAGGACATACCCAACAATAATCCTCTCCTCCTCCAAAAACAGGGTTCTGTCAACAACTGGCTTCACACTTCTGTGATATAGAGTTAAAACACACAGGCTGTGTCAGAATGCACAGGGAGAGAGGGATGGGGAAGGTGAGTGGAAAGGTGAGCTCCTGGTCCAGCCACCCTAATGCTTTTACGTACTCCAAGGCCAAGTTCCCAGCTCCCAGGACCTGCAGAGCTTAGAGCAGTACTGCTGGCAGCTTTTGGAAATTGGACACAAAGCCTCAGTGAATTTGGAGACCTCCCATACTCCTGTGACCTTCCCATCTCACTAACCTGGGGAGCAGCAGCAATCCCAGGCTGACAGGGCCAATCTTCTCTTTATGAGACTACTCCAGTGACATCCACTGCTGTTGGTGCCTTGGCATGCAAGCAGACACCATCTTCTGGGATCTTTAAAATTCAGCCTTGCAAATCTCTTAGGATCAAAGTGCAGCTGTCCCTCAACAACTCAGCTGTGTCCTAAAACATTCCTGTCTTGAGATCACCTCAGCTCACTGAATTATCAGGTTCAATCACCTGCAACATAAAGGGGATGAAGGTACATTTCACTTTAAAACTGTTACCTAAAATCAAAGGTCTGCTCACAGTAGGCACTGAGAGCCCAAAGGGTATTTACTAAAAGCTAGAATTATATGAGAAATCTGGTCTAATCCATTCATCGTAGAAGATGTACTCTGGATCAGACTAAAACATTTTTGGGCTGTGCAAAGCTTGAATCAAGTTCTAGATCCCTGTTCTGCTGACACCACACAAAGGGTGACAGCAATACACCATGTCTCCCACCCAGATCAAAACACTACAGCTCATTCCCAAACCTTGGAGCCTCTAATGAGGACTGCTCCCATCACTCCATGAGGCCTGGCTGCCTGTCCAGCAGGCAGTGAGCACTACAAGGCCACTGTCAGTCATCCAAGAGTGCAAACCTTTCTCAAGCTACAGATTGGCTCCAGCTCTTTGGTCAATTCTGGCACCTTCATAAGGGGCTTCAAACCAGCTTCTCTGCAGTTCAGACCCTGGGAAAAGGTCTCAGACCGCCAACAGGACTCTGCTGACCACAAGTAGAGCACCCAGCCCTCTCAGGAGATGAGGACAGCATGGTATCAGGACATAGAGCACACAGCCATCTCCTGCTACATTAAATGTGTGGTGCGAAGAACAGCACCACTAACACACCACATAAATCAGTCATCTAAATTAGAATACACACATCCACTCCAGAAAAGTTTAATGTAGGTTCCTGGGGCATCATATTCTAAAAATAAAAAAACAACCAAACAAAAAAAACCAAACCAAAACCCAAATACAGTACAAAGAAAAAAGGCAAACAGAATTCCCCAGTATTTAAAATAATGAAATGTATCAAAGCTCCATCTATTACAAGGCTGCACATCACAGCAGCTGCTGGAGGAAGCAGTACCAGCTTGAGGACCAGGCGGCTTCACCTCTCACAACCGGGAATAAGCAGCACCCAACCAGAAAACCTGGATCCTTAGGGAACTAGTAAGACTCCTTGAAAGGAAAAGGGCAGAACTCTGTAGTGCAGTGAGCTGCCCAGCATCCCTGCTGCTGGGAGATGAACCAGACAGGCTGATCCCGCAGTGCTGAAGCTCTGTGAGAGCACATACCCTGGGAGGAGTGGTACCTTCCAGCAGATCCCACCAACTGCATGGCAAAACCTACTCCTTTGAGAAATCCTGGTTTAAGAGGAAAAAGAGCACAGTGCCAGGGACTGACTGTGGCACCCTGTCTCCCACTCAGTCCTTGAATTGATGAATCTTAGCATAATTTAGGCAAGAACCTCTGGTGGTCTCAGCCTCAACCCCGTCCCATTCAAAGCAAGGCCAACTTCAACATCCAAATAGTTCAGGGCCTTCTCCAGATAAATACTGAGTTATCTCCAGTGATGGAGATCTCAGGACTCCAGCACATCCACAGTAAGCAATGCATGGGCCATGGCAGTATTCTGATGTACCTGGGCTACAGAGCAGCCACCGTGGAGCCAAGGGAGAGCTGCTTTCCTTCCACCTATCAATCTTCTTATGACAACAATATAATTTGATATGGTCCCTACACCTAAGGGCAGTGACCCATGGCTGTTCCACTTCACTGCAGGGCTGCTACAAAGCAGTCATTTCCACAGGTACTGTGCTCCAAAGGCAGCCAAGCCTCCCTGATGCGCAGCCCAAACCGACAGTAACCATGAGAGCTGAGGGAAAAGCTGGAGAAGCACTTATTCAAACAATGGAAAACAGAAATTTCTATGGAGAACAAAACTGTGAGCTCGGAGAAGGACCTACATCAACAAGGAATCAGCTGATGTCAGGCAGCCTCAAAAATATAACAAACATTAAGTAACTCAGGTGCTCAGTAAACACTGCAGGCATGACAGTGCCATCATGAAAAAGCTAAGATTACAGTTGGAGAATATACCAAGACTTTTAAAGCCTGCTGGGAAGCAATAAAACCTTTGGTGACACCAATTCCATGGACTCCCCAACAAACACTAAATGTGAGCAGTGAATCTGCAGATCTAGATGCCCCCTGAAAAACTGAGATAAACAGAGGAGTGGTGGGGAAGGGCTGAGAGACTTCCTTCTCCTTGCCACTTGCCTCGAAGAGAGGAGAAACACCTCTTCCCGCTGCTGGCAAAGGACCCTCTCCTGTGGCATGTGCACCAGGCCAGGCGAGCCTGCTGTCCCCACACTGCCCCGACGTGCACATGTGAAGGCTGAGACACCCTCCAGACCATAGGGATCACCAGATTTTCTATAATCCCAGCAGGAGCACAAAGCACCCCAAAGGCCAGTCAGGTGTCTCCAGGAGCTGACAACAGCCTGGCCTGCAGCCCCTGTGATTCAGCCCCCACGCGTGGGGAGGAACGTGTGCCCAAACCCCGTGGGTCAGGCAGATGGAAGGGCAGGCTCTGGACATCCAGGACGGTGGCAGGGAGCCGGGCATCCCGCGGCCCGGCCCCAGGCAGGCACGCAGAGAGCAGGCAGGGCAGGAGCACAGCGGTTTATTGGCAACACGAGCAGAGGCGGCGGCGGTGGCGGCGGGCCCCGAGCGGGGTGAGGGGCGGCGGTGCTCCGGCGGCGGGGGCCGGGGCCGCCCCGGGCCTATGTCAGCGTCTCCCCCTTGGTGACCTACGGGAAAAGGAAAAGCCTCAACCAGGGCCGGCGCTGGGCCCGGCCCGCACCCGGCCCACCTCCCCGCTGCTCACCCGGGCTTCGATGTACTCGATTCTCCGCTCCAGCGCCGTCAGCTTCTCGTTCAGGGTGGCCAGCCGGGACCGGCACGACATGTCTGCGGGGAGGCGGCAGTGAGACACCGCGGGCCGCCGCACGGCCCGGCCCGGCCCGCCCGCAACCCCCGCCCCGCGCCCTCACCGAAGGAGTTGAGGAAGTCCGCGATTTTCTTGATGGAGCTGGTGATCACCTCGATGTACTCGCGGTTGGCCCAGTCCTGGTGGATCTCCCGCTGCACCGGGTCCTCCTGCACCGACATGGCCGCCGCCGCCGCCGCGCCTGCGCGGGAGCCGCGCCCCGCCCGCCCGCCCGGTGCCTCAGGGCCGCGCCGCCTCAGGGCCCGGCCCGGCCCCGCCGCGCTCCTCGCTGCCGTCCGTGTCGCTGCCGCTCGGCTCCTGCGGGACGCGCCGCCGTCAGCGCCGGGGCTGCACCCCCGCCCTCCCCCGCCTCGGAGAGGCGCAGCCCGGCGGCCCCTGAAGTACCTCCTCAGCGGGGCCCTCCGCCGAATCCTCCTCGTCCTCATCCGAGCCCCTCTCCTCAGAGGCCTGAGTCAAAATTTCTTCTCCCTAAGTTGAACGCAAGAGCTGTACTGAGTGTATGCGGAGCGGCCAGAGCGTGCCAGGGTGGGATGGAAGAAAAGGGCATTTTGTTGCCTTCTTAAATAAAAAGTTCTAGAGTTTAAAAAATCAGGTTTTGTTTAACTGTCCTGCTTCTATAGTGAAAGATGAAGAGCCAGAACTGGCTTCTTTTAAAGCCACACATGAAAGTGTGTGAAGGTGTTCAAGTGACCTTTATCTTCTTGTGCATGAAGTTCTTGCTACAGAACAGCCAAAACATCCCTGTAGCTGTTCATTATGATCAAATCTGACCCCTCAGTGCAAGAGCCTAGAGAATCTGCAAAAGCAGATTCTTAATCTTGAAATGAAATGCTTCTTTCTCCTTCACTATATGTGATTGTACTACAGTCACACTGAATTTGGCCTTTTAGCTATACCCACACACAAGGGGAGAGTTAGAGATGTCTCTAGAGTTGGACAAGATGAACATTGTCCTCTCTCAGATTTTAATTGCCCCAGGCAGGGCAGTGATTCTCACCTGAAGATCCCGATTTTTGAGGATGCCGACCCAGAAGGCCTCCTGGCAGTGGTTGAATGCCAGCATTGCCTTCACTCTGTACACAAATTGTTCCAGGGACTTCTTCAACAAAGGCACATGGTTGGTCAGTCCAATGTCTTGGTGAATCTATGCAACAGTAAAATGTGATGAGGATTGATTCTTGCCTAAGTGTTCTGGCTGTTTAAAAGCCATTGGTTATCAGGTGGGATGAACATGACCCCCACAAAGCTTTCCAGATGACATCACTTCTTGGCCAAATTATAGGTATTGTTAAAAAATAAAGCTCAGATAAGTATTTTGTCTAAACTGATCCCTTAGAACAATTCAAATATCCACATTCATCTGGATTACAATAAGTCTGTTTTTGTCATAAACTCTAGAGAGAAGCTAGTAACTCCTCTGCTGAACTTCCAAGGTCAGAAAAGAAAAAAATGAGAAAGGTGTAAAATATACCACTTCCATCACAACCTTTTCTTGCTCAGTGCCTCAAGCAATTCCTTTACATGGAGTGTGTGTGCACTATAATCTCCAAAGCCAGCTTCTCTGGAGCAAAGAAGCACTGGCTTTTGGAGAACTAGGACAGGAGGAACAGATGGAGTTGCTGTAAGCAAAAGCCACCAGAGGAAGGGCAGCTATGCCAGGTATCCTAAGAGATTTAGCTCTGGGTGAGCATCTCCTGCTAGGCTTCAATCTGCAGTACAGAACAGTCATCGCTAAACCAGAACCTGTCAACCTGCCAAAACCTGCACAATTATTTTGTATGTAAGTATTTTCCTCTTTCATGAGAATACTTTGTAATCTTCTGGGATTAAGATGCTCTCATTAGCTGTACTCTGAATTCAGGTCACCTGCATTTCTTGGAAGAGTTCAACATGCCTGGGCAGAGGGACACTGCTTTGCTTCAAGTTCTGCCAACAGGGAATGGGTAACTGACTACCAGCCACAAGCTGTTCTCTAGCCTATGTAACAGGCAGGAGCTAGCAATTGTCAGCACTAATCAGAACCAAACCTGCAGAACCCTTGCTAATGACACAATCAACACTCACAGTGCTCCCTGGGCCCTGGAAGCTGCCCCATGTGTGCAGGCAGTTTGGAGACTCAACAAAGTACAGCACTGGCAGAATTCTGTCTCCAGAAACTGTCCACGTGCCCAGGGTTAGATATGTAAACAGAAAAGATGCTTGGTGTGAAAGGGGAAATGACGAATACTTAGGAAATGACAGGTGAAGCTGACTGCTGTTGCCTGCTGTGTAATGCTCTTTAAAGACACATGTATTGAGGGAGAGTGACAAATCCTAGGTCACATTGCACCATGGGTTAGTGAGCCTCCCTGAGGTTTGTGTCAAAGTGAAATCAAGGTTGGCTTAACAAATCTTGGTGTCAACTCCTCTTCAAACAAGTATGGAACATTCATTGCATACATTTACTTGCCCCAGATTCAGTTTCTGCCTTCTCATTTTTGCAAAATGATTCGGTACAGAGATCTGTACCGGAGAAATGGTAGAACACAGGTACTCATTAAGTGTAGCCCTGTGCTAACAGGGACCGTGGGACTCAGCACTTGAACATGCTGGCCAAGTGCAAAGACAGAGATAACATGAAAAGCTGCAATGATCCTGCTAACAAGGTGAATTGTGACTTTAAAGCAGGCACAAGGATTTCACTTTGAAACATGAGGATTTTTAGCATTGTTAGGGTTTGTGCCAGCTTCCACTTCTCACCTGTGCTGAGAGGTGCAACAGCATCTTCTGATCTTTAGCTAAATATCTATGCTCCTGATGCCAGCTCTTTCCTAAATGGGTAGTAAATCTGGCCTGGGAGCCATGCTGGTAGCTGGCTTTCTCCCTTCAGCTACTTTGGCAAAGCTCCCTTCTTGGCCAAGTGTTCATGAGCCTTTTAGGAGTCAGGAACAAAGCAGCGTGTATGAAGATCTTCCTGTCTGCTCCTGTGTGATTCTCTCTTGCAACACACACTGTCTGTCCACACTGTAAGCAAAGTTCTAATCCTCTCCTTCCTTCCTGCCCCAAGTCTCCCACAGAGACAGACTGTTATCACTGTCCTCCCTCTCCCTTTGCCCTTACCAACATAACAAAAGCCATCTCAAGAGGACTTTGACCAGGGTTTTTCCCCATCTACCTCCTGTTGCTGATTCTTCTGACTCACAAGGCTGTTCATCTTTGGCAAAGCTTCTCTCCTATATTATCAATCTGGCATTTGTACTTTGTTCAAGGTCTCTAAGATCTTAGCTTGTGTTCTCAGAAACAACCCCTCATACATGCCAAACAACTAAAGATGTCCAGAACCTCTGTGTTAAAAAAATATTATGCCAACCTGACCTAACATTCAAGTCAGCCACTTCCAGAATAAATACTTCAACTTTTGGGCCATTAAACAAGACTATTTCACCTTCTCTTAGAGTTTTTGCTTGCACAGACACTGCTGGAAGCATGCAAGTAGAACGTGCCAATGCCCTGGAAAAGCAGTAGAAGGGAAGGAATACCATCCTTAGGACAGGAATTTGTGCTGCAGTTGGAACTTCTCTTACCTTGGAATGGCCACACATGTGATGTAGTTGTCTGGTACTCATCTGCAAGGTTTTCAGCAAACTCTGCACATCATCCTGCAATAAATAAGCAGATCAGCAAATCATTCTCAAAGGACCTTTTCCATAGGGTAACAAGAATATTGAAACAGCCTTAGTTCTAGCGATCCTTTCAAAGGGTTATGGGATAGAGGTGAGATGTGTGTATGCAGGAAGTATCAGTCTTGATTCCCAGCTGGCTGCAGCCATTCTGTCCCCAGGATTACCGTGTGCTTTTTAAAGCTGTGGTCCAGGAGAGGCATGGCCAGCTTCAGAAATGCTTCCACAAAGAGGCGGCCATACTATAAAACAGAGAAATATGTCAGCAAGCAAATTTCAACTCCTTCTCAAAGAACCATCACAAAGTCAGATGAGATAATGATACAATCTTCCAAGCTACCCCAGAGACTGTTCTTGCTTAGAAAACGATTATATTTATGTGAATAAGTACTGTAAATATGTGCAGTACTGGAATATACAGGATCAGTGAAGGGTCCCACTTTAATCACTGCAAAGGAAGGACAAGGTCTCATCATTGTACACATCCCTGGTTTTATCCACATGGATCTGGGAATAATACTGAACTAAATGTAAAATGTTAGAATTACTATTCACATATATATATATAGCAAGGTATAAGGAACACAGTATGTGCTTCTTCCAGAGAATCCAGTACCCACTCTACTGCACTAGAGGCAATGAGTCAAGAAAGCTGGTACTTAAACTGCTGTGTTCAGTTATCTTGAACTTTTGCTTACCTTCAGGCAGATGCTGAGTACAGGCCTGCTGTCAAATACCTGCATGGAAAACAGGAAAAAAGAGTCAGATCAGTCCACAAGTCTAAGGAAAACTATGTAAGCACAGCACTCAATTAAAAACAGCCCTTCATGGCACACCCCTGTGAATGTGTGAACCCTGCTCTAAGGCAACATCCATTCTCACGTTTCAGCAGGAACACCACTAAGCACATGAACTGTAGTGGCTCTCAGGTGCAAGCCCTTGGCAGGACTGCTGTTCAGTGATCTAAGGTGCAGCTTTTGCAAATGGCACAAAATTAACAAGTCTAAAGTTCTTAACAGTTTGGGACTCAAGAGACCCAAGCCCAGCTGATGGGCAAATAATCACATAACAGACAAAACAAAACTGAGATGGGCAAAATAATATGAAGGCAACCCTGGTGCTGCTATGGACTAAACTGAACTATGGCCAAAACTGAACTAAGTGGTCCAGCTCTAGCCTTTATGCTCCCCAAAGGCATCTGGAGCACAGGTAGGGGTCCAGTGAATGCTGCTGCATAGAAAAACCTGGGCTTGCCAATTACCACTTCAGATATGTAAAAATAAACAGTAATGATCAACCTAAGCAAGGAGAAAAGTGGACCTGTACCTATCACCTTCTGGTCCAAACAGCATCACACTCAAGAGACACTGAATGGACCAGCTCCAAAACTGACAGAAGGGGATATTTCATCCAGTGGGACTGGGCACAGATTATAACTGGCTTTAATTATCACCTCCAGGTTGTTCCACTAGTCAGTCACACTTCATGTTTTTCCTCAGTGCCCCTGAGCCTGGGAACACCAGGCCTTACTGAGAATTTGGAGGCAAAGGCAGAGAAACAGCCAGAACCTCACCTTGACCAAGTTAATGAGGATGTGGAAATTCCGCACAGCGATGTTCCAGCGCAGCAGCTTCTCCAGTTGCACCTACGGGATGCAAGGGGACAAGAACCCGAGAGGCTGCATTTCCTCTCGCTTTGCTGGATGTGCTTTCAGCATCTGCTGTACCCAAAGCACTGTTGTTGTTTAAGACAAAGGAACAAAGCTTTACCACAAGCATATTTATCACAGCAGAAACACTCCATGGTAATTCCAGCCTGATCAGTGGCTTTAAGTGCTAGGAGTTAACTTGCTTGCTCTCAGAGCAGCTCTGGGTTGCAAAATAATGTTGTGCCCCTACACAGGTGTGCAGACCAACTGCAGAGTTTAGTATTCTCCTGATTAATGCCTATTTTCTGGTTGCAGCTTCTGCTGGATTTACTAGATTTTTGACATGGTGCAAATCAGGGAAAAAAGATGCTACTTATATGTTACCCTGCATATCAATGTCGATATACATTGATGAATGAAGGTGTCTGACTGCATTTCCTAGACAAAGTTCAGCAGTAAATTCCTTTCCAATTTATACATCTTTATTGTACTGTCCAGTTTAACCTAAGTTTTCTTCCCCTTACAGAGTCCAGTGTATTCATTTTCCTACCTCACTTGAGTCTGATGGTTTCCCAGCTGGGATGCTTTTCACTGAACTCTCCAGCTGAGCCATCATTACTCTGAAGAAAACTGGGAACGTCTGCCTATGGAGAAAATGAAAAAACTGCAAGTCAGCTCTGAGCATTTTGATAGACCAGAATGATGGAAAAAACTCAAAGGTTGCCCAGCTGGGCATCCTTTTCAATAGGAAATCACAGAAGATTTGCCCTAGGACTCATTAACAGGTATAGCCCAGCCCAATTGCCCAGACAGATGGAGAATCCTAGGAAGTCACTAACACTTCCTCTGTGTCAATGACACTTAGACACCACCATTTCTTGTAGCTGTAGGGGTGCACAATGGAGGAACTGCAGCTCTCAGCATAAGATGATTTTGGAAGTTTCAGAGTGCAGGAACTTTCTTCATCCCTGCTTCCAAATTCCTATGCCTGCTTCCAAATTCCTATGCTGGGCAGAAGCACCCTGAGTGTGTTCTTGCACACTGCATATCTGCCCAGACTGCCTAGAGCCACCCCAGGCCTCTGAGGCTGACTTTTGGAGTGCTTTATACCACCACAGTAGCACAGAGACAACACACCTGATGACAGACAGCAGTTCATTTCCCCAGTTAAAATGGTTCACAGCAATAAACTCAACATCATGTTAAGCACAGGACATTCTACTTTGGCATAAAGATACCACCCCATGCTACCTGTTGCATAGTGCCAAACAATGTTTACAAGTGTCCAGAGCAGCCACCACAGTACCAACATGAAATCACAATAGGCCACAAAATAAGAAAACTAAATATTTAAAAGCAGAAATTATCATTAGGTATATAATAGAATTCAAAGTTTCAATTGCTACCATTACCTGCTTAGGGTAGGATAAGTAGAAGAACATCCATCTTTGGCAGAGTTCATCAGTTCAGGAACACCAACACTGGAGATTTCCTCTATGGCTTTCAGGATGTTATCTGTGTGCTCCAGGTAGACACTAAATCCAAAACCAACATAGGCTGATCAGTAGGTGCTACACAGAATGACACAACAAGGCCTTGAACACTGCCCTACCTGAAACATGTGGCCTAAAACTGTCAAGCTCTTCCCTGCCAAAAGCAATCAAAGGCAGGAAACCCAAAGCACTACTCAGAACTTCACAGTGCTGTCATTAAAAGCTACCGTGATCTGAAACATACATGGATTCAGTATTCCCTCATTTTAGTATTTAGGAAGGACAGGCTGGGAAGAGGATGAGATGGAATTGCCCTTTCTGAGAGAGAACACCCAATCAGTATGGGTGACATTGAAATGGCTGTCTGCTATAGGCAACCTAGATCAGGAACAAGCCAACAAAGCCTTCTACAGGCAGCCAGGAGTACCCCCATGTTGCAGGCCCTGATCCTCATGGCAGACCAACCACCATGGCACCTGCTGGGAGGACAGCCCAGCAGGGCATAAGCAATCCAGGAGTCTCCTGGAAGCCATTGCTGAGAACTTCCTGACAAAAGTGACAGAGGACCTGAGGAGGAAGTCCTGAGGTCCTGCTCAGCTGGACCTCACACTTCAAACCATGAAAGAAACTGTGCTTTAGAAACGGTGTGTAAACAGGGCTTTAGGCCAAGCTGTGCAAGCATGAGGGTTATGATTCAGAGGGGCCATTCCTCTGTAGCAACAATAATCACTAAAAAAATAGAGTGTCTTGGTGTGCCTAAGGAAATAGCTGGAGCCTTACCAGAGCAGGGTGTGCAGGGCACTGTTGAACTGGCTGCCCTTCTCTCGGTCTCCACTGGGCTTCACCCAGGACTGGCAGAGGAACTGCTTTGCTAGAGAGGCTGGGAAACATAACAGATAACTTAGTGAAAGAAGAATTAAAAAAAAAAAATTCCTTCTTCCATATAAAAGCAGTGTGTTCAAATGATTTTTTGAAAGATTGCAATATCACTACCCCTTATGTGCCTGACCTGTCTAAGTCAGAATGCATTTTCCCTAAAAAGCTGCAAGGCCACAAGGGCATACATCAGGATAACCAAGTATTTGCACATCCACATACCCCTGGTCTGGAATACCTGTTCACATCAGAACCATCACCCACCTCTGGCCACTTCTGACAAACTTAAGTTAAACCTTATTTGTCTGGCAGCTCCTACAGTGTGCCATCTATATGTTTTTAATTAGGCCATATGCAACCCTTAGGGATCCATTTCTAGAAATGAAGCTCCAATAACAAGTGACATGGCCTTTTGGCCACAGCACTATAGTAATAAATGTGAACTAAAGTCGAAAGTTTAAAGATTTCTGAAATCAAAACTGCTAACAAACCTGCTTGTCTCTTGCAGAAATGTTTAAAACCAGGAAATGATTAGTTAAAATAGGTTATTGCCTGGCACACTCAGTCAGTCGTTCTCCCAACGTGGGAGAATATGTCTTAATATGACATATTCCTTGTCTTAATATGACAAGGAATGGCTGAGAGAGGCAAGTGTCTGGAGTCTTTATTTCAGTGTGTGCTGAAGTGGAGATCAAGTAGTTTTCTCGTATATTCCCTGCAATCATGTCTATGCTTTATCTGCTGTTTTTCTTACATAATGGGTCCTAATCTATGAGAGAAGCCTTTTTAACTGAAAACATTTGTTGCATGGGGTTAAGAATTGACAGGTTTTCCTCTCTCTGCCCTGGAGTTACAGCTGTATTTGCAGCTCATTTCCATAAATTTAGGAAACAAGCTGTCACAGACATCTGTACTTACAGTAGGAAGTTACATCAGATGAAGTCTGTGCTCACTCACCTCCATAACCAGTGATTAAACTGGTACCAACACTGAACAGCAGGCTCATGCTTAGAACTCCTGAAAGTTGTGAAGCTCTGATTTTTAAAAACACCAGCTGAGAGAGCTGGAGTCTGCCCGTCTGCATGTGACTGAGGCACAGCAGAACACATACCAAAGAGGGTCCAGTATATTTACTGCTGTTCCCTTTATTAATGGCTAGGACTGTTCACCCAGTAAGATTACTAAGATGTGAAAGGGAAATCTCTCCCTTACAAGGCAAAGACCACACAAAAACTCATCTGAGATGGGTGATTCTTCACACATTACCCATTTTCTCCTTCTTCCAACCAGACATGGGTTTCTCAGCAATGGCAATCAGGAGCTGAGTGAGGATATAGGCACAATGGAAGCTGGGAACACTCTGCTGGAAATTCAGGAGGTACTGAAAACTCTCACTGGGGATGACAGGAAAGGGAAAGAGTAAAAAAAGTGCAGATAGGGTAATGTCTCAGACACACATAAATAAAAAGGAAGCATTAGACTATCTCATATCCAAGGTCTCCATATCCCAGTGTTTTGTCTCTGGCAGTACCCTTCTGAAGAAGGGGTGATCAGCCACTAATACATAGGAATTCAATCACTGAAAAATTCTCTCAAGCCCCAGCCACTCTGAGTCTAGCAACAGCTTTATATACTGCTTTTGCCTAGTGTACCTGTAAGCATTTTAACTCTCCAGAACATTCTCCAGAACATTCCTTCTGTGAATCCTACAAATCTCCTTGTCTCAATAGCATACAAACAAATGAGATCCACAGATTCACACATATTTTTACAATTTTTACTCCTTTAATGAAGTTTGACTACACTGCCATTCAATTAAACACAAAGCTCTGTTTGGAATGAGTGTAGTCTCTACGAGAGCTCCCAAACACACATTTACCCATAATGCCCACACAAAACAGAGAAAAATCCCTGAAATTTGTTCATTTCAGACCTTGTGAAATAGAGATTCTACCTTATCAGTTCCTCAAGGAGAAGAAACTCTGTCTCTCCTGGCTTTAGCCTGTCTGCAAGCACCTGGAGAGCTGACCTCAGCAAGTCAGTATTCTCATGCTGAGAAAAACCATTCCTGAGGGGGGAAAAATCCAGTTCATCATCAGATCAGAAGAGATATCAGATGCAAATGCATACCTAAGCCTATTTGGCAAGATGAAAAATAGACAATCTGGATACTCAAGCCAAGTCCTGCAATATGAAAGTTATAAAGGGACACAAAAAAATTGAAAACTCAATGGGAATGGAAAGCATTGAGCACAAGCAATATCAACTTTTCAGTCAGACTGCAGATCTAGCTTGGTGAGGAGAGGCCATTTCCCATAAGTGGAGGTCCATATATATTAAGCCAATGCTAAGTAAACCTAAACCACAGGATGTATAATGACAATGGCTGTGCACATGCAGTGATCATGGGTGGTCACCTCCTGAACAGCTGGTAGGAGCCTAACAGGGGAAAAACTCTAGACATCTTCATTGTTTCTCTCAACTCCCAGTGTCTGTGAGGATATGTATGCTAGAAATAATCAAATACAGCCACATGGCGATCTATAGACTGAACAGGTAGACATGATAATGGTAATTCTCAAATGCACCCGTACCACGCAAGTTAATTAACAATTGGTAATGTAAGAGGCATTGACTAAACAAAAGTAAAAAGAGCTGCAATTTGGTTGTTGAATCTCAGTGGCTGCTCAGCTCAACCCAATATATATGGCTATCTGACCTACAGCAAAACAGATTTTACACTGGACAGCAAAACTGATCTTGAGTTGTCTGCTACAAAACTGACCAGGTTCTTTGATTGACAAGATAGGTGGACTCAGGAACAACCAACATTCACACTGGCTAAAGAGGGAATGACAAACCTGGGAATAGTCAGGAGTGGACTGGGGGCCCTCAGGCTCCAGTAGAGGTGACCAGGAGGCAGACCTCAGAAATCTCTTTTTATGCAGTTACTATTGTTTATGAAGTACAACAAAGGTCAAATGCTTTCCACATGCAAATCTAAATTGGGGTTTAGGAAGAAACTTTTATGATACCATCCTGGATTATGTTAGCAGATGCTGAAGTCTGCAGGCTGCACAAGCATTTCTGAGTTGGATATTTATGAATCCAGCTTGAATGCATCAACAGCATTGGCTTTTTACCAGTGAAATACACATTCATCCTTTCCCATTAGCAAAAGAAATTCTTCCATCACCCAGGATTCAGGCAGTGGCAATTTAGCAAAGGATGAGGGGAAGGAAATGGGAAAGGATGGGTAAGAAAATCCAAGATCCCTAGGCAGACTGGAAGTTGCACAGCTAGGTGTGCCAGTGTGCCCCTTATGCTGACCTTGACCCAAAAGCCATTGATTGAATTCTACCCAGTTCAGTGCTTCATCACCTACAGCTTTAGCACTGCTCAGAATCAGGCAATGAAGCCTGCCTTAACTAAGAAGTGCTTAGAAGCCTCCACCCACTGCAGAGGGTTGTTTTTCAGGGCTGACAGGCCTTTGTCAGGGTGCAAACACTTTAAAGAAAATAAACAAGAAGAAGAAGAAGCAATAAATGTGTACAACTACAGACTTTTATTTTAAACTTACCAAGCAAATAAGGAGCGAAAAGTCAGTAACAGCAGTTGGTAGCAAGAGGACATCAGCTGGTGCTCCTGGATGTTCACTCCTGGTTCATCTTCTGCACCCTGATTTTGTACAGCTGCCTTTAATACAGATCAAATAATCCATTAAACACTATTCCAAACAAAGATAATGGCACAAGAATCCATTTCCACAAATTCCATCTTTAAAAAACCTGAAGAAAACAAAGTGACTCTTTTTCCCCCAAACAAAATGAAAAGTATCTTTACAGGAGACACAACTTTAGGGGTTTTTTGGTCAAAATTGCTGTCCACTAACCTGGAAGTAGTTATGCATGTTCTCCATGTGCTTACACAATGGCTTGAGTAGATCAACCACACACGTAGCAACTTCCTTGGGAGATCTCTGACACAGATGGGAAAAGCCAATATCCTTGTTGCCTCTTTCCTGCAGCAAACCCAAAAGATAAAAGTTGCTTCATTATCCTCTCTTGAGAATAACTTTAATTGCCACTTCTCAGACTGCTGCCAAGCAGTGCAATTCCTGATGCCATGCAGGGTCAGGAAGGGTCACAGGGTAGGAAAGCTGGCTTCTGCTGAACAAGCACCACCAACTCAGGCAAATGGATAACATTTGACTAAAAGGATAAAACTGAGCTGATAAAACACAGCTCTTATACAATCATTGGATCAGAGAATCCAACACTTTATTCAAACACTAAGAGAAGACAGTCTTTGCATGTGGGAATTAAGATGGGTAGAAAGACAAGGAGAAAGAACAATTACTATGAAAAGCCCAGCCAATTGCAGTGTATTTCTCAGTTTAATGCAGAGGGACATGCATTTACTTTCTTCCTGAAGGCATCAGCAAGGAGTCCCTACACTCAGGGGGGTATCTAATGCAGAAAAAGCAGAAACATGGATGCAGCAGCTTCTGCTGGCTGCTGCAGCCATCTGGCCTGGCTAAATTTGAGCAGCACAGCCAGTGTCCCCAAGGAGGGCTAGAAAAAGGGTCACTTGAGTTTTGAGGCTACAAGACTCCCTTAGTTAGATACCCTTTCCTGAGACATGCAGAGAACCAGATGCTGCAAACACTTCAGCAAGAGCAGTGTACACAAGTCTTTTTAAAAAAGCAAGTGCTGCTCTGGCACACAGCTGGGTGTCACACTTCCATTTAACTAACAAGTGAAAATAATTCTGAAAAACATTTCTCAGGCAAAGCCTGGAAGCCCCTAACATGCTCTGCCTCAGCCCAGGCCTGGACCCATAGCCTGCTGCTGTTCTTGCCTTTGGAAAGGGCACCCTCCTTGTGGAGCCCGAGGGCAGCACATGTTCCAGCTTCCAGCACAGGTCATCCAGAAGGAAGCAAAGCTCAGCAGGCCCCAGCTGCACAACTTCACGAGCCTGCAATTAAAAGAATAGTCAGTCCCAGGACCCAGATGTAACTAGTGCCTTGAAGCTCAAGTTTACCCTGTTTGCAGTTATGACTCCTGGACTAGTTAACCTCAGGAGGGACTTATTTGGTAGATGCTTGGTTTTATGCTCCCCCATGGCAGGTATGGGGCATTGTTTCTGCTTACTCAAAGCATGAAGCCATCCTGATGCTCTAAACAGCTGAGGCAATGTCAGTACAACTTAACAGCTGAGAAAGAACAGATTTAAATACATTGACATTGAAAATAAGCTCCTAAAGATAAAGAGAGGTTTAAGCCCAGAGAGCCACAAAATTCACGAAGTAACAGTCAAGAAGTATTTTGAAATAATGCCACACAGCCCAAGAGACTTGTCAGACAGTCTTCCAGTTGGCCTGTGACCTGCATGCACAGAGACAGCTGTCTGCAAGGGCAGATCAGGCTGTGCTCCAGCCTGCCATGGCCTTTTCCCATTTCATGCATTCACTGTAGCCTGACAAAATGAGGCTCCAGATGGAGTCAGCCTGCCTACAAAGAGGGTATTAACAAAATTAGCACATCTATTTTCCACAGCCATAGCAATACAGCTTTTACAAGCTCCCAGATGATACACAGCACCCTGCTCACTGAGAACACCTCTATGGCTCCAGTCCAACATTTGTGCTGTTTATGATCTCCTGATGCCTTGAGACACTTGAGTTTTTGCAATACAGGCTTTACATTATGTCATAGGTTCTTTTTGACAGGCTTAATACTTAATACAGGCTTGTAAATACTTATTTACAACCCTGTATCTTACCTGTGCTCAATATTAAAGCCCCTTTCTTTCCATTAGGTCTATAGATATTTTACAGTATCTTTCACCTTTTATGCAATATTTGCATTAGTTTGTTTTTAACATTACAATATGACACGTCTGCTCTTCTCAGGAGAGTCCTCTGTTTCTCAGTGCCTTGAAGTACTTGGAGCCAAATGCTCTCCTGGTCCCCAGCTCACAGCCCTGGGCCAACACATCTTAGCACCAACCTGTTGTGCACTTCAGTGGAACAGGGAGGGCCGAGGCCCCTGAGAGAGGCCATTCCACAAAGCCTCCTCAGTGTGGGCTTCAGGCTGCTCCACTCACCTCTGTGTGCATCTCTGTGTCCAGGACAGACTTTGTGAGCAGCCCACAGTGCAGCACAGTGAACACCTCAAGGTCCAGCTCTCGGAAGTACGGGCGATAGCTCTGCAGCTGTGCCAGAGGATTGCCTGCCTCTCTGTCAGCAGCAGTCTGAAAAGGAAACGGCAGGAGAATGGCCACTGCAGGGATAATTTACAAAATTCTGATGGGAGGCAGGTGCCAGAAAGCAGAACTGAACCACTGATTGTGATTAACTTTGGAATGAACAACCCCTCTCTCAAAGCTTTTGTTCATGCTTCCATGGCATGTTCCCTGTTCTGCCTTCCTTGCAAGTCCCCAGGGCTGCACACCTACCTTGTCCAGCTCCGAGAGCTCAGTATCAGGCTGGTTTCCCTCAGAACTGTCTTCTGCTTGAGAACGATCTGCAGAGCCAGCTTTGCTGCCATCAGCCTTCTTTTTCCTTCCTTAAACAGAAAAGCAACTTCAGAATCAAATGCTGCACCTTGTGCTCAGCACCAGGCAGCACTTGCAGCCAGCACAGGCTGGACTTTAATCAGCTCACAGGTCCATAGATGAAGTGCTCCTTCAAAATACACTATCTAAAGTGATGGATCCTCCTCCTGTCAAAACTTTCCTTCTGTCTCCAACATGCTCCTACATGACAGCCCCAAACCCTGCACAATGGGTTTGGCACAGGAGGGAAAGGCATTCTCAATCTGTGGCCTCCTCCTGTTGTTCTCATTGAATGGAATGTGAATTTTTGTCCACTTGGGCTTAAGGCAGACAGGTTCCCAGGAAATGCTAATCTAAACTAGAAACAGAACTAGAGACAGGAAGAACAAAGCAAATCTAATTCAGCTTGAAAACTGAGAGGCAAGTTCTAGGTCTTCTCTGTGGGAGCTAGCAACAGGAAAGGATGAAGGAAAGATTTCCTTGTGCAGCAGAGCCATGACAAGGTTTCCAGGACATTGGTTAGGTACAACCTAAAGCTCAGGGGTTTACAAGGCAGCTCAAGCCACAGATTCAGTACCAGATGATGCCACAAACCCATCAAAGACAGAACTTGCTGCTACAGAAAGTACTTTGGCAGGTGAAAGCAATCAATGAAAGCCCTGGATTTTCACTGTTAAATGCAGCAGTTTTCCCAAGGGGACAGACTATCCAACATTTATTTGGTGTAGGTTATTTTTCCATCTCCAGTTCAGCTGCAACAGAGTTGATGAGGTAAAATTTCCAGCTAGACAGACCTTGCCAAGTTTTCAGTGCTTTAGGCACACACAAGTGCAATCTGCCAGCCAACCCCCATCACGTCTGTTTGCTTAAACATTTTAAATTTTCTTTACCAGTCCTTTTTCTGGCTGGACCAGCAGCATTAATGGATGGTGCAGCCTCCGGGGCCTCAGAGTCAAAAGTAGCTGGTGGTGGGACATAGCCAGGGGTTGCTGAAAGAGCCAAAATGTAGAAACTGGGTTAATTCAACTACTGAATGACAATGACAACATACAGGCCAGATGCATAACTAAAGGAAGTATCTTAAATTTCACTGTCCTGGTGAAAGTATGGAGTGGTGAGATAAGTGTAAGAATTTGTGTACCTGCTAATGAGCAGTGAGCTGGAATAGCAGTGAGTAGGGGAGCAGTGGAGCAGATCAGAGTGCCTGGGATCTGGGCAGGCTACTGGGAGATGGACAAGGTGTGTCAATACCTGGGGGATCTGCTAAAGTTTGTGTGCTTGTGACTCTAGAATGTGTAATTTGTGTGCTCCTCACTGAGGAAGTGATTAAGAAGAGCAATTTGGATTTGGACAAATAGAAAATTATAGCTGTCCATGCACAAACTTTTAAAACTGTAAAACTGCAAGGTGTGTTACCATTTGTTTCCCCCATTGATGCCTAAGGCAACCCCTTTCACTGCGAAGTGGTACAAGTCCAGAATGTACAAATGTTTCATACTCACCTGCCAAGCATTTTCCCAGCACATTCTGCAGCTCTGTGATGTTCTGTAATCGAGTTAAAACTTTCCCCTTCATCTCAGCATCTTGTTGCTGGCAGAAGGCATTTACAACCTAGAGATATAAACCAAACTCACTGAATCAGGGAGATATGTACCCACTTTGCTACTTTTTCTTTTCTGAATAACATTCTCAAGTCCTGAATGAATACACAGCACAGCACAGGTGAGCTGTGTGACCAGGTTCAGACTGCATGAACAAAACTCCTCATAAGTCCATAAGAACATGGATACAACTAGTGCAATGTAAAAAAGGCAAGAGGACAACACCTACAGATAAAATATTAATTGAACAAGAGGAATCAGCAGACAGCACTTTGTCAGATTCCATGATACCTGTGGCTCTGAAGATCCCTTGGTACTTCCCAGGTCTGCCAGGAAAGAGGCAGTCCTGGGAGGAGAGCAGAAGAACTGGGAATGGGGAATTGCACCAAATCTGCCCTTCTCATGTTATCAGAATAACCCCAGCAGGAAAAATCCCACTGACCAATACACTGTCCAAATCTGCTTGAAGGCACTGCATTTTACTCTTCTGTATCAGCTCACAGAGGTATAGAACAGAGAGTACAGAACACAAGAGGAAATTCTACAATTTCCCCACGAGAGGAAATTCTACAGCCTCCCTGAAAGTGGAGCACAACCTTTCTGTTAGGTAACAAAGACCACAGTAAAAGACCACAACATTCCCTCCCCTCTAGCTTCCCCTTTCCTGGCTGACCAACCTCTGCTCTCCTAGGCTTCCCTCATCCCTCCACTCCAGAACATGCAGACAAGGCTCTACTCACTTCACGGAACCAGTTGAGAGCGTAGAACAGGAGTGAGCACAGATATTCACGCTCCTGCTTGGACAGAGAGTCCAGCTTCCCTTCAACCTCCAGGTCAGTCAGGTACAGGGGACAACCTGGCACAGAGCAAGAAAAGTATAGACTGGACTGTGTGCTACCCGTGCTTTGGTCTTTGCATAGACCAAGCCTCTTACCAAAGCCTGCATCTATTCCAGTGGCTGTTTGGAGTAAGGCCCATCAGCCCCCCCATCCCCAGACAGAGCAACTGTCTCTCCTGCCTCCCTTCCACTTGGTGGGCACAGAGCATCTCAGCCTCCTCACAAAATGCACAACTCCTCCTGCAGCTGGAGGAAATCTATGCAGATCTGGCACAGGAGCAAGGCAGGCAGCCAGGCTCTACACAAAGTCCATTTCCCATACCTAGTAAGGCATCAATATCCTCCAGGCTTCCACTGTTTTGCTCTGCAGTGTAGAGCCTCAGCAACCGGAAACAGGGTGACAGACACAGGGGTGACACTGCCCTGGGGGAAAAAAGAAATGGAGTGGGTCTGATGTTCTATATACCTCCAGAATGCCCACCACTTTTCCATTATGTCCTGTGTCCTTCCCAGGCCACCTTGCCTATACCTTCTGTTTTGCTTCTTGCAAGTCCCAGCAACACAGGGCAGAAATGCACCATGTGGGTTAGAAAAAAACTCCCACAAATTAATAACTGGTGATTACCAGTTTTCTGGAAAAGCATCTAAGGGCAGAAAAATGCCTGTAATGAACAAAAAATGGGATCAGATTTACTTCTGATGGAAATCAAAGTTGAGTAATTCAGATGGAACTGTAAGAAATTGTGCACAACACAGTTAGAAGCAGTGGAGGAACCTCCTTCAGTGTTTTGCAGTGAGCCACTGCTCCAATTCTGAGGGATGAAAATGAACATTTTTCCATAGATGCATGCAAAGCAGCTATATTTTCTCTCATTTTAAAATGATCATGTCTTTTTTAAAGATCAACTAAAATCTCAACAAAATCTTATGACAATAAATTACAAACGATATGCAGGGGCAAATAAAAAAAAACCAGAGCCTTTTATAACCTTAACAAGTCTATGACTCTTATGATTCTTTTAATTTTGGTGTTCTCCTGTTTACTTAGAGATTTTTACATCTTACAGGCTTCCTGTTCCATTTGCCAAAGACAATGCCCTGATTCTTCAGTTGAATTTCATTTTTGGCTGCATGTTTGTGGGTTAAGCACTGTCTACCATCAACACCTAAACAGCCCAAGCCAGAACAGACTGCCAGCTCCCAACCAGACTACTCCTCTAAACCTATCTGAGTATGTTTAACATCAAAAGAAGAACACTGGAAGTTGGTAAATTCTCTGACCAGCTCCTTATCAGGCACCTGAAGTGCACAGATGAAATCACTTCCTTCACCTTTGCAGCCATCCCTCAGGTAAGTGTCAAATACCTTTTACTCTGGTTACTCGCTCCAGCCGTGACCCTGCCAAGCTCACTCTGAGACACCAATGGCAAGAGGTTAATGGCAATTGCATCCTGACTTTGATCTTCATCCAGATTGTACAAGGACTTCACTGGGAACAAGAATGAACTGCAAGGAAAGACAGACAGCAACTTGTTGGTAACTTCAGTTCTCAGTGACAAAACCACTACCAATTTTTTATCTGTGATTAGCATACCCATGCACTGTGGGGCTGAGATCCACAACAAAGTCACTGGGAAAATCCTCCACCAAACTCTTCCCAAACTCATCCTGTTATAAAGATAGGAAAAAAAAACTTGCTCAGCAAAGGGGCTCAGTGAAGAAAGCTCCAACAGCAGCAGTGGAAGATGCAGCACATAAGGGCAAGCAAAAGTATCCTGGAACCATCACAGTGATGAAGCCCCATGGCCTGCAAGGAGAGCCAAGGGCTGCCTTTAGAGACAGAGCCAGGAAACATTGCTAAATGTGCCCAACCAATTTCCTCCCTGCTCTTTGGATGTGGGCTTGACTATTAAGCTCCAGAGCGATGCAGAGAGGCAAAGCAACTGGCTGGAAGAGGAAAGCAGCCCACATGTAAAAGGAGCTCCTAGCAGGAAGAAAGAGCTGTCCAGTGGCCTTCACAAGCCTCTTCCTATCACCATAAATCCATTCATTTATTACCATTAATGACTGCGGCTCTTCCAAGAGCTTAGGGACCAGATAGTCTTGATAGTCTGACCCAGAAACCAATTTCTATACTAAGTTTAAAGTTCCTTCAAATTCTATTTTTGTCTATGAATAGGAACAGCATGCTCTGAAATGTCATTTAGTTTCCTTTAAAAGGCTTCCCCGTTGTCATGTAAAATTTCACAAAAAAGAAGCTGTTAAAGTACATGAGCACATTCCTGTTAATGAGGAATCAACCACAATCAAAAAAAGCCAAGAGAGCTGAACGAGGATTTTGTATCTGACCAATCTCCCACAGAACAAAACAAGTTCCCAGACTAGAGTGAAATCCTCAAACTGACTCTATCTTGCCAATGTTTGAAAAACAACATTTTTCCTGAAGAATTCATGTAAGTGATTAAGTTCAAATTGCTCTGCAACATACTAGGAGCTGCAAGTCCAAATTGCCCTTCTGCTTCTCAATCAAACTGGCAAATTCATCGTAGTACAGAGCCAAGACCTCTGGTGTTTGCTCACAGCAGAAGCCCACAAGGTCCAGCAGGGTAGACAGCTGAAAGGAGAGAAAACAGTGCAGAAATGGGTAAGGTAAATGGATCCAGTTCAAGCTTTTACCTTCAGTCCTTTTTACATTAATTTATTGTGAGGCATATTCAAAGCTTCATCTGTAGAGTAACAACCCATGGTGAATATTCTTGAATAGACACAGACTTAAGAAGGAACATGGGCCTTTGAGTGTCCTCTGCCATGAAGTAACACAAAGAGTCTGTCCAGGATCACTCTTAAATAGACTGCCAGCAGAGAAGAATGGTCTTTAACAGAAACTAAGGAAATAGGCTGCTAGGCCAATCCTGTGCAGCAGAAATACTTTCTCTGGAAGGCCTGAAAGGCACAGCTACCAAAGCTGAGAGGATGGCCATGGTCATCTTTGGCTCACTGAAGCAGACTGTCCTGCTTCTTTCCTTTGTGTTTGAAATAACAACTGGACAGAAGACTTTCACTAAATGGCTGCAGTGCTGCTTGTTCTGGTGGAGCAGAGGCAACACCAGCAGGCACGTTTGTTTCTCCAAAACCATTTTTAAGAGACTCTTGGCTCTGCAGTTAATGTGCAAGGATCCCAGGCTCAGGAAAGCCAACTCCCAGACCCACACAGTACTTCAGGTAAGACTGCATTTCCAGTCACCCCTCCTTGCTGACCATATCCTCCCTGTGTCCCACGCTGCCCTGTTCCTGGTACTCACCTGCTCATCACGCTCACTGTTCAGCTCTGGTCTCTCCAGTGAAGCAGCATCTCCTTCATTCCTGGAAGCAATTGATAACCCTGCTGTTGTAGCACAGGACTCAAAAGACAGCAAAACCCATCCCACACACAAGGTTCTCTCTCCAGAAATCAAAGAATTACACATTAAAAAGATTTCTTTGGAACATATTAGGATAACACCTGGTGCTGTTTGGGACTTCTTCTCTTTTAGACTTCTCTGGACTCAAACACAGAGCACCTCAGGTAATTCAGCCTAGAGTCAGAAGCTCATCTGTAGTCAGTCCCCCAATGTTCAATTTTTTTCCAAGCAACAGGTTGTGCAGTGTGGTCAAGGGATCCACAAATAGGCATTAACAAGGAATTTGGGATGCCTTTGAGAGCAGCAGCAGGTGAGCAGCACTGCACAGGCTGAAATACCAAACACCACAGTATGCAGAAGAGAGTTTTAAGTTCCTGGATTTGCCCAAGATGTGCATGAACTCAAAGGCAATGCCTTCCTGTCTTTGTTTCACTCCAGGCCTGAATTGAAAGCCATGTTAAATTCATCTTTGCTACATTTTTTCTCACCTTTTTAATGCCACACTGCCTATCATGGAAACAGCACCAATAATCCCCATTTGTTTGTGGTTGGGAACCGTGCTGGAGAGCCATTTCCTGATCACCATGTGCATATCATCCTGAAAAGAGACACAGACCATGTCACCACAGAGCTACTCGTGTGCATCACTCACAGTTCTATTGGCATCTTCACTTAATGTCATCTCCAAGGGCTACAGAGGGATGGTGCACTAGGATTTTTTGCTTAAGGATTTTTGCTTAAGGAAAAATTAAAGAATTTTTGCCTAATGTCAGGCACATTCTGACATTTATTATGAAAATACTGGTCCCAACTCCAAGTAAGGTTGTAAGCAGCATTAAAAGTGATTCGGTTTGACTTTGCTCTAACTACGACACAGAACTACAACACAGACACAACTGGTCCAGGTTTCAACTATAATTAATAGAACAGTATGTCAAAAAAACAGCAGATGGTCTCAGAGCCTGCCACACCCAAACAGCTGCAGAGCTGCACTTCAAAACACTGTCAGCTTCAGGAGGCTGAGGGATGGAGCAGTTTGTGGTGAAGGTCCAAAGACAATCTGTGCAGTGCAAGGAAAAAGTCCTAATCTACCTGCAGAGATCCTCATGTCTAAGAGGCATCAGCTTAGAAGAACACTCAGAGAAGGCAAAGAGGAAGCTGGCTCTGAGGATACTGATTTCTTTGGTGACCTACCCCTGGAGTCTTCAGTATCAATGAGGATAAGAGTCAAACTGCCAACCTTGGATCTCCACAGTTATAAACTCTCAGCTCAAAATAAATTCTAGACACTCCTCTCCTTCTTTTCACAACTTCTAAGGGTGACAGGCAGAACATCCTGATGGCAAGTCCTGCTGCTTGGCTGTGTTGCCAAGGCAATTTTCACAAGTCACACATAAGACTCAGGGTGGGAGGTGGGGAAATCACTGAGGAAACTAGTTCAGAATGGAGCTAAACCTGCCATACAACTGGGAATTTTGGCAGTGAAGAGCTCCAATTTAATAGGGTGAGTGGGAAGGACAAAATGGCTGTAGACGTGCTGTTTTACATGCCACAGACCAATCAGAAGGAGAGGAAGAGCAGTTTTCCTTTATAGGCTCAAGCTAGCATGTGCAAACATACCTACAACTACAAACTACACAGGGACTCAAAGAAAGACAAATAGTTCTAATTTCTAAGAGCTGAACTTTATGAATGGGAAGATTTTAAACCCTGAAGTCTCTGTTGTGGAATAAATATCTTTGAATTATTTCTTTGTCTGCTCTGCTCAAGGATTCAGAAATACAGACAAAGGTACCACCACTGATATGCTGCAGCTGAGTCACGCAAGGTATCATGTGCAAGATGAAGGTGGATTTAGACACACCAGGTTTGAAGGCTTCTCGTGTTTAAACCAGAGGCACAAGAGGTGTGCCTCTTCACAGCAGAGTACTCTGCTCTGTGCAGTTCAGTTCTTCTAACAAGAGAGTCTTTGTTGTCTCTGGTGTGCAGAATTTAAGTGGCTGAATCAATACAAACATCTCAGGGGGGAAGCTGAACTGTGCTTTCTGAAGGCTTCCAAGTGATGGAGAAACAGAGCTGTGCAAGGAGGCTGCTGAATTTACACTTTTGCAAACCTTCAAGGCTCAGCTAGACAAAGCAACAATCAACATGACACCATGCTGATGACAGTCCCACTTTGACTGGGAGGTTAGATTAGGGACTACTATGAGTACCTTTCCAACAACATGTCTAACAACTCTGCCTTTCTCAGATGTGCAAGAGAAGGGAACCTTTCTGGGAAAGATGAGAGGCACAGTCACTGTGATAAGCCCTTGATACCAGGGTGGAAAGTCTAGAGCCACAAGCTGGTTTGCAGACACTTGAGAAGAAGAGAATTTTAAGCTCAAGGCAATCCTGGCATCAAACCCTGTTCACAGATGAACTTCTTCTGCTAGTTAACCTAGCAGAAGACCCAAGGCACAGATTGAACAACTTTCTGTTGTGTCTCTGCTTACCTGAATGTAGCTCCCTTCTTGCTTCTGGCTGAATGCTAAAGTGCTGAGGATGTAGAAAAGCTTCCGGATCTGGCATGGATTCAGTTTCTGTGTAGAGTCTAAAATGGTCTGTAAGAGAAGCCACAAACAAGCTCAGAATATCAAGAATCACTTTCCATATTCTCAAAAAAATTCCACTGATTGTCAACCTCAGGGAAGATAATTAACTTTACCTTTTTTGTACACGCATGAAAAAGCTACATTCAGATTAACCAAATATAAATGCCAGATTATTGCTCTGGCCTTAATTATGGGATTTTATTTTATCAGAGGCTGAATGGGAAGAATAATTTGGCTACCATAAGCATTTTGGGAGTGCTCAGGACAAGTGACAGCTGTCTATTTTCTATCACAGCCTTGGTCACAGGATTCAAAGTATTTGACAAGCAAGTAATTAAACAAGTACTTTCATTTAACAATCAACCAACTAAACAGCAAAAAGTATACAGCTTTCCCACAATGTATAATTAAATCACCAGGAGCACCAAGATATCAGAGAGGTGTGGGAATACCCACACTCACCCTCTTCAAGGGCTCTTAAATACAAGCTGTCCTTAGGCTACAAACCACCACAGATGGGGGAGTGTTCAATGAAGGTACTGTTACATGCTTGCCTTGCTGTTTAGCTCTTCCCTCAATCTCCACTTTTACTACTTTCGGAAATAGGTAATTGGGCAGGTCTGACCCTGCTTATGATTCTTAAAATTCAGCAGTCCATTTTTTTTCTCCCCACTGAGTACTTTCTTCTTTTAAATTTCAGGATATGTCTTTTTCCATCTCTGCAAGCAATTTTGTCTTGGGACTCAAATACTGGCTGAAGTACTGTCAGTTTTTCAATAGACGCAATGTGCAGTCCACAAAGGGCGCAGGTTTTTACCAAGTTTTGAAATAGCTCATTTAAACAAAGACAAAATTTCCACTGTAGGCACCATTCCATGCCTGTAATTTAAGCATTGTCCAGCTAAAGGAAATTATCTATCTCAATTTCTCCTGTTAAAAATTCATACAGTCCTATCTTACAGCTCACACTTTGACAGCAGTTGTGTTTCACTTCTGACCACTGCCTTTCTCCAGGCAGAAAAGCTTTACAGGTACAAGTTTTTCCAATACCAGAAGTAGTGGCCTATTCTGGATCTGAGGCAAAGTGGTGTAAGGGCCCCACAATCTAGTATAAACCCAGAAAAAGCAGATACCTTCACAAAGGTGGCATAGCGCATCAGCAGGGACGTGTGCAGTACCACCAAATCCGTGAGCACGTCCAGAGAAATGTCCAGTTCTGTCTCACTTCCACTGCACACGTGAGTCACCAAAGCACTCACAACCTCCTAAGGAAAAAGCCACCAAAATTTTGAACCACGGTGAAATATCAACAGAAAAATGTCTGCCTTGCGCTGCTCATATGAACTATGTTGATCAAGTACAGATAATCACAGAAGTCTTTGTGTTTGAACTCAACTTGCTACCAGTCTTGCTGTGATCGTTCCCCATCTTCTTCTTGGCCTACTCTTTGGCACAGACCTCTCTCCAAAGGCTTCCAACTGCCTGAAACCCTGTCCCCTAAAGGATCATACACTCTAGAACAAAGTGCAAACCTGAACAAAACAGCTGCCATCCATCACACTGTACCTGCTGGCAGTAGGAGTCGAAGGCTGCAAAAGCTTGTTTGTACATGCAGCTGCCAAAGGAGACCACAGCTGGGTGTGCTGAGTGCAGAAATGTCTGAGCAAGGGCTAGGATTGAAGGGAAGAAGTCTTTGATAACCTGAAATACAGACATCATGAAAGAGGAGATTACTGTTGCTTGTTTTCAATATCAAACATATCCGATGCTGAGGAAAGCTCAACTCCAAAAAACCACATGACAATTACAAGAGAGGACGTGTGCCTTGGGACACTGATCTGGACTAAAAATTGTAAAAGAGAAGTACATGAACATTACTGGAAAGGTATAAATAATGCAGCACAGGGCTAAGTCATCATCTGACAAGATTTTTGAGAGATAAAAGAGAGAGTCTCAAAGCAGGATCAGCACTGACCGTTGAATGGTTTTGGAAGGCATTCTGCACCAGCTGTTCTGGCATGCAGCCCAATCGGATTTTGGTCCTCAAAACCTTCTCAGTTTGTTTCCTGTTCCTGGTGTTTGTAGAATGGATTAGCAGCAAAACTATCAGATCCAGAACCTTTCAGAGGAAATAACCACCACTCATTATGCTGAAATATTAAACAGTCCAGATAACTCCAAGTCAAACCTTGAAGTCTAAACTAAGAAGAAAAGCTCAGAAAGTCCCAAGAGTCACAACTGAAATAAAACCTTATGAGTACAACAGGACAGAATTGAAGCAGGATAACTCTGTTCCTTAACAGAAGGGACAGGGATGAACCTGAAGGAAGGGATGAACTAAGAGTTACAAAGAAAATGGATGGTTGTTATACTTGGAACAAGTCCAATACCAAGAGAACCATCTATGAAACATCACCAGCAAGTTTCTGGTCCAAATACAAAAATCTCTTAATCTACAACCATGAAGAAAGCCCTTGAGAAACCAAGAGAAGAGGACACTTACAGAGCAGAACTATTACCTTATGGTCAGACACAGATGTGCTGTTCTCAATAGCCTGAGAGGAAAAAAAAAAAAAGCAAGCTGTTAGGCTACAGTACAATACTATATTCCAAAACCAAATCATAAAAGATAGACACCAAAAGTCTGTAACACCCTGCTCACAGATTTATCTCCTCTACAGCAGGATTCCTATCAAAGTCAGAAAACTGGATCGTGCCATCAACAGAGACTCCAGAAGCTATTGAAGAAATAGCTGAAAACTGAGTTTGAACAAGGATATTCTCAAATAACACGAGGCTTGAGAAAGGAACTGAGGTACTGAGTAATGAGGACAAGAAACAGCCTTATGGTTTACACTGAAATGCAATTTAAATTTAGCCTAAAATCAGCTGAAAATGATTTCTAGCAGGACATATTCAAGCACCTTAAGGCTTCACACAGCTAAGCTGCAATATATGGATATACATTTTTCCTCTCTTGCAGAATGAAATGTGTATCTGTAAAATGAAGGGCTAACATTTGTCTTTTAATACCACATGTGGTTACAAGAAAGGCTCAGGCTCAATCAGGAGCCCAAATATATAAGGGCTCCTTAAAACAAGGACTGAAGCATGGATCTTACCTTAATCCATGCTTCGGAGACATCTTTCTGAAATCTTACAGCTAACTTGATGACATCAAAAAGTAGCTTCACACAGTTCTGGCTGGTGGTTACTTGGCTCAGGGAAGAACTGCAAATTATCAGAAAAGAGGAGACTCAGTCCCTGCAAATACTGTCACGGAAGGAGCAAGGCAACCCAGCAGTCACAGCAGTTACTTAAAGCAGCCATTGTCCAGAGGGAATGCTCTGGCAAGGAGAGGGAGTATCCCAAGAGGTAAACAGAATCAATGGAAAACATACTGGAGGGAACTTAAAACAGATAAACTAGTAGCAACATTATTATAAATGAAGTTGCTTATCCCCATGCAGACATGGAGGCAGATGGCTCAAAAGGAACTACATCCATGGCAGGGGAAGCTGGCTGGGCAAAGAGTGACAAATGTATTGCATTAGTACCAAGAAAAAAGGAATAAAGGTGTCTGTGCCTTTCCACAGGATAAATTAGGCTCATGTGTGTAGCCTATTGTACCAGAGAGACCAGAAGAGGAACAGTTTAAGTTCTCTTGTCTCATCCTACCCTCGGAGAATCAAGTAAACTTGTTTAAGTACCTGGCCTGGATTTGGCTTTTAATCTTCTTCTGGGAACTGTGAATCTGCAGGGGCAGAACACACGAGGATAGATCCAAGCTCTTACGAAGATCAGAAATCACCTGTAAAGCACAAATCCATGCACAAGTCACTGGGACAAATGAGGGAAGAACAGAAAAAGCTGAGGAAAATAATAAGCCTAAAATTACAAATCAAAACTCAAATATTTGTAAAGGTTCACAAGAATTGAATCATGCCCAAATTTAATTTTTTAACTTTGAAAATGAACCAGCAAAACTCTTCTCTTTGCCTCTTCTCTTTTGCATGTCATACAAAAAAATAGAATTTTTTAAGACCTACTCTGTGAAATTCCCACCTATATCTGCTTTACATTGCTGTGAACTGTTTTTATACTGTTTTTATTCTGTTTAGCAGCTGAGCAAGATACACGACAGCCTCGGGAATTCTGGGACATGCAAGTTTACCAATGTGACTGCTGTTCAAATGCAGTGTACCAGCACAGACTGGCTTCCATGTCATAGGCACATTCTTTTTTACAGGGGTCTCTCTGAAAGGTTTGGGCAGATCACAAACCTCATTTGGCTTAGGCTGAGGCTTCCTCAACATATGAAACAAAGTGTGTTTGATGGCTCAGCAAGGCTGGCTTTGATCCCTGGTAATATTAAAATTTTACTTGAAAACATTAAAAACATACAGCTCTGTGTGTGAAGCAACTTCCCTCTGTTAAAACACACACACTGGTGTGGAAAATACATACTTCATTATGAAAAAGATACTGTACCTCTACTGCATCTGCTGCCTTAACATTTTGGAGGATGAATTTTACCACTACAGGCAAATCTTCCAGTTTTACAGAAGGCACAATGGTCATGGCAGACTGTCGCACCTGAGGAGAGAGCAACACTCCATCAGCTGGAAAACAACGCTCCACAAAAACATAGTTATGCTAGTGGGAAGGAATCCTTGGAGACTACAGCCCAGCCTTCTGCTCAGAGCAGGAATACTGTCAATACTAGATCAGATTCACCTTGGCTTTGCTGAGTCTTGAAGGATGGAGGAAACCTCCAATCTCTGCCACCTCTTTGATAATTTATGTCAATGCTGCAGACCCTAACTAGTTTTTCCAAATGTCCAACCTTAACCTCTTGTTGTGGCCACTGCCCCTTAACACTCTTCAACAGGAAGAGCTTGGCTCCACCATTTTGTAACTGGCTTTCAAAAGGGAAAAGTATGAAGAATGTGCAGCCTGCTATGCAGCACCAGCCTTTTGAGACTATGTAAAACACTATGCACTCAAATGAACTGATTTTATTTTATTCATAAGAAGCCCAACTCCAAAAAGTGCAGCAATGCAACATATCCAAAAGGTACAAGGCACATCATCATCTCTTCTCCTTTATCAGCACTCTGCAGCGAAAACCTGTTTAATTATTTAATCACCAATCTGCCTTTCCTTAGAAAATAACAGTCTAGTCTGGTCACTGTACTTAAAAAAGATGAAGTACTGACAATAAGAAGGTTCAAGACAGGCAGTAAAAAATTACTGCAGCAGGACAAAGTGCTTCTGCATTTGCTAAAACAGCTGTGATTGAAATTCCTGGCTGTTACAGTAGGAATTCAGAAAACTTCTCTCTGCTCCTCACTGAACCCCTCATACATGTTTCAAAAACCAGCTTTAGCTTCTGACCTCTTTCCAACTTCAGGAGCTCAGGACTTTTGAAAGCCTACAGGAGCCAGATTTAACAAAATACTGGGAATGAAAGAGAGTTCCAGCTCTCATGTTGCTAAGCAGGGGCTGGGGTCTGCTGAAGTGCTCAGTAAAAGCTCTCACCTCAGCCACAAGTTCTGCATCAAGATCCAGACGAGAAAGGGCATCCAGGATTGGCACTGTCAGCCGTCTGCCCTGCTTCAGCAAGCAGCTGTTACACAGGGAAAAGAAAACAAAGGGTCCTCTTAACAAAACCAACCTTTTTTGTATTGTATAATTCCAGTAGTTTTTGTGGCCACTGCAAAAAAAAATCTCTGAAACTGACAACAACATATGCCACTGGCATTGTGGAAAACATGTTCCTTAAATTATTACTCTTCATGTAAGAACTGCACCTGTCTTTAACAGCCTCATGGACTTTCCCAAAACTCACGTAATCATTCTTGGCTGACATCACAGTTTCTTACAAACTTTCTCTAGTAAGAAGTTGTACTTAAATTTTGTGAGTTGAAAAACAGCTCATCTGCAGCATCCTGGTAACTCTGTGCTCCCTAACTCATTAGAAGTAACGGGTTGTTTTCTGCATCAGAAATGGATAAAGGCCATGGAGAATATGGAAATAAGTATGCCTTGCTGATACAAACAGCTTTCAAAATACACAAACAGAGAAAAGAGAAGTCTGAGGAGTTTGATTAGCATAGGAAAAATGTGTGGAGCTTTTTATCTAGAAGCTGAGGCAATACACAGAGAATGAAAACGCCAGCATAAATGTAAGTGATCTGTGCAATAATAAGAACTAGAAACACTTAGACTACTCAAATTCTTGTGCAAAATGAATACATTATTAAAGACAGATGTAAGGACTAGACTATGGCAGTGCTCCCTGGGAGGATAACTCTTGGCATTAGGTCCCCCAGTTGTTTGGATCAGTAAATATGCTTGAGAAAAGTATATAAAATAGCCAGAAAGTTCTGTTTCATGCACACATTTACTGTGTTGTGGGTCTGGGGTTTTTTTTTTATTAATAAAAACCATGTTGGACCCTTACCACAGCAGAATCCAAGACATATCAGAAGCTGTCAGTAGTAATATCCAAGTGACTGATAATACACTATCCAGCAGAAGTAGGGAGTACTTAACTGGATGCTACCTGTGCTGCCTCCAGGTAGTTAAGAGTTTAATAATAATTTATATAAAAGCAGTTTTGGAGCATTGTCTAAATGCAATGTCTTTTGCTGGATTGCCTGTGCTCTCTTTAGGAGCATAACAGTACAAATGGAATGTCCTAAGACAGTGGTAGGTGTTCCCAGATGCTCCAGTTAACAGGAACACAGCGCTGACTTAATCCTTCAGTCAGCCCCAGAGCAACCTGCATTAATGCATCTTGTCCTTTTCTGCTAAGTGCAAGGGGGAAAAAACAAAACAAAACAAACCCTCCCAACCAAACCATCCATACCTGAGCTCTCTGGCCACCTCACTTTGCTGGGAATCCTCCAGGATCTCAGGTAAACTGGTGATAATATCATGCTGGATTGGTACTGGAGAGACACTAACCATCTGCATTAACTTCCTGACCAGATCCTGCAGACAAAAAGAGCACTGGTGAAATGCACAAATCTCTCAGCACAGCAATATTATGCATCTAAGGTCCCTCAGTGCAACATCTGCCTGAGTTTGTGCCAACTGTCCCTTAACTCACTGTCCTGCTGACATGAAGCAGAGCATAGATTTCTGTGGAACAAGGGTATTTTACAGCTAGGATATAAAGATCTTGGTGAGCAGAGGAAACTGGGACACACAACAAGCTTCCCAGTGTTTAGTACTTCAGTAGAGAGTAACCCACAGAGACCAACTGACTTAGGGAAAGAAGGAAAAGAATTACCAGAGCAGGAACAGAGAATTCATCCCCACACGCTTGCAAGTATCCAGTACCTTGTTAAAATTAAACTAGAGGGGATTGTAACTTCCTGCCACCAACAGCTTTAAAAAGGGGTCATCTGTGTGAGTACACATGCACAGATACAAATTTGTGTAAAAGACTACTTACAGCAAGGAAAGAAGAAAAATAGTAAAAGATGTTCAGATGTCACTCAAGGCAAACGTAACAAAACAGAAAAAAATTAAATCTCTCCTTCAGCATGTGAATACAAAAACAACATCAGTTCTCATCAGCACAATAATTCAATCTAATCCCACCTGAGAGGCGCTCCAAAAGTTGTTTGGAAAAAGCATATGTGTGACTGCACCTCTGGCACTCACCTGGCTGTCAAGGAGCCTGTCAAGCCACTTGAACTGATTGATGATGAGCCGGGGGAAATTTGTTCCAAAGGTGCCCACACTGAAACAGCAGAAAAGGTACACAGCTTAGTCACACCTACAGACTCAAAAGCTCTGCTGCTGCTCAGCAAGAACAACTAACCCCATCCTTAACTGGTCACTAATACATAGAAAGAACTTCACTCTTCTTACAGTTTGACAGGAGACAAGTGTAACAACATCCATTTTTCAGAATTCCCAGAGGATTCACAGCACAATTAACAGCTTATCAGTTTTACATCCAAGATCCTTTAGAATTCTTGAGTGAAAACAGTTCAGACCTTGTAACTGTCTATGTTAAACCCTCCTCAAACAAATTTCAGTCTGAGACAATTTCTTGGACTACAGCCCTGTGAAGCATTTGTATCCTGTATTTCAGCACTGGAACAAAAATTGCAGCAGGAACAGCCTCAGCTTCTTCCTCCCCCTTGGCCTGCCCCACTAACTCTGCAGTGAGCATCCAGGGCACAGAAAGAAGAGATGAAGTGGTCAAGTCTTGCCTGTGTTACACCTCAAGATCTCTCACTCCACTGTGGTGTTCTACATTCAAAAACCAATAGATGCTCTTTCAATTTCCCTTGTTTGAACACAACATAATTTTAAAAGGAGATCTGTTTGCATCTCCCAGCCTCCTAAAACTCTGCCAGCAGCCACTTCCATCTTTTTTTTTTTAATGATGAGACACTCTATAGGCCCTCTGCTGAAATAATTCATAAGCTTGTGTCAGTAGCTGTGAAAAGCACAATCAATCAATGCCCAATGTCTGCATTTCACCTTCTAGAAATTTGTCTTCTGCTCTATGGACTCACAAATTTAAGGTCATGGTACCTCACAGATTATTTTACACAGGTATGAAAAAAAACCCCACATCAGTGCAAACTGCCACTCAGGTAAATCTGAAGTAACAGCTAAAGTCAAACAGCTGGTGATTGTCCAAAAGAAATTTCATTTCAATGCAGAGAGAAGCCAGTTTATACTCACACATCAAAAAAGAATTCAGGGATCTTTTCCAGCAACAGTGTTATGACAGCAGGCTAAAAGAAAGGAAAAAGACAGTGATTAACTGGCTGTGCTGTGGTACTGCACCAAAACAGACCTTTCAGAAAAGATGAAATACACACAGAGAATAAAATACTTGAAAGGTTCAATAAGTATTTCCTGTATAAGAAATCGCTTGCCTAATGCCAGAAATGAGGCACACAGCCTGTGAAGTGAAAACCACTTTTCAGAGGGTGGTATAAACTACCCACACAACCCAACAGAACATGGCCACATGGGCAGGGTGTACAATTCCTCTGGGCCAATGAACCTCTCTTTCTCTGACCCTGAGCTGCTCTTCACCACACAGAAACCAAAGCATCCATTTTAGATAAGTTTGAAAACAGTGCCCAGCTCTAGCACTTTAACATTCTCCACAGTGGAAGTGATTATATCTCATCAGCATTTCCTGTGGTTGACCTGAGCCATAATCTGTCATTCTGCCCCTGTTCACCTGTAAGGAGTGCCTGGCTCTGTGTTCCCTACACCTTGCAACTATTTGAAGACCATGAAATTTTCCTTAATCTTCTTGTAAAACTGAACAAACCCAGTTCCCTCTGTCTCTGCTTTTCTGCCATGTGTCTCAGGCCCTAAGCATCTTTGTGTCTCTACAACAACAAACTGGACACTATTCCAGATGCAGCCTCGCCTGCCTCAAAACCAGTTCTATTAATCCTTTACTTAAGTAAGCAAAATGTTCCCTACAATCAAAACCATTGTAAAGAGCAAGCTAAGGTTCACATACCTGTAAGGTCTTAATCCCAAGAAGCAGTTTAATGAGGCTTTCACAATATGAGTGCACCAGATTCCTGAAAGATGAAAGATTCCACCACGGTTGTGTTCAAAAACATGCTGGGAGAACAGACTGTAGCTCTTCCCATTACTGTTTTTTTTTTTTTTAAACGACATATTATGACTCAAGATAGCCCATGGTAATCACAGACACACAAAAAGATTTACAACTGCACTTCAGCTCTGAACCAGCTCACTTTCTACAAGACTAGAAATGTGAAAGTCTGTGGTGAAGCTGTATCTCCTGGGGAAAAAAGTCTCAAAAAGGAATTGACCTTCACCAGCCCTGGCAAATTTTTTTCATAGTATTTGGTTGTTGCCATAAAATGCCATGGAATCCAATGTGTGCCATGGACAGATAGTAAATTCTGTGACTTAACACTTTAAACTCCCTGCTAATTAGCAGGAATAGATGACACCAGCCATCCTTGGTGCCTTGGTGTGCACCAGCTGGAGCCTTTGGCTGCACTCTGATCAATGTCACAGCACATCACCAGAGACTGGCTCTGACTGGAGGGGAAGGCAAAACACATTTTCTCTACCTCGACCCCTCAGTCCGTACAGGAGTGCACGGCAAGAGGCAGTTCTTGAACTGGTTCCTGTCCTTGATGTGAGATTCCAGGCCACTGATGAACTGCTTCACAACCTGCAAAGCAGAGAGAAGTTATCCACCCTGAAGGGACACCCCAGTCAACTGCTGTCCCTTAGGATGCAATTTGCTAGCAGATGATGAGAACAAGGAAGAGCTAACCAGGGAACTGCAGACAGAAACTGTGATGGAAGGAATGCTGGGTAATAAGTGAATGCTAGTCTAGACCATTTCCAGAGGAAACAGTGATTGTTCTGCAAAGTAACTCTAAAGCAAGTGTCTCACATTTTACTTTGATTTAAAAAGGCTTTGCCTTTCTTCCTGTTCAGCTGAGATAGCAACATTTAATGTGACAAGGGCTGCACCCAAAAAACATTTGCAGTCAAATCATTGGCCTCAGGACCTTCACCCTGGACTTGCTGTCTGGGGAGGAGCACCACATCACGGCAGTGTAAATGCTGCCAGCTCCCACCCAACAAAAAACCAAACCCCGCTTCCACCAGAAAGCCATGCAAGTGATTTGTCTGCTCTAAGAGTCTTTGTCTATTGAATAATATTGCCAATGAAAATCACTTTGGCAGTCAGAAAAACTGTGGGACTAAAAGGCTGGAACAGCAATACTAAGAGAACTGGAAAATCTGAACCACAGAAATCCAAGACTTTTGTATGGGACTAGCGGGGACAGGCAGCTGCATTTGCAGATTTTCCTACTCTGCAAACAGCTTTAAAGGTGACTCCTGCTAAAGTTACTTACAGCTGGGTAAGTAGGGTGCTTCTCCAGGGCCAGGCAGAGCTTCTTCTGGAAAGCTATTTGATCAACAGCTAAGGAGACAGTTTAGAAAGGAAATAAAGAATGAGACACAGTCTGTCCCTACAACATCATAACAGCTACCCCAAGTACAAGCTTCAAGCCCATCCACCAACATTTCTGCATTTGCTCTATTGAGAAGTCCAGTTGGCAAAAGCCTGAGTGGAATCAGCACTTGTGCTTTGTCTAGTCAGGGCTGAGAGCAGCATTGAAGACACTGAATACAGGACTTCCTGAAGGCCTTGCCTGAAATGCCACATTTGTTTCCCCATTTCAGAGCTCCTGCCTCTGCAATTCAATACTGTAATCACAGATGCAGTCTAATATTTTTCTATATACCTCCAATAATCTTTCAGAAGTCTTAACAGGTATACACCCAAAGAGGTGGAATGATGAGTTTAGGTGTTGCTGATGTTCAGCAGGAACAAGAGGTATATAACAAATAAGAGGCCAAATGAGGGTTTGCTTGAATTTTGAAACAAGCTGGCTCAAGCACTTTTGTGCTGCAAGTAAAACACCTCATTACTTTGTACTATCCATCCTTGCAGGTTTTGATCCAAATCAGAAAGAGCAAATGTTGAACTCATACCTATTTCATTCTGTCCCTCCCCAGCTTTCAGCACAATTCCTGATGTCCTGAGGAGCTCTTCAAAGACTCCCTCAGTCTCCAATCCACAGAAGGCAGAAGCATTTTCCTTATCAGAACTCCGTGACTTCTTCGTTTCTGAGAAAACAAGACATGCTGCATCAAATATAGAAAAGATCAGCAGTGTCATTAACAATCAGCATTATCAAAACTGCCACTTTGGCCTTGCCCCTGCTTGGCAGCTGCTGCCTCTATTAATGGGTCTTCACCCCACTAAGATGACACGCAAGCACCTACTTGGCAAGTCAGTCTCGCAGCTTTCTTCAGAAGCATCAACTTTTGACAATTTCCTTTTTGAAACCATGGTAACAAAACCTTTGTTGCTGCCTAAAAAAATGCAGGAAAAAGACAAGTGTTTTATTCTTCTCTTTTTTTAAAGCAGATCTAGAATGTATTAGTGAATAGCAAAATGACAGAAATTGAGAGTGCTCAAAGAAAGACATTGCCTGGGTAACCAATATTACACCCCCTTTTTCTGCTGTGCAGGTTGAAATTTTAGAGCTTGCCATATTTAAATAGTGAAATACATCCCTTTTTCTAAAATTCAGTTCCTCATAAAACAAGGCCTTTCATTCAGACACCAGGCAAACAAAATGGCAAATTAAAGTGAGCAACTATGAGGACCCAGATTGCATCCACTGAGCTGAACTCAAGACCCTCTCTACATGCCTGGACAAAGCAACAAAGGATTCACAGATGGATGCTCATGGGCCCAAACACTTTAAGTGACCCTGTTTGTGTCCCTAACCATGAATCATAGCCAGTGAGCTCTGTCAGCACACACCTCCATCTCACCCATCCTCTTCTGGGGGGTGGCAACAATTAAAAAGAAAAAAAAATTGGACTCACCTTTAGAACTTAAAAAGTTATTAAAAAAAGATGCGTGCACATCTCACGCTAAATTCCAACTGCTTGGCAGAGGCTGGTAAAATGAGTTACTTAAAATATCAGCATGGAAGTGGAACAGTTTAAAAACTAAAGTGCAATGAGCCTTCCACAGCTGTTTCAGGTGTATAAATACCTGAAAGATGGGTGCCAAGGAGATGGTGCCCAGCTCTCTTCAGTGGTGCCCTGTGACGGGATGAGGAGCAATAGCTAAAATTAAAACATGAGAAGTTTCACTTTGACATGAGCAAAATCTTCTTTAGGTTGAGGATGGCAGAGCACTGGAACAGCTGCCCAGGGAAGGTGTGGGCTCTCCCTCCCTGCAGACACTCCAGACCCACCCGGACCCGTTCCTGTGTCACCTGCCCTGGGTGACCGTGCCTTGGCAGGAGGCTGCCCTGGGTGATCTCCAGAGTTCCCTTCCAGCCCCAGCACCGCTGGGATTCTGTTCTGTTCTGTTCAGCCCAGTCAGGCTCAGGCTGGCCCCTCTCCATCGCACCGACTGCCAAAGGCCGGGCAGTGCCTCAGGCGGCCGTTTCACCTCCTCAGCTCAGCCCAGCCCAGCTCAGCTCAGCTCAGCCCAGCCCAGCCCAGCCCAGCCCACCTCACCTGAGCCGAGCTGAGCTGAGCCGAGCTCACCTCCCGTCCTCTCCGGGCAGGGCAGGGCAGGGCAGGGCAGGACACGTCGCTGTCCCCTCACGCCGCTGTCCCCTCACGCCGCTCCCGCCACTCGCGCTCGAGTTTCCCGCCAGCGGCGCGCGCTGACGCCGTTCCGGCAGCGGCGGAAGGGCCGGTCCCGGTCCCGGTCCCGGAAGCGGAAGCGGGCGTGCGGCGGCGGCCCGGTGTCGGCCGGAGCCGGGCCCGAGGCGGCACCGCCGCGATGAGCGAGCCCGAGCTGCTGCTGGACTCCAACATCCGGCTATGGGTGGTGCTGCCCATCGTCTTCATCACTTTCTTCGTGGGCATGATCCGGCACTACGTGTCCATCCTGCTGCAGAGCGACAAGCGCCTCACGCAGGAGCAGGTGTCCGACAGGTCAGGGCCCGCCTCAGCCCCGCCCGCCCCCGCTGCCCCCGGCCCGGCCCGGCCGCTAACGCCGCGTGTCTCTCTTCCAGCCAAGTCCTGATCCGGAGCAGAGTCCTTCGGGAAAATGGAAAATACATTCCAAAGCAGGTACGGACCTGCGCGGTCGGGCTTTACAGGGATGGCTGGGAAAGGAGCTCAGGCGCGGGGCTCTGGCCGGGCAGCGCCCACAAGGGCCCGCGGGGTCGGACGCTGCCGGGTCACCCCTGGGCCACAGCAGGGTCCAGGAGTGCAGGTTCCTGGGAATCTTGGACACAGCACCGCCGGATATGTCTTTTCCTTGACATTTGTGTTAGCTGTCACTGCTCGATGTTTTAACTGCATGCTGACGTGAGATGTGCCTCCAAACTGCTGCGTTTGCAAGCACACAGGGATGTAACGCTAGCTTGGGATAACTAGGTGGTCATACAATGTCAGCTGAAGTGTTTGCTAAACTAAAAATGCATTGCTCGTGTTGGCTCTGTTGGTACCAAGTGTGTATTTTGTGAAATCCAGAGGTCACCTGGGCAAGTGAAAATGTTCCATGCATCAGTATTGGTGCTCCCCCAGCACAAAGAATTTGCACAGAACACTAAAAGCTCTTTAACTAACATGAGTTTCTCTTCAGAGAATCCTTATAATTACTTTAAGAATTTTAGAAAGCCAGAGATCTGGTACTCTGGATGCAGAAAGATGTGATGAGCTTTAGAACACACAGACAGTGAGGCATCTATCCCAGGAAGGTGTGTTGTGGAAGAACTCACGAGATGTCTGAATGTCTGAGCAAGAACTAATGCTTCTGTCCTTTTACTTTTTATGATGTTGGCATTGTCTTTCTCTGCTTTCAGTCTTTCCTATCCCGGAAATATTTTTTTAATAACCCCGAGGATGGATTTTTTAAGAAAACAAAAAGAAAGGTAGTGCCTCCTTCTCCAATGACAGGTATGTTAAGGTACCCTAACAGCAGCCAGGCAGAAAAACCTGTCGGTGTCTGCTGAGGGTGGAAGGTGAATCAGCTTTGCAGGGAGCTCAGGCAGTGTGAGGGAGGGGGTGGGAGTGAGATCCCTCTTTTGGGTAACAGAAACATTAGATTGCTTCATGTTGCTCAACTTCAGCCTTGAGCTGCTGGCAGCATCTCAGGAGACCTGACCTCCTCAGGGTAGCCAGGAGTGGTAGTCCTGCTCTCGTCTCCTTTTGCCAGTGTTTTGCTCCAGCTCCCAGAGGATCTTCTCTAAAGTGATTTAGTTTAACTAATGTATACAGCAAAATAGGAGCTTGTCCTTCCTCTCCCCAGGTCAGCTCACAGAGGGGTCGGGCAAGTTCCGAGATCTGGGGCAAGGGATGGGGTCAGAGACAGCACAGAACGCAGCACCTCCGTGGCAGCAGCCACCACCACACTGGCTGCTCATCTCATTTTGCAAAGTATTGCCAGCAATGGAAAACTGTAGATACTGGGATAGCAGTGTTGTCTCACGCAGTTTCTTAATTAAATTATCTGACATGTAATGACTTGTTTCTCTTTATTGTGACGTGCTGCTACCTCACATCCCGTGTATGATTTGCAGATCCTACCATGCTGACAGATATGATGAAAGGGAATGTAACCAATGTTCTGCCTATGATCCTCATTGGTGGTTGGATCAACATGACATTTTCAGGATTTGTCACAAGTGAGTGTCTGGAGTAACATGGGTTTGGCTGTGTTTCTGAAGATGACCTTGAGGCTCTGAGCTGCATCAGAGGTTTGCTCCTGGGCCTGAGAGCAGTCAGTTAGAAGCAGCATAAATTCGGCTTGTGGCACTGCTGCTCTTCACTCCACAAACTGCACAGATTCACTTGTCCCATTGCAAAGGGTGGAAATTGTTTTCTGAGTGTTGGTCATGGTCTCAAAGAAAATAGCTCGTGTACTTGGGAACAACTGTAGGGACAAAACCAGTATTTTATTAAAACTGCCCAAAATTCAGGTTGATTCGGGGGATTTTCCTCTGAACCTGTCCAGGGAATTGGTTACTGTGTGGAATGTACACATCAAAAATACTTAAATTCATAATTCTGGGAGGGGTTTTTCTGTACTGTTAATGTGATAACTGTTTCTTTAACAAGGGACATTCCCTTTCACAGTCACTGAAGTAATACCTGTGAGGGTTTGGTCATCTGATTCAGTTTTAGAAAATCTTTTCATGTTAAAATGAATACAGAACCGCAGCTTTTTCAAAAATTCAAGTTAACTTTCTATTGTACACATTGCACTCAGAGTACATCAGAGGTAGTAAAAGAGCTACCTGCTCCCTTTGCCCTGCGCTTTGCAATCATGCAGTGTCACTTTGTGAAACTGGGCTTTTTTATTCTTTACCCTGCAGCAAAGGTCCCGTTTCCCCTGACGCTGCGTTTTAAGCCAATGCTGCAGCAGGGAATCGAGCTGCTCACTTTGGATGCGTCCTGGTAAGTCCCTGTCCTCAGCAAGCAAGGTCCAGTTCCCACGTGGAAAATGCTGAATGTGTTAATAGCCCTTGGATGGTCCGTGTGTGCTGCTGGAATGAGGTCATGAGCCAGCTTTGAACTGACAACAACTGTGCTTGTTCTGATTTGTCAGGGTGAGCTCTGCTTCCTGGTACTTCTTGAATGTGTTTGGACTCAGAAGCATTTATACTCTCATCCTGGGCCAAGATAATGGTAAGGCACTTGTCATTTCTGGGAACTGGCTGCTCCTTCTATGGGATGTTGTTTGAGGGAGGCTGGGGAGAAGATTTTTAAGTTTCCAGCCAAGAAGCTCCTGCATTCTTCTCTCGTTCCTGTGAGGTTACTTACTGCCCATGGGCCAGGTTTGACATCACCTGCAGCAAGTACTCAAATCTCCTGCACCAGCCACTGGCTCATAAACTTCTGTGGCTGTCAGCCCAGGCTTGCTTTCCCATCAAATCAGTGTGCAAAGGTTTTGTGCTCAAGTTTGTTTTATTTCTAGCAAGTACTGGTTTTAAGGAAAACTGTAAAGATTTCCTAATGTTAGATGTGGGGCAGGACAGATGTGAATTGGGAATAGAAAACTATTTTCCTCCATTTTTCTGCATATTTTATGTAAATCTGGCTAAGACAGAGCAGGTGGGAGCAAGATGTCTTGTGAGGACTCCTGGCACAGCAGTGTTGCATTCTGGCTGTTGCTGCAATGTTCTCATCTATGGATAAAAACCTTCCCAACTGCACCATGCTCCAGGGAATGCTGTTTAATAGCACACAAATCAACCTCTCATTCCTCATTTGCAGCTGCAGATCAGTCCAGGGTGATGCAAGAACAAATGACAGGGGCAGCAATGGCCATGCCAGCAGATACTAACAAAGCATTTAAGGTACAGTATTTGCCACCTGCACTCCTGTTTGTGTGAGCCTGCAGGGTTGTAAGCTGCGTGTAACTCATCTCCATGTGTTGAGTAAGGGAATTGCTCTGGATTCCTGTTCCTAAAATTAGAGCTGACAGCTTATGAAGGCTGTGGGAGTTGCTCTGGGTCTGGCAGAGCCCAAATACCCTGAAGTAAACCTGACAGATCAGTCACTGCTGGTACAAAAGCTGAATTTATGTCCCATCCTCTGCTTTTGCTGAGGAAGGGTTTTTTTTTTACCTTGAGGTATAGTTCCAAAGCAGAAGCTGGCTCTCCAAAAGTCGGGTTAATAGTGCAGCTGAGCATGAGTCCAGCAGGCACCTGATGGAACTTGGGTAAGAAAATCAAGTCAGCCAGTCAGTTCAGTGGAAAATCCACCAGGAATTTACTGTCTTGCAGTTCTCCTAAAGCACTGTCCATAGGCACTTGCTTGTTAGACTGCCTGTGCCTTTCACAGGCAGTGTTTATGGCCAGCTTTATGCACAAAGGACAGACCTGGTTTCTGGTTTTGTGTACTGTAGAAGAGGTTTAGCCACACATCATCTGCTGCCTGGGAAGTTGGGATGGTCTGCTCCTGCAGTTTGTTTTCAGTAACCTTCCTGGTTAAAAATCCCACACTAGCCAGGCAGAGGCTCAGCCAGGCAAGAGGATGGCTGCTGTTGGCAGCAGTGCTGGAGCACTGGCTGTCTGCCACACTCAGCACTGAGGTGCAATTCCAGCCAGATCTGACTCCACTTCCACCCAGTACTGGCTCTCCAGAGCATTTCTGCCAGTTCAGCCTTGCAGGGACCCACTACATGTTCCAGCAGAAACAAAAGGGGAAAGCCCACATTGCAGAAGAAGTGTTCTGGCTAAGAAATACCCATCTCTTGCTGGACATCATGTGACATGGTTTTTTGCAGGCCTTGTGCACAAGTTTGTAATCAGGTGCAAAATTTTTGGCCTCCTATACCTGTTGTTATCAAGTAACTCTGAACCAAAGAATTACCTCACTGCAAAGCACTTGGCCCACCAGAACAGAACTGGCTGTTATAGAAGCCATGGACTGTTCCAGAAGGTTAGAGGGTTGGCAGAAAGTAGACAATGTAGTTTTTCTAATTTCTATGATGCAACTTGTATTGAGCAACTAACATCTAATTAGGCATAAACCACTGATTTCAGAGAGTTGATGGATTGCCAGGTTTTTCATAGAAATCAGTGTTTGTTGCAGTTTTTAAAGCAAGTGCTGCTTTCTGTAATTCTTGTCAAACTAATGCTGTGGGTGCTTTGCTTTCTCTGCTTCTGTTCACTGCCAATGCAGACGGAATGGGAAGCCTTAGAATTGACAGATCATCAGTGGGCCTTAGAAGATGTAGAAGAAGAGCTCATGGCAAAAGACCTCCATTTTGAAGGCATGTTTAAGGAAGAACTTCAGACCTCCATCTTCTGAATTTAAGAATATGCTTTTGTCACTTCTTGTAAAAGTTATTTGAAATCTGTTATCTAGAACTATATAATGTATTTTAGCAAGGCTGCAATTAAAATAAAAACATCATGTTCAGAACTGCAGTACCCTCACTTTGCTTTGAGCCCACAGACACACATACACACTATTTCCCCATTAATGGAATCCTTCTCCAGTCCATTTGTAAGCACCTGAGTGCCCACACAGCCTCTCCTGCCTGCAGGCAGGGTATTGCAGAGAGTGCCTGGCTGTTATTTACTGGGCCAGGTGGGATAATAAATGCTTGAGCTGCCCACCTTGCACTGTAGAGAACAGGGAGCAACTGCTCTTGGCTTATCCCTCTATAGAAACTCTTCAGACATCTTCCCCAGGGAGAACAGTCCCAACCTAGAGAAATGCTTTGTAAAAAGAAGCTCTTCCATACTCGGGCTGTTATTTATTTCCCCTTTCTTTATTCTGAGCATCTTTTTCTCACGGTCAAACTGTAAATCCTCTTCAAGGCAGGAGCTGAGCTAGGACTGTGACACCGATTTTCTGTCCTCACCAAATACCTTTCCAGTGAACAGGGAAGCTGCCCCTTTGCTTTCCTTTCTTCCCACAATGGTTTTCACACCATTTTGGGACCAGCCCTTCACAGCAAAGCTGAGCAGCTGCTGTTCTACATTAACCCTCAGGAGCTCCAGCTGAGATCAAGCTCCTCTGCCCTTACACTGTAATTTTGGCATGAAGGCTTCACACCTTCTCACCAGGGTTTCACAGCCCACCTTGACCTGCAGGACTGGGACAATCCCACACACAAACCCACTGCACTCCCTCAGCATTTTCCAGCCTGCTCTCAAAAGTGTGTTCAGGTTGCCTTGAGGAGGAAATAACAGAGGCTGCAGGACAACTACCTCAGTGGCAGCCCTGGTACCCCTGGAGAAAATGGACAGAAGGAAGACCAGGACCTCTGAGGCATCTGCAGAGGAAGAGGAAGGATGAAAACATAGCTGAAGCTGCCCAGTGCCACAAAAAAAGCAAGGACAGCTTTGCTAGAGCACCAGGTGCCAGCAACCCAGCACTGCAGGGAGAAAAGGCAACCCTGGAGCAAAGTGAACCCTCAGCTGTACAGAGCTGTGCCCTTAACAGCTGATTTTCTCCTGGATCCCCACTGGCTCTGCAGGACTCACTCTCCCCCAGCCCAAATTTCTCCTAGAGCACCAGGCATCCCCACAACCAGCAGTCCTAGACCATGTAATGAAAGTTGAAAATACAACAGAACCCAGTTTCAGTGCAAACCACTCTTTAATTTTCCTCTTTGTACAACAGAGCCAGCCACTTACAAAGTGCTAGTCTAAAAAACAGTCTGGTATTACAGCACACACACACCAGCCAAAGCCCAGCAGCTCCGAGGCAGAGAAAGCAGAGCTGGGCTGCTTGTTCTGCAGTACAACAGAGTCTGTTCAGGATCTGAGATTGAACCCCACAGATGCATTTCTCAGTGTCAGCACAGGCAGGGAGGCGAGGAAGAGGACAAAGGCTACTTCAGATTGATTTATCTTTTAAAAAGATCTTTTATTGTCCTCCCTTTCCTCTATTCCCCATTTTGGAATGCCCACATGACTTACTTTCAGGGTAAAACAAAAAAATGCTGATTAGCATAATTTCAGTGCAGTGCTACAGCTTAAAAGTTGCTTTTTGCATGCTCCCCTCAGTAATAAGGAAAAAAAATTCAATATTAAGAGTTGCAAAAATAAAAATAAAAACTAAACAGCAGAAGCAACTAAGCTATTGTGATCTCAAAATTTAAATTTTAATGCTTTGAAGATAATTCCACAAGGGAGAATCATATCAGCAGCATGCTGGCTAGAGACAATACCCCCTCCTCCTCCCCATCACTTTCCCGTGCCCGGGCAAAGGGCTGCCTGGTGCTGCTCTCCCAGGGTGCAGGCACAGGCACGCTGCAATTTCAGGCACTGCCTGTTGCCCGGGGCTGCAGAAAGGTGGGGCTGAGGTGGCGAGTTTGGAGTTAAATGGATGAGCACTGCTGACCACCACCACAGAAGGTGATGGCCAGCACTGAAGCCACAGCAGCTGTAAGCACATATTCCAGAGGGAACAAAAAGCACACTGATAGCCAGTCTCAGCCTTTCATTCTGCCAACACACTTGGATCTAAGAAGGAAAAACCCTCCTGTTTGGTTCACTACCTTGAGCTAGATGTTTCCCTAAAAAAATACAGGCTAAGGCTCTGGAATTTTTCCCATTTTTCACATGGAAGACCAGTTCTCCACTGAGACTTACAGGAATCTCTTTTCAAGAAAGCTGGACTTGAATCCTAAAAAGCAGCACGCAGTAAAGCACGACAGAGGGAAGAGCATTTGCCAGTTGTGACTGGCAAAGGATGGAGCAGAACCACTGAACAGCAGAGGCAAACAGGACCTGGGACAGGACTATGACACCTGTAGCCCCACAGAGGGTGATCAGATGAGGATGCAAAAGGCAGCACTCAAGGGTGGAGGAGGGCTGAAAGAGCAGTCCAAAAAAACCAAAGTTGCAAGAGAAAAGGCTGAAAACTCACACAATCCATTGCACTGTTCTATCACCCATACAGGTGACAGCTCTGGGGACACAGTGCTGAGCTTGGCTGGAGACATAAATGAGCAAAAAAGGATAAAAATGCTGTCACTGCACAAACCATAGGAGAAATGCTGGCAGCAGAAAAGTGCTTACAGAGCAGCCTGGAAGTGAGGGGTGTAGGAGATGGAAAAGACAAGAAATCCTCAATGTTGTGGATGGTGTTTTTCTGCAGAAGAACAGGAGCCAGAGCAGCTGTAACCTGCATCTCCAAGGGGATCAGCCTGCACACATGCCACACCACAGGCAGGTATGATTCACTTCTGGCCAAGATTCCTGCATCACTGGATTCAGTGTTCACATGAAAAATGCTGAGTCAAAACTGCCCAGGAGAGCCTCAAATGCATCAGTGAAAGGATGCAAGCAGAGAAACATTTGCTGCTTTGCCAGGGGACCTAGGTACAATGGCAGAGACTGCAACAGACCAGATGTACAAAGATTTGAACTGAGCTCCAGAAAGGGTGCAGGAGGCCTCCCTGACACAAGCAGGGCCCAATAGCAACACCAGAGAGTTGGCAGGAAGCCCAAATGCCGATTCACAGAATCGTACCCACCACTCTCCTCCACGGGCCCCTCCAGGCTCAGCTGTGCCTGGCCTCCAGCTCAGGCTGTCCTCTCCCAACCCCAGCTGCAACCCTCAGCCCAAGAACCACAGCCCCAGCCCCTGCCTCTAGCCACACAGCTCAGCCAGATTTTAAAAAGAACTTTATTGAAGCTCCAATATATATTATTTTTGGCCTCTAAATACCCAAGTGTCAGCACCTATTCCTGGCTCTTCAGTGCTATTCTGCAACCCCCAGCACCGAATCTCTCAGTGCTTGATTTTCTGCTTGACCCCTACAGAAGGAAGAAAAATTTTCAGGCGCCTCAGGCATTGCTTTACAAGAGCAACCACTACCAAGGTGGCTGAGTGCTGGAGGTGGTGCTTAGTTGGTATCCATGCCATCACACTCTTCTTGGGGAGCAGAGGGGGCAGAATGTTCCTCGCTGTTTCGGCGCTCATAGAACAGCACATACGCAGCTTTTGTCTACCGAACAGAAAGAAAACCCATCTGAAACCATCCACACAGCTTGGCTGCAATGTCACACCCAAAGCAGGGAACCACACTCTCAGCACAGACCTGCAGCAGCCTAAAGCCAAATACTCACCACTATTTGGTCTTCTGAAGCCACCGAGACGCTGCTGTCATCGAAGTAGTACCACTTGTTGTTCACCTTGTTCTTCGCGTAGGCAGTGTCTGTCAGGGAGGAACTGCAGCTCAGCGTGCTGGGGAGGGCCAGCAGGGAATGCACACCTGGGACACTGGGACTCCAAGCATGTGTGCATGGGAGGGCAGGAGCCAGCTTTGGCATTGCCTGCCCCAAGCCTAGTTAACCAACATGAACATCTACAAGATGCCAGCTGGCCCAGCTAGTCTAGGACCAGGTTCCACACACCAGGCTTATCCCTGCATTTTCACTGGAAAGAAAACTTTTCTGCTGCTAATGGATCTGATCTGGTTCTTGCAAGAATCCTCACTCAAGAATGAAATCAGAAGTCCCTCAACATCTCTTCCAGCCAAGACTTCTGTGACTGTGATCTCCAACCTCAGAACGTGACCCTCCAGCTAGGAGAGTTCATCATCCTCTCGTGGTAAATTGCTTCTGGGTGGTTTTACAAGTGTCACCTACAGCATGGATCTGCACGGACACCTGATGCAGGTAACTCACCTACAGACACTTTTCATCTGTGCTGCAGCAAAACCAGTTACAGAAAACACATCATGTACAAAACTTGTATGTAAGTGGGTTTTTTCTTAATGAAATGACATTTGCCTGTGTCAGTCCTTATCAGCGCAAAGGTGGAGACATTCTACTGTCAGCCAGTGTCACAATTTCAGGTTCAGCACTGAAAAATTTTGACTCCACTCATAAATTGGGGAACACCATCACACAAACTAATGACAACTAACCAGGGTCTCAGTCTCACAGGCATCAGTCAGACCTCAGGCCAAAGTGCTGCTACCTATCTGGCCTCCACATCCTAACAGGATCCCAATACAATACTCGCCTGCACACAGAACACAGGTAAGTTTTGGACCAGACACCTTAGGTGAGGGCTACTGAGGTGTCCCAGTGCAGAGCCCTCCTATGTCCCCTCTGCCCACTTTTCCTTGCACACCAAGCACCCAGCAGCAGCAGTTACTCACAGTGGCCCACTCCCATGGCTCCATAGTGATTGGATACTGCAATGAGGTCATACACGTATGAGCCTGCCCTTGGGTCGCAGACAAACTCGGACATGTTCAAACCCCTGCAAGGAAACACAAAAGTATCAGTACACCAGTAACCATCACTTTTTAGGAACTGAAGCACGGCACCAGTGCTGCTCTGCTGCTCAGGGGCCAGGTGTTGTTAGTGTGAAGTCCAGACTTGTTACCCCTCCCACACAAGGCAGGTCCTGACAAACACACCAAGCACTGCCAGGTTTAGAGGGAGGTGTTGAATAAAACACAGCTTGGAGTGTCCCTGTGTAGGCATGAAGAGTGAGACAGGAATAGTAAGGGATATGCTTCATCCCACAGCAGGATGCTAGCAAGCAGAAGCAGAGGGACAAGGCAGGCTTTCATTTTGTAATTGTGCAATACTCAATAATGTGAGTGCAGCACTGTCAAAAAAATTTGCTAAAATTGCTACAGAAATTCTCTCGGCTGAATCACATGGGCTTAACTGAATTTCAGAAGAAACACTACCTGCTAGTAACTAATGCTCTTTGAGATGTATAGAGCTGAATAGCATTAACACAAACCACCCCCCAAAAACACTAACCCTCTCAATTCATGCCTGCTGTCCAGCCGTTCAAACCCAGAAAACACTTGCTCCAGTTACAGCCTTTACAACAAGCCCACCCTACAGAAACATCAGAAGTACATCTTTCTTGACCAAGCGCTTCCTAGCTTGAGAGAAGAATCCTACCTGATGGGGAATTCCACAACCGTGTCAAGTTTATCCCTCCAGTATCTGCTGTACGAGAAGCGTTTTAAATGTACCACCAAAATCCTGGGCAAAGACCACAAGTCAAACTTCTTTGTGGCCTGCTGATGTTTCTTACAGTTAGGGCAGTACCTAAGGAAGGAGTAACAAGCAAGGAAATTAATGACTGCATCAAAAGAAGAGCTCCTGGCCTTCCATTAAAGATGCCTCACTAGCACGAGCACAGTCCCTGCCTGACAAAAGGCACACTGCCTGCGGCATATGAAGGTGAACACACTGCCTCAGAGAATTCCAAACTCCAACTTGCTTTCATTTTATAGTCCTATGGCAAGTATATTGACTGCACGGTGCACAAAAACTAACTTTTAAAAATAGCCTGGTTATTGGAAGCTGCATTCCCACTGATACTTTTTTCGTAAATATAGGCAGGAAACAAATACTTTTATTAACCCATGTCCACAGCCTACTGAGTCAATGACTTGATACAGATCTGACAGACTTCTCCAAGATGAGGACAGAAGGACAGACATGGGAAATTATAAGAACCCTATGAAAAATCATGTGAACTCAAGTTACATTTGGTGGTAAATATGGCAGGCAGACAGAGGTTCTTACCATGGGTCATGTTCACCAAGTGTTTCCATGGTAGTGAAGAGCTCTATGCAGTCTCTGAGGGCTACAACAGCCTTCTTCTTCTGTAGCTGCAGCATGCTTCCATGCTTTTCAAATGCCTAGTGAAAGAGACAGGTGCTTTATTCAACTCCATGCAGTCTGTAATCCCTGACATCAAGAAATTACATGCTCACTTTCCCCACACTGCCTATTTCTGCACTTCCTTCCCCACCCAGACAACCATCTCCAGCTTCCAGCCACTCCTTTTTTATGCTAAATAGTCCATAAGAGAAAATATATGTCCTCACTTGGGTTTAGAGCTTTTATCCAGACAGTAAAAACTGTCTCACTCTGTTACAAAAAACCAGTTTATTCTGTTAAAAAGATGATCCACCAGAACAGTTTACTGTCACCTTTTAAATACCATGCAAATTTACAGAGATGACTTATGAAAGGAGCATACTACAACCTGTGCCTCCTGTTCATCATACAGTAGCCTCCGTGTCTCAGAATCCCAGTCAATAGCAACTGCAGAAAAAGCTACAAAAAAGGGAAATATTTATTGCACAAGTGTAAAAATAAGGGAAAAAGAAAAAAAACAACAAGGAAATAATTACCATTCAGTTTTAAGATTTTTCCTTCAACAATGGAGTTTATCTCCGAGGTCCCAGAGGAATTCACAAGGCTAAAAGTGAAATGCTGTTTCTTGCAAGGCTGCAGGTCTCTTGCTGACTCCACTTGCATACAACCCTCAGAATGGCAGGGGTCAACTTCTGTCACTTTTTCCTTGCCTTCCTCTCCACCATCCTGATGCTCCATCTCTTCAATGTCACCTGGAAAAACATTTCAAACAAGGACAAGGTAACAGGGCTTCAATGGAAGTTTAGCCTGACACCTCACATGGACAGCTGTTTGCATCAGCCTGTACAACACACACCAGTTGTGTGGGAAGCAATGAAAATGCACACAGAAAAAGAAACTTCTGCTTGCTAACCACTCCATCTGAAGCTGTATTTTCTCCTTTAGCAGATGGCAGTTTAGGAGCGTGCTCAGTTTGCAGGTTAACAATGACTCCTTCTGACAGCACACCCTAAGAAGCATCCCCAAGAGAGAATCAGCAAGTGAAGCTGGGTGTCTTCACAGAAAGGAATATCTAAGTCACCAGGAAAGTTATTTCCATTCTTTGGAAAAATGGGCAGGTTTTTTCCCATTTAACTTAATTGCAGCTGTTACCCTCAGGGCTACACTAGTGAATCATTTCAAACAGGGAAGGGAAACACTCATTTGCCATCAGCATTACAAGCTTCCTAGAGAGCATGCGGCCTAGGAATGAGATTGTTGTTTCTATGTCCTCCAACAGACAAATTTCTCCACACTCTTTGTGACCTAACAGGCCAGTTTTCATCACCAAAGGGCATATCCCTCTGGAGGGAGGCACCTGAACACCTCAATTAAGCAAGGACTTCTCTAACACTGGTCAGGATGAATGCCCATCCACACCTGGTTCTCCAGCTGCTGCACATCTATCTCCCTAGGAGGAAATGGTCTACAAGATTCTCCCTGTACCAAGCACATGTCCAGCATAACAGTGTGGTTTAATCATGGTGGAGAAACAACTTGCTAGAGCTTAAGCCAAATACATACAGCACAAAACAAATGCTGTTAGAAAGCTAAAGTGCTGAAAAGCCTCCAGCAGATTTTGAAAGGGCTTTACCTTCAACCACACCGTTGGAGCCATTGCAGGTTCCTCTGTCTGGGCAGGGTGGGGAGTATTCTTCTGCCAGAGGGAGTTTCACACAGCGGCTGAAGAGAAGGGACACATTTCTTACACAACCATACTGTAGCTGTGCACCAGAACAGCAGCACACCCCTCTATCATCAGCTCATGCTGCCCAATTCCCTCCAGCAAACCAGAACCCAACCTGTGCAGCACCATTTACATGACAGCACTAAGAGCCCTCAGAATGAGTCAAACAACAATTCTCTAAATCTTTTCTCTCTCACTGCTTGTTCCATGTTTCACTAGCTGTATATTGAAAAGACAAAAGTAAGTTATGGTGGCCCCATCTGTGAGCCCTGAAAACATGCCCTCAGTTCTGCTCCTGATTCCTTTTGCAAGGCTGAGCCAGCAATATCTGTTACAAAGCTGAAAAAAAACAGGACCTTGAAATGTCCCTGGGGCCTCCAGACACTAATGCAATGCAAATCCTGGTTTATACAACCCACACAAATCAAGGAAAATTCTCCCTGTTAACAAGGATTCAGTAATCCTCTTACAGTGTAATTGAATAAGCAAGCTCTAGAGCTTGGCATAGGGTTCAAAGGTACAGCCATGACTTACCTGATCTGCTCCAAAACCACGCTGTACAGGTGATCCACAGTGAGCTTGTGTTTGGGCACAGATATTAACAGTGGCTGCCCAAAGAGCACAGTCCCTGCAGTATTGCTGGATTGCCTCACTGTCTTTTCCCGAAAGTAAATGGAGAGAGTAACATACTCTGAGCCATCCTCACTTGGCTTGCAAACTTCATACCTGTTTGAAAGATAGGTATTTCCATGGGTTATTTCCACTGCCAAGAAGCACAGCAGGTTGGACCAATATGAACCAGTATGAACTCAGTTCAAGTCTCTCCAACAGTACAAGAGGGTTGTGCTGTCCTCATGCTACAGAGCAGTTTCTTGAACATACCCCATGGCTCACAGTGGCACAGGACACACACCTGCAAATGACTCAGCTGCCATCCTCCCTGTCTTTATTCCTAATACAAACCCGTATTATCAATCACCTCCCAAGACACTACCCTGACAACTCCACTGTGCTTCAACCAGTGAAAAATACTAAATGTACTTTGAAATTCCTCTGACAGTGTTTGCTCCCCCTGGAGAAAAAAATCTTGTTGATACCTTGGGTCTTGCATTCTGCCAGCCTCTCAATCAGTTTTATGGCCTGAGCTCACATCACTGAGCAGCTAATGTTTCATAAAACCAAGAGTCTGGAAACATCTGCTTCACAGAAAAATCCAAGGACAGTAAACAAACAAGAAAAATTCTGGAAGACAACAAACAGCCTGGGAGAACAGTGAGGAGACTGTGACGCAGTTTGTGCCCTGGGTGAAACAGCAAATGAGGTATTTGCAGCTGTCAGAGGAGAGGCAAAAGTAACCACGTGGTCCAACACTATCACACTGTTTGCTTCAGGCCTATTCATTACAAAAGATTCATTTTCAGGAATGCCAAGTCACACTGCTCTTTAATTTAGTGAGTCACCTGTCCCAGATTTATCTTAAAACTGAAAGAGAAAGAAAGATTTCATGAAAAGATGTCACTACACATAATGACCTAGACCACAGTCACATATCTGAATGCCTCAAACTCTTAACAATTCTCTTCCATTAGACAAGCCACTCCCCTTCTCTCAAGAGCTGAGAAACATTTTTTATTCCTGTGTTCAGAGCAGGGAGGAGAACAAATTTCAGAGCTGTAATTCTGCTTCATCCGACTTACAACAAAAAAGGATCCCAGCTTGGGGCTTGGACTGAGTTCAGCAGTGTACATGAAGGAAAACATCCTGCCAGGGAGTCCCAGCCCACCAAGAACACAAGAGCTCAGAGTCAGCATAAGAATCCAATGCCAGCAGCTGTTGAGGTTCTCTAGGCTGTCAGTGCTACTCAGCTGGACACCAGCACTGTATATCATCCACACCTCCTAAAGCTTCCTGAGAAACAGCACCACAAAAAGGTGAATTATTTCACTTAGTACTGTTTAAACCTCAAAAGGCCATACTCAGTCCCAGAATACAAGCTGTGATTAATGAAGTCTTATGCGACCCTTAGCCTGGACTCCTGTAACACAGCTCAGTGCGTGCCACTCCTGTGATGCCTCTCACACCACCTACACTGCTCTGCAAGCAGCAATTAATGAAGCCCCATTTGCACTCCACCCTCAAGCACCTGAATGAAGCCCTGCCCATGAGAAGGAGCAGATGGGACAGAAATAAAAGACTATTCCCACAGGTAGGAGTCATCCCTCACAAACACCCAGCATGCAGCATCCCATACACTCTGCAGAGAGCATCTCACACACTTCTCATCACAACACAACAGCTGATTACTCAAGTGTCCCTCTACCCACTCCACCTCAGAACATCTTTTATATACTAGTACTAAAAGCAGATATATCAGAATCAAGACCAGTCATTTTTATGATCTCCTGAGCAACAGCTATCCCTTGAAAAAAGAACCAAACCCAAAGTACTTTATGTACAGTGTAACAGGCTGTAGAGCTGATACTGGGAATTTTGCTGGACAATACCCCATAATTCTGTATGTTACAACCTAATTGAAATAATAGAACATGAAAGTGATGCTACTCCAGATGACACAACATGGTTTTAGAAGTCAGAAACATTAGCTCAGCTGCTACCACACTTCTGGATACTGGCTAATTGCCTTTATAATTCATGACAACTCAGAAGTGTCCGAAAACTGCTAAGTAATAGGGTAACACTTGACCAGTCTTTATCAGCATTATGGAGGTTCAGGTGTGTGGTTTCAATTCAGAAAGGAGGCTGTGAGCAATGAGGTAACTTTTGTTCCATTGCACAATGAAGGTAAAGCAAGTGCACAGAAGAATGGAAGCTACGAAGGACAGAGGTACAGGAAAGGACACTGAAAGCAAAAATTACTCTGAGCTAAACACCAGGCTAATAATATAGGTTGTATGTTACTGAAACATTCCCTCCCAGGTGCTGGGATCTGTGACATTAACTCCAGCTGCAAAACACTATGTGACCACAAACCAATCTACAGCAACAATCGAGAAGTCTATTTTGAAAGAGAATGAAGAAAGGCAGGAAGAAATGCTTTGCAGAAGCTGCCAAACAGCAGCTGAAGGGGGTTACTACTGCACAACAACCCACAGATGCTGCTGAGAAGCCACAAAAGGGTTAAAAGTAGACAGTAAGAATAAACACATGATTGGAAAAAAAACTGGGAGAAACTGCTGCACATATTCTGATCTCTTCTAGGAAGTGGAGGTACTCCTCATCTGTTTACTTTCTTTCATAATACCAGAACACATACAAACAAGTAAACTAAGAGATCAGAGACTGAAAATGCAACTTTCTTAAGACAGCGGACAGTTTGCCCCGTAGAACCTAGTCAAAGGATTTTGCCAGTCTTGCAGAGGAACAAGATTAAAACCAATGAAGAATTCACACCGGAGGTTTATACAAGGCTTAAATAAATACAAGTTTATTTTGGAAAGGACGCAAACCCACATTTCACCAATTTTATTAAGTGTGAACAAACTTCACAGTCTGCTACAGGATCCTACACATCTCAAATGTTTTGTATAAAACTACTGGACCTGCTGGTCTGCTGACCTCACTAACTCAGTTCAGTAATTGCTGTAGCCTCAATCACACTAACAAACCTGACATCTCTGCAGCCAGCGATGTTTGCTCAAGACCATGAACTTATCTACATGTGATACAAAGCATGTTGTAAGAGAAGGCAGAAAACATGGCATGTATGGCAAACGGAATAGATCCTATTCAAATATGCACACTTTTTATAGTTGAAAGGTGACCTGCAAATCAATTTGTGAAACTTTTATCAACATAAACAATACATGTTCTATAATATGCCCCATTAGCCAGGCTAAGAGAACAGGGGTATCTAGTTTATCCAGCAGAACATTCTTCTTCTTAGTTCCTCAGAACAAAGAAGAAACACTAAGAGCAATGCCCTTGAAATGGGCTGTGGAGTTTGTTTTCATGTGGTACTTACCTGAGCCCTTGTAGGCCGGCTCCAAGCTCCAGCAGGGTCCCTGGTGATGGGACATCACCAGCAGGGTGCATGTGAGGGGTTACATTGGAGCGGGAGCCGGAGGTCCTAGTGGGGCTGGGCTTCCCAGGACCTGAGGAAAAGAAACAGCAAGTGTTTGGGTTGTGTGCTGAATGCTGTGCTCTGCTTAGCCTGGGCAATGAGAGCCTTCAGCACAAACACTGAACTACTGTCATCAAATTGATTTGCAGACCACCTTTACAGGAGAGATTTCTGATCATTTGCCACAGATGTCCCTGTCCTTCCACAGAACAACATGCTTGGAGAGAGAACCACTTCCAACTGTGAGAAGTGGGATACTCCCACCTTCCTCTGGCTGCACTGCCCCTGCAGGTCGGATCAGTGATCTCTGGGTCAGTGTTTCAAGGCTTCTACACCAACCCCTCCACTTCTGCATCTGAGCTCTTCTCCAATAAATATTAACACAACTTGCTCCAGGACTACCGGGCAGCTCCAAACCTGTCAAGATGACAAAGAGATGAGTGCAAAGCCTTGTGAAAGAATAGGCTTGGAGAATTTCCAAAATTTCCAAATTCTCCTTCCCTCAGTGGAGAAGAAAATGTACAGTTTTGTCCTCTTGTGTAAAAGGTGCCAGGTAAATTTCGGAATGCATTTCAAAGTTACTTAAAGTCACCTAAATATCAAGAAACCCAGTAGTATTTGCATTTCTTCTTTTTGAGGTTTTACTATCAGAGAGCTCAACGGGTAAGATAATAAACCAGAAGAACTGATGAACCAGAAACCGAGTGGCTCAGAGGAAAAACGTATCTTAGACATCCAGGGCACATCTTCATTTTCCATATTGCAATTCATTCAGTTCAAGTTCCAAATGGAGTCCAATTCTTGCTCCCTTCCTCACTCCCCCAGATTTAATATTCCCAACCACTTTAGTGGCACATTAAAATTCACAATACAAATATCAAGATGTCCAAGATGCCCTGCAAAAACTTGTGTGTCTTCTCTCATAACCCTAGGGTGAAAACCAGAAAAAAAACCCACAGTTTTTCCTGCCACTGAAACAACCTGTAAAAGGTGGCAGCTCAATATTCCATACATGCCACATACAGCACATTTCCCAAATTTCACCAGCAGCACAGTCTGGACTACAGTACCTATGTCTGCAGACCATGTCCTCTTATCAAGCAAATGCTCAGAAAAGCCAAGGCCCATTCCAGCTGCAATGTGTTGTGAGAGCTCCTGCTCACTGACATTTCCAGCCCAAGCATTTCAGGGAAATCCATGATCTGCTCAGTAACAAACCAACAGAGGCCCAAACCAAAAGCTGAGACTTGAGAGACATTGGTGTCAAAGCAAGACACCAGTACAAAAGTACTGACTTTAATTTTTTTAAGTCGCAGCCCTGCTGGAGCACAGATCTCCTGCAGTGTTACGAGTTTCTGAATTTTGAATTGAGATGTGTGTTGCCAGCTGGCCAGTGCACAATACAGTAAGATCAGAGGTCTGGCAAACCACAGGGGTATTGTTGTCACTGCTCTCAGCAAAGCAAACCTGCAGAAATACTGTAAGAGACTGACATTCATAATTAAAATTTTCAATCCTGAAACAATTTAATATGATGCTAAGAAACATACAGAAGGCAAGAACTGCCAGTTTAAGTTACAAGCAGATCCTACAGCTTCAGAACCACTGACACAAGTGATTTCTGTTACAGGAGACAGCCACAAAGGTGATCACCGGTGGGAGATCTGAGCAAGGTCGTGTTTAGAGGGGCACAGTGAGAGCAAGGAACACAGGAACAACTGGATGGCAGCTGCTCATGAACTCGGAGCCCCGGGGCTTTGTTCTGCCCTATCATTACCCGCTCATTCTTTGGATTCTCAGAGTCCAGCAAATAAGCACAGAGGATTACTAAAACAACCCTGGTTTGCTTCTGCTAATGGAAGGGAGGAGTGCTTTTCAGGTGAGGAAACTCTTACACCTTAAAAAATTATTTAAACGGAAGGGTGCAGCCCTCAGTTTATCACAGTTTCTCTCAGAATTCACTCAGAGTGGAAGGAATCACAGGAAGGAATCAGGAAGAACAAAAGAAAAGGCCTGTGAGCCTATCCCAATTCAAAGACCAGGCAACAAAATACTTCACAAAAAGACCTCAAAAATCAATAGGACCCGCTGAGCCATGCATAATTTCAAAATGTAAGTTTGAGAAATGCATACAAGTTTAGGGAAATATCTGTTTCTGAATATGCTGTACTAATTTAACTCTGTTTTGGATAGTTTTTTCCCTTTGTTTTCTAACCAGTGAAAGAAACTTAGCATCTAACTGCAACTATGTAAAACAAGGAGCAAGATATACACATTACAGTTTTCCCACAGGGAAGTCTTGCTACTGGACATTACTGGGAAATAAGAGCACATGATGAGTATATAAAAGGGACAGGATCAATAAAACATGAATTAGGAAAGAGTTCAAGCACATGAGACAGCAAGTATCATGAAGAGAGTATAATTTAAATACAAGAGATACTTTGATTCTAGAAAACATCTTTTGCTGGAACAAAAAAAATTAACTGATGATACTCAGTCATATCCCAGGTTGCATTATATGTCAACTTGAAGCACACCTACATTAACATTTAGTGCCTAAGAACATACCCTGCAAAAGGTGCCAGGACTACCAGATAACCCCTTTCCAGTTTGTTTTTCACACCTGACAGCTGATATAGCTCTCACTTGGCTTTACTGAGCCCAACCCTGAAATGATGCAGCTTCCCCATTTGATTTATAAATAAGTAATGCTACTAAAAAACCCATCTGTTCTCTAACTTCTATCTTCCTAGACTCAAAGCTGGTATATTTCAGTCTTAGCACACAAGGCCATTAAGTGATTCAAACAAATCTGAGGAAAAATTTAAGCTTTCAAAATATGGTAGGCAAGGAGCTTCCAGAAAGATTCTTCCTTTCTTAAAAAGCAATTGCTATCTTTTCAGGCCAACATTCAAGAAAGCATCCTTAAGAGTTTCTTTTGTGGTAATATCCAGCACAAATGTAGTGCAAACAAATATTTGATGAGTTAGCATGGTTTGTTGAGTCTTTTTTAGGTTATTTATTTCAACTGTGATTTTTGGGTGAAAATACTATGACTGTAAAACCTTACACTGCTGTACTTTCTAATAAAAGGCATCTGTTCTCCTTCATTAAGTGATACAAAGACAGTTATCTTTCAGGAACAGCTGAGAGATGCATCACTCTGTGTAAGCAGTGATGCACCCCACAGCTCCGTCACCAGTACAGGAGCATCTTTTCCACGCTGAACATTTCATGGACTCTGCAGGCATACAGAGCTTCCTCCAAGTCATAAGAAGAAAGTCTTTTCCTGTCACTCCTCTGAAGAATTTGCCTCAATTTAAGAAGAAAAAAAAACACTTTTCAGTGAGAAACTCTTCTTCAATGACTTTGGGGAAATAAAATGTTTCTCAACATTTCAAGTGGAAACAAGTTTGTTCTTTAAAGGTGGAAGGTTTTGAAAGACCTATTCTTGAAAGTGTTTTTTATTCCTCTTTTTAATTACAGTGAGACATTCACCAGTAATCTAAGAAATTAAGTTGCTATCAGAAACTGCTGAAGTTATTGGCAGTAGCAGTCTGAACAAACGACCACCACACACCACATTCCCCAGCCACACATTACACAGCACCTGCAGGAGGCAGAAACCTGATCTGCCAAATCATTGCCCATAACTTCTGGCAGAAACACAACAGCTTGAGCAGCACTTGACAAGTTCCTCTTTAACTGTAAAACCATCTTTTCTGGAAGAAGCAGAAGGCAGAGAGATACATCCACAACTAAAAGCACATTTCCTAATGGAAAACAGGTTTTGAAGCCAGCAGGACAAAAAAATAATACATGGAAACAAAGTGGAATTAAAGAACTGTCACACTACTCTAACCATTTACTGAATTATCTTAGAACACCTAACAGCAGATCTTTTATGACCAGGCAAGGCAGGTAGATTGCCCACACCAGAAATAATTATGCATTTGTCTTTTAAAAACTTTCCTCTTTATGAACAAGTGTTTCTCTGCTGGTTTTTTGAGACAAGACTTCCTTTCAATAAAAGAATGCTGGTTTTTAGCTGTAGTTAGAATATTACTTTACATATCTTTTTCCTGGCAGCATTACCTATTAAAAGGACTTCCTATGAACAGCTTTTTCCTAATTCTTGCCCTGGTGCCTGGCTTCTTGCTCTTGTCCCTCAGTGCTGAAAAGATCTTGGAGGTTGTACATGGAAAAACAGGATTTGAAAACTTCCTCCTGCTACCTCTGCTCTTCCTTAGAAGGCTATTTTTAACCCAGGTCAGTTCACTCACTGTGACTCACAGCAGCACCTCATTTACGGTTACCCTGCACATAAAAGGAAGTGGCAATTGCAAAGGAAAACACACTTGGAGCTGCAGTTCAGCCAATGCTTGCCCCACACCCCAGAGCACACCTGATTCACATATAGTTGTTTTCTGTGAAGGGATTTACAACATGTTATGCCTGTTTGAAAGCAGGGGTTTTTTGAAATTACCACTGTAATATCATGCTTCTTGTTTTTAAAATGTTTTACTTGCTACAGAGACAGACAGACAGACTTACAAACTAACACTACAGATTTCACAGAAGTCAAACGTACTTCCCTGAGACCCCAACTGGTCACACAGCTGAAGACAACAACTTTTACAAAACTCCTTCATTACATCTCAGCAATAAGGTCACAATGGACAGCATGACAGAAGAGCACCAGTATGTCACAGCACCCCAGCCCCTGAAAGTTCACAGGGCACCAGGGGATGTCAGTGCAGGTCTCCACACAGACCCAACAATTCCATGGCAGCAACATTCTTGCACTGGAATGTTCTCACATTTCAGCTGCAATCGAGGATCACGACTTCTGCTCTCCTCTCCTCACCAGATTTCAGAGGTGACTGGAAATATCTCACCCACCACACACATGTAGAACATCGAGCACAACCAAATCCTCAGCTCTGCCCTCACAACAACAGTTTAGATATAAACAGTGTTAAGCATCAGTCAAGAGTCTATAAAAACCCCCAGTCATGGTGCTCTAACAACTGTGATGGATTTTGGAAACACAGAGTACAACAGCTTAGACTTTGTACTATCCCAGTAACGGTGCAAAGCTTTTGGCTGATTTGGAAAACATACGAACAACAAGTTTGAGCAAAACTAAAAATGTCAGTAAGAGCAAAACTGTAATCCAGATGTAATTATGTCCTAAAGAGGCTTGTAGGAAGTTCTAAACTGCATAAAACAGACCAGACTAAAAGTTTATTATGACCCAAGGGCCATGTCCTCCTATGTTAGAAGAATACCAGCTGAACACTGCATATGTTGACCTGCTGGTAGAAGCAGTGCTGCATTACTGCTGAGTCATGAAAAAGGTCTACAAGAAGGCTTAGGTTTTGTGTGGGGACAGAAATTGGGTTTTAGAACCTAAAACCAAAGCAAATGTTTTGCAGTATTCTTCACACATGGCATTCTCCCAGTTTACTCACACAAAGATGTCGTCTTTTGGCATGATATGATTTAAACCTTCATCCATTTGGAAGATTTTGTGGAATCTGTGATTATACACGTCTGTCACCACCATCTAGGACAGCAAGTAAGATTTGCAAAGAGATTATTGTAAAAGGTTGCATTAATTTAGGCAAACTACCTTTAAATTCAAGCAACAGTTTATTCCAATTCTCTATCACATTGTCAGCACACCAACATCAGTTGCACTTTACTTTTCTGTCCCTTCTCTAAAACCTCTCTATTGCAATGGAACTATCAGAATAAATATAGACTATTTCATGCATTTTTTAATCTTACAAGCAAAGAACAGCATTTTAATTTGTTACAGTTTTGTCACTAACCCATTAAGTTCAGCTTATCACCCATGTAAAAGCTACGCCATCAAAATGCTTCAAGAAGAACAAACATTTATCAAAATTATTGTCTGCACTTATCCTTACATTTTCTGCAGGAACACCAGAGATTTTGGAAAGTGATTCACACAAATCCGAGATGGCCCCCATCATTGGCACCACAACCCGGTACTAGAAACAAAAAAACGTTATACTTACACCAGGCAAAATAAACCCATACAAGGCAGAGAGCAAGAAAATGGAAATAAAGTCTTAAAACTCTTAAATCTTTAATTTACAGGAGTTCTGCTGAAGTTAAGGTCACAACCACACTTGAAGGTCTTCTGGATCTCAGCTGTGCCTTACACAAAGCAGGGATTTGGTGGGAATGAAAGTGTGAACAGCCCTCTGCCATGATCAGGCTCAGAAGTAGTAAAACCCAGGAAAAAACATAATCACCAGACACAGCAGCTTGTTTAGAACATAAAATTGCAGGGTTTTTTCTGTGATAAAAAACATCTTAAAGCCATTCTCTTCAATGTTGCTAAAGGTCAAGGCAAAAATCTTGACAGACATGGAAATACTTCCAATCAGCTCCTCCAAAACTGCATCAGGACATCCAGTCATTCTCCCTGGGTGCCCCAGCTTGTGCTTCTGTGACGTGTGGCAAGCACAAGACTACTTTAGGGATGTGGGTATCCATTTGAAAATAAAGTGGGGGGCAAATTTAAAATAAGTCTACTGAGGAGGCTGAAAAAGCAAACATGTTATTTTCTTTTTTTTCTTTTTTTCTTTTTCCAAGAGGAGTTATTTTTCCAATTCTGTTTGAAATTCAGTGGCTTTACTCATTTACAATCACAGAACCATAGAATATGCTGAGTTGGAAGGGACCCACAAGGATCATCAAAGCCCAACTCCTGGACTGCAGAGGACATCCCAAGATTCCCACCAGGAGCCTGAGAGCATTGTCCAAACATTCCTTGAGCTCTGACAGGCTTGGTACCGTGACCACCCCCCGGGGAGTGCATTCCGGTGCTCAACCTTTCCCTGGTATCCAACCTAAATGCTCCCTGACTCAGCTTCAGAAACTTCCCCCATCACTGGTCACAAAAGTGAACAGGAAGCCCTTTTGCTTCCCTTTGTGAGAATGTTGAAGACCACAAGGTTTCTCCCCTCGGTCTCCTCTTCCCAGGCTGAACAAGCCCAGTGATATCATAAGGCTTCCCGTCCAGACCCTTCACCATCCTCATGGCTCTCTTTGGACAGTCTCTAATGATTCAGGTTTTTTTGTAGTGTGACGACCTAAACTGCCCCCAGCATTTGAGGCGAGGCTGCCCCAGCACAGAGCAGAGGACAGCCCCCCACTTTGACAGGCTGGTGCTGCTGTGCACCCCAGGGCACCAGTTACATCTTTGCATTTTACAAGCACACTGCTGCTTCCAGGGAGCAGCACATCACACAGGTCATCTCACCACAGAAAGCCACTGCCAGCTGACCTTGACCTTAGTTTCATGAGCCAAGATTTTATGAAGTCACTTGATTTCACATCCCAGATTTTTCATCAGAAAACCCATACTACCTCACTCAAATGTGGATATAAATATCCTTTAGATTACTTTAAGAGTCTCAATTTTAAAACCGAATAGAAGTCAGATGACTTAAAAGAAATTTGTGTCTTCAACATGCCTCACCTGGACAGGTCTGCGCTGTGGGTCTGCATACACCAGGGTAACTTCCATGAGACGGTCCCTCCTCAAGGGCAGTGGGAGAGTTAAGTAACAGAAGGGATCAAAGGTCACAGAAACTTTAGAGCATTTGGGACAAACAAGAGTAGACTTGAAAAGACCATGAAAAATATCCACAATGATGGAATCATTCCTCAGCCTATGATTCTCCCATGCCTCTTTTGCCACCTCCTATAAAAACAATTTTAAAAAAATATATTAGAAGTTATTTCTTGCAAAGATTTCTACAGTGCGTTGAGCACCAGGACCAGAGAAAACTTGGAAAATTGATACTGATAGGTCAATTTCACAGGGAAGGGGCTCTACCAGTATGTGTATGTCGAGCATACCACACTGGGATTTCTTCTCAGTGAAATTAAGTAAATCAAGTAAAATTTAATCTATCTGTTCTAGCTGAGTTTGAGGTGCTTCTTGGTGCACATAATGCCAGAAGCATGAATAGAGCTGAGGGGACAGTGACAGGGTCACATGCTGCTCTTCAGGACAACCAGGTATGCTCCACTCTCCAGAAGGAAGGAGTGTGCCCGTTGCTTTGGAAAGGCAACTGCAGTTACAGCTTTCAAGAAAAAAAGAGGTTTTTTGTCTTGTAAAATGATGGCCGTGTTTCACAAAGACAGTCTAAAAGGAGACAAACTACAATTGCTTGAAGACCTTCAAGAAACAACTTATAAACTCCTTACCAAAGGGCATCTGGCATTTGTCTATTCAGGGCAATCAGAGGCTGCTCTTAGCATGAGACTTTTAGTCTCAGTAAGAAACTGAAAACAAGAAACTTATTTGGCCTCTATCAGGTAAACCTCATAAAATAGCTACTTTTCTCTATTTAGGTAGAGTGCCACAAGGCATGACAAGGTTGTCCTGTCCAGGGACACTGCTCTGTGGGAAGGATGTTTGTGTGGCCTGTGAGCAGGAAGGCCAGGAAGCGTCTGGCCAACTAAATGCCAGAACCCAACTAAATGCCCTGGGAATCCTTAAGTAAAGGGCACTGTACCGAATCAGGTCTGCCATTGGCATCCTTCAGCTCCAAGTAGGGCTTCTTCTTCACTCTGTTCAAATCCTCATGCAAGCCATCTAGCAGAAAAGCCAAGAGCTCCTGGGAATCCTGCTGCTGGTATCCTGAGAACTGAGGAGCAAACCGCCCAACCTGGGTCTGAAACACGAAGGCAAGAGTGAGAGGGTACAAAACACTCAGGCTGTGGCTTGGGCACAGCTCAGCTCACCACTACTTTCTGCTGGCAGTAGGCCATGGTGAACTGGATGCTAATGCAGGGAAAGGTGCCAGAACAATTTCCCCAGCTACTTTCAGTATTTCAGCAGAAAGCAGCTCTTCACACTGAAGCAATGAGAACATTACACCAATAAACAAAGTTATAGACAAGGAGATGTGTTTTGATGTTCACTTCATAATTTAAATGTTTAGATTTGTAACTTGTACACCTTTTCTCACTGACTGAAGTTCACAGCTGGCAATTCATAGACCTTGCCTAGTTTTGCAGCAAAGACCATTTTGATTCATCTGTAAACAGCCCTCAGGCTGGGAGGTCATTTACTAAGTAACATTAAAGAGCAGTAGCAAACTCTGAGGAAGGACACTGCTCACTGACGAGTTCCTCCCTGTACCCCAAAAGGCATTCACAAACAATGAAACACTGCAGCAATTCTGTCCTTACTGCCTTCATAACATCAAAATATGTGCAGGTTAGCTTTCACTGTTTCTTCTGTCCCAGAGCTGTGCTACAGGAACATGACACACTTACTTTGAACATACGTGGGGCCACGTGAGACTGTCTCCCAGACCACATCTGTTTAATGAGATCCGCATAGGCTTCTGCGATTTCTCCCCTCATCCCCAGTGGGTTGTTCTGATTTATTTCAGCTTCATATTTATCTTCCAGGAAGTAGTCAGTCAGAGGAGGAGTATTGCTCAGGCACTGAGGAAGTATTAAGAAAATTAATTTACTGCATGGGACAATAGATTTGTGTGAGAATGAAACAACAAAACCAACTTTCACATCAGAACATGTACCAAGTTAACAAAACTGGTGAGATACAAGAGCTTGTTCAGCAAAACAAAGAAAAAATAAAGGCAGAAATCTGCATTTGAAAGACTGATATCTAGAAAATTAAAGCATAATAGTAAATACAAGAAAGAAAGTAATTGGTCCTTAACATGACTAGTTTGCATGATAAACTAAGATTGAAGTATGTTTCATTTAAGTAACTTGGATAATAAAAAATATTAATGTTGTCTCTTAGCTAAGTCCAAGAAAACAGAGTGGCTTAAGGTTACCACGACACAACTGAAAATAAAGTCTTGCTGAACGAAAAGCAGGGCAGCCCAAGTTTATTGCGGTGTCCTGAATACCACGTGCATAATGTATTAGTAATTTTAAGACCTGTTCCAGATTTCAAAGCCATCACTGAGTGACTGAAGTAATTTCACAGCACTGGTACCACACTAGAAGTTTGCCCATTCCTTAAATCAAAGTTCATACAATTTTTCTCATATTTTGTTTGAACTTCTTAGCAAAAAGCTAGCCCAGCAAGTTTTTGCATTCTTTAAAATGAACAAGATAATCCTAAGAATTTAAGTTAAAAACTAAAGAAATAATTATTAGCTTTGCATCTCTGTTAACACCTTGCACAATGAACCTGAACCCTTCCTGTGGCTTTTCTTGCTCTTCATTTTTTAAGAATCTTTAACACAGGCCCAGAAGTGCATGCAGTGACCTGCTCGTGTCACTTGTGCAGCCCACACAAGTGTAAACATCCTCCACGTCAGCCCATTTTTGGCAGGGCACAGCACTGGGACCTTATGTTACAGTCAGGCACCTGTTCAATACAACTTCCCCTGGCCACTTCAAATGCCACAGATTTCAGAGTCAGTCCCTAATACTGTAATATGTTTTACAGTACTAATGAGCTAAACATAAGCCAAACTAAACATGATTTTTTGGTCTGTTTATTTTTGAGGTGTAGTCTCCCCATGGAATCACATTAAGTATTCTTTTCCTTTCACAGATTTTAATCCACAATATTTATGAGACTGATCTTTTATTTAATTCTAATGAGAGCTCTTTCTAATTCTTACCTGTAATGCAGAATTCATGAAGCAGGTGTTTCCAAGGTTACTGAGTCCACAGAGTCCAGGCTGTGAGAGGGAAGCACTGTCCCTGCAGTTGTAAGAGTTACAGACATACCCAGAACCTCTGGAAGAAAAGACAATACAGTGAACTCCACAATGAGTTTGTCAAGTCTCACTACTACTTAAAAGTCACAACAAATACAAGTCAGACAACTGTTTACTGAAATTTTTTAATCAGGCTACCTGTTTCTGCTGCTTCATAGGGGCTAATGCTAAATAGCAGGAACAAAATGTATGTGCTAACTTTGGAAACATTAATCCTTACAAAGTGTATTATTTATTTATGGCTCATAACACGTTCATTTCCTCCATCTGTAAGTAAACAGCACACTATCCTAACACAGCAAGAGTCTATATAATGCGCTTCAAGAAGTAATAAGATAATTATGATCTGTATCTGGAAAGGCTTCTACCACAATGGCAGATAGACAAAAGAATATAATCCCTTCCCTCATGCTCTGAGTCACCTCAAAAAACAGGCAACGCTCTGGCAGTTAGTAAGCTCTGGAACATGCACTACTTTTGCAAGTCAGCAAGCAACAGCAGAAGGCAGTGGTTTCAAAAAGCCAAGTTTGATAAACAGGTACACAAGAGTAGTAGAACTCCTCTACTATCACCAGGGCACCATCACACTCCTTTTCTATACAGACAAGGATGCATGGGATCACTCACATGAAGGGTGACAAAACAAAAAGAACATTCCTGCTCTTACCCCCTGCCCAGGTGGGAGCTGTTCAGTCCATAGGAGTTACTGCTATCACCGTTAGTAATGACAGAAGTGGCAGACACTGAGGAATAAGAACTTGCTGATGATTTTGAAGAGGTAGTAAAGTTTCTGCTAGTTGCAATGCTTGATCTGGGAGAAAGGAAAAAGAAGCAGAAACAGTGCTACTACTTTTTTTATCCCCAGCCCCACCTCCCACAAAACTCCAAGGACTTGCTGAGCTATAGTTAGTTACCCCCCACAAAATTTGCTCCATAATGCGTTTGATCACATTTCCAAACAATTGTCTGGAACAGAAACATCAGGAAAAAAGTACCAGAAGTAGATGCTTAAAGGTAAATCTGGGTCCCAGACAGAAATAAGTAGCAATTCAGTGTGAGTGAGAAGGAAGCAAGTTTTAATTTTATAAGTAAACCACCTGGAAATAAGCAAGCAAAACCTCCCAAATCTTAAGACAACAGAACACTCTACCTGCATTAAAAAGTGACCAGGTCAGTCCTTCCCTACCTGAAACCCAGACTATCTATTCAAACACAACATTAATCAGGAAGAAGAGAGCCAACAAGGCACAAAGACGTAACAGTGTCCTGTCACAGACAGTTCTATAAAAAAAAAGCAAAACCACAAGATAGTAGTAATTTTAACACTAATTAATTTCTCTATAGTAAGAGTTGACTGGGATTTGGTCTTATCTCTCCATCTCTGCCCAAATGAACACACAAAACCAAAAGTAAAAAGGTGCAGGACACCAACAGCCACACAACAGTGGCTACTAGCCCCAAAACAGAGCAGAGAGCCAGCTGAGGACAGGGCTCTCAAGCTTCAGCTTGTCCATTGATTCTTTTTTATTGTGGCCCTAGTTTTCAAATGATACAAACTAAAAATGCATATTCATAGTTCAGATGGCACTTAAAAAAATGTTCTGGAAAACCTCTGTGGGGAAAAAACCATACAACAATGAACAAGCCATAAAGGCCATGACAAGGCAGAACAGCTGGACAGCCTCAACAGTTTGGAAATATAATAGCAGTAAAATAATACAGAAGTAAACAAGTTACAGGAGGAGCTTCCAGATTAAATTGGAAAACCCCAAACACAGTCAAAACCTGAAGCACGCTAAAAAACCTCACCAGCCAGCACAACAAAAAAGTATACAGGAAGTATCCTAGAAAGAATGAGATCTAGCAGAATAACTGAACCACTTCTGGGACAAGACACAACATTCTGTTGTCCATGCTGGAGGTGGAACTTCAAGATGACCTGGACACCAAAGTAGTATCAATGGGAAAGCAGAAGGTCTAGACTATACAAAAATTATCAGACTCATGCTCGTATGTGTGGGTTTCAAGGGTCAAGAATAAAGCAATTTAGGTAACAACAGCATGTAAATCTATTAAAAACACATTTTAAAAGTCTGAAGTAGCTAACTATCTAGAAAAAAAGGGGAGCAATCTAGAAAATGCTAGACTTGAGAACTAAGCATCTCTCCTTCACACATTTGATCTCCCAGAGAGAGAAGAGAGAAACTCAGAAAATCATATGAAGAAAATCTGCTGGTGAGAAAGGAAAATGAGGACAACCTCCTAAAGGATTTCAAGGTTTCCAACAGAAGCATAGACACAGTGTTTCATCAAGAGTCACATGGCAACTAAAGAGTTCCAAGTACTTCAACAGCATCCTACACAAACAAAAAAAAAAAAAAAACACCTAAGAATTACAAAGGAAGATAAAAAACAGATCAGAAAGCAAAGGTAAGGCACAAGTCACAGAGTGGGGAAAAGTCTACCCACAAAGTCATCCAGGATCTTGAGCAAGTTCCAGCTAGAAAATTGGGAAGGCTCATGTAAGTAGCAAAACAACAAGAGAGGTTAAGAGCTTTCCATGTGAGATTAAAAGAACAGAAACCAAATGTATTTGGGAAGACAAAGAATTCTACATACTCCTACATTTTAGAAATTACTCATCTATGTGTAACTACTGAAGAAAGGATTTCCTAAGGACAGCTGCTTCCCCTCATTTCACAAGATGCTCACAAAGGCAGCCATTGATGGCAGGTGAAGGGCACAGAGAGCAGCTAGAAAAACATTTTTCTCTGAAAGCTTCCCACTTTAAGCCTGGAAAGCCATTGTTAATGACCCCACAGTACTGCAGGCTCTCAGGACTGCCTCATTCACACACAGTGACAACAGATAACCTGGATGCCAAATATTTATCCCCAATGCCACAAAAAGGGTTTCTGTGGAACATGCAGACTTTGACTGGACAAAGGCATCTGCCCCCTCTATTGCCATCTCTCTCACAGTATGCGACTTCTGCTCCCTCAGAAATGGAGGCCCCAAGACCTTGCCCTGAAGTAAGAGAACAAAGTTATTTCATCTTTGAAATCTGTGACTTGGAACCTTCCAAAATGCTCTGGCCTCCTCGGTGGGTTACCACTGAAACCCAACTTCATCTTCACAACACTGAAGCATACTGTCCCCATCTGCAGGTAAAGACAGCTGCTTTGTCTTGCTACAAAACCTGTCAAAAACCCACACAAATGGCAAGTGAGGAGAAATCCGGAGACTTACAGGACAAAGAGGAAAGAAACAAATTACTCTGAGTTCATATGGTTGCTAAGTAAAAAAACTCCTAAACTAAACAACTTGAAAAATACTGTAAAAGGTTTTCAAGTGCTTGAAAGGCACAGACAGAAAAAGTGTTTCAATTCAGCTGAGGCCACCTTCAGAGCACAGAGTAGAGTCAGTCCTCCTCCTTTACACAACCAATAATAAAATAGTAGATTTGTGACAAAAACTTAGTGTCAGAGCCAGATTAGCTGGGATTTTGTTCAATTGACAAAGCAGAGGCGGTAATGGATGCTCATTTAGAAAGTTCTTACAAGCAAAAGCCTCCATAACTTATGCTACATCCTCAGGGCTCCTCTGCAAGCCTGGCATCTGCTGCAAACTCAAGCACTTCAAAGTCAGGGAATAAAGATCTGCACACAAAATATTTAGCTCAGTTGCTGAAGGGGTCCTCTGAAATCACACAGTGTCAGCACACACTGCCGGGAGTAAACAGAGGAGCTGGAAGAGGAAACAGCAGGAAAATTCTAGCTCCAACCAAAGAACCAAAAGGTATTTTACGGCTGCATATTGCAAAGAGAGAGAGATAGTTACCAGGCAGACACTAAAAACCACTTCACTTCAATTTTCAAGTACAATACCTGATGGAAAAGGTGTTATTTTCAAGAACTAACACAACTTCTTGTTTGCCTTCACTAACAAAATTATATCCAGGATGAAAAAAAAAAAAATGTGCTAGGGCTGAAATGGAATTCTGCTAGTTCAGGACTTTATTTCAGGAGTCCTGTAAGTAACAATTTAAGAGTACTAAATTCCACAGAACCATTGATATAATCTCCCTTCAGAAACAAAGTATGCCTGTAATTTTCAAATTCCTAGAATAAGTAAAATTCATTTCCTCTTCTGAAACTTTGTCTAGAAGTAAAAGCAGTTTCAGACTACAGTAAGAAGAAAGTATTTATTCTTTAGAGAGCAGCAAACTAACAGCAGTGGCCAAGCATAGGCTGAATATACCACCCAAGGACTCCTGTGGAGTTTAAGAGCATTTTTCCTGTAAAATGTCAGCCAGATTGATGGCTGGGGAAACACAAGGACAGCTGCCAAACCTGTGGAAAAGCTATTTCCTCTGGTAGGGGGCCAGTGCCTCTGACAAGCAGCAAATGGTGGGGAAAAATCCTGATGACACAGAACCACCACCCCATGATCACTTTGCACACACCCTCTGTGAGTAGGAAGGTCATGAACTCCCAGCTTGCCAGAACCTCTTTTGGCACTTGGGCAGGGATGCAGGTGCTCCCCATTTCTCTATCAACAGCAGGGAGCTCTACAATCTGTATAGCTGATGTCATCAAAACTCTACATTTGGGAAAAACTCCCTCATAAGCTTTCAGTAATAAACTGGTGCAGCCCAGAAAAGCTCCAAATATTAAATTCCCCACATAGACCTGAGAAATAGAACACTGAAGCAAAATTTTGCCTAAGACAGGATGAAGCACAAAAGAACATATAATCCTTGTATCACTTAATACACTTCTTTCAGCCACCTTTCATCAGCATCAAGTCAATTTCACAAGTTTCATGCTATATTAAGTAAATATTTTTATCTCATTAGAAAATAGTAATCTACATACCAATATCCACTTTCATTTATCTATCACTAGAGGTTAAATCAAAGCCTTTACATATCAAACTAGCTGCTGAGAAAGGACTACTCTGAGGCCTGACACTGCTACACAGCTCCTTTTCAGCTTTGCTTCATGTAGAAACAAAAGGTTATGGCTTGGTCTTGCACAGCTGCCTCTCCCATACTGACTTCAACCAGGTACATGATTTGAATGTTTAGCTGCTTTTCACGTGACAATCCTATAGAAAGTTCACTGTAGTAAGTATGATCTCTCAAAGTTTCAAAAGAGGTTTCACTGACCTATCGGATCGACTCCTCAAGTTTAACACGAGTGTATCTTGATTTCAAATGAGATCACCTGGCATCAAGTTCTATAAGTGAACTGTATTGTACAGAAAAGCATTTTCTTTATCAATATCAAGTCTGATGGTCCCTGGGATGGAATCAAGTAGGCATCAGACAGGGAAAGTCATCAAATTCTACTTTCTGTAGCAGGACGGGATATGAGCAGTTCCTTATCACTGCAAGCAATTTCCATTCTACACCATTCACTCTATACACATAATATTTCACCAAGCCCTGCAATTACCCATCTCTTCTCTAAATCACTCAGCACTGAATCTGGGTCACTTTTACAGGCTTCTCTAATTGTCTCTTGTGGGAGGGGTGCTGGTCAGCTATTTCCATACCCTTTTTAAGGGAGAACTACCAGAACTCTGAGCATTCACTACTGGCAGGTTTGAGAATATACTCTAAGATCCTTTCTGTTCTACAACAGCAAAGGACAGATTATTTGTTTCACTGTGCAGCGGTAGCTTTTTAAGCACACTAGCTCAACACAAATAGCACTTTTGCCTCCTAAGCACTATAGAAACCCTAAGCTATTTAATCCTTATACAACCTGTTTGAAACAGGCTTTAAAACACGCTCTTGCTAAGAAAAGAAACCAGCTGCAGAAGCACTGAAGAATATTTATATTTGAGACTTTCTCTCCTTCAAAATAACCAAAACAAAGCAAGTCACAACAGCCAGTGATAACCAGGCTTTCACAGAGAACATGTGGTCACTAAAGCCTAGCAAACAAGCTGCACAAAATAACAGAAACCTTTAGAACATGCTTGCTTACTTTGCCAGGCAATGCTGTCCAGGCCACGTGCCATCTTCATTTTTCACTTCTATTAAAACAACCTGAAAGAGAGAGCAGGTAATAAAGGTAACTGCAAGTCTGTTACACATTTTGCAAAAGCATTAGCAAATCCCATTGTCAATGTTTGCTCAAAGTACATAAAAGCAAGTGAAAAAAAAAAATACATCAGCAAAAGCACTACATGAATCAAAAAAAAAAAGAAAAAAAAAAAAAGAGAGAAAAAGTTATGCCCCTTACCTGACCCTGATAGAGCCCTGCATCTTGCACTGTGCTATCCAGCTTGCTGAGCTGCTCATAAGTGTTACTCATATACCTGTTCCATAGCCTGGTTTCCTTCTCAGCTGGGATATTGAATAGTTTTCTCATTTCTTTCTCAATGGTAGCTGTTCAGGAGAAAGTAAAAACACCAAAATCCCTAAAACATGATTGCTTTTGAAAAAACACCAAGACATTCATTCAGCAAGGAGGTGCATCACTTATCCTTCAAGATCCTTCAAGCAGAAAACATATTATGGAAGTTATAATTGCTCATACAGTTTATCTAATATTAAGTCTGAAAAAATAAACTTCTGTTTACAGTCATGTATTTGCTTGTCAAGCCCTCAAGCCAATAACATGTAGAACACTTTGAGAACTTTCTGCCCAAAGGCCAACTTCTCTTCATCTGAAAATACAGGTTCAAGTTTTCAGTTACTACTGTCAAGTTGCCCATAAAGATGCTGTGCTGGTTTTGCATGGCCTGCTCTTTGGTAGTGGCAGGGAAGCACAGAGGCGGCTCCTGTGAGGAGCTGCTGGAAGCTTCCACCATGTCCAGCGGAGCCAAACCCTGATGGCTCTGAACATGGACATGCTGCTGGCCAAGGCTGGGCCAGTTAGAGAGAGTGGTAACATCTGTGATTACACATTTAAGAAGAAAATCAAAATAAACTGGACACAGTTGTTTCCTAATCAGAGACGAGGAGGAGGAGTGAACATGTGAGGGAAACAACATGGAGACACCAAGGTCAGGGGAGAAGGAGGGGGAGGAGTTGCTGCAGGTGCCGGAGTCGAGACCCCTCTGCAGTGAGACCATGGTGAAGCAGCTGAGCCCCAGCAGCCCACGGGGATCCAGAGGGGATGCAGAGATCCAGTCCCAGGGGATCCAGGGGGGATGCAGAGATCCACCTGCCATGCCTAGAGGAGGCTGTGATCCAGTGGAAGACCCAGTGGAGAGAGAGGGCCCTGTTTCCAGGCTGGAGCAGCCTGTCCTTGGAGGACTGCACCCCATGGGAAGAGACAACCATGTTGCAGCAGTTTTGGGAGGACTGTGTGCCCATGGGAGTGGACACACGCCAGAGAAGTTCACAGACAACTGTCTCTGTGGGAGGCACCCCACAGCCTCACAGGGGAAGGGTTCCTCTCCTGGAGCAGCAGAAGAAAACCTCAGATGATAAACTGACCAAACCCCCATGCCCTGTCAATGGGAAGGAGGGAGGAGCTGGGGGAAGAAAAGGTGTTTTTAAGGGCTTATTTTTACTTCTCATTATCCTCCTGTGATTCTGTTAGTAATAAACTCACTTTATACCTCCAAGTTGAGCCTGTTTTGCCCTCGCAGTGTTTTCTCCCTGTCCTTATCTCAACTAATTACCCTTTGTTAATTTTCTGCTCTCCTCTGCCCAGCTGTGGCAGGGGAGGGTGAGTGAGCAGTTTTTGAGGGTGCCTGGCATTTGGCCAGTGTCATACCACAACAGATGCTTTCTTCAGTTTAGTAATGTAGATACAGGGCAGCTGACATTCAGCATTTTTACATGTGAAAAACACAGGAATGAGAGAGAGAGAGAAAGTCAAATTTGCTCCAGTCTGGAGGTTCTGGAGGGCAGAGATTATATCCTGAGACAGCCTCAGAGCACAGCTTCATCTATGAGAGAGCTACGTACCAACAGTATCTGCCTTGCTGAAGTGGCAGCTGATGACATTGTCGGGATCGCTGCTCTCACACAGCTTCAGCTCCAGGAGATAAACCTCAACCTTATAGTGCTTCACAAACAGCCCATACTCCACCACCTGCACACAGGGAACAAAGCAACACAAAGCTGCAATACTGAGCACTCCTCTGAAGCACACAGTTCCAAATACTGTCAGCCTTTTGGAGTATTGAGAGTCAAGCCATAAACTGAACACTGACTCGCTCCTAGATTCAGTCACCAGTTTGTTAGGGGGGTTTTGTTTGGTTTTTAAAACAGGAAATCCCAGTTTTCCTTCCACGGTGCAAAGTTCCAGAGGTTCATCATCACAGCTGAAGTGACAGCGTCAGCTAACTACTCATGAAAAATACTTGATAACACAAAGCATTCTAGAAGAGGATTAATTACCTTTTGCCTCTAGTCTTTGGTTAAGTTTTATAAAATAATTAAACCAGGCTGGAACACTGGAGCAAAATCTCTTCTACCAGAAGAGAGCAAACCAAAGCATTATTTTTCTGCACAGTACACAGAACCTGCCTCATTACTCTCTCCTAGCAAGAACAGAGAAGTACCCCTGAAGTTGTTTTGATGACACTGCTTTATTTCAGAGTACTTTTCAAATCAATTTTGCATTTGAGAGAATATTCCAATAGGTACATTTACTCATGCCACTAGCTTCCAGCTTTTTTTAAAAAATCTTCCATAAAACTGGACACCATTCTTCACCTACAGATCATAAAACACATTATGCCAGAAAGAAAAGCACATTTCACAGGCCAGTTATGAGACGATTGCAATGTAACAGGAAGAGTAAGAAAAAAAAGAAAACCCTACACCTCAATTCTCTCCAAAGTGCTTGGCAGCTACAAAGCCTCTGAAACTGAGACCATATTCCATTGAAAAAGCTGGTATAATTTTAAGAGTAACAGTGAGAGGCATTTGGACAATGCCCTAATTTGCTTTAACTTTCAGTCAGACCTGAATTGGTCAGGCAGTTGGACCAGATGATTAAGTCCCTTCCAACTGAAATATTCCATTCTATTCATGTGACACCAGACTTGGTATGATCTACACCTAACACGTTACAGAAAAACTACCCAGCTTTGGAAAGAAACAAAGAATTAAGACCTAGACTTTAGTGACAATTCCACTAAACTATGCTTCCATCTTCTGAGGATTGTTGCCTTTAGAAGGTTGTATTAGATATGCCAGGTGCTTTGAAGGTAAATAATTAACAAATACATTTAAAAAGACCTTCAGTACTTTGCTGTTACAACAGAAAGTAAAGCTCTTTGTTTAAACAGCTTCTTGACAGGCAGAGCAGACTTCTCTTTAAGAAAGAAAAGAAACCAAGTGAAAAGTTTTCCATTTGTTTTTCAGAATAAATGTCACTAAACGTGACTTCCTGTTCTCCAGTATTCTGTAGTTGGAAACAAATAAGAGCCATATTCAGAAACAAAAAGAACTCTTTCCAAGAAGTTCCTGATCAGATCATTGTGTCCATTAGGATGGAGGAATGGAGTCTCTAATCACCTGCAGATGTCTTTTAAACTGCATCTGACCAGCTTCCTTGTTCTCTGCCAAAGTACAGCTCATGTCATGCCATTGCACAGCAATCTCAGCACAATTCAGCTGCTGAGGAAGCACATTAATACACCTCCCCACAGGACTCTAGAGATGACTGCCCAAAAATATGGTTTGAGACTATCAAAAGAAACCTGAACCACAAATAAATCTAGTCCAATCCTCCTGTACTTGGCTCTGATCATCAAACACAGAGATGGAAGAAATATCTTTTAAAACCATAAAGATGCCTGAAAATCGCTTCCCAGCTCCTACTCTTATGGAAATTTTAATGGATGAATTACAGCTGATGCATCTTTAGGAAAAGTCTTAAGGTATTTAAGGACCACAAGTTTAAGTGCTTGACTTCTAATGCTATCTGGGGAATACTGTAACTGGATCCTGCCCACATCCTACTCAGGCGCAGCAGTGCAGCTTCTGTGTCTCACTGACCTACTGCATTTTTGTAAGAGGCTGTTATATCCCACAAACCTACTATTCTGCTGTATTTTAGCATCTTATTAAATATAAAAAACCCCTTCAGTTATCAGGTTAACAACAGAGACTGACAGTTTCATAGCAATTCAAAACTTGAAAAGTTTACTCTTAACTAGACCCAGAATAACCTGGCATGTCAGGTCTGTAAACCAGCACAAGCTCTGAGCTCTGCCTCCTTGGTTACTGCACCATTGAAAGCATCATCAGATACCACAACAAAAGATGGTTCATGCAGTTAGCCTAAGAGTTTCCCCGATAGCTCCCAAACCTCGTCAACTTTCCAATTTTTCAGAAAAAGGAGAGCGCAATGACATGCCAGGCTTTGTGACAGCCATCAGCCAGCTCAGGAAGGAAAGCTCCCTCACTTGGAGAGGCACTGATCACTAACAGCACCAGTTCTCCCTCAGCACAGACCTGCAATTCCTCACCATGTTACACGTTTCTCTAAAACCACATCTCCTTTACACACTGTAATTATTCTCTCCTCTCCTACTTCTTGCTTCCATGGGAGTTCTGCCTACTCAGCTGAGTGAACCTGAGGTAACCAGAGGATCCTGGGTTCACTCACCAGTCCTGAAGACATCAGAATTTCTTACTACCTGCAATTTCTAGCCCACACTGAATGACAACCTTCCAGCACTTCCTGATCTTACTTCCCTTGTGGTGGCACACTTTGCTAGGTCTTGCACACCTTGAAGTAACCCTTACTTACGACACAGTGTTGCTTAAACATAAGTGATGTTAATTCTGCACATTATATCAACACTGGTGCAGTGATTAGTTTTTTAATGAGTCCCACAGACTGGCATTGCTCAATTTAGTCAGTACAATTGGCTAAAACTAAAATAAAAACAAAAAACCTTTTACCTATACGCATTCCAACAAAAAAAAACCCAACCAACCAAAAAAAAAAAACCAAACCCAAAGACTCAAACAAAACAGAAACAAACACTTGCCAATTTCACCTTCTAGAACAGGTTATATATTCAGAATGCATACCTGACTGCATTTGTCAACCAAAAAAATGACTTACAGAACAAAAACATATATCCATCTCTTTATAAAGACTTTAGAATCACATGATTTTGGAAGAGAAAATAAGAATCACCTTACACTCCAGAGGAAGCCCTAATCCATCTGTACTGAACCATGTCCTGTCCTGGAAGATAAACTAGTTTGACCAAAAACTTACACTTGTCCACAAAGCACAAACTATTCCACACAATAAAAAAGCACTGTACTAGTCCAAAGAATCATAACCTGAACAAGGTTCAGGGTTCTTGCCCCAAATAAACCATCAATTCAGAACCTCTGAACACTCAGGCATTTTGGCTGAAATACAGGTAACTTGTTCTTTCAGACAAGGCAAAAAGACATCACGTTATTATCTCCAAAAACCTACTGAGAACCCTGCCTTAGCTGACATCTGGCAAAATAAACCATTTACGTTTGATGGAGATCAGAAAATGAAACCAGAAGAAGAAGTTGATTCAGCCATACTTACTTTCCTCACAATAGGCTGCTGCCCGTCTATACAGCCGTACCACGCTACTAGTTTGTTCCAGGCTTCGGTGGGCACCAGAACATAATCCAGCTCATCAATTAGGTGCTCCTTTAAACTCTGAGTTTGTGGATCTAAAAGGGAGACAGACGGCAGAGAGCAGGGCATCAAACAGCACCTTTTCTTCTCCAGAGCCACACACGTTCTGCCGGGACACCAAGAACACCAGCGCTCCCAGGGAGGCAGAGCCGGGCCAGTCCCCTTACGCACAGGGCGGCGCGGCCGCGGGCCCTCTCCAGCAGCCGCCTTCGAAAGCGAAAGCAGCGCGGGGAAGTTCCCCGGCCGAGCCCGAGCCGCGGCCCCGCTGCCCGCAGCACTCACCGCCGAACAGGCCCGAGTTGTCGATGGGCCCCGGGAACAGGCCCGCGTTGTCGACGGGGCCCGGGAAGAGGTTGGGATCGCCGGCGCCGAACATGTCCCAGCTGTCGAAGCCCACGTACTTCTTCCATTGCTTGAACCACCGGCTCTCCACCAGGTACCTGCAACACACGGCACCGCCCGGCGCGGCCCCTCAGCGGCGGCGCGGCCCGGCCCGCAGGCCCCGCCGCCCGCAGGGGAGGGGGACGGGGAGGGACGGGAGGCGCGGGTGTGCTCACCAGGACTCGCCGGGCCGGAGGGCCGTGGCCAGGAGCGGCCCCAGCTCGGCCCGCTGCTCCGCCGGGTCCGGCCGGGCCCGTTCCCCGCCGGCCGCGGCCGCCGCCATGTCCGTGCGCGAAACCCGGCGCGGGCGGAGGTCGGAGCGCGCGCGAGCGCGCGGGCGGGCACGCGCTGGGCGAGTGGGAGGGACCCGCCCCGCCCGCGCGCGCTACGTGCGGGGTGGGCGGGGCCGCGCGCCCTATGGCGGCGGCCGCCATCTTGCGGCGGCGGCGTGAGGGCGTTCGGGGAGGGTGCGGCGTCTGCTGCGCTGAGCGCCCTTAGGGGGCTGCAGGGGGAGCCCGGGGAGCAGGAGCGCTCCACCCGCGGGGATGGACCTCGTCTACGAGGGAGCTTCGTGGTCGAGAGGGCTCCCGGGCCACCCTCTTTGAGTCCTCAGATAAAAACACTTGTGCGAACACTGTGCTTGCTCCCTTCCGCCTCTGCGGCAGCACCAGCCCAGCCTTCCCCAAACCTGCCCGGGGTGGCTGCTGCCAGCCCGCTGCTCTGGGCTCCAGACACCGTGTACTTCACTTTCTCAGCAAGAATCTCCTCCCTGAGTTTTGGCTCAGTGGAGATCGAACCCAAACTGAAACCTTTAGTTTTTCATAAAGAGTTTATTTTTCTCTCTCTCTGACAAAAACTGGAGGCAGAACCATTTGGTTGGACTGTGGTTTCAGTTTTGGACGCTCCATTTTCTCACGTGGAGCACACTGGTGAGGGCGTTGGACTTGAAATTGTTACGGGAATAAATGGAAGAACAGGTGTGTGTGACCACCTGGGGAGTGCTCGGGAGGTTGGATACTGTCTCAGGAGAGAGCTGCTCCAAGAGATTCAGGCATTGATCCCTCGAGTACCGTGTCCTGTCCTTGAGAAGGAGGGGTCTTGGGAAGAATTTAAAAAATCTGCTTTAAACGCGTGCACCAAAGAAATCCCTTTACCTTATGTGAAAAAAAGGCAGGGGTGATGTGGGGGTGCTGTGACTGCCTGTGCCACGAGCGTTCTGGCAGCACCATGGGCAGGTGGGCTCTGCCAGCCTGCCACTGCTGCAGCAACCAGGGTAACGTGATAAAAGCCTTTTATCTTCCTGACAGCACAGCAAGTCCATTCAGTTAACGCTGAAAGAACCATTTTCTCTTTCCAGTAAGAGTTGTTACTTCAGTTTTTCTCAGAGGGCAGGGCCCCTTCGGGCTCTAACACACCCTATTATGGCAAGGCTGGGTGTGTTTTTAAAATGAGTCAGCTATTCTGAGATAGTGCTTGGTGGCTGACCTCACTCTGCTAATGAATTACTGACTCCTCATAGAAAGTGTGGTAAACAATTAAATTGTTTAATTCAAGCCTTTCTGATTCAGTGCAAGAAAATTACATTGTTCCAGTTTCACTGTAGACAGAGGTGTCTGGGTTCTCCTGGCTCCTCAAGCACTTTCAGCCGTTGACTTCTGCCCTGATCTCCAGCTCATCCCGATGCGTGTGAAAGTGGCACTGACAGCAGCAAAGCCCCCTCAAGTACCACAGGACTGGAGGCAGGTGTTCCCAGCCTGCCTTATGATGGCAATGATCAAACACAGTGGCTGAAAGCTGCCAAGGAGAAAGGGAATTTAAATAGCTGAAGGAACCTTGTACGGGCTGAGTAAGAAAGGTCTCGGACTCAGGCTGATGGCACTTCTGTTGAGTAGACACTTCTGAACACCACATCAGCCGGGATTTCAGCAGATAGCCCAGGGTTTGGTGGGCAGAACACTAGGGAATCTGGGAGAGCGAGAAAGGGACAGGAAGGATAATTTTTCTAGGAACTAGTTAACACTCCTGACAGCTTCAAATATTTGAACTTGTTTAAGTATTTAAGAAGTTGGCAGCAACTATCAGCAGCTAAAGGGGGCAAGAATCACTGAGAGGGGGGACAAGTAGGGGACAAACACTTTCTAGGAAGGAGAGAATATATGAAACTTTGATGTGCAGAAGAATGGAAAAACAGGAGCACTAACAGAGGGATTGTCTGCAATTAAAGTGTAGTGTAGGAGTGTATATGTGACAGACAGGAGATGCTGAAAGGACAACATCCTCAAGCCACAGAAGCAGCCAATTGTGCTAAAGTAGTATTTATTTTAAGGTTGCCCTCTGAGTCAGTCTGTTTCTCTGTGGAATTACAGAAATAGAAATGGGCTGATTTATAATCCCTGAGGAATCACCTGGGATTCTTCATGCCTCCCCTCAGCACAGAGCTGCTCCCTGTGGTGAAATGTTCACCTCCTCTCATCACAACACCGGCCAAGGTTTGGGTGTGAGATCCTGTGTGGGAACCATGCTCCACTGTCCTTGTCACTGCCAGGGAGCTCCAGCCAGTGCCCTCTGTGCTGCAGCCCACTGGACCCCAAAACCAGCTGCTCCAGGGAATGCTGAAAAGAGACTGGGAATAACAAGGCTGGGCACCTTTCAGCTACGCTGCAGAGTTCCTGCTGGTGTGCTTACACTGGGATTGTTCGTTTTCCTGCTGGCATGGCTCATTTTTGTCCTGGAATCGTGTCACTGTACTGCTTCTGGCACAGCTGGAGCCGTTGCTTTGTTTTTCTGCTGGCACAGCCCCAGCAGTCAGAAGGTAAAGAAATCCCTTGGCCATAAGCACAGAATAAGCAGAGTGAAAGGTGCTTTTCTGACCAGCCAGCTCAGCAAGAGTCCTTTTCTGGCCTGGTGGAGCTGCAGCGGGTGTTGGGCTCTGCTCCCTGGAGCTGTGGGCCTTGGCCAGAGCCAGAGGCTGGTTAGGAACAGAGGAGGCCCCACTCAAACACTCAAGTTTGGTGAGTCAGGAATGAGGAAGTGCCACAGCTCACGTTGAGAAAGATTTTCAGTGCCCTAGGTTTCTGCTGCTCATGATCCCCTGTACTCTCCACCTATTTCAACATCCTGCATTAATGAGGGAAGTAGAACTAACTGAAAAAATAATCCCCTACACCATGCATCATCTGCTGCAAAGCTTCAATAGCTGCTGAAAACATCCTGTTTTTTTCTATGAAGCTGTTCTGGGATTTAAGAAATCCCCCGGCGAGGATTGTGCAATCTGAGTTCAAAGCTCGATGACTCAGGGGTAGCAGCAAGCAGGGTGGTGCTGGCTGGGAGGTTTACCCAGTCTCTCCTCAACCTTGGGGGATCCTTGTATATAGGTACAGTAACAAAGAAACTGTGAATTTGTGAAGTGAAAAGCTACAAGCAAGAAAAAATCCTATCAAACCCTAAAGTCCTGAGTGTTTTATTATGAAAACAGTGCCTGAATGTTTGAAAGCATTATGCCTTCCCTTGGAGAGCCCAAATTTTAGTCTGGGTTAGGATTCCTCAGTCCCACACCAAGTTTATGCACAGTGCTACAAGGCCTTGTGAGGAGTGGCTTGCAATGAAAACGTGCTCACAGAGCAATTGAAGGAGTGAAAATTTTCCTGTAGAAGGAGTTGAGCTACTGGGCAGAGGGATGGCAGGTGAAATTTGGCACAGGCTCATGAGTTCCCATGGGAAACCAATCATAATTCCAGCCATATAGCAGTAGCCTGTAAAACCAGGATTGCTGAGTAGAGTTGATATGTCAGAATTATTACTAAATCATAGAATCATTGGGATTAGGAAAGACCTCCAAGATCATTGGGTACAATTGTAGCAACTTCTCATCAAGAACTTCTCATCTCTGTGGAGTCAAAAAAACTGTTATGGAAGAAGTGAAAAGAAAAAGGAAATATTTCCTGGCACATCTGCACTTGGGAGTGTCCTATGCAATTCCTGTGCCCAAAGGGAAACAAGGACACTCTGAGGCAGGCACAGATCCCATGGGCCAAGTGGGGTGGTATTGAATGGGGTGGTATTGCACTGGGAACCTGAACAAACTGGTTTGTCACAGGATTCCCTGCATCGTGAGGTGCTGGGGATGCACAAAGGCGCTTTGGGTCTCATGGAGGACTGGGCAAGCACACGAGGATCTGTGCGGGGCCACCACTGATGCAAAATGGGGTAGAGCCAGTCAGGGGGCAGTGGCTCTAGGACAAGGGAGGGACAGTGGGTGCTGCTCCTGGTCTAGGTCCCCCCAGGCTGCAGAATCGCTCATCTCCCTGCCCTAGCAGTTACTAGCCTGTTGTGGCTGTTGCTGATAGCCACAGTGGGAATTCAGCCAGTGTAAAATCACCCCCGGCCACATGCCAGTGTGTTCCCTCTGCATGGAAGCCTGAAGGGAGGCCCAGTGAGCAGTGGGGCAAGGTCTGTTTGCTCCCCGCCACCCTCCCCTCTGCCAGGTTTGTTACACGCGGGGCAGGACACTGTACTGATTCACAGCTTGCAGAGCTCATGCCCTCGGTTTAGTTCAGCCTGACTGCACGGCCATGCTCGAGTGCTCCAAGTCTGCCCCTGTGAGCACCCACGTGGGCTGCTGAACAGGTAACAGACCCACCATGTTTTACCCAACTCACCCAGATTTATCAAGCCACAGCCTTAAAGAAACTACACAATTTTTATTCAGAGAATCACAGTGAACTACCGAAACTCACAGCTGCTTGCCCTGGCATACCTTCCCAAACATTCCCGTGCAACTTTTGAAAACATCAAGCACACTTCAAGGATTTGGAAGATGCACCATCACAAGCAAAATCTGCACGAGACATTGGGATTTCTGCCAAAGCAGCAGCTCCCTGCAAGAAAAACAGCCAACAGCAAGAGCAAAGGGCAGAGAACTTTCTAGGCAACCTGCTGCAGAAGCAACTCAATGTCGTCCTGGATCCTGATGGTTTCGAAATGCCGGCTGTAGCGTTTGAAGGGCACGCCGTCGGGGCCAATGAGGAACTTCTCGAAGTTCCAGGCGATGTCATTGCGGCAGACCGGGGACCAGATGATGTACTGCGGGTTGGTCATCAGCGAGGAGGGGTCGTCGTGCGGGAAGGGCAGCGCCTCTTTCAGGAAGGTGAAGAGAGGGTGCGCGTCCTTCCCGTTCACCGCGCACTTCTCGAACATGATGAAGTTGGGCTTGAAGCCGTTGCCAGGACGAACGTGCTCGAGCGAGAGAAGGATCTCATCGTTGGTGCAGTTTTCCTAAGGAAACAAAGGTAAAATCGCCCCGAGCACGGCCTGTGAGAGCCCGGCCGGGAGGGGCGGCTCCCCCGGCCCCGCTCCCGGCCCCGCCACCCGCCCTACCTGGTGGCCGAACTGGTTGCAGGGGAAGCCGAGGACCTGGAGCCCGTGGGGGCCGTAGCGCTCCTGCAGCTCGTTGAGCTGCAGGAAGTCGCGCGTGGTCGTGCCTCAGAGCGACGCCACATTGACCACCAGCAGCACCTTGCCCCGCAGCGAGCCCAGCGGCAGCGGCTTCGCCGCGCCCAGGGGCTTCGCCGACATCCCCTCCAGCCCCGCCGCACGCCCTGCCGCTCCCGTCGCCGCCATGGTGCGCACTGCGGGAACACACCCCGCTCCCGCCGCCGCCGCGCTCCGCCCGCCCGCTCCCGCCGGGAGCCGCCTCCGAGCCCGCCCCGAGCCGCTCCCGAGCCGCCTCCGAGCCCGCCCCGAGCCGCTCCCGAGCCGCGGCCGAGCGCTGCCCCGCTCGGGCATCGCCCCCCGCCAGGCCCGCCCGCGCCTCCCGGGCGTGGCGGGGCGCGGAGAGGAGGCCCGGGCCTGCTCTGAGGGGCTCGGGGGGCTTTGATCAGTGAAATGCGCAGAGCGGGGTGGCTTTAAAACCCACAGCTAACAGGGAAGTGTCACCGATCCTCGGAAACGCTGTGGAAAAACAGTAAAACACAGAGTGGTCCCAGGAGTTGCAGCCTTCGTAGTTTCACGGCCACCCGTGTCCAGGGGTGGTGCAGTGTGGCACCAAGGCTGCAGCATTCTCCGCGGACACCACTGCCACTGTGCATGGCTTTGGGGAGACAAACACCCTCAGTTTGTGCATCAGGAAGAGGAACAGGAGGGGCATAAGAAAGAGGGCCAACAAATTCCCTTCTTCAGTCCTATAATTTTTGCACCTCTTTGAGGCTGGTGAAGTCTACACACAGGGTTACAGCTTGGTACATCCTCACTAGATAAAGGGAAGTAAGCTCCTTTTAAAACTTAAGGAGTTGCCTTTCCCCATCTTTGGCTTTTCCATTTCTTGCCTAACTGCTTCAGTGTGTTTGCAGGAGTGTTGGATCATGCAGTATTGACTGCTCTGTTCCCCACAGACTGAAGGCAGCCCTAAGCGAGCTGGGCTGTTTCTTGTGCTCACACCAAGCAAGCGGCCCAGCTGTCCCTCCACAGGTCTTTGTGAACCACTGCCCTCCCCCAGAGCACCCTGTAAAGGGGCAGGTCGAGATCAGCTCTTGTGTCCATGTCCATGGGTTGGACCAACAGGGACTGTGGAGCAGCACAGCCCAGCAGGAACAAAGAGCCAGGGCCTCAGCTCCAGTGCAGCTCCCAGGGGGAAGGAGGGAGCCCCTGCTGAGCCTCCTGCCTGCATCTGCGCCAAGTGAGCTCCTTTCACAACAGCCCAAGGTCAGACAGCTGCTTATCAGCTCTGGCCACCAGCCAAGGCAGCCTGGGCCCCCACGCGGGGGATGCGCCCAGCCCCCCCTTGCTGTCTGCTCTCTTTCATGCTTGGGAGCAGGGACTTGTCACGAAATGCCAGCTGTCACTAACAGGCACCACATAATGCTGCCTCTGCTCTGGGTGCCCAGGTGACTGCAGGATCTGGGGGGGTTGCTTTGAACCGTTTTTGGCACCTGCCCCAATGCCTGGGAACTGGAATAGTTCCAGTTCCCAGCTGTGGCAAGTTTTGGGGACTTTCCTGATTATCTTGCATCTTTGGGGACCGGCAGTGTGTTGCAGCAGTGATGGCCAGAGCCATGTCAAGTGTCTTGAGAGAGATCAGTGCTGGAAAACGGCTGATGAGCAGAGGCACATGAGCCATGTTTGCTCTTGAAAAAATTGACAGTTACAGTCAACAGAGGCTTCTCCTCACCCACCCCTGGCACAGCGAGCCCCAGCTCCTGAAGAGGAATTTCCCTTCAGGGTGACCTCCTCAGGGTGGGGCCACATCTTTGCTGCCACTCTTGACCTCAGACTGGCACCTTCACTCCTCTGTCTGGTCCCAGGGAATTACTCTGAAGTAAGGGAGTTTACTTCTGGGGCCCTGCCCTTTCCACAGAATCACAGGTTAGGGCTTTCCCTTCCTTGATGAGTGAGTTTTAAGGGTACACAATGAACTTCCTTGTTGGCTCAGAGCTATGCCTGTGCCGGGACACGTTCTGTGCAGCCTAGTCAGCTGGGATGCCAGAAGCTCCAGGGGGACCAGAGGGGTTCAGGGGACCCCTTCTGGGCTGTGTAACAAGTGACAGCTGTCCTACAAGGTTAAAAATTACTGTTGAACAGCAACAGCGGGGAGTAATCACAAAGGCCACCAAACCACACCTTCTGGCCTCCTGCTTACATCATGTCCCCACTCCTGGTAGTGAACTCCCTCCCCTGCCCAGGGGGCTGGCACTTGGCTCCTTGCTTTTCCCCTGCCTCTTCCACAGCTCCTTGCCTGCCTGGATCACTCTCCATTAGTGCTGAGCTCTCATTCCCCGGGTCAGGTCTGGCCATCTGTGTCCTCAGCTCGGTTTCATCCAGAGCAAATGCGGCTTCACATTTGTCCAGAGGTGACAGATGTGGCAGGAACCCAGAGGGAGCCAGGCTGCCAGCCCTCAAAGGCAGGAAAGCTGACTGATAACTGAGATGATGGTGTAAGTCAGCAAAAGCTTAGTCACACTGGGCTAACAGTCACTGCTGGGTTGAAGAAGAGCAGCAGACACACAGCCATAGGTTTTGAGAAACAGGCAACCTGACTCCAAACCCCTGTGAGAGTTGTTCTGTAACTGTGGCCGCAGTAGACTGCAACCCCACATCCCTGCAAGACTGAAAACCCCCAGATTTGCTCAACTGCAACACCCCCCCAAAAAGGGGAACTGCAAATGAGCAACTGAACTTGTCAACACACCAGCAAATTAAATCCTCCCTGGCAGGTTGAGAACTTCCTGCTCTGTTCAACCCAGTCACCCTGCAGGGGGAGGACAAACACCCAGGAGAGGAAGGAGGGAAGGGTGGGGTGGGTGAGACCACTGGGCTTCTCAGACAATTCACTCTGGGTGTCTGTGGCTGAAGAGGAAGGACAAGGACCAGAGGTACAGGGCATTCCTATGGCTGGATCCGTTTCTCCTTTGCTGCCGGAAAAGCAATCAGGAATTGTCCACAAAAAGAAAAAAACTGACACAGGTGTTTTGTACGCCATTATGGGATGCAGCCAGGTGCTCAGACATGGATTGTCATCAGCAGCTGGACTCCCTCCTACCCGGCCCAGGCAGGAGGCTCTCATCTCAGCAGCAGCTGCTGTAAATACCAGTGTGAGCATGGAGATGCCCACTGCTGTTCCCTGGCCTTTCCTCCCCAGGAGCAGCACAATCCTCTCTCCAGCATGGGCGCAGCACAGGGCCCATGCCTTGAGCCCAGCCCGCGCTGCAGGGCTTGAAGGCCTCCCTCATGCAATGCCATGCTCGTGCAACCGCTGCCACTGCTCCAGCGCAGCTCGGCTGCTGCAAACCATCACATGCTCCCACAGCAACACTGCATCTGCTCCTCCCTTCCTCCTACACAGCCTCCTCTGCTCCTCTAGTCCCATGCTCAGGACTGGCAAATCCAGCTCAACTGATGCGCTCTCATCTCACTGAGTATCAAAAGCTCCTGGGAAGCTTTGCTGCTCACTGTGGGGGCCAGCTGAGATGCTGCAACTCGGCTCTGCTGCAGCGTTTGGAAAGCACCGCGAGCAGCAGATGGGTGTCCCTTGCTGGGAAATAAAAATAAGTATTAAAGCACTTGCAACTGCTTAGTGAATTCTCTCTCAGCTTTATCAAAAATGCTATTTCTAATTCAGGCTGTCAGATGCTGGGACAAAAACCCAGAGTGAGGAATACAGACACCAGGATACAGGGAGCTTAGAAAACTGCCTTTATTCTATTAGTTCTTGGAAAAATGAAAATACAGAAAGAGTTTAGTTGGCTGCAGAACAGCAAGAAGTTCACAGGTTAGGAGTCTGATCACTACATGGTAACCAAACTTACACAAAAAGTTTCTTTTTTTTTTTTTTTAAGTTTTGAAACTGGGTCCAGCAATGAATTTAAGGCAACTGAACAGTTCAGAAGCTTTGAGTGTGAGCAGGCTGTCTTTTCTCATCCCTACAGCACGTTATGGAAAAAACTCCTCCTGGGTGTGCAGACCACTCATATCATTCAAATGGGTCAGACTCTTACAAATGAACAGGGGAAGAGGATCAGCTGCTTTCCACCGGACTTTATTTTCAAATACAGTTTCTTAAAAAACCCAGAACACCTTAACGCAGAGGTTACAAGTAACAGTATTAGGAAATCCAATTATACAAAAAATACTACATCTAAGCTGGGGTAAATAGATTTATTTTTGGTAACATACATTTAAACTGGCACTAATTACACAGTAACTAAAAGGTAACTAACATGAAACCACAGAACCCTCACTTTTCCTTAGCTGAATGGGACTTGGTCATTTCAGAGTGATCACATTTTCGAATTAATGTTTTACACCAAGCCATGAAAATCAGATCTTCCTAAATGTGATAGCACTGAAGCTACTCTCGATTCCATACAGCCATGTAACGGTTGTACTCAATTAGAATAGGACGTTAGTTATAAAGTAGTTACGGACCAATCCTCCGTGTTGACAGCTTTTTTCTCTTTATAGAGACAAGAAAGAAGATAGAGAATTGTCTTTAATTAGCGCCTGGCATATCCTGTGAGTGCAGAAAAGGTTTGTTAGAGGAATGTCGAGGTTAACCTTGGGTGCACAGATGAATTTGATGCAGATTGTTATAAAAATCATGGTTGGCTTCTAAATACTGGTAGCAAGATGACTCGATTTTTAAATCTCTTAAGTAAATTATAGATAATGAAAAAGGCCAGTAATCATACACTAAGATTAATAAACAGCACTTCAAAATTACTCAAGTGCAGGGTGCTGCTTTGGCCATCTTCCTCTGGCCACGCTTTATAAGAGAAGGCACCCGGACTTTTTCTTGCCACGCCGGGCTTGCAAAGCAGCTCTAGTGGCCATTTCAAACACCTCCCTGACACCGTCTTTGGTCTTTGCCGAACACTCCATGTACCCGAATGCACCAATGCGGTTTGCCATATCCCGGCCTTCCTCGGGTTTGACAGGCTCCTGCAACAGCACAAAAGCAGCAGGTGAGAACAGCCCAAACCCACACTGCTCTTCCCCTTCCCACCCAGCTTCCCAACAAATGCAGAGAATTTCTAGGTTAAGCACATGTAATGAACTGGTTAGTTAAAAATCCAATGCCAGAGGACGCAATCAGTTTTCTGATACCTCTGAGCTTGAAAGCTGCAAGACTTTTTGAAACGAGCAAGTGATTGCCTATTTCTGAAGAAGCATTTATGCAATTCTTTGCCACCATTGGAAAAAAAGCCTATGAACAAATCCCCAAATCAATGCCTCAGTCTTTGTATATAGCTGTTGATCAGACAGCCCACAGAAACCAGCAGCCAGCTGTGGGTGCCTGTTTAATGCTCTGCTACAACCACCACATCTTCTGCCATTTATTGTAAGACTCCGAAAGGAACCTGCCTGCTTCATTTTGGCCAGCTCTCGTCTTGTGTGCTCATCATTCCTCAGGTCCTTCTTGTTTCCTACCAAGATGATAGGCACGTTGGGGCAGAAATGCTTCACCTCCGGGGTCCACTTCTCTGGGATGTTTTCTGAAGAAAATAAATAGAGACATGACTGTACAAAACCCCACTTCTGGGGAGAGTTTTGTTTTAAAGCTTTTACTGAGTTGTTGTAACTTGATAATCTACACTGATGCCCTTTTTTTCTACTCTTCATAAGGAAGCAAGTAGACCTGTTCTGGTGTTACCAAAAAAGACAAGCCTGTCTGTGGTAATCTGAAGGCTGAAGGACATGTAACATTTTGGCTTCCCTCAGCAGCTACCTGACTTTGAAGAACAGCACGCAGAATTTTGGACTGGAAAGTTAGGGAATATTTTGCTTCAAGAGAAACATTTTATTTATCTCCAGAAGCTAGAGATGGGCACAATAATGAAGCCTAAGTTTTAACCTCACTTCTTTTCCTAAAGCAACACAAAACAACCCCTCAGCTCTCCCCTTACTGCAGCAGAACTGTTCAACACATTAATTACAGATACACAGAAACAAAGGCTTGGGCTAAGTAATTTTCAAGCTGCCGTTTCTCCCTACATGCAGCAAATGAATCTGTTCTCATATACAAGCAACCTCCTCCTCACATCCCTAGATGACTTTAGTTTTTTAGTGAAAGGAGGACTTGGGGGCTTTTGAAAGCAAAACCTTGACAAATTCTGTATAGGAGGAAGTGCTGAACAGCCTAAAACATCTGGCTGTGCTTTCATAAGCTCTCAGACAGTTGAGATTCACCAGTGGATGTACCTGCAGGCTGCATAACCACTTTTTAATCTTCATGAAATTCCATTCAGCTTTTGAAGAGACGTTCACTATTATGTAATATGGCATGTTTTCTTGCTTGAAGGAACAACTTAGACAAGGGTTTTGAAGCCAGTTTTTGCACTACAGCCAAAATACCAATTCTGCAGCTGCACCTGGAGTGCTCAGGTGTGCTGGCCTCTAGATGCTGCACACCTGAAAAGCTGCCTGGCAGTTCACTGCTCCAAGGGACCCTGGCACCCAGATACTGGTGAGCAGGAAGGGAGGAGAGGGAAAAGAATTTTTACAATCTGGGAAACACAGAGTGCTGCTGCAGCTCTTGTGATGCTCAGTGTTGCAGGAGAATTCCCTGATGTCTGAAAACTACACACTCAAACCAGCACCAATTCTGAAACTAGGAAAGCTCCCAAGGGAAAATACATTCTACAGTGCAATTTCCAAAGGGAATATATTGATACAGAGAAGTGGTTCTGATTCAGTCAGAGATCTTACCTAAACTATCAGGACTATCAATTGAAAAACACATAAGTATAACATCAGTATCTGGATAAGAAAGCGGTCTAAGTCGATCGTAGTCTTCCTGTCCTGCTGTATCCCACAAAGCCAACTCAACCTGCAAAATTAAGATAACGGTTAGTCAGATCACCAGGAAAGTTCTGATTCAGAAGCCAGGAACACAACAGGAGTGATTAAATATTTCAGTCAATACCACTCAACAGGAGGAGACTACAAGTTCTCCTTTGACAGAAGAACTGCTAGGAATTTTATATTCTGTAACTCCAAAAATCAACTTATTGCTGCTTATGAGTCTTTTCTTTATACCTATGACCAGTTTCAATTCTCTGAAAGGACATAAAAGCTACCAGCAGGAAAGCAACATAGAAGAACCAAAGGGAATCAGCTCCAAAGGGCTGGGAAGGTTTTTGACAAGCATCCCAGAAATACCAGTTTTCAGTGAAAGTGAACTAAGCATATGCTTTTTAGGATTATGCACATTTTCAATGGGTTTACAGCTGGAACCTGTAGTGACTAAGAAATGTCAAGATCTTACTTATTTGTGCAGAAATTTAACAAAACTGATTTGTCTGTAAAGCTTCTTGTTACTAAGAAGTAAAGTACGTAATGTTCTCAATGTTTCTACTTTTGCTGGAGCTAGGTGAGAACACCCCAGCAGGATTGTTTAAAACTGTAGAAGGAATAGCCCACATTTAAAGCAAAGGACTTTATAATCAAGCTCTTTAGGTACATATACTCTTGCTTAAGATTCTCTGATGAGTCTGCATTCACAATGGAGTGGGTGCCTTCTTTAAACCCTTGCATTCAAAAATTCCAGGAAAAAGGTCCACAACAGCTCAGATAAAGACAGATGGGCAGAACTGGAACCCAAACGTGAGCCTGCATGTGCAATGCAACTGTCTGTTGAAACAGTGAGGAGACAAAGCCTTGAGAGGCACACCTATACAAACATAATCTTCTGTATTTCAGTCAGAAATACTCTTCCTCTCAGAGTCACCTCTGGAGCTGCAAATGTGAATTCTGTGGCAAATGTTGATATTTTTGAAGAGATGTCTGTTGACAGTTTCCTCACACCACACTGGAATCAGCTCCTAAAACACCACATCTCCTACCATCACCTCTTTGTTTTCATATGACTTCTGGACATTTCTGGTAATGCTTTTCTAGGAAGACAGAGATAAGTGGCTGTCACACAGAAGAGGCTTAAGCACTGCTCTCCTAAAAACTTTTGTGATCAAATTTTCTGAAGACCAAGAGCTTAGGTAAAATACATAAATACATCCTCTAGTTACAAAAAAAAAAAAAAAAAAAAAAATCTGCTGATCCTGCTCAAGCTATTTTCCTTTAGCTACTGGCTGCATCTAGCTGATAGGGCATGACTCCCTATTCACTCATTCAGAGATGCAGAGATTCAGGCAGAAAGGAATGAGGAAGTTAGATTGGTGATAAGAGAGAGAAATGGATAGCATACATATTTCAAACAATAGTCCTTAGAATCTAAAATACAATATAGAAACTGCAGAACCTGTCATTTGGGGAAAAAACATGTCCTAATATTAGTCTGTAAGTAAATTTTTTTTTACTGATTCACATTATGGGAGAGGAAAGCTCTTTTTAGACTCAAATTGCATGAACTATCATGACTAAATCCATAAATAACCCATCCCTGCAACACTAGGAAATCAAATTTAACATAAAGTCCAAAACTAGCTCAAAAACCTCTTTTTCTCCAGTCAGGACTGACAGTGAGAGATTCCAATCCATAATCACTGCATCTGAACTGGAATGGACTGAAAAATGTCCTGGCTGTACCTGAGCCCAGAGCAAAGGCAATGTCACACAGGACAAAGCAGGCAAGCTCAGCACCATCAGCACCAAGACCTGCCACACACCTGAGCTGCAGTCCCAGGACAGAGTCAGCACCCAAACAGACACAGGCTGTGCCTGCCTGAGAGGTCTGTAAAGAACTGAGCTCTCAAGGTGCAAAGCTCCTGCTTTGTGTGCTTCTGGAGCACCCTGGAGAGTGACAGTTTTGCACATCACCCAGCACCCTGCTGACAGAAGTGCAGAATGCAACCTACCCAGGGATCAGCACCTACAGCTGCCCCCTGGAGTCTGCCATGTCTGCCTGTATGGTAAACAAAAGGACTCAAGAGGTTCCACTGATTAAAATCTCATTTAAAAATATTTAAAACTAAAATGAAATCTTTTAATAATTGGTTTACTGAAGTACAAACTGAAGATGAAGCTCAGTGAGCTGTGGCTACACTTGGGTGCTAGGAATTGTGTTCCTTCAGACAAGCAGGACAGGTGATGCTGATGTACACTATGAAAATCAACCCCCTTAATCAACCTGTCTGATGTCTGTTCTCAGAAGAATGCTGCATGTTGCCAGGAGTAGGTATGAAAAAAAAAAAAACCTCTCCAGGAATTAGTCTTTGTTAATTACAATACCAGGTACCTATTAAAACAGGGACTCTGTTCCATAGGCCAGTAGCCCCAATGCCCTCAGCATCTCTGCATTGCTCCATCCCCTCCCACCTGCTGCAACATTCTACTCAGACTGACTGCATGGCTTTTAGAACCTCAGCTTGTGTACAGTTAGAAGCACCTTGTTGGACAGACAATGGATATGAGCACGTTCTAGCAAGGCCAGTATTTTTTTCCACAGGAATATCCTTAATATGTGGTTAGTGCTTACATTGTAAATATATTTTTAAATATGAAGTGTGGAGATGTCCATGCTGTTCTGAACAAACAGCAGTTCATTCTGCCTCTTAGAGAAGGGTTCACATACCTGCTTTCCATCCACTTCAATATCTGCTACGTAATTTTCAAAGACAGTGGGAACATACACTTCAGGGAACTGGTCTTTGCTAAATACAATCAGCAGACAGGTCTTTCCACAGGCACCATCTCCCACTATAACCAGCTTTTTTCGAATGGCTGCCATAGCTGAAAAACAAAACAATGACTTGTTAATTCAACTGTTACAGCTTTTAACTGAGATGATAATAATTAATAAACACCAAGTCTTCAATTATAAGACCTTTTACATTGATTGTACGTGTCCGTTGGAGAGACAGACATATCTGGACCTGGGTAAATTCAGGTTCCCATCCTTTTAAAAAAAAAAACACTCCCCAGCACTTAGCAACACACCGGTGAACCCACTAGGTGCAAGGATAATAGAAAGAAGAGGAGATGGGCCTGGTTTAGCATTTATTGCTCTGTCCTAAAGGCTGAGAGCAGCACCCAGAGATAACGAGTGAGTGAGCAGCACTGTCCCAGGGTACCCTCTCAGAAGTGTATTCCAGGAAATCATACACAAGATGCTTCAATTGAAGGGCAGTAACATTTTCTTATCACACTGAGTTGTCTTAACTACAAAGTGCCAGTCAGCTGGACTGAGGAGCACTGCTGCCACGTCAGAGCACCAACAGAAGGATCTCAAGGTAACCAGTTCCTCAGATCACAACCACCACTCTGCAAAGGATTTTGGCAGGACACATCTCACTCCTCAACCCACTTTCCTGGGCATTAACCTGCTCCCCGGTTAACAGAGCCTGCTGTCAGCTGGCAGTAAGTGAAGGGGGGACTCAGAAGTGGAGACCCCCGTGGGACTCCATGCAGATCTCTGCTGTGCAACGATTGATCAGTGGTTAATTGATTAGTCTGTATCAGACCATACAAATCCATGACCTGCTCATGAGCAACTCTGGCCTCAAAAATACAGTATAAAAGCTTGAAAAGCTTTAAGGAAAGCCTGGAGTCAGGGTGGGGCTGAAGGAGATGGTTGTTTCGGATCTGGCAAAGCAAACAAAACCAGCACTATGTATGTGCCTGCTCTCTCTTTTCTCCAGGCGTTTATTTGTGACCAATGCAGGGACAAGCCAGAGATTCAGGGAGTGACCTGCCTACTCCAGAGTGCAGTGAGGACAGACCCATAACGACTTTCTTCTCCATGTAACACAAAGGCACTCCAGGGGAAGCCGCTTAGTCATCCCATGGAGCTTCCTGGAAATGGAGCAAACAGCAACCTACCTATGACAAACAGCAACGCCACCACAATACCTATGACTTTGCATGACCAAAACACCACAGAGGGAGCACCCCGTGAGTTAACTTTTGCCATGACAAACCCAGAACAAAGTTCTATGAGGATGATCAGGACTGCTGGCAAGGGGAGAAGGCCTCAAAGAAGCACAGGAGAGATTTAAAGGACACAGCAAAAACATTTTATCCTTTTCACTTCTTTTGCCTCATGAAATCAAGTAAAAAGGTAAAACTACCATCTAAAAGCAAACTTTGGTACTGTTAGGTGGTGAAGAAGCAGTGGATATTACAGAGATTCTGTACTTCTGCTCCCGGTACAGAGAATGTTCCAGGTACCATTTCAACCCACCAAGCAGCAAGAGTCGAGGACAGCCTTGTCAGACACCACTGCTCAAGTGATCCAAATCCATGTCCAAAGTGAGGTTTTTTCACCTTGTAAATATATATGTACACAAGTTAAAGTTATTTACCTTAGAGACTTGGGGTAATTTTTACATTTGTGGAAGGTTTTAAATGATCCAAGCCTTATAAAAGTTTTCTTTCTATTGTTTTAGATGATTTTGAATCCGTTCTAGCAATGGTAGTATTTGAATTTTACAGAACTGGAAATTATCTGTCCTCTGTACCAACTCAAGATCAACTACTTGTAACTTCTATTTAATGTCAGTTTTGGCTAATCTGCCCTTCAAGTCCTACAAAACCTCCGAAGTAATGTACTCGTGTGCCCCACAACATTTACAGTGAGAAAATGTCCCTCAGTGTGTACCCTCGCCCTTCTTTGATGTAATATAAGCCCATTACTGTTTATGCTGGTTTTTGTGGCCATAAGGAAATGGATTATTCCCTTTCCCCAGTGCAGCTGAGAATACATGCCTTCATTTAGTCTTCTCTTCAGGCAAAACAATGCCAGTTTATTCAAGCCTTCTCTGTAAATCATATTTCCTAGACTCTCCCATTGCTCCCTTCTGGGCAGAGTCCAATTGGCACAAATTTACCCAAGTGTGGAGCTCAAAAGCCGAATCCATTATTTCTCCTAGGGCTCTGTGAAGGGTGCCCAGAGCTGAAGTACTAATTTCATTGATCTTCTGGGATACCCTGCTTAAACACCAATCTGGAATTATGTGTCTTTTTCTTTCTTCTTCCCCTTCCCTGAAGACAACACTGTTGATAAAGTCAGCTTTTAATTCCTGATAGCTCACCCACTTTTTTCATTCAGATGTCTCTACAGCGAGCAGTTCTCTCTTCACACAGCTGAGTATCCGCTGCCCCACTTTCATTTGTCCTTACAGTGGCTGATGGTTTATTCTACCTTTAGGTTCTAGCTCTGTCCTCCAGTTTCATCATGGCCTGTTGGATGCAAGTTTAACAGCAGTGATTCCCAGGTAATTATCTAGGCCATTGATGAAACCACCCTGGAGACACAGTGGGTGGCTGACATAACCTGTCCTTCCCTGCCAGCCTCCCTCCTTCTCCCTTCTGTGCTGGTGGCTGGGACTGCCTGTGATGCCTTGAGTTCCCTGCAGTATCACCCAGGGTAGGTGACCTTTTGGAATCACCTACAGATAGCTGATTTTTCAATGGAGTATCAGATCAACTTTATCTTCTTCTAAATACTTCTGTCACTCTGATTATTTTTAAGTGTTCCTTGCCAGTTAAATTTTATGTTTTGGCCTTCTACATACCTATGCCTTAGGTCTACAAGGAAACTACAATTGTGTAAAAAAACCCCCACAAACCCATTATTTAATATAGATCTTTCTACAAATCTTTCCCAAAAAAGCTTGAAAAATTTATTAATATATTAAAATTATTTCAGGAGCTTTATTTTATCAACTCAGTATCTTTCTCCTGAGAAAAGCCTATCATGAAACTCTCTGCCTGAATGCTTCCTGAGATGTGCTGACATCATTTGGACCCAAGATGCCCTTCAGCAGTGTGTGCTCAACCACTTCCTTCCCACTTCCCCCCCCAGGCTCAGGACCTGCCCAATGAGGCTCTTGTGCTCTCAGTGCTGTGCAGGACCATCACCAGGACAGATCAAACCTGCCCAACAGTCCCTTCCATCTAGTACATCCAAAGTCTAGGGTTGAGTCTCCCTCAACATCAGCTTCAACATCTAGTTGAGTCTCCCTCAACATCAGCTTCTAGAGGATCCTTCTGGACCATCACAGAAAGCCTCAACCACATTATAATTTTTTGGTGACCCATGGCATCCTCATATTTTTTACTTTAGTTTCACCTTCCACAGCATTACCATAAAACAATTCCTTCTAGAACAAGTGTGTCGTAAAAAAATTCAATTCAGGAGGCAAAGATCACCACTTAAAATCTCCAATTTTCAGAAGCAGCCCAGATTATAAATGCTGGGTAGATATAAACACCTCAGCATGTGAGCTCTGATCATAGACACCTCCACCCACCTCAGAAGGAAGTCACCAAACATCACAATCACTTCTTTCTACTTATCATTGTCAATGAACCACAGAATGGTTTGGGTTGGAACCTCCAAAATCATATAATTCCAACCCTCTGCCACAGGCAGGGACATCTTTCACTAAACCAGGTTGCTCAAAGCCTCATCCAACCTTGATCCCACACTTTCTAATTTAGGAATTCCTTGAATTTCCTAATTTACAGGATTCAGTGTACAGATCAGCATATTTCAGCTAGTTATTTTTAGCTAAAATAAATACATTCCTCTCCAATGGGCAGCTGTAAGGGGTTGTCAGGTCTGGCAAAGATTCAGAAAAACAATATCTTGGTAGCACAATAGAGAAAAAAATGGATTGTTAGAATGGAGCTGCATCTTAGTGGTGCGTGTCACAAGGACAACACTAACAGCATTCACAGCAGCTGGGTCTTTCTGGTGCATTCTGACATGCTCTGGTTTTATTCATCAAGTATTCTGAAACATGGAAATACATCAAATTTCCACCAGCAGTATGTGGGAATCAAAGCACTTTGTTGGCCTAAAGAGTTTCATTTAAGATGCATATTACATACAATTTACTGTTTGCTGCAGCACAGCTTTTCACCAGTGCCTACATTTAGAGCTAAAAAACCTCCATGCACTACCTGAGAGGGTATAACAAACAGCCCAAACCCAAGCTACTACTGCCTCACTGTAACTGAATGAAAGTACATTCATCCTTTTACACAACACATGGAACAGGGAGAGTCCAGTAAACCCAGAAAGCTGCTGGAACTGCATCACTGATGATGCACACAGAATATTGAGCAAGAAATCATTTATCCCAACTAGTGCTGCAGAATGGCTGCAGGGATCTTCTAGGAGAACCTGTGCTGTCTTCTGCAGCACGGCAAGAGATCTGCAATTTTTCCTACTCTTAAATGAACCACTCTTCCCACCTTTGCATTTAGAGGATTCTCAAAACCAGCTAGTCTGCTAGATTCAAAGTGGAAACTCTCACAACATGACTCAAGTGACTCATGTGAATGGAAGAGATTCAATTATGACATTTCCCCAGCCTCAGCCAGTGTCTTTCACAGGTATTACAGGAGCTTTAGACATCATTTGCTCAATCCCACTAACATCACAGGAGGTTACAACACAAGGAGCTCCTGTTTGCAGAGTTGCCACACTAATATCCTTGTTACAGGAGGCTGCTGTTTCTAAGTGCAGTGAGGCTCCAAGACTCCTGCAGCATAAAGCCCTGCTTGTTAAGGGAATCCACCAAATACTCCAGAAGAATTAGAAATGGGGAAAATATTTTTTTCATGTTTTAAACATACACCCCCCAAGTATTACTCTTTACTGCAAGGGAATTTGCCTCTTCAGCATGCTATTTATTTTTCCAAGGAACAACTTTTCTAGTGCCACCTCTCTGGCAGGTCCCAAGGCCACACAGCATGAGAGAGGATTTTGGACACACTGCTGACATTATGATGTTGGATAGGCTGACAACAAACATGCCAGGTTTGTCTGTCTCACTGGATCTCATCCTGGAGAAAGTAAGTGATGGAAGAAACAGCCCTTTACCATCACATAGGTATCACAACTATATTTAATTTCAATTACCAATCAATTACTAGTAACTTTATGTTGCCTGCTATACTATACAGGCAGATCCTTTGCATAATGCAGAAATTTGTAAAAAAAAAATTTCTGGATTATTGCATGTCAGCAAGAACTCGGCAGAAGCAGTTCAGCATGCAGTAAGGATGCTGCAGGGGATGGGGGGAGAACATCCTTTAAATTCTTTCCCACCTAATCTTGCTGAAGTCCTTAAAACCAAAATGTTGGAAGGTAAAGGTTTTGAAATCTTAGAAAGACTGCCTTGCTGCTGACTCCTCTACACAGTACTGAAGCAGTTTGCTGCTGAGTGAATTACAGCCTGGCACTCTTCTCACTTGCTTTATTTCCCTTCATTCAGTCAGCCCTGCCCTGGGCAGCAGGAGGAACAAGAGCCAAGCTGAGGGACCAGAAGAAGAAACCCTGCTCAAGTGTCTCCCACCCTGACCAGTGAGTCCCTGCCCTCAACTCACCACAGGGGAGAACTGACTCTGTCCCAGTCCCTCAGCTGCCTCTTCCTCAGTACCTGCAGTTACTCTTAAAATATACTCACTTTTCTTCAAGTCTGAGGTGGAGGAAGACAAGAGTTTTCCCCAAAGACTCCAGGGATCAAGAGGGGATGAGCAGGCTTTTCTCAGTTGTCTTCTGGCCATTTAGCAAGGTCAGGCATTAACACTGAGAACTAGCAAAGCAGTTTGGAGTCCAAAGTAGATCAGCCCCGAAGCAAACATGCCTGATTTTAGAGCAGCTGTGTACAGTGAAGAAAGAGACTGAACATAGAGCATCTGAGTGGATGAAGTGGCCCAAAGACTATGACCAGGGAAGGGGTCAGGCAAACAGGCCAGGAGGAGAACAGCAGAACGATGTAACCACTCCTCTAGAATAGAATTCAGGATTCCCAGGCAAGCATCTCGGTCTTCTCCTCCACTAAAGTCCCAATGGAGAATGCCAGCAGCTATACATTCTATAATCCTTTTTTGCTGCTCACTTCTCATTAGTGAAAGCACATATAAACAAATACCAGAAATACTGCAGCTTGCTGCTGAAATGCTAATCCTGCTACCTTAAATCAGCTTCCTTCAGCGTATGTAAGCCTATGTGTGCTATCTTGCCATTTTTCCCCACATAACCAACACAGGATGGCCCTGATCTTCCATAGCAAGAGTTGTGAGGTAAAAGAAACTGCGACCCAAATTCACCTCTTAGAGAAGCTGCAAACTAGGAAATCAACAGCCTTGGGACTGAAATAAAAGTTAGAAAAAAAATTATGGAAAAATCTGACTCAATCACATAAAGGAGTCAGATACAACCCATGTTTCTGCTCAGGGTTCCTTAAAGATCCTGGAAGATGTACATAACCCAAAACATGCAGCAAGCGACCACTTATTTATTGTCTGAACTGATCTGTACAGCCACACTGACAGTCAAGGCAGACACACTGAGCTCAGAGTGATCTGCTCTTCTGACACCATGAACAACCTGAAATCAAGCATTACTGGGATGGAACCTCAGCTCAGTTCCAAGCCACCAGAATCAAAGCACTAAAAACATGAATATGGTCGATACATTTCATTATAATGGTTGAGATTTTCTTAATTCCGTGCAAGTTTGCCTGTGGACACTTCCACTCATAAACCAAAAAGCCCCATTATTTGAAGTGTTGCTAACAAGGCCTTTAAGAAATAGCTATATTTATATTCCTTACTGCAGCCAGTACATAAAGCAGTTTGACAGTACTGCAAAATAGACCTATTTCTAACTACAGCACTATGTGGGAGCAGTTGGCGAGAAAAAGCGATCTGCTGGGGCTTTTTGGGAGGGTTACATATGAAATCTAACACTTGAAAAAAGTTCCAAAGGTGGCAAAGCATAGGGCAGGCTACTGATATTGCACATTAAATTTAACCCACAGAGAAATGGAATTTTTCTGTTGGAAGACTGAAGTACAATTGAAAAACTAACAGAGAAGGTCAGCATAGTATCCAATGGAATTTAACACTGAACACTGGTCCTTTGGGAAGGTCTTTGGACGAGGCAAGCTGAGTGTTCAGCTTTCTGATAACAGTTCATTCAGCCTACATCAACCAGGCTCAAGTCTGGCTTGTTTTACTAGCTTGGAAAAAGTGCCTTGCAAATAGAACTGTACATTTCCAGAGCCAGCTTTAAATCCAGAGGAGCATAGCTGTGTTCAACCCCAGCTAATAAACCTCCCCAGGTCTCAGCTAACTCCACAAATAACCAGCTCAAGCCTCTTTGTACTACATCACCAGAACTGGGAACAGGGTCAGCTTAACTGCATTAGGTCTTAGCAGCACTGGTTGCCAGCCCCAGTGAACCCTTAATGACTGATTAATTTTATACAGTCATTCAGAGTTATCCTAAAGTACACAACAGGTGTTTAACAGGCATGGGCATACAGTGCATCTTCCTTAAGGACACAGAGCGTTGTTCATGCTGCCTCTGCAATGGCTGTGATGGGGTAGGAGATTCTTCAAGCAGTATAAAGCCTGCCAGTGCAATGTTTTGGAGGAAACCTGAATCAGCTGTCAGCACTAGATCCGTGCTGAGCGTCATGCGGACACAGCACGTCTAATCTGAGATATCATGTGAAGTCTCAAAGTAGGATTCATCCTATCAAATTACAGCCTTTGCCCTTGCCTTCCTCTACAGGAAAAATCCTGTATGACAACACAATTCATCTTCCCCTCAGAGAAGAAAATTGTTTTGGATTCTAATAAGTTTGCTTGAAAACATTTTGCTTTGCTCTCCTTCCCTGTACAGAGCACCTGCCCGTGCTTTACAGAAATGAGCCTCAGCACTGCCAAGTGCTCCCAGGAACACACAAACTATCCTCTGTGAAAACACCCAAATCATGGCCTGTGCAACCCACTACACTCAGCACTGTGTCCCACAGGCAACTCCAACATGGACACTGACCACTGACCAACTTGTTTCTGCACCTAAATTTACACCTAAACTTACACCTAGAGACTCAGAGACCATCTGTTACTGCAGGTCTACACACATGGAAATAGGGACACTGACTTAGGAGTTAGGTCTCTCCACCTCAGTGCCTGGCATTTCAGATAAACTCAGGACTGGATTCTTGCACTAAAGAAGAGGAAAAATGAACAAGAAGCTTCTCCCTGCATGTTCGCCAGCCTTCAGCTCAGGAGCTTCTTGGGTCAGATGTGGTTCCCATGAATTTGGTAACCTCAAACAGATTTCTCTTCCATGAGCTTGTCCAGGCTCCCTTTGAACCCGTGTAAACTTCCAGCACACACAACATCCTGTGGAGGGAGTTCCCACAACTTAATTACACATTGTCTAAAGCCACTTCCTTCAAATTGAAGATTGTCCCTATTAGATTCTTTTACTGCCTCCTAATTCCAAAATGGAAAGGGAGTGAACAATTTGCCTCCGCTCACCCTCTTCCTCTGCTCACATAACAGCCTTTCCAGACTGGAGCACCCTAACACAGGTTGGTTTTTTGTTTTTTTTTTAATTACCTTTACACCTTTGACAGTAGTGACTGTCTATTCCTGGCATAAGGAGTAACAAAGTGGTAGAGGTGTCACCTTCCCATCCCACATTGTCCATCCCAGCTCCAAATGCCCCAGGGCTGCTGCAGCACAGCTCCAGGAGCAGGAGCCTTAAACCCATTCACTCGGTATCACAGAACCACACCCTGAGATGCGTTTCAAGTGCAAACAAGCCACTGCTTGGTCATTCCCCAGTACATTTCACCCCGTGCATTAATTCAAGTGCAGATCATCTTGACTTCAAAATAGCAGAACAGAGAATCCCATACCACGCTTCTCACTCCAGCAGTCAATTACATTTTCTGCACTATGATGAAGTTTTCCTTGTCACTTCCCCACTTCTTCAGCTTCTGCAAATTTCCCATTACGGGCATTTTGCATTTCTTCCTGGTGACCACTCAAATACACAGCCCAAGAGTCCAACTCCTTCATGTTACCACTACACACAGACTCACTTGAGCCTCCACTTGCCTTTCACAGTTGCCCTCTTTCTACTACATTTAATATGCAACATATTGATTTTGTTCTGGATTCTTTTCTCACTGAAAATGACAAGCAATTACTGTCAAGTACTAACTGAAGGCTAAGATGAACAGTTAAGAACCAAACTAAAACAATTAATACCTCTTGTTTCTATTTCCTCCAGTCCAGGTTGAGTGACTCTGCCTTAATTCTTTCCTGAACACTTTGTTACTTGTTCCATTATTGTACCTGGGATTGATGTCTTAGTCTGATGGGATTACAATCATTAAGATTGTCCTACTTCTCTTTATTATTACTGCATATTAGCATTCTTTCTAACTCAAACTGCTGCAGTATGCAAAGAGCTTTCTGGAAAAAAAAATTACATTGCCCCCCTTGATTTTCAGGCCAGAGATCTTTAGAGCTAAGATATTTATCAAAACAGAGGTGTCATTTACCAAATCTGGTCAGATTAGGTGTGCAATATCATTCAACCTTTTTTTTTTTTTTTTTAACTTAATGAGATAATCAGAATACCTGATTACACGGAAGTTCTCTGTGTATAGATAAATAACTGCCAAAAGATAGGAAACCAGGCAGAAGGAAATGCTCAGCGCTCTCAGAAAAACACCCGTGGAACCTGCACAGCTCAACGTTCATAAATGACCTGAAAAAGCGAAGAAAAACAGCTATACAACAAAATTTACTGGTGATGTCAAGATGCAGAGGTAATAAAGGCAACGGCTAACTGTGATGGATTTCAGAACTTTAACAGGCTCTGTGCCTTGGCAATAAAATTTGAAAGAGAGAAATGTGAGGTGATATACAATGTAAAAACCAGATTCAACTTTCTATATGAAATTATAGACTGGGAGCTGATTACTGCCACTCAAGGACAGTATTCAAAGGTTACATAGCTAATTCCTTTAAAATAAAAGCTCAGTACTCCAAAGCGCCACGATTTAAAGATCCTAGTATTAAGAACCAGGAGAAAAGGAACAAACCAGAAACCATTAAGATGATGTCGGAATCCATCGCATGACTGCATCTTCTGATGTGTGCAGCTGTGATCCTCCCATGTCAAAAGGCTATAAATGAACTGGAAATGACTCAGAGCAGGGCACACGGATGATTAAACTACACAGCAGTGACCATATGAGGAACAACTACAGCAGAACTGGAAAAAGGACAGTCTGGAAGAGATACAACCACAGAAGAAAACAACTGGATGCTTCTCTCAGACCCTAAAGAGCAGTGAGCAAAGCTGGGGCCTGAAACAAGGACAACAGCAAACGGGATGAGCCAGCATGAAAGCAAAGGCAGGCAGGCCTCCCAGCAGGACACATGGCAAGGCCTCACCACATTTCTACTTTTTAGGTCCATAATTTCATAGTTATTTGAGCTCCTTTTTCCTCCCAGTTACTTTCCACAATTTTGAGCTTCTGTTTTCTATTTTCTATGTTCAGTTACTACTTTTCTCTTATTTCATCTGTAGGGCTTCCTTGCACTGTTTAAGTGTGAACAAAACAGATGCCTTCATTTCCTTTCCAAGCCAGGTTATTTAATTCACATTCAACACTTGGTAGGAGAAAAACACTGCAAAAGAAAGTTCCTGAAAGACCTTTTTAAAGCATGTTTAAGTCAATTTTTTTAAAAAACTAAACCAGCAATATGTGCAAGCAAAACTCAGTCTTAACATTGTCAACGTGCATCCTGTTTTGTTAACACCAACCTTAGCAAGGTGCTCCCGATCAACTGCCTGCAAAGTTCACCCCATACTGTTCACCTCCCTATTGGTACATAATCAGTAAATTAACACCATTTCAGAACCCAGGGAAGATGACTAATTTGAGCATTTCTTGTCTTCCTCTATTGTGACAAGTCTCTCTCCAAGGCTGAAGGCAAAGTTTGGATTTGGGAGCAAAAAGAAGGACTCTGTCCTCAGGATCTGTGGCTGCTGTTGCTGTCCTTGCCTCCCCACGGAACATTCTTGCTCATTTGCCCCCACTGACTCCATCTTTGCTATCTGTAGCACGACGACTTACGAGAGCACTTCTCTTATGCAATACCGAGTCCCAAGATTACTTTGCACAAAATGAGATTAGGGCTTAATATTGAGGTAATTATAGTAGATCTGTGGATTTCCACGCGTGTGTAATCTACAAAAAGCTTTGCATTTCAGCCAGTTTTTTCTTGGTGTCCTCTCCTCCCAGACAGCTCCTGCATGTCAGATGGGATGCGGGCACCTCACACTGAGCAAGGCAGGCTTCTGCTTGGGTGTGGTGGCTCTGTCTTCAGGTGCTGGCAGTAAAGCACATATGGACAAGAAAAACTAACACTAACTTCTCCAGACAGCCATCTACTTGTACCCACAACTGACACTCACCTGTGTTCCTTCCTCCTCTTTCCCCACCACAAGACATCTGTTGAAACTGCACTGGTTCAGATCAAACACCCAGCAAGCCCAACACTGCCTGACACATGCAGGTATCTCAAACAGAGTAAAAGAAAAAGCAAATGCACTGCTACCACCATAAGTGCATTTTCTCAGTTGACAGCTTGGGGGTAATTATTTCTTTTTATTCTTTATGTCCAACAGCCCAACATTTGACAGTGTTTTCTCCTGTCATTCTACCTGTTTGGTTCTGAAGCCACGTACATCGTTGTCATTCAAAGCACTCTGTGGCCCTGCATTCTGTGGTCTCAGTGCAGACTGAGGGAGAGGCACCATCAGTTTTGATCTAGACCCGACTGCTTGGTCATGTCTTTGCCAAGCTAAGGGGTTCAAATCTTTTCAAGCATCCCTTGTATGGAATCCATTCCTTATCTCTGATCACTATTTTCAGCCTCATCTTTGCTTTTCCAGTTGCAGTGTATCTCAAAGCACATCTTTCTTTGTGCCACCCCACTGTAATCAGTGTGTTGAGGACTAAGAGCCATGATGCTATATCCCTGTTTTCCTTTTTTTATTCCTTTCCCAAAGCCCCTCATACAAACTCATATGATCACTGTTGAACACTAAACTTCCATTTTCACAGAATTATGGCAAGCTCTTCCTTCTAAGTGGCAATAATTAACTTTCACCCCATCAGTGCATAAACAAATTAAGATTACCCTCCTCTTTGTATTTATCTGGAACAAATTTCATTTGGCATTTTGCTGCCTGTAATTCAGTGCCAGAAGGATAAGCTGCAATTCTTCCTAATCAGCTCTGGTCTTTTCTTCCCTTCATCCTCAACACCTTTCTCACCAGATCATTAATGAATATGATGAACAGTAAAGATGTAACACAGATCCCTCCTCTTCTCCCAAACTTCCCTTCTCTGTGCTTCTCGAGTCATTCAAAACCTCCAGTAGCTATGAGCTGCACCATTTCCTTTGCAAAAGCCACACTGGCTTTCTGCTACTCTAAGTTGTTGGTCCATCTGGTTAGCTTTTTTTGTCTTCTACTTTTTAAAAAGGCACTGAACTGTGATATCCTGCTGAACTGTCTTTAAGAACTGCTACCACATAAATCTCCTCCATTTCTGTGGCTTCAAGGTATTGAGAAGTTACACAGTGTAATTAGTAATTCGGTCATTTCAGGCCTGAGTTTCCTTTGGAACCCTTGGGCATGCACCATCTGGTCTTGGCATCTTGTAACTGTATTTATTACTTTGCTCTATAAATTACTTTGCTGACAATTCAAGCAGAGATAGGTCTTCCAATGAGTCCTGTTCTCCATAAAGAGAGTATCTGGCACAGGGACCTCTTTGGACTCCTGAACTCCTCCACAGGAAACAGGAATAAGTCATCTTCCTACTCATGGCTTCATCATCAAATATTTCTTTCACTTTTCCACCTATTGGCCCTCCAGAATCCTGAACCTTTCTTGTTTCTGATTAACTTGGATTTTTTTTTTCTATTAGTATGATGGTGTTTCTCAGAGTCTCTCTGGCAGGTCCCTGTATTTTTCATTTGACTTGCCAGACTTCACGTTCTTATTTACTTTTCTGGTCAGCTTCATGACTTAAACCTTCTGAAGGCTGTATTCTTATTTCTAATACTTTCTTTATCCCAAACTGCATGCTCATTCTCATCTGTCAACATTCCACAGTATAATTTAAAATCCTCCCAACAACATTTTCAATTTCAAGCGCAGAAGCCTAGTTCTGCTGTGGTTTACATGGAAGCCAGCCTTTCCAAACAGCTCTTGGACTGAGGTTCAAAAAATGAGCCAATTCACTTGGTCAGCACCCAGTCAAGATCCCACTGTGAGACAGCCTCCTCACTTCACACAATTTCAACAGAGCAGACGGGAGGTGAAGAATAAAGAGCCTCCAGGTGTAAAATATAAGAAAAATGAAATGCTAGCAAAGAATGCAAACAGAGATAACTGGTACTTGGACAGCTGCTAGTTCTTTCAAATCACTGACACATGCAAAGACAATCTTCCTTAAAACTGTGAAGCTGAGGAGGAGGAATCCCTTTATACACATCCACACTAGCAACCTGCTCTAAATGTGACAGTTCAGGCCAGGTGAGACAGAACTATTTATGGTTGCAAAACACTGCTAATTAACCGAGCAAAGAGACTGAATTGAGCTCTGTTTCTGATTAAAAAACAACAATAAAAAAGCAAGCAGAAAACCCACAACTGTCAGAGCCTGAGGAAAGCAAAACCTCATATTTGGTGTACTGCCCAATTTTACTGGGTATACTTGTGACTCTCCATCTGTTGGTTTTACAAGGGACCTTGGTCATGAAAGGTGGTCAGAGAAAGACAGTAAACCTTCTTCTGATTAGTTTAATTAGATGATTCATTTAGGAAGGACTGGCTGTTAGTTGTGTGGATGGCAAATACCTCAATTAAAAGGTGGTCTCTAGATACTTTAGTTCAACTTTTATAGTCTCAAATGTCCTTTCCAAATGAAAATATGGTGATAGGAAAAGGACAGAAGTGAGGAGGGACAGGGCAGTGTCACTCTACCAACTCCACCTAGCCTTTGTTACTTTATTCACTGCTCAGAATGAGTGGCAGCAGATCCCACCAAGACCAGAAGGCACCCTACTGAACAGTAGTGTAAACGTAGTAGTAACTTAACCGGTGTACCACAGACAGTATTTTGGGATATTTTTGCTTATTTTTGAGATTTACCAAAAAAGTAATAAGCAACTACCTCTTTCTATTTAGCTACCCACTATTTATAGCAGGAGAGGAATTCTACCAAAAGGCAAGGAGCAGAGGATTTTCATCATGCATTCAGGGGTGTGCAGGTGCGTAGCTGTACCCTGGGAATGGAATGAAGGTCAGCTATCACTTGGCACATTTATTTTGCATTGCACTGCTCTCTATTACAGAGTTTCACCCTTATTATGTGTTTTACTAGGACAAGCTCATCATGGATTAATTTAAGATTTCAAGGGCACACTTGCTGTACTTTATCAATATGCTAACTTCCTCAAACTCACCCAATTACACTTCTCTTCCACGTTAGTTCAAACTACATTTAAAGACACATTGTGAGGTAACAGAGCAAAACAAGAGAGAGATGAGATTTAGTATTAAAGGTAAAAGGTGGTGGCTGAGTGGAGACTTGGAAAGAACCTGATGATACCACAGCAGCAGGGAGTAAAATGTTAGAGAAACTGAGAAGGTACACTTGGCTAATGGAAAGGTAGCCAAGGTCAGAAATATCTAGCACAGAGCAGACCACAGACATAGTATGAAGAAGAGCCCACAGGGCTCTGGGCAACTTAAATACATTGAGAGAAAAAGATTAGGTGTAAAAAGCAGAAAAAACCAAGAGTTACTGTCAGAAAAATGAGGAAAGATGATGATACTTCCAAGACCCCTCCGAAACGTTTTCATTTGGAATTTGCTTATCTGAAGAGCCATCCCCAGTCCTACATCCTGGTGGCGGTTAAGATCATTTAGGATGTTTTTACTGTCAATTCCTGGCTCAGAGAACTCCCCGCCTCTGGCGCTTGGCTGCTGTGGCACTCGGCCAGAGCCTGAGCCTGGTGAACGAGGAGGGATAACATGGGAGCTGCTCAGCTCAGTTCTGCTGTGACTGAATTTATTTTGCCCCTTGTGTGACTGTGCATTCATGTCTTGAAAAATTATTTTTCAAAATCCCATGTATTCTAGTGTTAAATGATACAAATCACACAAATGTACGGGTGATTGTACAAATCATAAAAATTTACGTCAAACATTTATGCTGAATATGCTGTTAAACATTCCAGTGAACTAATTAAAGTAAAATAAGGCTCATGTTTTTCTTTCTTTAAACATGCAGCCTTGGTCCAAATCAGTGCCAGAATTAGGCTCCGTATACCTGAATGAGAAATGCCAGTGCTGTGTGGCTGGAGACCTGGATAAGACCAGAAGAGGGCAGGAAGAAAGCACACGTGTATCAGAAGAGCCTTCGACAGCAAGCAAATGTTTTCAAAATCTTTTCAGGGAGGGAAAGACTTAATATTTCCATACTGGGAAAAAATCCCCAAATAAAGCCATCAGAGAACCTAATACTTTGAGTCACAAACAACATTTAGGACACATAAAATTAACTTTTGAGATTTCTGAGATAAAAAGAAGATCAACAGAAGTCTGCTTCTGGAAGAAGTTCACCATTTCAAAGTCACACAGATGGCAGAACTGACACTTAGACTAAGCTCTGGAGGGAGGGGGAAAGGCAACAAGAAACTTAAAATTATCTAGAGAGGTCTTAGTGTTTAATTTTCTCCAAATACTGTATCACACAGAGAAAGGGTGGGCGGGAACCACTGCTCCCGAAGGGTTCCCTGCAACAAACAGGTGAACTGTACCAGGAGAGAAACAAAAGCTGGATATGAGGCAGCAACTAAAAACAAACAAACCCCAGTTCCAGACACCTCTTAAAGAGATATCAAAGCAGACGTGGTATCATTGGACTGGGAACAATACCTCATCCTGAGTATCTGTAGTAACTCTCCAGATCTCTGGGAGAAGTTTTTGGGTCTTATTTTTAAAACCCAAACAGTAGTCTCGAGGTTCCTCTCCCACTCGAAGGAATGGGTTTCCTGGCAGAAAAGGTTGATGCAGGTGTCGTTTAACACCGGGCAGTTCTCAGCCCGGTGAGGCCGTCGGGGCTCCGGTCGTGTCAAACCACCCCGGCGCTTGCCGGCCTGCTGCAGCCGCCCCACCAAAAAAACACCGCCCAAACTTTCCAGTTTCGCTCCAAAGGCCGATTCCTCCCCAAGATAAAAGTTCAACGGCGCACGAACCCCTGGCAACCCTTCCGCGGGCAGCCCGGCACGGCCCCGGTGCGGCGGGGGGCCCGGGACGATCCCCGGCTGCGACCCCCGGTGCGGGCGGGGCGCGGCCCCGGCGCCGGTGACGTCACACAACAAGCTGCCACTCACCGGGGCACCCCCGGTGCCGCCCGTGTCACCCCGCGGGGCCGCGGGCAGCGCCGCCGCCGCCTCCCTCCGCGCCGCCCGCGGCCGGGCGGCGGTACCGGGTCCCGGGCGGGGCGCGGGCGGCTCCCGCGGGAGAGCCCCGGGGCCGCGCCCCTTCCTCCCCTCCCCCGCTCCCGCGGCCCGGAAAAGGCCCCGTTACCGGCCCCGGGAACTCGCGGAGGGGCCACCCTCGCCAGCCCTCCCCTTTTGTGCGCGGCGGCGGCGGCGAGAGGCCCGGCCGGGCCCGGCCGCCCCCGCCCGCAGGCCGCGGACTCCCGGCGGGGGCGGGCGGGCCCCACCCGGCGACGGCGGCGGGAAGGGGAGAGGGGAGAAGAGAAACCGGCGATCCAGCCCCCCCGGGCCCCCCGGTCGGCCGAGAGCCCCCGGTACCTGCGGCCTGCGCTGGTCCGGCTCCCGCCGCCTCCTGCTCCACAGGCCCGAGCGCGAGCGGCGGCGGCGGCGGAAACGGGCGGGGCGGGCCGTGCGCGCTCCCGGCACCGCGCGCGGCGCGCTCCCATGCCGCCCCGCCCGGCCGCGCGCGGCCGCCCGCCCCGCGGCCAATCGGCGCGGCCGCGCGCGGGGGCTGCCGGGAAGGGGCGCTATAAAAACGCCGGTGCTATTTACGCCGCGGCAGTTGGGGAGCGGCGGGGCTGAGTTGGGGGAGTGTTTGTGTTGCCCTGCGGGAGCTGCCCGCCTCCTTGCGGCCTCATCGCTGCCTACCCCGTGAGGAGCTGTCGATGCTGGGCACGGCCCCTCCGCACCTACTGGGGGAAAGGCGGCTGTGGTGGGCACCTGAGTCGCGGTGCCCAGTTTGCCTGTGGGTGGTTCGTTTCCCCCTTTCTTCCGCTGGAGTCACACCGCGTGTCCCGTGCGTGGTTCTGGGCCCTCAGCTCAAAGGGGCTTTGAGGGGCTGGAGCGGGTCCAGAGGAGGGCAGAGAAGCTGGCGAGGGGTCTGGAGCACAAGTCCTGTGAGGAGCAGCTGGGGGTGTTTAGCCTGGAGAAAAGGAGGCTCAGGGATGACTTTGCCACTCTGCACAACTGCTGGCAGAAAGCTGTAGCCAGGTGGGAATTGGCCTCCCCTGCCTGGGAACTCATGATGGGGTGAGAGGATATAGCCTTAAACTGCACTGTGCTGGACATCAGGAAGAATTTCTTCACAGCAAAGGTGATCAGACATTGCAATGGGCTGCCCAGGGAGATGTGCACTGTCCCTGTGGGTATTCAAGACAGGGCTGGCTGTGGCACTGGGTGCCGTGGTCTGGCTGATATCCAGGAGTTCAGTCATAGGTTGGATTTGATGACCTCAGCTCTTTTACAACCTAATTGATTCAGTTAAAGGTGGGCGGGGCAGTGATATCAAAGTGCCCTGTTTGTCTTGGGCCTCTTTATTCCCGTGGAGCAGATGAGCTCGGCTCCTAGCAGGCACTGAGCTGTGCTGTTGGGGCTGGAGAAAGCTGAGGGGCTCACAGGCAGCACAAGGCAGGGCCTGGAAGGGTTGGACTCACTGACAGTATCTCCCGAGTATGTCTGTGGTGGGCTTTGTGACAAGGATTGTTCTCATCCCAGGGTGCAGAGCCCTGTGGCTGATGCACTGGAGGAAGGGTAATACTTCATCATTGTTTTCTTCCTTGCCCACCTGAGAAGGTTCAGCATGTGGAACTGGCCTCAGGGGACCCGGGGTGGTTGGCATCTCTGCAAAGGGAATGTGTGCACTGGGATGACAAACAGCCTCTGCTGTCTCTCAGGGCTCCCTTGTGAACAGGCACAGCAGCCTTCGGCTGGCACTTGGGGATGGCCTGTTTAACCTGAGCACTGTAAGAAACTGATGCTGCACTGCTTCTGATGCATGACTTTCAGTGTTTGTTCCCATGCCCTCATTGGACAATATTTGCATTACTGGCTAACTTTAGCCTGACCTTTTTATGGGCTATGCTGGTGCCTGTAGAGGAAAGGTGCTGCTTAGCTCCTCTCAGTAAGCAGCTCCCTGGGACTGCCTTGTTCTGTGAAGCATTCAAGGAAGGTGAGTTTAACTTACCAAGCAGACATTTGATTCAATGTGGTAAATGGTTTTTACAGCTTGGTACCAGTTCTTGATGGATGACTGACAGTGTGCACAGTCAGAGGCCCATGATGGTTTATTCTGTGGCTGACCATGACACCTCCACCTCTGATGCTGAGACAGAAGTTCATTTGCCTGAAGTCCATAGGGAAATTACCTGTGATTTGGACGCTGGGTTGGTGGGGCTTGAACCAGAAATCAGTTATTTCTAGGCCATAGGTTCTTTTCATTATTGTTTATTACGGTTTGATAGAGATCCTTGTGGCCTACTGGGTTTTTTTCATGATCCATTGGGAAATTTGGCTTTGTTTACAAAACACTCTCAGGTGTTTTGATCACAGTGTGTGTGCTTCCTTTTCCTAGCAGTAGCTCCTTGCCCAAGGGAGAGCACTCATTGAATTTGGATGGGTCTGTGGCCCCAGGTCCTGCTCTCTCAGGTGGGTACTGTTTGGGCATGATGTTAATGAAAGTACTTCAGGAGCTGACTTTTCCCAAATTGGTGAATAGGTAGATCTTAATGGATTCAAAACTGATTTTAATCAAGGTAGCCAACAAGCTCTACTGCCAGCAATGAGGATCCTCAGTCTAACTCTCTAAACTGCACCTTCTGAAGTGTCTGTAGTGTGAACTTGCCACCTTCTCTTGTCTTGTGTGTGCTATTGTTGAAAGCAGTCTTCATCCTGACTTTCATGATGGCCAGGACCCCAGTAAGCTTTTTGTGTCAAGGAGTGCAGCTCTTCTCACATGTGGAGACTTTGTTTATGAATTAAAGCAATGTATTCTGAAACTATTAGTTTGGCCATAAACAAAAGCCCCTCCCTTGCTTCTCTTCCCCTCAATTTATTTTTTTGCCAAGGTAAGGGCCCATACAGGGGAAAAAAATGGTTTATTAACTGAATGCCATGAACAGCTAAAACACCCCTGAATATCTTTTGCAGATATTTTTACTGCAGAGATACTTTTTACAATCAGTTCTACTTAAGTCAGACAGTCTTTCAAGTGTGTTTACAGCTATCAGAAAAAAAAAAAAACCTGAGAAGAAACAATAGGATGCAGTAGCTGATAAGTTTTTTTCCCCCTTAGGCAATATACCATGGGTTATATTTTTGGTCAAGCTCCACACTTGACTGAAGAGTGACTGTAGTTTCCGTGCCAGGAAACGGAGAGCTTCCTTCAAACACCACAGCATTGACATGATTTACTAAGAGTGCTTCCATAACTTGCCCATTAGTTAATTGCATTATAATTTGCTTTTAAAAGTCTTGTCAGAAACTGGGAGTAGTATCTAGAAGTGCTTGCCAACCAAACCTGATGGTAAGTCAATGTTTTTGTTCTAGGGCTCTAAGCTGAGCAGTGTAAAGCACCTGTCTACCACAACAAAAATGTGGGTTTGTGTCTGCTGTAGAAAAAACAAAACCAACCCCAAAATCCCCAACAACCTGTCCTTCCCAGCTGATTTGAATATCCAGCTCCTAATGTCAAGAACTTTTATCTGAACCCAGGTGGCTCAGATTAATAAACAATGAAAATTAGCAGGTCAAGCCAAATATGCCAAGTTTCTTTCCTGTTTCCTCATATGTGGCCTAATTAAGCAAATGGGAACTTTCCCAATGGTGCCAATAAAAAAAAAAAAAGTAAAACCAGCAGAGTCCAAACCAGAAGGAGATCTATTTCTTCCATGTAGGACATCAGTCTTCCTCTCTGCCTAGTCTACACCACATTTAGGCCAAGTGCAGGCCTTGATGAATTTAGGTTTTGATCTGCCTCACAGATAAAGAATCCTGAAGGGCAAGTCACCTGTCTGAAGTCCTAAAGGAAGTGGCCACCTTAAAAGCTTGTCCTTTAGCCTCCTCCTTCCCTCTTGCTGTAGCAATTAGCTCACTTGTGTCTGTCCATGGGTGGTAGTTTGCTGGGCCCACGGGTGCTTTGATGTGTTGCTGCCATGACAGCCCTGATGAAGGGAGAATTCCTGTGCTCTGGATAGGATTTTCACGGAACAGAGAACTTACTGTTCACACAGATAAGGAATCCAAAGCCTTTGATATGCACGGTGGGAGAAGAAGCTCCAAAAATTTGCTGGCCTCTAGCAGTGGTTGGAGAAAGGATGGCCAGGAGCCCCAGATCAGCGCTGCTGAAGTGTCTGGCACAGGCAGCTCCAAGGTGGCATTGGTCAGGCTTCCCCATTACAGGCCTACTGCAGCAGGAGAGAGCAGCTCTGTGTTCCTGCTGAGAGGATCCTGGTTGGAAGGCCTTGAGGCTCAGAGGAACACCAGCCTTCCAAGAGCTGTGTGTCTCCAAGTCTATCCTCGGCCTCCATGGGTGCAGCAAGCACTCTTTAAAATCCTGCAGCTGAGCCATCAGAGCACTCTGTGCTCCCTGTCCAAGTGTGGGTTCCTGCTGGTCTCCTCATGTGAAGGTGATTTACTGCCTGAACTGAAAGTTTATTTTATCCTTACCTGGGAATATGTATCCAGGAGGCTGCACCTCTCAGAGCCCCTGGCTGGCTCTTGGGCACAACAGCTCCAGACTGCAGTGACTTGCAGCAGCTCATCCCTTAATCCGAGTGTGACCCACCTTCCTGTGTTCCACAAATAGGGCACAAGCAGCTCCTCCTGCAGTTCTGAAAACCTTTCCTGTATTCCACTGTCATCTTGTTGCAAGTCATTTATTTTTCTATACAATTCTTTCAGCTTGTGTCTCAGTTGAAAGCTGAATTATGTCGTTTATTTCACACCAACACAGCAGCTTTGCTTGAAGCTTGTACATGGCATTTTGCTGTCTTTAAGTGAGCAGTAGCTGCTGTGGCAAGAAAACGAAATGGCAATAACTTTGCTTTGTGGTATGTTCAGAGAAACTTAATTGAATTAAAAACCCTATCAGAGAAATGTAGTTTGACTAACAGGCAGCAAATAAGATCAGTGAAGTTCAGTCTATGTTCAAACCTAAAATAATTCCAGAACTTTGAGTTTGTAAATGGAGCAGAACAGAGAAAATTCAGAGATGTTTAGTAGAATCCAGCAATAACTCTATTAGGCAAATATTAATGCTTTGTAAAACAAAAGAATGTTCAATAGAAAGGGAATAGACTATTTCAATTGTACAGTAAGGCATTTAATATTAAAATCTTTCTGTGCACTTTGGGATAATTTGTTTTCTTCTTCTTTTCTAAATTTAGAAATACTTGGAAGAGCTCTAGTAAATTGTGCTAGAAATAAAAGTGAAGTAAAACCCCTTTCCCTTTTAGTTTTAAAGGGTAAACAGAAGAGAACATAATGATGCAACTTGATCCTGAAATAATTAAGTTTCTATAACATTTTACAATGCCAAAACTGGGGTTTTTTTTGTTGTTGTTTTTTGTTTGTTTGTTTGGTTTGGTTTTTTTGTGAAGTGCCCATACCTGCCTTTTCCAGTTTTGTTTCAAGAACCAGCAAAAAATGCCTTGGCCTTTAGTGTGGGGCACAAACATTCAGCACGGGCAACACTTCACTTAATCCTAGGCTGGCTTGTTAGCAGAGGGAACCCATCAGGGATAACAGCTAAGTTTTCATATGTGATTTCATCCTGCCATTAAATTAAGTATTTTTCTCACAGTCAGAAGCAAAGGACCAGTGGATGCCCCCTGAGTGTGGAACTGAGCGGGAAGGACAGACAGACCTGCCAGTGACCTACAGGAGCCCGCAGTCTTGCCTGAGCAGGACACTGCCCGTGCTCTGCTGCCTTCCTGCTGTCTCCTGCTGCATCCTGGAGAAGCCAAAGCACCGAAGGACCGCAGCAGGACACCTGGCATGTGCTGACACAGCTGGAAGTCCTGGCCATGCCCTGCTGCTGTGTAAGGTTCCCCTGATCAGCTGCAACAGGGCAGGATGAGAGCTGAAGTTTTAATAGCGCTGGTTGTGTTTGGCTGGGGAGTCCTGTACCACCAGGAAGGTGTTCTGCTGACTTCCCTGCCTGCATTCAAAAAAAGAGAGAAAATGTGTAATATCCTCGGTTATTCAAGTCCCCTGCTCCAAGGGACATTCGGACAGACTTTTAGGCCGCTTTTATGACGTTCTGACAGAGGAGGGAGCTGTCAGCTCAGCATTGAGCTTTTCGGCAGGCAGAGGTGCCCACCTGGGAGCTGGCTAAGCTGTCTGGGCAGCCCGCTGAAGGGACATGTGCAGCTTGATGTGCAGGGGATGGAGCTAATTTGGAAGTGCTTTAACCTTCTGCTTTAAGTGCATGTATGGAGTGTTTGTGTCCCTGTGCAATGAAAACCACAGCCATGAGTCTGCAGGGACAGCGGGAGCAGTGGGCCTGAGAGGCTGTTTGGAGGTGGAACATTTGGCAGTGGGATCTTGCAGTTTCTGTTGCTGTAGCAGTGTCCCCCTCTGTTGTACCAAGAGTCCCTGGAAACGTGGACAACACCTTCCTTTCCTGCCAGTGTCCAGAGCCAGAGCACCCTCCTCTGTGCCACAGCAATGCAAGCAGCCCTTTTATCTGGGCCACCTGCCAGGCAGCAGAAACAGCTGCGTTAAACTGCTCTGAGGTTGACTCAAGCCAACGTGGACTGGTCTGAAGTGGAATAACAACCTGATTCTATCTCCTGTTTCTCCTGGTACAACCCGTCAGCAGCCTTCCTGCCTCAGCCAGTGGTAGTGTTGTGAGGTATGGCTTAATTACAACCCTGAAATAAAAAGAATTTCTTCATTAGATGTTGCTTCACAACTGCATCAGTCATCTTCTGTCCAGCTGCTGGTGGCAGAGCTCCAAGTGGGCTGAATGGGGCTGGTTTGGCAGGTATGTGGAGTGGTGGAGGTTGGAGCGTGCAGCTAGGCAGAAGAGGGTTAAGTCAGAAGCTCTCAGTGACGTTGCTAAATTCAGTTTGCCACAAAGATCTTTTTCTCCTTCATGCTGGAGCTGTCTTTCTGCAGTCTTTCTGCCTTCAGAAACGTGGCTCAGCCCCAGTTTCTGCAAGTCACGCGCGTTCATTTGCTGGCCGTTGGAAAAAGGGGAGTCAGAAAATGTGGTGTCTGTGTTCCATGTTTGGGGACTGGTTTTCACCATGCTTGTCCTCTGGCAGCACTTATGTGACAAAGATTGAAAGCATGTCTTCCCACCCAGGGTATTGTCCTTTATTTCTCAAGCCACAGAGATAATCCCTGTCAGATGACTCCATTTTAAATTGCAGTGAGACCCTGAACTGATGATTTAGGAGCCCACACTCTCTTTGTTGTGGTTCTGGGTTTGGTGTGTTGCTTTGTGCCCAAGAAAGATGGATTGTTACTCAGCCAAGGCTGAATGTGGAGGTAATCCCAAACACTGTAGGAAATGGAATCTCTTCCCAGCCCCAGTGAGTTCTCCAATCCCAAATTCTTCCTTCCCCCTGGAACTGCTGCTAGAAACCAGCAGCCTTTCCTCTACCCCAGTTAATGTACCAGCATCAGCTTAGTCTTAATGTTCTGATCTGGTCTGGGTTAATGGCAAACCTTGTGTGTTGTGTACAGCAGAGACTGACTCACATCAGCTCACTTGATCACTTATTCCAGGAAAAATAACACTCAGGTTGCCAGAGAACTGTCCCTGACACACTGAAATATTTGTGAATTCAAAGCTTTTGCAACTCAGAATGACAATTTCTGGACATTTTCCTCTAAAATAATTCGTACTGAAATGTGAGGATTGTACAAAGAGTCTTGACAGACTCTTCAATTTGAGAAGAGTTTAAAAGGGATCACTTGAACCAATAGGAGCCTTTGTTCTAGGTAACGCAGCTCAGACTAATGTAGAGTTGCACAAAAACCTCCCAAAGAAAAACCAAGGTATAAACTTGGGATTTAATATCTCAATTTCATGGAGAGGTTTTCAAACAATATTTTAGCCTCAGGAGCTCAGGAAAGGGCTGTGTCTATCTGGAAAATATTGCTTTTCTCAGTGACGGACTTGATGCAGTTCTTTCATGTTGGGTATTTTTTTCTCTTTTTTTTTTTTGGACAAGAGGAAAAAGTTACAGGAGCAAACACTGCACAGGCATAAAACTTCTCCCCTTGTATGCAAGGAGCAGAGGTTTCATAATTAAATGGAAAAAAAGACTTGCTTTTGGGCTTCTGAGTTTTGGCAGAAGCTCCTGTGGGATCTGTGTGACTGGCCCTCTCCAGCCTCTGCGCAGTGTTGCATTTCTTTACAAAAATAGGACCTTTGCTGGTGCTGGAGTAAACAGAGGAAAATGGAGGGGAAATGCACCGGGAAAGGGGGAGCAAACTGGCTGTGACGTGTGGTGAATGGCTCTGAGTTTAATGCTACAGCTGAGTACCTCCTTCTGATTTACTTAGGAATAAATATATGAGTCCATATCTCAAGGCTGGAGACCCTCCTGCATTTTCAAAGTGATTCTGTAAGGGTTGCTCAGATCAGATGTGGCTGACTGATCCTTGATGGGTAGCAGGACCAGAACTGCCTCATAAACTTCTAAAGTCTTAGGAAATTAATTCACCTGCAAAAACAACCAAAAAAAAAAAAAAAGCAAGCAAAGTTGAGCCTATGGCTGTGACACTTGGAGGAAAGAAAGGAGGTCACATTGAGGTGGAATAATGTCAGAAATGCTCTGTGTTTAATAGCTTTAATTATGAATGGTGTGTCCACTACAACATGAGGTAGAAGGAACAGAAAGGGAAATATGAGAGTATAAACAATCAGGATTTTTGAAAGTCCTTTTGGAAGCCTTTCCCCCCCCCCCCTCAGATTTACAGCAGCTCTCCACAGATGTTCTGTAGTTAGAGGAGTCTCATCTCAGAAGCATTTTTGCATTTTTGCAAGACAGTTTTCTTTTTTTGCCAGAAAGGAGATGAAAATCTTTTACCAAAAATGTCTTTTGACTTTAAATTTGGAGCTGTTGTTGCAATGTAATTCTTTAGAGAGCTGCCAGAGAGGTTTTAAAAAGCACTATTTATACATGTGCATTAAAAACAGGAGTACAACATGGCTATGAGAAATTAATTTTCTGGTTTTGAAGCTAGCAATTAAGGTTGGAACAAATGTTCCTGCTTGTTGTTCCTTCTGCAGTCACTTGTAAAACTAAAGAACCATTGACATGAAAGCTCTGTTGGTGTCATTACCGCTGGGCTGCTTTGCTTTGTGGAGTGCCAGACTCTGGTTACAATGACATTGTGTAAGGCTCTTAAAATCCTGCTGAGATCCCTGAATCCTGTTAGGGGATCCCTCATTAAAAATTCTGGAAGACAGTCTAAATTGTCACTTGCTGTAGAGAATGAGCTTGTTGACAAGTCCACGTTAAACCAAGCACTTTTTGTGAGCACAGTTTGCAAACCCAGAGAGACAAAGCCTGGTGTGTTCCTGACTCCCTTCTTGCTTCTGTCTGGGTGGAAAATGGAAAAACATTCTGGGTAAACTATCTCATGTTTTCAGCAATAAAAACACCCTAAACTTAACCTAGACTTCATGTACAAGAGAGGAGGTTCTGAAAAAAGAGGAAGGAAGGGCCTGGTTGGCCTGGTTTGTTAATGTGTATTCTTCTGTAGCTCAAAGCCAGTGGAAGATAATCCCCAGGGTAAAGAAGGAAGTTCACAGTTGCTGCTAAGGCAATGCGAGTTGAAGGCATGCCACAGGAGGAGAAACAAGAGAATATTTCAATGCAAATGTCCCTATAAAATACATTTTTCACCAGGAAAAGGTGCAGGTAGCCCTGTGCTTGGTGTGTGTGTGCCACAGTGCAGTAGGAGGTAGCAGTATTCCCAGCATGGGCAAAGGGAGGTGCTGTCCTTGGGATCAAACCCAGGTGTCTGTGAGAAGCATCCCTACCAATGTAAGAACAGATCATCCTGAGCACTGGGCCCTGCCTGGCACCTCGGGAGGAATTTGGCCAGACCTGTTTGGTCATGAGTCAAAGCTGCGCACCCAAGTTCCAAGTGACTGGAGCTATAAACAGCTTACAGTGATTTTCAGGGGAGTTCAAAGATGAATAATGCATCTCTTCAGGCTTGTAAGTGATCTTTTATTCACAGAAAATCAAAGCAATGTACAAAGGTAGTTGCTGGCCTTGGGGACAGGAGTCTAAATGACTCCTTGTCATTCACAGTAGCTACCAGAGGTGATGTGACATCTGAAAGGAAGAGATGAAAGCTCCATTGCAATTTATTAAATAAAAACCACCTCAGTATCTTGCTAAATAGATGATAATCAGAGGTGCAGAATTCCAATCTGCTGTTTAGGGCTTTGGTAGCAAAAAGAGGAGCTCATAGGCTACAACCTACAGATGTTTTTCTTCCATAACTTTATGGAAGTTTGCTTGTAGTATCCATGGAAATTCCCCATGACAGAATTACTTGTCCTGCCACTCTGTGTCATGGCATTACTGAGTGTTTTGCCTGTCACTGCCATCCATTCTGTTTGGTTTGGTGGCTAGTTTTGATTTAGCCCCTGGATCCTACGACACCCAGTTTTGTGTGGTTCAGGACTGGGATCTGAGAATCTAAACTTGACCCTTCTGGTTTCCAAAGGCAGGAGGTAGGAAAGGTTATGTGTCTGTCTGAAAAGTTCCTTCATACCTTAAAAACTGCATTTAATTATGAGACCATTTTTGCTAATAGATCCTGGGGGGACATAGTTTGCTGTTTAGCATTTCTGACCTAAATAGACAGTTAACCATAATAATAGTTTGCATATTTCTTAACACTTTTAAGTTTGTCTGAAAAGATATGTGTGCCTTTTCTTACTCTGTAACTCTGAAATTTTTATTCCTGTCATGAGAAAGAAACATTCCTGTCCTGCAGTGGGAAATGAATGTAAATCTGAGGGCAAGCCAATGGACCAACAGTTAATCCTTCAGTGCATCTCCTCTTTTGTGTTAGCAGAGGCACCAAAAGGTCATGGGCTGAAGTGCTGCTGAGCTCTTCACGCTGTTTGCCTTTCACAGGCCTGGCCCTTATGGGATGTCAGGTTGTATGCGAGGCCCTTCCCAGTCTCACCTTGAGGTTTTCCCATCAACAGCAGCTGCATTTCAACAAATGAATGATCTTTTAGAAAATGTATGGATTGTACAAGAAGCTCCACACTGGCAAATACTAAAGGTTCATGTGTCAGTACCGGGTGCTTAGAAGTGGAATCCGTTATGCAGAGGGGTAAACCTGTCCTGCCTTGTGCAGCCTTTGTGAAGGATTCCCAGGGAGCTTCCTGCTCCCAGCACCACTAACCCTGTGTTTAGGGAGGCCAGTGGCCAAAACCTCACTGACTTAAGTGAGCCACGCCCTGGCCCTGGCACACTGGACCAAGCAGCATGCAAACAGCCCTTTGTGCCCTCACTCTGTCCACACAGCCCAGCCTGCCCTCTGCCAGCACAGTCCCTGCCCTCTACAGTGTCTCTCCTCTGAAGAGGACCTACCAGGTGAGCATTTCCGTGTGCCTGTGCTGCCTTCCTTCCAGTTTTTCCCACAACTGATGGTCTCCTTTGATTGCAAGGAACAAAGTGCCAGTCTTAGTTCATCAACAGTAATGCAGAGTTGCTGCTATGGGCCTCCAGGAAGGACTTGGGAGTAGAGCCCATCTGTGTCTGTGCTGATGGAAATTCCTCAGGGCTGTGTGATCTCTTCTGGCCTCTTGCCTGCCCCTCTAGGGAGGGTATTTCCATGCAGAGTTAGTCAGACTGTGTGTGTTTTGCCATGTTCCCAAGGTGATCAGTATCCTTATCACATCTATTTGCTCACTGCACACCTGAAGTGACCTTTGCAAAGCTCAGCTCACCTTGTCCAGCCCATGAAGGCAACTGATAGAGGAAGGACAACAAAGTATCTTATCCTGGAGCAGAGGATGGAGGTGTGAGCAGAACTGGAAAGCCAAGGACTGGGCCAATGCTGAGCTGAGTATCCCAGCACAGGTACCCTGCTGAGACAATGTGGAGTACTGCAGGAGTGAGATGAGGTCACTGCCCTATTGAGCATCATTTCTGCCTGCTAATGCTGGGATGAAGCTGGAGTACCTCCATAGAGAGGCTACAGGAGATGTAGAAATGTTGGCTGGAGGTTGAGAGGTGGGGCAGCTCGCCCACATCTGCTTCTGCTCACAACCCACCTCCACCTCTGACTGCCACTTAGAATTCAAATGAGAATGGGCTGATCTGCATCCCCTGATAGAGATGTTAGGGCTCGAACAAATCTGAGAGCAAGTGCCTGCCATACCCTGACACACAGGGCCCTGCATGAGAGCACATTTTACCTGCCTCACCTCTCCCCAACATACTGTTCAGAGTGAAGGCACGAAGCTCTTAAATGAGACCCTAATTTTAGTGTTTGCTGTTGTAACAGAGAAACGTATGTGTGCAGCTTTAAAGAACTTTAAGGCTGCTGGAGGAAGGAGAGGTGTCTGATGGCCAGACCTGGCAGCTACAGGGCTTTTGCGTTCTGTTCCTCTTCTTCCAGTGATTCACTGCATGGCTCCAGGCGAGACACGTAACCAAGCTGGAATATTTTCTTCCAGCTGCAAAAGAGTTATAATGCCAAATACAAGGAGGGCCTCTGAGGTTTAACGAATTTCAGTTTATGGATAGCCTTGAGATCCTCACAAGGAAGCTGCTGGAGAAAGGCAAGTATTGAAGTGCTGCAGTATTTCACACTGCTGTTCATAAATGGCACATTGGTGAAAAGCAGTGACTGGGCTCCCTCTGCAAACAAAAAAAACCCAACCCCAGTGAAGGGGGTTGGGATGCAGGGAAATGGATGTGAAACCACAGCAGGAGGCGACAGCAAACTCCACTGCTCCTTGTTGCTGTGTCTGGAGGTGGCTCATGGACCAACACAGAGCAAACATTCCCTGCTAAGAGGGTTGAAAAGGCTGAAGAAAGTTCAGAGAGGTGTGAAGGTTGCTTCTTAGCCCCTCTGGTGCTCGCCTTGGTGGGCACTGCTGTCTGAGATGTCTGGCTGATTTTCCTTCCAGCTGGGCAGTGGGAAGGCCCAAGCACAGGCAGAAGCCAAGATGTTTCTGCCAGGTTGCAACAGCCCCAGCGATGGAACCGGCGAGCAGCTCTCTGGGTTTGTTGGGAAGGGCTGGGGTGCTGCAGAGCAGCTCTGCCCAGGGTGGCACCTGCTCGTCCAGCGCCCGAGGGAAGGAAGGGCCCATCCACCGGAGGCTCCGGCCGCTGGGGAGCCTGGGGCTGGGGTCAGGCGGCAGGGATGTGCCGCGGGATGCCGCAGCCCCAGCGCGCTGCGATCAGCAGTGCCCTGGAGGGCGCACGGGCTCGGAGGGGAGAGCTCTCCGCCTTGCTGCAGGGGTCTGGAAGCTCTGCATCCACAACCCTCCTGCTCGGCGCAGGGAGGGGCTCCCGAGCTGCAGGGCTGGGCAAGCGAGGAGGCGCTGGGGAGGGTCGGGGAGCAGTCGGGAGCCGTGCGGACCCTCGGGGGGACTCGAACCCGCGGCCATCGTGAGACCGGGCCGTGCCGCCGCCCGTCCGCCAGAGGGCGCACTCCCCGCGGGGCTGCCTCGGCCCCGCAGGACCGCGCCAACCCTCGGGATGCCCCGCCCAAGCCACGCCCACGCCGGAAACTCCGCCCACCGCGCTGGTACAGCGGCCTCGCGCCCCGCCCATCCCGCCGGCCCCGCCCCCAGGCCCCGCGCGCAGCCGCCCCCTGGCGGCGGGGCGGGGCGGCGCCGGGATCGCTCCGGGCCGGCCGCGCCGGGAGCCCCGGTGAGAGCGCGGGGGGTGCCCGGGGACCCCGCCCGGCACCGCGGCGGGGGCGGCTCTGCGGGGATCCGCGGGGCCCGGCGGGCAGCGCCGCACCGATCCGGTCCGGTCCCCCCAGGCTGCGGCCTGCTTGGAGCCGGAGGGCGCCGGCCGGGTCCCGCGGCGCTCCGGCGGTGGGCACGCCCGTGGCGGGGGCTGCACCGGTGCCGGTGCGAAGGGCGCTGCCTGCGGGCAGGCGCGGCCCAGGGCTGCGGCTCCCGGCAGGCAGGCCGGACTGCGGGGCCGCTCGGGGCAGACCCCCACCCTCCGCCGGGCACGGGCACCGGGAGGGTCGACATCCCGGGCGGAAAGGGGAGGTGACATCCCCGGCCCGTGAGGAGGGCTGGGGGGAACCGGCAGTGCCTGCCGGTGCCGGCGGGGAACGAGCCACGGGAAGCGGGAAGAACAGCCAAAAATACCCTGCTCTCCTCCGGGGCGGCTGCCATCAGGGCCCTGGGGCTGGGCGTGGGGCTGGCAGATCGGGGGAATCACCGGAGCCGTGATTGGAAGTGCCAGGTCTGTGCTGGTTCCAGGGAGGAGCTGAGGCGCTGCGGGAGCGGGTGTATCCCTCCGGGAGCTCTCTGCTGCCAGGGCCCCCGGGAGCAGCTCCGGCTCAGGTGTCCCCGGGGGCGGCCGGGCTGGGACACCCCAGCAGAGGCAGGACATCGTCCTCTTTCACCGTTCCTTTCCCATTTCCGTGTTTCTCGGTGCCCGTGCATTCAGCCGCAGAGTTTTGGGAAGAAATCTTGGCCTGCGCGGTCCTGCAGGAGCAGGTTCTCCTCGGGACGCCCCTCCTGCGGGCAGCAGGTCCGAGGTGACCGGGCGCCTTTCGGCTGCGCTGCCGCGGCTGTTTTGCCTTTGGTCCCGTGAGTTTGAGAGGAAGCAATGATCCTTATTTTTTCCTGCTGCAGCGCCACAGATCCTGCGCCCCAGTGGATCAGATGTCTTGAAGCATTTCTGGGCTGAGCTGGTTTTTCAGGTGAGTGGGGTCATGGTGTGAGATGGTGCCTGGCTGGCCCAGGAGCGTGGCCCCAGTTGGGGTTCAGCAGGGCTTGGTTTTGCCGTGTATCTGCTTGCCGGGCCAAAGCAGAGCGGAGCCGCCTGCGCTTCCTACCAGGATGTGGCTTTTCTCTTGTAAAGCTCAGTGAACAAGCAGCAGCCGAGGTGAACGACACTTTGTGGACAAAGTGTGTTTATAACACACAGAGGTAAAGGTGGATTGTTTACTTCACCGCTCGCTCCCAAACCTAGCTTCTGTGAAAGTCCCAGGGGAGCATCGCAACCATTCCCTGTATGAGCAGAGCTGTGTCTCAAGGGAGTATAAAACACAAACAACTCTTCTGGAATGGTTTGGGTTGCAACTCCCCAGAGTGGTTGCACTTAGTGGGTGAAAACAAGCAGGAGGCATTCACGAGGCTGCTGTGTCCCACAGTCAGCGCAAGAGAAAAGATGCCAAACAAAACAGGAAGCCTTTGTTGAAGTTATAAAAACTCTTTTAGTTTAAAAAAAGCCATCGAAAAGGAATACCAGTAATTCATTGTACCTGACTGTGTTGGAAATGCTTTTTCTAGCTGGGTTTTCAGCTTCCTCTGAGCCTCTCTGGGTGCTTGAATCTGGATCTGAACTAGTGTGGTCCTCATTTGGATCATGGAAGGAAGGTCTGGGCTTCTGGATGTATTGACAAAGGGGCTGTCCTGTTTAGAGTGGGCCTGATACCCACAAATGATAAATTATTTTATTATGGTTCCCTGATCCTTAGGCCAGTGTTGTGTATTTGTTATCTGTTGCATGATGCAGGCTCCCAGGGTGGTTTTTTGGTCTCTCCTGGATACAAAACTGGATTTGAACAGTTTTGAGGAGATGGACATGATGCCTCTCTGTCCTCCCTTCCAAATCACCTCGTTCCCAAGTGGCACTGAAGCAATATAATTTGTACCTGGTGACCAATTGGAACAGGCTGATGCAATGTAGCACTAATATACAGGAGGCTTCTGCGGGAGTTCCACTCTGTGAAGCTTCACACATAAGAAGAATTGCAAGAGAGTGCATTTTGCTGCAAATAAATCATTTTAGAAAGCAGTTCTTTGCCCAAGTGGTGGCTTGACTGCCCTTCTTTTTCTTCTCTGCTCTGGCTGCCAGTGCCTCAGGAGCCGTGGCGCCCCAGGAGTCCATCATGACCGACTGGGTGCTGCTGGGGCTGATCGCGGCGCTGGTCGTGCTGCTGCTGCTCACCGTCTTCGGCTTCGTCGTCTACTCGGGGCTCTTCACCGAGGTGGTTGTGAGTGCTGGCTCCCCCCCTGTGGGCAGCATGACACTGGCCTACAAGTTCAGGGTGGGTCCCTATGGAGAGTCCGGGCAGCTCTTCACGGATGGCTGCAGCATCTCCTCGAAGCTCTGCTCCATCGGGGTCTACTATGACAACCCTCACACGGTAAGGTGTGCCCGGCGAGGCCAGCACGCTCTCGTGGTCCCCAGCTCAGGGTGCTCCCTAGCTGTGTTTCAGGCATGTGAGCTCATCCTCTAGGGTTCATGAGGTCTCCCAGATCTACAGAGGACCTTGTGTGGGGAAAAGCACCTGAAAGCAGATAGGGTTTTGCATAAACCTGACTGAAAGGCATTGGGTGAGCAAAGCTTGGTATCTTCTGATAGCCTCTGCTCAACAGGGTATCAGCAGGATAACAGAGCTGGTAATGGAACAGAAACCAGTGTTCATGACCCCAAGGTGAGGCATTCCTTGGTGTGTTCCTTGGAAGTGCAGCCAAGGTTCCTTCTGGACTTGCAGCTCTGTGGTTGAAAGCAGATGGTTGCTTCTCAAAAGCTCGGTCTGTTCTCATCCATACTCCTCCTCTCGTTTCTAGTGTTCTCATGTGTTTCTGAGCTTCCCTGTAGTTCTTCCATCCCCTGAGAGTTCTTACTGAAACCTCAGGTGCTGCATGCTGAGGGCTCCTGTCTGATGAAACACTTGCTCCATGATGCTCCTGGGCTGAGAGGTGAGCAGAAAGCACGCTGCCTGATGGCTGCCAGCCAGAGCCCAGTACTCCATGGGAACAGTTAAGGAACAAACAAAAGTGCATCAGAACTTGCTGGGGGGGTGGAACCTGGCTGCTGATGCTGAATGACTCTAGGGTTTCCAAATAATGGCATGTGGGCATTTGTCTGGGGCAGACAGCCTGGCTCCCTGGTAATTCTGCTGTAGCTGGTGTGACTGTGGAGGAATCTGTGGGGAGGAGGGACAAAGAGTGGCCAGCAGCTGTGCGTGTGTGCTTGGGCTCGCGTGTTGGGGGCTGGTGCAGGGCACAGCGCTTGGGCTGATAGCTCTCACCCAGTGCTTCTGCTCTGGGGGTGTCTGGTCCTGTTTAAGAAACCTTGTTTTGTTGCTTGCAAGATGGTTCTCCCAATGATTGGACCTGCTTTGAGGGAAGAATTTGTCCATGAAAACATAGTGCTGAGTGAGCTGTGACAGGAAGATATTGGAGGTGGGAAAGCACTGAGCTTGGCTGTGCACAGAGGAGCCTGGTGTGTTCAGCCACCTTGTGTCCTTGTATCCTGTGATGCCCTGACTCGTCTCTGCCTACCTGGATCACGGGAGGCAGAGAAGACACCCTGGTGCCTCTTCCTGGCCTGGGAAGGACGATGGCAAGGATGACATCTCTCCTTAGGATGAGCTGGGCAGAGACAGGGTTTGACTAGGCATGCTTGGACACTTTTGTCTGTAGGAAGTGTCATGTTTGGAGCTGGAGCCGTGGTGCCCATGTGGTCAGAGTGGCCATTTCATGGCCACTAATTTGTATCCTTGTGTTGAGGGTCTCACCTAGAGCTGAGAATCCTGATGGTGCTGCTTGTTCTGCCGTGGTCTCTGGACACAGAGCAGGCAGTCAGTGCTGTGGGAAGGGCTCAGTGTCCGTTCCCAGTGCTGTCCTGCTCCAGGGATATAATGTGCACATGCCTGCAGTTGCCCTACAGCCTTTCAGCTGACATTGTATCAAGGGCCTTGCTCTTTGTTTGCTAAAGCCTGGGCTAGTAAAAGCCTGTGCTGCTGAGGCTCACGGATACTGATAAGGATATTTGTGGAAACTCCTGCCCTGGCTGGCACAAGGAATGCTTTCTTTCCCTGGTAGCACCAGGTGAGGCTAGGAAGGACTAACTCTGACCTGACCCTGAAAATGTGGGCTGTCAATGCATGCTCAAACTACCTCCCCTTCCAGGTCTTGTCTTTTTTTCTCCTCTTCCTGCACCTGCTGCATCTCTGCTTCACCCTGTGGCTGGAGAAGGCAGTGGGGCTGCAGGCCTTGTCTCTGGTGGCCATCCAGGATTTTGGAAGCCAACTGTTCCTACTTGTGCAAGAGTCTAACCTTCCCTCCAAGGCTTGGCAGGCAGCCCCACAGACCTTGCCCTTCTCTGGAACGGCTGCCTTTGCTCGTGACACTGAGCAGGTGACGCTGGCCTGAGCCTCCTGTCTCTGTAGCCACTGTGGTGGCTGGGCACAGGGGGCTGTGCAGGATATACCTGCAGTGCCCGCAGCTCTGCATAGTGACAGGAGCCTTGTCTGCCATCCACGAGCAGTGTCAGACCTGGTCTGCTGGAGCAGCTGGGGTGCTGGTGGGCCCTTCCACGTGCTGATCTTTGGCTCCTGAAGCGGTCCCCACAGAGATCCACATCTCACCCACAGGCAGGTCAGGCCAGGCAGGGTGCTGGGAGTGAGAATGTGTTTGGGCAAGTAGTTCTCTTGGCTCTGGGCAGGTGAGGAAAGGACCAGCTGTGGCTTGGTCTCTTGGCTGGAGACTGCAGTGCTCATACCTGATGTGCTGGCTCAGGTGCAGACACCCCAGTGTCCCGTGGGGCTCCCTGTGTGCTGAGCCATGATGGCTTGGGAGATGGTGTGCACTGCTGGCTCCTCATTCCTGGAGGTTCCACAGGGTGGGATTGGTCACCCAGGCTGCCTTTCCCCTGGGAGGAAGAGATGATTTCCTCTTCTTCCTCCTCATTCTCAGTGCTCTCCTGACCTCGGTGAAACACCCTCTGGCAGAGCTGGCCCGCCCAGAGCTGGCCACTTGCCACGGATGTTGACTTGTCTCTAAAAATAGACCTTTGTCATCAGGCAGCAGAATGTGCTGGCTAAGTCCTGTGTCCTGCGGTGTCGGGGGTGGAGCACTGGAGGGCTCTGGCCAGACAGCCACCCCCAGCCATGCTCCTGGGGGGTTTGGTGCCCCCAGCACTGGGACAGGAAGGGGCTGGTGGCCAGCAAGTGCCATGTGGCAATTACTATGCTGGTGGGCTCATGGTCAAAGGAAGCTCTGGCTAGGAGAAAGGATGGGAATGCTGAGCTGGAGAGCAGCAGCCATGTGCTGCTCTTGGCTGGGAGTGGGGCTGGGGGGAGCCCCATGGCCTGGAGCATGTGGGCTGCCTCAGGGTCATGCCAGTCCTCAGGGCAGCCACTGCCACCAGCATCCCTGGGGCTCCCTGCTGACTCCTGGCTCTCCCAACATTCACACAGGATGCTCCCCGAGTGCTGCCAAAACCCTGCCAGCAATGTTTTATGTGTTTTAATGGATGAGATTAATATTAATTTAATCTTTTTTTTTCCTTTTTATTTAATATTTAGCAGCCCGGAGGACTTCTCCCTCCTTTTCCCACCTCTGTCAGGAACAAAAATAACTCCTCAGCAAGGACTGGATGTGGCGGGTGGGTTTGTGCTCAGCTCCAGCCAAGCTCCTGCTCACATATAGCTGTGGGCACATGCCAGGGACTTTTTCCTGCCATCCATGTGCTCAGCCACAAGCCCGTGCCCAAGTGTTGGATGGATAAGACCAAAATGCTCTGTGAATGAAGAAATAGGTTTTGTTCCAACTGGCAAAGCTGATGGATAGGTTAAGCAATAATTTCCTGAACTCCTCTGTCAGGATGCTTGAGGGACCAGAGGCTTTGATCAGCACCTGTCTACTGGAATAGACAAATCTGTTAGGGAAAGGCTGGTTTTAAATGGAGCCTTTTTCCTTTTTCCTTCTCCTTTTCCTTTTCCTTCCCGTTCCATTCCAAGAAGGCAAATCTGCCTTGTTGCTACCCTTGGAAAGATGTCTGTGGAGCTACATGCTGTGAAAAGGAAAGGTGAAAGGAGGAGAGAGGAAGCAAACATGCCTGGCCGTGCATTGCTGCCCACTGCAGCAGCTCCGGTCCCTCCGACAATTGCTCCGGGGCTGGGATTGAGCTGTCTTTGCTCAGGACATAAATGGAGATAGAATGTTTGAAGGAATTTAATCTAGATTTCCATATCTCCTTGTTTCATCTGGCTCTTTTCCCAGGGATGCCATTTATGGCTGCCTCTTGCTGTCTTTGGGGTGGATCTGCTTCTCCTTTCCTGCCCGGAGCGGTGATGGATGCTGGGCACAGCCCTGTGTGCAGCTCCCTCTTGCAGCACAGGAGGGCAAGAGCGAGCCGTGAGACGTGTCCCCAGCCTGATGGATGCTGCTCCACAGGCTGCTGTCCTCCTTCCATCTACATCTGCTTCTGTTCCCTCTCTGGAATGCTCCTGCCCTGCGACATCTGAACGCATTGAAGGGAAAGGCAGGGCGGGGAGTGCGGAGAGGGTGATTACACTGCAGGAGGAAGCTTTGGTGGGCTTTAGTACAGCAAAGTTAGGGATGAGATCAGGGAGCACAGATCCCCTTGTGGTGTTGCATGGGGATGGGAACGGTAAAACGCTGGCTTTGGTGCATCCTCTCTCTGCTTCACATCGTCCCTGTGAGAGTTTTGTGACGCCTTTGTGGCCCTGGGTTGTATCAGGGAAAGTGGCTAGGTTGTCCAGCCCCCACCCACATTCCTGCCCAGGGCTGTGGGTAAACTTGAGCTCAAGTGGTGGGATTCTGTTGAAAACTAGAAATGAAAGCTGTGGCCTGGGTCAGCTTTGGTGTGGAGATGACTGGAGTCCTGTGTGCCATCACTGTGCTGGTGGCAGGGCTTTGAGCACTCCCCTTCCTGGGCTGAGAGCCCTGCACCCCCTGTCTTAATGGGAGGCATCCTCAAATCTGTAAAAAGAGAGCATGCTTTAGGTTTTGTGTGGTTTTGGGGTTCAGGATAGAAGTGAATATATTTCTCTTCATGTCGCTACAAACAGCTGAGTGATTGCATGCAGGTTTTACCTGCCTCAGTTTCCCCACCCCAAAACTGCCATACTGAGTGTGCCTACTTTGGAAGGACCTGGGAGCCTCTGGGTTTCTCTCCAGCTTAGTGCCGGTGGCCCATGGTGGTTGGTGGCATGTGCACATTGCTGCCAGGGAACTTCCTCAGGAGTGAGGTGGAGGAAAACTGGGCAAGCTGTGATCACATCTCTAAGCCCCTTCCCCGAGCTGCAGGGATGTCCTGCAAAAGGAGATGGCTGTGACCAGTTGTTGACAGAAAGGTGTCTGATGCAGGATCAGGAGAGACACTTCCTGCAGTGACTGTCATCTGGGACAGGTTTGAGTGAGCTGCTTGGTGGGGTTTAGCTCTTCTCTGCTGCAAGTCCCTCTACCCTCCAAGGAGAGGAGCAGCACCTTCCCCACTGGGCTGTGCGCTTAGGCTGGGAGGAGTGTAGATGATTTAGGCCTGGACCGGCCTGGGTTAGGACTGCGCACCTGCTTTGGTGTGCCCGATCATGCTGGGACATTGCTTTTACTGGTTTATGGTCGTCTCCTGCCTCCAACCTCAGCAAGCTGAGGTTTTGACCAGCTTCAAGCCTCTGTCTTCTTCTGACACTGTCTGTCTGTCCCCTTCAATCAGGTGTCTCCAGAGAAGTGTCGCTTCGCCATAGGCCGCATCCTGAGCGAGGGAGACGCGAAGCCGTCGGAAGAGCAGATCAAACGGTTCCAGAAGTATGGCTTTAAGATCTTCACCTTCCCTGCTCCCAGCCACGTGGTCATGGCGACCTTCCCGTTCACTACACCCTTGTCCATCCATCTGGCAGTCAACCGTGTCCACCCAGCCCTTGACACTTACATCAAGGTAAGCGAGTGTGGCGTGAGGAGCGTTGCATGTGTTCAGTGGGCTGTCAGAGGCTTCTCTTCCTGACAGCTGATGGGGCTGCTCTGACATGCCACGTCTTGATATTTTCCCTTGGGCGCTACCATCAAGATCTCCTCCTTTTGTAATTTGGCAGGTAGTTCCCCAGCAGGGATGTCCTTCCATTCCCTCGATAGGCACACGGATGTCTTTTCTGCTGTTTTGTGTTTATGAGAAACAAGTTCTCATCTAATAACTTGCTGTTTTTCTCCTTAACACAGAGATAAAAGCTGATTTTCCCCTTGAGTCTCTTTCTTGTTGTTAGGATCTGGCAGGTATGTGCCCTTCGGTGTAATGCTTCATGCTATGGAACTTCTGTTTTGAGTGCCAGCCTCACCGGTGGGGCAGCTGTCTGTTTCAGGAACAGGAGGAGAAGTTAGAAACTTTCTGGCCTGTGGGCTTATGAAAACTTTCTTTCAAGCAATACATTGAAATCTGTGGGTCTTGGCCCTGGCTGGGCAGCCGGCTGCTGTGGGCTGTGTTTGCCCTTGCCCCGAATGGCCATCCCTGCTGCTTGTGGTCATTTTGGAGCCAGCTCTGCTGCCTTGCTCTGGCTGCCAGAGCAGCTGTGGCAAGGGTGTTCCCAAGCAGCACATCTGACACAGGTGCCTCCAGATGCAGGCTGTCTAGAGAGCAGGGAAGGTCCTGGCTAGCTGGATGATGGAGGGAAGGGACTGTCCTTCCCACTGGGGGAGGATGCTGTGGAGGGGCCGCTACTCAGCCCTTGGCTTTTCTGACTGTCGAGTTCTGACGTTTTCGTTTGTTCGTGTTGAAACGCACTATTTATAAACTTGCTTTTCCTGGCGAAACTCCCAGCCTTGTGGGGGAACCGTGTGAATCCCTCCAGCCTGCGCTGTGCTGCAGGATGGCTGCCGGGGTGCCAATCCTGGAACTTCAGCTGGGGGCTCTTTGCCGACCCTCTCGTCCACCCCAGCTGCAAGGAGCTGCCCACCGCTACTGGCGGAAGATGCATTAGCGCTGGCAGTAGGTGACACCACCGCTGCTGCTTCCTCCCATTCTGGAAAGCAGATCCAGTCCCCTGCTGTCATCCTCTGGCTCCATCCTCTGTCTCCTGCTGGAGCCGTGCCCGTTTCGTTGCGGGGGCACCAGGCATTGCTGGCAGCCCTGTGGCGGACGCGCGGGCGTGCACGGAGGGGGCTGGCGCGGGCGGGAGCCGCGGGAGTGCTCGGAGACACCGGGCTGACGCTGCCTGAGCCGGGGAAAGGTCCCGGCAGCGCATCTGTCGCATGCGAGATGGAGCTGTTAGAGCTAAAACGGGAACCACGGGCTGTTCTGGGAGCACCTGGGAGTGTTTAATGGGAGCGGTCGATTTCGATTTACAATAACTGAAATCATATGGAAACGGACACCCACAGGCACTCGCAGAGGGAGGGGACACATTTTGATCTTGCCCCAGTCCCAGCAGCACGGGGGTCAGGGTGCCTGTGTCTGTCCAAATGTCCTGCAGCAGAACGGGATCAGGACTCGGGATCACTCCCCTGCCCATGTGGCACTGACCATGGGGACACAGGCAGGAGGAGGGTGGATTTGCCATGCCAGGAGGGGCAGAGGGCAGTGGGTGCTGCTGCTCCCTGCACGCTGCACCGTGGGGATGCCCTGCCTTTCTCCAGGGTGGCACAGGGGACTCGGAGCCGTTTGCAGCCGTGCCAGCAGCATCCCTGCCGCTTCTGTGTCTTTGTCACTTCTCCCTCGGCCTGGCTGTCTGCACCCCTGGGGCTGTGCTGGCACTTCCTGGGATGGAGGGATGGGGAGGGAAGGGGGAAACTTTCATGGAAACAGGTGACCTGTGCCCGCTTGGTGGTGGGAATGAGGGTTGCCATGGAGACAACTTCTCCAAATAGCATCCTTCATCCCACCCCCGGAGCCCAACTCCCTTAAGCAACCCGAGAGAGCAGCGAGACAGATTTGCTTTATTTATTTATTTCCTGTGTGCCAGCTTTGGGAAAGGTGCTGTTAATGAGAGCTGGGGGTCAGGCCTGCCAAGAGCAGGTCCCTCACAGCTCTCCCATCTCAGGAGGTCGGAAGGCAAAAGCTATGAGACATGAAAGGGGTCTCAGTGGCAGGGATGAAATGCTGGCTCCCATGGAGAGAGGGAATTAGCTGAAGTGGAGGGAGGATGACATGGCTACCTAGTCCTAGAAAAAAGGTGTGGGAGAGCTGGGGATGGAGAGGGAGCTGAAGGAGGCAGAAAGAAAGTTGTAAGGTGGGGAGGGAGGGTGGAGAAAGCTTTGGAGATGCTGAAAAATAGAGGAGAGGAATGGGAGGAGAAGGGGACTGGAGGGGGGGCATGTAGGGCAAAGGAGCTGAGGGTTTGGGGTCTAGCTAAGGATAGTGAGAGATGGGGGGGAAGTCTAGGCCAGAGTTGAAAGAAGCCTTACCACAGATGGCACTCCAGCAGCCTTCCCATGGCATCCCCTGAGGTTAACTTGGGGACATCTAGTCCCAAAGGCTGGTGGATGAGACGTGTGGCTCCCTCTGGGCTTGCTGGTGCTGTGCAGAAGTTACCAGGAATGTTTGTGGCTCATGTTTCCCAAGCAGTGAGGGTGCAGTAGTGCTGGCTTTTGGCAGTCTGAACTTTGTGTTTCCCAGTCTGCCGTGGCTTTGGAGGGACAGGAAAAGTTAAAAACAAATTTATAACAGGAATTAAAAAAGAGCAGTAGGATGATAGGGTGGAAGGGAGATGAGCTGGAATGGAGCAGGAGGTCTCAGGTCCAGGCTGTCCTTGCAGCATGCATCTTTGGGCCCCTGGCTCTTGTGAGCTCAGGAGCTGGTGGTTTTGTGAGACTTTTGATGCAGGCCTGGCTTTTGGGAGCTGTGGGGAAATGGCTGCAGCCATCCTTGGCAGGTAAGAGGACATCCTTCCCCTGGGATGGCAGACTGGCAGGGACTTACTGGCTAGAATTGCCTTCTGAGGTGCCCAGGAGGGGCTGCTGGCTCATTACTCTGAGCATGGGTTATTTAAGGCATAGGCTGGCGCTATTTAGTGTCCCTTAAAAGCATTTCTTCCCTAATAACCTCTGATGTTGCTTCTCTCTGCCTCCAGGCAGGTATGCCCTGCTTTCCTGGGATGTGCACTCCTGGCCCACAACACAGCTGCCTGTCAGACCAGGCACTCCCAACTCCTGGGAGCAAAGGAGAAAGCTCTTCTCTGGTGGGGACCCTTTCTGACAGCTCTGGAGCAGGTTATTCCCCTGTAACCTCCTGCCATTTCAAGGAGTGTTTCTTCTGCTTTAGGTATAATGAGCTCTCTGTGGTGGGCTGTGTATCCCTGCATCTCTCTGCATCCATTCTGGCACCTAGTGGGCACTGCCAGGTGGGTAGGCTTGGACCTCCTGGCTGTTGGTCTCCTCTGGCATAGAGAGGTGACTAATTGCATCCTAGGCAGAGCTGGCAGGTGTCTCCCACTACAGCCCTAGAAGTGCTTGCTTCGACGTGGCCTCTTTTTGTGGGTTTTTTTGGGTCAGTTTTGTGGTCTTCAGCCAAGGTAGATGTGGAAGTGGATGCCAGTATCATCCTGACTGCCTTGCACCTTCTAGAGGACCAGCTGACTGACCTCAAACTCTAACCCTGCCTAACTTGGAAAACTGGGGTTTTATCTCTTTAGATGCTCTTGTGAAGGTATCCTCCAACTTCAGCTAAACTCCCAGCTTTTTTCCTTCCCCTGGACTCTGTAATCACAAGTTTCCCACTTCCATGGGCTTGTGAATCACTCCTTTACAACGCGGATCTCAGGCAAGAATGGCTGGCATGGACTCTGTGATGCCAGGAAATATTTGGGAACTATCAGGTTGGCTCCTGCCTGACAGAGGCTGTCGTGTTCCTCCACACCTCAGCTCCCCATAAAAGGAGCTCCACAAGGTGCTGGAAAGACGTGGCTTGTTCCTGTTTACAGCCAGGGAAATGTGTTATTCCTTGGACCATCAGCTTGGAGCAAGCTTTGCTCCCCTTGTCAGCTTTGGCAGTTTAGGATGTGGTCACCTCTTGCCTCTCTCTTTCCTAACATGCATACAAAAAGCTTTTAAAGTTCCCACGTTTCCCAATGCTTTCCGTATTTTCTGACCTTAATTTCCAGTTTCTTTTTTGGACCTATTTTCAGCTTAGAAAGTTCTGTGACTTGTCAGTAGCTCAAACAGATGCTTTATTTCAGCAATGGTCCTATTGCTGTAGCACATGGATCTCTGGTGGAGATCTTGTCCCCTGCCACAGACCCCCCCGTCCTGGGTTTGATCTGAGCCAGCTAATAGCGACCTCAAACACGTGCCTGTGCCTTCTGATGGAGTTGTAGTTCCTCAGTTAAAGATGGGAAACGATGCCAAGTCCTGCATCTCCTCTGAGCTTGATTGAATGGCACGAGTGCTGGTTTGTTTATCAGTCAAGCCTGCCCTCCCCACTAAAACGAATCCTGTTTGCCAACAGGATCTGACAGCTGTAAACGAGTCTTGGTTGGCATTAATTATGCCCATCTCCTTTGCTTCCTGGTGATCTGGCCCAGTTGCAGCCATCCGTGTATTTTGTCTTGGCTGTCTTTGCCTGGGCAGTCTGTGCTTGTTCGAGTCAGTTATTTACCCATTGAATGTTGGCAGGTACAGGCTGCTGTGTCTCCTGGGACTTTTTAGCATCTCCAGCTGGCCAGAGATTACCCTTTGACATGTGGACAGCTTGTCAGCAGGGACTTCAGCATGTTGAAATGTGTGTTATCTGGGCCTGCGAGCCATGTGTTTTATCTTGTCATGGGAGAACAAACATTTCACCCGCATCCTCTGCCCATGTCGTCTGACTTTGTCCTAATTTCAGTGCAGAAATACTTAGTGAACACTCCTCCCTTCTCACTGGCGCTGCTGAGGTTTCCCCTGGCTGACCTATCCAGGATCTGTGCCATCCTTCAGACATTTCTCCCCTACCTAGTGCCCCAAACAGCTCATAACATGGATGCCTCTGTCTGGGGGGAGCTGGGAGCCTAAGTGGTCCTTTATGGCAGCTGAGCCTCAGCACTCTTGTGAGGCTGCACCTCATCTTTTCCCTCTTGCTCACCTGACCACACTGCTGAGCCTGCTGCCTTTGCTCAGATCTGTTGAAAATCCTTTTCTCCCAGCTGTTTTAAATGAAGGTCTGTGGAGCTGTGTTGCCATCCCAGGTGGTCTGTGCTTTAAAGGCCATCCTTTTGCTTGGCTGTGTTGGGAGGCTGGGATTGGGGGTTGGGAGCTGATAAAACATTTACAAAAAGGGCCCAATTATTGGGATGTTTTTCCACTTAAATTCTTTTTCCTGGATGATTTAGTTTATTTATTTCAGGCTCTGTGCATGAAGCATTTTTAAATGCCAGTTTGTCGTGTGTGAGCAGCTCAGGCTTCAATCCTCACGTGCGTGAGAGCTGATCACAGTGGCAGCCTCAGCCAATCAACTTCTGCCTGAATTTTCCTCCAGAGGTCTAGGAATTACTAACAGATGCTCAGTCCTGTGTTCCTCAGCCACAGCTCTGCTTGTCCTCATGAACTCCTTGGCTCTCCTGCAAGCCCTGGGGACCAGAGGCTGAAGACTACTGCCCAAGGTGGAGCCCTTGCTGAGGCAGGGCCACTCAAAGCCATATATTCATCTCTCTAGAGAGAAGGAGGAGCAGGATACCTTTATCCAGAACTTATCACCTCTAACCTGGGACTTTGCTGCCAACAGTGTCTCATCATGTGGGTCTGGCAAGACTCATCCAGTTGATGTCCTTCCTCTGTGCATCAATGGGTTACCCTGCAGAATATGCCAGTGGCTTTCTAGGAAATGGAGCCCTAGATCCCTCTCCTGCCTTTTTCCCATGCCCCAGTGTGACTGTGGGAATTGATTTGCTTAAAGAGGGTGCTGGGGTTAGGGGTGGTGGCTCAGCTGCCTGGCTGGGTGGTATGACCTTCAGTTTAAGCCCATGTGCTCATGGGTGTAGGTCTTTGGGGTTCCCAGGAAGACAGGAGGTTACCTGACACTGCTGGGAAGTGATCCTCACACATCAAATAATAATGGGGGGAAAATGCTAGAGAGTCATAGAGGATTTGATGTGTCCATCTTCTATTGATGTCAGGGACGAGACCAGAGCTGACAGTGTGACAGGCTGCTTGGCCCTGGGCTGTCAGATGTTTGGAGTAAGGATACAGGCTCCAGGGAAAGTGTTCTGGGAGCCCTTGCATGGTCCCAAGCTGGGCTGTAGGTCATGTCACATGTGGCTCGTGCACGATTCATGGACCGTTCTTGATTGTCCACCAGCCTGGTTGATGTTGAGGACAAGGACCAGAGTGGCTTGGCCGGCAGTGCTGGAGAACACCCGTGGCTGGTGTGTGCTCTCTGCCAGGAGCCAGTGAAGCTCTGGCTCTCAGGCTGGGCAGGAGGAGCAGGCGAGGGGTGGGCACTGTGATGCCCCAGCTCGAGCCCGTCCGAAAGGTGACACGCACCGGCAGGGAGCAGAGAGGGACCCTGGGGCGTCTGTGCCTGTGCGGGCACGTTCTTCTCTCTTTGACCTGCACTGACAGCTGGTTTTCAGTGGGCTCTCTGCAGCAAGGCTGCCTGCTCACTGCTGGTTGGCACCCCCCAGCTGGATGTCACATCACATCAGTTTGCGCGTTCGCAGCGACTTTTAGCTATTAAATATTTTTAGCGACAAAACCATCCAAAGATGTTTCAGTCCTGCGAGCGTGAGTGACCTCGCCCTCAGCGTGGAGCGGGCAGGGGAGGGCAGGATGCCCACGAGGTCAGGCTGGGGGCTGAGCCAGGTGGAAGGGAGTTTGGTGGGCAGTGTCTGTAGTGCCGTGGGGCCTTTGGCGCGGGGTGGGTTGTGCGGTGGAGCGGGTCTGTTTAACCTGTGTCCGCAGGGAACGCGCTCCTCCTGCGCGGCTAATGGAACATATGGGCATCCGGGGCTCTGCGTCACGGCTCCTGCCACTCGCAGCAGGCAGCCCCACTGTCCCTTTCCCCAGAGGAATGTGGCAGCCTCAGGCCACTACTCATCTGCTGTCACCTTCTCCCTGGTCCTTGCAGGCAGGCTGTGAATTAACACTGACCATGCTTCATGTTCAGTGCTGCCTGTGCCAGGCACGTCGGTGTGCACCAGTCAGTGTGTGCTGGTTTCCCAGCCTGTGCTGGTGCCATTCCTGCTGCCGGTGCCTGCACACACCTTTCCTCCTGCAAGCAAACTGTGCAGCTTCTGTTTCAGCTCTTCTGTTTGGCTCTTGCACAGGAGCAGGTGCAAACTGCAGCTCTGACAGCATTACCACTTCAAGCAGGAAAGGTTTGCTGACCAGCTTTGATTTTTGGTAGTTGAAAAGACTCCTTCCCTGCCTCTGCAGCTTGTGGCATGTGTGAAATCACCCAGGTTTTCCTCAACTTTTTGTTGACTCTGTGCAAGAGTCTGTTCTAGCAGCAGGCAGGGGAGTCCTGATTCTAGGGAAGCAGTTGGTGTGGGATGCCGGCTCCTGCCACCGTGGCCTCCCAGTTCTAATTGATCACAAAATGGGAACAGACCAGGTTGTAAGGGGCATGCAAAGCGAGTCTAGTACAGCCTTTTATGGGAAAAGGAGTGTGGTTAGGTAGCATACAATTGCATCTTGAAAGCCTCTGGCTATGGGGCCTCCACCGCATTCCTGTGGAGGTTTCTTCTTCAGCTGGCAGATCAGCCCTAGATCTCTGCCACAGTGGGTGCTTTTCTGTGACATCCGTAATTTTGACCCTATTGTTATCCCAGCTCCATTTTCAGGAACGTTTCCAAAGGCAGCTCCTGGAAGAAGAGTGAACTTCAAGTGCCTGCCCTCCCATGCATGCCAAACTGTGTGGGCATCCCTGATGGCCTGACAGCCAAAAGCCTGGACCAGCGTAGGCTGTCAGTCAGTGCTCCTGTTTGGAGGCATTTTGGTCCCAGGAGGGAGTAGGAAGCCACCTCACCTTCCCGAGCTGCTGCTTTGGAAAGTTAGGAGAGCAGCCTTGCAATGACTTGCTCAACCTTGCAAAATTCTCACAGAGATGAATCTTCTCAGACAAAAGATTTGCTTCCCCCTCTTCTTTGCAGCGAGGATTAATGATCACGGGAGAAGCCGGGGATATTTCATACAGCTGTCCAAGGAAGAGAAAGAACTGAACTGGTTTGCCTTGGGCAAGGAGGGAGAGTAAAATACTACAGTGCTTTTCTGTCAGATCTCTTTATCGACTTGATCTGTACGTATGCTCTCCCCAGATGTATTTATAGAGAATCCCAGGGGACGCAGTCGGTTCAAAAGGTTTTCTTTGTCAGGGATTGAGGACGTGTCCAGCTCTTTCCAGCAGTGACAATGTCCTGAACCTTGGGGTCTTCCCTTCTTGACAGCTAGTCAATTAATTCAAGGATGAGATTGATCTGCCTCTCTGCAATTATTTTAGCTGAGTCCTAATGAGTTTTGTCTGGACAGGTTCTTCCCCATAGCCCTCTGAGCCAGACCTTGCCAGCTGTGCCAGGCTTAAGAAATAGCAAAATGAACCCGATCAAATGCAAAACAGCTTCATAGAAATATTGCTCTTTTCCAACAAATGCTGTTGGCCTAGTTTCCCTGGCTGTGAAGCTCCCACTTTGAAACCTGTGGAGCAGGCAGATAATACACTTAAAAGCAGTGGCATTTTTACCTCCAGAAAAGGGACCATTGTGCTATGACTAACTTGCACTTTTTCAATTCTAGTTAGGTATAAAACGGAGGAAAAGCCCCGCTTTGGGGAGAGCAGGAGAGTGAAAACATTTCTCTTCTGCAGCGAGTCAAAATATGGATGGATGAGTCGCGAGGTTGGGTGGTGATCGGATCACAGGGATGAAAGAACAAAATCAGTTCTTCCTCCTCCTCCTGCCTAGAGCGTGTGTGCCATAGGCAAGGCACAGCTTTGGGGCTGCACCAGTGGCTGGGGCACCTGTGAGGTGGCTGAGCCCAGCTGTTTGCTCTGAAGCAAAGGGTCACACTGGAAGTCCCTCGGGGTCTCTCTGTTTGACAGGGAGATACATACACACACACAGCTCTGTCAGCTCTGCCTGCCTGCAGCAGCTGCTGCCCTGTCGATGCTGTTTGAATTGATGCTGCTGTGTGCTGGTGGCCCTGGGCAGAGGCAGCAGGCTGCAGGTGTCCGGAGTGGCCACTCCTCATGACAGTGACAGGTGTGGAGTTCTGTGGAGCTGCTCACACCTTGGGGAGGCCTTTGTGGGCTCAGGATGTGCTTTTCCTCTCTCTATGCTGTTGCCTGGTGGCCGTCACTGCCGGGACCCACAGGGACTCACAGCCTTTGGGGAGAGGATGCAGGGTGTGGAGAGGTGCAATGGTTCAGTGCAGACCTACACACAGCCAGTATATCCCATCCTGCTTTGAGGAGCAAACACCCGCTGCCTGTTAATTGTCAGGACAACTTGGATTGTCTCGACAGGCTGCCAAATCCTGGCCCTCTGAACTCTTCTGGATTTGCCAGGACTGGGTTCATCTTCATGGTATCCAGCTGCCTCAGCTGTAGAGGGCTCCAGAGCAGCTTGCAGACTGGTCTGTGAGCTCCTTGAAAGAGGAAGGTTGAGCTATGCTTAATTATTGGCTTGCAGGCTTTTGGAGAGTTCCTGTGAACCTTCAGCTCTAGGACTCCTTTTGTGTCTTCTTTTCCACCATGTGGCAGTTTATTTCAGCCTGTGCTTCAGCCACACCAGGGAAAATCAGAGCCTCTAATAGAAATGTTGGCAGTTCCTAACTCCACCACTCATGCCTGGGGCTGGAAGGGATTACTCCAGATCAGAACTGCCCTGAGGCAGCTGACAGAGGTCTGCAGGATGGCAGGATGTCCAAGCTCCCTGAGCTGCTACTCCTGCTCCATCCCGAGCCAGCAACAAGTCATGGCAGTTCTCTTCACCTTCGTGGCCGTTGTGCTGGGTGGGTCACCTGGCACCTCTCTGATTGCATGGGAACAAGGAAAGGTATTTGTTCCCCTCCTGTCAGATCACAGTGGGCAGAGGGACCAGTCTGCCTGGGGAACATGAGCCAGTGCTTGTTCTCTGTCACCCTTGAGCTGATTTCTGTCAGGATCTAGTGCAGTGCCCCGTGTTGGTAAGAGAGGGAAGGTGCCCGTTACCCTCAAGAGTGGATCAGCACCTGATGGTGCCTCTAGTCCAACCCATTTCTTTGTCCCCAGCCCACCCAGCATTCACCCTTCTTGGGCTCCTCAGTGCTGTGGTGAGTGTGACGAGGCAGAGGCTCATGCCTGGCTTGAGCAGATGCATTTCTGCTGGGCTTGTCAGAGACAAGCTCTCCCTTAGGTAGGATGCCTCTGCCCTGCCAGGTCTGCTAGGCTGGGTGTGTTATCCAAAAAGGAATGTGCTTCCAGTATGGAGGAGAGGAACAAACCTTCCTAAGAGGGGAGATGATGATGGGAAGTCACCTCTCCTGCGTACCAGAGAGAAACTAATACTGATTTTGTGCAAAGGCTCAATGCAGCTTTTGGGACAGAATCAGCCTCCTCTGCCACTGGCATGGCAAAAGAGAGATGCTGGGGCTATGAAATGGAGTTACTGGTGAAGCTTGGAGTATGCTTCTCTTCCAGGCCACTGACATCTGAATTTTGCACATGTGTGTTTTGCATGGCTGCCTCCTCCTAAAGCTCAGCAAGGCTCTGCTGATCTGAGGCTAAGCTCCAAATTAAATGACACCAAACAGCGTGGCTTTACATTTCAAAGGCTCAGAGCAGAAGGATGCCTGGGACTTTCTGTCACTATGGAGTAATTGGAAGGATTTTTTTTTTATTTTGGCGGCTTGTACAATGACCACCGGGTGCTCGCTCCACAGACAGATGGTTTTACCTGCATCTTCTGCTAATGTGAGGAATTAAAACAACCCTGCAGGGATGAAGAGGGGTGACAAAGCTGAGTACAGTGGAGACAGCAAGTTAGTAGCTGCTGTTCGTCCCTGGCTCTGGCTGCTTATCACAGTGGTAACTTGTGGACGGGCACATTTGCATCACACAACCCCTGGAAATTTCTGCTTCTGTTCCCTCATTCCACACACCACCAACCAGAAAATCTCCTAGTACATTTAAAGTTGCTTCTGTGTCTCTTTCCCTTATCTTCACAGGGATGGACTCAGCAAAGGTGCTACTTGAAGGTCAAAGATGGAGCTGTGATGCAGCTGGGAGAGTGGTTGGTCTGGGAGCCCCAGTCCCAGCATGGCACTGGGGGCTGTTGCCTTTCAAATGAAACCTGAAGGGGTGTCCTGGCCCTGGGGGAGGAAGAGAATGTGCCGTGGCTGATCACAGAGTGGCCCTGTCTCCAGCTGCCTGTTGGCTTCATGCATTTGCTGACAGGCTCTGTTCCCACTCTGTAAGGCTGTAACATAACAACACTCTGGGAAGGCTGCAGGGAGGGAAACAATGGCCTCATTCCCATTGTGGACACCTGCATTTTTCCCCCTGCTACTCGAGGGCCGGTTACTGTCATTAACTCAGGGGTTTATTTCTGCCTGGAGCTGATGGCAGATCCTTGACATGCAGGAAGGTAGATATCTATCATCTGCTGGGGCCAGCTGCTCTGCTCTTCACGCTGTGCAGATTCACAGCTTGGGGTAAGGTCCTCCCAGTGATTCAGTAACCAGCCCGTGAGTTGGCAAAAGCTTATCAAGAGGTCAGTGTGGAGAAAGACTTGCTCAGGTACTTCTCGGCTGAGCAGTACAGGAATGAGCAAAGCAGGATGGCTGCTGTGGCTGCAGGAGCTGCCAGATGTTGTGGGCCCACAGTGGAGGAACACAGCCATCAGCTCCTCTCTGTTGTTGCATTTTCCTCCTCCTCTCTCACTAGCATCTCTAGCTGCCAAGTTCACTTGTCCCACCCAGGTCCTGCCACCCCAAGAAGCCACTGCCTTCATCTCCCAGCAGTTCCCCCTCAAGGCTGTGTCTTCTGATGGGAGCTGCTTTGAGACCTGTAGCATTTGCTCAGCTCTGGCTGTCTGCTGTGCCCTGCGGCACGGGACCAGTGTCCTGGGACAGAGCCCAGCAGGCAGAGTACACTTCCTGCCCATGGCAAGCTGTGGCCGCTCGGGGAAGGGCAGAATGGGACAGAGGTGTAGATATTCTTCCCCAAAGTCCTCCCCATCCTCCAGGTACCCAGAGTTTGAGGAGGGGCATCAGCACTGGGAAGAGGAGAGACATCTTCCAGGTCTCAGGGCACTAATGAGGATCTGGGGCAGCTCTGGTGGCTGCAGCTTTGGCTGCTGTGCTGCCATCAGTGGTGTTACAGAGGGCCATGTGTGGTTTGGGGTACTTAGGGGGGCAGAGCAGTGGTACAGATGAGGAGTTGGCTTCCCAGGAGAGAAAGATCTGGAAAGCTGAGTGGTGTGATGCATCTCCAGAGCACTACCAGCTCATGGAGCACATCTGGGAACATATGGGATCCTTGTGGAAGGGCAGAGTCAGGCTGAGCTCTGTCCTTGCCTAACTGTTTTGATTTCTCCTCCTGATTGATCTGCGCAGTCAAACTCACGATCCTGTGCTGGCAGAGGAGCAGTTGCCAGACTGCAAAGGTCGCTGGAAGCAGCTGCTCCCGTCCCCTGCTGCCTGTGCTGCCGGCAGAGGAGCCCGGCTTTGGCGGCGCTCAGCGTGCGGCGCTGCTGGCCCCGCCAGCCCCTGGCTCCCCGCACGCCCGGCTCTCCGCGGCGCTGCTCCGCGGCTGCTCTGCTTCCAGAGCAAGGTAACGAGCCCGCTGGGACCTGCGCCGGGTCCCTGCTGGGCCGGGGAGGAGGAGGAGGAGGTGAAAGCTGCAGAGGAAAGGCAGCCTCGCCTCGCCTTACCACGCCCGTCGCAGCGGGGCCGGTGGAGAGGCGCCAGCACGTGTGGCCGCTGAACCGGCGTGTCCGGGCTCGGGACACCTGCAGCTGGCCCTGATGGATGTGGCTGGTGCCGCTGTGTTGCCAGCTCCTCCCGCATTGCAGGCAGCCTGCCCGGCTGTGCCGCTCGCTCAGTGCCCGCCGGCTCTGTTTGCTGCGCTGGGGATTTCCTCGGGCGAGTCGCTAGCGCCCGAGGCTGCAGCGGCTGCGGGCTCTGGGGGCTTCATTAGCCGAGCTCTCCGGGGGGAGTTGGCAGCGCTCAGGAGCCCGCCAGAGTCGCTGTCTCTTTGCCCTTTGCCAGGTTTTTTGGGGAAGAGAGGTGCAAGCTCTTGGATGTGGGGGTTTGAAGGTGGTTTTGCTGGAAGCCTGCAGGGAAATGCCTCTTGTTCATTTATAAGCATTCAGGAAGGAACTTGTTCCAAGCCCTGGCTTGCATTTAAAGGAGATATCTGTCGCTGGGGCAAGGGAAGGAGGAGAAGGAGGGGCAGTGAACCAAAGGTAACTGATGGCCCGTGGGTTTCTGCCCTACAGAGAGCCTGGTTGGGATCCCTGTCACCCAAGACAAGCCTGCGAGTGCAGGGTTTCCCTGAGTCAGAGCTCAAACAATCTTTCTGCACTGTTGGCTGCACTTAACTGATAGCTTTGAAGATCCTCCTGTCCTGGAAACTTGCTCTCTGACATCAGATTTGCCAACGTGTGGTAATTGAGATGTGCTTAGGGACGTCGTGATCAGCTCGCCTATTCCTCCTCAGCAAACCAGGCTGAAACCCACTTGATCTCTTCCTCTGGATCTTCCTTGCCTTCCAAATGAGGCCAGTAAGCCTGACAGTAAGTCCCTGTGGGTGGAGAGGGAGGACTATTTTGTCTGGGAATCAAGCAGTTGCATCGTGGCTTTGCCCTGTGCTGCTGGTGGCTTTATCTGTGCAAGTTCAGCGAGGTTAAGTTCTTCAGCTTCCCTTTTTGGCTTTCTCAGCTGTGAAGGCATGGTGTGAGGCTGAGCTTAGCTCATCGTGAAATATATTCCATGAAGCCTGGGAGCTGGGGGCGTTGCAGAAAGACAAGGTTGTTCAAGGAGGTAGGAAGGGACAGAGAGGGTATTTATTCCACTCGTCCATTTTCCTCCTGGGGCCATTGATGTGGCACCTGAGTTTGTCCTGGTGATTGAGGCTGTGGAAGAACAATTAGAGATGCCTGCAGTCCAAAGAGCAAGAGGAACGGGTTGAGATTTGGAAGGGGCAGCTCAGATCTTGTCTCACGAGACTGAGAGCCCCCATGTGCTATGGGCACCAGGCTCTGCTGCTCCTGCTCCATGGCTGTTGCTTTGGCTTTGCTGCAAGGGGATTTCATGGCAGGACTCGTTGCGGGTGAGGACGTGTGTGAAGGCTGGGAACCACAAGCCTCCAGCGTGTCTGGACGTTCTTGTTGCAGAAGGGCAAGTACTCAAGTGAATGATGGCCCAAGAGAAAGAGCCATCAAGGTGGGTTGGGAGTGTCCACCTGGATGAGGAGCTCTCCAAGCTATCCATGGAAGAAGATCTGTCAGCACAAGAGTCTCATGGCAGGGCAGAGCAGGTCACTCTAGGTTAGGACTTACTCTCCCTGTGAGCAACATGACAAAGGCACGAGTTTTGGAGAGGCTCTTTTTACCTGTGTGGGGTCCTGTGCAGGGTGGGACGCTGCAGTGCAGTGGGCTGCCTGGCTGAGGCAGAGCAACAGGAGATGATCTTGGATGATGATCCCTTTCCTGAAAGGCCCTGCCTTGACAGGAGACAGAGAAATTGCCACAGCTGCTGCTCCTGGCAGCCTTGCCAAAGCAACAGAGCGGGCAAAGCGATTTAGCATTGCTCCAGTCATCCGTGATGGCAGAGATCATTGCATCAACCCCTTCAGCATTGTGATTAATGCTGAAGAAGCATCCTGTGAGGGCTGGGAGGAGTGTGTTGGTCCCTGGAGATCCGCTCTCTGAAGCAGAGGCAGCTCTCTCCAGCTGTGGTCCTCCTCTCTCTCAGTCTCATCCGCCTCCTTTCGTGTGCAGCTGTTGATCCGTGTGCTCCCATAGTGATGGAGTTCCTAGGAACTGGGACAGGAACCCAGGACTGGTTCCTCAGGAGAGGAGAGATTATGTGCACTTACACAGATTCCTTTTCTTGTGATGAAGATCCAGTGATTGGGCTTTCAGAATGGTGAAAATCAAAGTCCCCTTCAGAGAGCTCGTGTGTGGCTGTGATGGGGAGGGAGGAGAAGAAAATGGGAGGTGGTAGGGTCAGGTAGGAGGAAGAGTGTGGAACGTTATTATGGAGCTCTGGGAAGCTGGTGAGTACCATCTCCCCAGCTGGCATTTTATCCATTGTGGGTACAGGAGCAAGACAGAACGTGGGAAAGTGGAAAGCACTGAGTCTTCAGGAAAACTAATTTTTTTTAAATGCAAAAGTTTCCTTTACTTCTGCAACTCTCTGCTCCAGGACTAATTACTAACAAATAACCGCAACACCAGGGGGGACCCAAGCCCCATGAATTGCGTTTGTTTGCACCATCTGCTCTTTATTCTGCAGGTGACATTCCCATAGTTGGGGGCAGTTTGATCCATCCCTGGAAGCACACAGACTAATGTACCTGAACGTGTCTGGGCTGGCAGTTTTGTCCAAGGCTTGTCCTACCCCCCCGCTGGGGGCTCTGACTGCCCGTGGCTACTTTCTGAGAGGTTTTATCTCGCTGGGACTTGCTACCTGGCTCATCTATGAAGATGATGGATGTCTCTTTGTGTGCTGCAGGATGTCTCTTGCAGCTCAAGTGGGTGCTGGAAGAGGAAAAGGTCCAGAGTGTTTCAGGGCCTCTAGCAAGGTAGGGCTGGAGCTTATTCCCTTTTGCTGGAGAACAGGATGGAATCTCTATCCCAGGGAGGAGAACAGTGTTCATGACTCTCACAGTAGCTGCCAGCATGACCCGGGATCCTGTGCCTGATCCCTGCCAGCCCTCCCAGGGTGCTGGGATCTCCTGAACCCACCAACTCCCCCGAGCTCGTTCCTTTACCTCTCAGCTTGTCTGTGCCTGGCAGCTGCCGCTCTGCAGGTCCCGTCCTGGAGGAGCCCTGGGAGCAGCTGGGTGGTTGGGCCCTGGGAAGCGCGGGCGGGCAAGGTGTAAATTGCATGGCGGGCTGCCTTCACTGAGGTGAAAATGAGAAACTCTCCCAAGCTATCAAGCCCGGTGTTTCACGGCTCCCACGGTCCAAATGCACTCCCACTCCCTCTCGCTGCTGCGGAGGGGATCTCGGGGGCTGGTTTTCTCCTGCCTGTCCTGGAGCCGCGGCACTGCCACAGCAGCAGGGCGGTGTGTCCCGGTTGAAGGCAGGACAGGGGGCCTGCCGAGGCAAGGGGGAAGTGTGCTGAGGGCAGGCAAGGATGCCGATGGTGTGGGAGGTGCTAATTGCCAGGCTCTGTGTTCTGCTACCTGGAGAATTCGTTATCCTTTGGCGAGACTTTGTTTTCCGCTGCCGTAGTGCTGGTGCTCGTTTTTCCTGCTGGCTGATGGAAACGGCCTTTTCTCGATTGCAATAATATCACCTTCTGTTTCTGAAACACCTCACAGCCCAGAGGATTTGAAAGTGAAGTGCACGTGCGTGGGAGCAGTCTCACCACCTCTGAAGTGTGAGTTTCTCCGGGCTGGGAAGCTGCAGCTGTTCCACAGCCCTTGGCAGCCTGGTGCTGGCGGCTGTGCCGTGTGCTGGAGCTGGCTCCGGGTGCTGGCACCCTGGGAGGCAGGGCCTGCCCGGCTCCATGTGCACCCTGCTGGAGCTGCAAGCTCAGATGTTGGGGTTTCCTTGATGTTTGAGGTATTACTGGTGTAAAGCATGTCTGCCTGCCTCTGCCTCCAGCAATTTGTCTTTCCTTCCGCCCAGCCATCTCTTGGGCCGATGGCTCTGGCTCTTCCCCATCCTCTGGCTGCCCTTCATTGAACAGCCCTGAGCTTCACCCAGGCTTCATCCCTGTCTCCCATTGTTAGGCTGTGGCTCAGCAGAGAGGACCAGAATCTGGGTTGGGTTTGAAAGGGACATTTAAAGTCCAGTCCAGCCTCCCTGCTGTGGGCAGGAATCTCTTTCACTAGCACAGTTTGCTTTAAGCCCCATCCAGCCTGGCCTTGAACACCTGGCTATGTACATCCACAGCTTCTCTGGACAATCTGTTCCAGTGCCTAACGGCCTTCAGCACAAGGCATTTTATGTCCAGTCTAACCTGCTAGCTTGTGCTCTAAAACCACTGCCTCTTGCCCTGTCACTACAGGCCCTGGTGAAAAATCTATATCTCTTACAAGCACACTTTAGGGCTCCTCAAAGGCTTCTCCTCTCCAGACTGAACAGCCATAACTCTCTCAGCCTGTCTTCTTGGCAGAGTTGTTCCAACCCTTGGACTGTTTCTGTGGCCTCCTCTGGACCTGCCCTATGTCCATGGCTGTCTCATGCAGGGGTCCCCAGAGCTGGAGGCAATATTGCAGGTGGGGTCTTAGAAGAGCAGAACTGAGGGGAAACATTCCCCTCAGGCATGTTGTCCATGCAGCCCAGGAGATGCTTCACCCCAGCAGGAAGGAGTGCCTCTGTTTTTTTGCTTTCATCAGCTCACATGGGTGACTTGAAGCAGTGTCTAACCTCAAGCTGCTGTCTGAGCAAAGAGGAACGGAAACAGAGACATTCTCAGTCTGGGCCTGGGACAGAGGGATGGCCCAGCAAGGAGGCTGTCTCCTGGCTGAACTGGGAGAGCACCAAAGGGCGCTGAGTGCTGTGCAAATGAATTGCAAAGCCTCTCAGGACTACCTAGCACCCGTGTTCTAAGATAAGCAAGGATGACACACCGAGCATGGAGCGTGTGAGGAAGCGAGGAGGATGTGGCACACAGCACACTCCCCCCCCCAGTCCTAGCTGGTGGCTCAGTTTCAGCTTTTAATTTTAGCAACTGATTTAGGGCCGTTCAGCTCCACGCAGTTTTGTTGTTCCTTTAAAATCCCTGGGACTGAAGCGTCCGAGTCCATCACTGGGAGATTGAGAGGATGGATGCCTCCAGCTGGAAGGAAGGTGTGGGGGAGTTGTGTTGTCTGGCGTGTAAGGTCAGGGCTGGTGGGTCACCCGGGGGTCTCCCCACACTCTCCCAGGTGCCAGCTGACTTGCTGGCACTGCCCAGAGCAGCCCCAGTGCCAGCAGCACAGGCAAGGGGAAGCTTGTGGCAGTGAGGCTGTGGTGGTGCCCTGGCTGGCTGGAGGGCTGCTGGTGAGCCCCCCAACAGGCAGCAATCCCTAACGATGGTCACAAGCCCCCTGTGTGTTTGCACCTCCCATCTATTCCTTCTTCAGGTATGGCAGCATAATAAACAGAAGGGACTGAGCCCAGCAGCCTATGGAAAAACTCCTCGTGTGGTTGGTGTTGCTCCAGTGTCACAGCAGGATGTGGATGGAACCAGCTCCATGTGCCCTTCTGCTTCCCTGCAATGGCAGCAGCACATCCTGTCACAATAGGAGCAAGGGTGAGCAGCAGTTCCAGGCACACTGTGCCAAAATGAAGTTTAGACAATCCCTGAGAACAACCCACAGCTTCTCCTTGAGTCTGGCCCTCCTGGCCACGTGTCCATAGGCCCCTCTGGGGAGTTTTTCTCTCGGCTGGCGCTGTGCAGAGAGCAGTCAGTGCTTAGGCTGGACCCTGCGCTGTTGGCTTTCCAGTGGCTCTGGGCACGTGGCCAGGAGGGCAGCTCGGGGCTGCCTGGTTCCCCTAAGGAAGAAGAGGGTTTTTATCTGCTGGGTAACCAGTTGCTTGCTCCCCATGGTTTTTCCAGTCCTGGTTGGGGTTTAACAGGCACGTTTTTCGCACGTTGCAGGCAGAAGGTGCTCTGGCAGGGATGGGTGACAGGCACAAGCAATGGCTGTGTTCCTGTGGCACACAGTGGCTGGAGCATGAAGTGGACATCTCTGCAGTGGAGCCAGGAGCTGCTGGGCAGCATGAACAGCTCAGCCTCCAGCTCTGCTCCAGCAGGAAGCTTAGTGGTGGCATGAAAAATCTCTCTCAACTGCTTCTACAGCATCAGTCCTGAAACAGGGACTCAGCAGGCTGGTGTGACTTAACATCACTTTGTAAGTCATTCCAGGAGGTCACAGTAAGGAGTCAAGTGTGACAGGGAGCTTGTGGGGTGAAAGTGGGGTGAGGACAGCAGCTGCCTCCCCACTGCCTTCCTGGTAACACTAGAAGTGTTTGGTTCAGCTGGAGCCTGATTGCCAGCATGACCGTGCATGGCGAGGATCCAGAGGGCATCCACAAGGCTTGTTTGTGGTCTCCTAACAAGATGAATTCTTGCAGCAGTGGGAGATGAAGCAAATCCAGTTGGTGACATTTGAATTCCTGAGCAGTTGAACCTGGCAGAGTGACAAAGACAGTCCCTGCAGTGCCCCAGCTCATCTTCTGCTTCCCAGCAGGTGCTGAGAGCCATGGTGTGACACGAGCACCCTGCCACCTCCTTCTGCCTTTGCACAGTTCCACTGGGATTTTTATGACTGCAGGTCATGTCTCAGACGCCTTGTCATGTCCTCTGTGGCCCTGGGACTGCTCTTGTGCTCCCCCAGGAAAGTGAGGGCATCTTCCTCCTGGGAGGCTGTGCACAAGCCATGTCATGAGCACACATTGTGACCTTATGGACAAGTAGTAGGGGAGGAAGATTTGTGCTGACGAATAGCTGGCATCTCCTGCTGCTGGGGAAGATCTCCCAAAATGCTGGTCATTGCATAATCCTGTCCTTTCTGATGCATGAGGCTAGGGGATGCTCCATTCCCAGCGGGATGAGAGTGACCTGGAGGAAATCCTACAGTCAGTAGGTGGTGGGAGGTGATATGGAACCCGAGGTTAAAGATTGGGCGAGGTGCTGTTCCATCTGGGAAAGAGGAGTGCAAGAGTCTTCCCTTACGTAACGCCTTGCTCCCGAGAAGGTGGTGAGAAGCACCCCACCACGTTCCTCAGATGGGCTGAGAAGGAGTTGGCTTCGTGGGAAGCATGGATCTGATGTGGCAGGAATATGCTGGAGCTGCTGTTCTGTCGGAACTGAACTTGTGGATTCTGGATGCATTTGTGTGTGTAGATGGACTGTATGGATTATGTGCAATGAATCCCCTGTTTCAGGTGCCGTGGGGAGGGCCCTGGATAGAAATCAGCCCTGAATGCTGCACTGCTGCCTCTGTCTTTGCTGGCCATAGGAAGCGAGAGCTCCTGGCAGAGGCTGAGGAGGGAGGTGGCACTGCATGACCTTGCAAAGGGACAAGTCCTCTTTCCTGCCCCACTTACTGGTCCTGTTGTCACAGCCAGCAGCCTGACACTGACAGTGTCCCACTGTTCAGCCCTCGCTGAGCTCCTCCACCCGTGTGAGACTGCATTGCATTTGACTGGAGGGCTCTGCCTTGGAAACTCCACGTTCCCCTTGCTGCTCCATCTGTTGGCTCAGTGGCACAGCCAGCCAGGGGCTCCCTTCTCAGTGGCAGTGCAATACTGCCTGTTGAGCCTTTCTGTTGTTTTGCCATGTTGTTGAGCCTTTGCTAATTCGCTCTCTTCCCACACCTTTGCCGTTGGGCTCTGCTCTCCAGTCTCTCTGGGTTGTTTCTTTTCATTGCGGTGTTTCTCTCCACGGGGATAATCCCAAACTCACTGTGTCACCAGCCTCTTTTGCACTTTGCTGCACTATTCTTGCCTGGCCTCTGCCTGCTTCCTAATCTCCTTTGGTATGATCACAAGGCTGATCTCCCACCCCCTTTAGATGATCCCCTTATCCGTTTCCGTTGTCATGGCTCCCCACCTCATTGCCTCTGCCCATTTCTCAAGTCTTTATGTAGCCTCGTCCCTTTGTCCTAGGCTGGACAGGACAGCATTCCCAGCTGCAACATCCTTGCTCCTTTTTGGGGACATTGTCCTCTCCGGAGCCCACCTGCCAGTGCTGAGCTCTGCAGCAGCCCTGCCAGAGGCTGTGTTTCTCTGGGAAGAAGCGTAGAAGCAGAGACCAGCTCACTAGCCTGGCTTCCAGCTTAATTTGTACAGACATAAACTAGCACCCCCAGGCTCTGGTTTCCCTCCGTTTCATTTTGGGAAAAACCCTGGATGAACTGGGAAGAAGGCAGGCATGGGTATTGACAGTGAGTGTCCAGCCACTTTGGCATGGTCCCACCATGGTCCCCAGCCATGGGCTTTGGGCGGGACACCTGGGCTCTTCTGGCTTCAGGGACACAGAGCTGCTCCTGGCAGGGTGGAGCATCCTTGTCTCACAGGATAATCCTGAGTGTGAAGCAGCATTTGGCTCGAGAGCCAGTCCTGCTCTTCATTCAGGTGTGCATTTTTATTCCTTAAAAAGCCAAGATTTCCACATTTTGTATGGGCAGAGGGGGTGTTGTTTGTGTTTTGGGGGTGCCACTTCTATGTCTGTAACTGGAAGTTGTAGCAGCCTAGAGTAGAGTGTATGGAGAGGGTATGTCCCAGATCTACTCTTTTGGAACCTTAGGAGAGGCTTTGGAAAGTCTTGAAGGCCAGACTGGAGCCTTGAGGATTTGGACTGGTTGGAGACCTCACATGAAGTTAATGAAGGTCTCTTTGCTCTGAGATCCTTTGAGTTGTCCTTGTCTGCATGAAGTGGTGGAGGGCCAGCTGGATTTGTCCAAAAAGCCCTGCAAATCCTGGAGGTACCTATCTCTGGTGTGTGTTGCAGTAACCTAAAATAAGGAGCTGAGCTGGAGGTTGGCGGATGGGCCTGTGGTTGGTAGAGCAAGGGGCAGAGCGGCGGGGAGGGCTCCTGTCTGCCTTGTTGCTGAAAACGCAGGAGTGATATGAGCCGCCTCTGCTCTGCTGCTAAAAACAACCCAGCTTGTTGTTATTTAATGCAGTTTTGATCTGCAGGCCCCAGTGTTTCACCTGCCTGCAAGTGGGAACTCCAAACTCCAAGCGCCTTGGAAGCCCGCCTGCGTCCCTGCGTGTCCCTGCAGCACTGGGATAGGAAATGTCCCTCCTCGGCTGGAGGAGGGACTGCTGAAATTCAGGCTGGAAGGCATTGGGATGGGACAGGTGAAGCTTCTGTTGGGGTCATGTTTCTGCCACTGAGGTGTTTCTGGGTAAACTGGGCCTCTGCATTGCCAGATACTGCAGGCTTTCCCAGGAAAATGGACCCAAAAACTGCTCCTGAGAGATTTCCACGTGTATTTCTTGTGCAGCATCCTGGCAGCATGGAGGTGGCTCTTCAGGTGGTGCAACTGCCAGCAGCAGGAGAGGGTCAGTGTTGGCTCATGTCTGTTGTGGATCCTGCCTGGTGCCAGCATTAGTCTGGGAAATAAATGATTCTTAAATCACATTGGTCCAACCCCAGGGCTGAAGGGAGTCAGGCTTTTGTAAGGTCATGATTGATGTGTCCATAGAGCTCATTCTTGGTGTGGGGCCAGCTCTGGCAACAGAGAGCCCCAGAGGGATGTGTACCCTGCTGGAGGATGTGCAAACAAGCCACCCCCAGCAGGCCATGACAGAGGAGAGTAGTTGAGCAGGGAGGAAAATCACTGGGTCAGGCAAGAAGAAGAGGATAATCAGGGCAAGAGGGAGGAAGAGAATAGCTGGGGCAGGGAGGAGGAGGAGGAGGAGGAGGAGGATAATCAAGGTGGTTGCAGGGTTAAATAAAAGCTGTCAGTGATTTGAAAAGGGGAAAGAAAGAAAAAGAAAACCCGCTAAAGAGACACTCTCCTTTCTCACCCGGCTTGTAATCAGCCGCCCCCTCTGCCAGCGAGCAGCTGGCGGGCGGGCGGGCGAGGAGGGGGTGGCAAGAGGGGTCCAGCTGCTCCTGGCCCGGCCTCAGCACCCCAGGAGTCCCCACAGCCCCGGCTCAGCTCGGGCTGCACGCCCGGGGGACATGCCCCTGTCATGGGTCCCTGACAGGCTGGGGTCTTGAAGAGCACTGCCAGGGGGAGGTGGGGTGAGGAAAAGGAGGAGGGGGACTTGTCTGAAATGCCAGGGATTCATCTCCCACTCCCCCTGCCCTCGCCGTTCTTAAAGGAGCTGCTTGAGCTGTCGGCTCTGGATTATATTAATTAGCAAAGAAGTGCTGTGCCTGCTCATGGGGCTGTGCTGCTCATAGGGCTGTGCTGTTTGTGGGGTTGTGCTGCCAGCAGGAACCAGAGATCTGGCAGATCTGTGTGAAGCAGCTGCCTGGCTCCCCAAAACCTCTCGCTCCAGCCCAAAATAAGCACATAAAACCAAGGTTGAGCTGGGGGTCTTCAGCACCTCCTCCTGGAGCCCAGCTGGCTGCTTACCTTCTGGGCCAAACCTGCCTGCCCTGGTACCTGGGGCAAGAAGGGAAAGCAGCACCCTGGTTTTGGGATGGCAGCCTCTGCTCCTCACTGGGCCTCCTTGCCTGTGGGCAAAGAGGACCAGGCTGACCTGGCCGGACTGGCAGGTCAGTGTGGTGGGGGAGCTGCTGGGGTGGGGGGCAAGGACACCTCCCTGCCCATGGCTACTTTGTGTCTTCCAGGAGAGGAAGCTGTGTGCCCACCCCCGGATCGAGATCTACAAGCAGGACCGCATCTACTTCGTGTGTCCCCTCGCCCGCCAAGGGGACTTCTATGTGCCTGAAATGAAAGAACTGGAGAGGAAGAGCAGGGCTGCTGCAGCTGTGGCTGAGGACGCCCAGACAGACATCACAGGTATCCATGGCTTGTGCACAGGCTCCATCTTCATCAGCCCTCACAGAGGTGGGGTCCTGATATCCCCAGTCCTGCTGCCTGAGCAGAGAGGGACTGGCCTGTGCCCACCTGGTACCCAAAAGTCTCGCACACCTCTTCCTCTCACCCTGGGCTGATCCCCAGGGATCTGAGATGAGATGACATGCCCTGAGGTGTCATGGCATGCCTCGGGGAGCACCCAGGAACCCTTGCAGTTTTGGGCTAAGCCACTGGCCCACTGTTGTCAGCGCAGAGCTGGATCTCACAGCTTTTAGTTGCAGCTGGGCTTGTTTTTCTCTTTGTCATATACATCTTCCTTGATCTCATCTTCATCTGTTACATATTGGGATTGCAAAGAGCTTAAATACCAGGTTGCTGTAGCTCGTGGCGGAGTTGCCTGAGAGCATCTGCTCAGCGAGATTTGTTGGAGCCTGGATGTATTCATACAGGAAGGGACCACAATGGCTGTAGGCGCGGAACAGCAGTGCTATAGTAACCCAAAATGCTAGTTGCCTTCAGCAGCCCACATGCTCCCGTGCCTGCGAGATGTAGGAGCTGGCTGTCCAAGCCTTCCCGGGCACTGGACAGCACATCCGAGCTGGCTGCTGGCAGGGGCCTCCCCCCTGCCCCACGGGGTGCCCACGCTTGTGTAATGGGCATGAAAAAACCATGAGGGCTGTGCTCGCCTCGCGGGCACTTGGGTCATTTGCTTCAACACATCTTCAGGTTTGGGTCGCTTTAATTCTTAATCACATAAAAGCAAGCCTGGGAATTGCTTTCTGGGAGCTCTGTCCATTTAGTGTTGCAATGAGGAGTCTAATTGGAGCTGTTTCCCAGCATTTCCAGGGCCCCTGTTAGCACGGTGCTCACTTGGCTCTTCTCCTCTTTGCCTTGTGTTGGGGCAGCACCAGCCCTGCTTGGCCAGAGGTGCCCCAAAGCCCACTCGCTCTGACAGCTTCCTATGGTCACCCCTTGGGTTTGGAGAGGGATGGCAGGATCCAGGGAGCAAAAGCAGCTCAAGGTAGTGCCTTCATAGCTGTGTGTGCTCCCGTGTGCCTGCTCAGGGGGTGCATGATCCCACAGCACAGCCAGGGCTGCTCGGAGCAGCCACTGCCCTGTGCCCCGGCTGTCTCGGTGCTTTCTCTGGGGTGCCACTGCTAGCAAGCCCACTGTGGGGTGTCCTCTGCCCTGCTGGAAGAAGGGCTAGGAAGGTCTTCCCAGTTTTAGAAGGCAAATGACATTGGATTTTCTCTCTTTGGGCTGGGCTCCCCAGCAGCAGCTCTGGGCCAGCTCCTCCACCACCCGTTCCCTTCCAGGCACAGAGATGAACTCTTGTCAGTGCAGTCTGATGCAGTGCCATCTGCTGAGTCTGCACAAAACCAACTTTAAATAATAATACCTGTGATGTTAGCCCTGGCTGCGAGACTAAAGAGATGGGCTTGGATGTTGCACTGTGATTGTCACTGCTGGGCACAGTGGCAGAACCACATCTAATGGGTGTCACATCCTTGCTCTGGCTGAGGATGTAGCAAGCCTATGGGTGGCTTGAGCAGCTCCTGCCTGAGGGCTTTTGTGATCCTATGAAGATTACACCTTATGGAATGAGATTGGTCCTCCCTTCCTGATGATTTTATGTGCTGGGATGTGTGCCACCACCTCTGAGTTGGAGAAAGAGAAGCTTCTTTTCCCATCCTTTTTAGCCTTCTTCCCTGGGCAGTCCCTCTAGAAGCAAGCTGCAGTTAGTCACAGCCCCTTCAACAGGCATGATGGACATGAGACCTTGATGACCCAGGAGATCCCAGGATGTCTGTGACAGTTTTCAAGCTTTTCTCTGCCAACTGGAGGGTGGGCACAGCAATGTTCCCATCTGCCTGTCAGCATGATCTCTGCTCAACCCCAGTTGCTTGTATTTGGGTGATTTCTTGATCCTTCTCAGGTTTGAATGGATGTTTCAAATGGTCCTGCTGTGCTGGAGGCTCAGAAAGTGCTCCTGGGACAGTGGGGGCAGGTGGCAGTCCCTGATGGTGGCTGTCAGATCCTCTGGCTGTGCCTGAGCTGCACAAATCCAGGTGTAGGGCTTTGATACCCAGTTGTGCCTCAGTGGATAAGTGGAGACTGGGAAGGTTCTGAGCCCCATTTCCTCTCCCAAAGGCAGCTGAGGCTGCTCTCTGCACAGAAGCTTTGGGCTGCATGTCCTCATGTGGTAGCAAAAGAAGCCTCCTCTTTCCCCCTCCCAAAATACTGAGATAAGAGCATCGAGTGTGATTTCAGCATAGACATCATGTTGAGTAACGCTCTGTGTGAACACACCAGTGGTCAGTCACAGCTCAAGAAACTCCCCACCAGCAGCTGGATTATGCTTTCTTTGAATTAAAGACTTGAGAAGTTCCAAGTGGAAGGTGTTGCCATTTCTCCTCACCTGTCATTGTGGCTGGTGCCAGACGGTACCGAGTGACTTGAAAGTGTAAAGAAAAGCTTGGATTTGTTTTCTCAAGCCTCCTGACCTTGGAGCACATCTCTCCATTTAGGCTGTCATCTGCTGTCCTTGCTCCTGAGCTCACCCCGGGAGGTGTGGGGTGCCTGTGGCTGTGAGCAAAGCCAGTGGCACAAAGGCCACATGGGGGACATGGTCCGGGCTCTCTGCTTTCTGTGCTGCTCTGCACAGAGCAGGGTGCTGGCAGCTCTGCTGAGGACAGACACACTCAACACACAAGGAAGGGGCCGGGGGCTGTGCCTGCCTCTGCACCAATTCCGTCCCTTCTTCACCATCGTCAGGGTCGTTGGAGAGACAGGAAGCGTTTTAGGAAGGCGGCTGATGGGTCTGCAGGGGGCCCGTGTCAATCAGCATCAGCTGTTTTGTACTTAATTGTTTTCTGGGGCTTTGCTCGGCGGGTCCTGCTCCCGGCTCCCTCCCAGCAGCGCTCTGCAGTGTGACCCCGCTGCTGCGCCTGGAAGGTGAAAGCAAACAGAAGCAGCCTAGCAGCCTCTCCACACGGGCTTGCTGGCATGAACACAGATGGTTCCCGAGCATGTGGCTCTGCCCAGAATCTCAGGTGCTCATTTTCCTGGAGCAGAGTCCATCCCACAGCATTCAGGTACAACTGATGGTATCACACACTGAGCTCCAGTGCCACAGAGGAGCAGCTTTCCTGCTGTGTCCTGCCTCATCCTTGCTTGCTTCCATCCTTCAAACTGCCCTGCCTGTTCCTGCCTGCCTCTACATCCTGGGAAGGCCCCAGTCTCTCTCCTGGTGGCTTGTGTGTGAGCTTCAGCAGTCATGGATGAGCTGTGCCCCCTGGCAGCACACTGTATTTAGAGGTGATGAATATTTGATGGAATGAGGGGAAGGAAAGGGCCCAGGAGCACCAGGAGTGGAGCACTGCTCAGGCATCAGTGTGGCACAAGAGTGGTGCAGGAGGAGAGCCTGTCCTCATTCTGGATTTGGGAATGTCAGTGCCTGGTATGGCACAGGGCTGAACTGTCTGGAGAGGCAGGTCCCCACCAGGCTCATTGGCAGTGTGGGGTGAGTGCTTCCCATTGCACCCATCCCTGGCTGGCCTCTTGGAGTTGGTTGCTTGATTTGCCTTCTTCCCAGGTGGCCCTGGCTTTTCCCTATCATGGCTTCAGCCCAGGCTGTGCCTCTGTTTCCCAAATGAAAACTCCTGGGTCCCATGTCCCTGCTGAGTGAGAGTGCAGTAGGATGGCTATGCCATCCTTGAGGGAGCAAGGTCAAGGGCGAGTTTCAACAGAGGATGGCTGCTGCCTCACAATGTGCCAGAGGGGAAAGCCATGCTGGATCAGGGAGCTGGACTGGTTCCTGGTGTAAGGACCAGCCTTGGGAAGGTGGATGCAAGGAATGGGATGGATGCAAGGAGTGGTCATGGGAGGACCAAACAGGGTGTGTGGGGATGGATGGACAAGTGGGTGTAACAGCTGCTGGAAGTGTGTGCCTGTGAGATGAGCTGAATCCCTGCTTGCCCTCCCACAGGGCTTTGGTTGCCCTCTCAGAGCCCCTTGCACTGAATTCTGGCCTCCCTGTTAGGGCAGCTGGGTGTTCCTGCCCCATTCCCCTGTCAGAGCTGACCCCACATGGTCCCTGGCAGCAGCAGCTCTGTTGCCCTGCCCGCCCCAGACATTTATCCTGGCCAGGCTGAGTGGCTGTGCCAGAGCCAGCCTTTTCCTGTGCTGAGGAGAGCCAGGCTGCTGAAATGGGCAAATTTGCCAGCTGAGGCTACTTGAACATGATCAGAAGTGACAGAGCAGTGACAAAGTGCCTGGCTGAAGGGAAACAGGACTCGATTTATTGTCGCCCTTGGAGCAAGGGAGAGGAAGGTGGCTATGAGAGCAAGGACAGCAGTGTTTCCCACAGTGGTGGCTTGGAGCAGTGTGTAGATCAGCTTCATCCCCGTCTTCTTCCTGAGCTGCTGCTCCTCTCCTCAGGAGCTTCTTTGCTTTGTGTCATGGGGTTACATGACAGCTTCTGAGCCAAAATGTTCCCTAGGGTGCCAGGGGAGAGGTGCTGAGCAGGAAAGGAACTGCTTGCGGGGGTGGTGTCACTCCTGTCCCCTGGGATCTTAGAGGGACGCAAGATGGCCACACATGACATGAGCTGTCATGAAGCCATGGTGGGAACATGTCCATGTCACCTCAGGCCACCAATTTGGCCAAATCAGATTATTTCTTCTTTTCAGATCACCACTAAAGACCTTTCAAACCCTAATTTGTCTTCAAGGCTCAGGGTCTGCACACTCCCCTTCATCCCCTGCAGCTCTCCATCTTCCCAGAGGCTCCCTGCTGACCCACTGCCCTGCTGAGGTCCTGTCAGGTGGGACATCATCTCCCACCTTGCTGCTGCCCACTCAGTGGCTGCTGTCCCCTTCAGCGAGCGCCTCGCTGCAGCGTGCAGAACATCCTTTTTAACTTAGAGTAAATGTAGTTTCCATGTTGAGGTGCTCCCTGATGCTGCAGCGAAGGCAGTGTGTGTTAGTGGGCAGTGGTTTTTTCCTCCTTTCCATGGGAGGGGTCACCTGGCATTGCCTGGGGAGGGGCCAAGGGCTCAGTTTGTTCCAGCTGCCCAAAGGGTTGCCAAGGTGAGAGGGTGGAGGCTCAGGTTCCTTTCCAGGATGAAGCCAATATGCCATCCAGGTGGGATGAAGCAGTGGGTGCACTGTGTCTGTGGATCTTTTCTGGCTACCCCTCATCCTGCTACCACTGCTGGGTCCTCTCGGAACAGCCGTCACTCAGCCGGCAGGACCGTGGGATGATGCTGCTCAGGAGGCAGAGGACTGCCATTTACAAGCAGTTCTGCTGGCAGCTGCCCAGGCTGGCAAGAAAAACAGCACAGAAAAAGGATTTAAGGATGTTTGGAAGGAAAGTTCCCTCCTTGGTGAATCTCCTTCAGGAGATCAGTGGCTGCCACACAGCTGCAGGAGAGCAGGCGGCCCAGCCTTGGGCACCCGGGCTGCAGGAGCTGTAGGAGGCTGGAAATGTCTGTGGAAGCCCAAGGCAGCCCCATGCCAGCAGCTGAGGATATAGCTGCACCAGCAGGAGACAACGTGGAGAAGAGGGCTCTCCTGTTCCACCTAGGATGGTGATGACTGCAGAGAGGCTCCCATTTGCCACTTCCCAGCCCTGTTGGTGGCCAGCCCCAGTCCTCCACGAGTGCTGCTGCTGAGTGGGGCTCCTCCCGGTTTCCCTCCTGCTGCATCATCCTCAGCAGGGATGTTCGGTCCAGCATGGATGGAGGTGCTGGGAAGTGACAGAGCCTGGCACTCACTTCCCACTGAGGCAAGGCAGGCAGGGAGGAGATAGAGCAGGGAGGGCCATGATGAAAGAGCCTGCCCAGTGTTTGCAGACATATAATAATTAACAATGAGGATCTGTGATGTCATAATAAACCACGTGCATCTGTGATGTCATAATTAACAATAATTAATGTTTAACAGGAGGATTTTGTCTCCTGCCTGGTTGCTCTGGCAACAGCACTGAGCTGCTGGTCTCAATCTGACACGTTCCTCTCCTTGTCGACTCCTTAATTGAATTGTCGATGGAGCTAATGAGGCAGGGATCTGGGGAGGAGGAGGTGGGCCAAGGGGTCCACCTGGCAGGCAGGGGCGGCCCCGGGGGGCCTGGTCATGAGATGGGGTGTGGCTGGCAGCCAGGTCATGTGGAGAAGCTCAGAATGATCTGGGAAGGCTCCCCGTATCCTCTGGCGCCCCAGCACCTGCCTGCTGCTGCCCTGCCTACCTTCACACTGCTGCCAGAGCTGCTGGCTGTGGGGAGCCATGGAGGGAGTGGGAGCAGGCTGTCAGGTGCTGAAGCACTGGGATGCCCTGGCATGAGGCTGGATGTACATACCTGCTTCTGACAGCCGAACATCTGAGCATTTGCACTTGTACCATCATCCCCTTGGGTGCTTAAACAATGCTGCAGCTCCACATCACCCTCACAGCACAGTGTCCTCCCTGCTCTTTGTCTCATTCCTTGTGCCATGCCAGAGACAGGCATGCATTCTCCCTGAGGAAGGGCTTGGCAGGTCCTTGTTACGAGCACGAGGAGCAGCTGTGGGGCCATGGTGGTGGCCAGGTCAGGGTATGGCTGGAAGCTGGTGCTGTTTGCGCTGACTTGGGGGTTCCTGATTTCAGGGAGCAGTTTGAGCTCAGCCCATTCTTGACCTGGTCACGTCTCAAAGGCATAGGAGGTGACGAGGTATGAGCTAGTCTCCACTGTGGCCTGATATCTCAGAGGCTTCTGGTGGCTTTGAAGGCTGTGTCCCCCATCCCCATTGCCTCCTTCCCACAGCATTCACTCTTCCCCATTCTCTCTCCATCCCAGGGGTCGACACCATGAGTGAGACGAGCTCCATCAGCGTGGAGGCCACAACTGACAGCAGAGACACCTCGGTGGCCACCTCCATCCTGCTGCCCTTCCCAGCCAGCCGTGGCCGGGAGGAGGCGGACACCCGCAGCGAGCACAGCTACAGCGAGTCAGGGGCCAGCGGCTCCTCCTTCGAGGAGCTGGACCTGGAGGGTGCCGGGGACGGGGAGGGAGCCCCGGGCCTGCTGCCTGATGCGGGCAACCAGGAGGTCACAGACAAGTGGACCAAGGAGCCCATTGCTGCTGAGAGAGGAGAGGAGTGAAGAGAGACCTGGCTGCCTCGCCTCCCACTGGGGTCTGAGTTACTGGGAACCAGTTGCCTTTCCCACCTCCTTCCTCTCCAGCCAAGAGATTCTGGTTGCTGATTCCCCCCAGGACCTGCTCTCCCTCTTTGCAGAAAGGGTGTTTGACCGTTTTTGGGGGTGCTGGGAGGTGGGGGGTGATTTCTGTGGTGCTTGGTGGTGCAGGGTTAGGTGCAGGCTGGGGGGACAGCGAAATGCATTTGCTCTGTGTGTGTGTGTCCAGGCACATGGCAGGTTCCTTGCAGGTGTCTGGGGGATAGTGGTGGATGTCAGAGATGTCCCCCCTCGTCTCTGCTGGTGCCCCTCTCACCCACAGCTTCTCTCTGTTGCACCACCACGTTTTCTAGCACCAAAGAGCTGTGAGTTGGGTCAGTTGGGTTTGTTCCCCTCTTCTCTTCCCCTTGCTGAACAATGGAAACGTTCTTTGTAAATGTGGTCCTCCTGGCAGTGCCACGGGCGCTTTGGGGTCTGTAATAAAGTGGATGCTTTTCCTCACTGGTGGCTGGTGCATTGCTGACTTGTCCTTTGGCCAGTTGTGCCATCCTGTCTGGTCTGACTGTCTCCCCGTGGTGGGGAGTGGGCTGTGGATGGGGGCTGCCCCTGCAGCCCTCAGCTGAGCCAAAGACCTGCCCGGGGGCTCTGCATCCCTGCTGCTCAGGCTTTCTCCCTGCCTGGGCAACCCAGCAGGGCACAGAGTCTGTCCCCAGCTTGTGCAAGCTGCAGGGGAAGTGGGGAAGGAAGGGTCCCAGCTGCTGTGCTGAGCTGGGCAGAGCTGGAGGGAGGTGGTAGCCCCATTCCTCCTGTGGAGGAACCTGTGGAGAGTAAAACCAGATGTAAAGCTGCTGCTGGGCCTCCTCCTGTGGCAGGGGACACCAGGCTGCCTGCACTGTGCCTTCCTGACATCCCATCTGCCTGTCCTGCTGCTGTGGAATGCAGGCAGGGAGGGCTGCCTGTGGTGGTCCCTGTTCCCTGTCTCAGCTTGGGACAAGGGAGCAGCCTGGACATCATGGTCACGGTGCCACAGGGCAGTGCCATGTGCCAGAGCACCTGCTGAGTGCCCTGGGTGCCTCCAGCAGCCTAGGGGTTGTTTCCTGGTGGTCAAATGTGGCAGCCCAAAACTGAGACCTGGGGTGAGGGTGTCAGGGGCAGGGGAGGTCTGACTGTCTCTCCATGGTGGGAATGTGTCCTCCCTGGCTTGGAAAGGTCATGATTAGTCCTCAGCCAGTGATTGACATGAGATTGTTCATAAATATTTTGTGCTCTGAGTGATAAAATATTAAACTCCTCCAGCCCACATGGAAAAATATTGCTCTTCCCGGTGTTTATCTTTGTTGCTGGTTATTACAAAACTGCCAAGCCCCCTGAAATATTTATGCTTGGCTGAGGCTCCCGGGGGATCGGAGGCAGGCAGTGGATACTGACGGTGCTTGTCCCCTAACCCCACTGAGGCTGGGCACCAGGGGGGCTTTGTCATAATTCTGCTGCCATGCACAGCGCTGGGGCCGCAGCCGGACGATGCAGCCGGTGCCGAGGTGTGTGTGAGGCTGGAGCAGCCGGACGATGCAGCCGGTGCCGAGGTGTGTGTGAGGCTGGAGCAGCTGGACGATGCAGCCGGTGCCGAGGTGTGTGTGAGGCTGGAGCAGCCGGATGATGCAGCCGGTGCCGAGGTGTGTGTGAGGCTGGAGCGGGACCCATCTGCGGGGGGAGCCGGACCACGGCGGTGCCGCATCCCTTGGCGCAGCACACCTTCAGCCTTCCTCCTCACCTCTGTCCACCCCGGCCTGCAGCGGTGAGGTCCCCCAGCCCAGGCACCCTCCTCTCCGCAGTGTCCCACTCTGTCTGTGCCAACAGTCTTGAAAGGAGAAGGGCCGGCAGGGTCTGGGGTCCTGCTGCTGTGGGACTCCAGGGGGGACCTTGCCATGGGCGTTCTGAGTTATCCCTTCCCAAACCGGGATTGCCGGGGGGAAGGGAGTCCAGCAGTGTCTGAGTCACTGCAGTGCCCTTCACCCACGGCCTGTGAGTGCAGAAGCTGGCAGAGGGGAAACTGAGGCACGCAGTGGTGAGGTGGTTTTTCAAGGCGGTGCCCCAGAAGCACTCTTGTCCCCTGTGTCATCCCCGGTCCCGTTCTTGTCTCTCAGTGATGGAGCTCTGGGGGTGCAACGCCGCAGGATCCTGGGCAGCCGAACGGCTCTGGGAAGAGTTTGGGCAGTTGGTGGAGAGCTGGGACACAGCCCTGCCGGTGCCTCTCTGCATGGTCCAGAGCCTGCCCCTGCTGGGGGCTCGGGCTGCCGCTGAGTGCTGGGGCTGCGTGGAATGCGGGTGGGCACTGGGTCATGCCGGGCACCTGAACTCCTCCCAGGGACTTGGGGAGTGGGAGGCAGGCCAGGCAAGGGAGGACAAACCCCGGGGCACCAGCTTGTGGCTGTGGAGCTGGATCTGGGGCTGGGTCCCCTCTCACTGTCTGGGAATGAGCTGGGGGCTCTGGGGCCGGGGGAGCAGGTGCCGAGCTGTGCCCTGCCCGGTCTGCCAGGGTGCAGAGCAGCTCCTGCCTGCTCTGTCTGTGTCCTGCCTTCTCTGGCCGTGTCCTGCTTGCATCCTGACGGTGCTCTGGCTCAGTCTGACCATCCCTTGCCTGGACCTGACTGTGTCTTGCCTGCGTTCTACCTTCTCCGTCCATGTCCTGCCCGTGTCCTGCCCGTGCTCTGCCTGGACCCGGCCATCTGCCCCCGGCTTTGCCCCAGCCCCGGCAGTGCCCTGCCCGGCTCAGCCGGTGCCGGAGCGAGCTGGGGGCAGTCGGGGCGGCCCCGGGGGTGCCGCTGCCCACCGGGCCGGGCCAGACCGGGGCGGGGGCCGGGGCCGGGCCGGGCGGGGGGCGGAGCGGCTCCGCTCTGCTGGGGCTGGCGGAGTGTCAGAGGCGGCGGCGGGAGGCGGTGGCAGCCGCAGCTCCGACACCGCCGCGGCACCGGCACTGGCACCGGCTCCCGGCACAGTCCGCCGGGCCCAGGTAAGGGCTGCGCTCCCACCCGGCTCTCCCATCGCCGTGATCTCGGTTCGCGCCGTGCCCCGGCGGCGCATCGCCGTCTCCAGAGCCCCGGTGCCGGCGGTGGAGCGGCGCGGAGACCGGCGATGCCGCTGCCGTCGGGGTCGCGCCACGGCGGGGCTCGGAGAGCGATGCCCGGTGCCGGGGCTCCCGGAGCTGCGGGACGAGAGCAGAGCAAGGGCACGGGCACGGGCACAGGAGGGGCCGGGGATGCGGACGGTCGGGCGGCACCGGGGCTGCTCCCGCCGCTCACCCTTGCCCGGCGCAAGACGCGAGGCTCCGGGAGAGCAGCTTGGGGAGTTCTCGTTCCCCCGGCGATCCGGCAGCCCCGAGCCCCGCAGTGGCACTCAGCCGGACCCGCCGCCGCAGCCCCCGGCCGGGGCTGCCCGCCGGCAGCGGGGCAGGGACGCGGGGTCACCGCCCGGCCCGGCGGGGACACACCCGGTCCGTGCCGCTCCCCAGGCTCTCCCATCCGCCTGTCCGGGGCGGGGGGAGCCGGGGCTTTGAGGGGCTGTGAGTGTGCCGGGGCAGCCGGATCTGGGGCGCGCTCGGGACGGGATGTGGGGCGGCCGGGGGAGCGCCCCGGGAGGCGCCTCGGCCCCGCGGGGTATCGGGGCTGGCAGCCCTTGTGTGGGGCAGAGCTAGGGGCTCCTGGCACAGCTCGGTGGCGGTGGGACCTCTGGGACCTCCGCGGGAGGCGACACCGTCCCTGCGCCCCCGCAGCCCTGCCGCTCTCGCACACGCCCCAGGTGTCGCGCAGCCCCTGCGCTGCCGCTGTCGGGGGGTCAGGGCTCCTGGCACGGGCTGGGAAGCGCTCCGAGCACGGAGGAGTCCCGGCCCCTTCCCACCCACCCCCCTGGCTCTGCTAGGAGAGGCTGCCCGCGGCTGGCAGGAGCTTCCCGCCGGACCGCGCCTGTCGGGCTGGACTTGGCTCTGCCCTACCCGTGCTTCAATTCCTCGGACGTTCTCCAGAGGTTCCCGCGGGCTATCAAACCCCCGGCACTAGACCAATCGAGCTGAGCAGCTGCGGGAATGGCGGGAGCCCTGCTCACTGTCCGTCGTGGCTCGCTGCCGGCTGGGTGGTGGTTTGCCCTTCAGAGGAGCTTGGCCTGAAGGTGCCTTTCATCTGGTGGGTCTTGTCACCTGCCCCAAACGATCTGGACCACAGGGACCCGGGTTCCCAGTGCCACCGGACCCCTGTGCCAGGCTCAGCCTGCCCCTGATGAGCTCCATCAATAATCCATGTGCCTGTGGCCTCTTCCTTGCTTGAGGAAACCCCGGATCCCTTAGAAGCATTTATTCCTGAAATAAGGCAGGAACCCTTCGTTCTCTCATCTCCAAAGTCCTTCACACTGAGGGGTCAGGTAGGAGATGCCCTGAGACAGATGGGGACTCAGCAGCAGCAGACAGCACCTGAGAACAGGCACTTAGGGGCATGGAGGAAGAGGAAGAGGTCTGCATGTGTCACCCCACCCCACCCCATTAGGCTCTGTGCCATACTGCTGCCCGCAGCCCCCCGGACATCACTGCCAGCTCTGGAGGGCTCCTCCAGCACAGCCATCACCTGTCTGGGAGCAGCATGGGGACATCAAGGGGTCCCCTCCTCCTGCTCAGGGAGAGCAGGCTCAGTATGGGCTGCAGGGAACTGCAGGGGGGCCAGCACTCTGTGGCATCCCCCTGCCACCCTCTGTGCCCCCACAAGCACTGCTGGGCTGTGGGAGAGGCCGTGGTCCAGTCACAGCATCAGCAGCTTCCTCTTCCACAGCAGCCTGAGGCTTCTGGACTGCCAGGGGGTCTCCTTCTCCCATGGTACCTGAAATGCCAGCCCCGTGGGATTTCAGCAGTCAGCTTCAAATGGGAAACAAATCTCTCCCGTGATTTGGGAAAAGACAACCAATCTCGGAGGGGACTGCATCTTCTGCCAAAACAAGGCCTGCCTGCTGCAAAAGCCTTTGATTCCCCCGCGCCTCCGTGCTTTCTGCAGAGGGAGTCAGCAAACCTGGCTCTTACTTTTACTGAAATCTCTGGATTTAGTATACAGGGAAGGAAGGGGCGGTGGTGAGAGAACAGACTCTGAAGCACCGCGACTGCCAGAACCTGCGCGTTGCTGCGTGAGGGTGAAGCCAGTGGCGAGTCCCTGCTGCAGCCCGGTGCCACGGACAGCCCTGGGGGCAGCAGCAGCACCGTGGCTATGGGACGCAGATTAAAATACTGTGGGCACTGGGTGCTGTGGGCACGGTGGGCTCATGGCTGGCTGCTTTTGGCAGTGCTCTCGGCTGGAGGCTGGGATCTGTCAGCACCCCTGATGCTGCTGCGTGGGTCGGGGGCTCGGCTTGGAGCTGGCCTTGGCTCTATGTGCCCAGCCTGGCCTCCCCGTGCCAGGTGACAGCCCTGGCTCTTTCCCCCTCCATGATACTTTAGGGCTGTCAAACTGTACCCCTGCAGGCTGTTCTGCCCGATGCTGCCAGAGGGGCCAGCTCTGTGCCCACCCCTACGCCAGTGTGTCCCTGGGAGTGCTGTGGGGAGGCTGGTCCCTGTCCTCCTCCATGTGCCCGGGGATCTGTGTCACTTGTGTGTGTCCTGGGGGCTCTGGGTCACGGTGGGAGCTATTGCATCTGTTCATCTTGCCTTTCTGCAGGGGATTTCTCCCTAAGGGTATCCCGGGTGGGGGGCACAGGCAGGTTCATGGCCTGGCTCTCCCGTGCAGCATCGACTGTCCCTGTCATGCCTTGCATCCCACAGACCCAGCGGCTTTTCCCTTTGCTTTTCCAGGTGCCGAGGTCTCTGCTGGGGTGACACGACCTCTCTCCCACCGACACCACGCCGTGCCACCCCCCACTACCCAATGCCTGGGGACTGCCTGCCCTCACCTTGACGGGTGGCAGCGGGTGACACGGGGTGGTGTGGGTCCCCCAGCCAGCACCAGCACACCCCATGGCGGTCCCCTTGGCCGCCTGGCTGGGGCTGATGCAGCTGGCCACCTGTCTGGCTGCTGGGCACGGCATGGCTGGCAAGAAGGAGATCAGCATGGATGGGGACCTGGTGATTGGGGGCCTCTTCCCCGTCCATGAGAAAGGAGTGGGGAGTGAAGACTGCGGCAAGATAAACGAGCACCGGGGCATCCAGCGCCTGGAGGCCATGCTCTTCGCCCTGGACGAGATCAACAAGGACGGGAGCATCCTGCCAGGGGTGAAGCTGGGTGCTCATATCCTTGACACCTGTTCCAAGGACACCTATGCCCTAGAGCAGTCCCTTGACTTCGTCCGTGCCTCCCTCACCAGGGTGGATGGTTCCGAGCACATCTGTCCCGATGGCTCCTACGCCGTCCACGATGACGTTCCCACTGCCATCACCGGCGTCATCGGGGGCTCCTACAGTGACGTTTCCATCCAGGTACCTCCCAGGCAAGAGGGGCTCAGATGGGGCTGGGTGTTTGAAGTGGGGGAGGGGGATAAAACCCTGGCAGCAGCGCAGTGATGCCACTGCCAGTGTGGCACAGGGAGGCTCACTCGTCCCTCACGGTGATGCTCTGCCCCTTCCTCCAGTGGGGAGGGAATGCTAGGCAGGCACCTGAACGAGCCATCTCTCTGTGATTGTGGGGGATGTGCCCGGAGTCCCCTGGGGGGCTGCATGAATCCCCCAACACTCCATTAGCCACAGCAGCCAAGCCTCACATGGGCACAGGTGTTTATTCCTCTCTGGGTTCAAGGCAGCAAGAGCAGCTCCTCAGCCCAGCTCATCTCTGGACTGTGCCAGGCAGGGCAGAGCAGTGTGAGGGGGCACTGTCCCCCTCTCCCCTCAAAGGGCAGCCCATGAGGTGCTGCAAGGGACATGCACCTCTGAGGGGCTCAGCCATAGGGCTGCCTGGCTAAGGGTGAGCTCAGAGGACAAGTGCCCCTGTGTCCCCAGTGATCCCACATGAACAGGCACCTCAAGCTTCAGACCTGGCTGTGGCCCTGGGTGGGGTGCATCTCAGTCCCCAAAACCGCAGCCCTGTGGACCTGGAGGTTGGTTTCAGCAGGGAGAAGAGCATCCCCTGAGGATGCAGGACTCAGCAGGACCAGCTGAGTCACAGGGGTGGCCGGTGGGCCACATGCTTGCTGAGATTTAATGAGTCCCCAGCGTGTGCCAGACTGTGTGTCCTGGTCCCTGGGGTCCCTGCATCCCCCAGCTATGGGGTGCAAGAACTGGGACTGCATGATGGAGGCAGCATCCCAGCCCACCTGAGCACTTGTCCCTTCCCTTGCTGGGAACCCAGGATGTCCCCATGTCCCAACCCCGGGCAGGCAGGGGCAGAATGTGGGCTGGCTGGGGAGCTCAAGGGGCACTGGAGGGACATGGCAGGCTGGCCGCTCCCATGCACGCTGAGGACAGGCAGCAGCATCGCTGTGCTTGGGGACATTCTTGCCATTAGAGGAATTTGTCGTCAAGATCATTTGTCCACGTTAATTAAGCCACGTCTCCTGCCTGGGGAGCAGTGAGATGTGGGCAGGCTTGGCAGCCCCGCTGGCACACCCAAGGCCCCTTGCTGCCCCCAGAGCCTGGGTTTTAACAGCCTCATTAGTGGGGCTTTTTTCCCCTTTGAAGCTAACGAGGGATTCTGCTGAGTGGCTGGAAGGTGCCAGTCCCACTGAGCTCCTGATGTGGGATGCGCAGGCGCTGGTCCCCTGACCCAGTTCTGCAGCTTCCCCCAGCCTGGTGGGGGAATTCTGCCCCAGCTCCCAGACCCTAGAATCCTTTCCACCTGTGCTGTGGGGCTGCCAGGAATCCTGGCTTTCTCCTTGCCATTGAGAATCTCCCACAGGTCACCTATGGCAGACTTTCCCCTCCCCAGACCCAAATTTTGGAGTGCTTGAAACACAAAAAAAAAAAAAAAAAAAAAAAAAGAAAGATAAATGAGCATGTCTAAGGGCTCAGACACTCTGTGCCATCCATTCTTCTCCAGTCCCTCCACAGATCAGGATGCTCTGGGTTGGGATGTGTTGCTCCTCAGCCCAATGGTTGTGCTTGAGACCATCATGCAGCAATGGGTACAGGGCAGGGGTCCCCCCATAGGAATGTCCCTTGCTGGCCACCCCTTCAGGCACTCACTCACCTCTCCTTCTGCACGCAGGTGGCCAACCTGCTGCGGCTCTTCCAGATCCCACAGATCAGCTATGCCTCCACCAGTGCCAAGCTCAGTGACAAGTCCCGCTATGACTACTTCGCCCGCACTGTCCCTCCAGATTTCTACCAAGCCAAAGCCATGGCAGAGATCCTCCGCTTCTTCAACTGGACCTATGTCTCCACTGTGGCCTCAGAGGGCGACTACGGGGAGACGGGGATCGAGGCCTTCGAGCAGGAAGCCCGCATGCGCAACATCTGCATCGCCACCTCCGAGAAGGTGGGGCGCTCCATGAACAAGAAGACCTACGATGGAGTGGTCCGGGCTCTGCTGCAGAAGCCCAATGCCAGAGTGGTCGTGCTATTCACCCGAAGTGAAGACGCCCGGGAGCTGCTGGCAGCTGCCCAGAGAGCCAATGTGTCCTTCATGTGGGTGGCCAGCGATGGGTGGGGAGCCCTGGAGAGCGTGGTGGCTGGGAGTGAAGCAGTGGCAGAGGGGGCCATCACCATCGAACTGGCAGCCTACCCCATTAAGGAGTTTGCTTCCTACTTCCGTAACCTCCACCCCTACAATAACAGCCGAAATCCCTGGTTTCGGGAGTTCTGGGAGCAGAAGTTCAGGTGCAGCTTCCACACGCAGGACTGTAGCCGGTACTCCCTCAAGACAGGCAAGTTTGAGCCAGAGTCCAAGATCACGTTTGTGGTCAATGCAGTCTATGCCATGGCTCACTCTCTCCACAACATGCACCGGACATTGTGCCCCAACTCCACCAAGCTCTGTGATGCCATGAAGCCTGTCAATGGCAAGAGGTTTTACAAGGACTTCATACTCAATGTTAATTTTGACGGTGAGTCCAAAATGGAGGTGGGGTTTGGCTGCCAAACTGGAAAGGGATGGGTGGAGGATAGGAAACAAGGAGGCCCAAATTTGACCCAAAACCCTCCAGTTCCTCCAGCCTGTCCATGTCCAGGGCTGTGGTTGTCCTGCAATGCCAACAGCCAGCCCACCATCATCCTTGGGAAGCAATCCACGCTTTCTGTCCCAAGTAGAAACATGTGGAGAAGCTGGCCACCAACTCCATTCTGCTACAGCTGGGTGGGACCAGGCCCATCCAGCCCCAGGGACCCTCGAGAACAGAAGTCCTTGCAACCATCATGATTTATTCACATTTCAGGGATTAAACTGGAGGGATACCCTTGATCAGGGACCCATGCAGTTTGGGGTGAATTACAAGCATGTCCTCTGTGACTTGGGCTGAGGATGTCTTGGCTCTTGGAGTCACTGAGAGCCATGGAGGCTGCACAACCACCCTCTGCCCCTGCAGAGCTGGCTGGGGCTCACAGGCTCTCAGGCAGGTGGGCAGTTCTCCACCTTTGCTTTCCTGCTCCTAAAATGTGCATAGGGAACAAGAATGGGAGTGAAGGCAGGAAACAGTTTGGGCATTTGCCTGTGGCCATGGTGGGATGTGACCCTTTGGATGAGCCCTGCCTCGAGGCCTGGAGTGAGTGTTCTCCTGCCCTGAGGCAGTGACTGTCTGCCCTTCTCCTCCCTGCAGCTCCATTCAGGCCAGCAGACACCGAGAGCGTAGTTCGATTTGACCGCTACGGCGATGGCATCGGGCGCTACAACATCTTCAACTACCACTACGAGGACGGGCGGTACCGGTACCAGAAGGTGGGCTACTGGGCAGAGGGGCTCATGCTCGACACCAGCCTCATCCCCTGGGCTGAGACCTCCATTCCCGTGTCCCAGTGCAGCGACCCCTGCAAGAAGAATGAGATCAAGAGCATGCAGCCCGGAGACATTTGCTGCTGGATCTGCATCCCCTGCCAGCCCTACGAGTACCTGCTGGATGAGTTCACCTGCATGGACTGCGGTCTTGGTTACTGGCCCAACGAGACCCTGAATGGCTGCTATGAGCTGCCCCAAGAGTACATCCGCTGGAAAGACGTCTGGGCCATTGGTCCCGTCACTATCTCCTGCCTGGGCTTTATCTCCACCCTCTTCGTTATCGGAGTCTTCGTGAAAAACAACGACACTCCCATCGTGAAGGCCTCTGGACGAGAGCTGTGCTACATTCTGCTGACCGGGGTCCTCATGTGCTACAGCATGACCTTCATCTTCATCGCAAAGCCCTCCACCGGGGTGTGCACGCTGCGGCGCCTGGGGCTGGGCACGTCCTTCGCCGTCTGCTACTCGGCCCTCTTGACCAAGACGAATCGCATCGCCAGGATCTTCAGTGGGGTGAAGGAGGGCGTCCAGCGCCCCCGCTTCATAAGCCCAACGTCACAGGTGGTCATCTGCATGGCCCTCATCTCCTGCCAGCTGATCATCGTCATCATCTGGCTGCTGGTGGAGACCCCTGGCACAGGCAAGGAGACTGAGCCTGACAAGAGGTACATCGTCACCCTCAAGTGCAACAACCGTGACTCCAACATGCTCATTTCCCTCACCTATAATGTCCTCTTGATTGTCCTCTGCACGGTCTACGCCTTCAAGACACGGAAATGTCCCGAAAACTTCAACGAGGCCAAGTTCATTGGGTTCACCATGTACACGACCTGCATCATCTGGCTGGCCTTCCTGCCCATCTTCTACGTGACCTCCAGCGACTACCGTGTAAGAGCTGGAGCTCTGAGGGGCTCTGACAGGGCTTGATCTAAGTGGTCCTGGAGAGCTGGGCCATGCAGGGTCCATGATTCAGAGATTCATGGTCCTGGGGAAGGGTCTGCATCCACACACCTGGTGATGGTCACCTTTGCACTGGGTAATTCAGGACCATGTTGAGGGTCCTGAAGGGCTGTGGCTGATGGGGCAATGAGTCCTGGAGAGAGGATCTGCTCCCCTCCCTCCTTTGCTAGGATGAGGATGGGAAATGGTCCTGAGACCTCCAGAGATCCCCCATAGCCATGACTATCATGGAGGAATGATAGTCATCCTTCAGCCTGGTGACACAACAGCATGAGACAGCCGTGGCTCATCCAGACACCACACTCCAGGGCATGAATGCCAGCCCCAGGGCGAGCCTGGTCCCTGGGCTGCTGAGCAGGGCCAGGAACTGGATAGCATGGGCTGCATCCTGGCACGGACAACCAAACACATTCTTGATGGGTCTTGAGTCGGTGGGGGCAGTCAGGGGCTTCCAGAGGGGACCTGCACCCCCAGAGAGAATAGGCACCGGGGTGGAGGAGTGCAGGCTCTGGTCTTGGGCAGTGCCACAAAGCAGCATGGTGGCAGGGCTGGGGATGCTGCCCAGGGTGTACCTGCTTTGCAGGGGAAACTTATCCCCACCTGGGCAGTGTCCATTCTCTGCCCATGGGTCTCCTGCAGGCCCACCCTGACAGAGGGATGTGGTGTGGGGTGGAATGTGCCTGCAGGGTGCAGCCTGCGCCCTGCGGGGCTGGCCAGCGCCACAGCATGGGCTTCATCCTGCCCTGCTTGGGGCAGAGGGCTGACGGGTGGAGCACCTGATGCCCACCCTTGTCTCCAGGTCCAGACCACCACCATGTGCATCTCGGTGAGCCTCAGCGGCACCGTGGTCCTCGGCTGCCTCTTCACCCCCAAGCTGCACATCATCCTCTTCCAGCCGCAGAAGAACGTGGCCAGTCACCGTGTGGGCACCGCTCGGTTCAGCGTGGCAGCAGCCAGCTCCAGCCAGTCCCACGGTGAGCACGCTGGGGCTGGGCAAGGGCTGGGGGACAGCACCCCTTTCCTTGTGGGGGGTGTGTGTGGGCACCCCAGCATGGGTTCCTGAGGAAAAGTGGGGTGTGGGGTAGGGCAAAGCGGGAAATGGGAGGGAATGGCAGATGTGTCCCCAGTGGCTCTTCCCTGTCCTCTGTCCCAATGCCTCATCTCCCAGCACAGCACAGCTGCCAGAGGGGTGCTGCTCCTGGGGGGCCCTCATTGCTCTGAGGGGACACTCTCCACCCCAACACAGGGGATTCAGCAGCCCCCAGGTGCCTGTCACGACCCGAGACACTCTCCTCTTGAGCTCCAGGAAAAATGACCACCCTGGGCACCCGGGGGGACGTGGCCATCCTGGGCACCCTCCACCCCAACTCCCCGGGCAGCACTGCTATGGGATATGGGCGGTGCTGCTGCCAGACCCCAACCCAGCCCTGACTGCTGCCTTCCTGTCCAGGCTCAGCCTCGCCATACGTGCCCACGGTGTGCAATGGCCGTGAGGTGGTGGATTCCACAACGTCATCCTTGTGAAGGACGGGGGGCCAGGCTGTGGTGCTGTCACATAGCACCCCCACTGCTTCCCCTGGGAGAGCGGCGCCCGCAGCACGGCCCGCTGAGGGGCCAGGTGCAGCCGGGAGGCTCAGTCCCTGCCCCAGCACGAGCTACACCATCCCACGTGTCGGGTCACGGTACGTGTCACCCTTCCCTTGCACCGAGCCACGTTACATGTACCCGTCCTCCACATGGTGAAGATCCCCCTCCCTGAGATGAGCCACGGCGCGCGTCCCAGCCCTCGCACTGAGCCATGGCACGTCCCTCTGCGTCACCTGCACTGAGCCATGTGCCCCCACACCCCCTGCACTGAGCCATGGTGAATGTCCCCCCACCCTGCACTGAGCCGTAGTGCACATCGCACGGACCTCGCACTGAGCTGTGGCATAAATACCCTGTCCCTGTCCCTTGCACTGAGCCCTGGAGCACAGCCCCTGCCCCTTGCCCCAGCCCCCAGGCACATCTCCGCTCCCCCTCAAGCCACGTTCCACCCCCTGCTTTTGGCTTGCACCAACCCACGCCGCACCTCCCATTCCCTCGCTGTGGTGCCACACACTGTCCTCACCCAAAGCCACTCCAGCTTCCCAGTTCCATGCCTTTCCCATTACCCCCCGTGCCAAGCCTTTAACCACATCACCCCTTCCCCAGTGCTTTGCATTTCCATGTCTTCCTCCTGGTTTTGGCCTCAGGAGAGCCACCGAGCGTGGCTGGGCTGGGCCTAAGCCTCTCATCCCTTACTGGGAGACAGGGCAGGAGTGGGGGTGGACGACTTCCTGCTGACCCCAGCCCCTCCAGAGCCCGAGGGGGCGTTGGAGGCTCAGGGCAAGCAACAGGACCCAGGTATTTGAGCCCAACCAAGTTTTTAAGAGTAGACTTTTTCTGTGAACAAAAGTGTGATTTTTTTTTTTTTTTGTAATTTATGTAAATAAAGTGGTTTTGGTGTTGGTTTTTTTTTACAAAACGGATTGTTCCAGAGCTCAGGTACAGCCGAACCTGAGAGAAGGGAACAGACCCTCGCAGAGGGCAGAGCCACATCAAGACATGGGGGCCAGCGGAATCGGGGGCCGTGTGACAACCCCCACTCACATCCTGCCGAGCATGGTGGTGGCTGCACCAAGGACGGGGGGCACAGCTCCAGGGACAGAATGACAGAATGACCTGCTCCAGTGGCTCCAGGGACAGAGGGCTAGGAGCTGCCAGGGGATTCAGGGCTAGAGGCTGTGGTCTTCTGCTTCAGGGGGATGATGCAGATACTGTTTTTGGCTTCTTTGATTCTCCACCACCGTCCCAGCCTGTGGGTGAGAGAGACGGGGGGGGTCACCCTCCAACAAGACCCAGAGGAGGGGGAAGCTGCACCTGCAGGCAGCACCAGGGAGGGGGGACAGTACCGGTGTTCCTGCCCGACGCCAGCCACCAGGAAGTCACCAGCTGCTGAGAACTTGAGGCTGTTGACAAAACCCACCTGGAGGGGACAGGGCAGGGTGAGGGGCTCCCACAGGCTTCTCCTGCTGCCCAAGAAGGGCAGCCCCTGCTGAGAGACCCTCCAGCCCAACTCCAGAATTCACAACCTGCCCATCCATCCATACCAAGGGGATGTCCAAGAGGTGCTCCAGCTTCCGAAATCCTTCACCACACTTCCAGAGCTTCACGCTGCCGCTGTGGGACCCTGGGGCGCAGAGAAGAGCCTGTCATGCACCCCAGCCCAGGGATGGGAGCAGGATGCATCTCCCCCACAGGCTGCCACCCCACACACCTGTGGCCACGAGGTCGCTGTTGCGCAGGGCAGCCACGGCTGAGATCCAGCAGGGCTGCTGCAGGCCCTGGGCGTCCTGCTCACCGTGCGCCTGCCGAGCCAGCGCCAGAGGCTTCTTCTTCGTCAGCCCCCACAGGGCTACAGACCTGTGGGGAACCTGAGGGATGAGGGGGCTGAGGGGGCACCCTGCCCACCCCAGGCATCATCCTGGCCCCGTGCTCACCCATCATCTGCACCAGACACCATGTGCTCCTCGTTGATGAGCTGGATACAGTCGATGGAGCCCCTATGAAAAGAAGAGGCGAATGCCGGCAGTTACAGGTGTGCTTTGGGATCCTGCAGGGCATCAGCATCCCCAGGGTGCTCCTGGCACCCACACAGCACTGCCCCGGCTGGACACACCTGCCCGCAGCCCCCTCTCCCACCCCAGACCTACTGGTGCCCAGAAAACACGAGCTGTGATTCCTCAGGGATCTTCCAGAGCCGCACGGTGCCATCCCGTCCCCCCGCTGTCACACAGCACTCCCGGCTCAGGCTGTCCAGCCCTGTGATGACGTCCTGGTGTCCAAACCTGCAGAGGAAGATGACAAAGAGCTGCAGCAAGCAGGGCCCTCTGCCTCCTCACCTCCTCAGGGCTGCTGGGCACCCCTCGGAAGGGTCAGTGGGATTTCCCCAGGCCTTACAGGGTCTCCACGTATGCATTCTCAGCCACATCCCAGACCTTGACGCAGCGGTCGTGGGAAGCGCTGTAGAGCTGGTGTGTGCCCTTCCGGAAGGACAGGCCCTGGGGACAGACAGACAGACACAGCACAGCAGTGAGGGATGCCAAGCAGGACGCAGCTGCCTGGCCCCACAGGCACTGTGCCCACTGCCCGCAGCTCACCGAGACGGCATCGCGGTGCCCCGTGAAGATGTGCAGGCGCTTGCAGGTGGCTGCATCCCAGATCATGATCAGCTTGTTCCTGTCGCCCGTAGCCTGGCAGACAGCAGGGGACACCTGAGACCTGCACCCTGGAAACCCACAGCCCACCCCCGCCTCCACTCCCACTCCATGGGCTTTGGCTGTCCCAGGGACCCATTCTTGACCCAGCAGGGGCTAGGGGCTGCCTTAACCCATCAAGGCCCATCTGGGCACGAGACTGTACCCCCAGGAGAACCCCCATGGCCATCTCTCCACCCCTGTGCCCATACCAGGTACTTGCCGTCCGAGGAAATGGCCATGCAAAGGACTTGGGATGCGTGCCCCATGTGCCGCTCCTCCGTGCCCTTCTTCCCCCCGGGCACCACGCCCAGCCTCTTCCCACTGTCCACCTCCCCTGCAGGAAAGTCATCACAGTCACCCTCTGGGAGCCTCCCACCACTCCCAAAAGTGTCAATGAGCCTTCCACAGGGCCTGGAATTTTGCACAATCCAAGAATAGCCAAGGGCCAAGCCACCTCAGAGGGCACCTGGGTCCCTGCGGGGGCTGGGCTTGGGAACGGTCAGCCACAGCCCCAGGTGAACACTTGCATTTGATGAGGGAGCCGTCCTTGGAAGCAGAAAAAATGAATCTGTCATCAGGAGAGATGACGAGGCAGGTAACAGGCAGCTGGTGTCCCCGCAGCACACGGATCCTGGCTGGATCTGGGGGCTGTACCTGCAGGAAGAGCAGGATGTGAGCTGGGCTGCCCAGGACTTTCCCCAGGCACGGGAGTAGCCCAGCACTGCACCCTGACTCCTCCAAAAGGCTGTGGCGTGCCCCAGCGTCCCCTAAGCTGGCACTTACATCTTTGGCGACCAGGCGCTGCAGCCGGCCTCTCTGCTCCAGCTGGGGAAGAAGGGGGAGGTTCAGCAGAGGTGGCCCCAGTCCCGGTCCCGCGGCAAGGGGACAGAGCCCGCTGCCGCCGAGGGGACCGAGAGGCCGCGCCCGCCTCCCCGCTCACCACGTCCTCCTTCAGGCGGTCGCCGATGAGATCCGCCGGCTCGAGTTCCTCCTCGTCCTCTGCCCGCTCCTCCTCTGCGGCGGGACAGAGCGTGAGGGCCGGGCTCAGCGCCCGGGGCCGCCCCGCGGGGCACCGGCGGCGGGCGGGACTCACCGAGCTGGCGGAGCTCCTCCAGGTACTGCTTGGCCAAGCGCAGCTTCTTCTCCTGCGGCGTCTCCTCCACCTCCTCCTCCGCTGCCTCTCGCCGCCGCCGCCCCAACAACGGGCTGCAGGGACACGCGTGCGTCAGCATCGCTACCGGCACCCCACAGGCACCGGCACAGCCTCCGGTACAGGCAGCCCTCGTCCGACACCCCCTCCGGTACAGGCATCCCCCGCTCCGGGATCCCTCCGGTACAGGCATCCCCCGCTCCGGGATCCCTCCGGTACAGGCATCCCCGGTATCGGCGCCCCGCTACGGCAGCGGCACTCCCCAGGCGCAGCCCTTACCTCTCTGTCTCAGAGTCGCTGGACACTTCCTCGTCGGCGGGCCGACCGGCCGTCACCCGCAGTCTCCCATCGGCGCCCGGTGCCTGCGGAACAAAATGGGGCGATCGACGGAACGGGACGGGAATGGGGACGGGCGCAGCAAAAGCCCCACGGGCGGCGACCCCGGCGAGGCAGCCCTTCCTCGCCCGCCTCCCTGTCTCCCTCCGGCCCGGTCCTTACCGCCGGCCGCGGCCGCCGCCGCGCCGCCGCCCCGCGCGGGGCCTTGGCCTTGGCGCGCCTGCCGCCCGCCGCCGCCGCCATGCTGCCGCCGCACGTGGGCGCCGCCGGGCTCGGGCCACGCCCCCGGCCGCGCCTATTGGCTGTGGCCGGCAGGATCCCGCCTCCTATTGGCCCCCGGCACCGCCTCCCGGGCCCGGAAGCGTGCCCTGCCCCGGCCCCGTCACTCGTGTGTGACGTCACGCGCTCGTAGCCCCGCCCCGTGGTTTGGCCACGCCCCCGCCGCTCCGGTGCCGGTGCCGGGGCTCCCTCGGCCGGGACCGGCCACTCGTGCCGGGGACCCGCAGCCCCCGAGCGGCTGTCAGAGCCCCAGGGCCCCCGGCCCTGCCTCCTCTGGCCCCCGTGGCCCTTCGCGCCCAGTCCTGCAGCTGGCAGCCCCCGTGGTGACACGGGCAGGGGGTTGGTACTTGCGAAACCACGATCAACCCGGTCTGCCCTCAGGGACCCTCACCAGCCTCCACTGCCGGGCATGGCCTCTGCTCCCTTCCCATGCCCTTTGTGGAGTTCCAGGGACCCGTCCTTGGCCATGCCAGGGTAGTGTCTGTCTGTCTGGGACGGGTGATGCTCTAAAGAGCTAAAACCCGCTTTTGTGCAGAAATTTTATTATGTGCAAACAATCTCTTTTCTCTTTGGCACAGGAGTCAGGGAAGGACAGTGGGCATGCCCTGCACTGGTCTCTGCAAGGCACCAGGCCTAGGGAGAGCCTGTCCCAGCCTGTGCACGTGGATGCACCAGTGGGGAGTGATGCTGCCCTCAGCATCCAGAGCATGACAAGAGCAGCCACCCGCTCTGGCTGAAAGCCTGTCGAGGCTGCGAAGTTTTGGTCTTGGTGGCCCCAGGCTGCTGTGGAGCTGCTGCTCAGGCTCTGAGGCTGCAGGAACCCATGCTAGGGGCAGTGTGGAAGGAGCTGGGTGGACAAGGAACCTACTCCCCATCCATGCGGGCAGCAGGAGCAGAGGCAGCTGTGGTCACGGAGGGGAGCTCTGCCTAGGAACTGAGCAAGCTACAGCTCACGGGGACACATCTGAAGGGTCCAAACTGCAGTGCCCAAAAGGCTGGCCAGGTTGGGAATCCCATCTGTGTCTTCGTCGTGCAAGTGAAGGAGCTGTCCTGCACCTCCTGCTTCATCATCTTCTTGGTGGTGCCCTCTGTAAGCCCCATCACGACTTGAAGGAGCCGGATGGAGAGCTCCTGCCCAGTGCGTCACTCCTCGGGGAGGAGGGAGGGCGTGAAGATGGACATCCCCAAAACAGCCTCGGGCAGCTCCAGAAGGGAGCGGAGCTGCAGCACCGCACGTCAGCCCAGTGGGGCTTGGTGTCCCTGGCTCTGCGGAGGGCAGGGCAGGCCAGGGTAGGGCGTGCTACCGTGCTGGCGCGGCGCGGGGCGGGTGTGTCCCGGCGGGAATGGGAGCGGCCGCGGCCGGGCGGGCAGCGGGGCTCCCGCGGCGGGGCCGCGCGTCCTCCGGCCGCCAGAGGGCGCCAGAGGGCGGGGCGGCGCCGGGGAAGTGACGGCGGCGGCGGCGGCGGGGCCGAAGAACGGTACGGGCGGGACCGGGCTGGGGCAGGGGATAGAGACGGGAGAGGGCACGGACAGGGGCTCGGTGGTGGCCCAGTGATGGGTCAGTGGTGGCTCAGTGCTGGGGTCACTGATAAGGTCAATGATAGGGTCAATGACGGGGTCACTGATAGGGTCAATGACGGGTTGGTGGGGGGGTCCGTGATGGGCCAGTGTTGGGTCGGTGATGGGGTCAGAGATGGGGTCAATGCTAGGTCAATGCTGGGGTCAGTGGTGGGTCAGTGATGGGTCAATACTGGGTGAATGCTGGGGTCAGTGGTGGGTCAGTGATGGGTGAGCGGTGGGGTTGGTGATGGGGTCAGTGCTGGGTCAGTGATGGGGTCAGTGATGGGAGAGCTGTGGGGTTGGTGATGGGGGCAGTGATGGGGGCAGTGATGGGGTCAGTGATGGGTGAGCGGTGGGGTCAGAGATGGGGTCAGTGGCAGGTCAAAGGACAGGTCAGTAATGAGGTGAGTGTTGGGTCAGTGGTGGTCGCTGAGGGTCAGTGGTGGGGTGGGGATCTGTGTTCAGGAGGTGCAGCCATGAGGTGGGAGCAGCAGTCGGCTGGGCGATGCCGTTCCAGTGTCTGTGTGTGAGTGCTGTGTGGTGTGGAGCAATCGGGGTGCAGGCAGGCTGAGTGCCCCGTGTGGGGGTGCAGCGTGGGAAGTGGGGGTGCCGTGTGGGGCCCTGGACGGACGTGTCATTCACACCGGAGAAGCAGAACCAGGCGCTGTGGTTGGTCATGAGCCTGGGCTGCTTCCTGCTGCGCTGGCACCCGGGGCACAGGAGCCAGCAGCAGCGGGCAGGGTGAGTGTGAGCAGGGTGAGCGTGAGCAGGGTACGGGGCTGAGCAGGGTGGGTGTGAGCAGAGGGACTGAGCAGGGTGACTGTGGGCAGGGTGAGTGCAGACAGGGTGGGTGGGGGAAGGCAGGGTGAGTGCAGACAGGGTGGGCGGCAGGCAGATGCTGTTGGAGTCCTGGCGTGGCTTTGCTGGGCAGATGGAAGGAAACCATCACCTCCTCAGGAGTGCTGGTGGGGTCTGCTCTGAAGGGACAGTGCAGGCTGGGCTGTGAATCAGTAGTCTTGGAGCCAGGGGGGGTGACCCCACCATGCCTCCTGGGGGCACCTAGGGTGTAGGAGGGCTGGCTCAGGCCCTCCTCAACCCCCAGGGGGGAAGTGGGGCAGTTTGCTCAATCCTAGTTAATCAACTGGCGTGGTGGTTCCTCATGCTTTCTGCCTGTGGCTTCTCCTTTGTAAGGGGAACTGCCAGGCTGAGAGAAGGGTCCCCACAGCATGGTGTAGGATAGGGGATTTCTGATCCCTCAGAGGCTATTTGGGCTCCTCAGAACCCTGACTCTGAGGACATGTGTGATGAGCTAGCTGGTCTGATGGGTGCCAGGGTGGCAGGAGCTAGTGGCAGGGGTTTGGGAGAAAGCACTGTGCCTCCTGCCCCTCAGCCGATTTGGCAGTGCTAGACCTTTCTGTAGGTCTCACGGCATGATTTCTTGGAGCTGTCACCATGTGCCACTTCCCTGCCATGAGTCTCTTGTTTGACCTTGGACCCGCTAAACCTCCATGAACTCATCTGGCCGTGCCACTGGGGAACCACGCGTGTACTGGGGCCAGTGGCGGGCTGGGGGGAACACACACCTGGCCTGTGCCTTACTGCCTCTAAGCTGTGACCCGCTTGGTTTCCCGTCAGTGAGAAGAATGGGTTCTGTGTCAGAGGAGCTCATCTTGGTCCCCTTGCACCAGAGGCCGGAGCTGCTGGAAGCCTGTGCCAAGCTGCTGGGCGAGGAGTGGGGCAAGAGCCGGGCGTCGCGGCTGCACACGCTCCAGCGCTCCTCGGACGCCTTTCCCACCTGCCTGCTGCTGCTGCAGAGCCGGGGCCCCAGCCAGACCCCCGCCGCCCGGGAGGGGCCCCATGAGCTCGTGGGCCACGTCCGACTCTCCCGCGTGGCCAGCCGTCCCCATGACCTCTTCGTGGAGAGCGTGGTGGTGGCCCGGGCGCTGCGGGGCCAGGGCTATGGGCGGCGGCTGATGGAGGCCACTGAGCAGTGGGCCCGGGCCCGGGGCTTTCGCTGCCTGCACCTCACCACCCACGACAAGCAGCATTTCTATGCCCACCTGGGCTTTGTCCTGGGTGAGCCGGTGCAGAGCGTGGCTTTTCTCAGCCCGGCTATATCCTCTGAGGTGCTGCGGCTCTTCTCCGCCCCTTCTGGGGCTGCCGCTGCCACCACCACCAGGCCGTGGGTACCCGCTGCCCCCCCGCCGCCCCTCACTGTCCCCCCACCACCTCCCCCGCCGACCGTGATCTGGGCGAGGGGTGTCCTGGCTGAGAGCAGCGAGCAGAGCCTCCTGGAATCCCCGCACCGCGATGCCAAAGGGCTCCCCATCTTCTGGATGAAGAAGGACATCTGAGGGGCTGGGGCCCCGAGCCGGTGATTAAAAGCAGTGCGGGTGGGAGCTGCCCGCCGCAGCACTGCCTGCCTGCCTGCCGTTCTTCAGGGCTGGCACCAGCTCCCCCAGCCTCCGTGGTTCACCCCGGCCCCATTGCTGGGGGCAGGGGGGTGCTGGCAGGGAATGGGCAGAGGTCCTGTACCCTGCCCTATCTGGGCACGCTGCCTCTGCTCCCGCCTGGCCCCCAGCTCGCCTGGCTGGGGCTCTGGGACCACCGGCATGGTGGGGAGCCAGCCCCACCCCAGGCTGTGGGGCTGGCACTAGTCCCCAGGAGCACTGCCCAGTCCCACCAGTTGTGTTCTCCACTCAGGATTTGCTGTGGGGCAGCTGGGGCTGATGGAAAGTGGTGGCCTCCACCGTGGCCACAGCTGTCCTCACTGAGCAGTCTGGGGAAACTGAGGCACAGGTGGCTGGGGGGGCACTGTGGGAGTAGGGCATGGTGATGGGGCTGCAGAATCGAGTCCCCTGCACTGCACAGCGAGGGGGGCAGGTGGCCAAACCCCCTAAGGCAGCCGGCGTCAGTGAGGGCCAGGGGCACGGGAGCGGGAAGGTCAGAGAGAGCGTCCTGCCTCGCAGCGAGGGATTAGCACTGTCCTTGCTGTGTCACGCGGCCCTGGGCCCATTCCCGCCTAATCCCTTCATTCTGGGCAGCTGGCCAGTACCGGGCAGGGGCACCAGACCCCTCTGGCCCTGCCTGGGCTGTGAGGGACAGAGCTGCCCCTTTGTCCCCACCATGCCTCTTGGGGGGACTCGGTCCTTCAGCAGGTCACCCAGCCTGGCTCAGCACTGTGCTGAAATGGGGACCAGGGAGTCTTGGTGCCTCCACTGCCGGCAGGACTGGGAGCCAGCAGGGAAATTGAGGCACCAGGGTCAGTGGCTTGCTGTGCCATGGCTGTGGTGGTGCAAGCAGGATCTCAGTACCAGAGAGAGGGCAGCAGGCAGAGGTAACACTGGCAGTGCTGAGGCAGGAGGGGTCTCAAACCCCCCAAGTGTACCCAGTCCTGCCAGGTTTTGGGGTAGGCAGCACATGCCTGCAGGACAGCCCAGCCCCTGTGGCCCATCCTAGTCCACCATGTGCTGGGGGGCAGTGCCTGCATTGCTGGAATGCCCACTGCATCCCACAGCCTCACCCCCACGGCTCTTTTCCTCGCAGGGTGCCGGCCCCGCAAGCAGCTGGTGAGGCGGGATGGTGCTGGTGCTGGCACTGTGGGCCTGCCTGGCACTGGGCACAGCCAGTGAGGAGAGCCCGGCGCCCGAGCCGCTGGCAGGTGGGCAGCCCTTTGCCGTGGTGTGGAACGTCCCCACCGGGCGCTGCCAGCACCGCTTTGGCATAGGGCTGCCCCTCAGCGACTACGGCATCGTGGAGAACCGGGGTGGCCACTTTGCCGGCCAGAACATCACCATCTTCTACAAGAACAAGTTTGGGCTGTACCCCTACCTGTCACAGCATGGTGTCCCCCATAACGGGGGCCTCCCCCAGCGTGTCTCCCTCGATGCCCACATCAACAGGGTGGTGGAGGACATCCGCCTCCTCCTGCGACCTGCTTTCCATGGCTTGGCCGTGGTGGACTGGGAGGAGTGGAGGCCCCTGTGGGCCCAAAACTGGGGAGCCAAAAAGATGTACCGGACAGCCTCGGAGCAGTGGGTGCGGGAGCAGTACGGCATCCTGCCGGCACGGCAGCAGCTCCGACTGGCCCAGCTGGAGTTCGAGCAGGCGGCACAGGCTCTAATGGAGGAGACGCTGCTGGTGGGCCGAGCCCTGCGCCCTGGCGGGCTCTGGGGTTTCTACCGCTTTCCCGACTGCCTCAACAGCAACTGGGCCAAGGAGGCAAACTACACCGGGCAGTGCCAGCCGGCTGAGGTGCAGCGTAACAACCATCTGGGCTGGCTCTGGGCCGCCTCTTCTGCCCTGTACCCCAGCATCTACCTGCCGCTGGCGCTGCCGCCCGCCCTGCGCCGCCGCTACGTGCACCACCGGCTGCGCGAGGCCCTGCGTGTGGCCGCCTTCGGGGCCCACGGCCTCCTGCCCGTGATCGCCTACTCCCGCCTCTCCTTCCGCCGCTCCTCCCGGTTCCTGCAGCTGGTAAGCGCCGTGGGGCCGGAGCTGGCCGCGGGTGTGGCGCAGGGTTCTGGTTGGCACAGGGACACAGGCTGTGTCCCCCAGACGGGTCACGTCTGTGTTCCGGCAGGCTGACCTGGTGCACACCATCGGGGAGAGCGTGGCGCTGGGAGCGGCTGGACTCGTGCTCTGGGGAGACCTGTCGTACTCCCGCTCGGCTGTGAGTATGGCCCCCGCAGCACCAGAGGCAGTGGGCAGCAGGAGGTGGTGTGGGGTGTACGGGGTGGCCACATCGCCCGTGCCCACCAGGGAGGGCTGGCTAGGTCTCTGTTGCCGGGGCGGGTTCTCACTCGTGCTTCCTCCTCAGGAAAGCTGTGCCGCCCTGCGCCACTACCTCGTGTCCACCCTGGGTCCTTATGTGGCCAACGTGACGGCAGCAGCCCGAGAATGCAGCTATGGGCGGTGCCATGGGCATGGGCGCTGTGTGCGCCAGCAGCCCCACGACCTGGGCAGCCTCCTGCACCTCGGTGCCAGCCCTTGGGCTGCTTTCCGCTGCCACTGCTACCGTGGCTGGGCAGGTGAACGCTGTGCCCAGCGGGTATGGCTCAGCCCTGCCACCTCCTGCCAGGTGCCCACCCACACTCACAGCCTCTATGGGCACAAGGACCTCACATCCTCTGACACCTGCCTGCCACAGGGCACGTGGGGCTGGTGACAAAGGCCAGGGACCGCCACGGTCCCCTACCCAGCTGTGCTGCTGCTGGCACTTCCTATGGTCTCATTAATCTAAATAAATTCTTCTGGCACAGCTGGCATGGTCTTTGTGGGCAAAGCTGGGGGACTCTGTGGTGTCCCCAGGCTGGGCACAATTGCCATTGCTGCTGAGAGGCAGCACAGCCCCCAGTTTAGCTCTGGATGGGTCCAGCAGTGCATCAGTTTTCCTGCATGGGCTCTGCCCTCATCCCGTGAGCTGGCAGCCGCTTTACCCTGGGAAAGGGGGCACGGGGCACTGCCACAACCTGCTGTCCCTTTGCCGCTGGCACTGTGCTGCCAGCAGCCCTGACCACGCCACCAGGCCCCCCTCCCCACAGCTATTTTTATCGCCCCCCAACCGTGTTTCTCACTGTCCTATTTTAAGCGGCGCAGTTGGCGCAGCGGGAACCCAGTGCCCAGTTCCTGGGGGCCCTGCACCACCTCACTGCCCGCTCAGGCTGCCCGGGCACAGGGAGCCATGCCCAGGGAGGCTGCAGAAGGTACACTGGGGAGTGGGCTTGGGGCTGGCGGGGGCTCTAGCACCCCAGGGGATACCGGGCGATGCAAGGCTGTGGGGTCAGGATGGAAGCAGTGGGTGGATGGTGCCCTCTGCCATGGGTGCTGTGGGCAGAGATGCCTGCCCAGGGAAGAAGGGGGTCCTGGAGGGCTGCAGGTGTAGGGCAGCAGGGTTTGGGGAGGGTACAAGCAGCTGGCGTGCACAGCCCTCTGTAGCAAACCTACGTGACCAGCTGTGCCCCCCCCAGCTGGGGCAAGTGGGTGCAGGGGTGATGTGGGTATCTGTGGAGCAGTCCCTGGCCAAGGGTAGGGCTGTGGGGAGGGTCTGAGGGGACCCTGGCTACCGGCTGAGGCCCCCCAGCCCTGATGCCTGCCAGCCTTGCGGGTGACACACAGTCTGGACAGCAGCAGCACGGCGCCACGCTGCCCTGCGACACGCCACTGACCCCGGGAGGGATTGGGAGTGGGCACACTGCCAGCCTGCCATGCTCTGCCAAGGGCACAGTGCGTGGGCTCTGCCCACTGCTCAAAAACACACCTAGAAAATAATCTTTTCCCTCTACCCCAATGCAGGCACGGTTGCTTCCCAAAACAGTGCTGGAGCAATGCCTACTTCCA